>NC_062213.1:36488740-38988740 GCF_902686445.1 Sciurus carolinensis
GAGTTGGAGTGCTTAGATTAGTTAAGCAGCAAAGGCTAGATTCTACATGAACTTAGCTTAATTGCTTTTCCTTTGGAAACTTGTTACAAGCACATGCTTTTTTGATAATGCGTATATGTTAAGATATATGTAAATGTAGTTAGGTTAATATTTATATACCCATTATATATGTTTGTATATATATTTGTACACAACATTTGAAACCATTAAAATAGTATCTTTGCTGGGCATGATGGCTCATGCTTGTAATTTTAGCTACTCAGAAGGCTGAGGCAGGATTGCAAGTGTGAGACTAGTTTCTGCAACTTAAATAGTCCCTGTTTGAAAATAAAAAATAAAAAGGACTCAGGGTATAGCTGAGGGGTAGGCATTCCTGGGGTTCAATCCCCAGTACTGGGGGAAAAATAGTGTCTTGTAATTAATTATTCAAGCAAGATATGTGTGTGTGGGGGGGTATTCTTCTACATGTCAGTTCTAGTCTTGGGTGCCTGGTGGTGGAGCTTAGTCTATGGGAAAGATAGACCATGATATGACACGGCAGTGTGACAAGTTCAGTGAAGGAGATGTTTAAGATTCTTCACCAGAGACCCCTGGCCCCATCTTGGGAAGGCAGTGGGGTGATGTCTTACCCAAAGAAGAACTGTTGCAAATGTGTATGGGATAGTGAATAGGTGGTAGACTGAGGGACTGGCGAGAGAACTGTAAGATGCAGGTCGGAGCAGTAAGGATTGGAAAAGCTTTCTAGGCAGAAGAAATACATGTATAAACACCCCAAGGTAAAAGTGTGCAGTGGATTTGAGGAATTAAAAGAAACCCAAAATGCTTAGAGTGATGAGTAGGGTTTCAAATCAGTTGAATAGTTTCTTGTAGAAAAGAATGCTTTATTAACTGTCTTCAATAACGACCTTAGTATTATCATAAGTCTGGTGTGCTTGGTCATAATTGGCTGTCAACTGATTTATCTAGGTGGTTAGACTTAGAGAAACTGAACCAGTACACTGAGAGGTGTGTCAGTTCCATCCCAGTATAGGACAGTTGCTTGATTTCATGGCTACAAATAGCGTCCTTCTCCTCTGTTTGACCAAGTTGTTGGTAATTTAATGCTTATTATTAATGAAGAAAAACATGCCTTACCTCAACTGGGAGCAATATGAATTCTGCAGACAGGCCAGTATCACTGAGATGAATAAAAGACAATGTATTTTTCTAACTAAGAGATTAAAAGACCTTATGGTATGAACCATGTTAAAAGTTTCACGAGAAATGTTGGGAAAAAAGGACAGTGTACTTGCCTCTGGAGCATGGGTGATTACTTTTGATGTCTGTTAATATGTTTCCGTATTTTATATATTTATAAGATATACATATATATATATATATATAAATAACTAGGCAAGTATTTTAGTTTTTTTTTTCCTAAAAATAAGAACATGAGAAGCACTAAAAATAAGAACATGAGAAGCATTGAATAATGAATAAATTCTTCTAAAGTTTTTTTCTTGTTCTGGGGATGTAGCTCAGTGGTAGAGCACTTGCTTATCATGCTTGAGACCCTGGATTCCATTCCCAGCACTGCAAAACAGGCTAGTTTTTTCTTAAGAGGAATATAGTTCCTTATATAATACTAATTGAATGATGTTGATTCTATGGATTTATTATTATTAAAAATTTTTTTGATGTTACAAATGGAAATTTATTACATAGAAAGATGAGTATAATATTGCTAATTTTTTAAACAAACTTACAAATTTTATACATGCAGTATATATGAAATATATTTGCAAACATTTATTAGAATAAATCTCAGGGTCAAAACATATGCACTATCCTAAGACCTTGTTACCTATTGTTAAAATACAAATATTGGCACTAATGTACACTTCCCATGAACATTATGTACTCATTTCCTTTATCAAGACTATGTAATCAGATTTTCAGAAATTCTTTGGAATATATTAATTTAAAATAGCATTTTGTTATCTTTTTGGATTTATTAATTTTAAAAGTTCATTTTAAGCCTTGATTTTTTTTTTTTTTTTTAACACATTCCAATGAGTTTTAGAGACAGGGCCTAATTTTTTACTTGGGCTTACAAAATATTCATATCCTTACTCCAAAGGAGTGGTGAGTAATGAAAGTTTTTTGGATTTGAATCAAGAATTTATTGTTTCCATTTTACATTCAGAATAGACTGATAGAGAAGAAAGCTTGTGGAAAACATTGTTGCAAAATTGAAGCAATTATTCTTTTCTAATACATTGACCAGAATTTTCATCATAACTTAAATGTAAATGAAGATTTCCAGAAAAAAATTTTTAAAAAGTGACATCGTTAATCAGCATTTATTGAGGGTTTGTTTGGGATCAGATACTTGTACATTAGTAAAGAGGCAAAAATTCTTATCCCTGTAAAGCTTACTTTCTAGTGACATGCTTTTTGTCTAAAGCTCTTCTTTTGAAATTTTTAGTGTTTAAATTTTATACTTTTCATTTATTTAAATTACATTATTAAAAACTAATTACCAACATGGAAAAGCCCTCTAAGCTAACTGTTCTCTGTAATATCATTACATGATTTTTTTAGACATTCTCATCATTGGTACAGTGCCATTCTTTAAACTTGCCCTGTCATGTGAGCTTATGAGTGCCATCTGGGAGTGCTGAGAGGACCCTCTTTGAGGATATACCTCTTGGTGTCTTTGCATCCTCAGTGTCTGATACACTAGTACGTATTTTTCTTAAATTAATAGGTCTTCAAAAATAAGCAAAACAGTTTCTCATTCTTCTGCAGTACTGGAAATTGAACCCAGTGATGCTTTACCACCGAGCTGCATATCCAGTTCCTTTTATTTTTATTTTGAGACTGGATCTTGCTAAGTTGCTGAGGTTGGCCACAAATTTGCAATCCTCCTGCCTCAGCTGGGATCATAGGCAGGTGTCTGGCAGCAAGATATTTAATAAAATTTAGTTCTAGACAACTCTATTCAAATAATTTTGGAGTAAAGACTGAATCAAGTGTTTGTATTTTTTTAAATGGAATATTCTGAATAACATTGGAGTTAAGCAAATTGTAACTTCACTTGACCTCCCCCGTATTAAGTGATGATCCTTGATTCTCATATGTTCATGTATTTTTGGTGAGATTAATTTTTACTTATTTTAAAAGTTTTCTAATATTCTGTTAAATAATTTCAAATATGCAGAAAAATTGAAAAAAATAAAACGTGAATTGTCTCATTTTTTTACTTTGTAGATTCAATAATATTTTGCTGTATTTGCAAAATAATGCGCATATATATATATATATATATAAAATATATATATAAATAGCTTTGTTAAGGTTGGGCATGATAGTACTCATCTGTAATCCCAGCAACTCCAGAGTTCGAGGCAGAAGAATCACAAGTTTGAGGCCAGCTTGGGCAATTTGGTGAGACCCTCAAAAAGGGGAGGGGCTCATTGGTAGAATGCCTGGTTCAATTCCTGGTATTGCAAAGGACCCCCCTCCCCCCCATCCCCCCAAAATATCAGAACAAAAACCCAAACAGAACTTCATTGAACTATTGAAAGTTGTAGTTATCATGATACTTCATTTTTAAATACAGTACTGTATCAACTAGATATGGATCTTTTTCTCCACAACCAATATATCATTATTATACCTTAGAAAAATAACAAAAATTCCTTACATCACCCAATAGCCAATGCATATTCACTTTTCTTGGCCTGCCTCAAAATGTCTGTATAATAGTGAGATTTTTCAAGCCAGAATTTGGTTTCATTAAAATTTTATAAAGAAATTTTTACAAAAGTATTTGCAGTTTTTTCCATGAGCCGCACATAATCATTTGATATTCAGATCATTCTCAAAAAGCACAATTGTTTTCAGTTTTCATTACTTGATCTATATATAATATTTTTGATTGTCAGTGGCACGTATGTTTTTTTTTATTGTAAACAAATGGGATACATGTTGTTTCTCTTGTTTGTACATGGCGTAAGCATGTATGTTTTGATGAATTTCTCAATATCACTTTCCCTAGACCTCATGAAATCTAGTGCCTTTTGCAAGATTTGGAATTTCACTTTGCAGGTATTTTGCTTGTATTGTAAAATAACATCTTGACTTCAAAAGACATGAAAGTCAAGGGCCAGATTGTGCACTTGTTAAACTTGCGAGATGTTGGGAGACATTTTTCTTTGTTTCTTTTTTTGGTATGGGGGATTGAACCCCAGGGTGCCTAACCCCTGAACCACATCTCTTTTTATTTTTTATTTTGAGACAGGATCTTGCTGAGTTGAGACAGAATCTTGCTAGGTTGCCTTGAACTTGTGATTCTCCTGCCTCAGCCTCCTGAGTCACTGGGATTATAGGTGTGTGTCACTGTGCCCAGGCCGGAGACTTTTTTCTAAGAGATTAATGATTGGTGAAGGTTTTGGTTCTTTCTGCTTTTGTTTTCTTACCCAGTGTCTTGACGGGATGAGGAAATTAGAGCATTTTGTCAGTATATGTTACCAGGTGTGATTGTTTAGGGTTTGCCTGTCAGTGTCATGCTAGTTACTAGAATATATTAAAAAAAAAAAAAAAAAAAGTGGATTTTTTTGTTGGTGTTATGTAAGGATTGGCTTTTTATTTTGAACAAAGTTTTACCATTTAGATGAGTTTATGGGTGAATAGATTTGTAAATAAAATATTTGAAGTAGATGTATAAGGAAGTTCTCAGATACAGATTAATGAAAAGATGTAGTAAAGTTTTACTTTTTTTTTTTTTTTTTGGTGCTGGGAATTGAACCTGTGGCCTTGTGCACACTAGGTAAGTGCTACCCCACTGAGCTATATATACCCTTAGCCTGTTTTTCAGTTTTTAGATATAGTACAATTAAAGAAATGTGGTGAGGAAGATATCAAAGATAAAACATTACTGAGGCTTTTATTCATATACCAGTGAAACTAAGGACAAAGAAATGGTGAGGTTCTCTTTGATCATCATTCTGAATTTTTTTTTAATTGCTGGTAGCAGTAAACCACCTCAAACTTTGATGGTAAAACAATAATCATTCATTATATCTCAGTTCGGAGAGAATCCTTAACAGGATTCAGCTAGATGTTTCATACTCTGGGTTTCTTACATACTTGCAATCTGAGGGTACCTGGAGTAATCTTCACTGAAGACTCAAACAACTGGAGTTCTCAGGCATCTGTTTATCTGTGTGGTCTCTGGAGATGTATGCATCTCCAGCCCTTTTGCTTTTTTATTTTGAAACAGGGTCTTACCAAGTTGTCCAGTGTGGACTCAAACTTGTGATCCTTTTGTCTGAACCTTCTCAGTTGCTGGGATTTACAGACCTGCCAAGGTAGCTGAATAATTAAGGGGTAGCTCAGAGTTTCAGAGGCCCAAGAAAGAGAGCTAGGCTGAATGTCTTCCTTGTCCCACTCCCTTACTAAGGATTAAACCCAGGGCCTCATGCCTGCTAAGGAACTATTCTACCACTGTGCTCCATCCCCAGCCCTGGGGAATGCCTTTATATGACCTAAGTTTAGGGATCCATATAGCAGTAAACCACTTCTGCCTCATTCTGTTTTTGAGAAGTTAGTCATAAGATAGCCCATGTTTTGGGGGAAAGTAATTAGACTCTACCTCATGATGGGAGGAGTGTCAAAGAATTTATGATATTTTAAAAGCCAGCATTAAGAAAGATGATAGACTTAAAATAGTAAAGCATAATTACTCAGATTTATGTGCCATGAAAAGATTGATACTATATATTTGAAAATAGAAGCAGTGTTGGCCTGACATTATGGCATTGGATGTTCAACCCCAGAGCTGCAGAAATCCCACATACTATTTACTGATCCCAAAGAAAACTTGGAGGATTTAAGGCAGAGGATTTGGACATTTTCGTATTCATGTGCTTCCCAGGCAGCCAGCCAGGATAAAGTGGAGGGCTACACCATGCCTACAAGCGTAGAGAATATATGCAGGTAGATAGCGTGCCAACTGCATATAGTTTTCTTCAGATGTTTTATGAGTACGTGACTGTTGCACAGCCCAGGTCCTTCTGCTTTGATCCCCACCTAAAGATGGGAGTTAAGGGAAGTGGCCAGTTTTCTTCTTTTTTACCCAGCACATTTCTGGGAGTCCTTCTTAGTTGACCTTCAGGAGCAATAAGTCTAGGCACTGAAGGGTGTTAAACCCCAGACATAATAATGCATTTTGTGAAAGTGTAACTACTAATGAACATAGTATTTGTAGATAGAGGTATTAAACTTGACAATTAAGCAGTTTAACATCACAGAGGCCCGAAACAGCATCCAGGGCAGAATCACAAAAATTGTCAACGTAAATGTGTTTCTTTGACGTTATGGGTATTACTCATGCAATTAAGTGGATGATCAGGCATATTATTTAGGAAACGTCAAACATTTTATGTGTTCTAAGACTTAAAGATTGAAGTGTGGGCTAGTTAATGATGATTTTTTTTTTTTTTTTTTTAAACGACTCTGCTCAATCTCAGGGTGTATTTCCTGTGAAATAGTGTTTTCTTTGGGTAAGAACTACTTGACTTCATCAACCATTTGATGAGTCAGCTTTAGGATCAAAAGTTTTCTGTTTTCATAGTATATCTGCCCTGAAATGAATAGATTTTACTGCTATTGTGTATAGTTATTTAATCTTTTGCGTACCTACTATGTGCCAGGCATTGTATTAGATATTGGATGTGTAGTAGCATTCAGGAGAAACTGTAACTCTACATCCAAAAGAAGAGTTCTAGAAATCTTTGGGTTGGGGATGTTAGTGTTGAAATAAATGTGTAACTTCTGAGTGTGATTAATATGATCAAGACATTTGTTGCATGGAAGATTTATTAGAAATAGGACTGAGGGTGTATATAGCTCAGCAGTAGAGTACTTTCTTAGCATGTGGGAGGCCCAGATGAATTTGTATCACTGCCTAAAAAACATGAGAAATAGGCCTTATTATTTCATTGCTTTGCCTGAGGGAATATTTTATTATTGGGACCAGTTTTAAAAGTGATATTAGTCGTATGTGCCATTTTCCTTGATGTTTGCAGTTTTTTATTTAATGGAATATGGGATAAAATCACAGAAATTTGTGTGAATTTGAAAGAAACGCTTTGTATTTATTTTGCACACATACATAATCCTTTGTTTTGTGAGTATTGTCTGTTTCTAGTTTAAAAAAAAAAAAAAAGGCTTTATCTCAAAGCTTTACTGTTGCCATTTTAAGATGAGGATGCGTGCTTAGACAATTTCTAGGGGCTTACCTAGGTCCAACATTCAAAGGAGAAAGAGCAGGTAGAAGTTCTGGATGAGAAAGATGGTAGGAAGTGTTAAGTGAAGTGTCAAATTAGGTAGTCAGTTTTTAGATTTTGTGGAAGCCAAGATACACCATGCCTAAAAAATTACACTTACTATGTGTCATAGAGAACATTTCTCTTTACTTAATCATGGTCTGAGATAAACTTTTAGTTAATCTTTTACATTAGAGATACTGAAAACCTCAGTGAGTTTTATAATAGATACACAAGTTTTCCTTATGTGACTTAATTGAGCACTGGTAAATACTGAAATTATAAAAAGTCATAGTTTTGGGGGCTGGGGAGATAGCTCAGCTGGTAGAGTACTTGCCTTGCAAGCACGAGGCCCTGAGTTCAATCCCCAGTACCGCAAAAAAAAAAAAAAAAAAGATCATAGTTTTGTAGAAGCCCTTGGTGGTGACTGAGGAGCCTAACTTTCTAGGCTAAAATTAATGTTTACAGGCTAATCAGGTAAATCATGAGGTTTGCTTATTGAAAGTAATATCAAAGCACTGTTACTCCCTTCTATGTCGGAAGCACTGAGTTTTCCAAACATTTCCTCATTTAAACCTTGGGGAGAAAATTTGAATTGAAGGAGAGTGAGTGTGATTCTCAGACTTCATAGCTGTGGAATGGAGTCTGAGCACAAGCCTTTGGTCATTAAGACAACATCCTCAGGCTCTGCTGCTGAGGTGCCTGGGTACATTTTTGAGGACTGAAATTGAAACATTAAAGATAAAAACAAAATATCATAGTAAAAGGACTGCTTTAGCCTTTAAAATCAGTGTATTAACTTATCTTGATTACACGAGTACATTTAAAAAATTGCTTTAAAAATTTGATCTGTTTGCAGAGGACAGGGTCATTATCGTGTATCTTTTATCTTCTTTCTTAACCTGAGTTTTGATGGGGAAGGCAAGACCATGTATAACGTGACAGACTCGTTTAGTTGATTGTTAAAACCAGGACCACTTCCAGAGGCAGTATGTTATTACCTAGCTGGGGAACTTTTTCTTCCCATCCTAATGTGATAGGGTGGAAGAAAGTGGACTACAGACATTAGAATCATTATCATAGTAATGCCGAATTGTTTCCACCCTTTATATGTTTGTGTGATCAGTTGGTCTTCAACTTTGTACAATATCCTGATCTTTATTCAGTCCATGTAGTATTTACTATGTACTAAATACTATATGTACAAAAGCCCGGTCACCAGCCTTGTCCTCGAGGAGCTTATAGAAATTTTAAGTAGAAGTTTCAGACAAAAAACTTCTAAGCAGTCAGTTCTTAATTACAAAGTTAATGAATTGATGAGAAATTCTGAAGGAAGTCAAAAGAGGAAATACTGTACTGTAATATCCTAATTATACTTTTTGTAGATGTTTGATATGTAACTTGAGTAGGGTAGAGGTCATTCTATATGTAATTTGAATACGTTAAGATAACCAGGGTTTTGATAGATGACCTGGCCTCACATTTTTATTATAATTATGAACTTAGTTTTACCCCTCAACTTCAGTTATGTCTAGTTTTTATTATGTGTTAGTTTTGAGTTCTATTTCAAATGTCTTTCAGTTTTTTTTCCCCAGGGGGAGGTGGGCATAGTGCTGGGGATCAAATTCAGGACCTTGTGCATTCTAGGCAAGTGCTTTACCATTGAGTCACACCTCTAGCCCCCAGTGCATGTTTTGTAACGATTCACTCTTTGCTGTCTTTGTCCAGACTGTGGTACTGCCCCTAAATAATAGCAGTTCTGTGTCCCCAAATTCCTTTTTTTTTTTTTTTTTATTAAAACCAGTTCCCAGTTAGCATTTCCTTTTCTTTCATTCAGGCAAAAATGGTAATAGAAATAGCAAGAGCAGCTAAATTTTGTACTAACCTCCATACTAAGCATATCGGTGTTTCAGTACCCCATTAGTTCAAGTGTCTAAGTAAACTTTGCCATAATATAAGTGAGTTTATGTTGGTATGTGTTGAAAGACTCAGCCTCTCTTTCTCTGTCCTCTGAGTATTTCAGATCAAAACTCTTTAATTCAAAGGTCAGACTTTTTAAAATCCTGGTTGTTGTGGTTAGAGTTCTTCTGGCTTGTCTATTTTATAGACTCTGACCAAGCCAGTAACTTCAGAAAGTAGGAAGAGAGTTTAGAGAAGTAAGATCAAGGCCCTTGGTTCCAAGTAGAACTTGTTAGGAGCTCCTTTGCAAGCTCAGCAGAGCTCTTCCCTTAGGTTTATAAGGAGATCTTTGTCCCTGTGTATGTGTGTATGTATGCATGTTTTATTTTGGTCTTTGTTCCTTCTAACCCCAAACTCTTCCCTCTGCTCTACAGTGATTTACCCATCCCTTTATTCTTTTTGGGAGCATTCTGGGTGTTGCATGCTCTCCTTTCTTTTCTTTATTTTTCTTTTTTTGCGAGGGGGTGGTTATTGGGGATTGAACTCAAGGGCACTCAACCACTGAGCCACATATCCAGCCCTATTTTGCATTTTATTTAGAGACAGTCTCATTGAGTTGCTTAGTGCCTCACTTTTGCTGAGGTTGGTTTTGAACTCTTGATCCTCCTGCCTCAGCTTCCTGAGCTGCTGGGATTACAGGCATGGCCAGCTCTCCTTTCTTTCTAAGTGTCTTGGACTTCAAATTCTGTTCCAGTCTTAGATGCTACTGTGCTTGAATGGTTAATAAAGTTGCTTAAAAAAAAATAGGAAAAAAGTGTGTCTTGGTTTTCTCATGGCTTCATTAACCCTGAGGATCCTGTAATGATGGGATGTCTCCAGACTTACTGATATATATAATCCAGATTTTAAAGGCAGTCTTCAGAGGATTTCTGTTGATCTATAGCAACCTTTAAAATATTTGAAGTTACATGTATACATTTTAGGTAGAAATGTCTTTAATTTTTCTATCACTTTTGTAGATAAAAACCAGAATCACTATTATGAAGTTTGTTGGACTAGTACTGTGTGCTTTCTTTATACAGAAAGGCAGGAGGGTTGACCCTTTAAATTTTTTGTTTTTAAGTTAGTTAACTTTCAGTGACATTTTAAGGAATTTGGGATCTAGTTTAGTTTGTTTTAAAAAATATATTTTTTTGGAACTGGGTTTTGAACCCATGGCCTTAATGCATCCAAACACAAACTCTACCACTTAACTGCACCCTAATCCCCTAAAAAGTTTGTAATCCTTTTTTAAAATTATTTTTTAAAGTTTTATTTATTTTTTGTGAACCCAGGGCCTTGCATATACTAGGCAAGTGCTCTACCACTTAGCTGTACACCCCAGAGCCTTAGCTCCTCCCAGAGGGTTTAGGCTTCAGTTTCCTGTTATTTCCTTAGTCACTTACCCAGCTTCCAAAATTTTCTTGGCATCTCTTGCTTAAATATTCTAATCCAGCTGTTTTCTTTGTCCTTATAATTTTAAAATCCTTTTGCTGTTATCTTAGTAGGGTTGCAGAAGATAGCAGAAACAAACACATCGAACTAGAAATCTATGCATGAGCATTATTCTTGTTTTTCTCTAAATTACATCAGTTCTCCATACCCCAGACGATTTTTTTTAAAGCAGTTTTCTTTAGTTTACACATTTTTCTTGTAATCTCTGCTCATGTATCAGTGTAGTTCTTGGCCATGTTTGCTCTTGGGAGAGTCTTGAAGACTGCTCTTGACTTCACCTCCCATTAACCCTACATTTTCTATCTGGAAAGAAATACCCCAAGATATACAGGTTTAATAACTTTCCAAAATGCACTCAAGCCTCACTTGGGATGTAATTTTAGAGGCCTCTGTTGGTCTTCAGGTTTAAAAATTTTTTTCTTTAAAACATTATAATCGTGGTTTGTGTTTATTACCTTTTCGAAACACTTCCTCATTTTCTCATACATTAGTGGTGGGGTGCAGGAAGAAAGGCTTTTACTGTATTTTCTGATTTATTAAGGTTCTCTTCAGAACATTCAAGTTCTTTCATAGTACAGCCTTCATTTTGTGTGGTTTCATATGGGCAGGTAGCGTAGTGGAGGGAGTGTTGGATCTGCATTCTCTTGTCTACCTTTCTGTGAATGAGATTTGTATCTGTGAAGTATATTGATCTTTTTCATTACTTTTAGCATATCCCTTGCCTTTAAATAGCCTGTTCTTAAACTTCTTCATCCTTATTATGAAGAGAGATTTTGATGCCCCAAAGAATAATTATCTGATCCCAGGAAGGTGGTATACATATTCTTACATTTTGCCCAGCATACTCATCTACTGATTGCATGATTTGTGAGAAAAATAATCTGAAATCTTAGAATTGTCTTTTTGGGCTCCTGAAGTGCTTTAGAGAACTTTAATGTTTTTGGTTGTTTAAGAACCATTCATTTAAAAAAAATTATCATAAATGTTTTCATTCAGATATAACCCTTTTTCTGAGATGCCGAATCTTAATCCCCTTGAAGCTCATTTCAAAATCCTTACTCCTCTGAATCCTGGCCCTCATTGACCCTTCAAATCCCAAATGAACTCGTCTCTTAGTAATATTTGCTTAGAGTACTTATTTTGGCTCCTGGTTCACTGCTTTAGTTTTTGTCTTTATGTATGTATATTTAAAAAACATGCATTTTGGTTTTTACAAGTAGAGGTAAACTACTTGAGATGTATGCATTGAATCAGTGACTCTCAGCTTTCCTTCTTTCTTCGGGCTTCCTGAGGAATGGATCCTACCCACTGTCTTCTGTTACTATGACTCACTCTTAGGGGGAACATTCTAAAGTATGTGAACTCCCTCCTTTGGGGGTATTCTGTTAATCTTCCTTCTTTCTCTACTGTATTTTATAGTGCATAATATTTCTCATGACACACAACACCAGACCTTACACTCTAGGCGTTCAGGAGGAATTTGTTGATTGAATTGGATTCTTGGCAGTTGTGGCAGTGGCAGGAAAAGAAAAATATTCTCTCACACTCTCCCTCCCTCTTGAATGCTGTGGGTAAATCACTTAAGCCCAGTCATCTTCTGTTTTCTCAGATGTAAAACAAGGAGATTGTAATGTCAAGGACTCAGAATTAAATATCTGTATGTATTTGTGATTTTTCCTAAAATCCAAAAGTATTAAATACTTTTTGGTTGGTACAGTTTCTTAGAAAGTTTTCACACTGTCATTATTGAGAAAAAATTAATTTTAGATGATGTCTTTCTTTTTTGATTTAGAAGTCTTTATTTATCATTGTTATTTTTCTTTTGTTTTTGTATTTTTTGGGTGGTTTACTATTGTGCCACATTCCCACCCCTTATTTATTTTTTATTTTGAGACAAGGTCTTGCTCAGTTGCTTAGGGCCTCTCCAAATTGCTGAGACTGGTCTTTAATGTTAGATCCTCCTGCCTCAGCCTCCGGGGTCACCAGGATTACAGGCAGGATCCCATGCCCAGTAGAAGTCTTTATTTTTATAAAGTTTTAATGATGAGTTGTCTTTTAAAAATCTTACTTGGCACAACAAAATGTTGGCAAAATTTTAGGTTTGTCTTTACATTTTGAAGGAAGTTTTACTTAATCTGTTAAATCCAGAACTCAGAGATCCATGCTTTAAAAAAAAAAAAAAAAAAAAAAAAAAAAATCTTTGACTTGCCAGTTTGGGTACAGGTTTCTTTGTTAGATAAAGTTTGTTAATGTTCTTTTTCAGTTTCTGTCTTTACTAATATTTTGTTTGCGGTATGGTCAGGTTCTGATAGAATTATGTTAAATTTCTCATTAGAGTTGATAACTTCTCAAATGGTCAGTTTTTCCTTGTTACATTTTTGAGACTATTGTGTTAGGGGCATTCAGATTTAAGAATGCTCAATGTTCTTTGTGAATTGTTCTTTTTATTGTTGTAGTGTGTCTTTTCATTCCTGTTAATGCTATCCTTTTTTCCTTTCTGATAACCTTTGACTTTTAATATGTGAGATGAACCCATTTGAATATGTAGATTTATTTTAGTTGTCTGAATTTTATATTTTTTAATCCTTTTTTTTTTTAGACTGTTAATTGTCTACATTTCCTTCTGCTTTTTCTCCTCCTTTCTTTGATTGGGAAGTCAAAAGATTGTATTTCTATTCTTTTAGTGATTAACATTAACATTTTAAGCAACATTTCTAACAAAACTGGGCCCAGTTCTAAGTTTTCAAAAGGTACTTTTGGCAGTCTTGCACTCCATTTCTGTCCTATAAAGATGTTTATCTTGTATTAAATATCAGCTTTGTCTTCTGTTTTTCCTTTTTCTTTTTTATAGTTGTTTTTCATAGCTGCATGTTTAGGATAGAAAGCCTTTTCCTAGGCTTAATTTCATGGCCCCATTTCTACCCCACCCTTTCTTCTACCCTTCCAGTTTGCTTATCTTTACAGAATATTCAATACATATTTGTTAATGATGAGTATCTTGTGCCTTTCTCCCTTTCTGTTTCTTTTAGTTTTATTCACTTTTTCCAGCTTTAGATGGAAAGGAGAGAAAGTGCCCCTCACAGCACTTATCCACACCTATGGAATGACTGCATCAGTCTTGGTGGAATAGGAGTTATATAGAATTTAGTCTGGGACAAAGCAACTGTAGGGTTCTAGTGTGAATTGACAGTATTTGTTAATAGTTTCTGGGTGTGTATAGCAATAGTATTCTAATGGCTTCATTTTGTTAGGTTTGCCAGGTGTTTTGCTTTGTAAGCACTAAAGAGTTATTCAGGTGCCAATTATTTTTGTGGACACTGGAGGGCTACATTGTGTGGGTGGGTGGCTATGATGATGGTAGCTGGGTTTTGTAAGCATTCCTGGTCTAACTTGTGATTGCTAGGACAGACCTGAGTCCAAGGCAACTACAAAGAGCACCTGGCTGGCGATCAACTTGGCATTTGAGTATACCCCACTCCCATTCTATTAACTCCCCTTTTCAGAAAGTTGAAGTTAGTTTGCCTGGTGGTGCAAGACTGAGAACATACACATTTATTTTCTATTAAGTGATTTCCAGGAACTTAAACAAAAAGCATGTGAAGAAAGCAGTTTTAGGTAAGAAATTAGAAATGGAAAGATAAACAAATGTCTGTCATACTCTTTTCCAAGATTAGCTCTCTGTCACATCCTTGTCCTATCTAAAAGCACCAAAAGAAAAATTTTTTTCCCTTTAAGTGGCTAGGAAGAGAACTGGAGGGATGCTCAGTATCATCAATACATAAATCAGGGACTGCCTGTATACTGAGTTGAGTATTATAAGACACAGAATTGGAAAAATTGGTGGATCTTGATAGGCCAAAATGTGGGCACCAGACCTTAAGGCCTTAAGGCTTTGTTGTGGTAGGTACCTGTTTCCAACACAGACAGGAAGTATTGTGTGCATTTGTGCTCCGTAGTGATAAAATAGAAGGAACCTGTTAGAGCCCTTACATTTGTGGTGGTAGTTTTATAGTTTTACAGCACTTGTTTGACTTTTGTGTTTTAGATATCTGAATTATACCTAAAGGAAGGTTTTCCACAATTAGAGATCCATTTTTAATAATACTGGTATGTGCACATTTCAAAGTGCCGTTTGATACAGCTTTCAGACCTATTCTGAATATGCAGATCTGCTTGCTATCAGTAAGAAACAAGGTTGTCAGGTGGTTTGAGTGTTTAGCTTATTTGATTAGTCTGGCTTAGTGAGAATAAAGATCAACTTATACTGGAGAATTAAAATCATACTGAAATCTATTGCTCTCCTTTGATTAGGTGATTTTGAATTATAAAGGTATTTTATTTATTCACTTAAAATGAGTAAAATGCCTACCGCTATATTATTTATAAAACAATCTATAGATATTTTGCATTTATAATAATATAACTTTAGGCAGAGCGGAATTGCTTATGTTGTTTACTTTTAAAATTGTTTAGTTGATTAAGCAATAAGAAAATACGGTTAATTTTTTTTGTTGTTCAAAGAGAAAAGATAGGCAGTTCTCACTATTGCACTTTTCCTTTTGAATTAGCTTTCTGTGTTCTAGGTACTCCCCAGGGTTCTGGGGTAGAAGGATGGGTAGGACTCAGTCTGCATCTCAGGGAGCTTAGATCTCAAATTTATATGATCATACTAGGAAGAGAGTTTCATATCAAATCCCAATTTGGGAAATACAAGATTTAACAGAATTAAACAGGTTTCTATATTGCAGGACTTATCAGAGTCTTTAATGGGGTTGATGAACTGTGAATTTGAGTAGGCTATCCTAATTAAGCAACAGTTTCCAAACTTGGAACACTGTGCTTATTTAATATCTCCCTAAATGAACTGCCAGTCTCTTGAATATTTTAGATAATCCCTGTGTGTATTTGTGGCATTTTAGAGTAGTGAGTCCTAAACTTAAGGGATCATCAGGATCACTTTGACTGCAATGTTCCCAGAGATTTTTGTGACCAAGTAGATTTAGGCACAATGATTTTAGATGGTACCTGTTACTTTTACAATGTTAGCTATTTCTTAAAACAGCTTTGTGAAACAGGTGGTCACTTCCATATTTGGCAGAAGTGAAAATGAGAGCAAGAGATATTGAAATATATGACCTACTCACAGAGTCGCACACCAGGGCTCAAAACCCCAGGCTCCTTTTGGGTATCTATGTAGAATTGGACTGGCACAGTGTTTCCTTTTCATGTGAAAGCTGTGATGTTGATAATTGACTAAACCAGTAGACTATAGTATGCATATTTTTATCTGCACATTCTTATTTTGGTCCAGCATTAAATATTAGAATATTTTATTGTATTATTACCAACAGGAGATGTCCAGCAAGTGGACTTTCTGTTGTTTGTCCTTTAAGGCAGTTTGCCTATTAGACTCTTGTCTGTAATTTTGCTTCCAAATGAGCTTTTCTTCCTCCTTCCCTTTGCTTCCAGTTTCTTTTTGCTTTCTTCACATTTCTCCTACAGTAACCTAGATTAAACCAAGGAGGAGGGGGAGAGAGAAGAGGGAAGACTTTCTTTTAAATGGAGGAGACTGGGAGAGTAGTATCCCATGACAATACAATGTTAAGTGATTTTCCTGTCTGGTCAACTTTTTTTTTCTGCGACTAATTACCCTCATACTACTGAAGTGTTATTTGGATTAAAGTTGTGGAGTCCAAGAGGATTATTTTGCTGAATAACATCACTTTGTAGTGACTTAAGAAACCCAGTCTTGTAATATTGGTCACACAGCAGAACATCTGAAAAAATTCTGAAAATGACTAAAGGGAAAAAACAAACCATGACTCCACCCATTTTGAGGCCACGTTGGGCCTAGAGCTAAAACATATGAATGTCCATGCAATTTTGGTATGTATAGGTGCTAAGTGTTAACTGTGTTTCAGGTAGTGGGGATTCAGATGTTAATAAAATGTGGTTCTTGCTTTCATAGTATTGTTGGACACTGAAGGAGACAATTTTATCAAACGTAGTAACTATAAGAAATGCTGTGGAGAAAGTAGGCACTAGGTATACAGGAATTTAAAAAAAATGCCTAGTTTAAACTGTAAGTTAGGCTGAGTTAAGGTTTCTTATTAGCTGGGTGTGAAGAAGTCAGTGGGAGACAGTTCTTACGCTAAGCTGAGGGAATAGCTGTGTTGAAAAAAAGAGTAGTTTGAGTATAATTTTGTGACAAAATGGAGATGTTTGGAGTGGTGGACTGCTTAGCGAAGAATGATGAGATTATAGATAAGGACAAGAATAGAAGAAGTCTCTCTTTGTGAGGTAAAATTCATGCACAAGAAACAAAGAGTTAGTGCATTTACAGATTGCCGTTTCCAGGAATTCCCAGACTTAGCTGTCATTCCCTGGATCCTCAAATTTCTACCAGACATTAGGATTCAGATTGAGTCCTATTTAGTTTGGCAGTCAATTCAAGCCAGAACTTGGGCGGATTTGAAGCTGCAACATAGCATGCTATCCAAGGATGAAGAATATAGTTAAATAATATTGATAATGGGAGCCATTTATTGAGCATTTTAGTGCTCAGCCTTTTCCAAGGCCCATTACATAATTGTCTCTAATCTTTCTATAAGCAACAGCGCCAGACAGGTGATTTTTTTGTTTCCATTTAACAGATTGAGAAACTGCCCAAGTTCTGGAAGGTTATAGTTACTCACCCAGAGTTAACCAGTTAACAGTAGGGATGGGCCCAAACCCAGGCTTGACACCACGGTACATTTTCTTTCCCGCCATCACCCTGCCCCTTGTTGGAGTGTAGGTATGGTTCCTGGGGCAGGCAGGTTGGCGTCTTAGGAGGCAAAACTAACACTTCAAAGGCAGTAAAGCAGGTGTTTCATGTTTGCTTTTAATAAAAGAATGACAAGAAGTGAATCTGGGTAGGTTTTGTTCAGGGAAGCTTTTTAGATAATGGCAGTTGATATCCTGGGTCAGGTATATAACTTCCTAGTTGTTTTCCTTCTATAGAAAAATCTAATTTCATTATATGTATTTTATTTCAGTTTACAGTTCTGTCTCAAGGATTGAAGTGTTTAATCCTATGAAGTGCATCAGTTATGAGACATTTCATTTGCATGTAGAGTTGAAACTGAAATTGTAACAATTTGAATGCATTATCTACATTTGGCGGAAACTTCAGTGTGAATGAAGTTGCAGGTTTTCAGAAATGTGGATATGGCCTAAGCCAAGTATTTTCTCTTGAAATTTTGCCTGGGTGCTACATTTTTTAAATGGGACCTCCAAATAAGTCCTTATCTTGTTAGCACAGTTCAATTCTTGTATGTATGTGAGTTTTACTGTTTAAAAAAAAGAAATTATCTGGACCTGGTGGCACATGCCTGTAATCCCAGCTACTTCAGAGGCTGAGGCAGGAGGATCACAAGTTTCATGCCAACCTGGACAAATTAATAAGACCTGTCTTAAAATATAAAACAGAAAGGGCTAGGGATACAGCTCAGTGGTAGAGTGCCTCTGGGTTGGATCTCTAGTACTACAAAAAGAAAAAAGGAAAAGGAAAAAACTGAGATGAGATAGAAGGACTTAATGAAATTATCAAGAATTAATGCACAAAGGCCATACCTTTTAACTTTAAACTACAAAATTTCTTTTATCCATTTGGCATGTGTATTCTTTCCCCTTTCCTGTTTTGAATGGAGCTGAAAATAACATGGTTGATTTTGCTTTAAAGGAAAATGACTCATTTTTTTTTCGTGTGTTTGTGTGTTCAGCATTTCATTTCCCAGAGATGTGTTTCTCTTTCATATGGCACAGTAGTTTGGGATTTTGGTCTCCTTTTCACTCTACTATGAAAACTGTTATTCATGACACTATGTAGGAATTTCTATCCATAATATTTTCTAGGTTAGGGGAAGAAAATATTTGTAGGTTTAATGTAATTTTTGCACAGTGTTCCTTTTAATTCGATTTTTCTCAGTTTAGTAGAAACCTTTCACTTTCAATTGAAAACCATTTTAGAGTAGATTACAAACATTCACATTTTAAAAATTAAATCACTTTATAAATTTACAATATTTAGAAATGTCTTCTTTTGGTTTTGAATGGATTTTTTTAAAATATATTTTTTAGTTGTAGACAGACACAATACCTTTTTTTATTTTTATGTGGTGCTGAGGATCGAACCCCAGGGCCCCTTACATGCTATGCAAGTGCTCCACCTCTGAGCCACAACCCCAGCCCTTGAATGGATTTTTGAAGGTGAATGTACCATATCATTCAGAGTAAAGTGAAAGAAAGCATTATATAAGCTAGCATTTGTCATCTTCATAAGTAGTAAAGTAAGTACTACCTATAGACAGTGATTCAGGAGGCTGACAGATGGGTTTTCCTTCTATAAAAGCCATCATTTGGGTGATGTGGGATCATTTAAGAGTAAAGTAAGATGTCTGCTATTTGATACACTTCTCTTTGGTTAGGAAATAAGGGAGAAAAGTTAGATTGCTATTTTAGACATTGTCAAGCCAAATTTAAAGAAATAAAATGTAGCTTAGCCTGAGACTGCACAAAGATATATTAGGTATCAATGTACACACTGATAATCTGAGGAGTTTATTATAAGATTGGGATCAAATTACTTTTCACCAAGGAAGTAACCCTGTTTTAGAGGGTAGAGGAATAATCCTTTCTCATAACCAGAAATAGCCAAGGGCACCTCTGGTCACTACTAAGGAACATAAGCTTAGTTTCTTGATCTCATTTTTCAAGTGAAGCTAGAAATCTGAAATTCTTCATAAAATTGTCCACTTTTAAATGTTGGCCAAGAAGCTTAAAAATACTTGAAATGTCATGTGATTCAGTTAAAGTTCATTTGTAGACTGGCAGTTGATGACATCTTAACCATGTCCTTAGCTTTTGCTGGTACACCTTAAAAGAGATTCTTCTGTATCCTGGCCCCTACTGCCTGCCTGCCCCTCTGTTATTGGAAACTGCTGGTAAGTTCATCATAGTTATTAGTGCCTCATGAAAGTTTAATATTGTCAGTGTGGCCATTATGCTACATTGCTAAGTAGAATCATACATAGGTAAGCAGTATTTTCAAAGTGTAAGACTAAACCAATGGGTTTTAGTGCAACAGTACAAAAAGTTTATTAATAGGGTTTCAGATTCTACTTTGCAACCAGCCTTTAGAAAACTATGACTTATGGAATCTTGGTGTAGTATCAGGGAATATTTTTAATTTGAAAATCATTTTGAAAGTGCATAACCAGGAGGTTATTTTGGTTGACATTTGGGGCTGTTTTAGTAAGAAGAATAAATAAGTAAACCCCCCCACATTGATTTGTTGAGGCTGGCTTGGACATCATAGTGAGGTCCCTGTCTCGAAAAATAAAATTAAACATTCCTCCCTTTTCCAACAACTTATTTATGTAGGGCCAACTTTTCTTTACACTTAGTTGTTGTTATTACTTTGTACCAGAGTTGAATCCAGGGCCTTGTCATTCTAAGCATGCACTTAGAACTGATCTGTACCCCAGCCCCATATCAGATACTTTAACCAAAACAACATACTATGGGAAATTGAATGCAAAAACAAACCTCAGAGAATCTGACCAATTTAAGCCTAATAACAAAGAGGTTTGCAAAAGTAGTTCTCTTACCAGTTTTTATGTTTTTTTTTTAAATAGTTGTTTTTTAAAGGGTTATAATTTATGTCAATATACAACAAGCTAATTTTTTACACATTTTTTGGTTTTTAGTTTTAATATTAAATATGTGACCCACATAAACTAAAGTTTCTTGGGTATTCAGTAATTTTTTTAATATAAATGGTCCTGATATCAAGAAGTTTGAGAGTTGCTAAAGTACATCATGAGGAGTGGGGAGGGGAAGCTGTTGAAAAGGCTGTTAGAATATTATATGCATTTTTCACCCCAGAACCAGAGACTCTGCTTTACCTGTAGAGAAAACCCTTCTACAGGAGATACAAATAAACAAATCCTTATAGTCTGCTTTCTTTTTTCTTCCTTTCTTTCGGGGTGGTGTTAGTAATAACATTTTTAGTTCCGATTTGACCATTGCAGTAACTCATTTGGTTCCTTTCCTTCCCTTTGGGTGGAGGTGTGTATGTATACACACTGGGGATTGAACCCATTGGTGCTGTACCATTGAGCTATGTATCCAGACCTTTTATTTTTTTGAGGCAGGGTTTTACCAAGTTGCCAGAATGACCTTGAACTTGTGATCATTTTACTTCAACCTCCTGAGTCGTTGGTATTATGGGTGGGCACCACTGAGCTCAGCTTCATTGGTTCCTTAATGTTAAACTTTGAAGTTTTCTTTTATTAGCTGTGACATGAGAAAAAAAGGGAAGAGTGGGGAATTTTAAATACAGCTAAATAGATAATCTCAGATTGGTTTTCCTACCTTTTTGGTGTGAAATGAATTGTAGTGAGTGATTTTTTTTTTTAAACTGTGTGTGTGGTTAAAATGACAGTACTGCCTCTCCTTATTTTTCTATCCCTAATTTACTGTTCCATGAAATTCTGAAAATGGGAAACCAATAATTAGGGTTAAATTCAGATACAACCATTGCAAATTGGCTTTCTAAAAATGTGTCAGAAATCGAATGAGATTCAGATTTCACATATACAGTGAGTGTTTCATACTTGAAGAGATGAAGAGAATCATTCCTAGCGTGTCGGGGCTTCTTGCTTTGATGAGGCAACCCAGAAGGTTGGTGTGACTCTTAAGAGCACATTGGCATCCCATTCACACCCCAATATCCTGAGTGTGTGTGTGAGAATGATTAGAATCTGTTTGCTGTATTATCCTCCTAGAGGTATGGTATAATCCTTGCAGGCTCTTTGCCAACCTCAGTCCCTTGGGTCAAGGGAGTGCCTAAGTCACAATACAGAGTGCGTAGGGGGAAAGGCTTTATTCCTTTCACCCAAAATCCCATCCACAGTGCAGCATGAGGAGGATACTTAGTGGTTCCCTCCATTGTATACTAAAGATCTCAAGAGGACATCCCCATGACTTTACTTCAGGTGATTTGCCATTGGTCGTTCCAGAACTGTGTGAAAAGGAATTTGGGGTTGGATATCCTCTCTGGAATGGATTGAACAAGTTAACTCTAGGCTCTCAGTTTCCTGGGGGAGGGGTGTGGTGGTGTTGGCATGGGGATGGGCCTCCTAGCTGCTCACACAAGTTAATAACCCATGTCAAAATGCCGCCTGCAGCTTTGCCCAAAGTAGAGGCTTTTCTTCCAGTGGTAACAGCTGTCAGTTGGTGCGACCTTAGTGTGGTAGTTTGAACTTAAGGGTTACCAATGTGAATATGTGTTGGCATGTGAAGAGGTGGCATATAGTGTATATAGGATGATAAAGTAGTTGTATAAAAGAACAGTGTATGGAAGTTGAGGACTGACTGAACTTAGAAAAGTGCACAGGGATAGAGTGGAAACATTGAGTTCTGTGATGAGAGATGGGTATGGAACCTGTCTTTACCTTTTATCTATTAGCACAGTTGTTCCACAATTTTAAAGTTATATAGTTTCTCATATTTAGAGCCTAAATCTTTTGAGAAACACCAGAAATAGTCCTTC
Source organism: Sciurus carolinensis (assembly GCF_902686445.1). Lineage (NCBI taxonomy): Eukaryota > Metazoa > Chordata > Mammalia > Rodentia > Sciuridae > Sciurus > Sciurus carolinensis. The sequence goes on from NC_062213.1 coordinate 36,511,043, forward strand.
AGTATTGCTTTTTCTATGAAAATATACGTGGGCACAGATTTTTAATGAGTATTGTATTTGGGTTTTGACAGTATCTGTCTTCTGACACCAATAATAGGATTGAATTTTAAGGCATTTTTTGTAAGAGTCTGTGATTTAATATTGCAGATAACCTTTACTGACTTATTGTCTTTGTTTTTTGTATGATTTATTAAATCCTTTACTCCAAAATAAAATTACTTGGTTAGATAAAAGTTATTACTTTGATAGATGGATATGCAGAGGTTGGGGTGGGGTCATTTTAAAGTTGGTTTGCTAAGATGATTATTAAGTAAGTGGCGAGTTACTGAATGTTCTTTCCATGTTAACTGATCTTCTAAATGTGGGCAACTATCCTGAAAGAAATCTGTGTATTTACTTGAGATGAAAATCCTAGGGAATTAGTTTTGTTGAGATGAAGGAGGAGCCTTTTATGCTTCTGAAATGTGTTGTATACAAATAACTCACATTTTTGACCCTTGGACCTGTATGTACAGAAGTGGAGGGATAGGGGAAAACCTGGCAAATCTTTGCTTAGAGACAGAAACACAGATGACTAGGATGTAAAGTGATCTGAAATAAGACAGCAACTGTAGACTTCTGCAGAAAGAAAGGACCATCAAGAAAAGTTCATGGATAGGTGGCATTTTAACTGGGCATGCATTAAGTAGGAATGAAACTGTATTGGTGGCAGATTGTGCCACTTCCACCATTAGAGGTGATTGCTGATAAATGTGAAACATGAGCAGGTGTGTCTTGTGTTAAAAGTCCCGACATATGGAAGTCATCACTTTGTATATGGTGGGTGGGATGTGAAGAATATCTTTCTGTTCTTAAGGATTTAAATAAACCTAAAACCTTTTTGTTTTAAGAAGTTAGGCAAGAAAGATCCATTAGACTTTAATCCAGTTTAGATATGTGCCTGAACATGCAGGCATGTTATGTGGTAGGTGGTAGGCAGAGGATTTTAAAACTGAAGTTGCTGCACTAAGTGGTATTGCCAGTTGAGAATCAGTGCAAAGATGAATGATCTTTGAGATTGTAATGCTAAATTTGGAGAAAATGAGATTGAAATCGCAGGGGTTTTCAAGAGTAGCAGTGAAATACATTAGCTTCTAGCAGGTACCATTCTACTTTTCCTGTTTCCACATCAGTTTGCTGTTTCTTTACGTTGCTGCTTTAAAAAAATTCTAGTCTTTGGATCTGTAAGATGATCTATAAATCTAAAGGAACAAAATAGGTTATTCAGACAGAATACAGAATACATCTTTGCTGTTGGAGTATTAAGGATTCAGCAGTTTACATTGTTATTTGTGTGTTACAGGCACCTTACAAAGACTTGCATGCCTGTCCTTGAATGAGATTAAAGGATGAGTTATAAGATTATTTGTAATGTTATGTTGTTCCGTGTTAAGATTTATTTGGAAATGAAATTTGGTGAGCACTAGCTGGTTGTCATTTTAAGATGAAAAACTTGTTAATATTGCCAGGAGAAGAAATCTACTTAATAACTTTTTTTACATCAGAAGCTGATGAAGGAAGATTCTTTAAAGTGAATGAGTGTTCAATAATTACATAAATACATTCAGTAACTTAGTAAATTTAAACAGATGTGTTCATTGGCCTTTGGTAATTCTGTGATTAGGGTGTCTGCTGTGTATAAGAGAAGCATATACTCCTTAATATAGTTCACTCTGCCTCAAAGGCTTTGTGACTGTTACCTGGATCCATGTAAACTAATTTGTTAGGGACCAGTTTAATCATAACTATCTGGAAATTTGAATGAATGATAACATTTTATGTAAATTTTGGGATTGAATTAAGAATTTTTTTTATATTGGGAAACATTCTAGATAGGCATATAAAATCCGTTAGTATATGAAAGTTTCAGATGGGTCAGTAAAATTGACTATTAGAGAGTAAGTATTTCTGGATAAATATTATATATATACCTCCCACTGGTGTGATTACTTTTCATACAGTGATAAGGATTTTGAGACTGAAAAGATCCAAAGATAACTACTAGTCCTTCCTCATATAGGTATTGTTTCCAGTGCAAATTGGTGTACATTTCAGATAGGGTTAGGTCATTACAATTTTGAAAACAGAAACCTTTTTCACTATCTCCTTACTATCCTGGCTTTGCTGTTGATGTCTTTTAAGTTTGTAGCATTTGATATTCTCAAAACTTTTCTTAGTTCTGTAAATATATCTACCTGGAATGATATTTGAAGCCAAGGAAGAAGCATTTTTATTTCTTAGTCTCAGTTATTGTTCATTTTGAGAAAAAACATCTGTCCCCTTTACTCCCTAACCTATATACTTTATGAAAATTCTAGAGATAAGCTTTGGGCTAATAAAAAAGGAATGGAAATGAATAGGGTTTGTTGTAGTCTAGTGAACAGCTACCTTCTGAGTTTGTCACTACTGGTTTTTGGGAAGTAAATCTTTCTCAAACTCGGGCTCTAGTCTGATGAAAAGTTTTGTAAACTGCTCATAGTAAATTTGTGCCCAAGGAAGTGAGAGTTCCTACCTCTCAGGTCTTTGAAGTGTACTGTTACTCTCTTAAACACAACCCTCCGTTTATTTTCTCCTCATTTTCTAATCAGCCTTCTCTCAGAGCTCATGAGTTCCACAAGGCATTACTCTGTTTTGAAACAGAGAAGTGTCCTTGTAAATGAGCAAACAAATTTGTTGTGAAAGCACAACTTTTTAGGATCAATAAAAACATGAAAGTGTTAATGAAAGTGAATGCAGCACTGAGCTACAAAAAGAAAATGTATTATGTGGGGACCAAATCACACACAATCAGATGCTATTCTTTAGGAGTGAGAATAAAGTCACCAGTGAGTATTTTACAAAGGAAATCACCTGCGACATTACTTGAAAGTTGTTCTAGCTGCCAAATGTGATTTGGTGTTGGATTTTGGTAGGTTTTTTTGTTTGATAAAGATGCTCCTCAGTAGTGAATACAGAGGATAGAATTTATAAGAATTTATAAGATAAAGTTAAAAGACTGCTGACTCATACTTAGAATCTTACTGAAATAATTAGATTATTTGTCCATCGGTAGATAATTTGTGGCAGTTTTAAAATCCTAAACTGTACAAGATTAGAATTTGACTCCACTTTTGTCTTTTTTTTTGTGGAGCTGGGGATGGAAGCCAGGGCCTTATGCTTGCAAGGCAAGCACTCTACCAATGAGCTACATCCCCAGCCCACTTTTGTCATTCTTCAGAGAGCAGTATTTGTGGAACTTCCTATTGATATAATGTTCTGATTTTTTTTCTCATTGTTTTCTAAAATTTTCAGTTTATAAGAATTATTTGTGGACTGGGGTTATAGCTCAGTGGAATTAAACCTTTAAAATTATTTTATTAATCTTAACATCCTATAATTGCTCCCTTAGCTTAACAAAATACCTGGTTTAAATTATCTGAGTCTTACAGTGTTTTATATGAATTTAAGACTATTTTCTTGAGGAAAAAAAGTAAAATCATAATAGACAATACAAATTAATCTCTTTGTTGTATAGCCTTTTGAGGTTTTTCTAAGCATCTTTAATACTCTTTTAGAAATGAGGTGGGTTATTCTTGCCCTATATAGATAAGGCTATTGAGGCTCTAATTTGTTTAGTTTTGTGCCATAAATCCCTTTAAGAACTGAGCTTTAGTCAGTCAGACTTTTGGATGTTTTTCTACCCCATTATATTAAATTCTTAAAGGATCTGCACTTCCCAAGTGTTTTCATTTGGTGATATTCATGTACATTCAAGAATTTCATGGCAGCTGAATACAGTCGGGTGCACATCTATAATCCCAGCTACTCTAGAGGCTGAGGCAGGAGGATTGCAAGTTCCAGGCCAACTGCTGCAATTTAGCATGGCAAGTCCTTAAGCAACTTAGTGAGACCCTGTCTCAAAATACAAAATAAAAAGGACTGGGTGTGTAGCTCAGTGGTAAAGAGCCCAAAAACGAACAAACAAACAAACCCCCAAACCATGAAAATATAAAGGATTGGGAATGTAAATATAAAGGATTGGGAATGTAGCTCAGTGGTAGAACACCCCCTGATTTCTTTTCCCAGTAGAAAAAAACAAAACAAAATGCAACACAGAAACAAAATAAAGCTCTTTTGGCACAGATATCAGTTTTATTTATTTATCTATTTATTTTTTTAATTCGCTTTCCATTGGGTGTTGGTTTAAGTACCTGATCTACTGCCAGTTTTTGTTAAATAAACTCTTGAAGTTTCAGTTTCTTCATCCATGGAGTAGGATTGATATGATTATTGTTATTGAAGTTGCTAATGGGGTAGAAAAGGAAGGGACCTTCAGTCTCTCTCCCTTTTTTGGGGGAGGGGGGCAAAAGTAAAAAGAATACAAAAAGCATTTTTGCCACAGTAATTGTTTTGTGTAACTACTACTGTAAATCACCCAAATAATGGTACAAGTATCTGTCAGACTATTGTGTTTACAGAGGATTTGTACATGTAGTTTATTAACTTTTTTTTTTTTTTAAGGTTACGAGAAGTTTCAGAAAAACTGAACAAATATAATTTAAATAGGTAAGAATTTTAATATAGAAAGCTAGACTTTTTGTTCTTGAGTACTGGGAATTGAACCCAGGACCTTGTGCAGAACAAGTACTCTGCTACTGAGCCACATCTCTAGTCCAAGATATTTTAATTCTTTTTCCAGGGTAATTTTTTTTTTTTCTATTAGGAAAAAGAATTCATTAAGCAGTAGCTTAATTTGATAAAGATAAACATAATTATTATTAGATTAATATTTTACTCTCGGTTTTTTATAAGTTTGGTTCATTTGAATTAGTTTTTATTCATACTGATTTTTAAACAATTTGGCATACCAAGGAGTTAAAGTGATTATGGGAACATCATAATTATTTTTAAATGGTTGCTTTAACATAATCTTGATGTTAATTTTTTAAAAGTAGATTTTGCCAGTTATTTTCCCTATTGTTAATGGATTTTTAAAAAATCATAAAATGTATTTACCATTTAAAAAAATAATTTTACTTACATACTTTTTGTTTGTTTTTTTGTTCCCCAGCCATCCCCCCTTGAATGTATTGGAGCAGGCCACTATTAAACAGTGTGTGGTGGGACCAAATCATGCTGCCTTTCTTCTTGAGGTAAATTGTTTACTTTAAGGTAGAGAAAAGAAAAATAAACAGTTACAACACAACTCTGTATCATTTCTTCCTTTTTAACCAAGGAGGGAGCTACTAGATACTTTGAATATCACCCAGTTCTCTTTCCTTCTCCTTTAAATTGTCTGGCCTGGAGAAGGTTTAAATGATTTATTAGGGGTTGAAACTAGTTAGTTACATAATGGGGAGGCTCCTAATATCTCCTCACTTCCTCCCTTTAAATTCCATCAGATTGAGATGTTTTAAATTATTTTCTGTTGGTTTCTTGATTATGTGTCAATTTTCCCAACTCTCCCTTCTGGAAGGGAGCATATAGGTTATCTTCTGAATTTAATAGGCATAGAATCTGTTCAATAAATTCAAATTTTAGTGCATGTTTTTACTTGATGAATTTCTTCTATTTTCTTTGCTTTTAGGATGGTAGAGTTTGCAGGATTGGTTTTTCAGTGCAGCCAGACAGATTGGAATTGGGTAAACCGGATAATAATGATGGGTAAGACATTATGTCCTTTGTATATATGTATGTATTTTTTTTTTTTTTTTTTTTTGGGTGTTAGAGATTGAATTCGGGGCCTTATGCATGTTAGACAAGCACTCTGATATTGAGCTATGTCTCCTTCCCATATTTTATTCAATACAGTATGTATGTAGTGTTTAGAAGGTATTAAACCCATGTTTTGATTTTGAATATTCTCAAATTTTAAAAAAAGGCAGCACAGAAAATCAGATACTCAAAGTAAATGATAAAGTTGATACTTCAGTTTTAAATTCAAGCAAGTGATTTGTAGTTTAAATATTAAAATTAGTGGAGGAATCAATGATCACGTTATAGGAATAGTTTACTGGAAGAATATTACATATTTGGTGGGTTCCAAGTCTGATCTACTCTTTGAAAATGTTTTTACACATCATATATTTCTTTTTAGTATTTCCAAACCAGATAATTCAATTTGAGAGCAAAAGGATTCTTTAGCATTTTGCTCTTTAAAAATTATAGCATATACAAAGGATGCTAGATATAATGTATGTTGAATTTCAGCTGATCCACTTTTAAGGAAAATATCATTTAAAAAATCTAAAGAGCAATTTATCATTTAACATTCATTTGTAATTGAAATGCAATAAGGTTTTTTCAGCTAGGAACACTGAACTGTTATGAGACTACAAATTAGATTTGCTCTTTGATATGAAGTACAAATTTTAAATAGGCATAAGTATGAAATTAAGTAGATATTTTACTATAAGAAGTCCCAGAGCAGTTTAGTCTTGGAATTCCAGGTGTGTTCTTCAGCATTTTGTGACTGTGAAGTAATTATTCTGTCTCTTATTTTTTCCTAGGTCAAAGTTGAACAGCAACTCGGGGGCAGGGAGGACTTCCAGGCCTGGTAGGACAAGTGACTCCCCTTGGTTTCTCTCAGGTTCTGAGACTCTGGGCAGGCTGGCAGGCAACACCCTGGGGTAAGTTGTGGTTGGCTGAAGGCATCCACTGATCTGTCCCATTGTCCTGTGAGTGTTTTCATTGTGACTGATCATCTTCAGTGTTTTCTAGTGAGAGAGAGAGAGAGAGAGAGAGAGAGAGAGAGAGAGAGAGAGAGGAAGCTCCCCTGAACTTTGGGTGGGGAGCTCGTGTTGCTGATGGTGACCTGTTAAACTTGTAAAGAGGTTTACATGTGTTTAGTCACTTATCCACTTGTCTCATTTAGAATTTTTAAATGACCCCATCTTTAGTCATCTCTTGTGACTTATTTTGGGGTTGAATCTGGTAGTTTCTAATTTTAAACTAGATACTCAGCTCTTCTACCACTTTATCTAAAGCTTATATATTATTAAAGAAAACATGTACAAATTCAAAGCCAGCTACTTTTATACATTTTAATGTACCTTGATTCTTGAATGGCCAGATTTTCTGAAAGTACCTGGTTAATAATTTGGTAATGCCAGTTCATGCAAATTGCATTTGTTCAAAGGCCAATCAGAGGAAGATTCCTAGAAGCCATTTAAATTGTTTCAAAATATAATTAAGGGTAGGAATTTTTTTCACTGTGACTTTGTAGGTGAAATAAAAGTTAGATTTAAAAATTGAGATCCCAAAATGCTTACTTTCTTTACTTTTGTGTTTTTTTTTTACTGAACTAAATTTATTTTGAGTGGGAGCAATGTCATCTAGTTAAGTGCATTATTTAGGTCATTCTCTGCATCCCTTAGCTTATTGATAGGAAATATAGTTCTAGTCTTTATTAAAATAGTATGTACCTTATTTTATCTTCTTTTTTTCTTTTGCCATTTAGAAAACTTGTATGAAACTTTTGGTTATAATATTTGATTTTTTTTTCTTTTTTTTATTATGTAAGTCACAACAGTTGCATCATTACTTGGCTGTAGGAATCATGACTTAATTGCAGAATAAATGTCAGAAAATTTTGTCGCAAAAAAAAAAAAAGAGGGGCGGTGGGGACGGGGTCAAAAAATTTTTTTGTCGCCTTGCAAGTAATTCAAAAACAGTCCTCAGGATGATTTAGAAATTTACTGGAAGCTAAAGTGAAAACAGTTATTTTGAGATTGTATAAATAAACCACACACACATGAAAGCAACTTATTTCTTATAATTAAATAGTGTCTCCTACATGACAAACCAAAAAAGGCAATATGTTAATTTGAAATATCACAAGTGCAGGTAAGAAAATGAATTTGCATTGTTGAGGCCATATTCATTGTCTAGGAGACCAGAGGATTTCAGTGTTTGAAATCAGTACTTTCACCTGCTCATGAGAATATATATATTTATTAAATTATTTTTAATGAACCAAAGGGAAATGAAAGAACACTTGCATCTTCCTCATTTGTGTATCCCTAAGTTCTCTTTTTAGTAAAACAATACCGATGAATATAAACAATGAAGCCCATGTATAGCACTCTCTGAGGATCTTAGAAGAGGCCCTCTCCCTGAATAGCTGTTCTGCCCTTCTTTAAGGAAATTAATTATGGGCAACCCAAGAAAACTGCTTAATTATAGTTCTTGCTACCAGTCCTAATGAACTAAGTCGGAAGAGTTGGCCCATGGCATTTCTAGGTATTTTGTGTTTTTCAAGAAGTTTTTTGTTGTTGTTGTTTTTAATGCCTGCTTTTGGAATTTCTCTATCTTCATGTTGTTGGTAACAATAGAATCATTGTTCACATATGGAAAACCAGTTTCATCAAGAATTCTAAATAACCTTATCAAGCCCTTTAATTTAGGGTTGTGTTACCAGCTCTAAGGAAGGAATCTCCACCTGCCTCTCTCCTTGGTGAGGGTTGAAAGCAAACCAGATACATAGAGAAGCTTTAACCTTTCCAGTGGTGTCCCAGACTTTATTTTGGAAGCTTAATTTAAACTGTATCTTATCGACATTCCCTAAGAGGCTGGGTGCATACTAGGGTCATACGAACAGGAAGTCACCTTCAAACAGCAGTTCTTTGTTTTACAGGGCCCAAAATATTCTGTAGCACCTCCACCCCTGAACAGAGTATAATATCCAATGACATCCAATGACAAGAACTTTTAGGGCTGCTGAGATGCCCGTATATTTCTGTGTAATTTGAATTACAGTTAAAGAATAACACAAATCAGTATCATTAATAGTATCTCTGGGTGTCAGGATCAAAGATTTACTTTATTTCTTCTTTGTACTTTTTTATATTTTAAAGTCCTTTAACAATAAAAACAAAACAATAATTTTGAGAGACAGTAGGGTATAGTGGTGCGAGCACTGACACTGGAGCCAGTCACCAGGTCCAGATCCTTGTGAAGCTCTTACCAACTGTGTGACCATGGGCAAGGATGTTCGCTTCTGTGGCAAGATTTTCCTTATTCTCAATGCAGAGATGATGATGATAATAGTGAGGATTCAGTAAGTTAAAATAGGTAAAGCAGTTAAAAGAATGTTGCCATAAATACTTCATGAATGAGAATTTAAAAAAAAATATTTTCAACAATGATGATGTTTATCCAGAGGATGATATACTATTGTCTTTCATGGTACATTTCAGAGTCTGTATCAAAACAAAATCTCTCCAATTTGAATAATACATAAAACTAGTTTTTAATTTTCAATGTTCTATTTATAAGAAAAAGGCAATGTGGTAGTAGGTACAGTACATTAAGTAGAGTCTGGAACTAATTTTGGAGAGTAGGGCAGCAGAGATCAAAGAACTTTAAAACTGGAACGGGAACACCTTATTGTTGGTGTTCATTCCATTACTATATGTGTGATCTCAGGCAAGGATTTACTTTCTCTGGTTCTTCTCAGCTTCTTAATTTGCACAGTGTCCATTCTCTCCTTTCATCTCCTTTGCTCCTTTATTGATAAGATGGAGAGAGAAGTACTGGCCATTCTAGAAGTGCAGGGGGTTGGCACTAGCATCCACATGACTCTGATGAGGGGCCTATTGCCCATGTCACATGGCAGATGACCTTGTGCAAGAGGGAGACATCACACAGCAAAAGGTTTCAGAGGTCTTAGTCCATAGACTGGCCTGTTGTGAAGCAGAACATCACAGCAGAAGATTGTGGCAGAGGAAAGCGCTCAGGATAGGACAATCAGGAAACAGAGAGAGCCATTTTATCTTACTTAATTTATTTTAGTAGTGCTGGGGATAGAACCAAGGACCTTGACCCTGCTAGGCAAGCATTCTTAAAACTGGACTGCATCCGCATCCCTTGTATCACTTTTTAATGGTCCTGAAAACAGCATGTAATAGCAAATGAAGTTTAATTTCACTTGATAAGCCTGGAAATTTTATATTTAAGGAAGAATAATTACTGTCTGTTACACTCTGTCAAAGAATACTTTTCCTTAAAGATAAAAGTTCCTTTATCTTTGTTCAGCAAAGTATACAACCTGCAGGCCAAATACAGCCCCCATGCTTGGTGTTCAACATACCACCTGTGGCTGCCTTTCTGCTGTAGTGGCAGAGATGGATAGTGGCTACTCACTGACCAGTTAGCCCACAAAGCCTAATTGTTTAGCCTTTGCCCTTTACAAAAAAGTTTGCTGATCCCTAATTTAGTTTTCCAGTAGCATTTGTTCCTAATCCTGTGTTCTTTTATTTTTAAATTTAACTTTTTATTTTGAAATAATTTAACTTTTTAAAAATTTTCAAAAATATTGCAAAGAATTAGGGTATGTACCTTTCACTCAACTTCCTCAGATGTGAACATCTTACATAGTCATATTATACAAACCAAGAAATTAACATTGACCATTGCTTAAGCTGTAGAGCCTATTCACATATTGCCATTTGTCCACCAATACCCTTTCTCTGATCCAGGCTTCAGTACAGGCTCCCAGTTGGCTTTAGCTGACACCTTTATTTAGTTTCCTTCCATCTAGGATTGCTCCTCAGTCTTTGTCTTTCTAGACCCTGATGAGTTTTGAAAAGCTGGTTGGGTATATTGTGTAATAATTGGATTTTCTGTTTTCTCATAATGTGTTATTGGCAAGAATGCTGAAGTAGTGGTGATGCACCCGTCTCAGCGCATACCAGGCAGTGTGTGATGTTGATGTGTCTTACTGCTGTGGATGAGATTACTTCTGATAATTTAGTTAAGCTGGTATTTGCCAACTTTCCCCACTGTGAAATTCCTGTTTTCATCTTTGTCATTATTAAGTACTTTATGGGAAGTCAATTTTTGAGAACTATAAATATATTTTTCCTCATATTTTTGCTCACTGATTTTAACATTCATAGTTGCTTTTTGTCTGAATTAGTTGTTGCTGTGGTGTTGACCAACTGATTTTTAAAAATTTCCATTGTTTAGCCAGCCTTGTTTACATAAGCCTGTAATTCCAGCTGTTCCAGAGACTGAGGCAGGAGGAGTGCAAGTTTAGACCAGCCTGCAGTGTAGCAAGCCCTATCTCAAAATGAAATTAAAATAAGGTCTGAGGATGTAGTTCAGTTTGTGATGCCCTAGATTTAATCCCCAGTACTCCTAGAAATAAAACTTTCCATTATTTCTTTTGTACTTAATGATTAGAATTTGATTGTAAGGAATAGTTTCATCTTTTTTTTTTTTTTTTAATATTCTATGTTGTCTTTTTTTATTGGTTATTTATATCATTGTGGCCTCATTTGTTTTAATCTGTGTGTTATAATCCATTAATGTTATTTATTATGTTGCTCAAATTATCCCCTAGATTCAAGTCCTCTTTTCGTAATAAATAAAGCTTTGATGGAACCAAGCTGTGTGATATCAAGAATGTGTGACAGAAAGACTGAAATACAGCAATCAAGTGTATGCACTTAAGGGGTGTTTTTCTTAGGCTTTATGAAAAGTATGTTGATGGTAAAATTGTGACCATGTTATTTTGTAAACCAAGAGAGTTGAGAGTCAAAAATTTTCATTCATAGTTTTTTTTTCTGTTTGTATTAATTATAATAAAATTTAAAGAAGTATGAAATTTAGATCATGTATTAAGACTCTAGGACAGGCAGATCTTGAGTCCCCAAGGGACCTTTTTTAATCACAAATGTGCCAAATACAATCTAATGTGAAAGAGATAGTCCCTGCAGATCTTGGCCTTTAACCCCTTCCTGCAGAGAGATCAGAATTGCTTGTTTTGGCTTCCAAGAGATATCCTGAATTGGGAAGTGAATTGTCTATTTGAGAGTGCATTTGAAAGATCTTGGGTTAACTGGTACTAGTTTTTTTCCCCATTATTGTGGATTATTGAGAGGTGATGATTTATTTTGAATGAGCATTATTAGGAATTATGGCAGTCCTTTTAATATTTGTATTTGTGTGTTTGCTGAGTGACAGGTTTGTATGCTTCAGATTTCTGCCTGTTTATTGTCTTCTTTATTGAATAATTACTTAACATTTATCCTAGAGGATACTTCAAAAGTTTCCTAGGTATTTTTGTTAAACTCATTTCAAACCAGTTTAATGATGAGAGCACCAAATTTATATGGGGGAAAAGAAGGGACTTTGTTCAATAATAAGGTTAAAAAGGAGGTGTTATTATTCAAAAGTCTCTTCTATTATTTGTTATCACTGGACATAATAGATGACAGGTGTAATCTACTTTTCATTGGTTTTAGCTACCATGGTTCTTTAGGATTTAATTTGAGACAATAATTAATATAGGATTTGAAATGTAAAGGTCAAGCAGGTACTTGGAAATAGCAAATAGTTGGAATCACCAAGTGGGAAAGATGCTACCGAGTAGGATTCTGACAAACTGGATACCTTTTCTTTCTTTCTTTCTTTTTTTTCCTTTTCTTTTCATCACTCATTTCTCTGTCTCTGTCTTGATACTGGGGATTAAAGGGATACTCTACCCCTGAGCTACACCCCCAGCTCTTTTTTTTTTTTATTAATTTTTAATTTTGAGATAGGATCTGTGTAAACTACTGAGACTGTCCTTGAAGTTGGGATTCTCCTGTCTCAGCCTCCTGGCTAGCCAGAATTACAGGTGTGTACCACCATGCCCAGCTGGATGCCTCATTTTTAAAGGAGGTAGCTGATAAGTTGATTATTGTCGTAGGAAAATACAGGGTCATTGTTGCCAAATCCAAACTTCTGTGGCCCTCTACACTTTTTTGGGGGGCTCTGAAGAAAATGTACAAATGTGTATTTTTAATGAAATCTCCTGCTTAAATGGTGGGACTCATTGTGGAAATAAATACATAAATGTACATAGTTGCACTTATATTAGCACATGCATGTGTATATGTATGTGTATTTTAAAAATAAACTTTAAGAATAAAGTTCCTTTTTAGGAGTTGTAGATTGACAAAAAATACAAAGGTAGTACTGAGAGTTCTCATGTACCCCATACCCAGTTTTTACTATTACATCATCTTACATAGTATGATATATTTGTTATAGTTTATTAATGAATATTTATACATTTTATCAACTAAAGTTGATGTTATTCACACTACCTTATTTTTTTTATCTCATGTCTTTTTTTTCCTCTTAGGATCCCATTACCTCTTAGTCATCATTTTTCCTTATATTCCTCTTGGCTGTGACAGTTTCTCAATCTTTTCCTTGTTTTTTGATTATGCATATACTTTTTAACCAACCTAAGAAATATATGGATGAGTCTTGTTCCACAGGTCATGATTTCCTTTTGATTTTGAATCGTTCTGTGTGCCTTGGTCCTATATAATGACATCAGAATAGTAGGATTAATTTGATAAGCAAACTACAGAAGTAAAACCAGGTTTTCCTAGTTATTTTACTTTAACATTAAAAATTATGTAGCTCCTCAGCCTATACCCAAAGGACTTAAAATCAGCATACTACAGAGATACAACCACATCAATGTTCATAACTGCTCAATTCACAATAGCCACACTGTGGAACCTAGATGTCCTTCAATTGATGAATGGATAAAGAAACTGTGGCGCATATATATATATATATATACAATGGAATATTATTCTGCCATAAAGAATGATAAAATTATGGCATTTGCAGGCAAATGGATGAAATTGGAGAATATCATGCTAAGTGACATAAGCCAATCTCAAAAATCCAAAAGACGAATGATCTCACTGATAAGCAGATGATGACACATAATGGGGGTGGTGGGGGCAAGAATGGAGGAAGGAGGGACTGTATAGAGGGAAAAGAGGGGTGTGAGGGGTGGGGGGAGGAAAAAATAACAGAATGAATCAAACATCATTACCCTATGTAAGTGTATGATTACACAAATGGTATACTGTTACTCCATGTACAAACAGAAACAACATGTATCCCATTTGTTTACAATAAAAATAAATAAAAAAAATTATGTAGCTCTCTTTATCCTGTAGAAAAGGAATTCTGATTCCAGTACTGCCTTTTGTGATTACCGATTACCAGTAGACTGCAGTATTGCTTTCTTAGCTTAACTTAATACTAATCTTTAGATAGCAAGCTGTTTAGAGAAATGTTTAGGAGGGATTGAGATCTAGGGATAGGTATTTGGTTTGAAATTTTTTTCTTTCTTTTTAGTTGTACATGGCAGTAGAGTATATTTTGACATATTTATACAAACATGGAGTATATCTTACTCTAATTAGGATCCCAGTCTTGTGGTTGTACATGATGTAGAGATTCACTGTGGTGTATTTGTATATGTATATAGGAAAGTTATGTCCTATTCATTCCACTGTCTTTCCTATTCCTGTCTCCCCTCTCTTCCCTTCATTCCCCTGTGTCTAATTCACTGAACTTGTATTTTTCCCCTTCCCCTCACTTGGTGTGTTAGCATCCACTTATCAGAGAGAGAACACTCAACCTTTGGTTTTTTTGGGGATTGACTTATTTTGCTTTGCATAATAGTCTCTAGATCTATCCATTTACTGGCAAAAGTCATAAAGTCATTCTTTTTATGGCTGAGTAATATTCCATTGTGTATATATACCACATTTTCTTTATCCATTTATTGAAGGGCACCTAGGTTGGTTCCATAGTTTAGCTATTGTGAATTGAGTTGCTGTAAACATTGATGTGGCTGCATCATTTTGATATACTGATTTTAAGTCCTTTGGGTATAAACCTAGGAGTGGGATAGTTGGGTCAAATGGTGGTTCCACTCTATAAATTTTCTGAGGAATCTCCATACTGCTTTCCATGGTGGTTGCACCAGTTTGCTTTCCCACTAGCAATGTATGAGCGTACCCTTTTCCCTACATCCTCGATACTATTCATTGTTACTTGTGTTCTTGATAATTGCCATTCTGACTAGAGTGAGATGGAATCTCAGTGTCATTTTAATTTGCATTTCTCTAATTGCTGGAGATGTTTTGGTTTGAATTCATTTTAATTTGCATTTCTCTAATTGCTGGAGATGTTTTGGTTTGAATTCTGATGGAAAAACATGGCAGAGCAGGTGGGAGTGGGAAAACCTGGTATTCTCCATAGTAGCACTCACATAAGGGCAGGTCAGAAGTATTTTTTAGTTGTCTTTTCACCTAAACTTGGTTGAGGATTTCTATAGCTGAGATTGCAAACAGTCAGTTGGTGGAGGTATAATAGATTAAAACCAGCAGTGCTTAACAAATTTGAATGTGTAGATAGGCAGATATGTTTTCCATTCTTCCCTGTTACTTTGGCTTCCCCTGTTTGTGTTGTCTGCTTACCTCTCATGGAAATTTTAGTTTGTGATACCTATAAAGTCTGTTCAGGAGTGGATGTATATTTCAATAATATCTGATTGGGTTTCTAGTATTATTTGCTTGGGGAAAAATGATTTGTATTAGTTGGTAGAAGTAATCGATTTTATCTTTTATCTCATTGGTCATATAATTTCTGGTCCAAACTGTGACATTTTAGAGTGAAATCAGTAATTGGGCGCAGACAATAAGCACTGGCACTGGCCCAGGCAAACTGAGGCTTAGAGTTACCCTAATTATTTCTTTTTAAGATTTTTTGATATGGTTTTCTTTTTCTTTTATCCTCTCTCTCTTTCATTTTCTTTTTTGTGAGGGTAGAACCCAGAAGCACTCTTACTGAGCTAGATCCCCAGGCCTTAATCCCAGCCCTATTTATTCTTTATTTTGTGAGAGTTCTCATCAAGTTGCTGAGGCTGGCCTTAAACTTGTGATCCTTCTTCCTCAGCCTCCTTAGTAGTTGGGATTACGGGCAGATACCACTGAACCCACTATATGACTTCATTTTTAAATGTATTTCATAAATTTAATGCTTTTATTTAAATTGTAGTAAAAGATATAATATTAAATGTACTGTCCTAATCATGTATATAGCCCAGTAATGTTAATTATATTCACATTGTTGTAAAACAGGTCTCTAGATCTTTCACTACTTCCCTTCAGTCTCCTAGCATTCATCATTCTATCTTTTTCTATGGATTTGACTATTTAAAGTGGAATCACTTTTTTCTTTTCGTGACTGGATTATTTCAGGTAGTAGAATTCCTCAAAGTTCATCCATATTGTAGCATATGAAAGGATTTTCTTTTTTCAGATGGAATAACATTTCATTATACACTACATCCAGTTTATCCATCTTCCTTCGTGGACATTTGGAGTGCCTCTGACACTTGGCTGTTTGTGAATGGTGCTGCTATGAATGTGGCTGTACAGATGTCTCTTCGAGACCCTGCTTTCAGTTC
This sequence comes from Sciurus carolinensis, assembly GCF_902686445.1. Classification (NCBI taxonomy): domain Eukaryota; kingdom Metazoa; phylum Chordata; class Mammalia; order Rodentia; family Sciuridae; genus Sciurus; species Sciurus carolinensis. Next base: position 36,527,337 of record NC_062213.1, read on the forward strand.
TTTTGGATGTATACCCAGAAGTGTTATTGCTAGGTCATGTTGCAGTTCTACTTTGAGTGTTTTGAAGAACCTTCATACTTTTTTCCATAGCAGTTTGCTATGGAAAAAATCATTTTTAAAATCCTACCAGCAGTGCATGAATGTCTGAATTTTAGCCCGTACTCACACTTACTAGTTTCTATTTCTCTGTATTTGCCCTCCATGCAAAGCACTTTGAGTTCTAAACTGAATTTTACCTCTTGTATAACGCAGTGTTTGGTAGTTGAATGTGATGTGACTTTAATGTAAAGGCAATATAAAGTTCATCTTAGAGTTAAGACAAGGAATATGAATACAGAGCTTTTTCCTATTTCTCTGATACTTAATCCTAATTAAGTATCAGGTAATAACTCATTGTACTTTAAATTTGTGACATTGAGTTGCTTATCATCCATTTGCACATCTTCTTTGGAGAAATGTCCATTCAAGTTCTTTTTCCATTTTTGGTACTGGGGAATGGATCCAGGGACACTTTATCACTGAACTACATCCCCAGGTTTCTTTTATTTTGTGACAGTGTCTAAGTTGCTGAAGCCGGTCTTGAACTTTTTTTTTTTTTTTTTTTTTTTTGCGGCATTGGGGATTGAACCTAGGGCCTTGTGCTTGGAAGGCAAGCACTCTACCAACTGAGCTATATCCCCCAGCCCAGCCTTGAACTTTTGATCTTTGTGCCTCTAGAGTAGTGGGATTATAGGCATGTGTCACAGCCTGTAGGATTGCTTAATATTTCCTATATAATAACCTCTTCAGATGATTTGCAACTATTTTCTCCTGTTCTCTAGATTGCCTCTTCACCCTATTGTGTCTTTGATGCACAAGTTTTTAAGACAACTCATCTAATTTTGCTTTTGTTGCCTGTGTTTTTGGTGTTATATCGTAGAAATCATTGACAACTCTAGTGTCATAAAGCTTCTTCCCCTGTTTTCTATTAGGCATTTTATAATTTTAAGTCTTGTGTGTGTGTCTTTGATCCATTTTAAGTTTTCTATGTGGTTCAATTTCACTTTTAAGGATTCATTTTTATTCTTTTGTACGTGGAGATCCAAATTTTCCAGCAGTTATTGAAAATACTGTTCTTTCTCATTGATTGGTCTTGGTACTGTCTACTGAGATCATTTGTATACTCAAAGGTTTATTTGTGGACTTTCTGTTTAGTTCCATCAGTATATTTTGTCTTTATCCTAGATTATTGTGTCTTTGTTATATGCTTTAAAAACAGTGGATCCTCAAAGTTTTTCTTCTTTTTCAAAATAGTTTTAGACTTTTCGGGGTCTTCTGAGATTCCATGTGAATTTTTATGATGAATTATTTTCATGATTCTATTTCTTTATTAAAAAATGCTGTTGGTACTTTAGTGGGAATCATGTTGGCTATAGGAATAATGAATGGTAGGTGGCTTTGGGTAGTATAGACTTCTTAACAATTTTAAGTCTTCCAATCCTTGAATGTAGGATATTTTTCCCATCTACTATAATCTCTGTCTTTTTGGGGGGCAGTGTTTTGTACTTTTAGATTTATAAGTCTTCAGTTTGGTTAAGTTTATTCCTAAGACTTTTACTTTTTTTGGTGCTACTGTAAATGAAATTGTTTTCTTAATAGCCTTTTTTCTTTTTACTATAATGTACTTTTAATGAAACTCCTTTGGTTTTCTTCTGGTCTACTAATGGTTATTTAATATGACATTTCTAAGATCTGTTTCTTAGCTGAAGTAAGTGCAGTTTTATACTATAGTTCTAAGGATGCAAAATATTGCTTTTCTTCAAAATTGTCGTGAACATTTCTTGAGCTGTAGATGTATATTCTGCAAAAATGTGAATTGATAATATGCAACAGTAAGGATCACACCAGTTTTCCTCCTTCCTTCGCTCCCCTCATTTCCCCTCCCCTCCTGTCCCCTCCCTCCCTCCCTCCCTCCCTCCCTCCCCCCCCTCCCCCCCTCCCCTCCTGCTTCCACCCCCAGTGGTCTGCCCATAAGCTGCACCCCCAGCCCTCCATGCAAAGCACTTTGAGTTCTAAACTGAATTTTATCTCTTGTATAACGCAGTGATTGGTAGTTGAATGTGATGTGACTTTAATGTAAAGGCAATATAAAGTTCATCTTAGAGTTAAGACAAGGAATATGAATACAGAGCTTTAAAAATTATTTTCAAAAATGAAAAAGTATGATATTTATCTAAAAAGTGAATTTACATTTAAGCATTAAAAGAAATTGGGCTGGGCTGGGCATGGTGTGGTGGTGCATGCCTGTAATCCCAGTAATTTGGGAGGCTGAGACAAGAGGATTGCAAGTTAAAGGCCAGAATCTAAGCAACCTAGTGAGACCCTATCACCAAAAAAAGGCTGGAGATTGGGTGGAGAGGGCCAGGGATGTAGCTCAGTAGTAAATTCTCTCTAGGTTAAATCTCCAGAATCCCAAAACAACAACAATATAATTGGGACAGGTATTTTAAAGCACAGGTCTATTAACCTTTTTCTTTAGTCAAAACATTACTAGAAAATACAACAATTAGTTAGTACTTTAACTTAAAAGAATGAAAATGAGACTGAAGTCATCTTTTCAGAATGGATTGTTTAATATGCTAATTTTACAAATTCTCCAATATTTAGAAGCCGTTGGAGTTCTGGAGTGGGTGGTAGTGGAGGAGGATCCTCTGGTAGGTCATCAGCTGGAGCTCGAGATTCCCGGAGACAGACTCGAGTCATTCGGACAGGACGGGATCGAGGGTCTGGACTTCTGGGTAGTCAACCCCAGCCAGTTATTCCAGCTTCCGTCATTCCTGAGGAACTGATTTCACAGGTATGGATCTTGCAGAAAATTTAATGTAAGACTCTAGGAAGAGGTGAGGCTTAACTGAATTTGTGGGTCATAGATATGACTCTCATCATGAATTATTAAATAGGGGTTTTTTCGGTTTTGGTTGTGGAAAGCTGGTTTTGATAAAGAATTTAAAGAAAATTAGCATAGTATTCTTTATTTTTTATTTTAGGCTCAAGTTGTTTTACAAGGGAAATCCAGAAGTGTCATTATTCGGGAACTTCAGAGAACAAATCTTGATGTAAACCTTGCTGTAAATAATTTACTTAGCCGGGATGATGAAGATGGAGATGATGGGGATGATACAGCCAGTGAATCTTACTTGCCGGGAGGTTGGTGGATTACCATCATGGTTTTCTCATTTCTGGAGTGCTCATTGACTGAAGAATGGAATTTTAAAGTATAACTGATTTTCTAACTATTCTTTAGAGGTGGTAGATGGTTTTCACTATATAGCTGCTTAATTTAATTGTAAAATTGCTGTAAAAGGAAAATGGGAGAATACTTTAGCTCAGTGGACTTGTACTTGGTTTCAGTAAAGGCATGGTTATTTATGTATGGCTTTATCCTGGTTGACATGTGACTCTGGAATCTTGGTGCTTGATAACTTATTAATGGAAATAGATAATAACCAAATTACACTTAGATTATTATTATTATTTTTTTTTGGGGGGGAGGTTTGTTTTTGTTTCTGTTTTTGGCGGGACTGGGGATTAAGCCCAGGGCCTTGCAAGCACCCAGTTTACTGCATCTGTAAAGAGTTGTATCTGTAGCCCTTTTTATTTTATTTTGAGATAAGGTCTTGCTAAGTTTCTCTGGTTGGCCTCAAATTTGGGATCTTCCTTTGTTAGTCTCCCTCCTAGCTGGGGTTACGTATGCATGTTACCTTACCCTGCCTTTCATTTAGATTTTGACTGTATTTATCTTAAAAGTTCTTTTTCTCTGGTGATAATTTAGTAATCAGAACAAGCAACAACTATGCATCTGATGTTCCTTAAAATTTGTTAGTAATGTAAATTTTATTTCCTAGTTTTTTTACCCTTAGATAATATTAATCACTGATTTTAACATATTTTAATTTTACAGATCCTTCGGTGTTCTATAGATGCACTTTCCATAGCTGCAAGTGAAGCATATAAATGAAATATTTTTTTGTTTCTGCTTGTAGAGGATCTTATGTCTCTTCTTGATGCTGACATTCATTCTGCTCACCCAAGTGTCATTATTGATGCGGATGCCATGTTTTCTGAGGACATTAGCTATTTTGGTTACCCTTCTTTTCGTCGTTCATCACTTTCCAGGCTAGGCTCATCTCGAGGTAATTTGCATTTATTTCATTTTGACCATGGACTGGCTGCATAGAAAGACAGTAGTAGATTCTCTGCATCTGAGTTTGCAAAATTACAGTAGATGAAATCATTCCGTATTAGTGTTTTTGGGTACTTTGGAATTATTTTCATTTTGAAGAGCCAAAGTAGTATCCTAGAGATGCCCTTATTTCTGTTTTATAGTACATAGCAAGGGATACAACTTACCTAACTGTACTTTTAATTAGGAATATGGATTCTGAACTAAAAGCAGAATTCTACTTTATTATGACATGCAGCATTCAGAAAACAGGTCTCCTTGATTAAAATAATATGATTCTTCTGTTCATTTTAAATCCTGGTTAAATGGAAGAGAGAAATATGAAAAACTTACTAGAATGAGACTGATCAATATTAAATGTATAGATAAATGTTTAGTTTATTAAAATGCTATTTTCAAAAGTTTGAAATCCTTAAAAGATATAGTACATGATAAAGATTAGAAAGAAAACTCTGAAATTATTAAGCTGGCTTCTTTCTGTATACATTTAGTCAGCTTTACCTTTATAATATAGATACTATATTTTTACTTTCTAGAATTTAAAACTGTTTGATTAAATAATAGGCAAAAAATAAACTGTATTTACTGATCATTAATAAACAGGAAAAGATGCCATGTTATATCATCACCTTGCTGCAGATACCTAGTACTTAAAAGTACTTAATAACAGACCTATGGGTGAACTTTTAACATACTGGGTTATTATATAGTAGCTTTGAAAGTTTTGTGTTTTTTAAAAATGTACTTTATTTTCTTAGGTGTATTAGCATTAAATTTTCAAATATTTAATATCTGACAAAAATAACTCCTAAATTTTTTTTCTTTTTCTTTTCCTGTATTCATTCTATATGGGCATTACTTTTAGTTTAAACCATGTAAATAGCTGATACTAGACCTCTTTTTGAACTGCATGTATGGCAATTTTGTATGGTCCAACTATATATTGTCCCTAATCCTTAATACACAAGTCTTAGAAAGCTTATTTTGATTACTTTATTGAAAACGTAATATATGAGCAAATGGGGGGGGGGAAGTGGCTTTAACAGTTTGTAGGCCAATTGCAGGAGAAGCGTTTTGATTAAGGAAATTCTGTAGATGCTTAAAACAAAAACCTAAAACCTCAAAAAAGTGTGTTGTGTTCTTCAAAATTTTCTAAAGAAAACATCCATAAAAATCCAGCCTATAAAAACCACCCTAAGCAAGGGCTTGATTATCAAAAATTTCATAATTAGTTTGTTAATGGGGTTTAATCAATTCAAGTATTTTTTTCTGTTATCATTTATTGGTGGCACTGTGGAATCTGTCAAGTACTTTTTTCTATCTCCTTTTTTTTTTTTTTTTTAAATAACCAAAGACTTACTTTGTAACATTCTCTTTGGTTTGCTTTTTATCTAATGTGTTGAAATTTTAATATGTGCATTTTTCTAACTTATAAAATTTATAGTAAGCATTTCTAATGAAAGCCAAAAAATTTAACTCCATTAAAAACCTCAAATTAAAATAAAGCAGTTCTGCTCTAAAAGCATATAGTTAAAATAATAGCTTGTACTAGACCACTTTTGAACTATGCCATTACATAGTTTTAAAAAATACTTAATTTTCATCCATTCACTTGAAAAGGATTAATGTTTTGAATGTTGCATGTCAGCTTTATTAGGTATACATTTACATAAATTTTTGTGAGTAGATAAACTGCTGTTAGTTGCATCCTGAAGGGTCTTTACTAGAGAGTGGCTTACTTTTATCCCACTGGTGTGACCCAATTGCATACCAGTTCTCCTTCTTCCCTTAGAGAGAGACTCTGAGCTGTTGCGTGAACGTGAATCCGTTTTACGTTTACGTGAGCGAAGGTGGCTTGATGGAGCCTCATTTGATAATGAAAGGGGTTCTACCAGCAAAGAAGGAGAGCCCAACTTGGATAAGAAGAACACACCTGTTCAAAGTCCAGTATCTCTAGGAGAAGATTTGCAATGGTGGCCTGATAAGGTATTTGGAAAAAATATTCATCCTTTTCATTTAAAAGAATTTGACAAGTTCCTTTTTGTCTCTGCTGAAGAAGCTTCTATTTTATTTATTCAGTTTTTTATACTATGCACCCCCCTCCCCAAAGGAAAACAGAAACAAACCCATAAACATAAAGCGGTAATCATGTTTTAAAATTCGAGTAGTACATCTTCATTGTTACTGTGTGAGTCATCTGAGTATTTGTGTTCATTGGTGCTATTTTTCTTCCTACTTGATGAAGTGCATCAGAGAAATTGGGGGTGTAGCTTTAGATAACATCACCATTCTATTCCAGGACTTCTTTTCTGGTAACAGTTACTCTAATAATGTTTATATTCTTTAGTAGAGATTTATTTTGCCAAATTTGAAATGTCAGGTGGACCAGTTTCTGTAGGGCAAGTTTGTGACCATTGATGCTGCATGCCTCAGGACAAGATGAGGGGCTGTTTTTCTTTGATTAGTTGGTGTCCCATTTTATGACAGTGAATTCTGACAGAATTTTGTTGTGAATGCTGTGGGAGACAAAGCAGTCTGAAGTGGAATGGACTGGGAGTTGTGCTTGGCATCCTGAGCAATAGAATAGTGAGTGGATTTCAGAAAGCATTTAGGATTTGTTAAGTGGATTGAAATCTTCAGAAAGCCATGACTGGTGCAAGTGGGATGAGCAGATGCATCCTATTGATGGTGTATATGTTTCATTGTTTTAAGTGGTTGGTGATTTTACTCAGAGCCTTCTGTAGGTGCCCATGTATTTTTTATTCATTTTTGTGTGCCTGTTTGTTCTTATATCCAGAACTAGTTGGGTAGGAAATTTTCTTAAGCAGAAATAAACCAAAAGAAGATGGGAACCTTGAGGTTAATTACAAGTAGATAAGGAGAGTTTGAGTTTGAACTTGAATTTGGGAAAATATTAACTTTATGAATTTAATATTTTTGGTGAGTCTTGATGTAACTTATTTTCCTTTGCATTCAACTCATGTGGAAAACTTGAATGTAAGAGAGAACATGAATTTTAATCAGTTTCTTTGGAAGCAAAAGGTTATTCTGTTTTCTCTGGCAGCTTCCAAACTTCCCTCAAATTGCATTCTTATTTCCATAAAACTGGAAATGTCACCAGTTCTACTTTTACTTCATATGGTCAACAGTGATTTAAACCATTGAACCTTTACTCTTTTTTTTTTTTTTTTTTTGGTACATCATTCACTATTTGCTATTTTCGTAGCCTGGATCATGTTAGAACTGTGTTTCATATTGACAGGAAGTAGTAGAGGACTCAAGATATCATTTACTAGTGCCATCACATATTTATTAGTCCAGGCATCCTTATTATGAATTATTCTTGTTAATGAAAGTGTTTTTGAACAGAATGAAGTTAGCAAGTCTTACTTTTATTGTGTCCTCTCTTAGATTTAGCTAGCCTTTTTTGATCTTTATTGATAGGCATGCTTTTAGATACAGCTTGTTTCCAGAGATAGTAATTTATACTGACTGCATTATCAAATCTTGAGACTGTGTACACTTTGGGTTTATTTAGACATTGAATCAATGGAAGAAGAGCAATCTGTGAAACAAGTAACAGTATTTCCCCCCTCTAGTTAAACACCTAATGTAAAAAGAATTATTTAAAAAGAAATCCTTTATGTTATTTAAGTTTTTCGGTTGGTATTAGGAATTGAACACAGAGCCTCACATATGCAGGTAAGAACTCTACTACCAAGCTACATCCCAGTCCTTCTTTATTTTTTTGATTGATTGATTGATGTTTTAATTTAATTAATTAGCTACTTAGTTAATTTGCTTGTGATACTGATGATTGAACACAGGGCACTCTATCACTGAAATATATCCCTAGCCCTTTTTTTATTTTGTCACAGGATCTCCCCAAGTTGCCAAGGCTGGCCTTAAACTTTTGTTCTTCTTGCCTCAGCTTCCGCTGTAGCTTGGATCATAGGGTGCACCACTGTGCCTAGAAAAAACACTTCTTATTAGTTCATGATTGAAATCTAGACACAGAAATTTCAGTTCCAGGGAGGAAAACTGGTTAAACTCAAGTAAACTATTAAGAATTATCATAATCATCAACAAATATCATTAGATGCTTTTGCAGGGCTTGATGATGATATATACTTAGAATGTAAAGAGCTATTTAAAAGGGAAATAAGACTTTTCTTTCAGGTAGCTTTAGGACAATGAAAACTATCATAATAGGGGGTGCAGGATAAGTATCATTGGAAGAAATAGGCAATAAGTGGGACCATATTGGTTTCCCAAAACTGATTGGGTGTAGTGATTCCTGAAAAGTGGAAGGTTTGAGGGAAGGCTTGGTCAAGGTTTGGAGAAGTAGGTGGAGAAAGCAGGAAAATAGGGTATTGAATGCACTTGGTACTTCTGATGGTGTGAGGAGAAACTAGCATTGTAAGAGACCAGTCCACCAAGTGCTGAGGGTCTTAAGAGGGGTCCAGAAGGATTCCAGCTCAGGACAATTTGTGCATCACGTTTAAGTTAACAGTTGGAAACCAGAGTAAAGAGCATGTACCCATTGTTTTATCTCCTCTTAAGAAGTAGACATGATTGTGCTAAGGGAGTTGGTGCTTCCTTGAGGATCTGGTGGGGTAATGATTTTTATCTTATAGGATTTTCATAAGAATTAAATAATGAATTTGTATATATTAAGTGTAAACAAGGAGAAGCATTGTCCTGTTTCAGAAAGAGAAAACAGGCATTTCTTTGAGGCTACTGAAGGTTGAGAGAGACCAGTAATACATCTGGATATTCCCAGGTAGCTCTGTTGCAGTTCATATTTTGTATTTGAGGTCCTCTGTTTATAATGAAGTAATTTTTCAGTTCGACTATAAAACAAGTATTTTTTCCCTTTACTCATTTTTGCAGTTTATTTTTCTTAGAATAAAAATTGGGATTCTACGTTGCTCAACACCTTATGTATAAATTGTGACTATGTATGTACTTATATTAACCTACTTCCAACAAGAATCTAAATTAAACACATTTTGTGAGTCCAGCATCACCTTGATACCTAAGTCAACAAAGATACTACTAAAGAGAAAACTAATGTCCAATATTGCTAATGAACATTGATGCAGATCCTCAGTGAAATATTAGCACAGGAAATAGAAGATAGCCATCATTACCAAGTGGGATTTATCCCTGGTATGTAAGGCTGCTTTAACATATGCAAGTCAATCAGTGTGATATATCACATTAACCAAATGAAGCATTAAAACCACACAATTTTCAATTGATGCAGGCAAAACATTTGAAAAAATTCAGCATCCTTTTTTGATAAAAATATTTTAACATTTTAAGTGTGGAAGGAAAAGTTTCTCAACATAATAACAGCCATTTATTAAAAATCCACATAATCAGTGGGAAACAACTGAAGGATTTTCTAGGAAGATCTGGTACAATGCAGGAATGCCCACTTTTGCCACTTCTATAAAAACAATACTAGCAAGAACATTTAGATAAGAAAAAGAAATTAAAAGAAGTAAAATGATCTTTCTTTGAAATCTAAAAGGAAGAAGTAAAATTACCTCTTTGTAGATATTATAATCCAATATATAGAAAATCTGAATGTTTCCCAAAAAATCTATTAGAACTAATGATTTAGTAATGTTGAAGACCATACAACCATCATACAAAATCTAGTAGCATTTCTACATATAGGTAACCTACAACCCAACTTAAAAAAAAAAAAAAAAAGCCAAAACAAGAAACCAGTCATTTATGATAGAATCAAAATAAAACAAAGCCTTAGGAATGAATTTAACCAACAGGGTGAAAGATTTACACACTGAAAACTAAAACATTGATGGAAAGAAATCCAAGAAGATGCAAATAAAAGATACCCCATGTACATCAATTTGAAGAGTCAATATTGTGAAATGTCTTTAATACCCCAAACAATACACAAATTTAATGCAGTCAATTTAAAAGTCCATTGGCATTGTTCACAGAAGTTGCAAAGACTATCAAAATATGTTGGTCTACAAAGTATTTAAGTAGCCAAAGGAATAACTAAGAGAGAAAAAGTTGAAGGCATCACACTTCCTGCTTTAAAATTATATTATATAGCTATAGAAGTCAAAACAGTGTGGTATTAATTTGTATAAAAATAGAAACAGCAGTGGAACAGAATAGAGAGCCCAGATATAAATCCCAGCATGTGTGGTCAGCTTAATTTCGACAAGGGCATTAAGAGGACACCATGGGGAAAAGATCTCTCTTTAGTAAATAATGCTGAGAAAATTGGATTTCCACATACAAGAAACAAAGGAGGGAAGAAATTGAACTCATCTTAGACCATACACAAAAAAATCAATGAAAATGGATCAAATACCCAAACAAATTACCTAAACCCAGAAAACTCCTAGGAAAGAATATAAAAACTCACTGATATTAGCCTTGGTGATAATTTCTTGATATCATATAAAAGCTTAGGTTATATAAGCAAAAATTAATAAGTGGGACTGCATCAAATTAAAAATTTCTGCACAGCAGAGGAAACAAAAGGAAAAGGTAGCCTATGAACTTGGAAAAAATATTTATGTACCACTTATCTAATAGAGATTAATATCCAAAATTTAAAAAACAAAAAATACTCTTACAGCTCAATATTAGGAACATAAAATAGATCATATCTTATGCTACAGAGCAACTCTTAGTAAAAACAAAAAACGGAGATAAAACTGCACATTCCATCAGATCATAATGGACTGAAATTAGAAATTAATGATAAAATAAAAAATTAAAGCTACTTGCATTAACATATGGAGATTATGTAATATGCTATTCTTTCTATTTTCTTTTCTTTTCTTGTTTTTGTTTTTCTTTGGGCTGGGGATTGAACCCAGGGCCTTGGGCCTTGGGTAGAGTGAGGCAAGCACTCTACCAACTGAGCCATACCCCCAGTCAATAATACACTATTGAGTGGTGAATGGATACTAGCAGAAATCAAGGATAAAATGAAAAAATCCTTAAAGGTAAAGGAGAATATCGTTACAACATATTAAAATCTGTGGGACACTACAAAGGCTCTACTGAGAGGAAAGTTCATTGCATTGAGCTCATTCATTAAAATAATAGAAAGTCAACAAATAAATGACCTAACATTACATCTCAAAGCTGTAGAAAAATAAGAACAAATCAACACCAAAAACAGTAGAAGACAGAAAATAATTAAAATCAGAGCTGAAATCAATGAAATTGAAAGAAAAGAAACAATTGAAAAAATTGACAAAACAAAAAGTTGGTTCTTCGAAAAAAATCAAAATTGATAAACCCCTAGCCACATTCACAGAGAGAAAAGAGAGAAAACCCAAATTACTAAAATACGTTATAAAAAAGGAAATATCACAGCAGATATAACTGAAATACAGAAGATAATTAGAAATTATCAATGTTTATAGTAACTCAACTCACAATAGCTAAACTATGGAACCAACCCAGGTGTCCTTCAGCAGATGAATGGATAAAGAAACTAGTATATATGAACAATGGAATATTACTCAGCTTTAAAGAAGAATGAAATTCTGGTATTTGCTGGTAAATGGATGGATTTAGAGAATATCATGCTAAGCGAAATAAGCCAAACCCAAAAAACCAAAGGCTGAATGTTTTCTCTGATATGTGGATGGTAATTCACAATAGAACAGCGGGCGATAGGGAAGAATAGAGTTACTTTATATTAGGTAGAGGGGTACGAAGGGAGCGGAAGGGGAATGGGGGTAGGAAGGATAGTAGAGTGAAACAGACATTACTGTTTCCTCATGTACATATATGAACTGCATGACTGATATGATCTTACAATATGTTTAATCACAAAAGTGAGAAATTACATTCCATTTATGTATGACCTGTCAAAATGTATAAATGGATTCTACTGTCATATACAGCTGATTAGAACAAATTTAAAAAATTTTTTTAAAAAAGAAACATAACCTAATTAAAAGATGGGCAAAGAATCTGAACAGACAATTCTTCAAAGAAGATATAAAAATGGCCAGCAGATAGTGTGAAAAGGTTCTCAATATCACTAATCATCAGGGACATGCAAATTAAAACTACCATAAGATGTCACTGCACTTCACAAGTTTTAGGATGACTATTACCAAAAATACAAGAGATGAGTTGACAAGGGTATGGAGAAAAGGGAACCTTAGAACCTTTTTGGTAAGAATATAGATTGGCACAGCTTTTATGGAAAACACTGTGGAATTTTGTGTAAAGGGTAAAAATAGAACTACCGTATGGCCCAATAATTCATCTGAGTATATACCCAACGGAGATGAAGTCACTGCCTACTGATGATATGTGCCCATATATATATTCACAATAGGCAAGATTAGGAAGCAACTTAAATGTCTGTTGATGGATGAATGGATATTAAAATGTGATACATGCACACACTGGAATATTATTTAACAGGAGGGAGATTCTGTTACTTGCTTCAGTGGACCTGGAGGACATGCTAAGTGAAATAAGCCAGACACAAAGAGAAATATTTATTACCTGATCTTACTTATGTGTAGAATGTTTTTTAAAAAGCCAAATTTATAGAGAATTAACACTGATTACTATAGATGGGGAGGAAATAGGAAGATGTAGTCAAAGAATATAAAGCAGCCTGTGTATATTTGTAGGATAAACAAGTCTAGAAATCTAATGTACCCAGGAGGATCGTAGTTAATAAAATTGTATTAGGGATTTTTGTCACACAAAGTGAGATGACTGATACATTAATCTACTAAAGTATAGTAATATTGTGTATATCCCATGATGCCATGTTACAAACCTCAAATAGATAGTTAACAGAAATCCATGTTTGGTAAATTTGCTAAACATTAAAACTTTATGCTTTCTAACAAAACATAGTCCAAATTTAAAGGATGCACCTGCTCTTCTGTATTCCCTGAGTTCCCAGGAATGGTTGGTTATTGTTTGGTGGATGAAAAAGAAAAATGATCCAGCAAGTAGGGACTGTTTAATAGCCATACCTCTTACTGTTCTGGATCCATTTCATATCATCTAGTGGACATAATAAATTTATTCTCACCAGCCCTTTCAATTGTGAGGTTCTAAGTCATTCTGGTTCTTTGATTGGTATTGAAAAGAAATGCTCATGGCCTTTGACTCCTTGTTATGTAAATTTTTTTGTGCAGCCTTGTTAGAATGAACTGATCAAACTTGTTGGTCGTATTGCTTCACTTTTGTGGTTTCCACACTGATGAGAGACAGCTAAGGCAGAGGGTTCTAGAAGTGGAAGTTGGGTAGAGGAAGATCTTAGTTTTTTTTTTTTTTTTTTCCTTTAAACTGATACTTGGAAGCTTCCAGGGAATACTGTTAGTTAGATGTGTCATAAACATAGTTTAATAATGAAATGAGCAAAATGGGAAATGATCACAAAAAGAAGAGAAACTAGGCATAAGGAGAATAGAGAAAGGAGGAATGAAGTATGAACACACATGGTTGGCCAAATTCTGATTGCATAATGTAACCTTTTGTTGTTATTCCTTTCAATCATAGAACACAGTATGTTGCATTGAGTGACAGGATTGGGACTGGAACTTAATGGTTATCCTAGTATTTGCTGATGGTAGAATATTAGGCAAACAAAAAGGGTTATGGAAGAATAGAATATTTAGGAATAGAAAGACCAACCTTTTCAAAATACAAAATTCTAAATTTAAGTATGGTCAGTAGGAGTTCACGTTACTGGGCTACTTGCTTTTTCTTAAGTTTTGGCCACTAAATTATTCCCATCATTTTTAATAGTTTCTTTCTTCCCTTTGGGGAGGGTCTCTTGCAATTATTCAGTAAGTTGTAGATTTAATAATTAGATTAAACCTTTAATGGTGCAATTTTTTCGTAAAAAAAGATGCTGCCGGTGTGGGTGGGGGGCACATTCCTATAATCTCAGCGGCTCAGGAGGCTGAGGGAGGAGGATCGTGAGTTCAGAGCCAGCCTCAGCATCGTAGTGAGTCTTTAAGCAACTTAGTGAGATACCGCCTCAAAATAAAATATAAAAAGGGCCGAGGATGTGGCTTAGTGACTGAGTGCCACAGGGTTCAATCACCAGTACCCCAAACAAACAAAACCAACAAATAAACTATGAACCACTGTTTTTTTAAAGAGGTAGGGCCTATCAACTTTTTCTAGTTGGTATAAAGCAGGCCCCAACTTATTCAGAAGCAGCAAGTAGTATTTTATTAAGACAATAAAAACATTGTTTTCTATGATGTTATGAAATGAGTGAGCTGAAATATACTGTTATTTTTTGTATATTTGATTATTTTATATTTCTCTAAATACAAATAGGTTTCTTTTATGTGGACAGATTTGAAGCAGCAAGAATAGGTGACTTTTTGGCCATGTTTCCTAGGCTGGTGGTTGTACCATCCATCCATACTTGTCTGTAGTGGGTTTTCAGGGCCTCAGAGGCTCCACTGGCTCATTCAAAACTTAGCCATCCTGGGGAACATTGGCCTTTCTCTGAAGCATGAGGCAAGTCAGTCCTGAGAGGGCCTCTTTACTGTGGGATGTTTTGTTCAGGAGTATATATTGATGTAGCAAGTCCTTTACTTGAAGATGTAGTTAAGGTTCATTTGTTCATTCAGCAGTTGGTTGGTGTGCTCCTTTCTGTGCTGTGTGCCAAACTGACCTGTAGTAATGTAGAGGTGACTGTGCTGTGGAACTTCCCATGAGGAATTCAGTGGGGAACATAAACAATTATGTTTGCTGTGTTCATAACATGGTCAGTGCTAAACTGAAGGTGTGCCTAAAGTTCTGTAGGGGTCTATAATGGAGACTGACTATACCACCTGATAGATTTGGCAGGACCTTCATAGAGATGATGACATTTAAGCAGTAGTGTGTGTGTGTGTGTGTGTGTGTGTGTGTGTGTGTGTGTTTGATACTAGAGATTGAACCCAGGGAAACTTAACCACTGAGCCACATCCCCAGCCCTTTTTATTTTTTATTTTGAGACAGGGTCTAACTGAGTTGCTTCAGGCCTTGCTTAGTTGCTGAGGCTGGCCTCAAACTTGTAATTCTCCTGTCTCAGCCTGCCGAGCTGCTGGGATTAAGGTGTGCGTCATCATGTCTGGCTAAGCAACAGTTTGGGGGCTAAGTAGGCATTGTTGAGGAGGCAAAGGCATTCCCAACATCAAGCAGGGGCCTAGGGTCACAAAAGATGTGTTTGTGGAACAATGAAAAGTTCAGAGTTTCCACTCTATGGTAGGGAGTAGAAGAGGTAGGGTGGAGCAGGATTGTTAAGTGATCCAGATAACTGGCCACTGAATTAAGATGTGCTCTGTAGTAACTAAGAAGCTAAAAGAGTCTTAGAGAAGGGATGTGATGAGGTTGTTTTTAAGGAAGTGAATTCTGTTGGCATTATGGGAGAAAGATTTGTCAAGGAAAACAATCTAGAGTCAGTTATGAATATGGTAAGATTGTTAAAGATTGAATTTTGAGGATCTCAGAAAGCAGAGGCAGTGGTGACAGGAAGGAAAGAGTCTGAAAGGAATTTGAGACAAATGAAGCACTCCTTTACTACTGACTTGTTTGATGAGAGAAAGGGAGAAGTTGAGAACTCCCAGGTTCCCATCCTCTAGTACAGGGTGGGTGGTGGATGTCATTCATTTATATGGGGGCTGCAGATGAGGTGCAGCTTTGCAGGAGGTGATGAATTTGTTTTGGAGATGTTATGGTGCTTGGTATAGTGCCTGTCTATCCAGTTAGCTTTTTAGGTGAGTCTGGGGATAGAAGATGAAAAAAATGTATTAAAGCATGGTGCTTTAGTGGATATAGTCACTGAGGATGAGAGTGGAGCATAATTTGAATTAAGGGACAAGGGCAGAATCTGTGGTGTAGGGAAGTGCATTGTGGTATAAGAGAGATGGAGACAGTAGTCAAGGAGGTAGAAGGAAAACCAGTAGAGAGTAATGACCTGTGAACAAGGGAGAGAGTAGGTTCCAGAACAAATAATGAATGGAAGCGAATGATGTGAAGAGTTTAAAGAGAAGGTAGATTGACTAAATTGTTGATTTGATATTTGTGCATTTGTAGCTGTTAGTGAAAGATGGTAAGATGAAACATATACCATCTGAGAGTTTATCTTGAGGAGTTCTGAAGGAAAGAATAATTTGGATGTTTGTTATGGGTATGGTCAGGGGTCACATTTAGTATGTATGTGGTTTATCTTTAAATAAGCAAGGACTTTTCTTTCTCTTAAGAAGGGAGGAGGTGAGAGTGGTGCTTTCATTAAGTAAATCTAGAGGTAGGAATATTCAGGAAGCCTCTATCCAAGGGCTGTTTTTTGTTTGTTTGTTTTTGATGAGTAGGAGATGAAGTCGGGAGCGGAGTAATCACAGTTGAGTTTGAGCACTTCTTTTGCACTGGTCTCTGCTGTGTATTTGTCCTCCCCCCATATGTGTATAATATCCACTTTAGAGGTGAAAGGTTGGTTCAGAGAAATTATGTAATTTACCTGAAGCCTCTAACTTAATATGTGTTGCATTCACGTTTTGGACTCATTTGGTCTGATCATTTTAACCATGGGATTGAGAGAGAATGAGGTAGAAAAAGTAAGATTCAGTGCAGCTGTCACAGAAAAAGTCAGCAGTGGTTTTCAGATACCCATGGTGAAGGAAGAGAGGGATTGATAACTTAGAGAATTTCAAATCCAGTCTCTTTACTGTCTCCCCATAGAAGCAGTTGAAGACGAGAGCTGACTGGTACAGGTAAAATGGAAGATTAAAATTAATGTTTTTTTCTGTACAAGGTATAATTTTTTGTTAGTATATAATATAAATCTTGGTAGACCATACAAATTTTATCTGAGCCCTATAACCCATCTAACACATAGATTGGTGAAATTTGGCAGAAAACCAGAAAAACACAATTAGTTTAGAATATAGAATTCAAGGAGAAAAGTAGTGTATAGACTAAAAGGAAAATATACAACCTAAGATCTGTTATTGGCAGGTTTTGCTCTGAGATTTCTGGTTAGCTTCATGTCTGTAGTCCTTGGTCTTATTTTTAAAAAATTATCATTTGTATTGATTTACTTTTATTGTCCAAGCTTCCAAGCTTTTTATAATTTAATTGCATCCCAGTTCATCACATACATTTTATCTTTAAAGTTAATGAACTTACACCTTAAAAAACAAAATAAAAACATTTGTTTCAGCAGGTTCAAAGAGTCAGGAAGAAATAGGGTGGAATTTAGGAATCTTCTCTTTTGACATCTGATAGTCCTTCAACTCCTTATTCTGTTTTTTTTTTTTTTTTGCTTTACTCATTTAACATTTATTGAGCACCTGCTTCTTTGTGAACATTCTGAGTATACAGTGCTGAAAAAGACAAGTTTATATTTGTGTGAAATAAATAGGTAAACTTAATAAGTCATAAAATGCTGTTACTTAAAGAGCAGGATCAGGAGCCAGAATGTTGAGAGTGGTGGTTTTGTAGAGTATGGTTAGAGAAGGTCTCCTTTGAACAGACTTGATTGAGGAAGGAATGAGTTGCCTGAGAAAAAGTAACGCAGGCAGAGAGAATAACAGGGATAGTGGTGCTAGGGTGAAGTCCTGATGGACATGGTCTAGGAACAGGAAGAAGAATATTGTGACTGGAGTTCATGGAGGGAACCAGAGCCTTATGTGGGGACCTTGTACTAAAGACACTGTGATAGCTATGGCTTATGTTTTCACATAATAAATCTAGATTTGATTTAGTGATTATAGTGACAGCGTCCAAACCAGTAGACTTGGTAATTTGTATGTTTATAGTATGGTATTATTTTTATTTTATAGGATGGAACCAAATTTATTTGTATTGGGGCTCTGTATTCTGAACTTCTGGCTGTCAGCAGTAAAGGAGAACTTTATCAGTGGAAATGGAGTGAATCTGAGCCTTATAGAAATGCCCAGGTATTTTGTTAAATTAAATCTTGCATTGAATAGCTCTACATATCAACATATAAAACAGTAATCATTTTTCTTATGCTTTCAAAGAATCCTTCATTACATCATCCACGAGCAACATTTTTGGGGTTAACCAATGAAAAGATAGTCCTCCTGTCTGCAAATAGCATAAGAGCAACTGTAGCTACAGAAAATAACAAGGTAGGAGTCACTTTGCATTAATAAACATTTCATGCTTAAATTCTTGGTTTTCTTTCTCTTCTTGCTCCTTATCATCTTTTCATTTTCTGTCTTTCTTCTCTAACTGGGTCCATAAATACAGAGTGTCTCAAACCTTAAGAAAGTGTCGTCTTCTTTTTTTTTTGGAAGACTGGGAGATTAGTTTATGGTATAATTCAACTTTAAAAGTAGTTTTCTACTTTAAGAAAAGAAAAAAAATATTCAAGAAAAGTGAAAGAGAAGGGAAATATTTCCTGTCAAGGGAAAGCAGGAAAGTTGAAAAAGGTATAGTGTGAGAAAAATATGGATATTATACTGTAAATGATCAGTTTGACTTTGAAGTCCCTAATTCTATTAAAAATTGTTAAAGCAAATGTTTAGTTTCAGTTAAGTCTTAAAGGTGTCCTTAGATATTCATTTAGATAGCTGCTATTTTAATTTACATGTGAAGAAAGTATTTTAATTTCTAGTATTACTAAGAACCTGTTCTCTAATACAATGTTTAGCTCAAAACATTTTAGAACTCTAGATCATAAAGTATGTATGCCTTACTCCAGTTTGATCACAGTTCTTTTGGAAAGATTACCTGTTTTAGTTTAAATCTCTTAACATTTTATTCTTTAGGTTGCTACATGGGTGGATGAAACTTTAAGTTCTGTGGCTTCTAAATTAGAACACACTGCACAGACTTACTCTGAACTTCAAGGAGAACGGATAGTTTCTTTACATTGCTGTGCTCTTTATACTTGCGCCCAGCTGGAGAACAATTTGTATTGGTGGTAAGTATGTAGGGAGGAGGAATTTCTTTCAGTGAATATTTTTATGTGCGTGGAGGCCTGCTTTGAGGAGTGGAATACTAACATGAGATGGTCCATACTTTGTAGAAATAGAAATTTCAATTTAGAGCATAGTTAACTTAAACAAAAAACTTGAGATATATTTATAAAAACAAGGTATACTTAGTGACTATATTTTAAAATTTATGATAGTATAAAGTAGAATAAAAATCATCTAGAATTAATTGTATGTACCAAAGATAAGTGCTGCTAACATTTGGGGCATTTTTCATCTTTTTCCCCCTGTGTACAAAAATATGTACTTCTTTTTTAAACAGTTGGAAGCATAGCATATAGAATACTTAGCAATTTTAATTTCAGAGTATTCTCTTCCTTATTTAATTATAGTTTTAATGTTAGAAGGTATCTAAATTTATTTTATTTGTATCTTAAGTTAACAGTAAATTTGTGTTGACAAATATATAGGGGAGTCTTCTGATGAAATGTAATGATTTTGAAGAAAAATATCCATTGATATAGCTTTTTCTATGAAATCTAATCCTAAAAGTTTAATAAAGCTGGATCCAGTTATTTATTAAATTTAAACAAGTTGCACATGTTAGTAGTATTCTGAGGCAAAACATATGGAGAAGGAATATACCAAATTTTAAATGACAGTATATGTGTAATTTCAGATTTATTTTATGGACTTGGTTGCTGCTTATTTGACCAATTTTTGGTTTTCCTTTCCAGGGGTGTAGTTCCTTTTAGTCAAAGGAAGAAAATGTTAGAGAAAGCTAGAGCAAAAAATAAAAAACCCAAATCCAGTGCTGGTATTTCCTCCATGCCGAACATCACTGTTGGTACCCAGGTAAGGGGTTAGAATTAAGAAGTAAGCCTGTCTGAAGGGACATCATGTCTCTTAAAATCACTTCCCTCTTTTGTAAGCCGTTTCTGTATAAGCAGTTTAATAGATGTGCATTATGTGAAGGATCAGGTTCCAGTAGCATTATTCATTTTTCTTCAAATGAGTAACATTTTACAGATTCAGGCCTCATGTCAGTGGTTTTCCTGTGAGTCACACTTCCTATATTTGCCTCATTTTAAGAATCAGTTGGTACTTTTTAAATGCAGAGCCTGGAGTCATCCTTACGAAAAATATTTCAGTTTGTCCTGGTGGTAGGACCAGGCAACTTTGTGTTTAACAGAGAGTCCAGGTGATTCTTATAACTGAACATTTTGTTTAAAAATATTGTTCTGTGGGGATGTTATTAGGAGGCAGAAGTCTTTGTCAAATCCCTGCATTTACATATATTTCTAGTTTTTGAGTCTGAGATGCTTTTAAGCTCCTTTGTTTTATTCTCGGTGATTTTCTATTATTTCATTGGTTCTCAAAGTGTGGTTCAGAGACTACTGCTGATCCCTTGCCCCTTTCAGGGAGTTTGGAGAGTCCCTTCTTTTCCAAGTTCCTGTCTCATTAAAGGTAAATTATCTTCATGTCCTGAAGTCAAAGTACCATTGAATCAGGTTGAATGTGGAAGCAGATGTGAGAATTCAGTAGTCTTGTATTCAATATGACATTAATAGATTTGTAAAAAATGTGAACAAGGCCACTTTTCTCATTCTTACTTTTGCAATTCCAGTTATATTTTCATAAAGTTGTTTTATATTAACATAGGATTTTACTATGTTAATGAATTAAAATCTTTCTTTTTTCTTTTCTACCTACCTACCTACCTACCTACCCACCCACCCACCAAACCTACCAGATCAATCCAGGCCTCACACATGCTAGACAAACATTCTGCCACTGAGCTATCTCTTATTTTGAGACAAGGTCTTACTAAGTTGCCCAAGATGCCTTGACTTGAACTTGAGATCCCTGTTTCACCATCCCTGGTAGCTGGGTTAATAGATGTGTGCTACCATGCCTGGCTTAGCAAAAATATCTCAGTTTTAGTTACTAATACATTATATTACTGATTATTTCAAACTAGATACCACCCATATAAACAAGGGACTTGGGATACTCATTAATATTTAATAGTGAAAAAGGGTCTTGATGGTAAGAGTTTAAAAACTTTATTTTTGGAGCCTGGTGGAAGCTCATCTTCAGGGTAAAACAGTGTTTATATGTTATAGCAAGTATAGTAATGAATATATTTATAATCCTAAAAACTTATTATGGATTTTATTACATAATGTGGTGCTAATTTCCTCATCTATTATTTTATTTCAGATTTTTTTTTATCACCTCCAAAAGGTATTATCAACTATTCCCTGTTTTAGAAAGTAGTCACTATTTGAGTTAATTTTTCCCAAAACCCAACTTAAATGTACACAGTTCTTTTTGTTGTGACTTTCTTGTTTTGAAGTTTTTGTTTTTGCTTTTGTTCTACTCATGGTTGTCTGTTTGATTCTTTCTGGCCTTCCACCTAGAAAGGTCTTAGTACTTACCCACTTATTCTGGACATTATTACTCAGCTTTCATTATTTATGTAAGTTACTTTGAACAGGGTGGTTGCCCTACCCCCACCAGGATTCCCTCTTCTCCTAATTTGTCCAAATTCTGATTTCTGTTGTTCTCATAAGTTCCTTGTCAACTATACTCACATAACACAGTAAGATACTAATACTCTGCTAATATTGTAGGCGGAGAGGGCAGAAAAAATAGAGATGCACTGCAGAAAGAAAAGCTTTAAAGAAAGTAGCTTGGTATTACTACATTGCTGAAAGATACACCATATTAAAATACCTTGGTGAAGGATAGAGTTTCTTTTAAAGCTTTAGAAAACTGAGTTTAACACAGCCACAACAAAAGTAAAGTATTCATGTGTTAACATCAGAAAGAGCTGTTGTTCACTTAGAGTATTCAGCTCTATCACAGAAAGTAATTGTAAAAAATAATGTATTTAGCAAATATTCGTTGTATAGCTTGATATGCTAGATTCCAGCTACACTCCTCTTTGTCTTTCAGATGCATTTATTTTTACAGAAAGATATTAGTAAATAACTCTATAGCAACATTTCTCTTTCGGTTACAGTCTTATTTCTTATTGAATCTTTTTTAGGCTTTAAACTTACACTAGTCTTTTCTGAAAATTTCTGAATGAAATTTCCCTTGAAGTCACAGCTAAGCAGAACATACTTTCCCAAGTAGCTTGCTTTTAGGAACTATCATCTATGCCACAGAGCTCCACAGTTAGTGATGCACTAACTGTTCTTTAGTAGAACTGCAACTCTAAGCCAATGTTTACATCTCCCATACTTCTCAAATGTACCACCATTGTCCTGTCTCTCTTGTCCCTCTCCAAAAACATGATATTCATATTTGACACTGGTCAAGCATAAGATCATTATTAGTTACTGGACAATCAGACATAATGTAGGTAAGACTGGCTGTTTGGGGACCTCAAACGTCATCTCCACAGGTAATGTTCATGTCTCAGATGGAGCTGTTTGTGGTATGTTTAACAATGCCATGTACAACCTTTGGTTTTTAGTATGTAACCTAAGGTTAGTCCCCAACAGTGAGAATTTTATAGCTTATTGACTCCTGCACTTAAACTCCTGATCCTAACCACTACATGTTTTTTCCACATTTTTTCTTGGTACATTATTGTTGTACATCATGATGGAATTTGTTGTTACATATTCACACATGACACACAATATAACAATATCTACATATTATTTTTAAGAGAAAAATTGTGTGTCCACTAAGCTTTTGGCTAGTACAGAACAACAGTCTTCTGAGGGAAGCAAACATCCATAGGAATGAAGTTAATAGAGCCTGTGTTAGGTTTGTGAGTTAAGAAGGAAAATAATTTCAAATTAGGAAACAGAATATAATTGTTTGGTACCGGGGATTGAACTCAGGGGCACTTAACCACTGAGCCACATCCCCAGCCCTATTTTGTATTTTATTTAGAGACAGGGTCTCACTGAGTTGCTTAGCACCTCACTGTTGCTGAGGCTGGCTTTGAACTCTTGATCCTCCTGCCTCAGCCTCCTGAGCTGCTGGGATTACAGACTTGTGCCACTGAATATTTAACCCTAAATATTTAACCCTATTTAGTTTCTTCTCTGTTGTTGCTGTTAGTAAAATGGTTATTTGCCACATGAATTTTTAGGTGTTTTTTTTTTTTTTTTTTTTTGTTTAGCAAACATGCTGAAATTTCTCTTGCACCTTAGTTTTAGGACCACGTTTTCTTGGAGATCATTAAGTTGGTGCTTTTTCAACCTTATTAATTGTGTAAGATTGTACTGGAGTACCTAGGAACCAATCCTTTTATGTGTTGCATTTCCATACATTTAAGACAGTTCCAATTTGTTTTAAAGTTATTCCATCTTGATGGAGGTTTTCTTTGACTTGCTAGGTATGCTTAAGAAATAATCCTCTGTATCATGCTGGAGCAGTTGCATTTTCAATTAGCGCTGGAATTCCTAAAGTTGGTGTCTTAATGGAGTCCGTTTGGAATATGAATGACAGCTGTAGATTTCAGCTTAGATCTCCTGAAAGCCTGAAAAGCATGGAAAAAGCTAGCAAAACTACTGAAACTAAGTAAGTATTATACCCTATGTTTTTTTTTTTTTTTTTTTTTTTTTTTTTGTGGTGCTGGGAATTGAACTCAGGGCCTTGTGCTTGCGAGGCGAGCACTCTACCAACTGAGCTATCTCCCCAGCCCTATACCCTATGTTTTAATATCAGTTCCTTATTTGCTGTGTATATTAATGGGGTTAATCAAAGGAGATGTAGAAGTATATAGTGATCTAGAAATCTGGAATTGCTAACAATTGCTGTTTTCAGCCTGCTTAATATTTGTATATTAAATTTGTTCTTGATGGTTGGCAGAATGGCAGAGTGGTGTTCCTCTTTTTCGATGTCCTTTTTGTCATTAGATTGTGTTCCTTGTGGGAGTTATATAAGTGGCAGTTATAATGTGTTCAGCCTTATTTTTAGGCCTCTTCTCTCCCTGTGTAAATCGTTTTAATTTCTATCTAATGCTTTGCCTGAATCAGGGTTTTACATGTACTGGGATAGGAATTCTGTAGGAGATTTATAAACTTTTTGTATGTTAGAGGGATATATGAATAGAAATACCACAGACTTTCATCTAGTCCCCTATTCTGAAACTCCTTTATTATTTTAAAGGCAATAGAAATTTTAATATCTAAGCTTTAAAAAACAGTGGCTCATCTTTAAAAATATTTGTATTGTAATTTGGTGGTTTAATACATGAACTAAAACTCTTTAATGAACTTGTTAACTAATTTTTAGTATCTTGCTCTCTCTCTTCTCTCTCTCTTTTTGGTACTGGAGTGCTAAACCACTGAGCCATATCCCCAGCCCTATTTGTATATTTTATTTAGAGACATCTCCCTGAGTTGCTTAGGGCCTCCCTAAGTTACTGAGTCTGGCTGTGAACTCTGGATTCCCCTGCCTCAGCCTCCCAAGCCACCGGGATTACAGGCATGCGCCACTGTGCCTGGCAGTAACTTTTAATCTTAAAAAATATCTGACCATTAACATGGAAAGAGCAGTAGTATCACATTCCATAAATAACATTTTAAACAATTTGTTTTATTTTTTCCTTAAGTGTATGCAGTCATTGAAAAATGATTGATGGTTGTGCCGTATATAAACGTTTTCTAAATTCTGAAAATTTTTAGTTTGCTTTCTATTCATGCTCAAACAAGTGTAATTATAAATTTACTAGCTTTATCACTGCTGTTTCTCCTAATATTAAAAGTGCAAACTGAAATTCAGAAACAGGGATTTCTGTTAAGTTAAAAACACAATGTGTAACCAAAGTTTTATATTTCATGCTTAATTGGTTTTTAAAGTGTTCTTTCTTTTTTTTTTAAGATTTAGGCTTTCCTGCTATAATTGCATTGATTTTTTTACTAAAAGTAACAAGACACATTTTCATTCTTTTTCGAATTTTGTAAAGACCATTTGATATGAACAAATGTAAACTATAAAAAGATTAGACTGTTATGTTTAAGTCCTGTAACTCAATGAAATTTTTCAAGATCTTTGAAATTGGCCATCTGTATTAGTAAACTTTGTAAGAGTTAAGTGAAATTAAATGTCAAGAGCACTGTCATTTTCATGTCACTAACACTGTTCACTGCCATTCACTGAAAGACCTTCCACTTTAAGGTATGCTATTGGCAAGTCAGTATTGGCTTTGCCCCTAGCATCACAGGATTTGTAGAGCAGCCAGCATTGTTGACAGCATGCCTCTGTTGTGCATTCCTGGGGAAAATAATATTGGTTTTCTTTTGGATTATTTCTAAACTCAGGTGAAGTTCTTAGTGAAAGTAATAGAAGGTCAGAGGGTTAAGATTATGACCCACATTTTAATATATGTGTCAGAATGAAATAGCAATTAAAAAATATTTTTTGTAGTGGTAGATGGACAGAATACCTTTACATTTATTTTTATGTTGTCCTAAGGATCGAACTCACTGCCTCACGCATGCTAGGCAAGGGCTCTGCCACTGAACTACAGCCCCAGCCCCTGAAATAACAAATTTTTAACAAGTCATTTTTGTGACTAAAAACCAGTTTCTGTCTTTTAATAAAAAAACATGTTTTTTTCCAGCTGTAGAATATCATTTGGTTGCTGTAGTTAACTTCTTATTAGAGCACTAATGAAATAGCTCATTGAAGAGGCATAGTTTATTAATCCTATCACCAGATGGTTTACGTGTAGTTTTTTAAACTGGTATAAGTAGAGTTCCTTCTTCAAACTAAGAAATTGATGACCTACTCAGCTCTTTACTTATTTGCATTTATCATGTATTGAAGTTAAATTGCTATAAATCCGTGTTTAGTTTTGTAGTATGAAACTTCTTTGCTCAACGGGCTTATGATAAAGCTCTATTAAGATTAACTTTTGTTGTTCTTCCTAGATAAAGCTTATCTCATCATTGTCCCAAATTATTTATAGCTTTGTATGGTATAGTTACTCTACATTAAAAAGTTAGTGAAAGCAAACCCTGTGTACTCTTTTCAGTGCACTGTCTTAAAATTATGCCATTTAATGAGAGTTTTAATTATTTTATTCTTTTACAAGAATAAACTTAATTCATTATTTGAAAAGTTTCTGTTACTTTATTTTCCTAATTATAAGGAGAACCTTGTTTCTTATTGTAGGCCTGAAAGTAAGCAGGAACCAGTGAAAACAGAAATGGGTCCTCCACCATCTCCAGCATCTACCTGTAGTGATGCATCCTCAATTGCCAGCAGTGCATCAATGCCATACAGTAAGTTTTATATGTAGTCTTTATTGGTCAGAGTAAAGTCCCAAGTAGACAGCTATGCTCCGTTCGTTTCTGACTGCAATCAACTTGTGCCAGTGTTTAAGTATTTTTTCATATGAAGTGTGGTATCACTAGTGGTTTGTTTGTTTGTGTGTTGTGGGTTTTTTTGCACAGGTTTATTTAAATGGAAAACTAGTATTTATAGTGTTGACCATCTGTTTTTGAGAATTATAGTTTTTTTAAAATATGCAAAATTCATTATAATGGAAATAATTGCCTTTAACTAGAATGTTTTGACTTATTTTGTAAGTTAGTTATGACTTGGTTATAAAGGATTTGTAGCATTTATAAACATAGATGTACCGTGAATTTAAATAATTTTTTAAAAGCTCCTCAAAATTTAAGATCCTGATATTTATCTAATAGTTTTAATAACAGTCTAGCAGATCTTCCTTTTTAAACTTTAGTTAGTTAACCCTAATTTTGAGAGTCCAAAATATATTCTTTTGTTCTTTACAATTGTTTTTAATTTGTAGTAGTATTAGAATAGTTAGACATTAACAGTTAACAGTTCTTTACTGTGAATTTATTTGAGGTAGCAGTTGGTTCATCAAACACCAGTTCAGAAAGGAGTAGTTCATAAAAATTTTTTTTTTAGAAACTTGTTATGTATCCCTTTAAAAATGCTCATTCTTCATATATTTAGATGAAATCTATAAAGTCTCTTTTACATTTTCTTTTTGGTACTTACCATTTTGTTGTTGTCTAAGAACGACGTCGGTCAACGCCTGCCCCGAAAGAAGAGGAAAAGGTGAACGAAGAGCAGTGGTCTCTTCGGGAAGTCGTTTTTGTGGAAGATGTTAAGAATGTTCCTGTTGGCAAGGTTTGTTCAAAATGTCTAAGAATTAGTTACTAACAGAAGCGTAACAACGTTGATTACCCAGGGATTTAAGTTTGGGGTCTGCGAACCTGTACTTCGAGGCTGCTTTATTTATCACCTTTGGTGGTTGCTTTCATCCCATTCCTGAATCTGATCTAGACAGAGATCTTCTCTGTCCCTGACCAATGGAGAGATGTTGCTTTGCCTTGATTATTTATGGTCATATGTTGCTTTTCTTTCTTTTTTATTTTAATATGTTATTTTGGGATAATTGTACATTTACAGAGTATTTGCACTCATAGGTACATAACTTTGATACAGGCAATTCTTCCCAGCCATTAGTATAAATGGAGATCTTCTATAACAGAAAATTTTTCCTTAACATGGAAAAGTCTTAATGTGTTCACTGAGTCACCTTCCACCTTTTCCTCTCTCCCTCCTGTAGAGGGTTTTTCCTTCTAAAAAGCCAACTAAGTAGAGGCTATCAGCTAGAATGCCATTCATTTCATCTTTTCTCAACATTTACTTGAAGTGTACCTACACCTATGGAATATCTGAAAAGTAAAGGTTTTCCTGATTGCTTTTTAGTTTGCAAACTATTCTTTTCTTATTACTTAGGAAGGAGCAAACACACCATGCTTTGCAGTTTATAAAGACCTTTCTTATAAGACCTTTCATCAGCTATAGTTTATGAACAGGTATTTTCTTCTGAGGAGTTCTCACTGCTCAAAATCAAATGTTCTGTTTTCTAGTCCTGTTCTTGTCTTTATGTGCATTGCTGACCTCCTCTCTGTTTTGATGACTACCGTAGCCACTAGTTACATATATATAGCTATTTAAATTTATTCATATTAAGTAACATTAAAAATTCAGCTCCTCTGTCATATTAACTCCATTTCAAGTGCTCAGGAGAGCTTAGGGCTGTTGGACAGTACAGATGTAAAACATATCCCATCATCAAAGACATTGTGCCAGACGGTGCTGCTTTAAACTACTGAGGAGGGAAGGGGAAAGAATTTCATTGGTTCTATGTAGGGGTCTCTCTCCCCTTTTTCTTCCAGTGAGTTGCTAAACTTTCAGATGGCAATCACTACATGGGTCAGTTTTTTGAGCTTCGAATATAGACACCAACACAGCATAGCTTTAGTGGATTGAATCCAAGTTAATTTTAGAACTTGATGATTATTGAGAAAATAAGGAATTAATTGCCTTAAGTGTTAAATTTGTTCAATGAGTAGAATTTGTGCATTGATTATATATAAACTATTGTTAATTTTCAGTGTATTTGCCTATACTTTTAGGTGCTAAAAGTCGATGGTGCCTATGTTGCTGTAAAATTTCCAGGAACATCCAGTAATACAAACTGTCAAAGCAGCTCTGGTCCAGATGCTGACCCTTCTTCTCTCCTGCAGGATTGTAGATTACTTAGAATTGATGAACTGCAGGTAAGTATAGAGGAATTGTTCAGCAGGTGAATATTGGGACTGACTTCTTGAGTATGTTACAGTATTTGAGGGCAGAATTCCTTTTGTGTGTTTCAGGTTGTCAAAACTGGTGGAACTCCAAAAGTTCCTGACTGTTTTCAGAGGACTCCTAAAAAGCTCTGTATACCTGAAAAAACAGAAATCTTAGCAGTGAATGTAGACTCCAAAGGTAAAGATTATAAGTATTTCGTTTAGCATACTATGTATCATATTAATACTGGTGCAATAAATGGGAATAGGATAAATGGTCCCATGTTTGTAATATTATGGAAAAAACGTAGCTGAATTGATTCACAAATGTGGTCAGAGAAGCCAGAATTTGGTAAATACTTACAGGAGGTTAATAAAGATTTGTCACAGTTTTTCTTTCCACTTATGTGTCTCTGAAGGTGTGCATGCTGTTTTGAAGACTGGAAACTGGGTACGGTACTGTATCTTTGATCTTGCTACAGGAAAAGCTGAACAGGAAAATAATTTTCCTACAAGCAGCATTGCCTTCCTTGGTCAGAATGAGAGGAATGTAGCCATTTTCACTGCTGGACAGGTAGGAGGCTCATTTTTGCTTTTCAAAATGAGATTACAAACTGGCATTTCTGTGAAGCTTAGGATTTGTCTCTGGTTTGCTTGATAGTAAACTTTTGAACAATTTAGAATATTCACATTCTAATACAAGGTTTTTTTTTTTAAATCATTAATACTAACATCCAATTTTGAAATAATTATATTATAAATTCATTTTTGATTGGGAGCCAAACTTTTATTTTTCCCTTTATTTTAGGAATCTCCTATTATTCTTAGAGATGGAAATGGTACTATCTACCCAATGGCCAAAGATTGCATGGGAGGAATAAGGGATCCTGATTGGCTTGATCTTCCACCTATTAGTAGCCTTGGAATGGGCGTGCATTCTTTAATAAATCTTCCTGCCAATTCAACAATCAAAAAGAAAGCTGCTATTATCATCATGGCTGTAGAGGTAACTTTTGAAACTACTTGGCATTTTAATTCAGAGGCTGTAGCTAGATTCCAGAGAAACAATCTTAATAAATCATTCATTGCCTCTTTCTCTGCTACAGAAGTCATTGTTAGTTGTTGTTAGAACAATGGAGACAAATAAATTGGTGATTGTGGTATAATTTTATTTGAGAAAGGCATGCACAATGTTGAGGGAACATAGAGGGGAGGGATAGAAATCTGATTATGACTATATGGGAGGCTTCCTTGAAGAAGTGACACAGGGGCAGAGTTTGCTTATATAAAGAGGTAAAGATGGGAGGTGTTACCCAAGGCCAAGAGCAATCTTTGGAGATCTCATTAATATTTTGGGAGAACATGTGTATTATTTCGATATAACAACAAGTAAGAGATCATATTGGTCACTGAGTAGTAACTGAGAAGGCTGGAGAGAGGCACTAGGGTACCTTGTGTGCTAACCTAAGGGGCCAGAAGTTTTCCCTGTTGTAGCAGGAGAATTTTAAATTGATAAAAAACATAAATGTGTTTTTAAGAAAGATTAGTAGTAGCCAGGCAACTCAACAGGCTGAGTGAGCCTGGAGAGTCACAAGTTTGAAGCCAGCTTGGGCAAGACCTTGTGTTAAAATGAAAAAACTGGGGTTGTGGGCCGGGGATGTAGTTTATTGGTAGACTACTTGCCCCACATGCATAAAACCCTGGGTTCCCCCCCAGAAAGGGAGGGAGTGAGGGAAGGAATGTGTGCTTGGTAGTGAGGGCAGCAAATGGCAGGTTTTGGGGGAGAATTTGATGAAGAACAGAAGTTTAGATATCACTTAAAATGATAATAAAGTAATTCAGGTTAGAAACAAGTGAACTTGACCTCTTGGAAATGAGGAAGAGGGGATGGATTTGAGAGAGATCTTAAGGAAGTAGAAGCTACAGAGCTTGGTTACTGGATATCAGCAGTAAATAAAAAGAAGGTGTTTTACATTTCTGATTTGGGTGTGTTTTAGAGAGGAAATATTATAGGAAGAGAAATGCCAGTGGAGTAAAGGAAGAGGATGAGCTTAGTTTTCAACGTGTTGTGCTCGAGTATTTGTTAGATATGAATTTGGAGGCAATATCACTGGAAGGTATTGCTGTAATTTTAACTGAGGTTGACTTAGATTTTAAAAGGACTCGGCCTCTGCTAAAAGTAGTAGGGTAAAGAGTTGCAATAGGGAGACAAGTTAGGAAGCCATTAAAATAATCCAGGTGGGAGATGAAAGGTGACTTGCTTAGGAGACAGCTATTAATGATAAATGATTCAATTCTAGATATGTTGGGGGTCAAAGTGAGGAAACAAATGGTTTTGGAAGTAACAAAAAAGTTGCCATTTATCAAGATGAAGACTGTAGAGGTGAAGTAGGTTCAGGAGTTGTGGTCATCAGGATTTTGGCTTTAGACCTGTGAAGTTGTGAACATATATCAGATATCCAGGAAGAGATGGTGAGTGGAAAGATGTATAAATCTGAAGTCCAGAGAAGACAGGACCTAAGTGGAGAAATGTATGTGGGTGTTGTTGATTAAAGCAATTATCCTGAATAGGCTCATCAAGGTCATGGAGAAGAGAAAAGTTCAAGGACTAAGCCATGGTAATAGTCCTAGCATTTAAATGCCTAGGTGATAAAAGAGAATCATCATAGAAGACTGGGGAGGAATATCCATAAGGGTTGGGGGAAAATTAGAGTGAGTGGTATCCTGGAGGCCAAATGAAGAGCTTATGTCAAGCAGAACGCAGCAATCAATTGTCTTCAAATCTCAGGAGAAGTACTGGTTCTTCACTATTGGATTTTGACTCCATGTAGGTCATTGTTGATAGTGGGATGAAAGTCTGATTAGAGTGAACTAAGGAGAAAATGGGACGTGACAAACTGGAGATTGATATCTGAGATTTTCTGTAAAGGATGGAAATAGAGTTTAATAGGGGAACTTATTCACCCCTTATTAGGTTAGAGGTGATAAGCAAACTTTTGCAACTGCATGTAAAACAGACTGAATCATGCTTCTAAAAGCTACCTGTAAGCTTTTGTTTAGAGACATACACTCATATTCTTAGTTTAGCTTTTATAGTAACCTACTAGACTAATGGTTCCAAACTGTAGTGTCCCAAGAAATAGCCTTCATACTTTAAAATTCTCATTTGGTTGCCTACATTTAAAAGTCAGAGGATTTGTATTAAAGTCCAGATTTTTAGTCATTCTTTAAAAATCAGATGTTCTGATAAGATTGAGTTCCATAACCTATATCATGTGAACAGTATACTGCCCCTTTTAGAGCCTACTACGAATGATCTCTCCAATTCATTGCGGTCCGAATGACCTACAAGTTTATTGCTGAGTCTGTTAGTTGCCATTTATTATATAGGTTGTGTGATCTTTTTTATACACAGCCTCCTTTACTCATTTATATTACTTTAAATGTAGGCATTTGATTCTATGACCTCTGCACTTTGTCAGCATCTCCACTGGGGCAGAGATAAAATGTGTGATCATTACCATGGTAGAGATAAAGTCATTATTTATCTTTTATCTTAATGACTAAGGCTTGGCACACAGTAGACCCGAAGAAATGTTTTACTGAACTCCCGGTGCTCTTTGCTATAAGTGACAAATATAGTATACAGTGATAATAGAATGAATTTTTTTGCTTGCAACCCAGCTAAGTGTGGTATTGATAGTCTCAGTGTGACAGTCCATATACAGTCCAACAGGTTGGAAATGAGCTTCCTGTAGAGAAAAGGACTGGCTGGCTGCTTGAAAACAGTCTATCTCACAGTAGAGTGCAGCAGAATAGCTTGATTTTAGTTGCCTTTGAAAGCATTTTGCTTTTTGCCCTTTGGAGAGACTTTGATATGTTCTCTCATTCTATTGATTAGCACATAAGTTTCCTTTTTCTTGGGCAAGTTTAGTGTTCTGTGACCCACCTCATGAACTGAAGCTTGCCATGGATGGGTTTCCTCAGGGCTATAGTTAAGTCCAGTCAAAACATCTCTTGTGTTAGGTACTGAAAATAGGGTGTTTTCTTATGTGAATAACACCTTCTTCATAAGATGGTGGGAAGGAGAGTTTATATGGCAGTTTTTTAGGAGATAGCAAGTACATTTAAAACTCAGGCCTGATTCATGCTGCTTGTTAGATAGTTAATGACATGTTCTATACACATGTTATCAGTGCTACTGTGTCTTTGGTAATTACATTAATTGTCACCTTTGGAAATTATACCTATCATAATTCCTGGGGAGTTAAAGGTTTTATATTCATTTATGTATTGTATATGGCTGCTTTTCTGTTACAACTGCAAAGTTGAGTTAGTTGTAAAAACTGAAAATATTTACTGGTGTTCTACAGCAGATTTTCCACTGCCTTTTTAAAAATTGTTTGTTCTGTTTAGTTACACATGACAGCAGAATGCATTCTGATTCATTGTATACAAATGGAGTACAACTTTTAATTTCTCTGGTTGTACGTGATGTAGAGTCACACCATTCGTGTAATCATGTGTACATAGGGTAATGATGTTTGTCTCATTCTATTTCTGGCAATTGTATATTCTGCTTACAGGGTACTCCTAAGTTCAACACCTTTTGTCAGGCCACCTGCAGTTGTCTCTACTTATTCAAAGATCTGATTATTGTGTTGGCTATAAGACATTTTCATATACATATATACAGTATGCAATTCTAATTCACTGATGTTTTTCACCCTAATTTGTCTGAGTACAGAAACAAACCTTAATGCAACATATTCTTCGCTGTGACTATGAGGCCTGTCGACAGTATCTCATGAATCTTGAGCAAGCTGTTGTTTTAGAACCAAATCTTCAGATGTTACAGACATTCATCAGCCACAGATGTGATGGAAATCGGAATATTTTGCATGCATGTGTATCGGTTTGCTTTCCAACCAGTAATAAGGAAACAAAAGAGGAAGAGGGTAAGATTGAGCACTGTACAAGGTTTTTAAAAGAATTTTAGGTAATTTGGAAAATGTAACTAAAGAATTTGCATGTATTTTTACTTTGTTTTGTAAATCTTGGAAGTTTTGACTTTCTCAGAAGGTAAAAATCCCTGTGTTCTTGTTAGGATGGGTATGTAGTATTAGCAAAAACAAATTTTCATCAATGTGTTTTTATTTCTTAAGATTTTTTTGTGATAATATACAAGCTGAATACATAATAGTAAATGAGTTTTGTTTTTATAATAGTAGATGAATTATTATGTTAAGGGAATTATTTAGCATGTTAAACCAAATTATTTTGGTGCAACTTTTATCCCAATATTTAGAATATAGAGGGGAAGATCAACTTAATGAGTTGTTAGATATGTTTGGAAAGTAAGTAAGTTTTTTTTTTTTTTTTGCCATGACTGTATTTAGCTATATGGAAGGAAAAACTGATAACCCCAAGTACAATTACATAGTTCACAATGTTTCTCTCTCTCTTTTTTTTTTTTTTTGTTACTGGGGATTAAACCTCAGAGGCACTTGACCACTGAGCCACATCCCCAGCCCTGTTTTGTATTTCATTTAGAAACGGGTCTCATTGAGTTGTTTAGTGCCTTGCTTTTGCTGAGGCCGGCTTTGAACTTGGATCCTTCTGCCTCAGCCTCCTGAGCTGCTGGGATTACAGGCGTATGCCACTGTGCCCTGCTGTTTCTCCTTATTTTGAATTCTGATAATGATATTCTGGTAGCTACATTTTTGAATAGTGGTTTGCTGGTTTCTAACCTTTATATTGTTATTGAAATTAGTAGAGGATTATAAGCAGTATGTAAATCAAGGAGATATTGATAAGTGGGTCCTTTTCTTCCTTGGTAGTGAAAACTAAATTTAAGACTACTTAATGACCTATTTTTGATCTGTGGGACTTGAGAAGTAAGGCAGCATAAATAAATCATGTATTAAAGATTGTAGTTCAGTCTCTCCCAAGAGCTTATTACTTTAAAGGGGAGGGCATTGCTTATGTAGTATGTAAATTGCAGCACCAGCATGCCTAGCAATTATCATTTAGTGCTCTATACATACTTAATATCAATTATTTTTGAAGTTTAAATTGATCCTAATTTTTTCTTTTATGTTTCAGAAGCAGAGCGCTCTGAAAGAAATACATTTGCAGAAAGACTTTCCGCTGTTGAGGCCATTGCAAATGCAATATCAGTTGTTTCAAGTAATGGCCCAGGTAATCGGGCTGGATCATCAAGTAGTCGAAGGTAATGTGATTTTTACAAGGAAAGTTTAATTGGAGGAAAAAAAGTCCAAGTACAGAAAGCCAGTGTATCTCTTATCTATCGTATGCATGAATTGGTGGGTCCTTTTTCGTTTTGTTTTTGGTTCCTCCTAATAACACCCTGGGAAATATATCTAATAACTAATTAGAGTTTAAGTGTAGAATAATAGGATTCTGACATTCCATAATTTGGAGATAATTTAAATAAGTAGTTCAAACTTGAATCTTTGAATTTGTACTGAATTCATCATTCTTCCTTCCTAGAAAGGTATTTCCTTTAGTTGGAGATGAAGTAATATAGTATTTTAAAGAGCCTCAATCTTTTAATTTTCAGACTGCTAATATAAAGGTCAGTTTCTCAGATGTCTTAATGATCTGGGAAGAAATGAAAGGTTGGTGTGTATGATAAATATTTGTTCATTATTTAAATTTTCAGGTTTTCTGGGTTATGAGATGGACCAGTCTTTATAACATTAAACATTGCTAGTATTTGACTAGATGATGAATATAAAGAATTCAGGGTATAGTTTTCTTTCTAGAGGAAAAAAACACATTTATTCTAGATATGAGAGCCAGAGTTCTTGGTTACTGACAGATTATTAATGGAAGCACTGCTTTCTGTGTGGTAATGTGATAGGTTGTAAAGTCTACTTAAAATGAAGACTCTCCTTGCCTATTTTCTGTTCCATATTCATCTTTCCCTCTAAAAAATGGTTATTAAATTGGCACCAGGAAGACTAACAAGTTGATAGCTTCCTGAGTTCAAAAACATCTGGAAAAGAGATTTGTCAAAAACTATTTGTGGGTAACCAAATTATAACTTAAAAACAGTACAAAAAGATGTAGACAACACAGAATGGAAATTATCGCCAGCTTATTTATCTAGGACTACACTAGGCAGACAAAGTGTTTGGTCTAAAATGGAAAGCAACTTAAATTCTTCATGAAGAAATTAGTCTCTGAATTATTTCAGGTATTTCATTTCCTCAGGGAAATTACAGGTGCAAATCAAGTTGGACTCTGATATGGTTGGTCCAATGCCAGTGCTGCCATCTTTTTTTTTTTCATGTAAGGATTATTTTGAAGGCAAAGACTAAAAGGAGCTTCAAGAGTGGGTGATGTGTTGCTCACAGAAATAGTTTGCAGAGTAAGCTCCTTTGAGGAATTTGCCGAAGATTTCACTGCAGTGCTCTTAACCAGTTCAAACTCAGGGCTGCCGATTGAACAGATGAAAGCACAGGAGTCTTATTATCTACGCCGGGCAGTAGGAAGTCCACAGACTCTGCTTCATTGAAGTGAAACCCTCCTCTAGCCTACAATGGATTTTCTAGGCGATGCCCCTTGATGAGTATGCAGGCTGGGATTCATGAGCTGTAAGCTCAAAACTGATGCAATTTCACTATTGAATGGAGTACTGTTAAATGCCTTCAGATGATGATTTGACTCAGAAGTTTTATTATGTGACTCAATAGTTCCTGAGTACAAAGGGCAGATTTAGTGGAAAGCTTGATTGATGCATCTGATTGCAGGTGTATGTACTCTAGAGATTGTTAATCTGGAAGACACATGACCTTCGCTTTTTTGTCACAGTGTTATGTTTGAACATGACTGGATTCTAAGGCTTCTGTAGCATGGATATAACGTGCTTACAAAGAGGAAATTACATCATCCTTGAATTCTTCCATATTGTCAGAAAATACGATGACTCCAGGCAAGCCTATACGAAGAAATGTCAAAACTCTGAATCTTAGCAGCCAAGGTGGTATCTCCTCAGTATTGTCCTCAGCCACTGAGGATTCAGGTGAATCTTCATGAATTGTGTACAACATCTTGAAGAATAATTTTCTTTTTTGTTTTTTGTTTTTTATTTTTTAAGAATCTATATGAGGAGCTGGGCATTGTACTTAAAAATGTTCCCAAGACCCAATGAAGAAAAAAGAGGTTAAGGACAATTTTAAAAATGACAAGGAATGACCCCCTCATTTAATATTGAATTGACTACATCACAACAACAAAGTTGGGAGTTTGCAAGTTCAAGATGAGACTATGGTCTCAATTTATCTTCATTTATTTTTAATCTACTCTAAGATAGAGGTTGGAGAATAGCCCATATAAGATTTTTTGGCCTGTGCAATGTTAAAATTTTCTTTTTCTTTAATTTGAATGCCTTTAGATGAGCATGTATGCCTCTAGTTTGCTACCACTCCCTATTTCTTAAACCTGCCTGCCCTTTACTCATTTATATTTTACCTTTCTGACCTATAGGCATTTCATTTCATTTGTGACCCAGGTCTAAGCACTTCTTGATAAGCCCAAAATATGGATTTATTTTCAGGTTATATGCAGTGCCTCCCAATTACTACTGATTTTTTTCCCCTTGTGCTTTGAGTACAACACGTTAGGATACTAAGTGTCTGTGTCGGGCTTACAACTTAAGTTGTATAGGAGCATCACACTGAACAGTCACTATGTTGTGTGCTGTTACTGGTAAGGAGCCGGCCTTTTTCTCTGGGTGATAACTTTGGGCAGGGAAGTGACCTTGACTGAAACTCACTGTATCCTGCTCCCCTCTGTATTTTAAAAACTCTAACTCAAATTTCTAAATTGGGAAAAATATACTGATATAATAAAAGAATGTATGTAGGTATTTTATAATAGTGACTATTATAAAGCTAATAGATTATTTGAGACAATAAAATTTATTTTGCATGATCTTACAAAGAGTGTTCTATTTCAAAAAGTAAACCATAAATAAGCTTTATAAAACAAAATAGACATGTTCCTGAAAGTAGCCACTAAAAATTTATGTGAATGCTTTTTAAAAAATAAATTTCCTTATAAAATTGAAAATGTGTTGATATGGGAAAACACATTTACCCTCAGATTAAGTAGTTATTACAATTAGAAATCCAAAAATCTCTTAAAATTACTTATTTGTAGATGTATTATGCTTGCTACTAGTAAGTTGTCAGGTCTTTTATATCAGAACTGTTACGTCTTTGGGATTAGGTCTGCATGGGAGGTTGAAGTCCCTTATGTACTGTCTTGCCCTCAAAGTTTCGTTTTTTCTTTATTAAGAAGCTCTAAAATTGTGGCCGAGCAAGGGATTTGTACTCTCTCTGAATTGCTGTCAGTCCTAAATGTGTTAATTTTGTAGCTTCTGTAAGCTTTTATTCAGAGGTTAAGTACAGATTTTTGAGTAGGCAGTCACCCGTTCCCCAATGAGGTCTGCGTTTATGATTATTTCTTTTTCTTTTTAGTGATGTGCACACCTGTACAGTTTATTTATTTTTTTTATAGCAGGAGAAAAAAAATCACACCCATACATTAACAACATATTTTACAAACTCTAGTTTCATTCATTAAATCTTTGGGATATAAGATGTACTGTTAAATTTTTTTTTGTATGAAAGAAACTAAATTGGTCTTTGTTTTAAAACTACTCATTGTGTGAATATTAGTTTAATGCTTTTGCTATCAAAGAAAAGGGATTTAGTAGGCTAACAATATTGGTTTTGTGCTAATCAGTATGTTTGCTGATGTCTATTATTAAACTTAATACTACCTACTGACTATAAACAGGGGACAGAAAAACTTTGTTTAATTCTTCATATTCTAATTGTATGAAAGATTATTTCTAATCTTATTTCACGGCAACTTTTGTTCCCTGTGCTTAAGTTTGTATGGGAGCGTAATATAATGGTTTTAGTGTTGAACTGGTTACTGGGATCCCCTAGTTTCATTTCTATCCCTTGCTGATTTTTCTGTGATTTCCAGAATTGGTATTTGTTCTTCACTTCCTTTGCCTGGAGTGTTGACTTATAGAACATACTTTGATCTTCTCAGATAAGAAGTTTCTGTACACCTTTTCATTTTGTTTAGACGTGGTAGTGAGCTCTGATTTTGTCCATGTTCTTCTAGTTTGAGATTACGGGAAATGATGAGACGTTCATTGAGAGCGGCTGGTTTGGGTAGACATGAGGCTGGAGCTTCATCCAGTGACCACCAGGATCCAGTTTCACCCCCTATAGCTCCCCCTAGTTGGGTTCCTGACCCTCCTGCAATGGATCCTGGTAAGATCTCATATTTTATTTAGTTTTTAACAAAGAGACAAGGACATGAAAGAAAAAAATACTGAACATTTTAATGGAATATCTAGAAATTTGAAATAAAGTAGCAAGAGTATTTATAGTTATAAAAACTTGATTTAAGGGGTTTGTATTTTAAAATTTAAAATTCTAGAAACTTGTTAGGTATCACTCCTCTACTGAAATATTTATTTTTATACTGGTAAGAAGTTACATAGTTCCTTTATTGGTACATATCAAGATCAATGAATAATTTGTCTAGTGGATTCCTTCTTTTATAGTTTGGAAAAGAAGTTTCCACTTAAACTTCTGTCTGATCTCACCTTCGGCTTGCAGTGAAAAGCCTTAAGGCCAGTTAAGAGAAATGTTAGGGATATGTTGCCTATAATGATATACATCCTGCTGTTCTGTTTACTGAAAGATGGTGACATTGATTTTATCCTGGCCCCCGCTGTGGGATCTCTTACCACAGCAGCGACTGGCAGTGGTCAAGGACCAAGTACCTCTACCATTCCAGGTAAGAATCTATTCTATTTGTCTGCCTCACCATTTGCAAGAAAAAAGAACACATTTTGGATATAGGATTCTATATAGTCACACTTTTTATCAAGGAGACTTTTCATGACTTGAAAAGCATCTGATTCTCTGAATTACTTTGAATATGTCAATGAAAATTTATGGTGTGCATGTA
The DNA here is from genome assembly GCF_902686445.1 of Sciurus carolinensis. NCBI lineage: Eukaryota > Metazoa > Chordata > Mammalia > Rodentia > Sciuridae > Sciurus > Sciurus carolinensis. The sequence goes on from NC_062213.1 coordinate 36,567,131, forward strand.
CTAACATTAAGAAATCAGTTGAGATTTGTAGAATAATGTGTTTCAAGTTTTTGTAATGAATGAATTTATTACTATTACTAGAATATTCTTGTGTTTTTTAATATATGCCTGATATATATTATAAAACATTCTTTTACTCTTTCACATTACTCTTGTTTTGGTACCAAATGGATCTGCTTAATTACAGGTCCTTCCACAGAGCCATCTGTAGTAGAATCCAAGGATCGAAAAGCAAATGCTCATTTTATATTAAAATTGCTATGTGACAGTACAGTTCTACAGCCCTATCTACGAGAACTTCTTTCTGCCAAGTAAGATTTATTCAATATTTTTCTTATGAAGATTTAGCGTATTGGCTTTTATTGTTGAAGTTGATCTTTTTGCAGTGTATAGATAGTATATGTGAATTTATAACAATTCATCAGAATTCAACATTGTATTCCCTCTACACTGCTAAGCTCTCTTCCTCAACAACATTATATAACACACCTAAGTGGATACAAACCAACCTTTACATTAGCCTGATCATTGTGTCTATTTCTGTGTTGAAAAGATCACAGAATATTCTATTACTGAAAGAACATTTAGTTTCTTTGTCATACAGACTTATTTCTTTGAAATTCAAAATGAAAAATACTTTTGATATATGATTTTTCTCATTTTAGGGATGCAAGGGGAATGACCCCATTTATGTCAGCTGTAAGTGGCCGAGCTTATCCTGCTGCAATTACTATCTTAGAAACAGCCCAGAAAATTGCAAAAGGTAATGAATATATTTCAAAGCCTAAGTAAGTTGTTTTTCATTTTGAATAGTTTCTTTTGTACATATAATATCATAATCATTCAAATCTTATTTTTGGTATATATAAATGATAATTGATGGAAACATCAAGATGATGATTCTGTGTGTAAACAATTCATGTGAATTACTTTTCTTAAGTATGTGGTATTTTCCAGCTTTCCATCAAAAAGCAGCTGGTATGGGCTGGTATGTCTCAGTGGTAGAGTACTTGCCTAGCTTGTGTTAGGTTCTGGTTTCAATTACCAGCACCACATACATACATATATATAAATAAAGGTTCATCCACAACTAAAAAAAAATGTTTATTAAAAAAGCAGCTAGTATAAACTTCTTGACTGTTAACAATATTTCATAATAGATATCATAGAATCTTTTGAAAGATAAGATGGATTACTAGTAGAACTTTCCCATATTCAATAGATGGTATTGTTTAATGGATGGTAATAATAAAGTTGATAGAGATAATAGGAAGATGTTTTATTGTAGTACTTCTAACTTGGGATTCCTGCTTAACAGAATGCATTAAGGAATATCAATTTCTGCTGTCCAGTATTTAAAATATTAGTTATCTTTTGAAAATACTGATAAATAATTTGAGATGTCTATGGTTTGCTAAATAGAACTAAGACTGCAGCCTTAATTACCTGACACACTGCCAAGGAGCCAGATAACTAAAGTATAGTGTCATCATCATGTGTGGTTATAACATAATTTTGCTTTGCCTTTCTTTGCTTTAGGATTTGCTGATTTCCATGCTTGTTGACTTTGTGCATCAATTTTTAGAAATTACTATATAGTTGTTTCTAATTTGTACTGCAAATATGTTAAGGCTTTTCCATTTGAAGAACATACAGGTGACTATTATTAAGTCCTTTTCTGAGCGATAACTACTGTATTCTTGATTGTTTTAGATGAAGGATCCTCAAGTGAAAAAGAGGAGGATGTATTTATGGGAATGGTTTGTCCATCAGGTACCAACCCTGATGACTCTCCTTTATATGTCTTATGTTGTAATGATACCTGCAGTTTTACCTGGACCGGGGCAGAGCACATTAACCAGGTAAATTATTTTTCATTTGTCTGTACGTATACTATCTTTGGGCTTTCCTTTGTAAAACTAGAGTTACAGTTTGCGCTTTCAGATTATAACAGATATTTTTTTTTGCTGAGTTATAAAATTCTCCAAAGAAAATTATTTTTGGGGAAAGAGTGCAGGGTTTGAAACATGGCAGACAACGTGAACCAGCAACAAACTACCAATACTGTAGAGGATCCCCTGAATCTCATCCGGTGAATTTACGTGAGGATGAGAAGTGACCAGGAGCTTCGAGGCAGATTACATGCTTATGATCAACATTTAAATATGATCCTTGGCCATGTGGAAGAAACTGTGATTACTAAGAAATCGATGAAGAGACTTATGAAGAGAGATATAAATCAGCCAAGCAGAGTATTCCAATGCTCTTTGTCAGGGGAGTTGGGGTCGTGCTCGTGGCCCCTCCATTGGGAGTCACCTGAAATCAAGAATTAATCCTGTGTTAGACTTACCATTGCCTCTTTAAAATGTACAAGACCTTCAGGAAGAGAAGCCTACACGCGTATTGTTATTAAGAAATGGCCCAAGGATTCCTCCAGCCCTGCAATGTGTTGATTTGTAAATAACTTACAACTTCAGCTCAATGCATTTTTGTTTCTCCAGTCCTTCCAATATGCCTACCTCTCTTTCAAGAGTTAGATTCCTCCATTGTTGTTGCAGAAAAGTCTTGAGGGTTTTTTTTTTTTTTTTAATTAAATATGATGTTTGCTTTTGGATTTCTTTAAAAGAAAGAAAGAAAGAATTATTTTGATTTAATTCCTAAGTAAATGAAGCAAGAGCTGATTATTAAATTAAATATGGCACATTTTAAGAATTGAAAGTCTTCAGTAGGTTCAATAATCTTATCCACAAATCTTGATATAGATTTTTACAATTATAATGCCTTTCTTGAGATGATATAAATTATTTTTATCATAATGGCAGTATTTGGTTTCACCTATATAATTTATAAATTATTTAGTCTCTATATTCTTCCATAACTTCTTTTAAATTTTATTCTGCTGTCACTGAGATTGAATTATTTTTGAAAATGCCAGAAGTAATTACTATGATGATATATACACATAATTATTCTTTTAAAAGTATAATCCTTTAATTTTAGGATATTTTTGAGTGTCGAACTTGTGGTTTGCTGGAGTCACTGTGTTGTTGTACAGAATGTGCAAGGGTTTGTCATAAAGGTCATGATTGCAAGTAAGTACAATTCAATTTTTTTTAAACATTTTTTATATGTACTTTTAGTTGTGGATGGACCTTTATTTTATTCATTTACTTATATGTGGTGCTGAGAATCAAACACAGTGCTTCACAGATGCTAGGCAAGTGCTCTACCACTGAGTCCCAGTCTCACCCCAGTATAATTCTAGTTTAATTTTACAAACTAGATTTGTATTGTTATACATAATATAATTATACTGCCATGTTTTTATTGATGCATAATTCAAAAAGCATGAGGTTTTTTTCATGTTTCCCTCAAGGTCAGTTTATGTATAAAAATGTGGTTCTTGATTTGGAGTAAACTGTGAAATGCTATTCCTATGTGATCGTACTTAAATATAAGTAGGCTTATGGTAAGGAATATATGATCATACGCTGACTAGGATCAGATTAATCTTTTCAGAAACATGTCTGCAGAATGATTTGTCTGTATTCTGCAAAGACAACTTCCCCACCACACTACTTTCCCCACCCCAACCCCTTAGGGGCTACTAGAACAAAATTGCTGTAGGCATTGAGTGAATCATGGTGAATAATTGGACTGTCCCTTATTTTACTTTTTAAACTAAATGTAGTAATCTTCCTTCCTAGCAACAGAGTTAGTCACCCCCACTAGTTTTATTAGACTTTTCATAGTCCTAAGCAATAAAGTATCCTAGCACTAATAAATACCTACAGTGTTATCAACAGAAACATCAGCTGTAAGTGGCTACAGATGTGTAGATGTTATAGGTAATAGAGAATTGGGTTATAAAAGCCATCTATTATGTTTTAAAATAAGTAGCTCTGTAGGATGAGTGGAAATTTCTTATAGATTTTGCATGGATGCTTAGTTATAATATTTGCTAATATTCTTTCTTTTCCTTATTATTTTAAGCATCTAAAAATGATAACCTGTTGATTGTTTAACTTACTCACTATGCTGATGCTAGGATGGGAGTGAACAAGGTGATCCCTGTCCGGACAGCATTTGCAATCCTGTCAGATAGAGAACACATGTCAGAAATAGCTGCCTGTAAAGTCATTAGATGCCTACAGGAGGATTACTTAAACTAGATTGGTTGTGCAGAATTAGGAAAGACTTTAACAGAAATGACTTTACTTGAGTCATCAAAGGGTACCTCTTCCCAGGGGAATTTTGTGTTGCTTTATAGAGTTCATACCACAAAAATGATCCTTCCTGTTGTATAAGCTTTAACAGTTAACACTTTATATTTAAAACTTAACAAGGGTTCTCTTCAGTTTTAGTGAATTGTGCTTCTGTAATGTCAGTATAGATCTTTTCAAATGAAAAAAATTTCAGTACTTATACTTTTGGTGAATTCTTTCTAGACTCAAACGGACATCACCAACAGCTTATTGTGATTGTTGGGAGAAATGTAAATGTAAAACTCTAATCGCTGGACAGAAATCTGCTCGTCTTGATCTACTTTATCGCCTGCTCACTGCTACTAATCTGGTCACTCTGCCAAACAGTAGGCAAGTGGATTTTTAGGACACACAATGAGTAAAATTGAAGGAGCTCAGCACAGGTTAGTAAACTTCCCCCACCTTACCACACTGTCCTGTTTTGCAGGGGAGAGCACCTTCTGCTGTTTTTGGTGCAGACTGTTGCCAGGCAAACAGTGGAACATTGCCAGTATAGGCCACCTCGAATCAGGGAGGATCGTAATCGAAAAACAGCTAGTCCTGAAGGTGAGTAAATGTAACACTGCTGATTTCTTTATGAAAGTAGTTATGTTTTATTTTTATCTTACCGTTTCTTTTCCTTTCTTTTTCCATTTCTTTTTCTCTTTTTGTTTTCAGATTCAGATATGCCTGATCATGATTTAGAGCCTCCAAGATTTGCCCAGCTTGCATTGGAGCGTGTTCTACAGGACTGGAATGCCTTGAAATCTATGATTATGTTTGGGTCACAGGAGAATAAAGACCCGTATGTATTTGTTAAAACATTTTAGATTTGTGTATTTCCCATATTAGTGTAGGTTATTACAGTGCATTTTGTCTCTCCTTCCCCCTCAAGTCTGAGTGCCAGCAGTAGGATAGGCCATCTGTTGCCAGAAGAGCAAGTATATCTCAATCAACAAAGTGGCACAATTCGACTGGACTGTTTCACTCATTGCCTTATAGTCAAGTGTACAGCAGATATTTTGGTAAGCTTTTTGAATGTTTATTACAAGTACACGAAAAGTATGTTTTTCTTACTTTACCTGTGATTTTACAAGTCAGTGTTGATAGACTCTGATTAAGTAGTACATTCAGGGGAATCAAATTTTGGGGTGATTTAAATAGTATTATGTAACAGCAGAAACTCCTTTCATTCTAAATAAAAATCCTAAAATGTGTTAAAAATCAGAATTAGAATATGAATCACAAGACCCAGTGCTAATGAAGTTATGGTAAAAGAAACATACTCAGGCATTGATAAGGTGGCATCCCACTGGGACCTCTATTTGGAAAACAACCTGTCAGTGTCAAGTGCAATAAAAATATTGCCCTGAAAAGTTGTCATAAGGAGCTGGGCACAGTGGTGCATGCCTGTAATCCCAGCTGCTTGGAAGTCTGAGATAGGACGATTGCAAATTTGAGGTTAACCTCAGCAACTTCCTGAGACCCTATCTCAAAATAAAAGGACTAGAGATGTAGTTCAGTGGGAGGGTGCTCTTGTGTTCATTTCCCCATGTCTTCCCCCAAGAACAGTGATAGGGAAACAGTACATGGATTTGGATTTTCTCTATAGGTAATATCTATGTGATAAATCACACTTAGAGATTAGAAAGTGATACTAGTTTAGTGAGGGAGATGGGACTATGAATTTAACATAAATATTTGAATCTGCTCTTTTGGTGAGTACCATATAGTGAGTGAAAAAGTTCTGATTTGATATATTATTCTAAATATTTGTTGATATATATCAAACTATGGAACAAAAATAAATCATACATTTGGGACCTGCTATATATATATGTTCTACAGTGGTAGATGTGTTGCATAAACTAATCATTGTGCAAATGTTTTGTTTAAATTTGTCTTGAAATTCTATTATGAAATAGTAAAATTAGAAAAATGCTAGACTTTTTACTTAATGAATATTTTAATATCTTATGAAATAACATTAATAAGAATGATTACAATTTTTTAAAGCTTTTAGATACTCTACTAGGTACATTAGTGAAAGAACTTCAAAACAAGTACACACCTGGACGCCGAGAAGAAGCTATTGCTGTGACCATGAGGTTTCTACGTTCAGTTGCAAGAGTTTTTGTCATTCTTAGTGTGGAAATGGCCTCATCGAAAAAGAAAAAGTAAGTTTTCCTTGTATATTTTGACTTTTTTTGTCATTCTTTTTGCACAGGGCTCATAAAAGATTCCTTTAATTCCCTTTTTGCTCTAGCAACTTTATTCCACAACCAATTGGAAAATGCAAGCGTGTATTCCAAGCACTGCTGCCTTATGCGGTAGAAGAATTGTGCAATGTTGCAGAGTCATTGATTGTTCCTGTCAGAATGGGGATTGCTCGCCCGACTGCACCATTTACTCTGGCCAGTACTAGCATAGATGCCATGCAAGGCAGTGAAGAACTATTTTCAGTAGAACCTTTGCCACCACGACCATCATCTGATCAGTCTAGCAGGTAAATTTCAACTAGTAAGAGATTCTGATTCTTTATCTGGTGATGTCATGTTTGCCTCAGGAAAATGTTTGCAAAAGCACTTAGGTGGTACACATAATTATTTGTGTAGCAAATATTTTGCTTGGGAACATGTGAAAGCACTTTAAAAATGATACATGTGAGCTAGACATGGTGGCACATGCCTCTAATCCCAGCTACTGAGGAGGCTAAGGCAGAATTATTGGAACTTCAAGGCCAGTCCAGGCAACTTAGCAAGACCCTTTCCCAAAATAAAAAATAAAAAGGATCAGGTTGTAGCTCCAGTGATAGAGTGTTTGCCTAGTTTGTGTGAGACCCTGGGTGCAATCCTAGTAGCACCAAGGAGGGAAAATAGGTAGGCAGGTACAGATGTATAGAAGTATAATGTATAATATACATTATACTTCTAAGGTAATAGATGGGGTTACCCCTTTTACATGAGTTTTGTGTTTGAAGGGCAATTTTTATACTGGTAATAAAGCAGTCTGGTTAGAAAATGTACTTAAGACCTCTTTCCCCTGTGTTGTCGTTCTCCCCCCCCCCCCCCCCCCCCTTCAAATAAACCTGCTAGAAGGCTAAAGTGAAAAAACTGCAACTTTGTATGTCCATGGGTTTGGGCAGGGGGCCATCTGGTTGTAATGCAATGTAAACAACTAGAATGTGGGAATTTTAGTTTTTTTCCCCTTCTTTTGTGTGGTACTGGGAATGGAGCCCAGGGCATTGTACATACTATGCAAGCACTCTACCACTAAACTGCAAACCCAGCAACTTAATGTATTTTTGGGGACAATTATATTACTTATGATAATGCTAAAAACAATAATTTTTTAGCAATAAAAAATTCTAGTTATAGGGTTATTATTAAATCTCATTTATCTTTTCCACTTGATAGTTTCTATCATTAGACTGTAAAGTTGTTACATTAGAATGTTTAGAAACTAAAACTTGATGGAGTCCTTATTTAGCACAGTGTTTCTCAAACTTAACATGCATGAAATCACTTGGGGATCTTATTAAAATACAGTTGTTCACTCCAAGGTCTGTGTTAGGGCCTGAGACTTTGTATTTCTTATCAGTTCTCAGGTGATACCAGTGCTGCTGGTTTAGGGTCCATGCTTTTGAGTAGCAATACCCTCGAGATATTTGGCAAATATTAGTTTTCTCAAGTCTGATTTTATTACCTTGTGGAAGTATATGATATTTTAATAAGGATTTCTAGGACTCTTCCCTTTCTGAGAATTAACTGTTTATGAGGATGGCCTGCTTTTGTATTTTGGACAGTTCTGAAGACTTTATCCCTATGTTCCATCCAAGTTTATGTTGAGTGTTTGTGCCCACTCTTTTCCTTATTTCTCCATATGCCAGTTTATGTGTTCCTACTTTTATTATCCAGTTCTCCCTCTAATCTAAATCCAGCTTGTTTGAAAAAAGTTTCCCATCATAACCTTGTCACTACTAGTCTTCTAAGATTGGCTAAAAACTGTTAAATGTCATCTACCTCATTATCAAATGGTTTTTCTAGTGAGATCACCTGGACTCAAGTGTTATGCTACTGATCCTGATTCTCTGTGAGGGACTTATCAATTACTTAAGTGGTATCACCTTGTGCAGTTTTGGTTCTCTTCCTTTGATTTTGTCCCAGAACATAAAAATTGGTTATCAACTCATCTCTAAACACTGCCCATTACTTCTTTACTGAGTTTCAAGTTTTATGTCATCTTGAACTTTTTCTTTCATGATTAAAGTATTATACACTCTTAAGCACTTTGTTCTATACCCCTTACTTGATTCTTGGCCCAGACTTTTAAAACTTTCCAGATGTCATCTGATAATTGAGATAGTGCTAATATTTTCTGTAGCTGTTGATATATTAGAAGCCCTTCATTCTAATGCAGTTTTAGCCATCTCTTCCAATCAGGCTGTATTTTGACCAAGTGTGTCTTAAGTAAAAGCACACACTTGACCAGATGCTTGCAGTTCTTTTGCATGACTGTTATGTATCATCCTTTGAATATAAAGTGTTGCAGGCAGTAGTTTTACTTTTTCTGTTATTCCCCTCCAACTCTTCAAAACTTAAGCTCTTTTTTTTTTTTTTTAAAAAGATGGTATTGAGATCAAACCCCCCGGGCCTTACATATACTAGACAAGTGCTGTACCACTGAGCAAAAGTCCCATCCCTCTTATGGTCTTATTAATTAATCTCTTTCTACTCTATCTCCATACCTGTTATTTAATAATCACTAAGTTACCAAGAATTTAGTATATACTAGGAACTTGATAAAGATCATACATAAATTTATATATTGTAATTTTCCCAATAACACATTGATATCCACTCTCATTCTAAAAATTAGAATCTATTATGATTTCCTACTCTGGTGAGACCCCAGATTATTTCCTATGAAATCTATGGTTCTTTGAAACCCTTCAAGCCCAGGAGACATCATAGATGCCTTTGGGGTAAACGGTGGCACTGTTGCTCTCCAAGTTTAAATGTATGATGGCTTTTCCTTTATCACCAGCATAGCCCTCTTTTTCCTAATGTATTTTATGTTGCACATGTAGGCGTTTGTGCCAAGAGGGGCTTCTTTTCACAGTTAGCCTGGCAAATTACTAGAAATAGAAGTTCTCAAAAGTTGAACAGTGCTTTTTTGGACTAGATATTAGGACTATGGTCCTTCACTATGCCAGCAAGTCTCTGCTGGGGGAAAAAGGTGAAACTCCCATTTCTAAATGGGTAGTAGTGATTTGAGTATTGGCAGTATCACACAAAGGAAGTGCAGAGCTTCTTTAAGTGATTACCTAGAGGGAACTATAGTTCTGCTGGCTGTTTTCCCCAAGATGTTTATTTTAAGAAAGAAAATACTTACTAGTTGTGTTTTCTTGCAGTGTTGACTTTTAATTTTTAATATTGTGGAAATATTACAATCTCTTTAGTGGTTAGAAATATTCTTTTCGTCTCTTATCCTCTCCTACTTCTTTGTAATTCACAGTCTGTTTTTACCACTAAAGTTCTTGTGTTAAACACCACATCAAGACTACTTGATTATTTGAAGACACAGTTGTGTCTCAGTTGGCTCTCAAATGTAATTGCTTTAATTCTTATTTCTCAGAGAACTGAGGTGAGGAAAGAACACTGATGGTGCAATAACTTAAAATCTTTTAACTTTTTAAATTGAGTTTCTTAATCTCTAAGGTGTCATTATGGTTTTATTTAACGACTGTTTTCATATCTCTGGCCTGCATTTAAAGCTTTATTCTCTCCTTCCCTGTATAATGGAGGGATCTGTTTTTTGGCTATTTCCACATCAGGCTTTGAGGGAAGTAAAACTTTTCACCACCCCACTTTTGATTATTACTCTATTTTAAAGTCATAGTTTTAAATTGACATTTTTCCTGATACACATTAGCAAGTCAGTGGTTAATGCAAAATGGAAATTATGTCAAGTCTCTGAAAGAAGTGTTGTGAATGAATGTTGTCATGAGAGACTTTGGAAGCTGCCCACAGCCAGTGGAAAAGATTTTTCTTCATATAATTTTTCAATGGGAAGGTCTCACTCAAATATGTCTATCAACATAGATTTAAAATGACTTACTCAAAAAGTAAAAGCAAACTATGAGATTTATAATTTAAATCTACAGTAAAATAACTTCTTTTGAGTTCATATTTTCTAATGTCCTGTGGATTAATTATTGTTGCAAGAATTTTCAAGTTAGACATAGAATAGCATTCTAGGAAGTATCTCATGTGCTGTAAAATGAGCTAAACACTTAATGAAAAGCACGAAAGTATGCACAACCTGTCTGAGTGGCAGCAGCGCACTCATAACCTCCTGATTCCTTGCAGCTCCAGCCAGTCTCAATCATCTTACATCATCCGGAATCCACAGCAGAGGCGCATCAGCCAGTCCCAGCCTGTTAGGGGCAGAGATGAAGAACAGGATGATATTGTTTCAGCAGATGTGGAAGAGGTGGTTTTAATTGTTTTAATTGTGGTAGATGAAAAGCTTGTATTTGGTGGGGAGGATATCATAGTCACTTTCTGCATTTGCACTGTATGCTTTTGCACTGTTTCCATTTGCATCTAGCCTGTAGACTTGTATTATGTTTTCACTTGTGGTTACATATTAAAATTATTTTAATAACGCTTGATATACTGGATATTTGGAAATTGTGCAGATAAAACTATTTTTACCTATGGGTTAAGAGTTAAGATATTCTCACTGTTGAAAAAAAAATCAGTAGTTTTGTGCAATGTATTTGAAAGAGGGATATTCAATTTTATGATGATTGAGGTATATAAAAAACCCTCTTCCCACCCCTAGAACAATTTTTATACTTTTAATTTTAGGGCTCTGCATAAACTTTGGGATATGTTGATAGGATTTTTGGTAACAAATTGTCGCTAGCAAAAATTTTTAAAACTGCTTAGTATATAAAATATAACTCCCCATTGTTAGAGATCTTTGTATTTTAGTTTAATAGTTGCTGCAGAGGAGCACTGGTAGAGGTATAGGCTTATTATATACTTTCATTGTCTACAAATAAGATTCTGGATTTAGGTTGAGGTGGTGGAGGGTGTGGCTGGAGAAGAGGATCATCACGATGAACAGGAAGAACATGGGGAAGAAAATGCTGAGGCAGAGGGACAACATGATGAGCATGATGAAGATGGTATGCAGGTTATTTGAGAAATTATTCAGTATGAGTTAACCAGGTACCTTGAAGGGAGAGGAGAGTCCCATTTGTTGTGTAATTCTTCAGTTTGCTTTCTGAGGGATTCTGAAACATGTGTTCAAAATTTTAGGAGGTAGCTGTGCAGATACATAAAATAATTATCCTCTTCTCCCTTTTTCTTTTGGTTTAAGAAACTTTCTCTTTTCTTAAAAGATTTAAAAATTAAAATAATTGTAGCCACATTTTGCAACATTTGGAAATTAGAGAAAAAGCAAAACTAATCACCCATAATCCCACAGGGCTGTTAACAATTTTAACTTTCAGTCCTCCCTTGTACTGCCCTGTTCTCCATGCATGGTTTTAAGATTATATATGTAATTTTTGTGACTTTCCTTTTTCACCTAAGATAATCAAACAGCACATTTTTAAAATTTATAGTTTTTATATATTTTGACTTATTACTGTGATATATAAAGAGTGGGCATTTTAAACTTTTGATAGCCTAATATGTAAAGCAGATGAAAATGGAGCAAGTGAATCTAATCTACTACCTGATGTCCCCCAATACTTTTCTGCAGATATCTAAGACTCTGCAGGAGAGATTTTTGAATTGCTGTGTAACAGTCCACTAACCACCATGATTTCCCTGGTCGTTTTTCTAATGGTGAATAGTCAGTTATTCTTAGTGTAGTAATTACCCTTCTGGATGGTTCCCCCCTCTGCCCCTATGCCCCCCCCTCATGAGTTTTTAGTTCCCACTCTTATATTGTAGCTTATCAAATCCTGTCTTGATCCATAGTGATTTTTGTGCTTTTCTTCTTAGTATTATTTAATTATATTTTCTAGGGAGCGACATGGAGCTGGATTTGTTAGCAGCAGCTGAAACAGAAAGTGACAGTGAAAGTAACCACAGCAACCAAGATAATGCCAGTGGGCGCAGAAGTGTTGTCACTGCAGCAACTGCTGGCTCAGAAGCAGGTGTGTTGCCTTACTTGGCAATGTATATTCAACATGAAATGGTTAATACTCAGTATGATGTGTACAAGGGTGGTTAAAAACTTTTTAAAATATCTTCATCTTTTTTCTCTGTAGATGTTGGAAGAAGAAGGTATTTAATGACTTCTCCCCAACTTGTCTGGCTTTTAAATAATGCACTAATTTAAAAATTAATGTTAAAGAGTTCTTTCAGTGGTGGGTTTTGTGGACTGTTGCATACAACCTGGCATTGTGCTTAATATGCATATTTTCCTGATTGAGGGGGTACATTGTAATTTTAATTATCAACAAACTCACAGTGTTTTGGTTTTAAAAATACAAAATTTAGGAGCGAGCAGTGTTCCTGCCTTTTTTTCTGAAGATGATTCTCAATCAAATGACTCAAGTGATTCTGATAGCAGCAGTAGTCAGAGTGACGACATAGAGCAGGAGACCTTTATGCTTGATGAACCTTTAGAAAGAACCACGAATAGCTCCCATGCCAATGGTGCTGCCCAAGCACCCCGTTCCATGCAGTGGGCTGTTCGTAACACCCAGCATCAGCGAGCAGCCAGCACAGCCCCGTCCAGTACATCCACACCTGCAGGCAAGTCTGAAAACTTAGTATTTCTACGAGTTTAAGTAGTTCCCTAAATTATGCATGTTCATCTCAAAAACAGTTTTGTGGTAGGTTTTATTGTTCTGTTGAATTTCAAATATAAAAATTAGTTTATTTGGTTATAGCAAGGTATCTCAACCTTTGCACTATCTTTACCTTATTCTGGATAATTCTTTATTGTTGAGTGATATTAAAGGACATCTGAGTCCTATACCTAATAGCTTCCAGGAGCAACCCTCTCACCCCACTTTCCCCTTTTTCATCTCCCCCCAGTTGTGATAACCAAAAATGTTTGCAGACATTGCCAAATACCCCCTTTCGCCAGGAGAAGGGAAGCATAAAATCACCATTGGTTGAGAACATTATTTTAATTCTTGGTCTCCTTAACACTTCCCTCCTCAAATTAGTGTATGTTTGGGAAAAGGTTTTTGCTATTAGCAGTTGACCATTTAGATGTACATAAGTGTATACAGTGCCAGAGCAACACAGTCAGCAACTGACATTAGCTCATTGTCCTTTTTCCTTATAGCAAGTTCCGCGGGTTTGATTTATATTGATCCTTCAAATTTACGCCGGAGTGGTACCATCAGTACAAGTGCTGCAGCTGCAGCAGCTGCTTTGGAAGCTAGCAATGCCAGCAGCTACTTAACATCTGCAAGCAGTTTAGCCAGGGCTTACAGCATTGTCATCCGACAAATCTCGGACTTGATGGGCCTTATTCCTAAGTATAATCACCTAGTATACTCTCAGATTCCAGCAGCTGTGAAATTGACTTACCAAGATGCAGTAAACTTACAGGTATGAAACTATTGAAAAGTTGCTCAAATTTTTTTGGCTGTCAATTATGAGACATATAATCCAGTATAATGGGAATTAATATCACAAATGTTTAAATGTTGACATACTACTACTACATCAAATTTAGCTCTATTTGGATAGTTTTAACTATTTTAGTTTGGTCTTCATAGAACTATGTAGAAGAAAAGCTTATTCCCACTTGGAACTGGATGGTCAGTATTATGGATTCTACTGAAGCTCAATTACGTTATGGTTCTGCATTAGCATCTGCTGGTGATCCGGGACATCCAAATCATCCTCTTCACGCTTCTCAGAATTCAGCGCGAAGGGAGAGGATGACTGCGCGAGAAGAGGCTAGTTTACGAACCCTTGAAGGCAGACGGTATGAAAATCTTCACATGTACTTGTGTGTTTGACAGTCCTTACATCCTAGAAAGTTAGAGCTTTTTGATTGCTATTATTACATTTGACCCTACCGTGAAGGAGAAGGTAAATACTTTACATTACTTTAAAAAAATTCATTGTGTAATTAAAGCAAAATAAGTTAGTTAAAGTCTAAGTTATGTTTTAAAAGCCCATTTTTGTCAGGGTCTGGTACTAAAGGCTTCATTTTGAAGTCGTTGTCTCACAGCCTTGCCTTATTGTACCTCGGCCTCCCCTCTACAAGGCATATATTCATGGAGAGACTTTTTTTGAATGTGAATGAACTTTGTACTTAGGGTAGGGAAAGTGTGCATAATTATCAAGGCTGCTTTTAGATTCTTTTTTTTTTTTTTTTGCAGTACTGGGGTTCGAACTCAGGCCCAGCCCTTGCTTTTAGATTCTTAACTCACATTTTTTCCTATCTTTCCTAGCCTGTTGAATCATTATTACATATCTTTATATGTTTTTGTTAGGTTCATTGTATTCAATTATAATATGACCCTTTTCAGGACTAGGAATTAGGCCAAACATTGAACACAGGAGCAACAGCAGGGCCCTATAGTGCAAGTGCCTGTGCTTAAAGTCCAAGTCCAGGGGTTTGGTTAGGGTGGATCATAAAGTGAGGGAAAACCAGGGTCTAGGAGACTGTTAAGATAACAAACCTATTGTTGGAATCTGCAAGAGAGTTAATGGTTAATTACCAAAGTATGGGAGTGAAGGTCACAAAGGAGGGGAGAGAAGCATTGAAATCATGCATAGAGAATTTAGGGCCTTTTGAAGAGAAGAGTAGGCAGAGGCCGAATTTTTATTTAGACTTTGATCCTGGAAAACAGGAAAATTTCAGAAAAATCTAGAGTGGAATGGACACATGCCTAGTATGAAAAATTAAATGCTTGGTAGAGGTATTTGGACTAGAGATAAAGATTTGGGAGGTGGCACCTTTTCTGTCCTAGTAAACCTGCTCCACAAAGATCAAAAGGTTTGTCTTCATTAGGCTTTAGTCATTACCCAAAGAACACAGAATTCTTCATGGATCTTGTTTGGTGGCAGTGTTGTATGTTCTCTCTCTCACACACACAACACACACAGCTTTATTTCGATATAAATCACTTGCTGTGTAATTTACTCATTTAAAGTGCACAGTTCATTGGTTTTTCAGAGCTGTGTGACTGTCATCACAATCAACTTAGAAATATTTTCTTCTGCAAGAAATCTCATACCTATAAGTGATGATTCTCCATTTCCCCTTACCTCCCCACCCTGCTTCCCATGTGTATAGATTCCAGACATCTCATATTATGAAATCATATAATATGTAGTTTCTTTCACCTAGCATAACTAGGTGAAACCGATGAATAGATAAACATAATGTGGTATCAATGAAATTTTAGGAAATATTACTTCCTGAATACCAAAAGCATAAGCAACAAAAGAAATATAATGAATAGTTAAACATAATGTGATAGTACGTCCTTCTATTTCATTGATATTACATTTTGTTTATTCATCACTTGATGGGCATTTTGAATTATTTCAGCCTTTTTGCTATTGAGCATTATATTGCTGTTATACCCATTTGTGTATAGGTTCTTATATGGACATGTATTTTCAGTTCTCTTAGGTATATTTCTCTGCATCTTTACCAACCCTTGTTTTTATTATTATTATTATTATTATTATTATTATTATTATTATAGCTATCCTATTATTATTATTATTATAGCTATCCTAGTGGATGAGACATAGTATCTCATTGAATTGGTTTTGATTTGCATTTCCTAATGATGTTGGTCATCTTTTCATGTGCTAATTGGCCATTTGGAGAAATGTCTTTTAGATCTTTCACCAGTTTTGTTTTGCTTTCTGTGTTTTGTTTTGGCTTGTTTTGGTACAGCAGATTGAACATGGAACAACATCCTAGCCCTTTTTATGTTTTATTGAAACTAGGTCTCACTAAGTTGCTGAGACTGACTTTGAATTTATGATCCTTTTGTCTGAGCCTCCCAAGTTTCTGGGATTACAGGCATGCACCACCGTACCAGCTTTCATCAAGTTTTTTAATTGGTTCATATCTTTTTTTTTTAAGTTGTTATTTAAGTTCTTTATATATTTTGGATATAAGTTCCTTATCAAATGTATGATTTTGCAAAAATTTTTGTCCCATTCTCTGCATTTTCTTTTCTTGTTCTTGATGGTATTCTTTTGAAATGCAGAAGTTCTTAATTTTGGTGAAGTTCAGTTTATCTGTGTTTTCTTTTGTTGCTTATGCTTTTGGTATCATTTCAAGGCATTTAGTCCCAGAGTATGGTCCCTACAACAGCAGTTTCATCTTATCTGGGAGCTCGTTAGAAATGCAAATATTGGGGCCTTACTCCAGGCCTTCTAAAAATATGGAGGTAGGGCTAGCTTATCTGTTTAATCCTTCCAGGTGATTTTGGGGTACCTTGGAGTTGGAGAACCCCTGTTTTTAGAGAAGTTCCTTCTGCTATGCTGAAGGATATTAGAATTCCTTTCCTATACAATAAGTATAGGACTATAAATTTACACAGTGATTTTATTTCTAAAGCAGAAATATAGGCTTAATGAGTATGAATATTCTCAATTTGTAGTTTTGCATACTTATGATAGTGGCAGATTTCACATTTGTGTTCATTTGTAAACTTGTCTTTTTCCCCCTATAGACGTGCCACGTTGCTTAGCGCCCGACAAGGAATGATGTCTGCTCGAGGAGACTTCCTAAATTATGCTCTCTCTTTAATGCGGTCTCATAATGATGAACATTCTGATGTTCTTCCGGTTTTGGATGTTTGCTCATTGAAGCATGTGGCCTATGTTTTTCAAGCCCTTATATATTGGATTAAAGCAATGAACCAGCAGACAACATTGGATACTCCTCAACTGGAACGTAAAAGGTATATTCATATTTATTATGAGGCGGGTTAAAGAAATACTTGCTTGGTGTGGTCTCTGCAGGTAAATTCTCAGATTTCAGAGTAAAGAAGAACAGCAATGCAAAAGAAAAAAAGTATAGGAACATTCATGTGGGAAGTCTAACTTTTTTCTGTCGCAGGTCCTCACTTAAAATGGGAAACTTCAGAATGCATTCAAGCTTCATACTTAAAATAGTTCAGCCTAAGTACTTCTGTTTTCTATTAAGAGGGTGTGTAGGTACTCACTATTTCTTGGCTGATTTTTGCTTCTGCTTTTGTTATTGTAATACATTAGGCTGAGGGAAATGGTGTACCAAAATATATCATAGTGTTAGAAAGATGCCAAACTGACCTCTTCAGTGTTTTTATTGTTTTTGGTTCCCCTTGCCTTTGTTCCTGTTCAGATTACACAAATAATTTCATTTAAAATGATTCACTTGTCTTTTTAAAGGACACGAGAACTTTTGGAACTGGGTATTGATAATGAAGATTCAGAACATGAAAATGATGATGACACCAATCAAAGTTAGTGCACAGAAAATCTGCTAATCTACTTCAAGAAATGGCTGCCTCAGTATTTCCCCTTCAAGCTTTTTAACTTCATTATTTTCTGTCTGGGTGGGAATTTCTCTTTTCTTCTCTATGTCCCATTTCTTATCTCTTCTGTCCATTTTTCTTTACACATCCTTGCATTATACATTTCATAATTAAGGATTAAAGACCTGTTACAGAGTTTTCAATATTGGATATTTTTCCTACTTTATCTTTTTTACATTTATCAGTTTTATGTTAACTTTACTAGATTTAGTCAAGAAAATGAGAATAACCTCTATCAAAACTTTTAGCAGTTAATATAAACTAAAGAACTTTTTTCAAAAGTTTTAATATCACAGTCCTTGGGGATCTTCTATAGCTAACTTATAGTTTTTTATTACTATTTCAGAGAGAAGTTTCTTATTCTCAACTAGTACTTATATTTAGCCTATGAAAAGACAGCTCACCTGACTACTGTTTTTTGAGAATCCAACCATAGCTAACTGCTGTTTTCATAGCACACGAAGACTTACCCAAGTTTTCTTTCATTAAGGAGAGTTGGTACCAGTGTGCTGACTTACTGCCGGGATACATGGGTTGCCCAGATATCTCCCATTTTATCTTACTGTAGTAAGCAAATGCTTAGATTTCAGCTCCTGGGTATCTCTTCCTTTTGGAGTCATCAGTAAGTTGGGTCCTGATATGCTTAGGAATCTAGTTGTATATAGGCAAAGAGAAAGATATGAGAAACCACTATCCAGTACAGAATGGAGCAGTGTTTGTTACTGTCAAATTTTTTATTTTGCATTTAAAAATTTTTGTGATATACATAAAATTTATCATTGTAACCATATCAAACTATTACATTTTGAATTATAACTTTAAAATATCAAAATTACAGACTTAACTTGTTTTTGAGTTCATTGTAATTTTATAAGATCAGGAATTTTGGATCCTACAGGTTTAATGGTCTTTTTACTCTTCCCTAATAATTATTTTTATTAAATAAAACATTTTATTTTTATACTTAGGTGCTACTCTGAATGATAAGGACGATGACTCTCTTCCTGCAGAGACTGGCCAAAACCATCCATTTTTCCGACGTTCAGACTCAATGACTTTCCTTGGGTGCATACCCCCAAATCCATTTGAAGTGCCTCTGGCTGAAGCCATCCCCTTGGCTGATCAGCCACATCTGTTGCAGGTGAATTAAACTATTCTTAGGTTTTTTTGTAACTGCTGTTGTTTTAAGTGTTAAATGTAACTAGAATTATTTCTATTAAAATTTCAGCCAAATGCCAGAAAAGAGGATCTTTTTGGCCGTCCAAGTCAGGGTCTTTATTCTTCATCTGCCAGTAGTGGGAAATGCTTAATGGAGGTTACAATGGATAGAAATTGCCTTGAGGTAAGATTAAAATCTGTGTAATATAATATTTGTTAATAAGAACTTGTCCTAGTGTCTAGATTTTTCGAAGTGCATTAATTGAGAATATTTTATTTTCCTAAATAATAGAGGTATCAGAAATTCCTGCCTTATAACATAATAGAAGGCATTCCACCACTGTCATTAATTTGCCTAATTTGTCATTAGGGCTCTTCATAAATAGTAACTTTATTATGTTTTCTTTCACAGAGTTTATTGTTACATGCTTTTGCAAATTTAATATTCACATATTTATACTTATTTTATATATATGGGCATATATATTTTTGACCTAAACATTTCTTTAGCCTACTAAATTAATTTGAACCAAGAATATAGATAAGCCAGGCATGGTGGCACAAGCCTATAGTCTGAGTGACTTGCCAGGCTGATGGAGAAGGATCACGAGTTTGAGGCTAGCCTCAACAATTTAGCAAGACCCCATCTCAAAATAAAAGGGGCTGAGTATGTAGCTCAGTGGTAAGTGTCCCTGGGTGCAGTTCTCAATACACACACACAAAAAAAGTATGTAGATAAATAAGATCACATTAATGATATGTAACATTTATTGAATAATTCTGGGTCTTAGACAGTATCTCAATATTTATAACCATGTTGGGTAGGAGTATTTTTGTCCTGGTTTTATGGTTAAGAAATTGAGGTGTGAGGGGATTATAGATTTCATGTGAGAATGTCTGTTGTCACATGACTATTTAAGTGGCAGATCTAACTTATAGATACAATTCTGAATTTAGATCCTAAAACTACACTATTTGTCCTGAGTAAGTAGTAACATGTAGAAGAAATGTAGTTGAATAGCATTTTAAAATTATCCAAGTTGGTAAAGGAGAATGTAACACTAAAGATATTAAAAATGTGCAAGAGATTTAAAAGATTCCTTCAAAAGTTATCTGGGGCTACTGGGTCCTGGAATTGATGGTCAGCCAGGTGAATCACATAGATATATCTTTGTGGGCGAAGCTCCAGAAAGAGAAAATTAACTTCATGTGATTTCTGTGGAGTCTTCCTAAGTTAGAAACAAAATCTAATTAGTTTTCCTAATGTATAACTTGGAAATGTAAAAATTCACAGGTTCTTCCAACTAAAATGTCTTATGCTGCCAATCTGAAAAATGTAATGAACATGCAAAATCGGCAAAAAAAAGAAGGGGAAGAACAGAACATGTTGGCAGAAGAAGCTGAGAGTTCAAAACCAGGGCCATCTGCTCATGATCTTGCTGCACAATTGAAAAGTAGTTTACTAGCAGAAATCGGACTTACTGAAAGTGAAGGACCACCTCTTACATCCTTCAGGTACTTGATAGGTGAAAGTTTTCCTATTGTTGCTATTAAAATTCTTATAAGAATTCTTGTTTAGAAACGTTTTATTTCATATATTTAATTCTGCACATGATTAAATTTTTCCTGTGGTTTTCTAGTTTATCAAATATTTAGATATTAAAATTGAGTTTTCTGAATTTGGGGGTTTGTGACTTTTGTCATTGATTGGCATTGTTTTTACTTCATTGAAGAACTTCTAGTACCTTGTTTTTAGTGTTTAGTAATTAGACATAAGATATATATACACATCAAATTGCCAGTTACAGACTTGTTAACGGCAGCTCAGCTAAGGGGGACATATAACTAGAAAGAGTAGAATATTCTAGATACACGACTCATACTTAACTTGGGCTACTTTGCATGGTTCACAGAATGATATTCGAGTATGAGGTAGGTTTTGTTTATTCAATAAAAATTTGTAGTGTATACTGTAGGTCAGTATGGAAAACCCCCAAATGATTTGTTGACACTTGGCTTTATGCTCTGTTTTTGGTTACAAGGTATTAGATCAGTTTTTAGAAGGAGTTAATGAGCTGGCTAATGAAACAAAATACATTATATATAAATAGTCTAACAGCCATAAAGCACAGGACAGTGCGGAGACTGAAGTGGCACAGTCTTCCTAGAGGCAGTTATGGCTTGAGCTGAGAGCATTAGAAAGTCCTCTAAGGAAGACCAGTTAGAAAGCTGTTTAAATTAGTTCCAGTTAATGAGGAAAAGGGGGCTAAGGTAGAGCTTTGGGGATGGAAAGGAAATCTTGTAAAGGAAAAGAAACTCAAGATGCACTTTTATTACTCTGGAGGAACAGGAGGAAGAACTTGCTTCTAGTCTGTGCAAGAGGGGAAATAGATGGTAACAATGGAAAAAAATCAGGAGAAAATGTCATTGCCTTGAGTTCATATTGAATTGTAGCCGTGTTGAGTTTGAATTGAGCCTCTTTGATGTGGATATATTTAACAAATCAAAATTCTGGTTTATTGTGGAAGTTTGATCTAGAGGGAGATCTCTGAATCGCCTAAATGGAGATGGACATTGGACTTTAAGAAGAGAAGGAAAATGAAAGTTGAAGATAGGAGGCACCCTGGGGACCATGTTTTTTACTATACATAGAGGACATAAAGAACAGGCAGTTGTGGCAATGCTATAAGAGAAAACGTAAATTGAAATACTTAAGACCTCAGAATAGTAAAAGACCAAGTAAATTACTAATATTAACCAGAAATTTTGACTAGTATTTTGGGTATTGGTTAAATTATTTCCCCTTTCTGCTTAAATTTTTTACAGGCCACAGTGTAGCTTCATGGGAATGGTAATTTCCCATGATATGCTCCTAGGACGCTGGCGTCTTTCTTTAGAACTATTTGGCAGAGTATTCATGGAAGATGTTGGAGCAGAACCTGGATCAGTATGTATTTTGTGCATTTTAAATTCTTTTCTGCCTGATCAGAATATATTTCAGAAAATAATTGTCATTCCCCCATCCTGCTTTTTTTTTTTTTTTTTTTTTTTTAAAGATCCTAACTGAATTGGGTGGTTTTGAGGTAAAAGAATCAAAATTCCGTAGAGAAATGGAAAAACTGAGAAACCAGCAGTCAAGAGATTTATCACTAGAGGTAAAGGTATTTAGATTTTCTTACTATATTTATAGAATTCCATTTATATGAATTTTAAAATATCCAGAACAACAAATAGATCTTACTTAGGAAGATGTACTTACAATCAAAATTTTAAAGAAATGGAGAAAAAAAATTTAAAAAGTGATAATCACCAAATTTAGAATCCTATAAAGATGAGCAAAGAGTGTTCAGTTTTTTTTTAAATGCACACATGGATTTAAAAAATCATTTTTGAGTTTTTCATTCCAATGAGATTATTCTTATTGATGTTCCAGTTGTCTCCTCTTTGACTAATTTTGAGTCTTTTTTAACATTATCCTTATAGTCTCTCTTTTTTTACTTTCTGATATGTTTCACGCGCATTTCTGTCTCAAACCTTAAATCATCCATTTCTTCAAGAAGCCCCTGAGTCCTTTTTAGTACAAAATTGTATTTTGAGATTGCTTATGGGTGGTTGAGTTGCACATTGCTACTGGGTTGGTCACTGTTCTAAGACCTTTAGTTGTAAGGAAGTGCACCCCCAGCTCCAACCTCAGGCTGAAAAGAAAAATCACATCATGGAATTTATACTGATACTCCCAGTTCAGGTTCAAGATTTAGAACCACAAGGTTGTTTTGCTTGTTATTTTCATCTCTTAGATGTTAAATCTGTCTCCTTTGTTCCAAACGGAATATCCAATACTCAACAACATGGATAAAATTACTCACTTCCTTTTTTTCCCCATAGTGTGTACATAGCAGTCTTAGAATTACAACATCTACACTAATACCAACCAAATGGTTATTGAAAATAGTTTAGTTTGTAGTTGTTTTGTCCTTAAGTCATACATAGAGATAGACAAATTGGGTTGGGGTGGCACTGGGGATTGAACTCAGGATCACTTGACCACTGAACCACACCCACAGCCCTATTTTGTATTTTATTTGGAGATAGGGCCTCACTGAGTGTCTTAGCACCTTTCTTTTGCTAGGAGGGCTTTGAATTCGCCATCCTCCAGCCTCAGCCTCCTGAGCTGCTAGGCGTGTGCCACCATGGCTGACAAATTGGTTTTACTCACATGAAATAATTCCTTTTTGTGTGGTTTTGGTATCAGCTTTGTACATTCTGGCCCTTTTGTTTCATTTTGCTTTCAGTTTTAGGAATTGCCTTCTCTTTTGGTTAAAAAAATATTAAATAAATATAAAAAGTTTAATATTATATTTTACATTATATATATTGATTATGTAAAATATATGTTGCAAAGTCAACTTTACAAGAAGATATATTCAGAGATGTCTAGTTTCCATCCTTGTTTGCCATTTTAAAAGTACTCCTCCCATTTAAAAAATGTGTGTTCCTAACTCAGTTTCCCCCACATTTTATTCTTATTCCCCCCACCCCAGGTGACAGTTTACCCAGAGATAAGTCAAAGCTTTATACAAAGAGATGTTTTTACCTTTTACAAGTGCTTAATGTACTATGTTTTGTGGTTGTTGCCAGTGTTTCTAAGCAAATCCCCTACATCTAGACTTTTGGGTTTGTTTTCCAATTTTTTTTGCTATCCCAGATGTAGTGCAGTCAATAATCAACACCTTGTGTATGTTTCTCTGTTTTGCTAATGTGTCTTTGAGGTAGAGTCTGAGACAGAATTGCTGGGTCCAAGGATATGTGTGTATATAATTTTCCCTGATATTGGCAAGTACTTTTTCATAGTGAGATATACATCTTTCTGTCAGTATGAGAATGACTGACTCACCATAGTCTTGCTGACAATTTGTTGTTTTAGATTTTGGCTAATGTGATTAGGTAAGAAATGATATTTTAGCAGTTTCAATTTGGATTTCTCTTATTTGGGGCCTGGCATGGCATGGTTGTACATGGCTATAATCCCAGTGATGCAGGAGGCTGAGGCAGGAATATCACAAGTTCATGCTAGCCTCACCAACTTAGCAAGACCCTTTCTCAAAATATGAAAAGAACTGGGAGTGTAGCTCAGTGATCCAACCCTTAATACCCTCCCCCACCAAAAAACTTAGGTATTCAGGATCAGTTATTTTTTTTGTGTGTATGAATGCAATATATTTTGCCTATTCTACAAAGTTGTTTTTTCTTAATGCTTAATACATTCTTTATGTATCTTTAGATGATATAGTTGTTAATGAATATGTATCTTTTTGGTAGAAGGTATGCATGTTTTTCCATTTGTCATTTTACTTGTTTTCTGTTATCAAGGAATTTTTTAAACATTTTTTATCCACTTGGAATTTATCCTGGTGTATCCCAAAATAGAACAAATTGTTTTCCAGTAGATTTTTAAAATAGGTCTTTGAAACAAAATGTTCAAATTGAATTAAATTCCATTGTCCTGATTTAATGCAGTGCATTCTTCTTTGCTTTAGAATGTGTAAGCTTTTGAGAACACAGTACTTGTAGTTTTTAAACTAGCAAGAAAAGGGTAAAATTCAGTTTTCAGATTTTACATAGAAAACTTCAAAGTGATTTCCATTGATGAATTTACTACTTTTGGCATATTTTAATAGGTTGATCGGGACCGAGATCTCCTCATTCAGCAGACTATGAGGCAGCTTAACAATCATTTTGGCCGAAGATGTGCAACTACTCCAATGGCTGTCCACAGAGTAAAAGTCACATTTAAGGACGAGCCAGGAGAGGGCAGTGGTGTAGCACGAAGTTTTTATACAGCCATCGCACAGGCATTTTTGTCAAATGAAAAATTGCCAAATCTAGATTGTATCCAAAATGCCAACAAAGGTACCCACACAAGTACGTACAGACAAGCATCATAAAAATTATTTCATTGTTCATCAAAATAGTGATATTATATAATAATGCATATATTTATGTCTTTAGTGAATTTTAATGTACATTTACAATTTCATATAATTTTATTCTAGGTTAAAGCTTAATCTTAATTAAACTACTTGAACTGACAACAACTTGCTCATTTACTGCTACATTTGCTAGATGTTTATGTTTGTACAGTTGTTACTGGTTTGGAGAGTTCAGAATGGGTGTGAAAAATATGGTGATATAAAGATTCAGTGAGCAAACAGCACTTGGTATTCCCTTTACCCCTGTGTTAATTGATATAGATTTTTGAGAAGAAAATGCAGTTTCCTAGATAGGCTATTCAAAGTATGATTTTCAAACTTGTTTTTAGTTCCCAGTGAGTTAAGGAGCTTGCAACCAAGTGTAAACTGACATCACAGCTCACTGTTTTAATTTAGAAAGGTTCTTCCCTCCCTCTCTCCCTCTCTCCTTTCTCTCTCAACCTAATTTTTAAGATTACAGTTAGCAAACTTACAAAATCTGTAAATTACAAAAGCTTTAGGAATTGATAACTGCTTATTCACATCAAGTATAGCAGAAAATTGTTAGCCTTGTAAGTGGACTGATAAAATAATCAAGGGAGACTAATTTATAAAAATTACCAAAAAAATTCTGAATTTTACCTAGGTTTTATCTGTTTATCACTAGGGTTTTATAAACCACCACCATGGAGACTGAGCTGTTGAAAGGACAAAGAATGAAAAAATGGGGAGAGTTCCCCAGCTTTTCATCATCTTTACCATTTGACTTTCTATAGTCTTACATAAAAATAGTTGAACAGATTTGAACATGAAAACCTGGACATCATAACATTTTAGAAATGCCCTTTTTTGTACTCTTAGGAAACCATACTCTAGCTTGGGGTTACAAATTTTAAAATAATAATAGCTAATGTTCTGGTGGCCTTATGCTTTAGCGCCAAAAAGTAAGAATAGAGAAAATATTTAAATTACTAATTATGTAAGAAATCTCAGGATTATTTATAGTGAGATTAACATAACCGTAGTTGCTATATTTTATTTCACAGCTTTGACATGACCAGGGGAAGGATACATTTCACAAATACTGAAATGAACTTCTTTGATGTACCAGGTGTATTCTGTACAATCACCTGCAACCCTCAAAACCAAAGGGAGAGTGGGAGAAAGGCTCTAGCAACACAGATAATTAAAAAGAAGATGGTGTTGAGCTGTCATGTCTTCTTGTGTTTGACTTATTTCTTTGCATTGATTGAAATTTAGTGTAGTCACATTTGCATTTGTTTAAGTAAGCTGTATTCACCTTTTCTCCTAGGTTTAATGCAGAGATTAAGGAACAGAGGAGAGAGAGACCGGGAAAGGGAAAGGGAACGGGAAATGAGAAGGAGTAGTGGCTTGCGAGCAGGTTCTCGGAGAGACCGGGATAGGTATGAAATTTTGTATCTTACTTTGAATGCCAGCATTTTGATGAATTGAATGTTGTCTTATAAAGGAAAGACTCTTAATTATGGACTATTTTTTTTAAGAAAATGAGCTTTAATATTTAATATTTGGACATAAGCATAAACATAGTAACTAAAAATGATCTAACCATTTATTGCTAAGAAAAAGTTCTGCTTTAAAAACCCAGATGCAATTGAAATTAATTTGTCCACCTGAGTTTCTAATTGTTGGACATTTTTACTGCCTTTAATCATTCTTTCTGTAGTTCCCTTAAAATCTTAATTGTGGCAAATTATGCTACTTAAATCCTTTGATTTTTATCTTGTTAGATGGATTGCATTTTACTCTGATACAAAATTTCCAGGAATTATGATTATAGATGATTTCTTGATTTCTGGTCTTTGCAGATCCTACCCCCTTAGAATCAAATTACACATTGCAAATTTATAGATTTTCAAGTGACAGAATGTAGATAATATTTATTTTCCAGCCTTCATGTATTTAGGTATCATTCCACCTTGGTACCACAACTGGAACAATAGTATGCTTTTTTTTTTAACTTGCTGTGTTGATAGTTTCAAACTTTCTTCTCTTACAGAGATTTTCGAAGACAACTTTCCATTGACACAAGGCCCTTCAGACCTGCCTCCGAAGGAAATCCTAGTGATGATCCTGATCCTTTGCCAGCACACCGGCAGGCACTTGGGGAGAGGCTTTATCCCCGTGTGCAAGCAATGCAACCAGTACGTAATGTGCACTTAGCTGACTCTTAACTGGTTGTGGCTTTTTTTGTTTTTGAATTGAAATGGCCATTTAAAAGAAAAATTGTCAACTACTGACCATCACATGATAGAAGACTAGCTTTGCAATATAAGTTTAGGAAATAAATGAAACAGTGTTTGCTGGAGGCTAACTATATATAGCCTGAATTTGCTTCCCCACCTATTCAGTGTTGGGACACTATCTCCATTCTACCTAGCAAGTTTCTTGGAGCTTAAGAATTAGCTGAGGGCAGATGTATGCCTCTAATCTCAGAAATTTGGGAGGCTGAGGCAAGATAATTGCAAGTTCAAGGACAGCCTCAGCTTCTTAGAGGGGCCCTCAGCAACTTAGCAAGACCCTGTCTCAAAATAAAAGATAAAAAGGGTTGGGGCTGTGGCTCAGTGGTTAAGCACCCCTGTGTTCAATCCCTAGTATCAAAAAAATAAAATTTAAGAAGACTAAGAATTAGCTATATATTTTTTTATTTGTATTCTTATTTGCACAAATTGTTACTTTTTGAAGCAGGCTTTATCTGTTAGTAAACTGCAGCTGAAGCACATTGTAATATTTTACTGCTGATAAATATTACAGGGAGATTTTATTTTCATGTTCTATCAGATTTCTTTCATATAATATGCAACCTATAAACTAGTTATGTTTTTTGTTTGACTTTTATGCATAATTATATGAACATATTTTATAGCAAAAGAATAATAAAACAGAGAAAGCCATTTATATTTCTTGCAGTAAGTCCTTAGCTTTTAACATAAGCATCCTTTCCTTCCCACAGTACTTTTCTCCTTATCTCTTTTTTCCTACCCTACATGAAAAAGATGTTTTTGGCTCTCTGATGAAGAAAAAATAATGGAAATTGAGTGTATGTATTCATGGAATTTAAAAACCTAAAAAGATTTATTCATACAAATACTATAACAAGCCCAAATAAGACTGTGCTAGTGCATGCACTATCCATTCCCAGTCAAAATTATCTATAATTAAGCTTCCAGTTTCATAAAAAAATCTTACTAGGTCAGAAGAGATTTTTGTGTTTATTCAAGTTTCTTGCATTTCTCCTCCTTTCTCTTGTTTTTCTTTAAAACACACACACAAGTTTTCTTTTTTTGGGGGGCAGTACTGGATTTTTTTCCCTCCTTGATTGTAGATTTTGACAAGCAGTTTTAGTAGGCAAGTAACATTTGTTTATCATTTATAGGCATTTGCAAGTAAAATTACTGGCATGCTGTTGGAATTATCCCCAGCTCAGCTGCTTCTCCTTCTAGCAAGTGAAGATTCTCTGAGAGCAAGAGTAGATGAGGCCATGGAACTCATTATTGCACATGGACGGTAATGTGTACAACTGGGAAGGCATTTCAGTTTAAACATCAGCTGTTTTATTTTCAGTATGTGTGTGCCACCATATCCTAAACTTCATACCATAAAGTATAATACTTTAATAATTTTTATAAAGTGGTGGCTTAGAATCCATAGAGAGCTGAATTTTTCATGTTTTAGAATGGTAGTGTTTTATTAGTCACTTTGGTTCTAAAGGTTTTCTATATACTTGATGTTTAGGAATTGCTTCCAAGAAGTACATCTCAAATTCTGCACCAGAATACCCCTTGTGGCAAGAGGTCATATTATACTCAAAGAATCTTGGAGTATAGCAACTAACTTCTTGCCATAAGTATGAAATTTATTTTAGTCCCCTGATTCACCTTAGAAATTCATGCAGGTTTTGCTTTCTAGTCTACATTTGTTTGCTTTAATATGAAATCTAAAAGTATTTATCAGTTAAATTAACTAATCTCTCTTTTCCTGAGATGACGAAAGTGATAGTAGGAACATGTACCATATTTATTCTGTGGCTTCTATCCGGGGCCTAATAGTTTGAAGCTTTGAAGACTTGATTATTTATTTGTTTACTTTTTGGTACCAGGGATTGGATTCTGGGGCACTCAACCACTGAACCACATCCCCAGCCCTGTTTTGAAGACTTGATTATTTTATACGAAAAAATCTCTGTGCTGCTGGGGATTGAACCCCAGGTCTCATGCCTACTAGGCAAACAAGTCTACCATTGAGCTACAAGCCCCAGCTCTTGAAAAAATTTTGTTATTTCTTCATAATCATGGTTTTGAAAGAGGAATGAGATTAGATATAGTTTTACAGGCGTATAGGCAATTAGGCTGAGCACTGAACTGAAACAGCCACTTGCAAAGCTTTTGAATAGTCCAGGCCAAAGACTGTTGGTAGAATCTGTTTATTTGTTGTTACTACTCCTTTGCATCTCTGGACTATTATGTATTGTTTCTTTATTCCTTTGCCTTGTCTCCAGAACTGTCAACACATTGTTATAGCTTAACCATTTCAGAAAAAGTTCAGAAGAATGTTCATTTTTGGTTTAAAAAATTTATATCTATGTGTATGTATATTATATTTATACACATATAAATGTTGCTAAATTAGTATTTTTTATTAAGTGAAACTGACAATATGCTTTCACTAGGCTTTATGGAGCAAACAATGTATTTATTAGTAGTATTGTAGAATTATTAAATATGCTGTGGAACTTGAGTCCTTATTTATGATTGCTTCCTAAACTTGCTTTTGCATTTCTACAATGTTTGCTCTGAGCTTGAATTCCAGCTACCTTCATTAGCCCCTTGTCTTGACTCATACATGTAGCCTCAAGTAGGTTTTTAAAATACATATTATTGATTTCTCTGTTTCTCAGAACTGCATTAGAACAAGTAGGTGTCCTGGATATTTGTTAACTTCAAAACTTAAATTCATCGATGAATTTTTGGAAATCTATTATGTGTTCTCCTTAAATGTTTTAGTTGTCTAGAATGTGAAAGGTTTTTGTTTATTTTTAGGGAAAATGGAGCCGATAGTATTCTGGATCTTGGATTATTAGACTCCTCAGAAAAGGTACAGGTAAGAGATGTATTCTTCATATGCTACTAATAGATGTTTGAATTTAAATTATAAGGAAATTCAGATTGGGAGAAAAGTAAGATGTAGGAAGGAACCTTTTTCATAAGTAAAGTACATAAAATAGAGAAGTTTTATGATTGTTATATATGTATGAAATATAATGAACTAAACAGCAGAGAAGGAGAGAGGCAGAATAGAATCTCAGTACTCATTCCCCAAGACCCCAAAGGTGAGGAATACATGTGATACCATAGTAAGGGAGGCTCTTTAGGACATGTTATATTTCATTGCATGTATTTTATTCTTAAGCTACTAGAGAACTTACAGTGCCAACCAGAGGGAACAAACCCATTATAATCAATCAATCCATCTGTGTGTGTCTGTGTGTATATGTACAGTAAAGCTGATCCTATTACCTCATTTACCTGGAAACAGACTTTGAGACTGAAGTGTAAACCACTGCCCAGCTTTCAAACTATACCAAGTGGTGCATATGCAGGATATGCCCAAACACTTTAGTAAAGACTGAAAACTTGTCATTGAAACCCTTGTACTACTTAACTATACCCCTTCACTGACCAGCCAGTCTTCCATATCATTTTAATACAACCCATTTTCACAGTTTGATATTTGAAATACCCAGCCTACAGATATTCAAAAGCTTTAAGATACTCAGCATATAAATAACCAGGAAAGACTGGCCACTTTCCCCAGGAAAGGAACTGATAGATGGCATCTGTGAGGTGATCCCCTTGTTGGAATTATCAAAAACTTTATCTCATGTTGTATAAGATAATGAATGAAAAGATACAGGAAATAAAAAGTTTAAAAGAACCAAATAAATTTTTACAATCAAAGTATAATACCTGAAACAAATTATGTTATTAAGGTATTCAAAAGTAGAATGAATGTAATAGAGTAAGCTTGAAGATAGATGGAAGCTATTGCTTCTGAATAACAGAGAAAAAAGATTTAAAACAAAGAATAGTTTCAGGGCTTTTTGAACAATATCAAAAGATCTAACATTCATGTCTTTGGAGTACTCAGAGAAAGAGGAGAAAGAAATTGCTTTAGAAAAAATATTTGAAGATAATGGCTGAGAATAATTTTGGTATAAAGCAAAGGTTTATGGATTTGAGAAGGTTAGTGAGCTTCAAACAGATAAACAAAAAGAAAACTATGTACAGACACATCATAATTTACTGTGATTAAAACAAAGATATATTCTTTAAAGCAACCAAAGAATGGTGTCTGAGGTATAGGGAAAAAGTGACTTAAAAGACAGTAGATTTCTCACTGGAAACTACAGAGGCCAAAAGAGTGCCAAAAGAATTTTCAATCCAGAATTTTGTATCTAGTGAAAATATCTTCAGGTAAAAGAAGCTAACCTGAGTTTCATTAAGTTACTTTTATGTAAATAACAGATGTTAAAGACTTAATATACATAATGTTTATGTACCACAGTTCTGAAAAAATGAATTTTTGCCTTTAATATTGTTACACACATTTAAATATGACTGTTGGTCTGCCTTCCTGATTTGACTTTGAATGATTTCAGAGAACCAGTTCATACATTTCTTTTTCTTTTTTCTCTTTTGTGGTATTTGGAATTGACCCCAAGGCCTCATACTTGCTGGGCAAGTGCTGTACCATTGATCTACATCCCCAAACCTCTTTTTGGGGGGAGGGGGACAGGATTGAACCCCCAGGGGTGCTCAGCCACTAAGCCACCAGTCCTTTTTATTTTTGAGATTTGGTCTCACTAAGTTGCTGAAGCTGGCCTGGAACTCTGGATCCTCCTGCCTCAACCTCCTGAGGTGCTGGTGTTACAGCCATGCATCAATACATTTCATTTTTTAAAAATGAATCTTGGGGCTTAATCTGTGGCATTCTGTTATTAGGAAAACCGAAAGCGTCACGGCTCTAGTCGAAGTGTAGTAGATATGGACTTAGATGATACAGATGATGGTGATGACAATGCCCCTTTGTTTTACCAACCTGGAAAAAGAGGATTTTATACTCCAAGGCCTGGCAAAAACACAGAAGCAAGGTTGAATTGTTTCAGGAACATTGGCAGGTAAAATAGCTCTCATCTTATTAAATTTGGGGGAGAGGAAAGGGTGCTGGGGATTGAACCCAGGGCCTGTGGATGCTAAATATGCTTTCCACCACTGAGCTACATTCCCAGCCTCTTAAGTTCTTTTAAAAACTACAGTTTAATGAGATTTTCTAAAATATTAATGTGTGTCAGTTCCCCACTCCTCCAGTGGGGCTGACCTCTGTCAAACACAAGATCCTCCTGCCTATTGTTCATAATAACCAGGGTTATAAGTGTGTGCCACTGGGTCTATTTATAATATATTAGTTTTAAAACTGGGCTTATGTTCTATTGCATTGTGGATAGAAATAAAGATATAGAAAATTTCTCAATTATATGAACACTTGTATATATATGTGTGCAGTTATGTATTCTAAATATACTTTTAAATTTAAATCTTATATTTTTCTGTTTTTCTTTTTAGGATTCTTGGACTATGTCTGTTGCAGAATGAACTGTGTCCCATCACATTGAATAGACACGTAATTAAAGTATTACTTGGTAGAAAAGTAAGTAATTTTGATGAACCATAACTATTTTTACAAAGGTTCTTTTTATAAAATGCTAGCATACTTTGTAACATTCACTTACTATTAATTCTAAAGCATTTACTGTCATTATAAATAGTATTCAAATATATGATGACATAGGTAAAGTCTTTATACATGGAGGAGATGGCATAGTAGAGTGAAGGTAGCTTTGGGTCTGACGGACCCTGGATCCTGTTGCAGATAAATCACCTGACACTTCTGGCATATTTACTTATAAAGTGGCAAAGAAACAGCACCATGACTAGCAAACAGTAGTACACAGTAAGTTTTATCCAGTATAATTAGCTGTCGCAGGTATAGTGGAGGATGATGGTATTGAAAGAGCATTCCAATTTCAAAAATATATGTAAGATTCACATGGGAGGTGGTGCAAAAGAATATAAGGAAACAGTACAACATGCTTATTATTTATTTCCAGGTGATAGAATTAGCCAGTTTTGTGTTTTGATAGTTTGACAGCCTGTATATTTCTTTGTGATGGAGGGAGGGAGAGAGAGGGGAAACCCTTTAAAATTGATGTATAATGCTAATTATGAAGCTTTTGACTTAAAAAACTTGTTTATGTGTACATGTAATCCTCCCTGCCCCCCCGCCCCCACTTTTTTTTTTTTTTTTTTGTGGTGCTGGGGATTGAACCCATGGCCTTATGCTTGCAAGACCAGCACTCTACCAACTGAGCTACATCCCCAGCCCCACAATCCCCCCCTTTTTAATTGGGCCCCATCAAGTTCTTAGTGTTCTAACTAAAATGTGATGCACAGAACTAGACTCAAAGCTCAGCAGGTTAATATGTTGAATTTTTAATAATGTGTAGTGAACAGCTCATAAATTCAAGTTTAACTCAGCAAGCAATTTGACCTTGTACAAGTTACTGAATTTCTTTGAGCATCCGATTGTCAACTGGATTTGATAATCTGTATGTTTCTTATCAAGAACAAACATTTAGTTATATATAAGTTTGTATATTTAGTTCAGAACCAGTTGCTGTACAAAATCAGTATTCAGTGAATAGTGCTGGCTGTTTATTTTTCTTTGTGGTATTGGGGATGGAACCCAGGGCTTTGTACATCCTAGGCAAGCACTCTAGCACTGAGCTATATTCCCAGCCCTTTCTTAAAATTTTGAAACAGGGTCTTGCTAAGTTGCCCAGGCAGGTCTTGAACTTTTACAGTCCTCCTGCCTAAGACTCCTGAGTAGCTAGGATTATGGCATGTGATATGGTACCCAACTAGTGGTAGCTTTTTAAATCAAATTTTTAAAACTTCATCACCTCTCCTTTTATACTATTGACACCCCCCCCAACACTTTTTATACTTTGAAAATGAAATGTATTGTCAGAGCCAAAGACATACTGAATTTTACCTCTTCAAAGTAGTTTTCGTATATTTAGTGGAAAATTCTTTACAGTATATCTTCAAATTATTAACTTTATCACAGGTAATAATTTACTAATAGATTAAGATGTTTCTTTCATAATTTGAGTTTCATATGATTACTTTCTTAGGTCAATTGGCATGATTTTGCCTTTTTTGATCCTGTAATGTATGAAAGTTTGCGGCAACTAATCCTCGCTTCTCAGAGTTCAGATGCTGATGCTGTTTTCTCAGCAATGGATTTGGCATTTGCAATTGACCTGTGTAAAGAAGAAGGTGGAGGACAGGTAAAGCATATTTAGTGTTCTGATTCTGGCAAGATAACTGGGTTAATCTGTTGTGCTTCCTATAGAATCAGTTTAGAAACAGAGAGATAAGTGCACACACTGAGAAAGAAGTGAACGTAGCTGGAGATGAACACACAGAGAGATGGTTTAGGAGTTACAGATACAGGCTAAGATGTAAAAGGGGATTTTTGTACTTACTTAGGCCTTAAATGTTTGCAAAACTTAAATATTTGTTGGATAAAGATTTAAAAATCTTTGTCAAAAGATTTTTAAATTCTAGGAAATTTTGACAAATTTTAGATTTAAAAATTCTAGGAAATAAAGATTTTGTGAACTTACTAAGGTTACTTTGATAAAATTGTCCTCATTGTTGAATTTTTAACAGGTTGAACTCATTCCTAATGGTGTGAACATACCAGTGACTCCCCAGAATGTGTATGAGTATGTACGGAAATATGCAGAACACAGAATGTTGGTAGTTGCAGAACAGCCATTACATGTAAGTGTTTTCTGCATTAAGTCATATCATGAGGCTATTTTTGTCTCATCAAAGCTTGGAAAGTGTGCTTGTGGGGCTGAAATGTAATTCTTTTAGGGTCCTATCATGCTTTGGGTGATCTGCAAGGATTATTAGGACTCAGGCAGTTGTACTTATTAGCAGAAGAACCCATGGCAAGATTAGGGAAAAGGATCATCCATTAGGAAGAATCTGGAGGAATCCAGATGCAGGCTTCCAAAGCGCTCTGCATGGGCTGTCACACCACAGCTCTTCCTCAGCACTGAAGCGCACCAATGTGTTGTGTAGTGTGTCTGCTTTAGGAAGGCTACCTAGGGAAAAGCATGTGTTAAATCACATTGTTTGCAGAAATAGTCTACAGAAACTCTTACAGCAGGGGTTCATTGTCTGAAGTAACAGAGGGGACACCTTAAAATCCAGGTTCTTTGATAACAGCCAAGCCCGACAGGCCCTTCTAAAAAGCAACATCAGGCCTCCTTGGTAACTCTTTCCATTTCCAGGGTAAATGTTTGTATAAATTTATTACTGATAGCGTCACATATTTCTGATCTCTAGAGTCATATTGTCAGAGTTCAGGTTAAGTCATGACTTCACTACCCTCTAGATTTTTGGTTTGAATATGTTGGTCATTATCATCTAGGATGCTGACAGGAGATAGCCCTTTTGACAAATTGAAGCTATTCTTACTTAATGACTAACTTGTTTGTTATTAACATAATTTAAAAAATAATTTCAGTTAGTGTCTAAAAATACTACATATTTTTAAATCTATGACCTATTCACTTGTCTTTCCTCCCGTTTCTCTCTTTTGAATCTGTAAATAAATTAAAATAAAACTGTTTTTTTCTTTTTGGTTTAAAATAGAAAGTGACATTCTTATAGAGGACTGTGAAAATTAGGTGTTGGGCTTTTTAACAGTTCAAACATGGCTATGTGGAAAATAAAGTACTTATTATAACCAAAGGATAATTTTTAAAATCCTCTAGGCGATGAGGAAAGGTCTACTAGACGTGCTTCCAAAAAACTCATTAGAAGATTTAACAGCAGAAGATTTTAGGCTTTTGGTAAATGGTTGTGGTGAAGTTAACGTGCAAATGCTGATTAGTTTCACCTCTTTCAATGATGAATCAGGTAGGAATTTCTGTAAATGTTTACTTAAGGAATAAACTATATAGAGTGTCTGGATTTTAGGCCTATTTGCAGGGTCTGGGAAATACCCCATATCACCCATTATTTTTAATGGTGATTACATTAAATAACATTTTGGTGGCTTAGCATTAGGTTATTTTGAATTCTTCTGTTAATTAACTGTTTCAGGTTTTTTAAGTAAATTGTGGTTTAGAAGAATGCAAGTAAAAATTCTTTGTGGTCAGCAGAGGATTTTGTGTATACTAATCTAGGTGATCATTCTTTTGGCCCTTCCTGATTCATGTGTCTTCAGCTCAAAAAAGTTTGCATGATATTTGCTTGGTAGAGCTGGACCCAAGTCACACTCACAAAGACATGACCACACACAAACACATGGAGAATCTAGAATAAAGAGAAGTGTAGTGATAATTTTTCTAGAGTAAACTTTATCTCCAGTGTTTGATTTGTTCTGTAATTCATTTTCTGAATTTTGAGACTAATCCTGAGTTGTGTTGTTTTTAAATGTGAGATTTTTTTCCCCATATTTTTTATTGGTGCATTATACTTATACCTGATAGTGGGACTTGTTACATAGTTGAGTTTTTGATTGCAACTATACAATAAAATACTAAAGCTCCAAGAAGTTTGCTATGAAAGACTGATACCTATAGTCCCAAGATTATTACACACATAAAATTACCAATTTTTTCCCTTTTATTTTTCTGTTTTGCAAACAGCTTTAGCCAAATGATAAAAAGCTTAAATTTGAATACATGTTTTTCCTTCATGCCTGGCAATACATAGGTTGTTCAATGATTGTTTTGGTATTTTTCAGTGTAGTTTTCAATACATTAAGAATTTGTCTCATGTATAAACCAAAAATTAGGAGAGAAATAAAATTTCTAAAGAAACTGCCCAAGGCTGAGATCAGCACCATGGGCATCATTGGAAGCTTTTTAGAAATGTAGAATCTCTGTGTCTCCTCCACCCCATGCCCCAACTCAGTGAATGAGAATCTGCTTTTTTTTTAGAAGATCCTATGTCATTTATAATCCCTTTCATTTGAGAAGCATTGGTTTAAGGGACATGAGAAGAATCATGATTTACAGAGGGGTTTTAAAGTCATGGGATGATTACTTTTGAGGATGGTGGTTCATTTTTCTTATAAGAAATTTATAGTACTGATATAGTGTGTTGAATTTATATTCTTCATTCATAGGAGAAAATGCTGAGAAGCTATTGCAGTTCAAACGTTGGTTCTGGTCAATAGTAGAGAAAATGAGCATGACAGAACGACAAGACCTCGTAAGTTAAAAGCTTCACAAAATTTGTAGAAGGAAATGTAGTGGTTTGTTGTTACTGCTTTTTTGTTTGTTTGTTTTCTTTTATGGGGGGCAGGTGGGATGGGTTCTGGGGATTGAACCCAGGGCCTCAGACATGTTAAGTTTGTACTTTCTACTGTGGAACTATACATCTTTCCCCAAATTTTAAAATACTGTTTGAAATGTCTGGTCATTTTAATTTTGGGTAGGGTGGAGACATTATAGGTGGTCATAAATAAAAGGCAGTTTTTATTTTTCTCCTAAATTTCCAAAGGCATGTTATCTGTTAATCTTGCTCTCCTTGTCACAAAAGATAATACAGCTTATTGCGATAAGGTTACCCCCCGACACCTCCCATTTACAATAACCACCCTTAACCATGAGGAATGTGTTCCAAAACCCTCAATAGATGGCTGAAATGAAGGATAGTACCAAACCCCACAATTCAATGCCTTTTCCCATCTTAACTAAATAATTAATCACACACTGTGCTGTAATATTTATAGTTTAAGGAGTCATCAACAAAACAAGCAT
The DNA here is from genome assembly GCF_902686445.1 of Sciurus carolinensis. Classification (NCBI taxonomy): domain Eukaryota; kingdom Metazoa; phylum Chordata; class Mammalia; order Rodentia; family Sciuridae; genus Sciurus; species Sciurus carolinensis. The sequence continues at coordinate 36,604,994 of NC_062213.1, forward strand.
GGATTTCACCTTAGTCACCTCAGCAACATTTGATTTTCTTAAGTTGAGCAGTTTTGCCTGTTTGCTTAAAGGAAGCACTTTATAGCTTCTCTTTGGCATGTATGAATTGCTAGCACCACTATTCTTCCACTCTGAGGCCATTAAATAAGAGTTATTTGAACATAAGCATTGTGGCAATCAGTCCAGTAACTGAGATGGCTACTAAGTTTCTCAGGGAGTAGTGTATACGGTATGGATAATGTTGGACAAAGGGATGACTGACTTCCTCACTGGGATAGTGGCATCCAATTTAGAGTTTTTGAATTGCCTTTTCCTTAAGTTTTCCATTTAATATTTTTGAACCACAGTTGGCCACAGGTAACTGCAGTCATGAGAAGAAAAAACAGACAAGGGAGAACGATTATGTAGTGCTTTTATATGCTATTCTTGTGTGTGTACATCCTTAATCTTTTTCCTCCTCTTCTTTATATATTTATTTACTTATTTTTGTGGTACTATGGATTAAACTCAGGTACTTTCACTGAGCTATATCTCCAGTTCTTTTGAGATGGGGTCTTGTTGCCCAGGCTGGCCTTGGAACTTGAGATGCTTCTGCTTCAGGCTTCCAAGTCCTGGCATATGTGTTCTACCATGCCCAGCTAAGTCTATTATTTCAGTCCTACTTTTAGCACAAAGCCCCAAGCAACTTAGAATTATAAATTAGACAACAAACACTTTTAGTGGAAAGTCTACAATCTATAGCTAGCCTTGAGCATACTCATAACCAGATCGGATTGCTCATTATCATTAATCTTAAAGATAGTCTGTTCCAGACTTTCTTGTAGAAGTTAAGGCATTCCTTACCTAGAAAACCCCAGAGATCCTTACTATTCATTCCTCAGGGTTCCGTGGAACATTTGCCCTGTCTAATCAGCCTTAACTCAGCTATCTAAACCAAACCACTCGATGTTTAAAAATGATCATTTGTAAGTGTATCTGTCATTTTATTTGAAAGAGGCAGAATAATTACTTGTATGGGAAAGCACAAAAACCTAATATTCCTAATTACCTTCAGTTTAGTCAGGAGCTGCTTTTAGCTCTCCTGCATCTTTATATGACTTCAGGAGCCTTGCAGTAGTTTTCTACCTCGAGACAGGTTGTTCAGTGATCCCAGCTGCTACCTGGTTTTGTTTTTGCCTTAGCCTTCCTGGTAATTTGACTTAGGTTGTTCTTCAGCTAGGTTCAAGTTTATTGGTCAATATTTAACTTTTTCAGTCTTGTGGCTCCTAAACTCTAAACCAGTGTCTTAATCTCTGTTTCTGTGGTTTCAGGATCACCTGAATAGCTTATTTGGACTCTACTATTTGTAGTCAGTCTTTAAATTCAGGGTACCTTGTTTCTCTAACAATTCTTTAAGACATACCAAAACCAAAAGTGATTGACCATCTGTTATGAATTCTGACTTATATCTTATTTTAACCTATTCCACAGTTTAAATTTCTAACAGTTTTAAGCCAGTACATGCTCAGTCCAGTTAGCCAACTTAAATCTTATTCCAGTTTTTGCCTTTTAATGCAAGAAAATTGCACTACTCATTCTTAGAATACAAGAAAATCTCCTTCACTGAGGGCCTCAAAATTTCTTATCAACAGCTTTAATTTGCGGGCTTCACTTTTTAAATGCTTAGCAAAAAATAATTCTAGATTTTAAGCAACATATACTCTACTCCCTTTACCCTTTTTTTGGAAATTATCCTTCACATACATACATTTTTATCCTGGTATGTCTAAGGGGAAGAGCTTGAAGCACCTAAGATTTAATAGGACTTTCCCAAACAGGTCTTCCATGAATTATAGTTAGTCCTATAATGCCATGGTTATTGGGGAAGAATTATGTAGTTTATTTTCTCTTACAGTGTAGTTCTGAGAAGTCTGCCAATATTTCTGTTCTTATTTCCTGAAAGTCCAGTGATATAGTCATTCACCTTGGTTGACCACATTTACTCTTGGAAAACCACTACATTAATCTGTAAAATAATAAGTGGATTGGACCAGCTTTATATAGAGGCTTTATCTAGTTCTTTTATAGTTCTTTGAAGATTTTGTAGGCCCCTAGTGCTTAGGAGAGGTCTTTGTTTTACTGTCCCCTTCTATAATTCTAGATGGTTTCTCATACAAATAAACTGTGCTTCAGAAAGTAAAAAATTAGGTTTATGAGTCACTCTGGCAAATTGGATGTACTGCACTGTTTAGGTGTGTGTGGTAATGACAGTAGATTAAAAAAATATATTTTTTCCTTAAGAGATCAAAATGCTCTACCAAAGACTAGTACATATGTTATGTATAGAAGGGTGAATTAGTGAGCCACAGAAAAGGCCCTTAGAGACCATTTTACTCAATATCTTCATGTTATATATGAGAAAACTGAAGCCCTGAGACAGAAAATTACTACTACTACTAGTACTACTACTACTACTTCTTTTTTTTTTTTTTTAATATACTTTTTTCTCTTTTAATCTTGAACCTACTACTTCTCTCTGTTTTTGGGCCGGGGGCAGGCAGGGGGGTGCTTATTGAGGTAAGATTGACTCCTTCCTTTTTATACAACAAAATAAAGCCCATTTTAAAATAATGCCCCTTTAGTTTTTAACCTAGGAATGGGGCTCTGAGGTTGCTAGAATTAAGGTTTGAATGTTAACCCATAAAAGTCAAAATTAATTATCATCTTCTTGTTTAGGTGTACTTTTGGACATCAAGCCCATCATTGCCAGCCAGTGAAGAAGGATTTCAGCCTATGCCCTCAATCACAATAAGACCACCAGATGACCAACATCTTCCTACTGCAAATACTTGCATTTCTCGACTTTATGTCCCACTCTATTCCTCTAAACAGATTCTCAAACAGAAATTACTACTCGCCATTAAGACCAAGAATTTTGGTTTTGTGTAGAGTATAAAAAGTGTGTATTGCTGTGTAATATTACTAGCTAATTTTGTAGATTTTTTCCATTTGTCTATAAAAATTTATGGAAGTTAATGCTGTCATACCCCCCTGGTGGTTCCTTAAAGAGACTAAATGCAGACATTCCTTGCTGAGTTTGTAGCTTAAGAGGCCTGAGGAGCACTAGCAACATTTGGCCATAATGGTTTGCTAGTCAACAACTTCTGGGTCTAACCCCAGCCAAAGATGACAGCAGAACAACATAATTTACACTGTGATTTATCTTTTTGCTGAGGGGGAAAAATGTAAAATGTTCTGAAAATTCACTGCTGCCTTTGTGGAAAGTGTTTCAGCAAAGGTTCTTGTATAGAGGGAATAGGGAATTTCAAAATAAAAAATTAAGTATGTTCTGTGTTTTCATTTTAACTTTTTTATGGTGTTTAATTTGTGGTTGGCTGCAATTGTGTATCATGTATATGGAACTTGTAAAAAGTTCTTGACATTCAGATCTTCAAGATGAAATCACTTTTACCGATTTTAAAAAAAGCCACTTTTATTGCGGTTTATTTCAGCTGCATTGAGCTCTAGGATATTAAATGATATCACTAATATTTTGCATGTAATTTGTTCATTTGAGTGAGGGCACTTTTTTTGTACATATGATGGGGCCAATGCACAGTACTTTATCACAATCACCTATTTTTTCTTTGTATTCCTATTTCAATGCAGTCAGTCAGGAGGTTACTTACTGCACTTCAGTTCTAACTAGACATTTGTACTAAGGTATTTCAGTTATGTAAACTCAGCCTGGGCACTTTCTGATAACTGTAAAATGTTTTATAAGATCATGATTATTGAAAATACATTTTGGAAAATTTTAAATGTTCGTGAGCAGCTTAACTACTTTTGTATCTAGCCTTTTTTAAGTATCTTGTTACATTTACTTTTTTAAATAAATTATAGAAGAAATGTCAAGTAACATTGAAGGAACAATAGTTTTTATTTATATAGTTGTACATTTTTAAACTAAGGGCAATACACTGATATGGTTATGAGCATAAAATTTTTGAGTTAAAGAACTGAAAGTTTATATACACATGGACTATAAGAAAGAGTAGAAAATCAATCCACATTTTACAGTTAGCAGAGAATCCTGAATGGCACCTGGCCAGGCCACCTTTTCTTTTTACAAATGGGAGAAATGAAATATGATTGTTACTTGGCATAGAAAGTTAACTTACTCACTTATAACTTATAAGTGACAGGTTCTTTTTTGATGACTCATGAATTATGTAGCCTAGGACCAATATCCCTAAATTCTTGTGGTTTTAGTATAAGCTTAATAAGGAACACATTATTTTCAGTGGCATAATAAGGAGCGCTTTCTTCACTAAGTCTTCACTGAGACTTAAACTAGTCATTTTACATATTAAAAAAACGAGAGAAAGTTTTTGAACTCTCTCCTACTTTTTCTGTTCCTATATAGAACTTATGGCCTTGGGGATAGTTTTTGTGTTCAAAGGCATTATACTTTTATTATATAACTTCCTTTAAAAGACAGAACCACATGATATTCTCAATCCTGTTGACACTAAAAATATTTAAAACTGAATGAAAGTAGTGAACCTCATTGTATTACTTAAAACACATAATAACACGCTGTATTAGATGTGTGTAAATTAGCCAAAGTGAGACATTGGTTTTTATGTCTAAATGCTATTTCTGAATAAATGAAATAGTAATTAGATTAAGAGCTGATTAGCATCAATGTGTTTGAAAGAAACGAAATTTATATATCACCTTAACCTCTGTATGCACATGATGGGATTGATAAAATATTAACTGAGAACAAACTAGAGATGATTAGGACATTTGAAACCCTAATTGTGAACTTATTTTTAATAGTTATTGAAAGAATGAAAATATTTAAAATAATGCACAATGTCTTAAGTCTTCCTAAATCAAGATTTTGGTTAAAATGCTTTTAGAAATATTAAAAGCAGAGTGAGTCTTTTTTTAAAGTAAAGCATAAAACGGTTCTAAAATGTAAAATAAAGTCATGTAAAATAAAGTTCTCTTTTGGTCTTGTTTAGTGATTAAATCTAATAGAGTTTGAGACAAATTTAGGAAGCGAAGACCAAGAATGAACTTTACTGAGGGTTTTCAGAATTTTGCTACTTCTCCTCCCCATCCCACCCCAAATCTTCTGACTATCAAGACTGCCCTGTAAGGGGTTTATTGGGCAGATTTAAAAAGAGTTTTTCAAAAGAACGATTTCACCATTCAGTACTTGCCTCCCCAAAACATGCCTCCCATAAAAGATATGATTGTGTTTAAAAGTAGTTAGCAATTTCTAGGTTTAAATTCTTCCCTTGAGTTCTTATGCATAAGATTCACCTGCATTGGGGGGGGCAGGGGCTGGAACTATAGCTCTGTCATAGAGCCCTTTCCTACCAGGAGCAAGGCCCTGGGTTCAGTCCTCAGTACCACAGGAGGTTGGGAAAGATTCACTTGAGGTATTTAATGCAAATTCTTAAGCACTGCCCTTGTTAACTTTTCTTTAGTGGAAACCAGAAATCTTTTTTTTTTTTTTTTTTAAACTACCCTGATACCAGGGATTGAACCCAGGGGCACTTAACCACCAAGCCACATCCCCAGCCCTTTTTGTATTTTATGTAGAGATGGAGACTTACTGAGTTGCTCAGAGCCTTGCTAAGGTGCTGAGGCTGGTTTCGAACTCGTGATCCTCCTGCCTCTGCCTTCCAAGCTACTGGGATTACAGGTGTGTGCTACCATGCCTGGCAGAAATCTTCATTCTTAACGGAGCATTCTGAAACATTACCCAGAGGGTTTTTTTTTTTTTTTTAATTTATGAATATAAATCCATCTTTTAGGGGAGTTCTTTAAAGCCAAACTTTTCCTACTTAAAACCTATAGAAATGTGCATCTATTGATGATCAATTCCTGGATTAGATTTTTTTCAATGTAAGGGCTGGTTGAAAGTGCCTTCACTAGATTGCTGGGTAATGTTTAAAAGTATTTTCAGTGTTTACTTTTACATCAACTTAAGTAGACATGGACATAGAGATTAATTCTTTAAATACCATTTGATTAATGCAAAAATATATTTAAAATGTGACTTGTTTATTCACGTCAATATACCTTACATTAAATATAAGTCAAATTTCTTCTGATATCTGGCTTATAATTCAAAATTATTAGATTGCTGGCTGTGCAACATGACATTCTCTTTGTTACTAATACTGAATAGTTATGTGCAGATACTTTGTCAAGGGCTTTACATCTTTTATTTCGTTTAATCTTATTTATTCTGACGAGAAACAGAAACATGTTGAACAACTTGCTCAAGGTTACACAGCTACTGAGTGCTAAAAGTTTCAAGTTACATCTTTAGGCATTCTGGTTTCTGTTCCTAAACATTTAGGCTGTACTATTTTGTGGAAGGTTGATTATTATCTACAAGTTCATCATAAAATAATGAAATACTCTAATGATAGTCTGGCTGCATTATTTTGAAAAGGCAGTGATTCATGTGTTTTTGCTATAGATTTCTAAACATTTTTCTGCCTTCAGTAGCTTTCCCCTAAGGGTGTTATTTAGAACTCTGGAAATATGGGGGTTTTCTAAAGTCAACAGTGGCACATACTTTCAATTCCAAATGTCTTAAAATGAAAAGCACATAATGAAAAACTGACTTTTGTTCCTAAGTTACCTTGTAAAGTATAGAGAGCTGTGTGCTGTTAAAAAAAAAAAAAAAACAGCAGTTGTCTTTCATGATAAAAACAACTCAATTTCCTAGATCTTTTTTGGGATGTGTTTTTGCTTTTAGTTGCTGAACTTTTACATCAATAGTTTCCATGTTACTTTGATGCAAGTAGTGCATCTTCAGGAAAAATGTTATCAGGCAATATAGTGTACTGGAATGTTTTCTTCAGTGGGGGATGAGGTTTGGCTGTTAAATTTAAGTACACTTAGTCTGACTAGTTTATGACATGGTTATAAAGTTGGATGTGTTCTGAGTATTGTGAATTAGTCCTTAGTATCTTTGTAAACAAAGTGTGCCCTGTTAGGTAGCCAACAATACTTTAAAATTTTTAGTTTGTTTAATGGATTCATAGGTACTGTTATAGTCTACAGAAATGGAAGGTTTATGTGGCGACCACCTTTACCACTTTCATTCAATACTGGTAAAGAAGAAACACCTAATCTTGTTTCATGTTTCCTTCCTTTAAAGTTCTGCCCACAGGGGCTGAAAATGTGGCACCGTGGTAAAAGAACGTGCCCATTGTGCAGGAGGCCCTGGATTAAATCCCAGCACCATCAGAAATAAAATTCTTCCCACGGAAAAACTGATAGTAATCCTTTTTACCAAGAAATGGACTGGGGTATGGGGAAGAGTGAGAGGAAATAAAGCAGTCATAGTGATGCGTCTGCTACACAAGGATGACAAGCCTGGTTTGGAAATCATTTCTAAATTGATTTGTCTAGTCCCAAATCAGAAACCTAAAATCCTGTTCAATTTCTTCTTTACCTCCTCCATATTCAAATCAAGCCCTGTGATTATTAAATCCTAATTTCTTGAATTCATCTACTTCTCTCCATGTCCACTATCAGGGAATGTGTTGTAGCAAAGCTCATGGTGACTGGGAAGCAAAGAGGTAAGGTGCTAGGGTCCCAATATCCCCTTTAAGGGCATTACCCTAAATAATCTAACTTCTGCCAGGCCCTACCTCCTAAAGCTTTCACCACCTTCCATAGCATCACAGGCTGGCACCAGGGCTTCAACACATGACCTTTGGGGCACACATAAGATCTAAAGCATATCATTTCACCCCTGGGCCTGAAAGACACATGTCCATCTCACAGTGCAAAATGAATTTTATCCATCTCCAAGAGTTCCCAATGTTTTAACTATTCCAGCATTGCTCAAAAGCCCAAGTCCAAAGTCGCTCTCAGACTCCAGGCAAGCTCAGCTATAAGCACTTGCAAAAAGTTACATACTTCCAACAAAAAATGTTGGGGCAGGCTAACCATTTCCATTCCAAAAAGGAGGTGCAGAAAAATAGCAAGGAGAAACCAGGTCAAAGCAAGAACCAAATCCAGCTATAGCTCCATGTTAGGCACCTGGGCATCTGATGGCAGGATATGACCCCCCAAGGGTTTGGGCTGTCCTGGCCCTACCATCTTTGTGGCTGCAGGCCATGTGACTACTTTCTTGGGCTGATTCTGCTCATTGCTTGAGGCTTACCTTGGTAAACATTCCATAATTGCAGCATTTCTACCATCCAGAGGTCTCCACTGCATCTTCAACTTCACTCTCATAGTTTCCCAATCACACTTAGGATGCTGGCAGGGTCTACAGTCCTGCCAAACACTGGCTCACCTCCCATGCTTTCCTTCGAAATTCCAGTGAAATCCTCCAACTCTTGCATATTGCATGCTTATAAATGCAGCATCATGTGGATGACCATCAGCTCAAGAAGTAGCTGGCCTGCTTGGAACACAGCTGTAGCAGCCTCTGATTGCCTGGATGGCTGAACATGAGGGGATGGATCCTAGTGAAACAATTGCCTTGCTGTCCCTCTGCAAGTAGAATATTCCAGGGAATTCTCAAAGGAAATGAATTTACATTTCTACATCATTGAGCCTGCTAGGTGAGATCTTGCCAATTTGTGAGATGCCCTTAAGGCATCCTTTCTATTGTTTCAGTGCAAAGTACTTGACTTCTTTTTAATGGTTTTAATCTCTTCAGCAACCCACACCTCCCAGGACACAACTTTAAACAGGCTTCTTTGGCCAAACTGCAAATTTTTCAAATCTTTCCACTTCCTTTTTTTGCTCCCAATTCTCACTATAAGTCTGGCTAAAAGCAGCCAGCAATACCCACTGTCTGATTGCTATGCTGCCTTGAAATTTCCTCTCCAGATAAACTAGTCCACCATCATCTTTAAGATTCAGTCTCCCACAAAGTATCTGGGCATGAACAAAGTGCATTCTAGTTCTTTGTCACAGTATAAAGAATGTAACTTCTAGTCCAATATACTCATTTCCATTTGAAGCTGATGAGCATAAACTTTACTATCTTCATTTCTGTCACCATTCTCTTCTTTTCAGCCCCTACCAGAATCACCCATCAAGCTTTGCTAGCATTCCAGGCTTTCCCTGGCCTGCTTCTCAAAATCTCCAAATTTCTCTGACAAACCAATTCCAAAAGCTTCTGAATCACATTGTCAGATATAATTACAGCAGTAACCTCATTTGTCAGTACTAATTTTTTGTGTTGGCTTTCTATCGCTGTGACAGAATACTTCAGATAATTAACTTACAAGGAGGAAAGGTTTACTGTGGCTCAAGGTATTGGAGGCTTTATTCCATGGTCACTTGGTCCATCATTTGGGGCCTGCGGTGAGGCAGACTACAGTTCCTTATGAGTAAGAACTTCCTCATTTACTTTTTCCTGGCTAGTGCCCACTATAATATTAACATTTTTTTGAATGGATGAATTCTAGTGACCAACTTCGACTTCAACATACTGTTTTAATGTTCCTCACTCTTGATTTTATCTTATCCATAGCTATGCACCTCTGAAATGTTAAGTCTTACTGTCCTACTCTTTTACCCCAAATTAGTATCTTTCCAGTGCTCTCATACCTAATATAATGAGCATAAGAAAGGGGTCTCACTTTATTTCTATTACATTTGGCCTAGTCAAGTCAGCAACTTACTCTAAAATAGTTAAGAGGATACAGGATGTTCTTTGTACCACACTGGAAACTCAAAAGCGAACAAATGAACGAACAAACAAAACCCTACATTGTCTGCTGGTTCTTTTGAGACAACTGCTTTATTATGAATGTGAAGTATGGCTAAGTATGGTTTTGTGGTTGTCAAAGTTGGTCATGTCTATGAACCAGTTATTTCTGCTCTAAATAACTGAATACTCCCAACTGGATGCCATGAGCATTATGATCTCAACATTTTCTCTGAAATGGAATTCATTATCTTCCTATCAAGACTTCAATGGTGAAAGGCATTGCTAACTGTCTGGTCTCCTCATTAGAAACTTGTAAGCAAACCTATAAACTCCCTTCAGCCATACACTCTACATTTAACTGCTGATCATGACATCTTGAGTATGGCTAACTCATATGCATTAACTCACTCTCTCTTGCATTCCCTTGTCTTATTACAAGCTTGGATTATCCTGCACCTGGCCTGTTCCAATTGGTTCTTATCTAATTTCTGTGCCTGCAAATTTGTAAACCTCCTCCATACTGGAGGTCTTCCTGAATGATAAATGAATGGCTAATTAAATATAAATCCTTCTATTTGGTGATTTTTCAAGCTAAGGTTCAGGAACTGCCAATTTTCTCAAAGGATTTTATTTTGATTTGTGGATTATCTGAGTGACCATTTATGATGTCACTGATATCAATAACTTTTTAGTGACTAAAGATTAGAGAGGTAAATTTAATATGTAAATGAAGCACTTTTTCCTCATAAAAAACAATATAAGGGGAGTTGTAAAAAAACAGTTAATGGCAATGGCTATAAAATTCACACTGATCCAATATAATTTCACCAAAGCAACATCATCCATTCCTTAAGGTTACAAATTTGAATTTCACCATTTCTATAGTCTTTTTTTTTTTTTTTTTTTTTTTTTTGGTATTGGATACTGAACCCAGGGTGCTTTGCCACTGAACTACACCCTCAGCCCCTTTTCATTTTTTATTTTGAGACAGGGTCTCACTAAGTTGCTTAGGGCCTAAGTTTTTTTTTTAAAGGGTAGAAAACATTTAATAAATCATAATCTGATAAAAGACATATCTAGATGTATAAAGCACTATTAGGATTCAAATAAAAAGAGAAATAACCTACAATTTTAAAATGGGAAGATAACCCAAACTAGACCTTTTTTGTCCAAAAATATACAAATGGTTAATAAGCGCATGATGTTCAACATCATTAGCCATCAGGGAAATGCAAATCAAAACTACAATGAAATATCACCTCATATCTGCTAGATATAATAAAAAAGATAAAATATCAGGAGGCTAGAGAGGATAGAGAAATTGAGATCCCATGCATTACTAGTGTGAATGTATAATGGTACAGCTGCTTTGGAAATAGTGCTTAGGGTCCAAGTTGCTAAGGCTGGTCTTGAACTTGTGATCCTCCTGTCTCAGCCTCCTGAGTTGCTGGGATTACAGGTGTGTGCCACCACACCTGGTAGTTCTATAGTCTTGTTTGAATTTAATTTATACATTTATTTTTATTTTTTACTTGTATAAAATTCTAAAAATAGGGATTTTATAACTGATGCTATGTTTGCACATATTTAAGTGTGTATATATTTTTATATACATATATGTGAATGTATATAGTTTAAGTCAATATCAAAGTGGCTATGAAGATTTTTTCCTTTAAAAGGGATTGAGACATTGAGTTTGAAAAATGAGGATTTACCCATTGAATGGTACACAATAAGCCAGCAGAAGCCTGAAATTATATATATTCTGTACCACAGGCTAGACTGTCTTCTTGAGTAATCAGCATACAGTTGTCTATAAGTAGAATGGAAGCTGGCCCCAGTTACTATGGCTGCATAACAAATCATCTCCAAACTTGGTGCCTTCATATAACTATTTATTATGCTATGAAATCTGTGGGTTAGGAATCTGGAAAAATAACAGGATGACCTTTTTCTACTCCATGATGTCTGGGCTTTCAACTGGAAAATGTGATGGCTAAGAGTTGGAATCCTCTGAAGGTTTATTCATTTGCACAACAGGAAGTTGATGCTGAAGTTGGTTGAGTGCTTCAGTTGCCTCCACCCGGGCTTCTCTATGTGGTCATTCTCTCTGGGATAGGTTTTGGTTTCCTCTAGTATGGTATCTAGGTTAAAAGGGCAAACTTCCCCAAAGAGAGAGAGAACCAAGCAAAAGTTGTCTATTGCACTTTGTGAAATTAAGCATTTCCAAAGAAGCTCATTACAATAGAACTCTTTAGCAAGTACCAGAGGGACACCTCAGGAGGAAACAAGATGATGAGCAAGCACTGGGAGGTTTATGAGGCAGGGGCTACTTGGGGCCTTTAAAAAAATCAAGATATTACTCCTGACTTTTTGTATCTGATCGAACATTCTTGTATGTTTGACCTGTTTATCCATAGCTTCACAGGATATACCCGTGACTTAACAAATCTTCTACAAATGCAGAAAGGTACCATCTCAGTCCAATGACCAGACTTTTCCCACCTTCTCTATGTAGTGCCTCACCACTGGATTCACTGATTCATGACTGCCTTGGTTCTCTGTCTCTTAAAGTTCTTACAGCTTCTTTTTCTTTGGAACATTCTTTCAGGACAACTCCTGGGCCAAGGTCACTCATTTCTGGCTCAGAATAAACTACCTTATTTTCCTTTAAAGCAGAGCTGTTATTTTGTGTCAGGACTTTTATGAATTGGACTTGAAAGTCACATATTCTATTTAATAGAAGCTAGTCACTAATGACAATCCATATTCAAAGAGAAGGGTATTAGAGTCCACCTTTTCAAAGGAATGTGTATCAAAGTTCTGGAATAACTTGTGGGTCTAAATATGGCTGTGATCCTTTTTGGAAAATACTACATGCCATAAAGACTATATAAAGATGTAGGATCCTCTTATTCCCAGAGATCTTTTGGTTACACATTTAATTTTTGTATTTGTTCTCACAATAACTTTAAACATCTGGGGGAAACATATACTGTCTACACTATTATAAGCATTGTAATGTGTTTTTGATGTATTATTTATGAATATTCAATACTGCTCTAGGAATTGAAAGAAATATGTTATGGTTTGGATCTTAAATGTCCCCCAAAGGTGCACACGCTAAAGACTTGGTTGACAGCCTGTGGCACTACTGGGAAGTGGTGGAATCTTTAGGAGATGGGATCTAGTGGAAGGAAGTTAGGTCACTGGGACCTCTGACTCCTCCTCCTCTCCCTTTGCTCTACCACATATTCTCTGCCACAATGTTCTTCCTCGCCACTGGTCCAAAAACAATGGAGTCAACTGAAACCTCTGAAACCATGAGTCAAAATAAACCTTTCCTCCTTTAAGTTGTTTCTCTCAGGTATTTTATCATAGCAGTGGAAAACTAGCACAGTAAATACGGGAGCTAATAGCTTGTGAAACATACTGAGATTCATCAAATGTATTAACTGCAGATAGTAAATAAGTTATTAATCTTTGAAGCATGTTAAAGACAGAATAAGTGCAACATGTCTGTGTTGAATGCAGATAATAAAAATGGGACAATTTAGAGTGCCATTAATAGACAAAATGGGCTAGAAGGACCAAATCTTTTTTTTTTTTAAACTAGGGGCTGGGGATCAAACCGAGGGGCCTCACACATACTTGGCAAGCATTCTACTGCTGAACTAACCCAGCACCTTAAATATTCATAAGGTAAAGATCGTGTCACTTCTAGATTGACAAATACTACCCCTAAATCAACCAATCACTGGTGAATTCCATCTGTCCCATATGAGCTCTGCCTAGGAAATGGATACAATCCATAGCTGTTTACCAGGCTAATTTATGGCAAGCTGTGACCAGGAATACTCTCCACAAGAGCAAGAATGTGTTGGCATCACCTTCTATCTGCTGAATGCTCTTGTTTGTCCTCAACTCTGGTCCTTACAATTATACCAGCAGTAACAAAGTCTGAGTTATTAAAGATAGAACATGAACAGTAACACCAAGATTCAGACACTTTGAAAAAAAAAAAAAAAAGATTCAGACACTATGATCCTTCCATTCCTCACCAGTCCCTTAGCCTGCTCCATCTCTTTCCCCTTACTGTGTTTTAAATTGACTTAATAGGGTACTGCTTATATTCTTATTAGATGTTGACCTTGCACCTCTTTTGTGAAGCAGCAGCTGAAGAGACTCTGGTACTGGTCATAGCTGACAAAAAACCCAAGGAAGGAGTCAAGACTGAGAACTATGATCATACTAATTTGAAGGTGGTGGAGCTGTAGAGTTCTGTGGTGCAGTTTTTAAGAGGCACATGCTGCTTAGTAAGCTAGTGAAAGCCTATTGTGAATGACAAGGTTTGTCAATGAAGAATGACCAGATTAGAGTGATGGACAATGAAACAGACACACCTGCACAATTAAAAATGGAGACCGGTACAAACAGAAACAAAATGTATCCCATTTGTTTACAATAAAAATAAATTTTAAAAAATCACAAAGAAAAAAAGAAAACATAAAAAAAAATGGAGACTGAAGATAAAATTGATGTGTTCCTGTAGCAGACAGGAAGTGCCTATTAAAAAGGGAATCTCCTGGGGCTGGGGAGATAGCTCAGTCGGTAGAGTGCTTGCCTTGCAAGCACAAGGCCCTGGGTTCGATCCCCAGCACCAAAAAAAAAAAAAAAAAAAAAAGGGAATCTCCTGTTTTATTCCAGAACTATATTCATGCAGACCAAGAATACATTCTCAATTAGATTCTACTACAATTTAGTTCTATTATATTTTGACTACTAATGATATAGTTTTCTCTATTCTTTCATTTTCCCTTTCCCAAATCTTTAATGTACATAAAGAAACTGGTATGTGTGCACAAGCATATTACTTTTTTCTTTTTTCTTCATTTTAAAAATGTCTTTGATTAAAAAAAAAAAAACAACCCAATCAATAAACAAGCTAAGGAACTGAACAGACACATCACAGAAGAAATATATCAACAAATAGATGAAAAAATGTTCAACATCTTTAGTAATTAGAGAAATGCAAATTAAAACGACACTGAGATTCCATCTCACCCCAGTCAGAATGGTAATTATGAAGAATACAAATAACAATAAATGGTGGCAAAGATGTGGGGGGAAAGGTACACTCATACACTGCTGGTAGGACTGCAAGTTGGTGCAACCACTCTGGAAAACAGTGTGGAGATTCCTCAGAAAACTTGGAATGAAACCACCATTAGATCCAGCTATCCCACTCCTTGGTTTATACCCAAAGGACTTAAAATCAGCATATTACAATGTTGCAGCCACATCAGTGTTTAAAGCAGCTCAATTTACAAAAGCTAAACTATGGAACCAACCTAAATGCCCTTCAACAGATAAATGGATTAAAAAATGTGATATATATGGAATATTACTCAGCCTTAAAGAAAAATGAAATTATGGTATTTGCGGGTAAATGGACAGAGCTGGAGAATATCATGCTAAGCAAAATAAGCCGATTCCAAAAAACCAAAGGCTGAATGTTTTCTCTGATATGCAGATACTAATTCACAATAAAGAAGGGATTAGGTAGAGGGGAATGAAGGGAGAAGAGGGGATATGAGGGTAGGAAGGAGAGTAGAATGAATCAAACATTATTACCCTTTGTACATATATAACTATATGACTAGTGGGATTCTACATCATGTACAACCTGAAGAATGAGATATTATACTCCATTATATATGATGTATCAAGTGCATTCTACTGTCATGTATAACTAATTAAAACAAATTAAAAATTTTTTTGATTTTTAAACTGATACATAAAACATGAACATTATATATATATTCATGTTTTCTGTATCAGTTTATACATATATATATATATATATATATATATATATACATATATACATATATTAATGGGGTCTTGGGTGCTATTTTTTTTTATTTTGTGTTTTGGTACTGGGGATTGAACTCGGGGGCACACAACCACTGAGCCACCTCCCCAGTCCTATTTTGTATTTTATTTAGAGACAGTCTCACTGACTTGCTTAGTGCCTCACTTTTGCTGAGGCTGGCTTTGAACTTGAGATCCTCCTGCCTCAGCCTCCCAAGCTGCTGGGATCATAGGTGTGCACCACAGTGCCCAGCTTTGTGTGATGTTTTGATACATGTATGCATTGTATAATGTTTAAGTTGAGTTCAATTTATATATCCCCTCCAACACTTATCATTTATTTTTTCTTTTAAAAAGTAATGGGGGCAGGGGTTGTGGCTCAGTGGTAGAGCACTTGCCTACCATGTGTGAGGCATTGGTTTAATCCTCAGCACCACATAAAAATAAATAAATAGAAAAAAGGTATTGTGTCCATCTCCAACTAAAATTACTTTTTTAAAAAGTAAAAGTAGGGTTTTCAAGATGGCGGACTAGAGGGCGGCTGCATTTCATGTTGCTCCAGGACGCAGGATTCAAAAGAGGAGATGGTGAGAGACTTGGGACCAACTAAAAGCCGCCGGGTGAGTCTCTCCCATTGGGGAGGTGTCCCGGATGGGGCAGTAGCCCCAGAACGCAGGGAACTTTGTGAAGTAGAGTTGCTCGGCGAGACACCCCTCCCCCCGCTGGAGCGGTAAACACAGACCACTGGGATCATCATAGAGGAGGTGGCTCAGCACAGCGCTTGGACTTGGAGCAACCACTGGGGCTCCGGGCGGCTGCCTGAGGAGGAGCTGCGTGGCGAGCTGTTTAGACTCAGAGCGATCGTTTCTGAACACCGGGGGGCTGCCCGGAGTAAGAGGAGAAGCACAGTGGGTCTAGGAGTGACTGCATCAGAGCCACAGGCGGTTGCCAGAGGAGGAGGCGAGTGGTGAGTTGTTTGGACTCAAAGCGACCGCTCCTGAACACCGGTGGCCTGCCTGGAGGAGGAGTGCGGTGGGTCGCTTGGTCTCCGAGCGACCGCTCCTGAACACCCGGGGAGCTACCCCGAGGAGGAGAAGGAACAGGGCGGGTCACTTGGACTTGGAGTGACTGCCTAGGGCTACGGGCGGTTGGTGGGAGGAGGAGACGCGAAGTGAGTTGCTTGGACTCCTAGTGACTGCGTCGGAAACCGGGGCGCTGTCCGGAGGAAGAGGTGTGTGGCGGGTCTCTGGGTCTCGGAGCTATTGTACGGGGCTCCAGGTGGCGGCTCAGAGGAGGGGCCGCATAGCCAGGCGATTAGGTGCAGAGCAGGGTCCCAGGAGCTAGGTGGCTTCTTGCTGGAAGAGCCGCACCTAGACATGCCTAGGGGCGGAGCGAAGTTTCCAGGACTGCGGGCAGATTCTCTGGGAGAGGCAGCCTAAGGAGACTCGCCTGTGAAGGGTGAGGCTCCCAGGCTCAGGAGGTAGGTCCGGGCCCCTGGGAACGTTGCAGAGGAAGGCAGCCCAGCCCAGGTGGTAGTTGTAGATTGAGGGGAACCTCTAGGAGGGGAACTGACCAGCAAGACCTCCCCACCGGGTGAGTCTTCCCCACCGGGTGAGGTTTTCCCACAAGGACGGTAAAACCAGAGACACAGGCACAAACAGGCCTTGCCTCAGCCCGCAGCCTGGTTCCCCTTTGGATGACCATTGGTCAACACGTGGAGGCACCTCTGCCCACTATCAGGGAATATACTCCACCTGAGGGTCACCAACCCTAGAGAGGCAGCTTCCTTGTGGAGCACCGCATTATCAACTTCCTCCAAGACTTCAGGCTACTGAAGAATAAGAGGGGATATACTAGAAATCTTTAGGGACATTATAAGTCAATAGAGGAAATCTGCAATATCTTAAGGACACACTGATTCCTGAACAATATGAGAAAACAAGGGAAGAAAATGCCCCAAACAAATCTAGATGTTACATCAATAAAATCCAACGACAGCATGGCAGAAGAAATGACAGAAAGGGAGTTCAGAATGTACATAATTAAAATGATCAGGGAAGCAAACGATGAGATGAAAGAGCAAATGCAGGCATTGAATGAGATGAAAGAGCAAATGCAGGCAATGAATGATAGCACCAATCGACAGTTAAAAGAGCAAATACAGGAAGCAAAAGATCATTTCAATAAAGAGTTAGAGATATTGAAAAAAAACCAAACAGAAATCCTTGAAAGGAAGGAAACAATAAACCAAATTAAGAACTCCATTGAAAGCATAAACAATAGGATAGAACACCTGGAAGACAGAACCTCAGATATTGAAGACAAAATATTTAACCTTGGAAACAAAGTTAAACAAACAGAGAAGATGGTAAGAAATCATGAATAGAATCTCCAAGAACTATGGGATATCATGAAAAGGCCAAATTTGAGAATTATTGGGATTGAGGAAGGCTTAGAGAAACAAACCAAAGGAATGAACAATCTATTCAATGAAATAATATCAGAAAATTTCCCAAATCTGAAGAATGAAATGGAAAATCAAGTTCAAGAGGCTTATAGGACTCCAAATACACAAAATTACAACAGACCCACACCAAGGCACATTATAATGAAAATACCGAACATACAAAATAAAGACAGAATTTTAAAGGCTGTGAGAGAAAAGAACCAAATTACATTCAGGGGGAAACCAAAAAGGATATCAGCAGATTTTTCAATCCAGACCCTAAAAGCTAGAAGGGCCTGGAACAACATTTTTCAAGCTCTGAAAGAAAATGGATGCCAACCAAGAATCTTATACCTAGCAAAACTTACTTTCAAATTTGACGATGAAATAAAATCATTCCATGATAAACAAAAGCTAAAAGAATTTACAAAAAGAAAGCCAGCATTACAGAACATTCTCAGCAAAATATTCCATGAGGAAGAGATAAAAAACAAAGAAGCAAATCAGCAAAGGGAGGAATTATCCTAAAGGAACTGTCAAATAAAGGAGGAACCAAGTTATGTCAAAAAAATAAATAAATAAATAAAATTTAAAAGATGAACCAAATGACCGGGAATACAAATCATATCTCAATAATAACCCTGAATGTTAATGGCCTGAATTCATCAATCAAAAGACATAGACTGGCAGATTGGATTAAAAAGAAAGATCCAACAATATGTTGCCTGCAAGAGACTCACCTCACAGAAAGAGATACCCATAGACTAAAGGTGAAAGGATGGGGAAAAACATACCATGCACATGGATTCAGCAAAAAAGCTGGGGTATCCATCCTCATTTCAGATAATGTGGACTTCAAGCCAAAGTTAGTCAGAAGGGATAAAGAAGGACATTTCATACTGCTTAAGGGAAGCATAAATCAGCAAGATATAACAATCATAAACATCTATGCCCCATGTATGTCAAACAAATCCTTCTCAATTTTAGAAACCAAATAGACCATAACACAATAATACTAGGTGATTTTAACACGCCTCTCTCACCACTGGACAGATCTTCCAAACAAAAATTGAACAAAGAAACCATAGATCTCAAAACACAATCAATAATTTAGACTTAACAGACATTTATAGAATATACCATCCAACCAAGAGCGAATACACTTTCTTCTCAGCAGCACATGGATCCTTCTCTAAAATAGACCATATATTATGCCACAAAGCTAATGTTAGCAAATACAAGAAGATACACTACCTTGTATTCTATCAGATCATAATGGATTGAAGTTAGAAATAAATGAAAGAGTAAAAAACAGAAACTACTCCAACACCTGGAGATTAAACAATATGCTATTATATGATGAATGGATAACAGAAGATATTAGGAAGGAAATTAAAAAATTCTTAGAGGTAAATGAGAACAAAGAAACATCATATCAAAATCTTTGGGACACTATGAAAGCAGTACTTAGAGGAAGATTTATTTCATGGAGCGCATTTAATAAATGAAGTAAAACTCAACAAATAAACGACCTAACACTACAACTCAAAGCCCTAGAAAAAGAAGAACAGACCAACACCAAAAGTAGTAGAAGATAGGAAATAGTCAAACTCAGAGCTGAAATCAACGAAATTGAAACAAAAGAAACAATACAAAAAATTGACAAAATAAATAGTTGGTTCTTCGAAAAAATAAACAAAATTGATAAACCTTTAGCCACACTAACAAAGAGAAGACGAGAGAAAACCCAAATCACTAAAATTCGGAATGAACAAGGAAATATCACAACAGACACAACTGAAATACAAAACATAATTAGAAGCTATTTTGAAAATCTATACTCCAACAAAATAGAAAATTTCGAAGACATCAACAGGTTTCTAGAGACATATGAATTGCCTAAACTGAACGAGGAGGACATACACAATTTAAATAGACCAATTTCAAGTAATGAAATAGAAGAAGTCATCAAAAGCCTACCAACAAAGAAAAGTCCAGGACCAGATGGGTTCTCAACCGAGTTCTACAAAACTTTTAAAGAAGAGCTCATTCCAATACTTTTCAAAGTATTCCATAAAATAGAAGAGGAGGGAACCCTCCCAAACTCATTCTATGAAGCCAATATTACCCTGATACCTAAACCAGACAGAGACACATCGAGGAAAGAAAATTTCAGACTAATATCCTTAATGAACATCGATGCAAAAATTCTCATCAAAATTTTAGCAAATCGCATACAAAAACATATTAAAAAGATAGTGCACCATGATCAAGTGGGTTTCATCCCAGGGATGCAAGGTTGGTTCAACATCAGGAAATCAATAAATGTAATTCACCATATCAATAGACTTAAAGTCAAGAATCACATGATTATTTCGATAGATGCAGAAAAAGCATTTGATAACATACAGCATCCCTTCATGCTCAAAACACTAGAAAAAATAGGTATAGTGGGAACATTCCTTAACATTGTAAAGGCCATCTACGCTAAGCCCATGGCTAATATTATTCTAAATGGTGAAAAACTGAAAGCATTCCCTCTAAAAACTGGAACAAGGCAGGGATGCCCTCTTTCACCACTTCTATTCAATATCGTCCTTGAAACTCTAGCCAGAGCAATTAGACAGACCAAAGAAATAAAAGGGATACGAATAGGAAAAGAAGAACTCAAACTATCCCTATTTGCTGATGATATGATGGTATACTTAGAGGAACCAGGAAATTCCACCAGAAAACTGTTAGATCTCATAAGTGAATTCAGTAAAGTAGCGGGATATAAGATCAATGCACATAAATCTAAGGCATTTCTATACATAAGCGATGAATCTTCAGAAAGAGAAATTAGGAAAACTACCCCATTCACAATAGCTTCGAAAAAAATAAAATACTTGGGAATCAATCTCACAAAATAGGTGAAAGACCTCTACAGTGAGAACTACAGAACACTAAAGAAAGAAATTAAAGAAAACCTCAGAAGATGGAAAGATCTCCCATGTTCTTGGATAGGAAGAATTAACATTGTCAAAATGGCCATACTACCAAAAGTGCTATACAGATTCAATGCAATTCCAATTAAAATCCCAATGATGTACCTTACAGAAATAGAGCAAGAAATTATGAAATTCATCTGGAAGAATAAGAAACCCAGAATAGCTAAAGCAATCCTAGGCAGAAAGAGTGAAGCAGCGGGTATCGGAATACCAGATCTTCAACTCTACTACAAAGCAATAGTAACAAAAACGGCATGGTATTGGTACCAAAATAGAAAGGTGCATCAATGGTACAGAATAGAGGACACGGACACAAACCCAAATAAATACAATTTTCTCATACTAGACAAAGGGGCCAAAAATATGCAATGGAGAAAAGATAGCCTCTTCAACAAATGGTGCTGGGAGAATTGGAAATCCATATGCAACAGAATGAAACTAAACCCATATCTCTCACCGTGCACGAAACTAAACTCAAAATGGATTAAGGACCTCGGAATCAGATCAGAGAACTTGCATCTTATAGAAGAAAAAGTAGGTCCAGAGCTTCAACATGTCGGCTTAGGACCAGACTTCCTCAACAGGACTCCCATAGCACAAGAAATAAAAGCAAGAATTGATAAGTGGGATAGATTCAAACTAAAAAGCTTTCTCTCAGCAAAGGAAACTATCAGCAATGCGAAGAAAGAGCCTACAGAGTGGGAGAAAATCTTTGCCAATCAGACTTCAGATAGAGCACTAATCTCCAGAATCTATAAAGAACTCAAAAAACTCTACACCAAGAATGCAAATATTCCAATCGACAAATGGGCTAAGGAAATGAATAGACACTTCACAGAAGAAGATCTACAAGCAATCCACAAACATGGAAAAATGTTCAACATCTCTAGTAATAAGAGAAATGCAAATCAAAACCACCCTAAGATTCCATCTCACCCCAATTAGAATGGCGATTATCAAGAATACAAGCAACAACAGGTGTTGGTGAGGATGTGGGGAGAAAGGTACACTCATACATTGCTGGTGGGGCTGCAAATTAGTGCAGCCACTGTGGAAAGCAGTGTGGAGACTCCTTAGAAAACTTGGAATGGAACCACCATTTGACCCAGCTATCCCACTCCTTGGCCTATACCCAAAGGACTTAAAATTAGCATATTACAGAGATACAGCCACATCAATGTTCATAGCTGCTCAGTTCACAATAGCCAGATTGTGGAACCAACCTAGATGTCCTTCAATGGATGAATGGATAAAGAAAATGTGGTATATATATACAATGGAATATTACTCAGCCATAAAGAATGATAAAATTATGGCATTTGCAGGGAAATGGATGAAATTGGAGAATATCATGCTGAGATAAGCCAATCTCAAAAAACCAAAGGACAAATGATATTGCTAATAAGTGGATGATGACACATAATAGGGGGTGGGAGGGGTTAGTGTTAGGGTTAGAGTTAGGGTTAGGGAGGGGGGCAAGAATGGAGGAAGGAAGGACTGTATAGTGGGAAAAGAGGGGTGGGAGGGTTGGGGGGAGGGAAAAAATAACAGAATGAATCAAACAACATTACCCTATGTAAATTTATGATTACACAAATGGTATGCCTTTACGCCATGTACAGAGAAACAACATGTATCCCATTTGTTTACAATAAAAAAAAAGTAAAAGTAATGATATATTTGAATGAACATCAAATGAAGATAGAATGGGGAAAAATATTGACTCTGTTAAAATACCTTTCTCTGTTAGTGAGTGTCATATTCATTTAACTCTTTATATTCCAGATCATTTTGCTCTATTTTCACATACACACACACACACACAACAAAAGTCCTTGCATATCTTATCTGGAGGGTTTTTGTTGTTTATCATTGCAAAAGCAAGTTTTTTTGTTTTGTTTTGTTTTTATGTACTGGGGATTGAACATAGGGACACTCTACCACTGAGCTATATCCCTAGCTCGTTTAAAACTTTTATTTATTTATTTATTTATTTATTTTGAGACTGGGTGTTGCTAAGTTGCTTAGGATGGCGATCCTCTTGCCTCAGTTTCCTGAGTAGCTGGGATTACAGGTGTGGACCACCATGCTCAGGAACAATTTTATGATTTTTTTGTATGTAGCTGTTAAAATGTAAGGCAATTTGTCTTTAAGTAGGGATAAATTATTCTAAAAATCCTAATTTCCAGCCAGGTGCATGGTTCACGACTGTAATCCCAGCAGCTTGGTAGCCTGAATCATAAATTCAAAGCCAGGCTCAGAAAATCAGCAAGGCCCAAGGCAAATTAGCAAGACCCTGTCTCAAAAATAAAACAGGTTGGGAATGTGGTTCAGTGTTTGAGCACCCATGAGTTAAATCCCCAGTACCAAAACAAACAAACAAACAAAAAAACTAATGAACTGTGACTCAACATCTTAATTTGAGTCTTTCTGTTCCTTGATCTCTTGGATGGCCTAACTAGTAGCGAGATATCATTAAATTCACACAGCAACCTTACAAGGAAGAAATTATTATTCTTAGCCTATAGATGAGGAAACTGAGTCTCAAAGAGGTTAAGTAACTTGCCCAAGGAAAAAGCTAATAAATAAGGGAACTAGAATTCATGCCCAGAATGATATGGTTTCTTGATTCATGTTTTCACTGATTTTATTCATTTTTGTATTTTCAATAACCTAACATGATGCTTGGCACATAGGAGACATTATTTGATAACCTTAATTAAATGAATGAATCTTTCCTTTTAATTTATTTGCCATGGGGCCTACATCTCCATTTTCTAATAGAATTGATGTGATTATTATTTAAAGTTAATATACATAAAAAATTTCACCCAACATTTAATCTCGACTGGTTGCTTTTAAGAAAGGTTTTCTTCCCCCATTCTAAGCTAGGCTTTATTTATTTATTTATTTATTTATTTTGTGCTGGGGATCGAACCCAGGGCCTTGTGCTTACTTCAGATAGCTAGCTATTCACAAAACAGGTGCACACATTTCAGCTTCAATCTACTTAAATCTCTTTCACCTTATTTATGTAAGACCAAACTATTTTTTCTTTCTGTTGTAGTTATCTTTAGATAAGTGAGAGCAATGATTGGTAACTCAACCAAATTGCTGTCACGGTCAGTAGCCACTGTCTATTGTCCTTATAATACACGGAAGTGCTGCCCTCTCCACCCCTTATTATGTTGGCTTTGAAAAGGGCAAGTAGTAGGGAGACTCTGGAGTCTACTGCTTTTTAGCTGGATTAGTCTTAGTTATTTATCCTAAGGCTCAGTTTCTCCCTCTGTGATGGGAGGGAAGTTGCAATATCTACCTGGCAGACATGTTCTGACCATTAAAAAAGGGAATTTGCAATAAGATGCCTGGTACAGGTCCTGGCATTTTCTGAAAGCTCAATATTATTAATAGTTGAAAGGATTTCAAAGAGGTTTCAAAATACTGCCCTGATTTAGTAGTTTTTTCCTCTCCTTGTTCTCAAGCCGAGTTCACACATACTTCCTCCGCAACCACTTCCTCTTTACGGTCGCTGAAATGCAAAACAAAGTCAACTTTTTTCACATTAACTTTTTAACGCGCCCCCCGCCCCACAGACTCCCACCAACCAGCGCGTTCTTTACGCCTCCCACGGTGCGCCGCCCTGCAGCCACCGGGCGGTCTCTCAGGACTGGCCCAGTCAGCGCAACCTACCGAGTTCCTGGGTACCACGAGGACTAGCTGTGGACTCTCGACCTGGCATGCTGGGCATACACCAGGTGAGGAGACTGGGGGCGGGCCGAGTGCGGCTAGCAGCCGGCAGAGGATTGGGGAGCCGGGCAAGAGGGGGCGTGGCCCGGAGAAGTGGGCGTGGTCCAGCGGCGCACTTTGAGTCCTTCAGTGGGCAGGTGGGAGGTGAGGCCAGTGTAGTGAGATGAGGCCAGAGATGGCGGGTGGAGCCCCGAGGCGGGGTGGAAGCCGACCTAAGCAGTGGGTGACCCTCAGAGCCGGACGGGACCTACAGAACAGACCGATGCCGTGGAGAAGCCCTCAGGCTGCAGGCGGAGGGGCGGGGCCAGCTCAGTGGAGTGGGGCGGGGCTGGCTCGCCGGCCGGGGTGTGGGGGCGGGCCCCGACGCAGGGGGCGGGCCCGGCTCTGTGGAGTGAGGCGGGGTCGACCGACGTAGGCGGCTCCCTGAGGCGGGGAGGCGGGGCTGGCAAGGGATGGGGGCGGGCCCCGACGCAGGGGCGGGCCCGGCTCTGTGGAGTGAGGCGGGGTCGACCGACGTAGGCGGCTCCCTGAGGCGGGGAGGCGGGGCTGGCAAGGGATGGGGGCGGGCCCCGACGCAGGGGCGGGCCCGGCTCTGTGGAGTGAGGCGGGGTCGGCCGACGTAGACGGCTCCGCTCAGAGTCCCGAGTCAGCGTAGAGGGGCGGGTTCGGCCGACCCGCGGGCCAGCTGTAGCCTGTCCTAGTTGGGTGCTGGCCTGCCGCGCTCCGGCAGCTCTGGCTGAGTCTGCGCGATGGGCGACCCGGAAAGGCCGGAAGCGGCCAGGCCCGAGCAGGATGAGGTAAATGCTGCTGTAGCTTCATCCTCCGTTCGGCAGTCAGGCCAAACCTTTGCATGACAGGTTGCGGCTGCAACCTGCAAATGGCAGGACCGCTATGGGGAATTTTATTCATTACTGTTAGAAACCCGGTGCAGGCCCACGGCGCGCCCTCGCGGAGCGACCGGGAGGTCGTCCCCGGGAGGGGTGAGAAGGGAGCCGGGTTTCTTCCCCGCCCGGCCGCTCTGCTCTGGGGCCAGCCAAGGGCAACGCTCCGAGGCTTCAGGCTGGGAGAGGCGCAACCCTTTGTTTTTCTGTCTTCACTCTCCCTTGTTCTGGAACCCTGGCCGGGAGACTGAGGCAAGGAAGGGACTGTGGCGGATGTACTGCAGAAATGCGTAGCATCCCCGGGTGGTTAAAAAGGTTTGGAAAACGCGTTTGGGAATTGACGCAGATGGATGGGGTGGAGTTGACCGGTGAAAAGGGGACGGGAAATCTTAATAACAATAAAAAAAATTAGATGAGGAGGCCAGATTGACTCAGACCGAGACTGTATATCTTTGGAGTGCCAGTTTCTCTTTAAACAGTGGAAGTGATACTTCCCTCACAGAGAAATAAGTGCTTTATGCAAAGAGCCATGAAAGTTGTAGGTACTTAATAAACCCAAGAACTCGTTCATCCTCTTTGCTTCTATGCTAATAAAAGTATGCAAAACAGCAAATAAACTGGGATTTAGTAGATTGTAGGGTTGTATGGTAGTTTAAATTGTTGCTCTGTAATTTGCATCCGTCATTTTTTTTTTTGCAAATACTTCTAAACCATTTGAAATTAGAGAAATACTTATTGTACTTGAACCTGTTTCTGTGTGGACTTGTAATGATATGGAGGGAACATGAAAGTCTCAACTCGCAGCTTAGCCCTTTTACAAAGTTGTAGATTCCAAGTTTGAGATTTTATTTTATTTTGATTTTGCAAACATTTGTAATTAGCAAATTGTAAATATCTCTTGAACCAAATACATTCTCCACTCCTGGGAGAACTTTGGTGTTTTGCTAATGGCACCAGTAGTCATGCTGACCTAACACCTGGGCTGTGTGATTTTTTTTTTTTTTTTGAATTTGCAATTATCTTGCTAGAGCCCCCTGATTAGCTGGGATTACAGAGGAACAATACCATGCCCAGCTGGAAGTTAACTTTTTTATTACAAAGACAGAGGCTGAATTTTATATCTAGAATGAATTTTATTGAGTATTTTAGTACAAAGGTTTTTAAATTGAGATACAAAGATGCCTTAAGTGCCTTGTTTCTCTAGATGCGATAGTGTCACATGGGCCTTCTTCATTAGTCCCCTGAGTACTTTGTAAAAAATGTTAATTACTGGGCCCACACTCCAGATCTAGTAAATCAAAGTCTGTTAGGGTGAGTCTAAGTCTGCATTCATAGCAAGCACTCTGGTGATCTTAGTACACCTCTGGGCATGTTTATTATGTATGCCTGTAGTTCCAGCGATTTGGGAGGCTAAGGCAGGAGGATTGCAAGTTCAAGACCAGCTTCAACAATTTAGTGAGACCTTAAGCAAATTTGTGAGAACCTGTCTCAAAATAAAAAATAAAAAGGGCTGGGGATGCAGCTGAGTGGTTAAGTACCCACAGTTCATTGTGACATATTTATACATGCATATAACATAATTTGATCCATTTCATTCCCAGATACTTCTCACTGAGCTTCCCTTCTACCTCCCATGACCCCCCTGGTCTCTTCTATTTTAAAGATATCCATTTTTTCCCCTTTTTTTCTAACTTCTACATATGAAAGAAAATACATGACCTTTGACTTTGAGTCTGACTTATTTTGCTTAACATTATGCTCTCTAGTTCCAGTCATTTTCCTAGAAATGCAATTTCATTTTTCTTTGTAGTTGAATAAAACTCCATTGTGTATATATACCACATTTGTTTTCTCCATTCATCTGTTAGCAGACACTTAGACTGATTCCATGACTTGGCTATTGTGAATTGCATTGCTATAATCAGGGGTGTGCATGGTCTTTGTCATATGCTGACTTCCTTAAGATAAATACCAAGTGCTGTAGTTGAGTTTTATGGTGTTTCTGTCACCAGGGGAAAAATATCTCTGGAAAATGGTCCTGAGAAATTCCCAGAGAAGGGACTATTCAACTCAGGACAAGCAGGGTCCTTGACCTATGCCACAGAAAAGAATTTGAACACGCATCAGTACAGGCACAGAATTTTATTTAGGAAGGAATACATGTTCAAGGGTAGGCCATCTTGAGAATGAGAGAAGTCTTTTGGGATAAAGAAAGAAATATTAGAGAAAACATTTGACTTTTGGTTTTTTGGGATTGGCTTATTTTGCTTAGCATGATATTCTTCAGCTCCATCCATTTACTGGCAAATGCCATAATTTCATTCTTTTTTAAGGCTGAGTAATATTCCATTTATATATATATATATATATATATATATATATATATATATATATATATATTTTATTCATGCATCTGTTGAAGGACATCTAGATTGGTCCCATAGTTTAGCTGTTGTGAATTGAGCTGCTATAAACACTGATGTGGCTGCAACACTATAGTATGCTGATTTTAAGTCTTTTGGGTATAAACCAAGAAGTGGGATAGCTGGGTCAAATGGTGGTTCCATTCCAAGTTTTCTGAGAAATCTTCATACTGCTTTCCATAATGATTGCACCAATTTGCAGTTCCACCAGCAATTTATGAGTATACCTTTTCCCCCACATCCTCCCGGAATGTTTTCTCTGATATGGATGAAATTCACAATTGGCGGGGTTTGAGAAGAATTGAGTTAATGTAGATTAGGTAGAGGAGAGTGAAGGGAGGGGAGGGGGGGAAGGGGAAAGGAAGGGTAGTAGAATGAATCAGACATTATTACCCTATGTACATATATAACTATACAACCGGTGAGATTCTACATCATGTATAACCAGAAGAATGAGAAATTATACTCCATTATATATGATGTATCAAAGTACATTCTACTGTCGTTAAAACATTTAAAAATTTAAAACAAACTGAAGATAAAAAACTACTAAGTTTTTAAAAGAAAAAGAAAGAAAGAAACAGACTCTCGAGGGAGAATTCCAGCTGTCCTGAAAATGAGAAGCTTTGGGAATAAAGCAAGGAATACAAGGAAGAATGTGGCCATCTCCAGAGGGAGACAGCAACCCCTAGGTTTGTGGTGCTATTTATAGAGGGACAGTAGCTAGGAGCTGAACTAGTGGTAGAGCCAGGGCCAAGTTGCACAATCTTGTGCCAGTTTTTCTAGCACTTGTATATTGCCTTCATGTTACTCTTTGCATTTAAGTTCATGGGGTCAAGGGTGTGTGGGCCAAGGGTGTGGTCTGGGTTTTTTACTTTGTATTCTGGAGGTTCCTAGGTATTTCCTGCATTCCAAAGGTTCATGGGCCCTTCTCTTTTGAGATTCAGTATTTTTTTCTTTTTCTGTATTACTAAATTTCCTATTTCAGTTCCATTCCTAGTCTTTTGAGGAATCTCCATACTGATTTTCATAGTGCTTACACTAATTTACATTCTCTGTGTAAATGTGTCTGTGCCCCTCCCCCACTTCCTTGCCATTGCTGGGCAATCTTGTCCGGGCATGCTCAGGCACCTCTTCATAATAGAAGACCAGAAACTAAGGCAAAAGAAACTGGGTGATAGTTTGTAAAAGGCAGTGGAATATTGATAAGGAATGCCTCCTGCTGAACTGCATTTCAAATTGTCATCACTTTACATGTTTATAGCAGCACAATTCACACTGGTCAAACTATGGAACCATCCTAGATGTCCATCAACAGATGAAAGGATAAAGAGTGTGTTATATATACACAATGGAGTTTTATTCAGCCATAAAGAAATATGAAACTATGTCATTTCAAGGAAAATGGATGAAACTAGAGATCATTATATTAAGTGAAATGAGTTAAACTCTGAAAGTCAAGGGTTATTTATTTTCTTTCAAATACAAGAGATGAAAATGGAAAAGAAAGGTGGGTTGGACCTCATGAAAATCAAAGGGAGATCAATAGAGGGCAGGGACCAAAGAGAGGGAGGTGGGGAGGGAGGGGTGAAATTCTGGGGAGTGATATTGGTCAAATTATATTGTTACATTTGTGCATGTGCAAATATGCAGCAACAGATCCCATTATGTGGAACTATAATGCACCAATAAAAAAAAGTATAGAAAAAATTTTCATTACTTCACACTTGTGTAGCTACAACTTAATTATCTCTCTACTTCTAATCTTACCTGATGTTCAATTCCATTTATTATTGCCAGGTCAATCTTTCATTAAGCTAGTGCTTTGATGTCACTCTCCACAATACAAGGTCACCTTAATGTCTCCATTTTCACACACATACTCACAGAAGCCAATTTTTTCAGGCCAGCAAAGTACAGAAGTAACTTTTTTCATGGCAAATTCTACTTCTTAATTTAGGTCTTCATTTCAATTGCTAAAATTATTATCTTAGTTGGTAGCAAAATCTAGTGTTTTTTTTTTCTTTTCTAATTCGTTCTACATGCGATTCATCTTCCTAATGTCACTCTGTCTTAATTCCATTCACTTCTATGACTGTTCACAGTTGTAGTCCAAATGTAGCTCACAATGGGTGGCAGCATCTGGGCATTGAGAACAAGTGGAGCAAGTTGGAGCATGAGCCTCTGGGCCCCCAGATGTTTGCAGATCTTTGGCTCACAAATTTAGCTCTTAGTTGACATCCATAGTCTGTATCCTTTAGGGAATTTCTCTCGTCTGTGGACCCTTAGCTTTAGTCAAATCAGAGTGATGACCTCTGCTTGTCCTGCATTCATTTCAGTCTGTTTTCATCCCAGCTGATTCCCCTTCTTCCATCTGCTCTTTAAGGCTTCATCTTTGCTTGTCTTGCTGTTCTCTATACAGTCTCCCTGGATAATCACATCCATTCCCTTGGCAACCATTAATAGGATCTTCATCACTCCTGTGGCCACAGTGTTATATTTTTAGCAGCCTACTGGTCACCTTGAAACTGAATTCATTCTCTTTTTTATTGACAAAGTTGACTTTATGGACACTTCTGTGTCTACTACTTATTGTTGTTACTTGGGTTGTTGGACAAGCTAGTTTAAGTTCTGTGAAACGTTCAGTGTGAGAAGCAAGGGATTTTTCTGATTTATTCAGTTTTTCTTTAGATATTGAGCAACTTCTCTGTACCTCTTATTTCTTGTTTATCATGCAATTGCTGGAGATTTTTAGCAAGAATTCTGTAGAATATCTCTTAATTGTGTGTGTATGTGTGTGTGTTACTACTTCTGTTTGTTTTCCTTATTTAGGCAAGAGATGGGTAGTGCAATAAATTTTAAATTATTTTTCCCACCTCCAATTTCTCTATAAAACTACCCACCCACATTTCTACAAGAGTTCTTAGTTACTTGTCTGGTTAAAAACCTTCAGGGGCTCCCAATAGTTTTCATGTTATAGGCCAGATGCCAAAGTGTTGTATATCAAAGTAGGCCACATTGACCTGCTCCAAAGACTTCTTAATTTCTATTTAATGAAAATACAAAATAGACATATTCAGCCTAAACTCAGATCAAATTTAGAGATGGAATACATATTTTAAAAACAGCTAATTTTTTGTTTTAGCGGAACAATGACACTGAGATAAAGTATCAAAACAGTTGTATCAAAGTGGTTACAGGTAGCTGGGCACATGCCTGTAATCCCAGTGGCACTGGAGGCTGAGGCAGGAGGATCACAAATTCCAAGTCAGCCTCAGCAACTTACTGAGCCCTGTCTCATAATAAGAAATAAAAAGGGTTGAGGATGCCAAGCACAGTGGCACATGCCTGTAATCCCGACAGCTCAGGAGTCTGAGGCAGGAGGATCAAGAGTTCAAAACCAGCTTCAGCAAAAGTGAGGCACTAAGTACCTCAGTGAGACTCTCTCTCTAGATAAAATACAAAATAGGGCTGGGGATGTGGCTCAGTGGTCAAATGCCCCTGAGGTCAATCCTCATTTACCCCCCCGCAAAAAAAACAAACAAACAAAAAAAGGGTTGAGGATGTGACTCAGTGATTAGTACCCCTGGATTCAATTCCTGATACCACCAAAAAAAAAAAAAAAAAAAAAAAAAAAAAGTGGTTATAGGAAAATAGCTATGGCAAAATCTCTATATATTTACTGTCTTAGTTTTTCATTGCTGTGACTAAAACACCTGACAAGAGAAACTTAGAAGAGGAAAGACTTATTTTTGGCTCATGGTTTCAGAGGTCTCAGTCCATGGTCAATTGCAGAAGCATCATGGTGGAAGGGCATGGCAGAATGAAGCTACTTGGCTCATGGCAGCTGGGAAGCAAAGAGGTGGCGCAGGGTCAGATATAGTCCCAAAGGCCATGCCCCTAGTGATTTATTGCCTCCAACCATGATTTACTCAGCAAAAGCTCTTAGTAGTGCATTTAGTCATCAGTAAGAATAATCCACTGATAAGGTCCCAGCCTGCATGTCCTAATCATTACCTAAAAGCCCCACCTCTGAACCTTGCTACATTGAGAACCATGCTTTCAACACCGGAGCCTTAGGGGACATTCCAGATCCAAACCATAATATTTATATTTCCATGGACTTTAACACCATGACCCTTTTCCCAAACAAAATCGTAAGTGTAACCACTTGATGGAATCCTTTTTTGACTATTAGCATAATTTTATTTAAATTAATATTTATAAGATTATAAAGTTAGTCAATAGAATTATGAGACTTTTGATGAACCCACTTTTTGAATTGGGGTATAGATGAAAGTTGAACAAACTTAGCAAGCAGTGTCTTTGTGTATTTATCAGACATTTTCTTGATCAACTAGCTGTTAACCAATTCTGTTGATTAGTCAGCTTTGTAAAGGATATAGATACTCATGAGCTGTAGAATACACATGGCTAGGAGTAGGCTGCTCTTTCATGTACCCACAAACTTCTGTTTTCACTGTCTGAGTTGTAACTTAGGACCAGTTTTCTTAAATTCCAATTCTATTTATGTCAGTTGTACATGTATTTTAATACTTGCAATTTAATTAAATATTATGTAAACTAATAAAGTACAAGTATGAAAAGAAAGCTGTATGAAATTTAGATTGAAACCTTTGGAAAACTCAGTAAAGGTGAGTTGTTAAAAATGAGCTCTTCTAAAATATGGATTCTTAGCATAGGTCCACATAGGGCACCCAAAAGAGCCCTACTTGAACCTCCTGCATTGTATTAAAATGTACACCATGAAATAAGCACTATGTCATCTCTAGTGCAGTTCAAAGCTTACATATCCTCTCTTCCACATTGCAAAATCCACATTTTATGAGGATAGAATGGAATAATGTATATACAAACATGGCTTTCATTTCAATATAAAGGTATACTCAGCAGTTTTATGCATCCTGACACTGATCAATTATGTATCAGTGTGTAAAAGATCCCATTCAGGATTAGGATGGTTAGTGCCAAAGGTTACTGTTTGTGGTTTCATTCCCAACTCTATGTGCACTCTATAGCAAATGGAGTAGATAGAGAAGTCCAGCCCTGAATCGATTTCTGTACCTCTGAAAAATTACATAGCAAAAAGAAGACTGCAGAGTAG
Organism: Sciurus carolinensis; assembly: GCF_902686445.1. NCBI lineage: Eukaryota > Metazoa > Chordata > Mammalia > Rodentia > Sciuridae > Sciurus > Sciurus carolinensis. Next base: position 36,638,174 of record NC_062213.1, read on the forward strand.
TATCACAGTGCTCCAACATGATAATAAAAGCATAATCTAGATGAACTAAAGGAAGAGCAATGTAGATCAAAACAGGTTGAATATACCTGTTGAGTGTAAATCTCTGCTTTTTCATTTGGGCCTCAGTTCTAGCTAATCTCAGTTATATTTGAGTACCTCATTTTTTAAGCCTCTCCAACCATTCTTTATTTCACGTGCAGAAGTTCCTTTTGATAGAAGATATTGATTCATCAAATAATAAGCCAGTATAATAACTTTTTGAATATATGGACAACCTTTAAAAGATCAACCAGTAGTCTCAGTAGTCAATAATATAATAATTTTTAAAGTTGATAGCACTTGAGAATGTACAAAGTACTTTATTTATTTGCAGTGCTAGGGATTGGACCCAGGGTACTCCACCACTGAGCCCCAGCCCCAGCCCTTTTTATCTTTTCTTTTGAGACAGGGTCTTGCTCAGTTGCTGAGGATGCCCTTGACCTTGTCATTCTCCTCTTCAACCTCCCAAGTAGCTAGGACTATAGGTGTGCACCGCCACTCTCAGCCAAAGTACTTTTATTTATATTAACTCCTCTAAACTTTCTAACAGTCACTTGAAATAAGCACAGAAAATATTATCTTTGAATTGCAAATAATAATATTCAGGTTAAGTGATTTGGCTGAGAACATGAATATTAGTATGCCCTTGTAAGTGAAAACAATTTTGTAATATAAAGAACAGTCTGGGGGCTGGGGAGATAGCTCGGTTGGTAGAGTGCTTGCCTTACAAGCATAAGGCCCTGGGTTTGATCCCCAGCACCCAAAAAAAAAAAAAAAAAAAAAAACCAATCTGAAAATGTGAATAGGAATAACAGATTGGTATATGGGATGGCTAAAATAAAGAAAGACTGATAAATTGTCGGTAAGGAGTTTTCAGATAAATGTAGTATTTCATTTAAGACTAGTAAGAAACATTAAAATGCGAAAGTGGTTTATAAAAGGCCTATTCATGGCACCATCTATATCAGAGTGGTACTGAGGAGATATTTGGTCTGCAAACAGAAATTTTCCCACCATGACATTTATGGACCTAGCTTTGTACTTATTGTCTAAATAGCAATAACTACAAAAATTTTTGAGTGCCTATTATGCATCCGGCATGTTTAAGCACTTTAAAAAATTTGTTCTTTTTAGATATGCATGACAGTAGAGTGTATTCTGACATATTATACATACATGGAATATATCTTATTAGGATCCCATTCTTGTGGTTGTACATGATGTGGAGTTTCACTGGTCATGTATTCATATATGAGCATAGGAAAGTGATGTCTGATTCATTCTGCTGTCTTTTCTATTCCCATTCCCTCTCCCTTCCCTTCATTCCCATTTGTTTAATCCCATGAACTTCTGTACTTCTTCTCCCTACCTTCCCTTGTTATGGTTGGCATCCACAAATCAGAGAGAATATTTGGTCTTTGGTTTTTGGAATTGACTTATTTCACTTAGCATTGCAGTCTCTAGTTCCATCCATTTACTGGCAGATGCCATAATTTCATTCTTTATGGATAATGTGCCATTGTGTATTTATGCCACATTTTCTTTATCCATTCATATGTTGAAGGGTACCTACGTTGGTTCCATAACTAGGCTATTGTGAAGTGAGCTGCTGTAAACATTGATGTGGCTCCATCACTGTAATATGTTGACTTTAAAGTCCTTTGGGTATAAGCTGAGGAGTAGGATAACTGGGTCAAATGGTGGTTCCATTCCAAGTTTTCTGAGGAATCTCCATATCCTCGCCAACATTTATTGTTACTTATGTTCTTGATAATTGCCATTCTGACTGGGGTGAGATGGAATCTCAGTGTTTTGTTAATTTGCATTTCTCTATTTCTCTAATTGTTGGAGATGCTGAACATTTTTTTCATATATTTGATTTTTTTTGGAGGGGGTAATGTTTTTGAGTTCTTTATATCCTGGAGATTAATGCATCTGAGGTGCAGGTGGCAAAGATTTTCTCCCATTCTGTAGGCTCTCTCTTCACATTCTTGATTGTCACCTTTGCTGTGAAGAAGCTTTTTAGTTTGTTACCATCCCATTTATTGATTCTTGATTTTACTTCTTGTGCTTTAGGAGTCTTGCTTAGGAAGTTGGTTTCCTAAGTCGACATGATGGAGAGTTGGGCCTACATTTTCTTCTAGGAGGTGCAGGGTCTCTGGTCTAATGCCTAGGTCCTTGATCCACTTGGAGTAGAGTTTTGTGCAGGGTGAGAGATAAGGGTTCAATTTCATTCTACTCCATAGATTTCCAGTTTTCCCAGCACCATTTGTTGAAGAGGCTCTCTTTCCTCCACCTTTGTTTAGTATGAGATAACTGTATTTATGTGGGTGTGTCTCTATGTCTTCTATTCTGTTCCATCGGTCTTCATGTTTGTTTTTGTGCCAATACCATGCTATTTTTGTTACTATAGCTCTGTAGTATAATTTAAGGTCTGGTATTGTGATGGTTCTTGTTTCACTTCTCTCGCTAAGGATTGCTTTGACTATTCTGGGCCTCTTATTTTTCCAAGTGAATTTCATGACTGATGTTTAAGCACTCTTAATCATTAGAATAAATCTGTGAGGAAGACATTATTTTGCAACTGCTCAGAGAGGTTGGGCAACTTCCTATAGTCGTGCAACTAGCCAAACTCTATTAGCCAGCTGCAAGATAATAGTAGGATTTAATCCAGGTAGACTGGCTCCCACACCTATGTTGTCTCCCAGCTTTTCCAGCTGTGTGTTTAGTTATGAATAAAGATGAAATGTCTTCATACCTAGGGTGTTTGCACTTTGTTTTTCAAAGAGGTTATCTTCAGATACCAATGAAATGGAAGTGAAGTCTAATGAAGAGCCACTCCTAAGAAAGAGTTCTCGCCGATTTGTCATCTTTCCCATCCAGTACCCTGATATTTGGAAAATGTATAAACAGGCACAGGCATCCTTCTGGACAGCAGAAGAGGTATGTGGCATCATCTTCATTAGCACTCATGTCCTATAATGCAGTGTCGACTTCCTGTGTTATAACATATAGAAACATTTTATCTTATAACTTACATTGAATAAGACCAGTTGTATAAGATGAAGTTCAGAATTATTGAGACTAAATATAGTGTTCTCCAATGTTTTAGACTACTGTCTGTAAACAAATTTTCTGCTGCAAAAAATGGCATCCTGTTTTGCCTGATGCTTTGTCTTGTTTAGGGATACTGGAGATTGAACCCAGGGTTACTCTACCACTGAGCTATATCCCCAGTCCTTTTTATTTTTCATTTCGAGACAGGGTCTCACTAAGTTGCCAAGGCTGACTTTGAACTTGCTATCCTCCTGCCTCAGCTTCCTCAGTAGCTGCAATTACAGACATGTGCTACTATGCTCAGCTCCAGATTTTTACTTCTAATATATTTTAGGACAATTTCTACTTTTAAACATTTTTGGTTTGCTATGGCCATATAGATTAGCCTTTACTTATGGTCAGCAGACTAAGCAAAGTTGTAACTATAGTTAAAAAAAAAAAAAAGACTGAAAGCTTTAGGGCCCCTGCTTTCATTTAAACAAATTATGTGAATTGCTTGATTGATTATTCAAAAGGAGCTGTCACACAAAGTGACCATCCAGGCAGTGTACTTGCTCGTGACTCTACCAGGCTAACTTCACAGTTCTTCCAGTCTGGCCCTGGCTCAGCAGCATTAAAACGCATACAAGGACTGAGGATGTGGCTGAGAGGTAGAGCACTTGCCTAGTGTGCAGAAGACTGGGTTCCATCTCTGGCACCACAAAACAAAACAATATCCTGATACAGTTCCCCCTAACAGGTTAACTGTAGAATGTTGTTTGTTAGTGTGACTTTTTCCACCAAGGAAATGAGTTGAACACAGCAAATTAGATAATACTTGCTGGTTTGGTAAGGACAGGTGGTTATGCAAATGATTGCTTTGTAGTCTAGTTGAACACACACATAGTTATTGCTTTCATCTTGCCCCGTGTATATACACAGAAGTAGTGTCTCTATTTCTATAGATAGATGTTATCTATTTGCATCTGTCTGTTTTTCAAGAGACTTATTCTATACATGTAAACATACCCTGTGAACAATGCAGGCTCTAGGGCTGGCTGCTTAGGTATAAATTCTGCTCTTTCACTTACCAGTTGTAGAACTAGGAACGTTGCTTTACCCTCTTTGTGTATTGTCATTGATAAATGAGGCTAATAGTACCTGGCTCATTGGGTTGTTGTGAGGACTAATGAGAAGTCAAGAATGGTACGTGGCACTTAGTAAGCACTAAATAAATGCTTTATTTTATACCTAAATGGGTATGGTTTAACCTAGAAATCAGAAAGCTTCAGTGTCTGAAGCTTCTCTTAAACCAATTTTACCCACTTCCCCATCTTTGTTATATTGTCAACATCTTTGTTATATTGTAGTTGACATATAGAGCAAAAAAGCAGTATTTTTATATTGGGTCAAAATTCTTGGCACACCTGACTCTCCCTAACTGTCTGTGGTTTTCAGAAAGATTTTATTAGACATGGTTCAGAGAACAAGTGAAGTACACAGCTGGGCTTTTTTATTTGTCATGTTAAAAAGGTTCTTGTAAGGGCTGGGGAGATAGCTCAGCTGGTAGAGTGCTTGCCTCACAAGCACAAGGCCCTGAGTTCAATCCCCAGTACTGCAAAAAAAAAAAAAAAAAAAAAAAAGGTTCTTGTAATACTTGGGTTTCTTGAAATTCATTTGGGAACTACATTTGTTTTTAGCAACTATAATGAATACTGTCTGACTGAGAAATGTAATTTTTAAAAAGTAAACTAGGCAGGTTGATATCTGTTTTGTAGGAAGATTCAAATTCTTGTTATGAACAGACATCAAACACATTTTTATTTCCACAAATTTTCTTTTTTTTTTTTTTATTTATTTTTTTACGTTTACATAGGGTAATGATGTTTCTTTTTTTTCCCTTCCCCCCCACCCCTCCCACCCTTTTCCCTTTATACAGTCCTTCTTTCCTTCATTCTTACCGCTCTCCTTAGCCTAACTCTAAACCTAACCCTAAACCTAATGCTAACTCCTCCCACCCCCATTATATGTCCTCATCCGCTTATCAGCGAGATCATTCGTCCTTTAGTTTTTTGAGATTGGCTTATCTCACTTAGCATGATATTCTCCAATTTCGACCATTTGCCTACAAATGCCGTAATTTTATCATTCTTCATTGCGGAGTAATATTCCATTGTATAAATATGCCACAGTTTCTTTATCCATTCATCAACTGAAGGGCATCTAGGTTGGTTCCACAATCTGGCTATTGTGAACTGAGCAGCTATGAACATTGATGTGGCTGTATCTCTGTAGTATGCTGATTTTAAGTCCTTTGGGTATAGACCAAGGAGTGGGATAGCTGGGTCAAATGGTGTTTCCATTCCAAGCTTTCTGAGGAATCTCCACACTGCTTTCCAGAGTGGCTGCACTAATTTGCAACCCCACCAGCAATGTATGAGTGTTCCTTTTTCACCACATCCTCGCCAACACCTATTGTTGCTTGTGTTCTTGATAATCGCCATTCTAATTGGGGTGAGATGAAATCTTAGGGTAGTTTTGATTTGCATTTCTCTTATTACTAGGGATGTTGAACATTTTTTCATATATCTGTTGATTACTTGTACATCTTCTGTGAAGTGTCTGTTCATTTCCTTAGCCCATTTGTTGATTGGATTATTTGTATTCTTGGTGTAGAGTTTTTTGAGTTCTTTATAGATTCTGGAAATTAGCGCTCTATCTGAGGTATGGTTGGCAAAAATATTCTCCCACTCTGTAGGCTCTCTCTTCACATTTCTGATAGTTTCCTTTGCTGAGAGAAAGCTTTTTAGTTTGAATCTATCCCAGTTGTTGATTCTTGCTTTTATTTCTTGTGCTATGGGAGTCCTGTTAAGGAAGTCTGATCCTAAGCCAACAAGTTGAAGATTTGTACCTACTTTTTCTTCTATAAGATGCAGGGTCTCTGGTCTGATTCCAAGGTCCTTGATCCATTTTGAGTTGCACATATTTTTCATTTAAGCAAATTATGTAAATTTTCAATTAAATTTGAACTCTACATTTTTTTATTAGTAGTTGAACTTAATTTCTCAATATTAAACCCTACTTTGGAAGACAAAAGTTCAGGGACTTGGAATTTTTTTTTTTTTTTTTTTTTTTTTTTTTTTTTTATAAGCCACTTGGGCAATTTTGATAATCAGTCTGTGTTAGCTTTCTGTTGCTATGACAAGATTCCTGAAAAAAATCAACTTATAAAGGGAAAGATTGATTTTTGGCTCACAGTTTCAGAGGTTTCAGTCCATGGTTGCTTGGCCTTGTTGCTTTGGGCCTGTGATAGCCTAGTATCTCATGGCAGGTGTGCATGGTAGAGGAGGCCTGGTCACCACGCAGTGGCTGGGAAGCAAGGAGAGAGAGAGGAAGGGACCAGGGGTTCCAATATTCCCTTCAAGGGCAGTCCTTAGCGACCTAGTTTCCTTCCACCAGGTCCCATCCCTAACCCTTCTGTCACTTCAGTAGTGCCACAGGCTGATGACTATGCTTTTTTTTGGGGGGGGGGGGGTCGAACCCAAGGCCTTGTGCTTGCAAGGCAAGCACTCTACTGACTGAGCTATCTCCCCAGCCCTGACTATGCTTTTAACACACGGGCCCTGGGGAATTTTGAGGTCCATACTATAGCAGCTAGTTTGGAATCAATATTTAGATGATGGAAGTAAGAATTTGCTCAAATGAGATAAAACTAGGAAGGAAGGTTTATGTTTCTGGAAGGGAATATGACCAATATATAAATAAAATGTTAGACATTTTGAAGCTGTTTAAAGAGGTAAGTTTAATATTTAAGAGCAAACATCTTAATATTAAAATTTAGTATCAGGAAGATGTCCTTCGTGAAGCCTGAGTTGAGCCCTTAATAGAACACTTGATTTTTAGTGTATGTATTTTATAAGATGAGGACAATTTTATTCCCTCCCTATCCCAACACTTAGCATGATATTGGGCATTTAGTAAGTGCTCAGCAAACATTTAAAAAATAGTATTTTAGGAAAGAACACAAATGATTAAAAGGATGAATATTAGTCTTTTTTTTTTTTGGAGGGGGGAAGGTCAAAGAGATTGGGGCTTTGTTAGAATAGATAAAAGGAGGACAAAAGCAACCCAATCACATCTTACAAAGGTCAGTTACATATTTCCTTTTCATTTCTTTTTTCTTTTTTTTTTTTTCTGATACTAGGGATTTAACCCAGGGATGCTTTATCACTTAGCTATATCCTCAGCCCTTTTTATTTTTTATTTTGAGACAGGGTCTTGCTAAATTGCTTAGGGCCACACTAAGTTGCTGAGACTAACCTCATACTTGGGGTCCTTCTGCCTCAGCCCCCTGAGCCGCTGGGATTATAGGCATGAGCTCCTGTGCCCAGCACATATTTCAAATGTTTATAAAGTTATTGTGAAACATACTTAAGAGATTTTTCTAATATGAAATATCCAGAAAGCTGTGAACTAAATTTACCCCCACCCCAGTTCATCCATTGAACTCCTAATCCCCAGTGTGATGGTGTTTGTTGGGGGCCATGAGAGGTAATTAGTGAATAAGATTAGTGCATCCATGAAGGGAATTCATGCCCTTCTAAGAAGATGTACAAGAGAGATGAAGTATGGGGAAGATGATCTCTCTGCTGTATGAGGATGTGGCAAGAAGGCTTCCATCTGTAAACCAGGAAGTGGGTTTTCACTAAGAAATCATCTGTGCTGGTACCCTGAGCATGGCTTTCCAGCCTCGTGAACTGTGAAAAATAATGTTTGTTGGTTAAACCACCCAGTTTATTTGTTTATAGCAGCCAGAGTTAAAACAAAAAGGTACATGTAAAGATTATTTTAAAATTGTAGATTTTTGCCAAATTCTATAGTGCATCATCTCTCTTAATGCCAAGGACTAATTCTTCTTTTTCGGGGGTGGGGTACCAGGGATTGAACTCAGGGACTCTTGACCACTGAGCCACATCCTCATCCTTGTTTTTATTTTATTTAGAGACAGGGTCTCATTGAGTTGCTTAGCACCTCACTTTTGCTGAAATGTTCTCAAAAATATTTCTATTCCCTGAGGAAGACATACCTATAAACTGCTTCAAAACCTAGGACATTACCTGCCTGACATTACTTATGGGTAAAGTGGGTTAGTTGACAATAAAGTAGCAGATACAGTTGGTTAACAGTTACATAATTATTTGTGTAACAGCATGGTAAATATCACATAAAATGTTTCTGAAAGTCATTAGTTAATTTACCTCACTTCTTTCTTGACTTGTTTTTATTCTACTGCTCCTCTTTGTCCCTTCCTTCATTTTTTACAGTGCCACTCAATTTTAAAGTACGTCTAGACTAGCTTTTCATTTAGAAAGTCATTCCATCATAATGTTTTCTTTTCTTTTAGTTAAATTGTAAGTAAATCTTATATATACTAGATATATCTGGCAAATGTTATATATGTATATCTTATGTTATATGCCTTAAATATGTTATATATATAGTAAAATGATTGATATAATATAAAAAATTGACATATCTCTTATGTCACAGTGCCCATTTTTCCCCTTGTTGCAAAAGCAGCTAAATTTACTTGTTTAGCAGATGTGCTAGATACAATAGCCTATTATCATAATTTTTTGTTTTAGTTTGTCTATGATGTTAACATTTTTTTCTTTTTCACAGTTTACTGCTTATTGTTGTGTCTCTTCTTAATGGTGGAGTGGAGTTAGTTTTCTAAACACTAACAGTTAAAATTTTTGAAACAATTTTTATTCTAGGTTGACTTATCAAAGGATCTCCCTCACTGGAACAAGCTTAAATCAGATGAGAAGTATTTTATCTCTCACATCTTAGCCTTTTTTGCAGCTAGTGATGGAATTGTAAATGAAAATTTGGTAAGATTTTTATTTTGTTTTACTTTTGTACCATTTAGCAGTTAAATGATGATACTGTCAGTAAGATCATTAGACTGAGCCTGAGAAAAGATATCTAAGTAATTGAACAGATGAAGCTTAATTCTTGATAATGTTTTTATGATGAAGAGTAGAGGAAAGGATAGATTTCTGCTATTCAACCAGCAAAATATTGTGAAATCAAGCATAAATTGTGCCAATTAAAACCAGCTTAAACTTTAGGTTGATTTTCACCCTCAGATAATAAATCCAATAAAGAATCTCTATCTCGAATGGGATCCTAATTATAATAAGTTATATTCTGAATATGTATGTCAAAATATATTCTACTCTTTTGTATATCTAAAAACAACAACAACAATAACCATCTTGACCTTAATAACCATCTCGACCTCTGTATGGAATATGGGATTCTGGCTTCCCATTTAAAAAATTTGTATTATGATTGATCAGGAGGCAGAATTTCTTGTTAAACAGAATAGAGCTGGGCTTAGTGGCACATGCCTGTAATCCCAGCTATTGGGGAGGTTGAGGCAGAAAGAGTGTAAGATAGAAGGCAGTCTGGACAATTTAGTGAGACTCAAAATTTAGAAAGAAAGAGAGGGAGAGAGAAAGAATAGAGGTTTGACATTCCATCATGGACTAGAAGAGACTTTAACAGGTCTCTTTACTGCTGGAAAAAAATTCTAAACAGGAAAATTATTAGTTTTGGTAGATGTTCTGAAATTTTTTTGCTTCTTGGGCACTATTTTAACCTCATAGGACAATTCATATAATTGTGTGAGACTGTTTTATGCAACTAGTTTATTGTGGAGGGTTTGATGAATAAATAATACTGCCTAAGGGGCTGGGGAGATAGCTCAGTCAGTAGAGTGCTTGCCTTGCAAGCACAAGGCCCTGGGTGTTCGATCCCCAGCACCGCAAAAAACAAAACAAAACAAAACAAAAAAATACTGCTTAAGATTCTGCTTAAAACAATCCTTAAGTTCTTTCTGGTCTGCTTATTGCAGGCAGGCAGTTTTTAAGTGATAATTCTGATGGACTAGATTCAGATTTGCAATGTTTAACCCAGTGTTTTGTGAGAGCCCCCAGCACTGGATCTGTTTCCCTTATTTTCTTAGGTGGAGCGCTTTAGTCAGGAGGTGCAAGTTCCAGAGGCTCGCTGTTTCTATGGTTTTCAAATTCTCATCGAGAATGTTCACTCAGAGATGTACAGTTTGCTAATAGATACTTACATCAGAGATCCCAAGAAAAGGTATTACTGCTGAGATTTTATTTACAAAGTTTTATCCTACTGCTTAAATTTTTATTGCAGAACTAAGAAAGCTAAATGTTAAGGAAAGATTGTTTACATATAGAAGTTTATAACTATAGTGTTTTCTATTGCCCAATAATGTGTTAGATTAAAAAATACTTGTATAGAATCAGTTAATCTTTGGATTTTTGTAGTATCTTAAAAACTGTAGAAATGGAATATTTGCATTAAGTTGATTTTGTATCAGACCATATCCAAACCACTAATTTGAGTTTTGCTCTCATTTTTATATTTTATGAACATGTAAAAATATAGAAAACCTGCAGATCTGATAGTGTACCATAGAGTTACAATTACTGTCTGTGATTAAACTATTAAACTTAAGTCCAATTAAGAAACAAGTAAATAACTTCCATGAATTCTGTTGTTTTTACAGGGAATTTTTATTTAATGCAATTGAAACAATGCCATATGTTAAGAAAAAAGCAGATTGGGCCCTGCGATGGATAGCAGATAGAAAGTCTACTTTTGGTATGTAACTCATTTACATATAATCAAATTTGCTTTGGGTGATGTACTGTCCACAGCCTAGTTATGTATGTAGTGGGATAGTTTGCCAAGGCATCAAAGAAGATGTACGGAGATGGCATGTGAGACAGACATAAGGTTTGTTGAAGACTGCTTATGGGGAGGTCCAGTGGTGACAGGCTGAACAGTTTACACCTCTGACTTTCATGGTGCTTTGCCACAAAGTAGTGCATCTGTTCCTCATGGCACTTTGTCCAGTAGTGGCCAGCTGGACAAGCACTTATCCTCTCCACAGTGCTCTCTATTCCGCACCAATTACTTCAGGGAGAGAGACTTTATAGGTTAGGATACAGAAGCAATGACATCATTAGCTTGCTTTGTCCCATTGTATGACCAGTATTCCAAAGGATTTAGCGTACAAGCACAAGAGCAGTTTCTACAGATAACACTAGTTTGCACTTCATGGATCTCCTGGGTCTGTAGAACTCAGAGACACCTGGACGACACTCAAGAACCAGTGATGGAGCACCTGTATGGGCAAGCTTGTGGCATATTGGTGATGAAACAGATACGTTTGCTTTGACTCCAGTTCACCGTAAGAATGAGAAAAGCAGTGGTTCTCAATATGCATAAATAGCATCTGGAAAATTTTTAGAAAAACCCTGTAGAATCCTGGTTCTTACTAGAGAGAATGATTCAGGAAGCGAAAATGGGACTGAGGAATCTGCATTTCATATCCAGCTGATTTTCTCACAAGTGGTTTGAGAAGCACATGTTGGGATACTAACTTTATAGAGAAAAAAGAAGGGAAATATCAAGGTGTTCAGTGTACACTGAAAATATTAGTATGGATAGGTACTGATAGAAAATGATAAATGACTTATGGAAAGTATGTATTTTCTGATACCACCCAAGAAAGACAACCTAGAAATAGAGATAACATAGAAGGGTGGTGATCACCTTGCAACCACAGCAGGGGTTTCAGTTAGAGTCTCCATATTGCTTAATCTCAAAGGAAATCCCATTTAGGGTTCTGATTTAGGATCTCAGAGGAAAGAATATGCTCTAAAAGGGTGTAGGAGTGGATAAGAAGGGAAAGGGAAAAGAGCAAAATGCACATTGGTGGCTTTCCATTTTGCAAGTGAAGCTAAAAGAGTAACATGGAAATATTGTTTTGCTTTGCCATACACCTATACTTTCCCTTAAGGAAAGAAGAAGTGCAATTTTTAAAATTAATTGTGCTGCATACACCATGGCAGCTCTTACGTCTGGCTTAGAACTTTGCCTAAGATTTTTGGGGATGCTCTTGGTAACTTTTGCACCAAGTAGGACTGTTTTGCACCAAGTATAGCAACTGTTCTTTCCTTATCTCCAGACTCATGTAATCCATTAATTTTAACTCAAAAGAGCCTAAGAATACTTCTTAAAAAAATCATTAGTTTTAAGTTCATATTTTATAAGGAGATTCAATTCCAATAGAGATAAAAATTCCTAATTATATGCCTGTAGTTTTTAAAAAATCAAGACATACTGTTTAGTTTAAAAATTTTTAAAACATAGATTGATAGATATATTAAATCTTAATGTATGTATTGAAATTATAGTTCATACTTCGAGGAAAGTATTAGTTATTAGTATTAGTCTTAGTGCATTGCATCGTAGAGCTCAGTTGTATCTTAAAAATATACCCTACTTTCCTCTTTTTTAAAAAAATCATGAGGTGTTTACATTCATTATATTCTTTAGAAGAAATGTTTTGGGACTCTCTCTTTATTTCACATAAATTCTCAAAAAGTTGTAAAATTTAACCTTTACCATTCTTTAATCTTCCCCCAAAATAGTCATCTCTTTGGTATTCATATAAATGTATAGAATGGTTAAAAATAACAATTTCCCCCTTGTTCAGAATGTTTATGTTTATAGTCTTGTTCTCTTATAGATATTTGTCCATATGACGTTACCTTAATGTCAATTTAAAATGTATCAAGTGTAACTCCCTGTCATCTTATTAATAGGAAAGGTATAGTAAATTATGTTAAACAAATGATGAATCTGTTTCTTAAGCTTAGTGATTATTATTATTACATTTTAATATTTAATATACAACACATTAAAAAATCTTCTCTTCCATAATTGAAGCCTGAGGGTATGGCTCAGTGGGAGTGTCTGTCTAGTATGTGTGAGGTTCTGGGTTCTATCCCCGGCCATGTCAAAAACCAACCAACCAGACAACCAACCAACCAACTATAATTTCTTTGACATAAGCAATATTTAATTTATATTTCTTTGTTTTTTCCAAAGTGAATTTTAAAATTGTGTCTATAAAAATAAAATACTTTAGATATCTTTCCCATGTTTTAGGCTACTAATAGATAATTTTTTGTTGTTTTGTTTTAATATTTTTCAGTTGTTGAATAGACTTTTATTTATTCATTCATATGTGGTGCTGAGAATTGAACCCAGTGCCTTACACAGGCTAGGTATTTGCTCTACAGCCACAACCCCAGCCCCTAATAGACAATTTGAATTATCAAGCATATGATCTAAGTGATCTATCTGATTTGGTTTGTTTAAGATAATTGGGGAAAAATAAAGACAAACCAGAGCATTATTTAGGGACAGCCAGAAATATTTTAATTTAGTCATCTTTCTTTTTAAAATTTAAATATTACAATTATATTTGTTCTGGAAATTTAAAATATTTATTCAGTTTCTACATCAAAGTTTTGTATTTTTTATAGAATGGCTTTTAATGCTTCTTAACATCTTATATAAATTCCTTTGGTTCATTTGAGAGCACATTTATTAAGTACCTGCCATGTGTTTGATCCTGCAATAAGTACAAGGGATATAAAGTTCAAGATGGTAGCTGGACATGATGGCACACAATTGTAATCCCAGTGACTTGGGAGGCTGAGGCAGAACTGTAAGTTTGAGGCCAACTTCGGCACCTTAGCAAGACCCTGTCTCAAAATAAGAAGGGCTGGGGATATGACTCAGAGGTTAAGAATCCCTGGGTTCAGTCCCTGTTACCCCTCTTTCCTCACCAAAAAAGATACAGCTGTAAGAGAGATAAACTATGTCATCAATGACAAAGGCCTGTAGTTCCCTCAAGTACTCAGTGCCTTTATCTCAAAATCCACAACCTTTCTCCCTACATATACAGTATGGTGACATAAGGGACATGTGTATAATCTTTTGGATTAAGTTTATAATCATTTCCTAGAGATGGTGTTATAGATTATGCCACTAGAGACATTCTAGGAATGGGCTTCTGAAAAGAAACAAACTTTTGAAATTGGCCCTTATGTATTTAGCAGAGGTCAGTATTTTTGCCTACATGATAGGACATGTTTTTGGTATTAAGTGTTGAACCCAGTGGTTACTGAGCCACATCCCTACCCCTTTTTATTTTTTACTTTGAAACAGGGTCTTGCTAGGTTATTAAGGGCCTCACTAAGTTGTTGAGACTGGCCTTGAACTTGAAATCCTCCTGCCTCAACCTCTGAGTTGCTGGAATTATAGGTGTGCACCACCACACCTGTCTGTGATAGGACATTTTACCTAATAGGTACATTTATTATCATCATCTGGGTTCATCTGTTTTTTTAATTACACATTCATGATAATTTCTTTGAAATGTTCACAACTAGTTTGTAAGATATGTAGATTGCTAAAAATATAAACCTCAGCAATCTCCCCTCCTCTTAGAGGGAGACATTTATCATAAAGTCTGTCTTCTACTTTTCACTTGAATATACACATGTGCATATACTCTGCTCACATGCATGTGCCTGCATTCACAAGCACCTGTAGGTTGCAGGCAAATCACTTAATTTTTTGAGTATGGGAGGCCATCCTTTGCCCAGAAACCAAGTCTGCAGGAGTTCTTTGTTCGCCGTAGGATTTGAAGTAGACATACCTCTCTGTCCTAGTAGGTAGGGGTAGAAAATTTCCTCCTCTGAAGATCTTTGGCCACTGCACTAACTTGTTTATTTCTTGGCAAAATAGTTATGGTATTATTTTAAAAAATTATAGACTTGCAAATATTTGCAATATGTGATACTCAGAAAGTGAAACTATTTTATGTATCCCAGGGGAAAGAGTGGTGGCCTTTGCTGCTGTGGAAGGAATTTTCTTCTCAGGATCTTTTGCTGCTATATTCTGGCTAAAGAAGAGAGGTCTCATGCCTGGACTCACGTTTTCCAATGAACTGATCAGCAGAGATGAAGTAAGGTGTAAAGTGTTTCTCCAGTTATGTGTGTGTTCATATGTCACGTTCATTTACTTTTCTTTCTTCTGGGAAATGCTTATGGTGATTTCAAATACCCTGGTAATTAAAAGGAAATAGTCACTTCTTCTATGGCTCACCAGAATTTGGGTTAATTTGCCAAGTATTTGATAAATTTGATAGGGATAAGTGGCATCTCATTATTTGGTTTTATTTGTTTTTGATTATTACTTGATTGAACTTCTTTCATGATTATATTAGTAATTTGTATTTTTCAGTAATTAGTCTGTTTTTTGCCTTTATTTCTGTTTGATAATAATATTTTTCTTAAAAAGGTTTATTTATATGACAGTTGTAATCCTTAAAGGAAGGGTTTACACTTGTCATGTTCATTGGAATAGTCTCAATGTACACTTTCAACAGGTGTTTGTTTAATGAATTTGATATTTTCATTTCTTATATTTATTGTATAACTATAGCATAAAATATGAATTTTATTATATTTATTTTATATTTTCTCAGTTCATCCTTTTTTAAAATTTTGTTTTTCTTTTAACATATAAAATTTTAAATTTTATGTGACCCACTCCCACAATAAGTTAAATTATCATATATTTTTTCTTGATTTTATTTTTTTAACATTTAACTCTCTAATACAATTGGAATTTGTTTCATATAAGCATGAAATTTAGTATAAATGCAGTATGGTATGGAGTAAGTTAGAATTTAACTTAGTTTTAGTTCAAACACATTTGATTCTCTTTTTTAAGTAATTCATCCTTTCTCTACTGACTTCTAATGTCTTCTTTATTATATATTAAGATTTTATTATACTAAAATCTGTCACATGGTCATTTTTTCCTGCCCCATTGACTTACCGTAGGTTATTATAATTTTTTAATATGACATAGCAAACTCTTCTAATTATTGTAGTTATATGTTTTAATAATTGGTAGAATAAATCTCAAAACTTTCCTTTTTAAAGTGTCCTTGTATGGATCTACCCACCCATTTATTCTTCCAGATTAGTTTTTGAATTAAAAAAATCCCATTGGGATTTTGATTGGAGTTCTTTAAACCTCAAAATTAGTTTTATTCATTTGATTTAACAATTATGAGTGACTACCTTTGATTTACTGGTCTCTATAATAGGTAACTAGTTGTCAGTTCTAATTAACTCTCTAACATCTTTCAGTAGTTTATTTGACATATACCCTTGTAGTTTGCAGTATTCTTTTTGAATCAAGTCCGCAGAAAAAAACATTTCACTAGTAAATTTTCTAAGGTTAGTTGTTCAAAGAGATGAGTTTTTTGAGTTTATTTTTTCCCTGAGAATGACAGCTTAATGAGGTAAACAATCCCTGTAATACAATCTTTGATTTAAGAATCTTTGAATTATCTTTAGGAATTTTTTTTTTAATTTTATTTTTTCAAATCTTTTTTAAAAAAACTTTATTTTCACTAACTTTTTTGACAGTGATTTTTAAAAAAATTCTTTTCATACATGTATATAGGGTAATAATGTCTGTCTCACAATCTACCATCCTTCCCTTCCCCACCCACCCCACTAATCCCCTCACTCCCCTCTGTACAATCCAAAGTTCCTTCATTCTTCCCTACCCACCCCCCACTATGGATCAGAATCCGCTTATCAGAGAACACAATCAGCCTTTGGTTTTTGGGGGATTGGCTTATTTCACATAGTGTGATACTCTCCAGTTCCATCCATTTACCTGCAAATGCCATAATTTCATTCTTCTTTAAGGCTGAGTAATATTCCATTGTGTATGTGTACCACATTTTCTCTATCCATTCATCTGTTGAAGGACATCTAAGTTGGTGCCATAGTTTCACTATTGTGAATTGAGCTGTTTTAAACATTGATGTGACTGTGTCACTGTAGTATGCTGATTTTAAGTTCTTTGGATATAAACCAAGGAGTGGGATAGCTGTGTCAGATGGTGGTTCCATTCTGAGTTTTCTGAGGAATCTTCATACTGCTTTCCAAAGTGGTTTCACTAATCTGCAGTCCTACCAGCAATGTATGAGTGTACCTTTTTCCCTACATCCTCACCTGCCTTTGGGTTTTTGTTGATTCATTTAGAAAAATCCAAGCAACTCTGATTTATAATTGTTTAAAGTATACATTACTTTTCCCCTTCCTCTTCCTTGGTTACTTACAAAATTATTTTTCATTGTAGTTTAGAAATGTTAATTGATTTTACCTTGCTATCATGCTCTAAATGTTAATTTTGTTGTGAATTCCGTTATCTTCCTATGTGTGGGCCTTTTTGTTGTTTTGAATTTAAAAATTTTCTTCTGTTGTTCTTCTGATTTTCAGCTTTGCTGCATCTGTTCTGTATATCAGAATCCTGATTAGAGGTTGAATCCCCTTGTTTGTCCTCCAGTTACTGAAGATGTTGTGATATTAATTGTATTTGCATAATCATTTTGTTCTCAGGGGCATTTCGTGTGTTTATTTTCTTCTTTGGTTAACTGTAATGTCACTTCTGCTTTTTACAGCCTCAGATGGTGTTTATCATTCGTTATCTTCCATTATCATTGTGCTGAATTCATTTTTATCTTGATCTATTCTATTTACTATAGATGTCTTTTTGACATCTCTTTGAGTTTCATCCATTCTTTAAATACTACTTCTTATTTTTCAATCATCCCTTAATTTTTTTGACATTTAAGAATTAATGAATTTTCATTTTGGCTCTTCTCATCTTGTTTTTCTTTCCAAAATGTTTTGGTTGCTTTTTTCTTGGTTTGTTTGTAAATTAATTCTTCTTTAACGTTGGTGAACTAAGATTTTCTGGTAGGGAATTTTTTTATTATGTTATTAAATTAGCATTTAATGGGGTTTGAAGGAAAGGAGTACTTGGCCCTACTAATTTTTATTTAATTCCCTGCAAATTTCTACATTGCATTCTTAGAACCTATTTTATACAATATGTTTATACAGTATGCATCACTGTGTGCAAATAGCAGATTAAAAACTTTAATAATGGCATTTGTCTTCTATTTTAGGGACTTCACTGTGACTTTGCTTGCCTAATGTTTCAATACTTAGTAAATAAGCCTTCAGAAGAAAGAGTGAGGGAGATTATTGTTAATGCTGTCAAAATTGAGCAGGTAAGTAGGGAAGTTTATGAAGTTTGGTACATCTCGATTTTTCTGATGTTTGTACCATTATTTTATTACTATTTTTATTTATTTATTTATTTTGAGATAGAGTCTTGCTATATAGTCCAGTCTAACCTTGAACTCCTGAACCTCCTCCTTCAGCTTCCTGAATAGCTAGAACTACAGGCATGTGCCACTGTGCCTAACTTTAATATTATTATAGTTGACTCATGAAATCATCATTTTTGTAGGTAAAAACAAATACGAGCAAATTTATCTAGTCAATTTGATAGTACTGATACATGATGTATTGCTCTTTTAATAACAGCTTATGATTTGCTTTGCAAATCAGTGTTTATTATATATTAAGGTTTTCTGTATAAGTAAAATCTGTTTTAGAACTGTTTGTCTCATTGATTTATCTGTCAGTTGATTTCATGCTATAACAAACTATTTCAATTGTGTAGCTTTATGTTTTTGGATTTGTTAGCTACTGGATGATAATGATGGTTTGTGTGTGTGTGTGTGTTACTGAAGATTGAACCCAGGGATCATCTACCACTTAGCTACACCCCCAGCTCTTTTTAAAATTTAAAATTTTGAGACAGGGTCTCACTTAAGTTGCCCAGGCTAGTCTTGTTTCTCCTGCCTCAGCCTTCTGAGTTTCTGGGATTATATGTGCACCACTGTGCCCAACAATTATGTTTTCTTGTTTGTTTTGTATTCTTAATAACGTTACAGGGTACCTGGCTTGAAGCATGTACCAAATGTTTATAAGATGAATAAATAAATGAATTAGTGAATAGTAAAACTTAATTTATGGTATGTAAAGATTTCTGATTGCAAAAAACTAGATGTTCTACTTAAAATGGGTTTTTATTATTCAAAAGAATTAGTTTATCAGGAGGCTGAGCAATGGAGTGCTTGCATAGAATGTTCAAGGGCCTGGATTTAATCCCCAGTAACAACACACACACACACACACACACACACACACACAAGAAAGAAAGAAAGAAAAAAATTAATTTAAAAATAAAATTTTCTTAGCTTTTAAAAAAAATCGCATAGTTTATCAGGCATGGTTTCATATTGGAAGGGGGGGGAAAGCATACATTTTAATATCTTTAATCATTTTGAGAATGAATTCCAAGTGGTTAAAATATTTTTGTTTTTTTATCTATTAACACTGTCTTTGAATATAGAGTTCAGTTTATCTCCCAACCCCCTAATCCATTTTTTTTAATATTCTTTTTAAATTGAGCTTTCTCTTTCCCAACTCTCTTCCATAGTCACGTGTCCCATGATGATCATCTTTGGTGAATCTTTGTCTAGATATTTCAGAACAAAGGAACAGTGGCGATCATTTTCCATGTTGAAAGAATTTATTCTAGTGTACTTTCCTTGAGCAAAATCATTATCTTAGAATATTAATAAAACCCAAAACTTCTCTCCATTTAGAAAATACCTACTTATTTATTGTTCCATCTTTGTACTTTATTCTGTTTTTGTTTACCTTCCAGGAGTTTTTAACAGAAGCCTTGCCAGTTGGCCTCATTGGGATGAACTGTGTTTTGATGAAACAGTATATTGAGTTTGTAGCTGACAGATTACTTGTGGAACTTGGATTCTCAAAGGTAAGGTGTTTAACAATACCTTTTACTACCAGTTAAAATGTTATAGTTAAGTAAGACCCCTAAAATACGTTTCACGAAAGCATTTATAATATATAATTCTACTTTTAAAATGTCCATGACAGAGATGTATTTTGTATGAACAATTTGGTTTTGCAAAATTTAAAATGAAATTCAAAATAGAAATAAGAAGCTGGTAAATATTAAAACTAATAAATTCAATAAATTGCCTTATAATTTGCAGGTATAATTAAATAGAATTGTGTTCAGGTAATTTTATTTGACCTACATTTAGATTTATCCTTCTATAAATTCATACATGGTTACCTTGCAATTTGGTGGTTAATACTTTTAAATAGGGGATAGTTACTAGAAAGACATTCAATGTTATCATTTGACTCTTTTTTTTTTCTTTTTCCTCTTTTTTTGTGGTGCTGGGGATCAGAACCAAGGTCTTGCTCATGCTAGGCAGGTATTCTACCACTGAGCTATACTCCCATTCCTGATATGACTCTTTGAAATTAATTATCTGTAAGTTTTTTTCTCTTATTTTGTATATCAGAGATATTGTGCCTGAATTTTATAAAGGGGTGTGGTTTTCACATGACTCAGAAGAGATGGAGCCTGCAGCCAGACTGCCTGGGTTCAAATCCTGGTTCCACTACTTTCTTGCCATGTGACCTTTGGCAAGTTACTTAACCTCTGTCTCAGTTTCTTTATCCATAAAGTGGAGATAAAAATAATGATAATGCCACACATGATTATTGATGAGTTCGTATACCTAAAGCACTTAAAATAATATTAGACCCAATAATGCACATTAAATAGTCACTTTGTATTCAATGTAAGTGAAATGGTCATACAAATTCACTGTTCTATACCATGGTAAGTAGAAATTATAAGTTTTAATTTCTTAGTTTGGAAATGTAAGTTTAAATTATATTTAATGATAAGACTTATGAAATCTGCAATGGTAGGTAATCATTACCTCTTTTAGCAATCTATCTATTTTCTGGTAACCACAGAAGTTTTTATTAAAATAGTCAAGGAGGAGCAAAATTTTTTTAAAGATAACCATTTTATTTTATTGTTTTAGTTGCAAGACCCTCTCTATTTGTTCATAACTTTTACTGATGTGTTTCTATATAGGAAAATTAATTTGCTTCTGTAAGCCTTAAAGTGAATTCATTATTCTTTAACTACCATCCTCATATCTATGTTCTCTTGCTTTTTGGGGAAACTGCTGACCCTTGGGTTCAGTTTTTCTTTGGGGAACTTGATATTTGTAGATATATAAAACTTGCCTCCTTACAGAAGAAAATCTAAACATGGTATAAAACTTCCATTTTTCTCATGGGTCTTCAAAATATCTGAATAAATTTCAAAAGCAGAAATTATACAAACCTCTTATATTTTTGAAGGCAATAAAATTAGAAATTATCAACAAAAAGTTACCAAAGAGCTCCATCTACTTAGAAATGGAAAAGGCATACTTCAAAATGAGATTAAAGGGGTTTGGGGTGTAAGTCAGTGGTAGTGTGCTTAGCACCAGAAAGAGGCCTGGGGAGTGGGAGGGAGGGAGAGAGAGAGAGAAATTAAAAAAAAAAAAAAAAAAAAAAAAACATTGAAAATATAACAATAAGATCACTATGTATCAAAGCTTGTAGAATACAACCAAAGAGATTCTCAGAGAATTAATGTGTATTTTAAGAAAACAATTTAAAATACATGAACTAAACTTTGAACCCAAAGAGCTAGAAAACAATCATTCTATATTGACAGTTTTTGAAAAGGAGATTACTTAAATTAGTAAATGATCATCATTTAATGGATTCTTTTCATGATTATTATTTTTTGTGGTGCTGGGGATTGAATACTAGGTCCTTGTGCATACTAAACATGCACCCTCCACATGATGTGAGCCAAGCCCCAGCCATTTGAACAGTTTCCTAAACAGAAGTCACATTAATGATGTTATCGACCTCTCTTTTAGTTTAAGATTAACCAAAAAACATTAAAAATTTTCAGTGTGTTAAAAACAAGCTACTTAATTTAGCTTGGTCTTGGTTACCTTGTCCATGCCATAAATTTTTCAGATCTAATTTACTGAAAGGTCCCCTAGTTGAATCTGTTATTGGTTCACTGTCTTTTCTGCTGTGTCTTGAAATTTAAATTTTTACTCACTCTGACAGGCAATTTCACAGAATTCAGTATCAGCCACACTATAGCATATGAGTACAGTTGTGTACATGCTCTATCAACATATCTAATTTATTTTTATATACCCACACACATACATATACATACATATGTGCACCTACATAAATATATTTAAAGCTTTATTAGATATAAATCATATAGCATGCAAATTCACCCATTTAAAATGTACTACTTTTTATTTTTATTTTAGTATTTGGGATTGAAACCAAGGGTGCTTTACCATGAAAGTACATCCCCAACCCTATTTATTTTTTATTTTGAGACAGGATCTCACTAAGTTGTTGAGGGCCTCGCTAAATTGCTGAGGCTGGCTTTGAATTGCCTTCTTACTGTCTTGGCCTTCTGAGTTGCTGGGATTACAGGTGTGCACCATCGCACCTGGCAATTAAGTGGTTTTTAGTATATTCACAGTTGTACAATCTTCACAATAATCTATTTTAGACATTTTTAGTATATCAGAAAGGAACTTTGCCCTTTTAACAGTCATTCAGATCCCTCTTTCCCCTCATCCTTCCCACTCCTAGGCAATCACTAATTTAATTTCTGTCTTTATAAATTTGCCTAGTCACTATGGATAGATTTCATTTCATCTTTCCTGATCATGGTCTGTTAAGTCAATTTGTTGATTATCTATTCTGTTATGAACTAAGAAGCAGACTTAAGAGTTCAGGACATTGTTGATAATTTAGCATTTTGTAATCATGTATTGGTGACTACCTAATAGTAATTCCTGTGAAAAATGCCTATAGTTTCTATGATGTATTGGGTCTTGGAGGCCATTAGAACGTTTCCTTGGGTTAGTATTAAATATTTTAGTTCCTGAAATATTTACTGTTTATTAGAATACCAAAGGTGTTCTTGGAGGAGGCTAGTAGGTGACCTCAGTCATATGGAAATTTCTCAAGCTTGATTGTTGACTGGGTCATATTTCAGTGCCTCCAGGATCTTAGGGAAATAATATGATCCTATAGGTGACTAGAGGGGTTTTGGCAGATCTGAGCTCAAATGGATTGTACTGTCATGTATAACTAAAAAACCCAGTAAATAAAAAAGCAAAAATAAATAAAAGGTATTCAAACTGGAAAAAAAAAAAAAAAGAAATACCAGAGAGTGCTGGGGTTGTAGCTCAATTGTGAAGCAGGTACTTAGCATGATGAGACCCTGGGTTTAAACCCCAGCACCAAAAGGAAAAAAGAATATCCAGAGGGAAAAATTAATAAATAAAATTGATTGATTGATTGTTGCCTTTTTTTTTTTTTGCCCTTCTTGTAGGATATCATTTATTTGACTTCTTCAGAATATCTAATAATGTTTCTCTTCTTTTCAGATTTTTCATGCAGAAAATCCCTTTGATTTTATGGAAAACATTTCTTTAGAAGGGAAAACAAACTTCTTTGAGAAACGAGTTTCAGAGTATCAGCGTTTTGCAGTTATGGCAGAAACCACAGATAACGTCTTCACCTTGGATGCAGATTTTTAAAACTCTCCCCTATTTAAAGACCCTATAACCTCTCATTGGTAAATAATAGTCTATTTTTCTCTACTTTTTAAAAAACAACATATTTACTTTACAGAAATGGGAATTTGATCAAAAGGAAATCTAAAACTAAATTTTAATTACATTGAATTTATATAAATACATTCTAATTTTCCTGTACATTCGGGGTTGCTTTTTTGTTGTTATTAGAATATATGATGGCATCATGTAGTGGTTAAGAGCTTAGGGTGCAGGGTCACATATGGGTTTGAGGTTCTGCCCTTACTCTTGTGTGACCCTTGGCAGGTCAGTTAATCTCTAAACCTCAGAGTACTTATGTTTAAAATAGGTATAATAATAGATAAAAATAGACCCAAAATTCATAGAGTAATATGAGAATTAAGTGCTTAGTTAATACTATCACCACCACTATCATTGTTATTGATAGGGTTCATTGTAGTGATATTATAATAAAATGGTCCTCCCTCCCAAATAATTATGATTCTAAGTCCTAAGATCTAGAAATAATTAGATACTTGAATTTTTTTTTTTTTTTTTTTTTTTTTTTTTTTTTTTGCGGTGCTGGGGATTGAACCCAGGGCCTTGTGCTTGCAAGGCAAGCACTCTATCAACTGAGCTATATCCCCAGCCCAGATCCTTGAATTTTTAATGTTTGGGGGAAGAATGTAAGAATTTCCTTAGGAAGATTATATTTCTCATCAACATGAGAATAACTTCACTGAATTTCTCAGTAGACAGGAAATTTAGTTCTTAGTTGCTTTGGGAGGGATACTCACGGAGTGGAATCCAGGAGGTTATCATGGTAGTTGACCTCGTAAGCAAAATGATTCTTCTACTTCAGAAATAAAATGGTAACTTGCCAGATTTAGCCCTGGAATGTTTAGAACCAGGATGAATTGATTAGAATAGCATTTCCCAAAGAATATTCTCAGAGTTATTAGCCCCTCTAGATTTTTTTGTGTGCGAGAAAAAGGGATTTGGAGGTCAGATGAATTTGGGAAATGCTGTACACTCCATCTTTCTTTAGAATGTCCACCCAGTACCTCAGAGACTGAGAAAGTCTACACACAGATCTGTTTATCACCTGTTAACATCCCCCTCAGCTAGTGTTCCTCAGAACATATACTGGGAAAAACTGGCCTAGAGTCACTTCTACATACAGGAAATGGCCTAAGGGAAAATTTGGTAGGGATTATTGAATCATTTCACATTTGTATCAAGCTGAGGAAGGTACCCAGGACTGATTTCAGCTGTTTCTTAATATTCTTAAAATTTTCCTTTGCTATTAAAGGAAAGTGTCTTTCAGTGTAACTGTGTGTCTCACATGGTAACAGGTGGTGAGGAAGATGGCAAAGGAAAGGCCACAAGCCAACGTGTCTGGGCAGTCTGCCCCTTCTTTGTTTTTAGGAAGTGTTAAGAGGCAGCTTCCTACTCCCAGCCAAGTGTACTTTATAAAATTCTGAACATTTTAAAAGTTATAAAATTTAGAGATTTTCTCTTCGTATAAGTTTTTGCTTTGTTCATCAACTATCTAATTGATCAAAACTGGAGTTCTGAAGTGATGAATGAAGGTCATAACTTTTATTATTAGACTATCAAACTTGAGATGTCCTGGTTATCTGTTCTATTTGTGCTGTGCTTCCCGGTTTGCCAAATGTTTTTTACATCATCTCATTTGATCACACAAAAGCTTTCTAAGCTTGATGGAAGAGCTATTGTTGAAGCATTACAGATAGATTACATTTCAGAAAAGTTGACCAAGATCTCATATTCACTGTCCCTACAGTATAGTTTTTTTAGAGGTTGTCACATTTCTTAAATTTAGTTATTTGCCATCTATCTTGATTCGATTTTGCTTCTTCCCTTGTTAATTAATATATCACATAGCATCACAGTATTAATATATAGACAGACTTTATTTAGAGTCTCAGAATACTATTGGGAACCATTTGAACTGTATTGAAGTTATATGTTCAAAGATATTTATATACTACCATTCAAAATTTTAAAGCTGATAATATCTGTAATGACATCAGAATGAAAGAATAAAAAGTTTTATAGTGTATATTCCCTTTGTTTTGAATCCAAATCTTTCTCATAGGGATTGGCAGGTGCCTTAATGTGAAGTTTATGTAACTGTATTTGGAGGAAGAATTTTAATATTAAAATACTGGATTTTTAATACACTGGTTAATTACATTAAGTATTCTAGACCATTTTCAATGCCTCCAGGTTGTACATTTATTTATTATGTTCAGTACTTTTTGTTCTTAGGTTTTTAAGAATTACGACATGAAATCCCTTTTTAATATTATCTCACAAGTAAAGAAAAAATTGTGTATGTTTATAGCTGTTTTCTCTTTTCATAACACATATATTTAAATCATTGCTATGGTATTTAAAATTAAGTTTATTATATTTAGGAATTTAAAAGCTCATAGTTCTATGAGAGATTGCACTTATTAAGAAAACATTTTATTGCAGCATGAAGAATCATGGCCTGGAAGGACTTAGGAAGACAATTTGATCCAGTGCTTTCAGACAGGGCTGGGTTTTGCTGTCCAGTTACATACAGTAATTAACAATTATTTACACAATATAAGCTGACCTTAACAATATCTTGTTAAATGAAAATTTTATAGTCATTTCATTTTGGAATATCCAGATTATTCTGCTGCTTTTGCCATTTTTTTCATTTGTTCATGGAAAAAGTACTGAAAAAATATTATATATATTTAAAAAATAAGTTATTTAATATTCAGAATTTTGCATTTTACATTTGAGTATGATAACATTACTGTCATAGACTTCCAGATTTCCTTTGTACAGCTTAAGTGAAGAGTTAAATATCATGAATGCTGATGGGCTGCATGAAAGCCAAATCAAGCCTATAATTAGGTATCAAGATTTCGAACCAGGTTGAGTGAATGGGTGGCCAACTCAGAGCAGAATCTGGAGGAATGGCACAGAAGGTTCTATTTTTCTCACTATTTACCTTTAAATGGTCTGTTCCTTTGTAAACTGCTGTAGGTTTGAAGAATAATCTGATATTCTTGAGGCCTTAGGAAAGGATTTAATCATTGAATTTTGTAAAAGGAAATATATGTAAAAATGGAAGATTGGAGAATGATTCTTTTGTATAGTTAAGTAAATTCACAATATTCTTAATTTATGGGCTTAACTCTGTTTTACAACTATGTTTAGATTTTTCCAAATATCTGATCATTCAGCAAAATTATTTAGCATCTACTCTGTATATAGAAATCTTTATAAGATGTGTTATAACAATTTTTTTTTTTTTTGCTAAAATACATTATGGTCAGTTAAACCAACCCTGCATGTACAGAATTCAGATTTTTTTCAAAGAAAGAAGTTGTTAATTTTGGTTTAGTTGTTGAAATAAACTGTATCATTGCTACAACATTACGTGCATATCCTTTTTGAATAAGATTGTTTCTGCAGCCAGATGTTTAGGTCTTCGTTGAAGGAGGAAGAAGAGGAGGAGGAGGAGAGGGGTATAAAGATGAACTGTGAGTCTCACATAAGCAGGATTGTTACTAACGAGTAGGGTATTCATGGTCTGGGCATTCATGGCAGTGGGATCAACGAGAACCCAGCCTACTTTCCCTCATAGACCTGGGAGTATACAGGGATGTGAGAAAATAAAAGCATCCCTTTGGAGGACTGTGTGGAAAGAGTTCCCACAGCTAAGTCCCATTTCAGAAAGTGGAGACAGTGGAGGGACAGAGTGGACTGACTTTGGAGCAGGGGTCACCAAAAGCCCAGGGCAGGATTTGGGTGGGAGAGGACATGTGGGGTGGGTCAGGCATGGGGCCATATGGAACACTATGGGGATGATGTTGTGGTAGCTGGGAGGGGTACTGGCCTTTTAAAACTGGCTGAGTTGAGGCGTGGCAGGAGGGGCAGAGAAGGACCACTGTTCAGCTGTCCAGGTTTTCCATGATCTTTCTAGGGAACATGTTTGTGGCAGAATAGTACACGTGCATCTGGGCTTTCTGAATCCTATGCCAGCTCTCACAACCACCCGTGTCTTCTGTTCATTTATCCAGGTTAGTTTACTTATACACAGAAAGCAGGGGCAAGAGGCATCCTCCAGTTACTTACTTAATTGTCTGAGCACTGGTCAAGACACTGACCATGATCGTGATGCCCCTCATCAATGATAATATGTCCAAGTTATGTGAGTAAAAATGTATGCTTCACTGTATCTTGAAAATTTAATTCTCAATAAAATTAGTATTTGTGTATACTTTAGAGTTTACAAAGTGCTTTTGCAACCCTGTCATGGCAATCATTTTGTTGCTTCACTCACTTTATGAGGAATTGCTATCATAATACTAAGACCTGAGGCTCAGAGAAGTTCATTTTCTTGTCCAAGGCCACAGAACCAGCAGATGTTAGCAGCAGCTCTCCAATCAAGGTGTCACGGCTCTGAATCCCATCATCTGTTCACTGACTGTACCCAGTTTCTATTCCTACTGCTGGTGGTACTGAAGGAGATTTTGGCGGGGGATATGATCCCCTGACCTGCACAGCCTCTAACATACTCCATTGGCAGTGCCAATTTAGTTTCACCTGTGCCTCTTGAGGTCCTGCCCCACAGCACACTGGCAATTGTCTAAGCATCACTCTGGAGGGAGTGGAGGGGTGCTCTCTGCTGGGACCTAACCAGGTGGCAAGAATGTGTGAAGACATCAGCATTGCAAGGGCAGTTGCCGCCTGCTTGCCAATCATAATTGGGAAATAGATCTCCTTTGAAAAAATTTAAGTAAAAAGTGATTTAAAATATTAGGAACAGCAGTAGTACAGATGGAACTCAGGATGGCATATCTTGATAGTGGTTGCATGTGGTAAGTGTTGGAAACTGTGAGCCACATTATGTGATCACCTGTCTAGAATGTTCAGAGCTGCCTAAGGAGTTTGGAGGAGCTTCCTGAGAAGTCCTGCCCAGAACTCAGGATAAGAAAGTGGTGGCCGAGGAAGATATGCTTGCTTCAATTCGTGTAAGTTCCAGACCGCAAGGTGGGGCCTGCTTCTCATTCCTGCCAACTGCTGGTTTGGGTCTCTTGGTTTGGAGCCTAAAATCTCAGGGCTCACACTGCCCTTCACATAGTTCTTTCAGTCTGGCCAGCTGAAGGCAACAGCCAGATACAATCAACCTTTTCCTCTCTGAACAAATAGACTAGTAAAAAAAAAAAAATCTATTCCATGCATATCTCCCATGTGTGATAAAATTTATTCTCTCATCTCCACAGACTCTGCTTCGTCAGTAGGCACAAGAGTGTCATATAGAATGTTCTTTTCCCCTGTTGGCACACTATGTACTGAAGTTGTGGTTGAGCCACTTTAAGGAAGGGACCGTGCTCTTTATCCCGGGCTGAGGACATAGCTCAGTGGTAGAACACTGGTCTGGCATGCATGAGGTCCTTGGTTTGATCCCTAGTACTGCAAAAAATAGCAAAATACACCTGTGTTGTCCTGTGTGACATGAAGCAGATGCTCAATAAGTATTCAATGATTGAATGGATGACAGTTATTCTGCATCATGAAACCTGCTGTCTTGTCATCAGAATAACAGAAGCTAGAAACCATTATTTACAGAGCACAAGACCCACATGCTTCACATATATCATCTCATTTACTCTCCTAACAAGTCTTGGGAAGGTATTTTTTCCCCTCTTCTCCAAATTTTATTGAGATCTCTGATGTGCCAGGTACCATGGAGGTGCTAGAGATAAAATCATGAAAAAGACAGACATGCCGTCTGCCTTGTAGGGCAGACACAATAAAATCAATAAAATATTGTCTTCATTTTCAAGGTGAGTTTCCGAGAATGTCTACGCCTTGTTTAAAGTGATACAGATAGAGTCAGAATTCTGTGTCCTTTCCAATTGATGCCAAAAGTCATGCTTTACCCAGAATCCCCCAGTCAAGATGCTGGTGTGACTGATGGGCAGCAGTCTGGGGAGCGGGCAGGGAGAGTAGGCAGCTGCAGGAGGGGTCAGAGTCCAGGGGAGAAGCCAGCGGAGGGACTGCAGCATCCTGCTCGCAGCTGGCAGTCAGTGCTGGCACTGCAGTCTGGGGGGGATTTGGTGGGCAGGGATGATGGGATAATTTAGCAAAGCTAATTCCATCTAATTCTCTGAAAGGGAAGAACAACTTCAGCATCTTGCCAGCTGCTACCAACATAGAGTTCAGAGTCACCTATCCCCAGTGCGCCTGGAAAGGAGGCAGGAGAAAGCCAGCCAGGAGAGGCTGGTGTGGCCTCCTATCTTCCCCTGGGTTAGGGAAAGCAAAGATGTGGGCTAAAGGAGACACTGCCAAGTCTCCTCTCCAGACAGGCCAGAGACGTGACCTGGCTGCCCCACTGGTCCCTGGTTCCCCACCTCCCATCTTGGACATCCCATGGGTGGCACCTGCTCCAAAAGATGAGCTTTTCTTTACTTCCTCACGGTGGCGCCCTTGAGCCACTGTCTTCTCAGTTTAGAAATGGCTTTTTCATTGCAGGAACATAGGAGGAAGATTTTTAAAGAGGGAAAATTCTGTTTTCAGAGAACTTTGCCCAGCAGGAGGGAGGCCTGTAGTCACAAAGAACATCTGCATTCTTGGTTCTGGCCCCTTTAGGATGGCCATCGCCAGCAGAAGTCCTTGGGGAATTTCAGCCCTGGGTGTCTGTACAGGGATAAAAGTCTAGGGACAGTGGCACCAGGAAACCCTGATAAACTGAAAGAGGAAGAGTCTTTCTGTAACAAATCCCAAGCAGTTAAGGAACAACAGTCCTTGCCACAGATCTCAGAGGTGTCAGGAGGCCTGGACAAGGTGCAGAATCAAGGGTGACTTTGGTATTTGCTTATCCATTGGTTGGGTGGAGAGGAGAGGTTCAGAAATGGCAGAAAGTTGGCACTTACCCTCCTCTTCTGGTGCATTCGGAGAGGAGCTGTGAACCGAGGGGGACATTCTAGCTCTTGTCTTTTATACCCATGGGTCATGTAAGTTCCTTTAACCTGGTTACTTGAAGGTCTTTCATCTCAGTCTGAGGGGAGGACAGGATGGCAGTATTTTCCCCACTTGGATCTGTGGAGCAGCTTTCCTGGGAGATGGGGAGGCGGTCATTAAATGATGCCACACCTTGCAAAACAAATCCATCTTGATCCAGGTAATTCACTTGCAACCCATAGAAAGTACCTCCAAATGTGGGGTGCTGTGTCGTGAGGAAAGGAAGAGCACAGGCCTTAGAGCCACATCCTGGCTCTACTGCTTACTGGCTGGGTGACTTTGGCAAGTTACCTGCTTTCTTTATGCCTCAGGTTCATTATCTGTAAACTGGGACAGACAATAATATGGACCTCCTGTGTGGTATAAGTATGTAGAACACATAAAACAACAGCCAGCTCATGATAAGCACCCGATAAGTGTAATTGCTGTCTCAGTGCTTCTATCTGGCACTAGAATTCCAACTGTATTCTGGAACATTCCTTTCAGCTTAGAGGGACTCTAAAACCAATGTTTCCTCAAGGCCAAGCTATTAACTTCCTGCTATGTCACCGTTAACAATTTCTTTATTGTATAAAACATTCAATTCCATTTTGTAGATTGATCCTGCACATTTTTAGCATATATTTCTAAGTTGTCTTAGTGTTGAGCATTTTACTTGGCTAGGGATATAAGCTTGTATTTTCTTAACAGGATAGCTTTACTCTGCCCATGGTAATTAGGAGCAAGGGAAATTCAGCTCACCTTTATTATCTGTGCACATTTAACATCCTCTGTTGCTGTTATCACAGATATTTCCCTTTAAGGTTAACAAACAAATCACAAGCCCTAATAATGAATAATTTGCTTGTCATTCTGCAACTAGCAGAGTCTCATGCAGCTTTAGTAGCACAATGTATCACATGCTAAGAAGAATCCTTGGCCCCAGGAGATCTCACCTGTGTTCCCTCAACTGATTGACAGCTTGAAGATCCAGGCTTAATGCTGCTCCTTGGACCAGATGGAGTTCTGCCTGGTTGTCATTTGCAGTAGGAGCTCCGTTTGAGCCTAAGCCCCACCGGCTGGAACTCAGGCATGGCTGAGTATGTGGGGGAAAGGACCGTGGTGGCTCACCGGATACTTGTTTCTAGGGATTGAACTAGGGTCGCTTTACCACTGAGCTACATCCTCAGCTCCTTTTTATTTTGAGACAAGTTCTCACTAAGTTGCTGAGGCTGGTCTTGAACTTGGGATTCTGTTACCTCAGTCTCCTACATTGCTGAGATTATAGGCATGCAGCACCACGCCCAGCTCACCTGATTTTTTTTTTTGCATGGGGTCTCCTAGGAGAGAATCTACCCTAGGGGAAGAAGGACACAGGCCAGAGAGGTTTGCCCAAGTGAGGGGATGTAGAAGAGCTTCTAAATGCAGCATGGAGGCCATTGTGCAAACCCTCTCAGGTAGAAGGGGTGTGAAGGCAGCACTTGAACGGGTGGGCTCATGAAACCTTCCCTGTGGGGACAAGCACTGAGCTGGCAGCACAAGGGAGGGGCCACTCTCCTCTGCAGGCCAGCTTTGTACTTGACCTCAGTGCCTGGCAGAGCAGGACCAGGTAAGAGGAGTGTTTTAGGCAGTTTTTGTTTTGTTTTGTTTTGTTTTGTTTTTTAACTGCTGTAACTAAAAGATCTGACCAGAACAATTTTTGGAGGAAAAGTTTAATTGAGGGTTCACAGTTTCAGAAGTCTTAGTCCAGGGAAGGCTGACTCCATTCCTCGGGGCTCCTGGTGAGGCAGAACATCATAGCGAAGAGTGTGGTGGAGGGAAGCAGCTCACATGATGATAAAGAAGCACAAAGAGAGAGAGAGATACGAAATATATACGCCATAACCACGCCCCAATGACCCACCTCCCCAGCCACACCCCACCAGTTCAGTTACCACTCAGTTAATCCCTGTCAGGGGATCCATTCACTGATTGGGTTAAGACTCTTACAACCCAGTCATTTCTCCTTTAAACCTTCTTGCATTGCCTCACGTGTGAGCTTTTTTTTTGCGATGCTGGGGATTGAACCCAGGGCCTTGTGCTTGCAAGGCAAGCACTCTACCAACTGAGCTATCTCCCCAGCCCCACGTGTGAGCTTTTAGGGGATGTGTCGCATCCAAACCACATCAAGGAGTGCTTGGTTTGCTCCAGTTGCTTGCTGTTATAAGCTTCTGTTCTGAACATTTCTCTGGACATTTAGATATACCTATGTAACTGACACATGCAAATTTACTCCCAGTCAGAATTTTTCCCAGTGATAAATTTGGTCAGAGGACTATGGAATTTTGAGGCTGCCCTGTCTTCTTGTTCTTTTGTTTTGTTTTGTTTTTAACTGAGTGTGGACATGTATAGACATATGTCAGGTTATTTTTTTTTTTTTTTAAACAATAGAAACTTCCTTTTTACTAAAACTGTAGATATATTCTAAAACCTTCCTCTGATCTTAGGAGAAGGACTTTTATTTCACTTTTACTTTTGGCCACATTTCTATTTTATCTCTCTAGCAGATACTCTTAGACTTTTGTTCCAAAACCTTTCACAACCCTTGCTGACTTCCAATGGTGTAAGTCGGGAAAACTGCACATTTGTTTTCCCAGACTCCCTTGCAGCTAGAAGTGATTAAATGGTCCAGTTTGGCTAATGAAACAGAAAAGCTGCTTGGGGTCTTGTGAAGAAAATCTTTCCCCTCTCTGTGCTAAGGGTGAGCCTTGTGAAAAGAAGGTATCTTCCTGGCATCCTCTCTGTACCCTCCAAACAGATGTGTAAGGATGCAATTCTTAGGAAAGTGGTAGCCATCTTATGACCATGAGGCAATAAGCATGAGGACATGAGGAAGAATCAAAAAATCAAGATACTGATAATGGCAAAGGTAAAAGGAAAGAAAAGCTTTTTCTTTCTTTCTTTTTTTTTTTTTTTGTGGTGCTGGGGTTTGAACTCAGGACCTTAGGACATGCTAGGCAAGTGCTCTACTACCCAGCTACATCCCCAGCCCAAGCCTGGTTTTTGAAACTTCTGTTGTCACATAGCTGGACCAGACTTGTAACCTCCTATCTCCAATTTTCTGTTCTGCAAGACAGTATTAAGATTACTTAAGCCACTCTTATTCATGGCTTCTGTTAGTTATAACAAAGGCATCTTTTTTTTTTTTTTTTTTTTTTTTTTTTTTGCAGTGCTGGGGATTGAACCCAGGACCTTATGCTTGTGAGGCAAACACTGTACCAACTGAACTACATCCCCAGCCCCTAACAAAGGCATCTTAATTAAAATAGCTTCCCCTTTTAATAATAATTCAAAATGAGATCCTTATCCTTTCCTCTCACCCATAGGGTGGTTTCAATGCCCCTACACTGATTACATCTTTTTTTTTTTTTTTTTCTTGTGGTGCTGGGTATTGAACCCTGGGCCTTATGCTTTCGAGGCAAGCACTCTACCAGCTGAGCTATCTCCCCAGCCCCTGATTACATCCATTACAAAACAAATACAAGACTTCCAGATCCACTGCTCAGCAATCTAGGATCCTTCATCAACATTCATTGCCACCCAGCCTGTGTCCTGCCTGGCTCTGCTGAATTTTGGAAGAGGGGACAAAGTGACTGCATTCCCAGTGGTGGTGAAGTTCAGGGAAGGAAGTTTCCAAGGCCTTCCTGGGTTTTGCTATTGGGCAGACCTGCCTGCCTATCATTCCAGCACCATACCCCAGTGCCCTGCTTCCTGGGGAGGGGTCAGGGCAGCTGGGACCTTTTATCTGAGACTGGGTTAGGAGTGCTTAATGTTCAAACGAGAACCTATGTCTGAAGCAGTGCATCAGGTACAACTGGAATACAGAGGCCTCAGCCATCTCTTGGGATTTGCTGGCAGCGGGAACAAACCTTTCCTTTTTGCAGGTATGTCAGGACTGAGCAAAATGCTGGGTTGCATTGCTCCTGGGTGGCTGGCTTCCCGTTGTGATTCAAGTTTCCTGAGACAGGAATAAATTGCAGGGCTTGTTTCATCTGATGGCCCACACCTTTCATGAGCCGCCTATTGGGAGACCGTGGGACAACATGCTCAGGCCACGGTTGGCTAGGGAAGGGACAGGAGCAGGAGGAATGTTTCCTCCTGGTTTAGGGTTCCATAACTAAAGAGGGAGAGCAGGGGGTGGGCATGGATTCAAGTGGAGGTATTGCCAGCTGCACTCAGCAGAGATGGGGGCTCCAAGTGTGTGGTGCATTAAAGACTCCTGGGCTGGGAGTTATTCATAGCATGGTAAAGTGATGGCAAACTAGACTGTTCCAGCATTCAGTAGCCATGAGACTCTGGGGGAGTGGCTTAAACTCCCAACCTCAGTTTCCCCATGTGTAAAGTAGGGGTGCATTCTGACCTGATGTTTCAAGGAGTTGCAGTATAGGCTGTGCGAATTCCTGTGGAGATCAAGGAGTGTGAATGGGGGCTGGGTGCAGACAGGGAAGAGCGCTGGGAGAGACGGGAGGGGTGCCAAGTGCCAGCTGTGGCAGAGCTGGTCTTGGTGGGTTTAAAGTGATGGCGGGCTCAGGCCAGGCCCCCCATGAAGCGGTGACACTCTCATAGCTTCATTGCTGCTGCTGATGGTGTAGTGCCTCTTGCAGGCTTATTTTATGAGAAGGAGACGGAAGTCCACGCTCCTGCAATGATCACAAGGTAGAACAGCAAGTGCACTAGGACCAGGTTATTGGCTTTAAGTTTACTGCTTAGTAGCTTTGACTTTAAGCTTCAGTTCGGCCATGAGTAAAAATGAAGTATTTGAATAAATTATAGGCCATCTCCACCCTTTGTGTTTCTCTGCTCTGAATTTCACCCCCAGGCAAATTTGCACTTGGCAGTGAAGAACTAAAAGCTTCCTCCTATGGTAAGGAACAAGGTAGGGCTGTCCACTTCCTCCATTGCTGTTCAACATTGTACTGGAAGTTCTAGCCAGAGCAATTTGGCAAGAAAAAGAAAAGCCATCCAAACTGGAAAGAAAAGTAAAATTATCTCTATTTGCTTATGACACTCTTACCTATAGGTATGAATATTTTCTTTTTTTTTTTTTGTACCAGGGATTGAACCCAGGGGTGCTTTACCACTGAGCCTCATCCCTAGCCCTTTTTAGTTTTTACTTTGAGACAGGTTCTCACTAAGTTGTTTAAGGCCTAAGTTGCAGAGGCTGGCTTTGAACTTGGAATCTTCCTGCCTCAGCCTCCAGAGCTTCTGGGATTACAGATGTGAGCCATCACACCTGGCCTGTAGGTATGCATTTTAAAACTCAATCAGAGTAAGGTGTAAATGACCAACGGTGGACTTGTACTCCTATTATTTCTTCTGGGGTATTTGCTTTCAAATCAGTACAGTGAGTTCTGCATGTGAAGTTTTTTATACCAGTTGGCTGATAGAAATTTTTTTTATTCTAAGCTTTCTTTTTCTTTTCTTGTGGTATTGGGGATTGAATCCAGGGATGCTCTACCACTGAGCCACACCCCTGTTTGTTGTTTTTAATTTTGCTAAGTTGTCCAAGCTGGTCTGAACTTGTGATTCTTTTGCCTCAAACTCCCGAGTAACTGGAATTACAGGTGTGATACTGCACTGGGTTTTCTTATGACCATTGAAATCTGAGTTTCCACAGAACAGACTGGCCTAGCCACACTGTTGCTGATGACCTCTTCTCAGGCTACTTTTTCCATTTTTTTTTCCCCTCCAGCTTCCTCCCATCCTCTTTCACCTGTTCCAGGAAGGATGGGCTGGCTGAGTGGTTCTTAAAGTGTGCTACCTGGAAACACTTTACGCCTTGGAAACACCTGGGAATTTGTGAGAAGGCAAATTCTCAGGCCCAGCCCCAACCAGAACCCCTGGGGTGGGGCCCACAGATAGGTTTCAACAAGCCCTCTGGGTGGTTCTGAGGCACAGGGACGTTTGAGAGTCAGTGGACTGTGGGGTGGAATCAAACCTGCGATTTATTCCTGTCAGAGGGAGTAGGAAGATGAGCTCAGAGCAGACGATAAGTCAACAACCACACAATGAGACACAGTGCTAGCTGAGCGTGGCATTTGGCAAAGCCTGCCTCTGGATGGTCGCTTGCCCCTTGCCTCTCCAGTGTTGCCCCCAGTCTCCTCTCGGTTTGCCTCCAGCTCCTGTTCCTCTTCCCTCCCCTCCTACCCACTGCTTCCCATCACCCACTCCCAGCTTGGCCTTCCTGGGCTTGGGAATCTTGAGGGCTCAGCTTATTGAATATTTTATTCTCTCTTGTAAGATCATGGGAACAATGGCACGGATGTTCCCTTCACTGGGGATGGTTCCTTTGCATCCTCTCCCTCTTTGGGCAACTTATGTCTTCTTTATTTAAACTTCAGAGCAAAGCATTGCCACCTCACTCAACTGCCCCATTCATTTGTCCTTTTGTCTGAGGGTCCCTGTCCCTTCACTATTGATCTCATCTATTCCAAACATGAGGAGGTGAGAGTTGTGGCTGTCTACATGGGAGAAATTCCTGTATGCAAAGGCCAGTTCTTTGTCCGGCAGCTAGGTGACACTTGTTATCTTTGAGACCCTTGGCCACAGGCCTCTCAAAGGCTAGTCCAGCTCCCAGAGGAGAGGGCCTCGGAGAGCAGCCCTGGAAGGTGGAGGTGGCAGATGCACCAGAGTCTTCAGTTTCATTGTGGGAGTTAAATTTTCCTACTCTTTGCTGCACATGAAGCCTGGTGGTTGTGTAGAGCATTTGTCTGAGTGTGGGCTTCAGTTCACTGGTTTTGTTTTGTTTTGTTTTTGTTTTTGTTTTTCTTTCTTTTCTTTTTTTTTTTACAAAAAGGAAAATGAAGGTTTATTGCTTTGTTAGCAAAGGAGAAACACAGGGGACTCCTGTCCCAAAGGTTGTGATTTTGCCCATCAGCAGGAATGGGGTGGGTGTGGGGAGGCTTTAAAGAGGTAACTCAAAGGCTACATTCCAGGTGTTCTCTGTTGGAGTTGTAATTCACTTACTAATTTGGGAGATGGTCATTTCTGAGATCTGGTGCCATCCCCAAGGTCTGAATCACTTTGTTCCTGGGTGGGTGTGTGCTCAGGGACAGATAACTCTGCCTAAAATGGGCAAGAAAGGTAATCCTGTTTCCCCTGAGATTAGGGAGGAGCAGGGGGAGAGGAAGAGCAAGAAACACGTTCATTTTAAAAATAAGTCACAGTGGCCGAGCAGCAGGGGCTATATTCAAAGCATAAAGTGGACCATTGTTACATTTCTCCACTGTCACTTTCTACATTCCATTTCTATGGAAAAGTGGGTGATGACACCTCCAAACTGCTTCCTTCTGAAAGGGGGCAAAGTCGGGGGAAGTAACCCAAAGTCCTTATTCTCTATCAGGAGGGGCGTAGTTCACTGATTTTGCAAGCCCGAGAGTGCTTGCTGGCAGATTCCTGGGCCTCCCCCAGATCTGCTCAGTCTGACCTTTTGGAGGTGAGCCCAGCGTTTGCATGCTTAAGAGGAACCTGCAGGTGATTCTTATATACCCCAGGTTCCAACAGGCATTGGATTTGTTTCCCGTCAGGATTTGCCCCAGAATAAGCCTTGATCCATGCAAGGTGAGTCTGTGATAAGCAGGTTCTGCTGTTTTTGTAAAGGCTTCATTTAGCAAATGCTTCTTGGCTGAGTGTCAGCAACCAAGGCTGAGTCAGATTGTGGGTGGAAATGAAGCCCCTACAATCCACCTCCTGCATTTTCCATTCTTCCCTCACCTGCTCGGTGAAGTCCCCAGACTGAGATGCTTTGACAGGCTGTTGAAGGTCACTTCAGGAGCCAGTCTACCAGGTACAGCCCCACCCCCCATCATATCCTGTCTCTGACAGCCCTGGCTGCTGCTCTCTGCTTATAGAATAGCCTGAGAAACCCAGCGGTAGCCTGTGTCATGCCTGTGAGACACCATTGTCTGGGTTAAATCTCATCTCCGGTACTGGACTCGATACTGGGGTGGGAGGGATAGTCCTGTCCCCAGTGTTGCTCCTCATTTGTCCCCAGAGTCAAATCAATATTATGTTCACCCTGCATCTTACAAATTCCCTCATGGAGACAGTTCTGCCAGTGTCTCAAATTTTTCTTCAGAAGGAGTAAAACATAATCAGAGACAAGTATATATACACACCAACCTGTGCAAATGAGTGCCCTAAAGAGTCCCCCGGACCACGGGGTTTTCAATGAGGCAGAGTCTAGGTTCTAGTCTGGACTAAGCTAGGACATCATTGTGCCTAAGCATATGCAGGTTTAGACAAGCTCTTTAGAGAAGGGTCATGGAAACTCTGGGGTTTCCAGTCCATTGTCCAGTGGGGTAGCCAGGACTCCAGTAGCCCCAGGACCTCCTCCTTCCTGCACATCCTCTGTGCAATTACCAACAACTATGAGTTTTGTTCTGCAAGCCCAGGGAGGTTGGCGTGTGAGCACAGAGGGTGTCTTTGGAACCCTTGGTATGCCGAAGTTTGGAGCACTAGAAAAGGAACATTTTGGGGGAATAGTTCTGTGAGATTCTGAGAGGGATTTCTCAAAATGTTAAATAAAATATTTAGTGACATAAGAATTCTCTTTCATCTCATAACCAAATGATTTGGGGTATTATCTCTCCCTCTCAAGATTTATTATTTTTTAAAGATATTCTTTAACTTGATGTACCTTACACTTGGTTCTTCAGCATTGGGACACTTACTAAATTGATGGAAAGAATCACACTGTCCCAGACTGGACCCCAAGGCAGCAGGCCTCTGGAGCAGCTAAGGCAGAAGCCTGAGATCTCCAGCTTGGCTCCCAGCAGGTGCCCAAGGATCTGGACAGAGTCTATTACCCCAGTGAGCTCAGATGTTGTCTGTCCTGCTGAATCTAAAGGAGAATTATGACTTTCCTTGCAAGTTTAGTCTTAATATTTCTGTGAATACTAGGAAAGGAAGAGCAGGATTAGAGCCTAATTTCAAAAGACCCCAACATCATGGCTATTGAGTGCTCCATAGGCAGATGACACGGATGGTTTTTCTCGGGGAGAATGCTATCCTGTTGTGAGCCCTGGTACCCACTGGGAACGGCAGAGCCACCTCAGTGTCAAGCCTGGAGAGTGGCCTCCGTGGGCCCCTTAGGGAGCTTGACGTGCTCCTTGGGTTGAGACATAGGGCCCTGTGTTTCCATCTGAGAAACTCCTGTGCTGGGGCAGCAGGTAGTGCTTTGGGATGGGCACACAGAAGTCCCCTGGACCTGCCAAGGAGGAGCAATCAGGAGGGCTTTCACCAGGGGCAAGACAAGCCAACAAAGGATGGAGGAACCCCCAGGAAAACAGCAGAGGAGGCTCAGAGCTGCCAGATGGAGGAAGCCTGGCATGGCCCACGCTGCAGGCTCGCAGCTCAAGTGGCTGGCCCATGGGGGAGTCCTCCCCAGATTTTTAAAGGAGCCCATAAAAGAAAGAGCCAATTTTAAACACTTGTCAGATCAGAGTACAAACTAGCTGAGGAGGCAACAGGTTTGAGAGGCTGTTTTCTTTCTCTTACCAGGCTTCCTTCCCCGATCCTGACCCAGGCAAGCTGGACAATGAGAGCTAGAGAGAAAATCCAGAAATGCCCCACCAAGCAGACTCTGTGGAAATCAGGAAAAAGTCTATGAATGTGAATGATGGCCCTTTCCCCTTCCCCTGGAGTTGTCTGGTGCCCAACTTATACAACTGTATGTGATGGCCCTGAGACAGAACTGTCATTTTTTGCCATTGCAAGAAAATAGATTTAAACACTTGTAGATCAGAGTGCAAATTAGCCAAAAAGGCAACAGTTTAGAGAAAAAAAAAATCTTTGAGACAAAGCACTGTTAAGAAGACTATCCTTCCTGCTATCACATGGACCTTTAATTCATTATATTTACTGTTTCCTTTACAAACTTTCTCCCCTGGCTATTCAGAACCAGTATTCCAGTATTTTAGAATCAAATTCTGCTCTCTATGACCAATAGACATTATGGACATGACAAAAGAAATATCTTATGTCATTTTTAAAGAACTTCATGACTAATGCTATCCACCTTGGGTTGAGTTCCTCATGTACTCAACAGAAGTACCAGGCTTCTGTTGAATGATGAAACCTGGCATTAGGGTCACAATGGCCATTTAGAAGAAACCAAATGTGGAGCCAGGGTCTGAATTGGACATCTGCAGTGAATACAAGGGCCTGTATCTCCCAGGAAGTTGATGCCAGAAATCTTCCACCAGAAACTCTGTTCATCTCATACACAAAACTGGGGTATCTACTTCCTCTCTGGTTGTGGTTGAGTGTTCATGAATACAGTGGTGCTTCTTCCCTAACTTCCTAGGAGGTTGTATAAAATAGCAGGAAGCAGAGAGGGTTTGGGTTGAACATTGGGCTTGGGATCCCAGCTCTACCATTTACTATGTGAATCTGGGGGGATTGTTTAACATTTCTCCATTTCTTCATTTCTTAAATGGGATGAAGCACCACCCTGGAGGGCCTCTGTGAGAATTTAACATTGATAAGAATAGAAATGTAAAGTGTTGGGAGCAGTATCTGGCATCTTCCTCTGGCTCCCTCTCCTTGTTTTTTGGCTCATGGATAATTTAGGACAGCAGAAGAAAATGGAACCCTCTTTGTATCTTTTTTTCTTGGTGTTCTCCAACTCCACGTTTTGACCACCTTCTTTCTCTCCTATTGCTGCATATTCTTGTGGAGTGATTTCATGTGTTTCCATTCCATTCTGCTAAGCATATGTCAGTGACTCCTAGACCTCCTTCCTTTCTTCTGAACTCAAATATACATTCTCATCTACTCATCCTATGGGTACAGATGTCATCTAAATTAACTCATTATTTTTCCTGTGACTTATAGCATTGTATTGAAATTCTTTTTCTGAATATCTTTTTGGTTAGGCCCTATGATATTTTTAAAATTTATTTATTTTTATTGTAAACAAATGGGATATAACTTGTTTCTCTGTTTGTACATGAAGTAGAGGCATACCATTTGTGTAATCATACATGTACATAGGGTAAAGGTGTTTGATTCATTCTGTTATTTTTTTTTCCTTTGCCCCACCCCTTCCACCCCTCTTTTCCCTCTATAGAGTCCCTCCTTCCTCCATTCTTGCCTCCCTCTATGATCTTTTTGAGGGCAGGGATTGTTTCTTATTTATTTTTGCACTCTTTGGGTTCTGGACAAATTTTGTTTATCTGAAAAAGTATTTATTGCATTCTTATTTTTGAATGATATACTTGCTGGGTATAGAAATCTGGCTTGAGAGTTCCCAGCTTCCCTCTGCTTTAAAGGTATCTCTCCAATTGTCTTTGGGCTTGCATAGTTTCTAAGAAAATGTCTCTGTAGTCCTTTCCTTTGTTTCTTTGCATACAATGTGTCCTTTTCCTTTGTTTACATTCAAGATTTCTCTTTCTCTTCAGCTCATATGTCTATGTACAATATGTCTATGTGCTTTGGGGAAGTTGTTTTGGGGTTCCCTGAGATTTTTGGCTTTATGATTTAATGTATTTCATTGTTTTTAGAAAATTCTCAACCATTCTCTTTCAAATATCTTTTATTCCCAACTCTCTTTCTCTTTTCCTTCTGGATTTTTAATTGGGCCACTGATTTTTTTACATAATTCTTGGATATTCTGTTCTGTTTGATTTTATTCTTCATTAGATTTCAGTTTGTTTTGCTATTGACTTACATCTAAGTTTCTTTCTTCTTTTCTCAACTGTGTCAATTGTATTGATGATACCATTGAAGGCATTTGTGTGTGTGTGTGTGTGTTTAAACTTCTAAGCATTTCCATTTGATTTTTCTCTCTGCTAGTTCTAACACCTGAGTCATTTCTTTAGATTGGTACTATTGCTTATTTTATCTTTTGGCAGTGTGTTCTTCCCTTGTCTTTGTGTGTGTGTATCTCATAATTTTTTTATTGAATGCAGTTCACTGAATGGAGGATAGTAGGACATGAGGAATATGGTATTTGTGCCTGGAAATGGTGCTCAATTTTGTGTGCTTAGACCATCAGTGTGTGTAGTGGTGGTGGTAGGTGAGACAGGATGAGTCAAACATGAGTCAGGAGTTGGGTTGGAGCTGGGTGCTGTTGCTATGGTTCTGTTCTGTGTATAACCAACTTCAAATTCCTCTGGTGTTAACCTTGCTTGATTGGGGTGATAGTGCCAGAAAGTTTT
Source organism: Sciurus carolinensis (assembly GCF_902686445.1). Lineage (NCBI taxonomy): Eukaryota > Metazoa > Chordata > Mammalia > Rodentia > Sciuridae > Sciurus > Sciurus carolinensis. The sequence goes on from NC_062213.1 coordinate 36,680,849, forward strand.
CCTCCTTGTTCTCCTGTTTCACTTTCAGCTTCTGCTTTCCTGTGCACCAGGGCTCTCTCTCCTTATTCTTGCCCCTGGTAATAGGGGCCACTATTGCTTTTGTACTTGGCACTTGCTATTCTGGTCAGGGTTGATCAGGGTTTTTCTTTTATGCTGATCTAATCCCCAGTCTTTGGTTCTGTGCCAGGGCTTTATGGTGGAAAGTCTCTCAGTCATCCTGCTTCTCCTCCCCATGGAAACCAACTTCTGCTTGTATGTTTGGGACAGCATCTTGTGTGGGAGTGTGTTTCCTGTTCCTCCCCAGTAGTAGGAGACCTGTAATAGCTTTGGGATAATATTGTGGGCTCAGGATCATTGCCTGCCCTTCCCTTGGGGGAAAGTTCTTTTTCCTCTGCCCTATCTCCAGCTGTAATAGGTCTTCTCTTGTTCCCTGGGGCCAAGAGAACTTGCTTACACCTAGAGATTTAAGACTTTTCTTTTTGTAGAAAAAGGTCTGGGCAGTTTTGATTTTCCTTCTAGAGCCACAGTATCAGAGCTGGGTGTAGTGATGAGTGGCATTATAACCTCTTTCCCTACCACTTGTGTCTTTCTGGTGCTTCCCATTGGTTGAACCCAACCAGAAGCCAGGTGGCAAGGGAACCTGGAAGACACAGTCCATAGGGATGAGCCTTCTAGGGCAAGTGCGAAGCAGAGAAGAGTGGGAATTGGAATGGGGGAGGGAAGACCAGGGTAGGAGTAGAGGAATGGAGACTTGCTAGTACACACACACACACACACACACACACACACACACACATGCACACACACACAAATAATAATAATATGAAAGTAAAAATGAATTAAGGCAAGAAATTCAAGAGGCAAGAAAGTGTTCGAAGAGACAGACCATTGAATCTGACTGGGTCAGGAAAGACATGGACACAGAAAGAAAACAGAGGCCTTGGTTTTGGGAGCCTTGCTGAGGGAGAAGGCTGATGAAATGGGAGTGAAAGTTTGAGAGAGGAGGAATGATCAAATGACATGCTCAGAAGATGTAATCTAGAATTTTTGAGATGTTCAACTGGAGAGCTCAATGGAGATAGCTAAAGTGGATTGACAGCATTAAAGGATTTACAAAGCCAGAATATGGGGTGGGTAGTTTTCTTTTCTTTTTTTTTTTTAAATTTAATTAATTAATTAATTAATTAATTTTTTTATTGTAAACAAATGGAATACATGTTGTTTCTCTGTTTGTACATGGCGTAAAGGCATACCATTTGTGTAATCATACATTTACATAGGGTAATGTTGTTTGATTCATTCTGCCATTTTTTCCCTTCCCCCCAACCCTTCCACCCCTCTTTTCCCTCTATACAGTCCTTCCTTCCTCCATTCTTGCCCCCCTCCCTAACCCTAACTCTAACTCTAACACTAACCCCTCCCACCCCCCATTATGTGTCATCATCCACTTATTAGCGATATCATTCTTCCTTTGGTTTTTTGAGATTGGCTTATCTCACTTAGCATGATATTCTCCAATTTCATCCATTTGCCTGAAAATGCCATAATTTTATCATTCTTTACGGCTGAGTAATATTCCATGGTATATATATACCACAGTTTCTTTATCCATTCATCAATTGAAGGACATCTAGGTTGGTTCCACAATCTGGCTATTGTGAACTGAGCAGCTATGAACATTGATGTGGCTGTATCTCTGTAGTATGCTGATTTTAAGTCCTTTGGGTATAGGCCAAGGAGTGGGATAGCTGGGTCAAATGGTGGTTCCATTCCAAGTTTTTTAAGGAATCTCCATACTGCTTTCCAGAGTGGCTCCACTAATTTGCAGCCCCACCAGCAATGTATGAGTGTACCTTTCTCCCCACATCCTCGCCAACACCTATTGTTGCTTGTATTCTTGATAATCGCCATTCTAATTGGGGGGAGATGGAATCTTAGGGTGGTTTTGATTTGCATTTCTCTTATTACTAGAGATGTTGAACATTTTTCCATATGTTTGTTGATTGCTTGTAGATCTTCTTCTGTGAAGTGTCTATTCATTTCCTTAGCCCATTTGTCGATTGGAATATTTGCATTCTTGGTGTAGAGTTTTTTGAGTTCTTTATAGATTCTGGAGATTAGTGTTCTATCTGAAGTATGATTGGCAAAGATTTTCTCGGGTGGGTAGTTTTCTGAGACCTTGATAAAACCAAGGATAATGATGAAACAGTATTAGAGAGCAGAACTTTGGCATCTGACTGTTTTCAAGAAGTGCAGGGATGGAATGGAAAGATATGATGCCAGTGGTAAGGAAAGGAGCAGGTGTGGACAGGGGATGGGAGCTGGCAAGAGTTGTCCACACCATCATGGCTCCTATACTGGTTACTCCCATCACTATGGTGCTCAGGGCAGCTTTCTGATAATAGGATGGGTTTTGTGGTCTGGAGCATTAGTATTAGAAAACCAGCAGAATTTCCATGTGCGCCCCTGGCATAGAAGTTCAACACCCTCATGTGGTGCTCACTGCATGTTTTATCCAGATTGAGTTTGCATTTCTTGAATGATGGTCATTTAAGTTGTTCCACACTTTTCAATGTTATAAATAATTCTATACCAAACTTCATCTTGTACATGGCAATAAGTTTCCTGTATTGTCAGGTTCAGCCTGGTGGATAGACTCTAAGCTGCCACCCATTTCCAACATTCATGGCTTTGTGTCATTTCCTAATGTTGAGTGTTGGCAAGACTTGTGACTTTCTTCTAATAAATGGAATGTGACAAAGGTGGTGAGACATCACTGTGTAATCAAGTTACATAATTACTGTGTAATTATGATAGAAGACTCAGTCTTGCTAGCAAACTCATTGCAAAGACTTTCTTCCTTGCTGGATTTGAGGAAGTAAGCAACCTTTAAGAGATGAAGGTGCTTCCCTTCAAGAGCCAACAGTGGATCCTTCTGCAGATCCTTCTTCAGTCAGCCATGGCTGACACCTTGATTATGACTTTGTACAGGGCCCATTTTGACTCCTAGCCCACATGAGATAAGAACTGTGTATTGTTTTAAGCTGTTAAATCTGTGGTATTTTGTTATTCAGTAATACAAAGACTAACATGCTCTGATAAATTCCTTGAAGATATTTAAATTAATTTTCCTAAAAGCCTTAAGAGGTTGATGGTTTTATCACTCATAAATAAGGACTCTGAGGTTCAGGGAAGTTGGGAAAGTTGACCAGAATTATATAGTAGGTAACGTGTAAGAATCTGAAGACATACTTCCAACAGTAGACCCTGTGATTTTTATTATTATTATTTTTTTAAGAGATAGAATTTCACTATGTTGCTCAGACTGGCCTTGAACTCCTATAGAACCTGTGGGCTCAGCCTGTCTTTGGATTTCCAGATTTGTGGCTTTGGAAATGCAGTACTAACATTCAAAAATTTTATATCAGCTTGTAATTTAACCCACAGTGGATAGGGAATCTATTTCTCAACATTTTTGCCTAAATTGGTATTTGTTACAAAAATGATAACTTTACAAGAAAACGAAATCACAAATTCTAAAATTGGCTTTTCTTTGGACATGTCAGATTTTTGTTTTCTAGCTACATTTCCGCTCTCATGTGTAGTCCACTTTTGGACAGTACCCCCAATAGTTTACTGTACGAGCGGGAACCAATGAAAGAAGCATTTCCAATTTTCATCTTCTCAAGTAAGAAAAAAATTAGATTAAAATAAACTACATGAAATAGCCAAAGAACTGACATAGAATGGCATTTTGACGAAATGACTTGGCAAGCTTATGGGCTATATTCCCAATATGTAGCCCATGGCTACTAAGATACCCAAGAAAAACTCATTCCTATCTCAGGAAGGGTAGTCTGCCTCTCTCTATGAACCCTAGTTATCTATAAAAAGTCTTTTTAAAAATTTTTTTAACCTAGAACCTCACTCTACAACTGAGCTACATCCCTACTACCACCATAAAGTCACTTACTAATGTAAGCTCATGGCCCACAAATAACAGAGGCAGGAGACCAGAAGCAAACCTCAGATCAGTAAGCTTTCCTTTATTCTGCAGCGAGGTCCATTGATCAAGCATGGGAGGGCCTGATTTCCTGGGTATAGAGCTGGCCCCAAGCTACAGAAGCTGTCTGGGTTTTATAGTTTCATTGGAGACTGTGGAAGTGCAGTTTGGACAGTCCGGGGCTAGTTGTACAGGTTAGAACTTTAACTTAGAAAGGGAGTTGTAAAAAGGTTGAAACTCATTGTTCTCTGGGGAGAGAGGTGTCCAGATCCTGAGGGATGAACACTCAAATCTTGCCCATTGGTATTTGCTGCACTTCCATTTAGGACTAATTTGCGATGGGGGAAGGTCAAAATTTAGGGCCTAGCATTCAGTATTTGCCCTGTTCCTTTAGGGCCCATTGTTATTAGGAAAGGGTGCACTGGGAGAGGTTAATGTTTGGCCAATTTGCCCACCCGCCCCTGCCAGCCACACTGTCCCTCCGTTTTTCTTGGAGAGCTGTCTTGTAGGAATATTATATTCCATAACCCTTCAACTCATATATATTTTCTATGTTGTTGGGTGATTATATCTCTGTAATTAACTTTTCCCCTCCTATACTTTTCTGAAAAATACCATCCCACAAATTGTGCTTCACCCAATAGCAGTCTGAATATGCAAATAAAACAGTTTGGTAACAACTAAGTTTAGAAGGCGTTGGTTTTTTTTTTTTTTTTTTTTTTTTTGGGGTGTGTTTAAATGTGTCCTTTCCCTCCAGGGATCCCAGAGTCACAAAGTTTTGCAAATTTATTCAAGGAGGAAATACACAATTATGTCTGTGGTAATTTTCCCATGGCATTATTATCAGGAAGCAGATGCTTTCACTTTTTGAATGAGGACAGAGAATGATTTCAGTTAATAAAATCACAAATTCGACACTTGTCAATGAGAATGGAAATAGTTTGTGGAGACACTCATTTTTTTTTTTTTTTTTTTGGTAGTGCTGTGGTTGCTGCTGACATTCTTGAGAAAAACAATTAGCATTGCGATACCCAGTTTTTTCCTTAAACTTTAAAAAATAAAGCATTAAATCCCAAGTCAGTTAATTAATGAGATTGATCACAATGCTTTTGAAAATCAGAAATCTAGGACATGTAATCACTATGAATAATTTGTGAAAACAGACATGATCTCCACCAGCTGTGAAACGTTTTATGATTGAGTGATCCCGACCCTCTTGCTTCCCTAGATCCCTCAGAGATTGGCTCGTTATGAAGATGATGATGATGGAGAAGATGAAGCTACTTACGGTTGCTGATAGCTACAAATTATTAAGAACTCACTGTGTGTCAGGAGTATCACCTCATTTAATTTTTACCACAACTCTATGACTAAAGGCTATTATTATTCCCATTTTATAGATGAAGAAATCGGGCTCAGAGAGGCTATAAGTAGTTCAAAGTTGCATGACTGGTGAGTGACAGGCTCAGGGATGCTTGCCTCCAAACACCGCTGACTTTGTGAGGCTAAGTCATACCAACTCTTGGGTTAGTTTTTTAAAAAATTTGTTCTAATTAGTTATGGATGATAGTAGAATGCATTTTGACACATCATATATAAGTGGAGTACAACTTCTCATTCTTTTGTTTGTACATGATGTAGAGTTACACCAGTCGTATAATCATATATGCACATTGGGAAATAATGTCCAATTCATTCTACTATCCTTCCTACCACGATACCCCTCCCCTCTCTTCATTCCCCTCTGTTTTATCCAAAGTATCTCTATTCTTCCCTAGCCCTTTATCTATTGTGAATTAGAGAAAACATTCAGCCTTTGGTTTTTTAGGTTTGGCATATTTCTCTTAGCATGATAGTCTCCAGTTACATCCATTTACCAGCAAATGCCATAATTTCATTAGTCTTTAAGGTTAAGTAATATTCCATTGTTTGTATATAGCACAATTTCTTTACCCATTCATCTGTTGAAGGGCATCTAGATTAGTGCCATAATTGTAAATTGAGCTGCTATAAACAGTGATGTGACTGTGTCACAGTAGTATGCTGATTTTAAGTCCTTTGGGTATAAACTGAGGAATGGGATAGCTGGGTCAAATGGTGGTTCCATTTCAAGTTTTCTGAGGAATCTCCATACCACTTTCCATGATAGTTTGCATTCCCACCAGCAATGTATGGGTATACCTTTCCCCCATATCCTCGCCAACATTTATTGTTGTTTGTATTCTTGATAATTGCCATTCTGACAGGAGTGAGATGAAATTTCAGTGCAGTTTTAATTTCATTTCTCTAATTGCTAGTGATGTTGAACATTTTTTCATATATTAGTTGATCAATTGTGTTTCTTCTGTAAAGTGTCTGTTTAGCTCCTTAGCCTTGGGTTTGTTTTTGAGTTACTCATAGGGCTGAATCTCACACTTTGATTCTGGTGAACATGACCAAGATGGGATCACTTTTGCTTTTTCTCTTCTTTGTCAGGATATCCTTTCAGACATTTCTTTGGCACTCAGAGATACAGAGGTATCTGTATTAGGCCACTGAAACTCTGTAATTCCACTCAAAATGCTTGTGAATTGAAGATATTCTGTTTTTATTTTGAGTGTATTTGTATTATTAGAGGCTGCACGTGGCTTTCTGTAACTCAAATGTTCCTTTCCCTTGAAAAGATGATAAGCTTAACTATTTAGCTTAAACTCCACACCTTCAAAAAGGAGAAATATGGTCACCTTTGCATTGGTTTGTGCAGAATGAACTTAGCCCAGGACCATGGTGGCTCTCTCTATGGCAGTGTTCGTGGGAACTGTCCATGGTGGTTCCTTGCAGAAATCACAAGTCACATCAAGACCTTCCAATGTTAATCATGGGTCTTTGTCTTTGATTCTGTCTCTCCTTCCTCCTTCCCTTCATCTATTTGTGAATTAGAGAGATATTAATTTCACTTATTCCCTTATATTTCATATTTTAAGATTCTAATTTTCTTATGATTATAAATAGCTACATGTTTATCAATAGTAAAATAATAAAGAATCATAGGGTATTTACCTCTTATCAAAATTTTTTGCTGTCTTTAGATTGAATGCATTTTATTGTTAATCTTTAAATTCTAGTACTATAGAAAGACAAAAAGCACTCTACTTACAGGTCCACTTTAGTTCTATTCCTGAGTATACAGAACATGTTTTTTGGGTGGGGCTGCCAGGGATTGAACTCGGGGGCACTCGACCACTGAGCCACACCCACAGTCTTATTTTGTGTTTTATTTAGGGACAGGCTTTCACTGAGTTGCTTAGCACCTCACTTTTGTAGAGGCTGATTTTAAACAGCAATCCTCCCGCCTCAGCTTCCCTAGCCTTTGGGATTATAGGTGTGCACCACTGTGCCTGGCTAAAGAGCACTTTATAAGGAACACTTTAAGCAAAACAAACCACCTCCCTGTGTTGACTATGTTGCTGTTCACCTATACTTTTGGCGCTCCTGTCTATGGTGAAAATTATACATCCCCGCCCTGCTGAACTCAGAAGTTGTATGACTTGCTTTGGTCAATGAAATGTAGGTCATTCCTTAACAGAAGTTGATAAGAGCCAAAAATGCATGGTTCACAATGCCAAGTGACTGGTAACCTTTCTGATTGAGGATGATTCTTTAGCCTGAGTTCCAAGGTAAAAATTAATGATATCAGAGCGCTCACTGGACACTCACTGAATAAACAGAACAAGGGAGAAAGGAAACTTTGTTGTTATAAGCCACTGGGTGCTTAGAGCCATTTATGACCACAATATAACCTAGTCCATCCTGACTCAGGTACTCATCCACTGCCATTTGCTACCACAGAACCCTCTAGTGAAAAGTCAGCCACAAAATCAATTTCCAGTGGCAATAAACAGCGGACTTTGAACTTAATATAATAAAATCAATTTGAATTACAAAACTCCTTTCCCTCTTTCTAGCTAGAACCAACCCCTTTCCCATGCCAGGATGTTCCAGATGGCACTTTAGACCCATTTCTCAACTGTCTGGAAGACACTCGTGTTGTCTAACATGCCAAGGAGGAGTTGGTGGGGGTAGCTAGGAGAATTCCAGTCACTGTATACAATACTTGGCTTTAAAAAATAACAAAGTTGCCTAAAATCAAAATGAAAGTCTAATTGCACCCAGTACTAACCTAAAATTAAAGTAATTTCTTGTTTTCTCTTCAACTGTGTTTACTTGTTAGAATGAATGGGAGCTTTAGATTTTTTTATTGGGTTCCCTTGGAAACATTCTGAAACAGAGTTGCACGTTTGTTGGTGGGGGGAAGTTATGTTCTTGGGGTATGTACCCATAAGAACTTGACTTCTAGAAGGCAGGATTGGTCAGAGTGAGAAGTTAACTAGTAACATTGGTGAAGCTGAGACCTCAGCTCACTCTGTGGGGATCGAGGAGGTAGAAAAGTCTTTCATGGTTTGGTTTTTATTACCCCTTCTGGGAAGGGGCATAACTCTGGATGAGGACAATGTTCAGTGAGAGATGCCGCTGTGAGCTGTTAGTGGATGACATTCTCAGCAGAATTGACCCTGAAGAGACCTGGGAGGAGTTCCATAGAATCCATTTGTTATGGTTTGGAGATGAGGCATCCCCTAACAGCTCCTGTGTTGATGCGGGAATGTTTAGAGGTGAAATGTTTAAATGATGAGTGATATAACCTAATCAGTGGATTAATCCACTTGATGGATTAATAATGTGGAAAGACTACTATACTCTGTGGTAACTGTAAGCAAGTGGGGTGTGGCTAGAAAAGGTGGGTTACTAGGGTTGTGCCCTTGGGGATTATCTCTTTCTGCTTTTCAGCTGCCATCAGCTGAACAGCTGTCCTCTGCCACATTCTTCCACCATGATGTTCTGCTTCACCTCCGACCCACAGCAGTGGAGTTGGCTGACAATGGACTGAACCTCTGAAGCTGTGAGCCAAAATAAACTTCTCTTCTAAGTTGTTCTGGTTAGGTATTTTGGTCACAGTGATGAAAACTAACATAACATTCCAGCATATCCTTGCACCATTCAGATTGGCTTGATTCTTATAGATAAGCGTGTCTTCCTGGAAACAGCTTTCACAGGCTGTGGGTTAATGTTATGTTTTGGGTTGTGAGGATAATTGGGGCTAATCCTACTTCCATCCCTTGGTCTCCCTACTCCACGTACTCTACCTGTTGGGAAGGTATCTCCCAATATCAAAAACTTCCAGTTTGTCATCTCCAATTTTGTATCTCATCTCTGTGTTTAAGAGATTGTTCTGCCATCGAGCCCAGGACTTTAGACATGAAAGGAACAACGGATACCATGTCATTTTCCCACTGCTTCCTCTTCTTTCCTGGAGAGTGAATTCTATATTCTGAGACAATGTTATGTGCTATTCGGCACAGGAGGATCAAACACTTACCAGGTTCTCGCTTGGTGATGCTGGGCCAAATCCCTGTAGCCACAAGGGGCAAACTTATATCCAAAATATGTCTTTTTATTTTAGACAAGATAAATTTCTGCCCCTTTCAGTGTGGAAATATCCAGTCAGCCTCCACAAGGAGTAGTGTGATGTCGGGAGACTTAGTTCTGTTGTGGGCAGCTAGGACATCATCAGTGGCAGTGGCTGGATTAGCTTTGGTGAGTGAGAGTCCATGCTGTTGGGCTCCTGCAGAACCACCATTCCGGCTACCCCAGCTGTCATTCATGAGCCCATTGTACCAGCCACATGAAGGTTGATGTTAGAGGCTGACTGATGTCCACTGGCCAATTATTCTGTCCCCTTGGTTGTTTAGTACCTGATCAATTGTGGATGACCTACACCAAGTGTTAGCCTGAGATCTATTGACATTTTTGCCCATCCCATACATATGTTTCTTTCCCAGATCTTTTTGACCATGATATTCAATTTCTCTTTCCCAGCCTCTGACTGACAAGTCAAGTTATTGCTGCACCTCATGAGTTCCCATATACTCTTACCTTAGGCTGTTTCCCTTTTCTTCCACAGAAAGTGGAAGGCTAAGTGCATGCCTAGAACTTTTCTAGTTGAGAGGAACCCTCATTAAGTGGTGTTGTAAAGCAGCAGCAGGCATCCCACTCACAAACCCCAATCAGTCTACTTTCTTCCTCTTTCAGCTGGGCACAAGTGTTCCCACCCTCAGGTACCCATAGGTGTGAGCAGAAGTGGAGGGGTTCTGGGCCCACAGCTTGTGCTATTTGCTTGTGCCCTCAGGCTCCACTTGTGACTGATCCTGTATATACCACTTCCATCTTCTCTGGGATTTCTTACCTTTAACAGAACCTATCTCTTGATTGGCAGCCTTGATTGCATGGGCCACTTGGTATTTCATGTGCCATCTTCTCTAAGATGAGATATTTATCCCTCTTAAGGTTCAGTAGTAAGTAATAGCTGCTTTTGGATAGTGCACAGTGTAAGCTTCTTTGCTACAGATAACAGGTCTTGTTCAAAAATTGCAGGAGTCTACACTGCAGACTATTGAGGTTTGCCATTAAATACCTCACAGCATCTTTTCTTAGCACAGATACTTCAAGTCTCCCGGGGACTACTGGGTTGAATCGTTCAAGTACAGACACTCACTCCCCAGCCTTTATCTGCTGTAGAGCATTTCCTTGCTCAGGGTCCCACCTGAAGCTGTCGGCCTTTTGGGCTACTGAATAGATTGGATGGAGCAATATTCCAAACATGCCACATCTAGAATCTCATAAACTCCTACCAAAGGAGCTTCGTTTTTAGTGGAGGGAGATAGAGATGTGAAGACTTATTTTTCACTTTGGAAAGGATGTTTCAGCATGCCTTGGACCAATGTAGAATCTTCACTGATGGTGGTACTCTGCATCTTTCTAGGATTTCTGTCTCTCCCTCTGGAGTACCTATGTCTTACTATGTTCCAGTACTGTCTCCTCCTCGGTCATCAGTTCCCATTAGCATGACATTATTGATATAGGGGACCACACTTCTGCTCTTGAGCATGTCCAGACAGTCCAGACACCTTCAGACTGTGTCATGCCAGAAGGCGAGAGAATTCACATAGCCCTGGATCTGTCATAACTATGTAGAGTTTTCAGACCTATGTGAATGGGAATTCACTCTCATTCTCCTTCCCAGTAGGGATGAACAAGAATGCAGCTGTCAGATCAATGACCATCTTCTGTGTGCTAGAGGCCACCTCAACCAGCTCGAACAGAGATACCCTGACTGGCACACTGGTTGGTTGATTATTGTCATCTGCCATGTCCCATCTGGTTTCTATTGAGACCAGAGGAGAGGCGGGTATGACAGAACCACTAAACTGCATTCTTTATAAGTTTTTCAAGTTAGAACTAATTGGTGGTTCTTTCCCAGGAAGCAGTCCTATTTTTTATATAATTTTTTGTTCAGGGGTTTGGGCAGTTTCAGATTTCTACTTGACCTTTTGCCCTTATAATAACCTACCCCACAGGTAAAGGAACTAATGTAAGTATTCTATTCCAGAAACTGCCAAGCATATCCATTATACATGTGAGAATCAGAACTCTAGGCATAGCTTTCTGAACCCAGTGGGACCCTGTGAGCCAGACTGGACCAGGATTCCATTTATAGCCTGATCCGCACATGCCTCCTTTCCACTCTAACTGGGAGTTATGAGAGCAATTTGGGTTCCTGAGTATTAATTTCATTACAGAAATTCTTGAAAGATCAGAGTAGTCTCCTTTCTTCAATGCACAGCTATCCAAGAAAATAGAACTAGATCCTTTTGGGGAAGTCCCTGGGGATTACTACGAATATACTTCCTGTAGTGTTATAGGGTCACATTCTCATGATCACAGCAATTAGTTCAGGAATGACCAAATGATAGGCAATGGTACTGTCACCAGGAATCCTGGGATAATCTTACTCTCTTTTTACTAGATATGAAGGAGAGAGGATATAGTTGCAGGAATTGCCATACCGATTTGTGCCCTCCTGGGCCCAGAGGTCAGAGCTAACACTGAGGAAGTGAGGGCAGAAATGGAGGGAATGGGGATTGTATCCTGGTGATGTTGAGTCCTAGATCAAGTTGCACCTGAAGTCACACTGAAGTGAGCGGCTATATTCTCTAGTTATTAAATTGGTTCAAAACATGATTACTGTTCTAACTGATATATCAAGGGAAGCCACATTTGTGAGGGGATGGAAAGGAGAGTTCCTATGGCTTCTCATGTCACACCAGGGCATTGGATCATGGATAAGATCATATAATAGAAAACCTAGGGAGCTTTCCAAACCACTCTTGCTCTCTTTCTCTACTAGGACTCATTCTAGTCTTTCTTGACAGGCACGTGTGTGAGTGTGCACGTGTGCATTTTGCATGAATGTGAAAACATAAAAACCGTAATTTTGATGCCACCCAACCCAACCACTGGGTCTTTGGACTCAGAATAGAACAGATTGTATCATACAAACCCCTCCCCTGAATAAAAAAATGTCTTGTTAATTCCATGGGGCATTGTGTGATTGAGGCCCCAACAAAGGATCGCACTTGCTAACTGTTTTAGTCTTTTTTGCTGCTGTCACTACAAGACCTGACAAGAACAATTTTAGAGGAGGAAAAGTTTATTTGGGGACTCACGGTTCCAGAGGCCTCAGTCCATACACAGACGGCTCCATTCCTTGGAGCTCAGAGTGGTGGAAGAGTGTGGTGGAGGGAAGCAGCTCACACGATGATCAGAAAGCAGAGAGAGACTCCACTCACTAGATACAAAATATGTACCCCAAAGTCATGCTCCAATGACTCACCTCCTCCAGCCACTCTCTACCTGCCTTCAATTGCTACTCAGTTAATCTCCATCAAGGGATTAATTCACTGATTGGGTTAAGGTGCTCATAATTCAATAATTTCTTCTCTAAACCTTCTTGTATTGTCTCACACATGAGCTTTTGGGGGACACCTCACATTCAAACCATAACATTCCACCTCTGGCCCCTAAAAGTTCATGACCATCTCACAATGCAAAATACATTTAGTCCATTTCCAAGAGTCCCCATAGTTTCAAGATTGCCCAAAAGTTCAAGTTCAAAGTCTCCTCTGACTCAGGGCAAACTTGTACTGTGAGTGCCTGTAAAAATTAAAGCAATTTACAAGTATCCATATACAAAGGCACACAGTAAACATTTACATTCAGAAAAACAGGGACATAGATAAAAGGGATGGGATCAAAGCAAGACTGAAATCTAGCAGGGCAAACAAATCCTGTGGTTCTGTGTCCAGCATTTGGGGCACATGGCATCTCCAAAGGGCTTGTGTAGCTCTGCTGCTGTGGCTTTGTTGGTTGCAACCAAAATGGCCTTTCTGTTGGCTTGTCTCTGCTCAATTCCTGTGGCTTTCCTTGGTGGACGTTCCACAGAACTGGCATTGCTTAATTTTTGGGATTTACACTGCAGGTTTGGCTTCCTCCTCATATCTCCACACTTTGCCCTCTCAGGGGTAGCCTTCAGGGACTCTGACCTTGGTGCACCTTGCTTGGGCCCCCAGGCCTTCCTTTGAAATCTTGGTAGAAGCTTCCATAACCCCTTAACTCCAGCATCCTGCATTCCTGCAGAACCAGCACCATGTGGTTAATGCCAAGATCTGCTGCCATCTCCAGCAGTAGCCAACCCTCCAGGAACCCTGGCTGCAGTAGCCTTTGAGTCCTGGGGAGCTGAGCATGTTGAAAAAACTTCCTAGGCCCCCATATGCAAGAAGGGTGTCCCATTGGTCTCTTCTCAAGAGAATTTTTTCTTTTATTTTCTTGAGTCTGAGATGGGTATGGTCTTGCTAGCTCCTGAATTGTCCTCAAGTCATCTCTTATTGTCTCTGGGAAAAGTCCTTAGCATTTCTTTATTGGTCATAATGTCTTTAACAACTGTAACTCCCTTAGCCCAAGTTTTCTTCCCATCTTTTAAGTTCAAGTTTTTCAAACTTTCTGCTTGGTTTTCTGCTCTGTTTTCTGCTCTGAACATTATAATAAACTTGGCTAAAAACCTTCAGCAATACCCATGCCACTTCCTGAATGCTATGCTACTGTTATGATTTGGATGTGAGGTGTCCCCCAAAAGTTCATGTGTGAGACAATGCAAGAAGGTTCAGAGGAGAAATGATTAGATTATGAGACCCTTAACCTCATCAGTGAATTAATCCCCTCATCGGAATTAATTGAGTGGCAACTGAAGGTATGTTGTGGCTGAAGGAGGTGGGTCATTGGGGGCATGACTTTGGGGAACTATTTTGTATTTGGCAAGTGGAGTCTCTCTCCACTTTCTGATCATCATGTGAACTGCTTCCCTCCACCATACTCTTCTGCCATTATGTTCTGCCTCACCCTAAACCCCAAGGAATGGAATCATCTGTGTAGGGACTGAGACCTCTAAAACCATGAGTATTGGCATCGGATCTACTATTTTGCTGCCGCCATTATTCTGCCTCACCCATACCACTTTACAACCCAGATTGTTAGCCCACGAACCTTCTAGTCAGTCATTGGTCCAGATTGTTAGCCTGCAAACTTCCAAGTCAGTCGTTGGTCCATTGTTATTAGCCAGCAAAACTCTACTACTTAAGAATATCTCCCTCGCTATTTTCTCTTTCTCTCTCCTCCTCACTACTACTATTCTTCTTCTTCTTCTTCTTCTTCTTCTTCTTCTTCTTCTTCTTCTTCTTCTTCTTCTTCTTCTTCTTCTTCTTCTTCTTTTCTCTCTCTCTCTCTCTCTCTCTCTCTCTCTCTCTCTCTCTCTCTCTCTCACACACACACACACACACACACACACTCTGCCTGTTCACTTAATAAAATCTCTTGCATGAGTTCCCGCATCTGGAGTGGTTTCTGGATGCTTTCAGTGAGCCCTCAAATAAACTTTTACTTCTCTAAAATTATTCATGTCAAGTCTTTTAATCACAGCAGAGAAAAGACTGACTAAAACACTAACTCTGTTCAAAGTGGTGAACGCTTACCCCCCTCTTGGGCCTTCCATGCTCTTTCAACTTCCCTTCCTCTGAGAGAACCACCCCATGTTCCCGTCCTTCCTTTTATCCCCATCTCTCATCTTAGGACTTTGTTCAGATTGGTCTTTTAGGGCCTATGCTCTCATTTAGTCATAGAACTAAAGAATTCAAGTGTGAATTCACAATACAATTCCCTCTGACGAGAACTGATTACAAGGATGCAGAAACAAAAGAAGAGATATTTAAAGCAAGGAGTGGGAAGTGAGAGCAAAAGAAACAGGGCCTTTGAAACCTGGAGGTCTGGTCCCTTCTGCCCCTTCCTACGGTGTTGCCGCACCAACCTCTTTCCTTTCTCTTTTCTCTTCCCAATAAAAAGGTTTGGTCAGGATTTTGTAAGGCTCTCTCTCCTGATGTGAAGCCAACGAGTTCTTCCTGCACTTTGCTTCATCAGAACCAAAACCTTGCTTCTGAGAACAGGGAAATGGGCATGCTCTAGGATTACACTTTATGCCACAAAAGCAAATCAGGGATACAGCGAACAGCAAAACCATGAGCAGAGCATCCTCAACTGAAATGCACAATTAAGCAAGTAGACAGGTTCTCCCTGAAGAAATTCTTCCAGCTGCCTCCATGGCTAATGGTAGCTGGCTGGAGAGAGTGGAGGGGCAGGCACGGAGAGAGAACAGAGAACGTGATTATAGATCATTGTTTCTTGCCTTCTTTGGTGAGGAAAGCCTCTAAGATTCTAGAAAGCCTCCTAGAGACTGTTCGAGAAAGGCTTTGGGAGCAGCACCTAAGATCAGGACACTAACATGGGCCTATTCATGAAAGATATCATTACATTTTTTAGAGAATTATATATTTGGCAGGACTTTTTGAAGTTCCTCAGCTGTAAAAGCTGCTAGGTGACGCAGAGACCGAAGAACAGATACAAATCATGGGGATTAATAGGGAGAATGAGAAATCCCCAAGATAAAGAGACCTGAGGGGAGGGAGTGAAAAAGAAGGCCATGAACTGACAGCCTTCCTCTCCCAAGACAAGTGTTTTCCAGGTGCCAGCTGCAGGCAGGGAGGAAGTGTCTTATCACCCGTAGAGAAACAGTCTCTAGGAGGCGTTCATCTCCTCCAAAGTAAATCCTCTCCAGACACTCCATGGACCCCTGACCCAAAAAAGTTTAAATTCCTGAGTGCCCAAGGAAACTGATAGTTTCACTAGACTACCCCTCAAAATAACCTATATAAACCCAGTCCTTTTCTTTGTTCAGTGGCTCATTTTCCACCAGGAAAGTGGGTCCACGGGTACCATTTCATCCCTGCATCCCCTGTTCCCATGTGAAACTCTTCCTGAATAAATAGCTGAGATGACCCATGAGGTTTGCATCCTGCTGGGTCTTTTTTGAGCTAACAGGGATTGCTGAACACCATACAATAAGTAACAAAAAGCACAAAAACAAAAAGTTTTTAGCATAGTCATTTGACTGGACTTGGGTTCATTGATATTTCTTGGCTCAGTTTTCTCTGCCAGATCATTTATAGTTCAGAAACTGCTTCAAGAGTCAACCTAGGCACAGGTCATTGCCAGGGGGGTGGTCAGCAATTTTTTTTTTTTTTTTTTTTGAGATGGGATCACTGCTAGAATCTTCTCCACTAATTATAATGGGTGGAAGATTGGCAGGAAGTTTATCCTATTAAAAGTATCTAGAAATATTTAATTCTTATAGTATGCAGATCATAGTTTTGTGACATTTTGTATGTTGTATTGCTTTTAGGTAGCAAATATTGAATACCAAAATATGAGTCCATTGAAAGTTGAAATGACATCATAATTTTTAGAGTTTTAGATGATTCTATTTTCTCCTTTTTGTTAGATGTACTTTCCAATTTTTCCACAATGAACACATATTACAGTTAAAAAACTAGAGATATTATAAATTACTTAATAACATATCATTAATTTCATAACATAAACTTCATCCTTTCAAAGTGTCCAGTTCAGTCATTTTTAGTATATTAGCCAAATTTGGCAACCATCAATACTATATAATTCCAGAACAATTTCATCTTCTCCCCAAAGACACCCTGCACCTATCAGCAATTATTGCCTAGGCCCAGTCAGCCTCAGGCAACACTAATCTGCCACATGGGACACTATCCTCAACTAGCCAAAGCCATAGTATGCAAGTCACTGCTTTGACTGCGTTGTCCATTACCAGAACAATGTCTTTGGCTTTGGGGATTAAATGCCACCAGATGGCTGCCATGTTCTCTATCATTCTGAAGTTATTGGCTTGATAAAATGGTGGAAGAGCCTTTTGAAGACTCAGTTAACTGTATCAGCTAGTGGTGATGCGCTGGGGGCAGAGTCTTCCAGATTTCCCTATATATTCTATGATGTGGTTTCTCTCATAGCCAGAATTCAAGAGTCCAGCAGTCAATTGGGTAGAAATAAAAGAAGCAGATGATCCAGTAGCAAAAATTTTGCTTCTATCCTCACATTCTTTGACTCTGCTGATCTAGAGGTTTTAGTTTCAAAAGGCGAAATACTTCTACCGAGAGATGCATCAATTAGCCATTGACCTGGAGGTGGAGACTGTCACCCTGTGGCTCCACAGGGAGGTAAAGAATATGTCTGGAATACAAGAGACTCCTTTGATTGTCTCTTAGTACTACCATACCTTGTGATTAAAGTCAATGGAAAACAGCAACAACCCCATTCAGATAGGACTACTAATGCCCTGGAAAGCAAGGCTGGGGTTACCGCACCACGTAAAGAACCATGGTCAGCTGAGGTGCCTGCTAAGGGCAAAGGACATATGAAATGGGCAGTGGAAGAAAGTTGCATGAACACTATGACCAGGTAACCAGTTGCAGAAATGAGGACTGTAGTTGTTATGAGTGTTTCTTCCTTATTTGTTATGAATGTTTGTAAACATATTAACAGTTTAGTCTTCTTCCTATTTTTAATTCTTTGTCATCTAACACAAGTGCATGAGTAGCAGATTATATCATAGTATTTAAGGTACAAGACATCAAGGGAGAAGAGTGAACATCACCTAAGGATTTTGCATATCCTTCTGGGGGAAGGGTTAGCTTGATTTTGGTTGTACACAAGCTTATTGTGTCACATTAAGTAGAAGTGTAATCTGTTGTCTTTACTTGGAGATCTATGATTTTAGGAAATGTGTAGAAAGTCAAGTTGACAAGGGGTGGACGGTGATGGTCTTTCTGGCATGTCAACTACTCTTGGTTGAACACCTCAGGTAACTAATCAGATAGGCATCTGGGTGACACTGTGAAGCTATTTCTTTAGTTATGATTAAATTTCATAACTTTAAACAGGGGAGATGTCCCTTGATGACCCGGTGAGCCCAGTTCAGTTGAAAGATGTTTAAGAGCAGGGCTGAGGTTTCCTGTACCCAGCTGCTTCCTCCTGCCCCCAGAAGTCCATCCTGCCCTTCCTTCTGGCCTGTCCTATGATCTCCGGACTTGGCTAGGCAGCTCCTACAATTGAGTAAACCACTTCTTTGCAATAAGTCTATCACTGTATCTCTCCTCCAGTTTCTTTGGCCAAATGCTGCTGACAAAGTGAGTTAAAATGATATTTATAAAATGTTAACAATGATTGTTTCTTAGGAATGGGATGGATTTTAGGTGCTGTGTTTTGCTTTCTTTGTTCTCTTCTGTTGTGTCAAAGAGTTTTACAAGAGAATTTTAAAGCAAAGACAGTAGTTAAAAATCAGCATTTTAAATAAAAATAGTAGTTCAAAGGAACTGGGGTCACAAAATTATCTAAAGCCTAGTTTCATTCCACAATATCTCATAGAACTCTAGAAAGCACTTATGAAACTTAGTGTTAAAAACACAAGAAAGAAATGCTTTGGGGTTGGGGTATAGTTCAGTGTAAAGCATATGCTTAACATGTACAAAGAGCCAGGTGTGGTGGCGCACGCCCGTCAATCCCAGCAACTCCAGAGGCTGAGGCAGGAGTATCACGAGTTCAAAGCCACCAGCCTCAACAACTCAGTGAGACCCTGTCTATAATAAAATACAAAAAAGAAAAAAAAAAAAAAGAGCTGGGGATGCGGCTCAGTGGTACAAAAATAAAAAAATATGTACAAGGTCTTGTGTTCAATCTCCAGCACCAACCTCCCCCAAACAAACAACAATAAAATAAACAAAAGCCCCAAAATGAAATAAACAAACAACAACAAAAAAACCCTTTAGTTTTGTCCATAGAATTGAATTTTAAAAATCATCTATACTGTAACCTGTTGCATCTTTCTTGTTTCTTGAATGTCTGTTAAGCTCTGGGACCCAATCTCATTTTTCCTTTGCCTAATTTGCTATAATTGGATACAGTGTACCTCCCTGTCAATGCTTCTTTTTATAAGTTTTAAAAATTTGTTTTAATTAGTTATACATGATAGAAGAATTCACCTTGATATATCATATATGATGGAGTATAATTTCTCATTCTTTTGGCTATACATGATGTAGAATACC
Organism: Sciurus carolinensis; assembly: GCF_902686445.1. Taxonomy (NCBI): domain Eukaryota; kingdom Metazoa; phylum Chordata; class Mammalia; order Rodentia; family Sciuridae; genus Sciurus; species Sciurus carolinensis. The sequence continues at coordinate 36,700,304 of NC_062213.1, forward strand.
ACTGGTCATATAGTTAAATACGTACATAAGTTTAAAATGTCTGATCATTTTACTATCCTTCCTGTAAGAAAAATGCTGCTCAGTTCAGGTCCCAAGGCAGTTCAGACTCTTGAATCCACGGGAGCAAGCACTCTGGGGTGCCTGGCCTAACTTTTGGCCCCCATGAATGCACCCAGAAAACCACTCCAGATCTGGAAACTCACACAAGAGTTTTATTAGGCAGAAGATCAGAGTGTCTGCTCTCAGGATTAGGAGAGAGAGAGAGAGAAAATGGCGGGGGAGCTTCTCTTAAGTAGTGGAATTTCGTGGGGTGACGATGATTGGGCCAATTGCTGACGAGGAAGTTCATGGGCTAACATAGGACCAATCGCTGCCAAGAACGTCGCAGGCTGTTGAGTGGACCAATGACTGGCTAGGATGTTCGCAGACTGCCAATCTGCAGTCTGGTGTGTGTATGGCAGAATAATGGTGGAAGCAAAATGGTAGATCTGATGCCAATGCTTCCCACCCCCTTTTCCCCTCCCCTCTATCTAATCTAAAGCAACTCTATTCTTCCCTAGCCACCCCCACTCCATTGTGATTTAGTATTTGCATATCAGAGAAAATATTTGGCTTTTGAATTTTTGGGATTCTGAATTAATAAGTACACCCCTTATGTGTAAGTATATATGTTCTAACTTCCCTCAAATTATATTTTTCTAGTAATTTGCCAGTGGCTACTTCATCTTTTCAATCCAGGATATCAAGCACTTTTATTTTCAAACATACTAAATGCTAAATTCTTGCATCTATATTTGCTTTATTTCATTAACAATAATACATACACTATGTTTGTTTTTATATAAATATATAAATCCATTTAACATTTTGTACTTTGCCCCTTTATTAATGATATTTCAAGTCAACATAACCAAGAGTCAACGTTATCCATAAACCTGTCTTTTTAATGATTATGGAGCAGTCCATCTTGTAAATATGCCACAGATTGCTCATCTGTAGCTCTATTTTTGGACATTTGGGCTGTTTCCAGTTTCTTTCTATTATAAATAATGTTACTGTGAAGGCTTGTTTAGATCAGTGGCTTCTAAAATTTTCTCTTTGGGGTCATTTCCTTAGGTCAATATCCCTAAAGATGAATTATTTGGAAAAAAAGACACAAACAGCTTGTTACCCATTGCCAAATTGCTTTCTAGAAAGATTGAAACAATTTACAACATCATCAACAATACATTTCCCTGAAGCCACATTCACATTGGATTTTTAAAATTATTACTTATTTTTGCTAGTTTATAGAATATAAAATGGCATCAGGGGATATAGCTCAGTTGGTAGAGTGCTTGCCTTGCATGCACAAGTCCCTGGGTTCAATCTCCAGAACAACAACAACAACAACAAAAAATTGCATCCGAATTGTTTAAGTGTACTTTTCTTTAATTGCTAGCAAGGCTGCGCTTTCTTCCATTTAGGGACACACCATATGTATATCCTCTCTGTGAATGGTTCATCTTTATGTTATGAATGTTGACTTTGTGCTTGAATTAATTCTTTATAACTAGTAGTACGTTGTTTCTTTTTAATTTTAACATACAGTGATAGGAAGAATAATGACTACCCAAAGATGTTCACCTCCTAGTCCCAGAAATTGTAAGTTACCCTATGTGTCAAAAGGAGCTTCACTGATTTAACTAAGGATATAGGGGAAATTAGCCTGAATTATCTGGGTAGGACCATTCTAATCACATAGATTTTTTTAAAGTAGAGAACTTTTCTAGCTTATTTGGAGAGGAAAACAATGACAGAACAAAGTTTAAAAGGATACATAATATTGCTGGCTTTGAAGGTGGAAGAAGGGGGCCATGAACCAAGGAATGTGGGCAGGCTCTAGAAGCTGGAAGAGACAAGGAAATGGATTCTCCCCAAACCTCCAGAGGGAGCACAGCTCTGTTCACACTAGATTTTAGCTCAGTGAGACCCATGTTGGGCTTCTGAATCACAGAACGTGAAATGATGTACTGTATCATTTTAAGCCATTATGTTTATGTTAATTTGCTGTACCAGCAACAGACAGCTAACACATTTAGACAATACAGTCAAGACATGTTGCTCTGAAAGGGAGGAAAGAAGAGGAGTAAAATTTAGAGTATTTACAATTCATTTATCCAGAAACTTCCAGACTTCCAAATCTGTCATGTCTCTATTTAAATGTTGACTCCCATATCTTGGTGAGGACAGTGCATTCCCTGGGAACTGAGTCTTATATCTCTGCATCTCCAGGTTTTAGTCTGGTGCTAAAAGCAAAACTGTTCAGTATGTTCAAACAATAAATAATGGAGGATGTGAAAAGACAAACTCTTTCTGTCTTCCCCCAGGATGGACAGAAACAGCATTCACACAACTCGAGCTTTGACCAAGGGGACACTCTCATGGCTGTGGGCACACTGTCTGGCCGTGTTAAGTTCATATTTTACTATTCATCGTCCACCCTGAGAGCTACTCTCTCAGCTTGCTGTCCTGTGCCCTACAATACAAGTGCTTCATCTCTTTTTACAAAGGGAAAGATCATATTCCCTCAGGGAGACTGCCAGGGTTTAAAAACAGCCTCTTGCTCTCAGGTCAGTTGAGGTAACTAAGTCACGAGTCAGGCATTCTCGATTCCTTGCAAATGTCTCTCTACCTTGCAGAAGTCAAATGACCAATCTCTGGTCCCTGCCTTGGTGGGAAGGAGAGGACTTTCCCATCCACAAAGAGTCAGGCATGGACAGATGACTCACTTGGCTCAAACATACATAAGAAGAAACGACATGTGCCAAAGGGTAGATTTTTATACTTGGTGTGATGCTCCAGGGCTCCCTTCCCCTGGGTCTTGGTTTGGGTACCCCATGATATGACCCTGAGGCAAGGATTTGAATGCAAATAGCTTGGGAGGAACAGTAATAAGGAAATGGGAAAGTGAAATCAACAAGAAAGGAAGCCAACAAAGAGTGCCTGGTAAAGCTAGGAATTGCTATTTGGAAAATGGGTCTCTATTCTACTGGGGAACTTTGAGGAACAGTATAGAATTCTCTTCAGAGTTTATTCTTACCCTTATTGCTCTATGTCTCTAAAGAGCTTTTCCTGCTGAAGCTGGGGTATTTATCCACCAATTACTTATCTATTGCTGGTTGAATACTGCATCTGGGCATAATAATTCTCTATTACCTCCGGTATTGCCTGTATGCATGCTCTTGCAGCTAGACAATAGGGCAAAGTGTCCAGGGGTTTGAAGACTTGCTTCTTCTCTCCTGAAAGCACAAGTCGATATGGAGATATTCAGTCATATGGAAGATAGTGGCCTGGGATGTTTACCCAGATCTGCAGCAGAGTTTGTGAGAGCTCTCACTGAGCTATGAGAGTTTTTTGTTAGAACAGTGCACCAGAGTGTAATCCTGATTATTACGAAGCATAAATTGAAGGTTCTCATGCAGATGGAATTTCAAAAACATTTCCTTCATATCTCAGTTTCCCAGAAGAAGATTCATCCATTCACTTCAGTTTAGCAAACATTTACCATTGGACACCTGGTAAAGATAATTTCAAGTTGTAAAGAACCATGACATGCATAGATTTCCTCATGTGACAAGGTTATATTTTATGACTGTCTTTGGGAGGAATAAAGGCAGAGCAGTTTCGTGGCTTCTGGAAGAAGAGGAACTGGTCCTTAAGAGTACAATTCAGTCTTAGCAACTGATTTATTTGGGTTTCCTCTAGTAAGCCAAATTTGTTGCTTTCTACTCTACTACTTGGCCATTCTGGTTCCTACTTCCTGGAATCTCTGGCACTTCCATAGGCTACCAACGCCTTATTCTTTATTCTTCCCTCTATTGCTCTGGGTTCCATGCTCTGGTTGTTTTATGGATTCCATTGCCTCATGACCTCTGTTGATCCCTGACCTCTATGTCCTCATGACTTTTGCTTACATGTATGTGAATTGCAACCTCTCACCCTGTCACCAACTGTGGGCTTCTTTTTTTGTATTTCCCATTAAAACTCTTCCTCAGAGGATGGGATTGCTTTAGTTGTCACTATTGGCTAGATCCAGAGCTCTTCTCTTTGGCATTTGCTTTGAACAATTCATTGAATAAGGTGAGTTACCTGGGCTAATAAGCTGTGGCCAGGGTGACAGGGTCTTTTCTCAGAAAGGATTTTACAAGTAGAAGACATGTATTGTCATTCATTTATTCACTATAAGTTGGTTTTTGAGCATCTAGGATGGGCCAGGCATTATGTTTTTTTGCAGGGATCTATTGCAACTTCACAAACCACCCTAACACCTGGTAGCTTAAAAAATAATCTTTTGCCTGGTGTAGTGGTGCATGCCTGTATTCCAGCATCGTGGGAAGCTGAGGAAGGAGGATTGTGAATTCAAAATCAGTCTCATCAATTTTTAAAAAGACTAGGGATGTAGCTTGGTGGTTAAACATCCTTGGGTTCAATTCCCAGTACCAAAACAAAACAAAAGATCAATAAGCTTTTATTTTTTTCCTATAGGGTGGGTGAGGGAAAGGGTTTCTGTTTGGAGGGATGAGCTGACTGTAGATTAATCACTAAGAAGCTTTTTAAATAGAATAACCACAGGAGAAAATTATCTTTTTAAATCAAAGGGAGTATGATGGATTGAGACATGCTAAGATCTGGCTTCTAACAAAAATGGAGGAGCCCACCTTCCCTTTATTTATAGTTGTATGGGTAAAGAGGGACCAGGAGAGCTTCTTCTGTGGGGAACAGGATGGGGTGGAGTTAAGGAAGCCATTTGACTTAGCAGGACATTCCAACAGGACCAGTGTATTCTAGGTGGTGAGCCACTTTGCACGGAAGTCACATACTTCAGGTGACCTGGAACAATCTCTTAATGATTGCCAGCTCCTGGAAGCCAGATTTCCATGTCTGATAGCTCACCAAGCCTGGTTTTAATTACTGGTCATAAATGACTCCCCACATTTTCCCATAATCCTTCACGCTGACTGAGATCAGCTCAAAGGATGGAGTCATCTGAGTACTTAGCTGGGTTAGAACATCCCAGATAGCTCTGACGGCTTATAGTTGGTATTCTCCCTTGGCTGGGATCTTGACTGAGTCTATCAAATAGGCTCAATTTTCTACCATGTGGTCTCTCTATGTATCTTGGGCTTCCATTGTAAAGTTTCTGGGTTCTAAGAGGAAGGAAATGGACACTGAAGCCCTAAACTCAGGGACCTTAGATTCTATTGGTCTAAAGCTACATTATTGGTCAAAACAGTCACAGGACCAACCTAGACCCAAGGAGAGAGGGAATAAACTCTGCATTTTGGTGGCGCAATGGAATATGCATATAGGTGGGGAAGGAATCACTATGGTGGTCTTTGGATAATGTTTTGACCACAGGTAGTCCCCTGGCCAAAACAGTGAATGTCTCTCCCACATGCAAAATTGTACTCTTCTCCAAAAGTCGCATTGTTACAGAGTCTAGAAGCTCGTCATGTAGGCCGAGTTCACATCAAGGAGTTCTTTAACTCCTTGAGCATGTCTTTTGCTGCAGGTCCTGGGGTACAGTTCTTTAGGTACAGAGATCTTTGAACTAAAAAGGAAAGTTATTCATACACTCACCCTGTGATGGTAAGAAAGGTTCAGGGTGACCATTACATTTCTGATCCAAAATGAGATGAGAACAAGTCTGCCAGATGGAGAAGACAGGTGAGCCTCTCATACAGGAGCCTTGTGTAAAGAGTGAGAAGTCTAGGGATACCACAGGAGGAAATGCAGGTGAGCGAGAGGAATTGCAAGAACCAGCCTGGGGAGCAGCTTAGGAGGTGTTTGTGAAGGGCATGCACAGGAGATGATGAGGAGTTTGACCTTTATCATGGAGGTGATTTGGGATTAGTGGAGGTTTCCAAAGGGGATTCCTGCCCCCTCATACGGTGGTCTTCTGGAAGACTTACTTAGACTTTAGTAGGGAGACAGGACTGGGAAAGAGGAGGTGTCCAGACTTGGGGTGTGGAAAAAGTTTTCCGCTAAAGAAAAGAGACAACGAAGGCCCAAACCCAGTAGACATGAGTGTTTTGTCTTTATGGCACCAAACTTTTCAGTAGAGAAAATGAACTGTGCTTAAGAACTTGGCTCTGGAATTAGATAGGACTTATTTAAAAACCTACTTTTGCCTCTACCCGGTGTTGTTCTTGGGCAAGGGTTCCTCAATCGCTTGGCCTTGATTTCCTCTTTGAAAATAATGGTGTCTGTTTTTTGGGTCCTTGTAAAACCTACACAGGATAATATGCCTGAAGCACTTGGAGTGAGCCTGGCATGGAGTAAGCACTCTGTAGACCTTAGCCACAATGACGATGATGGCGGGAAACATGGGTGCACACTGATCCAAGTTCGTTCTCAGTCTCATCAAGGGCGCGGTGGAAAGAGCTCTGGATCTGGAACCAGAAGGGGCTAAATCTCAACACTACAGCTTATTTGCTATGTCTTTTGGGGAAAGACAACCAATATCTGTGAACCTGTTTCCTTATCTATAAAGTGGGTGGGGGGCATGATATCTTCACTATCTCCCTGCAGGGCCGTAGGGAGGTTCCAGGTAGGATAAGACACACGAAAACCCTTTGTAAATGATGAGAAGTGCCAAGAAACTATCTTGCCAAGAAAGTGTTGATTATCTGCAATGATCCTTATAAACACTATTTAGCATGATTTAAATTTTGCTTTATTACATCTGGAGCATCATTTAAGTTCCAAGACTACCAAATTAGAAAATCACAAACCAAAAGAGAACATTTCACAACCAAAGAGAGTCACACTCAGCAAACTGAATTCTCCTCCAAACTCTCTGTGGCCCCTGTCATGACCTGGGACATCTCCTTCATTAGCACCACAGGCTTGCACCCAAGTAAGGCAGGAGTGTGGTTGCCTTGGAAATGCAGACAGGGAACAAAATGCACACAGGCTCTGCACCCTGTTGGGCCCAGAGCTGGTGACGTAGCTTGAAAAAGACAGACTCGTGCAGCCTCTGTTCCCTGGATGCCAATGAAAGTTGTGCCAAGGCAAGAAAATGCTGTAAACAAAATAGATAAACCCTTAGCCACACTAACAAAGAGAAGGAGAGAGAAAACTCAAATTACTAAAATTTGTGATGAAAAAGGAAATATCACAACAGACACCATGGAAATACATAACATAATGAGAAGCTACTTTGAAAATCTATACTCCAACAAAGTAGAAAATATTGAAGTCATTGACAAATTTCTAGAGACATATGATCCTCCCAAACAGAACCAGGAGGACATACACAATTTAAATAGATCAATTTCAAGCAATGAAATAGAAGATGCCATCAAAAGCCTACCAACCAAGAAAAACCCAGGACCAGACGGATTCTCAGCTGAGTTCTACAAGACCTTCAAAGAAGATCTCATTCCAATACTTCTCAAAGTATTCCAGGAAATAGAAAAAGAGGGTACCCTACCAAACTCATTCTATGAAGCTAATATTACCCTCATACCCAAACCAGGAAAAGACACATCAAGGAAAGAAAATTTTAGACCAGTATCCTTGATGAATATAGATGGAAAGATCCTTAACAAAATATTGGCAAACCGTATCCAAAAACATATTAAGAAAATCGTGCACCACAATCAAGTGGGGTTCATCCCTGGCATGCAAGGATGGTTTAACATCCGTAAATCAATAACCGTAATTCATCATATCAATAGACTTAAAGTTAAAAATCATATGATTATTTCAATAGATGCTGAGAAAGCGTCTGACAAAATACATCACCCCTTCATGTCAAATCCACATTTTAAAATTTTAGAATTACCTCCCTTTAGCTACTCTGGTACTTTGCATACCAGGTTGGCTACCTAAGACCCCTTTGGGGAGCTTATTAGCAATTTTATTCATTCAACAAATATATCTGTGATGTGTACTAGTACTAATGTATACTCTAGGCACAGGGATACAGCAGTGAACAAAACCAAATTCTGGCACTTCTGGTGATAACACTCAATTTTAGGAATATCAGTGGTAGAAAAACACGTAAATATATCGTATGTCAGGTGGTCACAGTGCAATGAAGAAAAAGTAGAGCAAGAGTCAGCTGATGAGGATGGGGATATTATTTTAGACTGGTGGTCAGTCTGATAAGGTGACATATGAGCAAGACCCTGAAGGAAGTGGGAGAAGAGGACATATGGATATCTGGCAAAGAGTCATTATGCAGAAGAATAGAATGTGCAAAGGTTCTGAGGTGACACAGGCTCATTTCTTATTTTTTTCTTCTTCAAGAAACAGTACTGAGATCAGTAATAAAGATGAATAAGTTGGGATTTAGGAAGTGCTCGGAGATGGGAGCAGGGATCTGGGGAGTGGGTGCAGATTATGAGAGGCCTTCAGGTCATAGAAAGGATTTAGGACCTTACACCGAATGGGACAGGAAGGCACTGAAAGTTCTGAGTAGATGAGTGACATGATCCCACTTTAGTTTTTAAAAGCTCACTCTAGCTGTCCCGTGGAAGAGTGAGGACTGTGGCAGAGAGGTGGTAAAAACATGGGCAGGGAAACAATACAGGCCTGCCATCTTTCAGATGGGAGATGCTGATCACCTGGACTTGGGAGTCCTGGGGAGATGCTGGAAATATACATATTTTCATTGCCCCCCCCTGCCCAACATCCTGGTCCCAATTAATTAGATTTAGAATGGGAATCGAGAATCCATATATATATATATATTTTAAAGTTCTCTAGGTGAATTTGCAGCAGGGCCAGGATTCAAAACCAGGATGAAAGCTCACATCCTCTGTTTGCCCGCCTTCCCCTGACTCTGCCTCCTCCTGCTGCTCTGGATTTCTGCCTCCACTCCTTCTGCCAGCTGTGCTGAGCTCATTGTTTCCTTTGTCTGTCCCCCCTGGTTGTTTCAGCTATTCTCCACCTGCCAAGCCCCCACAGTTGCCCACCTGTGCCCTGGAGGTTAACCCGTATCTGAGCTTCCCTTCCTCAGTGTTCCTTGCTTTCATCTGGTCACTTCCTTGCCAGAATCCTGCCAAGGGTTCTGCTTCACCTCCTGGACACAGTCTCCCAGCCCCATGCAGTCAGGTCCCATCTATCCTCCCACCTGAGGGATTGTCCCATTGTTCCCTCAACCGTCATCCTCAGGGGGCCGCAAAGATTGACTTGTTTGCTTCAGAAAGAGTATGCGTTCCCATTTCTGCCTCTTTCTTCTAACAATTAATTTCATCACCTTGATTGATCTTTTTCCTTTCTGTCTAACCAAATTCCATCCATCCTGCAAAGCATCACACATACTCTTATTCAAAACAGATTTTGGGGATTGGCTTATTTCACTTAGTATGATATTTTCCAATTCCATCCATTTGTCAGCAAATGCCATAATATTATTATTCTTTATGGCTGAATAATAGCCAAAGGCCAAATGTTTTTCCTGATAAGTGGATGATGATATATAATGGGGGCAGGGGTGGGGTGGAGGGTGAGAGAAGAATGGAGGAACTTTAGATTACATAGAGGGAAATGAGTTGGGGGTATGAAAAATGGTGGAATGAGGCAGACATCATTACCCTATGCACATGTATGATTACATGAATGGTGTCAATCTACATCGTGTACAACTAAAGAAATGAAATGATGTACCCCATTTGTGTACAATGAATCAAAATTCAGTCTGTAAAAAATTAAAAAAACAAACAGATTTTTATGTTATGGGTGATGGTGCACGGCTGTTGTCTCAGCTACTTGGGGGGCTAAGCAAGAGGAGCACAAGTTTGAGGTCCACGTGGGCAACTTAGCGTGATCCTGTCTCAAAATTAAAATTAAGACAAGGTTGGAGATGTAACTCAGTGGAACAGCACTTGCCTAGCACGTGCAAGGTCCTTGGTTCAATCCCCAGTATCTCCAAAAAGATATACATACGTCCGTGTGTATGTACTGGGGATTGAACCCAGGGGCAGTGTGCACTCAAGTGCCTTGGGCTCTTGTGAATAACATGAAACTTAGTGTATACAAGAATCTATTTGAGTGTCAGCCTCAGTTCCTCTGGGCATATACCCAGGAGTAGACTTGCTGGATCATACTGCCATTCTGTTTAACTTTTTGAGAAACCGCCATATCAACTTTCCACCGTGCTGTTTTTTAATGACTGCTTTATTCTATTCCATCATTTATTTGTTCTATTGTATGAATATATCATAGTTTATTTAACCAGTCCTATATTGATGGATATTTAGAATGTTTCTAAGCTTTTCCTATAAAAATATTGTGATAAAATTCCTTGGAAACACTTTTTTTTGGGTACATAGGTGCATCTATGAAATAAGAACAATTGCTGGGTCAAAGAATATATGAGTTTTTATTTTGATAGACATTGCCAAGTTTCCTCCAGTTTAAACTCCTAGTTCCTAACTAGGCATGCCTGAAGCCTTAGTGTGGGACATGGACTATGTGAGCCCATAGTCTAACAGTGAATGGGTTTAGTTGGTGCTAGTATTTGTATCTGTTGATACTCACATAGCTGCATTCTCCAGAGGGTCAAACCCAAAACAGCCATGTGCAAGAGGGTAAAAAATCCCCAGGGAAGGTGACAAGGTCATTTCTCCTTCTTACAGTGAGCTCATGCCAAGCATCTGGTATTATTAGCAGTTGAATGTTCTCAAGGAACTTTGAGGGTCTGGAAGTCTCTACATTCACCTAGGAGCTTGTTATATTGCTCCCACAGATTTCCATACCCTTTGCTGTTACAGAAACTTTCTTTTTTTTAATATATATATTTAATATATATGATATATATGTATATATTTTAGTTGTAGATGAACACAATACCTTTATTTTATTGATTTATGTGGTGCTGAGGATAGAACCTCACACATGCCAGGCAAATACTTTACCACTGAGCCACAACCTCAGCCCCCAGAAACTTTCAGTGTTGTAACTGTGTGTGAGTTAGGATCATCCAGACTATGATAAAATCAGTCCTAAATTGTATGATGGTTCAAACAAAATAGAAGTTTATTTCTGCTGTCGAACAGTGTGAAACAAGTGTTCTTGGTCATCGGGTGACTCTCTTCCATGCAGTGACACAGGGATCTATGTTCCTTCCATCTTGTCCTATCCCCTAGGGCTTCATCCTCATCTGTATCTGTTCAAAACAGTGTGATCTTTCTCTACAAATCCTTCTGTTCCTTGTAGGGCTATTTCCATTGGTGGCTCTACCATCTTTTACAGTTGTAGCATTATCTGTCCTTGTAAGCTAGAGGTGAGATGAAGAGGATAGAAAGGGATGCTCTTAAGAAGACTTGGTCTGGAAACTCCACACCTCATTTCCTCTTGCACTGTGTAATGAATGTATTATAATGAACTAGCCACATGGCCACCAGTAGTTGTAGCGGGAGGAACTTGGAAATTTAGCTGTTTATTTGGACAGTGGTTCTCAACTACCCCTGTGTTCTGTGTAAGGGGTGAGTTTTTGGTAGACCCACAGTCATCTTTGATCTTTGTCACAGTCCATTGACATCTTTTTATCACTTAGATCAATGCCCTAGTTTCATAAATATAGTTTCATATCTAAATTATAAATTAAAGACCCCAGATCCTAATTTCTTCAGCTGTATCCTCCAGTTTAACAATCAACTCTTTAATTGTATCTAATTGGTATTTCAAACTATCCAAGGGATTTCTAAATTTAATTAGTATATACTTTTTTGTCTAGAAATTCTATGTTTTTTAAAAAATCAATTGGCCTATTCTTAAAATCTCATTCTATCACCATAATATAAATCTCCTATTTTATTTCATAGTCTACATTAAGTATTCTAATTTTAGGCTCTTAGGTGACTATTTTGGTGTCTGAGATCTTTGCGATCTTTATTCCTTTTGTACCTGAGCTAACTCTTATTCAAGATGATTTCTTTTCCTTGGTGCATGTCTGCATGTAAACTTACTAAACTTGGAACTTTATTCCTTGAAGCCTGAATTTGGGGGCATTTCTCCCCACAGGAACTAGGTTTGCTATTTCAAGGTACCTGCCAACACTTACAATCTGGAGCTATGTTGAAATATATTCTTGGCTTGGGTTTTTTGTGCTTTACAGGTAGGAAGGATTCTATCTCCAAACCTATGAGTGGACTAACAGTGGTTATGGATTCTTAATGGAGTGGTCAGAGTTACATCTTTAGACAATAGACTTAAGAAAACTTGGCCACCTCTGTAGGACATCTTTTTTTTTTTTTTTTTTTTTAGTTTATTCTTATACTCTGCCACTTTTGGGGGATTTTGGCTTGATGCAAAGGTCTGGTTCAGTTTTTTCACTTTGTGTAATATTTAAACTTTATCTCCATGTGAACCATTAAGACTGAAATTATAACATCCCAGGGCAGCCACTAGTTTATTTAACTTCTCATTTTATTTATTTATTTATTTTTCGCCTCTGAGTAGCTCTCTTATTTTCAGCACTACAGAAGAGATTTAAAAATATTTTATCTCTCATTTTAGGAATGAATCAAAGATAATCTGGATATTATTTGCAGATATTGGGGAAATATCTAAATACAAGAGACATGAGTTTACAACTAAAATGCATTATAATCCTAAATTTTTGGTTTTTTTTTTCACCAGCATTCCTATGGAATCCTAAAAACGTAAAAATAAAGAACTGCAAAAATTGTTCCATTTGAGCTTGTAGAGCAATTTTCAACTAATTCTTTTTGAGTTTTCTGTGTGAACACTCATATTACATCTACAAATACACATACTTTTACCTCCTTCTTTGATATTTTTGGAAATTTTATATCTCTGCTTTTTACTGTCTTTGGTGACAAACTCCAGAATAATGTGAAGTGATAGGAAGGATATCATTGTCTTCCTTCTTCATTCCCTTCTTTTCTACCTTTAATGGAATCATGTCTAGTGTTTCCCTATTAAGCAAAATGCTGTAGTTAGATAATCTTTCATTATGTTTAGAAAGTATGTGTGTATTCTTTTTTTATTGTTTATTCTATTTAGTTATACATGATAGCAGAATGCATTTTGATTCATTGTACACAAATAGGGTACAACTTTTCATTTCTCTGGTTGTACACAATGTAGAGTCACACCATTCGTGTAATCATGTATGTACATAGGGTAATAATGTCTGTCTCATTCCACCATTTTTCTTCCCCCTCTCATTTCCCTCTATATAATCCAACATTCCTCCATTCTTCCCTTACCCTTTCCTCCCATTATGTATAAGCAGTCAGTATGTGTGTATTCTTATTCAGTTTTTTATATGATGCAGAGTGCAGTTCAATTTTTGTAAAAGTCTTTTCAGCACCAGTGGAATATATTATACAATGTTTCTTTTAATCTATCAATCTGTTAGATTAGATTCATTAATGCAGTGAGTTATAATAGTAGGTTTCCTAATACTAAGCAATCTTTATATTCTTGAAATGAATCCCACATGTTCATGGTGTCATATTTTTTCTCTTTATGGGCTGGTGAGTTCTGTTTGCATTGGTGTTAATTCTGTTTCTATGTGTCTAGGGTTTCTCCCGCAGCAAGGTGCTGTCCTTGAGATCAGTGTCCATTTAGGAATTTCCTGGGTGATCACAGGACTCTCCACCCTGGCTAGTGAGAGCTCTTGTCTTTCCTCCATATGTGAGCTCTGGGGAATTTCATGTTTACATCTTCCTTGCTCTGTTTTGCTTTGCCATGTGAAATTTCACTCTGTGCACAAATAACCCATCATTTAGCAAAGATCCAGCAGATCCATACTCCAATTTCTGAGTCCTCTTGTCTTCATAGTTCCCTCTCATCCAGATCCCAGTCCATAACTTCCGGCTGCCTCAGTCTCCCGAGACCCTAATTTCCATATCTGCATTTTGGTGAGATCACCAACTCTGTTGACTCTGCCTAACTGTACCCATGATACTGAACCTGACCCTAGGCAAAGTCAGGGTCAGTGTAGGGTTGGGATGTTTAGTTTCTCTTTTCTGTGGATCACCATCCTGTGTTGCCTGTTGCCCAATGTCTGCAAGCAGGCGTTTCATGTATTTTGTTCAGTTTTCTGACAGTTCTTATTACTTCAGCATGATTGGAAGCAGAATGTTTTTGCTTTGCTTTCTAACTATAATTCCTCTTATTTATCTATTTTATTAGTTGTTACAAGATATCACAATTGCATCTTTAACATCATAATCTTAGAGGTTTTTAAAAAATTACTTCAGGAAAGATGTAGTCAACTTACAATGGTATAATTGCATTCTCTTCCATCCTTTTTGCTATTTTTATTATGTTTTTTATCTATTTGCATTTTACACAATTCACATACCATAAAATTCATCCCTTTAATGCATACCATATAGTGAGTTTTATTATATTCACAATGTTGTGCAATTAGCACATTCTTCCAGAACCTTTTATCAACCCCCAAAGAAACCCCATACTCATTAGCAGTGACCCTCATTCCTCTGTCTCCCCAGTCCCTGGAAACCAGTAATCTGTTTTCTGTCTCTATGGATTTCCCTATTCTGGACATTTCACTTGGCATAATATAATATCTATATCAAAAACCTAACAACATCATGTTACAATTTTTGCTTTAAACAGTCAAATGTCTTTTGCACACATTACAAGAAGAAAAGGAAAACTATCATTTTTATATTCATCCTTATACTATCTTTGTGGTGCTCTTTATTCTTTCTGGCAGATCTGAGTTACCATATGGTGTCATTTCCTTTTATCCTAGAGAGCTTCCTTTCACCTTTCTTTTTTTTTTTTTATTTAATTTTTTTTTATTGTAAACAAATGGGATACATGTTGTTTCTCTGTTTGTACATGGCATAAAGGCATACCATTTGTGTAATCATAAATTTACATAGGGTAATGTTGTTTGATTCATTCTGCCATTTTTTCCCTTCCCCCCCTCCCCTCCCACCCTTCCGCTCCATCTATACAGTCCTTCCTTCCTCCATTCCTGCCCCCCTCCCTAAACCCAACTCCAACCCCAACACTAACCCTTCCCATCCCCCATTATGTGTCATCATCCACTTATTAGCGATATCATTCTTCCTTTGGTTTTTTGAGATTGGCTTATCTCACTTAGCATGATATTCTCCAGTTTCATCCATTTGCCTGCAAATGCCATAATTTTATCGTTCTTTATGGCTGAGTAATATTCCATTGTATATATATATACCACATTTTCTTTATCCATTCATCAATTGAAGGACATCTAGGTTGGTTCCACAATCTGGCTATTGTGAACTGAGCAGCTATGAACATTGATGTGGCTGTATCTCTGTATTATGCTGATTTTAAGTCCTTTGGGTATAGGGCAAGGAGTGGGATAGCTGGGTCAAATGGTGTTTCCATTCCAAGTTTTCTAAGGAATCTCCACACTGCTTTCCAGAGTGGCTGCACTAATTTGCAGCCCCACCAGCAATGTAAGAGTGTACCTTTCTCCCCACATCCTCGCCAACACCTGTTGTTGCTTGTATTCTTGATAATTGCCATTCTAATTGGGGTGAGATGGAATCTTAGGGTGGTTTTGATTTGCATTTCTCTTATTACTAGAGATGTTGAACATTTTTCCATATGTTTGTTGATTGCTTGTATATCTTCTTCTGTGAAGTGTCTATTCATTTCCTTAGCCCATTTGTCAGTTGGATTATTTGCATTCTTGGTGTAGAGTTTTTTGAGTTCTTTATAGATTCTGGAGATTAGCGCTCTATCTGAAGTATGATTGGCAAAGATTTTCTCCCACTCTGTAGGCTCTTTCTTCGCATTGCTGATAGTTTCCTTTGCTGAGAGAAAGCTTTTTAGTTTGAATCTATCCCAGTTATTAATTCTTGCTTTTATTTCTTGTGCTATGGGAGTCCTGTTGAGGAAGTCTGGTCCTAAGCTGACATGTTGAAGCTCTGGACCTACTTTTTCTTCTATAAGATGCAAGGTCTCTGGTCTGATTCCAAGATCCTTAATCCATTTTGAGTTTAGTTTTGTGCATGGTGAGAGATATGGGTTTAGTTCCATTCTGTTGCATATGGATTTCCAATTCTCCCAGCACCATTTATTGAAGAGGCTGTCTTTTCTCCATTGCATATTTTTGGCCCCTTTGTCTAGTATGAGAAAATTGTATTTATTTGGGTTTGTGTCCGTGTCCTCTATTCTGTACCATTGATCCACCTTTCTATTTTGGTATCAATACCATGCCGTTTTTGTTACTACTGCTTTGTAGTAGAGTTGAAGATCTGGTATTGCGATACCCCCTGCTTCACTCTTTCTGCCAAGGATTGCTTTAGCTATTCTGGGTTTTTTATTCTTCCAGATGAATTTCATAATTGCTTGCTCTATTTCTGTAAGGTACATCATTGGGATTTTAATTGGAATTGCATTGAATCTGTATAGCACTTTTGGTAGTATGGCCATTTTGACAATGTTAATTCTTCCTATCCAAGAACATGGGAGAGGGCTGGGGAGATAGCTCAGTTGGTAGAGTGCTTGTCTTGTATGCCCAAGGCCCTGGGTTCGATCCCCAGCACCACAAAAAAAAAAAAAAAAAAAAAAAAGGTCTTTCCAAGAACATGGGAGATCTTTCCATCTTCTAAGGTTTTCTTTAATTTCTTTCCTTAGTGTTCTGTAGTTCTCATTGTAGAGGTCTTTCACCTCTTTTGTGAGATTGATTCCCAAATACTTTATTTTTTTCGAAGCTATTGTGAATGGGGTAGTTTTCCTAATTTCTCTTTCTGAAGATTCATCGCTTATGTATAAAAATGCCTTAGATTTATGTGCATTGATCTTATATCCCGCTACTTTACTGAATTCACTTATGAGATCTAACAGTTTTCTGGTGGAATTTCCTGGTTCCTCTAAGTATACCATCATATCATCAGCAAATAGGGATAGTTTGAGTTCTTCTTTTCCTATTCGTATCCCTTTAATTTCTTTGGTCTGTCTAATTGCTCTGGCTAGAGTTTCAAGGACGATATTGAATAGAAGTGGTGAAAGAGGGCATCCCTGCCTTGTTCCAGTTTTTAGAGGGAATGCTTTCAGTTTTTCACCATTTAGAATGATATTAGCCATGGGTTTAGCGTAGATGGCCTTTACAATGTTAAGGAATGTTCCCACTATCCCTATTTGTTCTAGTGTTTTGAGCATGAAGGGGTGCTGTATTTTATCAAATGCTTTTTCTGCATCTATCGAAATAATCATGTGATTCTTGACTTTAAGTCTATTGATATGGTGAATTACATTTATTGATTTCCTGATGTTGAACTAACCTTGCATCCCTGGGATGAAACCCACTTGATCATGGTGCACTATCTTTTTAATATGTTTTTGTATGCGATTTGCTAAAATTTTGTTTAGAATTTTTGCGTCGATGTTCATTAAGGATATTGGTCTGAAATTTTCTTTCCTCGATGTGTCTCTGTCTGGTTTAGGAATCAGGGTGATACTGGCTTCATAGAATGAGTTTGGGAGAGTTCCCTCCTCTTCTATTTTCTGGAATACTTTGAGAAGTATTGGAATGAGTTCTTCTTTAAAAATTTTGTAGAACTCAGCTGAGAACCCATCTGGTCCTGGACTTTTCTTTGTTGGAAGGCTTTTGATGACTTCTTCTATTTCATTACTTGAAATTGGTCTATTTAAATTGTGTATGTCCTCCTCGTTCAGTTTAGGCAGTTCATATGTCTCTAGAAACCTGTTGATGTCTTCGAGATTTTCTATTTTGTTGGAGTATAGATTTTCAAAATAGCTTCTAGTTATGTTTTGTATTTCGGTCGTGTCTGTTGTGATATTTCCTTGTTCATTCCGAATTTTAGTGATTTGGGTTTTCTCTCATCTTCTCTTTGTTAGTGTGGCTAAAGGTTTATCAATTTTGTTTATTTTTTCAAAGAACCAACTATTTATTTTGTCAATTTTTTGTATTGTTTCTTTCATTTCAATTTCGTTGATTTCAGCTCTCAGTTTAACTATTTCCTGTCTTCTACTACTTTTGGTGTTGGTCTGTTCTTCTTTTTCTAGGGCTTTGAGCTGTAGTGTTAGGTCATTTATTTTTTGAGTTTTACTTCTTTTATTAAATGCGCTCCATGAAATAAATCTTCCTCTAAGTACCGCTTTCATAGTGTCCCAGAGATTTTGATATGATGTTTCTTTGTTCTCGTTTACCTCTAAGAATTTTTTAATTTCCTTCCTAATATCTTCTGTTATCCATTCATCATATAGTAGCATATTGTTTAATCTCCAGGTGTTGGAGTAGTTTCTGTTTTTTACTCTTTCATTAATTTGTAACTTCAATCCATTATGATCTGATAGAATACAAGGTAGTGTCTCTATCTTCTTGTATTTGCTGACATTAGCTTTGTGGCATAATATATGGTCTATTTTAGAGAAGGATCCATGTGCTGCTGAGAAGAAAGTGTATTCGCTCTTGGTTGGATGGTATATTCTATAAATGTCTGTTAAGTCTAAATTATTGATTGTGTTATTGAGATCTATGGTTTCTTTGTTCAATTTTTGTTTGGAAGATCTGTCCAGTGGTGAAAGAGGCGTGTTAAAATCACCTAGTATTATTGTGTTATGGTCTATTTGGTTTCTAAAATTGAGAAGGATTTGTTTAACATACATGGATGAGCCACTGTTTGGGGCATAGATGTTTATGATTGTTATATCTTGCTGATTTATGCTTCCCTTAAGCAGTATGAAATGTCCTTCTTTATCCCTTCTAACTAACATTGGCTTGAAGTCCACATTATCTGAAATGAGGATGGATACTCCAGCTTTTTTGCT
This sequence comes from Sciurus carolinensis, assembly GCF_902686445.1. NCBI lineage: Eukaryota > Metazoa > Chordata > Mammalia > Rodentia > Sciuridae > Sciurus > Sciurus carolinensis. The sequence continues at coordinate 36,719,093 of NC_062213.1, forward strand.
GAGTCCATGTGCATGGTATGTTTTTCCCCATCCTTTCACCTTTAGTCTATGGGTATCTCTTTCTATGAGGTGAGTCTCTTGCAGGCAACATATTGTTGGATCTTTCTTTTTAATCCAATCTGCCAGTCTATGTCTTTTGATTGATGAATTCAGGCCATTAACATTCAGGGTTATTATTGAGATATGATTTGTATTCCCAGTCATTTGGTTCATATTTAAAATTTTTGACACATCTTGGTTCCTCCTTTATTTGACAGTTCCTTTAGGATAATTCCTCCCTTTGCTGATTTGCTTCTTTGTTTTTTATCTCTTCCTCATGGAATATTTTGCTGAGAATGTTCTGTAATGCTGGCTTTCTTTTTGTAAATTCTTTTAGCTTTTGTTTATCATGGAATGATCTTATTTCATCGTCAAATTTGAAGGTAAGTTTTGCTGGGTATAAGATTCTTGGTTGGCATCCATTTTCTTTCAGAGCTTGAAAAATGTTGTTCCAGGCCCTTCTAGCTTTTAGGGTCTGGATTGAAAAATCTGCTGATATCCGTATTGGCTTCCCCCTGAATGTAATTTGGTTCTTTTCTCTCACAGCCTTTAAAATTCTGTCTTTATTTTGTATGTTAGGTATTTTCATTATAATGTGCCTTGGTGTGGGTCTGTTGTAATTTTGTGTATTTGGAGTCCTATAAGCCTCTTGGACTTGATTTTCCATTTCATTCTTCAGATTTGGGAAATTTTCTGATATTATTTCTTCAAATAGATTGTTCATTCCTTTGGTTTGTTTCTCTAAGCCTTCCTCAATCCCAATAATTCTCAAATTTGGCCTTCTCATGATATCCCATAGTTCTTGCAGATTCTGTTCATGATTTCTCACCATCTTCTCTGTTTGTTCAACTTTGTTTTCGAGGTTAAATATTTTGTCTTCAATATCTGAAGTTCTGTCTTCCAGCTGTTCTATCCTATTGGTTATGCTTTCTATGGAGTTCTTAATTTGGTTTATTGTTTCCTTCATTTCAAGGATTTCTGTTTTTTTTTTTTCAATATCTCTAACTCTTTATTGAAATGATCTTTTGCTTCCTGAATTTGCTCTGTTAACTGTCGATTGGTGCGATCGTTCAATGCCTGCATTTGCTCTTTCATCTCATCGTTTGCTTCCCTAATCATTTTAATTATGTACATTCTGAACTCCCTTTCTGTCATTTCTTCTGCCATGCTGTCGTTGGATTTTATTGATGTAACATCTAGATTTGTTTGTGGCATTTTCTTCCCTTGTTTTCTCATATTGTTCAGGAATCAGAGGGTCATTAAGATATTGCAGATTTCCTCTATCGACTTATAATGTCCCTGAAGATTGCTAGTATATCCCCTCTTATCCTTCAGTAGCCTGAAGTCTTGGAGAAAGTTGATAATGCAGAGCTCCACGAAGAAGCTGCCTCTCTAGGTGTGGTAACCCTCAGGTGGCGTATATTCCCTGCTAGTGGGCAGAGGTGCCTCCACTTGTTGACCAATGGTCATCCAATGGGGAACTATGCTGTGGGTTGAGGCAAGGCCTGTTTGTGCCTATGTCTCTGGCTTTACCGTCCTTGTGGGAAAACCTCCCCCGGCCAGGAAGAGTCACTCAGTGGGGACGTCTCGCTGGTCAGTTGCCCTCCTAGAGGTTCCCCTCAATCTACAACTACCACCTGGGCTGGGCTGTCTTCCTCTGCAACGATCCCAGGGGCCCGGACCTACGTCCTGGGCCTGGGAGCCTCACCCTCCGCAGACGAGTCTCCTTAGGCTGCCTCTCCCAGAGAATCTGCCCGCCGCCCTGGAAACTTCGCTCCGCCCCTAGGTGTGTCTCTGTGCGGCTCTTCCAGCAAGAAGCCACCTAGCTCCTGGGACCCTGCTCTGCACCGATCGCCTGGCTATGCAGCCCCTCCCCTGAGCCACCACCTGGAGCCCCGTACAATAGCTCCGAGACCCAGAGACCCGCCACACACCTCCTCCTCCGGACAGCCGCCCAGTTTCCGACGCAGTCACTAGGAGTCCAAACAACTCACTTTGGGTCTCCTCCTCCCGCCAACCACCCGTAGCCCTAGGCAGTCACTCCAAGTCCAAGTGACCCACCCTGTTCCTCCTCCTCCTCCTTGGGGTTGCCCCCTGAGTGTTCAGGAGCGGTGGCTCCGAGACCAGGTGACTCACCACGCTCCTCCTCCAGGCAGGCCACCGGTGTTCAGGAGTGGTCGCTTTTAGTCCAATCAGCTCACCACTCGCCTCCTCCTCTGGCAACCGCCTGTGGTTCTGATGCAGTCACTCCCAGACTAAGCGTCCTACCGCTCTCCTCCTCCAGGCAGGCCACCAGTGTTCTGGAGCAGCTGCTCCGAGTTCAAACAGCTCGTCACGCAGCTCCTCCTCCGGCAACCGCCCGTGGCTCTGATGCAGTCACTCCCAGGTCAAGCAACATGCCGCGCTCCTCCTCCTCCTCCGGGCAACCTCCCGGCACTCAGGAGCGCTCGCTCTGAGTTCAAACAGTTCACCACGCAGCTCCTCCTCTGGCAACCGCCTGTGGTTCTGATGTAGTCACTCCCAGACCAAGCGTCCCGCTGCGCTCCTCCTCTTCCTCCGGGCAGTCCCCCGGCGCTCAGAAGTGCCCACTCTGAGTTCAAACAGCTCACCACGCAGCTCCTCCTCTGGCAACCGCCCGTGGCTCTGATGCAGTCACTCCTAGACCAAGCATCCCGCCGCGCTCCTCCTCTTCCTCCGGGCAACCCCCCGGTGTTCAGAAGCGGTTGTTCTGGGTCCAAACAGCTCTCCACGCAGCTCCTCCCCAGGCAGCCGCCCGGAGCCCCAGCGGCTGCTGGAGTCCAAGCGCTATGCTGAGCCGCCTCCTCTACGATGATCCCAGTTGTCCGTGTTTACCGCTCCAGTGGGGGGAGGGGCGTCTCACCGAGCAACTCCACTTCACAAATTCCCTGCGTTCCGGGGCTACCGCCCCATCCGGGACGCCTCCCCAACAGGAGAGACTCACCCGGCAGCTTTGAGTTGGTCCCAAGTCTCTCACTATCTCCTCTTTTGAATCTTGCGTCCTGGAGCAACGTGAAATGCAGCTGCCCTTTAGGCCGCCATCTTGGCCCGCCCCTCTCTCCCTTTCACCTTTCTTGTAGCTTCCCTTTCTCTGTTTCAGTTCTTGTGCTAAAGACTGACCCTGGGGTGCTTCTGGATTTGCCAATTCCACTACTTGGTAAGTTGAGTTTTTTGAGTAATTTATCTGTTTTACCTGCCATCACATTTATTGGGGTGAAGTTGTTCATATCGTTCTGTTCTTTTAATGTCACAGTCCCTGTAGGGATAGCCCCTCTTACAAACCTGATATTGGTAATTTATCTTTTCTCTATTTTTATCTTGATTAGGTTTGCTAGGGATTTATCAATTGTGATCTCTTCAATAATTAATTTTTGATTTTATTTTCTATATTGTAGGTCTTTTCTACCTTACTGATTTGTTATTATATGCACCTTTCTACTTATTTTAGGTTTAATTTTCTTATTTCTTTTTAGCTTCTTTAGGTATCATGTCATTGATTTTCTTCTTTTTAACATTAGAATACACCAAAGATGGTGGCATGGCACTCTGTGATTAACAAAATGTCATGTTTTCTGTTTTGCTGAGCAAACTGCTATGGTTTGGGTGTCCCCCAGAGGTCTACTGTGATTGAGGACTTGGTTTGTAGGTGGTGCTACTTGGAGGTGATGGAACCTTCTAAAAGGTGGGGCCTAGTAGGAGGTCCTTAGGCCTCTGGGGCTTTGAGGTATTTCTCAAGCAACCCCTCGGGTGTTCTCCTGTGACCCCTCTGGCTCTTGAGAGGGTTGTCCAGAAAGGAGCAAGCCTGGCCCCTCCCACTTCCTCCTGGTTTGAGGTGTGACCGTTTACTTCTTCCCACATGCACTCCACCATCTGCTATTTGCCATGAGGTCCTCACTAGAATTGACCCATGCATGCCCTTGAACCTCCAAAGCCTGCAAACAAAACAGTAGCCTCCCTAAGGTTCTTCACTATAGAAATGCAAAGTAGACTAATACCCAAGATGACATGTTGGAGAGGCCCATGTGGCAAGGCACTGAGGGTAGCCTCAGACCAACAGCCACCAAGGAACAGGCCCTCAGTCCAGTTGCCCTTAAGGGCCTGAATCTTGCCAAAAACCAGGCAAGTGAATTTGGAAGTGGATTCTCCCCAGTCGTGCCTTCAAGTGAGACACCAACCTTGACCAAATGGCAACTTTGTGAAAATCTCTGAAGAAGAGGACCCAGGTAAGCCATGAATAGATTCCTAAGCCATGGAATCTGGGAGGTAAAAAAACATGTGTTGTTTTAAGCTGCTGGGTTTTGGGCAATTTGTTGAGCAGCACTGCATAACTAAGGAGGTGTGGTGAACCCTTATGAGTACTTCTGAGACCCTTCCTGTGTGCGGCTCCTTCTCATGTACCCTACCCTGAACATGCCAAAAGCTTTAACAGCCCAGAGCCCTGATCTCTGCATCTGTCTAGATAGTTTAAGGGAAAAGACTGAGTTATAAATTTCTTTGTATCCTGCACACTTATTTAATACCAAATTACTGATAAGTGTGCCTGTAATATTTGTTGATCAATATGCTTTCCACCTTGATCCACCCCAATGCATCCTTGACTGGGGACACATCTCGATGACAGCAGGAGAGAGCCTTTGTAGGACTCTACAAGCTAAAGCCCCAGGACTTCATAGATCACAGCATATCCATGCTATGTCATTTCTACTTCCAGGCCTGAAGAATGCCACCCTGCAGGATCTGAGATTTGGCTTTCCCAGTGGCCATCAGGGAGCTGGACGACATGGCCCTGCAGTGCTGGGGAGTTACCTGACCATGAGGTAAGCCTTAACCAGTGGGAAGTGGGAGATAGGTGTGAGCTGGGCAGATGAATCCCATTTCCTTTCTCTTTTTTAGACTTCTCTGGGCTACAGTAGATCTTTGTAGCATTTCCAGAAAAGTCCCATAGGCCTGGAAAATGAACCTGCTCAGTTATCTGATATTTCTCTTTGTGATTCATTGTAAAAGAGGAGTACTCACAGCCTGAATCACATACCTTGCTTTACATCTTTCTTTGTCTCATTTCTACTTTTTTTCACCCTCGCCTCCTCCTGGGCTTGCACTTCTCAAAAAACCTGTCCCTTAATCCTTGCCTCAGGCTCAACTTTCTGGAGAATCTGGGCTGAGAAAGATGGCACTCATAGCTTATCTTGGCTTCCAGTGTCCATCTCAGTGAGTGATTTTTGTTCAGTAGAATAAATAGAACCACGACCCACCTTTGATCATTCACAGCTAATATCACATTTTATCTTGTATCATATTTAAATTCTTACCCAGTTTCTCAAACTACGTGCAAATGGCAGTGGATGTTAAAACTGACTGATTCAGGAAAGAATCCATTTGAAGCAAACAGAGTTTGCAGTTTGCAGTTTGCTCCAAGATTTCATAATGACTGTCAGAGAGCTAAAATGCTTTGAGAAAATGGACAGTTTTTCGACTTACTGAGGAGCAAAATTCTATTATGGTCCAGGAAAAGCTTTTGCCTGCATCTCAGGTCACCATCCTGCCAGGCTTCTTGCAATTTGTGCTATTGCTCTTCAGTCTGGATAAACTATAAGGGGATTTGTTGGGAGGGCAACCCACAGACAAAGAAAGGCATAGACTACTTCCATCTCTAATCTGTTCTGATTTTAAGTAGCACACTGGGTAAAAGTAAAAACTCAGAAATGTGGTAGGGTTTTTTTCTCCCTTAAATAAATGGAAGCCTGCAAATAAAATAATTGTGTGTACCTTCCAAGGTCTCCCCTTCCACAGTGCTCCACAGTCAGGTGAAAGCCTTTTCTTCCTAAACCTCTGTCTTTATGTAAATTTGATGCAATTTATTTCCCTTTATCCTCAAAGCTTGATAAATAAAGTTGGACCAAAAAGGCTGTTAATAAAAGCAGACCTCAGACATTAAGAAAAATATGTTTTTCTTCTAAAACTTTTCTTTATTTCAGAGAAGTAAATTACAGACTCTTTCATTAGCATGTGGAGGGTTCAAGAGAGTGTGTCTGGGAGGGAGCAGTAACCTAGTTTCTTCTCAACCTGTGTTTCCTTGCATTTGCTGAGCCACCATCATGGTTTAATAGAACTCACCATAATCTAGATGAGAACTTATGGTTTGACAATCAAATGCCTCCAAGGTGGTTGTTAAAAGTACTCTGACTCCCACATATAGGGGACATTATGGGACATCAAAGAGAGGCCTGTAGTTTAGCTCGAGGACAGGACAGGGTTGGATGTAAATTAAGGGGGCACTCTTCCTGAGCTCGACGTCATTGTGCTAATTCTTGAAGGCTAAGAGGGAGCTGGGTTTATAGATAGATGAAATGAGGGAATTATAGGAATTAGAAAAGATGTTCCAAATAAATTTTATCTTCAGTAGTTAGACCATGGTGCATATTTGTTCTTTGGATATTGAGCTCTTACTTTGCCTCAGAGACTCTTTTACTGGATGGTAGTAGGGATGTACTTGTAACACAGATAAAAATAAGACAAGCTGACTACCTAGAGCTAAATAAATACATAAACAAACACAATAAAGCTTTCTTATCTCTTAAGTAATTTCCTACTCATTTACCTCCTTCTCAACCTACAAATGAATTCAAGTCATCCCTATTCAGGAAGAGAAACCCACAGAAAACTCAACCCCATATGACTTGAACAAAAAGGGAATTTAAGAATATTGCAGAAAATCTAGGATTGGTCTAGCTAAAGGGACTGACTGCTGGATTCAGTGGCTTGGATAATGTCACTAGAATGTGTTTTCCTCTCCATCTTATAGTTCTTACTTCTGGTGTGTTGGTTTCCTTCTTTGACAGACTTTCCTCTTAGTGCAAGATGACTACAGAACCCAGAGCTGCTTCTCAGTCCAAATTCTCTTCCCTAAAAAACAAAAACAAAAATAAAAACCAAGTGCTCTATCTGAAGTACATGTGGAAAAGATTTTCTCCCACTCTGTAGACTCTCTCTTCACATTCTAGATTGTGTCCTTTGCTGAGAAAAAGCTTTTTAGTTTGAGTCCATCCCATTTATTGACTCTTGCTTTGATTTCTTGTGCTTTGGGAGTCTTGTTGAGGAAATCTGATCCTAAGTCAACATGATGAAGATTCAGGTCTACTTTGCCTTCTATTAGGTGCAGAGTCTCTGGTCTAATTCCTATGTCTTTGATCCATTTTGACTTGAGTTCTATGCAGGGTGAGAGATAGAGGTTTAATTTCATTTTACTGCATATGGATTTCCAGTTTTGCCAGCACCATTTGTTGTAAAGCACTTTTATCCAAATTTTTTTTTTTTTTTTTTTTTTTTTTTTTGCGGTGCTGGGGATCGAACCCAGGGATCTGTGCTTGCAAGGCAAGCACTTTACCAACTGAGCTATCTCCCCAGCCCTTTATCCAAAATTTTAAAGAACTTACAAAACAACACCAAAAGTACAAAGAACCCAATCAATAAATGGGCCAAGGAACTGGACAGACACTTTACAAAAGAAGACACACATGCAATTAATAAATATATGAAAAAGTGTTCAGCATCTCTAGTAATTAGAGAAATGCAAATTAAAACAACTCTCAGATTTCATCTTACTCCAATTAGAATGGCTATTATCAAGAACACAAACAATAATAGATGTTGGTGTGGATGTGGGAAAAAGGCACACTTTTACATTGCTGGTGGAGTTGCAAATTGGCACAGCCACTCTGGAAAGCAGTGTGGAAAATCCTCAGAAAACGTGGAATGGACCCACATTTTGATCCAGTTATCCTACTCCTTGGTTTATATTCAAGGACTTAAAATCAGCAAATACAGTAACACAGCCACATCAATGTTTATAGCAGCTCAGTTCATAATAGCTAGATTGTGGAATACCTAGATGCCCTTCAACAGATGAATGGATAAAGAAACTGTGGTATATATACACAATGGAATATTATTCAGCCATAAAGAAGAATAATATTATGGCATTTGCAAATAAATTGATGGAACCGGAGAATATCATGCTGAGTGTAATAAGCCAAGCCCAAAAAACCAAAGGCTGAATGTTTTCCCTGATAAGTGGAGAATGATATATAATGGGGGTGGGGAGGTGGGAAGTGAGAGAAGAATGGGGGAACTTTAGATTATGTAGAAGGAAATGAGAGGGAGGGAGGTATAAAAAATGGTGGAATGAGACAGACATCATTACCCTATGTGCATGTATGATTACATGAATGGTATGAATCTACATCATGTACAACCATAGAAACGAAATGATGTACCCCATTTGTGTACAATGAATCAAAATGCAGTCTGTAAAAAATTAAAAGATAAATAAAAAATAAAAATAAAAAATAAAAACCAAAACCCCTATTTTCCTGATAGTTCAAATGAAAAATCACAGAAATTAGTTTTAATTGCCTAAGACTTCATAGGACTTGGATCATTTCCCCATTCTTGCTACTTTTTGGTTATTTCCCAAAAACAATTGTGAGGAGAAGGCTACTGATACCTGTTATGTTGATAGACAGCTAAGTCCCATGTCCATTCTGGGGCCATCTGAAGGGTATGGGATGCAAGTAGGAGTGCAGTCTGCCCATAGCAATTCTTCTAGACATGTAACCAAAGGGAGGCAGGTGGATGCTGAGTAGCCCAGATGAACGGTGCTATCTGCCCTAATGCCCATGTCACTTTCTCATCGAGTTAATGTCATATTTATCTTACTGGCTATGTGACTTAGAAAATTTTTGGTTATTTCTAAGCCTCAGTTTCTTTATCTATGAAATGTAGAAAGTATGACCTTGCAGGGTTCTTGTGAAGATGTAATAAAGTAATGTATGGATAGAACCTAGCAAAACTTTGAGCCCCAAGGAAGCTCTTGGAAAAGGCTAGATTCTTTGTGCTGTGGTTTGAGTGTGTCCAGTAAGTGTTCACATGTTGAAAGCTTAGGTCCTCGTGTGATGATGTTGTTAAGAGGTGGAAGGACATGGCAGGCGGTTGTTGGGTCACTGGGGGGTGGGTATCATCTCTATTTATGTGTTCCACAGGTTCCCTGGATTTGGCATGTCCAAAGGGGAAACCATGATCTCCCTACCCAAACTCCCTGTTCTTCAATTGCATCCCAAACTGCTATCCTTTGTGCCTCCGTCCTCCTCTGTACCTGCCATTTAGTTCAAAGCTTCTGACTGTCTCTCGAATTCATGTTCTTATTTCTATTCCTACGACCATTGCTCTATTCTGAATCTTCATCTTTTTCTCAGTTTGTTTTATTACTCCCAAGTGGCCACTTGGCCCTCCATTTCTCCACTCTCTAATCCTTTCTCTATTTTAAGAAACTAATTTCAGGAACCCAGTTTCATTGATTTCAGTTTCTGGATAGAAAGAAAAATCCTTCTTACCAGAAATGTTTTAGTTAGATTTGAGTCAACCCAACTTTTATAAACTTGGGATTACATTGACTTTGGGAGGATTTAACACATTTACAATGAGGAGTCTTGTCCTCTCTTCACTCCCAAATAAATGATCTAATCTGGAAAACAAAATTAATATTTATGCAACTGATGATTCAAACTCATTTTTTTCCCATTCAGTAAATATTGAGCATTCACTATCTCCAAAGCTCAGTACTAGATAAAGAATACTACATTGGATAATGTGAGAGACTGGCTATGAGAATTGCAGACATTTCAGAGGGAGAGATCATTTCAGATGAGAGATCTGGACAGGTGGAGGGACAGTGAGAGGGGAAAAGCAAGGGTTAGGTATGGAAGCTGGGCTACCAGAAATGTCTGGGGGAGACCTATATGATGGAAAGGAAAGCCAAGGGAGAAGGTGGATCTTGCTGTCTCAGAGGGAGTCATATTTTACAGGATCTTGCTAATTAAATAATGTAAATCTATTTAGTTAATAATTTGTCCAATGATTTCTTTATCAGTAACCTTTTAAACAGCTTTATTGAGACATAATTGGCATATGTTTTAGCTAGTTTCTTTGCTTCTGAGACTAAAAGACCTGACAAGAACAATTTTAGAGGAGGAAAAGTTTATTTGAGGGCTCACAGTTTCAGAAGTCTCAGTCCATACACAGATGGCTCCATTCCTCAGGGCTCAGGGTGAGGCAGAACATCATGGCGGAAGAGGGTGGCAGAGGGAAGCAGCTCACATGATGATCAGAAAGCAGAGAGAGAGAGAGAGAGAGAGAGAGAGAGAGAGAGAGAGACTCCACTCACCAGATACCGTGGAGAGCAGTGACAGAGGATGGGAAAGCAGTGACTGAGATTGGGAGTCTCTGATGACCTCACGGCTGTGGCATGCCTGGTGCCTGGGAATGTTTCTGTGCAAGGGCACAGGATGCTTAACTGCTGTGGCAATACCCTGCATGAGGAGGCTCTGTGCAAGGGTCCTATGCAGTCTGTAAAAATAAAAAATAAATAAATAAATAAATAAAGAGTTCTATCAACTCTAACCTTGACCTTTGGCACATAGTTCCTGGGAAGGAAGGAATTTTTTTTTTCATTTTTTTATTTTTACAGACTGCATTTTGATTTGTTGTACACAAATGGGGTATAACTTTTCCTTTCTATGGTTGTGCACGGTGTAGATTCATACCATTCGTGTGATCATACATGTACACAGGGGAATGATGTCTGTCTCATTCCACCATCTTTCATACCCCTGCCCCCTCCTCCCTCTCATTTCCCTCTACGTAATCTAAAGTTCCTCCATTCTTCTCTTATCCCCCGCCTCCAACCCCCATTATGTATGACAACCACAATGTTTCACTAGCTCCTTCTTCTGTTCCTATTGGCTTTACAGTAACTTTTATTAATGAACTTTCTTGATAGCTACACAAAGCTTCTAATATTGCACTTTTCAACTGTGGGTTGGAACCATGGAAAAGTTACATGGATGTCCTAGTTTCTGTAACTTTCCTGAATACAAAGAAAATTGCTTATATAGTCTTTATCCTGATAATGAGACTTATGTAAATAAAGATTGCTGGAGTAACTCTTTAGATCTGCATTTCTACTTGATCCCAGCTTAATCTTCAAAATCTGTGTTTGTGAGTCTTTATTTTTCAATCCCCCTTGGCCCCTCCCTGGAACCAAGAGTTTGGTTGTGCTGGTCCCAGCAAGATACAAAATATATACTCCAAAGGTGCACCCCCAATGATCCACCTCCTCCAGCCACACCTATCCACCTTCAGTTACCATTCAGTTAATCCCACCAAGGGATTAATTCACTGAGTTAAGGCTCTCATAACCCAATTATTTTTCCTTTAAACTTTCTTGCATTGTCTCACACATGAGAGTTGGTGGGATGCCTCACATCCAAACCATAACAACATATAAAAAGCTGCATCTATTCAAAGTGTACAATATGAGAAGTTTTGACCTATTTATATACCTGTGAAACTGTCGTATCAAAGTGGTGAACATATCTATCATTTTCCAAAGTTTTCTTGAGTCTTTTTGTAATTCCTGCCTGCTGCTTTTCTCATCCATCTCCAGGAAAACACTGATCTGTTTTCTCTCATTATAGATGAGTTTGCATTCTTGTACGAGTACTTTGTAGACATATTCTTTCATTTTGCTTGGGTATATACTTTGGAGTGGAAGGTCTAGTTTGTATAGTGGGATGCCTTAATATTTTAAGAAATTATCAAAGTATTTCCAAAATAGTTGTATCATTTTATATTCCTGCCAGCGTGAGTTCTAGCTGAGCCACATCCTCACCAATATTTGATGTGGCCAGTCTCTGAATTTTAAGTCATTTTAGTGTACACAAAATTATATCTCATTACATATGATGTTTATTTCTATAATAACTAATGATATCAAATGTCTTAATTCTCCTTTGGTGAAATGACCATCCAATTCTTTTTCCCACATTTTTTCTGCACGTTTTATTGAAGTTTTTATTTTAATTGAAGTATAACACTTCTTTATGTATTCTAAATATAAGCCCTTTCCCAGATATTTGTAAATATTTCCACCATAGTACATCTTTTTCCAAACTTTATTTTTTTAAAAAAAATATTCTTTAAAGAATAGTTTTAGATTTACAGAAAAGTTGAAAAGCTAGTACAGAGAATTCTCACATGTCCTTCACCTGGTTTCCCTTATTATTAACACCTTATATTATGGGTATGGGTCATTTATTGCCATTAATGAGATGATGTTGATAAGTTGTTAAGTAGAATCTATAATTTATTCAGATGCATTTGGTTTTTACCTATTGTTTTTTGTCCCTGGATTCATCCAGGATACTCAATTACATATAGTTAGCAGCACATCTTCTTAGGATCCTCTTGGCCATGATGGCTTCTCAGACTTCCCTTGGCTTTGCACCTTGGCAGTTTTGAGGAGTACTGGTCTGTGTTTTGTAATATTTCTCTTGTTATGGACTGAATTGTGTCCCCCCTCAAATTCATATGTTGATTTCTTAAACCCTGACACCTTAGTAGGTGGATGAATTTGATGATAGGGTCCTGAAAGAGATAATTAAGGTTAAATGAGGTCAGGTGAGTGGGCCCTGATCCAATATGACTGGTGTCCTTATAGGAAGACTTGAGGACACTGATACACAGAGGGAAAATCTTATGGAGATATAAAGAAAAAATGACTATTTATAAGACAAGAAGAAGTTACAGAAAAAATCAACTGCCTGATCTGTGTCTTGTTCTGATGTTTGCTTTGACTGTGATTTTTTCTCGCATTTTAGCATGCCTTGTAGTTTTTCTTGAAAGCACACATGATGTATTAGGTAATAGTATATCAGGCCAATGAGTTAAAAAAATTTTTTTTTGTTCTAATTGGTTATACATGACAGTAGAATGCATTTTGACACACTGTACACAAGTGGAGCATAACTTCTCATTCCTTTGACTGTACCTGGTACTGAGTACATGTATACAGGGAAATAATGTCTGCCTCATTCTACCGTCCTTCCCATCCCCACCGCCCCATCCTCCCCTCATTCCCCTCTGCACAATCCAAAGTTCCTTCATTCTTCCCTGTCACTGCTCCGTGCCCACCACTATGGATCAGCATCCACTTATCAGAGAAAACATTCAGCCTTTTGTTTTTTGGGATTGGGTTATTTCACATAGCATGATATTCTCCAGTTCCATCCATTTACCTGCAAATGCCATAATTTCATTCTTTTTTTAAGTTCAAGTAATATTCCAGTGTGTGTATATACCAAATTTTCTTTACCCATTCATCTGTTGAAGGGCATCTAGGTTTGTTCCATAGTTTAGCCATTGTGAATTGAGCAGCTATAAACATTGATGTGGCCGCATCACTGTAGTATGCTGATTTTAAATCCTTTGGGTATAAACTGAGGAGTGGGATAACTGAGTCAAATGGTGGTTCCATTCCGAGTTTTCTGAGGAATCTCCACACTGCTTTCCATAGTGGTTGCATCAATCTGCAGTCCCACCAGCAATGTATGAGTGTACCTTTTCAGGCAAATGAGGTTTTTTTCCCCTTCTTTTAATTTTTACTTTGTACAGACTGCCTTTTGATTCATTGTACACAAATGGGGTACAACTTTTCATTTCTCTGGTTGTACACAATGTAGATTCACATAATGTAGATTCATATAATCATGAATGGGTAATGATGTCTGTCTCAGTCCACTATCTTTCCTTCCCACCTCCTCCCACCCCATTTGCAAATGAGTTTTAATGTGAAGTTTTATGTTAATGTTTGCCGAAGCTGTAGGTGCTGGAGACTTCGTTTTTTTCTACTGTCCTGATTTTTGTCTCCCCTGTTGTTTTTGGTTTCCCCAAGAAAGTGTAGACTCCTTCTTAAATAGAGTCTGCACTTCCCAGCCCTTTAGGTTACACTCTCTTTTTATTTTACTAGAACCCGTTTGATCAGGTGGCAAGGTGTGGGGACAGAAAGTTTTCCATATACTTATTACTAAATCTCAGTCTTCTAGTGAGCCTGTGGCCCTGGACGGTTGCCCTCAGAAACCGATTGCATGTTTTCCATTCTTCACTTCAGGGAGAAAAGGCCACAGGGGGCCACAGTTGAGTGCTTGCCCTTTCTGCAGGTCAGATGTCTCTGGTAGAATCTTTTTCTCCAGTTTATGTCTCCAGCCGCTTCTACTTCTGGTAAGATGGCCTTGGCTGTGTCTCTTTATATTTGCCTCTATTTCTTGATATCTCAGTTCTTTGATAGGTGCAAAATGTCATTGATTTTGTTTGTTCCATTTTTTCTTTTGTAAAGACAGGAGTGATTATGACTTTTAAGTTCTTTACCTGTTAGAGCTGAAACTGCTCCAAACTTTAGTTTGAGAATATCCAGGGCAAGAATGGGGGAAGGAAGGACTGTATAGAGGAAAAGAGGGATGGGAGGGGTGGGGGGAAGGGGAAAAAAATAACAGAATGAATCAACCAACATCATCCTATGTAAACGTATGATTACACAAATGGTATGCCTTTACTCTATGTACAAACAGAGAAAGAACATGTATCCCATTTGTTCACAATAAAAAAAAAAAAAAAGAGAATATCCATATAATTATACTTTATAAAGTGAGTTTTTTTTTTTTTTTGGTAAAGAACATGTGCTTGGATCTTGTTTTATATTCACTCTAATAATCTCTGTTTTCCAATTGCTTTTTAAAACCATTTGCATTTAAAATAGTTATTGACATGGTTGGGTTTAATTCTGTCATTCTATTAGGTGTTTTGTTTCTTCATTCTTCCTTTCCTGCTTCCTGTCAGAGTTCTTGAAAGTTTTAGTATTCCACTTAAATTAGTTACCTCTGGACTTTTTTTTTTTCCTGCGGTGCTGGGGATTGAACCCATCACTTTACCAACCGAGTTACATCCCCAGCCCCTCCTCTTGACTTTTTGACTAAATCTTTTTGCATCTTAAAAAAAAAAAAAACCTTCTTCCAGGGATTGCAATATATATTTATACATTTTGTGGTATAATAAGAACTAATATTTTATCACTTCAAAAAAATAGAGACCTTTGAACCTTACAGATCCTTTTTCTTTTGACCCTTTATCATTTTTATATGCATTAATTCACATACATTGAAACCTCCCTTCCCTGAACAAAGTTGTAATTTCTGCTTTCAGCAGTCATGCATATTTTAAAAGTTTCCAAGAAGAAAAAAAAATGTCTCTTATATTTTCTTAAAATAAATGGAACCTGATTTAAATCACACAACCTAACATTCAACATTTCCTTTCTTTGTCCTTTTCATATTATCTAAGCTTTGTGAGTTATCCAAGTTTAACCTATCATTACTCAGCCTTTGCTTTTCCTGCTTCCTACTTACTACAACAACTAAATGAAATATTCCTTCTCTTACGGTGCTCGTGATAGGAATGTAAATGGGTACAACCCCTTTTGAAGGCATCTTAACTATGGTTATCCCATTAAAATGCATAACCCTCTTAATCTAGCTGTTCTAATTCTATGAATTTATTCTCTAGGTTTATATGGTTTGATTGTTTATGTCCTCCACAAATTCATATGTCAAAATCCTAATCCCCAAAATGATGGTATTAGGAAGTGAGGCCTTTGGGAAGTAGTGAGGTCATGAGGGTGAAGCCCTTGTGCATGGAATTAGTGCCTGTATAAAAGGGACTACAGGGAGACCCTTTACCCCTTCCATCATGTGAGGACACAGAGAAAAGGCACCATCTATGAACCAGAAAACGAACCCTTATTAGACACTGAATCTACAGATGACTTGATCTTGGGCTTCCCAATCTCTACAAGTGTGAGAAATTTCTGTTGTTCATAAGCAACCTAGTCTATGGTATTTTGTTGCCACCTGCAGCAACAATCCCGCGGGAAGGAATCAGAGGTGGACTGGGAATGAACTACTTCTATTATCTTTCTCTTTAGTGGGCTGCTTTCTTGCTTGCTTGCTTGTTCGCTAGTTTATAGAGGAAGAGAGACTTGCTTGCTTTTGGAGGTCCTACACTTTCAGAGAGGCTACGCTCATCAGAGAGGCTACGCTTTCAGAAGAGCTATTTCTTAGAGTTCTGCTGCTTCTTCTTAGAGGTGCGTCCTGCATCCTGTGTCCTAGAGGTGCATGCTAGAGGTGTGTCTAGAGGTGCGTGCTATCAGAAGTGCTTCTTAGTGGTGCGTCCAGCATGCTGTGTCCTTCATTCTGCAATCTAGAGGTGTGCTCTTAATCCTCCATCCTGCGTTCTGTGATCTCCTCCTAGGTGAAGAGAATGTCTTATATACATTAAGGCAGCCAATCAGCTTAGGATTAGGTAGCATGATTAGAGCACGCGCCAGGGCACCAATCAAGAAAGAATGAGGAACATCTGTTGACCAATAGTGCAGAAGAGACATTAACCAATCAGGCAAAAGGTCATGAGAGGTCACGCTGTGTTAACACTAATTATGCGCCACCTCCTGGCCCAATGCCAGCCACCATCTTAGGGCTACTCAGACATGTCTCTACAGTATTTTGTGATAGCAACCCAAATAGATTAAGGGAAGAAATTGCAACATATGTGCCTAATGATGTTTCATGCAAATGTTCATTACATCATTGCTTATAATAGCAGAGAGCTGAAAATTTTAAATATCCACTAATCAGGAACTGGTTAAATAAACCATATTATAACCATACAATGAAGACTGCAGTCATATTAAAAAGAAAGAAAGAAATAAAGATAACTGTGTGTGCTCATATGGAGCCATCTCTAGACATATTGTTAATCATAATAAAGCAGAGACTACAGAATGTTGTGTATAGAATTCTCTCATATAAATATGCTAATAGATGCAAAGAATATTAGTGACATTTTGTATGAAACTCGTGTCACTGCATCTGAAAAGGGGGGGCTGAAGAACTGGGAGCACTAGTGGTAGGAGGTCTAAGGAAGACTTGCTTTTCAACATATTCCCTTTTATATTTTCTAGAAAAAATTTTACCATATGCAAGTATTTTTCAATTAAGGTCTGTACTTCTGGCTATGGTCAAGTAACAGAGATTTGATTTATCCTCTTGACTCAATCATCTAAACAATTACCACTATAAAACAGCAGTTTTTCTGATACAGGACAACAGGAGAGTGATCTCTGAGAGAAGGGAAACAAACAGGATGAACTGTTGGCTGCCCACCTTACCCACTGGAGAGTTTCCAAATCAAAGCTCAAGGGCAAAGAACCCAAATGGAACTCAATGGTTTCCCTGAGTTGAGGAGAAAGAGTTGAGAATTTGGGGAGGTAGAAGTGGCTAAAATTTCAAGACAGTGGACCTGAGAAGAAAATCTTCATAGGACAGCTCTAGAGATTTGCAGAGAGTTCCCCTTGAGATTTCATCTGAGTGTTGCTTCATGCATGGACCTGAGGAAAATGAGACTGGGGAAAGACTACTGTGGGCGAGGGGGAGGTGGGGCAATCCTAGAGCTCACAAAGAGACGAGGAATCCATGCTCCCTCAAACCGGCATGGTAAAGCCCTTAGTACACAGGGCATTGGATAGACTAGTGGAAGGTTAGTTTCAGTCATAGAAAAAAAAAAATTAGGCCTGACATAAAGTCTTCTCTCGACCTGATGAACTAAGCTTAAAAGGATCAAATTGTTATCAAGTTACTTAGATGCATCCCCAAGGAAAATTCTAGAATATTTAAAAAATACAAAGATATCTAGCACCCCAACTAGTAAAATTCATGTCTGATATTAAAAATTATCAGGCATATGAAGAAGCAGGAAAATATAACTCAGAATAAGAATAAAAATAATTATTTAAGTACACCTAGAAATGATACAGATGAAGGAATTAGTAGACAAGTTCATTGAAATAATCATTATAAATATATACCATTATCTTCCAGAAGGTAGACAAAAGAATATTTATGTCAAAGAGAGATATGGAAAACATGAGACCAAAATAAACATTTAGAGATAAAAAATAGACTGAATGGGATTAAGTAGATTAGACACTGAAGAAGAAAAATGTTATTGAACTTGAAGACATATCAACAGAAAATATCCAAAATAAAATACCCGCAGAGGGAAAAAAGAAAAACCCACTGGGGGAAAAATAAACAGAGCATCATTGAACTGTGGGATTATTTTAAAAAACTTAATACATGTGTATTTTGAGTTCCTAATGTACCTTCTATGTAGCAAATATTTGAAGAGATAACGGTCAAAAAATTTCCAAATTTGATGGAAAAACAAAATAAAACAAGCCTCTACAGATCAAAGAAACTGAATAAACCTCAAGCACAAGAAATATGAAGAAAATTACATGATGACTTATCTTAATCAAATGACTTGAATCAGCAATAAAGAGAAATGTCTTAAAATTAGTCAGAGATGAAGGACATAAGAGGTAGAAGAACAAGATAAAAATGAGAGCAGACTTCTCACTGGAAATAGTGAACGTCAGAAGACAGTGTAGCATCTTCAAAGTACTAAGAGAAAAAAAAAATCAACCTAGAATTCTGTATACAAAAACAAATGTCAAAAGGTGAAATAAAGGGATGGGGAGATAGCTCAGTCGGTAAAGTACTTGCCTTGCAAGCACAAGGCCCTGGGTTCAATCCCCAGCACTGCAAAAAAAAAAAAAAAAAAAAAAAAAGTGAAATAAAGACCTTTTCAGACCTACAAGATTTGAAAGAACTTATTAACAGGAGACCCTCACTACAGGAAATGTTAAAAGAAGTCTTTTAGGTAGAAGCCAAATGAGGCCTAATGGAAATCTGTTCTACTTAAAGAATGAAAAGCACTATCAATGTAGAGCATATGGGTAAAGATAAACTACATTTATTAAAGTATCTTAAAATACAGTTGACTATTTAAAACAAAAATGACACCATGAGATTGTTTATAATATACATGGAAGTAAAATGTGTGAAAAACAGCACAAAGCTTGGGATAGTGGAAACAGAAGTACATTGTTACAATGTTATACTACATGTGAAGTGGTATATTGTTACTTGAGGGTATATTATTATTACTTGAGAAAACGTTATTATTGTGATAGTTAAATGCATTGCTAAAAACAAAGAGTAACACATCACTAAAACCATCATTTAAATCACTAAGGCAATTTAAGAAAACAAGCCAAAGGATATATAACTAACAAGTCAAAAAAAGGAGATAAAATGGAATCATAAAAAATACCAATTAATTGAAAAAAGAGACAGAAAATAAGGAAAAAAGCAAGAACTGAGGTAACAAATAGTAAACAAGTAACAGAATAGTACATTTTAAACGCGTGTATATTTGTAACCCCATTAAATGTAATTGGTTACTTTATATTAGGTAGAGGGGAGTTAAGAGAAGGGAAGAGGTATGGGGGTAGAAAGGATAGTAAAGTGAAACAGGTATTATTACCTCATGCACATATATGACGGCATGACTGAAGTGATCCTACAATATGTACAGAGAAATGAGAAATTACACTCCATTAATGTATGATCTATCAAAATATATAAATGCATTCTACTGTCATGTACAACTAATTAAAACAAATAAAAAACTTAATAGAATAAAAAAATAAAATAAAAGAGATTGTCAGAATTAAAAAGCAAAATTCTGCTGTATCCTGTTTTTTTAAAAAGCAACTTTAGGGGAGATCCAAGATAGCAGACTAGAGGGAGACTGCGTTCCTTGTCGTTTCATAACTCTGGTTTCAAGCAGAGGATATCTGTTTCTTTTTGAGGCAGTTTTTGCTGCTTATTGATTCCCTGGTGTTTACCCCATTTGTCTGCTGTGATCACCTGCAGTCTGCCAGCATATCGACGCCTTTTTTGAGTGCAGATTGCTCACTGTCAGGCGCCTATCATCCGCCATTTGCCTGCCTCTCGCCTGTCCATTGCCTGCCTTACACCTACCCATCACCCAACTCACGAGGTTCACCTCCCGATCGTCCGACAACAGTCAGCAAACTGATCGCCGACTGCCAGTGGAGCACCAGCTGCCTGCTGTTGCCTGGAAGTTCACTGTCACAGTACCTGCAGGTTTGATTACACGTGGCTGCCGCCATTTTGAGACAACAGCCAGGCCCCGTAGGACCCCTGGCTGGACAGACTGAGCCCCGTCTCCAGGATCCCTCAGCCTGATGGATCACTCCCTGCCTCTGGGGCCCTCACATCGACTGACTCCTCCTTGCCGCCAGGACCCCCAGACCAACTGACTGTGCCCTATCACTGGGACCCCAGACCAACTGATTGCACCCGGCTTCCAGGATCCCACAACCACACCAAACACACCCGACTTCCAGGACCCCTGCCTGACCAACCGCATCCTGCCTCCAGGACCTCCAGCTGACCACGTCCACACCCTGAGCTGCAGCTCCCCATTTGCCAACACATTTCTAAGCCAGAATGGCCATCTTGGATAATCCTGGAAGCCGCAGCTCCGATCTTTAGGTGGGGCAAATCCCATCCTGAGACGCCTACTGGAGGCTTGAAGCTCATTGTCAGGAACCTCTCAAGCATCAGGCTACTGAACTCTGGGAGGTTTCATTACTATATGACTGTTATACTGTAGATTTTCTTTTTTCTCCTTATTGAAAAAAATTTAAGTTTTTATTTCTTTACTTTTCTTGCTCTCTTTTCCTTTTGTTTACCTGTTCCCTCAGAGTCTCTTTCTCCCCTTTTTGCATGTTAACATCCAATTTCTTTTGATTACACGCTCACCCTTTCTATTATCTAGAACTTCTGTATATTCTTTTCTTATCCCATTAACAGCCACATTCTACATCCCTCTGCATCCTCTTTGTCCTCCATTAGAAACTGCAGACCTTATTGCAAATCTGTTTGTTTTACTGAAGATAATATTTTAACTCATTCTGTTTATTATGACAATTTTGTTATTGTCCTCATAAGAGCTATTTGGTCTAGGATTGCATAGTGTCTGAATTGGGCACTGCTATATTGATCTCCCCTTAAAGAAAGGGTTTTGGAAACCTTTAGGACCACTATAAGCCTATCGGGGGAAATCTGCAATACCCCAGATCTGCACTGCTAGAGGGGAAGATACATGAACAACATGAAAAAAACAAGGGAAGAAAATGATCCAAACAAATCTAGATTCTGTATTAACAGAATCCAATGACAGTATGTTAGAAGAAATGTCAGAAAAGGACTTCAGATTATACATGATGAAGATGATTTGCAAAGCAAAGGATGAGATAAGAGAGCAAATGCAGGCAGTGAATGATAATACCAATAAGCTGAAAGAGCACCTGCAGGAAGCAAAAGATCATTTCAACAAAGAGATAGAGATTCTCAAAAAAACCAAACAGAAATCCTTGAAATGAAGGAAACAATAAACCAAATGAAAGACAATGGAAAGCATTACCAAAGACTAGACCACTTGGAAGACAGAACCTCAGACAATGAAAACAAAATATTTAATCTTGAAAATAAAGTTGCTCAAACAGAGAAGAGGGTAAGAAATCATGAACAGAATCTCCAAGAACTATGGGACATCATGAAAAGACCAAATTTAAGAATTATTGGGATTGAGGAAGGTACAGAGATACAAACCAAAGGAATGAACAACCTATTCAATGAAATAAAAGCAGAAAATTTCCCAAACCTGAAGAGTGAAATGGAAAATCAAATACAAGAGGCTTACAGAACACCAAATGCACAAAATCACAACAGATCTACACCAAGGCACATTATAATGAAAATGCCTAACATTCAAAATAAAGATAGGATTTTGAAGGCCGGGAGAGAAAAGCATCAGATTACATATAGGGGGAGACCAATACGGATAGCAGCCGACTTCTCAACCCAGACTCTAAAAGCTAGAAGGGCCTGGAACAACATATTTCAAGCTCTGAAAGAACATGGTTGCCAACCAAGAATCCTATACCCAGCAAAACTAACCTTCAGATTTGAAGATGAAATAAAATCCTTCCATGATAAACAAAAGTTAAAAGAATTTACAAATAGAAAGCCTGCACTACAGAATGTTCTGAACAAAATATTCCATGAGGAGGAAATGAAAAACAACAATGGAGGTCAGCAAAGGGAGGAACTACCTTAGAGAAAAACCACTCAAAGGAGAAACCAAGCCAACTTAAAAACCAAAAATAAGCCAAATGACTGGGAATACAAATCATATCTCGATAATAACCTTGAATGTTAATGGCTTAAACTCATCAATCAAAAGACATAGACTGGCAGAATGGATTAAAAAGAAAGACCCAACAATATGCTGCCTGCAAGAAACTCATTTCATAGAAAAAGATATCCACAGACTAAAGGTGAAAGGATGGGAAAAAACCTACCACACACATGGACTCAGTAAAAAAGCGGGGGTTTCCATCCTTATCAGATAAAGTGGACTTCAAGCCAAAGTTAGTCAGAAGGAATAAAGAAGGACATTTCATACTGCTTAAGGGAACCATAAATCAGGAAGACATAACAATAGTAAACATTTATGCCCCAAACAATGGTGCATCCCTGTACATCAAACAAATCCTTCTCAATTTCAGGAATCACATAGACCACAACGCAATAATTCTGGGTGACTTTAACATACCGCTGTCACCACTAGAAATATCTTCCAAACAAAAACGAAACAAAGAAACCATAGAACTCACTAACACAATCAATAACCTAGACTTAATAGACATATATAGAATAGTCCATCCATCAACGAGCGGATTCACTTTCTTCTCAGCAACACATGGAACCTTCTCAAAAATAGACCATATGGTATGCCACAAAGCAGCCCTTAGGAAATGCAAAAAAATTGAGATACTGCCTTGTGTTCTATCAGATCATAATGGACTGAGAGTAGAAATCAATGACAAAATAATAAACAGAAATTACTCCAACACCTGGAGACTAAATAATATGCTATTGAATGAGGCATGGATAACAGAAAACATCAGGGAGGAGATCTAAAAATTCTTAGAGGTCAATGAGAATGACGATACAATATATCAAAATCTCTGGGACACTATGAAAGCGGTACTAAGAGGAAAATTCATTGCATGGAGTGCATTCCAGAAAAGAATGAAAAGTCAACAACTAAATGACCCAACATTACAGCTCAAAGCCCTAGAAAAAGAAGAACAGAATAATAGCAAAAGTAGTAGAAGACAGGAAATAATTAAAATCAGAACTGAAATCAATGAAATTGAAACAAAAGAAACAATTCAAAAAATTGACAAAACAAAAAGTTGGTTCTTTGAGAAAGTAAACAAAATAGACAAACCCTTAGCCACACTAACAAAGAGAAGGAGAGAGAAAACTCAAATTACTAAAATTCATGATGAAAAAGGAAATATTACGACAGACACCACTGAGATACAGAACATAATGAGAAGCTACTTTGAAAATCTGTATTCCAATAAAATAGAAACTACCAAAGACATTGACAAATTTCTAGAGATGTATGCTCCTCCCAAACTGAACCAGGAGGATATACACAATTTAAACAGATCAATATCAGGCAATGAAATAGAAGAAGCCATTAAAAACCTACCATCCAAGAAAAGCCCAGGACCAGACGGATTCTCAGCTGAGTTCTACAAGACCTTCAAAGAAGATCTCATTCCAATACTTCTCAAAGTATTCCAGGAAATAGAAAAAGAGGATACCCTACCAAACTCATTCTATGAAGCTAATATCACTCTCATACCCAAACCAGGAAAAGACACATCAAGGAAAGAAAATTTTAGACCAGTATCCTTGATGAATATAGATGGAAAGATCCTTAACAAAATATTGGCAAACCGTATCCAAAAACATATTAAGAAAATCGTGCACCACAATCAAGTGGGGTTCATCCCTGGAATGCAAGGATGGTTTAACATCCATAAATCAATAAACGTAATCCATGATGTCAATAGACTTAAGGATAAGAATCATATGGTTATTTCAATTGACGCAGATAAAGCATTCGACAAAATACAACACCCCTTCATGCTCAAAACACTAGAAAAAATAGGGATGGTAGGAACATGCCTGAACATTGTAAAGGCTATTTATGCTAAGCCCATGGCCAACATCATTCTTAATGGAGAAAAACTGAAACCATTCCCTTTAAAAGTGGGAACAAGACAGGGATGTCCTCTTTCACCACTTCTATTCAACATTGTTCTTGAAAATCTAGCCAGAGCAATTAGACAGACTAAAGAAATTAAAGGGATACAAATAGGAAAAGAGGAACTTAAGCTGTCACTATTTGCTGATGACATGATTCTGTATTTAGAGGATCCAAAAAACTCCTCCAGAAAACTTCTAGACCTCATCAATGAATTGGGCAAAATAGCAGGCTATAAAATCAACACGCATAAATCTAAAGCATTTTTATATGCAAGCGATGAAACAGTTAAAAGGGAAATGAGGAAAACAACTCCATTTGCAATAGCCTCAAAAAAATAAAATACTTGGGAATCAATCTAACCAAAGAGGTAAAAGATCTCTACAATGACAACTACAAAACACTGAAGAGAGAAATTGAGGAAGACCTTAGAAGATGGAAAGATCTCCCATGTTCTTGGATAGGCAGAATTAATATTGTCAAAATGGCCATACTACCAAAAGTGCTATACAGATTCAATGCAATTCCAATTAAAATCCCAATGATGTACCTTACAGGAATAGAGCAAGCAATCATGAAATTCATCTGGAAGAATAAGAAATCCAGAATAGCTAAAGCAATCCTTAGCAGGAAGAAAGAAACAGGGGGTATTGCAATACCAGAACTTCAACTATACTACAAAGCAATAGTAACAAAAACGACATGTATTGGCACCAAAATAGACAGGTAGATCAACGGTACAGAATAGAGGACACAGACACAAACCCAAATAAATACAATTTTCTCATACTAAACCAAGGTGCCAAAAATATGCAATGGAGAAAAGACAGCCTCTTCAACAAATGGTGCTGGGAAAACTGGAAATCCATATGCAACAGAATGAAACTAAACCCCTATCTCTCACCCTGCACAAAAATCAACTCACAATGGATCAAGGACCTTGAAATCAGACCAGAGACCCTGCATCTTATAGAAGAAAAAGTAGGTCCAAATCTTCAACTTGTTGGCTTATGATCAGTCTTCCTTAACAGGACTCCCATAGCACAAGAAATAAAAGCAAGAATCAACAACTGGGATAGATTCAAACTAAATAGCTTTCTCTCAGCAAAGTAAACTATCAGCAATGTGAAGAGAGAGCCTACAGAGTGGGAGAATATCTTTGCCACTCATACTTCAGATAAAGCACTAATTTCCAGAATATATAAAGAACTCAAAAAACTCTACACCAAGAATACAAATAACCCAATCAACAAATGGGCTAAGAATATGAACAGACGCTTCACAGAAGATCTACAAGCAATCCACAAACATATGAAAAAATGTTCACCATCTTTAGTAATAAGAGAAATGCAAATCAAAACTACCCTAAGATTCCATCTCACCCCAATTAGAATGGCGATTATCAAGAAAACAAGCAACAATAGGTGTTGGAGAGGATGTGGGAAAAAAGGTACACTCATACATTGCTAGTGGGGCTGCAAATTAGTGCAGTCACTCTGGAAAGCAGTGTGGAGATTCCTTAGAAAACTTGGAATGTACCCACCATTTGACCCAGCTATCCCACTCCTCGGCGTATATCCAAAGGACTTAAAATCAGCATACTACAGAGATACAGCCACATCAATGTTCATAGCTGCTCAGTTCACAATAGCCAGACTGTGGAACCAACCTAGATGTCCTTCAATGGATGAATGGATAAAGAAACTGTGGTATATACATACAATGGAATATTACTCAGCTATAAAGAATAATAAAATTATGGCATTTGCAGGCAAATGGATGAAATTGGAGAATATCATGCTAAGTGAGATAAGTCAATCTCAAAAAATCAAAGGACAAATGATGTTGCTGATAAGTGGATGATGACACATAATGGGGGGTGGGAGGGGGGCAAGAACGGAGGAAGGAGGGACTGTATAGAGGGAAAAGAGGGGTGGAAGGGGTGGGGGGAAAGAAAAAATAACAGAATGAATCAAACATCATTACCCTATGTAAATGTATGATCATGCAAATGGTATGCTGTTACTCTGTGTACAAACAGTAACAACACGTATCCCATTTGTTTACAATAAAAATAAATTAAAAAAACTTTATTAGGAAAAAAAGCAACTTTAAAGATACATATGTGTTAAAAATAAAAGGATAAAAAATCCATAATGCTAATACCAAAGAAGTTGGAGTAATACATAATATCAAATAAAATAGATTTCAGAGCAAAGACTATTACCTAGGATAATGACTTGGAGGGCATGAATGCCCTAAATGCTAATATACAAATAACAGAGCTTCACTATGTAATACATGCAAAAAACTGGTATACTTCTAGGGACGAATAGAACTATATTGACAGTCAGAGATATCATCCCTCTCCCCAAATATTTCTAATTTCCTTAGAAATTCCTCTTTAAATAATTAGTAATTTGGAAATGTGGTTTTTTTTACTTTTAATTTGTTTAATCTTCATAACTTTAAGAGGTAGACAGCATCATCTCCTTATTATAGATAAGAAAATAAGACACACAGATTCAGTAGAATGTCCCAAAGTCACACAGCTAGTAAATGATGGAGCTCAATTTCAGCCTATATAGAGTCCATATTCTTAGCCATTGTATTTTCTGCCTGAAGAACACTGACCTAAGAAAAAGGAGCCCTGGATTTTTGGTCCTGGGTCTACTAATAACAGTGCAACTCCAAAACCCCAACAAACCACTTTCTGAACTCTTTCTAATTTTGTAAAATAAGAATGTTGTACTAGAATATTTTTATGATCCAATTAGCTTTGACACTTTATGGTTCTGTAAAGAAAGTCCATCTTTATGTTCCTTTGCCTTGCTTCCATTTTTATCTACTTCCTATTTGTTTCTTCCTATCATCTTTTCTATTTCTTACTGAAAAGGTACTTCCCAGGTGTTTTACTCTCGGAAATTCCTTTATGATCTCTCATTACAATACCTCTAGTTGAACTGTCTCATTTATTAGCAAACACTACAGTGACAGTATACTATATTGAATTCCAGTATTTCAGTAAAAACCCCAGATTCTTGATGTCAAACAATCTAAAACCAACTCTTCCCATTGTTAAAAAGCTGTATCTTCCCTAAGGAGGGTATCCTCAATTTCCCATAAAACTTCAGAACACACTTAAGATCATCCTTTCAGAAAAAATAATGTTCCTAGTACCTGTAGAGGTTGATATCTGCACATGATTTGCCATGATTGATGGCAGATACACTGAGGGAGTCTTGGCCTGTCCTCATGCATTGATCTGTCATGGAACTGTACTCCTCTTGTCCAGCTGGGTCCAGTATGTCCAATAGACAGGGTTCACCATCTATTACCACCTATTCTCCGTAAGAATCCTCTATGGTGGGATCATATTCATCCACAAAATGGTTCTGGATCAGCTGAATTGTCAGTGCACTTTTCCCAGCACCACCTGCTCCAACCACCACCAATTTGTACTCGAATATTCCACACCAGCAAGAACCTCAAGCCCTGCTGCCCCCACTTCAGGTGGATTTAGGACCTCCTGGGAAAATGCTGTTGGGTGGACTGCTCTAGTAATGCCAGTGAAGTTAAGTCAGTGGTATAGTTTAGGACCTTTATATCCTTGAATAATTTCTGTCTATTTGTTTATTCTATCACTGAGAGAGGACTATTGAAGCCTCCAGCACTAGATCAAAGAGTGGCTTGAAATTGAGAGACAACAGTTTAACAACTGACCCAGTTCACCCCTGTGGCTACTCAGCTTTAGGTAGCAACTCTATACGTGTTTAAATTCCTACATGACAACAAAAACGTTTTTATGCTTCCATTTAAAAAAATGAGACTAAGTTTTTATATGACCAAAAGCATTCTTCAATCTCACCCCAAAATGAAGAGACAAAAACTCCCCAAAGTCATTGAGTCCATCTCTATGAGTCAATTATGGCAGCTAACCCTGGCTATGTTAATTACTTCTCAAATTAAGTCACAGTGCCATTGGAGTATTTCATTACCTAAAGGTGAATTATAAAGTTAATTGTCACCATTAATCCTTGTATGCAATAATAAGGAAGAGGAGGAGAGTAGAGGGAATTATAAATAAATACATTTATGAATAACATGTATTAATTTTATAGTACATATTAGAATACATATATGTGCATGCCACATACACATGGATAAACATAACAAGTCGGGAGGGGAATATGCATAACTCATGTCTAGAAATGGTCACAGGAGGCTATTGAACTTCCATTCACTGAAATTCCATGTTTTCTTTGCCCTCAGACAGAATCTCAATTGACCAGTTATTTACCTGACGGGGTAATCCAAATCCTGAAAAATCTTCTAGTAGCCTGTTAAGTTTTTTTTTTTTTTGGTAAATTTTCACTAACTTCTAGTCTTAAATACAGGAGCACTAAGAAGCTCCTTAGAAAGGCCCCCCGGGTTCCAAACTTAATCCTCCTTGTCCCCATTGTATAGTACAAACCTATTTCCCTTGGAAGCTGGGATAAATCATGGTGGACAGAAGGGCAATTCTATTCTTTACATATTATTTCATAAGGAACCCAGAATAGCCAGAGAGCATCTCAAATTTCCAATAGAATGGGACTTTTGGTGTGTCTTTGGTGAGAGTAGTTCTTCCTCTGGGAGTATCATCTCCAAATTCAGCAGGGCTCAAAATTGTAGGAATGGGTAGCAACAATTCTGTAAGTGGGTTCTTAGAGGCATTAGTGAGAGAAATTACTCCTATTCTTATCTTTTAATTCCTGGACCTGTGTGTTCTGCTTATGTCACTTCATCTAGAGTGTTAACATACCTGCCCTGCCAATTCAGTGTTCTTCCCAACTGTGGTTAAGTGGGGTTTCAGCAGGTCAGCAACTCAGCCACTTTCTGGGTGATGGTGTGCATTGTCCTCATGGGCTTGAGTCCAGTGTGCTTCTTACTGTTACTAGAACCAGAAACAAAGGCATTTTAATACAATTGATGGCACCAGAATAGAAATTATACAGCCTGATGGAACAAGAGAATCCTGGAAATACGATCTTTAATCCTAAAGCCTGTATCTCTCTGTTGAACTCTGGACTTTACTTCCCTACTTTTCATGGAGATACGAAATATTTCAACCAAATCCCACTGTAACTGATCTCCAAATTATTTAGTTTGTTAGCATTTCTTAAAATAAATGGGCTTCTAGATGGATAGGATTTATCATCATATAATTGTATTACCCTGGAATATGGTGTAGCAGGGATTTTACCTCTAATACCATGTAAGGATTGATCAATGCAAAGTTTCTGAATCTCTGTGGATCTAAAATTCTTCATGCCAGTAAAGATAAAATGGAAAGTCCCTTGATCAGGACATGACAGATAAGGAATTGTGCAGGACTGCCTTTTAAATGGAAATAAAAGATGTGAAAGGTAAAGAAATTTGTATTTAAATCACAGGGTGAGAAAGAAAGGCATGGATTCTTCTTTCCATTTGAAGAAAATTGCTAGCAAGATCAAGCCTGTTTGAGGCAGAATGCTACATAAAAATGACAGAGCTGATAAGGGAACTTTGAATTTTAGTAATTACCTTTTTGAATGCAGTTCAGAATTTATATCTACTCTATTTATTTCAGTTTATTTTTAAAATTTAGCATGCTGTTCCAGAATCCAGAAGGCAATTATTTCTACTTAGATATTTAAAAATATTTTCTCCATTTCCATTTATTTAAACATGACGATGAAATAGCTTTGCTGTCTTTTAACATAATCATAAACATATTTTTGCAAATATGTTTGGCTCATGGGGTCTATAGGAAAGAAGAAAAAAATCTAGTTTTCAAAAGTGTTCTTAAAAGAACAAATTTTTGCTATAAACATGTATATATGATATAGGTATCCAAATCTCTGGGTTTAAGAAAAGGGAGAAAGACTGGGCATGTGCCTATAACCCACCCCAGCTCGGGAGGCTGAGACAGGAGGATGGTGAGTTCAAAGCCAGTCTCAGCATAGGTGAGGCCCTAACCGACTCTGTGAGACCCTGTCTCTAAAAAATTACAAAATAGGGCTGGGGATGTGGTTCCATGGTTGAGTGCCCCTGAGTTCAAGCCCTGGTACCCACAAAAAAAGGAGAAAAAAGAAATGCTTATTTTTTCATGAAATTTGAAAACAAACAAACCAAAAGAGATAAAAAGAAACATTAATTGTCATATAGGAAATAAAGCAAGAAAAATGGGATCCATTTTCCTTGAAAGCACAAAGATGTAAGAGATAAAAGTAGAGCTGCTTGTGTGGCTGGGGGTAGGAAATAGTTGGAGTGAAAATGGCAAATCCAGATAAATACAACCCCCTCCATGACGCCCTCAGTCATATTGTGCCAGAAGAAGATTCTGTGGAGTTCCATGTTGAATTCACCACCTTAAATGAAAAGAAGAAAAGATGAATGTTGCTGTTTCCAAAACCACAGGTTTTGAATGTTTTGCTGAACTGCTGGCAATAGCCTCAAGTCCTATCTTTCTGGAGCATCCTCGCTCCTGTCAAATTTTCTGCTGCTGGTTCCTATCTCTGTGCTTATTCCCGCATGCCTTTACTTATTTTGTATCTTTAGTCCCAAGGTTCAGTTCAAATCCCACCTCTTCTATGAAATCTCTCCTGATCTTTCTGGTTGGATGTGACCTCTCCCTCCTCTGAGGTTCAATCATTTCATTTTCATTTGCATCAATTAGTTTGATATTTATTGTTGAACGAACCTGCATGGTGATAGATGTCAGGGACATGCCAGTGAATGAGAAGATGGAGGTAGCAGCAGGGATCGAGGAAAACGAATCTTGGCACAACCCCCAAATAAAGGTCCAGATGCCCATGGTCCTTCCTGGCATATCCCTGACATCTATCACCATGCAGGTTCATTCAAAAATAAATATCAAACTAATTGATGCAAATGAAAATGAAATGATTGAACCTCAGAGGAGGGAGAGGTCACATCCAACCAGAAAGATCAGGACAGATTTCATAGAAGAGGTGGGATTTGAACTGAACCTTGGGACAAAAGAAACAAAATAAGTAAAGGCATGTGGGAATAAGCACAGAGACAGGAACCAGCAGCAGAAAATGTGACAGGAGCGAGGATGCTCCAGAAAGATAGAACTTGAGGCTGTTGCCAGCAGTTCAGCAAAACATTCAAATGTCACAAGCTTTTCTAAGAGAGGATCTACACCTGGATTCATCTCTGTTCACCACAGCAAGTGGCACAGGTTTTCGCATATAGAACATACTCAGTGATTAATGGTAAACGAGGAATAAAGGCTCAAACAATTCCTTCATGAAGACTTCTCTGATCCTGACCTCTTTCTTCTAAATCCCAGTGAAAGCTTCTACACTCCAGACTAACACCATGTTTTTATCTTCAGCAGACTAGAGATATTTGGTACTTGAACTTGCCCTCTCTTGGGGATTTAAGGAATGGTTGAAGGGCTTGAGCTTGGAAACTATGTTGTTCTTGGTGGTTGACCGCCCTTTCTTTAGGTCCTGATGGCCTCCGTGTTGAATGTCAGTCTTACCTGTGGTGGTGGCTTTCCAGAGCAAGCAAATACGCACAAGTCCAAAGCACAGCCAGCACTACTCACCGATGTCCTGATAAAAGCCAGCGGTGGGGACAGGAATCAGGAGGGAGGACGATTCGATTTGCAGCATTCATCCATTTCCATCTTGAAGATACTCCCAGGAGCTCACAAAATTCCTAAAACAATCTGCTCTTGTGATGCCAGCACATGTCATGGCCTCAAGTTTGGTGCCTGGGGCCTTTGACTGGTTTGCCATCTAAAGGACCTTCCCTGAGGACAGCTCTTTGTTTTGGGGGCCACATGACAAGGCACCTGGAGATTGTTGGAGCTGGGAGGTGAAGTGTAGAGAATGAAAAGCTCAGTCAGTGGTGCTGTGGTAGCTGGAGGCCAGCGGAAGTGATTTCCTGCAGTCGGAGCTGGATGCTCCCCTTCCCTCATTTTTGGGGAGTAGTGGGCAGCAGCCACCTGAATGGACAAGGAGGGAACCTACTTTCTTTTTTCTTTGGAATGCCTTGCCTTGAACCCAACCAGCTGTGTTTGGAAATTTTAACTGAACACAGTCCACAGCCTCCTGTTAAGGACACTTGGGTCTTGGGCTTTCTTCCACACTGTTCACAAGTTGTAGAAGCAGGTGCAGCAGCCGAGGAGCGGCGGCCTGGCTGAGAGGAGTTGTCATGGCATTAGATGAAAGTACTGCTCCCTTCTGATCATACCTGTGCTTTTGGTTCTTCTTGACATTTTTGGAAATATTCTGAGAGAAAATCAGGATACCATGAATCCTTCTAGTTTGCAGAGGATTCAAAGATGCTCTGAGAATGGAAAGGGACAGAGAGAAAGTGAGAAGAGGACTTCGTTGGAGCTGGGTGAGGCAGAGAAGGCTGGTGATACCTTTCAGAGTAGATGAGGACAAGTGAGAAATTCAGGGCCAGATATTCAAGATGGCTTACATTCTCCTAACTTAAAACTCAGAGAGAGGGTTCTGGAATCAAGATTGGCTCTGGAGAGAGGAAAGACCTGGGCCTGTGTATTAGTTTCCTATTGTTGCTATAATGAATTACCAAAAACTTAGCTGTTAAAACAATGCTAATTTATGATCTTATACTTCTGGAGGTTTGAAGTCTGAAAGAGGTCTCATTGGAATAAAATCAAGGTCCTGGCACGACTCCTTTCCTCTCTGGAGGCTCTAAGGGAAAATCTGTTTTCCTGATTTTTTTTCCCCTAGTTTCTGGAGGCTGGAAAATCCTTTCCCTATCTTTAAAGCCTGCAATGTTGCAGCTTTCTGATTTCTGTTGTTTGTATCTCCTTCTGCTTCCTTTGCCTCCCTCTTCTATGATTCTTCAATTCTGTGATTGACTTGGGTCTACCTGGAAATCCAGGATTGTGTCCCAACTTAATACCAGCTGATTAGTGATCATAATTCCATCTGCAACTCTTAATTCTCCTTCAGTTTCTGGGATTATGATGCAGACGTCTCTGAGGGGCTAGTGAATCTAGTCTGGATCCTAGCCTTGTCTCTTCAGACCTGTGTAACCTTGGGCAAGTCACTGGCCTTTTTAAAAGCTTCATTTGATGGTGGGGTAATAGTATACCTTCCTTGCAGATTTTTGTTGAAGATTAAATGTGTTACTATGTGCCCTGTGCTTGACAAGTGCCTGGCATATAGCAAATACTCAGAGAGGGTCAGCTAGCTTATTTTTTTAGACTCTAAATGTGCTTGCTTACCTTGGGTCGGAGTTAGAGACTCCTCTTATCAACTGCCATAGAAACCTGTCCATCCCTGACCATAGCAAACCTGCATTACAAGGTCACCATCTATTTGTGTGTCTCTTTCTTCTATTAAACAGAGTTCCCTGAGGGCAAGGAACTATCTTATGCAGTTTTGTAGCCTCATCATGCCCAGCCCAGAACAGGTTTCCCAGGAAGTGACTGGATCGAAGCATGTTACCACTAACAGTGGAAAACAAGACGTTTCCTAACCAAGAACAATCAAATTTAAAGAATTACATTTTCTCAGGTGTGTAACTATTTTCTGTAACATTTTCTTCAGACTTTTAAAATATCCTATCATTTTCTTCTATGAGATCCTTTCAGATGAAACAAAATTGCTATTATTAATTATTAGCTATCATGGAAAGCATTTATTGATGAAAATTACATTTATGAAATGATTATTAACAAGAAAATTTAGAAAATAAGATTAACCACCATTTCAAAAGGGACAGATCTGTTTCTTCACTGTTATGGTTTGGATGTGAGGTGTCCCCCAAAAGCTCATATGTGAGACAATGCAGGAAGGTTCAGAGGAGAAATGATTGGGTTATAAGAGTCTCAACCCAATCAGTGATTTAGTCCCCTGATAGGGATTAACTGAGTGGTAACTGAAGTGGCAGGGTGTGGCTGGAGGAGGTGGGAATTGGGGCGTGGCTTTGGGTATGTATTTGTATCTGGCAAGTGGACTCTCTCAGATCTTCTTCCCTCTGCCACACTCTTCTGCCATGACGCCCTGCCTTACCTCGAACCCTGAACAATGGAGTTTGCTATCTATGATTTGAGACCCCTGAAACTGTGAGCCCTTAAATAAACTTTCCCTCCTCTATAGTTGTGCTGGTCAGGTCAGTTAGTCACAGCAGCGAAAAGGCTGACTAAAACATTCACATATGCACTTTGGAGACAGAATGGTACCCAAGTAGCACAATGATGCTGAGCTGGATGTTCCACTCTAATGACAACCTTTTTACCCCTCCCCTCCCCTTGGCAATGTGATTTTGGCAGAGTATGTCAGCATATCCTCAGCTAGTGGTCATGAGCGATAATTAAGTGAGGATGTATTATTAACTATATAGTAGGAGAAAACAAGATCTGGATGTAGGGTATAAAAATATGATCACCTCTGTTGGGAGATGAAGGAATAGACATTTAAAAGAAATAGGAGGCTCTAAGATAAAGGGAAAGACAGAGCACTGAGAGGAGATTTAGAAGTTCTCATTAAGATGTCAGATTGAAATTACCGCTAAGGGAGACAGGAATCCTGAGGCTCCATAACCAAGAGGAAGACTTTTTTTGTGGGCAAAATCTAGAGAAGGGCTTTTAGGGTGGCTATGAAGAATACAGCGTTGATCTCCAGCAGAGTGGAATCCCTTAGAACTCAGTGGGCAGACCCTGGAGATCAGCAGTGAGCAGGAGTAAGCCCGTGCCTCCGCTGGCGAGCGAGTCTCCCGATTAGACTGTGGGCACAGGAAGGCATCATGCAGGCAGGTGCTGAGCTCTGCCTATCAAGGGCCCCACGGTGCCGGAAGCTTGATTTAATTACTCCACATCGTATTCGTAAATTACAATATCACTTTGTATCCCCTACATTTATAAAATCAAAAATCCTCAATTTACAATAAAAGAATCTCTAAGAAACTCAAGGAGAGTTCTTTAGATTGCCTTCCATCAGCAAATTTCCCTTCAAAACCTCTTGTCTTCCAAGTAGGTTAATTAGCTTATGGATACTGAAAAAAATGTGACCAGTTTTCTACCAGCAAAGTAATAATACATAAGAGCAAAAGAGTATTATATCTTTGAAATCAAAAGTCTTTGAAAAATATTGCACTTCTGGTGATGTTTTACTGTTTTTAGCCAATAAACCTGGAACTCAAATAAAAACAAAAACAAAAATCTATGTCACATGTGTAATGCTACGTGAAGAGAGTCAGACTTGAAAGGCTATGTACTATGTGATTCCATTGATATGACATCCTTCAAGAGACACAGCTACAGAGGCGAAGATCACAGCAGTGGTTGCCAAGGGCAAGTGACATTTTTGGAGTGAACACACTGCTCTGGATCTTGATAGTGGCACATCTATAAAACGTTCCTTAAGAAAGTGAATTTTTCTGCCTGTTAAAAAATAAATCCCAAGAGTCTTTAGTAACTTTTTATCATTCTTTGAATAAATTTCAAACTGGAAAAAACATTATTGTTTTTCTTATTTTTTTTATTGGTGCATTATCATTATACATAGTAGCAGAATTGATTGTTCACTACTTGTACATGCACATGATATAACAATATAATTTGGTCAATATTGTTTCCTAGTATTTCCCCTTTCTCTCCCTGACTCCCTGTCCTTTTCTCTGTTTTCTTAGTCTGTTTTCTATTTTCTCCCCCCGACTTTTCCTCTCTAGCTTCCTCATATGACAGAAAACATATGACCCTTGACCTTCTGAGTTTGGTTTATTTCACTTAAAATGATTCTCTCAAGTTCTACCCATTCTTTATGCCTGAACAAAACACCATTGTGTGTATGTACCACATTTTCTATATCCATTTATCTGTTGATGGACACTTAGGCTAGTTCCATAATTTGGCTATTGTGAATTGTGCTGCCATAGACAAGGATATGCATGTACCCATGTATCATGGGTGTGCATGTAAGTATGATGACTTTAATTCTAAGATACATACTGAGGAGTGGGACAGCTCAGTCGCAAGGTAGTTCCATGCAGTCTTTTGAGAAGTCTCCATACTGATTGCCAAAGTGGTTGTACTAATTTACGATCCCACTAACAATATGAAAGTATTCATTTCCCTCACATCCTTTCTAGCTTTTATTATTATTTGAATCCTTAATGACTGCCAGTCTAACTGGAGTGAGATGAAATGTCAATTTACATTTCCCTAATTGCTAAATATGTTGAACATTTTTTCATATATTTGTTGGTCATTTGTGTTTCTTCTTTTGAGAAGTGTTTGTTTAGTTCATTTGCTCATTTATTGATTATTTGGCTTTTTGGTGGTTTTTTGAGTTCTTTATATATTCTGGATCTAAATCCTCTATCAGAAAAGTAGCTAGAAAAGATTTTTCTCCTATTCTGAAGGCTCTCTTTTCACATTCTTAATTATTTCCTTTGCTGTGTGGAAGCTTTTTAATTTGATGCCATCCCATTTATTGACCCTTGGCATTATTTCCTGAGCTTTAGGAGTCCTGTTGAGGAAGTCATTGCCTGTGCCTATATGTTCGAGTGTTGACCTTTTGTTTTAGTCTAGGAGTTGCAAAGTTTTTGGTCTAATTACTAGGTCTTTGATTCATTTCAAGGTGACTTTCGTACAGGTGAGAGTTAGGGTTCCAGTCTCCTTCTTCTACATATGGAGAACCAGTTTTCCCACTATCATTTGTTAGAATGAATGTTTTTGGCAACATTGTCAAGGGTCATATGACCATATCAGTGTGGATCTGTCTCTGTGTCTTCTATTTTGTTCCATCGGTCTATGTGTCTGTTTTATGCCAAGGCCATGCAGTTTTTGTTACTATAGTTTTGTAGTATAATTTGAAGTCAGGTATGGTGATGCTTCCAGCATTGCTTTTGTTGCTTGGAAGTGCTTTAGCGGTTCTGAGTCGTTTATTCTTCTGAATGAATTTTAGGACTGTTTTTTCTAGTTCTGTGAAATAAATTTTGCATTCTCGATTCTGATTTGCAAAGTTATGAATGCACTTGCCCTGCTACTGTTTGGTCACATTGCCTCTTACTCTCCTCTTTCCCACTGTACCGAACTCATCTCATGCGTCATCTCAGGTTGGTGGAAATGCTCTCAGTTGCTGGAGCAAACCTAGAAGTGCTTTGCACTCTTCCTGTGGTCATGGAGCCAGGTTGCTAGTACTCCTCTCACTTCCTCAGATTAAGGAACTCACTGTGGCTGCCGCTCCCAGTCCCTCCACTTGCTCTTGGGTACAGCAGAGAGTGCCTTTCTTCTTGCCAAAAGTATAGCAACACAAGAAAATGTAAATAAATATGCTTCAGCGAAATTAAAAATTTTCATGTTCAAAGGATACCACTAAGAAAATGAAAAGATAACTTTCAGAAATGGAAGAAATATTGATAAATCATATAATGATAAGGGACATATATATGGACTATATAAAGAACCCCTACACCTGGATAACAAAAGACAAATATTCCAATTAATAATGGGCAAAGGATCTGAATGGTCATTTCTCCAAAGAAGAAATATAAATGATTGAAGTTTATAAAAAGATGATCTACATCATTAGTCATTGGGGAAATGCAAATAAAAACAATATATCACTTCACACCTGCTAGGATGGTATAATTTTAAAATTAAGGCAAACAACAAATGTTGGTGAAGAAGTGAAGAAATTAGAACACTCATTCACTGCTGGTGGAAATGCAGAATGGAACAGTGCTTTTGGAAAACAGTGGGGCAGCTTCTCAAAATGTTAAATGTGGAGTTACCATATGACCTGGCAATTTCACTCCTAGGTCTATACCCAAGGGAAATGGAAACATATCTCCACAAAAATGTGTACATGAATGTTCATAGCAGCACTATTCATAATAGACCAGAAGTGGAAAGAACCTGTCTATCAACTGATAAATGAATAAACAAATTATGATATATCAATGCAATGGAATATTATTTGTTCATAAAAGGAAGGAAGGATAGATGCATGTTGCAACATGAAAGAATATTGAAAACTTTATGCTAAGTGAAATAAGCCAGTCACAAAGTCCACATACTGTGTGATTCTATTTATTTAATTTATTCATTTATTTGGTGCCAGAGATTGAACCCAGGGGTGCTTAATCACTAAGTCACATCCCAGTCCTTATTTTTTACTTCGAGACAGGGTCTTGCTAAGTTGCTGAGGCTGACCTTGAACTCTTCCTGTTTCAGCTTCTGTAGTCACTTGGATTATAGGTGTGGGCTACTCCACCTGGTATATGATTCCATTTATATGAAATGTCTAGAATAGGCAAACCTATGTATATAAAAAAATAGATGAGCAGTTATTTGGGCCTAGGGATTGAGGGGAAGAAAGGAGTGAGTGGTAATAGGTATGGGATTTCTTTGGGGATGATGAATATCAAATCTAAAATTGATGTGGCATTGTTTGTACAACTCTGTATATATACTAAAAATATTAAAAGTACATATTTTATTTTATTAAAAAAATTTTTTTTAGATGTTGATAGACCTTTATTTTATTCATGTATTTATATGTGGTGCTGAGAATCAAACTCAGGGCCTCACACATGCTAGGCAAGCGCTCCACCACTGAGACACAACCCCAGGCCCCAAAGTACATATTTTAAATAAGTGAATAGCATAGTATAGTAGTTCCCCATTTCCTTAGGGAGCTCTTCCAAGACTCCCAATGTAGTCTTTAAACCACAGATTTTTTTCCCCCTATATGTCCTTGTGCCTTGGTGCCTCCTTAGTTTCACTACTCTTGCTCTTTGGGGTCATTATTAAATAAATTAAGCATTGCTTGAGCACAAGTGCTATAATACCACCACTGTTGACCTGATAACTGGAACAGCTACTAAGTCACTAGTGGATGGGTAGTTTATACAGCATGAACACGCTGGACAAAGGGCTGATTCAATGGATTCACGTTCATGACTGGACAATGCAGCATGGCATGAAATTTCATCATGCTTCTCAGAAGGGTGCACAATTTAAAACTTATGAATTGTTTATTTCTGGCACTTTCCTTTAATATTTTTGAACTGGGGTGACTTTGAATAAATGAAACAGAGGAAAGTAAAATCTTGAATGGGAGGGGATTACTATATATGAATTACATCTCAAGAAACTGCTCTTTTCTCTTAAAGCAGAGATTATTAAATCAAAATTACAAAAAATTTGTAGATAAAGCATATTTTAAATCCTCTCTCTTTCTTAGAGGAATCCCCACCCCTAAGCAATGCCATCTTCCTGCTGCTTTACCCCCAAACCTCAGAATCTGTTCAGACCACAGATGATGCACTAATGACCAGGGAACATTTTGTGGCCTACCCACTCTTCTTTTTTGGCTTACAGAACATATGAAATATTTAAAAAATGAGTTACTATTTTAAAGTTAGAGGAGTTCACATTAAATGTGGATTTCTGGTTTTGCTAGAGAAAAAAAAAAAGAAAAGAAAAAAAATCCAAACCAAAATAAATTAAAAAAAAATTTTATGACCACACTGGACTTCTATTTCCCACATGGAAAAATGAGGCTGCCCTCTTTGGAGCAATGGTCTTAATTTGGTTTTCTGTTGCAATAACAGAATACCTGAGACTGAGTGATTTATAAAGAAAAGAGGCTTATTTTGGCTCATGGTTTTGGAGGCTGGAAAATCCAACATCCAGCAGCTGCATCTGTTGAGGGCCATGAGATGCTTCGATTCATGGTAGAAAAATACAAAACAAAACAAAATAAAACAGAAGAGCAAGTGGTGCTGAAAAGAGATAAAACACAAGGATAATCTTACTTTATAATAACACTGGCAGTAGTGTGTCCAGACCCTAGAGAGCAAATCTCACTCACAGGAGAAGGGTATTAATCCATTAGTGAAGTTTCCATTCCTAGCACCCAAACACCTCCCAACACTGCCACATGGAGGAATTAAGGTTCCAGCAGATGAACTTTTGGGGAACACACTCAAACCATAGCAGTGCCCTTCCAGTTTGCCCCGTAGACCCACCTAAGGATCTTGCTGCCTCTTTTTATCCTTATGAACATATGAATTTGCAATACCTGCTCAGACATTTTCCTGTATCAAAACTATCTGGTTCCACAGTCTCACACTCTGTTGGTTGACTAATTTCATAGTGCTTTCTAACCCTGCATGCACCCCAGAGTCTCCTAGGGCCCATATAGCAAATACCAGTCAAGGCTGTTAAGTCAATCTCTGGGGGTGGGGCCCAGGCCTAGTATAAAAACAACAACAACAACCAACTAAGAAATGAAAAATAATTAACTCCCTAAGTGATTCCACTGTATGTCCAGGTAGGCAAACCACTGGGCATAGCTGTGAATCCAATTCAAGTTTTTAGTATCTGTTAATGGCTTCATGGCCTATCAGAAAATTTTTGTTTTCCAATTGAAGGTAATCTGCAGAACTAGGGAAGGATGGTTTCAGTTAGGTGAACCTTTTACTTGATGTTCAAATTTGTGTTAGTGACAGTTTGGACCTAAAGATAACTGTCATTTCTATCATCAGTCATATTAAAGGACTTCGCAATCACTTTAACAAGCATGGTCAGGTCACAGTGCCATGACAGCTGTTATTTTTAACCAGCAACTTTTTTAATTGAGGAAGATGAGTTGCTGTTGAGACCTCTGTGGATTCTGGAAATGTCACTGGGGTTGCCAAATACAAGAAGTTACAGTGACTTTTTGAGAGGTCATGAGTGGCCAACACAGCAAGACAGGAACATGTGTGACAGCCAGCAGGCACTCAATGAATATTGGTTGATGAACTGACAAGACATTTGATTCTCATTATGTTCAGTTGAGATGGAAAGTTTGGTGACATTCTGCAGTGGGCAATGGGGGGAAAACGAGGCTCCTCAGATGTTCCCCTCTTGTTTTTGTTAAGTCACCCCTAGACTGTTCACAGAAGGCTCTGGGTGGAAACATGAGCAGCCCCCTCCCTTGTGGGCCCGTTGGGTCCAGAGGAAGGAAGGCGACTGAAAGCCTTTTTGAAACACCTTCCAAGGTTCCCTTAACCTTAACTGCAGGGTCGCAGGGACCCCAGGGGCCCCCTAATCGAAGCTTGGAAGCAAATGTTCTAGGTGGAATCTGATCTACCCACCACCCGAAAAGGCAAGCAGATGGCATCCCTTGGAAAGTGCCGCTACCTGGTTAGAAGCCTGGGCGGTGGGCGAGGAGGAGGGGACTCGGCTTGGTGGGGGCGACAATGCACCTGCACCCTCGGAGCCTCCGCTGGGTTCCTCTGCACCCTGGAGTCCCGCCTCCCGGGAGAGGCTGCCTGAGGGGCTGCAGTGGGGAGGGTGGTCCGCAGCCGCCAGGAGCGAGACTGGGGAGGGGGGCGCGGCTGGCGGTCGTGCTGTCCAGGGGGAGGAGGGCGGAGGGAAGGCGCTGCCGCTGCGGCCGCCGCCTCGCTCGCGGCGACACAGACGCCGGGAGCGGCCGAGGCGGTGAGTCGCAGCGCCTTCCCTGGGCTTGTGGGGAGCCAGAGCCGGTCGGAGTTGCAGCCAGGGCGGGTGTGCCCGGGGCGCCCGCGCCGGGAGCCACAGCTGGGGGGACCCGCGCGCTTGGGGTGCGGCGGGAGCCGGGGTGGGCGAGGAGCGCGGTTCTGGGAACCTGCTTCCTGCAGCCTCCTCCCAGATGCCATTCACCTTGGCAGTTTCCCTGTCCTTCCGCAGACACCTCTCAGGGGAAATCAAACAAAATCAAAGACCCTGAGGGTGGGCGGATGAAAGGGAGAGAGCAACTTTGCAGAGCGAGCGCAGAGACGCGCGGGGCAGGCAAGCAGCCTGGGGGCGCGCTGGGTCGAAAGGGGGCGTTCGTGAGCTTGGTGGCTTGGGGACATCTGGAGCATCTCTCCCGGGGGTCCGGGGTTGCGGGTTAGGGCACCCGCTGGATCCCAGGCCTGAGGAGTCGGCCCGGAGAGGCCACGGGAGGCCGGCGCGAGGAGTGGACGCCTGGGGAGGGGGCTGTGGCCGCGACCGAAAGGCGCTGCTGGAACCCAGCAGGGAAATGGTCTGCATTTTGGACTCGGAACCCAAAAGATTCTCGTCTCTCGCCTTCGGGGACTCGGGAAGGGTGTTCTGGGGAGATGTGTTTGAGTGTTTTTCAGTGCATACCGGTTTATTTTTAGCTCCCGGAGAAGCAGGATGTGCAAAGTGGGTTGTATCAGCCCGGGAGGGGCAGGAGGTCTCCCTGTCCGCAGGAAATAGTACACAAGTTTCTTGCTGCAGATGCTTGCTTTAACTTTTGTGCCGGGAGAAAGAACGCCGTTTGGCTCTCTGAGGATCTCCCCGCCAGGGTCCCTTTTTTCCTGCGGGTGGGTGTGTTGGAGGCCCAGACAAGGTCAGCTGGGTGCACGGTTCTGTCCTTAAACGCCAGCTGCCACTGAAGGTGCGTGGTCCGCTATAGGCAAGTAGTGTGACACTCAGAAGTGGGGCTGCCAAGGTCTCGCTCTCTGAGAAGGAAACCACACAAGCCTGCCCAAAGTTTTCCCAGTTCTGACTGATTGAAAATAACAGACCCGAGGCGCTGTGTTACCAAGAGCGGCGGCGCTGTCAGGGCTTTCCCACACCCAACTGGCAATACTTGTGAGGTTTTCTCTCCAACTGGGAGAGGCTCGCGTTTCATGGCCAAGGCAGTGAAGCGAGGACCGACAAGGAGAGGGGCTGGTGGTGGGAGTGTGGGTGCATGGGGTGGGGGGATCAAGGACAGACTTGGGGAGAAGTTTCACAGGAGGTTTAAGAAATGGAAAGGCAATATTCAGGCACACGAGCCAGTTCCAGGAAATTGCCCTGGAGTCTTCCCTGTCTCACCTCTCAGAGTCCAGTTCTGAGCACCCCCTGTCTATATCTGCACTGGGAGGCCAGTCAGTGTGGACATGAGTGTGGACTCTGAAGTCAGATGTCTGGCTTTAAACATGCACAACTACCAGTGTGGACTCCTTACTTAAGTCCTCTGGGTTTCCTGATCTGTCTGTGAGATTGCTAGTAGGAACCAACTTATCTCAGGTTTGCTGTGAAGATTAAGTGAGCTGATACGCAGAGGCACTAGGTGTCATGCTTTGTCATGAGTAAGTGTTGTGTAGGTGTGAGCTCTTATTATTTGTATTGTTGTTGTGTATGCCTCTTTCTCTCTGTCACCGCATTCACTGATTTAGTCCAGACCCTTATCCTTCTTGTCTGCATGGCTCCAATTACCTTCAGGCTGGGCTAGTTGCTCCCAATCAGGACCTTCTTGTTTCAAATCATTCTCCAAACCGTGGACACTCATTCTGAAAACAAAAATCAAAGTCAGTCATTCTGATTAATTTCCTTCAGAGGTTTGCAGTGTCTTTCAGGATAAAGTTTGGACTCCAAGGACCTTCATGATCCCACCCTCATCTCAT
The DNA here is from genome assembly GCF_902686445.1 of Sciurus carolinensis. NCBI lineage: Eukaryota > Metazoa > Chordata > Mammalia > Rodentia > Sciuridae > Sciurus > Sciurus carolinensis. The sequence continues at coordinate 36,762,566 of NC_062213.1, forward strand.
CAGCCTCATTTTCCAAACCTCCCCAGGTATAGCCTCTGCTCAAGCCACTGGGTCTCAGGACCTATCTCCCACCTCCTTTGTTGGTCCGTTCTGTCTGTTCTTCCCAACCCAGCTGCTTCCCTTCAGCAGACCTCTGGACTCTCTCCTCCCATGGTGGCTGAGCTGCTGCCACGTTACCCTCTTAGCTCTCTGCTCATCCTCAGTCTTCTTTCCTGCAAGTACCTTGAGAGGGGGATTTTGATTGTAGGTAATTGTTTGTTGAATGAATAAATGAACATCGGTCAAGTAAAATTCAGTCCTTTTCATTCAAGCCAGAATCATACATGGAGAGTAATAGGAGAACCAAACCAATCTTTATAAGTAATTCTCTCCGTTAAAAAACATTGGGAAATATCAAGGGTTGTTCAGAAGAAATATCACATACTATCTTGAAATTTTTCAGGGGTGTTCTTTTAATTGTGAGGGGCAGGTTAACAATGGAGAAATGTTATGAATTGAAACTTCTCTTTCTTTATTTCTCTCATAAACTTGACTGGGGAAGGAAGTCCAGTGCTTTAGGGGTCATGCGGTAAATTTGGTTCTGGAAGCAGGAGAGGAAAGTCATAACAAACATGGACCTTGTGGCTCTTCCTTGGATTATAGCTTGGATTTCAGTTCACCTGGGGTTGTTCTGATGAGGACAGGAAATCTTTCATCAAAGCTCCTGTGTTACTATCCAGGCAATTCCATGTGTCCTGTAGGGCTGGGGTGGCAGGTATCTTGAAGCACACCATTGCTGGCTCCCAGGAGCCATGCAGAGGTGGATGAGATGTGCTGGTTTCCTGTGGCAGCCTCAGTCTAGTTTCAAGGTTCAAGAAAAGGGTTTTTGTACAACTGAGAGAATAACAAATACTATTTTTTTTAAAGGCTTGCAAACAAAACAAACGCAAAGAAGAATATGTGCTAAAGACCATATCGAAAACTCTACCTTGTTCTTTAGAGAAAGACTTTGCCATTTGTCAGACTGGAGTCAGACAAATCGGTTTCATTTTGCATGACATTTCTGATTGATTGGTAGTGGCTACCTGAAAAGTTGGGTTGAATAGGAATCTAGGCTGTTCTAGGCTCAGCAGGAAAGAATGCTTGGGTCCATTAGAGATGTCTGCCAGTGGGGGATTAGAAGGTAGTGGCAGACAGATTTTGTTGTCCCCCTTCCTATCCTAGACAGAGTCATTGGAGAACAATAAAAGCAGAAGTCAGAGACAAAGATCATGAGTTAAAGTGGTCCTAGAAGAAGGCAGGAGCTTTTCACTGCATCAGTGAACGCCCACTACAGATAACATTGACAACTGCTATTTCCTGAGAGTCCACTGTGCAGGCTTCACATTGGGTACTTCATTTAATCCTTGCAGTCACTTCTTCAGGAGATGCTTTTCTAAATTGGGACTCAATGCTGTTGTACTCAAACTCAAACTATTTTATACAAAAAGAAACGTTATTTTTGCTCTGATAATTCTCTGGCTTGCTCAGGCTCCTGAATATTGCCTGGGTCCTGAGTCTCCTCCTGTGTTGGGGTGCCACATATTACTAGGTTTGGGTTTGGTCACATGTTTTGGCTGTTATGGTTTATATATGTGATGTTCCCCCAAAGCTCATATGTGAGAAAATGCAAATGTTCAGAGGTGAAATGATTAGATTATGAGAACTTTAACCTAATCTGTGGATTGATCCACTGATGTGGATTTACTTGGGTGATAATTGTAGGAGGATAGGGTGTGGCTGGAGGGAGTAGGTCACTGGGGTATGCCCTTGGGGTTTATATTGTCTTTCCTGAGCAGAGCTCATTCTCTGCTTCCTGCTGACCATGTCCTGAGCTGCTTTCCTCCTCCACATCCTTCTGCCATGATGTTCTGCCTCACCTCAGGTCCAGAGCAATGAAATCAGCTGTCTGTGGGCTGAGACCTCTAAAACTGTGAATACCATAAACTTTTCCTCCTCTGCATTATTTTTGTCAGGTCTTTTGGTCTCAGAGACACAAAAGCTGACTGAAACATCATCCCTGAGCTATAGGTTGAGAAGTAGGAGCAGGGATGTTTCTCTGCCAGAAAAATTGTGATACTGTCACCAGGAGATGGGTCCCTAGATTTTGAAATGCAAAACAACAGATGTTCACTATAATTCTGTTAGCATTCCCACTTCATAGATAGGGGAAACAGGCTTAGGAGCACTCAATAATTTACTTAGGGTCATGCAGCTAATAAACAATGATTCTGATTTGAATCCTGTAATTTATGCACTTAGTAGAATTATTTGTGAATAGAATATTAAAGGGACTTTAGTGCATCACTCTACTCTATCTATTCCTGAAAATACAGCTAAGTAACTTCCAGAAATTTGAAGTATTGTCTGCCTAGAGGATTTGGCAAAAAAAAAAAAATAAATAAATAAAATAAAATAAAATAAAGGGAAAAAGACCAGCACCCCTTCTCTGGGTGGATTTTTAGTCACTTATTCAGACAATCTTTTTGTGCAGGTCCTACATGGTTGACCCCATGTTAGGTTCTCAGGATACAGGATGAACAGGCTCTAGCCCCCCATCTCTGAGGAATTAATATAGGGGACAGACTGATGAGAACGGGAGTATGTGGGGGAAGTAGGAGAGCTGAGCCCCTTTCATGGGGACAGTGGCCTTTATTTTGTTCACTGACATAGCCCTGGTGATGTGCTTTGTGTGATAGGCAAGGAGTAAATATTTCTTGAATACATTTTTTAAAAGACAATTGTGGTTAAAAATGTATAACATAACATTTACCATTTTAACCATTTTCAGCGTACTGTTCTGCAGCATTAAGTACTTCACATTGTCGAGCAAACATCACCATCAACCCACCTCCAGAACTTCCTCATCTTCCCAAACTGAAGCTCCATACCTTCAACAGCTCCCCCACACTGTCCCTCGGTCCCTGGTAACCATCATTCTGCTTTCTGTCTCTATGAATTTGACTACTTCAGGTTCCTCATATAAGTGGAAGCATACAGTGTTTGTCCCTTTGTGACGGGCTTGTTTCACATAACATAATGTCCCTATGGTTTATCGGAGTTGCAGCTGCATCAGAATTCCCTTCCTTTTTATGTTTGAATAATATTCCACTGTATGTATGGACCACCTTTATTTTTCTATCCATCTGTCAATGGTCTCTTGGGTTACTTCTACCTTTTGACTATTGTGAATAATGCCACTATGAACATGGGTATACAAATATGTGTTCAAGTTCCTGCTTTCACTCTTTTGGGTTTATACTCAGAAGTAGAATAACTGGACCCTGTGGTAATGCTGTGTTCCATGGTGCTACCATTTTAGAGACCCACCAGCAAGGCACAAAGTTTCTAATTTCTCCACATCCTGGTTGACGTTAGGTATTTTATTTTTCCTTTTTTATAAACAATCATCTCCTAAGGGGCATGAAGTGTTGAATAGGTTCTCTAAGGTAGGTTGGAATTGAATTATCAGGACCAGTGGGGGAGTTTAAACTTTATTCTGCAGGCATGGGGAGCCACTGAGTTTTGTACATGTAGCAATAACATGATCAGGAGGATCCTGACCTTAGAGATGGAGAGAACAGGAAGGCAGCAGAGGAATTAGGGGCTTCTTTTAATTCTCCAGATGGAGGAGAACCTAACAGCTTTCTCCACATCTATACAACTGAAAGTGTTGTTTGTCAACATGCTGTGTGGTATTGAACTTGGGGAGGGAAGTAAATATGGCACCGTGGACCCTCGCAGTCAAGGGCTCCTCAGACAGGGTGACTGGGCTCACTAGTAATAATGATAGCAATGCCTCCAGGTACTCTCAGTACTAGTTCAGTCAATTCTGGTAAACCCTATGTATCCTCCAGGGTCCCAAATGGAGGGAGTATAGCAGATGTCACACTCAACATGGGGAACTGAGGAAAGTTTAATGAAGGGACTGTGCACACAGGTAAGGTGAGGGCAAAGCTCAGGGAAACACCAAAAGTGACTGGCAATGCATGGAAGCCCTGAATGGGTGACCCAAGAAAGAAGATTCTGGAAGGCGAGTTGCATGGCAAGAATTGGCAGCAGGAGCAGTGGAGGGACAGGGCCACTGCTGAGTTGAGGCCTGGCAGGGAGACGTCCAGGGGAATAAATCCCTAACTACTTTTATGAATACCCTCTAATCTGCTGCAGCTCCTGCCTCCCAATTGGCCAAACTGACCAGAAGCAAGAGGGCAAAACAGCTTGTCACAGAAGGGACTCTCTGTGGTCCAACAAAAGGAGGAGGGAGGAGCTGGGTGGGGCAGGAGCTGGTAAATTTTGAAGCTAGAATTTGGAGCCTGCCAAATAACAGAAGTAATGGGCATTTCTTCTGTGTTTCTGGCTGAATCTGGAATGTTAGGTTCCCCCAGACCTGTGTGTCTTGATTCTCTGGGAGTTACCTGATGTCTAGTGTGGGACAGGTGGGCTCCCCTAACCCTCACGCATGGCAGAGGGACTCTGTGACCTGAAAAAATTCTGTGGGAGTGGTGTTACTGTCACCAAACACAACACCCTGCATCAGGGGAAAAGTAGTTAGACCTCCTCTGAGGCCAGAACCAGGTTCACTGCAAACGGAAGGGGTTGCTTGGGAAGGCCTCATATTTTCCACTCCCCGAGGTTGTGAAGCCGAGGCCTGAGTGAGAGATGGGGCTGAGAGCTTATGTTTGTTTCCTGTGGCACTGTGACAAACTACCACAAACTGGGGGCTTGTCACAGCAGAAACTTACTCTCCAAGGTCTGGAGGCTCCACCTCTGAGATGCAGGTGTTGGCAGGGCCCAGGTTTCTCCAGAAGCTCTAGGGAAGAATTCATTTCCTCCTGGTGACTGTGGACGTTCCTGGGCTTGAGGCTGCGTCATCCCAAGCTCTGCTCTGTGTCACATTGCTGCTTCTCTTCTCTGGGCTCTTCTCTTTGTGCATCTTTTAAACATTTTTTGTCTTTTCCTTCTGTACTGAGGATGGAATCTAGGCCTCGTGCATGCTGGGCAAGTGCCCTGCTATTGAGTCACACCCCAAGCCCTTAAAAATTTTTTCCTTTGAGACAAGATCTGGCTGCGTTGCTCAGGCTGTCCTCAAGCTTTCCATTCTCCTGCCCCAGCCTCCCAAGTAGCTGGGGTTGGGAGATCCAAGATGGTGAACTAGAGAGAGGCTGTGTTCCTTGTCGCTCCAAGTAGCTGGGGTTACAGGTGAGCATACCACACCTGACTCGGTGAATTCTTTTTGTCAGGACACTTGTCATTGGATTTAGGGCCTACCTGCAGAATGCAGAATGATCTTATTTCAAGATCCTTGACCTACTTGCCATCTACAAAGATCTTTTTCCCAAATAAGGACACATTTTTCTAGCTCCAGATATTAGGACTCCGGCATGTTTTATGGGGTTGGCGGGAAGGGGCAGGACTTTGATTCCACTGCAGAGCTCACTTTGATTTCACTGGAGTGCACACTTTGCAACTCCTGATTCTCTCCCTTTCAGCGCCCCTAGGTTTTATTTACCCCCGGGATACTAGTTTCCTTGACACAGTAAAGGTTTTGTAAATGCTTTTGATTTGCTCTTTTAAAATTTTTTTCTAGTATTAAACAACCAAAGATCCAAATGCTTAAAACAAAATCTACTATCCCATATTTCTAAAGCGAAGGAATGAGTGAAAGAGGATGTCAAAAGCCAGTTTGATCTCTGCCTTGGCTGAAAACTTTGGTGCTTGACTTTGCTGGATGGCCCTGCAGGGAATGAAGAGGAGGAAGGAGCCACCGGCCCGTCTGGCTTTCACCTGGGGTTTTCCCAAATGCTTTCAGAAATATAATTACTCTGAGGAAGGCTACGGATGTTGGAATCATTCAAGAAAGAGAAGTAGAAGCCATAGAGTCTCAAGTTTCTAGGCTTTTAGAAAGCATCTTAGAAATATTATTTGCAAATGCTGTTGGCCCATCAGGGGAACTTTTACCCATATATTTTCAATACTACGTCCTGAACTGGGGCCTTCATTCACTGGGAACACAGGCAAGGTCAATTGCTGAACTAATTTGAAGGCTCTATCCCATCAAATGGGGTGTAGCAGGTGAGTCCACTCCAGAGCATGAATTATTCTGTTTGGTTGTCTTCACTGATCACATCGGGGAAGAGCCAAAACCCATTCAAAAGGTGCTACAGAGAGGCGGTCGTAATTAAGGTCTGTTTCTCTGTAGGCGGTGGTTAATTTAGGTTTCTTAGCCATTTTACAGCTTGACTTCAAAGGAGCGAAAGCAAAAGAAGAAAAGAAAGAAAAAAAGAAAGGTAACAGGCTCCTCCATTTTATCATGTTATATATGCTACTATATCAGTAATTCTATTGCATCATTGTTACTTTGGATCCTTTTGGTTTGAATGGTGTATCTGGAATACTGTGATATTTCCAGAATTTAATTACGTCTGCTGAAGAAATTGGTTTTCCTTGTAGAGGACCAGCAGGGTAATTCATGGGGCTCAGAGCACAGTGAGAATGCAAGGCCCCTTTTTAGAAAAATATGAAGAATTTCAGGTTGGTCAGGCTGAAAGCCCAGGACACTGGTCTAGCCTCACAGGTATGCTCTGCCTTTTGGTACATAATCTCTCAAAGAGTGACCAGGCCAACTCCCTCTGTTTTGGTCCCCTGCAGAGGAAGGGACAGCCAGTGGACTGGATAGCTCTGTTGGCCCTCTGCATCCCTGTGGTTGGCTCCACCTGGCAGTGTGCCCTGAGAAGCAATCTCTGTTGGCATCAATGGCTGTTTTCATATTCTGATTTTGAGTATGATTTGACCACTAGTAGGTCCAGCAGGTGTAAAGTGGGCAAGGGTGGGCATCTACTTCTCCTATTCCCTCTGCTAGGTTGCATGCTGCAGGTTGGCTGTGTGCCATGGGCCACAGCTCCTGCCAACTGTTTTGTCTAGACAGTCACCCTCTTTGAGTCTCTTTAGCCACGCTGTGCCCTGATGCCTTCAGACTGAGGGGTGGTAATGGCTTCCTGCTATTGCCTCCGTTACTTGTTTAAATCCTTTCTTATTTTTTTCTCAACAGCCTCTTCACTAGGACTCTTCACTAGGACTAAAGAACAGCCTCTTTAGTTTCCTGCCTGGGTCCTAAGTGACCCAACAACTCTGTGCCAGGGTTTGACTACACCTTGTGCTGCTGCAGGGCAGAAAGGGAAGCTGATGGTAACAAGTAGGTCTGCTAGACAAGCTTCTGGGAGGGTTGAAATCAGTTGTGTTAGTCAGTTTTGAATGACCATAACAAAATGTCTGAGATAATCAACTTAAAAAGAGGAAAGGTTTATTTTGGTTCATGGCTTTGAAGGTTTCAGGTCATAGTTGGTTGGCCCTGTTGCTTTTAGGCTGGAAGTGTGGCAGAAGAAACTGGCTTACAAAGCCAAGAGAGAGGAGGAAGGGGCTGGGTCCTAGTGTCTGGGAGACCTTCAAGTAAACCTTCATGGTTGGTGAATCTCCCTCTCTAGGCCCCACCTCTGAGAGTCCACAATTAGTCCTCTACCTCCTCATAGGATCAAAGGCTGAGAACTAAGCCTTTAACACAGGGGCTTTGGAGGAACATTCCAGATCCAAACAATAGCACAGGTTATCTACATCCACAGTGGTCAGACACTGGAATTCCCTGAGATGACTTGGAGCAAGTTATCTCATCTGTGAAATGGGCAAATTTGATAGTTTTCACTTCCAGGGTCATTTTGAGCATTAAGTGAGATCACATGGCATGAAGCTTGGCATGGTGCCTGGTATACAGGAAGCACTCCCGAAGCACGGCTGCTTTTGTCATGAGTTCTTTGGAGTGACCCACCTGATGGAAGTCACTCTCTACTTTGTCTCTGAGCTGAGCTAAGACTGTACCTATTATCAGCAATTTTTCACCATTTCTTTGTTATTTCCAGGTGTTATTTCTGTCTTCTCAACTAGATTGTTCTAAGCTTGTTCCCATCCTATAATTTTCTTTTTCTTGTCTTCTTTTTTCATTTTTATTAATCTTACATTTCACCCTAATAGGTAGCACATCATTAGTGCTCAAGAAATACAATTCTTGGTTAAATATAAGGTGACTGAATACTTTTTCATTCCCACCAGGACCTATTCAGAGGGAAAGAGGAGCACCTTCTAAGAGTTACAAAAGAACGACAGGGACACTCCTGGCAAGCAGGGACTGTCCCAGGTAATCTAGGCAAACAGTGACATTTTGTCACCCTGATTGAGTGGAACATAGGTAGTTTTCCAAATGCATTTTTAAAATTTGCCAGCCTACCTTTCTTTACAAAGTAATGAACCTACCTTTGGTTTATGAGATAAAAATGTGAGATTTGAAAAACATAGGAAAAATATGTTTAATGCTCTTACCAGATAGTTGGCCCAATTTTGAGGTGATGGGTCAGGGCCTCCTAGAGACCTATTTTTGTATCTTGTTGTCCTACCAAAGTGTACTCAGTATCTATTAACACAACTTTCTTCTCTATCTATACATAGTCTTCTAATTAAGTTTTTCTTATGGTAGTGATCATTTTTGTTCAAAAGATGGCAAAAAATAGATTTATATACATGTATTTTCCCAAACATCTCTGTCTTTGTATTTCTGGTTGCCTGGGTGACATTTCCAAGAGAATGCATGCTAATCTGCTATTATTAAAGCAGAGATAAGATGGGAACTATTTTTAGGTCTTTCTATACCTTTCTTTTTCTCCACTAGACTGTTTAATCGGTTTATTTATTTATTTAGTTTTGTTACTACTATCGAAGACCAGGTATAGCTTCCTTCCTGCAGCTCTAATTTGGGGACGGTTTAATTTTTTGAAAATCGATACAGTTATTTGGTACCTTCTTCATTCAGAACGACTCTGTGTATGGATGATCCTATTCATCTGTTAGTGGATAGCTGTTGTTTTTTCATAGGTTGTCCAAAGCTGAGGTAAGGGATATTTTTGGTGTAAGAAAAAAAGAAAGTGGAGGAAATCTGTAGTTCTGTAGTGGAAAGAACAAATTCCCTCTGGAGCCAGGTTAACCTGGTTTGGGTCTTAGTATGGACACTGAGCAGTTGTGAGGCCCCCTGGACTTGCATCTTCAGGAAGTACCTGCCCCCTGGCTTGTCACCAGGATTGGGACGGCTCAGTGGGTTCCAACCTGCAAGCTCAAGGTGTCTCACATGCAAAAATCCTGCTGCTGCTCTTTAATATCAAAGGGACAGGTGTGCCCACCTTTCGGAAAACAATTTATGTAAGATATTGCAAGTACTTGGATTTACTGAAGAGATAAATCAGGAGGATTGTTATTTTCTTTACTAAAATGCTCTTGCTTATATAAACATTTCAGAAATTTCTTTCAATGGTGAATACCCTTTGGTTATTTACTGTAGTCCTGAAATTAAAATCTCTAGTTTACCCTTATACGCTTAGGAACATAACTGTAGGGTTACCTTGCATAATTCAAATGTTCTGGTGCAGGCAGAGTTACTATTTGGGGGTATTTTCTTTTACTATCTTTATGTAAAGATTTTTGTTACATTTGCATATCATTTACATACAATACATATCTATGGTGCTGCATAAGGCATTTTGAATGTTTATCTCAGCATTGCGTGTGTGGTCTAATTTAGTGTTAGGTTAGGGGTGAAATACTATAGATAAGGATCTGAGATCATTAATTTGTATGATATGGCAATTTTGAGCAGGGAGATGGGCTTGAATGTTATTTAAAGTTGCTTCCACATGCGAGTATCTTGCCTGGGGTTCCTTTAGCCCTTACTCTTTTGCATTGTTATTCTATTAGTTTTTGAAGACAGATTGCTGCATCATTACCCTAGAGTTTATCTTGTTGCCCTTGAGGACAGGGAAAGGAGGGAGGAAGTCTCTCTCTCGCTCTCTCTCTCTCTCACACACACACACACACACACACACACACACACACTCTCTCCTGCATGTCTCTTTAAACTGGAACTGAGTGTTCTAATGGGACAGTTAGGGTAAGAGCTCTTTGATGGGATTTTGCTCTGTGACTTGTTGGAAGGGGAAGCTGGGGATGTGGGAAGTCTGTGATGCGGCTTTCCCACCCTCACCCTCTGGAAGACATGACGCCCATTTCCATGGGGCCAAAGGACAAGCAGTGAGAATCAGAAGCTGCCCCAGCCTCTGAAGTTGGCTTGGGAAAGCAACAGGAAGACCTTTAAAGAATATGTTCCTCAGACCTTGGGCACCACTTCCTCTGTTCCGCTGCCCCAGTGATAATGTTAGGTGTTGGCATAAAATAAAGTCCGCACAATATAGAAAATTAAAAAGAGGAGAAAAAATCACCCCGATCCAAATATTCAAAGGTAACCAAGAGTATTTCTTTTCATTATTCTTAACAGAGATTTTTTTCCTTAGTTACATAGTCACGTTTATACATATTTTTAAGTGTTTTTTCTCATGTATATTCCAAGCACTTTGCATTTTATTCTATAATCTTCTAGACAATGCTTTATTGGATATATAATATTCTATTGAATGCATATACCTTGGTTTACTTATTACATTTTTGATCATTTGGTCAAAATTTAAAAAGAAATTTTGCTATTATAATTTTTGTAGACTATTTTTCTATATTTATGATTACTATATTCTAGGATATATTTCTGGTGGATTTAATAGGTTAAAGTTTTGAAAATCTTAATGCATTTTGTCAATTTGTTTTCCAAATGGGTTAGAGCAACTCATGGTGTTGTGTTGATTTCATTTTCTTTTCCTTTGCCTTGACTATAATCATTTTGAAATATTTTTTATTAATTTGGCAACCAAAAATGCTTTCTTTCTGTTTGTGTTTGTTTGACTACTAATGTCGCTGGGTTTTTTTTTTTTTTTCCTTTTTTTTGGTATTATTCTACACTAGTTGCATTTCTTCTTTTCCTAATTTTCAGTTATATGTTCATTGCTCTCAGATATTTTTCATATCAGTTAAAATTTTTTTTTACCCATATTACAAAAGTAATATATGCTTGTGAAAATGAAAGAAACAACGCAGGACACAGATACACAAAGGCCAAGCTCCCTTGGTTCATCTCTTTTGCCTTGCCTCACAGGGAGCCAGTATAAAGGCCCTAGTCGGTTTCTCTACTTTTCTCTGTGTTTGTGCACACAAAGAAGGTTGAACTTCTATATCTACAGGTTAGTATCCACAGATTCAACCAAACTTGAATGGAAAATCTTGGAAAAATAAAATTGAATCAGTACTGAACATGTACAGACATTTTTTGGGTCACTAGTCCCTAAACAATACAGTGTAACAACTACTTACATAACATTTGCATTGCATTAGTTATTATGGATAATCTAGAAATGATTTAAGGTATATATGAGGACATGCATGTGTTATAAGCCAATAATACACCATTTTAGATAAGGGATTGGAGCATCTGCAGATTTTGGTATCCATGGGGATTGGGAACCCTGAACCCAATATCCCATGGTTACCAAAGGACAAATATTTGTCTTTTCACAGATACTAATGATATCTTAGAGCCATAGTAAAGATATTATTCTGTACCCTGCTTTGTCACTTAAAATATATATCATGGACACAAGATCTTCAAAAACATATAGTAAAATATCTTTAGCACATTTCCTAGAAATAACTCCCCAACACATTGCTTGATCAGTTGACACAGATTGACATTGTCGAATGGGCTAATGTTCCCCTGCAATTTCTTCCACTGATAGGATAGTTTGCTCTGCTGCTTCACAGCTTGCTAAAATAACTCAGCTTTGTAGTCTGCTGATTATAAAAAATGCTTAGCTTCAAAAAAATATTAGTTAATCAAACTATAATTAATTTTGTTGTAGAGTGAAGAGGAAATGAGGATTCACACTGATTATTTTTCCTCTTTAACTTACTAGTCAATTGTCCTATCATCTTTTATTGAATGGTGCTTTAAAAACAAACAAAAACTTTCCAATTCTAGAGAGCAAATGATGTCTCTTATTCATGCACGTGTTTTTTCAACTATAAACTAGTGATTCTGCAATCAGAAGGTCTTTTTCTAAGGGAAAGAAGATTTTACATTTACTTGGAACTAGGTGATTACACTGAGAATAACCTGATTTCCCTGGGTCCCAGATCTTTGCTATGGATCTGGATCTGGGGGTAGGAATGCTCATTCATCCTGCTGTCTTGCCAGATGGGAGGGCCACGAAAATATCTCATTTTACAGCTGAAGGGGCCAAGCAAATCTCAGTAGTTCACTCAAGGTTATTCCTGCTTTGCAATCCAATGATTATTATGTTATATTATGTTTTTGTTATTTTATGTTCACTCATTATATTATTTTATGTTCGCTCATTATATGATTTATGTTCTGGTCTTCCAATTTCCTTTTTTAGTGATAAATTTATCTTTGAAACTTCTATTCTGGTTGGCTACCTTGATCACCATGTGGAAAATCTCAGGAAGTTTGCCTAGAAATAAGGGCTCTTCCGGTTGCATAATTGTTATTTAACAAACATTTATTGTATGCCTGCTCTGTCTGAGGCACTGTGCCAGATGTTGTGGGAATATGAGGTGAAGAAAGCACTTTTCCTTTCCTCAAAGGTTTATACTTATTACTTTTGCATGGCTTTAGTTTCTTTTATTGACTTCAGCCTTCTATTGAGGGGTATCAATATTTTGTATTGCACTCACTCTACGCTGACTCCAGTGATAGTGGAAGGTGTTGGCAGTCCTGCGGGTTTTTCGAGTGCGTTGAATGCTGGATCCTATTTGAAAAACTCCTCTGAAGTCTTTAAAACACCTGAGCATGAGGCTGATGCATACTTTATAAGCTAAGATGGGCCTGGAGATCCTGGGTGTCTGTGTCTTCTGTTTATAACTGTGCTTTTCAGCTCCAACTTGTCTTCCTTTGGTCATTTGGGTTACTCATTTGGTCAACCAAGATCTAAAAATAAACCTAGAAACTTTAGAGAGTCCCCACCCCCAGCTGATGGATGTGTACTTTTGTGTATTCCAAACTGTGCAGCGTAACTATTTACGTTTTGCGTTATGTATAGCACTTAGCAACAACTCTGGAAACTAGCTAGCAACTGGCTAGCTGCACGCTGTCCCAGCTGAGGCAAGAGCTAGCCAGCGGTGGCTCAGCGGGTCCTTGCCCTCCCCCTCCTGTGCTCTGCAGCCCTGGGCTCCACCCTGCTGGCTGCTAGTTCCTGCTTTCTTGTCTCTGTGGGTGGACATGTGGGGACCAGGAAGAGGGGCAGGAAAGACCCCTCCTGCCCCTCTCTTAACCACTTGAGGTTTCCTCTAGCAGGTCAGCCTGGGTGGAGTAAGGAGAAAGAGGACAGCCTTGGCCACCACTCATGGTTTGGCACTGGTGACAATCCTGTAGGGTCAGAGGTGGTACAAGTCTCTGCATTATCTGGAACTCTAACTGTATAAAGAAAGGTCACAAGCGTTAGCTGGATTATACAGGATCATCAGGACAGAACCATGTGGCTTCTCAGGAACCCTCTGGTTGGTGAGGACGCCCCCTTTCGGGTGACATAAGTCGGCGCTACATATTGCTATACATGCCAAATTCTCAACTTTCCAATTTGGGAAGAAACTTAGAACATGATCAGCTTGTAAGTCAAGTGACTGGCTCTGAGATCAAAAATGAGCTTATGCCTGCCTGGGATGTCCTTGTGCCTGAATCTGTAGTGTACAGAACATGTTCTGTCTTCTAGCTTTCAGCCCTCTTCTGAACTTTAAGAGTACTTCAGTTCTCCGATTTTTAGAGTAGCAATTGTACTAAAATATTCATGTCCTGATTTTACCAGAGGAGAGGAAGAAAGACCTTGGGAGTATAGACTGAATTCCTTGATTATTGCCTTTTAGCAAAGAATGCAAAACCTAGTATGTCAGGGCCACAGTGAAAAAGCCCTTATTTTCTTCCTCAAGGAATCAGACTTCTGTTCTTTTTTTTTTTTTTTTTTTTTAAACAGTACTAGGGGTTGAACCTCATGCATGCTAAGCAAGTGATCTGCCACTGAGTTACATCCCCAGCCCTAGCTTCTTACTCTGAATGCATTTTGGGAAACACATTTGAAGAATAAAATTTCCGTGAATTTTTTTTTCCTGTGGAAACATATATATTTTTTAAAATAGAAAGATTCTTTACAAGTTGATTTGTATCATCTTTCTTTAGGGCCGGAAGACACAGATCAGCAGTTCATGATGATTAAACAGTACTTATTTGGAAAGGGACAAATTCTATACAGTTGCTTATGTATTTTTCACAGAAGGAGACAAAACGGTTAAAGAGTAAAGCACTCTAGCCTCTAGGTGAATTTTTTTTTTCCAACCTCAGAAGGGGTGGGCCCACTTGAAACAGGAAGTAATCATAGGACAGCGGTTTGAGTAATGAGAGAAGGCTTCTGGACTTGGCTAAGCTGTTTTCTTTGTATTGAGAGACTACAAAGTCTATGGAAACTCTCCCGTTTCTACAGCATCTGCACCTTTTGCAGAGTCCGTGCACTGTATACTGGGCACCTCCCCTGCAAGAACAGGAACTGCAGAGATAGCTGGAGTGGCAGAATGCAACAGAGAGGCAAAACAGCCTTGGAAGTTGGTTTGTCAGCTCTGGTTTAGGAAAGTACCTAGTCCTGAGGGCTCCTTGCAGGCTGCAAGAGCGAGGACCAGAGTAGAGGCTGGGCCACATGTCTGGACACATGGGATACACTTTCCTATGCCACCCATGGTTGGAGTTTTCCCTTACTGAAGAGGCTTTTTGCACTGTAGCTTTATCCATGTGTTAATAGTTTTATATGTATTGCATGAAAATATGTTGATATGTAAGCTAACCATTTAGTAAATCGTTGCTCAGACGGGCCCTCGCAGAAGACCAGGACTGGGATGTTAGTCAAATTAATTCGAGGAAAAGAGGCTCATTATAACAGTGATGACTTTTTCCTCACTATGTGCCAGACGCTGTTCTGAATATAGTATCCCATGGAATCTTCTTCCCCACCCTGGAGGTACTGTGTTATCCCATTACACTGAGGAGGAGCAGGCTTAGAGAATGTGCCCGAAGGCACGTGAGGGGTAAGCGAGAGTCAAGACTCACATCTTGGTGTCACTGTGGAGCCATGGTCTTTTAACCACTGATGCTTTGCCCCTGGACGGTCCTCTATGACTCTGACTCAGAGTGTAGCTGAGGCTCATGGGGCCCACAACATAGGACTAGATAATTGAGAATGGAGTCATCTTCCTTCTCAGAGGCCATGTGGTCTTTGCTCAGTTAGCCCCTCTCTTTTTCTGTCCTACCGTCTTCTGTTAATTCATCTTACATTTGGCCTCTGTATGGTCAACCAAACCCATAAGGTTGCAGCCTGAGGCTCTGGTCTCCCTCAGTATCTCCTGGCTCTGACCAGTAAAGCAAGAGGTTCCTTTTGATTTATCTCATTGATCCAAGGCCACAGGTGCCGTTGGAGCCTACCAGCAAAGTGATCACCTACCTTTGGGTGTTCATCCTGGGCCCATCTGTGGCTGCCTCATGCACTGACTTCCCCAGCGCCGTTTTCCTGAACAGGGGATAGTGGGTAAGGCAGTGCATACTGGAACCAGAAGTAGTTCACGGCAGAAAATTAACATCTCTGGAACTAACTTGTTTTATAATTCAATAAACATTTTTGTTATCTTCATAAAGTCTCAACTTAAAAGAACCTATATCTATACTCCATATAAACTATTTACCTTTAGTTGCAAATGACAGAAACCTAATTCAAACGGGCTTAGAAAAAAGTGAGATTGGTTCATGTAACTGTAAAGGCAAAGGCTTGACTGGATCAGGGTCTCAAGTAAATAGAATCAGGAATCTATCTCTTGCCATCTCTTGGCTCTGTATTCCTGTGGGTTGGTTTCATCCATAGGCAGGTCCTCATTTCATGATATCAAGATGTCACCACAAGCTGCAGGCTTATCTGTTAGTTCAGACACCCCAGCAGAGAGCTTCTCTTTTAGTCACAACGAAGTTCCTAGGTTTTGTTCTTATCAACCTGAGCCAGTTACATGCTTATCTTTCAACCAAACATGGCAGCCAGGGTGATTGGTCAGGCCTGGATCTTTGCCCATCCCTTAAGAGGGATCAACACTCACACCCTAGTAAAGCAAGTGGGTGGGGAATGGGGCTGTGTGGATTCCAGCGACAACTGAGATGTTAGGACCAGAAGTGGAAATGAACGCTGTCCCTGCAAGAAGAACCCCTGTCATTACTGACCATTTCCAGATTTATTTCAAGTAACTGGACATCTGTAATGAAGATTTTGAAGCTCCAGTAAAGCAGACTGGGCCCATTATTGTATTCTTGTTTGTCCATGACAAATCTGAAGAACTAAGACACCCAAAGTGCTGGGAAAGGCCTAGATCTTCTTGGTTTTAAAGTTCTAATCCTGAAAGACAGTGCTATGAAATGAAATGAAATGAAGTTGCTAATAAGATTTGCATCTTTTTGAGAAAGCTGGTGACAGGATGGTTTTATCTTCCATTTTCCATCAAGCAGAAGGATAGGACTTCAATGGTTCTTGCTAGATGCCCTCTTTTTGAAGTATAAACTGTTCTGGTATCGAAATGACTTTGGGGAATTACAAAAAGGCTTTGTATAAAATCTTAACAGTGTCTAGAATTTAGTTTATCCAGTTAATTATTAAAATATCCTGTTTATGTATCAGTGATCTTAATACCCACTGGGAAATAATTGCTTAGTTTTTAACTATAAATCAGGAACTTGAGTCCTGTAGAGGTTCAACCAGCAGGTCTTCCTGTTTGCAGATTTAGGTTGATTCTGTACAACCTTGGATGTTAAGTAGCAGTCTCCCTGTGTGTGTGTGTGTGTGTGTGTGTGTGTGTAGACACAACTTTATGTTAATGCAATTGCTGTATCCCTGTGCTAACTCAACTTGTTGCAATGAACCCAGATGTCTTTTGGAAGAATTTGTCAGTTTATTTTGCCTGGCGAAATTTGCAGATGGTTGCCTTAATTTCTTTCACTTACTTAAAATTCTGAATTTATGAGAAGTTAAAAAAAATCCTCTCACAGGCCAGAGGATCTTTCCCTTCTCTCGATTTTCTTGGTGCAACCCTTATTTGGTTACATGGTGTTTTGAGGTTTTCAGTTGCAAACAACACAGCCCCGTGTGGCTAGGGTGAGCAGAAAGGGAGCTTTAACAGGACGTTAAAGAGCTCCTAGAATTTCTAGGAGGAACAGAGTCAGGTTTAGAGACCACGCAGCCAGGAACCATCCACAAATTCCAATACCGTGGCTCCATGGAGGCCTGGTGTGGCCCCCACTGGGCATAGGCACCCCTGCTGGTACCACCAAGTAAGTTCCATCTCTGGAACCCTAGCACTCTTTTGTTTGCGAGAGCTGGGTATCTCTGCTATCCTTCACCAGGCCTCACTACAGCGAATTCTGCATGGAACCCCCTTTACCTCTCTGTCTTCTAAAAAGCAATTCTTTGTGGCTGCAGCTGATGGTGGAGTGCTGGCCACACACTTGCACCCGCCCCTACAAGGTAGACTGCAAAGGCAGATTCTTGACTCCCATCCTGGGGGGTGTGGATCCTAAGGTAGGAAACATCTCATTGTGGGAGGGATATTTAAAACACATATTTGAACACAAAATGTGACAAATACCTACACTCACCCAAGAAAGGGGTCCTGTCTTACCTCTGGGTAATTTGTTGCTCTAAAACATCCTAATCTCTTTTGTGCTGCATAACAGAATATCCAATGCCAGGTGCATCATAAAGAAAAGAGATTTATTGAGTTTGCAGTTTTGGAGGCTGGAAGTCCAAGATGAGGTGGTCCCATTTATTTGTCTTCTGGTGAGGGTGTCTGAGCTGTATCACAACATGGCGGAAAAGCAGAAAGACCTTGGTTGCCTCATCAGTATCACCTAAAACAGTCCCCATCCCTCCCCTATGTGAAGGCCCAAAACCCAAAAATGAGGCATCAGATGCTCAGAGAGGGTAACCAAACTGCCCCAAATCACACAACCTATAAGTGATTATAACTCAAGTCTGTCTCCTGAGTCCATTTCCATTACAAACTGACTTCAGGTTTCCCATAGCCAGCAGTGAGTGCATTGTAGGGGGCCAGGTGTTTTTTTTTTTTTTTTTTTTTTTTTTTTTTTTGCAGTGCTGGGGATCGAACCCAGGGCCTTGTGCATGCAAGGCAAGCACTCTACCAACTGAGCTATATCTCCAGCCCCCAGCTGTGTTTCTGTTGAGCCCCTAACACTTTGCTCTGCCCTCCTCAAGGATGGACTGGGCAGTATGGGAAGGGTGAGATTTATCATGTGCTTCTGCCTTAGCTAAGCTTCTGATGGATGTGGCCTTTGTTCAGAGGAGACACTTTATATAACCAGGGTGTGAATGTTCTAGTTATAAGTGGAAGTTTTAAAGACATTCACTGGAATCTTCCAATGACGTGACTAACTTTATAACAGTTCATTATTAGATGGGTTTACCTTAAAACTTGAATGGGAAGTGGGATGATAGTTTCATATGCAGTAAAAGCTGGAGGAACGATAGGGGCTTAGGGACAGATGGGGACACATGTGGCCAAGGGATTGTTATAGGTTTCTCCAGAGGAGGTACCACGGGAGAGGGCATGGAAGGAGCCATTGCGCCAGGGGCAGAGAGGCTCATGACTCAGAGCACAGGCTCTGCCTCTGCCTGCCTGGGTTTGGGTCCTGGTGGCAGTTCGCTAGCTGTGTGATGTTGGGCAGGTTATTTACCCCTTCTGAGCCTTCATTTCTGAAAGGGGGAATAACCACAGTACCTACCTTGCAGTGTTGGGGAGATTCCATGAGACTGTGCTTGTGAGACTACTTGAGAGTGTCCAGTCTGTGGGAAGCACTCGGTAGTTGTTAGCTATTGTATTATTTTTACCAGCAGAGAGTGGATTGGCTGCATCTGGGGGAGGTGGCACTCATAGGCCAAGGACGTGTGTGAACCAAGGAGGGAGAGGGTGCAGGACCAGCGGGCACTGATGAAGGCTTGCTTTCTCCTGAGTCTCTATGTTCCCAGAAATCTCTCCCCTTGCTGATTAGGTTTCCTAAAGGGGTTTCAAAGCCTAATTGAAGCATCGTGATCCCCCTAATAATGTGTTTCTCATTGTATATGAGGACATTGGCCTTCTGATAATCGATCAGGGTCCTGACTGGTTGGTGTTGAGTCAGTCCCCCAGAGTCTCATCAGCCCTGGGCACACTGATAAAATCAAATTCCTGGATGTACAGAGCTGAGGACCAGGCCTTGGGCCTGGGGCAACTCCTCCAAGGGACACACATTGTGAGGTCCAACCAGATACAGAGGGGTGCACACACCCTTCATTCTCCTCCCCCTTGGTCTTGCCTTTAAACCTTCATAAATGCAGCAAGCTGAATCCCAAACATCCGGGGACATTGGGCAGGGCCTGGCAGTTCCAAGTGTTACTAATTGGATGTGAAGTGTCCCGGAAAATCTCACACGTGAGACAATGCAATAAGGTTCAGAGAAGAAATGATTAGGTTGTGAGAGTGTTAAACCAGTCAGTGAATTAATCTCTGATGGGATTAACTGAGTGGTAACTGGAGGCAGGTGGGGTGTGACTGGAGGAGATGGGGCATTGGGGGTGTGGCTTTGGGGTGTATATTTGTATCTGATGAGTGGAGTCTCTCTCTGCTTCCTGATTACCATGTGAACTGCTTCCCTCTGCTACACTCTTCCACCATGATGTCCGGCCTCACCTCAGGCCCCAAGGAATGGAGCTGATTGTCTATGGATTGAGATCTCTGAACCATAAGCCCTTACATAAACTTTTCCTCCTCTATGGTCATTCTGGTCGGGATCTTTAGTCACAGCAGCAAAAAAAGCTAAACACCAAGGAAGGTTCTGGTGAGACGCTTCTTGAATGAGTGGGTGAAGAGGACTCTGCTGGTGACACAGCGGCAGTGGTGTGGGGCAATCTGGAAACAGGGCTCCCAGTTATGAACCCTTCTACTTACTGGACAAAACTTAGGCCTTTGGGCAAAACTCTTTTCTGAGCCTCAGATGCCTTCTCTGTGAAATGAAGTTGGACTCTGAAGGGGAAAACAGCTGAATGTCCTCTGGTGTCTCTCCTGGCTCAGATGATTGGGTCCAGAAAAACTTCCTCCCAACAAGGGTGAGGGGTATCATGACACAAAAGATTGCCTCCCCGAGGAGCCCGAGGGGAGCTGCAGCATAGGGTCTGCTTTATTTGGGGACTCTAGTTGTTTCACATTTGCTTTCTTTGTTGTCCCATTTGAAATGCAAACTGGGGTAACATTTATTCTGTATTATGGAATGAAGTATGGTCATATTCTAGAATCGAAAATAAAACCAGTGAAGATTGGTTAAAGAAGAAAAGAAACAAACACAAGCTGGTTGTTTGGATGAAGCTTTAGTTGTGGGAAAGTGAATGCACACAGTTCTTATTCTATGCCCATCACAAAACACAATATTTGAAAGGTGCTTGTTAAGTTGAATCGACAATAATTAATTTATGTCCTATTTTTATTCTAAAGATGTTATTTGCCTCATTTATATAATACAGAAATAATAAGATAAATAAAAATCACTGGTTATTTTGAAGAACAGATAATATGTTTGAAGACCTAATTCTGTTGCAGAGTGTCATTTATTTAATAATGATGTGTTAGTTTATTCTAAGGTGATTTATTATTTAGAAATTGTCATCCTCCGACACCCAACTTCCTGAAGAAAATGGAAACATGGCCAGAGTTAGGGGGGTGTGAGCGTGACTCAGTTTCCCTCCATGAAGGTGTCTGAATGCTCTTCACATCTGTATTGCTTTGCCTTCTTCACCATTCATTTCTAGTCTAACACTGATGTGGGAGTCTGTCACACTGACGGGTAAATGAATAGTGTCTTCTTATACAATGCATATAGGAATTCCAAAGTCCCCCATTTTAGATAAACAAAAGCAAAACAAAAAAGCCACATCAAAACACCCCATTTCCACTAGTTTGTAGCTTCCTAGAAAATGGTTGTGGCTGAGATATGTCCCTTGCCTTCTTTGTGAATGCACAGATGGTGCCCTAGCTTGGAAAGAATTCCCTGCACAAGCTGATGTTCAGGACTGGCTTTCTCCTGAACCAAGTGTGCTTGTCCATTGTCTAAATCAGAAGATGGTCGGTAAGCAGCCTACAGATCTTTATTTGAGTGTTGGTGTCTTAAACACTTTTAAAATTTGTTCCCAATTTAATAAAAAGAGGGTGTCTTATAACAATGTAGATTTCAGGCTTCTCTTGAAAAATCACATGCATGTGATACTGGGTCCAATTCCTGCCTGGCAGCCATTGGTGAGCTGAGCAATGCCAGCTCTCTCCAGAGGGGACACGTGCAGACAGGGTTCCTGGAATGCTGCCCTTCTGACCGTCATGCACCGCGACTGGCTTCGCACATCCATGGGCCTGACGATCCTATAAACATCTCCTTCTTCTCTTCTTCCTTTGGTAGTAAAGTACACGTGACATACGATTTACCATTTTAGTGGACATTTTGTGTCACGAAACAGCACAAGCATGGTGTTGGGTAACGTCACCACCATCCATCTCCAGAAGTTTTCATCTGCCTGAACTAAAACTCTGTACCCACTAAACAACAGTTCCACATTCTTTCTCCTCCCTACAGCCCCTGGCAGCCACCGCTCTACCTTCTGTCTCTATGAACGCGACTCATCTGGGGACCGCATGTGAGTGAGATGGCATTTGCCCTTTGGTGATTGGTTTACTTCACTTAGCCTGTCCTCAGGGTTTATCCATTTTGTAGCATGTGTTGGAGTTCCCTTCCTTTTTTAAGGCCGAATAATAATCCTTTGCATGTCTGGACCACATTTCATTTATCCCTTTTCCATCAGTGGGCACTCCGGTTGCTTCTCCCCTTCAGCTACTGTGAATAATACGGCTGTCAACTTGCTGTACAAACCTCAGTTTGAATCCCTTCAGGAGTTGTGTTTTTTGACAGTTTTCTCAACGATCCCAGCTGTGATCCTGGAACTTCAGCTCTTCTTCCTCTTGTTGGTTCCTTGCAAGCTACACACTCCAGGATGGGCTTCAGGCTAATGACTTAACTTTTGGGGAACATTGAAAACATTCTTCAAGACATCTTGTGAAAAAATGACTTACATTCTTTAAAATTGTAAAAAGTAATTGCTGTGAGATTTTTTTAAGATTTAATATCACATTAATAAAAATATCTGGAAATAACATTTTGTGATTTAGTCAGTCTTGAATATAGTTATAAAAAGCTCCTACTTGAGAAAGAAATTTGCAATGAACTTGATTTTCTTGATCTGAGCAAAACTTGTTCATCTTGCCTCTATGTGCTGTGTATACTAATGAGACTTCTTGTAGGTGTTGATAAACAGGAAATATGAAAATAATTGTTTTTTTCTGGATTTTCAGGTCACATTAAGTTAGGAAAAGAACTATTAAATGGAAAGATCAACAAAGAGTTTTTGCCCTTTATTGTGGTTTGGATGTGAGGAGTCCCCCAAATGCTCACGCGTGAGATAATGTAAGAAGGTTTGAAGGAGAAATGATTGGGTTGTAAGAGTCTTAACCCACTCAGTGAATTAATCCCTGATGGGATTAATTGAAGTGGTAGGGTGTGGCTGGAGGAGGTGGGAATTGGGTGTGGCAATGGGTTATGTTTTGTATCTGGAGAGTGGAGTCTTTCTCTCTCTCTGCTCCCTGATGATGTGAGCTGCTTCCCTCTGCCACATTCTTCCGCCATTATGTTCTGCCTCACCTAGAGCCCGGAGGAATGGAGCCGGCCTTCTATGGACTAACACTAAGACCTCTGAAATCGTGAGCTCTCAAATAAGCTTTTCCTCCTCTATAATTGTGCTGGTCAGATCCTTTTAGTCACAGCAGCGAAAAAGCTGACTAAAACACCCTTTGTTTGGAGAGTACTATTTCTGTTTTTGTTGTTGTTGTTGATGGTGTCGTTGAGGGTAGTTTAGATGTAATTATCTGATGTTGGGCTATGGCAATTCATTTTTATTATTACATAAGCAAATCTTGATATCAACTCAATTCTTAGATTATTTAAGTAGGTACTGCACTAGAATTCACATTGCTAATATTAATTTATTTAGCATTTTGGACTAAAGCAGTTGTGAATGTATTTTTTGAAATTAACGGTGCAACTAACATTGTACAGAGAACATTTAAACTCCTTAAGAAAATAAATTGTTCTCAAGTACTTACAGAAACTGAGAAGTATGAATTTATAAACAATTTGACATGCAAATAGAAAATCCTCCTGTTCTCTTCATTAAGCCTGGACTTCTCCTAATGGTTCTCCTACTACATAAAATTTGTTTAGCACCCAGCCCTGGAGTTTTCTTGAAAGCTTTATGATTGCATTTCTTTAAAAGTATTTTGTAGTTTAGACTTAAAGTAATGCAGTAATCCTTCATCCAAATTACTGGATTTCTGCTGTAATTACCTTGTATTATTTTCAATGTTTTTGTAGTTTTAACAAAGAAACAAACAATAACAACAACAACAACAACAAAATACCAGTCTCCAATTGTGGGGCAAATTTTTTCATTTCAAAATGGCTTAACTATTACATCATCTCTCAAGGATTAATTCAATATCTTAATATGGATATATTATCTCTGAATAAGGACTTGGCTCTTATTTTCTTACCGTTAAATTTTAAGATACATAAGGAGTGTTCCTAAGAGTTAAAATCTGACATTCTTGTTGTATCTAAGCATGTTGTAGTTTGGAATGCATTTTCCTACCTACCCATCCCCCCTCCCCAAAGAGATGGGGTGTGATTCTATGAAGGAATTCATTTTTCTGTGATAATTCTTGGGTGCCTTGGATTATTGGTGTGTGGCATGCATTTAGTGAAAGGAACCTTTTAACTCTTCAGGACTGCTTTGTCTGCAAGTGTCAGATATCTAACTCAAATTATTTAAGCAAAGTAGCTCAAATAACTGCAAATTCCAGGAGTGGAATTCAGATCCACTGTAATAGAGGCATTCAAAGAACATTAGGAATCTGCCTTATACTTTCTATCTCTCCTCTCTGCTTTCATCTGTGTTGACCTAATTCTCAGTCTGTTTTCTTCATGCTGCGGCTGAAATGGCTAACAGCAGCTCCAGTTAGCAATCATCCTCATTTTCCCCATCATCCTCACAGTTAGCAATCTTAGGAAAAAGAAAAGCTTCTTCTACAGTAACTCTGATAAAGTTGCAAGAGAGAGATGAAATCAGTGTTGGGTCACATGCTCACCCTGAGCCAATCACTGCAGTGGGGAGGGATGAGAATCATGATTGGCCAGGCCTGGGTCATGTGGCCATCATGGTATAAAGGGCTGGGGGGGGTGTGGCTGGTTAATTCCAAGGGTTTGGGAGGAAGGGGAGGGTCTGGTGTCATAAAAAAAAATATGCCCACAATGCTGTTCAGGTATTCTGAAAATTCTCTAAGAGGAAGGACATTCTTATTCATCTTTATTTCTTCTAGAGAGGGTGATGGATTTGCTCAGTTAATGATGACTGAGTATATGAATGCATAAAGGGGATGACTGAAGAGAATTTAGTTAAGGAATTCTTTCTGTGGTGTCAACAAGGTTAAGAGAAACCACTGAGGGATGGTGAAGCACCTCAGCGTTAGCAACTGCAGGAAGCTGTTAGCATTCCCAGGCCTGCCGGCATCAGGGGAGGAATCCTTCCTGGAGACAGAAAGAGCAATGGCTGTCGGGAGAGAGGTTGGGCAGGAGCAGAGCCTGGGGCCTGATGGGAAAGAGATGAGGAGGGGAAATACTCTGGTCTCTCCTCACTGCCCCTCCAGTTCTCTGCTGTCCTTTCCATTGCCAGAACCCACTTAGAAGCAAGAGGGCAAGAGAGTCCATTAAGTCAGTACACCAGCATCAGCTCTGGGGGTTCTGGAAGGACAGACAGGCCATCCCAGGCTTCTTTCTCACTCTCAGTCTTTCTGTAGTCCTGAGGTCTTCCTCTAGTCTGGGATGTATTCCTAGTCTCAGGAATATTCCTCGCTCCTCACTTCTCCTCCCCAAGCACAGACTACACTTACTTTGCTGTCTCATGCCACGTGCGTTAACTACACAGATGTTTGGATGGGAATCACCAGCCTCATGGTGTGAATGGTGTCCTCTGAAGCTATGCAGGGTGCAGCCTGTTTTGGAGCCCTGCCTTTCTAGTACATTCTGAATTGTGTTGGTTGCTGGAGAGGGCGAGAGAGTCCAAGGAAAGAAGAAAGAAAGAGGTAGGGAAATGCCTCACGGTGCTGTAACTTAAAGTTTAGAAATAATGACCTCGTACAGGTCAGGGGTGAGAGTCTTGTTCTCTCAGGTTATCAAACAGATGCTATCAGTACAGGGCAGGAGGACTAAGGTTTTAGTGGCAATCAGTAAAGTGACGGCGATGAGTTGATGAGAATCCAGAATAAGGAAGTACTTTGAAAAGAGGTTATTGATTATCACCAGAGAGAGAGAGCGCGTGACAATAGGTAGTCTGTATCGAGCTTCCTGCAGACACCAGGACTGCTGGCCTTGGCCTTCATGACACACTCAGAAACAGCATCTCCACGTGCCCACTTGTCGGGAGAAAGGGCTCTGGGATACACACCTGTGTTGACGAACACAAGAGTGAGAGCAAGCATGAGGTCATGCACCACATTGCCCCCAACACCACTGCAGCTGGAATGGGGTGGAGGGCCCTGGTTGTGACGAAGACCCCTGGCTCCCAGGTGTGTTGTGCATTTCAGTGAAATGATAGGTGGAAAATGCTCACAGACTGCCAAGTGCAGCGTGAAGGTTACATGCAAAGAAGGCACCAAGTATTGCTTTTCCCTGTTTTTTTCCCTCCTGTATTAGTCCAGTTTTGGTCTCTAATTCTTGGTCTTATCTCTTTAAAATATTCAAGACTATAAGCCTTAGTAAGGACTATGAAGTGTAGGTGAACTATTTGGTAATTGCCAGTCCTCTCAAATTCCTACACATGCTGACTTCTGGCTATGCCCATGTGTTAAGGGCTGTGATTGTGTTTCTCAGAAGACACTGGAGAATTAATCCACTATTATTAATATAAAATGTCTGTTATATTCTTTCCCAAGATCACCCTGGGGAAAAGGTAGTACATCTTTCTTGTACTTGTAACTAATTTGTTTCAATAGGAATAGCAAATATTTACCAATATCTACTATGTGCCATCTACTCTTCTAGCCATAGGGATACAGGAGTGCAAAAGACAGGCATTTCCACTCTCAATTAAATAGCTACAATTAAAATATAACTAAGAAATATAAAAGTGAACCAGGCAAGGTGGCACACACACCTGTAATCCTAGTGGCTCAGGAGGCTGAGGTGGGAGGATCTTAAGTTTGAGGCCAGTCTCAGCAAATTAGTGAGTCCTTGAGCAACTTAGTGTGACCCTGTCTCAAAATAAAAAATAAAAAGGGTTGGGGACATGGCTCAGTGGTTAAGTGCCCTTGGTTCAATCCCTAGTACCAAAAAAAAAAAAAAGAAATTAAAAGTGAAATTTGAATCAAAGTCTGTTCATATAGTTGAACAGAATGACTGTGAGACCACATTTTGCTGAATGGTCATGGAAAATCCCCCTGGGAAACAGGACTTAATCCAATATTTGACCAACTGAAAGGAACAAGCCATGAGGCTGGCAAGAGGAAGAGCATTCTAGGCAGAGGAAATAGCTCAGAGGTGAGAATGACATGTGGGGGGAACAGAAATGAGAGCAGCGTGCTTGTCCTAGAGGGTAACTGGGAAATGCCTACAGGGAATGCCCAGGTACACAGGGGCTTGGAGGCCAGTCATGGGTTTGAGCTTTTACTAAGGGCAATGGGAAACCATTGAAGGACTATAGGCAAGGAAGTGACACATTCTTTTCCATAAATGTTTGCTTTGATAAGAATTGATGATAGTGGATCAGAGCTGATGCAGGGAGACTCCTTAGGTTTGGCTGTAACCCAGGATGTGATAAGCGGGATAAGGTGTTGCAGTAATGGGGACAGAGAAGTGGAGAGGCTGAGGGAATCTTTTAAAGGCAGGGCCAATGTGATGGGTTAAAATAAGTTGGGACATCGGGGGAAAAGGGCTTCAAGACTGATTCTGCTTTTGCATCTTTGGTGATTGGTGTGTCTTCTGTTCTGAGCTGGGGAAGCCTTGGGGTATCTTGGGGCATGTATTGTGAGGGTGAGGTGAACTTGGTGGATCGAAATCCTATATTATTGGCTGAGTTGAGTCTTCCCACTCCAATTCATGTATTGAAGTCCTAACCCAAGTACCCCAGAATGGGACTACCTGGACATAGAGTCTTAAAGAGGCAATTAAGTGAAAGTAGGGCCATTTTGGGAAGCCCAAATTCAATACTGGTATCATTACTAGAAGAGGAGATTAGGACACAGATACATACGAAGGAAGAGGAGTGATGGGTGGTCACTGAGAAGCCAGTACTTACCGTGTGAGTGCAGTTGAAAAGTGACCTTTGTTTTTTAGCCCGTTAACCTGGATTTTGTTTCATCCCTTGGAAGACATTTTCCCCATAAGACTCCTCTTTGACTACACCTCCTGGACATCTGGTTCCATGTGATGCTCACATGGCCATCACTCTTGTTATTAGAGGTGGGGTGTCTAACGTCCAGGTTTGCCCAGGCTGGGGAGATTCCTGGGATGTGGGACTCTCTGCTGAAGCTGGGATGTTCCTAGGCAAACTGAATGAGTTGGTCATCCTAAGAAGAAGGAAGATGAATGTGTTTCAACTTCCTATCTTCATTGAAAGTCAACTAGTCTAGGAAAATGTTATAACTATTGCAATCATTGTCTTTGAATGCTTATTTTTCTTTTCTTGAAACTACTTAGGGATGGGTGCTTCCACCCGGAGATAAGCTAAATAATGAAAAGGCAAGTTGGAGATACCTTTCAGTTCCATTATCTCCTACTGAGTTTCATTTTAACAAGAATATTTTCTTGGCTTGGGTTTGCATTATTAATGATTTCATGCATTTCAGGGTGTACATTCTGAATAATTATTTCCCCAATGACTCTAAGCATTTGCTTCAGTTAATTGAACCTTTTACTGAACACTTTAACAATACCCTTGGCATTGTATAAAATCCAAAATTGGAGTCAGTTCCTATTGAGTGAGATCTGTGCTAGTCCAGACTCAACAGATGCTCAAAGTATAAACACAGGACTAAACTGATTTACCTTTCATGCCCCATTTTGGGGGACTGGATAAAAACAAGGTCCTTAAGTTGTTCCAATCCAGTAAGGAGGGCTCCTGCCTCACCATCCAAAGCACTTGTTATGTGCTCATGTCTCACTGGTCCAGATCCGTTCTTTACTCAAGCTGCCCATCATACCTGGTTCTTCCTCCCTCACTCCATCTGCCTTTCTCCATCTCTCTCATCCTCCCCAGCACCTTCCTGGACTAGACAGGAGCTGGTATTGGACACATTCCCAGCTCCATCTGACCATAGTACCATCCTATTTTAACATGACAAGGGCATAAGTTTATATTCCCCAAACATACATTATTGCTAAGGTCAAACCAGCTCAAAGTGTGGGCTGCCTTCTGTGTTAGTTTCCCAGGGCTGTTGTAACAAATCAGCACAAACTAGAGACTTAACACAACAGAACTGTATTCCCTTACAGGTGTCAACAGGGCCATGCTCCCTTGAAGTCTCTAGAGGAGAATCACTTTCTCTTTTGCTCCTGTTGGTAACCAGTAATCCATTGCCTTTCTTGGCTTGTGGACACATCACTGCAATCTCTGTCTTCAACTTTTTCTGATGGTCTCTCCTCTGTGTTCAGTTTTCCCTCTTGTAAGAACTGGAGCCTTTGAATTACAGCTCCCCCTAATATAATATGACCTCATCTTCAAAAATGTTTTTAAATAAAATCACATTCCCAGATACTTTGGTTAGAACTTTGATATATCTTTTGGTAGATAAAGTTCAACCCACAAGAACTTCTTACTGATAAATTCCATGAAGAAGAACATTTAGTCATTAACTCAACCTGGTGAGGCCACAACTGCACATTCAAGACACCAACAATTGCTGGTTTTGAGGCAGAAGAAAGTAGTACAGGATGTGGAGGCAGATGTGTTTAAATCCTAACCCTCCTAATTGAGAGATCTTGAGAAAGTCACTTACCTCTTCTGACCTCCAGTTTCCTTATTTATAAAATGAGCACAATATCTACCTTATGGAACTACTGTGAGGTTCACATAAAAATGATTTATACAAAGCATCTGGCACAGAGACTGGCACAGACTAAGTGTTCAATTAATATTATCTCTCACTTCTGTTTTAAATTGAGCTGATTTCATGAGCTAGAGTTGCAAATTTCATTGTAGTCTTCATAGAATTTAAAAGTAAAAACTGGACAATGCTGAAGTCGGTCTGTGTATCACTGAAGTTTTGTATTTGAAGAATGACTCTTTTGGGTAGAATTGATAATTTTGGAAATGCAGTTGGAAATGACTTTCATCATGAAGGGAGAGACAGAATGTCCATCACTGCATACTGTATATAATCAAAATCCTGGTTCATTGAGAAACCACTTTAGGGATGTGATTGGACTTGATTTTCCCTGATGAGTCCTTACTTCTCTGAGCCAACCTATTTTATCATCAGGAGTTTCTAAAGTACATAGGAGCAGAGATTTTTTTTTTTTTTTCTCTTCTTTTCATTAACTGTCACATCAGTTAGGAACTGTTTGGCTGCGAGATGGGGCTGACTGACTTCTGTGGCTCAAAAGTGTAAGGATTTACTGTTGTTTTTTGTTCTCCTCCCAAAATCTACCTGGAAGTAGTCAGACCAGGAAATGTATAGGAGTATGTTATTCATCAGGAGCCCAGGACTCTTCTAGTGTTTTTTCCCTCTGTGATTCATTTCTGTTCTTAAGTTCAACTTACAGGCCAATATGACTGCTGAAGCTTAAGCCATCACAACTCCGCTCCAGATAGAAAGATAGAGAAAAGAAGAAAGCAAAGGGCCTTGTGTCCCAGTGGTGTCAATTCTCTCTTTTTGTTTTTGTTTTTGTTTTGCTCATTTTGTTTTGTCTCACTACATTTGCCCATAAGGAAGACTGAGGAAATAAAAATATTTTTGGTTGGGCACTTTGCCATCCAGTAATACAGACAGGAGAAAATGGACATGTTGGCAGTTAGAAATCTCTGACTCAGCACCTTCCACTCATTTTACAACCCTCTTCATGATGGAAAGCATTTTCTATTGTCTGACCAAAATTATCAAGCCCACTCAAAAAGTCACTTAAAAAGTCTCAAAAAGAATCACTTAAAGAATAAAAAAAAAATAGTTCTTTCTAGAGCACCTAGGATGGTTCTTTAACCCATGGGAATGTAATGGTCCTTCATTTATACAACAAATTAGTGACTTTTTTGTGTGTCTATGAACAATGTCTGGCAAGGGGCAAAAATTCTGGGGTTAGAGTAATTAGCGACAGACACAGTCCCTGCTGTCCTGGATCTACGTCCAGTGGGGGAGCAGAGACACGCGAACCAGAAAAGCACTTAAAAACCCACAGAATTGTTGTGGTAACAATGAATGGTGAGGGAGATGTAAGAAAAGGAACTCTTAGTTACAGAGTAGGGAAGTTTGTTGACACCATGGGTGAGTTGGAATTTGATGGATAGGTGGGAAATAACTGAGAGGGATATGTGAGTAAATAACATTCCAGTAATTCCAGGCATTCCAGGAAGAAGAACTGGTACCAAGGGAAGGCCATGGTGGATGAGCATGGGAAAAGACTCATTAGTGAAGCACAAGGAGCAAGAGGAAGCATGTTAGGAAATGAGACAGGGACCAGCCATATGATTAAGGACTTCAGTCTTCCTCCAGGATCAATGGCAAGCCACAGAGTTCTAAGGTAGGAGTGTGGCTTGGAGGCACATGAAATGATCATATTTGTTCTCTGCAAAGATTGCTCTAATAGAGAATGGACTGCACTGAACTGAGTTCAGTCAGGAACGGACAGGAGTCTAGGCAAGAGATGATGGTGACTTGTCCAGGATGGTGGTAGTTAAGAATGTGGAAGAAGTGGACAACTTCAGGTGGATCGGTCCTTGGCATCACTTGACTTTTAGGGGCTAATGATGGTGCAGATGTATCCTTCTGAGATACAAAATCTCATCTTTAATATGGAGAAGAAAGGGGTTACTTTAGATTGGTTGTTAGTAGTATCAGGGTTCTGTTCTAGGCATTTGTTCAATATCAAAATAACTCAGGCTTCACCAGACCTGGTTTGGGATTGTTAGGGTAGCTGGTGCAAATATCCATGAGAGACGTAGCTCTGAGTTCAAGGAAAGGTTTATTGGTAGACAGAGTCTGCCAGGCTGCTCCTCTGCAAGGCATAGCAGCCTACAGAAAAAAACGTCATAACTATGTAGTCATGTACAATGGAGTAGTTAAAAAATAACCTGTCTGGCCCTGTGATTGTTATTTGGCATCTTTGCTGTGGTTTTGGTAGTTAGGGACTTTTTTGGGGAGGACCTACTGGGAAGGTCATGCCTGGGTGGGCAGGTGCTGATTTTCAAAATGGAGTTACTTTGGCCTGAAGACTTAACATTGGATGAGATTTGGTCCTGGTTTGGTCTTACTGCAATACTTGAAACTTAATATATTTTTCCAGTTTTAAATGCTGAGATTTTCGTAAAATGTGCACAGAAGACACATACACTCTTGAACATTCAAATGAAGGATGCCTAGGTGATGTTTTCCTGGCCTCTGTGAGAATCGTTATCTTTCCTCACTTACCAGAATTTGAGAATTAAGGAATTGAGTGGTGTCAGGTTAAACATGATGCTCAAATGCAATGTTTATTTTTGGTTCTTCTCCATACTTAATACCAACAAATATCAGAAAAAAGATGAAGTGGCATAAACTCGTGAGGACAAAGAAAGTAGAAAGTGAATGTACAGGAGATTGTGAACAAAATCTTGAGATATAGAAAGCAGATGGATGTTTGGCATCTGACTTGCGTTTTAGCTTTTCTGATTAATTAAAAACCTACAGCTGGAAATTAACAAGCTGATTTGTGCCACAAAACCTCAGACAGGCTCAGATGTTGGTATTACTAGAGACTTTTGAAAGTAGGGCTAAGGTTAGGCACAGTGGTGCATGCCTGTAATCCCAGGGGCTCAGGAGACTGAGGCAGGAGGATCACAAGTTCAAAGCCAGCCTCAGTAACTTAGCATAGGCCCTAAGCAACTCAGTGAGACTTGGTCTCTAAATAAAATATATAAAAGGGCTGGGGTTAAGTACCCCTGGGTTCAATCCCTGGAACCAAAAGAAAAAGAAGGTAGGGCTAATAGGAAGATTATTTTAGAAAGGATCCCCCTCTTAGAGAGGGTGAACTGGGGAGAGTTTCTAGAATGTAGGACAAGTCAACAGACATTTGAGAAATCTTGGAGATCTGTTGTTTTGAAACACAGTTTGGCAAAAGTTTGCTATTGGCATTAAGTGGGTAGATAGTAGAGGTTATGCTAAATATTCTACAGTGCATAGTACAGCACTGTTATGGTTTGGTTGTGAGGTGTCCCCCAAAAGCTCACATGTGAGACAATGCAGGAAGGTTCAGAGGCGAAATGATTGGGTTGTAAGAGTCTTAACCCAATCAGTGAATTAATCCCTGATGGGATTAATTGAAGTAGTAGGGTGTGGCTGGGGGAGGTGGGAATTGGGGCGTGGCTTTTTAGTATATATTTAGAATCTGGAGAGTGAAGACTGTCTCTCTGCTTCCTGTTGATGGAGCTGCTTCCCTCTGCTGCACTCTTCCACCATGATGTTCTGCCTCACTTCAAACTCCAAAGGAATGGAGCTGGCCTATGGACTAAGACCTCTGAAACCGTGAGTTCTCAAATGAACTCTTCTTCCTCTACAGTTGTGCTGGGCAGGTCATTTAATCACAACAGCAAAATAGCTGACTAAAACAAGCACCAAAAAAAAAAAAAAAAAAAAAAAGAGTTGCCTGGCACAAAATATTACTAGTGTTGAGACTGAGAAACCCTAGGTTTGAGACTCTAGGGTGAGACTCCCTGCCTCCCCACCCAATATAGACATGTGCATCTACAAAAATCTCAGAATGGGAGAATACTGTGAAATTGGTTAGCAAAGCAAAAGATTTTGACACTTCAGTTACCCCAAAATATGACAGGTTTCTACCAATCACCCCTCATGAGTTTTACCTGGTTTTCCAGAGCTTCCTTTTATTTTTCTATGATTCTTGCTTAAATATGAACAGAGAGTCAAATATTACCACAAGTTGAGGGTCTTTTCCATGAAGAATGGGGAGGGGGTAAAAATGAAGAGAAAAAATAGCAATTCAGAAAAAAAAAATAAAGAATACAACAAATAAAAGAAAATGTTAAAAATAATTTGAGTATAATATTCTAGAGAAATGAGAAGATATTGTACTCAAACTAAAAATTGTGCTATCAATAATAAAGGAATATTGAGAAAACAGAAGAAGTTTGGAAATTAAAAACATGGGAGCAGGAATAAAAATGAAGGGTTGGAAAACAAAGTTGAAGAATTCTCAGAAAGTGGAACAGAAAGACCAAGAAATGGGGAAATAGAAAAGATAGCAATGAAGGGGAAAATTGAAGAAGTTGAACTCCACCTAATAGAGTTCCTCAAAAAGAACATGGAGCAAAATCAGACAAGATAAAAAAAAAAATCTCCCCAAAGGGTATGAACTTCCAGATTGAAAACTTCCACTGTGTACAGAAAGTGCATATCATCAAATTTTATACTCAGAAGGAAGAAAAATCTTATGAGCTGTCAGAGAGAACAAGAAATCAGTTATCAGAGCAACGTTAGACTTTTTCACAGGAACACTGGAAGCTGGAAGGTGATGGAACATTACCCTCAACATTTTGAGGGAAAAGTGTTTCCACTTGGAATTCTGTATTTTGCCCAAATTCAGACAAATGTAAAGGCAGGATAAGGACATTTCAAAGCTTCCTGACTGAAGGAATTCACCTCCTGTGTACCTGGCCTTAGGAATATACTGGGGGATGTGTTCCATCACAAAGGAGTCCTAGATCAAGAAGGAAGACAGAGATCCAGGTCAAGGACCCACAAAGTAGAGAGGAGAAGAGAATTTCCAATTAAAAGTGCGCAGGCCCAAGGAATTTGGATGAAGCACTTCCAGAAGGATGTCTTTAAAAGGAAAACAAATACAAACAAAAACTATGTAAAATATTATCTGCAAAGAGAGGAAGTAAAGACTCTTGAGGGTGTTTTCTGGGTACATAAATGAAAACTACATAGCAAATTAAACAAATGAAAACTGAGGTAAAGGCAGACAGAAGAGAATGAACAAGAAAATAAATCTATCCTGACTCTGCATTTCGAGAGTACTCACTGTGTGCTTGGTACCATATTAAGGGTTGGAACATAATCATTCAAGTAACCCTTACCATAACCCTATAAAGTAGGTATGGATACTATTTTAATTTTACAAATATTGAAAAATGATGCACAAATTCACATAACTGGTGTCTGTTGGGAGACAGAATTTGAAACAAGGCTGTCTGGTTTCATGGTCATAACATTGTGAATACTATATGGCTTTTTTGTTTTTTGGGAATCAAGGATTGCACTCGGGGGCACTTAGCCACTGAGCCACATCCTCAACATTTTTTATATTTTATTTAGAGACAGGGTCTCCCTAAGTTGCTCAGGATCTTGTTAAGTTGCCAAGACTGACTTTGAACTTGCAATCCTCCTTCCTCAGCCTCCCAAGCCTCTGGGATTACAGTCGTGTGTCTCTGTGCCTGGCAATACTATATATCTTTAACCAAAACAGTGATATTACTATATAGAGGTAAGGTGACATGGGAAAGAAGTAGCACAACAGCTAAATTATACTCTGAAAGTAGGAAGTAGTAGATAATGTCCAGATAGAAAAAGAAAGTAAGGGCCAGGCACGGTGGTGCATGCCTGTAATCCCAGAGGCTTGGGAGGCTGAGGCCAAAGGATCATGAGTGACCCTGGGTTCAATTCAAAGTACAAAAACATAAAAAAAATTAAAAAAAAAAATAAGAAGCATCAATGATGAAGATTTTTTTTTTTTTTTTTTTTTTTTTTTTTTTTTTGTGGTGCTGGGGATTTGAAGCCAGGACCTTGTGCTTGTGAAGCAAACACTCTACCAACCGAGCTATATCCCCAGCCCTAGCAATGATGAAGAATTTAATATGAAAATGGAGGATATGATCAGAGGAAATAGCTCAAAATAGATGAGAGTGGTTTCTTGCAGGAAACAGGACTAGAATGGGCAAGGGGTGGGTAATGAGTTGCTCTTTTTTCTTTTCAGCTTTATAGTTCTAGTTGACTTTCTAAAACAACTTACAGCCATACGCATATGCTATTTTGATCTAAGGAAACAGTTAAAGATAAAAAGAACAAAGGAGCTTGTTAGCCTCGGTTGGATGGCCCAGCTGTGATCTCAGCTTCTACACAAGAGAGGTTCCTTATCCCCATCCACAGAGCTTTCACTCACCTTCTTTTCTTTTTTTTCTTTTAAATTTGTTGTTTTCAAATGTATATAAGAGTAGGGTGTGTTTTGACATACACACATGGAGTACCACTCGTTCCAATTAGGATCCCATTCTCGCTGTTGAACATGATGTGGGTGTACTGGTTGTGTATTCATATATGAACCTAGGAAAGTGATGTCTGATTCATTCTACTGTCTTTCCCATTCTCATCCCCCTCCCCTCTGTTCATTCCCCTTTGTCTAATCCAATGAACTCCTGTATTTCCTTTCCCCACCTTCCCTCGTTATGGGTTGGCATCCACATGTCAGAGAGAACATTTGGCCTTTGGTTTTTTGGGACTTACCTATTTCACTTAGCATGATCCAGTTTCATCCATTTACTGGCAAATGCCATCATTTCATCCTTCTTTATGACTGGGTAATATTCCATTGTGCATATGTGCCACATTTTCTTTATCCATTCATCTGTTGAAGGGCACCAAGGTTGGTTTCAGAGCTTGGCTATTGTGAATTGAGCTGCTACAAACATTGATGTGGCTGCATCATGGTAGTATGTTGATTTTAAGTCCTTTGGGCATAAGCTGAGGAGTGGGATGGTCAAATGAACTCGTCTTCTTTTTATATTCTTGACTGCAGCCATCCAGCTTTGACTGGTTAGGGGAAGGTTTGTGAGGTGTTCCTGAATGATTTGCTTATTATCAAAGATAAGCCCAAATCATGCTGGGCTGATTTGAAATAGCAGTCAGCTATTTATGGATTATTTCAATCCAAGAAAAGTGTCTTCTTGGCTTGGATTTGTAGATTTGATTAGAAAATTTTAGCATCAACCTTGCGATGCCAATTGCCATTTTCGGGTTGCATCTGGCTTTATGGGGAAGACACAGAGGCTATATTTATCCTTTACAAGCATTGTTTCCTGCCATTTATTAGTTTGTTCCTTATCTGCTGAAAGAAAAACACTGTTAACCAATACAGGGAGAAAAAAAATGGACTTTTCTTTTGCCTCTTTTGAAGTAGGGAAAGGAGATGTTTGCGTCTCAGTAGTAATTCTTATTCTTGTTCTGGTTTCCTACTGCATTATTCTCCCATGGCCTAGATGATTTGGATCAGCACCATGGCTAGAATGGTCTCAGCCAGGGATGGAGAGGCAGCCCAAGCTAACATGGATTCTGCAGCCGCATTACCATTGCTCAGTCTCTTCCAGCCAGGAACAGTCTTCTAAAGCCAATAGGCTTCTTGTGAACCATATGATGTCTGGAAAGTTCTCCTTAAAGCTGTTGATTTCTTTACTGATAAACATAAAAGAAAAGTAATGATCCTAGCAGTGGCTGAGGAAATCTGAATTTTGAATATTAAACAATTCACAGGGAGAAGTGTCTTTGTGGGGCATCCATGGAGATTGCACATTTGACCGTGTGGAATGGGAGGTGAGGGGGTGGGTCGTGTGGCGCTGCACATCTGTCTTAGTTAGGGATTTTGGGAGAAGTTGCAGTTTGAAGAGCCTCTTTAATTTGTATTAGTTTCTGGCAGGGATGAAGAACTCCTGTGTCAGTCGTACCTCCAAAGAGAATTTTACTTCTCAAGTAATTGCCCATCAAATGAGCTATTATTTGAAAATAGTAAGCACCAAGAGACACTCTCTGGACAAATACAGATGGCTTTTTCTTCCTTTTTGCATTCTTAAAAGTAGAAAACAAGCAGCCAGCTTGGCTGTGGCAGCATTGGTGAGGATCTTCGTGGAGGGCTGGGGGTGGGGTATGGGATTATGAAGCCAGATTTAGGAAAGCAATTTCAACACAATAACTTAAATATGCAACTCTCCTCTTTCCATCCTGTGACGTTACAAGAGCAAGCACTAGGTTAGGATCACGTTGGTGGGACCACATGCCGCTGCTAGCTCATATTCTCACTGTGGCCTCCATGGCGGGAGGGTCCCGTCCCTGGT
The DNA here is from genome assembly GCF_902686445.1 of Sciurus carolinensis. Lineage (NCBI taxonomy): Eukaryota > Metazoa > Chordata > Mammalia > Rodentia > Sciuridae > Sciurus > Sciurus carolinensis. The sequence goes on from NC_062213.1 coordinate 36,800,095, forward strand.
TGGTGGGAGCACAGCCCTGCTGGCCTAGTGTTTCTCTATTACCTTGTCAAGGACTGCCAGCTGAGCTCTTTAATTATGTCTGTCAATTGATGTGCTGTCTTTTTATCCTGGTTAAGATGCAAAGGGAATCATCTTTAAATATCAGCCTGAAGCCTGGTTACAGTTGGCACACCGCACTTCACCAGAGATTGAACTCAGGGGCACTTGGCCACTGAGCCACATCCTCAGTCCTATTTTGTATTTTATTTAGAGACAGGGTGAGTTGCTTAGCGCCTCACTAAGTTGCTGAGGCTGGCTTTGAACTCATGATCCTCCTGCCTTAGCCTCCTGAGCCACTAGGATTACAGGCATGCCCCACTGCACCTAGCTAGGTACACCACACTTTGGAGGTTGACAGAACCAAGGGGAGGGTGGGGGCAAAGGGAGAACTGAGTGGGCATGATCAAGCCAGCGGGCTTCTACCTTCCTGTTATCGGAAAATCTCAGTGGGGATGTGATATCAATAATAGGTGTAAATGGGCTAAACTATTTTTAAGCCCATGAACTGTTTGTGCCACAGCCTGAATTTGTTTCCATCAGTGTGATACCAACAATATTAAGAAGCAATTTTCTGTATGAAAAGGGCTTTGTTGAGACAGTGAAAACCAAATAACTCATTAAAGAGGTTTAACCTCAAAAATAATGTGCTAATGCTTTTGAATCCTAAGCAGACCCACTTGTAGGCTAGTCGTGTTGTGTTCCTGTGATTTATTGATATTGTGGTAAACAGCACATTTTCTAATAATATTTAATGTATCACTTGTTTCATTCTCTTTTCATTCTTTTTGAGAATAAGAGAAGAGCAACCAAGGGAAGGGGGTCACCAAAGGGTCTTTTTATTGCTTCTGTTCCTCAGGGAGGGCTTCTCCAAACTGGGGAGCTTGTATAAAATACCAGGGCCCCACCTCCCAGAGATTTAGATTCAGAAGATAAGGAGAGGGTCCCACCAACCTGCCTGCCTAACAAAGGCAGCAGAGGATGATGATGCAGGTTGTCTGAGCACCACATTTTAAGAGGAAAACCCCAAACAACAACAATAAAATTTTTCTCCAAACCTTTTCTAGCACCAAAACTTGGTCACGTTTCAAACCCTCAGGCCCTTGCAAGCTCTGAGAGGCTTCACCTTAAGGCTGAAAAAGTACAGACTGGAGACCCAGGCCAGTTGGAGCTTCTTGTAGCCCCTGGCAGCATGTAATTTGAGAGCCATCAATTAGGTATGACACACACCAGTCCACTGTCTCCTTGTAATGGCAGTTTTGGGGGAGCTCCAAGCCCTTAATGGCTCCTCTGTGGAATGGTCACAGAATTTAATGTCCCCAGAACCCACACTTTTATTTGAAGCTCCCTTCTGAGTAGAATGAAACTCCTCAGGCTTTCCCTGTGCTGGATAGGAACACCTGCTAAATTCCCTCTCCCTATCCCGCCCCTGACAAGGCCACTTTAACCCACTGGGGTTGAGGTTCCCGACGTTCCATGACTGGTGCCCCAGCAGGAACAGAGCAATGATATGCACGGGAGTTAGCTAACCTTGAAGATCGGTAGGAAAGCAGGTGGCTCGCTTCCCCCTACCTCTGTGCCATCTGCAAGAATGTCCTGTAACAGGTGTATTGTTTCTGGATAATTCTGCTACCAGTCTTAAAATGAATACTTGTCGAGAGCTGTCCAGATGAAACTAGTATTAGGCTATCAAGGTCAGTTGGGGGTGGTTTAAATAAAGGCATTTGTTTGGAGTTGTACGGAATAATGGAACTCGGTAAGTGAGAAGTCAAAATAGCAAACGCTGCTGACTGCCGGCAGCTCACCATGCCATTAACCTTTCATGTGAAGCCATTGGAGGAGAGATGAATTATATTTCTTGGGTGGATTTTTTTTTTTTTTGAAAGAAGGTGGGTGGCAGCAGGGATCTATTTTTATTGAAAAGGCTTGAGACGTGCAGTGAAATGGCTATGTGTTTGCAAGCAGGTCTTTCTTATTATTTGACAAGGTATGAATAATTGGAGGCAGAAGAATCAGTTGTTCTACCTCACTGCTGTGGCACTTTGCTGGATGTGCTTTATAATATTTGGGCAAGTTTGCCATTATCCTTGTGTCTTAATTCCTTACTTATTTAAATCTGATTTAACGCCTCATAGCATGATGGGATTTCCTCAAATGTTGGCAGATTGCTTTATATGTTCAGATGTGCGAAGGGAAAGTAATCCAATTGATTAATTATGCATTGCCATTAATATGCATTTAGAACTGTCAAGTGATTAGCTGTAGGAGGCGTGTGAGAGAAGGACTGTTAAAACAGCAGCAGTTGTTGCTGTAGAGGAGGCTCATTGCTGGTATGCCCATCACCTTTTAAAGGAATGTGTGTTGTAACTTGAAAGCTTTATTTAATGAAAATGGAGTTCTGGGTGATAGAGTTGTTTACAGACCCCCTGAGTGAAGGCAATCATCCCGTGATGGACTTCCAAAAGAGTGGGTTCCATGTACAAGGCATAGAGAGCATGTTTAATGCAAGAAGGGTTAACCCATTCTATTTTCAAAATCTGACTTTGATAGGGACCAGCTCGGTGTCATGAGAAAGATACACTCAGCTCTGGGTCTCAGTTTCTCTCCCTGCAGAATGGGTGACTGTGGTTGTGAGGTGTCCTCTTTTGTCCCTTTCACTTTCCCCAGGATGCTATGTTGACATTGGAAAAGAAATAAATAACAGGGCAGCAGCTGACCTAAGTGGGTGTTCTGTGCTGTGGGCTGCAGAGAGGAGGCCAGGTAGAGGAAGAAGAGCTCCCAGACAGAGGTGCTGAAAGGCAGCTAGGCTGTATGGGATCTTGGTCAGGAAATGACTAGAAATGAAGCTGTGGTCTCCATAAGCAGGATGTGTCTACCTTCTTTCTCTGTCTTCCAAGTCAGCTTCCTCCGTTAGGTTCAATAGGGCCTCTGTCCTTGCGTGTCTACACCACATGATCTAGCCCTCACCACCGTTCATCCATAGATGCTGACTCATCTGCCTTGGTTTTCCAAGTACTAATGAGTTCCTATTGTGCTCAGGTTTGGTTTCAAGTCCTACTCTCTACTGGGAGGTTTGGACAATAATCAGATAAACAAGTAAACAAATCAAGGAACAATGCCCTTTCCGCTGTTGATGATTGCAGAAAAAGTAACACAAGGAGACACAGTGTGATAAAGATGAGGGACATTGTGTCACTTCAAAGAAAGGGGCTCAAGGAGATTCACATAGGCTTGAATGATGAGCAGAGCCAGTAATGCATGGATCTGGGGAAGTCAACTCCAGGCAAAGGGATCAGTGTGCCTGAAGTCCCTAAATCGGAAAGGACAGTGGTATGCTGAAGGAACAGCTGAAGCCACGGTGACTGGAACATGATGCCTGAAGGGGTGAGTGGTAGCACTTGAGGTCTGAGAGGGGAGAAGTAGCCCCAGAACTGACAAAGGACTTGTGTGGTCAGGAATCCAGAAATTTTTTTTCCTAGCTGAAATGGAGAGCCAACGATTGGAAGGATCTTAAGTAGGGACGTTCTAGGATCTGATCCACATTTTAAAAAGATCGTTCTGTGAAAAATAGATTGCAGAGGGCAAGAGTAGAAGCATGGAAACCAGGTAGGAGATGACTGCAGGAATGCCATGAGACATGACAGAGGCTTGGGTCAGGGTGGTGGCTGTGAAGTTGGTGAGAGACAGCCACTTAGGGACATTACCAAGTTGGCAGGTGAGTCGGATGTGGGGAGTTGAGAAAGCAGTAGATTGAGATGGATGACTCAAGCTGTGCCAGAGGAACTGACTATTCAGAATTTGCTGACAAGGGGGTGCCTGGGAAAGGGAGTTAAATTCATGTTCTGAATACGTGAAGTTTTGAGATGCCTGCCAGACAGTCGAGTGGAGGTGTCAACAGCTGCTTGGACACCTGAATCTGGAACAGGGAGGGGGATCAGGGTTGGACATTGGTTAACTCTAGCCAGGGTCTAGCTAAGATGAACTAATGAGAGTGTTTATAAGGCAGAGAGGACTACTGTGACTACCCTGAGGTACACCAACCTCTAGAAGACCCCAACCCCTGCAGAAAAGACTGAGGAGGGTCAGTCAGTGAAGGAAGAGGTCCAGACCCAGAGAAAGTGAATTTGATGGAATCTTGCCCACCATGGTTTAGGACCTCTTCCAATGTGCTTTGTCCCCTTGGCACAGTCAATAGTAACTAAGAGGAATGTGGATATGAGGCTCCTTTCCAGTGGGTTTTTCTTTTGGTGGGGGGCCAGTCAGTCATTCTCAAACCTGGCTGAAATGTAGTTGAAATGTTGCTGACAGGTTCTTAAGGATATTACCCCACACCTTCTTTTAATTTACCTCATCTTTGCAGACTTTTGATTAGTTCTATCTTACCTTTTACTTTCCAAAAAACCTTGGAGGCTCTTGGTACCACAAGGTTCAGGATTTCTTTCCACTTTTCTTGGCCCAGACTTAAAAAAAAAAAAATCCTTTCCTTGTCTATATACAGAACCCAGGCTCTATATTCCAAGCCTCTTGTCATCTACCTGTGGAAGCATCATAGGATGTTGTTATGGTTTAGATATGAGGGGTCCTCCAAGAGCTCATGTGTGAGACTATGCAGGGAAGTTTAGAGGTGAAATGATTAGGTTGTGAGAGGTTTAACCTATAAGTGATTAATCTTCTGATAGGGATTAACACTGGGTGGTAAGTTTAGGCAGGTAGGGTATGGCTGGAGAAGGTGGGTCATTGAGGGGTGTGCCTTTGGGTTATATATTTTATTCTTGGTGAAGAGAGCTCTATTTCTGCCTTCTTGGTTCCACATCCTGAGCCACTTTCCTCTGCCACACTCTTCCACCATGACATTCTGCCTCACCTTGGGCCCAGAGCAAAGGAGTCAGCCATCTATGGACTGAGACCTCTGAAACCATGAGCCCCTACATACACTTTTCCTCCTCTAATTGCTTTTGTCAGGTCTTTTGGTTTCAGTGGTGAAAAAGAAGAAAAAAGTGACTAACGCAGCTGAGTGCCCACCATATTCAGTGAAATGATATGGTCAACTTTACAAGTTCTGTCAGAAGGAACCTTTTACCCTAATAGTGCTAAGTCATTCCAAGAGGTTCCCATGAACAATTCCCCTCAAAGGAGGGATGGGGAAGGAATAGGAAACATTGTTAATTTGGGGTATATGACTTGGGATTGCATAATTTTAGGATGGCCCCGTAAGGGAAGGGGCATGTTTGGGGAAGATGGTACACATTGCTTTGCGCCATTTCCTGGTGTCAGGTGGAATTCTCAATCCTGGCCAGCAGGTCACTGTGCAGATGTGAGTTGTGAGTGTGTCACAGGGACAGCAGGGTGATAAGAGTAGGTGACTGTACAAGTTTATCATGATAAGAAGATCAACTCAAAGTGTAAATCATTCTAGAAGGAAGGCATTCGATTCATTTTATGTCATATAGTTAATTTGGTACCAGCATTTGAGGTACAAACATAAAGATACTGTCAGAGAGATCTTCTTCAGCCCAGAGCCCTCTTACATAGCACTGGTATTATTTTGTGTTAATTCCAGCTTTTTGTGGCTGTGGCCAAAGTATCTGAGAAAAACAACTTAGAGGAGGGATTTATTTTGGCACACAGTTTCAGACCCTCTGTGGTTGGTTGATTTCATTGGTTTGGGCCTGAAATGAAGCAGAACATCATGGTAGAGGAAAGCTTCTCACCTCATGACATGGGAAGCAAATGAAAGAAGGAGGAAGGGGCCAGGGACAAGGTATACCTTTCCAGGGTACGACCCCAGTGGCCTGCTCCTAGTTAGTCCCACCGCCTATGATTTCTACTACCTCACAATAATACCATCAACTTATCAGAGACTTGAAATGTAAACAGATACCAGGCTATACTTAGGGTGCCATCTTCTTATTGTTTAACCCTCTGCCTTGGTACCACCATAGTTCCCAGAGTCCTTAGGAACAGAACAGATGTTGGTGAGAACTGAACCTCCTATTACACATCTCATGGCTGGAAGGTTGTTCCCATAGACCAGCCTCATGCTCTGTACATTTCAAGCCTTGTTTCTCCTCTGCTACCCACAACCTTTCCATGTTGGACACCAGTAGATTAATCCACTGATGAGGTCAGAGTCCTCATGACCCAATCACTTCCCCAAATTCCCACTTCTGAAAATTGCTGCACTGAGGACCAAGTCTTCAATATACAGGTCTTTGGGGGACACTTCATATCCAAACTATAATAGTTCCCATGCTTCTCCTTGCGTTGAAGGGAAGTATCCTTGCTGGAGAGTCATTTTGAGCTTCTCCTTCTCACATATAAACTGTGGATAATGGAGTTGACCTTTCTCACTCTGATGATTGAGTTTTAATGCCCTTGAAATGGTAGGTGGCTGCAAAAATCTTATTCTGTTTCAATGTTTCTGTCCTTTCAGCTTTAGTGTTAAAGAGGCATTCAGTCACAACTAGTAAAGACATGTAGGCCAGCACCTTCCTGGAGACAATGAGACTGATCTCCCTCATCCACACACCTCCATGGTCACCCATTAGCTTGACACCGAGTCTAGTGGTAATTCACCCAGGTTCTCACAGAATATTTTACAATTATAAGGACATTTCAAAAACTGAGGAAAGAAGGAGGCAAAACCTCTCAAATCTTTCCTAATAAATGCATTTATTTTTTCATTCCATATTCCTTTTTGGCCTCCATGCTATTTATAGGTACCTTTAGAATTTTAATTGTAGCATAGACAAACTTTATACCCCTGTGTAATTTAAAAAATAATCTAATTATTTTATTTTTTCCACGTACTATTCCACAGATTAGAATGACCATAGTTTATTGATCATTCTCTTCCTTGGTGGCATGTACTGTGTCCTGTTTTCTGTCATCCTGGGCTTTTACCTTCCTTTTGTGTTATTTCCTAAGGGTGAAGTTCCAGGGATGGGAATGTATGTAGGATTGCCAGATCAAAGATAAGTGTGCAGTTAAATTTGAATTTCAGATAAATCACAAGTGCTTTTTTTGTATAAGGATGTCCCCTACAATGTTCAGGGTATAGTTGTACTAAAAACACGATAATTTTTACCCAAAGTTCAAATTTAACTGGTTGTTTAGTGTTTGTGTTTGTGAAATTAGGCAGCCATAATTTGGGGTTAAAATGTAGAAACACATTCCCGAGTCTTGATTCACAGTACTAACTTAAGTTTATCATTAAGATTCTATTATTTTACATAGAGAGAAATGAGAGGGAGGAGGTGGGGTATGAAAGATGGTGGAATGAGACAGACATCATTACCCTATGTACATATATGATTACATGAATGGTGTGACTCTACATCATGCACAACCATAGAAATGAAAAAGATGTACCCCATTAGTGTACAATGAATCAAAATGCAGTCTGTAAAAATTAAAATATAAAAAAGAAGAGATAATAAGGGTAACTGAAAAAAAAGATTCTATTATTGATTTAAATAAAGGAAAAATTTCAGATGGGAGAAATGTAAAGGATAAAAGGGAAATCCCACAATATTCAACAATAATCACCCAGATTATCATACCTTTAATTTTAGTACACCTACATAATCCTGTATTATATAAATATATAATATCATCATGTATTCCTAGACACATGAGGGAGCATTTTCTTGTAGTAACATCTACCCTGTTTACATTTTTATTGGTGTGGCACTCATTGTGAGTACCCTACCTGTTATGTGTCCCTCTTTCTTATGAACCTGATTTTGTTCAGGGCAGCAATGTGCCCAGTTGAAAGCTCAATTTTTCAACCTACCTCACTCTAAAGGTGAACACAGGGCATCATTCTGACCAATACAAAATAAGCAGAGGTGCCTCTTCCCTCTTCTTTCTTCGTTTTGCCTAGGATTCAGCAGAGATACATGGAGGGGTGGCCGCCATCTTATGACATTGTGGAGAAAAGCCATACATGAAGAATGATGGTGTTGTAACACATGGTTCACAACTGAATGTGATTTTAGCTGATAGACCTACAACTGATTAAAAGACCATCATTTTAGTTGATTGCATATATTTTTATAAACTCATTCAAGTTCTTTATACAAAGAAGTAGGTATAAACCTACATTTACAAAAATAACAAATATTTTGTGCAAGTACATATGCCCACAGGAGAAAGCTGAGGATTTCCCTGGAATGGATGTGAGAACTGCTGATAAAGTACAGTCAGGGTTGATAACTGTGAACCTCATTCCTGAGACTCAAAGACCAGTGAAAAAATACATAGGTTAACAGTCTGGATTTGGGGCCAAAGGATTGGAATTTCAAAGGAAATAAATGTGACAGAAGTTTAGGCCAGACCCCATGGGGTTCAACATCAGTGGCACATCCAGGTCAGGAGCTTCTGAGATTAAAGTTAAAAACACAGACACTTTACAGATTAAAACGGGAATTTCCCCAGATAGATGGACCAGCTATAGAGAAGCAACCACAGATACAGGCTGTACTTCAGGTGCCAAGCAACTACCTAATCGCTTAACCCTCTGCCTTGGTACCGCCTAGTCCCAGACTCCCAAAAAACTGAGTGCAGATATTGGTAAAAATTGTGGCTGGAAGGTTGCTCCCATAAGCCAGCTTCTGGCTCTGCATTTCAACCTGTTTCTCCTGTTACCCACTTCCTTCCAGTGCTGGGTGCCTTAGGATTGTTCAAGTCCCTTTGGTACCAGGTGAGGTGGCACAGTGGGTGTTAGGAATATTCCTGAAAGCGCCCTCCATCCTGGGACAGCCAGCAATCACTCAACTACACTTGGCAGTGTTCACCAACCTCCTTAATGTGTCCTGTGAAGTCCCAAACTCAATGTGTCCCAATTCAACTGCCTCAAATCCAGATCCCCAAAGCACCTATGAGGGAAGAGAAGTTGTAGAAGAAAAGAGGCAACCATTTTAACCAATTGCTATTCAGGTATCTTACTGATGCAAAATTATTTTTTAAAAAAGATATAGGACTTTAGAAAGGACTCATGTGCCCTCAGAAGGGGTGGCAAACTTGAGCGTCTGTCGCATTCGGTAATCCCCTTTGCACTGCTTTTAAGAGAAGAGCACACGGCACATCTGACACACTTTGGCCTAATTTGTTTGCTGCCTAACAATTTGAGAGGAATAGAGTTTTTAAAAGAAAAACTACATATTGTTTTAAAGCTTAGTTAATATATGCTATTGTTAAAATAATGAAAACATGGCGAGACCATTTTTTGCTATAATCCTGCCATTTGGTGTAATTTTATTCAGATAATTGTTATATGTGTGTATTTTTATTTCCTTACCCCAAAAAGGAAATTATTACTTCAAAGATTAAATTTATGAATTTTTTCTCCTATATCATTAAATAGTTTTATGTGTAACAGGGTAATTTTCTAAATAACTGTATAATATTCTGAGATTTCCTCTTATTGGACATTTGGATTATTTTATATTTTGTACTGTAAATAAGGTTGGGGAAAACTTCTTGTACATATGTCTTTTTGTGTGCTTTCCATTATGCATATAATAAATTCCTAGAAGTGAAATTACTGAGTCACAGATATGAAAAATGTGAAAAATTTTATACAAATATATCAGTTGCTCTGCAGAAAGTCTGAATGAATTTGTATTTCTTAAAGAAATGTGCAAGACTGTTTTCCTAAAACCTTGCCAGAAGCAGGTACTATTATTATTATTATTATTATTATTTTTTTTTTTTTTTTTGCGGTACTGGGGATCGAACTCAGGGTCTTGTGATTGCGAGGCAAGCACTCTACCAGCTGAGCTATCTCCCCAGCCCCAGGTACTATTATTTTAAAAATCTATGGTTTTCATGCTTATTTCTCTGACCCTGTGATGCTAAGCACTTTCCTGCATGCATTTTGGCTTTGTAGGCCTATAAATTGTCAGTTCATGCCTTGGACAAAAGTTTTTAATTAGATAGTTTTAAATTAAGGCAATGCATTTGCCCAGATGCATGAACCTTATTATAAGTATCACATTACCATGATTATTTTGCTTTCTTTCCCTTGTCTGCTCTTTTGCTGACTTTTCTTCTTCTCCCTAAAGAAGAAGTGACCCTAAGAACTGCTCTTGAACCCTATTTTCCCCTCATCTCTTAGACTGAGTCATAAAAACTGCCATTTTTAGAAGGTTGAAAAATGGTTGAAGATTTGTGTGGTTAAACCTGCTATATTTCTCTTGGCAGTCGACTTAATTTCCTTCTCCCTTAAATCCAAACCTTTTCCCTCTTTCAAGTATCATTTTTTTATGTGATACTTTTACTGATTCCTGCTTGCTCTCTGTCCTTTGTGACCACCTCAGAAATTTCCACCATTCCAGTTGAGCTTTATATGCACATCTTTCCTGGAACTTCTCCTACTGTCTGGTTATTTCTGTGCTTTCTTTTACATTGAGGTATCATTTACATATAGAAGAATTGTACAACTTGGTGAATTTTTGTGTATGTCTGATTCCATGGCACAGCCACTTAGATCAAGGCACCGTGCATTTCCATCACCCCTGAGAATACCCTGGTGCTCTTTGCCAGTTAGTCACCACTGCCAGCCCCCAAAGGCAATGATTTTTTCCTATCACCATAGGTTATTCTTCATGTCCTTGAACTTCAAACGAATGACATCAAAATCATGTCCTCTTTTGTGTCTGGCTGGTTTTTCTCAGTGTAGTGCTTTGAAATGACATCTGTGTGGTTGTGTCAGTTTTGCTTGCTGTGCTGAATTCCAACGTACGAATGTTTAACAGTTTATGTTTTCTCCTGTTGGTGGATGATATATGGGTTGTTAAAAAGATGCTGTAACCATATTGAACCAATCCTCTGTTCTCATGGACATGTACCTAGGAATGGATTGCTGACTCATAGCATAGGCACACATATGTAACATTAATAACAATCCCCAGCTTTTCTGAAGGTGCCAATCTATTTTATGTTCTCATCAGAAGTCAATGAGAATTGATCTATATTCTTATCATAATTTGATGGTATACACATTTTTTTCATTCTATTGTAAGTTGTTTTAGTCAGTTTTTTTGTTTGTTTGTTTTGTTGCTGTGACCAAAAGACTTGACAAGAACAATTTTAGAGGAGGGAATACTTATTTATGGTTTCAGAGGTCTTGGTCCATAGATGGCCCAGTCCATTGACTTTGGGCCCAAGGTGAAGCAGACTATCATGGTGGAAAGATGTGGAGCAGTAAAGCAGCTTAGTACGTGGAACCAGGAAGCAGAGAGAGACAGCTCCTCACCAGGAGCAAAATATATATCCCAAAGGCTTATCCCTAATGACCCACCACCTCCAGCTATACCCTACCTGCCTACAGTTATCATCCAGTTACCCATTCAAGTGGATTAATGCACTGATTGGGTTAAGGCTCTCGTAATCCAATCATTTCACCTCTAAACTTGCTTGCATTGTCTCACACGTAAGCTTTTGGGGACACCTTGCATCTAAACCATAACATATGTGTAGTGACATCTCATTGAAATCCTGATGAAATAGGTTGCTTCAACTCCCTACTTATTTTTTATTTGATTATTTTATAAAGTGCCTATTCAAGTGTTTTACCCATTATCAGTTATTGTAGTTTTATGATAAGTCTTGAAGTCTGGAAATTTAAGACCTCTGTTTTTCTTTGTTTTTCAAAATTGCTTGGCAATTTTAGGTCCTTTGAATTTCTGTACAAATTTCAGAATAACTAATCATTTAAGAAAAAAAGAATCTGCTGGGATTTTGACTGTGAATTTGTTGGATGGATAGGTCAATTTGGGAGAATTGCTATCTTAAGAGTTTATATATGTACTACATCTGTTTATTTAGGTCTTCTTTCATTATCTCAGCAATGTTTTCGGTGTAAAGGTCTTGCTTATCTTTTATTGAGGGTATTCCTGTGTATTTGATTTTTTATGTCATTGTAAAATGTATTTTACAATTCCTTCTTTCTGATTGCTAGCACGTAGAGGATAACATATTTTGACATACTAACTCTGTATCTTGTTTCCCTCCTTAATTCACATATTAATTCTTGTAATTGCAAATAGGTTTCTTTGGGTTTGCTAGGTATGCCAATATACCACCTGCTAATAAAGAAGTTTTTCTTTTCCCTTTCCAACATTTGTGCCTTTTATTTCTTTTTTTCCCACCATAGTGCACAATTTTGGTACATTTCTTTCTTCCCCTTCAGGTACAATCTGAAGCTTAGGATTGTTTAAGTCCCTTGCCTTGTACCTTTGGTAAATGACACCAGGTGAGTTGGCACAGTAGGTATTAGGAATATTCCTGAAAGCACTCTCTATCCTGGAATAGCTGGCAATCACTCAACTACACTTGGCAGTGTTCACCAACCTCATTAATGGGTCCCTTCAAGTCCCAAACACACAGGGAAAATCCTTTGAGGCAAAGCCCTATTTAAAATACCATGCTAGGTATTTAGCATGGTATTTTAAATATGGAAGATATTAGGATATTAGGAGGATTTTGGTTGATCATGTGAATGATGATGAGGAAAGTAATAAAATTAAACTTTAATTTACTATTCTATATGATCTGTAAACCACCACCAAGAAAAAAGATGCTGGTTAAAAAGCATAATAATTTTTTTTTTTTTCGTGATTTGATGCATCTTGACTTACAAGGGTTATTAGATGTGTATTGGACTCTCCCATGTCATTCTGCCTGGTTTGTGGTTCCCAGTTCCTGGATACTACACTGGTGTTTGGTAGGGTTCATTGTATTCTTCCAGAAGACTCTTTCTAAACATTTTGATACTTCCAAAATAGCAGTGACTACATTTCCCCGGATAGCACAGAGCAGATGGCTCCCTGGACCTCATTGCCTTAAGTCCTGATTCCCCAAGCTTCTGTTGGTGTAGAAAGAAAAAAAAAAAAAATCTGTATTTCCAATATCCCTGCTGTAAAGCCTGGGAAATTTTCAGCCCTTAAATTCCAAAAGCAATGCTATTTTTAGGTGCTATTATACACTTGGAGTTTGTGAGTAAAATCATATTAAGGAGTGAGAACGAGGACTTGAGTGAGTGGGTGGTGGTCTTTCTCTAGGAAGCTGATATTCTTGTAGATTCATGGGACTGTGAAGTGGCAGCCTATAAACTGCAGGTGACTCCCAGGCCGGGAGGAAAATCGTCGACTGGACTTAGATGCCCAGTTCAGCATTTGGTTGCCGTAGCCATTTTTCTTTTATGGATTCCTTTGTTCTTGTGGCTGGAAGATGCATGATGGGTTTGTTTCTAAGGAGTTGATTCCTTTGCTTCTTTGCAAGTACAGATGTGCTGTCAGATGGTTAAGCATCATCTAGCAGTAAGTATTTTAGGCAGTTTTGACTCCTAGGTCACAGTGACTGTTCTCTGGTCCCTCCCCATTCATTAGTTGACCTTTTCTATCCAGTTAAGTTCTTGTGTTGTTCCAGCGCAAACATGTCAATGGTTGTGTTTTTGCTGTTGAATGAATATGGATCATCTTGATAAAAATGAAAGTGACAAGGAACAAACAGAAAAAAAGAAAAGTCAAAAGAATGAGTGCCTTTGTAAATTTGGATTAAATAATACGAATGCAAAAGATTACATTTTTAAAAATACTTGGATTTATCAAATATTCTATACACATGGTTCTCTTAAAGATATACATATTGACATTAAAACATGGTTCTATTTTTGTTTGTGTTTTGTGACTATGATTAATGGAAAGCTTGTACAAAGATTTATGGGACTGTGAAGGCCCTGCAAGGGCACTTTGTCCCAATTACCTGAATTCCTACGACCCAGAAATAATTACTGTTTGTAATCATTTACGATGAATACAATTATTTTCCAAACTTTAAAACAATTATAAATGCTGTTTGAAGTTTTTTTTCTTTTGGCACTTAATTATTTAGTTTTTTCCAGTTTTAAAATATTTGTTCTTCTTAGATATGCATGACAGTAGAATGTATTTTCACATATTATACATATGTGGTATATACCTTATTCTAATTAGGATCCCATTCTTGTTGTTGTATATAATGTGGAGTTACACTGGTCATGTATTCAGATACGGATATAGGAAAGTTATGTCAGCTCCATTCTACTATCATTCCCATCCCCCCTTCCCTTTATTCTCCTTTGTCTAATCCAAAAAACTTTATTCTTTCCTTCCCCTCTCCTTATTGTGTATTAGCATGCATGTATCAGAAGAACATTTGGCCTTTGGTTTTGGGGGATTGGCTTATTTCACTTAGCATGATAGTCTCCAGTTCCATCTATTTATGGGCAAATGCCATAATTTCATTCTTCTTTAAAGCTAAGTAATACACCACATTTTCTTTATCCATTCATCTGTTGAAGGGCACCAAGGTTGGTTTCAGAGCTTGGCTATTGTGAATTGAGCTGCTATAAACATTGATGTGGCTGCATCATGGTAGTATGTTGATTTTAAGTCCTTTGGGTAGAAACCGAGGAGTGGGATAACTGGGTCAAATGGTGGTTCCATTCCAAGTTTTCTAAGGAATCTCCACACTGCTTTCCAGAGTGGTTACACTAATATGCAGTCCCACCAATAATGTTTGAATGAACCTTTTCCCCCTCATCCTTGCCAACACTTATTGTTACTTGTATTTTTGATAATTACCATTCTGATTGGAGTGAGATGGAATCTCAGTGTCATTTAAATATGCATTTCTCTAATTGCTGGAGATGTTGACAATCTTTTCATATATTTGTTGACCATTTGTATTTCTTCTTTTATGAGGTGCCTGTTCAGTTCCTTTGCCCATTGATTGATTGGGTTATTTGTTTTTTTGGTGTTAGATTTTGTGAGTTCTTTATATGTCCTGGAGATTAGTGCTCTGAAGTACAGGTGGCAAAGATTTTCTCCCATTCTGTAGACTCTCTCTTCACATTCTTGATTGTTTCCTTTGCTGTAAAGAAGCTTTTTAGTTTGATGCCATTCCATTTATTGATTCTTGGTTTTACTTCTTGTGCTTTAGGGGTCTTGTTAAGGAAGTTGGTTCCTAAGCCAACATGATGGAGAGTTGGGCCTACATTTTCTTCTAGTAGTCACGGGGTCTCTGTTCTAATACCTAGGTCCTTGATCCATTTTGAGTTGAGTTCTGTGCAGGGCTACTTAATAATTTGTGTGGATATGTTTCCATGCCAAAAATATGGAGCTAATATTTTAATAGTCATTTAGGATTCATATGTGTGTGTGTACAAAATAATTTAAATAATCAGCAATTTGTTAATAGATATTTTTGTAGTAGGTTTTGTTTTTGTTTTTATTATAATTAACAACATCACAATGGATATCCTTGTACATAAATCTTGAATGTTTATCTGATTGCTTCTTAGGCTAATTCTTAGGAGTAGAATTCTAAGACTCAAATTGTATATTATATTTTAAAATTTATGCTGCAGACTTCACTACAGAAAATTTGAATTAATTTATATTTATATCAATATTAAATTGAGAGTATTACTTCACCTGTACCATTGCCAACACGATCTATTGTGAATCTTTTAAAAGATTTTTAAAATTCTATTTTTACATAACAAATGATAATTGTACATATTTATGGGATATAATGTGATGGGTTTTGTTCTATTTTGTTTTTTTTTGGTACCAGGGATTTAACTCAGGGGCACTCGACCACTGAGCCACATCCTCAGCCCTATTTTGTATTTCATTTAGAGACAGGGTCTCACTGAGTTGCTTAGTGCCTTGCTTTTGCTGAGACTGGCTTTGAACTTGAGATCCTCCTGCCTTAGCCTTCTGAGACGCTGGGATTACAGGCGTGCACCACCACACCAGGCTAATGTGATGTTTTGATGCATGTTTGCATTGTGCATAGATTAAATCCAACTAATTAACATCTATAATCCCTCACATTTTTTTTTTGTGATGAGAACTTTTTAAATCTTTTAGCAATTTTGAAATAAACACTATTAGCTATAGTCACTGTGCTGCGTGGTTAGTCTCTAAAACTTATTTCTCCCATGAATTTGCATCCTTTGAATAACATTCCCCTCCTCTCAGCCCCTCTTCCCTCCCAGTCTTTGGTAATACCATTATTACCCCCTACTTCTATGAGTATAGCCCTTTATGATTCGACATATAAGTGAGCTCACTCAGGATTTGTTTTTCTGTGCCTGGCTTATCATAGTGTCCTCCAGGTTCATGTATATTGTCACAAACAACAGAATTTCCTTCTCTTTAAAGGCTGAATAATATTCCATTGTGTATCCATGCTACACTTTTTCATTTATTCATCCAGTGACAGACACATAGGTTGATTCTGTGTCTTGGCTATGGTAAATAGTGCTGCAGAAAACACAGAAGTGCAGATGTCTCTTTGGCATGCTGACCTTCGTTCCTTTGGCTCTATACCCAGGAGTGGGATTGCTGGATCATAAATTCGATTTTTAGCTTTTTGAGGAATCTGCCTACTGCTTTCCATCATGCCTGTATTATTTTTCCTTCCCACTACCAGTGTACAAGGACTCCCTTTGCTTCAATCCTTGCTAATGCTTGTGATCGTTCATCTTTTTGATAGTTGCCATTTTAGCAAGTGTGAAGTGTTACATCACTGTGGTTTCAATTTGCATTTCCCTGATGATAAGTGATGTTGACATTTCTGCACATACCTATTGGCCATTTGTATGTCTTTTTTGAGAAATGTCTATTTGAGTTTTTTGCCTATTTTTAAATTGGTTAATGTGTTTTCATGCTATTGGGTTGAATTTCTTATGTATTTTGGATAACAGTCCCTTATCAGATGCAGATCTGAGAATATTTTCTCCCATCCTGGGGGTCATCCCTTCATGTTGTTGTTTCCTTTGCTGTACAGAAGCCTTTTAGGTTGATGCAATCCCATTTGTCTATTTTTGCTTTTGTTGCCTGTGCTTTTAGGATCATATCTGTGATTATTACCCAGACCCTGTTGCAATTTATTGTGAACCTCAACTTGAACATATTTTTGAATTTTTGTAGATTTGTGTCTGCAGGAGAATTGTAAATTAGTCAGGATTCAGTCAGAAAACATAAAAACACACTAGGTAATTATAATAGCAGAGATTTCATACAGGGAGTGGTTCCACAGATGTTGGAAATCTGAAAGAGCAAAGGAAAAATGCTGAAGTTCTCAGGGATGGTAAGAGCGAGACACAGCCTTCTTCCCCAGGGTGAACAGAGAGTGTTATGGTGGAGGCACTGGAGGAAGGGAAAGCGGACAATATCCAACCCCTAACGCCAGGATGCAGCCGTCTTTAAAACAGGATGTTTTCAGCCCTAAAATGCTACACTAACGGTTGCATTCCTTCAGTTCTGGGTGCAAAGAATATTCTTGATAATTGTTAACTAAACAAGTAAATTGAAATTAAAAAGGAAATGTTAAATTTTTTAATGTCAGAAGCTCTTAAACTTCACAGTTAAATACCAAATACATGCTATGTGTCCAGAAGATTACAAACTTATTCTCAAATTTAACACTAACGTGTAAGTCTGAGTTATTTCATCATTGTGATATTTCATTCTAAGCCTGGTTGGAAAATCACTGGTCCAATTTTTGCAAAGTGAGATTTTCTAACTCAGCTGAGCTGAAGTGCTCATCTCAACTAGGTGGAGGTTATTCGGCTAAAAGTTGAAGAACAAGGACATAAAATGAGAGTAGGTATGACAATAAAAAAAAATTATTTCAAACTTGAGCCCTGAGCAAAGCAATTGTATCCTTAGTGAGACATATTTTTAATTTGGGGACTGGTATACTCCAACCCCAGAGTTTTTCTGATCTGACTTAAATATCCTTTCTCCTTTGGGAATGGTCTCCTGTGGAGATGGACCATGATCTTGGTCCTCTTGGAAAGGTTGGTTTATTTTCCAGTGAACTTTTTGAGTGATAACAGAGGGTTTGCATTGAATGTTCTTAAGTAAGACTTAAGTCCCACCTTCCCTCGGCATTTCCTATCTGTCCTTTTATAAGAGATTTTTTAGTTGGTTGCTTTTTCTCATCAAATTTTTCCTTAAAATGTGCTTCCCTTAATACATATGATATTTATTTTGCCTAACAAGAGCAACAGTTTATATTTTCTATGTCAAGTTTTCTTAAGTTTTGCTTCCCTGAGTTTCCTGTTTGACTTTTGTTTGTACATTTAATAAAAAAATAAAATTTCATATGGCAATTAGAGCTTTGCTCAGCAATTAGAGGATAGGTAATTGGTTTTGGACATGGTAGATGTATGTTCCTGTGAGACATTTGAGTGGAACTGTTGAGTACTTCACTGGCCATCTGGGCTTGGTACTCAGGATTGGAATCTGGCTGCTTTGTGGGTCATTTTTTTGTAATATTAGAAAGTGGTTTCTTATTTATTCAAGTCTTTTCAACTTATCAGTTCTGTAGATGAAGAGATCAATAGTTTATTAAAAACAATATTATGTATTACATACAATATTCCATATTTCATACATATGTTTATGTATGTAAAGTGTATACTGTCATGTATGTAGAGTATAAGCTCCATGGAGGGACGTATATTGGTTAGCTTTGTACCCTAATAGATATTAATCACTCAGAAAATCACCTGGCACATAGAAGTTGCTTTATAAATACTTGTTAAAAATTGAATAATGTTAGGA
Source organism: Sciurus carolinensis (assembly GCF_902686445.1). Classification (NCBI taxonomy): domain Eukaryota; kingdom Metazoa; phylum Chordata; class Mammalia; order Rodentia; family Sciuridae; genus Sciurus; species Sciurus carolinensis. Next base: position 36,818,760 of record NC_062213.1, read on the forward strand.
ATACAGATAAAAGTGTGTAAAAGCTATCAACATACTTACATACTTACTTCAATTAGCCAATTCTCCCTGCCATGGTACTGGGAGATTAGCTAAATTTCATTCATTTTCTCTATATTTGTTGTTATGAGTGTATTGCTTGTTTCTGGTTTTAGGTCTTTAGGAATGTGGCTTTTATTTATTTAGTTAATGTAGCAAGTATAAATTTCAGTCCAAAATTTCAGATGTATAAGCAACATCATGTGTAGTTTATTTTTAATTCGTTTAAATTTGAGATGGAGCATTCACGTTTCAGGATGCTAAAAATGGAATCTCAGCTGTTCTTAAGGCCTCTTTTCTTATCAGTATTGTACCAGAACTGAAATACTTGAAACATAGGTGAAAAGAGGGACCTGGATCTGGGCCCCGGGTCCAGACTTCCTAACTCTGCCACACACGCACTTTGCCATGTTCTCAGACATTGTCATCAAATGGTGGTCAGATTCTACCCCTCTCATTGTGTGTCTCAGACCAACCTAGCTAGGACCACCTATGGCAGATAATCCTTGAAACAACCCATGAAACTTGGTTAAAATAACCTAAATGTGAACATCATAAATGCATTGTTGAACGCAGACATCTGGTTGGACAGCTCCCCTCCAGGCACTGACTCAGGGACCCAGGCTGTTTCTATCTTGTGAATCTACCATTTTCCAGATCTTCAGGGTTCTTTGTTCCCATCATGTGAAAGGAGGAAAGAAGAGTATTGGAGGATGAAGCCTTTGGCCAAATACCACTTCATTTCACTTTCCCTTGGTGAGAACCAGCCACGTGACCTCAACTAGGCACAAAGGGGGCTGGGAAGCGCAGTCCCCTGGCTGAGCAACCACTTCCAAGCAACAGCTCTGTACTGTGGAAGGGGATTCTGAATTTTGGGCAATTGGTCAGCTTTGCCACAATCCTTCTCTTTCTGCTGACATCAGCTAATTTTTGCCCATAAATGTTCCTTTGTTGTCGTTAAGGGCATTTAGCTGATGTCTTTGATGAACTCAAGTTTTAGGAAAAAAAGGTCAGGAAGGAAAACAGTTCACTAGCAACATCACTTTGAACCTTGAAAAACAAGATTTTCCCAAGAGAAGTTAGCTTGGTTACTTTCACGAAGCAAGGGAGAAAGAACTACAAAGAGAAAAAGTACAAGTTAATTTTAATTTTAATGTTTGTGGTGCTGGGGACTGAACTCAGGACCTTGTGCCTATGAGGAAATTCTCTACCAACTGAGCTCTATTCCCCAACCCTAATTTTTAAATTAATTCTTCGTTCATGCAAAAATCGATTGAACAACTACTGTAGACATTGAAATACCCCAATGATCAAGACAGAGTTTTTTAAAAATTAGATTCTTTCAGAAATAATAAACAGAATGAAAGAGATCAGTGGGTGATGGACTCCAGAGTGACTGTGTTCACACAGGGAGGCAACTTTAGTTGGGGTGGCCTGATGTGGCCTTTCTGGGGATTAGAAAGTGATGTTAGAATGAGACCTGAGACAGCAGCAACCCCGAGAATATCCTTCACCGGAAAGTCCTTGTGAAAGAACATTCCAGGCCGAGAAAACAAGTGAAAAGGCCCTGAGGTGGGATATGGCTTGTCCTATGCAAGGAATAGAAGAGAGGCCAGAGTGGCCGGAGCCTGAAGGGATAAACCATGAGGACATGACATGGAGTGAGGCTGCAGGTGAGGAAAGGGCCTGTCTTTCCGGGGTGCACTGGACAGCCACGGGAGAGTTTCCGCAGAGGAGTGTGATGTCTCCCGGGGCCTATCTGTCAGGGTCCAGCCCCTTCCTTCCTGACACCCCTCTACAATGTCCCTCTGCACATACACATGCAAAGAATCATCTTTCTCTCTGAAACAGTTTGATCTTGGGAGGTTGGTAGCCCACAAAATTAGTTCTCATGTATGTCAGAGAGGGAAACGCTGGAAGATAAAGTCCTGATAGAAATGCAGGACCGGGAAATGCAAATACAACTCCACAGAGCAGGGGCCAGGTGGAGCGGGCCAGGAGAAGGATGCTGCATTGCAAAGCTAGATGGAAAATAATATTATTAGAGTAGGAAAGAGAGAAGGGCAGGAAGAACAGCTCTTGGTTTATTTATTTATTTATTTTTATTAAAATTTTTTAAGTTTTAAAAATTTTTTAATTAATTAATTTATTTTTTAATACTTTTTTTATTGTAAGCAAATGGGATATATGTTGTTTCTGATTGTACATGGAGTAACAGCATACCATTTGCGTAATCATACATTTACATAGGGTAATGATGTTTGATTCATTCTGTTATTTTTTCCTTACCCCCACCCCCCTTTTCCCTCTATATAGTCCCTCCTTCCTCCATTCTTGCCCCCCTCCCACCCCTCATTATGTATCATCATCATCTTATCAGTGAGATCATTTGCCTTTTGGATTTTTGAGATTGGCTTATCTCACTTAGCATGATAGTCTCCAATTTTATCCATTTGCCTGCAAATGCCATAATTTTTTTATTCTTTATAGCTGAGTAATATTCCATTGTATATATATACCACAGTTTCTTTATCCATTCATCAATTGAAGGGCATCTAGGTTGGTTCCACAGTCTGGCTATTGTGAATTGAGCAGTTATGAACATTGATCAGCTCTTGGTTTAATAGGAAGGGGGAATCTGTTTGCTGGATGTGACCCCATTTAGTGTTTTTTTTTTTTTTTTTTTTTTTTGGTTGGTGGACCTTTATTTTATTTACTTATTTATATGTGATACTGAGAATCGAACCCAGTGCCTCACACCTGCTAGGCAAGTGCTCTACCACTGAGCCACAACTCTTGACCCTGTTTAGTTCTCAATTCTCTATCCTGCTCCCTCTTTCTTTGAGTGGCTCCTTCCTGCTGCGGGATTGTGAGGTGTAGTCACGCAGCCACATCTGCAGTGAACTCCCAGCTACACATTGTATTAATCATAAGGAGAGGGTGACAGTGATCCGACTTCTGCTGCCTAAAAGGTGCGGGTTTCACTTTCTGTGGCTGGTGTATATTTTTCCACAACTGAAAGTTACCAGTGTGCTACGGGAGCAAGTGGTGGCTGTGATTCAGAAAGATAATGCCTTTACAAGATTCTCTTCCTGGAAAGTTCTCGAGACAAGGAAATTATGACAAGGTCATGTAAGGGCAGTGTGTGTGTGTGTGTGTGTGTGTGTGTGTGTGTGTGTGTTTAGGACAAGACAATTCAGTATTGCTTTAAAAGTACACAGTGGCAGGATGGGAAAAAAGCCACTGCAGGGCTCAGGGTTTTAATAACATTTCTTCAGTGGTCTGATCTGAGCTTGATATCTTGGCCAGGGCTGCAGATTTAGATTCCGTTTTTGTTTTAAAATGGCTTTAGGAGAACTTGAGGTTGGGAGAGAGATTTCCTTGTAACTGTAGGTGTTCCTGAGATCAGTGCTAGAAACAAGCATAAATAGAAATGTGGCCAAGTCCAGGGTTTACAAAGAGGAGAGGTGACCCACGGCTCTCCGTGGGGTAGGATTGGGTAATGGTTAGCAGCACTCTGGGGTGGTTTGATGGGGTCAGCAGATAACATAGTTGTATCATTTTAATTTCTAAAATCTGAAAGATTTCTTTGAGTCTTTGAGAGTCCTCCTTTAAAACAAATAATTTTGCATCAGGCCATTTTCAATTACCACCTCTGCTGCTGAAATTAGTAGAAATGAGCTTGTGGGTACGTTGGTGTCCAGGGTCAAATGGAGTGTGGTGGGGGGGGGCGGAGGAGGTCAAGTGTCAGGAGCCAGGGAAGGATGACATCAGGGACTATCGTCAGGCCAACTAACCTTCTTTAAGAGTTGGGGTTGCACACAGGAAGTCTTTCTTTTTGTAATGTGATCTGAGGACTTTCTCCCTTATTTTAATTTGACAAATTTGTGCATTTTGCATGAGTGATGTGGAGTACAAACCCATGTCACTTTCTCAGACTTCCAGGAAGAATTAGGTGAGGGTTTCTGTTTGGATGTGCCACCCAGTCATGTTAACCTGTTGGGCATGCCGGCCTTGCTCCTGGTCTCCCTTTCCTACCTTGAAAAGGGGATATATTTTTTTAAAAATCGTATCATAATTATAATCAGATGGCTACCTGTGTCCTTCATGGCTGTCCCTCATGCTGTCCCCCATTCCCCAGAAGGCAGAGCTCTGTTTTGTCTTTATATCTTCTCCTAACACCACACCCCACAGAACAGAGATGCATTGAAGAGTCTGTTATCCAACCAATGCTTTAATGAACTCCAAGGTGGGGTTGGACACAAACCTTCTCTCAGCCTGTGCTAAAGCTTAAACTGCTCTTCATAGCAAATAAAGTGCTAAGAAATCAGAACCCATCATCAGATACATTTCAGAAAGAATGAGTGAGGAAGGAGGTTGTGGGTCATCTCAGAGTCCAGAATTACTTCCAAGTCAGATGCGGTGGCACACCCCTGTAATCCCAGCTACTCAGGAGGCTGAGACAGGAGGATCTCAAGTTTGAGGCCATCCTGGCAACTTAGGGCGATGCCACCCCAAAGTAAAAAAAATACAAAATTGATTTCTGGTTCAGGGTTTAATATTATCACGACAGTCCCAGAGCACAGGACTGTGGTATTTATTTATTCATTTTGAACTTTCACCTGGTGGTCTGCCTTTTGATCATTTCAGCATTTATTGCCCTCTGGGGAGAGGGTGGGCAAAGGAAAATGGCTCATTTTGCCTTCTACCTGGGAGGCAGGTCTGCAAGGGTGAATCTAAAAGCTAAAAGAATCCTGGGACTTTTCTGCAGATTTACTTATCTTTCTGTGAATAATTGCAAGTTATAGATATGAAATTATATATAGTTATAAAAGATTAAAAATGATCAGAAAGCCTCCACCCCTTTCTGCTTGGAAATGCAATGGTGTGGAAACATCCTTTTTTAAAAATTTTATTTTAGGGAGGGCGGTGGTGATGTTATATTGGTGTCTCCAATAGATAACTCCTGTAGCCCAGGAAGAACTTGAGTTCGGAAGAGGGGATGCAGATGGTAGAAGAAAAATCTAAATTTTTAAAAATTTGAAAAAGGGGCAATAACCTCTCAGGATGTCTGAAACAAACGTTCCCTGGGGACCTGCCTGCAGCTGGACCCGGGGCTGAGTGGCTGCCCTCACTCCTTCTTTGAGCTAAAAGCAAGCTGCAGATGCCCCTCGCAGGAGGTGGTGCCTCCTGATGGGGTGGTGAAAATCCATGGGCGGATATGAGAAAAATGCTTCACTGATTCACATCAGGACCAAGTAATGTGACTTTTCAGATTAGCAGATTGAAATCTGTTGCATGTGCTCATCATTTCTATTTTGAGCTCGAAGAATAACTGTTTTTTTTTTTTTTTTTTCCTCCTCTGCTCCCCCTTCAGGCCTCAAGGCTCCTCTGCTTTTTTTTTTTTTTTTTTTGGTACGATGGATTGAACCCAGGGGCACCTAACCATGAGCCACATCCCCAGTCCTTTTTATATTTTATTTAGAGACAGGGTCCCACTAAGTTGCTCAGGGCTTCTCTAAATTGCTGAGGCTGGTTTGAACTTGCAATCCTCCTGCCTCAGCCTCCTGAGCCACTGGGATCACAGGCCTGCACCACCATGCCCCATCCCCTTTGCTTTTTAGGCTTTTTCCTTTTGCCAGTGTGAGGAGCCAGGAGTTCATGGCTTGAGGAGTTCAGTTGTTTGCTGGAGTGAGAATTGTCCAATTTGAGACTTTATCATAGGCTAGACTCTACTGTAGAAATTGCAGACAGAAACAGGATTGGGTTCTCTGTAAATGCCAGTTGACCCAGTGAGGGCATGAGCAGATGAGGGAACACATTTAGAACAAAGCACCACCAAAGAATAGAGCATGGGACTTTTTTTTTTAAAGAGAATAGAGTCAGTGCTGGTCACTTTGCAAAGGTGCTTCCCACTGACAATACTTTATGCATCAGCTCAAACACTGTGTGAAGACAGTTTGTGCTCCTGAGTGGTATGGAATTTTTGTATATTTCATATCAGCAGAACACTAGAATTTAGTTTAGTTGCTATAGACAACTGAACTATATGTGTAGCTTACTAGGGTATGCGTGTGTGTGCATGTGCGTGTGCGTGCCTGTGTGTGCATGCATGCATGCATATGTGTGTCTAGTCTCTGTGCTGGCTTGGGTGGTAGTGCAGGTGTCTGGCCATTTACTGCGATGGGACAACTGAGAGAGATAAAACTGCTAAGCTGTTGAATTGCGAATACAGGCTGTTTCTGGTATGTCACGCAAGGGTAGAGAAATAACTGTTTTTAACTTTGACCCTTTATTTTTAGAGAACACTGAAGCTTCAAAAATGTTATTTATCCTTGCTCATACACAATAAAGGGAGAATAGAAGTTCACTGGATTAGACAAAGGGGAATGAAGGGAAGGGAGGGGAGATGGGAATAGGAAAGACAGTAGAATGAATCAGACATCGCTTTCCTATGCTCATATGTGAATATACCACCAGAGGAACTCCACATCATGTACAACCACAAGATTGGGAAGTTAGACTCTGTAAGGCATCTGGCCTCCCAACCACCTGTCAATCTGCGTTCTGCCCGCCTCTCCCATTATAGGAATTTCCGGTTTACATTGCCGTAATCTTCCTGCCTCCCACATTACGTTCTAATATGTCATTGGTCCATCAGTCAGTCTGTAATAATTCTCCTCCGTGATTGGTTCCTCCCAGCCCGCAAAATTTCAATGTCTGAGAAGAAAACCATGCGCCATGTTCTTCTTTTCTTCTTTCCTTTTCCCCCCAGTAGACTCGAATAGTCCGCATAAAATAAAAGTTCCTCGTGTGAGACCTGTGTCTGCGGAGCGTTTTTCTGGGAGTTATTGAGAACCATAACTGCCCCTAACAGACTCCATGTATGTATAATATGTCAAAATACACTGTCAAATATAACTAAAAAAGAACAAGTATAAAATTAAAAGAAAAAAACCTTACTATGAAACATGTAACACGAAAATGAAAGAACAATTGTATTTATGAAAATAGAGGTGCATATATGAACACATCACAATGCATTCCAATTAAAAGATAAATAAATAAATAACTAGAAGGAAGACCAGTAAAATAGAGAAAGGGGATAGGGGGAGGGAGAAAGGAAATGCAGGGGCTGAAATGGAGGAAACTATGGTACCTGCATTTATGAATATGTCAACCCGAACCCCATCTTATGTGTAAGTGTAATGCACTATAAAAAATAAGCAATTCTAGATAAAATGATAAAAAACGTTCTTTCTCCTTTCCTTTTATTGTACACATAAGGGCCACCTTGGCTAACTTTACTAAGTCAAAATGCCCTCCGCTTAAGCTCAGGAATGTGCCCATCTATTGATTTGTGCTGTGTGCTTTTGACTTAGCTCCTCCTTTAATTGGTGAGCTTCAGGGTCAATGACAGTAAACAACGCTCAAGTTTCTATTTCAATTCCCATCTTCAGCCACAGTTTATAAAAGCCTTTCCTCTGCAAAATAACCATTGTCACTATCATCTCCTAGGACATGTTTATGTCTATTATTAGACACAAACTCAAAAGTAATAAATATTCTCATGTTATCCAAGAATGTTCCAGGATGAGCTCTGTTGTTAACAGTTCATTAAGAGTCTCTGAATGAACTTAATTAATAGCTGTAATTACTGGGTATGAAACAGGATAGATACCCGAGGTATTCAGCACACAGTATGTTTAAAATATTAAATTGCCATTTTCTTTCCTCACCACTGCTCCTTTGTAGCAGACACTGGAAGGGACAGGAATGAACTCTGTTCCTCTTGAAGCAGCCAGCAATTTGACCAACCCTTGCCCATCAGGTGCCTTGGAGGATGCAGGCAGGACCTCTATTCTTTTCTCCAGGGTTGGTAGTGGAGTTGGCCTGGCACATCCTTGTTACGTAGGTGAGACAGTGTAGTGGCTAAGAGCAGGGACCCTGGGGCCTGACTGCCTGGGTCTGAATCCCCTCTTTACTAGTAATCTTGGCATTTTACTTAACATCTCTACATTGCTTCCTTGCTTGTAAAATTGGGCCATGATAGTGACTCAGTCTGAGGACAGTTATGAGGGTTAAATAAGCTGATATATGTGGGTTCTTCAAACACTATTTGGCATCTTGCTAGTGCCTCACCAGTGTTTGTCACTATTATTACTCTTATTACTACTAGTATTATTACATTCCAGAAGTGCCTTTATGTTCTGGGATTGACCGAGGAGTCGATTCAGTCATCCAACACAATAAACAGGTTCTTGGAGCAGTGCTACATGCAAGGATTGCACTTGACCCTGAAGTCTGGGAGATTAATAAGATTTAGTTCCTGTCCCCAAGGGGCTCTCCCGACTGTGGAATGCTGTTTGTTTTTTGATCTGAAGCAATTGTAGAAATACAAAGGACTCAACAGATGTTTCAGGAAGGGAGGGCACAGTGCTCATACAAAGGACCAAAAATATAAAGCAGTCAGCTGGTATTATTTGGGTTTGGTAGACGGGGACCTAGTTGTGCCACGGAGGAGTGGGGACCCATCCATTGGTTCTCGCTCAGGCCTCCTTGTCCGAGTGGCACCTGTTTGAGGGCCCTGGAGATAGGTTTGAGGAGCATAACTGTACAGAACAGGTGCTCTGCTCTGAGCACTGCAGCGTGGGGAATGACCTTTTCTGTGTCTTCCCTTGGTGGGATTCCTGGAGCTCCGGGGCTGGAGGATGGAAGAGGAAGGGTTAACTCCAGGGCTGTAGCAGCTGAATCTACAGCACAAACAGCATTTGGGGATGAGATCACTTCTGTTTTGGGAACTTAAAGACAAACACAGTTGCATTTGTTCATGTGATCATTGCCTTGTTTGAGATTGTTTATGTTTGGAAACTCACGTTGGAATATTTATCAGTCGGGGTGCAGAAACCAACTCTGGCTACTTCTGCCAAAAAGGACTCCACCGGAAGGCCATGGGGTGGTCACTGGGATTGAAGGAAAAGCATGGATTATACATGGCTCTGGCTTCAGAAGAAAGTTGGGTAGTTCTGGCATTCCATGTATGAGGAAACCGAGGGATAGTTTTTTTAGGACTCACCTCTGGATGAGTCAGCAGCAACTGTTTTTCATCCTGACGTTCTTCCCTGGAGATTCTAATTCCTGGAAGAGTGAGTTGGCTGGGTCAGTCTGCCCATCCCCTTACCGGAAGACCCACCAAGCAAGCAGCTGAGGAGAGATGGTCTCCAAAGGAAATAAGGTGTGGATGCTGGAAAGGTGGAAACTGACAGCTGTCCACTCCTGACTGTGAACTGACCCTTGGGTCCTCAGACCTCCTTCTTCCTAATTGTTTTGGCCTATTTGGTTTAAGATAGTCTTTTGAGCCTTTAGAGCATGGCTTGGGGTCGTAGTGGATATGTAAGTATCTGAATGGAAGAAATATCGGGAACATGGGGGCAGCAGATGGAGCTGCAGATCCTTGAACATGGGGTTGGGCTCAGGGTGTCTTCACAGTGTCCTGAGGTTAGGAAGCCAGAGATGGGAAAGAGTCTGTCTTAGTCCATTTTGCTGCCTATGACAAAATATCACAGAGTAGTAAATTGACAAGCACAGAAGTTTGTTTTCTCAGAGTTCTGGAGGCTGGAAGGCCAAGATCTAAGGGCCACCATGTTGGGTTGTCTGTTAAGGCTCTTGACTTTCAAGATAGGCCTTGTTGCTGCATCCTCCAGAGGAGAGAAACGCTGGATACCTATGGAGGGAGGTGGAAAGGCAAGCAAGGAAGCTGCATGAGGCTTCTTTGGTGAGGGCTTAATCCCATGGGGAGGAGGTGGGGAAGAGCTCTCATGATCTAATCATATTCTCAAAGCCCCACCTCTTAAGACTGTCCCATTGGCCATGACATTTCACCACGTGAATTTTGGAGGGGATACATTCAGATCACAGCTGTGGTCTCAGTATTTCTCAAACAGGTCTGCATTTTTCTGAGAGATTCTCACTGAGAACTTTAAAATGTTTAAAGTTTCATTTAAATAATGATCTTAAAAATAGGTCCCTTTGCTCATTTATTCTGAATTATCTGCATCATACCTAATACCATAAACACTTATCTTTCTCTTTATTCTTGTTGATTTTCTGAAGCACTGGTACTAAATAGGAATTTGTTTGTTGTCATGGTCTCATGAGAAAAAAAAATAGAAGCAGGCTTAATATAAAAATAAAGCATTTATGTCAAATACAGACCAAATATCAGAGTGCTGTTTTTAGAAGAGAAAAAAAACATTGGGAAGTGGGGTCTTCCCATGGCATGTAGCAACACAGACGTACTAAATATTGAATATCATATTGGGTCAAACTAGTCAGTTCATATTCAAACTGAAAGCAGCAATTCAGTTTCAGCAAACCAGTATTATCCTTTACGTGACACTAAAGTTACTTTGAGTTTTATTGGTGTTGCAGTTTTATTTGTTTGAACTTTTTTTTTTAGTAGTGATTTGAGACTTCAAACACAAGATGTATATGTCATTTTGTATTTCTATATATTTAATTGAATTATTCTCATACATAACTAAAAAGAACCAATAAAAAATAACTTTGGTCAACTCTGGAGGTCCTTGGTGATTTTTTTTTTTTTTTTTTTTTTTTTAAATAGAGAATATCTTATTCTAGAAATGCTGACCTGGGGTTTTTGCTCCTTCCCCTCTCTTACTGTCAGGGGGAGAGTATACTTGCCCACTACAGGGATGCTGGGCTTGGCTATTGGACTTGTTTTGGCCAATGGGATGTTATTACGTGTGAAAGCAGAAGCTCCAAGGGAGTTTATCACTTGACTCCTTGTGCTCTTTCTTTTCTCTGGGAGAAGATCATGCCTCAAGTGCAGGTGACAGTCATGTAGAGGTGACCTGAATCCAGCTGAGCCTAACCCAGATTAGCTAAACTCTGGCCAATCAACAGATGTGTGAGCAAGAAATAAATGCTTAAATTGTTAGGTGATATGGAGAATGCATGATTGTTTTCCATACAGCATTGTTATAGCGAGAGTTGACAGACATGGTCTGGCACATTGATTAGTCACATCCTGGGGCACAAACTTGGGTTTTATTGTGTAATTATTATGTGCCAGTCATTGTTGTAAGTACTGGAACTACAAGAGTGAACAAGACAGGTCACGTCTTAGCCCCTCAGGAGTGTGTATTCTAATGGACGTTCAGTAATTTTTCCTTGACTATTTATGCATTTGATTTTCAAAATTTATTTTTTCCCCTGTTTCTAAAAAGTAAAGTACCTCGACTCTGACATTTTGAGAAGGGCAGGAGTCTAGGTAAATGTGATTTTGTCTACCTGTGGATTTATGTTGAACAGGAAAGCCAGGGAATAAGTTGGCTACTGCTGTTGTCACCATCATCATTAAAACTGCCATTGTTAAGGCATTTGCTTCTCTTGACTCATGTCTAGAAATGTCTAGAAAGAATATAAAAATAGATGAAAAAAGAAGAACATCATCACTTTGTCTACCAATTTCACTCTTGGTTGATTTTGCTTTATACAACGTTTGGACTGGGTTCCGTAACTAAAAATAATCTCCCTGTGTACGTGAAATCTCACCAGGCAGGGTAAATGGCTGTGTATGTGCTTATATTTATGCATGTCTGAAAATTCTGCCGACTATGGAGGTCTGTGGCGGCTGCTCTGGAATGAAAACATAGTCCTGGGAAGGGAATTTGAATGTAATGTTGAATACATTTAAAAATATTATTCAAATGACTGCAAAAGTTCAGTTTTATGGAATTACAACTACTGGGAATCAGTAGCAAAAATTCACATTTCTTTTTTCATGGAGAGCTCGGCAGAAATGCAGCTGTGTACCATAATCAGTTCTAAGATGCCTTAAAGCTACAAAGGCCCATTCCAGGTTTAACACGAAGGAGGTGAGGCTTGGGTGACTAGGCTGGTGCTGAGTAATAATAAAGAACAGGCAATTAAAAAAATCATTAACTACCCTTTGGAATGCAGTGGAATTGGGACTTTTTTGTTTGCTCATCTACTCCTTTTGTCCTTTGGTTAGTGGTCTGACACTCTTCTGGTAATCCTACAGATGCAGATATTATTGCTTTGTTTCCAGATGTAAATAATGCTGCCAAGCCACCTGGAACTGGGAGAGAGTCTTTAGGTATATTTTGAAAACAACTTTCTTAGCTAGAAACAATACTCTATTTCTGGTAAAGAGGTTAATTTTCCCCCTTCCTGATTGAATTAAGTCCATGTTACTAGGGACACAGATGAGCACCTGTAATGTGATCTGGTCAGATCTGTTGTTAAGGCTGCTGGATTTTCCATGCTTGTCTGGCAGCCTCTTGCTTCCTAGGGCCCAGATGCTGTGGCTGGTGTTTTAATTACCAAGCTCTGGGGTTCAGTTTAGAGAGAGGTGTTGCAGGCATCTGTAGCAAAGGATCAACCACTGGGAAAGCTACAGTGAACCTGAGGATCTGTTTCCATCAGAAAAGTCCCCCTGTGCTTGGGGAAGGGAAGAAGTCATTGCTGACCTCATCCCTTACCCCCAAGGGCCTGGGGCAGTGATGCTGGCTAGTGCTTGGACTTGGTAGTGAGGTCTCCTTAGGCTGACTGTCCAGAAAAGCCAGAAATGGTCAGAACCAGAATCTGGGGGTGAGCTTTGCCATAGAACATTGGTTCTCAAAAAGTGCTCTCTGACCACATCTTCTGTATCAGCAGGAACCTTTCAGATATATTCTTCCCTACCCTATCCCAGACTGGAGTACCCAGGCACCCTAAGGGACAGGTTCTTGGCATTGTGCCTTAACAGACTCTCTAAGGGATCCCAACACATGTGAAGCTAGAGAACCACATCCTTAAGGATAACTAAAGGGCACAAATCTATTACCCAGGATCAGTGTGCCCGGGGTATCTGGAGCTCACCATGGAAAAAGAGAACTTTCTCCTTCTATCCAATGGTTAACAAACAGGTTTACAAAACTCATCCATTCATTTGAATATCATGGAGTTTCTGCTATGTGTTAGTTCCTGAACTACATGAAAAACAGGGTCTTGGCCATCAAGGACAGTGGCGTGGGGAGATAATGGAGTTCTTTTAATAACAATTATCATGCTATGTCCACTTGAGGTGAAAATAAAGAGATTTGGGGGCAAAGAACTCACAGGAGGTTGGTCCTTGGGAAGTCTTTACAGAGAAGGTGACATTTGGGGAATTTCAGGGAAGGAAGCATTTCCCAAGTAGTCAAGGTAGGAAAGAATGGTTATGGTTTAGATATGAGTTTTCCCCCAAAAGCTCATGTGTGAGACAATGCAAGACAGTGTAGAGGTGAAGTGATTGGGTTATGAGAGTCTTAACCTAATCAGTGAATTAACTGACTGGATTAACTGGGTGGTAACTATAGGCGGGTAGGGTGTGGCTGGAGGAGGTGGGTCCCTGGAGATGTGCCTCTGGGGTTTATATTTTGTCCCTGGTGAGTGGAGCTCATGCTTTGCTTCCTTGTTGTCATGTCCTGAGCTGCTTTCCTCCTCCAAACCCTTCCACCTTAGTGTTCTGCTTCATCTTGGGCCCAGAGTAATGGAGTTGGCCATCTATGGACTGAGACCTCTGAAACTGTGAGTACAAATAGACTTTTCCTCCTCTAAACTTGTTCTTGTCAGGTCTTTTGATCACAGTAGTGAAAAAGTTGACTCATGTTCTAGGTGGAGAAATACATGTGAGACTCTGTTTGCTCTAATAAGTTACCACAAACTTGGAGCTTAAATAATACAGATTTATTACTCTGTAGATCAGAAATTTGACCTGGGTCTCACTCGGCTGGAATCAAGGTGTTGGTGGCATGCAGATCTTTCTTTTTTTTTTTTTTTTTCTAGGATCTTTCAAACATTTAAGAAAGAGATAGTGTAGGCTAATATAGATATTTTATAGGCAACAGTTGAACTAGATAACTTTAAAAACAAATAAATAGCCTTTTTAAAACACAAATGTTTTTATAAAGTTTGAATCAAAATACATGACAGGATAATGAAGTTTGGTTTACTTAATCCTCAAGGCCCAAGTAGGAAAATGATACCTAAAACTTAAACCTCTCTAAGGTTAGAAGTAGTTTTACAAATACTAGTATAACAAATAATTCTACAAGTATTAGCATTCTAAAATACACCAACCTCAGTCAGGCACCATGGTGCATGCCTATAATTCCAGCAACAACTTGGAGACTGAGGCAGGAGGATGGCAAGTTCAAGGCCAGTCTGGACAACTTAGTAAGACCCTGTCTCAAAGTAAAAAAATTTAAAAAGGCAGGTATACAGCTTAATGGTTGAGTACCCTTGGGCTTAATCCCAGTACTGCCAAAAAAAGTTTTTTTCTTTTTAAGTTAAATAAACGCATGTCTTTCTGAAGGCTTGGGAACAATCCAGCTGAGGGGGCTGTCTGCATCCCTTGGCTGGGGCCTTTTCTTCCACCTTCAAAGTCAGCAATGGCAGATGGATAGAGTCCTTCTCACATTGCCATCTGTCTCATTATTTTGCCATTATTCTGCCCAACACAGGAACAACATGAATGTCTGAAACTGTGGACACAATTCTAAGAAAGAATAAGAAAGCCCAGGGTAGCTGTGCCAGGGCCGGAAGTGAGGGAGAGAGTACTGTGGGAAATGAAATGTGTGAGTGTCCAAATGGGGCAGAGGTGCCCCCAGCCGAGGTCCCAGTTTTAAAGACATTAATGACTGAGTTATGGTATCTACTGACTTTTATTTTGGAAAAGAAATTCCTTTCTTTGTAGGGGGAAAGCAAAATGGGCAGCAGCCACAGGGACAGACACAGATGGGTAGAAAATATTTATTTCATCTTTTCTATTTTTCTTATTTGTCTAATTCACTGATCCAGAAATTTATTGGGTAAACCATTGTGAATCACAGGAGTCCTGGTGCAAAAAAAAACCTTGTTCTTCAATAATAGTGAGCAATTGAATTGCTATGGTGAAAAACTCGTATTCACATTACCTGGGGTTGTGGGGTGGGGGTGGTGGGGTCGATCCAGTATGGACAGTGTCCTTATGCAGTGAAATAACAGTAAATTTTGCTTAGTTTCCTTGTCAACCACATTATTTGACCTGTGTCCTCATTTTATCTGCTTTCCCAGGAGACATATCATAAAAGGGGACCTTGCTGACTGTTTTAAAGTCCCTAAACTTTAAGTCTCAAAGCTGGGAAGTCATCTTTCTTTGTACTCTGGAATGCATTTTCAAATGGTCATCAGTCAATATTTATTGAATACTTATGAAGAACTTTAAGTAGGACATAATGTATACACCCTCCTCTGATCCAATCTTCTTAAAATGTTGTATTGTATTAAAAACCCAGATTTTAAGAACCTGGTATTCAAGTGCTTCATGCTGTAAGACTACTCAAAATGTAAGTAGGTTGTTATTATTAAACCTTTTTTTTCCCCATAATACTTCCCATGGAGAAGGAATGAGAGAGAAGTATAGACAGACAGTGAATGTTGGATGGATCTGAGAGATAAATGTAAAGGTTATGGAATGGGAAGAAGTAATTTTAACCCAAACAAGGAAGAAGGGTAATTCAGAGAAATGGAAAACTTATGGTAACATAGTGAAAGAACATGGATCGTGGAAACATGCTGACTTGAATTTAAGTCCTAGCTTGTCAAGGTAGGTGGAAATGTAAAATAACATTTTTTGAAGAGGTGGGAATTTGACAATTTTAACAATATATGTTTCTAACAGGAATACCATAAAATACACTCAAACTTAACCAAAGATAACTTCTATGGAATATCTGGCTATATATTCGTGCAAACCTTCTTTAAGAGTATTCTCACAGATGTTGAGGATATAAGTTGAGGGAGTCTATAAATAACTCTCCTTTCCTGCCTGAGTCTGGAACTAATTAAGAGACACAGGACCCAGACACATGAAGAGGGAAAAAACCTCTCTCTCTCTCTTTCATACCACATACTCTCTCTCTCTCTATATATATATATATGTGTGTGTGTGTGTGTGTGTGTGTGTGTGTGTATGTATGTATCTGCAGAACAGCTTTATTGCTGATAAAAGCTAGATTGGAGGATGTGTCTTTAGATGTGAGGCTGAGTAGGTTTACCAATTCTAGCCCTATATAAGGCAGTTTTTTGTCAATGTGACCAAAATATCTGACAAGAACAACTTTGAGGAGGAAAAATTTATTCAGAAAGAGATGGGGGTGGGGAGGTTGGGGGGGGCGGGGCAGGGGTGGAGAAGGACAGATGTAGTCCAAGGGCATGCCCCCAGGGACTTACTTTCTCCAGACATGCCCCACTGGCCTACAGTTACCACCCAGTAGCCCATTTAGTTTATTAATCCATCAAATGGATTAATCCACTGATGAGGTTTCAGCCCAATGATTGAACTATTGTCTAAAAGTCTCACCCCTGAACTTGCTGCAGGAGACCTTGCCTTTAAAACATGAGCTTTAGGGGGACAAGTCTAGATATAAACCATAACGGTCCCCTGAGTCAGTTGCAGGCAGTACTGGAATTGGAATGTGTCAAAGGCAGGGAGAGGGCCACACTGTATGCACAGGCAGGTCTGTGGAGAGGAGAGAGGCAGAGAAGGCATGGCCGCTGCTCTTCACCTGTCCATCAGATAATTCCATGTTCCATTCAGCAACGATTAACCTGTACTTCTGCTGTTCCAGGCAGGCCCTGACTTGTCTCAGGCCAACCGTAAGGCTAAACTTAGCCTTTCTTTGCTTTCCTGCCTCAGAATCCACTTAGATTTTTACTGAAGATTTCATGATGGAGTTTGGGGACAGGATGGGGAGTTTCATCACATGCCCGATAGCTTTTTCTACCCAAAAAAGTTCCCAGTAGACATTTCAGCGGACTCTGATTTTAGCTTATCAGTAACTGGTTCTCTTCTCATTCCTTCCTGCCCCTTCCATATCTTTCTGTCTCTCAGTCTTTCCCTTTTCTAAGTCAAATGGGTTTGCTGAATCCAATCTCCTTTAAACTTATAAACTAATACAAGGGACAGTCAATGGTCGTGACCCACTGAAGGTCATTTGAAGGTCATGAAGATATATAAGTAACAATGATTTTTTTTAGACGTATGAGACTGTGGGATAAGTTTTGAAGGGAAAACATAAAAATTAAAACTTCTAAAGCTTACTTTTTTCCTTTTCATTTGGCTGTGGTTTAGGAGAATGTAGTCATAAAGTTCTATAAACTGTAGTGTTATATAGGATCACAGGGTTTCATGTTTTGTTTTTTTCTTTAAAAAAGTGGTCTTTGAATATAAAAATATATTACAAAGATATCACAATGAATCCCATTATTATATATAATTATAATATACAAATAAAAAGAAATTTTGAATCGAATTGAAAAATAAATGGTCTTTGGGGTTGACTTGACTGAGTGAAAAACAATCATGGGAACCCAGACAAGCTCAAATATCAAATATCATAATGCAGGCTATGCTGTATGTTATAGATTACTCTTATTGATTTCTTGTTTTAGCTGTAATCAGTAGGAAAGTCTTCCTATAAAAGTTTTGGAAGAAAAAAACTGGCATCCAGGTCTGACATGTTGTACTATGAAGGTTTAGCAAAGCTCCCACCTGGTCATGTATGAACCATGTTTTTCCTTCCATTTTGAGGCTGTGGAGAGTTCTGTGACCTCCCAAGACATGAAAGGTCTCAAAGCTTGTACATGCCATTCTTTCTCTATTCCTATTGGTAGCAAGTGGCCATTCAGTCATTTCAACAGAGATTTTATTTTAGTTGATGTATTTGGAGGGCTGGCTTGAGTAAGGGGCCACATAAGGCATTGGGAACCCAACACCAACAAGCTCTCATTATGGCTCCTGGCACTGCCTGCCAATGAACTGGCTGCCTTTATTCTAGCTTCTTTCAGGCTGTTCCCTGGTTTGAAACAATAGTGATGGGTTTCCACCAAAAGTTCTTATCTTGTCAGTCCTGAAATCCTACCTCTTGTCTTTGCTTCCATGTTTTTTGATAATCATCTGCAAGATGTCTACTTCTGGTCTCTTCTTCCTCCCACCTCCTCACCCTGGGCTTCTGTGCTCTCTCCTACTGGCCTCCTTTCAGTTAGCCATGCACAGCTTCCTCCTCCTTTCTCAGGAACTTGGACAGTGTTTTTCTCCCTGCTAGAGGGCTCCTCCTTCTTCCTTTGCCCTGGATAGCTCCTGCACTATCTGGAGCTATCTGGAGCTATCACACTTCAGCCTCATGTTAAGTGACCACCTCTAAGGAAATCTTCAGTACCCTTTCTCACTAGGACTCTTGCTTCCCAGAGTGCCAGTGTAGCACTTTGCAGTTGTAATTTGATGTTTACTTGATAAATGCTTATTTCCTCCACTAGATCATAGGATAGAATCTTGTCTATTTATTTTCACGAGTAATCCCAGCACGTACTACGGTAGACTCTCAATAAACATTTGTCAAAGAATTAACACAGACATGTTCTTGCCTTCCAGAAAATTAAGATATGGTGTGGTAAATAGTGTCTGTCATAGAGGAAATATGAACTATTGAAGTAAATAGGCAGGGTTCCTACCTCAGACTTACAGATGGTCAGGGAGGAAGTATAAGTAGTATATAACACAGTTAACAAGCACTGGCTCTGGAATCAGGAAAATCTTTGTTCAAATCCTGGTTTTACCTTTTCTGAGTTTGCTGTTCCTTGGAAAAGTCACTTAACCTCTTTTTACCTCAGTTTCACAATCTCTAAATAATAAGTCCAATAATAATATATGCTTAAGTCTGGAACTCTGTTACATATGGGCTGGTGTATGAGTTATTTACTGCTGTGTAACAAATTGCCCTCAAAGTTAGGTGCTTTCTAGAACAAATATTTGTTATCTTATATAATTTCTGAGGGTCTGGAATCCAGAAGTAGCTTAGCTGGGTGGTTCTGACTCAGGGTTTCTCATGAGACTGCACTTAAGTTATTAGTTAGAGCTGTAGTCTCTAAAGATTTGGAAAGGACTGGAAAATCCACTTTCAAGTTCACTTACATACCTGTTGTCAGCAGGCCTCATTTAGCTCCTTGCCTAATGAACCTCTCCATGCAACTCCTCAAGATGGTCTGGATGAGGATCCAAGGGGATCCAAGAGGAGAGATGGGAGCTGTAGTCGCTTATAATCACATCTCAGAAGGTACATGCCATCATTTAATTGGTCATAGAGACAGATGGGATTGATCCTGGTGTAATGGTGGGAGAGAATTACAGAATTGCAGAAGGATAATTACTAAGTAATTCTAGAGAATTATTAGAAGGTGAGATTGTTGGGGTCTGTCTATCTTGGAGGCTGGTTACCTAGGTGGTTAGATCTCAAGGGTACCTGGGATTAGTCTTCGCTTCAGCCTGCTGAGATTGCTCTGAACTGTGAGTGGTCAAGCTCATGGGTAAATATTTTTAGTACTGGTGCCCTTAAACTCTGATATTTTTAATGGATATCTTGTACCCTGGTGCACTAGATCAGCAGGGAATACTGAAAGCTGTCTCAAGGATACAAATATCTCTTTTTAATTTTATTTATTTTTAATGCAGTAGAATTTTATTATATTTTCAATTGACAAATAATTGTATATATTTATGGTGTACAAGGTGATGTTTTGATACCTGTACATATTATAGAACAATTAACTTAAAGCATTTAGCATACCCATCACCTCAAAATATTTATCATTTCTTTGTGGTGAAAACATTTAATATTTTATCTTTTAAAAGTTATTTTGCTCTTATAATACATTAGTATATCATTTATAATGCATTATTAACTTAGCTCCAGTCATCTGAACTAAGAAGGTCCAAGGTGGAGAAACTGGAGGAATTGGATGGAATCCTCAGTTCTTTCTGGTGATCTCAAGGGCTGAAGGTGTTTCTGTGGGTCCTTGGTGGTCACATGGCTGCTGCTCAGAGGTCAGCTCTATAAACCTTCATGCGGGGAAGTTCTATGTCCTTTCCTTTCCTGGACCCGACTTTTGTTCTTTGTCTGTGAATGGTGGTAACTCTTAGTTTTCATCTCTGCCAACCCCATGACAGTTGCAGACCACCTCATGAGTGTGCTGTGAGGAATCTGTGAGGGATGCCTAGAAAGTCCTTGATGCTGCCCAGCACAGACTAGTCCAACACCATCAGTCCTGATAATTGGAGTAAGAAACGTAAGAACCAGGAGCAACAGGAACCCGAAAGTAGGAACCAGCCAGATAGGAGGGAGAATGTTCCAGGCAATAGGTAAAGCATGTGAAAAACCCAGAGGTAAGGGAGAAGAGGGTAGAGTGCTAGAGGAATTAAAGGTTTTTTGGTGTGTCTGGCCATGGGGTGCCCACAAATGAGACCAGATGCATGAGCAGGGGCAGATCACAAAGATTCTTATAGGTCAATTTAAGAGGTTTTACTTGAGTGTAAGGGTTGTAGGGAATCTTTGAAGGACAGGTGATAGAATCTTAGTGAAGTATTTATGGTGGTTCCAGTCACACTCTATTTTCTTAATAAATTCAAAGTTTGCATCTCAAAAATAAAATAAACATTTGAAATGATGGCACCATTGCCCATGGTATTATTTATAAACATGAGTAGATAAAAAAAATTCTGTTACACCTAATGTTTAAGAAATCAAATGAAGTATTTCTTCATGAGAATCACACTGATCTCATTGACTGAGAGATCCCTGACCCCTTGCTGAGTGGCTGGACATGGTAGGTGCACAATATTAAGATCACAAGTCTTTGGTGAGATAGGGGAAGAGAGTAAAGGAGCCATAACTCTTTTGGTTTCCACAGCTCAGGGAAACTGGCCAAGATGGAGGACTCTAGTCCATGGGGTGCCTGGAGTCCTCCCCTCCTCAATCTCCACATAGAGCCTGGGGGATAATTTGTTCAATTGTTCATTTGCCCATGCATCCATTCTTTCAAACATACACTTACTACATTCATTGATGATGAATTGTAGGCATGCAAGACAGTAATGAAAACTGAGGGAGGTGTGTATTATCCCCCTCTTACAGATCTCAAAGCTGGTGCCCCAAGAAGTCAGGCAACTTTCTCAAGATCCTGTAGGTAATTAAAGGGGGTAACCTTAGAGTTGTGCCTCAGGATACTTCTCCCAAAGCTCAAGTTCATCAAACAAATGAGCAAAAGTGAATGTAATCCCTGTTGTTTTTACTAGTAAAGTGATGCAAATTTCTTTGTTGAAATGTGAGAAAATAGACAATGTAGTTAAATCCTTCCACATGTCTTATGACGTTTTTGCTTTAGGATAATTTTTGAGAGGTGGATTTCTTTAGTTTAAAGGCACATGAAATGTTAAGTCTTGAAAAATGTGCCTGGCAGAGGACCAAATTACTTTCCCAAAATGTGTATTCATGCTATGAACCTGTCTCCAAAAGATAACCAAGGATGTAACAAGACACACCCCTGCGTCTTTGTTTTGTACCCATCTTGTTTCCACTGTCTGAAACTTGAAGACCTCCATTTTGATTTTAGACAATAGGGAGTGGGAAAAATAAGAGTCTAATCATACTTTGGTTCACTAGGAAATAAAAAGAAAGCAACAAGAAAGGTGAAGAAGAAATGAGATTTTAGTTTACTTTTGTTCTATCAACTGTTCATTGTGAAATTTTTCACAATGGTGTGTTGTGTGTTTAAGAGCAGTTCACGCACCAGCTGACAATTGATCAATTCCCATCATTTGTTCTGAAATTATCTAAGTACCACCTTTGTTGATACACTTGGTGATTATTTCTGTCAGTTCTGCAAACCTGAGTTTAGCTCTGCAGCCCTTTAAGTTACTCTTCTTGGGCTGGTTGACAAGGTGAGTGCACCTTCAGCTGTCCTAGATAGTGACAGATAGCTCTTCACCATGGTCCTACAGTCTCTACTCCTGTCTGCAACGTGGAAGAGCTCTCTCTTCCTTGCCTCATCAACACTTGGTGAAGTTTAAGATTTTTAAGATTTTTTTCTGCAATATGATGGGGTCATAAAGACATGTACTAAGGTTCTCCAAAGAAAACAGAGAGAGAGAAAGAGAGAGAGGCATATACAGTCATCCCTTAGTATTCTTGGGGGATTGATTGGAGGACCCTTGCATATACCAAAATCTAAAGATGCTTGAGTCACTGTATAAAACGGTGTACTATTTGCATATAACCTAGGCACATCTTCCTATATACATTATCATTTCCAGATTATTTATGATACCTAATTAAGTGTAAATGCTGTGTAAATTATTGCTATGTTGTATTATTTAAGGAATAATGACATTAAAAAGCCTATACATGTTCAGTACATTTTCATGTATTTTTTTGGTACTGGAGATTGAACCCAGGGGCCCTTAACCACTGAGCCACATCCCCAGTCCTTCTTTGTATTTTATTTAGAGACAGGGTCTTATTGAGTGAGTTGCTTAGGACCTTGCTAACTGAGGCTGGATTTGAACTTGCGATCGTCCTGCCTCAACCTTCTGAGTTGCTGGAATTACAGGCGTGAACCACCATGCCCAGCTACAGACACAATTTTTCCCCCAAAATATTTTATTTTGAGGTTGGTTGAATTCAAGGATGCAGAATCCATGAACACAGTCAACTGTGTGTACACACACACACACACACACACACACACAAAGAGAGACTTTAAAATATTTGCTTATATATATATTTTAATAGTTGGAAAAAATAAAAAGTGTTCATGATATGTAAAAGTGACATGAAATTCCAATTTCAATATCTACAGGTTTATTGGAACATAGCCACACTGATTCATTTTTATCTTCTCGTGACTGCTTTGGTGCAGCAACTGCAAAGCTGAGAACTTTTGGCAGAGACTGTGTGACCTGCAGACCCTAAAACATTTACTGTCTGCTCCTTGCAGGGGGAGTGTGCTTAAGTCTGTTCCTTTCCAAATGTAGAAAAACAAATCAAAGAGGTGAGCTTTGGCGTAGTTCACTTGGGAACCTGGTAGCAGGTGAGGGAAGAGACAGGAGACCAGAGTAAAATCAAGCTCCTGATTGGGTGTGGATTTAACCACTTCAAGTCCTCCTTAACTTCCAGGATAACACAAGTGGGAACACTCTGGGAGGGTGGAGTGTGAAAGGCAAATGCCTGCAGAGTTGTTATCAGAAGGTCCTCATGACTATGCTGGGGTTCAGCAGCCAGGAGGGAGCCTGTGAATGGAGGTCTGTAATTTGTTATTTTCTTTAGACCCAAATGCATTAGATAAAAAGGGTATAACCCAGTGGGAGAGTTTCTCCTTTTATTTTTGATATTCTCAGGCTGCAATCTTCTCAACTGTTTCGTCAGGATTCATCTGCAGTAATTACTGAGATCTGAAGTACATGTTATCAATATGTCAGAAGAACTAAGAAACCTTTCCTTTCAAAATAAAAAAAAATTATCTTAAGCTGCCAACCATGAAATACTTAAAAATCAGTTCTTTGTATAACTTTTAAAAGTGCTTCTGAGAGAATCTTCCTGTTTACCTTGCTGCTGATAAAAATTCAAAGAACACAAAAATTCAACTTCTTTGTAGATACACAAATTCTGGAGGATACAGTTTTCTGGGGCAAGTTACAGTTTAGAAATGTTCCTTCTGCTCATTTGGAAGTCCTACTTTACTTCAACTGTTATTAAAATTTATTTTTCAACATAGCTTCTCATTATTGTTCAGGAAGAATGCTTTAGAAATATGGTATGTTCCAGAAATCTCATGTTTTAAAAATATGAAACTAATGGAACATTGTATTAACCTGACCCACTGTAGTTCCAATCCACAGGGCACACTGTGATTTTTTACATCTGTGTTCTGATAGCCTGGTTGTGGGCTGAGGCTATTCAAGGCTCCTTTTGAGACGGTTCCAGTATTTCTTCCTGTTGTCTTTAATCTATTGCCATTTGGGGTACAGTGCTACTGAATGAGAGTTGATGTAGAACTCAGCAGTCCTGGAAAAGCAGCAATGGTTGAGTTATACTAGTTCAGTGGACGAAAAGAAGAATCATGGTATGGAGAAAGTGGCTTTATGGTTTCATAACAAAGAAAAGTTAGCATAAATTCTCAAGGACGATTGAGGTACTCTAGGTAAATTGACAAGATTAGAAGCTCCTAGTTTTCTTTGGGGAACACAGTGCTATTACCTAGCCATTACTGAACTCTTATAGATATCCTGCACCAAGACCTGTCCTTGTCCTTTTATGTATCATATCATTTATCCCCAACAAAACATTCTGGATGGTAGTTCTTACCAGCTGCATTTTTCAGTTGTAACTTTAGGCACTAAGAGGTTGAACAACTTGCCTAAATTCATGCAACTCCTAGGGGTGCAGTCAAGATCCAACTTAGCACCTGGCTCCAGTGAATCAATGAGGTCAGCTAATCTTTACATGCAACTCAAAACAAGACCTGGAAGAAAGGTGCCTGCTCGGGCTTGTTGGGGGCATTTGAGGGATGGGTTGTTGAAGGTTGGTCCGACCATCACATTCAGGCTTTTGACATTACTTCCAAATGAGGGTATATGAATTCATTGTGATTTTTTTGGTGATGTTATACAAAAGATTACTTTTTTGCATATATATTTAGTATATACTAAACAGTATATTATATATATAAATTATATGTAAAAGAAAGATTTACTGTATATGAAGTATATACTATAAAACATGTAAATATACTCTTTTAAAACTGTAGTCTTATTTTTGGTAAGATGGGAGTCTTAAAAAATGAAAGTGCTACATTTCTCTCATCCTCTGATAGGCCCTATTTACAAAGAAACGTGAATTTCATGTTCTTCAGATTTTTGTTAGCATATTATGAGTAATATTATTACTTAATACATAGAACAAACCAAATCCTTGATTAATGGGTAATTATTTTAGTGTTCAGCATCTCATCTTGTCATGCCATTTCAGTTGTGTAACATTAGCTCTGCTGATTTAAAACATTCCAAAATAGATACATGGCTAATTCTGGACTGAATGTTCTCAAAAACAAGAGATTATTGTTGAGCATGGTGGTACACAACTGTAATCCTAGAGACTTGGGAGGCTGAGGCAGAAGGATTGTAAATTTGAGGCCAGCCTCAGCAACTAAGTGAGACCCTGACTCAAAATGAAAAGTAAAAAGGGCTATGGGGGTAGCTCCATCTTAAGAACACCCCTGCGTTCAACCCCCAATTCCAAAACCAAAACAAAACAATGCAACAATAAAACAAAATCCCCAGGGAATTATTAAGAGAATGAAAGTTCACAGAATTGGAGAAGTCTTTGTAAAGTACATATCTGATCTGTAAAGTAAAAATCTACAAAGAAGTCTTAGAATGCAACAATAAAAACTATCCAATTAAAAAAAATGGGCAAAAGATCTGAATAGATATTTTGCCAAAGAACTTATACAGTTGGCAAGTAAGCATATGAAAAGAGTCTCAACATCCTTTATCATTAGAGATTTTACAGTTCAAACAAGGAGATACCACTACACACCTAAAATCTAAAACATTGGCACCACTATAGCTGGCAAGAGTGTGGAGCAATAGGAACTCTTAATCATTTCTGGGGTGAAATAGTCCAGTCATTTTGGAAAGCTGTTGGCAATCTCTCATAAATCTAAACATACTCTTACCATACGATCTAGTAATCACACTCCTTAGTATTTACCCAAATGAATTGAAAATTTAGGTACACTAAAAAACCTGAACAGGAATGTTTCAGCAGTTTTATTTATAATTACTAAAACCTGGAAGCAACCAAGACGTCCTTCAATAGGTGAATGGATAAACCATGGTACATTTGTATAATAAAATACCACTTAGTGACAAAAAGAAGTGAGCTATTTTGCCATGAAAAGACACAGAGGACATTCAGATGCATATCGCTAAGTGAAAGAAGCCAATCTGAAAAGAATACATATTGTATGATTTGAACTCTTAAGACATTGTAGAAAAGGCCAAACTTTAGAGATAATAAAAAGGTAAGTGGTGGTGAGGGGCAGGGAGACAGGAATTTGTGGAGCACAGGGGATTGTTGCGCAGTGAAACTATTCTGTATGACATCATCATGGCGTATACCTGCCAGTATACACTTGTCAAAGCCTACAGAATGTGCACCACCAAGAGTGAGTTCTGATGTAAACAATGGACTTTAGATTTTTAAAAATGTATCAATATTGGTTCTTCGATTATTTGTACATATATCCTATTAATGCAAGATGGTAGAGAAAACTATGGAGTGGGAAAGGGGGAAAAGGGATGTGTATGGAAACTATTTTGTGCTCCATTTTTCTTAAACTGACAGCTGCTTTAAAAATAAAGTCTATTGATTTAAAACAAATGAATAGGGATTATAAACTTAATCTATTAACCCTTCTTGTTAACATTCATTAATTTTTGAAATGTTCACCCTATTTATAAAAGAATAGCAATTCACCAATTTTTACATAACCAAAAGTGATAATTGATTGGAATATATATTTTCCATTGTTACATTCTGCTGAAATATTTGTGGAGCAGAATGAATAAGAATGGGCTGGATGAAGGAATGGAGCAGATCAACCCAGAGAAGACTCATGGGCTCTGCAAGCACTCTGAGGGAGCAGGTGAGGCCTTAGCAAAGGGTCAAAGGTTTTTAGGATTCCTATTCTTTAGAATGGAAGAGTGTAATTGTGGTATAACCAAGAGGAGGCGGGTGGTGAAGAATACTCTGCCAATCAACCAGCAAAGATTTGCTGTGACAGGCCCCAGGCATACAGGTACTCAGATAAATGTGGTCCATCCTCTTGAGGACTTACAATCTGGTGATTTTGAGCATGAGATTGGGGTAGACAATCTTGATTTTGATTCTGACTCTGATGCCAACTGGCCATGGAGTCTTGGATGATTCACCCAAGTGATTTCATCTCAAAGTGGGGTGAGAGGTCATACAGACCACTGATTGATCTGTGAGGAGTGAATTAAGGTATGTGAAGCTCCTCACACTTATAAGCATACAAATTATAGATAACTTCCTTCCCCTGCCCATGGAATTGGAGGAGCATCAAGACTGTTGAAGGTATTGTACTTCTTTATCCTAACGGTCATCATTGACAACTCAAAGCATGAAGTAAAGAAAAAGTTGGGTTAGAGACCGCTGTGCAGTGGAGAGTAAAAGTCAGTGTTAAAGGTCCTTTAATTGCATTTGACCTGGTTCAAGCACTTGTCTTTGGAAAGTCTCCATAAAAGGTATTCTTTAAAGTAGAAAAATGTGTGTGTGTGTGTGTGTGTGTGTGTGTGTGGTGTTTTATCTGAAGGAAAACAAGTAAGGAAGCAAAACAAATTCAAATTCAAAACCCTTATTGAAACCTCTGACACACGTGCACACACATGCACACCATGCATACACAACACATTTGGCTCAATTCAAATAGATGGCAGCAAGCAGTTCTCTGCCTCTAAAGATCTCCTACATTGGCATGAGACCACTTGCTCATCAAGTCAAGAGGCCACTTTACATATCTCCTCTTCTCCTGCCCTGGGAGTGAGGAGGCTGCTAACCAGAGTCCAGAGAAAGAGACTCTGAGCGGTCAGCAACAACAATGGACACAAGAGGCCATTCAGAGGAGACCAGGCTAGGAAGCCACGTCTGAGTTAGCACTGGATGGACAAAGGGACACTTATATGCTATTGAGAGGTGAATGCTGGGGCAACATGATTTCCTTTACTGAGTTCTATTTTCCCACAATATTGTCTGCTTTTATGGCAATTGCTTTTGTGGAGGAAGGGGGGGGGGATTACTTGAACATTCTGTGTCTTTAGTGAAGTCTGAATATCGGTTTGATTTTTTTTTGTCAAGGAAGAACAACAATTCTGTGTCCAACATGGAGCCCTTGACATCATTATTAATGAATTAATTAATTGTTGTTTTATTTATTTTTTGCCTTAGCTGGAAAGATTTAGTCAGGCTTCTATTTCAGAATGGGTGCTTAAAAACCTTTATTCTGTCAGTTTTTTTCCCACATGATCTTTACTCTATATGATCCTTAGATGCCTCACATTGTCTAATCTATAAACTGATCAAATCTTCTCAGAAGTAGGCAAGAATAAATCTCAAGCAAATGTAAAAATAGTATCTTACCCTCAAGGGGCAGAAAGTCTCCAAACCATAAATATAACTGAATTGTAGCTCACCTCTCGATTCCCCTTTTATTTAAATCACCAGTCATTTGTTTTTAGAACAGGAGGGATCCTCTGTCATAGATTTTTCCTTCCTTCAGGGGCCATTCTTGGGTACTAAGTGGAGATATTTTTAAATGATAGAGAAAAGGTGATTTATTCTCAAATCTCTCATACAGTTTATTTTCTTATTCACTGAAATGAAAAGCACACACACATAAGGCCAGTGGATTCTGTTGTGGGAAAGAATATAGCTCTGCTCTGTGCCCTGGAAGCTGACCTGGGTTTGAATCTCAATTCTGGGGCTTAGTAATCATGTCATTTCAGTTTCCTCCACTGAAAAATAGGAAGAATAATAGCACCTACCTGGTAGGATAGCTGTAAGAAATAAATGACATAAGGTGCACAGAAAGGGTTTAGACCCTTGAAAAATGCTCAGTGAATCGCATCTTTTATTGGAATTTTTATTGTCAGAATTATGTGGTCCTGTGATAAATGCTCTTGATCTGCACCAATATAATAACTACATGTCACATGTAAGTATTTACATTTAAATTAAGATAAAATAAAAAACAAAATATTCAGTTTCTCAGTTGCTTTAGCCACATGTCAAGGGCTGTCCTACCCTTGGCTGGTGGCAGCTGCATGGGACAGTGAAGATACAGACAGAGCTCCTCATCGCCCTGGAAAACTCTGTTGGACAACACTGCTCTGCAGTCCCCTTGACAGCACTGAGAACGACTAGGCTGAGTCTGTCAAATACCAACTTATCGATGAATGAACACCAGGTCAGATAGGACCTCTCGACAACATTTTTAAAAAACACGGTTAGTGAAACGAATTGAAATAAATCTATAATAGAAAAAAATGTAATCAGAGAGTTAGATGTTGATTGATCTGGTAAAACTCCTTTGGCAGCAGACTGTATTGCTCTTCTTGTTTGTAAAAGTTGCCTAACAACATGTGTGGGGAGTACATGCTTGATATGTGGTTCTGACAGCAGCTCAAACAGGTACCAGGAGGTGGGTGGAATACTGTAGAAAAGCCTGGCATCATCTTGGCAAAGGACTCCCCCCGCACCAGGAGGATACTGTAGGGACTTGGGAGGATTTATCACACGTTCTTTTCAACCAATGAAATGGGGTTTACAGATACTTGGTGCAACATCAGGAAATATTCACCCGACAATGAATTATTTTAATTTGGTGGACAGTAAACTCTGACCCATAAAATAAATTTAACAACAGTATTGCTTAATAACAAAATACCTGGAAGAATTTTGAGCACAGATGCTAACTATTGTGGAGATTGGATAATATCATTTGAAAGTTATCTAAGCACTTAGTTTCTAGCACAGTGCTTACCATGTTAGGCTCAGTAAACATTGGTGAACTTTGTGAGTTCCTAGAAATGGTTGGCAGAAACCATGAAATGCAGCATTGTTAAACAGTGGGTGGAACCAGTTTGTGATCATAGAATCTGTTTAGTGGGTCATGACCAATAGTTAAAAAATAAAATGAAGTGAAATAGATTGGAAAATGATAGAGTATGTTGCATGTATTAAGGAAAATATTGGAATATTGCTTCAGATATATATGTATGGACATACTGAGTCACAGTGGATTTTTTTTTTCTCCCACAGATTGTGGTAAAAGATGTTCCATAACAAGGGGTGTAGAGAAAATTCAAGTATCAGTTGGATAGTTGGTTGTTAATGATAATGATGAAGGCAAGAACAACAATCTGAGTGTTTATCATAGACCAGTGTTTTTTTTTTCCTTGAACAAGTCACATTTTATTCCACAATGCTATGTGTAATTCAGTTATGTAATAAAGGAAAAAAAAAGGATTTTAATTTCATCTTCATAAACATCCAGGAAGATAGGCCATAATATTCCAGTTTCTGTGTAAGCTATGCACTTTGCAGAGAGGTTAAAGTGCCATTCTCAAGGTCACACAGCTGGTAGAAGTTGAGCTGAGATTTGAAGTGCCTCTCTGCCTCCAGGGTTATTGAACGAGAATCGCCATGTTTTCCTCTAAGGCCTTTTGAACAAGGCAGTTCTCAACCCCTTAATCACTGCCCGATGACCCTGCCATCAGAGTACAGCTAAGAGAAGCAAAAGGAAATGAAACTAAACTTGACTCCTGTAGCCATAGGCCCCTGGTCTCAATGGCAGGTGTGCGTTACTCTAGAAAGCCCCGAGTTTAGAAATACAGACAGGCTGAGTGTGGTGTGGAGCATTTGCTGACTTTTTTGTCTTGGCGCTCTCGTCCAGTTCCTTCATTCTTTTTTGCACTGCTGTTGTCTGGTGGGGGACAGTGCACTGAAATCTACGGTGTGCCAGCCACTGTTGTGAGCACTTCCCACGCAAGGACACTCGAATCCTCACAGACACTGACCGAGAGAGGTCCTGTTAGCATCCTGGTTTTATTAGTGTTCAAACTGAAGCCCATAGAGGATCAGAACCTTCCCCAATGTCACACAGCTGCATGTGGCAATTCTGGACTTCGACCCACGTAGACCTGCTCAAGATCCACACTCTAACCAGGACGCTAAGAGCCTCTTATATGTGTTTGAGGAGTGCCTCTTAAATTTTCCATACTCCATTCTTTGGGCACCGTTCTGAGTCCCTCTGATTGCCCCGGAAGCGCTTTTGAACTTGCAGAAATGCCCGCTCAGTATTGTCACCCTGTCACTCTCCTCTCCTGCTAACTCCATGAGTGGAATGGAGTTGACTCCTTCCTTCTTAGCCCTGTAAATGTTGTGCTGATGTTTCTGTCGGCCCAGAGAAGCAGTGTTCCAAATGCTCCTATCTTTCTGAGCACATTTATTTGTGTCCTCAAATTCTGTAGTGAGGATTAATTATTTTTATTTGTTTAATCATAACTTTACAGCATCTCCAACTACCTTTTCAAAACCTCTCCTCTGTATCTTCCAGTTTTTAAAATCACTTAAATTTATCCACCTTAAGTTTTTAAAAAATAATTATTTTAAAACAATTTATAAGTTATTTTCCTGAAGATTGTTTTAACATGATCTACTGAAAACGAAAGCTATAAATGATTGCAAATTGAAATTCCAAGTGTCGGTGCTCAGAGATTCTGGGAACATTTTAATTTCAGCCATTTGAGGTCAATTAGAGCCTGAAGCAATGCTTAAGTGGTTTTTCTTCCTAATAGAAAAGGTAACCAGAGTCTCAGAAGTTAGGAGTAGTCACCAGATGTCTTCTTTTTGACTTGGCCATTACTTCAGGTAGGAATAGGCAACAAAACAAAACAAAACAAAGAACAACAAAAAACAAAAAAAAAAAATCCAAAAACAAAAAACCAGAAGAGCAGTTATGTAATAGTCTCTTTCCAACTCTTTCTTCCAACTCCAGCCTGATTTAATACAACATATGTAGTTTTTAAAAAAATTTCTGCCTCTATTGGAGATGGAGAACAGCTGCTTACTATCCTCCCAACAGTTTTCTTTCTGCATTTTATACTTTAGGTCTTAATAGTCTCAAATCGTTTGACTTTTCCAAGCCCAAGTCCAAGTCTTTATTTTTACAGCATTTTGCTTACATCCAGATTTTCAACCTGCGACAGCCTATTAATGTTTAATCAAGAATATAGATTCTTGTTATCAGGTTAAGGGCAAGATAATGCCTGGTGCAGTGGTGCACATTTGTAATCCCAGGGCTTAGGAGGCTGAGGCAGGAGGATTGCAAGTTCAAAGCCAGCCTCTGCAACTTAGTGGGTCCCTGAGCAACTTAGGAGATCTTGTCTCAAAATAAATGAAAAAAAAAAAAAAAAAAAGGTGGTAGGGGGGTGGAACTGGGGCTGTGACTCAGTGGTTTAGCACTCCTGGGTTAAATCCCCAGTACCAAAACACACAAACAAAAAAAAGCAAGATAGCTGTCAGAAAATCAAGCCACAGAAAGCCATAGGAATACCACCAGAAAACCCTCAAAACCAAACAAATAAACACAACTAAAAGACGAAATGAAACCCTCATACTCTAAACCCTTTTTACTCTTAAATAAACAGTTTCCAAAATTTTACCTTTAGCAAAATATTGAACTAAAATTCAATGGGTAGAAAACACATCTGAGCCATATGTTAACTGGGAAATACATTTAAAGTCCTTTATCATGTAAAGATAAGAATAAGCTGGTGTGACTTCCTTGCGTGAGAGATGAGGTTATGCTTTGGTCTTAATATGCTGATGAGAACAAATTGAAGATAAATTCAGGAGATGCTTTTGAAGGATGGGTATTTTATTTTTAATGTGCAGTGCTGGAGCACACCCAGGGGTGTGGTGGGCTCCTTCACTGTGTTCGTGTCTTTCACCTTGACCACGGTGTCTGAGTCCTCCCTATTGGAATGGGGGGATAAGGGGAGCCAGAGTTTTTATATGGTGTCGCTGTGGTTAGATGGTTAGATGGCTTTATATTCTCTGGGCCTGTCAGGTATTTAAGGCAACTGTTCCTCCTGGACATTTTTGTGGATTATTCAAAGACTGACCCCTCCAACTCCCTCCTCCACTTCCTCCCCCTGCTCCTCATTATACCCTAATCAATGGGGCCCTTTCACTTGGAGTTTCTACTCTTTCCTCTAGTTTATCACCTATTCCATCTTTACTCCAGGGAATCTGGTAGTCATCTCTAACTTTCATTTGCTGAAGTCTCAGCAAGCATCTGGTAGACCCTGCAAGATGGGGCTTAACATGACCCCGCAATGGCTCCCTCCTGTGAGTGACCCATATCTAGTCCATGGGTATCATCCAGGCATCCCTGGGCTGATGACCTCTGAGAGTGCAGGCTCAGCCAGATTCCTACACGGTCATCTCTCCTGAGTTCACATCAGCAACCGCCAGCCTATCAGTGCTCTGGAGAATTTTCATTCCACAACATCTTCCTATCTGAGGCTCATGTGATGATCTCTGAGTGGTCCCTTTGAATTCCCCTTCATCAGGCTTGAAGTGAGACTAGATACCCCTTTGCCTGGGTTACATACATCTCTCCTCAAATAAATCCTCCTCACAAATTCTCTGATTTGATTTTCTCTCATCTCTGATTGTTGTTGTGAGTGAGGGGTCTGCATCCTCTAACTAGTTCTTGGATGCTAACTTTGAAATTCTGCTTTGGAGGCCTGTTATTTCTAAACTGAGAAAAAAATTCCCTTTTGGCATCCTGTAATACAAGTAATGATTAAACCAAACTTTTTGTGAACTGTGTGTTCTATTACAAGTTCAAGTCTTGCTAGGGCAGAATTTGCTCATAAGGGATTTTAGTAGGGAATTCCTTTCCAGGAAAGAGCCTGTTTAAAAGCCTTCTACTCAGTAAGTAGTGCCCTGATTGGTGGAGCTTGGTGCTAAATGGTTTGCAACTCACCCTACAATAGAAGGTGATTTCACTTTTTTGATTAGAAAGAGGAAACATATTTCTTTGATCAAAATATCAAGGGTAATTAATCGGTGTCAGCAGCTGAGGCATTTCCTCTTGATTTCTGCCTTTTGTGTTTAGACTGGAGTGCTCTTCCAGCTTTCCTCTGGATTTCTAGGACATGCCAAGTGGAGCATTCTGAGCCCACAGATCCACTAGGATAGTCATTTTCAGAAAGCAGTTTTGTTTGACTTCCTCATGCCTTTGTCCAAGGGTTTGCATTCCTTGTATCAAACTGGCTTTTGAAAGAGGCCAAGGGTCATCCCAAACCAGCAGCCCTAGGCCATACATGACCCCCTGGTGGGCTTGTTTATTTGTATTTGTATCAGGTCTGCAAGGTGCTGTAAAAGGTAAGCCACCCAGGCTTGTTCCTTTGGATTGAGATGACACAGGTCCAGAATGCGAACCGCACATAGGCCTTTGAGCTTCACCTTTTCTACTTTTACCTCTTCTTGAATCTCTTAGGACATCTTCCAGGTGAATTAAGTCAAGCTGGAATAAACCAACCTGGCTTTGTGTGAATGGGAGATAAGGTCAAGTGCTTCAGTTGGTATTTTCCATTTCCCTGTTCAATAATTCGTTGTTGGGGAGGAGTGACTTTGGAAATAGAAATAGAAGACACTGGGCATGTCTATGTGGCATGAAGACTGCAAAGAGGCGGGGGGTGGGATGGAGGCAAATGAATGGCCACCAAATAAATAATAAATAATAAATAAATAAATAAGGTAGATCCTTGGATACTAAGACCCTCACACTTTTTCCCCCTCAGCAACAAGAGTTGTTCTTTAAAACTTGAATTGAAAACTTGGGAGACCAGTTGGGATGACTAAATAGGCCTTTGGCCAATGGTACTTTACTGGGACAAAAAACTCTATTGGAAAAATACACCCTTCTCCCCTTTAAACTTTTACAGAGTCACAGTAGCACTCAGGAACCATCATGCACCACAGGACCACAGTGGCCCCGACACATGGGACTTCCCATTTGGTCTGGCACTGTCATCTGCAACTAGAGTGTCGCTTTATGAGTGTCTCTGTTATGAGCAGGTGTAGAGTAAGCAGCCTGGCATTGAGTAGTCTGGGTGACAAGACCATTATTGTCTTTGTGGCATCTGGAAGCCCCTTAGGAGGCATTTCCAACTCTCCTTTCCCCTAACCAACTGCCTAGGCAGCTTTGGAGGAGTTGCTCTTAATTGTTTGCAGAGACAAGACCACCTGGAAGCAGCAACCCTGAGAGTTGATAGACCTGCCGTAAACCACAGCCAGCCTGTCTGCGCTCCACACTGTGATGTGGCCATGTGGCTCTGATCGTAGTGGCAGGACCCACTTGTGTCTGTGTTCTCATCTAAAACCCAGAGAACTGTTGGAACCAGGGTTCTGTTTTCAAGGGGACAAAAGGAAGCGATCACACCCTGGATCATTTCTGGGGTGTGTAGCGAGCTCAGTCATTCCTGCCTGCATTCCCTGCTTCTACTCAGAACAACAGCTAGAGGGTGGGGGACCCATTCTTTCCCAGCTACAGGTTACCTTTCTCCAGGATGACAGTAGTCTCACTGTTGTGGAACCTATTAAACCTCAGGCTGCAAGGGGTTATCATGGGAAATGAACCAAGCCAACTTTGCTTTCCTAATGTGTCTAGGTAATGCTGTTGATAAGAATAACAATAAACACTTACCTGGTGCTTACCCAGCTGGACTTTATGTAAACTCCCTGAATTCTTGCCAACCCCTGGTAAGTATTGTTGTATCCCTGTTTTACAGGCGAGGAATCTGAGGTACAGAGAGGTCAACATACCAGCCTGAGCCCATCTAGTGAGTAAGTGGAAGAACAGGAGCCAAATCTAGGCTGTCTGGCTCCAGCATTCAGCATCTTTCTTCCCACCCAGGCTCTGTGGTTTGAATGATGTACAATATGAGATTGTATTAGTCAGCTATTTCGCTGTTGTGACTAAATGACCCGACCAGTACAACTGAGTTTATTTGAGGGCTTAAAGTTTTAGAAGTCTTAGTCCATAGTAGAAGTATAGAATGGCTCCATTCACAGGGGTTCGAGGTGAGGCTGAACATCATGGTGGAAGAGCATGCAGAGGGAAGCAGCTTACGTTATCAGGAAGGAGGGAGGAGAGGGGGAGATGGCGGAAAGAGGGGGAGAGGAGGAGGGGGGAGAGGGGAAGAGGGAGAGGGTGGGAGAGGGAAGGGGAGAGAGAGAGAGAGAGAAGGAGGGAGAGAGGGGGAGGGGGAGAGAGAGAGAGAGAGAAGGAGGGACGGAGGGGGAGGAGGAGAGAGAGAGAGAGAGAGAGAAAAGAGAGAGACTCATTCCACTCTCCAGATACAAAATATATATCCCAAAGCCACACTCTACAACTTCAATTAACCGCATCAGGGATTAATTCACTGATTGGGTTGAGACTCTTACCACCCAATCATTTCTCCTCTGAAACTTCCTGCATTGTCTCACATTCCAAACCATAACAGAGATCATATATAAAAGTCAAGTTAATCTCTAAGTTATTATAATGATATCAGTTATCGCTCTTGTTTAAGTTTCTCAGGGGTGAATGTTATGAGCATGGATTCCTTCCTTTAAAGTTGTTATTTCCCTCTGAAGACAGTGGAAGTATGAGAAAGAACATCAACTCGTGTCCTGAGAATGGTCCTTACGTTCATTTTCTATTGCTGTGTAACAAATGATCACACCTCGGACTTGGCCTTAAAATAGCAGTGATTTGTATTCTCACAGCTCCTGGGGATCAGGAGTCCAGCCCAGGTTAGCTGGTCCTCTGCTCAGTGTCTCCACAGGCTGACATCAAGGTGGAGGCAGGGCCGTGATTCTCATCTAAGCCTCGATATTCTCCTTATGACTCTCTGGTTGTTGGCAGGATGCATTTCTTGAAGTCGCAGAGTCGAGTAAGGTCCTTGTTTTCTTGTTGGCTGTTGGGTGGGTCCTCTCTCATCACCTGGAGGCCACCTGCAATTCCCCACAGAGTTTGCAGAGAGGTCGGCAGAGTGTGTCTGACTTCTGCTCTCTTGTGGGCTAGGATGGATTGACTGTCCTGTAACCACTGGCTACAAGTTGTATCGTAATGGAGGAAGTGACCATTCCATCCATCCTCCCGTAGGGTAGGGGAGTATACAAGATGTGTACCCTTGGGGGCCGTCTGGAAATTCTGCATACTATAGTGTGGTTTTGAAGCTCATGTGGGATGGAGGATTGCTAGTGAGATGTTAAAACGAGTTGAGAAAATTGTGGAATGGGTTACTCATGAATACGGATATACCATCAAAAAGAATTTGTGTGCTCTTCTGGTTAATGTTGAAGGCTTTGGAGCTCTTCTGACTTAGAGGTTTTAGGAGCTTTGCTGCCATGGGAATAATCAAGGCCACCAAATGCCAGCTGGTGGAAACTGCTTTGGCAGTTCCTGGATGGACCCAGATGAGTAGAATGGAGCCTCCGTAGATTTGCCTGTTTCTTTAGGTTCTGAAAGCTCTAGGCAGAGCCCTGGGTGATAAACATTTCTTACCCCAAGCAGGCATTGTTCTTTGAGATAGTATAATTATTGCCTCTGTCTCACTGACCTATTGACAATTGTTTTCTTTCTGCATGGTGTGGGCAGAGTCTGTGTGGGAAGGTGCTGGTTTAATTTCTGTCTTATCTCATTTGTCCTTTTTCTGGAAGCAATTTTAATCTCAAAATTGATTCAGTTGGGAGTTACTACTGAGGAGCTCCAGGGTCAACTTGAAACAGTAAGGCAGAGGCCATCAGGAAATCCCAGTGAGTCACCTGGCATAAGTCCCTGTAATAAGCAGTGTTGTCTTTACCAGGCAGGAATTTTATTGGAAGCTTAGATATCTGCAAACTGATACACTTAGATGACCTAGGGTGAAGAGGGGAGATAAAGGCATCTTATCTGGACACATGTTGGACTCTTTGAAACCTTAGGTATTGCAACAATAAGTCTTTTATTAAAATGAAATGTTTCTATTTGTGAAGTGCTATGAGTTCAGATCATGATGGTGTGTTTTTTATTTTCATGAAGAAGAAAACAAGAAGACCCTATATCTCAGGTAAAATAGGTAAACTGAAAGGAGGCACTTCAAATGGTCACACCAAGAATCAGGTGCTCTGAGTTCTAGGCCAAAGCAGTGGCCCGTAGGGAGCACTGAGATGGTGGTACTGAGAATGTTCTTGAATTATTAGGATAAATGTGATGTTAGAAAAAAAGGAAATTGAAAAAATACAAGAAAGTTAATTGACTTTAATCCATGTGGCTAGATAATAATTGCTGATATTCTGCTATATATGGATGATTTTTATATATTAATTATACACATGAAATATGTACAAACTTATGAGTGATAAGTAACCTCATTTAAAGCATTCTACAGGTATATTTTGAGATTTTTAACATCGTATTAAATATTTTTCTATAGTATAAGGGTACAATGGTTAAAAGCATGTAATCTGGAGCCAGAATTGCCTGAGTTGGAACATATACTGACTCAATTCTGTCTAATTCCTTTCCTCTGGGCAAGTTATATAAGTTCTCTATGCCTTCCTTTTCTCTCTATTAAATAGGGATAATAATAATACTTCATTGGATTATGGTTAAGATTAAATAAGTTCACATCTATAAGATGCTTAGAATATAGACTGCACATAATAATTCTTATATAACCTCTTTGCTTTTGTTAATTGTTGTATACATTTTCATCTTCTGAGTCATAATTTATTATATTGCTTGCTTTAGGTGTTCCCAATTTTTATTATTACAAAGTAGAAAACCTTAGTCTGTACTTCATTGCATGTCCATTTAAAAATATTTCTTTAGGCTCTGTTCTAGGAAAATAAAATTTCTGGACCCAAATACATACATCTTTTTAATAAGCTTTCTGTTATGTTTTGGCGAATTCATTTTCCGAAGGGTTGTATCAATTTGCACTTCTACCTGCAGTATTAAAAGTGTCTATTTCCTCTTATCCTCATTGTCCAGGCAAAAGTAGTGCCTTAGGTTGTTAGATTGGCATTTCTTTGATTACAGGTTAGTTTTCTTATGTTTATGTGCAATTTATACTTAGTCTTCATCGATTCTTGCTTCGTGATTGTCCCTTGTTTTTACATTTTTATTTTAAAGTGACATGAAGTATTTTTTTTTCCTCTATCAGAGACATACTGAGTGCATTTAATAACCAAGATGATGAAGAGTTGCCCCAGGCACATATCGTAGCCAACACATAATGGCCTCACTTTTAGAGCCTTTCAAGGCTGGACAAGGTTCTGATCTTCTGTTAGAGATGTTTTGCAATAGTCTGTGTTCTTTAAACTCATTATTATTTTTGGTTATGTTTCTATAGCAACAATATAAATTTTTGATATAAATAACAGGTGCAATTAGTTAGGGAAAGGATTGCCACAAGTGCTGCTGGAAATGCCGCAGGAAATGCTGCACATGAGAGTGGATCCTGCCTCCGTGACTTCAGAAATCATCTCGGATCAGTAGACTTTTGTAGATGAAATTTCATCAGCAAGAATTTTCATCTTTGCAATCACGGTAAATATTGCAACTACCTGGGAGAGAATCTTCTGGTTTATTAAAGAGATAAGCAGTTACCTCATGAGAAACTGTCAGTAATCTCACAAACATGTGGAGGACTATTTATTTTTAAAAGACTAAATGAGCAGAGAGCATCAGGAACCCACACTGATTCACTGTTTAATTAATTCCAGAATTCTCCTGCCTTACTCTGGGCCACGGAGATCACTGGCTACGTGGTAGGTACACTCTGGCTGAGTGTTGAATATCAACAGAAGCTGATATTCTTTATTTGTGTTCCTGAATTTTCTCCATGTGAATCTTGCTGTCCCATGGCAGGTTGAAACAAGTGACAAATTTTTTTTTTTTTTTTTTTTTTTTTTTTTTTAAGAGCACAACATGTGAACTGTGAAAGACTGAGGGAACATGTTCTGTTCTGGAACACAGAAGAGTTCTAAAGAGTAGAAGGCTGATGTTTTGGTGTATAGTGATGAAGGACTTTGTTGTCAGAAGAGTATCCACCAGAGCATGGCTCACCTTTTTGAAGCAGTCACTGGGATTCTTTAGCAGAGAAGACATCATCAAAAAGTAAAGGTTATCGAGATAAGAGAGAAGAAACTGGGACCCATGCACTGGGTAACATCCTGGATGAACTGTTTAAATCCGCTTTTGTTACTGTGACTTAAAGATCCAACCAGCACAATTGTAGAGGAGGGCTTATGGTTTCAGAGGTCTCAATCTACAGACAGCAGACTCCATTCCTTGGGGTTCCAGGTGAGGCAGAACATCATGGCAGGAGAGTGTGGCGGAGGGAAGCAGCTTACATGATGATCAGCAAGCAAAGAGAAAGCGACTCCACTGACCAGATACAAATATATACCCGAAGCCACACCCCCAGTGCCCCACCTCCTCCAGCCACACCCCACCTACCTCCAGTTACCACTCAGTTAATCCCATCAGGGGATTCATGCACTGATTGGGTTAAGACTCTCACAACCCAATCATTTTTCCTCCAAGCCTTGTATTTTCTCACATGTGAGCTTTTGGGGAACACTTCACATGTTAACCATAACACTAAGTTACTTCTAAGATTATTTTTTCAGCTCTGAGATGCCTCAGTTAAGTAGTTTTAGAAAACCATATGCCTACTTACCTAAAGTGGTCGAATTCATAGAAATATAAAGTCGAATGGTAATTGGGGGCGGGTGGGGTCACTGCTGTTTGATGAGTGTGAGCTTTCAGATTTGTCCTATGAAAAAGTTCTAGAGATTCATTACACAACAATGTGACTATTCTGAACACTAGTGAACACTTAAAAATGGTTGAGATAGTAAAATTTTATGTGATTTTTTTAATACAATAAAAAACAAAAGAAATACAAAAACCCCAGTTGTCTGCTCTGAGTTTAGCCCCAGGTAATGCACTGTAGGGAACCCTTAAGTATAAGACAGTCCCTGATTTCCACTGGCTTAGAGCCCACCTCTGCTGTTAGACCTCTGTAGCCTGAGCAGGAGCCATGAGCCCACAGGAGCCAGCTGGGTGTCAGGTCCCCAAGGCATTACCAGAAACCCGGAGAAACAAGACCACTTCTGCCTTATTCCTGTCAATCTCCTGCAAGTGCCTTCATTGGAGAAACGAGCTGGCAAATTAGTTCAAGCATGTGATGTGCTGCTGCTTTCCTTCCCCATCAGTGGTGTGGGCTAGAAGAGCCAAAGTGCAACTGAGAGGGGACCCTATTTAGGTACAATTGCTCCTTTGTCTCTTCTGCATTCATGCAGAGTCTTCTACCTGTATATACGCTTGATAAAACAATAACAGTATTGCGATGTTTCTGCCAATGCAACAAATCAACAGAGCCTTGCACAAGTGAAGGTATGTTTACCCATGAGGGTGATTCGAAGTTCCCATCACTCAGTGCTTTCATATTTTGGTGATATTGTTACTGAAAGCTTGTTCCTTGTCCCAGATGCCAATCCAATAATGAAGACAAGGTTTTGAGAAGAAGGAAAAAGTTTTATTACTTTGCTAGCAAAAGAGAAACACTCCTGTCCCAGAGTCTGTGATTCTCCCCATCAAGGGGAGTGGGGTGGGGTGGTTTAAAGAGGTGATTCAGAGAAATTCTATTTCTGAGATTAGGAAAAAAAGATTAGGAAGGAGAAGTTCACTGAAGAAGATCAGGGAGAAGGAGGTCAGGGAGGAGAAGGTTGGGAAAAAGAAAAAAACTTGTCAGTTTTAGAGCAACAAGGGATATAGTCAAAGCATTGGGTGAGCTACTGTTACAGTATTACTTCCTCTTTTAAGTTAGTTAAAATCCCATTTATTTTGTAATACAAAGACTACATAAAAAAGTTAATTACTGACCAACACTTTTTATATGACACATTAGGGAAAAGAAAAAAAGGAGAAAATGATTTCCACATATAAGTATATATGTAACAAATAAAGCAGAAAATGCACAAAATTGACACAATTCTTTTCTAATTAATCACAAGGCCATGATAGATATAGTATATGGATATAGGTAGGTTATATGTCAAAATCTCCATCTCCATATCCATATCTAATCTATTTATATCTATCTTCCTTCTTTCTTTACCCATTCCCATATTTCTGTTACCTTCAACTAGCCTTTTGGTTGGTGAGAATTCTTTTTCTGGTGACTTGACACAAATCTTCATTTGCCAAGTGTCTGTCCTCAGTCATCCCTCCTTTATTAGTCTGGTAAAATGTTCTATGAACTTTACTACTGGACAAAGACGTAAAAAGTAGCACTCCAGAGAATCCTCAAATTATAGATATTGTTCTTCAGGTCTCCATTGTTCAGCAGCAATTCTATTTCATCTTAATAATTGTGAACAATCACCCTATGTAGTACTATATAACCTTTGTCAGTTGGCTCAATGGCACCAGAAGTTTAAAATTACCAGGTGTGAGCCTCAAATTTTAGTTCAATGCTTGTGTGTACAATGGAAATATTTTTCCTTGGGAACTGATAACTTTATCTGGAAAATCTCAGGAATGGAAAGCAAAATTTTTACAATTAGGTATTTAGGTATGATAGTTCAAAAAGATCCTCCAACTTTAACCCTTGGTTCTCAGACCTGTGTATTCTAGTTATGGAAGAAATAACACTCTACTTGAAGTTTTGATTCAAAGTTTATTCTCTATAGATAGCCTCTAACCTTTCAAGGAGTTATCTCCTAGTGTTATGATTTGGATGTGAGGTGTCCCCCAAAAGCTCACTTGTGAGACAATGCAAGAAAGTTCAGAAGAGAAGATTGGGTTGCTAGAGTGTTAATCCAATTGGTGAATTAATCCCCTGATAGGGATTAACTGAGTGGTAATTGAAATGATAGAGTGACTGGAGGAGGTGGGCATTGGGAGCATGGTTTGGGGTATATATTTGTATCTGGCAAGTGGAGACCTCTGTCTGCTTTCTGATCATCATGTAAGTCGCTTCCCTCTGCCATACTCTTCTGCCATGTCCTGCGTCATCTTGAGCCCAGAAGAATGGAACCAGCCACTTATGAACTGAGACCTCTGAAACCATGAGCCCCTACATAAATCTTTCCTTCTCTACAATTGTTTGAGTGGGGTCCTTTAGTCACAGCAGTGAAAAAGTTGACTAAAACACCAACTTAACAACATAACTGAGCCTTCAGTAGGACTCTACCATTCTGTCAAGCCATCTGCCTCTTATTGGTGGAGATGTGTAGCAAGACCAGAGAATTCCCTGGCCACTAGCCAGCAACTGCTCTTCTGTTGTGAGATTAGTGCTTTGGCCAGAAATAATGTTGTGAGGGATAATGCAATGGTAAATAAGGTATTCTCTATGTGAATGGGTAGTGTTTACAAAAGGCAAATCTATATCTGAAATAACCCCTTATTCCAGGGAGAATAAATCTTTGCCCACTCATGATGGAAAAGACTCAATGTAATTATCAACCAACCATTAGATGGTTAACTGGTCCATTTATGCTTATGTTGGTCCTGCAGTTGGCAGTTTGAACACTCATTGATGGTGGTAACTGGATTTACATTGGTAATTCTAAACATAGTTCCTTGATTGTGTCATTACTTAAAAGATGAGTCCATGGAGTAGGCACTAGGGTGCTGGGAAACAAAGGAAGGTTGACTGACAACCTCAGAATAAGTTATCTTGTCCACTTGATTATCAAAAGCCTCCTCTGTAGTGAATGTTCTTATGGGAGCATGAAAACAATACACAAAATTTTCATAAATTCTGCCCATTCCAAAAGGTCATCCATGTGCCTATTCCCCAGTTCTTTTTTTTTTTTTTTTTTTTTTTTTTTCCAATTTTCCAATTCTGTTCTTCCCAAATCTCTATCTGGCCAAACCATTTGTCAGTATGTATAAGTCAGTACAGATTTATACTTCTGACCATCTTTCTGTCCAAAGAAGATATTTAGATGTATTGTGAAGTTTTAACATCTGGGAGGATTTTCTTGACTCACTATTTTTGAATAGCTACTCCTGAGTGGATACTCAGTAACTTACTTCCAGCTAGTGCTGATGTATATGGGAATCATCTGTAAAACTTATCTGAGTCTTTTTTTTCCACCATCAGCTGGTTACAAGAAACTCTTCCTCAGCTATAGATGTGGGTTGAGGAGAGAAAGCAATGCAGCAGAAATATGTGACCACAGGAATCTGAGTTATCTGATTATCTACCTTATTTGTATCTGTAGGACCTGCTATCTATGACAACTCATCACATATATTAGTTCCACTTGGTGACAGAGGCTGAGAGTACGCTTAGCTGATGTTATGGCTTGGTAGATGATGACCAGTTAGTTTACGGTGTGTATCTCAGGTCATATGATCTTCAGGTGTCCAATGTTAGGAGTCTTCCACAAGAGCCCAGGAATAGGTTCTCAAGGGGGAAAATCAGCAGCTGTTTTTCAGATGGAGAAAATCAGTAGAAGAGGCAATTTTTGCTTCAAAATTCTGGTATTTGAAGCTGTGAGTCTTGCCTAGGGCTTATCACACCATGCACTTTTTGTTTTGTGCATGTTTCTAGCTAAGACTTTTCTAATATTAATCATAAAATATGTATCGAGTATATTTTTTACTCATCTAACTCAAGGAATTCTTATTGCCTTATTTATCTGCCATATCTTTAGAAAATATCAGATTTTATGCTTCTAAGGAACCTGATGGAATTACTTTATCTTGCTTATTTTTAGGTCAAACTACATTTTTTGTAGAAATAAATCACACATACCACTCTTACTCCAAATTGAATCTATAACTTAATGAATTACCCAACACATCTTTAGTCACCATCCAGGTCGGGGAATAGAATTCCACCACCCACTCGAGAGGTCCTTTCCATGTGTCCCATATCAGACATAACCTCCTCCTTCCCTTCATAAGTATATATTATCTAGATTTTTATAATAATTCCCCAAATGTGCATTTCTAGATATTATAGTTTTGTCTTGCTCATTTAAAAAAAATGGTAGATGTTTCTTGTAATCTATAGATTCCTATTACATTCCTTTCTTTTTTCTTATCGTTTATCTGGGATGAATCAAGATTTCTGTTTAGTAGCATTTCTCAAAGTCTGGATTTTGCTGATTGCATACACATGGACCGTAGAAATGTTTCTCTGTCCTCTGCATTTCCTGCAACATTGTAGCTGGGTTTAGAGGGTTGATCAGTCTCAGGAACAATTCCTTAGGCAAGATTATGGGGGTATTTTTCCACAGTAAGCACATAATATTTGTGTTGTCCATATTTGTAATGTTAACAATTGTTGATGTTTAATGCCTAGAATAATCTATTATGATTTATAATATGGTGATGTTC
Source organism: Sciurus carolinensis (assembly GCF_902686445.1). NCBI lineage: Eukaryota > Metazoa > Chordata > Mammalia > Rodentia > Sciuridae > Sciurus > Sciurus carolinensis. The sequence continues at coordinate 36,863,727 of NC_062213.1, forward strand.
TAATTTTGACATTTTTCATTTATCAGTCATAATACTTTAAAGAATAATTGCTTCCCCTTGTCTAGTTTTTGGTTACCCAGTGGTACAATTCATGTATGAGAGCCAAGGTAAATATTTGATGATTCTTCTTTATTTTATTTATTTACTAAGTTTCAAAATAATGAATTGGTTCTCTTGTATCCTTCCAAGATGCACATACATACATAAGCTGCGGACTCCAGCATATTTGATGGGTTCTATTTAATTGCAATGCTATTTTTGGAAGCTCAAATGATTGCACCTTTGACTGATGGAAGCCTCTTATAGTTGACTCCTGTTTATTTTTCCTGGATATTATTTCTGAATGTCTTTTGTGAATATAAAACTCCATGAACTGAAAAGTCAAGAACTACTAATCTAGATCAGGCTTTTCTCCAATTCCTTTATGACCTGAAATGACCAGGGAATATGTTTTGAAGAGACAGGGAACACCCTCTATAGAAAGGGAATAAGTGGATTCTGTTTACAAACATTCCTGGCTTTGTATTTAGAGACCAGAATCCTGGCTTCCTGTTGGGCTATTCTCTTCTAGAAATGAGATTGCTTCACCAGTTTTGTCCACCTTTTCCGGAAAGATCTGATATTAATAGTTTTCTCTAGAAGACTTCTCTTTTCAAGGTATAAATTCTTATTTTAGTTAAATATCTGGGATAAAATTGAAAATGGTTGAAACACTGTCTTTTAATCTCCGCCACCCTTGAAATTCTCTCTGTGAGTTAGAATGTACCTATTAACCTGTAGGGAACAGGTAGTTAATCTTATTAAATGTGTGATTGCTTCAGGCTTTTGTGTAGTAGGACTTGAGTTTTTTGAAAACTGTGCTTTCAATGTGTAATTTCCCACCCTCAAAGAAAACATCTCACATCTCTCTCCTCTTAGGAAAATGCTTTTTCTTTAGCTCACATGCTGTTGTCTGGTATTTGTTTTTTTTTTTTTTTTTTTTCCTTCTAGCTTGGACAATTCTGAACCTTTTAACTCTCATTTTTGTTTCTGTGATGGTTACTTTCTGGAAACAGGGCTATGAAAATGTTTAATATGAAAAAATGAACAGGAGAATTAATACTTGACCAGCAACATAAAACAGAACCACCCGGAAGAGAGAATGAAGGTGGTTTGGAAAAGCTTATGGCAGAAATGTCTGTGGTAATCGTCTTTTGGTTTATATCACTCAGTTCACAGGCTGCGTGATAAGGATTTGAGAAGAGCCTTATGTAAAAGGTGTGTCTAATTCTCTAGCTTTACGACCTTCAAGGTGCTCCATGGTCTTATTACTATCCTTCTTAGAATGGCTTAGTGGCCCCATCACCTGTTGGCTTAGGTATGAACTTTCTCTGTGGTTCTGCTTCCCTCTTAAGACTCATGTCCCTGTGTCTCCTGTGGACTCCTCTTCAAATCAGCTCCATCAGATTGCCTCAGCTTCCCTGATACAGCCCACACTTTCCTACTGGAAATTTGCTCACAGAATTCCTTCCATCTGGAATGACCTTCCCTTTCATCTCTACATGGAGAAATATTATCAAGACCAATTGAAATTCCCCCTCTTCATGAAGTTCTTTCTGATTTCTCCAAAACACTTACTTCATCACTTCTTTGAAATCCAAGCAATTTGTTTATGACAGTTGCTTTGTATTTATTTTGTCATATAGTTAACAGTTGTTGCTTTCATTTATGTCCTTGTGACCCATTCATGGGGTATAAATGGAATGATTCTATGTCCAAATTTTGTTGAAACAATTCCAATTTTCCTGGGAAGTTTATACCTGTTGTCTTAGCATCCTGTCTGGATAACAACCGCCTTCACTCTCAAAGGTATCCTGATTTGTGTGGTAAATTAAAAGGTCACCTTTGAAATAAGCAAATGGAGGATCAGGATTCCATCATAGACATTTTTGATTCTCTGATTACTTGGGGTGGTATAACTCATGTGGTGAGCTAAAGAATAATCAGAAAAGAAGCAGCCTTTTTCTGGGGCAGGGACCACTTTGTCTTGTCCTCAGGAAATAACTTGAAGAGAGTAGTCTTGATTCCTCTCAGACGTTTTCCTGCTGGCTCTGCCGGGGAAGCTCTTCTTTTCTTCTCAGAAGGCTGGGTTCCCTGAGGATTTAACAAACAATCCCTCCCCACTGCGGGGCTGTGGGCACTGGTTCCCTTCCATGACTAGTACAGTGAGCATGTCAAAGGAGTCTACTTGGGTATTGTGCAGAATATTTAGCACATATGTGGAAGGGACTTTGTTTACTTATTATTTCTTTATTTTCAATTCATTTTTATTTAAAATTTTTTTTTGTACAGAAGAGTTGACAAGATAGTAAAGAATCACAGCCTCTCCATGACAAAAGAGTACGCTCACATCTCCTTCATATTGCTGGGTTTGTTTTCTCTTTTGTCCACTCCATGTATCAACCCATAGGTGTAAGCTTGTGTTTAAGGAAGATTCACCCATGAACATTCACATTCTCTTCCTGAACCACTTGAGTAGCAGTGGACGACATCATGATACTTTACCCCTAAATTTTCCCTAAAAATCATCTGAAATGTAGTCTGTAATACAAAACCAATACTCTGCCCTTTCAAGTGCAGCCATTTCTCCCCACCTCCCAATCGCTTGTCAATCTGTGCTCCGCCTGCCTCTTATGTTATAGGAATTTCCGGCCTACGCTAAAGCCATTTCCTGCTTCCCATGTTATGTCCTAACAAGCTAGCTAGCTATTGGTTCATCAGCCAGCTTGCAAGTATTCTCCTCTGCTATTGGTTCCTTCCAGCCCGGGAGATTCCAATATCTGGGAGAAGCATCCATGCCATCTTTCTCTTTTCCCTTCTTTTCACCCCGGAGTGGACGTGCTAGTCCACATAATAAAGTCTCTTGCCTGAGGCCCTTATGACCTTCCCTTTCATCTCTACATGGAGAAATATTATCAAGACCAATTGAACTTCCCTATGGTCTGCCGTGGATTTTTCTGGGAGCTATTGTCCAGCCGCAACTGAGATGGGTGTGCGCAGCAGCAGTTCCGCAGGAGGGGCTGGAACTGCCGCAAGTCCCAAGCTGAGCTGCATTTTTCCTTACATAGTCCATATTCAAATTTCCTCAAAAAGCTTTTTGGATCCAGATTCCATTGAATTTATTAGATCTCTTAAATCTCTTTGGACCTAGCACGTTCCTCTGCCATTTTTTTTTTTTTTTTTAATGTGTCATGATGTGTTATGGGTTGGAGGTAGAGGCAGTGACCCATTAATATGTAATATTTGATATTCTTTCCTTCTCCATACTCCTAGGAAGAGTTCTGCTTTTACCTACTGAGCCTCTTCCTCCTTCCTTATCCTCTAAAGAGAGATGATCTTTACCATATTTTCTCTCTGATTTTTATCATTCAACCATGAGGAAACTGGGGATGAGTTAAAGGGTGGGAGAGGTGTTGGAGGGAGAGGTGTGTCAGGCAGTGATCCTGGACTTCAGAAAGGCCATGGTTCTTCCTGTGTCCCCCTTCCCCAACCCAACTGCTCTAAGACTTGTGGGGTTTGGAAAGATGTGGAAGGAGCTTTTAAGAAGCACTGCTGTGGGCTATGTATTAGATCCTCTTGGTATGTGTTATGATTTGGATGTGAGATGTCCCCTAAAAGCTTACATGTGAGTCAATGCAGGAAGTTTCAGAGGAAACATGATTGAATTTTAAGAGTCTTAACTCAGTGAGTTAATTAACTGGGTGTGGCTGGAGGAGGGGGGAATTGGGACGTGGCTATGGGGTATATATTTTATATCTGGAGCGTGGAGACTCTGCTTTCTGATGATGCTGCTTCCCTCTGCCACTCTTTTCTGCCATGATGTTCTGCTTTACCTTGAGCCCCGAGGAATGGAGCCGGCCTTCTATGGACTAAGACCTCGGAAACTGTGAACCCTCAAATGAACTTTTCCTCTTCTATAATTGTGCTGGTCAGACCATTTAGTCACAGCAGTGAAAAAACTGACTAAAACAGGGTGCATTGGGAAGCAGAAAAGATTATGCTTACTTATTAGTTCCTTTTGGACTGTGGATCCCTGAGTGTGACCCCCACCCTGGGATGTCTAGACCCCAAGGACAGCCAGCAGTTAGTCTGACCATGTACACTCCTTTCTCCTCAGAGGAGAAAGCATCAATGTCCACAGGGAGACAGAGCTTCCTTAGGGCTCTGGTCTGAAGCCTTAGGAAGTCTTAAGAGGATTTTAGCAGCTCACAGAGCTTTATCATCCAAACTAGAACACTTGGGATGGTAAAATATTTATAGAGAAGATGATTATAATAGTGTAATACAAGTAATTGTTCCAGGGCAATAGGCTTAAGCCAGAATAATATCCGAAGCCAAATGTTCATCCTGGTTATCTACTCTTATTGTTTGAGCTTCAACTTATCCTGTACAAATAGATAAAACTTACAGGTAAATGAATAGAAAAATGCATGCCTGTCTCCTTCTGTACATGAATATTAGATGGGCCCAGATGGAAGTGTGATACAAAAGCAGCAATTTCATTTGGTTCAACCTAAAACAAGATGACATCCATAATGATCTCAAAAATTTTGATCTGTCTGCTATTATTTAAGTGGTAAATTCTTTGAGAATAAGGAAATTCATTTTTTATTCTATTTATTTTTGTTACCTCCTTTACACATTCATTCATCAAACTTTTATTGAGCACCTATAAGAAGTAGGTGGTGTGCTAGATTTCGAGGATAGATCAGTGGCATAGAAAGGGTGTCCAGTACCCAATGTAATATAATTGTGTCCTTTCCCCCATTTCAGCTTGAATTGTCCTATAAGCAGATAAGTACAGCAGGTTCATATTTGTTATTTGAGTTTGAAAAAATAATCTAAAATGCAAGTCCAAGTACAAAATCAGCCAGTTGCCATTCCTGTGGCACCTTCACAAATTGACACCTGTAGGAACATGTCTCCTGCACCCCTTCTATTATACTTTAAAGATCCATGTGCTTCAGAGGCATAATTTAATTTTTGCGGACACAAAGCTCAAAATCTAGTAAAAATGACATGGAAGCTGCATGACACATCATAGGTGCTCTGATTTAAATCTCTTCAGGGCACAACTGAGGTACAAGGCAGACAATGGCTCTTCTATGATCTTGGTAGGAGTTAGCAGAAAACTATCCATGGAGAAAGGGAGGCTGGAGCTACCAGGCACTGATTAAGTGCTAGGTGCTGTGTTAGCTCCAGGGGATATTCCACAGAGTTGAGTATCCACTCAGGGTGATGAGCTCTGAAATAATAACATAGTCATCAATATAGAGCCATCCGTTGTGATAAATGCAATGGAGGAAAAGAATAGTGGGCTACAGAGTCACTGGCAGAAGGACCAGATTTCCTTTTAGGGAGAAATAACTTCTAAGGGAGTCACATTGAGCCCCAAAGCCTGTTTGCCCAAACAATGAGTTCAAGTCAGGCCATGGGAAGATAGTTGAGAAGGGGCCTCCCCAGTTCAGGAATGACTTTGCTCAGGAAGGAAGTAGAACCTACAGCAGGCTGGGCCAGCTGGAGATGAGCAATGGAGGAGGAGGATGGTGTCAGGTGAAGAGAGACAAGGGACAGATCACAAGGATGCAGGGGAAGGAGTTTTTATCCTGAAAGAAGCAAAATTAAAAGACGGACCCTTTTGCAGGTGTGATGGGGAGGAGTTGTGGGTTAGGACACAAAGACCTGAATATTGTGATAAGTGGAAAACTGTAAGCAATTTTGTAAAGCATGGGGCATGTGGAAGCATATCACGCTGAATCTGGAGTTCTTCCCACAAGCAATAGGGAGACTTTGAAGAGTGGCTGTAATCAGGGTGACATATCAAATACGTATCTGAGAAAGATAAATCACAAGGATGGATAAATTCATTGAACACATTGAAGCCTGGAAGATCTTGAAATTTTTCAGTAAATAGAGGATGAAGGCTTGACCTAAGGCAGTGGCAACAAGAAGGAAGATTTAGGAGACAAAGATGCTCTGAAGACATAATCCATGGGCGCTGGTTATTGGTGAGATGAGGAGAAGGATTTCATGATGTCCGGGCTCCTGGCTTGTGTGATGAGTGGAAAGCAGCAGGTAGAGGAGGGGCAGGTTTGAGCAAGGGATGATGAGCTAGATTTGTCCCTGGTAAGTGCAGAGGGCTTGCGGGAGAGCCCGCCTGATGTTACGGAAGTAACTGGGAAGTTAATGTTTTCTGAAGTTGATGAAGTTCTCTCTGGATATTTTTCACATGTTAACATGGTATCTATTGAGAGAGTTGGAAGCACGCAAACTATTTATAAAGAAGTACTTGCATTTCACCACTGACAGATTGCTTTATAGAATTACTCATAACAGGCTTATTTTTTGGTGTTCAAGAGACATTCAGCTTTGTCAGTTTTGAAAATTTGTTATTTCTGGTATGTTTAGATGGTGGGTTTTTGAAAACTGTAAAATATTACCATTGGCCTTGCTGTGTTTCTTCGCTTCCCGGTTTTCCCATGAAACATTCAAGTTCAACATCTGGCTTTCTTCTTTCTAAGGACTCTGGGGGAAGAAGCAACAAAGATTAGACTTTGTACTTGACAGATCGTCCAGTTGGGATAGTTTCATCCAAAGCTGAGTCCAAAGCAGAGTGGAGCCGCCGTGACAGGAGCTGCTCTGTGTAATGTTATAGGGGAGCCCCTTGGGAGGGTCCCTTTTATGGATGGGCACATGGAATAGCCTATGTGTATGGTCCCATCCGAGGCGGGGATGCAGCAAGGCTGCGCCAAGCGCCAGGAGGGTAAGATCTGCTCGGTGCTTCTTTCTGTTCTTTGTCAGTCCCGAACCCTGTCGGCTGATCATGGTAGTTCTTCCATCTTTACTTCATTTTTCAATGTCAAATCCTTGGATTCTGAACTTGAAAATCCCTTTCCCAGCTTGCAGTTCATATATTCTTAGAGTTGGAAGGGACCTCGATAATTATCTTTTCCCAACATTCCTGGCACTTTTGCAGTTGGGATTTTTCTCATTTGGAAAGAGGTTAGGCGGCGTGGTCACGGTCATCCAGCTGGCTCATTACTGCCCTCTCTGACCCAGTTGGACTCCCTTTTCAGAATGGTGGGGATGGCAATCTCTCTCCTCTGTTTATTGTGTTCTTTGTCAGAAGTTAAGAGTTTTCCTTCACTTGATAAAGCCTCTCGGAAATAATTTGGCTCATTTGAAGGAAGAAAACACATGTTTTCCTCTGAAAACTTATTTTTGTTTCTTTCCAAATGGGTTTTCGTTCTAACCCCGTGAGCTTCCCCTTTATTCTAAGAGGACTTTCACAGCACAGCATGACATCTCTCTAATGGCTGAGCTGCCTCTTGGTTATGGTAAAACCCCATGTAGCTTAGAGGAGGGCACCTCCTCTCCAGTCAGGAGAGGCTAGGAACAGATGCTAGAATTGTTTGGCATCACCTCCGGGACTTTAGGGTGGGAGGCAATAGTAGAAATTTCCTGAGAAGCAGCTGTGTATTCAAATGGACTTTCAATAGGATCCTTGATTCTTCAAATTAAGAATTTCATACTTCTGTTGGTCCTAGGACTGAGCACCCCATAACTCCTGGCCCATGGGTCTTGGCTACCACTGGTAGGCACGTGATACTTGGAGCACTGGCCCAGTTAAGGGAGAGAATGGGAGATTTTGAAAGGGGTTGTGAGTGAGAGGAGGAAAGAACCCACGTGGTGCTTACCATTAGCTTTCTTGCATCAGTGAGAAAGGATTCAGGAATTCTTTCCTTAGGAACTGAAGCCAAAATTAAGGACAGGTAGTTAGTGTAGAAATAGGAAATCAGGTCAATTCGAGGAAATGAAGCCATGAAGCCATCTGCCTCTAGAAGTTGGAGACTGCCTCTGGAAGAATGGAATGTAAAGGAGCTCCAGAGCCCATTGATTACCAAATTTACCTGCCTTTATCAAGGACTGCAAGCATGGAGCTGCTAATTAATGCCCCCTGGGCCCTTGCCTGCCTGAATCACCTTGGCCCTGCCCCTGCCCATGGCTTCTCACTTAATGCAAAACCAGGCCTAGTCACGTAGGCAGGAAGGAGAGATAAGGGGGGAGAGAACTGGAGAACAAAAGAGACTTTAATCTATAAAAGATGTAGGGTGAGCACACTTCTTGGGGACTTTTAGAACATCAGCCATGGCCCCCTTCTTCCTGCCGGGAGAAGTCTGTATTATTACCTTTAAATAAAACCTGCTTAATATGCTTGCCTTGGCGTGCTTCTCTAGTGTTCAATCTTCAACATTAGAAGGAGCAGAACTCGTCACCGGTAAACGGCGGTATCAGAACCACAATGTCTACGCAGTCCTAGCTTTTTCTCTATCCTTCCCCTTAACACGGAATAATCATTCTGGCCCTGGTGTGTGTGCAGGGGTGGTGGGTATTCCTCCAGCTTTTTGTGACATCCATGCTCTGACACATTAAGGGCCTGGCTTCCGAGGTCAAAAGCCTTTTCTTTGCTCCTGCTAGAAACTTTTTTCTAAGGCAGCAAACAGGCTGATCTACTTCTGGAACAGCAGAAGGTCTCAGAAGATAAGATGAGGGGGAGAAACATCAATTAGTAGCTTTCAAGAGAATCCCACCTTTGGAAGAGCTCAGTTAAAGAAAAGCAGGGACTGTTTAGTGAGGTGCTCTAGGTAGGAGCTGTTTCTGAGAGCAGAGTGAAAGCTGCTGTCTGAGCTAAGCACACTGAATGAGGAGGAGCTGTATCCTGGTGGATTTTGCTCAGATCTTGGCAATAAATACTCAGATTTCTTGCTACAGCAAAACTTAATTCTTTTTCCCCACATTTTATTGGTGTGTTATAGTTGTTCAAAATGGTGAGATTTATTGTTACATATTAGTACATGCACATATTATAACAGTATTCTATTATATATGCTGCCGATATCCCTCCCTACCACCTCCCCCTTCCTTTCCCTCCTCCCCGTCTCTTTCCTCCATTCTACTGATTTCCCATTGATTTTCATGAGATTTCCCCCTCCCCACCTTTCTTTTTCCGTTTTCCTCTCTAGTTTCCACATATGAGAGAAAACATACTACCCTGGACCTTCGGGGTTTGGCTTTTTTGGTATAATAGACTATTCTCAAGTTTTATCCTTTCTCCTGCAAGTGACATACTTTCATTTTGCTTTATGGCTGAATAAAACTTCCTTGTGTATATATTTTGCATTTTCTTTATCCATTTGTCCATTGATGGGGAACTGGACTGGTTCCGTAGTTTGGCTATTGTGAATTGTAGCAACGCTTAATTCTGCATCAAGACAATCACAGAGACTGGGCGCTCAGGGACTCAGCTGCACGTTCTCTGTTCATCCTTTCAGCCCACTCTGCTCCTTCCCCACGCTGCTCTGGGTCCCGGGAGGCTCGCCTCCTTGAACTACATACACCAATTGGCCTCCCTGTTCTTTGGCTTCTGGTTGGATTGACCCATGGAGGCACCCATGTCACCACCCTGTGGTGGTTTCCTTAACCCGCCCCACACCTTCTAAACAGTCCCCTTCCTTAAAGCTCCCTTGTGAGTACATCATCTCTTCTTGCTGTGACCTGAATTAATGCATCTTCTAGTCCTATATGCCCCTTTTACAGATGAGGGAACTGGGTCACAGAGAGGCCTATTGGCTTTTCCAGGGTTCTCTCTTTACTCCTCATTTTCCAACCATTTTTCAGTCTCTAAAAACTGAAAATCATGAGGTTTTGAAATGCTGGATTGGGGATTAGGAACCTCTGATACTAGGGTTCTCTGTCCTAATGCGATGAGAGGTTTCTGAGAAACTTAAATTTATCAAAAACTCTCTTTAAACATATTTTAATAGGAAAAAAAATAGTTAGCAGAGACCCCTCTGGGAGGACACTGCCCTCCACTTGGTAGTGGAAAATCAGAAATGCCTTCTTCTTCAGAGAGGAAGCGCCAGGGCTGGGGCTTGGTACAGGAATGTGGGCTGATTCATCCCCCACTCTCTGCCCAATGCTTTTGGGTACCCATTTCCCCACCCAATATGTGGGGAGTACGAATGTGTGGTCATGCCTTTAACCATGTGAGTGAATACAGTGTGTGTGTGTGTTTGTGTGCCTGTGTGTGTGTATGTGAGAGAGAAAGAGAGAGAAACTTGCATTCTTTTCTTAACTTTGCAAAGGTCTCTAAAGAGTCTCTGTGCCTGCGTGAAATCACTGTTCTGTGTGCATGAAGCCCCTAATGGTTTCTGTCAGTAATCCACTGGATGACTGGGGAAGGAATGTGGGTCTTAGGCTGAAATCTGTTGCTGACACCTATTTCTAAGATTTTCTTGCCACCATCAATACTTAGGTAAAGATGTCATAAGATCAGGAAAAAAGTCCCAAAGATAATACTTGAGCATTCTTTTGTTTTGTTTCTATTTTTGGCCCTGGGGATTGAACTCAGGGGCACTCAACCACTGAGCCACATCCCCAGCCCTATTTTGTATTTTATTTAGAGACAGGTTTTCACTGAGTTCCTTAGTGCCTTGCCATTGCTGAGCCTGGCTTTGGACTCTTGATCCTCCTACCTTAGCCTTCCTAGCCACTGGGATTATAGGCATATACCACCTCACAAGGCTACTTGAGCATTCTTGTAAGAAATGCCATATCATTAACCCTTTTGGTGGCATAGAGGACAATACAGTATGAACACCAATTAATTGGACTACCTAACCAATTTATTTCACTTGCATTTTCATGTTTTCCATTTGATGGAAAATAAAAACACCATGTCTAAAAAAAGTAATAAGTATAGCATAAAAATATTGTCTTGGCCTTCTGTGGCATTTCACCATTTTGAATGGTGACAATCAATGAAACATGGTACTGAAGTGAGATGCCTATGAAATTATCAGTATGAATCGAATCCTGAGTTGGAAAGCAAAGGATTGAGGGACGGACTTCCTCATTTTTCACTCACTGAGGACTTAAGTGTCTTCTGTGTGACCACTGCTGGGCTGGGCATGGAGGGTGCAGCTGTGGACAGAGATGATCCCTTGTCACAGGGGAGACCAGACAGATTGAGTAATGCGTCGCAGGTAGGATATTACAAAAGGCACGTGCACAGGGGAGCCCAGCCCACAGGGGCAGCAGCTGATCTGCTCTTGGGTGGAGAGCAGAAGGCTGAGGGGTAGTGAGCCAGGTGGAGGAGATGGGGAAGGAGGAAAACCCGGGCTGGTGGAGTGAGTCGCCATGGGAACTGGGAGGCGCAGGAGCAGCTGGAGGCCAGAGAGTGGTAGGGGAACGAGCCGCGAGGTTGTGAAGAAGGTGGCCACCAGGAGAGGGCGGGCCTTCTGATCATGGCCAGGCGTTTGTCCTTCATCTACAGGGTTAGAGGAGACCTGGTCGTTAATTTTAGTATTATATCTAATAAACTTTCATAATTTCAAAAATAAATAAAGGGTAAGAGGAAATTGTGGAAGGGGTTTCAGGAGAAGAGTGTCACGTTCAAGTTTTAGAATTATCACTCTGGCTGCTGGCAAAAATGAAGTGCCGTGGATCACAGGCGGACCAGGGCACCGCGGCGGGGTCACACTCGCGGGTTAGAGGGGTAGAAGCGGGGCTGCCGGGAATCCTAGAGCAGGCGTCAGTCCCCCCACTGATCGCGTTCTTCAGATACTATATCTTTGGTGCCTGAAAATCTAAGATAACAACTTTTTTGTTTTTATTTTGACAGAGTGACTTCTAACTTGAACCCTCAGTTGGCTGTGAGAGATCCACCATCAGGTAAATAAAGAACAATTTTTTTTCAGATTTATACTTTTCTCCCCAGTCCCCCTAGGATCTAAATGCAATGTTATATTTAACCCTTTTCATACCCATATGAGTGAGGTACTATTTTAGATCTATCCTATCCATGTGAAATCAAGGGCATCAAGAAGTCAGGCAATTTGATGAACGCACACAAAGTTATTCATCTCACCCTAAATTCTAATAACAAAATAAAAAGGAAGGGAATCTAAATATTCAACAGTAGCCAAATTGTATTAAAGCAATTATGGTACACTCATTTGATGGAGGTATTTTGATAACATTCTGTATCGAATTAAGAAGTTTCTTTGCTGGGTGCTGCAGCTCACACCTGTAATCCCAGTGGCTTGGGAGGCTGAGACAGGAGGATTGCAAATTCAAGGCCAGCCTCCACAATTTAAGGAGGTCCTCACCAACTTTGTGAGACCCTATCTCAAAATAAAAAATAAAAGGGGCTGGGGATGTGGCTCAGCAACAAAGCACCCCTGGATTCAATACCTGGTACAAAAAAAAAAAAAAAAAAAAAAAAAAAAAAAAAAAGAAGTTTTTCTTTTATTCCTAATTTACTAAAAATTCTTATCAAAGATGCATATTGAATTTTATTAAATATTTTTCTGATCATTTACTGAGATGATCAAATGACTTGTATTCTTTCATCTTTTAAGTGTTTTTTTACATTTATTAATTTTTTAAAAATTAAGCTAACTTGCAATGATGAGATATAACCAACTTGCTCATGATACATTATCTTTTCTATATTGAGATATATATCTATATGTAGTTTGCAAAACTGTAGTCATAAGTGAGATTGAACTAAAAATTTCTTTCTGGTTTTTTTCCTTATCAGGGAATGATTTTCAAAATATTGGAATTACTTGGTATTTGACTATATGTTGGAACTTGACAGTAAAACTGGGCCCAGTGTTTTTACTTATGAATTTTGTTTATGATTTTCTTTGTATTTTCTCTTAAGTCAGTTTTGTTGTTATGCTTTTGATTTTTTGGATATGTGCACAAGAGGGGAATTTCTGGGACTTAGGATCTATGGTTTGCTTTAGAAGATACTATCAAACAGTTTGCTGAGATGGTTGGATCAATTTCAAAATTTACACTTCAACCCGGAGTGCATGAGTGTTCTGCTTCCTCCATGTAATTTCCAATACCAGGTGTTTTCTGCTTTTTTTTTTTTCATTGAAACACTTCTTGTGAATATGTAGTAGTATAATATCCTAGTTTTAATTTGCATTTCCGTATAGATTAATGTGGCTGGGAATCTTTTTGTATATCAACTGACCACTTAGATACCTTGTTTTGTGAAAAGCTCTTTCAAATATTTTCAAAAATGTGAAAAAATTGACTTGTCTTTCTCATTAAATCATCTTTTTAATTTAATTGTAGACATTTAAATGACATATTCTGGACATAAGACCTTGGTAGGATATACATATTGCAAATATCTTCTCTTTTTCTATGATTTCCCTTTTTTACTCTATTTCTAAGGAACCAAAAGTCCTTTAAAATAGTGTGAAGGATCAGTTTTTTCCTTTGTAGTTAGTAGTATTATGTCTTATTTAAAAAGTCTTGGTCTTATTCCAAGATCACAAAGATATTTTATGCTTTCTTCTGAGAGTTTTGTTATTTTACCCTTACATTTTAATCTATAATTCATGCAGAATCAATTTCTTTATACATGATCTGACACAGAGAGTCAAGATTAATTTTTTTTCTATATGAATAGCCAGTGGACCAAGTCCATTTTTTTGTCAAGACACTATTTATCATATTCATTTATTTCGGTTAGTTTTTCTGAGTTATAATTAACACCTAGTAAAATTCACTCTCTTAAAATCCACGGTTTGAAAATTTCAGCAAATGTATACAGTGGTGCAACTCTCACCACAGTCAAGATGGAGACTATGGGGGCTGGGGTTATGTGTGAGGCAATGGGTTCCATCCTCAGCACCACATAAAAATAAATAAATAAAATAAAGGTATTGTGTCCATCTACAACTAAAAAAAAAAAAAAAAAAAAAAAAAAAGATGTAGAATATGCCCAATACCTGAAAAGTGCTCCTTAATGCTCATTCCATTCTCCCCTAGCTTCTGCCATCGAGAACCAGGATCTGATTTGTTCCTCCATTTTTCCTTTTTTGTCCTCGGAATATATAAGTGGAATTGTGCAGTATATAGTCTTTTATTTTAACTTCTTCCACTTGGCATACATTTATTGAGATTCACCTATGTTGTGGTAAATACCAATAGTTTGTTCCTTCATAGTCTCAAGTACAAATCCACTCTGTTGATGAACCATGGTTCACTGATCCCTTCCCCAATTAATAAATGTTTGGGTTACTTACAGTGTTTGGCTACTGTGGATCAAGCTGCTATAAATATTCATGAACATGTCTCTGTGTGGACATGTGTTTTCATTTCCCTTAAACTCAGAAACAGGTACGCCTCTTCTTCCAATCAGTCTTTTACCAGGAGTGGATTTGTTGCATCACATTGGAACTGTAGTAAGAACATGTTTAACATTATTTTTTAAAAAAATCCCTAAACTCTTCCCATAGTGACCATGATATTTTACATTACAATCAGCAATATATGAAAGCTTTTGTTCCTCCACAGCCTCTCTAACACTTGGAATTATGAGTCTTTGTAATTTTAGCAATTAAAATTAGTTTTTAATGTTATACCATTATAGTTTCAATTTCACACAAACTGGTATTGAGCATCTCAGTGAACTGTTTGTTCAAATCATTCACCTGTTTTTAAAATTATGTCTTCATGTTATGGAGCTTCTACAGGATATATTCTGTATGCAAACCCTTTGTCAAATATGTGCTTTGCAAATCCCTTTTCTCAGTCCCCAGCTTGTTTGTTCATGTTCTAAAAAGTGTTATTCAAAGAGCAATAGTCTAAAAATTTTGATAAAGTTCACTTTATGATTTTTTTTTTAGGGAGGAATAGTTGTGTGTCCTAAGAAATTCTTGCTAAAACCATGAGTACAAAGATTTTACTGTTTTTCTAGAAATTTTGTAGTGTTAAGTTATACAATTAGTTATTTGATTTATTTTGTGGTGATTTTGTATCCTGTGTGAAGAAATGGCCAAAGTTCACTTTTTATATGGATGACTGAAGTTTCTAGAACTCCATGCTAAAAATCTATCCTTTCCCTCTTTTAATCACTTTGTACCTCTCTGTTACTCTACTTCCTCTGGAACTCTAATAACAAGCATATTAGACTTTTTGTAGACTAGTACTGTACAAGGACTTTTTTTTTTTTTTTTTTAAGTTCTCATTTCCCTTTGGATTTCAGTGTGGATAATTTCTATTGACTATCTTTAAGTTTATTGACTCCTTTCTTAACTGTTCCTGTCTCCTGATTCGACTATCAAAGAAATTCTTCACTTCTGATATTGCCTTTTTACTTCTAGAATTTGTATTTGATTCTTTCCTATAGTTTCCCTCTCTCTACTGAGACTCTTCATCTTTTCTTGCAATTTATCCTTTTATTTTCTGTAAGAGCCTTTCATATATTAATCATAGATTATTTTAAAGTCTCTGCTTCTTTCAGTATCTGGGGCCTCTCTTTGTTTAGTTCTGTTGATTGTTTGATCTTGACAATGAGTTGGTTTTTATTTTCCTTGTTTTTTTGAGTATTTTATAATTTTAATTGAATGTTAGATACTGTTTATAGAAGAATTCTGGTTTCTTTTCTCTTTTTTATTTGTTCTTTTAAGTTATATACATGACAGTAGAATATATGTTGACATATCATACATACATGGAAACTAACTTCCCATTCTCATGGTTATACATGATGCGGAGTTACACTGGTTGTGTATTCATATATGAGCATAGGAAAGTTATGTCTGACTCATTCTACTGTATTTCCCATTCCCATCCCTACCCCCTGTTCAATCTGGTGTACCTATACTCCTCCCTCTCTGCCCCATCTGCCCCCTGCCTATTGAGAGTCAGCATCCACATATCAGAGAGAACAGTCTATCTTTGGTTTTTGGGGATTGGCTTATTTCACTTAGCATGCTAGTCTCCAGTTCCATCCATTAATTTCACTCTTCTTTATGGCTGAGTAATATTCCATTATGTCTATACACCACATTTTCTTTATTCATTCATCTGTTGAAGGGCACCTATGTTGGTTCCATAGCTTAGCTATTGTGAATTGAGCTGCTTGAACACTGATGTGGCCATATCACTATAGTATACTGATTTTAAGTACTATGGGTATAAACCAAGGAATGGGATAACTGGGTCAAATGGTGGTTCCATTCCAAGTTTGCTGAGAAATCTCCATGTGGCTTTCCAGAGCAGTTGCACCAATTTGCATTCCCACCAGCAATATATGAGTGAAGCTTTTCCCCCACATCCTTGCCAACATTTATTGTTAATTGTATTCTTGATGATTGCCATTCTGACTGAAGTGAAATGGAATCTCAGTATTGTTTTAATTTGCATTTCTCTAATTGCTAGTGATGTTGAATATCTCTTCATATATTTGTCGATTGATCATATTTCTTCTTCTGTGAAGTGTTTGTTCAATTCCCTTGCTCATTTATTGATTGCGTTATTTGGGTTTTATTGGTGTTAAATTTTTTGAGTTGTTTATATATCCTGGAGATTAGTGCTCTATCTGAGGTACAGGTGGCAAAGATTTTCTTCCATTCTGTAGGCTCTCTCTTCATGGACTACTGGTTAATAAAATAAATAATGAATATACCTCTCTTTCTTTAAGGTCGTTGATCTGAGAGGCCAAGTCAATCTTATTGGTGTTTAACGATGTTATTTATGAATGGTGAGTTTGGGTGGCGTTGGGCTCCTAATTTCTGTAGTTAACTAAAGTGTCATGAAGTGTATGTCAGGTTTCTCCAGTGAGTTACCTTATGCCGAGTTTGCTTAGGTGTGACTAACTGTCAGTGTTCTAGCTCCATCCTCAACTTCCAGATGACCTTCCACAGCTGCTCCAGAGGTGATCTTTCTCCGTGTTTGCACTCATCTTTTAGCAATTGACTGCTCTTGGTCGTTCCTCAGTGCAAAGCTGAGGAAATGGTTTCTCCTCAGTCTTAGGCCTTTTATATCTGGGCCTTGGGCCTGAGCTTTGTTAGTTTCCTGCTCGTTAAAGTGGCCAAGCTCTGTCTTATATCTATGGAGGATCTTGGGTGGGAGAGAGTTTCCTGCCCCTCTCTCCAGTGATAAGAGTCTTCCTGTTAATGACAGTACAGGATCCTGGACCTGAGAG
Source organism: Sciurus carolinensis (assembly GCF_902686445.1). Taxonomy (NCBI): domain Eukaryota; kingdom Metazoa; phylum Chordata; class Mammalia; order Rodentia; family Sciuridae; genus Sciurus; species Sciurus carolinensis. The sequence continues at coordinate 36,880,786 of NC_062213.1, forward strand.
TTTCTTGTTCTTCCCTTGGGACAGATGGCAGACTTTTGCTTCTATCCCTTTCCAAGAACCAAAGGATCATTGTTCAGAAATAGTAACTGGGGAGATTTTCTGCTCTTTGTCCAGTGGTTGAAAGCTGTGGATTAATCTGAAATAAAATTCTGAGAAATGGATGGAATTTCTTGCCTGTGTCCCGCTAAAGGAAGCATTCTCCAGTCCTTGACCCTACCCTTAGTCTTTCTCATGAGCTCCCATTTGCAGACAAGTGGGAAGAAAAGCTTTTCTCAACCTGAGTCTGGACTCACCTTACATTTCTGAGGCTCCCAGGGATTCTATACTGCCATGCTAGTCCACGCTTGCCTTTTAAAAGCTCATTCAAAGTTTAGCTGTTTTCTTATCCCTGCGTTTATGCAGGGCTACCTCTTCCTACTGTGCCCACCAGAAGTGACGGTGTATGTATCCTGTTTCTTCTTGGGGAGGCATATCACTGTGTGTGAATTAGTTCACCTGGTTGCCTTGAGGCCTTAGCTTTCTGACTGGCTTAACACAAGTTATGATCTTGTTGATTATGTAGCTTTTTCTTGTTGTTGGGATGAGAGTGATGTTCTCAGTGGCTTTCTACGGTGTAAGTGGATGCCAAACTGTGTTGTAGCATTTTAAGAGTCACTGGTATTAAAGGAAAATTTTGGTGCAAATAAATTTGCCAGTCAGAAATGAATAAAAGTGGAACCAAAAGAAAGTAGAAAATCAGAATCTAAAACTTAGTAGGAAAATGGAGAGGATTAGAATTTTATTCTTTTCTTGGATTGGCTATATTTGACATTCTTTTCTTTTCTTTTTTTTCCTTATATGTGTTTCTTTTTTAAATTTATTTTTATTGTAAACAAATGGGATACATGTTGTTTCTGTTTGTACATGAAGTAAAGGCATACTATTTGTGTAATCATACATCTACACAGGGTAATGGTGTTTGATTCATTCTGTTATTTTTCCTTCCCCCCCACCCCTGCCATCCCTCTTTTCCCTCTATACAGTCCTTCCTTCCTCCATTCTTGCCCCCCTCCCACCCCCCATTATGTGTCATCATCCGCTTATTAGTGATATCATTCATCCTTTGGTTTTTTGAGATTGGCTTATCTCACTTAGCATGATATTCTCCAATTTCATCCATTTGCCTGCAAATGCCATAATTTTATTATTCTTTATAGCTGAGTAATATTCCATTGTTTATATATATACCACAGTTTCTTCATCCATTCATCCATTGAAGGGCATCTAAGTTGGTTCCACAATCTTACTATTGTGAATTGAGCAGCTATGAGCATTGTTGTGGCTGTATCTCTGTAGTAATGTGATTTTAAGTCCTTTGGGTATAGGCCAAGGGGTGGGATAGCTGGGTCAAATGGTGGTTCCCTTATATGTGTTTTTAATATTTTTATTGATGCATTATAGTTGTACATTACAGTGTGATTTATTGTTTACATATTTGTTCATGTACATGTTATAACAATACAATTTGGCCAATCATTCCCCAGTCTTCTTTTTTTTTTTTTTTCTCCTCCGAGGCAAATACATGCCTTAGTAGCTGAAACTGAACAGTAGAATATCTTTTTTTTTTTTTCCCCATTTGTGGTGCTGGGGATTGAACCCAGGACCTTGTGCATGCAAGGCATGCACTTTACCAACTGAGCTAGATCCCCAGCCGAACAATAGAATATCTTCATCTGAGGTCTAGGGTGAGGAGCAGAGGGAGACTTGCTTCTCCCTGACAGAATTGCCTTCATGAGAGGGAGAAGAAAAAGATGAGGAGACAGCACAACAGGTACTCTGGAGAAGTTCCCAGCTTTTCAGAGGAGGAGTGTCAAATGAAGGATCAGAAAGAGGACCACTGAGGACTGTGGAACTAAGGGGTGTATCACACTAATTCCGGACAGATCCTCAGGGTTCCCTGCCATCTCAGGAGTGGTCCCCTCGACTTCCAGCTTGGATGTACTTAACCTTCAATGTCACTATTACTCCTGTGGTGGTCTTGGGTCCAGTAGCATCAGCTTCCCCTGAGAGCTTGTTGAAATGCAGAATGGTGGTTCCCAGCTCAGACCTGATGAATCCAAATTTGCATTTTAACAAGATTGATAAGAGTGATTCTTTTGCACTTCAATGGCTGAGAAGCAATGTTTTACATAATCACTGTTTCTATTTTTTTTTTTGTAGTCAACTCTACTTTAAATAATGAGATTAAAATCCTTCCTATCAAAATATTGTGAAGGTAACTCTAAGGATACCCTGAGGTACAAGGCACAAAATTAAGGAATTTAAATGTATTTTATAGCTAAATTATTCAACTTAGTTTAATTGAACAATTAGCATGGTTATGAATATTTAAGGCTTATTTTTAAATTTCCTCTTTGAGCTTTGTGTTCCTAGCACTCTAAAACCTTGACTCTTTCTTCTAGCAGTGATTTTTCTGGTGTTTCCTCTTATAAAAGGATTTCTTAGACGTGTTGTTAGGATCTGAATGTCCATCCTACCCCCCCCACCCCCAATTTACATGTTGAAACCCCAAAGTGATGGTATTAAGAGTTGAGGGTCTTTGCGAGGTGATTTGTAGGAGTCTCTTAGCCACGTCCTGCGTGGATGAGAAAAGGGTTAACTGCCGGAGGACGATGTTGCCTATCAATCAATCGATTACCCATAAACTGATCTAATCAATAAGCACACAAGAGCCAATATTCTTTCTAAATGAGAGGGGGCATGATGAGTGGGCCATACCAGCTCTGGCCTCTAACAACATGGAGTAGCCCAACTCTCTTTTATTTATAGTCACACAGGTAAAGGGACCTGGAACAGGAGGGGCTTTTTCTGTGATGGACAGGATGTGGTGGAGTTAGGGAGCCATTTTCTCAGGGACACTATCATAGAACCAGGCAGGGAACCACTCCCACAGCGCCACATCCTTCCCGGCAGTCTGGGGCAGTCCTCCATGGCTGTCAGTTCCTAGAAGTCAGACCTGTGTGTCCTATGACTCAAATTTGTCTGATTCTACTAGATAATGATGGCTCCGCACAGTGATTACATCATTGGGTGGTGCTGTCATGAATGAAATTAATGCTCTTATAAAAGAAGCCTGAGGGAACGTGTTTGCCTCACCCAACGTGAATACACAGTGAGGAGAGTCTGTGCACCAGGAGAGTGCCCTCACCAAACACTGAAGCTTTTGGCACCTTTATCTCAAATTTCTCGGCCTCCAGAACTATGAGACAAGTGTTTGTCATTTGTAAGCCAGCCCCTCTGTGGTGTTTTGTTATAGCCATCCAAACAGACGAAGACGCTGATGGAGTCTGCTCCCCTGGGCCGCAGCTCCCTCTCTCCGCCTTGGTTTCTGCTCAAGAAACAGGTTCTTGAATGAAGCTGCTTTTCATCCTTCTAAACTGGGCCTACAGAGTCCTTGCAAGAGAACCCATTCTTCTGCCCAGGTTCTCGCCAAGAACCTTCAGCATTTTAATCTTCCCAACTTCGAGTATCATGTGATGGAATGATGGGAGGGTGCTGCTCAAAACACTTTCTCAACTTTTGGTGAAGGTTAATTTTACGTCTATCCCTATTCTTAAGCTATTCTCTTTTCTCTGGTCCCATAAAAATGCTGGTCACAAAGTGATGATTAGGTAGCATCGGCTTTCCTTTTCTTGTTGGACTCAGGTATTTAAAACTCATCCCTCTCCCCCATTTAGCAAGAGTCAAGAAGTCAAAGTTTTCTGGCAATATCATTAAATTGTTTAAAAGTATCTTGTTCACTTTGGGACCATCACATATGTGTTCCAAGCATAGAACCAGAGAAGGGCAAGAGGTCATGCTTCTTGGTTGTGTGTCTGGTAAAAACTTGTCTGTCCTGACCAATGATTTCTGTTTTAATCTCAGTGGCCACTGTGACTTACAGGGGAGACTGCAATTGTGTCTTTAAATTGGGTAGATTCCTGCTGCAAAGCAATCAGGGTCAGGCTTGCTGCTGATGGAGAACCAAATGCAGATGCCAGACCAACAGGGACCTGTAGGTCAGCTTTGTGACTAGTTGTTTTAGTCAGCTATTCTTCACTGCTGTGACTAAAAGATCTGACCAGAATAATTTTAAAGGAGGAAAAGTTTGAGGGCTCACGGTTTGAGGTCTTACTCCGTAGAAGGTCAGCTCCATTCCTCAGGGCTCAAGGTGGAGCATCTTGCTTCCTCAGGAAGCAGAGAGAGAGTCTCCACTCAACAGATACAAATATATACCCAGAGCCACGCCCCAATACCCACCTCCTCCAGCCACACCCACCACTTCAGTTACCACTCAGTTAATCCCTCTCAGGGAATCAAACCACTGATTGGATTAAGACTCTTTCAACCCAATCATTTCTCCTCTGAACCTTCTTGTATTGTCTCACACATGAGCTTTTGGGGGACATAACACCAGTGATGCCAAGTTGGAGAATGAGCTGAAATTATGAAGAGGTTCTGCTACACCCGAGCCCTCTATTACTTTTGTTGCCAAAATCTTTCATGGGAAAGAAAAATGCAGAAATAGAAGGAAGGATGACCAGACCTCTATGTACTTTTGCATACTCAATGTCAACAATTCAAAAAGTCACTCCCTTGAGGGTGAAAGGACTTAGTGACAGGGAGGAATCACCTTCCAATAGTTCCAAGGAGACAAACAATTTTATTTTATGTGCCCAGGCAGGAATGTTGGGAAGCAGAAATGATGTTCCTCCTAATAATTGTTTTGTATGCTTGCGTGAGGGTATCAACTGTCTAATTGTTATAGATGGCTGTATATTGTGACAATCATGTCAAATGTGTTGCTTTATCTATCTCCTCAGCTCCTGCTGTTAATGACCTTGTGGTATAGATGGTAATATGGGAGCTGAGAAACGGGGATTCACGTGTGTTGAAGCTCACATAAAGGAGACGAGCAGGAGTTGCTTCTAGATTTTAAAGAATGGGTGAAACTGTTCCAGGTAAATAAAGGTGATTGAGGACATATAAACAGACTTCCAGCTGCCGGAGAAGCTCACTGCAGGGTCCTTCATTAGATCTCTGCATCACCTTGCAACAAACAAGCAATCAAAGGCACTCAGGACCGGGCAGCGGCCACTGCACCCTGCTGCTCCCCTCACCAGAGGAGGCTGATGCAGGCAGCACTGGTGTGCAGCAGGCTCGGCCCCTCTCTCTGTCCTTGTCATCCTTGACTCCTGCTGCAGTGCTGATTTGGAAACTCATAACAACTGACCCGGCTCCCCACAAACGCTCGCCCAGGAGTTGGAGTTGACAGCTAATTGTGGGCCCTGATTGCTCTGCTGACAGTGCTTTGTGGCTATTTCAGTTTTTCTTGAGAGTTCCTTAATTAGAGGAAATGACATCGTGTGCTGTCCAATCAGCCTCTTGTCAGATATTATTACATTTGTAGGAGAATCGGGCAACATTTGGCGTGCTCCTGGCAAGCTGCTACGAGGTTCACAGCCTGCGGGAGATCTGCTTGGCAGAGCAGTGGTGCCCGCCCAGCAGGCAGGAGGTCTGCCCCTGCTTAAGGAAAGAGTCTTCCACATTCCCATGTGGGCTCAAAGCACTCAGCACTCCCGCGGGACCTCCTGTTCAGGCAGTAGTGTCCCCTGGAAGGGGCTGCTTTTTTGAATGCTTTATTTTGTAAGAGCACAAACGTACATACTTTATGTGTTTATCTTCATGTAAACTAGGTATGAATGTTTTAAAACTAGATTATTTGTCAGAAAAGTATTGACCCTTCTGGTTTCTTATTTGTGGGATTAATTTATTCTGTCAAAGGTTTTATTGATCTTGCTGGGGTGCCCTGTCCTCAAGGAACTTAGTTCTACTTGGGAGGTTAGTGGTGTTAGCTAGTCTCTCGTGACTTCTTCCCAGGTATCTAAGAGGCCTCATGGTTTTTCTCCGGGAGTTCTTGGTGATAGACAGAATGAAGATGGAGAATTGATAAGAGAACAAGGATATTGAGAATTCTTTTCATTGTTGGGTTTTTTTTGACCTGAGGTCTTAACAATTTTGGGCTCAAATGATCCTCCTGCCTCAGCCTCTCAAGTAACTGGGACTATAGTTGTGCCAAAAACGTTTTTGTTTGCTTGTTTGTTATGTGGTGCTAGGAATTGAACCCAGGCCTGTGTGCCTGAGAAGCACCTACTATTGAGCTACATCCCAGCAGATATTGAGGACTCTGGCAAGATCATAATGTTCTAATTTGCAACAAAAGAAAGGGAGAACAAGGTGTGTGTGTGTGTGTGTGTGTGTGTGTGTGAAAGGGGTGGTGAGGGTTAGTCATAAAGATGGATGAAGTGACTAGTGGACATGATGAGTGGGTAGAAGCTAAAGAAGGACTAATGGAGAGTGGGTAGGGGGCGAGAGAGAGAGCGCGCATGACTACTGTCTTTGTTTTCTGTGGGTCTATCTTTGGCTCCTTAACTGAAGGATAAAAATGGCCCAGGCATGACATTTCTTTTTTACCTCCTTCAGCTCTTGGTTCTGTTTGATTCTCAAGTGTGTGCCTCTAAAGTATTTCCTGAAGAAATTCAGCTCATTCATGGGATTTATGAAGATCATGAGTTACAGTGATCAAATTTCTCAAATACAGAAATGATTGAGATGCTCACTGGTTCATGTATATAGTGCCTCCAGAGGAGTTCCCGCTATGATCTTAAGGTGATAAAAACACAGCCAAACACACCACAGTGAAGAAGTGTCCTTCAAACAAACATTATTTTGTTTAATACTTTTGTTATACTTTGGATCTAAAACATTCCCCCAAGGCTCATGTGTTGAAGGCATTGTCCCCAAAGCAGCATTGTTCAGAGGTAGAAATTTGGGGAAGTGATTGGATCATGAAGCCTTTGACCTCATCAATGAATTAGTTCACTGATGAATTCATACTGAATGGACTAGTGAGAGGTGGTAGAAATTGTAGGAGGTGGGAGGTCAAACTGGAGGGAGTGAGTTCCTGGGACAGGCCCTTGGGGACTACATCTCCATCCCCTTTCTCCCTCTGCTTCCTGACTGCCCTGAGATGAGAAGCTTCCCAGTTCAATGCCCTTCTGCCATGTTTCTGTTTTACCACATACTTAATAGAAGTGGGGCCAGCTGATCATGGACTGGAACCTCGAAATCATAAGCCAACACAAATCTTTTTTCCTCTAAGTTCTTTTTCTTGAGTACTATGTCATGGCAATAGAAAACTGACTCATAAAATTTTCAAGTGAAGGGAAATTATTGTCTCTAGAGAGACAGTCTAGGGAGACTTCGGAAGGTTCCACATGGTGGATATGATTTGGCCTTACCAGTAAAACTGAAATGCTGTTCCCTTGTATAAGTTCTTTTACTTTCTTGGTCTTTCAGGCTAAGTGCATTTGAAGGCCCAATAGAGCAACTTCAACTTCTTTTTGATCCTATGACTATCCTCCTGCTAAACATCCAACTTTTTCTTGTGTTTTTTTTTTTTTTTTTGTATTTAACCAACGTAATCCTCATGAAAGACTTCCACTATGGAAGTCACGGCAAACACTAGAGAATAAAATTTGAAAAAAATTGACTGAAAAACCTACACATTACGATGTCATAATTAGTCTGTGTTCTTGTGTATTTTGTGATTAACTTGCTGATTGCCTGGCACCACACACCTTGAGTCCTTTAAGATAGTGTCTGTATTCATCTGGTTGTCCGAGTGCTAGGAACAAGAGTTTTAAACCCTGTGCACCTGAAGTGAGTGTGTCCTATGTCCAGTTTGTGTAAAGCAGTGGTGGCTGTTCTCATTGCATATTTTCTCAGGTAGCGTTTTAAAATTTCTTAAACTGTACTCCAGACACGACAGACTTGACCAGAATCATGCGGTTACCATGGCATCCAAAAACAGTCTTTAGAAGCTCATCGACTTCTCCAGACAGAAAGATGGTAAACTACTCTGACGGAACATTCTCTACCTTATATGCTGAGAATAGAAATGATATTTATCTGAAACAGGAAATCCGATTTTCAAAACTTCTCTCAAGCATAATCTTTTATAAGTTATTTGCCAAAAACTGCTCAATGGTTTATATACCCTAGCAATGCTCGCTAGCAGCTTTTCTTTCATCTCTGATTTGGAAGCTTCTGTTGGAATAAAAGAGAAATGTGAATGACCCTAGCTAAGAAATCCCTTTCAATTTCAGAGAAAAGTTGAAGTAATTGAGGCTTCCTGTTTATTCAGGGAGACTGAAGTAAAAATGAGTCTACCAGGAATAACATGCAGGGTCTATTTTCTTTACAAGTGACCTCTTCTGAGTTCTGTTTCTGTACTTAAAGTAAATTTTATTGTGAATATTTGAGGTTTACAGCAGGATTTTATAAGATACATATAGGCAATGAGATGATTACTATCATGAAGCAGAGTAGCATATCTATTATCTCAGTTACCTTTCTTTTTTTGACAAGAGCATCAAAAATCTACTTATTCAACAAAATCCCTACTACAATGCAGTTTTATTAATGTCTGTGCTCATTTTCCACGTGACATCTCTAAACTTGTTCATCGTCCCTATCTGCTGTTTTGTAATTGACCTACTTCTCATTCTCCCTGTCCTGTGCCCCCAATCACTACTTTGTTTTCCATCTCTGGTATTATGGTGCGCGCGCACACACACACACACACACACACACACACACACACCGTCTCCACACGAGTGAGATCATGCCATATTTTTCTCTCTAGGGATACAGTTCTTAGATGTTAATCTAATTCTCATTAATTGCTAACTCCAAAGAAACAGAGCTCAGATCATTGAAAGGATTGTTTTTTATAAATTTTTATTGTCTGAAATTTCTGCTTCATGGAAATTCTCCTCGACTACCAGCTTTTGGCCTTAGAGTTTGTCGGTGGACTGTTTAAAGTCATTAATTTGTTTTGCTTGAGCCACTTGGAAGGGTCAAAGTACTTTTTTACCCATTGTTTTTTGAACTAAAAGGGGTAACAGACCCTCCTGAGGCAGGGAGACTGAACTTTAAAGAAAAAAATACTGTCTTTTTTTCAGGTGAGGGATAGAGGGTGTACAGAGAAAGCAAAATTTTACTTCTTCCCTTTTAGAGTCTTCCCCACCCTTTTTTTCTGGCTGGCTCTGAGAATTAAATTGACATAAAACAGATGAACAAGAGAAAAATCATACAAATTTATTTAATGTAAGTTCTGCATGACACAGGAACCTTAATAAGGCAATAAAGACCCAAAGAAGCTGTTAGAGTCAATCACTGAGAGTCAACTGGGCAGAGAACAGAAGCTGTGTAATGCAAGGAGGCCGAAGGGCTTGGACTAGGCCAGGCCACGGGGCAGAGAAGCCACTAGGAAGACCAGGGCTTGCTCGACCCGGTTCCTCTCTGCAGATTTCCCTGGGCTTCAATTTCCAGTCCTTGATAAGAATGATACTTTCTTTGTGGAATAGGGAGGACAGTTCCATGTGGGAATTTCATCTTCTACTTTTAAGAAACAGAATGAGGGTCAAAGTGATCTTGCATCTGCTATTTTTTTTAAATTGCCTTTAATTTAAAATAGCCAATATCCCAGAGCCATATAATTTGGGCTGGCACATTTTTACCTCTTTTAAGGGTCAGAAATGCCTCTTTTAAAGTCAGTTCTTTCCAGGAGGCAGACCTGGAACTGGAACCTAATTTAGACTTGAGTATGTTTAAGGCTTACAACATGATGTTATGGGATACAAATAGATAGTAAAATGGTTACTATGGTGAAGCCAATTAGCATATCTATCATCTCACACAGTTACCTTTTTTAAAAACAAGACTGTCAAGCAATTGCTTTTTTTTTTTCTTAGTTTCACATTCTTTCTTTGTTCTAAAACTTAGACTGACATCTAGCTTTGACAATCACAGTAATGTTTTATTTTCTTGGGGGGGAATAACTTATAATACTGTTTAGTTTTGTACTATTGGTGTGTTGGTGAATTTTTAAACTATGTGCTAACTGCAATAAATTATATGAACTGAAAAAAAATCTACTTATTCAACAGAATCTCTAATACAGTGCAATTGTATGAACTTCAGGGCTCATTTTGTACAAGGTATCTCTAAACTTGTTCATCCTATGTACCTCAAGTTGCCTGTCAGGAGGGACAGTGCAGGGATGGGAAGGAGGAATTTATAGCTTATTTAGAAATTATGTGCTGACTGGTCTGCCTCTCTGATTTGACTTTAAGCTCCTTGAAGGCAGAGGCTATCTTGCTTACTCATTATTGGATCCCTAGTTTCCAGAACAGTGCTTGGCACCTAGTAGATGCTCATCAAATAGTTTTGTGAAGAGCTGAATAACAAGGACATCTTTACTTTCATCTCAGCTTAGTCTCCTCTTCCATATACCAATTTCATAGAAAAATTTGAATTTAAGAATTATAGCTAAAATAAATAGGCCAAAATTTGATCTTAGAGGGGAAAGCCCAGGTTGTCAATGTGTGAATGTCAAAATACTGAATGGGGGGCGGGGGTGTTCTGAACTGAGCTGTAGGAAAAACCAAGGGAGGAACTGAAAATATAACTCCTGCCTTCGGAGAACTCAAACTCTACTCAGAAAAACAGAGCACCCACTACAGAGAGGATGAGGAGAATACCATCCAACAGACTGGTTGATTGACTGCTGCTTTAGAAACTCAAAGTTGGGAAGGGGACTCCAAGGATCCGCTGCAAAAAACCTTCATCTGAGGGGGAGGAAGAAGAGGAAGGATGCTACTGTTATTTTCTTTGTTTGGTTCTAAAATTACCTGTACCTTTTCAAGTGTTTTTATGTAAGAAACTAAATTCAGCAACTGGCCCAGGGGTGAATCATTCTAATTAGCTGGAAGAGAAAGTGAACTTTGACAAAGCTTCAATTGGATCTTTTCTTTAAATAGTCAAGTAATTATTCTGTAATTTGGCATCAGTAAACAATTTCTTCCATCCTTATCTCAACCAGAGTTAATATTCTCCAAGTTTTTCAGGGCCCTACTTTTCAAGATTTTGTCTTGTCTTCAGACGACCTGCTTAGTTATCAACTGCTGACTCTGACTTAGGGGGTCCTGGAATCTGCTTTTATCCCCACCCCTTAATAAACATTTTATTTTAGAATAATTTAAATTCATAGAAAACTTACAAAGGTAGTAAAGAGAGTTCCTATAATTCCTTAATCTATCTTCCCCTAAGGATAACTTCTTAAATGATCATAATATATTTGTCAAAATTAATAAACATAGGCACAGTAATATTAACCAAACTACAGTCAATTTAGATTTCTTCAGTTTTTCTGCTACTTCCTTTTTCAATCCAGGACATTTTATGACATTTAATTATTATATCTCCTTAGTTTTCTTGGATCTGTGATACTTTGTTTTTCTTGTATTTGCATTTATTATAATAAGCTCTCCTGGTGGTTCTAGGACATTAAAATTTGTCACCAAAGTTTAATGTCTTCCAAAGCCGGGGACAGACTCTGGATACAGCTCACAAGTGCTGAGAAACATGCAGAAGGACCATTCTTTGCCTGAGCGGCACTTAGTATACTCTGCGCCTCAAGTTGAGCACACGTCAATCAGGGATCTGGTAGGACGGAGAAGGCACATTCTGTAGGATTCTGGAGAGAACTTAAGGGTTTAACATATTATTTACAGAGGTACAGACAGAGTTAAGGGACTGACTAAAGGTTGTTAAAGCAGCCAGGAACTCTCTGCAGTAAAATGCTTTTAGTCCACCTAGCCAGGGCAGTTATCAGAAATGTATATTTGGAGAATCGGCCACAACCAAAACTAAGACAGACCCTGCTCTTGACCTCCTCTACCCTGGATCTCCTGCCATAAGAGAAACTAGAGCTTATAGCTAAATCAATAAATGCCCAGACAGAAGAAAAGAAGTACCATCTGAGATACAGTCATAGAATTAATAATGAATTCTAACAGTATAACATTCTTATGCTACCTTGTAAGATTTGGATAAAATAGTACGTTTTATTTTTCTATTTTGTTACTTGACCCTAATTTAAAAAAAAAATTTTGTTTTGGTTGTAGGTGGATGCAATATCTTTATTTTATCTTTATGTGGTGCAAAGGATCATACCCAGGGCCCAATGCATGCTAGGCGAGGGCTCTACCACTGAGCCCCAGCCCCAGCCCAATGACCCTAATTTTTGAAAGAAGAAACGATTACCTTTTCAGCAATATAGCAAAATAAATTCTGGGCATTAAAGAAAACAGATTCTGACCACCTTTGTTGTTGTTGTTGTTACAATTATAAAGAAATGGCAATTTGAAAAATGGAGAAGAGTTGATCTTATGCATCCTTGGGATTTATGGGAATCACTAGTTTTTAGAACTGCACTTTCCTGGGGTTTATTCAATGCATAGTTTTTTTCTTTTCCTTTTTTTTATGGTGGGGGTGAGGGGGTGAGATTTCTTTTCCTCATTTCAAATGAGTAGTTAAAGTTAGAAAAGAGGACTATTAACTCTATTTTGCATCTTTTGACATTAAGCTTGACATTAAATAGGTTAGGTTTGCCAAAACAGAAGGTTTGATGGGGGTTTGTCTTATTCGTGCATATTTTTTCATAGATATGGGCTCTCTTTTGTGTTTGCTCAGCCCTTACCAGGGAAGGAGCACTTTTACATTTATTTTTAAAAAATGGTTACATTTTGGCCTTGGCAGAGGGTTTGAATGAAGAGAGTTTAACAAAGGGACTTTTACAGACCTGTGAGTGGGGTCACAGTAATAAACAAAGTGTGTGTGTGTGTGTGTGTGTGTGTGTGTGTGTGTGTTGGGGGGTGGGTCTGGCACTGGAAACTAGCAGCAGTGGGAAACCATTGCCATCCCTGGTTCAAAGAGACAAAAGTAGTAGATAGCAGTGTCCAATGATATTTGTAACCATGCTTGGCTGAAACCATAGCCACGGGAGGGATGTGGCTATTGTCAGGCACTGTTGTGAAGGAGAGCCGGGGAAGCATCACCCGTCACCCTCCTCCCACCCTTCCACCTGTGGCTGGCGGCCTCTCATTGGTCAAACCCAATCGAAGTTGGAAGACAGGAGTGTGGTGGTACCTGGCAGGGGAGGGGAGTCTGGGGTGTTACGGAGTGGGGATGTGCAGGGGCTTGCAGAATGGCCCATTGCAACTCAACTTCCAAAATTATTGCTGGCATCATTAGGTTTGGAGAAAATGCAACAAAGATGCATTAAACTAGTCAGCAAGTTCATTTTATTGTTTTAAAATCACTACTCTCTGAGCCTGTTCCAAAGCCTTAGTGCACAAAGACCTCGTTTCCTTAAGGTGTCTTAGCCTCATACTGTGGTGAGAAAGATATTGACCTTCAGTAATGTGGAGACTGAATTCGACCTCCAGGGACCCTGAGGGAGGGAACCTAGCATAGTTTGTTACTTCAGCTGGGATTCTCAGAGTTAAAAGTGGCCGTCACAGCCTGCATGCTCTTATTGTCTTAATGGGCTGTTTCTGTTGGAGCTAAATGTAATTACTAAATAATCATTTCCAGTTGTTCATTGATTATTTGTGCATGAATTATTTAATGAAAAGAGACCCAAATGACCCAATCGTAGAAAGGCCCATTTCTGGGAAAAACATTCCCTCAAGCCCATCCCCCAGTTGCAGGTTATTTGAAAACAAAAGCAAAGCAACAAAACAATCTTCAATGCTTCTGGCAACTTTAACCTGGTCCCAGGATCGTTTAAGAATTTTTGCTGTGAGGCTCAGGAGGAAGAGAGCAGGAAACTAGATTGATTGCTAGACCTGGAGTCGAAGAGGTTTCCTTTAGCTGGGGTTTCAGTGAGTGACAAATGTCAGTGCCCTGAAGATTGCTTTCCTGGGAGAAGGAGTTCATGTTTGATTTTCCTTTTCCTGGTGGATTCCCTCTGACATCCTTTACATCAAATCTTTAAACGCAATGCAGTGAAGGCTCCTCAGCCTCTTCTTTGCTGTACAGTTTTTATCTTAAATAGTCCAGCTTTTCCTCGAATATTTGTGATGGATTCCTGGCCAAAGTTATCTTCATCTAAAAGGCTTAGAAAAAATAAAATAGAATCATGCCTTTAACGATATTTTGTTAATTAATTAATTTATGATCATTAGTTGTTATGTTGCTTTTAGGTTTCACTGTGTTTCTCTTGTTCGTTAGCTTGGAAAATGTGTGGCCTGGCTCTGTCTTCAGTAAGAAGGTAAAAAATGGTCCTACGCTATTTACTCTCGTGGTCCATTGGCTTAAGTAAAGTTCAGGGTCTCAGATTCTTGGAGCTTAAATGAGTTTAAGTGAAATTTTGAACAAAGCTAGAAAGCAAAAAGAAATCTGACTATCATGACTTTTCAAAGAATGGTCATGGCTTTGAGTAGTTAGTATCACTAGTGACCCATAGACTTAGCAGAGACCAAGACTCTTGGTCTTGTTGATCTGAGCTGTGCAAGGTGTCAGAGCAGGTAGGTGGTAGTCTACGCAGCGTCATGCTGGCTTGCTTTAACCTCTGAACCTGAATCCCATGATGATGGGTGTTAGCTCCTATGGAAATGTTGCCTTCCACATTCCCTCAACGTCTGCTAGTTACCTTGGTTGACTCTTCTAGTTCCTCACAGTAGATCCACTTCCTTTTGTACTGTTACCTCCATAGGCAGAGACCTTCCTGTGGCCTGAGTTATTGAGATAATCTGCAGCAAGCCTGCCTACTCATAATGTTCCCTTGCGCTTGCCACAAGCAGGTTTCCTGGACAGTTACATTTATCAAGATCTGTCTCTTCTTAAAATCTCTCAGTCAGTTCTTACCTACAGAGTGAAATCTCTGTTGGTACCCAATGAAGAAATTTCTGTGAGCAACTGCTGTGGGCAAGACGTAATTCTGGGCACTGTGGGAACACAGGCACATCCACGTGCCTGTTCACCTTGTGTCCTTGATTAGTTTACAATTTCCTTTATGATAGGAGCTATATTTGTGTATAAGGGCATAGTGACCAAACTGACTTTTTTAATTTTTTTTTATTTTTTGATGTGATCCAACTTATGTTTTTTTTTTAAATTTTTTAAAATTTTTACAGGCTGCATTTTGATTCATTGTACACAAATGGGGTACATCGTTTTGTTTCTATGGTTGTGCATGATGTAGATTCATACCATTTGTGTAATTATACATGTATATAGGGTTAATAATGTCTGTCTCAGTCCACCATTTTTCATACTCCACCTCCCTCTCATTTCCCTCTACGTAATCAAAAGTTTCTCCATTCTTCTCTCACCCCGCCTACCCATCCACCCCATTGTATATCATCATCCACTTATCAGGGAAAGCATTCACCCTTTTTTGGGGGGACTGGCTTGTTTTACTTAGCATAATATTCTCCAGTTCCATCCATTTATCTGCAAATGCCATAATATTATTCTTCTTTATGACTGAATAATATTCCATTGTGTATATATATACCACAGTTTCTTTATCCATTTATCTGTTGAAGGGCAAACTGACTTTTTATCAGTATCCTTTTTTATATATTTTTAGTTGAGGATAATTATTTAATGCATACAACTTTGAAAATCTTATACATAGTTCCCTCCAGATTACTTCATGTGGTTTCTAATATTTAATTCACCATTTAGAATTCTCTTTAGAATTCATAAATTATAAAAACAAAAGAGTCTCATTACTTCATTCTTCCATTCAAGGTACAGTTTAGCAACAGACACTGTGCCAAATCCTTGGCACACAAAGATGTGTTAAGTCCTGCCAAACAAAGACTATCAGGAACACAAACTAGCAAGAAACAATTTAACATGACTTCTCATAGCAAGGAAGAATAGACATCATGGAGAGCTGCTGGGTATTTCAATGGGTGGGAGTTGAGAAGAACATGTGCAGAGTTTAATGGGACGAGAGTCACAGGATGCTCTTATCAGAGTGGTTAGAATTTGTAAATTAGGAAGTTGTGGATAATCAGTGGTCTTATCTTTAGAACACGTGACTGTGTGGTATTATCATTAGATTGGTTTGTCTGTGACCTTATTTAGAACAAATGTGTCTGAGTGAGCTCATGTTGAGAGTTTGAATTCAGTTCATTTTGCATTTTGTGGTTTGGCACAGTTTTTCAATGTTGTGAGTCATGAGACTATTTTGCAAGTTGAGGTTTCTGTTTTAATTTTCAGATCCCCTTTCACATGATAGTTATCAACTAAACTGGTTTTCCTTGTATCAGAATAATAATGATACAGTTCCTGTCCTCAAGAGGTTCCTCATCTGTGCTATTAGAATCTGATGTGCCATAATGAAGATTATAAATAAGACATTAAGGATTTCAGAACAAGCAGCTAACTTTTTTTTTTGAAGGTACCATTTTGTTGAAATCCTACCGTGTATAGTCATCACCATCAAATGGATCAATCCACTAATGGGGTCATAGCCCTCAGAATATGATCATTGCTTAAAACCCCCAGCTCTGAACCTTGTGGTATTGGAACCATGCTTTCAACACAAGAGCTTCTGGGGGGACATTCCAGGTCCAAATCCTAACACCTAGCAAACACAAGGCTCTACATACATTATATACTAGGCAAATTATATACATTATTTTGTTTAATCCCCAACAATCAAATGAAATAGGTGTTATTTTTAGTATTCTTCATTTTAAAGTAAAGAAACTGAGATGCTGTTGTAGAATGAGATTGATCAAATTATATTATGTGCATGTATAATGAATCCCACTATTATATATAATTATAATGCATGAATAAAAATTTAAACAGAAACTGAGATGCACAAAATTTAAATAACCATTCAAGGTCACCCAGCTAAGAGATAACAAGGTTTAGGACTTTGTTAGGAAAACATTTGCTGGGAATTACTCTTGTGCTTTCTATAATCTTCAATATAGACCTTTGAAGTAACTACCTCTTTTTATCCTATTTCATCACTGAGGAAACTGAGACGTGGGGATGTGGAGTTACCGTCTAAGATCACAAAGTTGGTAGATGCATTGGAGAGGCAGGATTCAGACCTGGGCAGTGAGGCCAGGGCAGCACATGTCACTGCTAGTTCTGGGGTTTCTCTCTAGCCCTTGTCATCAGACTTCTACTCTGGTGTCCTTAACTGCTGGGCTAGGATGGCTCATTGATAGAAGAGAAACTTCACAGAATGGCTGACATGTGGGCTGGGGCTTGGCAAACAAATAGGATATTTCTGAACAGATCATGGGGAAAAGGTCTGCCTTCCATTCGGGAGAAATAGCCCTGGAGGAGCCCTGGGAACAGGAATGGCTTTTCTGGGTCAGGGAGTATTGAGGTTTGAGGGACTCTGAATTTATAAGATGGGAGAGTGGTAGGTGGCAGCCAGTAGAGCTAGAGAGAGGTGTGGGCACCAGATCCTGACTTGAGTCACCTCTCAATTTTACACAAAAGAATGTCTTCCACAATAGCACACTTGACTTTCAATGCTCATTCTGATCACAATGCCTCTCAAAAGGAAAGGGATCACCACAGATACTCAAGATGAAGGCAATCCAGAGAGGTTCTAGGCATGTGTTAAACAAAAGAAGCTTTAGAAAAGAAATGCCACCTAGACATATTCTAAAGTAATTGCTTTGAAGAGTCTAACACTCATTTTAATGTCCATGTGTTTGCTAGTTAAAGAAAAAACACATTACCACTTTTAATCAATCCTGAGTCTGGAAGAACAGCTTTCTGGAAAGTGACCTTGCATGTAATCTTCACATCAATCTTATAAGGTAGATACTATTCAGGTCCCAGTTGTATAGATGAAGAAATGAACTCAGAGGACTCAAGAGACTTTGGCAAGTCACACACAGGTAGATGGTAAAGCCAAGAGTTCAACCCAGTTCATTTCTAGTGCTTGTTCTGCCATATTGCTTCAAGAAGTTGGTGTCCTTTTGGCTTGTGAAAGTACAGAACGTCCCAAACACAACAGGACCACAGGCTATGGTGAGGCAACAGTATGGAGAGGTGGTTGCAATGGTGAGAACAAGAGGAGGGACCTTCTCAGAGTTGGCCTACTCCTCCCCCATTATGTCAGACCCGCCCTCTCTGAATTCTTCCCATCACTGGAACTTCATGGCTTAAAATAGTATCTTCACCCAGTGTCATTCGCCCAGCAAGTAATAGTGTAAAAAGTTAAGGACTGAAATTCATGGTCCTCCTTGGGCAACGAAGCTCCTCTCTGGTTTGTGGGGACACGGGTTCATTAGCCACTTCACAGATGTATTTATGGCATCCTTTCTGTGACCAACCTAATGGCTTGCTTATTTAACTAATGCCAGGCGCCCTCATTAGGAAATGTTTGTTGAAGAAATGACCTTTGTTAATGCTGTATGGCATTCTAAATGTCTGTATCAATCAAAAAGTAGTGGCATCAGGGAACGGTCCCTGGATTGTACATTCTGGAAAAGAAGGGAATGATTTCTTATCACTTTGTTTTTGATACAGTGAGCTTGTATTAATTGGTTAACCTAAAACTGACTTGTCACTTTGACCCTATGATTGTCCCTGTCACCAGTGGTAGGTAGAGTGGCCAAGAAGAGTCTGAACTATAGAGTTAGGCCACCTTGGTTCATCTTGGGCAAGTTACTTAAATTTCTGCATCTAAGCTCCTTCATTTCTAAAATGGGAATAATGTGGGGCCTTACCTCATAGGGTCAGTCTGAAGACTAAGCAAGAAAATTCTTGAAAATCATGCAGCACATTTCTCAGAACATAGTAAGAACTCAGTAAATGATAAATGATAAGAATAGTAAATGATTAGTAAGCCGTGGTTGTGTGCAGGTAATAGAACTACACAGTCCCTGGCACAGAGGTGTGGGGGCACTTCACATGAACAATGATAGGACTGTCATTTCTGGCCATCTCTGAAATCGTGCAGTGCAATGACCTATTCCAGGAACTGTTCTGAGTGCTTTATATGTGTTGATTATTTAATCCTCACAATTACCCATTATTATTCCTGTTAATGATTAAGACACAAAGATGTTATTGCCCTTGCTCTAGTTTAGTCAACTGGTTTGTGGCAAGGCTGGGATATTAGCCATTCATATTGTTATGATGTGAACTGGCTTGGTTCACCTCTTTCCTGTCAGTCACAAAATGAAAGGAAGATCTCCTTAATAGAGTGATTTCCTTTATTAACACATTTGTGGTCCTTATGCATTTTAGTACTTCTTAGAAACAGTATTTTTAGCCTTTATGAAATAATATATGTAATTTTAGTTTTTTAGTAATAAATATACATAAATTAATTTGATTAGGAAAAGGTCATGTACCTTTACTTACCGAAATTCATTTATTTGATTAAGGAAGAGAGAAGAAAGGAGGAAGTGGTCAGGGGGAGTAAGAATGAGCTCATTGGACTTTTGACTACTTCCAGCAATTCTCTCTGCCCGTTCAGCTTGCTCCGGTGAAGGACGGGACCCCAGCCATGCTCTTTGCTCAGATGGGTTCATTTCACTTTTGTAATATTAGCATCTTGCTTCTTGGAACTTTAATAATGTGCTTTTTCCTAAAACTTAGCCCATAAATGAAGCCAGCTATGTCAGCTGGTCCTCAACCCAAGAAACAAGGATCCAGTCCAATGCCAGAGCAGAAACCAGTGATGCTGAGTCATGGCAAATACCCATAAGATACTTTCCGGAATGATTTTTGAGAGGACTGTCCTCTTTAAGGGATCTCTTTCCCCATGGGTGGTGGTTAGAGACCTTCTGAAATAGTTTAGGAGCCCTGATGCCTTGACCACAGACAACCCACAGAGAGCACCTGCAGATTTATTCCATTTTTCTCTTTTATACTTGCTACCTGGATCCCTGTTTTCCTAGCCAGCCCATTTGTATCTGCTGTTTTTCTGAACTCCATTACTCTGTCTCTCTCCAGGGGCCTGTCTTGCTTGCTTCTCTCTGTTGGCGTTTGTGGCTTATGTCCCTCTTGGCCTTTCCTGGACTTTCTTGGCTTCTTCCTGTCTGAGAGGAGAACTCAGGCATGAGAGCTAGTACTATTTATGTCCAGTAGATAACTTTTGCAAACTTCTACATACTTCAGAATTGTTCATTTCCTCCTGAAATTTTATTGAGGAGGCCAAAATCAGATTTCAAGGTTAAAGTTTTTGTATGAGTAGTATCATAAAAGAGATGGGTAAAGACAGACACGCACTTTTCTTAAATTTCCATCCAGTGTAAAGTTTTAAGGGCAATGGCCCTGTGGGTGCAGGTGACCTTGGTGAGGAGCTCCTGATGGTTTCCAGTGGTCGTGATGAGGCTGTGTTGATATATTATTTCTCTGGCCTGTTATACCAAGGGTATCCTCAGAATTGGAGGTGATGAATCTTTTATATAAAAACAGGATGTTGTCCATTAGATACTAGTTAAAGATGATTCACCATGCCCTTACCATGCTAAGAAATAACAAAGTGTGTCCTCCTTTCTATTTATATCCAAATAAAACTACTTCCTACCACTACCATTCATAGAGCTAAATTGAAGTCAACATAGAGGAAGAGATTTTTTTTTTTCCTAGAGAAAATCAAAATGACAAAGATTAGCAGTTGGTATCAGGCACAATGGCAGTCACAATGGTCCACAATGGCAGTCAGAGTCTGTTAGCTCATCTGCTATTTGCTGAAGGGGGTTGTTCCACTACTTACTTTTATGACATCCATTTTTGAGATGATATTGGGAAGCTGTGTTAAGGAGAATATTGCTTGCCCTAATGCCAGGGGCATCTTAGAGAATGTGACTTAGAAACAAGCAAACAGGGGCTGGGGAGGTAGCTCAGCTGGTAGAGTGCTTGCCTTGCAAGCACGAGGCCCTGAGTTCGATCCCTCGTACCGTAAAAAAAAGAAAAAAAAAGAAACAAGCAAACAGAATCTGAACTAGACCTATTTCTTCATTCCCTCTCTCCCTGCCTGATTGCTTCGGATTCATCAGAATGGAATTTAAAGTAGAATGACTTCCTCAAAGCTGAGTTCATTGGACTCTCTGTCTCTGCCCATACTTTCTCAAGGCCTTCATCACATTTGCTAGGAATTACCTGTTCTCTGCACTTTTTTGCAAGTCAGGACTGTGATGTAATTGGTACCCGAGACAGGATCTGGCACATAATTGGTACTCCTTTGGCACATAATTGGAATGAATGAGTGAATGAATGAATGGTGTTAGGATGTTATGTTTCTCTCCTTTTCTGCAAGTTCCTTAGATTAAAAAGCAGGACTAATTCTTCAGGATATGTGGCAGGGATCATGCAGTCTCTCCACAAAAGCATTGCTCCTGTTACTGTTCCGGGCATACTGGGACTGTTATTTAAAGAAACACATTGTGAAAGCCTTTGTTAACCCTCTGAATTCAATTGTCAGAGAATGTGAAATTTTAAAAAGTTTCAAAACCAGAAGAATAAGAGCGAATATTTTTTCTCGTTATTCCTTTAGTAGAACTAAGAGTGGCCAGGACTACATCTTTTTAAACTGGGTGAACGATTGCATATGATGTAAGTCTAGCTGGATGAGGGTTAGACTCATAATGTCATGTAGTCCCAGGGAAAGAAAGGAGTTTGGAAATCCAGGAGAGTCAAGTAGATTAACTAGAAAAACCTTAGTAAACAGGGCTATAGCCAATGACTCTAAGAGAAGTATTTTCTATCCTTGAACTGGATGTGCAGCTCCAGCTAGTTGGTAATCTGGGCTTTTATAATTTAACATCATATCATAAAATTGTTTCAAGTTGCACCATTATCATGTTAAACAAAGTCCTATCGTTCTAGTAAAGCAACATGCTTTAATTTGGTTTGTTGATTGCATTTTTTTCCCACTATTCTAAGTAATACTGCCAAGAACGTCTTTTTGTGTATAAAGTTAATTGTTTTCCTTTAGGATGAATTAGTACTGCATTATGGGGAAAAACATTTTGTGGCTCTGGACACCTATTGCCAGGCTATTTTTCAAAGTGCTATAGTGAATACATCTAGGGAGTATTTTAGCTCCTTTTGAAAGCCGAATGTTCTGCTCAATGACATTTACCACTTTGTGATCATCTGTTCTTGCTGTAAATCTAAAACCATGTTCTCCAAATTGTTCTCTCTCTCTCTCTCTCTCTCTCTCTCTCTCTCACTTGCCCTGTAGCCCACGTAAAAGCTAGGTTTCCATTATGATGGGTCTTGGCACAGTATCACATTCAAGGAAATATCCAACAATCCAAATCAATTAGAAAAATCACTTCAAATATTTGTTGTGTCTCTCAAATATCATTAAATGGGCATTCTTAAAAAATACCTTTTCTCTCCGTCATGGTCCAATCACATGCTGCAGTTGCTTGATGCTTTCTTCACATGCAATCTCACTTCTAACTGACTTCTCCATTTCTTTTCTACGGGACACACATTGTCTCATGTTCCCTTTCACCCATCTTCCCATAAGCCCCCACACTACACAGGGTACTTCTTGCCTCCCCTGGGGAATAGTTTAAGCATCTCTTGAGGAATTTTCTCATAGCTGGACTCACACAATTAGAGAAAAACCCTAAAGCTGATCTGACAACAATAGTATACCCTCCTTAGAAGCAGGAGGGGATGAGGAAGAACTTGTACAGTCACATGTTAATCATTTTGTCCCTGTCACAGATAATGCTGTTAGCAATAACAATAGCAACCCATAAGTATATGTTGACTGCAGGTCAGACCCTGTTCTAAGCATTTGTATTTATAGTCAATGAATCCTCATAACCTTATAAATTAATTAATATTATCAAGTTGTTTTAGACAAAGAGACTGAAATAGAAATGTTTTAAGTAACTTTCTCAGTGTCTCATAGCAAGTGACAGAGCTGGAATTTGAACAAAGTGGTCAGTCTAGTTCTAGTTTGGGTTTTTAACTACTGTAGTATACTGCTTTTATGTGTATATACAGTTGTCCCTCAGCATCTATGGGGAATTAATCCAGGATCCCCTTCAGTTACTAAAATCTTCAGATGCTCAAGTCCCCTATAGAAAGTGACATATTATTTACATATAATCTACTCACATCCTCCTGTGTATTTTAAATCATCTCTAGATTACTTAAAATACCTAATGCAATGTAAATGCTATATAAATAGTTGTCATACTGTAGTGTTTAGGGAATAATGACATTAAAAAATCTTTACCTGTTCATTACAGATAGGATTTTTTTCCAGAGTATTTTCAAAGTGTGGTTGATTGAATCTACAGTTGCAGAACCTGTGGATACAAAAAGTCAACTGTATATACACATGTACACATATATACTTGTTTAAAATGTTACATATTGCATGTAACGTTTCAAATTTCTCTTATGGGCAGTGTAGAGCAAGAACTTGAAAACAAGGCAAAGTGTCAATTTTTAGGAGTTACTTCTTTTAATGAAAGCCCATTATTTCAGGGGACTTTGTGCTATTCTCTGTGTCGGTCTACCTGTGGAATCTTCTTGATGTAGGCCTTGGAGTTGCTTTTAGTACTCTTGTTATGCGAAAGGCCTGTTTTGACAAGGTCAGTGGAAAGACGTAATCCATCTCAGAATCTGGAGTACATATCTAGTTTAAAAAGGGATTTGATGGGATACTGACAGGGAGAATCTGAGCCTTTAAAGAAAAAGACTGGTGATTTAAGTTGCTTTTAGTCAATTTCTCAAGTAAACACACACATCCTGCCTGTGGTCTGGGTTTTTCTTAATGCATCGGCTTTTATCTTTTATATTGCTCTTGTGGACATGCGGATTTCTTGGTCTGGTTCATGTTTGCAGCCCAGAGACAGTATATGATGCATGGCTCAGATAAGAATCCCCTTTTCCTTTGGAAACATTGCTTGAGAGTTAGATATGTGGACACATCTTTCTTAGAGGAAAAAAAAAAGATGGACATTTTGTTTGCGTGTTTGTTTTGCTTGAGAAGAAAACGTCTAGCAATTTAGGTCACTCTTTAGAGTAAAAACTGACTTTAAAAATATCATTCAAATGTTCAGTGTGAAGCACTGCCTATACTCTGCCCTTCAAAGATGAGTGCCTGTTTTATAAAAAGGCAAAAGTCTTCTGGTTTTCTGCAGTGGGAAAAAATGCTGGAATAGGAATCAGGAGACCTGAGGTCAAGGCCATGGCTACTGATAACCAGCTGCTGTGGGCTTATTACTTATCCTCTCTGAGTTGTACTTCTTCATCTATAAAAAGAAGGTTTACATGAAATACTTGCTAAATTTTTCTTCATAAATAAACACAAGATAAGTTTCTGTGCTAGATGAACTTGAAGATCCTGCCATTCTGTGATGATATGACTGGAGGGGTTGTGGGCATGGATTCTCTCGCTCCTGCCAACTATTACCCCAGCTGGCTGGCTCAGGCTCAGACCTGCCCAGTTAGATCTTCTTTCCTTAGGATTAGGCACTTGTTAAAATTAAAATATTCCTGGAAGGATCTTTGTTAGCCATTTGCCATAATTATCTAGTTCATTTAATCCAATAATAGTCATTAGCATAAAAGATATTCAAGACTCTGAATTGACATGACAGTAAGATGTATTTGGAAAGGTGGAAATTTATAGATGAATGACATATAGTCCTGCCCTTGATGGATCTGTAACAACTGGTGAAGAATGGGCAGACCTTTGCAAATATCAGATAAGTGCTGTAAGAATTTGGGTGTTTAAAATGGAGAGATTGCTGTCAGCTGCAGTGATCATGTTTTTTGTTTATTTTTATTTTTAAAAATTGAGATGAGCCTTGAAGAAGGTTGACTACAAAAAAGACAGGTACAGTCCTATAGTTTGGCATGAATCAAAGCTTCAAGGTGGGAATAGCCAACGCAGGTCAGGAAGTGAAGTCCAATGTATAAAGTGAAACCATAGTTCTCTAAAAATGGACGAAGAAAAAAATCATATTTAATGCATTAATTAATAAGGAAAGTTGATACTTCTTTTGCAATGGTAAATTTTAGGAAGTTTGTGTGGAATGTGTGGGTGGGATTTTTTTCAAGAGGAAAGAGCCGATAAGCCTCAGAGCTTTAGACCTCACCCCTTGAATGTTATGAGTGGGTGTTTTTAGAATTTGATCTGATGGTCTTTCTAGGAATAAACGTTGAGTATAAATAATCTTACCAGTAAAAATAAGCGACTTGAGAAGAAAAAGGAAATGTTTGAGGCATCCTAAAATGAAGGACAGGAATTGGAATGCCCACTCATGTCTGGCTCTCTGGTTCCATAGATGTTCATCTTTGCCCCTTTCTTCTTCTGATTTTTCTAGCTCTCAAAATTGAATAAAATTTCAAATGGTAAAAGACCATGGGTGCTTTTCTTTGTTATATTTAGGTTCTCATGTTTTAAAAAACTAGGGGAGCTAGAGAATCTGCCTGACTTCACATTTCTTTGTCCTCTACCTAAATAAGGACACAGACAGTAAGTACCACATTGGGGTTGCCTGTAAAAGTTCTGACTATCTATTGCTGCATTACAGATTACTCCTAAACCTGGGGGTTGAACACACAATCATTTGTATATTTCACAGTTCTAGTCTGAACTGGTCTGGATGGAAAGATGCATTTCTGACCCAAGTGGCATCAGCTGGAGCAGCTCAGCTGAAGGCCAGGGGATCAGCTGCCAAGCTAACTCATTCATATGGCTGGCAGGCTGATCCTGGCCAACTGGGAGCGGAAGGGAGGCTGGAAGTGTAGGGCAGCCCTCATTTCCTGGGCTCCTGGATCTGCCCACAGCCTCTTGGCTTCCATGCGGCAGGGTGACTGAGTTACAGAAGTGAGGAGGAGAGAGACTGAGAACGGACCAACTACAAGCTACATTGCCCCTTTAACCTGAATTGGTCAAAATTACCAGCACCATTACTACACTATTTGATTTTTTAATCACTAAATCACTAAAGCCCTCCACATTCAAAAGAAGGGGAATTCAACTCCACTTTGAGATGTGAGAAATGGGACAGACTTTGTCAACATGTTTGAAAACCACATAGCATCCATGGCATTCCTTCTTCTTCCCTCTTTAGTCGTGGCCGTAAACATTCCCAGGCCCATTCCTAGGATCTGGGACAGGGCCAGACAGTTCGCACAGATGAGTGAAGCAGGGTGTGGGGCCAGCCAGGTAAGAGAGAGAGTGTGGTTCACCTAAAGCCGATGGACCCATCTTCCAAGCCACCAACCCAGAATGCCTATCTGGCTGGAGAGGTGGAAGTAACCACAGTGCTTTCCTGGACTTTGTGCTGTTGTCTGATCAGTCTCCTTAGTTATCTTTTGAGTTCTTTGTTTGTTATTTCCACAATCCCACAGTGCTGGGGACTTGAACCCGGGCCTCCAGCATGAGAGGCAGGCACTCTACATCTTTTGAGTTCTTGATGGCTGATGATATAAACCATGATGGGTCAGAAATGGAAAAATGCTTTGAGAGGATGTCCTCCCTCTTCGAAGTTGGTGTTAAATGACAGTTCTCAGCAAAGGACAGAATGCTGGATTAAAGGGAGCACAGGACTGACCTTGTTTAGAGATTTTTTTTTTTTAATGCTCTAATAAAACAGTCTCTGGCTGAATCCTTTGGTACATAGTGCTCTAAAATCCATGACGCTGACTCTGGTGTCCTCGGTCACGGGTCACTCAAGGGTGGTTGTCTAGAAGTTTTCCAGCCCTGTGTGCCCTGTGTGAGCTCTCAGCGGAGATGGGAAGCCTAGTCACAAGACAGATTCTGAGATGTTGACGGGAGCTACCTCCCTGGGTAGAGCTGTCTTGGGGGACACTGTCCAGCATAGAAGACCTTTCTTTTCTTTGCTAGGTGAGGACCAGCACTCCCTTCATCTTGTTCTGAATGAAACTTAATCAAGAGAATATTATAGAACTCTGTTTTCTTCAAATGGGTTCTGCATGGCTAAAGTTACATTAGATAGCTCCTGGTTTGTTTTTAATTTCAAATGTAGGGGAGAGAGGACATTGTAGATAGTCTGTTAAACCCTTTCCTCTGATGGAAAGAGCACGCCTCGGTGGTGGTTGATCTCCTGGGTTTCTGAGAGTTGTTTTTGAGTTATTTAGAAACAGCTGAATAATTTCCTTATTAAATTCCAAACCCCTTTTACCTAAGAGCTTCCACATTTATTAGTCATCTCTGTGGAGCAGGTTTTTACTTTCATTCTGAAAAGCTTACATCATCTCCTCTATAAATAATACCATTTGATACCATAAGGACATATATTGCTCTACCAATATTTATTAAAATTATTTATGTAATGAAACCATCTGCTGGAAGAAGTCTACATCAATGCCATTGCTCTTGGAAGCAGAGCTTGTTCTAGTGGATGTTGTGTTGGGGTTGTGGAATTGATATTTTAATTAATTACAGGGTTTTTTTTGGCATTAAAATCTTTAGAAAGTTTAAAGACTTAGAAATGAAGAACCGACCAAAGAATGAAAACTAAGTCCTTTTTATAAATAATACATAACCAGTTTGTTTCTTTTCTCTCACCCTGTTCCCTTGGTGTTCATGGTTTGTAGAAATGTCAGGTAGAGAAAGAAGATGCTGAAAATAATGTCACAGGCTTCAGCCAGAAAGAGGGCACTCAAGCAGATAATTCAGGAGAGTTTAAGGAAAGACCTATGTAGTCAAGGCCAAGGGAAACCAGCAAAGGATGAAGAACTCCTAGGCCTATGGGGCTGTTCAGAGGGAGCCAACATTTGGATACTGGTGAGGGTCAAGGGGAAGGGCTGTCTTTAGTAGAGGAACACATCCACCCACCAGGAAAATGGTCAGAGAGTAGTCCCTTCAGTGTCTCTTCCAGGTGTAGATAGCTTCACTGGAAGAAAATCCCAACCAAAACCCAGACAGAGAGCTTCCTTAAGCTGATTGCCACATTTTGTAAAACTGAGCCATCTTGGGTACAGAGCAGTCTGGAGAAGAGCAGAGAGTGAATTTGAAGGGGGTCAATGGAAAATATCTATCACAATAGATGAACTCAGCCCTATAGCTTTGGTTTATAATTTTTTTTTTTTTTTCCTCCACAAAGACAGACTCATCAGATGGGTTTAGGTGCATGGTGAATTTAAACAAGTTTCCCTCTAATAGGACCAGGGTGAAAATCACAGTGCATAAAATTCCTATCAAAATTTCATCAGTTCTGGGACAAAGGGAATTTGAGATTGTACTTCTGGTTTTCTCCAGGTCATGGCACAGGGGTGCAGAGAGATCAGGTATTTGGAATAAATCTTTCATTAATAAAAAGGAGATCTTAGTTATGTACCAGGATACAAACCATTGGTAGAGCTCCTGGGATGGATAAGGGGAGAAGACAAAGAGGAAATATGTCCATCGGTTAGATCATAACACCCCTCACTACCTGGAGACAGAGGGGTAAGACCTCAGAGAGAAGTGGACTCCCATGATAACCGTGCCCCAAAGAGAGAGCAGTTTGTGAGAAGCACTCAGTCTGTATCTCAGAAGTATATTTTTTCTGGTAAAATCTAATGACTTGGGGGTTTAGAACTATGCACACTGTGGGTTATTTCTCCTTTTACAATGGAATTGTCCATACTCTGCATACCCAGTGGGTTCAAGCCACCTAAGATGGAGGAGAAGAGCATGTGTGTATAGAGCCCTGCACAGTTTTTAATATGTACCAACATGTGAGGTCTCAGAACAGAGGACACATGCAAATGGTATGTGAAAATTTTAAAGTAAAGAAATCACAGGGGTTTTTCAAGACTCTAATCTTTCATAAGAAGCCCAACTGTTTGTGTAATGACTTTCAGCTTATATGGTGGGCTTGTGGTGTTTCCTACTCAATCTCTTGCATTCTGAAGTACAGAAGGACCTGTTCTGTGTCAAACTCAGGGTGCCTTTTGGGGAAAAATAAAAGTGTCTAAAAGTGGTTTCAGTGTCTTTAGCTTTGGGATGAAGCTGACTTCTTTAAAAAAAAAAAAAAAGAAAAGAAAAAAAGGATGTGAATTTCCCTCCAACACTAGTAGTTAGCATACATCAAGTGCTGTGTTTAGAAATAGAAATATTCACATAAATAGGTTATGGTCCAGAAAGGGGCCACGGACAGCAGGTGTAGCCAATTAAGACCCAGAGAGGTCAAGAAACTCCTTGTAGTCATCAATTTGAAAGTTACCTTAATTTGTCATGAACTTTAAATTCAAATATTCACAAAGGTAACTTTTGAGTAGGAGAATAAATCAGTAGTGTTAATTGCACTTTTTAAATTCAACCATGAGAGAAATTAATCCTTTCATAAGAAGCTGGTTTTTTGAATGATGTTTTACAGCTGGAACATTCCTTTTATTTTGTGGTGGAAAGAAAGGTTATACAATGTTTTTAATTAAAAGTTTTAATCTTTCATTCCCTTCTCTAAAAATATGCTCTGGAAGAATACTATTTTAAATGGGAGAAATATTTAGCTCATTAAAGCTAAAATAAAACTGTGTATAATCAGGAAATGAAATAATCAGATCAGACATCTGAAAGAACCCACAAGATTTCTTGTATGTATGTATATAAGAAATTTGTACTGAGATCTGCTGTTTCCCGAGTAGGCACTAAGGAATTCTGGTCCTAACCAACAAGTTGGACAATTTCTATGTGTAAGGCTAGTTTGAGAAATATGAGGTTATTTCTTCCAATGAACTAATCTGATTACAGATATAAAACCAGTGACAAGTAATTGATACACTAGAATTAAATAACTGTTCAAATGAAGTAATGCCACACTGTTGTACATATTTATCGTCCATATTAATGACACAGGAATAAGTTCTTTATTCAGAAAAGAGAGAGATGGCCATGGAAAGTCCTGCAGTGACTTTGAGATGGAACTTGCATTGGGGTTCTAAGGATGAGCAGGACTTGGATCAATTTAGAAGGGCCTTGGGTAATACAGTGGGGAAGCATGCAATTATGGAGCTTAAAGTAGACTGAGCTCTTCATGGCTTCTTAATCTGGACTGTGCTTGAATGCCACCCCGTGACTCGCTGACTTCACAGGTGACCTGCTCTATTTCTGCACCGCTTTAGTCATCTGGAAGTTCTTTTGTCTGGTCTTCAGATGGAATCTCCCCCTCCCGCTTCAGTGTCCACTTGAGTTTTTTCCTTGCAGAGAAAGTTGATTCCTCTTCCATATGTGAGCCCTTAAAACACGGGAAAAGGATTTATTTTGTGTCCCCTAAGTCTTCTTGCACTTCCCAGTCCTTCCAGTTGTGCCTCATTTTTCATTGCTTCTGGATAATCTGCCACCTTGACCACTTTTTTCTATGCACCCTGAGACCCTGCCTTCACTCACTTACATTTCTCCTGAAAATCATGGGGCTGATTGTACCCCTGTTAAAAATTTTCAGCACCTAATCAGTGTCCACAGAATATATGCAGGGTCCCAGTTGACCTGGCAGCTGGGACGTAATTCCTCATAGGGTACCAAAAATGTTTGTGCCATGCACCCTGTTGGTCAAATGCCATCTGTACCAGAGGGTACAACTGCAACGCAGCATCTTATGTGCATCCACCACGCCTCCTCTCTTCCCTGTGAGTGGATTTGGCTAAGCCCCGCCAAGGTTCTTAGAGGTCAGGGATGGAGGAGAGTGGAGTTCTGTGGTTGTGAGCTTTTCCCTGTTTTTTTGGCTTTGGAGAGGGAGCAAGACTATTGTCTGGGTGCCCTAGGCTCTGTATTTTGGTTGCCCTGGCCACTGTGGGTTGGCCTCTGCTGGTGCCAAGGCTGACATGGAATTGCCCTGACTTCCTTCCAGATTTGGCTTCAGCTCAGCTCTGTGTCCTGCTTCTCCCAGCAGCCAAGCCTTTGGCAAAAGCAAGGTTCACACCGCCCCTGCCCTGAGTGTGAGGTCAAGAGGGCCCTAAAGCCCTGATGTAACACAAAAGCTAACACTGGCTGCCTTTCTGATTTTCATCACCCCCTGAAGCTAACAGGATCTTCTATGGCATTTAGATTGGCTGGGAAAAGAGGTTGGTTGCCAGGAAGACAGATGACCGAGGCCTGCAGAATCCATCCTGAACGCTCTATAGATGGAGTTTCATTCACTTCTATTTTCTGCTTTCACTCTGTTTTATAATATCTGAGATGCTGCAGTCTAGCTCAGCCACACTTTTCTCAGCATTTTGAAAGAACTGTCTATAAATTCCAGGAAGAAGAATAGATCGTAGCTTTTGGCTTTCCTGAGATAACTCAGAATGCCTTCTTGCTTTCCTTGTTACTTTACAGTTGGTAGCGTGGCTTCTCTGCAGGGCCCGAAATGGAATTGCCCTGGCCTCGCTGCTGACCTCAGCGCAGACCTTATCTCATTCTAATATTCCTCATATGTGGTCACTGATTTGCTGTAAACTCCATGAGAGCTCCTGTACCCTATTTTTATTCTCTGTGCGTATCATTTCCTGACATTCCTCAGATTTATTTGCAGATCTATCTTCAGCTGCATGAGAGTAGACGCATCATCGTTGTTCATTACTTGGTCCCAGCATTGGGCACGTGGTAGATGAGTAGTGGGATGAATGTCAAATGAACATTAAATCATTCTTGGTGAAAAATGCATTCCTCTCTATACTTTGGAGGAGAACTGGCCCTATAACCTTTGTTAGGTTTTAGCAGAGATAGAAAGTTTTCCAGTGAAGCGCTGCCTGAAAGACGCCCTCCTGATTTCTTACTTAATACCCTGTGGCTGCTCACAGGCTCCTACCACCAGTGCCCACCTCTACTCTTGGAAACTTCTAGAATGAAAGCTGCCCCACCTTATACTTCCCTAGAATTTTGCTTTCCAAGCACTTGTGCCCATTTGTATGTGGTCTGCACAGATTGAGGTGGGTTCTTTACCACGTGACAGATGTTTTTCTTCTCATCTTGTTCACGACACCTTCATCTCCTGAGCAACAGGGAAGCAGTTTCCTTATTTCTTAAGGGGCCATAGCATTCAGATCCAGGAATCTGACTTCAGACAGTTATACAGTTCCATCTGTTTTTTACCAAACACAGTTTTCTCTAAAGGGCTTGCCTTCCCTCCTTCCTTCTTTTCTCCCTCTCTGCCTCCCTCCCTCTCTTCATCCAGCATTTGTTGAACGGCTACTGCATGCCTCGCCCTGTGCTAGGTGCTGGGGATGCAATGGGAATCTGGCAGCAGGGTGCTCACCCTCTCAGAGTTCCTGGTCCTGAATATTAATTAGAGACCCTACAGCAACAAGCCCTCACCGCCACCACCGCACTCATGATACATGCTCCAGTTGAAGGTTTAGCTTCCATTTTAACAGCTGTCATTATACAGAGACAGTGGTGGAATCCGATGGAGGCAGCCTGACATCTCACATTCCATTTATTCCACAGGCAGGTAATGTAATCTCTTAAGGCTTTAGGTTTCTCATTGGTAAATGGGGAACATGATGGTATTCACCTGGCAGAATTCGTGGGAAGATATAACAAAATGCAATTTCTGGAAAATACTTAGAATAGAAATGTGAGTAAGAGAAGGAGGATGGCGATAGCCAGGAGCCCGGATGGAGCATTTGGAAGTTGTTTGACCTTGGTTATGACACAAATGCTCTTAATCTCTGTTTTAGTCAGCTTTTTTTTGCAGCTGTGACTAAATGATCTGACCAGCACAATTATAGAGGAGGAAAGGTTTATTTGAGAGCTCACAGTTTCAGAGGTCTTAGTCCATAGAAGGCTGGCTCCATTCCTCAGGGCTCAAGGTGAGGCAGAAGAACATCATGGCAGAAGAGTGTGGCAGAGGGAAGCAGCTGCATCATCAGGAAGCAGAGAGAGAGAGAGAGAGAGAGGGAGAGGGAGACTCTACTCTCCAGATACAAAATCTACCCCAAAGTCATACCCCAATTCCCACCTCCTCCAGCCACACCCTACCACTTCAATTAATCCCATTGGGGATTAATTCACTGATTGGGTTAAGACTCTTACAACCCAATCATTTCTTCTCTGAACCTTCCATCATTGTCCCACATGTGAGCTTTTGGGGGACACCTCATATCCAAACCATAACAATCTCCAATTGCTTGGGCAAAGGATAATAGGATCTGCTTGAATTAACAGTGGGAGAAAAAAGAGGTTAACATAGTTGGAATACTTATGAGTCTAATATTATGAACTTGAAAAATTTAGTATGTGTAGTCTGACAAGCACGCATGTGCATTTCTTTGGGGAGGGTTCAAATATTAGTATCTGGGCTAATGGTTACTGTATATATTGGGGTACACATCTCCTGAAATAAGAACACTACCGAGAGAAGACAAGGGGCCTATCGGGGACAGGAGACACATGCAGGAGGGAAGGAGAAAGAGAAGACAAAGCCGCTGGGCTTCCTCATTTCCTGCTCTATTTCCTGTGTTTTGCCCATTCCTTTTTTAGCCTTATCTTTGAATAATTGAAGATCCTCTTCAGTACCAGGACTAGGAAGTGCTATGCCCAATCACCTGTGCTGAACTAGGGTGAGTCGTGTGCGGCACACTCTGAGGACTGCTGTGCGTCACACAGGAGGGATTTGTGACCATGATAGGGTGCAGGTCCCAACAGCACTGGTGACAGTTCTGGCTATGTAAGGGTTTCAGACTCCAGAAATGCTTGGAGCAGAGTGAACACTCCTGAAAGGACAGGGGCTCTGCTTCTGACTGTCCCCTGGGTATGCCCTTTAGTGGGGTGTTTGAAGTCATTTCAGAGCAGTTAAATGTGTCTAAGGGGCCAAGCTTCATTTCCCTCCTTGACAGGTTTGTTGCTTGAAAACTCAACTAATTTAAAAATTAGTTCTTCTTTTTTTTCCTTAAGTGCCTTTTTAGCAATCTGAGTACTGAAAATGACTCTCTGAGAAACTTCACAATAATTACCACAAAAATGTCTTAAGGAACAGAAAGTAGTTTCCCAATTCTCTTAGAATCCTTTTTACTTTTCAGAAGAGGGATCCAAACATAGTTTAGAGTGTGAATATTGTATAAAAATAGTGTAGGACCAAAAGAGAAAAGAGAAGGTTGTTCTTCTGTATGAAAACACATGGAATGCTCACTGTATATCTCTTTTTTTCATTGCAACCATTTCTGGGGAATAGTTCATGCTGGGCAAACAGTTATTTCTCCTCTCCTGTCCTCCGATCACTTCCCTCCACTTTTTCAGAGAACTTGCATGGGACTGGGGTGCCACCCAGCCTAGAGCACGTGACTGGCATGTGTGAGCTCTGAACTTGATCCCCACTGCACAGTAAACAAACAAACAAACAAATAAGAATGTGTATTTCTTATGTGTCTGTTTCTTCTTTAAATTTAAATTTCCATTAGAAAAAGAAAGATTTAGAAAAGATCACAGTGAGATGCAGTATGTGCTTGTTAACCTGTTATTTATAGGCATGGTAGGGCCCCTTCTCCCGACTTCCCAATACTAATCCCAACCACCCTTCCCACTCCTTCCTGACTCCTGTTCCTTTGCCTTGTATACTTTTGAAGGTGGGTACTGGGACTGAACTCAGGGGCACTTGACCTCTGAGCCACATCCCCAACCCAATTTTGTATTTTATTTAGAGACAAGGTCTCGTTGAGTTGCTTAGCACCTCACTGTTGCTGAGGCTGGCTTTGAACTTGCAGTTCCCCTGCCTCGGCCTCCCGAGCTGCTAGGATTATAGTCATGCACCACCGTGTCTGGCTGCCTTGTATACTTTTACACTGTCCGGGTTTCTACTGCATTTCCCTCCTTTACTAGACTGCAATCCCATGAGGGTAAGAGAGTAGATTACTCTGTTTACATTGGTTTAAAGAGGCCTGGCCCAGTGCCTAGCACATAGTAGGAGCTCTATTTATGTTGTCAAATAACTAACATTTATTGAATGACAGATATTCTGCTATGAATCTATCAGTTTTCAAAATACTTGTAAACAAATTAATAACATGCAAATAAAATCTAAAAACACTCATCTGAGGTTTGTTTTGCATATGACTGAACTGTTAAGCCATTGCATACCTCAAAAGTTCCAGCTAACTTGGATGCAAACATTGGAGTTTCCAAAAATGTGAATTGATTTCAAATAAACTGTTTTATCTTCTCATTCCTGCATGAGATAGAAAAGAGATGAGTAGTTTTGTTCAACTGAAATCAGCGCAAGGAAAGTAGGTCATTGGTGGGAGTGAGTCCCCAGCACAGGTCACTCATGAGAGCAATCAAAGGACTCGAATACCATTGTGTCCCAGCAGGAGCTGGCAGGTTTTCTCAAACTGGTGATTTGAGGAGAATGTGAACGAGATGACTTGTGAAAGTGTTTACAGAAATGGTTGAGAGATAACGGCAGCACCCAGGGCTGGCTTCGTGGCTACAGTTGGGAGGCTGCTCGCTCTAGTCCTGAAGAGTCAAGGATTGGAGAGTTACTGGAGCTCATATTGGGTAGCTATAAAGAGAGGGCCAACCCCGACAGAGGTTGATACATGGTAACAGCATAGCCAACCCTCATGGCAGGGAGGAAGGGTGGGGTGCAGCCCTAACTCATTCCTTGCCCATCTTCTGATCTCCTTCCAGTGACTTCTATTGGTGCAACCCAACCAGAAGTCAAAGGATAAGGGAAGCCATTGTTTAGTCTGTAAGGGCCAGTCATGCAGACAGAGCTTGCATGCTCTCCACTGAAACCTCCCGGGACACCCAGAAGTTCTGAAGAGTGTGACAATCCCATAAGGAAATGCGGCCCTTCCTGTGAAAGCTTTGGAGAGCCCAGCTCTGCATCATTCCAGTGAGAAGTGTTGTAGCCAATATCAAGATGCTGCTCAGTGGCAGGAGCTAACCTTAAATCTAGAGGCCTCGGAAACTGAGTAATTTGTTCATCAACTCCCAAGTATTTTAGTGTGTTGGACTCAAGAACCTTGGAAGGGAGATGTCTGGTGACCCCATTTTCCATCGTGCTTTTCTTTAGTGCAGTGATATTCAAGGGGAGATGCCATACCACCAGCACCTACTAGTAGAAATGAAAATCCATGACTACACTCTAAATCAGTATCTCTGGGGTTGGAGCCGAAATCCACATCTCAACAGTTCTCCAGGGGATTCCTAAACACAACCAGGTTTGAGAGGAACTGCTTTTGCAGATATTGCAAATGTTTGGAACATGACGAAATTAACTTAGGGCTTTGCCTATCACACTCCTCATCACCCCAATACACACCATTTCATCTTATTCTTGGCATATTTTCAAATACTTCTATAAAATAAGGAAATTGAATTCAAGAAGTGGTTTTCAGTGTTTATCTGATCCCCTTCAGAGCCAGGGGGTCACTGGGCCAATCTACTCAACCAAAGTAATGTTTATTTTAAAAATATTTCATTTGAACATAGGATTCTAAGACTTAAAAAGCATGTGAAAAACCCTTGAGAAGATC
This sequence comes from Sciurus carolinensis, assembly GCF_902686445.1. Lineage (NCBI taxonomy): Eukaryota > Metazoa > Chordata > Mammalia > Rodentia > Sciuridae > Sciurus > Sciurus carolinensis. Next base: position 36,917,113 of record NC_062213.1, read on the forward strand.
TAAGATTCCCCTCCTGATCTGTGTTCTAAGGTGCTGTGTGCTACATCAAATCAATTGCATTGATTCAGTATGTGTGGTTTCTGTACTTAGTATTTGCATAAATGTCTGTTTTGTTTTATTTCAAAATATTAGCACTAGCTTATGACCAGAGGTGCTGTTTTCCCATTTCCTGTCCTTTCTGCTGTAGCCAAACATATTTGCCCATTGACCTTTCCACCCTGAATGCTCCTGTGATTTCTAGAATGGAAGTTACCCCTTGGCAACATGCCTTTAATTGTTTTAATAACTTTTATTTCTGTTTTGAACATAAAAAAGGATTGCAGAAAGTATCATTGCATTCTGCTTGCATGAACTCCTGTGTCTGAGCTATCCATGTAAGCATCGGCTGCTACATACTTAACAGTTATTATGGTTTGGATGTGAGGTGTCCCTCAAAAGCTCACATGTGAGACAATGCAAGAGGGTTTGGAGGAGAAATGATTGGGTTGTGCCCTTAACCTGATCAGTGCATTAGTCCCGAATGGGATTAACTGAGTGGTAACTGGAGGTGGGTGGGGTGTGGCTGGGAAAGGTGGTTCATTGGGGGCATGACTTTGGGGTACATATTTGTATCTGGCGAGTGGAGACCTGTCTCTCTGCTTCCTGGTCATGATGCGAGCTGCTTCCCTCTGTCACACTCTCCCACCATGATGAGCCCTAAGGAATGGAGCTGGCCTTCTATGGGCTAAGACCTCTGAAACTGTGAGCCCTCAAGTAAACTTTTCCTCCACTATAGTGGTTCTGGTTAGATCCTTTAGTCACAGCAACAAAAAAGTGACTAAAATGACGGTGGAGAGAGATGAGGCTTGGCATGAGGATTCCAGTTGCTCTAGTCTTGGTTGTGTGTGGACTACCTGAAACTCAAAGCCTCTGCATTTGCACTCTTACTTGTCAGAGGATCCTGATAATACAATGCCTCATTCTGTCATATGAGATAGCTCCAGAATTTCTATTTGGAAAGGATTAGGGATAGTCCTTGTTTTGCTGGAGGTGTGATAAAAAGTTGTCTTAAAGATAGATTTGCAAAGTGATCACGTTATTTTTTGCTTATTTATTGAAAGTCATAAAATTAGAAAAATGTTTTCAAAGATGCCTTTATATGTACTACACAGAAAATGGATAAAATGGCAATTAATTAGATACCACTTAAACATTTTTTTTATTTAATTAGTTTTACATGACAGTAGAATGCACTTTGATGCACATATATAATGAGTATAATTTCTCATTATTCTGGTTATACACAATGTGTACTTTTTTTTTTTTTAAACTTAGGTTGGCTTTTGGGGAAAATGAATGAGGCCAGAGAGGATTAACATTCTTGCCCCCAATCACTTCTTGACCTAGATCTCTGTGAGCCTAGGATATTGTGAAGATAATAAATTGATGAAAAAACTGAACAAGTGCAAGATTAAAAGGTTAGCAAGCTGGTGACTTTTGTATTTCCTTAAAGGTCATAAGGGAAAGGAGGAGTGTTTGATTTATCTTCATGTCTTTCCCCAGCTCCTCAACACCTGGTACAGTGCTTGCCTTATAACAACTGTTAAATAAATGGTTTAAGTGCAGATAACTATGCAACATAGGTGTTACCTGGGGTTACCTTTTTTTTTTTAATAAGTAAATGATTTTTAGACAAAATGTTAGCACAAAAACAGGTCATAAGATCATTTGGTAAAGTAAACTCTGTGATATCCCATTTTTGTTCCTCTCGATGCTTCATCTACCTTCCATTAGAATGTTCTCTTTAGGCAGAGCAACAGCACTCTGAAGGCATGACTTAACTTTAGAGTCCCCAGGCCAATTGAAATCAGCAAGATCAACTTCAGACTTGACCCTAATCTAGCACCCTTCTGAAAGGCAGAGGATGTGGAGTTCTCTGGATCTTATGCCTAGATTAAAAGGGAGGGAATCCCTTGAATACTTTACATAATTCACATAAATCCAATACCACTGATTTCAAGGATGAGCCAATTTCTGGTATCCATGGTAAAAGCTTTAAAGGCTACCTGAAGAGCTTCCAAAGTGCTCAGAGCAGCTGCTTGGGTGTGTGGCCTTTCTGGTTAAATGCCAGCTGATCATCCCTAGATCAATGACATAACTGGATTTAAATAACAATTAGATTTATGTTTAATGACAATTAAATTTAAAAAAAAATAGAAAGTGAGAAAGTAAGCTCCACAAAGGCGAGAATTTTTGTTTGGTCCATTACTGTGTTGAAGATAATGCTGAAGGCTCTGTGGAATGAGTGAGTATCACACTGACTTCGCAGAAGTACTTAAGTAAGTCACAAGTACAAGTCTTTTGGCCACAAGCATACTCAATACAATAATTTAAAAAAATGCATTTGAAACACCTGTTTTAGGGCACTCAAGAGTTTAAAAGGAATGGCAAGTTAGTATTCAGGGAAGAGGACTGGCATGTGGACTTTCCAATATCAGATATTACCTCCTTTATGGTCATTGACCTACTGACCATGGTGCAGCTTTTCAAAAGACATGAAAAGACAGTCAAAAAACTAAACCTGTTTAGAGTCAATACATTGTGGACTATTTTCTGTACAACTTTGTGTTAGTTCTAGCCTCTCTATAACCTAAGAATGCTATTTCTTCTTTTAAAGCCCTCCCCTTGCTTTTGAATCATTTTTGAATTTACAAATACCTCACCTAGTTACACACCACGTTATGCCAGTTAAACCCGGATTAACCCTTACAATGTTAAAGACATGCCTGTATTCTCACTGAATATACTGATCCTTGAAGAATGAATACTTCTACAATAGCCATTGGGTGTTTGAAAAAAGTGTTTAAATGTGAAACAGTGGATCTAGTTTTAAGAACTTAACTATGAATAAGATAACTACTCATTTAATAGTAAAATGAAAGAAAGGTCCCTTGGAGATTAAAATTTTATGACTGCAACCTTGTTCTTTAAAATGGAAATAAAGAGAATGTGAACACTCTCCTGGGTGCTCTGTAATTCTGGAAGTTTATGGTCTCATGGTCTACTTCTACTCTTGCTCTGATCTGTGGTTGCTCCAGAACTCTCCATTACTGGCCTATCTTACCTGTGGTTCTTGCCCTCTCTTTCCCATGCAGACCCACAACCAGCCCCTTCTCCTGGGTTTCCCTGAATAATTCTCACACATGGCATCTGTGTGCCGTAGACATTCCTAGCTATTCAGGTGTGCCAGTTGGCGAGAAGTAGCACATACATAATTTAGAATTAAATATTACTTTGATTCTTGAGACTTCTCCTGGAAAGTATAATTCCTCCTCTTGAGGCAGGGACTACATATAATGGTTTCTTTCCAGAGAGTACAGTATGGAATAGGCTGGTGGGGTGGACAGAGTAACTATGGTAGAGAAGGCTGACACACATTGCCTTAGCCAGCCAATCACCATCAACAGCACGGGCGATAAAGCCTGTTCAGAGCGAAAATGGCGATTGACCTCTGTGGTATTTCTCCCCAAACCCCCAACCCCAATCTAATTATAAGAAAAGCATCAGACAAGTCTCAGTAGAGAGGCATCCTATACTATACCTGACTAGAACTCCTCAAAACTCTCAAGGTCATCAAAAATAAGGGAAGTCTAAGAAACTGTCATAATCTAAGGAGATATGAATGTGATATGGATCCTAGAACAGAAAAAGGATAGTAGGTAAAAATTAGGGAAATCCATATAAACAGTGGTTCCTGGTCTCATACCTGGATCAGGAAACTTCTCCCTATCAGCTATCCTCCTTGCATTGTTTGTCAGGGGCTGGACCTGTCATCCTGCACCACCCATATTGGGGTCCTTCTCCTCATACCTCTTCTCTTCCTTGACTCCTGAAGAACTCCATCCCCATTAATTTCTTTCGTGGAGCACTTGGAAATTTTTAAGTCTCATCTTAGCTCATCCAGTTGCTCTTGAAGATACCATTATTGTCTCTTCCCACTTCAAACAAACTATTTGTTAAGAACTGATTCCCAGCCCAGATCCAACTCACCCTAGGCAGTTCCTGGGGACTCTGAGAATCATGATCTTTCAATGCAGCCCAGCCTAGGACATCTCAGTGTCTTAGGGGAGCACTGCTAATCGTGGCGAGAAGGGTTTGCTCATCTTTCAAGTCTTTATCTTAATATTAATGACATGTTTTTTCCTAACCAACATTGAGATATTTCTAAATCATTTTACTCAGGATGGGAAAAAGTAAATTCCTTGAAGCTGTTGAGTAGAAGGTTTTACATTAGCTTTCAAATATCATTGTACTGGAATTCTCTTCAGGTTGCATAGTGGGTTCAGATCCATGTTGTTCTCATCAAGGTCATCCTAAGAAGAAAAAAGGGAATAAAAAGAGGGGGGAAAAGAGATGTAGTTGCAATTTGCTGGAGGAGCACAGTTATCTCGTTTAGTTCTCACGTGGACATCTGAAGCAGATATTTTTGTCCCAATGTTAAGCATGGAGGCTACAGTGAATGAGCTTGAGCAGTCTAAGAGTGGCCCATCCAGAATGTGCAGCTCAGCTCTGCTGGGCCCCGGAGCTTCGGCTCTGCTCATGGCCCTGCCCCGCCTCTCTGTACACTCCAGTAGGCCAGGCTCCAGTGTCTTGGAAAGTGCTGGATTTTCCCCAGCCCTTGACTCGTCTCTTTGTTTGTTGCCAGTGCTCTCCAGAGGTAGACGTTTTCCTTTGCCAGTTGCTTTTCATCCTCCTCAGCACTCTCATGCTCCTCCTCATCCTCCCATGCCTCTAGAGGATCAGCAGATTCCTCCTGAGGATTTTGTGAGAAGACGTGGAAAAGTTATTCAAGTTCTGTTCTCTTTTGACCCAAGATGAGTCTCAGGGCTACCCTGCCGTGTGGGGAGGATGGCATAACTTTCACGACCTATGTTCTCATGAACTTTTCCAGAGTTCTCTTCCATGGTAGCTATATGACAAAGGGAAAGGAAACATAATTAAGGTCAGGTGGGTAGCCAGGGTGAGAAAAATAGAGTTGGGAGGCCAGGTCAGTCCTCTTTGGGTGTCAGGGTCTTTTATGAAGCCATTTCAGTAAACAATAGAGGCATCCAGCACCACATTGGACCATCACCTGACCCTTCCACTCCCAGGCCTGGACAGATGAAGTTGGGGACCATTATTGACACCAAGGCCTCATGCTTCTATCTCTAGGGAAAGACTTCTGGCATTGGGGATGGAGGTTTAAACACGACAGTAACAAGCACACTTGATTCAACTTAGCAAGCTTGTGGGTTCTTCTGATTTTTAAAAAAAAATCAATCCTAACAACAATGGTAGAAGTAGAATTCTATAATAGGGCTTCTTAAGAATGACCTAGTTTTTGTTAAACCACATTTAAGTTTTGAGCCCTTCAGACTGAACCACCCTATACAGTGACACAGGGCTAGAATGTAGTTATCCTGCATAGCTGTGAAACTCTTTTGGAGGTAGAGCTTTTCTGGTTAGGGCCACACAAATTCTGTAACAAGTTCAGATTGTTTGGTAGGAATCTTCCTACTGGAGGGGACAGGCAGTAACAGTGATGGAAAATTTGCAAGGAAAAGATTTTATTATTACAGTAATATTACAGTGCAAAAATATATAGTGTGATTAAAGAATCAGTGTGGCTGAAAAGAGGTTGCAAGGAAAAGTTGAGGTCAGCAAAAGCAGTTTAAAAAGATAAGTAAATAAATAATTGCCTCACGAAGAAAGAAGTGAGAGCTTGCTATTGCATGCATTTTAAGTTTGGGGAGTGCACAAGCTAAAACAGGGACCTGGATTTGGAAATGGTGTGTGACAGCTAGGTTACCACAGAGAGAAACCAGTGATTAGAAAAGTAAAACTAGTAAGAAGCAAGTTACAGACCAGTTAATGTTTATAGAGATGCTGCTTCTCCTCCCCCACCTCTTCTTTCTCTTCCTTTTCCTCCTTCTCTTCATCTATTATTTTTTGAGTATACTTTGGGGATTGTACCTAAGTCAAATGATTTATTTTTTATCATCTGAGTATCACATTAGATTTACTCTCACTTTCTACATTTTCCAGATCTGAAATAAATCTAAGAATTTGGACCCATTTGTTACACAGAAGGTTGAAAGTTGTAAAGTATTAGGTTAAATAATATGAAATAGTTTTTCTTTTTTTTTGAAGCACACACTTTCTCTTTTTCTTTTTTTTTAATTTGTTCTAATTGGTTATACATGATGGTAGAATGCATTTTGACACACTGTACACAAATGGAGCATAACTTTTCATTCCTCTGGCTGTACATGGTGCTGAGTCACACCAGTCATGTAATCATACATGTGTATAGGGTGATAATGTCTGTCTCATTCCACTGTCCTTCCCATCCCTACCTCCCCACCCCTCCCCTCACTCCCCTCTGCACAATCCAAAGTTCCTTCGTTCTTCCCTACCTCTGACCCCAATATGGATCCGCATCCACTTATCAGAGAAAACATTCAGCCTTTGGTTTTTTGGGATTGGCTTATTTTGCTTAGCATGATATTCTCTAGTTGAAATAGTTTTTGTAATAGTTTTTGTTCAAATAGTAATTTCACATGATCAAATCTGTTGACGGGTTTGGTAAATTCTAGATGTGTCACAAAATATAATAAAATATCATCTGTGGTGGTTATCAAGGATGAAGCTTCACACTTGAAGTTAAAGAGTCCTTCTGAAGTTTATCCCAAAACATCAAACTTTTGGGCCAGATAGAACCATCTTGGGCTCTGGGAGTCAGAAGACCTAGATTTTAATTTACATCTTCATTGAGATGATCCCTGGGCATTGTGGCACATGCCTGTAGTACTAGCATTTGGGAGGCATCCCTTGAGTCAGGAATTTGAGACCAGCCTGGGAAACATAGCCAGACACTGGTTAAAAAAAGAGAGGGGGAGAGAGAGAGAGAGAGAGAGAGAGAGAGAGAGAGAGAGAGAGAGAGAGAGCGAGAGAGAAACACATAAAAGAAAAAGATGATAATTAATATATAATTAATATAAGTGATATCTTTCCTCTAACCTATGACACTTTTTTAGAATTTCTTTTAGTCAAATGAAATAAATGTTGAAGGTTTTTGAAAAGTTGAGAGACTTTGTTGGTAAACATAGTCTCATTGTTACTAAGAGCAGGGGAGTTAGGTTGAGACCCTTCAGGCAGGAGAATACAACCTTGAATAAGAGAGACCCAGCATTCTCTGCATTCTAAGTAGTAGACCCAGCAGCTAATGTAGCAGGAGATTTCTTCCCATAATGTGAGAATGGTCCTGCAGAGCTTGGCTTTGATGAAAATGGAGACATCATTTGGATGGCACCATATTTTTTTAAAATTAAAAATATCTTTAGCTTTCAGCCGAGAAGAGCAAGGAACAAATGGTTCTGTATGTCACCAGATCTAGTGGAGACAGGTGGTGTGCTCAGCTTTGCCCTGGGGGCTTTTCTCACTTGCCAAGAACACCATGTTGCCAAATTCCAAGGTGGTTTTAATGGCTGAGCCAATAAAAGCTCCCACCTGCTTTTCCTCCTGTAGCACAGTGGCATCCGATGAGAACTCCCCCAGCACTGGATTCTCAGCAACCCTGGGTCTCAGAGATGCCCACAGGTATTTCTCCCCGGCAGTGGAGCTTCAGGCAAGCTGCTTCCAACACGCTCATCAGTTAGCTTGGTTTACAGTTGGAGGTTTGGCTGAGATTTTCTTTGGAGGGGAAAAAAAATCACTGATAGGGTTTGAAGAACACAATGTGGAAAAGCCTATGCCATTTGGACCAGAGTTTCTTTTTCTCTTTTCTTTTCTTTAAGCATAAAGGGGGATGGAGTGTTTGGGGAAGGGGTGTGTAGATGGGGAGTGGGAAGGAAATCCCACCCACTTTCCTTGTGCCGCTTACTGGTCCATAACAGTGCACGTGTTATGTCATGCCTTCTTAGCATCCTGCAAGGCAGGCAGCGTTAGGTACCATCTTATGGATAGAGAGACTGAGTTTCAACAACAAAGCATTCTAGACAATGCCCTGACCTTGAAAAGAAGAATTTTGTTTATCATGACTTAATATTACATGGATAAAACTGCAGCATGGAAAGAAAAATCTGTTTGCTACAAAAAATTTTGTATTGATCTTCTTGTTTGATACCAGAAAGTTGCCATAAATTGCAGGGGACCTGGTGAAGAGGAATTTACGTGTGTTATTCCTTTCTTCTCAAGACAATCTGTCCTTCAGATTTCCTGGTCAATTGTTGCTAGCTTTTTGGATTTTTCTTAGCTGGAAACAAAACTTTTTATTCTGGGAAGGTCCTTTAGTTTTGTAGATAGAAAGTGAACACCCACCAACTATTGCTGGGGCTTGAAGAAACCTGGGGGGGGGGGCACAGATGGGTAGGGGTGGTTATATGTTCTCCAAAACTTATTATTTTGCAGAGCTTCAAGGTTGTTGGGCAGAGTCATGGGCAAATCTCCATGAAGCCTCTTATGGGGAAATCCATTCTGTTCCTCTTTGAGAATCTAACTTGTTCTCCTGCTGGGTTTCTGATCTGGGTTTCACACTGTCAGAAGGGAGGTTGCTGGTGCTGCAAGTCCCCTGGCTAACCTGCCCTACAGAAAGCTCTGCTCTGAAAATAGCTCCCTCTTCCCCATCAATTGCAAAAGCTGTACTGATGAGTAGGTCTCATGCTGGAAACATAGGTTTCTTTGGACTGGAGAGTCCAAGTCATTGAGGCTGGGAGAGTTAAATCTTTATCCTCAGCTGCTTTTCTGTTTCTGAGCCTCGGTTCCCATGACTTTTCCTGGCATTGACAAGCACAAAGGCCTTGTCTGGGACCCTTGCTAGTTGATAGGTTCTGGCACCAGAATTCTATGTTCTGCTTTTAGCAGCACCCCTGTGGGGTGTCTCTAGCACAGATGATAGTGAGCTTTAACTAATTGAGGCAACTTTATACCTCTTCCTGGGCAAAGGGATAGTAACCACATCTGTGTTTGGTTTGAATATGGGCCCCTGGGATTTTTGTTCCATTCAGACAAGGGGTTTGCAGATAGAAACACAGCCTCACCAGAATAGGAAGTGATCTGGGGATCATATGCTTTTCATGTCAAAGTGTGGTGACGATGCATTTAAAGGGTTCCCTAGTACAAAATTTTGAATTTAAAAAGTTTCTTCTAATTCCCTGGTCTTGTTTGTCCTTTTCCTCTTGGAGAAATGAGAATTCCATACACTTCTGTAGTGGTTTCTATTGTGATTTTTAACACCGATTATGATCCAATTGCTAAAGTGTTAAGGTTTTAGTTATAGTAAGGCACTGTGTTATCACCAACAGACAGTAAGAAGTGGAAATAATTAGAACTTAGTCTGTTCTGGAAATTTTAGTAGCTGTTTTTGGAAGTTCTTGTTCTTTGTCTTCCTTGAGCATTCCAAATTCTTGTTTATCACAGATATGTTATCACATACTGCTAAGCATACACACATTTTCTATAAAACTAGGATCATGTGGTATATATATATAATTTTGCATCCTTGTTTCCCCACTTAACATTATATTAAGTATTTTTCAAAAGTGTGATTTTTAAAAGGCACATTGTATTCTCTTGTATAAACACATTCTGATTTATTTGAGCAAGTTTGAGACATATTGTGTATTTCTAGCTTCACCATTCAAAGTAGCATTATGATGGACATCCTTGCAGTTTATCTCTGTGATCTCTGATGATTCTGTTAAGGTTCCCTCTCACTATGAAATTTCTGGGTCCAAAAGCAAGTTGAAGCATCTCCATGCCTAGTCAGACAGTTCTTGTTGGCATAGATGCTAACCTTTAAATTTATTTATTTATTTTTTTGCCAATGTGATCACTGAAGGCTGGGTACCTTTCTCTCCCTCTTGATTTTTCGCTTTCCTTTACTTAGGTATTGAGTCAAACTATTTTATTATTCTGATTCTTGGTAGTTTGTGAATTGCCTAATAATGTTCATTGTTTTCTCCACCAGAGTATGTACTTTTCATTATTTCATTACTTTCAAGTGTATTTGTGTTTAGGAATTACCTCTTTGTCATAATCCCTGAGTATTCCTGACTTTTAAGCTAGTTATTAACATGGCTTTTATTTTTATGCACTCAAATCTATCAATTTACCCTCCTTGATATATTTCATAACACAGCTCAGTCTATTCTTTATAAATATATCAGGCAACAGAAAATCGTTTCTAAAAATAAGTGTTTTTACTGTTGACCTACTATTGCTCTTCTATTATGCTTTAAGGGAAATGGGTTTTCCTAATATACTCCCTAGGAAACGTTTTGGAAACACTTTTTTTTTCAGGTGTTTTCCATTCTGTGCCAAAATACTTTCTCTTTGTGTGGAATATAAAGAATCTGTTCCCTTGCCTGTGTTCCTTTCTAACAGAGTTAGGCACATCCTGGACTACCCTCATGATAATTGGGATTTCTGTCAGTATTTAAATTTTAGATAGTTTAATATGGTATCTGTGGCAGATTTTGGCTGGCTCTTCCTCCTGATCACACAGTTACATGCATTTCTCCGTCCCATGTGTTTGGCTAACTGTGGCATGCCAACTGGGTTGTGGTCAATGAAATGCAAGGTGCTCTCCTACACTTCGTCCACAATCACACCTCTTACTAGACCCTCTACTGCTTCCAAGATGACTTTGGAAGTTAGGCATCAAAGCTGGTGGAGCCAAGAGTTGGAAGAATCCTGAGACCCTGAATCATCACCAATCAGAACTTTTCTTTGGAATCTATGTGAAAGAGAAACCAATTTCTGTTTAACTGCTTAGCAGCTGGTGGTCCTTGGAGAGTTATTGGCTGCAGAAATTGGTGTTACCTTAACCAATATCTATTTTTGTGGTAAATTAGAAAAAGACTTAGATTCATGGCAGATTGCAACATTGTATGCAAAGAAAGTAGATTGATGTGGGCTGAGTCAAAGTGGAGGGATCTATCTAGAGGCACATGCCATTGGGCTCTGTCCTGCAAGGGGTGAGAAACTTAAGAATGAGAGTTAGAAGAAGGCATGATCACTATTATCATATATCTCAATGTCTTTATATGTGGTTTAAGAGAAGAGAATTATGACTAGTAACTAGAAATTACGGGAAGACAAATTTTGCTTATTACAAAGAATTTTAAAATGATAGAATGTACTGCCTTGGGAGGACAAGAAGTCTCATTCACTATAAGTGGTTGGTAATTACCTGTCATGGATGCCTTTGGTGGAAGTAGAATTATGAGACCATTAAGATCTTCTCCACATTTGAAAGTCAATGAGACTGTGAACTACTATGCCACCTTATTGTTATGGTTGGCTTCTTAGTCATCTTTCCAGATAGTTTCTCTTCCTGGCTTTGCAGATTGATGGGCTGTTTGTGACAGCTTCATTTGAATTCACAGTGATGTAGTTTGTTGTTCTATCAAGAAACTTTCCTGGACCCTCCATTAGGTTTGCTTTCAGTTACAGGTTGTAAAACCTGGATCTTTACTGGCTCATATAATGGAAAGTTCAGAAGAAGGCCAAGTCTCAGGGAAAGCTGATCCAGTAACTTAAGGATATCATCAGCACTCAGATTCTTTCCATCTCTCCACCTGCTATTGCTGTGCCATTTCTGTTCTGCAGTTCTGTCCCTCATTGTTGGAAGTGATGTCAGAAACAACTGGTGTAACATGTTTCCTCAATCATGAGCTCAAGAATAGATGAGTTGCAGGAAACAGAATTTGGAAATGTGGTGCATGTCAAAGAGATGTAGAAAATCAAGTAGGATGAGTGAGATATGATGAGAGTCTTGAAACACCAGGAAAAGGTGGTTCAATCTAATTAATTGATTATTAATTATTGTGCTCAATGATTAGTAGGGAAGTCCCTTAGGCTCTGGAGCAGAGGAATGACATAATGAAAAGTGTGCTCAGGAAGTCTAGTCTAATGTCATGTCATTGTGAGTAGTCTCGAGCAAGGAGTGACCGTGACTAGAGAAAAGAATTTCCTTTTTGAAGGTGTCTCAGTGGCATATTAGAGTATTTCATAAGAACCTCTGAAGGTCAATTATTACGTTTTCAGGAATTTTGCATGCCATTTGTTGATACCCTGAATTGACTGTGAAGAAATATTTACACCACGGAAAATGTCAAACAGTACATGTCAGGACTTTCGCCCTCTGTAAAGTCAGTTTATTGGTACAACACTGGGGTTGCTCAGTGCCTCTAATTTTCTTAATCTGCTCTAGGATTATAAGAACTCCCATTACATAAAATGGAAAAATAATTTCTAAGACCAAAGTATATCACACAAGACCTCATGGGGTCAAGGACCAGTTATTGTTGTATGGCAAAAATGCCTAATAATCTATTCCCCTTCTTTCCAAATGAGTAGGTACTAGATTTATTTCATTTGAAGTACCTCAAAGGCATTATTCTAACTTAGCACTTCTCAAACTTCAGTGTGCATGTCGATTACCTGGAGATTCTAAATGTAGCTTCTGATGGAGTAGATCTGGAGAGGTGTCTGAGGTCTTGCCTATGTAGCAAGTTCCCTGTTGATGCCATTACTACTCGACGGGAGGCTTTGAGTAACAAGGCTTCAGCCATTAATTCTCTAATTTGTTCCAGGAGAAAAGGGTGAGGAGAGCCTATTGTTGGAAGCACTAACAGTGATTTGACTGAAGCCAGTTACTGAACAGATCAGCAGTCAGATTAGCTTGATTGACTCAAGCAATCAAGAAATGAGAGTAAGAATGGAAGAAATGCTTCTCCTTTTTCTTTTGTGTTTGCTTCTGTTGCAGGTGATCATATGTTCCATTGTTCTATCAAGGTAAAAAGAATGGATGCAGACTCCTAACTTGAGCTGGGCAGACTCTACCATGACACAGCTTTGTCTACATGACACATTGTGTTATTTTTAACCTTGTTGCCCAGGAATCAGTTTCAAGGGTGGATGATTGCACCACCCTTGAGATCTCTGTGTCACTGAAAGATTACTGTGGGGTTTGGGGTGAAAAGGTGTAAGCGTCTACATTTTTCTTGGAAATAACAAAGTGAATTAGGCACAGCTTGAGCCTCTGCTTTCACAGTGTTTTAAGGAACTTTCTCAGGAGTATCTGATGTATCTAGGATTGTAGATCTCCATCCAGGATCTAGTAAATTCACAAAGTTGATCTAGGTGAAATGTCAGCTTTTATTGCTATTTTTGAAATTCCTCTGGATTCTGTTCTGATGAATCTTTTATTATGGCCCAAGCTGAATGACTGTTAGGCTCAAGCCAGACTCTGTTTTGTCTCTGGAAATGAGGGAACAGTGGGAAAGGCAGGGACTCTGCAGAGTGGCCTGGAAACTTCTTTGTGAACTTGAGCTGAAAGTACAGTTAGCAAGTGGACACTGGGATGCCCAAGAAATGCCTCAATCAGCACTTTTAAGATATAACTAAGACAGCAGTAGGTCGTTTTTACCACCAAAGAATTAACTTACCATTGGGCGGGCCTGAGAATTTTGACAATGAGATAAGGAAGAACCATTGAATTTAATCCTGGAAGAGCCCTAGGAAATACTTTAACCCAACTTTCGGGATTTATAGATGAGAAACCTAAGGCTCAGAGATTTTATAACCAAAGTCACCCTGCTACCTGGAGACAGGGCCAAGACTAGAACTCAGGTCCCCTGATGTTCTTTATTATACCATAAATTGTCAACTTTCTATGTACCAGGTTCTATGCTAACAATTTTACTTGTGTTATCTCATTTAATCACCACAAAACCATATAAAATAGCTACCATTCATTAATCCATTCATTCACGTGTGTCATATATACTCATTATGCACCTACTATGTGCCAGTCCCTGTCTAAGTTGCTGAATGTTGGACTCCTGCCTTAATATTCTTATAATATTCTGGGAGCAGAAGACAATGACTTAATAAGCCAACGAATAGGATCATTTTGACCGTGACAGTGCTAAGGTGAAAAGGATACAGGCTAGGATGAGGATGGGGGTGCCTGAGGTGGGAGAGATTCGTTTTCAATTGAGGAAGTGACATTAGGGCTAAAATATGTGTGACAAGCAAGGTGTTTCAGGAAGAAAAGACAGCAAATGTAAAACCCCAAGGAAGGAAGGAGCTTGGTATATTCAAAAAATAGGAATAAAGTCAGAGTGATCACCGGCGAGGAAAAAAACAAAATAAGGTAAGAACCATGGAGCATCCTCAAGGCCAAGGTAAAGAGTTTGGAAAAGTGGAAAGCCTTTGAGGGGAGTTTAAAGCAGGAGAGTGAAATGACTCTATTTCCAGTTATTATTGTTTCTGTTTCTTTTCTACCACTTTCTTGGTTTACAACTGAGAAGCCAAGAAACATAGAGGTCCTGTGACTTGGCCAAGGCCACTGGGCTCTTAAGTGGCATGGGTGGCAACAGCTGTGGTTTGAACAACTCCAGATCCCACCTTGCTCCATTTTCTATTTTTTTTTACCCCAGTTTTTTGCTCTTCTCCTCACACTATTCCTCCATGTAAAACAGTCGTATGTGAAATAAAATTTTAAAAGCTTTTTCTAAACTCACTAAGTTTGAGCTAATTTTTTTTTTCTCCTGAGAAATGGGTCAGGGGCAGTGTGCTTTACTGCATTCTGCTCTTAAAATTCTGAAGGAACTTATTTTTTCCTTGAGTGGATTCTGCTGTTAAAAGTCTTCCAGCAGCTACTTCACTGGGTTTTGCTCTCACTGGTCTTGCCATTATCTTTTGGACACTGGCCAAGCTGATGAAGCAGACAGCATGGAGTGGACACTGATGCATTTCCACGGAAATGTACCGAAAATGACGTGGGAACTCTTTAATGTTCTTTCCTGCAAACCTGAAAGAATTAGCAAAAGAGGTGATTTTAAGGTGGGCTAAGTCCTTTTTTCTGCCCTTCCTTCGTAATTCCATCCAAATGCTGTTTGACACAGCTGAGTGAGGTAGATGTTCACACAGTGTGTGTGTGTGTGTGTGTGTGTGTGTGTGTGTGTGTGTGTGGTGGGGGACAGATATTGTAAGATGAAGGAAGGGATGCTTTGGTGGCTCAGGGAAGGACACTGGAACCTAAGTAGGATGAGGAGAGTATCTGTGCAGTCATAGGCGTTGAAGCCTGAGAGCGGTAAAAAGGTTGTTGGTCCTGGTGTTGTGTAGAGAGCAATGACAGAATGAGCAATAGCTATGAGCACCCAGTGCCCGGAGTTTGGCTTCTAACACCAGGGTTCCTTGGAGAAATGGCTTATTTCACTGCTGGGGCAGGCAAAGTACAAGATGAGCCTGGAATATCACATTGTATCAAGAAATAAGACTCAAAGAATGATGAAGGCATGTAAAAAGGACACAGAGGTCAAGTGCAAGGGCTCCCAGTGGCTGCATCTGGGATAATTTGGACACTAAAAGTGATAACAGCTTATAATCCAATGAATAAAACAGGAATCAGAGTCCACATTAACATATATAAATGAATTAATTACCAAATATAAAACTTGAAAATTTCTTGAGGAATGAGATATTCCCAGTTTCAAAGTGACTTCTTGGGAAATACTAACAAATTACAAAATAAAAATGAGTGGTTTACATTTGCGCATCAGCCCAATTTCTCCAGTTAACATCATTGGTAATGGAACAAATGAAAATTATGTGTCATCTGTTAAAGACACGGGAAGGTGCACAGTACCACCTCTGATACTCCTGCCCAAGACGCCTAATCAGAATTAAATCATGATGCTATACCAGAAAAATTCAAACTGAGGGTCATACCTAAAAATACTAGGCTATAATCTTTTAAAATGCTAAGGAAAGATCAAGAAGCTATTGTGGATGGAAGGATGCTAAACAGCCATGATAGGTAAATGCAACCTGTGATTCAGGTCTGGCTCCTTTTGCTAGAAAAGACATTGCTGGGACAAGTGGATGACTATAAATGGGGTTGAGAATGTGGTGTTACTTCCACATTGCTCTCCAGATTGGGTGGTCAGCATGTGGTTATGGGATAAATACACTAAAGCATTCCCAGGATGATATGTTTAATGCCAGTGGCTACTTGCAAATTGTTCAGAGGCACTCTTCCTGCAATTTTTCTAATGTTTGTAACTGTTTCCAAATCAAATGTTTAAAAATTAAATGAAAGCAGGGTAGAAGTTCAAGGAATTAGTGTCTCTCATAAGCTGTACAATTGTATTTAAAATGAAACCTTGTTATGAAACATCCTGGCTCAGAAACCAGGCAGCCTGGGTTTGCATCCTTGGTCTTTATCCTCTTCATGTCTTAGTTTCCTCTTCTGTCAGCATGCATGGAGGATAATAACCCATTTTACATGGTTGAGGTGATATTTCAGTGAGATAATCATGCAAAACTTAGAAAATATTCTGGCATATGGTGAAGAGTCAAGTATCAGTTATTGTCCATATTATTCCATAAGCAGCTAAAAACATCGATGTAAGTTAGCATCCTCAGTCCTTAGTAACCGGTCCCCGAATGATTTCCAAGAAAGTCCATCCTTGGATCTCCTCCCATGCTCAATGGTATTGTAACTGAGCTCCAGTTTATGTGACCCATTATGCTGTAAAATTACATTACAAGATTGTGGTAACAGAGTTATAGACTCCTAAAAGTCACTGAGCAGCCTGTCGGTTTCTCTGTGGCCACCTAGATAGAATTGTGTGATGGGACCAGATAAAAACATGTCGATCAAAAGTGTCCACAAACCAGATTGTGGACAGTCAAAGGCTAATTTCTTCAGGTTGGAAATCTAGAATTGCCTATGGTTGTTCCATTTTTTAATGCAAAGGAAACTCAAATCACTGGGTCTGACTCTCCATTTTATAGGTGAGGGGACTGAGGCCCAGAATGGCAAAGGGGCCTCAGGTGAGATCATACCACTGGAGTTGGAATGCCAAGATGTCCTGACACAGAAGTAAAATAATCTGGGCCATCTGGAGGTTGCATGAGGAAAGGAGGAAAAGTTTCTGGAGAACTACAAATCTTTCTGGTGGTGGTGGAGGAACTTACAAGATTCCAAGTGGGGGGCGTATGCTGTGGGACACCTTGACCTACCACACCTCAGCCTGGAAGTTCCATACCAACAGCTTGATAAGCTCTCAACTCTCTCTGGAATTCCGTGTATTGTGTCCCACAGGCCGTAGACAAAGCGCTGTTTAATCTTTTTATTGCCACCCCTGTGTTCGAGCAGGCTGTTGTATAACCAGATGAGGTGTCAGGCCCTTAGCCTTGGCCTCCTGACAGGTCTCTTCTGATTCATTGGTTGAGCCAGATTCCTCAAGTGCTCTGGTCACTTGGTGTCCATTCCACATTTTAGGAGATTCCAACTATTTTTGGTAAGGAAACAAATATCTTTCAGGCTGCCAGCAAGTTTGCCAAGACACATCCTGATTCATTATACAACCACCAAGATACAAAGCCCTAAAAATAGCGAACTTGCTTTAATGTTTCGTTTGGCATCAGGATGCTAAGTTCATATTAACTGCAGTCAGTATTTTAGACTGATTTCATTTAATTTCCTGGGTATTATGCTCTTTGGATGTGGAGGGCAACTTCTTGTTTATCTTTATCTCTGCTTGGCTTCAGATTAAGGATCTGTGCTTAAAAAGAAAATAAAAAAAATCCTAACTTTTCTTTTCATCACCCATCTGTTTAATAATTATTTTCCCTTTTCTTTTTTTAACTTGCTTGCTATGCCTACATTATTGTGTCTAAATAGAATGTCTATATTTGATTGCATTGTTCCTTTTAAAATCTTTTTCCTTATTTGTTTAGTTAGAATTTATCATATGCCAGAGTCAGAACCCTCTCAATAATACAAAAATCAAGATGACTTTCACAAATCCTAGTGGGTTAATAATAATGTGTGTATTTATCTCCAAGATCCATTAAGGAAGAAACCTTTCCTATTTCCATTTATTTTTTTGGTGGGGGACATTAAAATTTTAATTTAAATATGCCTTGTTTAGGATTTAACTTTTCCCCAATTGACATCTCTATATTTTATTAAGTTGCAAAATAAACTTTAGATACAATGTATTTTGAGAATGGAAGTGAAGTGCAATTGGCATATCACGATTATATTCTCCCAGCTGGGCATGATGGCCAGTGTTAGGGAAGAGGTTGCAGCCTTATAATATGTATTCTTCTTTCATTTTCCTTGCTCAGTCATATAAAATTAAGTTTAACTGAGGACTATAGAATTTAACTGTTTTTCTATGTTACTTTTTTTTTTTATATCAGGGATTGACCTTAGGGGCACTTAACCACTGAGCCACAATCCCCAGCCCTTTCTTATATTTTATTTAGAGACAGGTTCTCACTGAGATACTTAGGGCTTCACTAAGTTTCTGAGCTGGCTTTGAACTTGCAGTTCTCCTGCCTCAGCCTCTGGAGCTGCTGGGATTACAGGGAGCTCCAACTGTGTCCAGCCTGTTATTTTTGATTGGCATCCAAGTAAGCATTATCTTATAGTCTATAGTAGATGTGCTCTTGTGCTCTCTCTCCCCCTCTTTCCCTCTCTCCCTCTTCATAATGTATGTATACACATACACATCCCTGTTTTTGCTATAAAATTTCACAGGAATTACCTTTGGTGTGTGTTTGCACAAGCATTTGTGGCTTAGGGACCATTGGGGTCCAAGATTACTGTGACTTGGATGGTCCTACTCTAATGAGGTCTCTCTACCAGCTGTGTTTGGATGAACACTTCGAGAAACCAGTTTGAGTTGATTGATTTAACCCACATTGAATTCACATTCTGAAACCTGTTACCTTTCCATTTTTGTCATGCAACCAGCCTGAGATTGGCTATAGAATAAAGAAAAAAGTATGATTCAGGCACAGTTCTGGCTAGACAGAGCCTCTTTGGGGTTGGGCAATGTTTCCTTTAATATGCATAATTTATTCATTATATCAATATGGGGGCTTGAAGACACTTTGAAATTTTAATATAATTTCAAACTTAGAGAAAAAGTTCAAGAGTAGCACAAGTAATAATTTGAATTTCTGGACTCTCCATAGTTCACATTTTGACTTATTTGCTCTATCATTCTCTTTTTTTTCTAAACTATTTGAGAGTAAGTTGAAGATATCACATCCCTTTACCCTGAAACATTGGAGTGCATATTTTCTAAGATCAAACATATTCCCTTCCATAACCATATATCTCTAATCAAAATTAGTAAATTTGACGTTAGCATAATAACTATTATCCAATTCAAGTCTAGATGTAAATTTTCTCAATTATCCCAATATCTTCTATAATTATTTTTTAAAATTGATTATGTTTGGAAACACTGAGTTTTCATTTGGTTACCTTTGTATTTGGCCATTTTCCTCTTCATTAGTGTATTTCATTGAACTGAAACTACATTGTTTTCTAAAGTGCTGACTTATGTCTTACTGGAAGCTTTCCTGAATATGAGCCCACATTTCTACAGGGCAGAGGCTCTTTTTTTTTTTTTTATTTAAAAACAATATATTTTTGTTAGTTTTACAGACTGCATTTAGATTCATTGGACACAAATGGAGTACATCTTGTCATTCCCATGATTGTACATGATGTAGATTCCTACCATTCGTGTAATCATACATGTACATAGGGTGATGATGTCTGTCTCATTCCACCATTTTTCATATCCCCTCCTCCCTCTCATTTCCTGCTATGTAATCTAAAGTTCCTCCATTCTTCTCTCACCCCTCCCTATTATATATCATCATCCACTTATCAGGGAAAACATTCGGCCTTTGGTTTTTTGGATTGGTTTATTTCACTTAGCATGATACTCTCCGATTCCATCCGCTTATTGGGCAGAGACTCTTGATGTTAGAAGTTTTGTCTCCTGAAACTCTCAAGTCACTGCTACATGTGCTAAATGAACAAATGGAGAAAAGCTCAATTTTAGGCTCCAGATGCCTCAGCTTCTTAATTATTCTTTGTATAAGCACCACCTTGTGTCACCTCAGCTTACCCTGTTCTGTGGCCTCTGAGAGACCCCACAGGTCTGTTTCCAGTGGATTGTGCATGCCTGCATTTGCCCTCTCCACAAAAGGGAATATTTTGTGAGCTCTGTGAAAGGTACTTCCCTTCTGTGTTTTCAGGGTCCACATCTTCCTTCCCTTTAAAAAATATCAAACCAGGTCTAGAGACTCTATTGTTCCATCTCTAAATCTGCATTTAATCAACGACTCTAGGGTGGGTACTTTGGGAGATCTTTCAAGCTTTTCTTTACTCTCATGGCATTTATTGATCCTGCCATTTGTTCACTTGGCCAAAGAGAGAAGTGATCTGATAGAGTTCTGTGGGTTGGATGAAGAACCTCTGGGCTCCCGGCACGCGTTCTGGCTGTGTGATCTTAAACATGCCTCTGAACTCCATTTTGCAGACCAAGAGCTGAGGTTCAGAGAAGATCAAGAACTCGGGTGAAGCCAGGGATAGCTTGTTACAAGACAGGTCTCCTTGTCTCAGCTGTGCCACTTACTAGAGCAAGGGTTAATATCTTGGAACAATCTTTTATGAAAACACTAATTGTCATTCTAGAACCATGCCTGGCATGTAGGAGGTAGTCAATACTTAGCTGTGTGATGATGTTTTTAGTTTTATATTATCTTTAGTACAAGTTATAGCCTACTGGTCTACCTATGCTGCTGCCAGTGACAAGCAGGTCACATGTGGGTGTTAACTGGATCACTCTGCGGGGCCCCCCCGGAGCCCTGTGGGGAGAATTCTGGCCCTAAGACGCTCCTCTTTCCCTCTTATCCTCTTCTCTCTCTCTCCTCTTCTCCCCTCATGTACAAATCACTCTTGATTCTTATTGCAGAAAATCAACCATTCTTTTGATTGAGGGAGGATGATGATTGTTCCTCCCCAAAGTAAGAATATTTTTCTCTGATGAGAGTGAGTAGGAAGGAAAGGGAGGGGGAAGTAGGAGGGGTGGTTGAGATGAGACTGTAAAGCAGAGGGCAAGCAAGCCAGGAGAGCTCAGAGGAAATGAGGAGGGTCTCAGGGCTGGAACTATTTCTGGTTTCCATGTGGCATGACCCACCTGGGCAGCTAAGAAGGGCTCCCTCACCTAGGAGTTTTCAAAGTAGAAAATATTATGGTCTGAACAGTCCTGTCGTATTCCATTGATATCTATGATGTCTACATCACCATCCTGATTACTGAAAAATATGGATGACTAAGAGACATGTTCACCCCTGATGTTCCTAGGTGCTGAGGGCCCCGCCATTCCCTGAAATTTGACCAAAGCTTCCCATGTAAATTATTTAGTCAGATCTGCCCTCTGGGCCAGACTCTGAGCTCTGAGAAGGCTTGAGTCTATCTTCCTCCCCTTGGTATCTATAGAGTTGATTGGGAGTTGCAACGCAACTCTGTTGCTAACTACCTTGAGTTAGACCACATGTCACAGGTTAAGTGGTGTGAAAGACTCAGCCCTGTAGAAGTTCCCTTACTTCAGACACAAGCTCTGGGGTTTTTAGGCCTCCTGCACTTTTCATGAACGTGGTACAAATTTAGGGGTTCTCCCTAACCCCTCAAGATTAATAATATCCTAGAATGGGTCTATCCTAATCACAGCTTCATTGTAAAGGATACAAGTCAGGACTGGACAATGAACAGATGCACAAGGTGAGGTCTGGGAGGATCCCACGTGTGAAGCTTCCTTGCCCTCGAGATGTATCACCCTCTTGGTGTTTTGATGTATATCACCGACACAGAAACTTAGCTGAGATTTGAGTCCAGAGTTTTTCTTAGGTTTTCATTACCAAGGTATGATTTATTAACCATTGGCCACATGCTGGTCTCCATTTCTAATTTCTCTCCCACTCTAGAAGGTCATGTGGCTTAAAGCTCCAACTCCCTAATCATTTGGTTGGTCTTTTCAGCATGGTCATCCCCTACCCTGAAACTACCAGAGACTGACCATGGATTAGAATAAACTCAGGTGTGGATCAAGAATATCAGACACCCCTACTACTTGGGGAAGTCCATGGATTTAGAAGCTCCCTCCCAGGAACCAGGGACAAAGACCAGTCAGATTCTTTGCTCTATAATAGAAGTACTCAAGAAAAGTTTTTGTTCCAAAAGAAAGAACAAGAGGGATTATAAACACCTAAAAACCTTGCAGAATGGTACCATGCCTGAGGATGACCCCTGTGTGCATGCAATGTTCAGAGAAGATGTCATTTGAGTGAGCCAAGGGAGGGTTTTGATGGGGTGGTATGGTGGAGAGGGACAGGGAAGGGTGGGGGGAAGGAGGGTCAGGAAGGTCCAGGGCAAGAAGCTCAGTGTGTGATTTCAGTGGATCTGGGAACATCAGCAACAGCTCAAAAGGTGGTTGCACTGGGAAGACCTATATTTTGTGTCCTTCCAGAAATATTATGTAGGTATTTTTTCAATCTCTTTTCAGTGAAGGAGGGTATGTATCAATTTCCTATTGATAATTACTCTTTACTTCTTCCTTTGTGTTTGAAACCATACATCATCTTACCCTCTCTTCCCTTCCTTGGCCTTCTCCCAAACAGAACTCTATCTACACAGAAAGTTGCATAGTGCAAACAGCATAGGGTGAACCAACATGCTGGGCTGTGGGTGACAAGTACGCAGTCTAGAGCTAGACCCGGCTCTGTCACTTTCTGTTATGTGACCTCGGATGAGCCCTTCACCTCTCTTTTGTGCATCAGAAAATGGGAATGATAAAAGCACCTACCTCATATGTTTGCTATACAGTTTAAGTAAATTTTTTAGGTAGATCACTAACAACACTGCCTGGTATGAAGTCGCTCATCTTTCATTTCAAACGGATTCTTTAGCAAGATTTCCTCAGTAATTCAGAAGCGCAGTGTTTTAGTCAGCTTTTCCACTGCTGTGACTAACTGCTCTGATCAGCACAATTATAGAGGAGGAAAGGTTTATTGGAGGGCTCATGGTTTCAGAGGTCTTAGTGCATAGAAGGCCGGCTCCATTCTTTGGGGCTCAAGGTAAGGTTGAACATCATGGCGGAAGAATGTGGTAGAGGGAAGCAGCTCACACCATCAGGAAACAGAGAGTTTCCACTCAACAGATGCAAATATGTACCCAAAGTCACGCCCTAATTTCCACCTCCTCGAGCCACACCCTACTGTTTTGGTTACCACTCAATTAATCCCTATCAGAGTATTAAGTCACTGATTGGATTAGGACTCTTACAACCCAATCCTTTATCCCCTGAACCTTCCTGCATTGTCTCACATGTGAGCTTTTGGGGGACACCTCACATCCAAACCATAACAGGCAGAGTGGCAGCCACACCGTCTTTGTTTGATGAACCATTTAGTGCCTTCCTCTCTGTCTCTCTGGATGGGAGCCAAGAAAGATGCTGAGAAAGATGGTTGGCCTAAGTCAAGGGCCTCAGCCATCAGCTGCTCCTCAGTTTACATCAGGAAGACTTCGCTGGCAGTTTCGTGCTTCCTACACTGATGTCTCTGTTAGAAAGATGCAGCAGTCAGAAACTCCCAGACTGAGGGCCATGTCACGTCAGCAGGAGCTGTTCTTCACCAGGTGACAGAAGTGAGCCACTGTCCCCATCTCCTTAGGATGAAAGAGAGGTTATTGTTCTTCCA
Source organism: Sciurus carolinensis (assembly GCF_902686445.1). Lineage (NCBI taxonomy): Eukaryota > Metazoa > Chordata > Mammalia > Rodentia > Sciuridae > Sciurus > Sciurus carolinensis. The sequence continues at coordinate 36,940,717 of NC_062213.1, forward strand.
AATGCAAATGTGTGATGGTCCTGACAACTCTGCTCCACTTAGCAGACAGCAGAGTCGCTGGCCAGCAGGAAGAGCCCTCCTGAGAGAAATTGGGGTTTGGTACCAGAGATCCAGGATGTGCAGCCACACAAATGCCTCCTCCAGACCTGTGGGGTTGAAGGGAAGGAGGAGGACAGAAAGGAACAGTGGGAAAGAGATGTGCAATTTCTAAAAGGGGGTGTCTTGCTGCTGCCTCCTGCCAGCCAGGTCTGTTCTGTCAGGTACATTTGCCTGAGTTACAGTTGGTGGCTACATGGAGAGCTCTGCTTTTATCTGGATGAGCATCTCCTGGCTCCCTTAGCAAGCCCACTGGAAAAAATTAGCCCAAGACACCTTTCGGTGTCATCCATGCTTAAATCTCTCTGGTCATCACAGCATTCATGTCGATACACCCCGCACACCCCAGCCCGGATTCCTTTCGTCTTTCCCTCAGCCAGAGCATGGTAGGTGCTCAGTTTGCCCTCAGACTCTTTGGGCTTATTTTTGGAGCAGATGAAGGGCCCCCAGAAAGAGCTGGCTGATAAGATGTGTGCTCTGCATCTGCGATCAGAGATGAGCAGGGCGAAGAAGGCCCAGGGGTGTCAGCATTAGAAAGATTTCTCTGGAATGCGGGATGAAGTGTGTCTAATCAGCACTGCCCACCAGGCCTTGCCAAGTGCCTGTGGCCACGGAAACCAGGAGGGAAAGGAAGTGTGGTTCTGCCAACCAGGGAACTGTGAAAGATGGAGAGGGGATGCTGGGATCAGAGATGTCAGTGTCTGGCAGAAGAGAACCTGCTTGCAAGCCTGCTGGAGTCAGCTGGTCTAACGTGAGATGGAAGTGCAGGAAGGAGACATTCTTTGCATGGATGAGACCCAGTCTCTCAGTTGCCTCAGGAATAGAGGACAAGGAAGGGCAGCTGACTGGAGCCTGCTCCCAGGGCACACAGTGGCCAACTCCCACTTGCCCTGCTGCCCAACATCTATCAGGGATGCCCTTGGATCTAACACTGTCCTCTCAACAGCTTGCTCCTTTTTTAACTGACATGACCAAAAAAATAAAAAATAAATAAATAAACAAAACAAACAAACAAAATCTCTTGGAAGAGGAATAAGGTTTTTAAATGCCAACTAAACTAGGTTACCCCCTCCTCTCTCTTGCTTGCTCCAGACCTGGCCACAGTGCTGGTGCCCTGATTTTAGGTTACGTGCTCTGAGAAGGACAGGGGCTCAGTAGGGAGGGCACTGGTCACTTGGCCCTACCAGCAGATGCCAGGGGGACAGTCTGAAGCTAAACAAATAGACCATAGAAGTTCCCAGGCCTCTCTAGCTTGAGAATTAGGACAAATATCCATCATGGAAATGACATTGAAAGAGACCAAGAAAACTGATGTCAGTGGAGTTAAATGACTTGCTGAAGATCATTTATTTATTTGTTCCAGAAACATCTACTGAGTACCAGGCTCTGGGAGGAATGTTAAGATATGACATGAATAAAGTGCTTTTGAAGTCACCAGTTCCAGCAGGCTCTGATCATGGCCAGTGGCAGGTGCAAACCCAGATGCTTCCAAACCAAGCCAGGAAGTGTTCAAGCCCCAGCTGGGGGAGGTGAGAGTAGGGGACCCAGGCTCAGTTTTGTGTTGAGGTCAGCCTATGGTGTGCTGCCTCCCACGCATCCACGGAGCGTGACCTCCCTTGAAACTCTTCCCTATTTGTCAAATCCTTACTGACTTTGGCCTAAGATTGCTGTGCACGCTTCTTCTCCCTCTGTCAACATTCTGCTGGGAGACCTCCTTTCTCAAGGCTATGTTCATTTGGTATATTTTTAATCTTCCAAGTTGTTGTAAGTGACAATTATACCAAATATTTTGCTATTACAACAGATTTTTCTAATCTCCTATAACATTTTTTCCTTATCACTTTTTTAGCCTTTGGAAAAAAATACTGCAACTTATTTCTGATTGTATTGCCACTGGTGACCTGTCCCCCAAACCAGTGCCACACAGTAAGGGCTTTATTACAGCATCATTACATCTCTGGGTATCTATGTCCTTCTCAGTCAACTACGCTGTGGAACAAATAAACACAAAGTATCAGTGGCACATTACAGCTGCAAGCACTTGTTTCTACCTCATGTGACTGCAGGTCAGCTGGGCTTGGCCAGGTGTGGATCCAGGCTATAGGCTTGGATCAGGTCTGTCCCATATGGCTGTCGTTCTTCTTGGACCATCAGGCTGCAGGGGCATATTCTTTTCATGACAATATCAGAAATTCAACAGGGACCCGTGGAAGCAAACAATGTCTTTTAGGACCCAGACTCAGAACTTATGCATAATCACTTCTGCCCACATTCCAATGACCAAAGCAAGTCTCATAGCCAAGAACAACATCAGTGTGGCAGAGATATATATTCTTCTAGTGGGAACAACTACAAAATCACATGGCAAAGGGGAGATGGGAGATTGGGAAGGCAAGATAATCTGTTAGCTGTACTGCTGCATAAGAAGGGTCTCTGGGGCTCTGACCATCTCTTAAGAAGACTTTCAATTAATCCTCTTGCACTTAGCCTCCACATCTCCTACTTCCATAAATACCCAGTCCTGCTAATTCCTGAGCCATTTGGGATCATGCAACATAGATCTGGTTGCTTCTCAGATTTCCCACTACTGCCTTAGGATTCACATTTTCAGGTTCGTTGAGTCAGTGACCACCTGCCCATCTGCTTTCCAGCTTCCGAAATTTCATTGCTGTTGTCTCTTTTTGCATTTTATTCGCCCTTGTAGGTTTCCGTCTGTAATAAAATCCTCTCACTGTCATTTTCATGGGGTTTGGGGAAAGAGTAGGGTTACATGCATCATGGTTCCCACCTGACTTTCAACCCATGAGCAGCCACCTTGCCCTCATTGACTGCTTTGGCTTTAATTATGAGCTACTCAGAGTCCCTTGTTGCCCGGAGACAACCAAGTGAAGGAACTTCGATGAAGTGTCTGACGGGTTGGTGACTCACCTCTCAGTCTGGGTTGCAGGAATAATATCAGCTGCAGAGTAACCCTTTCTGACTCAATGTTGTGTCCACAAACACCAATAAATGATAGACACTGTCTACCTCTTCAAAGTTCTGAGTGCATAGTATATTTATTTTTTACCTGACCCTGAGGCATAAGAATTATTTAGAGCCATCAAGGTGGCCATGCCTATAATCCCAGCAGCTTGGGAGACTGAGGCAGAACTACAAGTTCAAAACCAGCCTCAGCAATAAGGGCTGGGGATGTGGCTCAGTGATTAAGTGACTTGGGTTCAATCTCTGGTACAAAAAAAAAAAAAAAATTTAGATTAACACACACACACATTAACCAGCTAGAATTTCGTATGCAAAAGAACACAAAATATATCTGTGTGGTCTGTTTGGACTACCTTCAATCATTTTCTATCAGTTCATTGGAAATAATGGGGGAGGATTGGGGTGGGAGGGGTGCATTATAAGTCATTATGTAGTCAGCTGCTTAACTTTTTCTAATGTGGATGGACCATTGGAGCTCCCATCGGCCAGATGGGAAGACTGAGGACAAAGAATGCTCTAATAGTAATAACACTTATGTCCTAAAGTTTGCTAGACCTGCAGTTTCTCTAACAGCACTGGGAATACACAGCTAGCATGATAGTAGCCATCAAAGTTGAAAAACCACCTCAAAACTGAATGGAAACATTTTGGAGTGCCAGTGGAACAAGGTATAGGCAGGGGAAGAAGGGAAATTGGCCTGAAATGATTATTGAACCTTGTTGTGGTTTGGATGTGGCATCCCCAAAAGCTCAGGTGTGGAACAGTGTGAGAAGATTCAGAGGAGAAATGATTGGGTTACAAGAGCCACCTGATAGGATTAATTGAGAAGTAACTGGCAGGTGCGGTATGGCTGGAGGAGGTAGGGTTTTGGGGTGTGGTTTTGGGGTGTATATTTGTATCTGGCAAGTGGAGACCTCTCTCTGCTTCCTGACCATCATGTGAGCTGGTTCCCTCTGCCACACTCTTCCGCCATGTTGTTCAGCCTTACCTCAGGCCCTGAGGAATGGAGCCGGCTGTGTATGGATGGAGACTTCTGAAACTGTGAGCCCCCAAATAAAGTTTTCCTCCTCTAAATTTGTTCTGGTTGGGTCTTTTAGTCACTGCAGTGAAAAAACTGACTAAATCCAACCTGCAACTGGAAAACAGGGGTTCAAATTCCAATTCTGCCTCTTACATTCTGTATCACCTGGGATCATTTTCTTCATCTCTTGAATGAGAAGACAAGTCTCCTTATTCATTGGGTTGTTAGGAAAAGTAAAGGGTCCAAGGAAAGCTGTTTGCTAAATAAATGTGCTATTCGAATACAAGTCTTTATTTGAAGATACTTTTGAATATGAGTAATTTATATAGGTGGGTTGGTTGTAAGCCGTGCATTTTGATGTGCTTTCTATTGCTTGAAATACATTATTCCTGGAAAACCGAATGAACTCTGTGAGTTGTTTACTATTCAATGGACTTAATAATAAACACCCAGTGGGCACTTGGTTGGTGCCAGGCCCTGTTCTAAGCATATGAAGTCATCTAATCCTCAGAACAACTCTACAAAGCAGGTTCTCTAGCTGTGATTGTTATCATTTTAAAATGAGGAAAGCTGTGGCCTAGGAAGTTAATTTAAGTAAGTTGATCAATCTTACCTCACTGACTGGCAGGCCCAGGGCCCCCCACAGACAGCCTGGCTCCAGGGTCTGCAGGTGTCTACTGCCCTACACTCTGGCGTTGTGGAATGGCTTCCATGCACACCACCATCCTCTTAGCCCCTCCTTTCTGGGCTTTTTTTCCTCTGAAGGTCCACTGCATGTTCATGTCTCCAGGGTCCTCTCTCTTGGACTTTATTTTCATCTCAATACCCTTTCCCTAAATAGGTGCTCCACATCCCTGACTTCAATCAGCATCTATATGCTAATGAACTCCATACCCAAGTTCAACCCAGGTCTCTCTCTCTCTCTCTCTCTCTCTCTCTCTCTCTCTCTCTCTCTCTCGGCTCCCAGAGGGATCTATTTTCATCACTTGCAAGTCTTAAAATTCACCTCCAACTCCTCCTATTTAAAGTTTTGCTCATGACCTTTCTTCTTACCCTCTAAAGCAGCTCCTTCTAGGAGTGCCCTTCACTAAAATGGGCAGGGAAGAGGCATGAGATCACCCTTGAGTCTCCTTATTCACCTCCTGTATCCATCCAGTTCATCAGTAAGTCCTGTTAACTCAGTAACCTAAATGGCTCCATGTCATCCATGTCTTTACAGCTTAGGCCTGCATCCTGGTCCTGACCAGCACCCTCTCTCACCTCCACGACAGTGACATCTTCTCTGAGCAGTCTCCCTCCCTCTAGCCTTGCACTCCTGTCCTTGTCTCACATTGCCATCGATAGAACCTTTTCATGACTTGAAGCTAATCATGGACCTTCCAGCTTAGAACCCTTCCAGGACCTTAAGATAAAGGCCACCTTCTTTAACTTGGCTCCCAAGGTTGGTCTGACCTGGCCCATCCTACTTCCTCAGGTTTGGCTTCCATTCTACTTTCTGACATTCTTTTCTACTGAAATAGCAAACTTCTGTCAGCATCTTATGCACCTGTGTTTCACTTCAGGACCTCTGCACACGAAGCTGTTACTTTCACCGAGAACAATCTCCTTCGCTTATCCACTACACGTTAAGGTCCAGTTTCTAGTCATATTTCAGGAAATAATTTAAAGGGAAAATTTCATGGGAAGCCTTTCCTGACTCTTCTAACCTTTACTAAGTGCCCTATATAACACTTACTATCATTTATTGCAGTTGTTGTGTTGATTGTCCCTCTGGCTACGCTGTAAATCCCTTAAGGGCAGGTTCCACGAAGGTCTAGGTTATGACCGTCTCTCTTGAAACTAGCACAAAGCCTGGCTCATAGCAAGAACTCAAAAATGATTCATTGAATGTTAAATGAATGTCATACAAAAACACCAAAGGTTATAAATTTCCAAAATAAGACACCACCCCCCGAAAATCATTATTCTTTTATCCTGAAGAGATCACCAAGTGAGAAGGCACACCGAAATAAATCATTCCAGACATATCGGGGGGATTAAAGACAGTAAGAAGCAGACTTTCCTCCTTTTTTTCAGAAAGTTCGATGCCCTATTAATTTCTGATCTTTTGTTCTCCCGGAGAAGTGAGGAGGTGATGGAGAGATAATGGGTCATGAGGCTGAAGAGGTTCTAGAGGGTATTTCTAAATGCCTCATGCCCCTGAGGAAAGGGGAAATCTGAGGACCTCCTTTTTTGTCAAGTTGAACAAAGAAGTTGGTTCAAATACTGGAATCCAGGCCTGGCAGGAGATGAGGCTTTGAAAGCAGGGATTGAGGACAGGGTCCAGACTCACCTTGGCCATCATGAAATTTCTCTTCTACGTACATATTTCCCAAAGCCAAGCATCACCTGTGTTCCACGGCAGAAGACACATTGCTGGAGGTGACATGGACTCACCGTATCAGCCGGATCACTTTTCCCTAAACGTGCTTGTCTCCCGCTCTTCTCCTTATTCACTGTGGTTTAATTTCCTCTGTCCCAGTCTCTTCGTCCATATGAATAGACCAATGGCTTCTCCAGTCATTAGAGATAAAGTTCCAAATGAGAGCTCCTAGTCTCTTAGCTCTCTCCAATTTTCTTCTGCATCACATGGCATAGTTTGTAATTTTAAGCTTGTTTGCATGATAATTTTTTAAAACTGCTCCCTTCCCTATTTTAACTCCTGCCTCCTTCCTTTTCCCTATCTCCACTCCCACCCTACACCTTGACTACCAAGGACAGGGCCTTTGTTTATTTTGTTTCTCAGAGCCTAGCATAACATCTGGCACATAGTAGGACCTCAGTAAATACATGGTTAAAAAGTAGCTGGTTGAATGAGTCTCATAATGAGGAAAGACGGGCAGGAGACTCCGTGACTATTGCACATATTAACTTGGCTCTTCAGAGCCCTGCTTGGGCTACCTTAGGTGAAAAGATTAATTGCAAGAGAGGAACAAGGAAGGATAAGAAGGCCTCTCCTCATGCTGAGTACAATCGCTGCTCTGATAGCCCAGCAATTGTTCCACTGCTTTCTGGGTTGGTTGCCGTGTATTTCATCTTCGGTCACACTGCAGTGCCAACCAAAAGCAAAGGTTACAAGCCTGGGATTTGAATAAAAATTTAGTGACAGGATTATTTGTAGAGGTACAGGAATGAGCAGGGGAGCCAGGCAGGTTGCTAAAGCACCTGGGAACTAGCATTGGTGAGAAGCTGTTATTACTCTTGAATCCGGTGGTTAAAGCTGGAGGTGTGGAAGGGGCCGGCAGCAGGCGCCATCCCTACGGAGGGATGGAAGATGGAAGACATGCCTCAAAGTCTTTCTCCTCTCACCTCTTGATCTCCTGCATCTTCCAGTTGACACTGTCCAATGGGACGGATCCCAGGCAATGCCATCTTTACATGTCAGCTTCCTGAGGCACAGACAGGCAGGAGAAGAGCCATCAGGGGCCATTTTTGTGGGTGATTCCTTCTTTGTGATTCCCCAACTCCTTCTTGCTCACATGCTTGGGTCAGCCTATGATAAAGGCTCTCAGAAGGGGTCATGGGCAGCAGATTCTTCAGAGGACACAGTCTGACTGAAAGTCACCTTTGTCGGACTTGTCTAGCACACTCCCTTTTATCCCAGTGGTGACCATCTTCACATATGAAGGATGATAATATCAATATTAGGTTGCTGGAAGGGACCAGCTAATACTCCCCATTAGAGTAACCCAGGACACGTTGCTTCTGATGATCAGATTCATCAAAACTATAGGGTAACAATCAAGAATGTGAAGAGAAGGGCTGGGGAGATAGCTCAGTAGGTAGAGTGCTTGCCTTGCAAACACAAGGCCCTGGGTTCGATCCCCAGCACCTAAAAAAGAAGAATGTGAAGAGAGAGTCTACAGAATGGGAGAAAGTATTTGCCATCTGCATTTCAGCATTAACATCCAGGATATAAAAAGAACTCAAAAAACTTAACAGCAAGAAAACAAATAACCCAGTCAATAAATGGGCAAAGGAACTGAACAGGTACCTCACAGAAGAAATATAATCAGTCAACATGTTTTCAAATATATGAAAAAGTGTTCAACTTCTCTAGTAATTAGAGAAATGTAAATTAAAACTGCACTGAGATTTCATCTCACTTCAGCCAGGATGGCAATTATCAAGAATACAAGTAACAATAAATGTTGGCGAGGATGTGGGGAAAAGGGTACACTCATACATTGCTGGTGGAACTGCAAATTCGTGCAACCACTCTGGAAAGCAGTATGGAAATTCCTCAGAAAACTTGTAATGGAACCACAATTTGAACCAGTTATCCCACTCCTCGTTATATACTACCCAAAGGATTTTAAATCAGCATAACGTAGTGATGTTTATAGCAGCTCACTGGGTATATAGCTCAGTTGGTAGAATGCTTGCCTCACGAGCACAATGCCCTGGGTTCAATCCCCAGCACCACAAACAAACAAAATAAAAACTAACTGGAAATGTTTATAGCAGCCCAATTTATAATAACTAAGCTATGAACTAGCATAGGTGCCCTTCAACAGATGAATGGATAAAGAAAATGTGGTCTATATAAACAATGGAATATTACTCAGCCATAAAGAAGAATGAAATTATGGCACTTGCCAGTAAACGGATAGAAATGGAGAATATCATGCTAAGTGAAAAAAGTCAATCACCCGCAAAACAAAGACTGAATGTTCTCTCCGATATGCAGATGCTAATACACATTAAGGAGGGGGTGGTGAGAATAAAATTCTTTGGATTAGACAAAGGGGAATGAAGGGAAGGGAGGAGGGATGGAAATAGGAAAGACAGAATGAATCAGATGTAACTTTCTTATGTTCATATGTGAATATACCACCTGTGAAACTCCACATCGTGTACAACCACAAAAATGGGAAGTTGAACTCCATGTATGTATAATATGTCAAAATACACTCTACTGTCACGTATGTCTAAAAAGAACAAATTAAAAAAAGAAAAAAAAGAGCTGCCAGGGACTGAAGTTCTTCAAACATGATGTATCCTCAGCACCCAGGGTTAGATGGGATGTCTGGCTGCCCCAGTTGTTGTGTTCAGAGTCTGGCTCGTGAGCTGTGGCTGTTCTGCTTCTAATCAGAATAAGCATGGTCACTTATATTCATAAAACGTGAGTGCATCTGTCAATGAGGTTTCTGATAAAAGGAACAGGGCATGATTCTGTTTAGTCCTAATCAGCTCTGCAAAACCTCCTGCAGATAGGAAATGAACATTTTCTGGTGTTTTGAATTATGTTAGAAGTTGACTTTCCAGAAAGTGACAGCAACCGGTTGTTGGTCGGTTGGTGGCAGTAGGGACGCTGTTCTGCTGGAGTGCCTGTTCTTTCAGGGCGTGGGCTCTTCCAGAGCAAAGCCGACAACCCTCCCCTTTACCTCCAACTTCTGCAGTTCTCATTTCTCAAGCCCCAGTGCCAATGTCCCTTCTCATGAGACAGCACTGAGGTTGTGCAGGCTAGCCACATGCGTTCTGTATCTCTCGTCTCCCACTCATCTGCAGACCCTGAATTTCTCCATCTGTAAATGTGGGTGGCAATTGGATGATCACACCTTCCAGCATTTTTCACACTATATTACCATTGTTCTGATTCCATTTTTCTTATTGGTCTGTGAGCTCTTTACTGGCAACAGTGAGCAATTGGTGATGGTTTGAGATTGGTTAAAAAGATGGAAACGTTCCAGAGCACAGCAAGGTGATATCCGATGACCAGCCCATATTTACAGGTGGAGAAATTAACTATATAGTACCATGGTGAAGCATGTGGGCATTAGATCCAGAGTACCTGGTTTCAAATGCTGGCTCCATCACCTGCAAACCATATGATCTTCAGAAAGTTAGTGAAACTTTCAATTCCTCAGTTTCTCCATCTGTAAAATGGAAATCGCACGAGGTATAAAAGGTCTGTTGTGGGTATTAAGTGAGTTAAAGAAAAAGCCCTTGGAAGAACTCCTCACACGTAGTAAGCCTTTAATGGATGATGCTTTATCATTCCCTGTCTCACTGTGTGGTAAGAATTCAGTTAGGTCAAACGTGACCACCTAGTATTCAGTTCTCAGGAAATGATTGTGGAAGTTGTCATGTTGCATTTTTACTGTTATTTTCCATCAGGCCAGGGAGGGGCTGTGGCTACTCTGCGTCCTACAGTGTGTTGATCACAACTCACTCACGTTCATTATCCACACTGTCGACTTTGTTCTGATCCGGCTTTCCTTCCTGGGTCTGTGAGCTCTTCACAGGCGACAGCAGGTAATTGGTAATTGTTTGCAACTGGTTACGGTGGAAAATTTCCAGAGCATAGCAAGGATTTTGGCCTCAAGATAGGGTTGGATAGCTTTTCTGTGAAGCTCTCTGCTTCAGAGGTGGACAGCAGACGGGGTAAGACTTCTGGTTTGGAAGACCCTGCCCCTCCTTGCCGACTCGGTGGATTCTGGTACCAAGAATGGGTGCTAACCTTTCCTTCAAGTGAGCTGTTTGCAGTGGTTGAAATGAAGGGTGTTACGTGGAACCTGGGTCCTCTCTCTTTCTCCCCATGTTATGTAAAATATCTGCTTGGTTTCAAATGCCGGTTTCATCCCTTTGATTTGAAATGGAATCGAAGAACTGTTTGCTTTGAAAGAGGTCCTATGCAAAAGATGACTTACTTAGGAGAATGCTAATTCCTTCATGAAGATTATGACTTCAGGTTTGGGTGGGGGAGATAAAAGGAAGATAAATATCCATTAATAAACACCACTCAATGGTTTTTGATTTTCCTTACGCAAGATGTACCTTTTTCTGCCTTGACTCCATTTGGCCTGTGTTTGTGAGAGATGAGTACCTGTGAGGAGCGACATCAAACAATGATTTATCTCAGAAATTGCCGTAGTTAGAGCTGAGTGGTGCTTTCCGTGCCCACTCCGTGTCAATCTGTCATCCAACTACCTCTTAAACATCTTTGCAGGTGCCTGCCCTTGACAGGTGGACCACAAAATACCCACACAAGTCCTTGTTTGTCATATTATTTGGAAGAATGCACAGATGTTTTTTCTGGAAACTAGTTCATAAATTTATGTCAGGCTTCAGAAATAGAAGCACTACTTTATGTAGATAGTGAATGAACGAATGTTCTATGAGATGTCTGATAAAAGAGAAGCCTCCATTACCATTGAGACTTAAACTGGATGACCACCTAGCTTGCAGAGAACAATTTCTCCAGTGAGATTTCTCTATCACATTTTAAATGATTTCTGACCAGATTAAAATCCTAATTGTATTGGGCTTGTTCCTTGGTGAAAAGTTGATTTTTATCCTTGTTGCCAAAAAATCCTTTGTAAACATCCTCAATTTTACTTAAAATATTCTGTAGCTTTGATGGTATGTTCCATGAACTCCAGGTCCTGTTTGGAAGTCTCTGGATGTCCTTCATTGTGGCAGTAGTAGATTTGGCTGTTCTGTGTGATGTAATTTCAACTTACAAACCATTTGATTTTGTTCTGTGTTTATATTCATCACTGACCAATTGGATTCTGTGCAGTTTATTCAATGTGTTGTGATGCTTTGTAAAATCTTTTGTCCAAACCTGCAGCTTGTCTCATTCTGGGTTTGGATCATCTGTTGGCTTTACAGCTGTGTTCATTATACTGTGTTTGCCCTCTGAGTGTCCTAAACCTGCTGTGCTTACTGCTGTTTGCAGAGGCTCAGTGGGAGAAAAAGGCTGTAGCTCTGAAGGTTAAACAGATGCCAGGGCTCTATCCAGATCCAAGTAGCTGGTGCTGTTCAGTACACTCACATTTTAACTGTTAGTGCCATCATTGATGGAGACGAGTAGAGGTCACTTGAAATGGACCACACTTTTGCTTCCATGCATGTGTCCTCTGATGGGGGATGGGTTCATGAAAGCAGTTTACTTCTGTACAAGGATGCCACTAAATTTCCTTAGTTCATTTTAGAGCTCATCTGTTCTGTTGCCAGGAAATTCTCCTTAATATCTAACCCCATCCCTTCCTATGGCTACATAAAGCAACCAATTTTCCTTCATCTTTGTCTTCATAACTACTTTACTAAAAGTATTTGAGATTCATTTCAGTATGCCATGTTTAGAATATTCTTCTAGGTACTCCTCCTCTTAAAATTGCAAATGGAACAAAATCTGCTGTGCTCAAAATATGGATGCGTTTTCAGAGAAGCACAACTTCAACCTTGAAAAGAACATTAAGTGATAAAAAATAGCAATGAATGCATGCTAAAGCCACTCTCCTGAGAGCTTTTCTTATATACTGAGTGGGCTCTTAGAGAATCTGGTCCTTTTTACAGTGTGATAGGGAATGACCCATGAGCCTTTCAATGAGGCTGACCTGGGGTCCCACTGCCACTTACCAGTCATCATTCTGAATCTCAATGTAAGCACCTGTAAAACAGGGTTATTAGTAGCTGCCTCCTGGAATTATGAGGCTCAAATGACATTATCAAGTGGAATGTACCTTGCAAATGGCAGCCATTTGACAGTGTTGGTTTCTTTCTGCTGGGCTTGTCAAAACCATGTGACAGTTGTGCTACAGGTTGATAAGTACACTAAATTTAATTATGAGAGCTCATTAATTAAATCAAAATTCATAGCTGTTTGGATAGGGCCCAGCAGAAGTTTATTTATTTATTTATTTTTACTAAGAAGAAAGGATTAGCTAAGCAAATTCTTCTTTCAACCCAGAATGGAGATAAGAGGAAAAGTTAAGCTACTTAAAGCTTTTAGAAACTCCCATTTGCACATAAAGAGAAAGAATTAATTAAAAACAATCATTATCTAAGCCATTGAAAGGGTCGGGGAGACAACCTATTTAGCACTGCTTGCCTCTGGTTCCGTACAATTAGTTTCTGTGTGATTTACAAAGGCGTGCCTCATTAAAACTCGCCTGTGTTTCAGACATCTCATCAATTAAGATGTGCTTTCCTTTCAAGGAATCTGAATTTGAGTTTCTCTAACCCGGAAAAAAAAGGAGCACTGAATAGAGGGAAGTTCTGTCCACTGGTCGCCAGAACTGTGGGAAAGAACTTCATTCACTTGTGCTCATTTACATAGTAGCTGCAACTCCCGATTCCTGTCCCTTCATGAATTCATTGAGCATTTATTGACAGCCCCCATGGACCTGGCATCCAATTACTGATGTAGAAGAAATTTCCTTCTGGCATCAGGGCACAAAGAAAAATCTTGCCATCTGTCCTAGTGAAAATGTGCTTTCTTCCCCCACAGGGAAGTCCCACTTGGATCCAAACACAGAGAGATATCAGACTTCACAAGGTGTTTAATAATGACTTCTATTGCCATTACACTCCCTCCTCTGAACGAGGTGAGACTTAATTGTTTTGAGTTTCAGGAAATAATGCTGATGATCATCAAGCAATTATGAGAGACCTGGAGAGTCATGTCCCTGTGCTCAGCACAGGTTGAGGGTCTGATCGCAGCTTCAGGTTTGAGGATACACCATGGGTTGTTAGCGTTATTCAGAATTTTCACGAATGCAAATACTTTTTTGCCTGTTTTTATTGCCACTTGCAAATTTTTATCATTAATTATTTGTTTAGACTTAATAAAAAAATAATTAAAAATAATAAGACTGAGTTGGATCAGATGGTTTGCCTGCCCATCCCAATGTTACAATTTTGATCTTTTGTGCTCATTATCATTGAAGTATGTGTGATCTGAAAGCCATGGCTGGTTATCTTTGAGAACAAGACTGTTACTAAGCTCTGTAAAACATAATTGCTAAGAGCTCCAGCTTTGAGTCTAACTGGATTCAAATCTCCTTGACTCCACAGAAGCACTATGTAATCACTGAGGAGTTTGATCCCTTGGTCTCTAGCTTCCCTGTCCCTTAGGAAAGAATAAGAGTATGTACCTTATAAGAGAATGATAAAGGTTAAATGCAATATTGCATGTAAAATTTTAATATGTCTTCAAACACACACACACATATAAAATACAAAAAGTAGTAATTTGTCATTACTAGTTGGAGTATAATGGGCCAAATGTTCTAATGTTCAAATAAGAAAATGATGGGTTCTTGAAATAATTGCTTATTGAATTTAATAAGCTTTGTGATGGATTATGTAAGTAAATAGCTTATGGGCACTTTTGGAAATAGAAGCAATGGAAATTCATGAAGAACAAGCCATGCAAATCATGGTTAGTGTGGGAAGGTGCATTAGATGTGGGGTCTGTGGATTCCAGAAGCATATTGTCTAAGTCTTTCCTAATGTCCTTAGGGGCCACTGAGAATTTAAGATTAACACATGGCTTGGAGAACCATTTCTGTTAATTATCTTTCCTAGTGTTCTCTATCACATCATTTTGTTTTCCTTTTTTTCTTCTTCTTCTTTTTTTTTTTTTTTTGTAACCAGGGATTAAAACCAGGGGCCCTTAACAACACTGAACCACATCCCCAGCCCTTTTTATTATTTTATTTAGAGACAGGGTCATGCTGAGTTGCTTAGGGCCTCACTAAGTTGCTGAGGCTGGCTTTGGACTTGTGATCCTCCTGTCTCAGCCTCCCGAGTTGCTGGGGGGTCTTGTTTGTTTTTCTTTATCATGCTTACCACAAATCTAATTATTTTACTGATTTCCTTTTTTTACATATTGATTATTTGTCTCCTCACAAGAATTTAAGCTCCAGGAGGGCATGAGCCTGCCTATCTTGATAACATTTGCACCCCAGGCATCAATACTATGGGAACTAACTCTCAGTAAGTGATCATTAAATATTCATGGAATAAGTAAGAAATGAGACAGTTGAGGCTGGGGAAGCCAATCAGTATTAGAGCTCTTGCCTAGTATGTGTAAGGCACTAAACTCCATCCAAGCACCACCAAAAAAAAAAAAAAAAAAAAAAAAAGACATTCTTGGATGTGACCCAAATAGTCCTGGATCTCTACAAAGAGGTCTCTATTAGAATGTCACTTCTTGGTTAGATTCTCTTTGGTTAGATTCATTTAACAGCTTAGTTTTTTATGAGAAGACACAGAAGGCTTGTTAATCTTATCTGTAGATGGCAGATATTGGAAAATGTATCTAAAGTTTGAAACAAAATTTAAAATGATCTTAATAAATGAAAATCCAGGTCAATAAAATCGAATAGAGGGAAACAAAATGCCTCCATTTAGATTTAAAACTCAGCTTCCCAGATTGGATGCAAAACCAGCTAAACAGAGACAAGGTCCTACTGCAGGTCTGTGGAAGAGATTTGGGGGTTTAACAGACCACACACTAGTTTTGACCAGGAACATTGTATAATGGTAGATTTTTCACATAAGCTGCCCTAGTCCAGTGATTCTCAACCTCTGCTGTATGTTAGAATCTACTGGAGATGGGACAAACAAACAAACAAACAAAAGCATACTGATGCCCACCCTCAGAGATGTTGATTAAATTGGCTTTAGGAAGGAGTTGACTATTGTTTTGTTTCATTTTGCTTTTTCTGCCTTAGTTCCCAAGCAATTCCAACATATAGGCAAGACAGAGAACCTTTACCATGACCTTATGCCCTGTGTCCCATATTCTCCCTTGCTTAGAAGGATTTGGCTCCTGCTACTAGCCCCCAATTACTTCTGCTTCATCAATTTTCCCTTTTCCCTGGATAATCCTCATCATCTTATAAGCATAATATACTGTCTTCCATCTTTTAAAAGAGAGTCTCTTGGTTCTACAAGCTATAGCCCCATTTCTCTATTCCCCTTTATGGCAAATGAATTGTTTAGCCTCATCATTTCTACTTTCTTTGTGGATCTCACTCCATTCAGAATTTCATCTCCATGACTCCACCAAAACCTATGAAGGTCACCAGGGACCTCCATGTTGCTAGACTTGGGAGGAAGGGTAATGTAATGGTTAAGGTCAAATTTTAGAGTCAGAAAAGCCTGGGTGTAAATCCTACTTCTTCTGATTAGCCATGGGATCTCTCTGAGATACATTTTCCTCATCTGTAAAATAAGATCAGAATTGCTATAAGACCTACAGAAAGTTGTTCATTTATTAATTAATTTCTGTTAAGGCTTTGTAGAACAGGATCCCAGACTGATTTTCAAAGTTGCAAGAGTAGAGCACTTCAACAGCCATTTAAGTATTCAAAAGACACAAAAATGTTTGTTAAAAATATTTCCTGTCAAGATCCAAGATGGTGGACTAGAGGATGACTGCATCTCCCGTCGCTCCAGAACTCAGGATTCAAGAAGGGGAGGTATTGAGAGACTCGGACCAACATAGAGCCATGGGATGAGTCTCTCCCACCAGGTGAAGCTCGGCCCGGGCAGCAGGCCCGGACAGGGGTAGCTTCTCGGAGCAGGGCAGGGCAGTAAGAGGCTTTCCTGAGCAGCCCGGCTCCCTTGGCAGCAGGCGGGGTCCACAGCCAGGTTCTCAGGGCAGGCCCGCCCAGTGAGAACTTTTCCGCACAGAGCCAACCCCAAGCCCTGAACTCAGCGGCGGCCCCGGCCCACAGGTGGCTTCTGGAACCAAGGAAGGACAGGGAGAGGCTTTCCCTGAGCAGCCCAGCTCCCTCAGGCAGGGGCAGGCCCTGTCTACAGCCAGCCTCTAGGAGCAGGACCGCCAAGTGAGAGGATTTCCATGTAGAACCAGCCCCCAGCCCTGGACCCAGTAGCGGGCTAGGGGCAGCTTTCTTCGGAAGCACTGCATATCAAGTTCCTCCAAGACTTCAGGCTACTGAAGGCTGGGAGGTGATATACTGGAAATCTACAGGGACACTATAAGCCAATAGAGGAAATCTGCAATATCTCAGAGTCCCACTGACATCTGACCAATATGAGAAAACAAAGGAAGAAAATGTCCCAAACAAACCTAGATACTATATCAATAAAACCCCATGACAGCACAGCAGAAGAAATGACAGAAAGGGAGTTCAGAATGTACATAATTAAAACAATCAGGGAAGCAAACGAGGAGA
Organism: Sciurus carolinensis; assembly: GCF_902686445.1. NCBI lineage: Eukaryota > Metazoa > Chordata > Mammalia > Rodentia > Sciuridae > Sciurus > Sciurus carolinensis. Next base: position 36,957,793 of record NC_062213.1, read on the forward strand.
TGAAAGAGCAAATGCAGGCATTGAAGGAAGAGATGAAAGAGCAAATGCAGGCATTAAATGATTGCACCAATCAACAGTTAAAAGACCAAATACGGGAAGCAAAAGATCATTTCAATAAAGAGTTAGAGATACTGAAAAAAAAACAAATAGAAATCCTTGAAATGAAGGAAACAATAAATCAAGTTAAAAACTCCATAGAAAGCATAACCAATAGGATAGAACACCTGGAAGACAGAACCTCAGACATTGAAGACGAAATATTTAATCTTGAAAACAAAGTTGACCAAACAGAGAAGATGGTAAGAAATCATGAACAGAATCTACAAGAATTATGGGATATCATGAAAAGGCCAAATTTAAGAATTATTGGGATTGAGGAAGGCTTAAAGAAATAAACCAAAGGAATGAACAATCTATTCAATGAAATCATAACAGAAAATTTCCCAAATCTGAAGAATGAAATGGAAAACCAGGTACAAGAGGCTTATAGGACTCCAAATATACAAAATTACAACAGACCCACACCAAGGCACATTATTATGAAAATACCTAACATACAAAATAAAGACAGAATTTTAAAGGCCGCGAGAGAAAAGAATCAAATTATATTCAGGGGGAAACCAATAAGAATATCAGCAGATTTTTCAATCCAGACCCTAAAAGCTAGAAGGGCCTGGAACAACATTTACCAACCCCTGAAAGAAAACGGATGCCAACCAAGAATCTTATACCCAGCAAAACTTACTTTCAGATTTGACGACAAAATAAAATCCTTCCATGATAAACAAAAGCTAAAGGAATTTACAAAAAGAAAGCCAGTATTACAGAACATTCTCAGCAAAATATTCCATGAGGAAGAGATGAAAAACAATGATGCAAATCAGCAACAGGAGGCACTAGCCTAAAGAAATAGCCAAATAAAGGAGAAACCAAATCATGTCAAAAAACAAAAATGAGTCAAGTGACTAGGAATACAAATCATATCACAATAATAATCCTGAATGTTAATGGCCTGAACTTATCAATTAAAAGACATAGACTGGCAGATTGGATTAAAAAGAAAAATCCAACAATATTCTGCCTGCAAGAGACTCATCTCATAGAAAGAGATACCCATAGACTAAAGGTGAAAGGATGGGAAAAAACATACCATGCACACGGACACAGCAAAAAAACTGGAGTATCCATCCTCATTTCAGATAATGTGGACTTCAAGCCAAAGTTAGTCAGAAGGGATAAAGAAGGACATTACATACTGCTTAAGGGAAGCATAAATCAGCAAGACATAACAATCATAAATATCTATGCCCCGAACATTGGCTCATCCATGTATGTCAAAAAAATCCTTCTCAATTCCAGAAATCAAATAGACCACAACACAATGATACTAGGTGATTTTAACACACTTCTCTCACTACTGGATAGAACTTCCTAACAAAAATTGAATAAAGAAACCATAGATCTCAATAACACAATCAACAATTTAGACTTAACGGACATATATAGAATATACCATCCAACGAAGAATGAATACACTTTCTTCTCAGCAGCACATGGATCCTTCTCTAAAATAGACCATATTTTATGCCACAAAGCTACTGTTAGCAAATACAAGAAGATAGAGATACTACCTTGTATTCTATCAGATCATAATGGATTGAAATTAGAAACAAATGACAGAATAAAAAACAGAAACTTCTCCAATACCTGGAGATTAAAAAATATGCTATTATATGATGAATGGATAACAGAAGACATCAGGAGGGAAATAAAAAAATTCTTAGAAGTAAACGAGAACAAAGACACATCATATCAAAATCTCTGGGATACTATGAAAGCAGTACTTAGAGGAAGATTTATTTCATGGAGCGCATTCAACAAAAGAAGTAAAAATCAAAATAAATGACTTAACAGTACAGCTCAAAGCCCTAGAAAAAGAAGAGCAGACCAACACCAAAAGTAGTAGAAGACAGGAAATAGTTAAAATCAGAGCTGAAATCAACGAAATTGAAACAAAAGAAACAATCGAAAAAATTAACAAAATAAGAGTTGGTTCTTTGAAAAAATAAACAAAATTGATAAACCCTTAGCCACACTAACAAAGAGAGAGAGAAAACTCAAATTACTAAAATTTGGAATGAACAAGGAAATATCACTACAGACACGAGTGAAATACAAAACATAATTAGAAGCTGTTTGGAAAATCCATACTCCAACAAAACAGAAAACCTCGAAGATGTCAACAAGTTTCTAGAGACATATGAATTACCTAAACTGAACCAGGAGGACATACATAACTTAAATAAATCAATTTCAAGCAATGAAATAGAAGAGGTCATCAAAAGCCTACCAACAAAGAAAAGTCCGGGACCAGATGGGTTCTCAGCCAAGTTCTACAAAACCTTTAAAGAAGAGCTCATTCCAATACTCCTCAAAGTATTCCATGAAGTAGAAGAGGAGGGAACCCTCCCAAACTCATTCTATGAAGCCAGTATTGCCATGATACCTAAACCAGAGAAACATCGAGGAAAGAAAATTTCAGACCAATATGAACATCGACACAAAAATGCTCAACATTTTAGCAAATCACATACAAAAATGTATTAAAAAGATAGTGCAGCACGATCAAGTGGGTTTATCCCAGGGATGCAAGGTTGATTCAACATCCGGAAATCAATAAATGTCATTCACCATATCAACAGACTTAAAGTTAAGAATCACATGAATATTTCGATAGATGTAGAAAAAGCATTTGATAAATACAGCATCCCTTCATGCTCAAAACACTAGAAAAAATAGGGATAGTGGGAACATTCCTTAACATTGTCAAGGCCATCTATGCTAAGCCCATGGCTAATATCATTCTAAATGGTGAAAAACTGAAAGCATTCCCCCTAAAACTGGAACAAGGCAGGGATGCCCTCTTTCACCACTTCTATTCAACATCGTCCTTGAGACTCTAGCCAGAGCAATTAGACAAACCAAAGATATTAAAGGGATACAAATTGGAAAAGAAGAACTCAAACTATCCCTGTTTGCTGATGACATGATTATATATTTAGAGGAACCTGGAAATTCCACCAGAAAACTTTTAGAACTCAAACAGGTTATAAGATCAATGCTCATAAATCCAATGCGTTTTTATACATAAGTGATGAATCTTCAGAAAGAGAAATTAGGAAAATTATCCCATTCACAATAGCCTTGAAAAAAATAAAATACTTAGGAATCAATCTCACAAAAGAGGTGAAAGACCTCTACAATGAGAACTACAGAACACTAAAGAAAGAAATTAAAGAAAACCTTAGAAGATGGAAAGATCTCCCATGTTCTTGGATAGGCAGAATTAATATTGTCAAAATGGTCATACTACCAAAAGTGCTATACAGATTCAATGCAATTCCAATTAAAATCCCAATGACGCACCTTACAGAAATAGAGTAAGCAATTATGAAATTCATCTGGAAGAATAAGAAACCCAGAATAGCTAAAGCAGTCCTTAGCAGGAAGAATGAAACAGGGGTATCGCAATACCAGATCTTCTACTACAAAGCAATAGTAACAAAAATGGCATGGTATTGGTTCCAAAATAGACAGGTAGATCAATGGTACAGAATAGAGGACATGGACACAAACCCAAATAAATACAACTTTCTCATATTAGACAAAGGGACCAAAAATATGCAATGGAGAAAAGATAGCCTCTTCCACAAATGGTGCTGGGAAAACTGGAAATCCATATGCAACAGAATGAAATTAAAGCCTTATCTCTCACCCTGCACAAAACTCAACTCAAAATGGATCAAGGACCTCAGAATCAGACCAGAGACCCTTCATCTTATAGAAAAAGAAGTAGGTCCAAATCTTTAACATGTTGGCTTAGGATCAGACTTCCTTATTGGGACTCCCATAGTACAAGAAATAAAAGCAAGAATCAACAACTGGGATAGATTAAAACTAAAAAGCTTTCTCTCAGCAAAAGAAACTATCAGTAATGTGAAGAGAGAGTCTACAGAGTGGGAGAAAATCTTTGCCACTCATACTTCAGATAGAGCACTAATTTCCAGAATATATAAAGAACTCAAAAAACTCTACACCAAGAATACAAATAATCCAATCAACAAATGGGCTAAGGAAATGAACAGACACTTCACAGAAGAAGATGTACAAGCAATCAACAAACATATGGAAAAATGTTCAACATCTCTAGTAATAAGAGAAATGCAAATCAAAACAACCCTAAGATTCCATCTCACCCCAATTAGAATGGCGATGATCAAGAACACAAGCAACAGTAGGTGTTGGCGAGGATGTGGGGAGAAAGGTACACTCATACATTGCTGGTGGGGTTGCAAATTAGTGCAGCCACTCTGGAAAGCAGTGTGGAGACTCCTTAGAAAACTTAGAATGGAACCACCATTTGACCAGCTCTCCCACTCCTTGGCCTATACCCAAAGGACTTAAAATCAACATACTACAGAGATACAGCCACATCAATGTTCATAGCTGCTCAATTCACAATAGCCAGACTGTGGAACCTAGATGTCCTTCAATGGATGAATGGATAAAGAAACTGTGTGGTATATATATATATACAATGGAATATTACTCAGCCATAAAGAATGATAAAATTATGGCATTTGCAGGCAAATGGATGAAATTGGAGAACATCATGCTAAGTGAGAAAAGCCAATCTCAAAAAACCAAAGGACGAATGATCTCGCTGATAAGCGGATGATGACACATAATGGGGAGTGGGAGGGGTTAGTGTTAGGGTTAGGGTTAGGTTTAGTATTAGGGTTAGGGAGGGGGGCAAGAATGGAGGAAGGAAGGACTGTATAGAGGGAAAAGAGGGGTGGGAGGGGTGGGGGGAAGGGAAAAATAACAGAATGAACCAAACAACATTACCCTATGTAAATTTATGATTACACAAATGGTATGCCTTTATGCCATGTACAAACAGAGAAACAACATGTATCCCATTTGTTTACAATAAAAAAAAATATTTCCTGTTAATTTTAGGCTGGTTTTCTCTAATGTTTTCTTCTGAGAGTAAAAAGGAGAATAGGTTGCAATCTGAATAAAATCCAAACTCCAAACAGACCCTTCCCAGTGGATCTTCTCTCTTTCCAGTCTCTTCTCTATTCACTGCTCAAACCGCTGAGCACACCAAACCCTTTCCCAGGGGCCGTTGCATGAGCTGGTCCTTCTACTTGTATTGCTCTTCCCTAGCTCTTGGCAAGGTTGGCTTCCTCTCGCCCTTCACTTCTCAGCTCAGAGTTCTTCTTCCTACCTAGACCCTTCTCTGTTATGTCCATCTCAGTTCTGACTTCTCTGCCTTGGCTTTATAACAATATGCATTTGCTACACACACACACACACACACACACACGCACGCACACTTGCGTGGAGCTGGGGATTGAACCCAGGGCCCATGCACGTGTTATGCTGATACCCATGTTCCCTTGTTCTTTGCCATTTCTTCCCAGAGACTGTATGCTCCATGAGAACAGGGACACTGCTTCTGCTATGGGTTGTGTACTCCTGGTGCCTGGCAAATTCAGGTCCCCAGATATTTTCTAAATGACTAATAATAAATGAATAAATTGGTGAAAAGGTAAAATAGGCCAGAGGAGAAGGAGGAATGGGTGACAGGATGGCAGAGTGAGGACCATGCTGGAGGGAAAATAAACTTGCTAGGATCTGGTCCTTGGTGGGAGATGACTGCAAAACAGCAATAAGTGGAAGGAAATGGGAGACCCAGGGGAAAACAGGTCAGAGTCTATGGAGTGAAGAGACATTTTGGAGCCACCTGTTTCAGGCACCCCTTGTAGATCTTTCCAGTAGGAAATTTATTGTCCTAATTTTCTTGTCTGGTATAGAAAAAAATAATAACCCAGAGCACAATTCAGATGTGGAAGAAGCAGCCCTGGGATCGCCATAGAAACTGCTGCTGTTACCTTTAATTGCACGTGTTCCCTAGGGAGGTCTGCTGACACCTCATCACCTTATCCCAAACCCTAACACTTCCTGACCTGTCCATGACTGGTGCCATTTCTATTTACTTATCACACACTGAGACTTGTGTTTCTCAGGAGTTCTTGGTGAACCAAGTGAGAAGAACCAGTGGAAAGTTCCTAAGTTAGAGTCGAATGCTGGCTCTACCTCTTGGTGGAGTGCCATCTTGGATTCTTAATGTCTTTAAATCTTGAATTGAAAAAATGGAAATAGTTGCTGCTAGAAATGGTTCTAAAGATTGAATTGAACACCTCATCTGAAGAGTTTAGCTCAGTAACTACACATGGCTAGTGTTCAATAAAATTTCATTTCTGCGAGTTCTTCCAAGCCACATTTATTTTTTAAATTAACTTCTGTAGTCATAAAAAGCTAAGAATATGATCAACAGCAATAAACTGACTAATGGAATCAGAAAAAAAGCCCATTGGAATAGCTTAAAGAACTGAGGGAAGAGTTGAGCAAACAGGACTTGGGAAAGATGGGCAATTGGGGGTACAAGGAACAAGAATCCATGAACCACTTTCCAAAGCACTACTGCAGCTCCTGGCCCAGCTGCCAGCTCTCTGAATTTTTTTGGCTCTCAGGTGGAAATGCTCAGAGGGAGAATTTGATGGCCTACCTTGAGCTTGGGTCCTCCTCTGTGGTCAGAAGAGCAGAAGTCTGGGACCAGTTGACCCACAAATCCACATGGAGCTGGGAAGTACAGTTCTGTACAGACAGGAGGCTGAGTAGACAAAACTACCTGTACCGCACAGACCATGGCTCTGTTCCTGGGACCTATCAGAAAGATTTCTTTTGCCTGATGTTTAAATTTCTTCCAAGTCAAAATCGAATTGCCTCTATCATAACCCAGCTGCACATACTCCTGCTTTTCCAGATAGTTGTTCCTTCTTCCAAATGACTTCTACAATGTTGATTTGTGCATCCACCTATTTAGTCAACAAATATTTATTCAATACCTATTAGATATCAGGTTCTATTCTGGGGATTGGTTTACCTCAATGAAACAAAGACATTTCATGCCCTCAAGGTCTTACTTCCTAATGTGGAGGGACCCACAGCCCAAAATATATAACATCAAATGGCAATGGTGCTAATAATCAAATGCTAATTTAAAAAAAAGTAAGGCAGGGAAGGATATTGCCCAGATTAGTTATTCACATCTATGTGTTTCAACAGATCCCATTTTGATTACTTGGTTCGTTTGTCTGCTATGATGACTGTCTGGCTCCTTTCTTCTGGCGTGAGAACCTTAAGGTGCCCTTGCACCTGCCTCATGGTGAATGCTGAATAAATGTTTGTGGCATGATTGTTGCATGAATGGATAAATAATGGGATAATGGATATAACAATACCCTTAGAATATGTCTACTGGGGGATTGTTCTTTTCTACAGGTGAGCAAACCGACCATTGTCTCAAGTGGGGACTTGCAGGTGGCCAGGACAGAGAGGAGAGGTGCTTGTGGCTCTGCCCTCATTGATACTTGGTAATGTTTTGTTTGACTGGTTGACTTAGCCATTTTCTTAATCCCTTTTTAATGACTCTCTCTTCCCTAGAATCAGATTGGTTTCTCTGTATTCTTATTATTTTATTTTCTCATATGTGCTTTCTGAATATAAGATCACCTCTGAGATTTAAATGATAAAACTATCCATCTCTCATAACTTCAGTCACAGAATGATGACATGAGAATGAATCTCAGCACGTGGAGGGACATCAGGACTAGTTGTGCCATGAGTAACAGTGGCAGTAGCGAGTTCTTTTGGTTTTGGTTTTTGTTTTGCTTGGTTTTTGTTGTTGTTTTTTGGTGCTGGGGATTGAACTCGGGACCTTGCATATGCTAAGCATGGACCATACTTCTGAGTTATACCCCTTGACCCAGCAATGGTTTTAGAAGGGAAGGTTGAATCCTATTAAATCTTCAACATCCGTATTTAATGTCTGTTTTCTGAAGTGGAGAGAACTAGATTAAGCTTTTAAGGACTCAGTCTAAAGTAAAAAACAAGACAATGTAACACTTTAAAATATTTTATCAGACATTTGTGCAAATAAAGCATGTTGATTGCATGATGTTCCGACGTGGCCCCCACCGTAGTAGGATGCATGACTTCCCACCACGGACCAATGAAGGGGCTGCCATTGATACAGCTCTGGTTCCAACAGTAGCTGTGTTTATAATGGTCAGCTGTGTCGTGAGTATATTTAGCTGGTGCTAAATACTCCTGTGAGGATGAATACCATGTTTCCAGTTTAATTGTGTTTTGGAACATGGTACATTTTTTTCCCCAGATGAACAAATATTAAGCCTTTTTTTTTAACTTAGGAAAAGTTAGGATTGGATTCTGAAGTACAAATTGTCAAATTTATTAAGTGAAATGAAGACTAAATGTAAAGAGTTATTGACTCTAGTTATAAGCACCTGTCAAAATATATTGCTCGATGAAAATACCATGGTTTGGGTGAAAAGTTGGAACTCAATAATGACAGACTAGAAATTCTCCATTCACCATGAGCAGGAATGGATAATTGGTTAAATGATAGGAGGTTAGAGAGAGTGGTTAAATGGTGTTAGTAACTAGACAATATCTTCATATAACATTTGGAACTTTGCAAGGCTGTTTTTTCAGCCAAATGTTTTGACTTTCATATTTTCAAGAGTGAATAAAACTTGAAATTTGTATATGCAAATTAAAGTGTCTAAAGTATTTTCAGCATTATCACTATTATAAGGATTCACCCGAGGCTACTGAAAAAGCAAATTTGATCAACTGCATTTACTTGTCTGTTCATAAATCATAAACTTCCCAATAGAGATTTTAAAGGAGAAGTTAAGACCAACTTGACTTCGATGTTAAAACTGGAAGGGATTTTGGAGTGATTACCCATCCCTTTCTGTATATGGACAGTGATGCTGAGTGGCTGCTCCAAGGTCATGGTCATTCCCCTGCTAACAAATGCCAAGATGGGGCAGACCTCAGACTTCCTGACTTTCATTCCTGTGCTTTTTTTTCCTTATCCCCTTGCCTTCCAGAAGTCATAATTTAAATTAGCAAGATACAGATGTGGTTGTCTTAGTCTGTTTGTGCTGCTGAAACAAAATACTTGAAATTGGGTAAGATATCAAGAAAAGAAATTTATTTCTCACAGTTCTGGAGACTGGGAAGTCCAAGATCAAGGTGCTAGCAATTTTGATGACGGATGAAAGCTGCTATCTGTCTTTGAACTCCATGACCTCACTAGAAGAAAGGGACAGAGGGCAAAAGGGTTGAATGCTATGAGAAGCCTCTTATATAAGGATCTTAATCGTGTTCAGGAAGGAGGAAGCCCTCATGGGCTTAATCATCTCCTAAAGCTACCCACCTTAATACTATTGCATTGGAGTTTAAGTTCCAACATAAATTTTTGGAGGAACACAAATACAGCAGTAACCTATAAAATTTTTCTGTATATGTTTTTATAAAGACTGCTATTATGTAAAGAATGGAATATATACTCTGTGGAATATTGGGACTTGTGTTTCTACATGTCTATAGTCCTCCCTCCCTACCTCTATTGTTTTTTTATCAATTTCTGAGAAAAAAGTTGGTAAGAGAGGGTGGATTTCAATGTACTTCCAAGAGCAGATCAATGCAACTTGTCTAGCAGCACAGAGAGCAGACAGAATTCTTCTCCTGGTCTCACCCATCTGACTTTGTCTCTACTAACTAATTTGGTCTTTAATGGTAGATGCTGGAGAAAGCTATTGGGTCCCTAACAGTTTCATTCATTTATTTACCTGACCATTTTAACCAGTATCTTTTTTCCCCTAGTGAATTCTGAAAATCTGATTTTAACTACATACACTTTACAATGCAAAAAACACCCTGATTTCATGTTGGTTTGTTGCCACATCTTAGCAATGAAAGAAATCTTGGAATGTCATTCCTCAAGTTATAAAGTGTTTGGATGTCTAAACATATTATACAACAAAAAGGAGAATTTATAACACTCATTTCAGATTTTTTTTTCCAGTTAAAAACTGGTATGAAATCACGTACCCCATTTGTGTACAATGAATCAAAATGCAGTCTGTAAAAAATTAAAAGCTAAATAAAAAAAAAAAGTGTGGTTGGAAAGATAACATTTTATTAAGCCAAACTGCTTCTATAATATCTACTAATTGTTCAGGTTATTAGGAGTAAGGAAAAATTAAGACTATATCTTAGATCAGAATTTTTGGTTGCTAAAACTAAATATAAAATAGTAGCTATTGTTTCTGGAGCATGCAGTGGTTCAATAACTTGCCTGAGGTCCTTACCAATGAAATATATTTCCTCTATACTATGTTCAAAAGGACAAATTTATTGGCTATTTTATTACGCTCTTGTTCTTCTTTACCTGTACGCAATTGTCTAAGTGCTCAGAGGAATATGAATTCTTAGTGTATTGACTGAGACACATTTTGCAATAATCAGTACATACTCAAATATACAGAAATTGGTAACATGTCAGTTGGGATATCTTTTCTTATAGATTAATTATAATTGATTTTTAAAAATAATGAAAGGATGTTTAGAAATCTAAACAATGGTATAATTCTTGGGGGTTTATTCCTAATGAAAATGACAATGATATTTAATAATTCAGTTCTGAGTTGGGATTTTTTTTCTTTTTTTACTGATCTCCCCAGAGGAACTTGGCCCTTTTGATAGTTTTGAAATTGAATTAGAGAGACCAATTAGGTTGTCTAGACTTGTGTCTATTAGCAATGGGACCTGATAGACCATACCCAGTTTCTTGAAGCCTTGTCAATCAGACTTGCTAAGTCAGTCTTCTCACAATAAGGAAAAGCCTAAGCAGATAGGATAACTAACTGTAATGTGATACCCTGCATGGGCTTCTGGGACTAAACAAGACTAAAACTAAAGAGGTCAGAATAAAGTATGGAGGCAGTTAATAATATCATATTGGCTCACTAAATGTGATAGGTGTACCATACTCACATGTTACTATTAGGGAAACTGGGTTTGGGTTACATAGGAACTCTTTGAACTATCTTCACAATGATTCTATGAGTCTATAAATGTTTGGGGAAAAAAAACATTTATTTTTTAAACCAACTACATCTCTTCTCCAAAACCAAACAACAAACACAAACACAAACAAAAAGCTAGTTTGAAGGTATGCTTCCTAATTTTTTAGTACTCAAAGAAATATTTTGATATTTTGAAAAACATTTTCCAAATCATGTTTCAAGATTCACACATGGAAAAGTAACTTCCACACGAAGTTTCAAAGTGTCTAATGGATTGCACACTTATAAAGCATTCTGCTATACTTCTGTAATCCTCAAGAGGAGGAACAAAGCAAATGGCCGAGCAAATTGCTTTCCTCCTCTACTGCTGCCTAAGAAATTACCACAAACACAGTGACTTCAAACAACATCCCTTTGTTATCCCAAGGTTTAGACAGGTCAGAGGTCTGGGTGAGGCTAGGCTCCATCCTCTGCTTAGGTTTCCACAAAGGTGTGATGAAGGTATTGTCTGGCCCTACTCCTCTCTAGAACTTGAGCTCTTCCTCCCAGCTCATGTGGTGGTTGGCAGAATCCAGTTGAGATCGAAAGACTGAAGTCCCCATTTTCTCTCTGGCTGTCACCAGAGCCACTATCTTCTCCTAGATATCACCCACCATTCTTTCCCAGGTGGCATGTCATAGTCCTGTCACAATATGGCGGCTTATTTCTTCAAAGCCAGCAGGGAAAACTCACTCCACTCTGCCAAGTGACCTAATCAGGCATTGTCTATTCATTTGTCATTCCCATATTCCGTTGACTGAAGGAAACTGGCAGTTTGTGGCTATGCTCCATAGGAGAAGGTTACATGAGGGCACGACTCAGTGGGGATCTCCTGAGGATGTGTGGATTGCAATTTGAGAGTCATAAGACACACAGGTAGCTGGCATTGGGATCTCCATCACAGAAGAGCAAACCAAGGAAGGTGAGGACAAACAGGGAAAGCCTCTTGCTTTCATGCATGTGACAGCTGGAGGTCGATAAATAGGTTTCATCCCCTGCCCCAAAAAGTTGCCAACAATACCCCTCAAAGTTAACAAGAGGGTCCTATGAAGATCATCAGAGGAAAACATTTGGAGATAGCTCATAAAGACATCAGCATTTTTCTGACTAGTACTTTTTTTTCTAGCAGTGAGGAAATTTGCACATAAATATGCTCTGAACTCCATGGCAACAATGTTTATGCACCTTAAAAACTCACCATGTAAAAGTTCAAATAACATGATCTCATTTTCCACTCTAGATGAATATTAATTTTTTATGACTAGTTTTCAAAAATGCTTCTCTTTTGAAATTCTGTCTGCTAATAACTATTAGTAGAAGGATTCTGTTCAAGTTATACTCTTTTACATTTTACATGATGCTTATAGATTTGTATCAAATATTCATTTTCACCATTTCTTTCGATACATTCAATGTTCTTTTTTTATAAAATATTAAAAGCAGAAATACTCGTATTGCCCTTTTGTTCCAGTCTTATAATCAACAGTCAGATTTTTAGGATCTCATTAAAAAAAAAATCTGATCGTGCCTTATAATACCAAAGACTCAGAAATCCTAATGATAATTAGGCATCAGAACCTGTTCCCAAAAAAGCACAAGTCACCTTTGCTAGCTGCGTCTGACAGAGGGCTTGTCATGTAATTGCTATGTCGGTGAGTGGCCACAGAGGTCACTACAAACCCATTAGCGGACTGAACCAGAGACCTTTGCTACTTGGGTCTCAGATATACAGCCACCTTGACTAGTGGAGACACAGCCCATTAGCTGCCAAGTTGAAATGAAGACGAAAAATAAATCGCAATAACTCAATTAAGAAACTTGCAGAAGGAAAGTCTTCTTGTGGTTTCTTCTCTCCTTTCCTTTCCAGTCTCTTCCTACCTATATTTTCCTTTTTCTACTTAATGACAATGAGCCATTGGCTGTGGCTATGGGTTCCTCTTATGCCAAGGGGTACCAAGTGTTGTTATTCAGGGCAGTGAGGACACAATCACCTGTAGCTCTGGGCAAAACAGCTCTTGTAGCACAGAAAGGTCAACCCTTCCTTGCTTCCTTCATTGTCTCCTTGGGGTTGTTTTCTTTGTAGGAATTAAATAAAAGGGTCTTTTTTAAAAATTACAAAATAAGGTAAACAGAAGTAACCTTTCCTGTCAGAGAAAAAAGAGTGAAAACCCGGAAGAAGTGCATTTGTCTTTGGATGGAAGGTCACAGAATGAAGTGATTCTTTATCAGAGCTGAATCCAGTGGAAAGTCTTGATGTTTCTCCAGGTTTTTGGCCTGTGGTTCATTGGATTTCTATCCCACGGTTTCCATCAAGTTTCCCCAGGGTGTAGGCTTGTCTAATAGTTTGGTCAGATTTATTTGCCATAAACCTTCATATATAAATCTGTTATTTTCACTTATTACTGAAATTCTGGGTTGGGTTATCTTATGAGTGAAACAACCATTAGATTTTTTTTATTCAGAGATCTGGGTTTATTTGGAAATGTGTTTTATAAATAGTATCTCTGTCTATTGTATTTGTCTTCAAATTTTGTTTCTAGACCATTTAACATCATTTTGCATCATGGTGATTAAATCCAGGTTGGAGTTCTTTGTCTGGGAGCATCCACATAGCAACTGGCTTGACCGTTTGGGCATGTTTTGGCACAAGACCAGGCACCAGGCAACTTGTTTGTTATTTCTCTTTATCTGGTACTCTTCCTGAGGCTCTGTGTCTGCAGTGATGCTGATACTACCTCCTCCCCCTCTGGCTTCTCCTTCTCCTGAGGTGTGTATTCTATGCATGGATATTTCCTGTCTTGACTTATTTACTGTTGATTCTTTTTCTGTCGGGGAATCTGTAAGCTCTCTAAGGACAAAGATTCTGCCTTGTCTTTTACATCTTCATGATGCTGTAACACTTGATGTTCACCTGCTATTATCCTCTGTACCTACTTATAACCTGATCAAAACAGTGGTTTTTTTTTTTTTTTCTTGTACCAGGGATTGAACCCAGGGGCACTTAATCATAAGCCACATCTCCAACCCTTTAAAAAGATTTTATCTAGAGACAGGGTCTCACTGAGTTTCTCAGTGCCTTGCTAAGTTGCTGAGGCTGGCTTTAAACTCACCATCCTCCTGCCTCAGCCTCCTGAGCCACTTGGATTACAGGCGTGCACCACCGCACCTGGCCAAAGCAGTGATTCTCCAAATTGAGTGCAGTATATTCTTTCCCTATGTCCAGGGACACAAAGATGGGCTCAACCAAACCAAACATCCACATCTGTCTATAGAAAGTCCCCACCCTCCTCTCAGGTCCCCTTACCCATCTTGGAGCTCCCAGGCTCCTCCCTAGGTATCTTCCTTACTTTTCATTTTGAGTCTTCCTCTTACTGAGGTTTCAGCTGAGCATTACCCTCCTAGGCCAACCACATTCCAAAAGAACTTGAGGACCAGAAAGTCTTTAAGGCCAAAGTAATGCACCTCCAATTGTGAAATTCCTGGCTTGGTGAATGACAGGGATAGTTGAACCTATTTGGTTTCCCATCAATGGCATCCCATAGGTAGAGGCCTACTCTTCTTGCCCATGGGTCAGCCCTGCTTGGGAGCTGTTTCAAAAAAGTGAGAAGATTGCTTTCTGTCCTTACGGAGCAAATGTCCTTGCAGGAAGCTTAGACTGTACATGCGATGAAGGATGACTAACGTATTGTTGAATCTCATCACACGATCCCAGATTCTAATCTCAGCTTTTCTGCTTACCAATTGTATGTCCTTGGGTAAGTTTCTGAAAAATTTGGAGGCTCATTTTCTTTATCTGTAGTGCCAGGGTAACAAGACCTATTCTGAGGATGTTATGAAGATCCGTAAGTTGCTGGTGTGCTGGTCTCCAGACACAGTGCGTGTGTACGACATGAGTGCCATCAGTATGAAGTCTAAGCAAGGCAGTTTGCAGGTCTGAGAACAGGTCTGTTGAGAAAGGCGATGATGCGCTGGAGGAGAGCTTTGCAGAGGAGCACCTCTTTGCCCCTTGGGAAGCTCCATGTGCTGGTCCACACTCTCGCTCACTCCATCACAGGAGCCTCCCTCATCCCCGATCCATTCCTGGAAACAGCTGCTGGGGAGTAGTAAAAAGTACGAGTGAAATCTGCCAAAGACAAACTCATAGCAAATTGAGCTTAAAGGTCGAAATGGCTTTTAGTGAAGATTCTAAAATCAGAACGTATCTCATTCTATAATGCAGAACGGGTTTCCAGGGTGTTGAGTGGAAGGGTTGGCTTTATAGGCAAAGAAGAAGGGGAAAAAAGGCTTAAGAAGGCAGAAATAGTGAATAAAAGTCACTCGGTCATTTAAAGTTACTGCCCTTATAGGGTGAGAGGATACCCCCATCATGCAGGCTGCAGACTCAGATGAAATGGTCCACTTTGGATTGGTTGCTGTGAATTTCCTTTTTTTTTTCTTTATGTTGTTGTTGTTTTGTTTTTTTAACTGGCCCATTTAGAGTTCATTTTGATTACATGGCACTTGCCATGCATGACTCCATCTAATCTTGGCTGGTCTGTTCAGGAGCCTAAATAATGACCTCCTATAGATTTTGTTTAACAAACACATATACATTATCACTCTACAAGTGAGGGGTAAAGGTGATTTTCTCCCTTATCATAACTATTTGTGTTTCTGAGTGTCTCTTCTCCATTGGACTATGGGTTCCTCATAGCCAGAGTCTGCCTATACCTTCCTATTATCCCCAGACCTCTGTTAAGAGTATGCTCAGTGCTTAATTACTGGTGGGTAGGGTGTTTGAAAGGAGAGACAACGCTGGAGTGGTATGCACCAAATCTAACAGCACAAGTGATGATGTGAAGTATTTACTGAAACTCTGCACAAGTATGTCGTACACATTTTCTCTCTGTACAAGAACATGATTCAGTTAAAGGGAAGCTGGCGATGTGGTCTGTGGCTCTCTACAACAACATTGTGAGGTCAGCAGCAGAAGAAATTTAGGACCTAGAAAAGTTGCAACAACCTTGAAAACGATGGTTGTGGTGCATGAAAGAAGAAAAAAACAACAAAACAACCCTCCTAACTCCAAGCATATAAAACTGGAAGAAGAGTCTATAAAATCAAGCCTGATGCCAAAAGACGAGTTGGCAGATTGTAATGGATCATTGCGAATTCCTGCAACCACCTGGTGTGTGATTTAACACTTCTCTGAGCTTTTGTTCCATGATATTTGGGGCTGAATTTATTCCCATTCCCTTGTCAAAAGCAATGTTTTTAAAGGGCTGGATGTTTTCCTTCCGTTCTTGTTTACACCTTGCCATCCTGCTGTTTACAAGATTGGTCTCTCACGCTCTGCCTGGGGTGTTTTCTATTATCATGTAGTTAAAATTGCCAAAGGAGTTTTTTGAGCTGTTCTGTTTTGAAGAACGGGGGAGCCATGCTGTCCTGTGGAATCCCAGCCTGGCATGGCATCTCCCCAGTGATAAAGGCACATAGCTATTATGAACTTGTGACCAACTGTGAAATTTTGCACATTCCAGTATTTTAAATGCTTAAAAGTGCTGTTGTGCATCTCATTATAGAGATATGATATCAGGCATGCTTCTCAGAGGGCTGGTGCCTCATGCTGGAGTAACATGAAAGGTGGTTTCTTTCCCAAGTGAAGCACTTGCCATTTTCTCCCCAGAACTGGATTAGAGATGATGTACCATTGCCTCCTGCCCCTCCCCCTCTGCTTCCCGTCTTCACCTTGATCTGGTCTTTCCCACCCATCTGACCCATCCTGGGTCCCGTGATCAGATGATGCTCTACCTGGTCACCCAAACATGGTGGCCCCTGAGCAAAGGGGAAATGGAAGTCAGAAATTATAGATTTGATTTCTTGAAGCATGGAATGCAGAAAGGTCAAGGGATTTGAGTAGAAGTTGCTTTGAACATTTGCTTTAATTATAATTTTGATGGCTCCTGGAACCAAGTGGCGTGGACCTGGTTAAAGTGGTAAAGCAGGTCAAATTTCCCAGGCCTTTCTGAGCCTCTTCCGGGCTGTGTCGGCTCAGGAAGCCTTCTGGCTCCCTCCCCTTCCACATGTCCTTCTCTGCTCCTGATGGCCTGTCTGCCTCTGTCAGGCCTTCCTCATCAGGGCAGACAGGGCTTGGGCCTTCAGGTGCCTTTCCCTGTGTGCTCCTTTCTTCCCATCAGAATTTCTAGTCGGATTTTATTCCTTAGGGATAAAGCTATCTAATTTAATACTGCATGAACATGTACTGGGTCAGATACTTATGCTGGGTGTGTTCCACTAGGATGAAAGGAATATAAAGAAACACACAACTCACCAGGCCTCAGAAGACCTGGGTTTTCATTTCCAGTTTGGTCACTTATTAGCGGGTGAGCGTGGGTTAGGCTACTTCGCCTTTCTGGATACCTGTGTCCTTGTCTACATGATGGAATTGTTGCTCAAAGAACACGAGACTTTTCCTGCCAGGATTATTGTAATGCTCTAATGAGATGAGGCTGTTGAGATCTCCTTATACATAAGAGGTACTATGCAGGTGTAAGGCAGGAAGGCAAAAAAAAAAAAAAAAGAAAAAAGCCTTAACCCTCCCCCAAAGCATAGCGTCTTTGCAAAATTTGACAAAGGAAAAGACTTCAGCCAGGTTTTAATGTTTCCTATAACCACAGTTTGTCTGAACCTGCTTCCTTGTTATAAAAGAGAATGCACTCAACCCTCACAGGGTTACGGAGAGGGTTGGAGATGGTCCTAGGTTTATGATGGGTGATGTCCCAGGGAACACATCACAGGATGAAAACATCATACGTTGGAAATTCATTAAAAACTCCTCGCATACTGAATGTGACAGCTTGGTAACATGGAGCACGGCAGAGTGTGGGCTTTTTCTCCTCAGGACCATGGCTGCCTGGGCACTGTGGCTCATGGTTGCCTTCCATCATGGAGAGAGACCTACTAACCCAGGAAGAGATCCAGATTCAAAATTCAAGTTATGGTCTCTGCTGAGCAGATTGCTTTCACACTTCTGTAAAGTAGAAAAATTGTAAGTCTAAACATCCCCAGTCAGGAACGTCTATAAAGGAGATGATGGGCATAAAGTCCCTGAGCATAGTGCCACTTGTCACTTAGTATGTAATGCAATGTTCGTTCTTGTCTCTCTTTAACATGCACTTTAAGAGTGACTCTAGGGTGTCTGGCACAAGAGTTTCTGCATACTTCACTACATATGTGAGATAGATCCAAATAACTGAAAATGGCATTAACAGGAAGGAGGACCTAATCCAAAGGTGACATTAAATAGGTGGACATTATTCTCTAAGATGGGGTTAATAGCAGTGCTATGCAGGGCCATGTTGAAATCCCAGGCCCCCCAAAAAAAGCCTTTATTTAAAGTTTTGATGTTTTATTTATACACATCACGGGTGTCTTTCATTATTTTTGATTTAAGAATATTTACATTAAAATAGGACTTATGTTGGTTGCTATGGTTTCTTTTGTGCCTTCTTAAATTTTGTCCAGGGTGAATGTGATGCTCACCTGTCTGACTTCACCCTGTTCCTGCCCTGAACTGTGCTGGGCAGGAAGTTCCAGAGAAGCCTTAGGTCCCAAGGCCCCATTCCTTCTGTTCCCCAACCCACTCTGTGGTCCTGAATTAAATTCAACCATAATCTAGTGAACAGACTATACCAACTGAAATGTTGACGTTCTTTCCAGTTAAGTGACTACAATGAAAGGTATAATTTGGAAAGAAACATAAAGTAAAACTTCTTCAGGAGCTTGATTTAGGTTGAGCGTCTCGTGCAATAGCCAGGATCCTGGCTACTTGTTTTAGGTAAAGTTTTATTTGGCACACAGACCCCCTTGTTTGTTTTTGTGTCATCCATGACTGCTTTTGTGCTACAATGGCAGAATTGAGTTGTTGCAACAGAGAACATATCTGCAAAGCTGAAAATACTTGCTATATGGCCCATTATAGTAAAAGGTTGTGGACCTCCAACTTAGATTATTAAAGCACTCAGATGTTCTTGGATAAGAATGTATGTTTGGTAGCAACTGAGAATTCCCAGCTGTTCAGAGATTTATGTAACAGAGAATACAGGGGCTTTTATAACCCTCCTTCTGTAAGAAGTCGGGATGTGGGGAAGGGATTGGAGAAGGAGCAGTGGGTGGATGGGGTCTCTGCAGAGCTGGGAGTCCTGTTGAAATCTGGCTCACATGAGATACTTATGTGAACCTGACATTGCCCATAACTGGTAATAAGCATATTGAGTTTTCCACTAGATTTGAGGAAAAGTGCATTCATTTGCATCATCCATAAATGATTCATGCATTTAATCACTTCATTCTCTTAATGTTAACTTTTTAGCTGACTGAATTCAGTAATTCTACAAGCATTTAGTGAACATCTATTTGTGCAGAAACTGTCTGAGTCATCTTCTAAGGGGTTTACATCTCAGTCTGAGCCCTAGCAGATGGAGATAGGAAGGCCCTGGAATCATGTTCTCATGTTCTTTGAGTTTGGGGTGCATAGAGGAGGCCACAGGGAGAAGAGAGGAGGAGATGAGCTCATAGAAGGCTGTGAATGCTGGCGAGGGAGCTGGGACTATAACCATTAGCCAGCAGGGAACTTCTTTGATCAAGGAGGTAGCATGACCTCACTATGCTTTGACTAAGGGGTTAATTGGCAGTCTGTGGAGGGTGGTGAGAATAGATGTAGTGGGACTAGTTAATGGCGATTTCAGTAGCCTGGTAGGATTTGTGATCAGAAATAAATGATGAAGGCCTCCTGTCAGTGGTAGTAGCCATGAAAATGGAAGGAAAGACAGATCTGAGATTGCTGTTTAGGGTGAAACCAACAAAGATTCAGCCATTTGAAGACAGAGGGTTCCTGGATTTGGAATGACTGAATGAATTGAGGTCATTGGAGGCTGCGGAAGGTATCAATAAAAATAGAGTTCAAGTGGAGGAAGCAGGGTTGGGGGTCAAGAAGAATAATTTCAGTTTTATTTAGAATGAATTGGAAGTGGTATAAAACACACGGGGAAAACACGGAAATGCATCAGAGAGAGCGGGGAGAGAGAAGGAGAAAGAAGGAGGAGGAGGAGGAATGGGAGGAGAGGAGAAGAGGGAGAGAGACAGGGATTGGTGCTAGAGGTGAATTATGAGAGAAAAAGTAACCATTGAAACCATAGGCATAAAAAACATCCAGGAAAGAAGTTAGAGACAAATGAACTCTTAAGAAACAACTTTGGTAGTCTGTCAGATAAAAAGTGGGAAGCTCAGTTAAAATTCAACTTGAGATCAATAAAGAATAATGTCTTAGTGGAAGACTGTCCCATGCAAAATTTTAGATATATTTATTTAAAAAACCTATATTCATTGTTGATCAGAAATTCAAATGTAACTAAAATTTCTACATTTTTCTTTGCTAAATCTGGGAGCCCCAGACTGTGGTGATTGCCTTCATTTATGCGATGATCAAAAAAGGACACAGGAGAAGAGCCTTGGAAAGGAAGACGGTTCCCAGGAAAATCAGGATGTTATACTGTCATGGAATGAAAGGACAGAATGAGTTTCAGAAGAGTGGAGCAGAAAAGTCAAGGTCATTGCATTTGGCAACTAGAAAATCAGCAGGCACCTTACAGAAAGCAGATGGAGAGCCTGATGCAGGGAGTTAAGAAGTAAATAAAGGTAGAGATCATGGAACAATCCTGTAGATCCTGCAATGGGAAGCATGATGGAAATGCAAACAACAACAAAATAGAAGGCAGGTTTGCAGGATTCCACAGGCTGGGGCTGTTCTCTAGCTTTGAAAAGAAGCCCAGAGAGATGGTCTCCAAAGAGGAGTGATGGGGAAGAGGTGGAGTGAGGCGTGATGGCAGTGTAGGAGACCTTCAGGACATAAATGGAGGAGTTAACCTTCACATAGAGGGTGCTCCCTGTTCACCAGCCACGAAGGAAGCGTGGAGATGTGGACAAAGATATGGTGATTTTGAGAGTAGGGAAAGAGAAGGAAGACTCTTTGTTTCTATTTGCTATCAGCCTGTGCTATTGAGAATGTATGTTATGGAGGAAGAATTAGGGGAGTGGAAGGGAAAGACTCAGGCTCAAATTACCACCTCTTTGCTGATTGTGCAGGACAGATACGATGAAGAGCTCAAAGGTGCTTGTAATTCATCCTAGTGGGAACATGTTGCTCTCATCTTGAGTTTTCCTTCAGCTCTAGCAATTCATATTGATTCCATCCAAGATTGCCCGCTAGAGAGGGGAAGATAACAGAAACAGAACTGAACAGACTTTCTCCTCTGTTTTATGAAATCAGGAGATTCTGGCTATAAAAGGATCAAGGCTGTTTATCTCCAGCCCCAGTCCTAGAATGGGCAACAGGAATGCCTAGCAGTGGGCATTTTGGGGGACGCCTGGAATTTCTAGTCTGGGGTTTCTGTCCCCCTCTGTGCAGATTGTGTCAGGTGGGATTAATGGCTTTGCCCTGTCACACTCAGTGTGCCAGGGACTCACGGATTTACATGTGACACATGCTGGTCCCAAGCACCCTTCTGTTCTCTGGAAGCTAAGGTGGAGAGGTGGCAGGCTATTCTGCAAATGGGAGAAAAGGAGGTTAAGAAACTCAGTCGGCCATCTCATAGCTGCTTCCCGGCCTTCCAGAAAGAGCAGGGATGTCCTCTGCAGCATGGGGAGGGAGCCATTTGCAGAGCTGTGGAAGCTCGGGAGGAAGAGAGAGAGTTATTTCAAGGAGGGGGTGGGGTGTTGCTGTCTGCCTAGGGAAGCTCTTCAGTGCCTCCACCTCCAGAGAACATTAACATTTCCAGCCCCTTCTCCACAGTCTTCTCTCTCCCTCCCCCTCTCTCCAACACAAAGGCACAAATGAAATTCCTAAAAGTAGAATACTGCTGTCTAGTTATTTTTAGTATTTGCTGTTAGTATTTATCAAGCTTTTCAGTGTTAATTTGTCCTCCCACCCATTTCTCTTCCTGCTTCTGTGTTCTGGGCTGAGGATGGAAGGAACACACATAAGAAGCAGCTGGTGACCTCGCAGAAACGTGTCCTAGAGAGAGGAGACCTGAACCTTTAAAATCAGTCTCCCCCACTCCATCCCTGAAGCAAGGAGAAAGAAGGATCTGTATTCCGTTCGCTCTGGAGATCAACACGAGCAATGGTGCAAGTGAATCCATTAGAATGTCTAGGTGGTGTTAAGTTGGGTCCTGGGCCCAGGTCAAAGAGTTGAGTCAGGAAAAAAATGTCACTTAACAAATGTCATCACGTGGACAGAAATGGGCCAGAGGCCAGGTAAACAAGTAGAAATCAAGGGGAAGTAGATGTCAGAGGAGAGAAAAAATATTAAAATCCATGTAGATAGCTAGGATTTTGAGAGAACTGAAGGGCTAGAGAAAGATGGGGTAGGGCTGGGTTTGAAAAGGCCGGAGGAGGAAAACTCTGTAGCACTGTAGCATGCCGTGGCTTCACGCTGCAACCCTGCTTGTTCCTGCCTCAACTACCCGTCCTGTCACCTGTCACCAGCCATGCCCAGAGTAGTGATATCCTTCCATAGAGAAGCTCCCAGGACATGTTTTAACAGAGAGCTATTGCACAAAAGCAGAGCCTTTTCAAATATGAGTCTTATCGTCTGCATGGTCATTGGGTCATAGGAGGCCTTACCTGCCCATCGGTGTATTTATTTCTTGGGATGCAGAAAAGAATTGTTTCCTTTTGCAGCTTCAAACAAACAAAACAAAAAACCAAAACAAGTATTTGATTCATTTTTGCATTCTTTTGAACTTTATGATCATTTTCAATTTCTAGAAAAATATAATAAAGGAGCAAAAAGAAAAACTCAATGAATAGGCTAATAGCAGAGTAAACAGAGGAGAGAATCAGTGAACTGTAAATAGTCTGAAAAACAGAAAAAAATAGACTGATAATTTATAAAAAAAATTTAGAAAAAAGGATCCTGGTCTTGGGGATGTATGGGTATAAAAAAGTTGTCTAACATTTATCATCAGCATCCTGGGAGGAGAGAAGAAAGAGTGCACGGCTAAAAATGTATTAGCGATTTTGCTAAACTGGGCAGGAGATCTTGGTCTCAACATATAAATTAAAAGACAAAGAATACAACAATGGGTTTAAGAAAAAAAATGTATGTTGTGATAAGAAACTTCCTTAAATATAACAATAGAAAACAACCAAGTCTAGAGAACACAACAATATTGTCAATGAAGTAGTTCTAATTTGCATTTATAGACTCCATCCAACAACAGGCTGGACATTACTTTTAAGCACTCACAAAAAATATGTCATGATAGATAAACTATACAACCAATCTTGACAAATTTAAAATAATTGAAATCATACAGTATATATTCTCAGACCACGATGAAATCAAACTAGAATTCCATAACAGGAAAATGACTGGAAAATTGCCAAACAGTTGGCACTTTTATCATGAGCTATTATTGACTATTGGTGGTGGGCGTGCATACCTGTAATATCAGTCACTTGGAAAGCTGAGGTGGGAGAACTGTAAGTTTGAGGTTAGCCCAGGCATCTTGGTGAGACCTGTTTTATGATAAACAAAATTCTGGGGATGTAGCTTAGTGGTAGAACAACCTTGTGTTCAAATCCCAGTACCAAAACCCAAAAACCTGCTAAATAATTTGTGTCCCAAAGAAGAAGTCTCAAAGAAAAAAACCATACATTAAAGTGCATTGAAGTGAAAATACAACATATAAAAATTGTGACACTTGGCTAAAGCAGTTCTGAGAGAGAAATCTACAGGATGCGTATAATACTTACATTAGAAAAGAGAAGTCTCAAATCAATAATCTAAGCTCCCATCATAAGAAACTCATTTTTCAAAAAACTAGAACAAAGAGCAAAATAAACCCAAAGCAAGTACAAGGAAAGACATAGAAAAGGCAAGAGCAGAAATCAATTAAATTGAAAAGATAAAAACAATAGAGAAAATAAGTTAAATAAAAAACTGTTTTTTTGGGAAAAGTCAATAAAATCGACAAACTTGAAACAAACAAAAAAAGATATAAATTACCAGTGTCTAGAATCCAAAAGGGGATATTAAACCTAGAGACACTAAAAGAATAGTAAGGGAATACAAACAACTTTATACATTTAAGTTTGATAACTTATACAAAATAGACCAGTTTCCAAGAGAGCACAAACTACAATTCACACAATATAAAATTGATGATTTAATAGCCTTATGTCTGAGGAAAATGAATTAGTACTTTAGAAGCTTGCAAGACCGAAAATTCCAGGCTCAGATTATTAATTGGAAAATTCTACCAAACTTTTACGGAAAAATTAATACCAATTTCTACAACTTCTTACAGAAAAGAGAAGATAAGGAAACATTTTCCTGATTCACTTTATGAAGCTAATAATACTGTGATGCCAAAACTAGGAAAAGTATATATCAGAAGGAAACTAGAGACTAATGACTCTCATGAATATGGATGCAAAAATCCTTGAAAAAATTTCAGCAAATGGCATCCAGCAATATCTAAAAATAATTATATACTATAACCAAATAGGATTTATTCCAGGATGAAAAGCTGGTTCAATATTTGAAAAGATAAATCAATGTAAGCCACAACAGTAGTCTAAAAGAAAAAAAGCCACAGTAATTCTAATTGATGCACAAAAATTATTTGACAGAATTCAACAACTATTCATAGTAAAAAATCAGAAAAATAGGAATAAGGGAAAATGTATCATTAAATTGATAAAGAATATCTGCAAAATGCCTGTAGTGAATATTATACTTAATAATAAAGAACTGAATCCTTTATAAGATCAGAACAAGGCAAGAATGTCCTCTCTCACTAGTCCTATTCAACATAAGTATAAGTTCCACACCATGCAAATAAGAGAGGAAATAAAAGTTACAAAGATCAAAAAGGAAGAAATTAAATGCTCCTTTTGCGTATGACATGATGATCGACTAGGAAAATATGATGGAACCTACAAAAAACACCTAGAACTAATAAGCGAGTTCAACTAGATTATTAGAATGTGACTGTTTCTAAATTCTAGTAATGCACACATGAACATTGATATTAAATATACAATATCAGTTGTAATCACATATGAAATACTTATGTTCATATCTACCAAAACATTTATTGGATTGGTATGATGAAAATTGCCAAATGCCAATAAGAGAAATCAAAGAACATCTAAGTAAATGAAGAAACATACAATGATCATGGATGAGAAGACAATATAGAAAAGATGTAAAGTCTCCCCAAATCGATATTCAGATTTAGGTTTGATGCAATTTTTAAAAAAATTCCTGCAAGAGTTTTGGATATATAGATCAAGATTATTTTAATATTTATATGAAAAGGAAAAGACACCAGGAGGTCTAAAACCATTTTAAAAAAGAATTAAGTGGGAGGAATCACTAAACCTGATTTCAAGTTTTATATAGCTACAATAATCAAGACTATATGAAATTAGCAGTAGTCTAAAAGGAAAAAAGCCACAGTAATTCTAATTGATGCACAAAAACAACAACTAGAGACAACTAGAGACAATGATCAAGGGAACAGAATAAAGAATCTAGAAATAGACATATTTAAGTACTATAGCCAACTATTTTTTTGACAAGTATGTAACAGTAATTTCATGGAGAAAAGATATCCTTTGCAACAAATGGTGCTGGAGCAATTGTATATCCATAATTTAAGACAAACAAAAACAAAAGTAAAAACTTAAAAAAAAGTATATACATCTCAATATCATAGATTTAAATATAAAACATAAAATTATAAATTTTTTAGAAGAAAACATAGAAAAACATCTTGAGGACCTATGAGCTGCTGAAGAGTTCTTAAACATGATCTATAAAAGAAAAAAATACATGCAGTACTTTCATTCCATGGGATACTACTCGGCAATGAAAAGGAATGAACTACCAATACATGCAACAACGTGGATGGAGTTTAAAAACTGTAAGGCAAATTTAAGAAAGTTATCCAAAGGTCACATGCTCAATAATGATTTTATTTTATTTGTAATTTATGAAAATGGTAAAATTATAAAGATGGAAAATATGTTCGTGGTTGCCAGAGATGAGTAATTGGGGCCCAGAGGGTGGGTGTGTCTATAAAGTGGTAGGAAGATGGAGTCCAGCACAGTGACGGAACACTTCTGTATCTTGGTTGCAGTGGTGGTTGCATGAATCTGTGCATGTGATAAAGCAATGTAGAACTGTAAAATATGTGTGCCTAAGCAAAATATTTGTTAATCTTGCTATTCTTAGATTTTATTTAAAAGAAAGTTATCACTTGTATGTAGTTGACTGATTCTTTCTTCCTTTCATTATATTTCTAAGGCTCACCTGAGGTGTTGCAAGCAGCTGCAATTCAATTTTCTCTGTTGTCTAATATTCCATTATATGAACATGATTATATTTATTTTTTTGCTCTCCTGTTGAAGGACATTTATGTTAGGTCTAACTTTTTGTTCTAATCTTCTACTTGTCTTCTGGTACAAATATGCAAGTGTTTCTCTAGATGTTTCAGTCTATATGCTCTGCTATAACAAAATACCTGAGACTGGGTAATTTATAAATAAATTTCTCACAGTTTGGGAGGCTGCAAAGTGCAAGATCAAGGTTCTTAGAGGTGTATAATCTGATGGGGCTCAGTCTCCTCTTTCAAGATGGAACCTAGTTGTTTTATCCTCTGGAAAAACAAATGCTGTATACTCACAGGGCAGAAGGACAAGAGGATTCTTCCTTGAAATTGGGTCACTTTTCTTAAAGGTTGTTAATCCCACTCATGAAGACAAAATCCTCATGACAATCACCTCCCAAGGCCACATCCTTAACACTGCTGCATTGGGTGTTACGTTTCAACTTGAAATTTGAAATCGCTCAAACTCTTGAAGAAGGCAATGCAGGTAGGGGTTGGCTCAGGTCAATGGTGTGTGAGCATGCAACTTCATAAGATAAGGCTAGTTCGTTCCTAGTGGTTAAATCCATTTGTAACCTCCCCTGTAAGTTTAATTTGTGTTTTTGTGTGTGTGTGTGTGTGTGTGTTTTATGTTGTTTTTTTTTTAATTTTATTTGTTCTAATTAGTTGTATGTGACAGTAGAATGCATTTATATATTTTGATAGATCATGCATAAATGGAGTGTAACTTCTGTTTTTCTGATTGTACATATTGTAGGATCACATAGGTTATGGTGTCATATATGTACATGAGGAAATAATATCTCTTTCACTCTACTATCCTCCCTAACCCCATACCCCTTCCCCTTCCTCCACTCCCCTCTACCTAATATAAAGTAAAGCTATTCTTCCCTATCCACCCCCCCCAACCCCATTGTGAATTAGCATCCACATATCAGAGAAAACATTCAGCCTTTGGTTTTTTGGGTTTGGCTTTTTTTCTCTTAGCATGATATTCTCTAACTCCATTCATTTACCAGCAAATGCCATAATTTCATTCTTCTTTAAAGCCGAGTAATATTCCATTATGTTTGAGATATATATATATACCTCACATTTTCTCTATCCATTCATTTGTTGAAGAGTACCTACGTTGGTTCCATAGTTTAGCTATTGTGAGTTGAGCTGCTATAAACTTTGATGTGGCTACATCACTGTAGTGTGCTGACTTTAAGTCCTTTGGGTATAAACCAAGGAGTGGGATAACTGGGTCAAATGGTGGTTCCATTACAAGTTTTCTGAGGAATCTCCATACTGCTTTCCATAATGATTGCACCATTTTGCAGTCCTACCAGCAATGTTTGAGTGTATCTTTTTCCCTACATCCTCACCAACATTTATTGTTGCTTGTATTCTTGATAATTGCCATTTTGGTTGGAGTGAGATGAAATCTTAGTTTTGATTTGTATTTCTCTAATAGGTAGAGATGTTGAACATTTTTCATATATTTGTTAATTGATTGTATGTCTTACTCTGTGAAGTACCTTTTTAGTTCCTTAGTTCATTTATTGATTGGGTTATTTTTTTTTTTTTTTTTTGGTGTTAAGTTTTTTGAGTTCTTTATGCATCCTAGAGATTAATGCTTTATCTGAGGTGCATGTGGTAAAGATTTTCTCCCAATCTGTAGGTTCTCTTTTCATTTACTGATTGTTTCTTTTGCTAAGAAGAAACTTTTAAATTTGAGTTCATCCCATTTTATTGATTCTTGATTTAACTTCTTGCACTTTAGGGGTCTTGTTAAGGAAGTCAGATCTAAGCTGACACGGTGAAGATTTAGGCCTACTTTTTCTTCTAGTAGTCAAAGGGTCTCTGTTCTACTTCCTAAGTCTTTGATCCACTTTGAGTTGAGTTTCATGCAGGATGAGAGATAAAGGTTTAATTTCATTTTGTTACACATGGCTTTCCATTTTTCCCAACACCATTTGTTGAATAGGCTATCTTTTCTCCAGTGAATGTTTTTGGTACCTTTTTCTAGTATGAGATAACTGTATTTATGTGGGTTTGTCTCTGTGTCTTTTATTCTGTATCTTTGGTCTACATGTCTGTTTTGGTGGCAATACCATGCTGTTTTTATTACTGTAGCTCTGTAGTATAGTTTGAGGTCTGGTATTGTGATGCCTCCTGCTTCACAGGAAATAAGTATTGCTAAGTATTGCTTTGGCTATTTTGGGTTCCTTATTTTTCCAAATGAATTTCATGATTGCTTTTTCTAGTTCTATGAAGAATGTCATTGGGATTTTAATATGAATTGCATTAAATTTATATAATGCTTTCAGTAGTATGGCCATTTTGACAATATTAATTCTGCCTATCCAGGAGCATGGGAGGTCTTTCCTTCTGCTAAGGTCTTCTTCAATTTCTTTCTTTAGTGTTCTGTAGTTTTCACTGGAGAGGTCTTTCACCTCTTTTGTTAGATTGAGTCCCAAGTATTTTATTTTTTTATTTTATTTGAGGTTACTGTGAATGGGGTAGTTTTCTTTATTTCTCTTTCAGTGAACTCATTACTGATGTACAGGAATATGTTTGATTTATGGGTGTTGATTTTATATCCTGCTACTTTGCTGAATTCATTAATTAGTTCTAGAAGTTTTTTGGTGGAAGTTTTTGTATATTCTAATTATAAAATCATGTCATTGGCAAATAATGATAGTTTGAGTTCTTCTTTACTTATTTGTATACCTTTAATTTCTTTCTTCTCTCTAATTGCTCTGGCTAGAGTTTCAAGGACAATGTCGAGTAAAAGTGGTGAAAGAGGGCATCCTTGTCTTCTTCCAGTTTTTAGAGGGAATGTTTTCAATTTTTCTCTGTTTAGAATGATGTTGGCCTTGGGTTTAGCATAAATGACTTTTACAATGTTGAAGTATGTTTCTACTATCCCTAGTTTTTCTAGTGTTTTGAACATGAAAGGGTGCTGTATTTTGTCAAATTTTTTTCTGTATCTATTAGGATGATCATATGATTCTTGTTTTTAATTCTATTGATATGGTGGATTACATTTATTGTTTTTTGTATGTTGTTCCAACCCTGCGTCCCTGGGATGAACCCCAATTGTTGTGGTGCACTATCTTTTTAATATATTTTGTATATGATCTGCCAGAATTTTATTGAGCATTTTTCCATTTGTTCATCAGGAATATTGGTCTGAAGTTTTGTTTCCTCAATGTGTGTTTGTCTGGTTTTGGTATCAGGGTGATATTAGCCTCATAGAATGAGTCTGGAAGGGTTTTCTCCTTTTCTATTTCATGGAATAATTTGAGGAACATTGGTGTTAATTCTTCTTTGAAGTTCTTGTAGAACTTGGCTAAGAATTAATCTGGTTCTAGGCTTCTCTTGGTTGGTAGACTTTTGATGGCGTTTTCTATTTCATTATTTGAAATTATTCTGTTCTAATCATGTGTGACCTTCTGATTCAGTTTAGGTGGGTTATATGTCTGTAGATATTTGTCAATGTCTTCAATATTTTCTATTTTATTGGAGTATAAATTTTCAAAATAATTTATAATTATTTTCTATATTTCAGTTGTGTCCATTGTGATATTTCCTTTTTCATCACGTATTTTAGTAATCTGGGTTTTCTCTTTTTCTCTTCATTAGTGTGGCTTAGTTAGGGTTTATCAATTTTATTGATTTTTTCAAAGAACCAACTTTTGGCAATTTTTTCAATTGTTTCTTTTGTTTCAGTTTCAATGATTTCAGCTCTGATTTTAATTATTTCCTGTCTTCTACTGTTTTTTGGTGTTGATTTGTTCTTTTTCTAGGACTTTGAGATGTAATATTAGGTCAATGATTTGTTGACTTTCTATTATTTTAATAAATGAGCTCAATGCAATGAACTTTCCTCTTTGTACAGCCTTCACAGTGTTCCAGAGATTTTGGTATGTTGTATCAGTATTCTCATTTACCTCTAAGTATTTTTTATTTCATCCTTGATTTCGTCTACTATCCATTCATCATTCAATAGAGTATTATTTAGTCTCCATGTGTAAGAGTAGTTTCTATTTTTTATTTTATCATTGATCTGATTAAGTCCATTATGATCTGATAGAATGCAGGGTATTATGCCCATTTTTTTTCTTTGTATTTACTAAGAGTTGCTTTGTGGCATAAGATATGGTCTATTTTAGAGAAGGATACATGTGCTGCTGAGAAAAAAGTGTATTTGCTCATTGATGGATGAAATATTCTATATGTGTCTGTTAAGTTTAAATTATTTAGTTCTATAGTTTCTCTATTTAGTTTTTGTTTAGAAGATCTGTCCAGTAGTGAGAGAGGTGTGTTAAAGTCACCCAGTATTATTGTGTTGTGGTCTATCTGATTCTTCAAATTGAGAAGGGGTTGTTTGACGTACATAGATGCTCCATTGTTTGGGGCATAAATATTTACAATTGTTATATCTTGCTGATGTATAATTCCCTTCAGTCGAATGAAATGACCTTCTATGTCCCTTCTGATTAACTTTGGCTTGAAGTCCACTTTATCTGATGTGAGGATGGAAGCCCCTGCTTGTTTATGCAGTTCATATGAATGATAAGCTTTTTCCCCATCCTTTCACCTGCAGTTTGTGAACGTCTTTTTCTATGAGGTGAGTCTCTCGGAGACAGCATACTGTTGGGTCTTGTTTTTTAATTCAATCTGCAAATCTATGTCTTTTGATTGATGACTTTAGGCCATTAACATTCAATGTTATTATTTAGATATGATTTGTATTCCTGGTCATTTTGGTTTATTTCTGGATTTTAATTTGATTTAGTTTCTCCTTTGACTATTCCTTTAGTATAGCTCCTCCCTCTGCCGGTTTTCACATTTTTTTTTTTTTTTCATTTCGTCCTCATGGAATATTTTGTTGAGAATGTTCTCTAGTGCAGGATTTCTAATTGTAAATTCTTTTAACTTTTGTTTATCATGGAAGGTTTTTATTTTGTCTTCACATCTGAAACTTAATTTTGCTGGATACAAAATTCTTGGTTGGCATCCATTTCTTTCAGAACTTGAAATATGTTGTTCTATTACCTCCTAGCTTTGAGGGCCTGGGTTGAGAAATCAATTGAGATCCAAATTGGTTTTCCCCTATATGTAATTTGCTTTTTTCTCTCATGGCCTT
Organism: Sciurus carolinensis; assembly: GCF_902686445.1. Taxonomy (NCBI): domain Eukaryota; kingdom Metazoa; phylum Chordata; class Mammalia; order Rodentia; family Sciuridae; genus Sciurus; species Sciurus carolinensis. Next base: position 36,989,442 of record NC_062213.1, read on the forward strand.
TAAGATTTTATCCTTATTCTGTATTTTAGTCATTCTCATTAGTATGTGTCTTGGTGTGCATCTGCTGTAATTTTTGTACATTTGGGGTCCTGTAGGCCTCCTGTATTTGATTTTTCCATTTCATTCTTTAGGTTTGGGAAATTTTTGGATATTATGTCTTTGCAAAGAGTGTACATTCCTTTGGTTTGTATCTCTGCTCCTTCATCTATTTCGATAAACTCTTAAATTTGATTTTTCATGTTATTCCATAATTCTTGAAAGTTCTTTTCATGAATTTTTACCATATTCTCTGCATGGTCAACTTTATTTTCAATATAAAATATTTTGTCTTCATTGCCTGAGGTTCTGTCTTCCAAATGGTCTAGTCTGTTGGTAATGCTTTCCATTGAATTTACAATTTGGTTCATTGATTCCTTCATTTCAAGGATTTCTGCTTGGTTCCCCTCTCCACCATCTCTAACTCTTTATTGATCTTTCACTTCCTGTGTTTTCTCTTTGCTTTCACTCTTTGTACTATCCTTTCCTTCACAGATCAGTTTAACTATGTACATTCTACACTCCTTCTCAGACATTTCTTTTACTGCATTGTCAGTGGATTCTCTTATTGGGGCATCTTGGTTTGTCTGGGGCACTTTGTTCCCTTATTTTTTTCATGTTGCTCTTGTGTTTTCCCATCTAGCTGTATGGATCTGGGGCAATACCAGTCTACCCTGTAGACCTGTATTGTCCCTGAAGATTTCCAGTATCCCACCTTGAAGAAGGAGACACATTCAGTGTAAATAAATACAACCTCAAATCTAATAGCTCCCACCAAGGTGTCCACTGCCTTCTGGCTATAAACAGCAATGATGAATTCAATCACTGTCCACCATATAAACAGAAAATTTGTCAAAAGGATTTACAATCTCGAGTAGTGGACAAAGAGAGAACATAAATAGTGCAGGACATGATGTTCATGAGGGAGAAAGAGAGAAGCCAGAAGCAAAAATCCTCAGGAAGAGTGGAAGAGGAACCAACAGTGATTGGTTGTTAGGTGGAGAAAAGGTAGAAAGGGAATCCAGGAAAACAGACAAGTGAGAGGAAGAATACATATAACAGAAAAAAAAATATATATATATATATATATATAAGTCTATACAGCAGAACTGCAAAATACCATGCATAGATCACTGTCCTCAACAAACTGATGCTCCAAATATGGTACAGAGGAGATGCCAGAGAAGAAAAAAAATAAAATAAATCTCGCTGGAAAATGGAACACTGTCTCTGCTGGCATCCGAAAGCTTCTCAGCCCTGCCTCTGACTTCTCACAAGATTGCCTGACCCAGACCGGCCCTGGTAGACCCAGTCACTATCCCACCAATCTGGGCCTCAGATGTCCTGGGTTTGGCCATGTTGCAGTCCCAAGATCTTAATGCCATTGGAATTTGGAGAGAGAGCACCAGGGATGAGAATTTCCTGAGAAACAGTAGCTACATGGCGGCCACCAGCACTCCCAGGAGGAAGACCCCAGGCACAGCCAAACCCACAGGCACCCTGACACTAAACCTCTAAGTCCTGTCTGGTGTCCCCAGAAGGGGCAGTTGTGCCCCAAGATGGCGGTGATAGCAAATCCACCAGCATCCCAAACCCCAGGCTCTGGCTAGTGTCTCACAATGGATGCAGCCTGGCAGTGGACCTCTGGGCAGTGGTGGAAGTGGGAGTGGTGGGGGTCAGTGGCAACTGGCAGGGGGTCAGCAGCAGCTGCAGTCGTTGGTGGCACTGGCAGCAGGTAGGGGGGTCAGCGACGGCACCAGAGAGAAGAACTCCAGGTGACCTACTGGGAGCAGCAGTGGCTTTGGCAGTAGCAGCGTTGGTGGCAGCAGTGTAGACGGCAGCGGTGTCCAGAGAAAAGACCTCTGGGTGTCCACAGTGGGGGGTGGGCAGCAGTGGCACCAGGAGAAAACACTGCTGGGCGTCTGTGGCAGTGACCTCCTGTCTTTTCATCTGTCTAGTCACCATTCTTATTTTTCTCCTCTGTGACAGGCCTGTCTGATCTGTGGCTCATTTTTCTATTGCCTTATCTTTTTATGACAGATTGGTAGCGTTTCCGTATATAATCAGCGTACTGGTCTCTTGCTCATTTTACATGTGGCGCGCTCATCTCAGATACTGGCTTATCTTTTTGATTTCTTTCTACCGTTAGCACTTTTGTGCCTTAAGAACTCCTTTCCCATTTCGAGGTCAGAAGAAGTTCTCTTGCATTTCCCTCTCGAAGTTTAAGCCCCCTGCTTTTCACAACTAAATCCTTAATCCCTCTGGAATTGATCTTTGGGTAAATCGTTCCAACCTCTATGAGAGCTCTGTTACCTTTTAACAGCGGAGTGAATGAGAAAAATCAAGGAAGAAAAGTTATCTGCAGAAGATTTGGGAAGATGGCTTACTCTCCCCTTAGGTAGCCTTGAATGGATGGTGTAATGATATTCTCGCATCATCGATTTTTTAAATGTCGGAGCGTCACATGTTAGAAAGTCAAAAACAACCCTGCCCCAAAGGCAGTGGATCCACTCTCAGCATTTGAACTCTGACTTAGGTCATTTGAACATGTTATTTGATTTTTTTAAAAGAAGTACAAATTCAAAATGCCAGTTTTAAAAGTATTCAGAAAACAGGTTCTGCATTTGGAGAGCAATGCAGTTTAGACAGGAAGTCAAGCTACCTGGGTTTAAGCCTCGATCTGTCATTACCTGGTTGAAAAACCTTTCTGTATCGGTTAGGATTATATTCAGTGGACTATAACCCTAACTACAGTGGCTTAACCATATAGTTTATTTTTTCTCAAATAACATCCCCAGAAAAGGTAAGGCTGGCCCAGTGTGGAGACTCCTTTCAGTTTAGCTTTACAGCACGTGGATTTTGTCTTTGTGCTTTTGTTTTTTTGTTTTTGTGACTGTAAGAGCCCTTCTTCTGGCACTGTATCGGCATGTCAGGCATGAAGAAGAGGAGCAAAGAACAAAGAGTGAATGCCAAGTTCCTTTTACAGAGCCTTCCCCGGAGTCCAACCTAGTAACCTGTATTTACATCTCTGGAGTCAAAACTCTTTCACCTGCCCATCATTCTCAGCGGCAGTTTTAGCATGGAAAATTCCAGCCCTGAACAACATTAAGGTTCTGGAAGGAAAAAGGACAGACTGAACATTGGAGAGGTAACTGGCAGTACCTGTCCCACTGTCTAAGCTTCCAGCAGGGATGCCTGTCCACCCATGGAAGGGTTGTTTGGTTGACAAAATGGAAGATCAAATGCAAGAGTACTTTATACACTATAAAATGCATTTCATAATCAGAGTAGAAATGTTCTGAACTAGAGAGCAAATTCAATGATAATGGTAAGTTCTACTGGATCCCTTGGGTAATCAGTATCTATTGAACCTTGGTTCCTTCTCTTTCAGACATCTTCCTATAACCAAGTATTAACATCTTTGTGGATACACATGCTCAAATATCAGTCTTCAGAATATTGTGGAGCATTGTTGTGGTGGACATTTGCTGATCCTTTCCCCCTTTTCCATTCTTTAAAGACCCTTGAATGTTTTTCCATGTGATTTCTGTTTATATTAACTCTACCTTTACCTCCAAGGATAAGCCTGGAATAGTTTAAGCAGTTCAACATTCTAGACCCCGAAGAATAGTGATTGATTCAGTGATGGGCTCCCTGAGTGACCTCAGAACTTTGTTGTGACTGCCATGAGTCTGACATCCTCTTGGATGATATATCTATCTATATCTGTATCTATAACTATATCCGTATCTATACAATCGTAAAGCACTGCAGCCATTTTTTGTACCAAGTGGTCTAAGGGTGAAGTCAATCCACAGAGAATACCTATATTGTGAAAACTACAGAAGATCAAATGACATAGCAAATTTTTGGTTTCCCAAAGTAACCCTATTTCTTCTGTTTTGTTTTATTTTTTTTCCTGGCTCAATGAGCCAGAATATATCCTTGTTTTGTTCTTTATATAAGTGAATTTGAATTGTGTTTTCTGTTACATGTAACCAAAGGATTTCTAAATGATAGTTTCTATATCTTTTCCAGAATATCATAGTATTCTATTCTATTTATTATTTTAAATAAATTATATGTTTAGATAATATTTTAACATTATATATGCCCATTATGTATATATGAATATACATGCATATGTGTGAGTATATATATATACATATATATATTTATATGTGTGTGTGAGTATATATTTATATATATATTCTGAAATTTAAAGTCCTTTCTGAATTAAGACTGAAAGATCTGAATGAATGTGACTAAAAATGCTTATTTCTCCCAGTCATCAATGGTCTGCCTAGCATCTCTCCAGAGCACTTCAGACTGTGAAATGCTGGGTCCTGATTCCTGTCCTGTTGAGGACTGTGCTTCTTACTCCAGTGGTACAAGGCTCACCCTTGAGTCCTTTGAGCCAAAGACCAGTAGGGCTGAGATAAGTCAGTGTGATTGTAGGTGCATTGCCTGTTTCCTATTTGCAGAGGCAGCTACAGTAGAAATAAAAGTATCAGCCTTACCTAAATGTTTTCGTGAGTTGCCAGCTGTTCTAGTAAGGCATTCACTAACCATGAGTAATCTCAGTTGCAGGGCTGTTGACCTGCTGGTGGTAAAATCTGTCGTAACCCGAGGAAGGCTTGGAGGTCTGGGGCGCTGTGTGACTGTGTACCGTGAGTTACTTTTTATTCTCTTAAAATGCCTGGGTTTTAGATTGTATCAATTATGATTGAAAATGCAAAGATGTTGTGTCCTGGCTAGGCTGTGTGTTCATGCTTGTATAGAACATAAGCAATAGATAATACTGACATACCCGTCTTGAAAGCTTTGCCATGGAGTATTCCTTTCCCTCTGTACCTCTTGGGAATTTGTATTCCAAAGAAAGCTCTACACCCTTTCTAATAATTAGAAATATTCCTGGTCTCTTCTATGGCAACTGATTAAATGGAAACCTTATTTAAGTATCAACGAGATTTGCTAAAATAAAACAAGAGATATGATAATGAAATAAAAACCTGACTCGTTGCTTCCTGGAAAAAATGGGTAGTGTGTGCTTCCCCTTGCTTTCCAAATCTACTCATTTGGGATGGGAAATTGAAGAGAATATTGTGCAGCAAGGAGATGGGATGTTTTCTAATTCAGAGAAGGTTCTTTTGAAAATCTATTATAGTATAATTAGGGCAGCAGCAACAGCAATAGCGAATTTCCTGTTGAGCTAGTAACATTATAACTTTCCTAATTTGTTGCTATGAGTCTCCAAAGTCATCTCATTGAACATTTGGGAAATTGGTTTTTTAGGAAGGGACATCTATTGATGTATCAATTTCTTGGAAATTTTTCAAAATAAACTAATGACCTCAGATAAGAGCCAGCCAAGGTTTGTCGAGGAAGCAGTATGGCTTAGGCCTGGGGAATGCTTTTTGTGCTTCTTGGAAACAAAGCATACCTATAAATCTAATATTTTCTTGGCTAACTAATTTTATATGAGGAACAAATGACAAAAATAAGATAAATGGGAGCGAAAACGAAACCTTTTCTTTTTTTTTTTTTTGTATTTTGCTGCCTTTGCAGGGAAAGCAGCTAAACTGATGTAACATGAAACTCAAATGCACGTAGCTCTTCATGCTACTTCCGTTTTTCCTGTTTGGCCTCCATGGTTTAATTAACTATTACACGAGCAACACGGCTCATCTGGATATAACAAGAAAGTAAAAGCAAAAACTCTTTATTCCACATCTAAAAGGCCAGTCCTTTTCATGACATCTAAAGAATAGTAATAAAATGTTTGAAGTCATGTTAATGAAAATTAACATTTTTTTCCCCTGGTGTCACCGAGAATCCTTTTGCTTTTCTTCTGGACAGAAGGCCAGGACAGAACTAGATGTATAAATGGGCTAAGATCAGGCCGCCTGAGAAGTGCCTTGTTCTGGGGAACTTGGTTGGACTGCCCATGGATATTATAACTGAGATATGGCAGTAGCCACCAGACCTTTCTGACATCAAACTAAACCATAAGAGGTCAATACATGTCCTTGTTAAAGACAGAGAAGCTGGAGTGAGATCCAACGTGAGAAGCCCTCCCCTTCCATGTGGAGACTCATAGATGGTGTTGCCTCCTGCCATTCCTGCCCCTCCTCCAGCCTCCAGGCTCCCCTTCTATGCCAGGGACCACAGGGACCCATGATTCCTTGCTGTAGATTCCTCTCTAGAGTGAGCCCCAAAGAAACTCTGTTTCACCTCTGGTTTATGGGGAGCAAGAAGAAGTCACAGGAGTTCACGGTGCACATTCATAGCATCTGCCAGATGTAAAGAGGACAGCGTCCTGTTAATGGTTCTTATTACTCCTGTGGCACAAGATTCACCGCTGAGTCCTTTGAGCCAAAGACCAATAGGGCTGAGATAAGTCAGAATTCTTGTAGGTGCATTTCTTTAAGCTCTTGGAACAGGGAAGAAGCCGCTCCTGGGTTGGTGGGTGCTGGCGGGAGAGAGCAGTGGACAGGCGGGAAGAGGATGCCTTCTAGAGCAGAGGTTAGTCTCCTAACCAGGACTTTCCAAGAGAATGGCGTAAGTCAGCAAATACCCCAAATTTCCTGGGCTTTGTGGAATTTTATGCAAGAAATCCAAACACTCTAGTAAAAATAGCCTAGAGGCAAAGAACCAGCTAACAAGAGATGGAAGGATATATGTAAAGTCACGTTAATGTGAAGTATATGAATTGACCCCAGGCTTATGATTATTACTGATGTCCTGTTGCTTGAGTGTCTCTAGCTTCTCCATTTCAGGATGTTACATTGGAATTATATTTTTCTGTAGTTTTCTGCATTTATAAATTCTTTCCTCCTCCTCTTAAAAATAATGACTGTTTTAATCCTCTTAGCCCGAGAGCTCCCTACACTTTATTTTTAATGTCTCATAAATGCTTCTCTGTCACGAAACACCCATTTGTCAACAGCATACCTTTCATTCAGGAGAGAGATTATCTCAGAGACTGAGAACATAAGATGCCAAATATCCAGGGGATGATTAAAGTCTGCTTCCAAATGTTTTCAAATGTAGACATGGAGACAAATACTGATCATCCAAGTAATTGATTTTCTGTCAACTATTTTCCACTTGATCATGCTTTTAATGACAAAAACTAATAAATTCTACAAAGAAAAAACGAACACAAACTGCCTTTCTATTAAAATACAGTAAAAGAAGAGAAAGAGGTTGTTAATTTCCCAGAAATTTTGCAACATGTTCTTTTAATGTTATATTGGCACAGAATGTAGTTTGTAGGGGATTAATGGTGACTTTAATTGACCTACTGTCTGGAGGAGAATGATAGGGCATGGTACGACCTCAGGATATCAGATTGTGTTCCTAGAAATATAATTCATTCACATACTTCAACAAATATCAGTTGAGCACTTGCTTGTGACAGGCACTGTGGTAGATGATGGGGAGATTCACGGGGAACAGGAGGGAGAGGTGGGGAGGGATGATAATCAAAGTATCACACAAATATGTTTTATAAACATGCTAAGTACTCAGATGGGAAAAAACAACAACATAAAATAACAGGAATTATCTGTAGGCTCATCAGGGATCAGGGAAGTCTTCCTTCAAGAATTCAGAAGGGGTTAGAGATGGGTAAAGGCCCTGAGTTAAACAGAAGGAGCATGGAGCTTACTAGGTTGGAAATGCAAGCCAGAGATGCTGGAAAGCAACAGGTCATGATAAGAAAGAAAGCTGAAGAAGTAGCAGGGACCAGATCATGAGGCTTGGTAGAGAATGAATGAATGAATGAACAAATCTCAGTAGCTGATAATAAGGGATAACTCCTCTGTCTCCTGTCATTGGTGTTAAAATAAAAGGAGTTTGCAGTTATTCGATGACTGCTGTTATACCTCTGGAGAAGGTATTCATTCATTCAGCCAATAAACACAAGACAAAATCCCTATAAATTCTAGTAGGCAGATAGTATGCCAATAAGCAAATGTTTTATAGTAAATTTTTATTTATGAATAAGTAGTAAATGGAATTTAAGTATACCTTGGACTGTGTCCAAGTGTGGTTATTCTGTTGAGTGAAATAAAGTTATGTGTCCTAACAGTCCTGGGATGAAGCTCAGGACAGACATCCTTCATAGCACTCCATTCTCAATAAGAGACTTTGGAGAAATGCCAAGAGAGGAAAATAAGAGAGGGAAACTGTGCAGAGATCAATTTATTCTTGATTCTGTGGTTCTGGTGATGCCACTGTTCCCTCTGCCTCTCTCTGGAGTTGTGGGGAACAGGGAAAGGATGAGGGGAGCAACATATGTATTTAGAGCAAATAACTGAGTCTAATACTGACTGAGAAGGATCTGAGAGTCAGAGTATTCCTGTTTCTTATAACAAGATGAGCTTGGTACACCTTATGAGACACTTGATGTAGTTCATACACCGTGCACATTGACCATCTCTAAGAAAGGCTCACATCTTACATGCAATGCACACCTTTAAGGAGAGTACTCCTTTTCCACATTCCCCAAAGCTGGTATCTGTTGGTGCTTCTTAAAATCATCAGTAACTTCCCACAGATAATAGTAAATCCCTGGAACCTTGATGGAGGTTTACGGTTGGGTCTGTGTTCTCTGAACATCTGTTTGAAGACCTCTTCATGGCAAAGTTTGCAAATCTGCATAGAAAGTATAGAAAGTGTTAATGCTGTTGATGAGATTAAGCAGGGCACCTGTGAGGGTCACCTTCATGCCTTGGTTGCAAAAGTCAGAGGGTTTGATATAAGTAGTTCATTATATCAAAGGGAAGCAAAAAGAATTATCTGTTTTAATCTTTAGGAACTTCTTTCTGACCTTCACTGTGTATGAATGAAAATGATTGTCTCTCTACCTTCTGTCTTAGTTTGTTCCAGCTACTCTAATGAAATGCTATTAATAGAATGTCTTATAAACTACTGCAGTTTATTTCTTACAGTTCTAGATGCTGAGAAGTCCAACATTAATATTCTGGCAGATTCAATGGCAGGTGAGGGGCTGTCTCCTGGTTCATAGATGGTGCTTCCTGGCTATGTCCTCACATGGTGAGAGGGTGAATGAGCTCTCTTGATAAGGGCACGGAATCTCATTCATGAGGTCTCTGTCCTCATGATCTAATCACTTCTCAAAGGCTCCATGTATTTCCTAATCTCACTGCCTTGGGGTTTAGGATTTCAAAGAACAAATTTGGGGGAAAACAAACCTTCCAACCAGAGCCTACGCTCAGAGTCTCAGTCGGGAGGAGTGATGGAAATGTTGGTCATGTGCTCCTTTACTATAAGCTTTCTCAGTGTGGTGCTATTTTCATTTTAGACCAGATTATTCTGTTGCAAGGTGCTGTTCAGTGCAATGTAGGATGCTTAGCAGCTTCCCAGTGCTAGTAATATATGACCCCAGTCATGACAATAGTCTCGACATTGCCAAATATCTCCTGGGAGGTACAAAATCACCCTCCGTTAAGAACCACTGCCTCAGTACGTCATAATCAATGACTCATGGTAATGAATTTTAGCTTTTTATTATAGTTTTCTTGCCAATGTGTCCAATTCTAAATATATAGCCTTCAGTTTAATAGGATGGTGTCTTCACAGTTCCATAGTTCTTATATCATAATTAAAAATACTATTATGAAATATATCAAAATAGATTCTACTGTTATTATAACTGAAAAGAACAAATAAAAACTATGATGAAACCAGTATTAGAAGACTAAATAATTAGATATTTACTTAACCAAATATATGAAATCCTAACATGATAATAGTGAGTTTTCCTGGGGGTTATACACTTTGAGAGCCTTAGTTCATTTGTTAAAACCTTCTATAGTTTTGCCCTCAAAGTTGAAAACTTACATAGTGATTTCAACTGTTTTTTAAATGTTACATTTGCAAGAATCTTAATGCTACCAAGGACTCCAACTCAGTCAGCTTCAAGAATTAATAGTGTTTTGGTGACACATAGGAACTTAAATGAGGCACATTTAATGAGATCAATTATAGTTTTATAGGAAACTGGGAACAACAGAGAGTGGGAAAAAGTGCTGCTCTTGTGTCTTTTGGTGACGATACTTGACATTTTAGTTTAAGTTATTATAATAATATATTGGTTTAATGTTCCCTTAATATCTGTGGTTTAATCAAAGTTTCTGAAAATGGAAAGAATGTATTCTCTCCATCACTGTAAAGTTAAGGAATGACATTTCAAAATCACTTTCATCATACATGATTAGATCTTCCAAAGTGGTATTTTACTATGCTGTGGTGCCCTGGAAGGCTTAAGGTTGGGTAAGTTTACTAGACATATGACTAATATATGACACTATTAAGAAAACTATTTTTTAAATTCCTTTTTACTGTTATTATTTCTCTCACTTAAGGGCCTCCTGCCTCAAAGTGTTGCCTATAGTTCAAATGAAGCCAATATTATTTGTAAAATAGAGCTTTCTTTTGTGTCACTGATATGTTCAGGAATATTTAAGGATCTTTCTCTCTTTTTCCTACAAAGCTTTGAAAGCTCTAGACTAGAGCTTCTCAAACTCTGTGGGAAGGACTAGTCTTGCTATTATTTTTTTTTTAATTTCCAGTTTGTCACAAGTCAGTTCCTGTCTTCCTGTCTAGAACTTGTACTTAAACCCTGCCACATGGAATCTGACAGCAAAGTTCAATGATATTCAAGACATTCTGCATCCCATTCATGAGGCAAGTGCTGCTGACCACAGATTTGGACATTGCAGTAATGCCCAACTGCTGTCAATGTTTCTAGACTGTTACCTGCACTTGTCTGGTTGCAATCTGATGAGACTGGTCTTTGGACCCTACAGGAACCGGCACTGTCCTAGATTCTGAGCTCCATAAGGACAGAACCCAGGTCTGCTCCTGTTCATTATCATAAACCCAGCACCTGGCACTGTCTGTCCCATCGTAAACACATTAGGTACACGTAGAACCGATCATTCCATAGGTAAAAGCACCTGCCTCCAAAGTGGCTTGGATCAGAGCTTGATCACACTTTAGCATCCACAGGATTACCATGCCTCAACTACAACAGAAAATAGAAATGATACTCTCAGACTAATTTATTTTAAAAACCTATACTTTTTAGTGTAAAATCTACTAACATAAGACATAGTTCTTACCCCTAGTGCTGGCACTGGCATGACTTTTATAAGGGAAGATCACTTGATTAATAATTTAATTTTCTTTCACTAGGAGAGTCGCAAAAATCCACTTAATTCAGGTTCACCTGTTCAAGCAAAATAAGAGGAACTTAAAGGAAATCTAAAACAATGAGCCATTAAATAGCAATATTGAGAGAAACATGTTACCAATGCAATCACCTCCCCCCAAAAAACCCTATATTTATATTTAATACCAAAATAGCTTCCTTTGATGCTACTCTTGAAACTGTTGAACAGTCTAAAAGTGTATTTCTGAAAATAAGAATCATATGGAGTTAGTTTAGCATCTACCACTGTCATTTCTACTAGGAAAACACCTGAGACACGAGTAACATTTTTCAAAATTTAAAATGTAAGCAATTCAGAATAAGCTACTTGACAATTCTATGTGAACTTGTATTTCTAACCTTCAGTAGTTCAAGAGTACTTTTCTGAAGTGGTGAGAGGTTGAAGCTGAATGCTCAGTTTTTCATTGACTATTTCATTATATCTAAAGTTAATAGCCAAGAAAAACAAAGACAGTCACTATATGTTTTTCCCACCCTTATTAGCCACTTACTTTTCCATGGAACATTTGTTATTTCTGGGAAACATATGGCATATGACCAGAACCATAATTAGTAACAGTTTGATGTTATAGGAATTCAAAATTTAGCCATTTCCAGCTTCATTAGATCTGTAACTTCCTTTTATATATAAAAGCAAGTAGAGCCCCTAACCGTGCATTCTGGAGTCAGCTTTTTTTCTCCTTTACCAATTGCAGTCTTTGCTTATTTGGATGGAGAGGTGTTTGAAGACTTTTAAGAGTTGGCAGAGAATCCTCAGACTTTCCAACAGGAGATTTTCTACTGAGTTCTCATACATGTTCCAGCTAGGGGACACAGAATAATCACTTTTGCATTGTTTTGGAAACCATTGGTTGCCGAGGCTAATTATGCAAAGAAGTAAAGTGAAGCATCTCATCCATATGCAGATGTAGTTTCCCCCATGTTACTAAAGCAGTTATTAAGGATTGGAAATGCAAGATTGCTTAGCAACAAACATAATAGTATTTGCTCTTTTGAGCAGCAGCAGTCATAAGTGATATGTCTTATAAATGTCCTGGTGGGTATTTTCCTTTTACTTTCCAATGAACATTACTTGTACCCATTGCCATAGGATTAAACAAAGAGCTTTTATTATGGCTTCAGGGCATGGGTTTAGGTGTACTCCCTGAAGTACAGAGATCAGACCTGAAGCCTGGCATTAGCCCAATCTAGAACCAATAGGATATGAGGCTGTAGCGAAGGATAAATAGTTAAGAATTCCTACAGCTCTCATGACCTGTGTAAGTTTCTAGTTTTCACTGCTGGTAAGTCTATTTGGTGGCAATGTTACCTCCGTGAGATGCAGGAACTCGCTGTAATATTGCTCAGGCTTTTTGTTCTTTTGGCTCTAGGACTTCAGGATGCAACTAGATTCCACATACTAACCAAAAGGGAACAGAATTCCCATTTCACTCTAATGAAAAGGCAATGCTTTGGTTACTAAGGGTGCTAGCACTCCCTTGTCATTTATACTTCACTGTGTGTGTGGAGAACAAGTGAGCATCTGGGAGAATTTGCTCTGGGTGCTCTTCTACCCCCGCCATCCTTTCTTCTCTAAATTAGACTAACCTCAGTACAGCTGAGAATCCTGGTTTTCCTCTGCTATTTTCCTATTCTCAGCTTCCATAATCATCCATCCTAACTTGATCTCTTACATCCTAGTCTGCCCTGGGAAGAGCAAAGAATACCCAGATCTAGGACTGTCTGGTAAGAAAGACTGTCTCTAAAGAGGCTTCAACAGTTTTCAGAGGAAAGAGGGCCCAGCTTTCCCTCAGAACAATGACAGGGGAAGAATCAGTCTACCACAGAAACAGTCATTCATCCTGGAGGGGAGAGATGTCCTACTTGGGACTGTCACCCAGTGATTGATGCCTGCCTGACCCCAAGACACGTGGCTGTGCTTTAGGGATTCGTGTCAGTGAGCAGAAGGAGTACTTCGTCTTCACAGGGTACTGTCCTGAATGTGTACATCTTCCTCACAGCTTCAGTTTCCGGTGCTTTCCACATCCTTGGCTTTATTTTTGCTTTATTGTGTCCTAGAATCACTAATTAATTGTGGGCCCAGTTCCTTCTGTGCACTTGCTAATTGGATGATTTGAAAAATTGCTCCATGCTGGCTTCAATAACACATAGAGAATTCAAAGGCTGAGAGGTGCTGAGAAAGTCAGAGACCATAATGGTTGTGAAAATCCAGCAAAAGTCACCCGAGATAGCTGTTACCCTAGTAACCAGGGGAGACAGAGCACTTGGGGCAGAGGGGTTAGAAAAAAAATATTCATAAGGAAGTGCCAAAAAGGTCAGGATCTGCAAGATAGCCTATTCTTGAGAACGTCTGTGGGAAGGAAGTTCTGTCTGGTTCACTGGCTATAGAGCCCTCGGTAGCTGGTGCTCCTGTTGGGAAAGGGGGTTTCCCTCAACCCAGGGTGAAGGACCAGGACTTTAGTGTTTGGCATGCTGAGATCTGTCTCTGGACTCATTTATTAGCTGTGGTGCTTGGAACAAATGACTTAAACTCTCTGAACATCCAGTAGTTCATGTGTGAAATGACAAACAACAGTAGTTGTGTCATGAAGGTTTGGTAAGGGAAAAGTTGGTTAGATCACGTTGAATGGAATCGAGCTGGTTAGAGTGTCTAGACCACTTCCTGGCACACAGCAAACTCTTAGTACTGGTTAGCCATTTTATTGTGCAAGTATTATTTATTTTTGTTGATTTTTGTGATGCAATAATAAAACATTAACATAGGTAATTACTTAGCCTGGCACGACTCGGGATTCAACACATGTTGTAGGAAAGTCATTGTTCCTGTCCCTTCCTCTACGTGCTCTTTCTGGACAGTTTGCTTTCTCCCCTTACCATGCTCCCTCCTGTATTTGGGAGAGAAGGAATATTAAAAAAAATTGGATAGGAAGAGTGCAGCTGTTTGGTGGGACCTTGGGTTGCTGGGCTATCATGGAAGTGTGGGAAATGCTGAGAGGCCACTAGACTGAAGCTGGCCAAGTAACCCCTGGAAACCATTCCCAATGTGTTTTTGATCATCCTGGGCTGCTACTTACTTGGCATTTAGACATAGGTGATTTGCAGCTTCAGATTCTAGAGTTTTTCCCCTATTGAAATGTAAACCTTCAGCATGGCTAGGATTTTTGTTTTTTATGTTCACTGTGAAGCCCCTAATGTCTAGTTATGGCCGTCAGCTCCACTTTTGGGCTGAACCTCCTGAATGTCCTCACACTAGCCTACAAATCCCCCATAATCTCCCTCACCCTGTGTTACCTCTCTGATTTTTATCTCCTCCTACTCTCTTACATAATCAGGAAGATAAAGCTGTAGGCATCAGAAAGACTCATTCAGCAGCAATAATGTTATAGGAAGATTTAGAATCAGTAAAAGTTGGGGTTTAAATTCTAGTTGTACTATTCATTGGGGCGCTACTGGGCCAATCGTGGGACCTCTCTAGGCGTAAGCCTCCAAATTGAAAAAGGATTGGACCAGGGTGCTTCTAGTTGTAGATCTAATGGCAGTGTGGCTATTGATTCATCCATTCGGAAACATTTCTACAAATTTTTGGTCCCTGGTGTGAAATTGTAAATCTTAACCTGGTGAATCATAGGGTAACAGCTGCTTTCCCACCCTCAAGGCTTTTGCAAAGAAGGAGGAAAGAGGCTGACATCATGTCCATCCTTCCTAACTCCAGGTCATTTCCAAAAAACAGCGCTTCCCAGTGTTAATCACTGAGTCTATCTCCATGATTTTTACCATTCTGCATTCTGTGTATACTACTTTTTAGCTAATATCTTCTTTTAAACCACCTCCCCTTTACATTTTAACTTACACTTGCTCCAAGCAGTAATGGCTGTGAAATTGCAGGTTGGACATGCCAGCTATTTTTTTGTAATGCACATTAAAATAAATACATAGCTACAATCTGCCAGAATTATGTGTAACCCAAAATGGCCTTGAGGGGCACTCATGGGACACATTCCACATTTTGGGAAGTACCCCCATGAAGTTGAATAGCTGAACATTGTGCACAGGACCCTGGGAACTCCATTGCCATTGGTATCCTTTTCCTTGGGAGGAAAGGAAAAGCCATCCTTCTCAAAGAAAGTACTGAGGGTCCCATTCTAAAGCACTGGGATTATCAACTTTGGGGGGGTTGTTGGAATGAGGTATGGAAGTGACTAAGCCTTCTTTTTTGAGGGAGATGACAAAGAGAGTTGGAAGAAAGAAAGGCATTTTTTTTTTTTTTTTTTTTTTAAGAAAGGCATTTTGCTGGCTGCAAAAATAAGAATCAATGGTAGAGGGAAGGGCTGGAGAGAAAGAGCAAGTAATTGAGTGAGAGAAAGTAGATGAACAAGAAGAGGAGTGGTGGGGGGGAAATGTTGGGGAGAAATGCATTTGCTCAAAGAAGCAGAGCATTAAGTGGGAGGCAAGAAACTTTCTGGATGTCCTCAAGTCTTCCTCCTCTTGGACCTTTTGACTCTTTTCACTTATAAGAACTTGCAATTTTCTTAAGTGTCACTTATAATCAGGGAAGGCTGATTAGATGCCCCAAGGGCTCAGCTTGACTGTCCAGGGGGATGGTATTCTCAATAAATTTCTTGCTCATGGGCTCATTCTCAGGTTAGCCCCTGCCTGACACAGACATGGCTTTGGCATGAGAGATAGATTTAGCACTACCAGACAGAAAGAGTTAATAATGCTTCTTTATTTCTTCTAGCATCCTTTCACACTTAATAAAGAAAGGGAAAGATCTTAGCCTTTATCATAATACAGATCTTATTGACTCAGACCCACACATCCTCAGTGGTCAATATTTAAAGAGTAAATACTTAGAAAAAAATCTGAATTCCAGAGGATTAAAATATCTGTTTGGGAACATCTCTCCTGGCACATAGCTGAACTTACTGTCTGCACATGGTCACAGCTCTGTTGAGGAGGATCATGTTGGGGTCTGACCTGCATTGCATTTTGCCCTTGTAGGAGCAAATACATTCTAACATCATAGGTTATTGATTAGGGGTAGGGAGATATGTTAGGGGCCAATTCACCTTTGCAAAGGTCTATCAAGAAAAAATGTCTGCATTGTTTTGTATCGTTCCAGATACATGTAAAAATAGTGCCCACGTAGAGGGAGTGCTGTATGGTTTCCATACTTTTCAAAGGAGGACAGGAACTGGGAGGCTCTGAGCAGGCTGAGTATGGTCTATACATCAGAGAGAACAGATTCGACCAAAAGACAAGAAGCTCTTTGTTAAGCTGTGCCAAGAATATTATTGATTACCCTTTCCCATGATGAATGTAGGAAAACCTCAAGAATTAAATTGCATTCAAAGCACATGAAATGCAGTCCCATGTACTGTTCTTCCAAAACCTCAACTAGGATATTTATAATAAGGTTTTGTTTTTTCCCAGATTTGAGAGAACACTCATCTGAAATTACATTTTCAGGTCAATTTCTGCCAGATGTTCGTCAAATAAATTACAAATACTCTTCTTTAGTCAGAGCATTGTCCCTTGAAGAGCCCTTTTTTGTTTAACTATTTATGATCACTTTTCCATATTGTTCTTAAGTTCACTTAGAGGCAGACCCAGGGCTAAAATTATTTCTCCAAACCTTTGCACCCCAGCCCCCTCCTTTGATTTTTCAGAATTTTCAAAACCATGCCGAGGCTTTGACCAAAGCAAACATCTCTTTGGAGCCCACGGATCTCAGCAGCACCAGTGTGGCTGGCCACTTCCAGAAGAAAATTCATGGCATGTTATGCTCCACTGAATTAACATAAATAGAAGAACCCGCCTCCCTACCCTTGGCGAGTTCCTGGGATGATTCAAATGAAGTAAAAACTTAGATCATGGGACCAGAAGAAACCAGAGTCTTCGATTCACTTTCTTTTATATAATTTTGGTCCTTGCTTGTTTGTTTCACATGAATTTTATGTGAACAAAATGACTCTGGTGCATATACATTAAAACCAAACCAAAATCTAACAGCCTCCCCTCAGATGAAACAGACCATGGGGAAAGGTCTGTTCTGTCCATCCTCTGAAAAACTCATGTCTAGTGCTGCTTGTTAGTTGCAGGGGAAAATCATCTTCTCTAGATCTAAACCACTGAAAATTTTTAAGTTTATGCAGTGAGTTGGGGGAGGAGCACAGGAAGCTGAGTTGAAAAGATGACGACATCTAATTCAGTCTTCTCTTCTGGTGCAGTAGCATTATGCCCATGCTGATAGCTGGTTGTATTTTCTGTTTTTAATTTCCTCAATTTTCAAACTGTAGAATAACATATTATGGTGTCTGTTTCCTAGAAACAGAAAACACAAGTAAATATTTGAGAAATTAGATACAGAGAAATTTGGTCTGAAGCTTGTCAAAAAGATGCATGAAATCGAGCCCCAATAAAAAAGACTTGTTCTTCCTTGCATCTGGTTTATCATGTTTTGATGAAATTATTCTTTGTGGCCCCCTCATGAATAGTTTCATAACTAATGCAATAAGTGGTCACTGCACAGACATGGCACTTAAAAATTAGAATACATGTGTAGATTTTAGCTTAAGTCTTTCATTTACACAGCATTTTATGAGTCTATGTTATTGCAAATAATCTTTGAGGGTGCCGGAGGCAGGAGTTCAGATGGAAGCCTCAGCCTCCATCCTGACCCCTCTCTTCCCTTGTTGTCTCTGGCTGCCGAAGGCAGGACTGCCAGGCAAGCATGCTGTATTAGTTTCCCGAAGCTTCTGTGGCAATTTACTACAAATTTAGTGGCCTGAAACAATGCCACTTATTAGAGTACAGTTCTGACAGAGTCTAAAGGGAAGGTCTCAGCAAGGCTGTGCTCTAGGGCTTTGAGAGGGAATTCGTTCCTTCTAGAGGCTGCCGGCCTTTCTCAGCTCATAGGCCCTTCCTCCTACCACTCCAGCCTCTGGCTTCCACCATCACACCTCTTACTCATGGTTCTGAACCTCCCACCTCCCTCTTGTGATTACAAGACCCATCCAGTTCCTCCAGGACAATCTTCCATCCTCAGACCCTTAACCGAATCCAATCTGTAAAGTCTTTCTACTGTGTAAGGTAATGAATTCCCAGGTTCTGAGGACTAGGAGGTAGACATTTTTGGAAGTCTTTCACTATGTCAAATCTCCAGCTTCACATTTTCAAGCTTCATCTTACACACACCCACTATCCCCTATACACACACACACACACACACACACACATACACAGGAGGATCTACCCAGGTAAGGGCTCACTCAGGTCTGGAAGTGGCTCAGACCAATTGAAAAGGAAATTCTGGGATACCAGCTACCTGGAGGGTGGTTAGGTTTAAGAGAAGAATAGAACAAGCTCAAGGAGAGTCCCATGCCATTGACTTTGGGACTCCTTGATTCCTGAGGAGAAGTACAACCAAAGCAAGGCCAGAGTAGGGCCCTCTGAAGCTGGGTGCCCAGAACAAGCTCCAGGTGCTGGAGGTTACACTGAGTTTTATAGATAGGCAACATAATCATAATTGCCTAGAGATGAACTACCTTCGAAGGAGAATCAACTACCTCTTCTAAAGGAAATAGCAGAGATGCAGTGCCAGGGGAAGGGGGACCAGGGTTACATCTCCTGGAATTTATGAACAAATTAGAAATCTATTTTTATTTTGTTTTAAACACTGTGCAAGCTGAAAAGGACAAAATGTGCACAAAGGGCAGATGTGGCCCCTGTCCTCCTATTTGCAACTGACTCTGATTTAAACACATAAGCATAGCATCCCTGGGCACAGACAACATCTCATGGAACGTGTCAACACTGGACCTCAATGCTTGGTTCAGAGGTGGTACGCTAATTAAATTGCTTAAAGCTGACAATTACATCCATCATCATGTCACACCGCCCAACAGGCTCAGCAGAGGTTTAGTGGAGAGACTAAGTGACCTCATTAAGATACATGGAAACCGCTGGAACATTTGGAGCAGAAGACTGACAAGATCTGGCTTACAGGCCAGTGCTAGCATTCTAGCAACCTAACCCCCACAGTGACTCTTATTGGTCACAGTCCCATTTTCTCCTTGCTTGTTGATGTCCTTGGGTAGTTAATAGACCCACTTACCCACACTGTTAGTGTGTTAGAAAAGGACTGCAGTTCAGAGTTGCCTCCATGGGTGACTTGAAGGGAAAAGCTCTATGTCCCCTGAATCACCATATGGCCGTAAGTAGACTTGCTTCATGTGCCTCATAAGGTTGATCATGGTTAATGGAAATTACATATGGTATGGGACAATGCTTTCAAAATATTATATGCAATCTGATTGTGGGAGGGTGTTCTGATTGCTAATTAACACTGTTCAGCTCTCAGTCCTGCTGTATGTTAGACTCACCTCGGAGCTTTAATGAAACACTAACACCAGGGCTCGACCTCCCCCCTGAGATTCGGACCTGTTGCTCGCGGAGGCAGGCTAGGCATCGGTATTTGTGCAAAGCTCTCCTCTGCACGCCCTTGAACCATTGCCCTTGTTCGATTTTCCACCGACTCTTCCTCTGGATGCTTCATGGGAGTCCCATCCGCATTTCATCCGGATCTTTGTTAAATGTCACTGCCTAAAAGAATCCTGCCTCCACCCCTCCATTTAAACAGTCCTCCCACCCTGGCCAGTGCTCCCTACCTCCTCAAAACGCTTTTGGGTCTTTCAAGCCTTTAAGGGTCACCTGACATGATGTTCATATATGTGGGATGATGAGGCTTGAATTCTATCCAGTGGAGGAATGGGGGTCCGCCCTTCAAGGAGACATCCCTAAATTTCTGGTCCCCTATAGTTTTAAGAATTCAGGGCCAGACTGAGTCCTCCCAACTGAGGGTAGGGGCAGCCGATGATAAAGGAAGGCTGTTTTGTTTTTCTAAAGTGAGAAACATGGTTTTAAGATGTTCCAAAAGAAAAGGGAGGGAATCCAATCTTTCTAAAAATTGAAAGCAAATCTTTGGCAGAAGACAAGTTGACAAATGGAAAGAAACCTCATCCTGCAGTTGCAGAATCAATATCCAGATTGAGTGGGTAAGTCTAGCTGGTCAAAGAACCTCGAAGTTGATGAAAAAGAAAAATAGTCACGAGCGACAGCTGCGTGCTCTGATCTCCTTTCATCCCACGCCTTCCTCGGTGACAGAGGAGAGGAAATGAGAAGACTGTGGAGTGGGGGGCATTGGGGGCGCCGGGCAGGAGGCCTGGGGAGGCGGGCTCGGCACGTGGCGCAGCGACAGCCTCCCGCGTCCGCCTGTAGGGTTGGAGCCCAGCACGCATGCCTCGGAGCTGTGAGGACTTGTCACGCCTTCCTGTCCTTCCTGGCCCCTCCGCATCCTCCGTGAGGGAGAACAGCACCAGCCCCCGCTTCATTCAGTCGTTGCGAAGATTAAGCAAAATAATATGGACAAGTTTGTAGCACAGTAGTTGGCAAATGTTAATGCTTATTATTGTTGATGACTTTTTAAAAAGTAGTAATCTGCCAGAGAAGGCTGGTGAAAGTTTTTTCTTTTAACCACATGGTAGTAACCCTAGGAAACCTGGAATGGGCCGAGGGAGCTGACTTTGACTCTTCCCCAAATGCTGGGAGGATCCTATATTTGTCTCTCTTGGGAAAAACTAGTGGTAGATTGAATGCTAAGTGACAGTAGTCAAAGTTAGTGTGAAATGTACACAGCTGTACTTGGGTATTTATCATTTTAAAAAGTGTTAATCAGGCTGGCCATGGTGGCCCATACCTGTAATCCCAGCAACTCAAGATGCTGAGGCAGTAGGATTACAATTTCAAGGACAGTGTCAGCAATTTAGCCAGGGTATAAGCAACTTAGCAAGACCCTTTCTCAAAATAAAAAATAAAAAGGACTGAGGATGTGGGTCATTGGTAAAGTCCCTCTAGGTTTAATCCCTGGTACCAAAACAAACAAACAAACAAACAAACAAAAATCAAAATTATATTCCATATAAATTAATCACTAATTAATATTTGTTTATGATTTGACTAGTTTACTTTTAGGCAAAGCACAGTACAGAGAAGCACATGCTGAATATTTTCTAACTTTTGTCCAAGACTTAGAAAAGTCAAACCAAAGAAAGGCCACATGGGTCATGATGAAGAAAACATCCCTGAGCTGGACCCAGCTCCCAAATTACAGCCTTTGCCTGTGGCCCCAAAGGGAAAACTTACTTAGGGGAAATCCACCCAGAAAATGTCACAATTGCATAAGTGGCTTATTATCATGTAGATGTACTTTAATTCATAAGTCTGTTCCTGAAAAACTATTCCTAAATCAAATTCTTATAATTTATTTCCCCACTAACTTTTATGATGTCTGTATAACATTATCTTCATTTCTGATTGATTTTAATTCATGGTAATTTCTAATTCTTTGTCAGACGTGGTCATTAAAAACATGCAGAGGAATACTTGGTGGCACCAGGGAAAGCCATGGTCTTGTTTACTATTTAAGAACAGTCAGTATATTCTTTGGCAAATTTAAGGAATGTTTTTCCTCAAAGTAGGGCACTGGTATACTTTGGTGAGCCTTTTCATTTTTATTTTTGTAAATACAGCACATATGGTCTTAAAATACTCTTTTGGGGTTGCTCAGGTTATGTCATCCAGGGTTTTTTTGTTAGTCCTTTGTTCCCTGGGCTCTCCTGGTCCATATGTTCAACTCCTGCTTTAGCATTTCCGTATAGATTGTGCTCTGACAAATGGAGTGACAGATCGTGGATTGGAAAACCCCACTGGCTCAGAGAGTAACAGGAATTGAATGAGCTCCACAGGGGACTGACCCTAAGGCCAGGGCTCATCTCTCTTGCCCCTTCACCCCTACCAAGAACTCAAGCTGAAAAGGTCAAAGCCTCCTGTATTAGTTTGTTCTAGCTGCTCTTAACACATTACTACAAATTTAGTGTCTTAAAATACCACCAATTTATTAGCTACAGTTCTGGAAGTTGGAAGTCCAAACAGAGACCCACTGGGCTGAAAAGTATGTGTAGGCAGGGCTGTTACCCTCTGCAGTGGAGAATTCATTTTCTTCCTTTTCCATGCCAACAAGAGTGATGAGTTCTCAGATTTATCACCTTTGCCTTAAATGTAATTTATTTAACATTAAATTTATATAATTTAATTTTTAATAATGAATGTTTGACAACCAACTCACAAAATTCCTGAAAATTTAGTGTTAGCTTTTGGGAGTCAGTACAAACCAGTTATAATCAACCTCTGTCACTGTATTTCCCAATAACATGCTTATTACTGCTTTTTTTTTTGACTTTTCAACTTTGATATTCCCTTCCTTTCTTTTTTGGTACTGGGGATTGAACTCAGGAGCACTTAAACACTGAGCCACATCCCCAGTCCTTTTTTTTGTATTTTAGAGACAGGGTTCACTGAGTTGCTTAGGGCCTTGCTAAATTGCTGAGGCTGGCTTTGAACTTGCAATCCTTCTGCCTCAGCCCCCTAGCAGCTGGGATTACGGGCATGTAACACCATGCCTGGTTCCCCTTAACATTTTGAAGGCAATGTTCCATTGTCTTCTAATGTCCAGTGTTACTTTTGAAATGTTTCAGAGATTCAATTCTGATTTCCAAATTTTTTAAATAGCCTATTATGGGTGTCTGGAAACTTTCAAATCTTTATCGCTGGCATTCTGAAATTTTCACAATGATGTGTGTTACTGCGATCTTTTTTCACTGAATGTGCCAGGCCTATTGGCACATAGGCATGCTCAATCTGGAAATTGAATGTTCTTCACTCTGGGGAGTTTTATATTTTTTGATTTTTTGTTTTGAAAATTTACTCACTGATATTTTTTCTTCTAGAATTTCCATTATTCGGTATGGACATCTTGGTTTGATGATCTACCCTTCTTATCCTTTTTCTCCATTTTCCTTTTCTTCCTCCCTATTTTCCTCTTTCTTTTTATATTATGTGTGAAATTTCCTAAGTGTGTCTTCAAAATCTTTCATTAAAGTTTTTAAAATTTCTGCTCTCGTATTTTAATTTCTAGGAGCTCTTTCTTAATTCACTGAGGGTTCTTGTTTAGCCTCCTCTTCTTGTTTCATGGATACAAGATCTTGCCTTTCTAAGGCTATTGATGATCACCTTCAAGTTTTCTCCTGATTCCGACCTTTTTTGTTTCCTACAAGTTCATTTCTACCCCTAATTTTTTATTGTTCGTCTTTCATTTGAGACTGTCCCCAAATGTCCGGTAATGCCCAGCTGTTCATTCACAATTAAGAGTGAGATGCTGGGAAGCCCGCTGGAAGCCCTGTGTGCAGGAATGGAGCTCTGGGGCTCTCCATGGGGTTATCAGGCAGACACTTGTATGTCCTGTTGGGGAGCCTATCATTATCTGCACCGTGGGTCTTTTCCTGGGGCTGTCCTCTTTCTCCCCACAAATATCCTCTAATTTCTTGCCAGGCTACTCATAGTTTAGAGGCTGAGGTGAGGATGGGGCTGTGGGTTCCATTTTCAGCATCTTTCTGCTAGGTCAGAGGAGGCCATTGCCTTGCTGAGTAGGAAAGAGGGTGTGAGACAAAGACACCTTCCCAGCACTCTCCTCCATTTCTGTTCCACCCTTTTCTCTCATCTTTAGTGGTTTCTGGTGCATCTAGTTCCTGAGCAGTTCCTGGGTTCTGTACAGATAGTTCATTTTAGTCTTCTCTCCTCTGTAAATCCAACCATGTGTGAAATTTCTTTCCATTTTCTGAAATTTTTGTTGATTTCTTTCCTCTTTTTGACCTATGGATTTAAATTTTTCTTTTCCTTGACTGTCCTTCTGTTAGGGTATTGTTTGGGAAGAGAACAATGGGTATTCAATTTTTCATATCTATCATGGAATCAGTATGCATTATTTTAAGACATACCATCAACAGTGTAAGTGCCTATTCCCTTGTATGCTTGCTAATATTAGGTATTATAATTACAAATTTATATCTTTACCACTTTTCAGGAAAAAAGTTGATATCTCATGGCTACAGCAAACAACCATCCTGGTTTGTCCATATCTGAGGGGTTTTCTGGGATGTGAAATACTCAGTATGAAACGAAAAAAGTCGTGAGCAAACCAAAGCAAATTGGTCACCCCAATAATTGTATTAATTGGTTGACTAATCTTGATTTATCCAAAAACATTTTGAAACTGAGGAAATTATTGAGGTTGGAAGAAAAAGAACTATTACTTGTCCTTTCTCTTTTGTCTCTGTTTCCTGCATGTCAAACACAAGACTTAGACATGCTACCCTACTCTGCATGAACTCCCAACCCCTATCCCTCTGGAGACAGTGGAGAACATTGGAGGTGCTTCAGGTGTGGGGGAGCAGGATTAACGTATTAGCAGAGAAGTCTGAAGCCAGCATTGTATTATTTCCTTGGACCTTTGACTTGAAGGTTAGAACTCAGTGAAAAATGAGAGCTCTGTGGGAGAGAAGTCAGGATGTCTTTGAGTGGGTAGATACATGCATCTGTGTCTCTTTGGCTGCCTCACTGTTAGATTGTGTTTGGGATGGCAGCCATGTTGGAAATTCATCATGCCAAAGAGGAACTGAGGAGATGTACCCCAAAACAGGTCTCCCTAAAACTATGTCAACCAGAAGCAGACATAGTTAGAAGAGAAAGATGGGCAGTGTTGTATACTAACTGCAAGTTAAATTTAAAACAAATCTTGTCATCCAAATATTTATTTGCTGTGTTGCTATGATACAACCTGTGGTAACAATGCTTAACTCATTAGTGATTTTGATGTTGTCTTCATTGATTCACTTGGTGGGCTCTTGAGACCTAGAAGTGAAAGAGCTCACAGCATCATGGGGAAGAGAGTCAGAAATAAATAAAACAGATTAGCACAGAAATATTAGTCAAGGGCTGTAGGTGTAAGGAAGGGTTTACTTACGCAGTGAGGAGGGAGACAAAGTGACCAGACTTCATTGAAGGCACCCGTCTGAACTGGCTCTCAAAGAAAAGGCAGGAATTTGTCAGTAGGTGCATCCAAAGCACTCTGCTCACTTCTACCCCAGCCCTGCTCTCAGTGCTTTCCTGGTGTGAGAGTGCCAGTCTTTCCCAGTTGGACCACCACAGTATCCCCATGCCTATAGTGCTTGGTACATTGGCAGTTGTAATGGCTTTGATATGAAGTGTCCCCAAAGCTCATGTGTGAGACCATGCAGGAACATTCAGAGGTGATCTGATTAGATTACAAGACCTGTAACCTAATCAGTGTGTTAATCCATTTGATGGATTAATAATTTGGCTGGAGAAAGTAGGTCACTGGGAGCATGGCTTCAGGGTTCATATTTTGTTCCTGACTAGTGGAGCTCTCCCTCTCTCTGTACATCCTGGCTGTTGTGAACTGAGCAGCTTCCCTCCACCGTGCCCTTCTGCCATGTTGTTTTGCCTCACCTCAGGCCCAGAGCTAAGGACTTGACTGACCACGGACTGAACCTGTGAAACAATGAGCCAAAATAAGCTTTTCCTCCTCTGAGTTGTTCTTGTCATGTCTTTTGGTCATAGTTATGAAAACTCAACTAAAACACCTGCTCTCATTAGGTTTATTGTATAATATGCATGAATGTTTCAAGTTCCTAAGTAGGTGCTTCAGATTCCCAATCTTAATCTGCACCTTGTATTAGACCATTTTATGATGCTATAACAAAATACGCGAGATTGCATAATGTATAAAGAAAAGAAGTTTACATAGGCTCACAGTGTTAGAGGCTGAAAGTCCAAGATTCGGGGGCCCCATCAGTTTGACCTCTGGTGAAAGTCTAATGACAGATGGCATTACAATGGTAGGGGTGCATCTGTAAGAGATCACATGGTGAGACAGGGAAGCCAGAAGGACTTAGGGGCCAGGCTAACTTTTTTAAAGTAACAACACTCTCTCTCAGGAACTAGCCGGCAAGAACGATATATTCAATATCTTCTAAGAGCAGTGCCCCAGTGACTAATTACCTTCCATCAGGTCCCATTGCTTAAAGCTCCCATGCCTCAACATGGGTGCATGGAGGACCAGTCTTCCAGCTCATGAATCTTTGGGGGATACACTCAAATCATGTCTAAATCATGACTGCCTTGTGAAATTGTCTTAAAGAAGCCATATTTTCAAAACATGTTAAAATCTGGGATAATTAGTGCACTGGGCCTGCATTTAGAATTAAGGCAGGGCTGGGGATATAGCTCAGTTGGTAAAGAGCATCCCTTGCATGCATAAGCCCTGAGTTCAATCCCCAGCACCAAAAAAAAAAAAAAAAAAATTAGAATTAAGGCATATATATATATATTTTTTTTTTCATAGAGACTATAATATAAAGCTGCTCCTGGTGCCCTTTACACTGCAGTCATTTCCCCACCTCCCAAATTACAACCTAGCTTGTCAATCAGTGAACATCCTAGCTAGCCATTGGTTCATCAGTCAGCTTGCAAGTATTCTTCTCCACTATTGGTTCCCACCAGTTGGTGAGATTCCAATCTGGGAGAAGTGTGAGTTCCCCTGTCCAGAGTGGCTTTCTGGGTGCTGTCACTGGACCGCGACTCAGGCCGGGCACCCAGAGTGCCTGCTCCCCTGGATTTAAGGGTCTGTCTGAGCTGCCTTGGGACCCGAGCTGAGCCGCATTTTTCTTACAGAGACAGGAAAAACTATGTTCATGTAGTAAAAAATAACTTCAAATTTAAATAAATGGTTGATCAATTGCTGGTCTCATATAAGAAAGAACGAAGCATCAAGAAGAAGAGATCAAGGAAATTAGAAAATAGAATAGCAAACCATAGGTTATAAGGTAGGGTGGGAAGGCAGAGAGTAGAAGAGAAAAAGTATAGTAGAGGATCCATATAGGAACGTTCTGTCCTACACACTTCAGATTGCAAGTCTCCCCAAATGCTGTTCAGGCTGCAAGTGACCTAATTGTTGAAACCAGACGGTTGTCATTGTGAGAATCACTTGAGCTGTTTTAAGGAGGCTGCTTGGACCCAGCCACCCACGCGAATCTCCAGGCCAGCTGCTGGGGTGCACCAAGTCCAGACCCTAGGACTGACCCCAGGCAGCGCACGCTACCACACTTCAAACAACTCGGAGAGACCTCCCTGGTACAAAGGGACGCTTTCATCTTTCTGGGTAAAACATCAAGTAGAACTAAAAGTTTCGTTTTTAAAATACACTTTATATCCCTCATTTTATGGAGCTTAGGCTTGCTCATGGGCCACAGCAGATGGCAAGTCTCTGATTTATAATCCTTGAAGCACAGTTGTTCTTCAAAGTACTTGTGTGCTTCTCGTGTCTCCTGTGGTGACCCGCAGGTCAGATGGGCCTCTCCCAGGTCTTCTGATGTTCAAGGGCTTGTGTTTCAAAAGGGTTTGGTTTTCTTAACTTCACACTGGGTTGGTGGGAAGGAGGTTCAGTGGGATGGAGGTAGTGGTGGGGAAGGTCCCCTGGGAGGTTTAAGCAGATGGAAATTAATTGTCTTAGAAAAAAGAGGAGGTTGCTGAGCTCCTGCCCCACCCCAGCCACTTCTTTTGTGCTTATTAACAGAGAACAAGTACCAGCTCCCCATTAACTTTCTCCCATGTCCCTACCAGAAATCTGTGGATTATGAAAATTAAACAGTCACTTGTTCCTTCTAGTATGTAAGAGGAAATATTTGCTTTCTCTCTTTCAAAATGGCCCAGGTTTTGTGGAGGACTATTAACAACAGAAAGAAATACACTCTTATCAACTTAAATCTCATTTCCACATAAAGCTGTCCGGTTTTAGTGCTGGAATATTTGAATCCCTCCATCTTTAAGACTCCGCCAACTGTAAATGCCATAAAGAAGTTTTCTCATTTCTCCCATTTATTTTTGTGGAATCTTTCATTCCCAAATGTCTTTCCATCCCAATAAGTTGAAGTCCAAGTAAGAAAATTGAATATGTCTGCCATCCAGAAAATTCTAAGCTGGCCTGGGCAGGAATATTTGAGATGATTTCAGAATTTTTGTTTTAAGCATTTATTAAGCATATAACTATATACCTGATACTATGAAAAACACTTTAGGGAGGTTAATTCATACTATCTTCATTGACAGATGGTATTATCTTCATTTTATACAGGAGGAAACTGAGGCAGAGAGGGAGGTGAATGATAGCTAGTGATCAGTGAGCCAGGCTTTGGACATAAGCACACTGGTTTTAATGTGCACTTTCTTAACTACTTTGCTATACTGTCTCTCTAGCCACTTATCTTCCCAATGTTCTAAATTAGAGGATGTAGATTGGTCTATAAATGTATTTTGGATGACCCATATACAATTCCCAAACTCAGAAAATTTATTTGGGAATCTGAATTTTCTGATTTCTTTTGAAAATAAGAATGCTAATAAAAAGTTGTACTCCATTTGTGTTCGGTGAATCAAAATGCAGTCTGTAAAAATAAAAATTAAAAAAAAAAACAAGAATGCTAAGCATCATTAGGCTTACATTCCCAACTCAGCAATCAGGTGAGCAACAATCATCTGTTTGGAAAAGACTCCCACTTGGGATTGCCACAGCCCTCACCACGGCAGACCACAGCATCCTGATCAATTCTTATCTGACTTCTAGAAGCTTTTGGGCTTATAACCTCTATTCTTAATGCCGTGTGTATGGATACTACTCCAGTTTAACAAGGGACTGCCTCCAAAATGCATTCCTCAGTCTCCCAGACACCAAATTCAGTCACTTCCCTCTATAACTTGATTTCTGGTAATTTGTAGCTAATGGTTGATCTGTCTCAAAGATAAAAACTGAATGTGAGTGAGTCCCTTTCTCTGGCCTGAGTTCCCAAACCCCTATTGTTCTGGCAAAGATTCTAGCCAAGTGGTTGATGTTGTGGAGCCAGAGCTGGATTCTTTTCTTTTCTTTTTGGTGCTGGGGATCGAATCCAGGAAATATGCCAGGCAAGCACTCTAAAAATGAGCTGCATCCCAGCTCAGAGCCAGATCAGAGGACAAGCCAAACTGATCCAGTAGAGAAAAGCAAGATTCAAAAGTCAATAGCAGCTCCTGCCTGGGAGATGAAAGGTATTACTGAGGTCCAGAAATTCAGAGTTGGGCCCAGAAGGACTTAGGCAAGAAAGGAAATGAAACGCACATGACACAAGTCAGCACATCAGAGGAGGAATGTCAATCAGGTGGCTGTAACTCCCTCAGGAATGTCACTTCATGCAGCTGAATTTATACTTCATTGTCTGCTATGGTTTCCCCTAAAGGCCCAAATGCTAAAGACTTGGTCACCAGCCTGTGGTCATCAGGTATTGGGAGGTAGAACCTTTAAGAGGTGGGGCCTAGTGGAAGGAAGTTACATAATTGGGGGCATGCCCTTGAAGGGACCCCAGTCGTCTTCCTCTCTCTCAATTTGCTTCCTGGCTACCATGAGGCGAGAAGCTTTGCCACGTGCTCCCTGCCATGATGTCCTACCTTGCCACGGCCCCAAAACAACAGAGCTAGCCAACCATGGACTGAAACATCTGAAACCATGAGCCAAAATAAATCTTTCCTCCTTCAGGGTGATTACCTCAGGTATTTTGTCACAGCAACTAAGACATTTTCCATATGTCTTAGTCTGTTCAGGCTGCTATGAAGAAAATATACTGGGTAATTTCTAAATAATTGAAATTTATTGTTCATACAATTCTGAAGGCTAGAAAATCCAAAATCAAGGTGCTGATTGACTTGGTGTTTGGTGATGGCCTCTTTCTCCAGAGCTGTTGCCTTCTTGCTTGGTCCTCACATGGCAGAAGGGGCAAGGGCATGCCCTTTGACCTCTTTTATAAGGGCACATCCTCATCCATGAGGTCAGAGCCCTTATGACTTAATCACTTCCAAAAAGGCCCCATCTGTTAATACAATCACAATGGGATTAGGTTTCAACATAGTTTTTGGAAGGATACATTCAGACCATAACAACATCCAATGACATCAGTGTCCCAGCTTCAAGGTGCTGCTGTAGGAATTAAATGAGATAATGTACTCTAAGTAATTAGTATGGTGCCTGGTGGGATCAGTGGCAACCCAAAGCCCCCAGGAGGTCCTGAGTGACCCCAAAGAATACAAACAGGTATTTTCAGTTTGCCTGTGTGCAGAGCTGGGTGACCGTCTGGGTGGGTTCCATCAGTTCACAAGGCAAATCTAAGAGTAGGCATATTCACAGCCTTAACACTGTGTTGTCATCATCTATTTTATTTTTATTTTTAGTACACTTATATTTACTTTTATTTTCAAAAAGTCAGTGTGACAGATGGAGAGCTAGGGTAGACTGTGGAGGATGCTCAGTGTTTTTATCACACTCACTCTTCGTATGATTTTTTAAGTTTAGTTAGAATGACATACACTTCTCTCTTTACACCTTCCAATATTGTTTGGCCAGTGATTTCATAAGGTGCATGCAACTTCAAATGAGCTCAAATTTTGCTTTTTTCCCCCTTCCTTTCTCCCTCCCTTCCTTCCTCTCAGCAATCTACACATTTGTCCTATCTAGTTAAGCATTTTGAAAAATGCAAGCCAAGGAACATGAATTCCACAAGATTCATTAGAAATAAAAGGTTTTGGTGACCAAGGACATTTGGGGAATGCTTCCTATTTTATCTCCCATTTTGAGATTTGCTATGCATGTTCAAACATATGAAGACTTTGAATTGCCTTGAAGTAAGACATGCAAAAAAAAAATAGACAAGAACTTTTAATTCAGATTTCTCAAATGTACTTTATCATGGAACTTTCCCTCTCTTGAGTAAACCCTATTAACACCCTGCAGGATCTACTTGGAGAACAGTTGACCTAAGTCTGCTCATTATATGACTTCCTAACCTTGGAACTGACCTGATTGTTGTTGCTGCTGCTTTCATTAAAGGTGTTATCTTTTATATTTATAGATTTTTCTAATTCTCAAAGACCTAACTTAAAAAAGAAAAATCTGAAGGGCATGCTTTCTACCTTCCACTTCACACATCTTTGAATGAATAGTATACAAAATGAAATAGCTCATAGACAATATATGTGAAAGTCATTAAAAGTCTTTCAAAATTGTATCTTCTGTTTTATAATGACTCAGGCAGAGTGATTTTATTTTTGTTTTGTTTAGTCAAAACATCCACGAGACCTCCAACAGCCTGTAACTTTGCATATTCCTTTTCTTCCCTTGCATTTAAGGAAAGCATTTACCTGACATAAGTTCTTTAAACTGAGTGTGTAGGATTTTTTTCTCCTTACGGGCCCTGTCTGTTCTTTTTCTCTCACTGTCTACTTACAGATATAAAATCTATTAGAAAGTGGTTTGTTCAATGATAGGTTCATTTGTGCAACAGGTCAGTGGGGTGTCCTGCCTCTAGTTGTGAGCAGCCACCTCCCAGTGTCTGAGAGCTTTGACTCAGTCCATCTAGCTTCTGTCCCATGGACGGAGGGCTTCAGGATATTAGTGACCCCCAGAGAACACTAGAGTCCAGGTAAAGGGAGAGTTTTCCTGTGCAGGGCATGGCCTGATGCCAGGGCTTGTGACACTGCTTTGGAAGTGGAGGACCTCTTCAGTGACAGGGACTCCAAAGGGGAGTACTGGATCTTTCTGGGTAACACCCAGCAGAACTGGACTTAGGTACATGCTTGCACTAGAGGCCTCT
This sequence comes from Sciurus carolinensis, assembly GCF_902686445.1. Classification (NCBI taxonomy): domain Eukaryota; kingdom Metazoa; phylum Chordata; class Mammalia; order Rodentia; family Sciuridae; genus Sciurus; species Sciurus carolinensis. Next base: position 37,021,386 of record NC_062213.1, read on the forward strand.
TTGGATGTGACAGGGAGTGGCCAGAATCAGATGTGATTGAACTCATTGTATCTGGAAAAAAAAAAAAAAAAAAACCAAAAAACTTTTGAATTAGTTTTATTAAATGTAGAAAGACTTCTTGAATTATGTGAATAACTGGGAGGCCACAGGAAAAGGCCTTTCTTTAAGGCAAATGCACCATGTTGCCTGCTCAGAGCCTGTCTTTTCGCTGTACTTCTTCCTTTCAAGTCCAATGTCAGTCATACCAGCAGAGATAAACACGGGTGCTAGTTTACCTCTGTTCACTTACAATTCTGTTCAGGGCAGGCCTATACGGGATGACTCTTTCCATCACGGTTGGCTAATTTTAGAAAGATTAGACTTCAGGGGTCTTCTGTTCCTATGCTTCTGCAGCCAGGCAAGTTACCACCAATAGCAAGCCGTGTTCATTGATTTTACTTTTGTGTGCTTCTGTTTTCCCATCTGGAAAATGGGCAGAGAAATGAAGACTTTCTACAGAATGACAAAATGAATAGTTGACCAAAAATTTGGTTCTGGGTGCTTTACAGATTAACAACTCCATATTCTTGCTCTATGGCGACATGTAATTGTTAACTTAAAAAAAAGATGAGATGATCACAAATTCCCACCACTTTTTGAATCACTTACCAAATTTTTTTCATTTGTCTTAAGATTCAGAGAAGCAAAATGTAGAACCACATTTTCCTTTACCTTTTTCTTTTCTTTGTTATTATTAGATACATGTAAAAATCCAAAGTTCGTATCACAGATTTTATCCTTTAAAATAGAAAGTGAAGAAGGGAATGAGTCAGAGAAACTATAGCTTTCAAGAGCAAAATGCAATTGAACATTAAAAATCTTAAGACCATTTCAGCGTGATTCTTCATATAAAACCCCAGATTCTGGGGATTGTGGCCTCTTCTTTTCTGAACATGATTTCCTCCAAATTAGGATCCATTACTTTTAAGTCTGGAAAACATCTTGAAAATGGATCATCTCAGAGGCTCAAGGGCTTGTGTGTCAGACTGAGAGTTATTGATTCAGTAGACCTGGAATTCGGATCTCCTAAATCCCCAAAGATGACTTTTTTCTAGTTTCTCTTGCTCTTTCTTCTCTGAATGATTTCACTGGGTCTAAGCTACTTCATTTCCCACTTGTACCTTTGTCTTTCCCAAGTGACTTGGTCCTTGCCGCTCCTCAGAGCTTGATGGGGACCCTGGAATGCAGTGGGGAAGAGAGGGTCCCTAGCTGAGCCTGTGGGTTCTCTACTCCTTATTTAACCAGAGTGGCTCCATTTTAGCTGTTTTTCTTATACTTTCCTAAAATAAGGATTTCCTGGCATAATGTTGAAAATGTTTTCAAAAATGACTTTTCTGCCCCATCAGAACCGTGTGTGTCTTGCTTGGTATTAGTCACCCAAATTCCCCAGTCTCTTTATGTAAGCTTTAGGTTGTTTCCCTTCTTCCTCGAGATTTCAGCTTCCTTAGACTTCTGTAGTAGTTAGTTTTTCCTTTTTTTTTTTTTTTTTTGCACCTCAATAACTCTGTTCCATTTCCCCTCCCTGCTATAGACCTTGGCATTTCCAGCATCTTCTTTTCATGTAGAATCCCAATTTCTTATGAGCTGAAATACCTGTCTTATCTCAAAATCTCTAAATTCAACCTCATACTTCAACTCTGCCCTCTTCAATATTTTCAAAACAGTTATTCAGCATGCCTAGGAGGTATCCCAGCTGCTGTTATTCTTCAAGACCTGTGGTCCCATGTTTGCCCAGGAGCTGTATCTGTTTCCTGTCTTTGAAGTGGTACCATAAGTTCCTTGAGGGTAGGAAACATATTTTATATTCCTCATCTTTACATCGAGCACTTGTATTTAACATGGTATATGTATTAGTTAAGAATTTAATAGGCTAAAAATTATATAAACCCCCAAACAATGACTTTAATAAATAAATTAGGAGTTTTCCTTTCTCCCATAATCAGAGGTCTAAAGGTGGGCAGTCTGAGGTTGGCATGACACCCCCGGTGCTGTCCGAAACCCCACACTTCTGTGCTCTCAAGCACCCTTACCATTCGCTTGTCGTCTGTGGTTCCAAGCTGTCTGAGCCTGTTCCAGCCTCATGTCCACAATCCATTAAAGGAGAAGGAGAAGGGAAATGAGCATTTGGTGATGAATAAATTTGCTGGTGGAAAACACCAACAAAGCAGTGGTCAGCCAAACTTCCTTGAAGGGCTTCCAGAAGTGCCACCTGTTGATTCTTTCTTTCTTTTCCTTCTTTTTTTTTTTTGGGGGGGGGGAGGGTTACTGGGGATTGAACCCGGGGCACTTGACTACTGAACCACATCCCCAGCCCTATTTTGTATTTGAGTTAGAAACAGGGTCTCACTGAGTTGCTTAGCACCTTGCTGTTGCTGAGGCTGGCTTTGAACTTGAGATCCTCCTGCCTCAGCCTTCTGAAACACTGGGATTACAGGCGTGAGCTTCTGCACCTGGTTCCACCTGGTGATTTCTACTTGCATGTACATCATTGATAAAACCTGTGTCACCCCCATCAAAGGAACTGAACAGGCCCTTCACAGAAGATGAAAAATATGATCAGTCGACAAATATATGAGAAAATGTTCAATGTATCTAGCAATTAGAGAAATGCAAATCAAAATTACATTGAGAATTCATTGTACTCCAAAGTGGCAATTATCAAGAATACAAGTAACAATAAATGTTGGAGAGGATGTGGGGAAAATGTTCACTCATACATTGCTGGTAGGCCTGCAAATTGGTGCAACCACTCTGGAAAGCAGTATGGAGATGCCTTAGAAAACTTAACATGAAACCACCACTTGACCCAGTTATCCCATTCCTCAGCTTATACCCAAAGGACTTTAAGTCAGTATACTATAGTGACATGGCCACATCAATGTTATAGCAGCTCAATTCATAATTGCTAAACTAAGAAACAAATGTAGGTGCCCCTTCAACAGATGAATAAATAAAGAAAATGAGATATATATGCATAATGGAATATTACTCAGTCATTACTCAAAGCAAGGTCCACAGGCAGATCCAATCTGAGAACTCTTCCTTAATGAGACAACTTCAATCAGAATGTAAGTCAAGTACATTACCAAGGTCAACCTTCAGTTGACATATTGTTCAGTTAACATATTTTCCTACTAAAACTTTCTCAAAGAAGAAATCAGTGTAAAACAAAACAATTAGTTTGCAAACAGGCTCCTTCAAGCAGCCTCCTTCCAACTAGATGATCATCCCTGCCCTTCATGGGAATTCTGAACCTGCCACTTTGAGCATCTTTCTGTCCTTCACTTTAATCAACATTCAATTGGTGTCTCTCATGTACCAAGAAGTATGTGGGGTGCTAGGAGCACAGTGGGCCACCAGACAGTCTCTGAGGACGCCAGTTCTCATCCAGTGGGATAATACATGTGGAAGTACTTTAGAAATTTAATTATATTTAACAATGAGTATTCCCTGGCTCCTGATAGATGGACTCAAAGGTGTTAAGAGAATAAGCATCCCACAAAATATTGCTAGAATAAGAACTCACCATGCCCAAGCATCCTTACTTTTGGCTACATTTGCCTCCTTCCTTTCTCTGTCTGGGGTACATCTCACCTGTAAAAACATTGTTCTTGAGTTTGAGGATTCAGAGTTGCATTTCAGATGAGAAGCATATGATACTGACAATTTATTTGACTCCCACCCTTGCTCCTGGGCGTCTCAACATAAGGTGTACATCATCAGAGCCTCGGTGAAAGGCTATTTAGCTCCAGGTAGGGAAGGTGCTGGTAACTTGGTCTCTGGAGATTACCAGGGAGAGGACGCACTTCCACAAAGGTGTTCTCTTGGCCAAGGGACTCAGGATTCATCAGGAAAGGGTCAGGATGCTGAGGAATAGAGATCTATTGTCAGAGGAGCTTGGAAGAATGAAAGAGAACATGGGGTGGGCCTAGGAACTCAAAAAGACTTGCAAAACTGCAAATGGCAAATCTGAGCAGTGTTAAATCTGAGTGTATATGTGGGTATTTTATTTTAGTTCTGTGGACCTTTATGTTTTAATATTTCATAATTTACTGTTTAAAATATTTTAGATCCTTAGAACAGACTTGTACTTTCAGATGATCAATGTAGCATAGAAGAGAAATATTAATAAAGAAAATATTCATGGCCCTGAAATTATGAAGGACAGAGATAGTTTAGCTTTGCCTGTGTGTTCAGAAGCTTGTCAAAATCCCTGATAGGGTGTTTAAAATGCAGATTGCTGACCTATTTCTGATTCAGTAGGTTTGGGTCAAGGTCTAAGAATTTGCATTTCTAACCAGTTTCCACAACAAAGAAATCCTGGTGATTCCTTCTCTAATTGACTAGATAGTATGTGCTCTTCCCACAGTTGACTCAGTTATTCAACAGATAGTTAGTAATTACCTACGTTGAGCCAAATACTACATTACAAGTTAGGGATGTGGGGTTCGTTGTTCATGTATAACTCTTTATCTAGAAGCAATCATTAAATATGATACATATTTTTATGGCCAAAGATGAGCAGTCATTTTGACACGAAGCAAGCTGTTGGATATTATAGTAGCTAATCAATGGGATGGGGAACCCGCTGGGAGGGCTGAGTATCTAGTCTTAGTTTTTTTATATATAGTACTTAATTATGAATGCAGACAATTTTCCTTTTCTCTTCTTGTCTTCTCCCTGCCCCCACCTTTTCTTTTCTTTCCCTAACTCCTCTGGACAGAGGTGGCTGACTATTTCCACAGCAATCTCAATTCACTTCCGGCTTGCTGCCTATTCCCAAAGTTTCTAGGAAGCCCAATATTTGCTCTGCCAGCTTCCCTCACAGCTGGGGCTGGCCGTATGTCCTAGTTATGGTCAATGAGATGTAAATGGAAATATGTTGGGGGACTCTTGGGGGAAGAGTTCACTTCTATTTAAAAGACAAGAATAAGAGTAAGATTATTTGTACTGCCCATTTCCTTGTCTTCCTGACTTGGAGCTGCAAGGGTCATCTTGCAACCTTGAGGCAACTAGTGAGGAGATGAAAGCTTCAAAATATTAACTAGAAAAAGAGTCTGGTCATCAGTAACACTTTTAATCACCCCAACCCAAAAGTTAGCAAGTCACCCATATTCAGACTTCATGTTAGTTATAAAAACAAAGCTTTATTTTAATGGATCACTAATTTCTAACACAGAGGAGGTCATTACCAACTAATACAGTCCATTCTCCCTTTTTTCTTCCTTTTTCTTCTCTCCTTGTTATTCCTGAATTGTGCCCTGCCTCCCAAATTCAGGCATTGAATTTCTAACATGTGGAACATCAGAATGTGAATTTATTTGGAGATAAGTTCTTTAAAGAGAAAGTTAGGTTAAAATGAGGTTATTAGGGTGGAACCTAATTCAGTATAACTGGTGTCCTCGAAATAAGAGGAAATCTGAACACAGACACCCACAGAGGGAAGACTATGTGTAGACAGAGGGAGAAGATGGTCACCTACATGCCAAGAAGTAAAGCCTTTGATGAAACTACCTGCTGACACCTTGAGCTTGTAACTTCTACCCTCCAAAACTCCCTGGAAAATAAATTTCTGCTGCTTAAACAGCTCAATCTGTGGTACTTTGTTAAGGCAGCTGTAGCAAATTAAAATACCCCTTATTTTGCTTTTCTTCGTTCTATTCTTTCTTATACTTCCTGTGTAGGTGTGTGCACATGTGATTTTTGTTTTATGTATATATAACAAAGGATACCTGAGAGTGAGGCATTCCTCCTGTGTGGCCTGCTGTAGTTTGGATGTTGAATGTCTGCCAAAGGTCCATGTATCAAACAAGGTAGTGCAAACTGGAGGTGGTGGACCCTTTAGGAGGAGGGGCCTGGTGGGAGGTCCTTGGTTATTGAGGGTGTGTCCTTGAAGAAGGTCCTGGGACCCTGGCCTCCTTTTTCTCTTTGCTTCCTGGCATCCTGGCAGATGAGGTGGGTAGTTCTATTCCTCTGGTGCTCCCACTCTCCAGCATGCCCCCCACAGGCCCAAAGCAATGAATCTACCTGATCTTGAACTGGAACCTCCAGAACTATGAGCCAAAATAAACCTGTTTTCTCTGTAGGTAAATTCTCTCAGGTTTTCATTATGGGGATGAAAAGTTGGTAACACAGGACCCCTCAGCTGACGTCTCCTTGTCTTCTTGGCCAGCATTGTGTTGCATATACTTGCATAAGCCAGTGTCTGAGATAGGGGATAGGCCCACCATGATTGATCTAAACCAATCAAGATTCACTCTCTTTGCCTGGGATTTGGCTACTTTATGTACAGCTTATAGATGTTCACAGAATGGTGGAGACAAGACTACAAACAGCATTCTGTAAAAACGACTTATCAACCAGGGTTGATTTTCCCTCTCTCCCCTTTTCCCCAACTCAAGGGGCATTTGGTAATGTCTGGTGATATTATTGGTTGTTACAACTTGGAGAAGGGAGAAGTTGCCATTGGCATCTAATGGGTAGAGACCAGAGATGCTGCCAAACAGGCTACCGGGCACAGGAAAGTCCCCACAACAAAGAGGAACCCAGCCCAGTTATCAATAGTGCTGAGGACAAGAAGCCCTGTGAGAGAAGGAAGGAAGAAGGGTGTCTTTGGGGAGCACAGTAGGGTCTGCCATGGGTGTAACTGTATATGTAGCTCCTGTATGTCTAGCTGGCTTCAGGCTGCAACAGTCCTAAGGTGCAAATTGACCTGGTCACACTGGCCAGTCGGCCCACAGTCCACAACTGTCTGCCAGAGACCCAAGTGAATCAGAAAGATTTGTGCAGGCTAAAATTAGAAAGGAGACAAAAAGTGATTATTTGGAAATAAATTTGAATATGCCTATTTCGATCCTGTGAGACTGCAGTCTGACACATAAACAGAGCTAAAAATATGAAAATATGCGATGCTGTCACTCTAGTCACTAAATCTCACTAGCTTCGCATGGAGTAATGCTTTCGTCATTGTGTTGAAGTAATATCTTTTAATACTTAAAAGATATTAATAACCTTGTTTTGGAATTTTGTTGGTATATATTTAAATTACTTTCATAATTTCAAAAAGTAGCTCTTAATGCATTGTAATCAATGCTTAGGTTTTTTTATATCTGCCCATCTCCTCATTTTGTTCTAAGTAATTAACAGTACAATAAAATATATTTGTAGCCTAAGTAATACCTCAGTGGTTTTTAAACTTCTTTGTATTCTTTGAATATGCTATATATATGTGAATAATAGGTACCCTTGTTTCCACAAAGATAAAGATTAAAACAAAACAAAACAGTGCCGTGACCTGCCATTTCCTTTGCAAATATACAATTTGTCCTGTTTGTATTATGGTTGTTGTTTGCAACATCATATTTTCCTCTGAAATAAAAATAAAAGAAGTAGCATAGACAACTTGGGCAAATGGGCTCCCGGCATCATGGTGTTTGGTTTCGTTGGAAGTGATCATGCATTTACTTTTATATACATTTGGCTCCCTGTCAGAAATGCTGTGGGTTAGGCTTCTGTGGATTCAACCAACCACGAATTGAAAATATCTGGGGAAAATAATTGCCACTGTACTGAAAATATACAGACTTCTCTTGCCTTAATGAGACAGTTGATGACTGTTTATATATCATTTACATTAGATTAGGTATTATAAGTAATCTAGAGATGATTTAAAGTGCCTGACAGGATGTACATATGCTGTATGCAAACACTATGGCATTTTACGTAAGAGGCTTGAGCTTCCATGGACTTTGGTGTCCAGAGGGGTCCTGAAGCCAATCCCCTGTGGATACACAGAATGACTCTATGTTATGATGAATATGTCATAAAGCATGTAGTTAGCCTAAACTGCAAAGCATTTTCCATTTTTCAAACCTATACAGTAGCATTGTTTGTTCACACATTCCTTAGTCAATTAACAAAGACTGCACTGGACTTCATTTAAAAAAAAAATCACTAACGTATTCACTTATATGTGCTACTATATATTCATGTACATTTCTTACACTCATTTCTTTTATTTTAACCAAGCAGTATCTAGAAGTCAAAGTCGTCATCTTTAATTCATTCTCCAACTGATTATAGACTTAGGGTCTTCATAGGAATATTCACTCAGTTTGCAAATGCTCTTCAGCTGTGTTTTTCTATTTAGCTGCCTATAGATGACAGATAACAATGTTTTACGCATTTAAGAGCACTACATTTCCTTATTATACAGACATATCTCTAGTTGGCTCCAGGCTTCTTACTATTAATAGCTACTGAAGATGCACTGTGCATCTAATTTAGCGCTGCCTGCGGTGACACAATTGCTTCTTAGTTACTTTTCTGCCAATATATACAGCTTATGCCACAGGGAGCCTCAAGTTAATTGATGAGATCCTGCCCTCGAAGACCAAATCCAAGACATGCTTTCTCGACAGCTTTCCTCTCTGTGACCTCTGTGTCCCTCATTATCCCAACTCTCTCTGGTTTGGTGCCATGACTGAAATCAAGGAGGCAAATCTGCCTCTAGGTTTGATTTTTTTTCCATACCCATCCTTGTGGGATATGAGAGCCTTCAAGGGTAGCTTCTGCATTTCCATATAGAAATAGCAATATGAAGTGGGCTAGGGGACTTGAATTAAGTGTATGCTTTCAGGGCATTTTTGTTTTGTTTTGTTTTGTTTGGTGGGGGGAGCTATGAGGAAGTTGATGGAGATTTGGTTGGGAAGGGGAGTATAGGTACCCTGAATCATCCTTTGGCCAATCCACTGGCCACTTTCCCCATGGAAAACCCCTTTTTGTGCCACCGCTGAAGGTCACACCTCCTAGCACCGCTTTCCAGAATATGGCCTCAACCTGTCTCTTGGACCTTATGTTCTGCTCCTGCCCACCCCAGCTCCCCACTTGGTCAAGCTGTGACCATTCCATGAACAGGACACATGGCTTTTTCTTCTGTTGCTTGGTTTTGGTTGTTCCCCAACTCTAGATTTCCATCCCTCTCTTCCTGTGTGCTAATAACCCTTTCTCCATTCCACTAGTCACCACAGGTCAGTCATGGAATTCTAGTTGTCCAACACACAGTTCTCCTCAGCATCAGACTAAGAGCTCTTTGAAGGTGAGTGTCATTTCTTACTTGCCTTGACATCATAAGTGCCCAGATGGCTTCTGATATTTACTGCCTGCCATAAATGTGCACAGCATTAAGCTCTTGTTACAGTGGGACTCCATCTTTACCAGCATCAATGTGGGGGGGGGGGTGTCCCCATAATCCTATGGTCAACAGGTAGCTGAAGCACAGCTCTATAAATGCTGAACCACTTTCTTGATGAAAAAAAAAAATTAAACATGAGCCTTCCTTAGTAAAAAGGTTTAAGATACACTTTACTTCAAAATGTCAGAATCCTGTTGTAAAAATTGGTTATTATGCTGAACTCTGTTAGCCATGTTCAACCAGCCATGAAGGTGCCCCAAGTGGCGTCAATTAATGTGTTTTTAAATACGATATACATGTTGACAAAACAAAGCATTGGTCCCTCCTGTGACCTTCCAAAGAAGCACCAAATGTTATTGTATTTTGTTAGAATTTGATTTCCATGAACGAAATCAGGTTGATCTGGTTTTCAAAGCATCTGGGATATACTGCTCTTTTCCGAGATTATTTAGGGTGAACTCCAAAAATTTTCCTATTTCATTTTTTTTTGAAGTATTGCTACTCAGGGAGGAAACTTATAAATATTCTCTGATTGTAGAAGATTATATGAACTTGACCCATATTTCCTTTTTCATTAAGTTTTTCTTGCACCTCCTTTAGAGATCAGGTTGTCACAACAAAAATGACTACACACCGTATTTATAACATCATACTAAATGACTGTCTTTTATTCATCCAGTCATTCAGTGAGTACCATGTGGATATTATGAGGGTCTGAGGAATTAAGAGTGAATAAAATAGATGTGATCCTCCTCAGGTACTTCATGTTTAGAGAGGAGACAAACCAATGAAGAGAATTGAAATACACAGTATGTTTCAATTTTAAAACTTTCACCAGTCCATGAAACATTGGCCATCCTTATTGGATTACTAGAAATTCCTACAACCTTTACATTGCTGGTTCAAGAGACCATGGTACTTCTCTGATGGCAGGATCAGGATCTTCATGAGGGTCTGCAGTGATTTCTGTAGATATTATTACTCTTGGAGTTTGTGGTAGAATTGGGGGCAGGCTGCATTTATTAAGGCCTGTATTGAAAATCTCAGGGGTTTGTACGTGGATGAGAGTGGTGATACCTATCAATAGGGGTAGATGGCAGTCACCAATGATATTCCCAATGCAACCAACATGTTCTTTATGTCTTAATAAAGAACATGGCAAATAATTGCTGCTGCCAGAAGTTGGAGCAAAAGCTCCAACTTGGGGAATTTCTGGAACATATTTTGTTTATGCATCAAAATATAACATTTATATAGAAATCCACATAGTTTAATGGAATTAAGTTGCCTAATTTACACTTAACATGGTTTTTGTCACCTTTGTTTTACACTAATGCTTATTTATTGGGAATCTAATCTATGCAGAGACCCTCACTAGATAATTGAGGGGACTCTGTATTATCTCAGTGGGTTTACAATTTAGGAATGACTTCAGTCAAGGACAGAGAACATGCAGGTTCACGGTCACAGGGAGAATGACTACTGGGAATAGAGGCAGATCTTGGTTCCTAATGGGAAAACAGAAGTACTATGTGAGTCTGTTTTAGAACTTCATCCCCATGCAGTGATTGGCAGTGGAGACTTCCCCCAGGTCCTGGGCAAAGAGAAGGATTCTGTAACCTATTGAAGAAGGGTGGTTGATAATAGCAGGCTTGTGGGTATGAGAACAACTGTCAAAGGTCACACTGAAAATCAAATTTATTATAAAATTTTAAGATCAAAGTTACCTGTGTTCAGTCTATGAAAGTTGGATTTAGAAACTCCCAAGATTCTGTAGGTCATGAGGGATTCCATCACGTATTCTTCTGTGTGAATGAGACTAACTTTAAGGTTTAAAGACTGTCTGACAAACATGTAGGGAATTAGAGATTGGGCCAAGCTAATGTCAATGGTAATTTAAAATTCAGAGCTGGGCATGGTGGCACATGCCTGTTATCCCAGTGGCTCGGAAGATGGAAGTAGGAGGATCACAAGTTCAAAGCCAGCTGGGGCAACTTAGTGAGGCCCTAAGCAACTTAGCAAGACCCTGTCTCTAAATAAAAACATAAAAAGAAAACCAAAGGGGCCCCTGGAGGTCTTTTCTCTTGGTGTCGCTGCCCACAACCCCACTGCCCACAACCCCGCTGCCCACTGCTGCTAACCCGCTGCAGCTGTACCCAAAGGACCACTGCCAGAGTGCCTGCAGATATGAAGGTCAGTACACACCACCATTGTAACAACAAAGAAAAATGTTCCAGCCTCAAAATGTGGAACATACACAGAGGATTTTATTAAAAAGCAGATTGGAGAGTTCAACATAGGAAAGAGACACTTGGCCAACATGATGGGAGAAGATCCAGAAACTTTTACCCAAGAGGATATTGACAGAGCTGTGGTCTACCTATTTCCAAGTGGTTTGTTTGAGAAGCAAGCCAGGTCAATAATGAAGCACTTGAAACAGATTTTTCCAAGACAAAGAGCAAACCAATGGGGAGAAGATGGTTACCCATTTCATTTTCTCTTCTATACTGGCAAACAATCATGTTATTCATGAATGCATGAAGTATATGGAAAGCTACTCCATATAGAAAAATGTGAAAATCAGTCGTGAGCCAAAGGTCTACTTCCAGAAAAAATGGAAACCAAAGATCTGATTGGCAGCAGATGGCTGATTAAGGAGGAACTAGAAGAAATGTCAGTGGAAAAACTGTCAGATCAAGATCATATGCAGTTCATTTGGTTGCTAGAAAAGTTATTGACATTGCAGTGTGATCCTGCTGAAGAAGAATTTGTGCAGAAGTTTTGCAGAAATGTAGCTCTTCAATCAAAAAAACAGCTGATTGAACCTGTGCCATATGACCAGCAAGGAAGGGCCTTCAGCACAGGTGAAGATAGAAGAAAGAGTGCAAAAGCAGAAGCAGCTGCTTATGAAACAGAAGTGGAAGAATAACAGTGAATGGAGCTGATTATCTACTGAACATTCCAGTCACACAGGACAGAACAGCTGATGTTCCCTTTTCACTTCCTTGACTGCTTTGGAAAACATGATGTGACCTGCACAGTCTCAGGGGTGGGAGGTCAGCACAGGCAGGAGCCCTATGCTTGGCACTGGCAAAAGCCCTGTGCAGCTTCATGACTGAGAATGAGGTCAAGTGGACGAGACAAGCTGAATACCTACTACTGATCCACGTGACAGAATGAAAGAAGCCAGGCCAAGAGGCAACCTGCAGAAAGTTTACCTGGAAGAAGTGCTGAAGGTGTCCCCCCGGGAGGGGCAGCGAGAGGCTGCACACGTGCCTGGCATGGGGCAGAACACAATCAGCATCTTCCAGCCAACGTGAGGGCAGCACTAGCAGAAATTATTTTTAGTTATGAGATGATTTACTTTTAAATGCTGCTTTGTAAAGTTTAAGCTTAAAAAGTAAGTTTAAAAAAAATAGACTGGGGATGTGCCTCAGTGGTTAAGCGCCCCTGGATTTAATCCCTGGTACCAAAAATAAATAAAATTAAATAAAACTTAAAGACAAATATTGCCTTATGGAGGAATGAATAGAAATTTTTACCAAAGTTGTTCTAATCTTATAGTCACAGACTGTTAGAATTAGAAATGAGTGAGTCAATCAGGGATTTTCAAATGTTGCTTAGCCATAGACTCCTTCATTTAAGCAAAGTTTTACACTGAGGTGTGGTATGTCAAATGGACAAAAAGGAATCGGAGGTGAGCTATATTCCCTATTGGCTTACTCCATCTGAATCTCCAATGGGTACCCCAGATTACCTCCACCCAGGGGTTCTCCAGGACACAGTTGGAAAATTCTTGCTCCAGGTCAGTTTCCACATATGATTATTGAAAGTTACCAAGCCTAGGACGTGTAAGTGACTCTCCCCTGGAACTGCTGGTCACAGGCAGAAACAGGTCCAGGGCTTTTGACTTATTTTATTTTGCATTGAGCTTTCTTCTGAAAATCGAACATGATTTGTGTATCTTTTCATTTGTGTTTCCGAATGCCTTAGCTTCTGAAATTGGGCCACTGTCCGATTAGTGAAAGTAACTGAGGAAAGAAAGACTGCTGTGTTCCAGGCTGAGGGGAAATAGGTTAAATCCACTGTATCTTTCTTTATCCCCTTATTGGATTTGACCCTATTCATCTTTGCTCTCCACACAGAAAAGACAGCCTTCCATGATCCCCAGTCACAGCCCCCTGTCTGCAGTGGGAAATGCAATTCCACAGAGATGGCAGACTGCCCTGTGCATCTCTGTGGACTTCTGCGTGCTTTGGTGTCCCGCAGCTAGTGCAGGTTGGCTCTTGTCACACTTTTCAGAGCACTAGGGTTCTCCCTAGACTCCCAGATGTTGCCACACTTCAGATAGCAAGGATTGCCAGGATTCTGCCTTGCTACTTGTGAAGGTTATCACTTCCATCGTTGGTGACAACCTGTTTACTGGAGGGTACTCTGGGTGACAGACAGCTGTCCACCAGCTCTACCAGCTTCCTGTGTAGATAGCTTTGTTTCTGGAAGCAGCTCCTCAGTCAGAGACCACATCTCTCCTCTACTACCACCGTGGCCACACACGTTCATGCACACACACATACACAGGGTCAAGTAAAGCATATGACCAAGTTTGAGCTCATGAAACATGAGTAGAGGTGAAGTGTTGTCGGGGTCTTAAACCCCCTTGCTCTTCTCGACCAGCAACAAGGGAAGGGGACACTCCCCAACAAGGTCAGACCTGGATAGGTAGGGCCGACTGACCACCCGCTCCCAGCCCTCCGGGTGGAGGACAATCAGACGTCAGGGAGACCCGTCACAGCAGGAACTCGTTTATTGAGGAAGTCACACAGCTTTTATGTAGGGTGGGGGTTAGGCAGGAACCAATCAGCTTAAAGGTCAGCAAGGCATGGGGGGTTCACGCAGGCGAGAGTCCCATTGGACTATATGGCAAGCACGAGCTGATCACGATCGCGGAACTGTTGTTAACCAGTCCCTGACAGTGGTCCGGTTTATCGTCATGAACCTTTGAAACCGCCTTTGAGGCCTTGATTTTGCTCACTCGCCAGGGAGTAAGGAGTCAGCCTGAGTTAGTTAAAGTGTCATTAGTCCCAACAAAGTGTGACCGTTCCAGGTCAAACCCACCTCCTCCTCCCAGAGGCAGAGCTCCGCAGTGCTCTCTCCTTCATTTGTTGGCTGGGAATGCAGAATTTAAGAACCTAGGGCAAACATTCTTAAGCTCAGCACTATTGGCATTTGAGGTTGGATGATGCTTGGTTGTGAGGGCCTGTCCTGTGCATTGTAGGGTGTTTAATAACATCCCTGGCCTCTAACTTGATGCCAGTAGACTTCCCCCAGTTGAAGTCACCCAAATGTCTTCTGGTGTTGCCACATGTCCCTTGATTTGGCAAAGGTGGAAGGGAAGAGGGGGATAAAGACAAACTGAACCCTGAGAACCACTGCCTGGAGGATTGCAGAGGCACAGAAGGAAGGAGTGTGGGTCCCTGCATTGCCATGAGACAAAAAGCCAACCATGAATCTCTGCGTGCCCTGAGAATGTATGGAAACGCTGAGGTTTACTTGTTATAGCACCTCACGGTACCGCATCAGACACATTGCTTTTTCATTTGCTTTGAAGATTGAACTTCTAGGTAAGATCCCTTTTAAATAAATGTTTCCCTAAACAAGAAAATGAATAAAACTTTTGGAAACTTTTGACCTAGTCCAGTCTTTTCGCTTGACAGATAAGGACCAGGTACAGAAAAGTGAGGTGACTTGTCCGAGACCACATGGCTGGTAAGATGCAGAGGCAGGCCTAGAACTCAGGCTTCTGGAAGCTTCATCCTATACCATAACCAGAAGTCATCCTCCTTTAACTCCCTCCAAACAGCAACACATGAAAGAGATAAAACCAGCCACACGGGAAAGTAGCACAATCTTAAAAAACCTGGCGCCATTTAATTTAGCCAAATCATGGGCCAGTGTCAGTGCAGTCCTACAGATAGGATGGTGGAGAGAACACCTTAAGTCCCTCCCTTCTCCCCATTCGTTTCTCCAACATGACCATGGTCACTAAATCTCTTATATCATCTGAGTCCATATTTGAAGGTAAGGCATTAATTACCTCACTAGTCAAAGACCTTGTTAAAATGCAGTCTATTCCTGGGGGAATAACATGTTTACATGTGCTACATCTCTCTATATAAATTCTTTTATTAGATTAGACAATTACCCCAGAATTGGCAGGACCTTAAAATGGGGTCCTGGGCAGGTCAGTCCCCAGAGCAGGACTGGCTGGATTAAGGAACGAGGAACCCAGGAAGACTGAAGGCCCATGGGATGCCCTAACCATACTTGGTGGGGCACTGAGTGTGGAGAAGCTGCTTCCAGCTGACCTTGAAGGCCTGCTCCTGTAAGCTCAGGCCCTGGGCAGTGCTAACCTGGCAGAGCAGTCCCAGGGTAGATGGTGAGACTTTCCCTGGTGGGCAGCACTGGCACCTCTTCACGTATTAGAAAGCTGTGAAGTAAGAGCATTAGCTAATGTGCCTTGCACACATGTTTACAAACTCCTTCCTATACTTCCAACTCATTCTCTCCACCTTCTTGCCAGATCTGACTTGGGGGACCTGGTGTCACTCCAAGATTTACACATTCCACAAGAAGGCACCCATAATCTAGTACCTTTCTTTTGCTTTTATTTTTTCCCCCCAGTGATAGATAGAGAAAAAAATGGGTTTCCCTTCCCTGAGGTTATTATGAGATAATGATCACCTGTCCCAGGTGTTAAGTTTCTATAAATTCTCACAAGGAACAGAAGCCAGGCTCTCGCCTACCAGCGAAGGCTGAGCATTGGCCCTACCATTGCCAAGTGCATTGAAAACGCTTGTTTTTCTCTTCTGCTAACTATTCCTCCCAACCAAAACTTCAGTTGAGACAAAGGGAACAATTATCTTCATTCTTTGAAAATCACAAATTTTATTTTAAACTGGGACATTCACCAGTTTTAAACCTTTTTTTTTTTTTTTTTTTTTTTTTTTTGTAGTTAGGATAATAGTTCTTGGAATTAAACCTTGGCCTCAGGATGTCTGAGCTGGGGGTTAATTGTTGAATTTTGCTAAGCCAATGGAATTGTTAAATCATAATAATTTCATCTTAATTGCTTATGGGACAAAGAGTAAAGAAATGGGTAGACATTTGGGGTCCTCTGTGCTTTGTTACACTAAACTATAAACAGTCCTGGCCAAGGCAGTTTGGAAATTCACTGAACTATGTTACTGTCAAGAGATTTCAAACTTTATATATTTAGCTTTTTGGTATGATTTTGTATATTTAATTTGCTATTTAGTCTTTTTTGCATCATTTTGAATAGAAGTCTTCAGCACTGAGAGTTTCTTTAGGAGTCATGTATCCCTGCTACTCAGAGTGTCTTCCACGGACAGCAGTAACGGCAGGATAGAAATGCAGACCTCTAGGCCCCAACCCAACCTATGGAATAAGAAGTATTTGCAGTTGAACAAGCTCCTCCAGTAATCCATGTCCAAATTAAAATTTTAGACGCAGTGGTCTATTCTGAGTCCTTCATCTGTCACACGAGGAAACTGAGGCCCACATAGGTTCTCAGAGTGCAAGATGAAGTCGTGACTGAGGAGGAAAGTCTTCACTTGGAAGGCAAACTGTCACAAACTTCACAGCCTTTCTGGGTCTGTGGTGAAAGCTCTGTGATATCTGTTCTCAATCATACTTAAAGATGGCCACAATGTGGAGAGTGTTTTAGAGCTGCTTCCGTGGCAGGTACTCTTCTAAACTTTACTATGAAAGACTTACCTGGTAGACAGATAAGGGCTAATATTACCATATCAGGTAATCTCAACAGGTAAAGAGTGAGTCACCATCTGTTGAGACAACAGGCTGTGAATAGCTTCTCAAGGGCAGCAAGACCACAAGGAAGCAGGAGGTCAGAACTCACAATATTTATGTTGGAATTTTTACTGTTTGCATAAGGAAATATCCTCATTAATCCCAAACATGTCTGTTATCGAGTAGGGCCCTGAAATCAGGAGTTTGCTTAAAACAATAAACATAACCTATTCCTTCTATTTCAGATTTGATGAAATTAACCACCTGAGGTAGCCCAACTCTTTGGTGCTTTGTTAGGTTTTATTTTCACTGGAAATAGGTCTATACGTTTAGTTGAATGGGCCAGCCCTGTACAAGCTTCTAACATTTTACTGTCAATATTACAAAGAAATCATTGTTGATTATCCAACCTTCCTATGTGCTGGGAAGCAGTTATTTTAGAAGCCAAGATGGAGAAACTAAAATGCTGTGTATGTCTGATAGGAGAAAGAAATATCAGTGCCCTGTCCTGGGCAAAGGCCTGAATTCTCCACCTAAGGCAGAAGGGTCAGGCTGTTAGAGCCTGTGTCTGGAGTCCCATGGGTTTATTGTCATGGAAAGGGGACAAGAGGAAGAGAAGGAGTTGTTCCTTTCTCTTGGTAGAGGCAGAAAGAGGGGGATTTGCATCCCTTTGTTAGTGAGGATCTGATGCATGTAAATGAGATAACAGCATCTGTAAAAATGAGGACCAGCCCCAAAGCTGGGCCATAGGAGACACTCAGTAGGTGCTCCTTCCTGCTCCTTTCTCCATCCTTTGGTGAATCAGGCTGATGGCACAGGTCAGGCAAAACCCAGAGGCAGATTTGGCTTGCTAAAGAGCTCTTTATCTGTACTGGCAAACATAAAGGAGAATGTTCCCATTGTTTCTAGTAAAAGAGCTACTCTGTGAATCTTGGCTGCTTGGTGAGAACAGCAGCAGCAGCATGATTCTCGGTGCCTCTGGGGTCATGGGAAATTTGGGTTTTCTGACAAGCACCAGAGTTCCTGGGGCCTCAACCTGAAATGATAGGAATAGGGTCTTACCCTGCTTCATGGGTTGGTGGTTCTGATCTAGAATATTCCAATGAGGTCAGCAGGATATGACAATTCTGGTTTAGGTAGCTGCACTCAAATTCCCTGAAACAGAAGGGAAGATGTCGGGGGTACAAGTGCAGCACCCCGGGAGCTGATTCTCAGGAACCTAATGCAACTTTGGATTCATGGGAAAGGCTAAGAGGAGCCCACAAAGCAAACATTTTAGAAGAAAGTCTGTCCAATGATCTCAGTGTTTCTTAAAAAGAATATAGGTAGATAATATAGAGAGGGCAATGGGATATGGTCTACAGTACTTAGACTTTCCAATACCCTTTGATTCATTTCACTTCTCAAACTGTTACAGTTCTGATTTACCAGGTAGGGGTTCCTGAGCAGTAACACCACAGGTGGCATTGTGACCTACCGTATAGGTCATTCTCATTTGGTCCTCACAGCAATCTCAGAAGGAATTTTGCAGTAATTGGCCAAGAGAGCTTTGAGTCCCAAGACAAGTGCTCTTTCCACCTACACCAGTGGCCTCTAAATGTAGGGTGTACAAGATAATCTTTTGCTTACAAAATGATACATTTAGATAATTCTTTTTAAACTGAGAAAGGAATTAAGCTTTCCCAATATTGGAAGTATGGATTGAACCTGGCCTATTGCCTCAGTGGTATTTCAGACAACTCCACGTTGCATTTGACCAAGCACGGTCTCCTTAGGATGGAGGGACTTTCCACATTTCAGAGGGTCAGAGTGACCGCTGGCCTGTTCCTTGGCATTCAGGACATCTCCTGTTGCCCTTTTGCACTTGGCTCTAGTGAAGTGAATTTAGAGATGTCATCATGCTCCTTACCCTGACAGAATGTCTAAGAGACTGAAAATGATTCTTCTAAAAAAAGGAAAGAAGAAAACAAAGAATGAAAGAAGAAAGGGAGGAAGAAAACAGAACAGAATGAAGGCATTACTGTTGATGCAAGCATGCACCAAGGCCAGAAAATAGCAGGGTGCGTGCTTCTCCTACCCCTGCTGGGTACCCGTTGTCAGCCATAAAGTGAGACTGGAAACAATGACATTCTACCTGAGATAACAAGTTGCCAAAACATTTTTAAGCAGATGATTTGAAAGGTGAATTATCTTCACTATTATATTATATTCTCTGACCCTGAATGTCACCCAGTATCCATTGTACCTTACAATAAAAGCTCAAGGACACTGAGAAACCCTCCTGATTAGCAACCTGTTGTACCACCACACATCCAGGCAGGGAGAAAAGCACCTACAGCCCCCTGCCCCCACCTCCACCTCCAGTGGGGATTATAGGCCTGAGATTCTCAACAGTACTTTAAAAATCCGTTAAATGTACTGATAAATATTTAGAAGCCTTTTTTGAGATTTCTCACTTACATGTGGCCGGTAAATGTTTGTTCTTCCAGATGCTGTTTATGCCTAAAAATATTTATTTTTGTACCTAAAAATATATATATAGTAAAAAACAAAATACCAAATGCCTTTCTTTGTCAGCTAATACTGTGGAACTAGAAATAGAAAATATTGTTGTCTGAAAAAGCGGGGATTAGGAAAGACCATGCGGTGTGGGATGTTTGCTCTTTAGTTGTTTGAAAGCATGTATGTTGTCAATCTGTTTCACTTTAGGGTGTTGCTTGATTCTGTTTTAGTAATCCAGATCCTAAAGAGCTACTTTAAATTTGTGTGTGTGCACACACTTATGGCACGTATGGGAAGTATACGAGAGAAGACAGAACTTCAACAATTAAATTATTTCTTTAATTAAAAAATGTTTTATGGAGCTGGGGATATAGCTCAGTTGGTAGATTGCTTGCCTTGCAAGCACAAGGCCCTGGGTTCAGTCCCCCGCACCACAAAAAAAAAAAAAAAAAAAAAAAAAAAAATTTATGGGAAACCTCTGTACCCATTGAGACAGGGACTGGGCCAGATGAAAGTCCTTCCTTGAATCATTCACAGGAAAGCTTTTTGAGCAAAGTAGTTAATACCAGAAGTGCAGAAAATGTTACAGGATGTCATCCATGTGGGACAACTTTATGAAAACAAGACCTTTAAATGAAAGTGGAGTCTTTTTAACTTTGTATAATGAGATGGCTAGTAATCGTGAAAATCTTTTGTAATACACAGACTAGGTTCCCTGTAACCTTCTTGTAAGTTATCTTCTGTCAAAATATTAAAGGAAGTATAGACTTAAGATGAGTTTTGCATTTTTCTTTTAGAAAATGAGACTCAAATATGCTGACCTTTCCTGTGAACAATTATTCTATCTAGAAAATAGTTTTGAAAAAAATAAGAATTAATGCTGTAAAACCACCATAAAAAATGAAGGTGGGAAGGAGACATTTTCATTGTCAAATTGACTCAGGAAGGGCATGATCGAGGTGAATGAAATGTTTTGCCCGCCTTAAACCCATCACCTTAGTCTAGTTAAGTGTCTTCTTCCTCTCTGCATTCCCATAATACCCTGCCTTCATCCCTCTACCCTCCCACCTGCCCATCCGAAAAGTAGGTATTGATTATGTGTTAGGTATCAGTGTTCTAGATGGTGAATATACAGAACAGACTGGGCAAAACCACCAAAAATCTCAGCTCTCATGGAACTCATATCCTAAGAGGGAGAAACAGGTAATTTTAAAACAAATTAAGATATATAAATTAGATGGCAATAAATGTTATGAGAAAAAACAAAAGAGGGAAGGGAATTAAGGGACTCTGGGGGACACAATGATATTTTAATTTTAATAATCAGAGGAGGCATCATGCAGAATATGATGTTGAATAAAGACTCAAAGGAAGTGAGGGGGGAGACCTGTGGGTATCTGGGGCAGGGGTTTATGAGTGGAGGGAACGGTAAGTACAGAAACCCTGAGGAGAGATTGGGCTTTGGGTTTCAGTTGGATTTGAATGAATGAGGGGACGAGGAAGCCACTGAGTCAGGGAGGTGGAGTTGGGAGGCAGCAGACTGGGCAGAGTCTTGGCGGACGTGCAAGATTTTGACTTTAAAATTCCACACGAGATGGGAAGTCCCTGGAGGGTCCCATGCAGAGGACAGGACATGCTTTGCTTTATGTTTAATAGGATTGTTTTGCTTTCGATAGAGAATAGACTGGATGGAGACATGTGCAGAAGTACAGAGTTAAAAGGAGACTGCAGTCATCGAGGCGAGAAATGGTTCAAAGTGGCTTGGACCAGACGAGGTGGTGAGAAGGGCTTGGATTCTTCATCACCACACTATGCTGAAATTATCTGCGGACTCTTTGTCTCTTCTTTGTCTCTTCTACCTGCATGCACATGCAGTGCCTATCATGGTGCCTCACCCATGCAAATCACAATCGTATTGAACACATCGAGTTGTGGGTAAGAGGTAGTTGAGGTAGAAAAAGTCATTTAAGGATTAAAGGAAAAACACATGATTGATAGCATGGTATTATGAACAAGAGGGTGATGGGTGAAGTATATTCTTGGCCATGGAGGCCAGTTGCTTTTTGTTTGTTTTTTTTTTTTTTTGGTACTGTGGATTGAATTTGGGGCACTCAACCACTGAACCACATCCTCAGCACTTTTTGTATTTTATTTAGAGATAGGGTCTCACTGAGTTGCTTAGCACCTCACTAAATTGCTGAGGCTGGCTTTGAACTTGCAATCCTCCTGCCTCAGCCTCCCAAGCCACTGGGATTACAGGTATGTGCACCATGTCTCACTTATGGAGGCCAATTTTAAGGAAGCTTCCTTTCTCAACTTTGGGTGTTTGGGTCTAAGACATAAACTGTTTCAGTCTGATGCAATGTTTGGGGGCACTGAATTACACAATTCCAGGGTATCACTTTCCCATAGACTGCAGCATGGATCTCTGAGGTTGTGCAGTGTGGCGATGATTTATGGATATCATCTATGTATGTCTTCAGGGAGTCTCCAATCATTGGGAAGAGTCACAAATTCACATCATTGCAGAAACAGCTCCACCATCTTTACAAACTATTTGTTAAAGGAATTGTTGGTTTGAGTAGTTACAGTAAAATCAAATAATGGTTCCCAAAGATATCAGTTCCTTAACCCTGGAACCCATAAATATTTCTATATGTGTAGAAAGGGTCTTTGCAGATGTAATTATATTAAGGCTCTTGAGATGGGGAGATAATTCTGGATTATGCAAGTAGGTTTAATGGAATCACGAGTGTTTTTATAAAGAAGGCAAAAGATTTGACATAGAAGAGGAGAAGGAAATGTGACACAGAGGCAGAGACTGTAGAGATGCAGCCATAAACCTAGGAAGGCTGACAGCCACCAGGAGCTGCAAGAGGCTAGGAATGGGTTGTCCTCTAGATCTTTGAAAAGAGTTTGTCTCTGCTGATACCTTAACTTCGGCTCAACAAGACTGATTTTTGATCTTCTGTCCTCCAGAACTATGAGCAAATAAATTTCTGTTGTGTTAAGCCATCAAGTGCATGTTGTTACAGAAGCTACAGGAAACTAATACAGTAATGAACTAAGCTTTAGCCTGTTTCTCAGGTGGTCAGAAAAACAAGCAACTACATTGTATTGAATATTTCAGCAATGATACTATGCATAAAAATGGTTTTAAAGTGGAGGCAAGGTGATCAAAACACTCTCTGGTCTGGGGTATCCTGATACCTGCTTAGCTGTTAAACCAGGATCCTTCTAATTTAGGGTGTGAGATTGCTGACAAATTAGCATTTTTATGAATAGGGGTTGGAAGAAAATCATACCATTGAGCCATCTTGCTTTATGGTTTTAGTCACATTGTGTTAAATTTTGATTTATTCAAAGCACCAACATATTTATCCATTTTTTTCCCTTAAAAGAATTAAGAGCAAGCTTTTATCTGGGGTATTTGGTTTATTTGACATGCAACAGATGACTTTACACTACACATGATGAAAGCTAGTTAAATATGATTTTAACTTCCACTATCCTTGAGCTTTCTTCATCCTAACACCTTGCAATGCTCCAATCCCAGAATCATGGGAAGACCCTGGAAGTCTCCTGAAGAGCAAAACACTGGGAAATAGTGAAGTTAGCTTAGCTGAGGTGCTCATTGCCTAAGTCTGTAGATCTTCCAAAGTGATTCTTTCCTAACATTCCCCATTTAGACATGGAACTTAATACTAAAGATAATAAGGGTCCAGTATTTGGGGGTGGGTCATAAAATGGTTCTTCTGTGAATGCTGCTATCTCTTCAGGTATCTTGAGTGCTGGTCCCAGAGCTACTTATGGAACCCAGTGAACTTTGAAAATGATGTATTACTGATTCAAAGCTTTTATGTACCTTCTAAAGGCCTTCAACGTTCTCCTCATTTTAAAGCATCTTTGATGAATTTTGATTCTGGAAACATAAACCGTAAGGTAAACAGTCCTCAAGTAACATTTTTTTGGCCTTGCCACCTAAATCCTCTAATCAGGAGTCAAAAAAACCATTGTCTGTGGGCCAAATCCAACCTGCCTCTTGTTTTTATTTTAAATAAAGTTTTATTGGAACACAACCATGTCCATTTATTTATGTTTTGCCTTGTGCTATCATGACTGAATGGAGTACTTGAAACAGAGGTGGTATGACCTACAAAACTTAAAATACTTAATATCAACCCTTTATAGAATAAGTGTGTAGACTCCTACTCTAAATCAAAGGAATTTGGAGTAAATCAAGGGGAGTCCAAGTATGGCTACTATCTTTTAATAGTGATGGAAAGTAGAGAGGATAGGACCCAAGCTAAGGAGTGCTACAGAGTATTCTGCCATATAGGTCCCAATGTTGCTGGACTTCTGAATTAGCTTGGAAGCTCAAGCATGTTTCTATCCAGGTCAACCCTTAACTCTTGAGCTATTGCAATGGTGGTGGGAACACCCGTCCTAACGAAGGCCTTACTCCCCATTTATCCACTTTCTGAGTTGACCCAGATCATCCTCATAGGTTTTCTCAGACTTCCTTAAGTCCTTATGCTACTTTATGTGTGTACTCAACTGGACATGTGCTCAAGGTCAAGTCCTCCAGGCAATGAGTTGTTCAAGATCCACTGGCATGCTGTGCTGGTCTGGGATATGCAAGAGAACCTTATTCTGTGCTCAATTAATTATGAGTCCCAACCTTCTGCTGAGGATTATGACAGATGGATTCAGGTGGTTCTAGGCTTGTTATTTGGGAAGTGCTTTTTGAAGACATTGGTGACCTCTGAATCTGGAGGAACCACTGCCGGGCAGGACATATCTATTAAATTCTGAAAGCTGGGTTAGTTGTGGGAATGTTCATCCTGGACAACACTTCACAAATAAAGGAGAGGGAATGAAAATGATGCCTATATAATTACCTCACATAAAAAACTTCCTATCACTTTGCAGAACTGTAGCCCACTATATAAAGATGTCGTCAAGGGTAGATTCCTCTTCAGCATCAGATACCACCTCTTGTTAGTTTACACAGGATGGATTATGGCCTCTATCCCATATGGTTACTATAGCAGGGGACACTCAAAAGAGTGTAGATTTTCAGGTCAAACAGACCTGGGTTCGAATCTTGGGTTTGTCTCATTCTACCTTTTCTAGTTTGTTCAATTTGTTTACCTTCAGTTTTATCACCTGTGATATGGGAATAATACTTGATTCATACTGTTCTTGTCATGTAAAAGAGTTAATTGAAAAGGTTTACATGGTGCTGGGCAAAGAGCGCTTATTCAATTATTTGTCCTTTTCATCTTGTCTTATTGTTGATTTAAACAAAATTCACATGGAGAATTAGAAAATTTATCAAACTCATTCTCTAAAGAGGTGTTAGAAGCCAAAATATAAGTTTATATAAAGAAATGAGGATAGATTTAGCCTCAATTATTAAGAGAAAAGAGAGTCTGTGTTATTTGTACCCCAGTATGGTGATTTTATTTTTAATTCTGGAAGCTGTTTTCGGCTTGTGAGAATAACAGAAATAATGTTTCATTCATGGGCACAGCTTTGGGCCATGGTACAAAAGGCCAGTGGAAACTGAGAGGGCTTAATAGATAGAAAGGTTGGCACTGATCAGTAACAAATACTGCCAGTAACAATAACGTAGTCCAGCTTCTATATAAAGATTGGGAATGGGCCAAGATGACAATTTAGAACAGAGCATAGGTTCTGTTCTCTACTTACAAAAAGGATTTTCCACCCCTTCACTTATTATGTGAGATCAGAACAAAGAAACAATTGACTGGATATAGAAGTTTCATGACAAGTAAATGACATTTTGTTGAAGATAATTGTAGGGCTTACATTGTTTCCTTTTTTCAGTTGATCAAAAAGGAAATTAAAATTTGCTAGGCAAACTGCCCCCATGTAGATCAATAAATAAGCTACTGCATTTAATTTGCTTCCTAGGACTCTGGAAGGTGAACTGAGGGGGTCTTTCCAGAATTTTCCTCCTCAGCTGGTGCCCCCTTGTGTGCTTGCTTCATTAACACTGCTGCTGGGGGATCACCGTCCTCCGCCATGCTCAGGGAACTCTGTGGTTCCCTTTTTGGGCTCTGCTGCATTCCTCTCCCTACACGTCAGCACATTCTGAGTGTAGTCTTAAATTTTCTAGTATTTTGAGAACCCATCAGACCTGTAAATATCTACCAGTTCTTTCCCTCTTTCTAGAAGTGACTTTTCCATATTTGTTGATGTTACGCCTGGAGATGGATGATTTTTAGGTTTTCATTAGCTCAAAGGCATGTCAGAAAATATTTTCTTGTCCAGAAATACCATTCTAAAACCTTTGTCTTAAAGAACGCTTGGAAATTAAAGGCAGCCCAAACTCAGGATGTTGGTTGGAGTGACGTTCACCCATGGGAAGTTCTTATGAACATGCCTCTTTGGTCTTGAAGAAAGAACACTGGAGAGTCCCTTTTGTCTTCCGTCTTGGTGCCTCTTAGAATTGCAATCTTGTGAATAGAGATTCCAAGGCCCAGTGTTTCAGCTAGTTCTTGGATCTTTCTATTTCTTCTTTTTTTGATTAAGCAGGGATCTGGCATGGAGAATTTTACATTCTGTATGCTCATTGTATTTTTAATTTCTTAAAACTGTGACAACTTGCCAAAATTATTCTGGCATTCTATGAGGAGATGCCATTTGTTATCAGAAAACTTTTGAACTCTACCTAAATTCAAAATGTCAGAGGACATTGTAGTATCCTGACCAGGCTTATAAAAACAATTAGATTGGATTTTATGGGTTTTGTGTGGGCCGAATGTGGTTCTGGTTATCAGAAAGAGATTTCTCATTCATTTTTTGATAAATTACATCGATGTAGGACAGATGAGTTTGGACACCCAAGGAATTTTCAGGAAGAAGGTTTATTTAAGCTGCAGTAGTCCAGAAGGGCTAATGCCTGAAAATCTCTGACCCTTTACTCAGTGGTGAGGTTACAAGACAGTGGGAGGGAACCTAACAGTT
This sequence comes from Sciurus carolinensis, assembly GCF_902686445.1. Lineage (NCBI taxonomy): Eukaryota > Metazoa > Chordata > Mammalia > Rodentia > Sciuridae > Sciurus > Sciurus carolinensis. The sequence continues at coordinate 37,047,943 of NC_062213.1, forward strand.
ACTCTTTGTCCTGTATTCTTAGGCTAAACAGAGGTTTCACACGTTTTGTCTGCAAACCTGACATTTACAAGAAAGAAGAAGCTTCAAACTACCTTGAGTTTTCTGCAGAAATTTTTGCTTATATTCTGTTGATGAGAACAATTATGGTGAGGGTCTTTGGAGAAGCTTAATTATGACTCTTTGGTCGGGGGGAGGTCACTACAACATGAGTAAAGTTCTTATCAGGAAGTGAGAAAATATGTTAACTATATCAAACAAAGGACTTTTAAAATAGGGGATTGATTATAAAAGTAGGAGCCAAAGGAATAAAAAAGGGGAGGTGGGGTAACAAAAAGTAGAGTGTAAAACTGTGATTATGGGAAGAACTAAAAGAACTAAAAGGCCGTGCTCCAGTGCCCAGCTGGGTGTGCACTCATTGAATGTTGGAGTCTACATTTGTTTTTGGTTCTTTTGGGGGGGAATTTGGGTGCGGGTATTGGGGATTGAACTCAGGGGCACTTGACCACTGAGTCACATCCCCAGCTCTATTTTGTATTTTATTTAGAGACAGGGTCTCAGTTGCTTAGCGCTTCACTGTTGCTGAGGCTGGCTTTGAACTCAGATCCTCCTGCCTCAGCCTCCCCAGCTACTGGGATTACAGGTGTGTGCCCCAACACCCAACCTGCATTTGTTTCTGAACCTCTGGATTTTCCTACTGTAAGTGTGAAGGCCGCAGGAAGCCACTGCTGCTCAAGGTGGTGATTGCTGCTATAACAACCAGCACCCCTGGGGCTCAGAAATGCTGCCCCTGCTTCCCCTGCCCCCGCCCCAGCCCTGCTGCTTCCAAACACCTGCTGGTGACTCCTACTACTTGGATCTAACTGAAAAGTATCAGGGTTCTGAGCGATGTGGCCTGCAGGGTCCAGCTCCCTGTAAAACAGAATCAAGGGAGGGAATGAAATGGAAAGCAAGTGGGAAAAGGGACAGATCATTTCCCTGCTTCACAAAGAGGTGGAATGCACCCAACAGGAACCAGCGCCATGAGTCTCCTCCTCTCCAGCTCCATGAATAAGCAAATGTTCGCTTGGCTTTTTTTTTTCCCCAAAAACATTTTTAATTTTGAGTAGCTTCTATTTATTTAATATTTAAGCATAGAATATGACTAGAAAAATCAAACAATGTGATCTGTAGTTTATCTTAAGAAAATTTTTGGAGAAAAATAAACTGACACTAATGAATGCTTTTACAAAGGTGCTAGATAACACACAAACATCTCTCACTGAATATTTATAGCACCTTATAAGGGAGGAATTACCTTTTCTTTCCCAAAAGCCTGTCTCAGAGAAGGCTTTGAAGCTCTTCATTCTCAGAGCGGGGACACTCTGCCTAAATATTCCCAGCCAGCATGTGGTGACCTTGTATCTGGGCAGTGTTATAAATTTTCACTTATAATCCAAGAGGTGCATGGGAACTGGAGGAACAGGATTTCTGAGGAGGTTGCCAAAGTGTTTTTTTCTCCGCTGTGAAAAGCTACTATGAGCTCAAAAAACTATGTGCGTGTCAGTGGGTAGAAGAGCCGATCTTCTCTTTGCTTGAGTCTCTCCATGGCACAGGGGACTGTCTTGTACAGTGCTTATTTGCTTACCTGTCATTTCTTCCTGATATGCTGGAAGCAGCTTGAGGACTGCAGAGGTGTCAGATTCATCTCTGGACCTCACACAGGGCCTGGTGAAGTGCTGAAACTTAGAGGGGGTCAACAAATGTGTGGCCATTCATTTGTGGAAGGTTCTGCCTCCTTCATGAGCCACTCTAGGCACAGGAACCGTGACCTTCAGAGATCACTTGGTTCAAATCCAGTTGCCACCACTTTCTAGTTGTGTGACCTTGGGAGAATGTTTCTGCAATTTCTTCTATAAAATGAAGATAATAACCTAACCTTTAAAGGTCATTGTAAAAACATGTTGGTTAGTGCATGAAGAACATCATTGGGATTTTAATAGGAATTGCATTAAATCCATATAATGTTTTTGGGAGTAGGGTCATTTTGACAATATTAATTCTGCCTATCCAGGAGCATGGGAGGTCTTTCCATCTTCTAAGGTCTTCTTTCTTTGTGTGTGTGTGTGTGTTGTGTAGTTTTCATTGTAGAGATAAAGCTCTTGGCAATGTAGCTAGCATATACTGAGTACTTAATAAACACCCATTTGCCATATTACCATTTCTTATTGAAGTTAACATCTATAGAATTGGTTTGTTGGGTACTCAGTAAATGATGCATTAAGTGATTTTTAAATGGATTATAAATGAGAAATCATCTCTATATAAACAAGTTTTAACTCTTTCATATGTTGAGCATCTGAGGTTCTCTGGAGGAAAAAGCAACTGGTTGAACTTGAAATGATCTGCATTTTCAAGTGCAAGCATGGGTAAATCCAATTATCTGTGTATATGCACTTATGCACCTACTGGTGCATGAGGCATCTTTATGATGTTATTCCCTTCCAAAAAAACTATTCTTTGGAATTTTGTGTTCTCATTAACCTACCATGAATTTTTGATATAATTGATGATTACATTGTCCCCATTTGGTCCTGCTCCCTGGTTGCTATCCCATACTGGTTATTTGTCATTTCCTGCAGTGAAAGCACCAGAAAGTTGATGCCAATGTAGATAACTCAAATATTGGCTGCTTATTTTTAAATGTGTTGTTTTGGAGAAGTTGAGAGTCAAAGGACAACCTATTTGGACATTTGCATCTCTGGAAAAATTCATTTGAAATTAGCTGACTGCTTTTAGAGCCCAGCCCATCCTTCAGCAGAGAGTCCTTCTTTGCAGGGCCCATGTTACTTGGGCAAAAGCTGTAGAGACTGGGTATCAATTTTCAGAAAATTCTAAACTGATAATAACTGGGTTTCCTTATGATTTTCTTCAGTCTAGAACCCTAGCCCACATTGGAAAAGCCACATTCGAGATAGTTCTTTAAATTCAGAGTATAAACCCATCCTTTTTGCAAGTCTTCACATCCCAAAACGAATGTCTATTCCTTTAACCATTCATTTATTCATTTAACATTTTGATCACCTACCACATGCCAGGTACATGCCAGGTAAATACAAGGCAAAGTCCCTGGTTTTAAAATCTTAAAGCTAAATAATCCCCAACTTCTGAATATTTCCAAACACCTTAAATTTGGATGCCATCTTTTCATTAAATCAAGAATCTGATTACACCAGCTTTGCTTCACATCTAAAGTCCTTCTTAATATAAAAAGTAAAATATTTACTCAGTTATAAAAGGAAGATAAGTAAAATGCTGCTCATTGTTAGTTACAGATAACCTAATTCAGAACCATTAGGCAATAAAAAGAGTTTAGCAAAACAAAAGGTTAACAGGAAGAGTGGCTTTAGTTCTGCTTCTTCCCCAGGTGTAGGTGGTGATATGGCTCCAGCCTCCAGATTTCTGAAATTCTCATGACCTGTCATCTGCTCCTGCCCTCGATGCAGGTGGATACAGGTGGATTCTCGCCTCTCCTGTTCACTACTAAATGGTGCTGTTGTTCTTCATCTCATCAGGCAAGACTTTCAAAAGGCATTAGATTAGTGAAACTTCAAATGAGCTCATTCCTTCTCTCTCTTTTTTTTGGTACTGGGGATTGAGCCCAGGGGCCCTTAACTCCCCCAACCACGACCCCCCCCTTTTAATATATTTTATTTAGAGACAGGGTCTTGCTATGTTGCCTAGGGCCTTGCTAAGTTGTTGAAGCTGACTTTGAACTCATGATCCTTCTTGTCTCAGCCTTCAGAGCTGCTGGGATTGAGTTTATTCCTTCTTTTTGACAAAATTCCTTAAACAATACGTACAGATGTGCGTGAGTGACAGCAAGTATCAAAGAAATGGCCTGACACTGTTACAAACTATTCTGGCAAGATCCATGGTGTTTTAGTGAGCTTTTTCACTGCTGTGACCAAAAGACCTGATAAGAGCAAATGGAGGAGGAAAAGTTTATTTTGGGGCTCATGGTTTCAGAGATCTCAATCCACAGATAGCCAACTGTGCTGCTCAGGGCCCAAGGTGAGGAAGAGCATCGTGGAGGAAGGGCGTGGTAGAGGAATGTGGTCAGAACATGGAACCAGGAAGCAGAGACAGACAGACAGACTACTCCACTCACAGGGACAAAAATATAAGTCCCAAAGGCACACCCCCAAAGCCCTCTTCTTCAGCCACATTCTACCTGCCTTCAGTTACCACCCAGTTGATACTTACCAGGGGATTAATGAACTATTAGGTTAAAGCTCTCATAACCTAGTTATTTCACCTCTAAACTTTCTTGCATTGTCTCCCATGTAAGCTTTTTGGGGCTATCTCATATCTAAAACATAACACATGGTATGGGAAGGGATTTCAATAGAGATTGACACAGAGCTAATATAGTAATAATAACAATAATAATAATCTCATGTGAATAAATCACCAATTGGGGAGAGAATGATATCGGTTTGGGAATTGTGCAAAGACATCTGGTAAAGGATCAAAATTTGGGTCTCGATCAAAAAGGGAGCCGCAGTCATCAATGGAATTTCCACATGAGGAACTAAAAATGGCAAACCAATGTATTAAAAAATGTTCAACCTCTCCAAAAATCCAAATGATGACAAATTATTTGACTCTTAAACTAAGAGTGATAAATAAAAATAAGTAAATACAAATATTGTGTGTATATATAAATAAACAAATATATAATATGTTATGTAGATGATAAGCCTTTGAAGCAATGGTATATTTAATTCCTATTACTGGCAGTGAAACAATTACAGTTCATTTGCAAGTTTGAAGAGAAGTTACCATAATCATTACCAATTTTCCTACCTATGATTGAATAATCACCCTTTTAAGGATTATTCCTAAGAAAACAACTTGAAGGAAGAAGTAATGTATGAAGATGCTTATTTGCTGCCATTTATAATAGGAAAAATCTAGAAGCAACTGAACTCTGCAGCAACCTGGAAATGGTTGACTATTCCATGGCACATCAGTTCCTGGGGATTTAAGTAATGGCTGAAAAGAATACGGAAAGGACAAACATGGGGGCTTTGAGAGCTGGTCCAAGGTGTCCCTTAGCCCAGAGTGAGTGAAAAGTAAAGGGGAAAAAATCCTTTGACTGCTCAAAGTTCAGGATCTGAGCGCCAACTCTTGCCAGAACTATCCGGCTCCCTCTGTGAAGTCAGGCATCTCAGGCAGGGGACAAAAGCTCTCCCAGGGCTCGGTTTTCTCATTTCTGGAATGATGGTACTTACCTCACGGGGCTGTTATGAAGATCCAGTGAGATAATCGGAATGAAGCATGCACCACAGTGCCAAGTGCAAAACAAGCCAAGGGAATCACTACCTAAATATTATTATTGTAACTATGTTTATTTTTTCCTTTCCAAATTAAAGGTTAAAAGAGACCATGAGAAAAATGGAAGAAAAGTCTTGTGCATGATAATGGAATGGGTGAAATGTTTATTTTTGAACATTTCACTTTATAATGTTTTGTAATTTTTAAATGTTGACATTTAAAAATTTTTTTTTTCTAAATTCAAATACTTTCCAGGGCAAAGTCCTCTTACCAGGGCTTCCTTTGAGCAGCTGAGAAGCCTGATTTTGCATCCCTATCCCAAGTGCCCAGAATGCTAACATTTAGTCGGAGTTCACCATGCAGATTAAAATGTACCCATTGTGTCTTTATCCTTTCTGCAGCTGTTTTGAGAGAAACTGCTGGTTTAACACGTCTGATTATTCTACACCTGTGAGGATACAGAACCAGATCGTGTTGGAAATTTCTGGTGTCAGAGGGTCCTTAAAAAACGGATGGCTTAGTGTCGCCTCAGAAGGCGACATTCACGAGAGGGCTCTTCCACCTGACCTGTTGGAAATAATGCATCTTTCAGACCACCAGGCAGTGAATGAGGCACTCTGAAGTCTTCTCTTTAGGGTTAGTATTCTGAAATCTTCATTGTCTGCAGTGCCTTCTCAGCAGCTGGATAGTAAAAAGTATCTTTCTATCAATTCAGTTCCTCTCTCTCTCTCTCTCTCTCTCTCTCTCTCTCTCTATATCCCTTTTAGTAGTTGCTTGGCTAAAGCAAAACCCAGCACAGCTCTGTTTTATTCCTGTGCACCTGCATTCTTCATGGTGTCAGAAACTCAAGGCAAGAGGCTGCAACTGTGATTATTATTAGGCTTGGAAACTGTGAAGACAAGACAAGCACAAGAGACTTTCTTTTAATGTGGGTGGCAGGAAAATAAAATGACAATCCGGAAAGAACAAATTCTAAGTCATGAACTCTCACAAATGATCTGCCAATTAACTGTGAAGAGGATGGCATCGTAATCAAGTGCTTTCTCTGCTTCTGGGCTTCCTGAATCTTTTCTGCTGGCTACACCAATAAGGCCAGGAAAAGCTGATTCTGTTAGCCTTGAGAGCACCTTCCCAGGAGGAAAAACAAGGGTCTTCTATTTTTGCACATGAATCATTATGAGAAGGACCCAGTTTGGATTTGACTAAGGAACTGGAGGGGCCAGCAGTGAAGAGAAAGGCAGAGAAATCCAGAACATTTTCTGTGCCTTGACTATTGAAAATATCTTCCAGTTTTGAAACTGACAGAAACTTTCTGAACTACAAGCCATGAAGAGACCAGGGGATGTGCTGATAGCATTTTCAAGACATTCTTTCAAGAGCCATTTTAGGTTCACATTAAAATGAAGAGGAAGATGCAGAGATTTCCTGTAAATGTCCTGTCCCCCCATATGCCTGGCCTGCCCCATTATCAACATCCACATTGGTACATTGGTTCCAACTGATGAAGCTACACTGACACCTAGTCACCCAAGCCCATAGTTGGTATTAGGATTGTTCTTTGTTGGTGAGAGGGAGGCAAGAATGGACGGAGGATGGATTGTATAGAGGAAAATGAGGGGTGGGGAGAGGGTGGGAGGAAGGAAACTTAATAGAATGAGACAAACATCATTACCCTATGTACATGTATGATTACAGAATGGTGTGACTCTACTTGTACCACCAGAGAACCCAGAGTTGTACCCCATTTGCGTATAATAAATCAAAATTAAAAAAGAAAATAAATAAAAATTTTAAAAAAGGATTCCTTTTTGTGCAGGCTGTGGGTTCAGACAAATGTATAATGACATACATCCACCGTCAGGGCAGTTTAGGATGGCTGGATGGGGGCACGGCATCAAGCAGTTCGCGCATGCGCAGAGAAACAATGTAGCCTGCTCATGCGGAGGGAGCAACCAATCAGGCGCTGACAAACGACCCCAGCCAATCCCAGGAGGACACGGAGTCCTCAAGCTTCCCCTCCCCCTCTCCAGGTTGTAAAAACACCACCCCATCGGGGCCACGTGCAACTTCCCCAGTCCAGCACCCTGGTGGACCTGCGAACCTTGCCAGAGAGCTGTCTCAATAAAGTTTTTCTTTTTTGAGTCACATGGCCTGTCTGTTCCCCGGTTACCATCGTCTGATCAGATTACCCTAGTCTCATCTTACACCCACCATGGTGGTATAGTGGGAAAGATAAAAATTTACCTCTATTCCTTAGGGATTTTTTTTTAGCTTGGCCTAACAATTAAATTGATATAAGGCAAATCAACAGGACAGAAGCACACACATTGAACATGTTTCAGATGGCACAGCGACCCCCATGAGGAAGCAAGGAGTCAATGAAGTGGCAAAACCTGCATAATAACTGAACAAAGATGGGCATGGTGGGAAGGTAACTAAATTATGTGGTGGAGGCTAAAGGAAGACAAGGACTATTTTAGCAAAATTCTCCCAGTGATGATTTCTCATTGAAGAATATGTCTTTTCTTATGGTACAGGGAGTTTTTATCTTCTGATTTCAGGGGGAAAAGAGGGAGATTAAAATGCCCTTCTTGCATGCTATTTTCTAAGTGCTTTTAGCTCAAGATAATCCCTCTATCAAAAGGCTGTATTTTGAGGTGCCTATTCGGCCACTGCTCAGTATCACAGGCAGTAGGCACACTGCCATAGAAATCCTCTGCTCGGCCTGTTCAACTCTCCCTCCCACTAACCCCTAACAACCTCTGATCTTTATATTTTCTCCATAGTTTTGCCTTTCCAGAATATCTTATAGTTGGAATCATATAGTGTGTAGCCTTTTTGGATTGGCATCTGTCTCATAGTTAGATGCATTTCAAGTTTTTTCCATGTCTTTTCATGGCTTTATATCTCATTCCTTTTTAATGCTGAATAACATTTTATCATTCGATGGACCAAAATTTATTTATCTGTTCACCTAATAAAGGACATCTTCTTTGTTTTGAAGTTAAGGAAATTATGAATAAAGTTGTAAACTGTGTGCAAGTTTTCATTCCTTCAGGTAAATAATAAGGAATAAGATTGCTGGATCACATGCTAACAGTATGTTTATTTTTTTGCATATAAGAAGTACACTGAGATTCCTTCTCATTCTAGTAAGAATGGCAGTCATTAAGAATACAAATAAGAGCTGGGCCTGGTGGTGAATGCCTGTAATCCCAGTGACTCTGGAGGCTGAGGCAGGAGGATTGCAAGTTCAAAGCCAGTCTCAACAACTTAGCAAGACCCTAAGCAACTCAGTGAGACCTGGTCTCTAAATAAAGTATAAAAAGAGGGCAATCTGTAAAAATTTAAAACATAATAAAAAAATAATTTATCAATAAAATAGTTTCAGATTAAAAATAAAAAAAAAAAGACTGGGGATGTGGCTCAGTGGTAAAGTGCCCTTGGGTTCAATGTCTGGTACAAGAAATAAATACAAATAACAGGGGCCAGGAATGGTGGTGCATGCCTGTAAGTCCAGCTATTGGAGATGTTGAGGCAGTAGGATGGCAAAACAGAGGCTGGCCTTGACAACTTAGTAAGAGCCTGTCTCAAAATTAAAATTATAAAAGGCCTGGGGACATACTTGTGGTAGAGTGTACCTCAGTTCAGTCCCCAGCACTGTAAAAATAAAAGTAAAGGAAAAAAAGAGCATACAAACAATAATAAATGCTGGTGAGGATGCAGAGATGAAGGAACTCTTATATACTGTTGGTGGGAATATAAATTAGTACAACCATGGTTAAAGTCAGTATGAAGGTTCCTCAAAAACAAACAATAGAATTGCCTTCTGATACAGTTATACCATTCCTTGGTACTTATCCTAAAGAATTAGTGTCAACAAACTTAGTAATACATGAATACCCATGGTCATTGCAGGTCAGTAGGATTTGTAATAGCCAAGTTGTGGAATCAACCTAGGTGTCCATCAACAGATGAATGGATGAAGAAAATGTATACATATATACAATGAAGTTTTATTCACCCATAAATAAGAACAAAATTATGTCACTTGCAGGAAAATGGATGAAACTGGTGAATATTATGTTAAGCAATAATGGTGAACATTATGATAAACAAGACTTAGACAAGTATTACACATTTTCTCTTGAATGGGTAACCTAGAGGGGAAAACAGAAAAGGGGGCTTCATGGAAGCAGAGAGGAGACAATAGGAGGAGAATCAGAGAGGAAGGACGAGGGGGTAAAGGGAGTTATTGGGAGTGAAATTGATCAAATTATAATATATGCATGTACCAGTATATCTAAGTGAAACCCTTCATTTTGTGTAGTTAACATGGACCAATAAGAAATAAAAAATAGAAAGACTGTGTTAATAATGCCCTCAATAAACTATTAGAAATCTAAAAAGAAAAGATTGTTTATTTTTGTAAGAAAATGTCAAACTGTCTTCTAAAATGTGCTATTTTGCATTCCTACCAGCAATGAATGAGAGTTCTTGTTTCTCCACATCCTCACCAGCCTTTGGTGTTGTATTTGAGATCTGGAGCCTTCTAATAAATGTGTAGTGGTGTCTCATTGGTTTAATTTACATTTCTCTGATGGCATATGATGTGGAGCATCTTTTCATATGCTTTTTGCCATCTGTTTATATATCTTTTTTGGTGAGGTGTCTGTTTAGGTCTTTGGGCCAATTTTTTTTTTATAAATTACTTATTTTGATTCATTATAAACAGTGGAGTACAACTTGTTTCTTCTCTTGTATGTGAAGAGTCATACCATTTGTGTACTCATATATGTACATAGGGTAATGATGTTTGTGGGTCAATTTTTAATAAGGTTCTTTTCTTATTGTTGAGTTTTGTAAGTTCTTTGCATATTTTGGTTAACATCTTTCAGATGTGTCTTTTGCAAATATCTTCTCTTAGTCTATGGCTTGTCTTCTCATGCTCTTGACACTCTTCACAGAAGTTGATTTTTAAAAAATTTTCATTTTAACCAAATCCAGCTTGTAAATTTCTTGCTTTATGAATCATGATCTTTTTGTGGTTTTGGTTGTTGTTTAAATTTTTTATTTTGAAATAATGTCTCACTAAGTTGCTCAGGGCCTTGCTAAGTTGCTGAGACTGATTTTGAACTTGAGATCCTCCTGCCTCAGCCTCCTGAGTCACTGGGATTACAGGTGTGTGCCACCATGCCTGGCTTTGAACCATCATTTTGTATCCAAAAAGTCATTGCCATACCCAATGTCATCTAGGTTTTCTCCTATAAATCTCTTAGGAGATTTATAGCTTTGCATTTTACATTTTGATTATGGTCCATTTTGGGATAGTTTTTGTGATGGGTGTAAGGTCCATGTCTAGATTCATTTTTTTTGCAACTGGATATCCAGTTGTTCTAGCACTGTTTTTAATTTTTTTGCAGTGCTGGGGATTGAACCCAGAGCCTCACACATGGTGAGTAAGTACTCTAGCACTGAGCTGTATCCCCAATCCTTAAGACCATTTGTTGAAAAACTATCTTTGCTCCATTTCATTGCCTTTCTCCTTTGTCAAAGATTGATTGACTATGTTTATTTGAGTTCATTTGTGAGTTCTTTATTCTATTCCATTGACCTATTCATTTATTCTCTTAAATACTACACTGTCTTATTAACTATAGCTTTATAGTGATTCTTGGTATCAAGTAGTGCCAGTCATCCAACTTTGATGTTCTTCAATACCACACTGACTCTTCTAGGTCTATTGCCTCTTTATAAACTGTTATAAACTTTCTGGGATTTTGATGGATTACTTTGAATCTATGCATCTGTAGTTCATCTATAGATCACATTGGGAAGAACTGACATTTTGACAATATTGAGTCTTTTGTCCATGAATGTGGAATGTCACTCCATTTTTTCAGTTCTTTGATTTCATTCATTGAAGTTTTGTAGTTTTCCTAATACAGATCTTCTACATAGATCTTAGGTTAAATATATACCTAAGCATTTCATTTTGGGGCAGTATCAGTGTAAATGGTATTGTGCTTTTCATTTCAAATTCCACTTGTTCTTTGGCGATGCATGGGAAAGCAATTGACTTTTGTATATTAATCTTGTATCTTGCAACCTTCTTATAATTGCTTATTAGATCCAGGATTTTGTTGTTTTTGTGGTTGATTCTATGTAGAAGATTGTATTGTCTGAAAATAGAGTTTTAATTCTTCCTTTAAATATGTATGCCTTCTATTTCCTTTTCTGGTTTTATTGCCTAAGCTAGTATTTCCAGTTTGATATTGAAAAGGAAGAAGGGGGAAAATTCCTGCTTTGTTGCTATTCTTAGTGGGGAAGTTTCAAGTTTCTTACCGTTAATAATAATGCTAGTTGTAGAGTTTTTGTAGATATTCTTTATTTATCAAGTTGAGGAAGTTCCTCTTATTTCTCATTTATTGAGAATTTCAAATAGTGTTGGATTTTGTCAGACTTTTTTCTGTATCTTTTCATATGATTATATGCTATTTCTTTTTTAACCTGTTGATGTGATGAACTACATGAATTGCTTTTCAAATGTTGTGTTATGCCTGGCATAAGTCCCATTTGGTTGTAGTGTATATTTCTCTTATACATTGTTTAATTTGCTAATATTTTGTTGAGGACTTTTGCAACCATGTTCATGAGGGATATTAGTCTGTTGTTTTCTTTCATTGTAATGCATTTGGTATTAAGGATAAACTTCATAGAAAGTTTAGGAATTATTCCTTCTGATTGTAGAAAATTGATACAACTTCTTCCTTAAATGTTTGGTAGAATTCCCCAGGAAACCCATATGGACTTTTGTTTTCTATTTTGCATGGTTATTATTGGTTGATTCAATTTCTTTAACAAATATATGCTATTCAGATATTCTAATACTATTTTCAGAGGTATTTTTCTGAGTGTAATCACTAGAATATCTTCAAGTCTGAAGTTTTAGATAGTAAAACTGGAAAAGTAGCTAACATATGGGGAGGGGGGTGGTCCCTTGTGTACATGAACAGATTTTTACCACAAGCCCTAACCTGGAAATTTCTATGGCATAATCTGGACCATTTTAATAATAGAATGCATTTTAAAGAGGTCTAGTTTTGGAGAAAAATCTGCTTTCTGAGGTGATCATGTGAGGTTGTGCAAGTCTTCAAGGCACATTGTGCAGGCTGTGTACTGTGCAAACTGGGGGACCATTTACATAATGGTCTTTGTGCCAGTAAAAAAATATGTGTACTTTATAATGAGCATGTGTTACCTTTAGAATTCAGAAGATGAATTTTAGAACAGCATACTTAAAATGTATTTTGTAATTGGTCTTGAAATCAGATGACCTAGGTTCCGATCTGCCACCTACTAGCTGTGTCTTTCAGCAAGTAGCTCAGTCGGCTCCTTGTTACATTGGTTTACAAAGTGCTCCATAGACCGCCCCCGAGATCCCTAGTTCATTCTGTACCCTTACTCTTAGCATTCTGCAGTCCTGTTTTCTTCTCTAACTCCCTTAACATGCTATGCTACCTCTCAACTCTGAGCTTGTAACACTCTGTTGACTCTGCTCAGCGCTTCTCACAACTCCTCCATTGGCTTATTCCTCTCTTTATTTATTTATTTTTATTGTAAACAAATGGGATACATGTTGTTTCTCTGTTTGTACATGGAGTAAAGGCATACCATTTGTGTAATCATAAATTTACATAGGGTAATGTTGTTTGATTCATTCTTTTTTTTTCCTTCCCCTCCACCCCTCCCATCCCTCTTTTCCCTCTATACAGTCCTTCCTTCCTCCATTCTTACTCCCTCCTTAACCCTAACCCTGGCTTATCTCACTTAGCATGATATTCTCCAATTCCATCCATTTGCCTGCAAATGCCATAATTTTATTATTCTTTTTGGCTGAGTCATATTCCATTGTATATATATATATACCACAGTTTCTTTATCCATTCATCAATTGAAGGACATCTAGGTTGGTTCCACAGTCTGGCTATTGTGAATTGAGCAGCTATGAACACTGATGTGGCTATATCTCTGTAGTATGCTGATTTTAAGTCCTTTGGGTATAGGCCAAGGAGTGGGATAGCTGGGTCAAATGGTGGTTCTATTCCAAACTTTCTGAGGAATCTCCACACTGCTTTCCAGAGTGGCTGCACTAATTTGCAACCCCACCATGTATGAGTGTACCTTTTTCCCCACATCCTCTCCAACACCTATTGTTGCTTGTGTTCTTGATAATCGCCATTTTAATTGGGGTGAGATGGAATCTTAGGGTGGTTTTGATTTGCATTTTTCTTATTACTAGAGATGTTGAACATTTTTTCATATATCTGTTGATTGCTTGTACATCTTCTTCTGTGAAGTGTCTGTTCATTTCCTTAGCCCATTTGTTGATTGGATTATTTGTATTCTTTGTGTAGAGTTTTTTGAGTTCTTTATATATTCTAGAAATTAGTGCTGTATCTGAAGTATGAGTGGCAAAGATTTTCTCCCACTCTGAAGGCTCTCTCTTCACATTACTGATAGTTTCCTTTGCTGAGAGAAAGCTTTTTAGTTTTAATCTATCCCAGTTGTTGATTCTTGCTTTTATTTCTTATGCTATGGGAGTCCTGTTAAGGAAGTCTGATCCTAAACCGACATGTTGAAGATTTGGACCTACTTCTTTTTCTATAAGATGAAGGGTCTCTGGTCTGATTCTGAGGTCCCTGATCCATTTTGAGTTGAGTTTTGTGCAGGGTGAGAGATAGGGGTTTAATTTCATTCTGTTGCATATGGATTTCCAGTTTTCCCAGCACCATTTGTTGAAGAGGCTATCTTTTCTCCATTGCATATTTTTGGCCCCTTTGTCTAATATAAGAAAGTTGTATTTATTTGGGTTTGTGTCCGTGTCCTCTATTCTGTACCATTGATCTACCTGTCTATTTTGGTACCAATACCATGCCGTTTTTGTTACTATTGCTTTGTAGTAGAAGATCTGGTATTGTGATACCCCCTGTTTCATTCTTCCTGCTAAGGATTGCTTTAGCTATTCTGGGTTTCTTATTCTTCCAGATGAGTTTCATAATTGCTTGCTCTATTTCTGTAAGGTACATCATTGGGATTTTAATTGGAATTGCATTGAATCTGTATAGCACTTTTGGTAGTATGGCCATTTTGACAATATTAATTCTTCCTATCCAAGAACATGGGAGATCTTTCCATCTTCTAAGGTTTTCTTTAATTTCTTTCTTTAGTGTTCTGTAGTTCTCATTGTAGAGGTCTTTCACCTCTTTAGTGAGATGGATTCCCAAGTATTTTATTTTTTTCGAGGCTACTGTGTCCTCTCTTTATTCTTCACTAAAGGGTCATGTTCTCAGGAAGCCCTTCTATGAAACCCCAGACTGAGCTAGGTTCTCCTGAACAGGCCCCAGTAGCTATCATTCTATAGCACTTGTTATTTGTTAATTGTTGAAGTTCTTTAGTAATTGTAAAACTCCACGAGGTCAAGGTCTGTGTCTTTCTTGTGCACAGATGTACATCCTAGTCTAGTACCATGCCTGCAACACAAAAAGCACTCATTAAACATTTTACAATGAATGAATGAATTGAGCTAGATAATGTCCTTTTCTGTTTTAATCAGATTTTTTTTGTCACTGTAAAAAAAGACTTGACAAGATCAACATAGATAAGGAAAAATTTATTTTTGGTCCTGATTTCAGATGTTCAGTCCATAGTCAGCTAACTCCGTAGCTCTGGGCACAAGGTAAGGTACATTATGGAGGAAGGGCTCAGGGAAGAAAAGTTGTTCATGAAGGGCTCAGAAAGCAGAGAGCTAGCTCCACTTACCAGGAACAAAATATAAACTCTAAAGTCATGTCCCTTGTGACCCACCTCCTCTAGCCACATCCCACCTGCCTATAGTTACCACCCAGTTAATCCATATCAGTGGATAAAACGACTGATTCGATTAAACCTTTCCTACTGTAATCACTTCATCTCTGCAACTTCTCGAGTTGTCTCACATGAGCTTTTAGGGGCTACCTGATGTCTCAACCATAATGAAGAGTCAGTGTCACTAATCCTGGAAAGGACAAAAATGTGCTAAATGGGAACTCATTTGTTTTTAAGCAGTTAGGCATCCCTTAAGCTTGGTTGGGCAAAAAGAGAAGTTCTTGGTATGATGCTGAAGTGGTTCAGAGAACCTAGAAAGGAATTGTAAGAACTGTAGAGACCCTGGGGAACTCAGAGACTGTAACTGGGAACTCCTGTTGGTAGGAATCTGACTCCAAACCCCTGATCCTTTTAGAAGTTTCCTCTGTTCATTATTCCTGAGCGGACAGCTTTCATGGGTTGGCAATCTTCCTTTCGTCTTGACTTCATGATTTTATTCCTTTGCTGAAGGAATCCCCCTACTGCCTCTTGACTCCCATCTCTGTTTCAACTCTTTTTACTGGCAAGTGAAAATTTTATGGTGAAATTCTTTATAATACAATTGCTTCTAGAAAAGGCCAATGTCAAGTCTTGTCGCTCTGGAAAAAAAAATTCTTTTTTCATTTCCTGCTATGCCTGGCACAGGTAGATCCAATCTCTCTGGCTCACTTCTTTTTGATGAAGTTGCAGATATCATAGCTGAGCTCAGAGGACACTGACAACTTATCATTATGGGAAACTCAATAAACAAACATCTCATTTTGCATGTCGAAAAATCAAAGCCCTGTACACTTCAGTAATGAACTTGACTGCCTCACAGGTGAGTGAGGGGCTGGAATTAAATAACTGTTGATTCTCTACCAGCACCCTTTGAATGACCTCAGTGCCTCTTCAGAGAGCACTTAAATTTTGGTTCTTTGATTGGTATCTATACTTTAAAAAAAAAATGTTATGACTTCTCACAGATAAGAGTACAGGAAATTAACACAGCCTCAAGCAGGTTTGACTAAGCAGACTTTCAGGATAGCTTTGGATATTTGCCATCTCATTCCATTCAAATCCTTTTCCACAATGCTGGGTTGGCTCTTACATGGAATTGACTTCTGGGAGGCCTACGATGAAGACACTACAGCAGGGTTTTCAGTAGTGGGTTTGCTCCCAGCTGGAAGAGACATCTCTTCTCCCCTGAGGCCCTGTGACAAGATATTTGCTGTCTTCCTTTCTCTTCTCTACCAGCTCCTAGGTGCTGGTCTCACCTTTATTTCCTCTATAAAGTCTTTTTCAAAACATGCTTTGTTGCCTGTTTTTATTTTCTATTGCTGCTGTAACAACCTTCGCAGTTTATCTTATAAGTCTAGATGTGGGAAGTTTGAAATGGGTTTCACTGCGTAGCTAGGGCTTTGTTGGCTTCTGTACCAAAGAAGCTCTTTCCTTTCCCTTTGGGCCTCTAGAGTCTGCCCTCAGATTTGGCTCCTGGCACCTTCCTCCATCTTCAAAGCCAGCAACAACGGACCTAGACCTTCTCATGCCGCCATCTTTCTCCCTTTTCCATTTTAAAGAACTCTCTTGATTGATCACCTTGGAGTCAGTGGGCAATCTAGGAGGATCTTCTGGTTTTAAAGTCAGCTGATTTGTAACTTAAATTCCTCTTTGTATGTAAAATAACATATTCACAGATTCCGAGGATTAGGACAGAGAGGAGGAGGAAGCATTCATCTGTCTATCATATTGCTCAAACAGAATAACTGGAATCAGCCATATTGGTGTCTGCCTCTTTAATTCAAGTGGTTTTCTGAAAAGTTGCAATAAATCATTTTCTTCCCAAAATCATTTTTTATATAATTGCCCAATAAGGTAGTCAGACTTTTAATGTCCTAATTGTTTGTCCAACATTAGGATTTGATTTTATTGACGTGAGAGTCACATATATCACAATGTTAGAACACACTTATTTTCTGTAACACTGTGAAAGGGTTATTGTAGAAAAGTCTTTGCATTATAAAACAAGTAGTATCAGCAGTCTCTGGTATATGTGTCCTTTTAAAGATGACTTCTTTAGAAGCTAACAGCAAATTAATTAACAAATATTCTATTTTCCCTCTTTTACAAAGAATCAATAATTTAATAGGGTAAATATAACCCTATGCTGTGGTTTTAGCTGGCATTAAAAGTTATTAAGTGGACATGCTGGCTATGAAAATATTCGTTAATTCCTAATTACCTTGATGTTAGGAACTATCATAATTTACTAAGGTATTCAATAAAAACAAAATCATATTCCAGGTGGATCCCTTTTTAGAAAACATCTATTTCTGGGTAAACAGAGCCCTAATTAGGACATTTTAAAATTATTCTTCCTAGTTGTGGAGATTAGTTCTGACCCTCTAATTGCACTGAATATAATGATGTGAGCATCCCTCCTCATAACTGCCCTGCTGTAGTCATTAGCATTTACATATTGTAGATATTAAAATCAAGGATCAGAGAAGTAAAGTAAATTACCCAAAGAAATAAAATGTGATGTTTGGGGAAGCTACATTTAAATAAATCTGAGTCTGCTTGTCTCTAAAGTTCATACTCCTTCCATGGTAGCACAGCAAATCCTTAATGCCAACATTTTGCACAAAAACTCAATAAAATATTGACTTTGTACTGAAGATCAAGTTCAGAATTGCTTCTCTGTGTTCACAGGAGTTGCACTTTCAGCACCAACATCACAGGGAAAACATCTAGATTCTCATTCTTTTCAGGCTGAATTCCTTACCCTCTGGACATAGGAATAGAGTTCTTTAATGATTTGTGACAGTGAGATTCATAGATGTACAACAGTATCAGTCTGACAGCAAAGAGAGAATACTAGTCTTAAAAATAATCTTTTTAAAAAATAAAAAGTGTATATACCACAGTTTCTTTATCCATTCATCCATTGAAGGGCATCTAGCTTGGTTCCACAATCTGGCTATTGTGAATTGAGCTGCTATAAACATTGACGTGACTGCATTACAAGAATATTATTCAGTCATAAAGAAGAAAAGTGTTATGGCATTTGCAGATAAATGGATGGAATTGGAGAATATCATGCTAAGTGAAATAAGCCAATCCCAAAAAAACCAAAGGCCAAATGTTTTCCCTGATAAGTGGATGATGATATAAAATGGGGGAGGGAGTGGGGGTGAGAGAAGAATGGAGGAACTTTAGATTACACAGAGGGAAATGAGAGGGGGTTATGAAAAATGGTGGAATGAGACAGACATCATTACCCTATGTACATGTACGATTACACGAATGGTATGAATCTACATGGTGTACAACTATAGAAATGAAATGATGTACCCCATTTGTGTACAATGAATGAAAATACAGCCTTTAAAAAATAAAAATAAATAAAATAAAAAGTAAAAGCAAAGTCAAGCATGGTTGTGCACACTTGTAATCCAGGATGAGGCAGGAGGATCACAAGTTCAAAGTCAACCTCAGCAACTTAGCAAGGTACTAAGGACTCAGTGAGACCCTGTCTCAAAATTTAAAAAGTTAAAGAAAAAGGGCTGGGGATGTTGCTCAGTTGTTAAGTGTCCCTCGGTTCAATCTCTGGTATCAAAAAAGAAAAAAAAAAAAAAAAAGTCCTATTAGAACCTTTTCTGTAATTGTACTGGATGTTGATGATAGGAAAATGATATTTTGGATCTTTACTTTTGTGTGAGAAATTAAACATAAAGAGATGATTTGTGGACCTTTTCTCTACAAAACAAAATTCTTAGTTTCATGTGAAGAATTTTCTCTCTCTCTCTCTCAGAAGAATTTACTCCTTCCATTCAGTCTGTGACTTTAAAACCTGCAGTACTTCGAGTTGAATTTTCATTTGAGTTTCTCTCCATTTACTTCTCTATCAGTCTATTTTTCTTTTGCCTTGTAAATTCCCAAAATGAAGTTGTTTGACCAAACCTTGGTCAACTGTCATCAAGAGACCCCAATCAGCGACTGCTTACCTTCACAGCTCCGAAAGGTGCAACTCTAGTATCTCTTATACTGTGTTTTTTGAAGGTATTTCATTCTAGTTTCTTCTCTAGGGATTCCTGGAAATGTCATGAAATTCCTTAGTTTTTTAACATGTAGCATTTCACCTGGACAAAGTTCCCAGTAATTGTGATGATGATCACTGTAACAGCTAGGAATAGGCTTGATATATAATAACTGCCTTAAATAAAATAGAAATCTCCCTCTCTCCCTCCCCATCTCTCCACACTCCCTCCCTCCCTCCATCCCTCTCAAGTCCAGAGAGAAGCAACATAGGCATTAATAGGAGCTTCTCCCCATGAAGTCTTCAGCGACCCAGGCTTTTGCAATAACATGCATCTCTAGGGTGTATAGCACATTTCTTCATGGTCTACAGTGGTGGCCGTCACTTCCATGCTTCCACACTGTAGAATGGTAAAAGGTATGAAGAAGAAAAAGGGACAAAGGGCTCAGGCAAATGTGTTTGCTCATTTGTTTTTAAGAAAGGTTCTGGAAGCTACCACGTGGCATTTTATTACATCCTACTGGACATCCCATTAATCAAAAAGTCACAGAGTCAAAAGGGAAGCTGAAAAATGTCTTTATTTTGGAACTATTTCTAAGATTCTATTTCTATGAAAGAAAGATAAAATGGGTTTTGGGTGAAAACTAGTAACTTCAGCCATAGACATAAGAGCTGCTTTTCAGATCTCTGAAAAAATCAGAGACTTTAATATCAACCTGATATGAAAGTTTTAGGGAGGGGACAATTGGGTCATCATAAGCAAGGATTTTATAACAGAACATTCCCACAACTGGGTGACCTGACATTTGATAGTGGAGAGTTCACCATTTCTGGAGGTATTCAAACAGCAGGTGCTTACTCCTCTGGGATAGTGTGGAGCAGATTCCTCTACTAGAATAAAGATGGGTCAGGGGGACCACTAAGTTTTCTTCTTCTAAGAGTCTGTAAAATCCATTATTTTTTTTTTATTATTTTATTGTAAACAAATGGGATGCATGTTGTTTCTCTATTTGTACATGGCGTAAAGGCATACCATTTGTGTAATCATAAATTTACATAGGGTAATGCTGTTTGATTCATTTTGTTATTTTTTCCCTTCCCCCCACCCCTCCCATCCCTCTTTTCCCTCACAGTCCTTCCTTCCTCCATTCTTGCCCCCCTCCCTAACCCTAATACTAAACCTAACCCTAACCCTAACACTAACCTCTCCCACTCCCCATTATGTGTCATCATCCACTTATTAGCGATATCATTCGTCCTTTGGTTTTTTGAGATTGGCTTATCTCACTTAGCATGATATTCTCCAATTTCATCCATTTGCCTGCAAATGCCATAATTTTATCATTCTTTATGGCTGAGTAATATTCCATTGTATATATATACCACAGTTTCTTTATCCATTCATCAACTGAAGGACATCTAGGTTGGTTCCACAATCTGGCTATTGTGAACTGAGCAGCTATGAACATTGATGTGGCTGTATCTCTGTAATATGCTGATTTTAAGTCCTTTGGGTATAGGCCAAGGAGTGGGATAGCTGGGTCAAATGGTGGTTCCATTCCAAGTTTTCTAAGGAGTCTCCACACTGCTTTCCAGAGTGGTTGCACTAATTTGCAGCCCCACCAGCAATGTATGAGTGTACCTTTCGCCCTACATCCTCGCCAACACCTGTTGTTGCTTGTATTCTTGATAATCGCCATTCTAATTGGGGTGAGATGGAATCTTAGGGTGGTTTTGATTTGCATTTCTCTTATTACTAGAGATGTTGAACATTTTTCCATATGTTTGTTGATTGCTTGTAGATCTTCTTCTATGAAGTGTCTGTTCATTTCCTTAGCCCATTTGTCGATTGGATTATTTGCATTCTTGGTGTAGAGTTTTTTGAGTTCTTTATAGATTCTGGAGATTAGTGCTCTATCTGAAGTATGATTGGCAAAGATTTTCTCCCACTCTGTAGGCTCTTTCTTTGCATTACTGATAGTTTCCTTTCCTCAGAGAAAGCTTTTTAGTTTGAATCTATCCCAATTATTGATTCTTGCTTTTATTTCTTGTGCTATGGGAGTCCTGTTGAGGACGTCTGGTCCTAAGCCAACATGTTGAAGCTCTGGACCTACTTTTTCTTCTATAAGATGCAAGGTCTCTGGTCTGATTCTGAGGTCCTTAATCCATTTTGAGTTTAGTTTTGTGCATGGTGAGAGATATGGGTTTAGTTTCATTCTGTTGCATATGGATTTCCACTTCTCCCAGCACCATTTGTTGAAGAGGCTATCTTTTCTCCATTGCATATTTTTGGAACATTTGTCTAGTATAAGAATATTGTATTTATTTGGGTTTTTGTCCGTGTCCTCTATTTGGTACCATTGATCCACCTTTATATTTTGGTACCAATACCATGCTGTTTTTGTTACTATTGCTTTGTAGTAGAGTTGAAGATCTGGTATTCCGATACCGCCTGCTTCACTCTTTCTACTGAGGATTGCTTTAGATATTCTGGGTTTTTTATTCTTCCAGATGAATTTCATAATTTCTTGCTCTATTTCTGTAAGGTACATCATTGGGATTTTAATTGGAATTGCATTGAATCTGTATAGCACTTTTGGTAGTATGGCCATTTTGACAATATTAATTCTTCCTATCCAAGAACAGGGGAGATCTTTCCATCTTCTAAGGTTTTCTTTAATTTCTTTCTTTAGTGTTCTGTAGTTCTCATTGTAGAGGTCTTTCACCTCTTTTGTGAGATTGATTCCCAAGTATTTTGTTTTTTTCGATGCTATTGTGAATGGGGTAGTTTTCCTAATTTCTCTTTCGGAAGATTCATCACTTGTGTATAAAAATGCCTTAGATTTATGTGCATTGATCTTATATCCCGCTACTTTACTGAATTCACTTATGAGATCTAAAAGTTTTCTGGTGGAATTTCCTGGTTCCTCTAAGTATATAATCATATCATCAGCAAATAGGGATAGTTTGAGTTCTTTTCCTATTCGTATCCCTTTAATTTCTTTGGTCTGTCTAATTGCTCTGGCTAGAGTTTCAATGACAATATTGAAAAGAAGTGGTGAAAGAGGGCATCCCTGCCTTGTTCCAGTTTTTAGGGGGAATGCTTTCAGTTTTTCACCATTTAGAATGATATTAGCCATGGGCTTAGCATAGATGGCCTTTACAATGTTAAGGAATATTCCCACTATCCCAATTTTTTCTAGTGTTTTGAGCATGAAGGGGTGCTGTATTTTATCAAATGCTTTTTCTGCATCTATTGAAATAATCATGTGATTCTTGACTTTAAGTCTATTGATATGGTGAATTACATTTATTGATTTCCTGATGTTGAACCAACCTTGCATTCCTGGGATGAAACCCACTTGATCATGGTGCACTATCTTTTTAATATGTTTTTGTATGCGATTTGCTAAAATTTTGTTGAGAATTTTTGCGTCGATGTTCATTAAGGATATTGGTCTGAAATTTTCTTTCCTCGATGTGTCTCTGTCTGGTTTAGGTATCAGGGTGATATTGGCTTCATAGAACGAGTTTAGAAGGGTTCCCTCCTCTTCTATTTTATGGAATACTTTGAGAAGTATTGGAATGAGCTCTTCTTTAAAGGTTTTGTAGAACTCGGCTGAAAACCCATCTGGTCCTGGACTTTTCTTTGTTGGTAGGCTTTTGATGACTTCATCTATTTCATTACTTGAAATTGGTCTATTTAAATTGTGTATGTCCTCCTCGTTCAGTTTAGGCAATTCATATGTCTCTAGAAACCTGTTGATGTCTTCGAAATTTTCTATTTTGTTGGAGTATAGATTTTCAAAATAACTTCTAAATTATGTTTTGTATTTCAGTCGTGTCTGTTGTGATATTTCCTTGTTCATTCTGAATTTTAGTAATTTGGGTTTTCTCTCGTCTTCTCTTTGTTAGGTTTATCAATTTTGTTTATTTTTTCGAAGAACCAACTATTTATTTTGTCAATTTTTTGTATTTTTTTTTTGTTTCAATTTTGTTGATTTCAGCTCTGAGTTTAACTATTTCCTGTCTTCTACTACTTTTGGTGTTGGTCTGTTCTTCTTTTTCTAGGACTTTGAGCTGTAGTGTTAGGTCATTTATTTTTTGAGTTTTACTTCTTTTATTAAATGCGCTCCATGAAATAAATTTTCCTCTAAGTACTGCTTTCATAGTGTCCCAGAGATTTTGATATGATGTTTCTTTGTTCTCATTTACCTCTAAGAATTTTTTAATTTCCTTCCTAATATCTTCTGTTATCCATTCATCATATAATAGCATATTGTTTAATCTCCAGGTATCGGAGTAGTTTCTGTTTTTTATTCTGTCATTTATTTCTAACTTCAATCCATTATGATCTGATAGAATACAAGGTAGTGTCTCTATCTTCTTGTATTTGCTAACATTAGCTTTGTGGCATAATATATGGTCTATTTTAGAGAAGGATCCATGTGCTGCTGAGAAGAAAGTGTATTCGCTCTTGGTTGGATGGTATATTCTATAAATGTCTGTTAAGTCTACATTATTGATTGTGTTATTGAGATCTATGGTTTCTTTGTTCAATTTTTGTTTGGATGATCTGTCCAATGGTGAGAGAGGCGTGTTAAAATCACCTAATATTATTGTGTTACAGTCTATTTGGTTTCTAAAATTGAGAAGGATTTGTTTGACATACATGGATGAGCCACTGTTTGGGGCATAGATGTTTATGATTGTTATATCTTGCTGATTTATGCTTCCCTTAAGCTGTATGAAATGTCCTTCTTTATCCCTTCTGACTAACTTTGGCTTGAAGTCCACATTATCTGAAATGAGGATGGATACTCCAACTTTTTTGCTGAGTCCATGTGGATGGTATGTTTTTCCCCATCCTTTCACCTTTAGTCTATGGGTATCTCTATGAGGTGAGTCTCTTGCAGCCAACATATTGTTGGATCTTTCTTTTTAATCCAATCTGCCAGTCTATGTCTTTTGATTGATGAATTCAGGCCATTAACATTCAGGGTTATTATTGAGATATGATTTGTATTCCCGGTCATTTGGTTCATCTTTTAAATTTTATTTATTTATTTATTTTTTTGACACACCTTGGTTCCTCCTTTATTTGAAAGTTCCTTTAGGATAATTCCTCCCTTTGCTGATTTGCTTCTTTGTTTTTTGTCTCTTTCTCATGGAATATTTTGCTGAGAATGTTCTGTAATGCTAGCTTTCTTTTTGTAAATTCTTTTAGCTTTTGTTTATCATCGAATGATTTTATTTCATCATCAAATTTGAAGGTAAGTTTTGCTGGGTATAAGATTCTTGGTTGGCATCCATTTTCTTTCAGAGCTTGAAAAATGTTGTTCCAGGCCCTTCTAGCTTTTAGGGTCTGGATTGAAAAATCTGCTGATATCCGTATTGGTTTTCCCCTGAATGTAATTTGGTTCTTTTCTCTCACAGCCTTTAAAATTCTGTCTTTATTTTGTATGTTCGTTATTTTCATTATAATGTGCCTTGGTGTGGGTCTGTTGTAATTTTGTGTATTTGGAGTCCTATAAGCCTCTTGAACTTGATTTTCCATTTCATTCTTCAGCTTTGGGAAATTTTCTGATATTATTTCATTGAATAGATTGTTCATTCCTTTGGTTTGTTTCTCTAAGCCTTCCTGAATCCCAATAATTCTCAAATTTGGCCTTCTCATGATGTCCCATAGTTCTTGGAGATTCTGTTCATGATTTCTTACCATCTTCTATGTTTGTTCAACTTTGTTTTCAAGGTTAAATATTTTGTCTTCAATATCTGAGGTTCTGTCTTCCAGGTGTTCTATCCTATTGGTTGTGCTTTCTATGGAGTTCTTAATTTGGTTTATTGTTTCCTTCATTTCAAGGATTTCTGTTTGGCTTTTTTTCAATATCTCTAACTCTTTATTGAAATGATCTTTTGCTTCCTGTATTTGCTCTTTTAACTGTCGATTGGTGCTATCATTCATTGCCTGCATTTGCTCTTTCATCTCATCATTCAATGCCTGCATTTGCTCTTTCATCTCATCGTTTGCGTCCCTGATCATTTTAATTATGTACATTCTGAACTCCCTTTCTGTCATTTCTTCTGCCGTGCTGTCGTTGGATTTTATTGATGTAACATCTAGATTTGTTTGGGGCATTTTCTTCCCTTATTTTCTCATATTGTTCAGGAATCAGTGTGTCCTTAAGATATTGCAGATTTCCTCTATTGACTTATAATGTCCCTGAAGATTGCTAGTATATCCCCTCTTATCCTTCAGTAACCTGCAGTCTTGGAGGAAGTTGATAATGTGGTGCTCCACAAGGACGTTGCCTCTCTAGGGATGGTGACCCTCAGGTGGGGTATATTCCCTGATAGTGGGCAGAGGTGCCTCCACTTGTTGACCAATGGTCATCCAAAGGGGAACTAGGCTGCAGGCTGAGGCAAGGCCTGTTTGTGCCTGTGTCTCTGGTTTTACCGTCCTTGTGGGAAAACCTCACCCAGCAGGGAAGACTCACCCAGTGGGGAGGTCTCGCTTGTCAGTTCCCCTCCTAGAGGTTCCGATCACTCTACAACTACCGCCTGCACTGGGCTGTCTTCCTCTGCAACGTTCCCAGGGGCCCGGACCTACCTCCTGGGCCTGGGAGCCTCACCCTTCGCAGACGAGTCTCCTTAAGTTGCCCCTCATCAGAGAATCTGCCCGCAGTCCTGGAAACTTCGCTCCACCCCTAGGTGTGTCTCTGTGCGTCTCTTCCACCAAGAAGCCGGTCCTGGGACCCTGCTCTGCACCTAATCGCCTGGCTATGCGGCCCCTCCTCTGAGCCACCACCTGGAGCCCCGTACAATAGCTCCGAGATCCAGAGACTCACCACACACCTCCTCCTCCGGACAGCCGCCCGGTTTCTGACGCAGTCACTAGGAGTCCAAGCAACTCACTTCGCGTCTCCTCCTCCTGCCAACCGCCCATAGCCCTAGGCAGTCACTCCGAGTCCAAGTGACCCATCCTGTTCCTCCTCCTCCTCCTCGGGGAAGCCCCCCGGGTGTTCAGGAGTGGTCGCTTTGAGTCCAAACAACTCACCACTTGCCTCCTCCTCAGGCAGCCACCTGTGGCTCTGATGCCATATTTGAATAAGGAAATAATTCCATATGGTAATTTGAATTCATAAAGACAAATAAAGAACTAGAAATGGTACAGAAGTAGAATCACTCCTAGACCAAGCGACCCGCCGCGCTCCTCCTCTTCCTCCGGGTAGCCCCCCAGTGTTCAGAAGCGGTCGTTCTGAGTCCAAACAGCTCGCCACGCAGCTCCTCCTCAGGCAGCCACCCAGAGCCCCAGTGGTTGCTCCGAGTCCAAGCGCTGTGCTGAGCCGCCTCCTCTAGGATGATCCCAGTTGTCCATGTTTACCGCTCCTCCATTATTTTTTCACATCTGTATGATCTGTAATGATTTCCCTCTTTTTATTACAAATATTGATAATATTTGTCTTGATCACTCTTCTAGGGACCTATTCATCCTGTTATTCAATCCAAAAACCTCCTGCTGGCTTTCTTGTTTTCTCTATTGTACACTGTTTTCCATTTAATTAACTTCTTCATCTTTAATAATTTTTCTTTTAAAAATTCTATTTGAGTTCCCTGTGCTCATTTTTCCTAAGGTGCGAATTTAAGTAAGGGATTATCAACCTTTTTAGAAATTAAATGCTTTTATTTACTCAGAGTCAAATGGAATGGAACTATGGAAATACTAAACCATGGGACTCAGTACAAGGGTGCTATTTTTACCAGTGTTTCAGTGACTGTGTCCTAATCCTTTATAACAGGTTTGGAGAGCAGGATGAGAGATTCTGTGTCTGCTCTTTATAGTTTACACATGTCCTTTAACTGTCCATTTTATTTTCATGAGCACCTGGTCTTTATTCTACTTTGCTATTTCTACTGGGTTGTAAAACCAGATAACCAAACCTGTTAACAGGTGCAGAGTGAGTAAAAATTCTTTGACTTTGTGACTTTGGACAAATAATTTAATCTCTCTATCTCTCAACTTCTGTACCATTTCTAGTTCTTTACTTGTCTTTATGAATTCAAATTACCATATGGAATTATTTCCTTATTCAAATATGGCTTTGTTCCCACCCTTTTCTTTGTGCTATTGTTCAATATTTTACAATTCTAATGGTTATAGCTTCAATATTACAATTGTATACATACTGTTTTGTACAATTTCCTTTTTGATAAGAAAAGGGAGGAAAATACACACTTATGATAGCTTTTATAATTGTTTTTTCTGATGCTTTTTAAAAGTAATTCAAATAATGATTTCTTGAAATTGAGTTCACTTACTTTAATCATGAAGAACTCCGAGGATTTCTTGTGAGACAGGCCTACTATCAATGTATTCTCTGTTTTAGTTTATCTAGGGATAGCTCTATTTTGTCTTTATTTTTGAAAGAATTTTGTTGCATATAAGATTGACAGTGTTGACAGGGTTCTTTCAGTACTTTGAATATGCCATCCCACTGCCTTCTGGTCTTCATTTTTCTGCTGAGAGGACAGTTGTCAATCTTATGAAGGTTCCCTAATATGAGATGAACGATATTTTCTCTTGCTGCTTTCAATCTTATAAAAAAAATCTTCAACTTTCAGTATTTTTATTATGATGTGTCTAGTAGAGTTCTTTTTGTTTTTATCCCACTTGACCTTCATTGAGATTCTTGGATTTATAGATTAATGTTTTCCCTTAAGTATGAGAAGTTTGTGCATAAAGGCATATGTTTGTTTATTTATTATACAATTCTCTGACACTATTCATTTTCCTTCATTCTTTTTATTTTTGTTTTTTGGATTGCATTATCTCTACCATCCATCTTCTGCTTCACTAATTCTTTATTCTGCCAGTTCAAATCCACTGTTGATTTCCTATAATGAAATTTTAATTTGAGAAATTCTAGAAATCTCAGAATTTCCATTTAGTTCTTTTTATATAATTTCTATCTATTGATATTTTTCTGCTTGATGAGATAGTCACTATAACTTCTTTTACTTCAAAAAGCATAGTTTTGGGTTGGGGTTGTGGCTCAGTGGTAGAGCATTTGCCTAGCATGTGCGAGGTACTGGTTTTGATTCTCAGCACCACATAAAAATAAATATATAAAATAAAGGACAATTGACAACTAACACTAAAAATATTTTTTAAAAAGCATGATTTCCTTTAGTTTTTTGAACATGTTTATAATAGTTGTTTTGAAGTCTATGTTAAATAACCCTGGGTCTTCTCACAGGCAGCTTATTTTGGCTACTCTCCCCACCTGTGTATGCATTAAAACTTTCCTTTTTCTTTGCATATCTCATGACTTTTTGTTAAAAACTAGACCCTTAAGGTACTGTAGTGTAGCAATTTTGGATACCAATTCTACTCCTTTCTTTCTCTGGGACTTGTTTGTGTTGTTGTTTGTTTTTTTATTTGTTTGGTGTATTGGCTAGACTGTTTCAGTGAGGTCTATTTTCCATATTGTGAAAGTTATGTTATTTATTATTTTCAGAGGGCACAGCTTTGGACATACTCACAATGACTGGAGTGACTTGTTATAGCAGGGCTGTCTTTGCTTCATTCCCTGATCATTTATGCTATCTGCCTCATTTGGTATCACACCTAGCTGTCAGGCTCTTGATTTTTGGTTAATTGCTCTAGTATTTCTTACAATGCCCAGGGACATCAACGACTTCACAATGTGATCCAGTTAAACTCATCAAGTGCAGTTTTGGAGGCTAAGCAGTTTAAAGTCGGTTCTAATCCTGGGACGGTTCTTTTGCCATCTCTTTCCCTGGTTCTCTCTGATGAACTAACTGGTCTACAGGTTAGCTTTTGCTTTCATATAATTATCAGCCTCTTCTCCATTGTTTACCACCAAAATCTCCTTGGTTTTCAAGTGCACCCTTAATCTTTTTTTCTTTTTTTCTTCTCTCTCTCTCTCTCTCTTAGAACTTTATAGTTATACATAGTAGTATGCATACTAACTCATATATGCATTAAAATTGATTTCAGTTCATGATCCCAACTTCCCCCTGACCCCCCCCTTTTCCTTCCCATCCTCCCTCCCTTCTTTCACTCTCCTTCCTCTATTCAACTTGACCTCCTTTCCCTTGTCTATTAATTTATATTTGATTCATGCTTATATTAGCCTATCCTTCCCTCTCCCTTTCCTTTATTTTACTCTAGCTTCCACATAAGAATGAAAACATTTGACCTTTGGGTTTCTGATTTTGGCTTATTTCACTTAGCATGATATTCTCCATTTACATTCATTTACCAGCAAATGCCATAATTTCATTCTTTTTTATGGCTGAGTAAAACTCCACATACATATAAAATCTCTTAATCCATTCATCTGTTGACAGGCATCAGAGTTGATTCCATAATTTAGCTCTTGTGAATTGTGCTGCTATAAACATTGATGTGGCTGTGTAGTATGCCAATTTTAGATCTTTTGGGAAAAGACCAAGGGGTGGGGTAGCTTGATCATATGATGGTTCCAATTCTAGTTTTTTGAGGAATCTCCATCCTGATTTCCAGAGTATTTGTATCAGTTTGCAGTCACAACAATAAAGTAAAAGCATACCTCTTTTCTCACAACCTCACCAGCATTTACTGTTGTTTGTATTCTTGATTGTTGCCCTTCTAACTGGAGTGAAATGAAATCTTAGTGTAGTTTTGATTTTAATTTCCCTGATTGCTAGAGATGTTGATTATTTCTTCATATATTTGTTGGTCATTTGTGAGAAGTTTCTATTTAGTTCTTTTGCCCATTTATTGACTGAGTCGTTGTTGCTGCTATTTTGGTGTTAAGTTTTTTGAATTCTTTGTATATTCTGGATATTAATCCCCTATAGAAGGAGTAGCTGGTCAAGGTTTTCTCCCATTCTGTGGGCTCTTTCTTTACCCTCCTAATCATTTCCTTTGCTGGAGCACCCTTAATCTTGAACTGTTTCAAATAAAGTCAGCTCCTTTTGGAAGATCTTCAAAGTTCTTTGTTCTTATGAACTGCCTCTCCCTCTGGGAAATTTCTGCACAG
Organism: Sciurus carolinensis; assembly: GCF_902686445.1. Taxonomy (NCBI): domain Eukaryota; kingdom Metazoa; phylum Chordata; class Mammalia; order Rodentia; family Sciuridae; genus Sciurus; species Sciurus carolinensis. The sequence continues at coordinate 37,078,231 of NC_062213.1, forward strand.
TCGCTCTGGGCACTACATAATGGTGGTAGCATCTGGCCTTCTCATGTTGCCTTACCTGGCCTAGAAAGCTGTGGTTAGGAAATGTAGATCCCAGTCTTTTGGGCCTGCTATGCCCTGAGTATGACTTCTGTCTTATGATTGAGGGCAAGCCAATCTCTTGCCTGCATTCACCAGGAATTTAACTGCAAAGCTGGAGAGATTCTGGCAGTCTGCTTTTCCTAGTGAGATACCATACACCTTGATTGAGAAGTGAGGGAGAAAGGAGTCCAAACTTATAGGGCACACCTTATCAGAAAGAAGCTTCCATAACCCTGAACCAAGGACTCAGGAGAAGGGAATCATGATTCAAGTGCTGCAGAGTCTCAATGTTCTTTCAGAGTTTTAGTGTATTTTCTTGAATATTTCTTCATTATCAATATGTGCTTAGGACAACTTTCAGGGACTTTATATGATATTTAAAAATAACTTTTACCAGTTATATTTGTGTCACTATAGGACAGGTCTATGGGGCTCTTCAATGTGTCATTACAGAAGTAGAAACTCAATTTTTAAAAATATTCATTTTCATTAAACTATTTTAGCTCCGTGTAAGTTTTGACATATTTTTGTTGTGGGATTTAAGATATTTTGAATAATCATTATGTAAATCTTCCTAAATCATTGATTATTGAGAAATGCATTACTTAGTTTCCATGGAGGGTTTGCTATTTGTCTTTTTTAAATATTGATTCCTAGCTTTATTCCACTGTTTACAAAGATTTCAATCATTTATAATGTGTTGAAGCCTTCCTTATGGCCCAGAAAGTACTCAATTTTGATACATATGTTTGAAAAAAATAATGTATATTTTGCAATTGTCAAATTCATCATATTAGTTCAGGTTTGTTAATTTTGTCATTACAATCTGTATCTCAACTTTTTTTCTGCTTGTTTTATAAGTTAATGAGAAAATGTTTTAAATCAATGGTATTTTTTTTTTCTATTCATCTTGATGCTCTTTTATTAAATGCATGCATATTTAGAAAGCAGAATTACCAAGTGTTACTTATATCTCTTGTGGTATTTTGTGCTTACATTCCATCAAGTACCATTTCTTGTTGGTAGTATCACTACCCCAGCTCTTGTTTGGTAGAGTTTTGTAGTATATACTCTTCCATCTTTTTGCTTTTAGCCTTCCTGTCCTCTTATTTTCAAAGTTCGTCCCTTGTATGAAGTAAAGAGTTGGAATATGCTTATTAACATAATCTGATGTTCATTGTCTTTTAACTGGAATATTCAGTCATTTTGTATATCATGGCAATTATTTATATGCCAATCTTTAATATTACTGTTATTTTCTATTTATTTTATCATATGTCATTTTCATCCCTTCTTATTTCTTTTGGAAATCAAGTGTTTTAAAAATTATTTTCCTCTTCTTTTATCTATTAGCTATATATTCTTTCAGAGCATACTACAAGAATTACTTTGTGTACTCTTACCTTATTAGAGGCTATTATTAGTACTTTTGCAAGAATCTTAGAACACTTTAATTATATCCATCCTCTCCTACTTTTGTACTAATGTGCTATATTTTAAATCTATATTTCATAATCCACAAGATATTCTTAGTTTATAGATTTAGGGTTCATTTAGATTTATCTCTTTATTTGGCCTTTCTAGATGTTTTCATCTATGATCATTTTCTTCTGTCCAAATAGAAGAAATTTAGAAATTTAGTGTAATTCTGCAGAGACTAATTCAGACTTTGACTGAAAATATATCACCTTCATTTAAAAAAAATTCTAATTAAATTGTTATCTTGAAGTAAGTATAGATTCACATGCAGTTGTAAACAATAATACAGAGAAAACTCATATGCCCTTATATACTTTCTCCAAAGATAATATCTTGCAGAATCGTAGTGCAGTATTACATGCAGGAATTGATGTTGATTCAGTCGAGATCCAGAACATTTCCAGCACCATGAGGATCCTCACATTGTCCTTTTATGACTAAGGGGACTTTTCTCCCTTTCCTATCCTCTCCTTAATCCCTGGCAATCACCAATATGTTTTTCATTTCCATCACTTTGTCATATAAGAAAGTTATATGTATTAGTCCATTTTCTTTCTTCTTAATTTTTTATTTGTTATTTTTAGACATACGTGACAGTAGAGTGTATTTTGACATAGTATACATACATGGAGTATAACTTCCCATTCTTCTGGTTGTACTTGATGTGGAGTTTCACTGGCTGTGTATTCATATGTGAATATAAGAAAGTCATGTCTGATTCATCCACTGTCTTTTTCATTACCATCTCCTCTCCCTTCCCTTTGTTCCCTTTTGTCTAATCCAATGATCTTCTATTCTCCTCCAACCCTTATTGTGTGTTGGCATCCATGTATCAGCAAGAACATTTGTCCTTTGGTTTTTGGGGATTGGCTTATTTCACTTAGCATGATAGTCTCCAGTTCCATTCATTTATGGGCAAATGTCATGATTTCATTCTTCTTTATGGCTGAGGAATATTGTGTATAAACACATTTTCTTTATCCATTAATTTGTTGAAGGGCACATAGGTTGGTTCCATAGCTTAGCTATTGTGAACTGAGCTGCTACAAACATTGATGTAGCCTTGTCACTATAGTATGCTGATTTTAAGTCCTTTGGGTTATATACTGAGGAGTGGGATAACTGGATCAAATGGTAGTTCCATCCCAAGTTTTGTGAAGAATCTCCATACTGCTTTCCAGAGTGGTTGCACCAATTTGAAGTCCCACCAGCAATGTATATGTGAACATTCTCCCCCATTTCCTAGTCAACATTTATTATTGCTTTTATTCTTGATGATTGCCATTCTGACTGGAGTGTGATGAAATCTCAGTATAGTTTTAATTTGTATTTCTCTTGCATCAGTCCATTTTCTAATACTATAATAAAATACCTATGACAAATTTTGTAAAGAAAGGAAGAGTTCATTTAGCTTACAGTTGTGGAGATTCAAAGGCATGGTGCCAGCATTTGCTCAGGTTTTTTGTTTGTTTGTTTGTTTTTGTTGTTGTTTTGGTTTTTGGTACTGGGGATGGAACCCAGAGACTCTTTACCATGTAGCTACATCCCCAACACTTTTTATTTTTTATTTTGAGACAGCATCTCACCAAGCTGCTGAGGGCCTTGCTAAATAACTGAGACTGGCCTTGAACATGTGATCCTTCCATCTCAGCCTACCAAGTCACTGGGATGACAGGTGTGCACCACTGCATCTGGCTGCATTTGCTCAGTTTTAATGAAGATCTCCTACAGAGGTCTTCACAATAGTGGAAACATGTGCAAGGAAGACAGGTCACATGGTGAGACTGGAAGCCAAAGAGATGGAGGAGGGCGCACTTTTATTCTTTCATAACAACCCTCTCACAGGAACTAATGAGGGTCCCGCGAAAACCACCTGGGTTCCTTTTGAGGGCAGTGCCCTCCATGACCTAATTGCCTCACATTAGCCCATACCCCTTAAAGGTTCCACACCACCTTCCAACATTGCCACACTGTGGACTAGCTCCCAATATACACACCCTCGAGGGGCAAACAGGAACCATGTCTAAATCACACCATATGTGAATGGAATCAATAGTCTGTGAACTTTTGAGATTGGATTTCCCACTCAGCTAATTTCTCTCGATATTCATGCAAGTTTTTGTCTACATCACTGATTCATTCCATTTTAACACTGAGCAGCAGCCCATGGTACTCATGTATTATAGTTTGTTTACTCCTTCACCTACCGAAAGCACGTGGGTCATCTCTAGTTCTTGGCTATCGGAAAACAAACAAACAAACAAACAAATAAAAACCAGGTGAGTACAGGTTTCTGTGTTACCATAAGTCTCAGGAAAGCAACTGCCAAGTCATATTGTAATTGCAGGTTGGATTTTTAAAGAAATGGCCAGTCTGTTTTCCAGAATGGCCATGTCACCTTACATTCTCACCAGCAATGTATGCATGGTTCAGTTTTTCTGCATCCTTGTCAACATCTGGTGTTATCACCATTTATTTTATTTTAACCATTCTGAATCTCATTGTGTTTATTGTTTTTTGTTTTTTTGGGGGGTGGGGGTTACCAGGATGAAAATCAGGGGCACTCGACCACTGAGTCATATCCGCAGCCTTATTTTGTATCAGGGTCTCACTGAGTTACTCAGTGCCTTGCTTTTGCTGAGGCTGGTTTTGAACTCTCCATCCTCCCCTCAGCCTCCTGAGCTGCTGGGATTACAGGTGTGTGCCACCATGCATAGTGGTTTTAACTTGAATTTCTCTAATGGCTGGTGATATCGAACATCTTTTAGTGTGCTTATTTTTCACCTGTATTCTTTGATGAGATATCTCTTCATATCTTTGCCCATTTTCTACTTGAATTGAGAGTTCTTTACATATTCTAAATATGAATCCTTCATCAGATTTTCAATTTGCAAATATTCCTACCTCCCCCAGCCTGTACCCTGTCTTTCCATCCTAACAGGTTGCTTGTCCTGTCTGTTAACTATTTCTTTTATAAAGTGTGATTTGGGTATTGTATCTAAGTGGTGTTCACCTGTGCTTAGATCTTCAAAGTTTTCCTTGATGTTTTCTTTTGAAAGTTGTAGAGTAGCCACTCTGACTTTCATATTATGTATGAAGTTTAGGTTGAGGTACTACGCCCCATTTCCCCTGCCCCATGGATATCCATTTGTTCCAGTACCACATGTTTAAAGGAACATCCTTCTTCCATTGAATTGCTTCTGAATGTTTTTCAAAAATCAATTGGCCATACTTATGTGGAGGCTATTTCTGGTCTCTGTTGCATTCTGTCCTTATGCCAATACCACAAATTCTTGATAATTATAGCTATATAATATGTTCTGAAATCAGGATAGAATGATTCCTTCCATTTTAATATTCTTTTCAACTTTATTTTAATTCCATTCTCTTTCCACATAAATTTAAGAATAATTTTGTATATATCTACAAAAAGAAACTTGCTAAGATTTTTAAACTTGGAATGGTGTTAATCCTGTACTCCAACTAGAAGAGAATGGATAGTTACCATATTGAGTCTTGAAATCTATATACCTGGTATCTCTCCATATATCTGAATGTTCTTTAATTTTTTCCCACTGGCATTTTGTACCTTGCAAAATAGAAGTCCTGTGTATGTTTTATTAGATTTACAATATATCACATTTTTTTGGCAATTATAAATGATATTATATTTTAAAACTTCAGTCTTCATGTGAAGGTAACTAATACATAGAAATACAATTGATTTTTTAGGTTTATTTTGTACTCTGTGACATTTTTTAACACACGTGTGTTGTAGGAGGTTTTTTGTTTTTGTTTTGTTGTTGTAAACTCCCTGGGATTTTCCACACAGTCATTTTATCCCCAGTTGGAAGGAGACCATTTTATTTCTTCCTTTCCCCTATGCCTTTAATTTCTTTCTTCACTTTGTCGAAATGACTAGAAATTCTAGTCTATTGTTGAATAAAAGTGCCTATCTTTGCCTTGTTCCTGATCTTAGGGAGAAAATACTCTTCCACTATGAAGTATGAAGTGAGCTGTGGACTCTTTATCAAGTGGAGAATATTACCCTCATTCCTATTTTCTATGAGTTTTTTTTTTTTTTTATGAATGGGTATTGAATTTTGTCAAATGTTTTTTCCTGTTTCAGTAAATATAACCATATGATTCTTCCTCCTTAACCTGCTAATATGGCAGGACACATAGAACGATTTTCAAATATGAATCCAGTTTGGCACCATAATAAACTCCACTGGGTTATGGTCTATAATTATTTACACATACATTGATGGATTGTATTTCCTTAGTACTTGTTAAGGATTTTTAAAATGTATATTCAAGAGAGATATTGTTCTGTAGTTTCATTTTTGCTATTGTATTTGTTTGGTTTTTACCCTAGAGTTAATACTACTTTTATAAAATAAATTGAAAGTCTTCACATTTATTTTCTGGAAGAGATGTGTCTAAATGGTGCTAATTCTTTATATGTTTCTTAGAATCCTCCACCAAAATCAACTGGTTCTAGAGATTTTATTTTGGGGAGTATAAAGTGATGAGTTCAATTTCATTAATAGTTTACAGGGTTACTTAATTATTTTCACTGTCACTGTACTGTTGATATAAACTTTCTCTTTTACCCCAGTGACTATCTCCTAGCAGCCAGACCTGGGAACATCAGGGGCAGTCCTGAGGTCTCTGGCCTCACTGGTGTTACAGGCTGTTTGGGTTCTCACTTGGGGTACTGGAGTATTTCAGGCTCCCTTGGTCCTGCTCTGGCTCATCCTCACTGAGTTTCTTTCTCTGCTGGTGATAATGGCTGAATCGGGTTGGCCCTCTCCTTTTCTTGACTTAACTGCATCAGCGGCAGCTCTGGCTGAGGCTTTCTCGAGCCTCCTCCAAGGGGCTTTCTTGCCTTTTTTGCATTTGGCTTGATGAGGAATCTTCCCCTTCTTCCTCGCTTTGGTACCTGAACTTGATGTTTCATTATGTGTACCAGATGCTCATGATTTTCTGGCCATCTTTACCATGTTGGCCCCGCCCAGAGGTCTTGAGAATACCTTGATTTAATCTTCATTTCTGAAGAATATTTTTGCTGAGTAGAGGATTCTGGATTTAGTTATTTGCATTCAGCAGTTGAAAACTGTACCACTGGATGTATGGCCTCCTTGGTTTCCCATGAGAAATCTGCTGTCACTCAAATTGTTTTTCCCTATAGAAATAGTGTCATTGCTCTCAAACTGCTTGCAAGCCTTTTTCTTTGGCTCTAGTTTTCAGAAGTTCAGTTATGATGTGTCTGGGTGTGAATTTCTTGGGGTTGATCCTGCTTGGAGTTTTCCATCTTCTTGAATCAGTAATCTTTTGACTTCTGCAAAATTTGGGGAGTTTCTTGTCATTATTTCTTCAATTAGTCATCCTTTGTCCCCTCTCCTTTTAGGACTTCAACATATTAATGTTAAACTTGTTTTTTTTTTTTTAATAGTCTCACAGTTCTCTAAAACTGTGTTCATTTTCTTTGCAGTTTGTATTCTTGGGAGCTTTCATTTTAAAGGATACACACACACACACACACACACAAAAAAAAAAAAAACAACTCTACACCAAGAATGCAAATAATCCAATCGACAAATGGGCTAAGGAAATGAATAGGCACTTCACAGAAGAAGATGCACAAGCAATCAACAAACATATGGAAAAATGTTCAACATCTCTAGTAATAAGAGAAATGCAAATCAAAACCACCCTAAGATTCCATCTCACCCCAATTAGAATGGCGATTATCAAGAATACAACCAACAACAGGTGTTGGAGAGGATGTGGGGAGAAAGGTACACTCATACATTGCTGGTGGGGCTGCAAATTAGTGCAGCCACTCTGGAAAGCAGTGTGGAGACTCCTTAGAAAACTTGGAATGGAACCACCATTTGACCCAGCTATCCCACTCCTTGGCCTATACCCAAAGGACTTAAAATCAGCATATTACAGAGATACAGCCACATCAATGTTCATAGCTGCTCAGTTCACAATAGCCAGATTGTGGAACCAACCTAGATGTCCTTCAATTGATGAATGGATAAAGAAAATGTGGTATATATATACAATGGAATATTACTCTGCCATAAAGAATGATAAAATTATGGCATTTGCAGGCAAATGGATGAAATTGGAGAATATCATGCTAAGTGAGATAAGCCAATCTCAAAAAACCAAAGGACGAATGATATCGCTAATAAGTGGATGAGGACACATAATGGGGGGTGGGAAGAGTTAGTGTTAGAGTTAGAGTTAGGTTTAGGGAGGGGGGCAAGAATGGAGGAAGGAAGGACTGTATAGAGGGAAAAGAGGGGTGGGAGGGGTGGGGGGAAGGGAAAAAAATAACAGAATGAATCAAACATTACCCTATGTAAATTTATGATTACACAAATGGTATGCCTTTACGCCATGTACAAACAGAGAAACAACATGTATCCCATTTGTGTACAATAAAAAAAAGAAAAAAAAAGATCAGAGATCATAATGATTTAGGATGGGTCCTGGCTCTTGTGAGGGCTCCTCTATTTCCTGTGTTCCATTACTTCTAACATGTAACCTTTCTGTCACGAGGCCTGGAAACTGAAGGTGTTCACCAGGTTCCAACTCCCCAATACTAATTTTGTCTCCCTAGTACTGCTGAACTGCTGGACTCTACCTTTATGTTTTTAGCCTCTTTGCTATACTTTTTTTTTTTTCCTTATGTCATGTAGGAATTTGCAAATGCTTCAAGGGAAAAACAGTGCAGATTGCTGAAACTTCTTCCCTGTGATTTCTTTTTACTTGTTTTTTGAACCAGGACCACAGTCCCTTCAGTCTTTGAATGCTTTTGAAGATTCATACTCCAATTTTTGTCTCTTCAGTTTCTGAGCATGCTAAGAAGTCCCGTGCCACTTAGCAGTCACCTACTAAGCCAGACATGGTGGCACATGCTTGTAATCCCAGCTACTCAGGAAGCTGAGGTGGGAGGATCACAAATTTGAGGTTATCAGCCTGGGCAGATTCTGTCTCAAAAAAAAGGAGGAGGAGCAGGAGGAGCTAAGGGTAGAGCACTTGTCTAGTATATGTGAGGCCCTGACTCCAGTCCCTAATACCACAAGAAAAAAACATCATCCAATAATTCCAATAATCTGAGGATAATCATTGGGGAATGTTGGGGTTCCCTCAATGCTATGGACTAAATGTTTGTGTTTGCCCAAGATTCGTATGTTGAACCCCCAGGTAATAGTATCATGAGGTAGGAACTTTTAGAAGATTAGGTCTTGAAGGTGGAAGCTTTGCAAATGGAATCAGTGTCCTGTTAAAAGAAGCTCTAAAGAGTTGCTTTGTCCCTTCTACCATGTGAAGTCATGACTAGAAGGTGCCATCTATAAACCAGGAAACAGGCCCTCACAGGACACCAAAGCTGAGGGCACCTTTCTTGGATTTCCAAACTCCAGAACTATGAGAAATAGATTTCTGTTGTTTATAAACCACCCAGTTAATAGTATTTTGTTATAGGAGCTCAAACAGACTAAGACTCTCAATATTATTTCCTTTTATTTGAGATCTTGGCATTTAAAATCTTTGTTGCCTCTGCTATTCTTTGAGGTTGTCTGACCACTTTTTAAAAAAATTATATCTAGCAATTATTGTTAACTCAGTGAGAATGTTAATTTGAATACATGCTAGTACATCATAATGGGAAACAGAAGTCACCCAAGCCTGTGCAATCTAAATATTTGCTTCCATTAGGACTACAGTAATTTGGGCATTGTTTAACATACTTGAAAAACTCACAAACTTGTTAAACTCACAAACTTGTGAATGAGTTTAACAAGTCAGTTAATGACTATAATAATTTGGATCATACTTTTACCACTTTTCTTGCTTACAATCTTTTTGATTTGAGTTTTCCTTGCCTTTCTGATACTCCTTAGATCAAAGGTAGGTTAAGATTTTAAAAAATTCTCAGAGGCAGAAACTTCAGGCTTTCCCCCTCTCATAAGAAATAAAAATAAGATTCCCCTAAAATATAAAATAAACATTAAACATAATTCAATTCTTTTAAAAATATATCAAATATAATTTATTTCCAAAAATTTGTGGCATAAATCCTGGCCCTGCCATGTACTAGGTAGGCAAGTTACTTAATCTCTCCATGTTTTAAATTTCTTCAGTTGTGAAATGTGGAAAAGAACAACACCTGTCTCAGAGGGTTATTATAGTGAATGATTTAGTGTATGCACAGCACTTAGGACAAAGTTCTACATATAGTAAATACTCAGTGTTGGTCAATGTAAATGATTATCCAAAATCAACAGCAATAATCATAAAATACAACAGCATATAAGTTTCATATACTCATCATAAATATTTATGATTTATTAAGGATAAGTTGGATTTACTTGGTAAATTTATTTAGACTTATCTATTGCTAGATGATTTTGTAATAACTCAACATTTTTTTCTTCCTTTGCCTTTTTTAGGGTTGGGGAGAGCCTTTGTCTTCCCTGTCAGTTGGGAAGAAAAGGAATCATGGCATTCTATTTTTGAGAATTTATTTCCCCATAGGCAAGTCACTCAACATTGAGCACTCATTATGTCTGGGTTCTGTGCTCACCAAAGGGCTGTAGAGATGAAAAAGATTTTATCTTTCATAAAAGTCATCATAGACATATCAGAGTCAGACAAATAAACAAAAATGACATATACATTGAGCTAATTATCATGTGGCGAGGTGTCAGAATTTTATAACACATTAACTTTATAATTCTCATAACAACCTCAGGGTGTAGGCTGTACAGCACAGAACACTCTTGTAACTTGCCCAAGGTCCCACCGTAAAAGAGATGCGATTTCAACCAGGTAGCTCCAGTGGGTCCATGGCCTTCCCACTAACACTAAGACAGAGGAGATGGCAACATGTCTACTTAGAAACAATGAGAAAAGACTGATTAGAATTTTCTTCTCATGGCCCAAACCACCTGTTAGTTCAGGTGTTTGAATCCGGGTCAGACTGCTTATTTAGTGGCATTTACCAGTTATTTCTGGGGAAATGGTCAGGCTCATGAATAATGAGAAGCCCTAAAATTCTTAGAGTAAATAAAAAAAAAAGGTATATAAATACTTTTGAATGGGTATTTATTATTTGCTGAATCATTTTCGCCTTAAGAAATGAGCTGGCATTTAGAAAATCGAATTATATGTGTTTGCTTCAATGTGATGGACCACGACTGGAGAAGCCCTCATATGCATTTCCTACGATACTTTCAACAGCATTTGGATTAATTAGCCAAATCGGTGGCACTCTGATCTGCCAAGAGATGTGCATTATGGCGTGAGTCCTGCAGGTGACTGGCGGCATCCTGATTTGTAAGAAGAATCTCAAAGCCTTCGTGGTTTGCAAAAGATAGTTAGTGATGGCAGATTGGAAGCATGCTATTGAAAAGAGGGCTACATGACCCATTTTTTATTTTGAAGTTCACTGGTTAGATCAACTTATGAGTTTAACAAATCAGTATATAACAAAGTGTACTTTGTAAAAATGAAAGAAAATTCAAAACGGAAGGGTATCCATCTTTGCCAATTTTCAAATCAGTCAATTTAAAATCCTGAATTTTAGGGATTTTTAGAAATGAGAGCTTCTTAATTCAGAGGACATAACCTATCCACAGTGTGGTGTGGCAGTTTGATCTCTTGGATACTAAAACTGCATAAAAAGAGTTGATTAGGCAGCCACGCATTTGAAGCCAGAGAGATGCTAAATCAGGCTGCCTAGAACACTGGAGGCCCTGAAAAGCTCTGCTTTCTCTATCCTCTTCCCATCCCCAGTTATCATGATGTGTACAGAAATCCAAAACCACAAATGGAGCAAATTGCAAATTCGTGAATCGTCGCCATTGCTGAAATCTGCTCCTTCTGACATCTTGACTAATTTAGATAGACATTGGAGTCAATTGCCTGCCTTCAAACATGTGAGTTCCCAACTGTCATTTATCCAAAATTAAAGGGGGAGAATTCTTTGTAGTTCGCTTTTGCTTTTGCAGTGCTATAGCTAGTAGCACCAGGAAAATGACTTTTCAAATAAAAATCTTTCTTTTCTCTTAATTGGGGCTAAGATGGAAGTAAAGAAAGATGAAGAGGCAGAGGAATAGGAAGACTGTATGGTCAAGCAGTCTGATATCATTCAAGAAGAGATTTCTGACTTTACAGAAGAAATTTCAGGTTTTTAGAATGACACAGACATATCTGCTCACCCAGTTTAAATTCAATTTATGTTTTCTCGCACCCCAGAGCTCCTCTTTAAAAAAATATGTATGCAAGAAACTAGAATAGAAGTTCTGATAACCCTAAGCACTTAAGGGTCCTTGGGGTTTTTAAAGGAATCTCTGCTCCCTGCCTCTTAACTCCTTTGTCCTTTGATTAGGTGTACATTTTCTAAATGTCTTTTTCAGAGTGTTTTCCTATGGGTTTAATTTAGTTTTGTTTAATTGACTTCCCGTTAATTAAGAAGGAGTATTAACTAGGTCATAAGCATGTGTGCAGAGTTAAAAGTAAACTAGGCAATCCTGAAGGAAATGAAGCAGAAGTTAGCAAACAGGTGAGACTGTCCTTTTGTTCTGCTGTTCTGGGTTTTTATAACTGAATGTGAAGTTTGTGGGACACTAGACCATTTATTTCGTATTGAGCCCCAGCGAAGAGGTGTAGGTTGGAGGATTTAGGACTTGGTAGCAGCAGGATGGCCCCAAAGCAAAGTTTTTGGCTTAATCACAAAGCTACTTTAAAGTAGGGCTGTCCTGAAACTCTTCTGGTCATCGTTTTTGCATAGATGATACACAATGCCCATGCCCTGAATTTCTCTTACCTGCTTTCCACACCCAGCTTGGTGTCAGGATCACTTGACTATTTTCTTTCCATCCCTAGCACATTGATGTGAACTCTGACATCATTTTATCTTTTCTTCCAAGTCCCTTTGTGCTTCTGGTTTTCTCATTTGCTTACAAGCAACTGTAATTTGGTAAGAAAACTACCTCCAGAATTTTTCAGAAACTGAAAGAAAGAGAGGAGAGAGGGAGGGAGGGGGAGAGAGAGAGAGAGAGAGAGACTGACTCTTCATGCTGATGATAGTGAGATCAATGAACTTCAGAGTAGTATGCATTTTCCTGTAAGCAAACTGTAAAGAAAAGACGGGGAAGCCTTAAAGAGGAAAGTTGCAGGCACTTCTGAGTCACAACTTTGGGAGCTGAGGTTGTCAGGAGCTGTCCGTGATGATTATGTGCTGGGTGTATACACACACACACACACACACACACACACACACACACACCACAGTGACAGATGACCTATTGAAATAATTTCAGAGCCATTCTGTGGTTGCTACGACAACCAATGCTCTCTTGGCTTTCATCTGGCCATGTGACAGGGACTTTGACGTCAGCTAGAGGCAGAGTCTGTGTCTGAGTCCGCACAGGCAAAGGCTTGTGAGAATCTGGTGGATGCTGGACGTTGCTGCCGCCTCTGCGACTGCTGTGGCTGTTGCTTCCTGGGGGCTGTGGAGCATGGACTGTTAAATCCTGCACTTCTCTGTGTGAGGTAATGAATTTGCTTTATATACAATAGTTAGATGTTTTATAGCTCACCGTGATTTTCCCTTCTCTTTTACCTCTTACAAGTTTGTGTTCATGAGCAATTATTGTTGTGCCGGGCAAAGAATGTGAAGCAGCTTCCAGTCAAGAATTTCATGCAGCCTCTGGAATTTGGTTAAATTTGGATTAATGTTCTGCGAAATAGGTTAAAATATAATCGCCTTTCTTGCTCAACACTTGCTAACAACGTTATTTAGAGATATGGCTTTTGCAGCTTGAGCCAAATACACTTCTTGAATTCCAGGAATCCTCCCTTCAGTATCGTTTTGGGTTTAAAAACTCCAGCATTGCTGTGCAATGTGCAACTAACTTTTTGCTTTTTGCAATTGTGATCGGGTTCTCAATCAGTACAGAACAGTGTGGAATTTGGTTTCTACCTCACTTGCAGCATTCATAACTAGCAACAATGGGAATAGTGGAAAAGAATATTATTCTTTGAAAGTTGGGATTTTTCTTGTAAGTAAGGCCTTTGGCATTCTGAAAATGCCAGGGAAAACTGTCAACAGCTTCCTGTTTAGAGAAAAATAATGTGGAATATGCCAAGGAAGTTGGGGTGGAACCTTTACGTGTGTGCATGCAGTTGCTTTTTGGTTGTTAAAGCAAAGTGCACATTTTCCGAGTCTTTCCCTGGAAATTCAACTGTGAAGAGAATGGCATTGGACAGTTCTTTTTTTTTTTTTTAACTAAGGAGTTATGAAAACTGTTTTTATTATTATTTTTAATTGAAATGAATTTCTAGAGAGGCAAATGATAGCCCTAAAACTAAATGTACCATTGACACAAGGTCGACTTAAACGTAGATATAAATAGTCTTTAAAAATCTGTTTAAGATCTTGAACGAATAATTTTGTAACTGTGTTTAAAAAGGATTTTAATCTCTCTGTCTCCATGATATACTATACTACAAATTGTTTTATTTGCATTGTTGTTAGTTCATTTCATTTCCAAGTTTGGTATTTTTAGGTTTTCTTTTATTGCATACAACTTGGAATATTTTGTAGATTGTAATTTGAATAAAACGTACTGTACTGAAATTAAAGGAAGCCTAGATTTATAACAAATATGATAGAAAAAAGGCAAATTTTAGAGAACCACACATAGTAACAGCTAGTATTTTAAGGGATAGAAAAAAACTGGTATGACTATATGAAGATTACATGAGAATTATCATTACCTGTGAATTATATCTCAATTCAATACAGTATTTTTATTTTTTATGTTCTTCATTAGTTTCAGAATTCTAATAGTTATTTCTTTTACTCTTGTAGGTAAGAATTTTGAACAGTACTTAGCTGCAGTGATAAGTGAATAATTGTGGTTATATCAATGATTTCTCAATAGCTTTCAGTGAGTGGAAATTCATTTAACTTGCTGGCATTTGATACATCTATCTTCCATCAGAGTCTCCATGGAGGATTTTCCAAAAGTCTAATGTGCTTACATTCAAGGCACATCTACTGAGACATCATCTCATTATTTAATTATAATAACCCAGAGTCTGTATTCTTAATACCTCTAGCAATATGTTAATTGATAAGTTACATTTCAGTTGATCAAATGGTAGGACCAATTAGCATTGCCATTTAGAAGCACTGTCTTTGATGGAGCACACTTTGATCCTTATTTCATTCAAACTATGGTATTATCATGATAGTTTTTCTTGGTTCTCTTTTTAAAATTTAAGTCATAAGATGATTGTATTTAACACTCTGATAAAATAGGCTGGATTTCAACAGTATAAGATATAAGAGAACAATTTAGTGTTAGTAGCAGAATGTCAATGATGAATTTTAAAGAAAACAACCTATGTTCTGAAAGCAGAGATGCTCTGAAATCTATAAGTCTTTTCCTATGGCAAAAAAAAAAAAAAAAAAAAAAACACATATATAAAAATGACTCCTCAGAATGGTCTATTTACAGCAATGAGACTGTTGATTTCAAGGTCAAGTTTGTTTCAGCTTCTAAAGATGCTGGCAAGGAATGATTTACTCTAGAAAGCTGGCTGTTGCATTATTGAGTGCTTTGTGTATGGTTTCAGGGATTCTTAACCTTTCTGGTGCCATGGTCCTCTGGTGAAACTTACAGACTTTTTAGAATGATGTTTTTAGATGCATAAAGTAGAGCATGCAGGGTTACAAAGAAAACCACATTTATTAAAATCCCTTAACCAAAATTTTAAAACTTGTGATATATGCTTTGTTCATATACATTATTAAATAATACAAACTAGCAGCAGATATACTAACTACCATGATTTTGACATAGTGGTGAGAGTAAATGCTATTTTTAATTGAGTCAGTATATCTATGACAATTGTAATAGGATGTGACAATATCTGGGATTTTTTTTTTTTTTTTTTTTTTGGCAGCAATACCTCAGGTGCCATGGCATGTGGCCTACATTTTAATTGAAAGAAATACTAAATTTCAGTTTGAGGTTGTAAAAAATAAAGATGTGATATTTTTTCCATCCAAGTTCACTGGACCCTCTTGAATTCTGTTTACACCTAAGTGAAGTGATATGTAAACTGGTGATATCAGAAGGTCACAGAACCATGTTGGACAAAATCCATCATCTCGTTTTCACATTCAATTTCACCACATCTGATTTATTCTCTGAATGTGTGAATTTCACCATATCTTCTAAATGTCCACATGGCTACTAATCTGTAACTTTCCTTTGTTTTCCTCCCTGAGATCCATAACTAGTCTTATGTTACCTGCACTGAGAAACTGTTAATGGGTTAGGTAGAAGTTAAGAGGAAAACTCAGTGTATCTATGCGAGTTATGCAAGTTCAAACCCTGGACCATAGAAGACTATAGCTATTTACAAGGGGATATTTATCCACTCAGAAGATAAGCAGATAGTACTTACATGAAGAATGCTGGATGCTATATGATGCTTTTTTTTTTTTTTTTTTTCAGTGCAGGGGATTGAACCCAGGGCTTGGCATATTCTAGGCAAGTGCTCTACCACTGAGCCACATCTCCAGCCCTGCTGGATGCTAAATGAGATCATAGATGAAGAAGGGACTTTGTATGTTCATGACATTTGAAGTGAGCATTACAGACATATGTGACTTTCCAGTTAATGGAAAGCACATGTGTGTGTCATTGACAAATTGTTAATGTTACTTCCAGTTACTTAAGATTTATCTGCCTCAAGTCTCCAGGATGGGACACATTTCAAAATGAAGTGGGAAATGGAGGCATTTCCCAAGTACAGAAACTTACTTGGACTTTCGGAACATTTAAGATCCATACAAGAGAGGTTAATATTGTTAAGTCTGACCTGTGTAAGCGATGGTCTTATTCCCCAACTCACTTTGGATGTGCAGAAAATGTAGCTGGATTTTCCTCTCCAGCAATTGGGTAGCTTTGTGGTTGGTTGACTGTTGTCACTGTGCTGCCTTTAGAGGGTCCAAAATCATTCTTTCTATTACATCAGCACCCACCATCTCAGCGTAAGAGAACAGGAGCAATGACATTTTGTACAAGCTGTTGCTTAAACTCAATCCAAATCCCTTGCATTCGAAATGGAAGCTGAGCAATTTTTCTTTGCATCTCCTCCGAGGAATTACGAAAGAGGATTTTCTCGAACATTTCTTATTCTTTGGATTAGAACAGAACACCTGCTTTGGAGACTTTGGGTCTGTGGCAACGTGAGAGAGAAACTTGGAAAAAGTCTAAAATATCTGACTGCAAGCTGTACTTTGTTTCTTGATCGGAGATGTTTGAAATTTTAGGTTCAGAAAGGAATGTGTCATTACTTTTTATGAAATCAGCTTTTATTTAAATAGTGCCTCATGATGCAAATCCAACTAGAAATAGCATTCTAAAATATAGCATTTTTTTAATTGTTTCCCGAAGTGATGCCATAAGTTAGTGCTCATTAAGACTTTGATATAAAATTATATGATAAATATTTAAATTCACTGGAGCCACATTCTCCAAACTAAAAACAGTCTGTTCTTTTTATCTCTGTGGTTAAATTTAGAGGTTTTTTTTTTAGAATATATATCTATAAATGCCTTTAATTAAAGACACAGCATCACTTTAAATTTCAGTTTATGTTAATGTAAAACAGAATACAATCAGGTCACAATGAAGTTCTACATTTGATTTTCAGGAAAGAACTTTCTAGTCTGGAAGAGATTCCAGCCGTTGCTTATCTTAATGTGAGGATTGTCCATAGTTTCTGAATTCTGTGCCAGTGACTCAGGAAAACCAAAGCCTGCATGATGCCTTTATGAAAAGATAAATTTTTAAAATGTTGATTTTGGTTTTTCTTTACTTTTGTGAATGTGAACCCATCTATTAGAGGTAAATGTTGAGAAGAGTGTTGTGTTCTTCGGCTGTCTGCTCAACAGATTCCCACAATTAAAGCTGTGATCAAATTTGTGATGGCCATATTTACAACATTGTTAAAGATATAATAAAAATGCCATCCCACCTAAGTTATACCGTCTTAACCCTTTCCATGTCTTACCATGGATCAGATGTGGCATGATCACTCAATCAGCAAACATGTATGAGGTAGGTCTAGAATCGACAGAATTATATTAGGTATTTTGAGTCCCTCCCTAAGGTGATCCTTGGGCGATGTCTATCACTAGCATAGAGAATCCCTATTGCTTTATGGACTTTGGCTTCTGTTTGCTTGAGCTTTCATTCAAATATTCATTCTTTGCTGCATTCAATCAATTTTGAGTACCTGTGTGTCAGGCATTAGACCAACCACCAGGGATGCTGTGGGGAACAAGACAAGCAAGGCCCAAACTGTCATGGAACTTATAGTCTTGTCTGGGGACTCCGCTCAGAGACCTGTGCGCATCAGCAACCACGCTTCTCTCCATTACAGCAACTTGGGCCACAGTAGTCAAAAAGAGGTTCCTTACTAAAAGGAAAAACATCAAAACAGAAGAGAAACACACCCATAGATTCTACACCAGCGTTGAAACTTACAGGAGGCCTTTCAGCCAGTGAACAGCTGGCCTCATTTGTGAGCAATCTCTTTCTACCAGTGTCAGGGATTCCAGGTCAGTACTCCCAGCCCTACTCCCAGCAAGCCAGAGGCTGGCTGTCATCTCATTCAAGGGATAAATGAGAGTGGTAGGGACTGACTTAGAGAATGATTTTCTTTTATGCCAAGATCCTGTTTTATGCAAATCGTGGGAGCCATTTTATTTTTTTGTAAGGAAATCTTTAAATTGGTGCCCAATTCTTTCTCATCTTTCCTTTTCTTATCAGAAAAGGCTCATTGCTTTATAAATATCCCCAAGTCCCAAAGGCATAATACCAGCACTCATTTTTCACTCATTCACAAATCAGATTGAGGATAAGGGTTCTGATCCACCCAGTCATCCAGGGACTCAGGTTCCTTCTATCTAGTTAAACTGGTCTAAACACAGATCCTGACTCTACCACTTACTAATGACTCTTTGGGAAAGTTACTTAAGTCACAGTTTTCTTATCTGGATAATATTAGTATCTACCTCATGGATTCTTGAGTCAACTTACTTGGCATAGTAATTAACAAGTGTTGAGCATTTAATAATGTGACCTGTTATCAGTCATTTTCTATCTCTGATATCCTGCCACCACCATCCCCCCAGGGTCTGTGAAGAATCACCACAGAGCTGGAGAAGGTGTGTCCCTCTTGTTATAATAGTTGATTCATAGAAAGCAACAAAGTCTTCTAAACTTTTTTCAAAATAACTGTTTTTTGACACCATCCCAATTTTATAAATGAGGAAAAAGAAACAGAGAGAGCTTAAGCAAATCACTCCGTGTCATAGGAGCACATAATGGATCTCTAGAAGTTTGGCTGCAGAGTCCTGGCTCTTTCTTCACTATGGTGTATTGCTTTTCAAACTGGAATACATTGCACTTTCCCTAGAAATATTGTTATATGCCATGGAAGACTGTAATCTTCAAAAAAGGTCATGCAATCCTACCTGCTCTTGTAGACCCTTATCAGTCTCCATCAAGACCTGCAGTCTGTCGCCCCACCCTTGGAACCCAAATGGCTTATGATTGGTCCAACTGATAGATTACAGTGGAAACTCTGTAGATGTCTTCCAAGGTTTGATGACAAAAAGATACAATTTCTTTTTCTTTTGGGTTACTCTTTGTTTATCTCATGCTTGACATTTGTCCTGGGATCCCATGTTGGAAAGAAGCCCAGACAATATGGAGTGGCATGAGTAGGTATTTCAGCAAAGAGCTCCAACTATGACCATGGCCAACACCCAGCATCATTGCTGGACAGGAGAATGAGCGAAGCTCTCCCAGCCCCAGCCATGGGGTCTGCCTTCCCCCTCTGATGCTGGCTGGACTAAGGTGAGCTATCCCTGCAGAACCTTGCCCCAAAGTACAGATTCATGAACAAAATAAAAATTGTTGTTTTAAACCCATAAGTTTCGGGGTAGTTTCTTAGGCAGTCAGAGTAACTGGAACATCGGCAGCAGCTAGAACCAAGTGTAATACATGTATAGAGGGTTAAACTTCAGGAACATATAGATTAAAAAGGTTTTTGTACTTTGACCATAATATCTAACCTAATCTAAAATAATTTCTAAAAAAAAAATGAATTTCAACTACCAACCAAGTTACAAATGAGATTTGGGAACACCTCCTATTTGTAAATTTGGAGCATGTCACTGCTGTTGCTGGTTCTAGAAGATTTGGCTTCACTGAGACTAGACTGTATGCTCTAGTAAAATCTCACTCACGACCTCCTGCCCGTGGACCCCTCCGCAGGACGGTGCCGTGTAGATGGCAGTCTTGGCGCCGTCCTTCCTGTCGCTGCTTCCCAGCTTCTCCACCTTCGTCTCCTCGCTCACGCCTGCTCTGTCGAACCTGCTGCCTAGCATTCTGTCGTTAGACCCTGCTGTCTCCTTGACACTCTCTTTTGGCCCATTTCCAGTGCTTCCAGGCATATTTTCTGCTCTAATGGTTTATAGTAAATCCAGGGAATTTCCCTTGGCCAGGTAAGATTTAGCTCGCTCTGCAAAGTCTTTTTCCTTTTAACAAAGCTGCTTCCATGGCAGCTGTCCCTCTGGCTTTTGGCTCAATATGTTGGTGAAACATAGCATTCAGAATCCTCAAAAATGCAGCCTTTTTGTCCTTACTCAAGGGGCATCTTGGTTTCTTCACTGCAGGGAAATCTATACCCCGACTCTCTTCTTGCTTGAACTTTACCCCTTTCTGATGACCTTCCCACTTTCCCCTAAGAACGTGTCTATTCATTTAGTCATTCAATGCTTGTTAAATCCACATGGTGAATTCTGCATTTAGGTACCTATGAAAATTCCTCACCTGTGTCCAGGGATTGGTAAACTTTCTCCTGTGGTCCCTCATTTGCTTACCATAGACATTGAGCAGATGTGGTCCAATCACCTAGACTTTTAAATAATCGGAAACATTATGTCCCGCTACATCTAAGATGTTCCAGCAAAGTGGGATACTGCAGGATAGTAGGACTAGCCAGTCTTAGAAAAGGTTATATATAGTTCAGTTAGGGAGGCTGGGCAGCTGTGCAGCTGAGGGCCAGAGTTGTACTTTCTATCCTGGTTAAAACCTTTCATGATGTCATGGTCGCCATGCTGGATCCCTCATAGATTAAGCATATGTGACATTGAGATGCCTTCAAAGAGGAAAAGAGCTTTGGGCTTCAAAGAAGGGAGAATATCTGGCATGGTCAACAGCAGGGAAAGTATAATCCATCAATAATATGTCAGGTAACAGAGAATGATTGGGTAAAGGGGGGGAAAAGGTATAATCTATAGGGCAGGTCCATGAACAATCTAGAACTTATTAGTGTAAATTGGATTTGATCTGATAGACAACAGGAAACTAGAGAAAGATCAGAAGCAGGTAAGTGATGTATGTGTTATATAGTGTTATTAAATTTTAAAAACCCTTTTCCTTTTGCTTTAGACAGGTTATGCTAAAAGGCTGAATATGTGCCAGGTGTTTTAGTTTTCTCCATTTTGATCATATACAAATTCTAATTCTTTACATTTAAAAACTGTGAATTTTTGTTTGTCCTCAGTACCACAAGTGGCTTTTTAAACTTTAGCCAGGTGATATTTGTAGGTGGAGCTGTGTGTTGTCAGAGTTTTAAATATATAATCTATTACTCAGTAAAGTCATATTCATATAAAACCCAAACCAACTGAATAATTCATGCTTTCATAACATTTTCTATCAAACTCTACTATAATGATTATGTAATTATAATTAATACTTACAATGAAACTCTTGGGACATTGAACCATTCTGAAAAATCTTTGAATCAAGACACCAATGGAAGACTAAATTATGTTCAGTGAAGTTTTAGTTCTAAGTCTTTATATCATGTGATTGTATCTGAAGTCTTTGAACCCTGGCTAACAATATATTCTGATAGTTTGGTGAATCTCAGAATGTTCTTAACCAGAACATTCCATTCTTAAGATAAGTATTATAAGTGATATGTGCAAAAAGGTCAGTAGATATAACATATGTACAGTGTAAAGCATAGCAGGGGACAAATCCCTCTGTAGCTGACAAAAATATTTGATAATCATTCTGGTGAAGTGCAAGGTTAGACATTGATGTTGATGGTAACTTCTTCACAGCAGCTTGTAGATGAGGACTGTCCCTGAGGTCCTATGCCTGAAGGAAATTGAATCAGCAATGCATTGTTCAACTCTCCAATTGCTTAAATATTTTAAAACAGTGGAGGACAGTCAGTTACCTCAGCTCTGCGAGTGAGTGAGAAGTGTACTTTCCACTTTGAAGACCAGTGCTGCTGGCAGTTGTGGATGTTTGGAAATGGAAATTGATTTCTGTGTCCTGAGGCCTTGTTCCCTCCTAGATGTTCTAGAAGGAATGTCCTGGAATGTTGGTGAGCCCTGAACCCTTGCAAGTCCAACTGTCTGGGTGGGCAAAGCCAAGCATGCCCTCTCTTGGGGATTTTCTTCTTAGAGAACTTGAACAAAAATTTAAGGGGAAATTATTTCTTATTTTTTCCATGAAATTATTTTTTTCCGAAGTAATCAGAAGATGTTTTCAAAAGTGGAAGCCATTTAAGAAAGATGTAATCTCTGGTTCAGATTCCACTTTGTAGGAAAAACCATCATTAAAGTGTGTGGTGCTCATTTCCAAAAATGTTGGTTAACTTCCAACTTGAAAAGTCCAGTCCACTGCTATTGGAAAAAGTTCTCTCTTTCTCCTCTGATCCTTGAAACAGCCTACAAATTAATGCCAAGAACTGACCAAGGAGACTGCTAACTGCTGCATCAGAATCTTGTTAGGATGATTACTTTATTAAAGTCACAAAAGGCACAAAACTTGGTTATGCTACAATCCATGCCTGGATCTAAGATGAACAGGAAACTTTTCTTTATTGTGGTAAAATATACATATAGAATTTACCATTTTGGCCATTTTGAGGGTATGATTCAGTCGCATTAAGTGAGTTCACATTCTCACACAACCATTTCCACCAGCCCTCTCCAGAACTTTCCATCTTTCCAAGCTGAAGCTCCACACCCATTAAACTAACTGGTCATTCTTCCCCTCAGCCAGCTCCTGGTGACTTCCTTTTTACAGTTTTTGAACAGGAACATTTTAAGGGAGTTTAAAATAAACTTACTGTTCCTCTCTCTCTTGTATAAGCTCTTCAGGTGATAGGATCCCTGTTGATGGTCCTCAGATGATTGGGAGTGTCTTAGATTTATACAGGTGGACATGATTTACCCAGAGTTCTACAACATAGAGATTTCAGATGTGGGGCAGTGGGCAGATGATCTTATGAGGAAGGGGCAGGAGACTGCTGAATCACCTACCAATGCCACAGGCAGGTGGTCTTCACGTAATCGTCAAAAGAAAGCCATTGCTTCAGGGGGATTTCCTAATCCTAGTGTTAATCTCAGTAGCCTTATAGTGGCCTTCAATTTATACTCATATTAAGCAATTGAAGTACGGAAACAATATATAATTGTGGTAGAACGTTTAGAAAATATAGAAAAATAAAGAGAAGAAAAGATTGGGATGTAGTGCAGTGGTAGAGCACTTGCCTAAATGTGTGAGGTAGGTCCTGGGTTCAGTCTAGTACCAAAAAGAAAAAAAAAATGAAGGAAAGAAATATTACTCTTATTGTACTGCCTAAAGATAATCATTATTTTAATATTACATTGAATTTGACTTACTTTAATAGAAGAAAAGAACTCCAAAATGAAACTTGAAGATTTGAAACTCAGATAACCATTTCTTTAATTTATTGGTTGCTAACTAAATTAAATTTCTAATTAAAAATTAAAATTAACTTGATATTAAGAGATTAGTAGTCAACTTTATTTTAAAATCATTTCTTAATGGGTATAGGTCTATATTTTTAGTTGCCAAAGCTTAATAAACTCTCTCATGAAGACCAGAGAAGATCATGGATAATCAAAAATACCCTTGGGGAAGAAAACAAAAGGTTCTAAAACAGAGTTTAAAACCTAATCCCACCTTTAGGATTGTTCTTCTATAGAAAATTAGATCCAAAGGGTAAACTGCAAAGGGAATAGCCCACAAAGACACAAACCACCACTTGCAGAAGAAACAATAATCAGCCAGGCACAGTGGCGCATGCCTATAATCCCAGCAATTTCGGAGGTTGAGGCAGGAGGACCACAAGTTCTAGGCCAGCCTCAGCAAGTCAGCTTAGAACTGTTTCAAAATAAAAGGACTGGGGATGTAGCGCAGTGATAGAACACCCCTGCGCGCCATCCGCAGTACCAAAAAAAAAAAAAAAAAAAAAAAGAAAGAAAGAAAGAAGAAGAAACAATAAACCATACGACAGAAAGGCAGTTATTTCCCCTGAGCTAGGACTCAGAAGACAGAAATGCTCATTGTGTCCTTGGACCCTCTTCCTTCACCAGAGCCTTAGCTTTGTCTGTTTCAGACACTCATGTTTTGTATATTTTATCAATTGCTTAAATACCTACTGTATGTTAGTTTGCTTCACATTTAGACCATCATTATCCTTCAGGTACATTTACTTTAGAAATAGTTCCTAATTATCTTCTCTGATTGACCCTGAGAAAATGAAATCTTTAATAAATATACATGATATATCATTGGTTTTTTTTTTATTAATTTGTTCTAATTAGTTATAAGTGACAGTAGAATGCATTTTGACATGCTGTACAGAAATGGAGCACAAGTTCTCATTCCTCTGGCTGTACATGGTGCTGAGTCACATTGGTAGTGTAATCATGCATGTATATAGAGTAATAATGTCTGTCTCATGCTGTGGTCCTTCCCATCCTCACCGCCCCACCCCTCCCCTCACTCCCCTCTGCACAATCTAAAGTTCCTTCATTCTTCCCTATCACTCCCCCAACACACACTATGGATCAGCATCTGCTTATCAGAGGAAACATTTGGCCTTTGGATTTTTGGGATTGGCTTATTTCACTTAGCATGATATTCTTTAGTTCCATCCGTTTACCTTCAAATGCCATAATTTCATTCTTCTTTAAGGCTGAGTAATATTCCATTGTGTACATATACCACATTTTCTTTTTCTATTCATATGTTGAAGGGCATTTAGGTTGGTTCCATAGTTTAACTGTTGTAAATTTCATTAGTAACTTTTTGATGATTAATTATTTAGTTTGGTCATGATAAACTGACCTTTGGGAAGGTCAGTTTAAGTAGCAAGTACAGAATTAATATGTATTTATGATAGGACATTGAGAAAACACAGAATATAAAGAAAAAGTATTGCTACTAATATTCTAATGTCTGAAGATAATCACTACTAATATTTTAAAGTAGAAAATTTTACATTTAGTTTTACTTTAATGGAAAAAAAAAAAAACAAAGAACTCTGAAAGGAAACTGAGAATTTGAATGTCTTGGTCAAATCTTGTTTCTTGTTAAGGATGTTCTTCACCAAGTCCTCTTATTATTCTGACCCGGACTAAATATAGGCTGCTCCTCTGGGATGTCTTCCCATCATAAATGAATTATTTCCATCATCTGTCCCTTTCTTGGATTCATTTTCAATTTTGCTAGAATATATTTATGATTTTTTTTCAAAATGGCAGAAGGGCTATGTTCTTACAGATTTTTAATTTGCCCTCATAATTGAAAAACAGATGCGAAATAATTTCCTTTCACAATTTTATGGACTTTGTTCCACTATCTTCCAGCAACCTGAAAAGCAGACGTAAAGCCTGTTGCCTTTTTTTGTTTTGATTCCTTCCCCTCCTTTGGGAGCTAGGATTTTCTAATTGTACCTGGAGATTGTAAATTTCACCAGGAAGTCTTCAGATCTATCTATCTTTCTTCCTTCCTTCCTCCCTCCTCATCTTTCTTTCTTTCTTTCTTTCTTTCTTTCTTTCTTTCTTTCTTTCTTTCTTTCTTTCTTTCTTTCTTTCTTTCTCTTTCTTTCTTCTTTCTTTCTTTCTTTCTTTCTTTCTTTCTTTCTTTCTTTCTTTCTTTCTATTTCTCTTAGGGATTTTTGAATCAGCAGACTCAATCAAGGTTTATTCATCTTAGGAAAACATTCTTCTGTTATATTATTGAAATATTCATCTTCTCTATGCTCTTCATTTTCTCCTCCAATAACACTATGAATAGGATATTAGTCTCTTAGTTCTAGGAGATGTTAGGTCTCTTGAATCTGTCTTCTGTATTCTTACCTTTACTCTCATATTTTCTTTCTTCCCTATTATGTACATTCAAGGATATCCTCAATTTTGTGTTCTGGATCTCAAAGTAATTTTTTTATTATTTCATTTCAATTACTCAGCCTTTCTACAACACGTCTTTTTGTTTGTTTGTGTTTTGGTGTTGTGGTACTGGGATTGATACCAGGACCTCACACACTGAACTACATCCCAGTCCCCTGCCATTTTGGGATGGGGATGGGGCAGAGTCTCACTAGCTACCAAGACTGGTCTCAAACTTGCAATCCTCCTGCCTCAACTTCCTAGTTGCTGGAATTACAGGTACATGCTACCTGCACCTGGTTTACTATTTTTTTAAAGTTATCCTTTACTCTTTATGCTTATGGATACAGTTTTCTCTCCAATTTCCCTTAACATAGTACTTTTTAAAAAGAGTCCATCTCTTTGTCCTGTTTCTCTTCTATTTCCTTTGGCACCCATTTTTCTGTTGTCCTTCTGGATCCTTCTCTCTGATACTCTTGGCTTTCTTTCAGTCATCAGGGATTTTGATTCACCCAGTCACATTTATAAATGAAGGACTGGGTCGACGAGCAGAGGTAATTGGTGGTATTTCCTTGTCAGTGATAAGGTTAGGTTTTCCAATCATCACGAATGGCAGGGTAGTTCATGAGAGGTAAGAGAAGCAGCCAAGTAAACTTCTAACTGTCCGAACTGCCCAAATCAGGAAGGCCTTGTTTTTGTGAGTGGACTACTATGCTATCCACCCTTTCATGCAAATCTTAGAGTGGAGTAAAAAGAGAAGGAAAACAGCATTCTGGAAAGTCTTTTTATGAATTACCTTGACTGTTCCTTTTCCCTGTAACTCTAGACCTAAATTCTTCAGGGTTCTATTGAGAAGAATAGCTCTCACCTTTCTTTAGCTCTCTCTGAAATATGTTTTATACTCTGGTTATTGGCTCAATCTAACCATATCAATTTGCTATTTTCTGGAAATTTCTCAAAATTTCTGTCTACCAGGAGTAACCTTTCCCACTTTCTACCTGATAGAGATTTATTCTTTTTCTCACATATTTATCTGCTGCCACTGAGGATAGGTAAGCTCTCGTGCTTAGTCCCATCTTGAAGTGATATTATATTAACCTGCAGAATGGCTGTCTCAGTGTGCTGGTGCGTGCTGGTCATGAGACCAAGACACGTCTTACTCTCTCTGCAGCTATTTCTTTCATGGCTACAGATAGCACTCCCAACTCTGGTTTGCCCTATTATCCATATGGTTAATTTATATAAAAAGCAAAAAAGGAAAGCAGATAGGTCCCAGGAGCCAGTCCCTCATCAGACCCACAGACCTGCAGGTACTCCCTTATCCTTTAGAACTTGGGGCAGGCCATTCCTAACTCCCTCAATACTGTACAATAAAGTATCACAAACCCCAGTTATGACACTGACCACACAGTTCTACAGTTTCCTGTCTGTCTCCTCTAACAGCCTCTAAGCTCCCTCCAGGTAAACAAGGTCCTTATCTTATGTTGGCACCTCAGTGCACTCCACAGAGGCGGGTGTGAAGTGCATCGTACAGGCTGAGTAGCCGAATGAAAGGACAAAGAGATGAACAAGCTTGATGTTCACCGTGAACACAGATGTGTTGTGTTTCCTTACTGAAAACAAGTCCATGGACTTCCTTGTTAGGAGAAGCTCTGAGGAAGGGGCTGCACGTGAAGGCTCAAAGGCAAATGGGAACATATTTTGGGGAGACTCATGGAAGTAGTTTCCAGTAGACTGTCAATGGTCAGTTTGTCCAAATAAACTAATCACTGTAGTGGCCTTGTGTGTTTTATGGTCTCATTACCTTATGGATGGTCTCATTACAGGGTTCTTGGATCGTTGCCAGTTCAGCAAGTTGGGGTCTAAGTAGAGCTGTTCTATTTTAGCAGACAGGCTGGGGCCTCAATTTCTATAGGTGTCAGTAAAGGCTTCTATTTGGTTTTATATAATCATGATTTTAAACCTATGCCAATCTTCTTTGCAAATTTACATTAAAGGATCTGCTTACATTTGTACAAAGTAGCATTAGTTTTATTGAGCCTTCCCTTCACACGAACATTATAAAACCACTGATAGCCAGAGTGGAGCCTTCAAGTCATTCCTGGGCTACTAATGCCTCCTGAAAATTGGTAAAGCTAAGCCCTCAGGAATCCTTCTGCTGCTCATGAGATTGCTTCACAGAACTTCTTTGCTCAAATGCTCCAACTCTAATCACCACCTGAAAGTCCTTCTCAAAGGTCTTAGTTTCTTGCCTACTATTTCCAATAACTTAAAAAAAATGAAAAGACATGTTGTCAGAAGCAAGTAGACTCTTAATTCCTGGTTAATTAAAATGAACCTTTCAATTTTGACATATGCTATTCTATCCACAAAATAGTAGCTCAATAAATACTTGTTGAGTGAGTGGAAGGATAAACAGAACATAGTGGGGAGCTTGGGTTTGCCTTTCCTGAAGATGGAGTAGAGGGGCACATTTGCTGGACATTATCCCAGGTAAGCACAGGGATCCGCTTTGAATCAAGTGATCCCGGTAACCCTTCATTCACCATCTCCCCTTCAGCCATTTCAGTCTCATCAGGTTAGCACACAGCATCTATCTCTCATCTTTGAGGATAATTCATTCAAATTCATTCCTTTAGAATGTTATATTACTAAAAGCATCTCAGTAGGGTCCTTTTATTTATCCAGAACACAGGATTATCTGGGGGCTGCCTTGTTCCTTGTTCCTTGTTCCTGAGGCACAGACCCTAATTCACAGGGCAGTTCATCTGTCCCAACTTCTCAGCTTCAAGCTGGGTTTGTTTTTTAAGAATGAAGCTAGCGGGCCCATCAGCAATGTGGTGTCAGATGTGTGACCATGTAACACAGGATATTCCCATTCCTGAGTCAGAAGCTGCCTTGGCAGGCCTCAGGATATGCCAGTCTGTCCTGATAGGAAAATGAGGTCTGGGGATGCCTAGGGTATGATGAATACCTGGCTTCAGGGACACATTCTCAGCAGCCCTTGCAGTCCTCAGGGCTGGAGGGAGAGAATCGTGACTGACTGAAGGTGACGTGGGCAGAGAAGCTAAGGTCCTCACATTGCTCAAAGTCCCAGCTGGATCTGAGCTGCTGGGTCAGTGGAGAGGAGCCTCAGCCCGAGCTGATCCCAAGTGCCCCAGCCTGGAATCTTCCTGGGAGCCTGAGAGTTAGGGTGTCTAATCACAGGCCCCTCCAGCCACCTGAGTCACAATCACGGCAGCATTTTAGAAGGATGCAAATTCCTGAGCCCAATTCAAAAGTCGGAATCTATGGAGGTGCAGCAGGGCATCTGCCACTTTATAAGACTTCCTAAGTGATTCTTAATTCACACCAACTGACCCTCAAGAGCCACCTGCCACCAGTGGGAGGTGATCTCTCACTGTGGGCAGATGGCTAAGCACCGGGAGTTCCAACCAAGCCTGTGACTGCTCAGCACATAACAAGGAGACAGGTTCTGTGTGCTTGCATTTATACAGTAATGCAGAATAAAGGCCCTGCTTCAGGCCTCGAAGGCAAGTCTTGCCTTTAGAGGACGCTATGAAGTCACAAATGTACCCCCAATTCAACAAGATGTACCATCTGGCAAGAGCTTAAAGTCATATCTTATATGTCTCTTTCTCTTGTAGCTATTTCTAGTTTCATAGGCATAAACCACCATTCACATAATACATGAGTTACTTTAGGAGTTTCAGAAATTAAATCACATTTCCCCACTGGTTAACCTGATCATTTCGGAGTTACATCTTCATTTTGGATTGATTTTTTTCTCCTCAAGGGTAATAAGTTAATGAGCTACGAACAAGGGAAGTTCCTGCTTCCACTTTGTGTGGTGGAATTACTTTATTCAGTTTTTTTTTTTTTCTTTCATTATAGGTCCCAATTCTCTTTAAGTCGGGGCACACCTGTTTCCAGGGGACAGTTGGTCAAAAGACAGTAGTGGCTTTGCTGGAGAGTGCCAGCTTTCCATTTATAATTATTAGGGAATTCTTGGCAACATTCAAGAGGGAAATTACTCAAATTCTGTTATTTGTCATAGCACATTATAGCTTTGCTTAAGCAATACCTCATGCCCTTTGGAATTAGTCATTTCTCATTACTTACCTTTGAAGTAAGTCAGTATTAATCTCTCATTACTGGATGAGAAAACCAAATCCCAAGGAAGTTGATTTTGGCTTAAGAGCACTTCGTAATCAGAGTCAGACTCATGATTCTTAAGCCTCTGAGGAGGTACATTTGTCATTTTTCATCAGGCTTAGTGGGATGTGTGTAAACCAAAATTTAGAAAATTTGTTCTGTTTGTTTAACTGGTCTGCTGTTTAAGAAAGGAAAGTCAACTTTAGTCTCACATAAGAATGTCCTAGAGAACTTTAATAAAATACCACTACTAGGGTCTCTTCTGCTTTATATGGTCTAGAATGAGACCTGAGCATGGGTCTTTTATATTAAAAAAAATTAATACAGCTTCCTAGGTGGAACTTGCGTACAAGGAGGTTTGAGAATGCTGATCCAGACAAAGCAGGAGCTCATGGGATGCCAAAGTTCCAAATCTGACCCAGCAGTCTGCCCCAGAGGTCTCTACCATCCTCAGGGTTAGAGTCTCTGCACATGGAGTCCTCTGGAGATATGTATACTTTAGCATGGGTTAAAGAATTTTGTGACCAGCAATGGAACATTAGCACAGAGTGGTCTACCAGTTCAACTCAAGTAGAAATGGATCTCCCTGGCAGAGGAACAGGGAGAGAAGAGCAAACCCAGGGTATGGTGTGCTGCCCAGGTTGGGGAGGGAGGGTGGTACTAGAAACCCTGGCCTGGAATCCCAGGTTATGAGCACTCAGGAGTGCTGTGCTCTGGGCCAGTGTTTCCTGAAGAGGGTTTGGTAGGTCTGGCCATGGAGGTATGGATTCTGAGCAGCATGCACTTTGAAGTCAGACTGCTTGGGTTCAGTCCTGGCTCTATCCTTAAGCTCTGTGACCTTGGGAAAGTTACTACAGGTTGAGCATCCCTAATTTAAAAGTTAAAAACCTTGAATATGCTCCAAATTCAAAAGTTTTTATCACCAATATGGCACTGTAAGTGGAAAACTGCATCATGAAACTTTGTTTTATGCCCACAAAATTATATTAAATATTGCTTATAATTTTCCTTCAGGCTATGTACATGAAATGTGTATGAAGCATTAATTAATTTTGTGTTTATACTTGGGTTTTACCCCCAAGATATCCCATTATGGATATTCAAACCTTCCAAAATCTGAAAATATTTGAATAGGAAACCCTCTGATCCCAAGTATTTTGGATAAGGGATACTCAACTGGTACCTCTCAAATAATCAGTTTCTATGTTCTGGGAAACAGAGATAAAAATTATAATGTAATAACTTATAATGACAGTGACATGAGATAATATTTACTATAATATACTAATGCCCACCCCCATTGCTTTTCAGGGTTACTGGCCCACCATTAAATGCTTTTTATTAAAATGGGTGTGGACCTTTACCTTCTCCTTCAATATAATCAATTCTGACAAGAAAATATAAGGTGGTGAGCCATATGTGGATTCAAAAGCAAGAGATTTCATGTGAAAACTTTAGAAGAGAACCCCTTGACCTCAGAATGGTAGGGTAGAGCTATGGGATCTAGGGTCAGGCTATGGTCTTGAACCAAAGAATTTAAACAGGTACCAGGCAGACGAATGGAATTGTGACAAGACTTGAGTCAAAGAGCACAGAATGCAACCAAAGCAAGAGGTGTGAAGCCAAGTTCCAAGAAGGTCCCAGAAGCCAGGAAAGGTGCCCAAGGAGGTGGGTTCAAGAGTAGCACTAAAACACCAGCAGGAATTCTTTGTGCTCTGTCTCTTCTGAAAATTACTTATGCCAAGAAGGCCCCAGAAGTGAGGATTGTAGCAGGCCATTCGTGTGTGTGTGTGTGTGTGTGTGTGTGTGTGTGTGTGTGTTTGTACTCCAGAGAAAATTCCATTTCTAAATCATCATCCTCTGTCTCTGCTTTAAGGCTATGGGCTTACTAGTACTTTCCACAGTGGGGCCCACAAGAGGCTGACTCTGTGGGATGTTGCATGGTAAATGCATTTGCTAGGTGAATGAAATTAAGCATGTTCTTTGATGGCAAGACCTGTAAGTAGTTTTAATTTTTTGTAAATCTCTAAGAGGAGGGTATGATAAGACATGTTATCTTATGTTTCCCAGATTTCACTGTAGAAACCATTTTCTTGAAATTAGAATCCCCAACTCTTATGACTTTCTTGCCATCTCCCCTCCTGGAGCTTCTGCCTTTAGCCCCTTCCTCACTTCTCTGGTGTGTAGAGAACCCTCAGTACGATGGGGCTTCATTCCCAAGTCCCTGTACTAATAAGGCAAGGCTGTAAGCTGAAGGAGGGTAAGACCCACTCCTGCCTTTTCCATATTTTCTCTGATACATAGCTGCAACTCACATAGCCTATTTGTGGGATATTTGTTGAATGAATGGGGTGATGTGGTTCATGGTACACACCAGTTGCAGACAGATACCACTGACCCACACTTATTGGAAGGAACTGCTTTCTGAGGTTATTTCACATAAAACTAAGAAGCAGGAGATATGAGTTGTCCTAACTTTGTGCTTTTCTTTATCCAAAATGACCCTCATAATATGCCCATCTCACCTCAAAACAGTGATGGAAAGAGCTCGCCAAAATTAAACTCTTCATAAATATAAAATGGTATCCTAATTATTTCTTTAGGAATTAGGTCCATCTGTTGGTGTTCTTTTTAGGCCCTTTTGTACCTAGTGTAAACCTTGGTGAAATTCTAGGCACATGGCAGTAAAAGTTGCCACCAAGTAAGTTTTGTGATCACAGGTTTTCTAAGTTTAAATGGAGAAGAGAGAGGGAATAAGAATGGGCTATTTTCCCTGTCGAGTTTATGCTGGGTAGTGTTTATTTTAAGGAAGTTCCCAAATAAGTAAAGCTTTTCTTCTATGCTTCTTGTGCAGGAATGCATCCATCATCCTAGGAATGATGCATTTTTGTGGGAAGTTTTGCCCATCTCACCTCCCCTGTGGACTTGCTGATCTGAAGGCACCATGATACGAGAGTGGTCTCTGCCAGATCTCTGCAGAAGGTCCCTGTGGACAGGCCCCAGCCAAGGTTGCGGGAGCCATATTTTGTTAATGCTTGTGGGTTTTATTCATTGGCACCTACACTAAAATTTTTGTTTTCTGGAGAGGATAGATAGAAAGAGAAGCAGGCGACTTTGATAGGAAGGAATTGGGACTTCTATCAGAGCCACATAGGCAATGACAGAAAAGGAGTTAATTTGACCAAACTGTGTGTTGCAAGTTGTGCTTGATTTGGGGGAGTTAAATTTAAACCCTATTATCACATTTGATAATGTAAAAGCACAGTGACCATATTTTCTTAAACTTGAATCATAATTGAGTCTGAGGATTCTACTTTTAAGTTTTTATTTAAAACCCAGCATAAGGATTAAGACACATTTAGTTTTAGATTAAATAAATCACTGTGTTGAAAAGAAATTTATTTGAAATCATGAATTTTGGTAAAGCTGGACTGTGGCTGTCTGTGTCCTGTGTTTTGAGAGTAAGAAAGAGGCTCGTAAGTTCATGCTGCTTGCCAAGTGTGTCAAGAGTCCTCGTTGTCCCAGATGACAGCTGGCACATACAGACAAGTCCTCACTCTGACTTAATTTTTTCCTGGTAAAGAAATAGCAGCTACTTGCCAGCCTACTGCTTTGCAGGAAGCCAATGAAGAGTTTACAGGGTACAGCTGTCATTTTTAATCATTTATTCAGTGTAAATTGTTACCACCAGAGAGTAAGAAGGAGCATGTTCATACGGAGACCTTAAGTAATGTTGGGAGGGAATGTCCAGAAAAAAATACTATTTACACTAATTTTGGCTAATGATTATAATAGAAGAGAGTTCTTCAAGGGAGTTAGTCTACTTTGCCAGGCATATTAAACTATTTGGATGTGAATAATAATTCATTTCTAAAGAGCATCCAACCAATGCACTTTTGGCCATTCCAAAGTGGTCTAGTATCTGCATGAAAACATTGTTTTTTTTTTTTTTTTTTGGTTGAAGGATTATTCCAGTTGAAGAACACAGATATACAGCAGGTTTCCTGAAAATGTATTACTGAAATAAGGATGCATTCCTGATATTTCCTAGCTTATTCAAATAATAATGATGATCTTAAAATGTTAAGGACTTTCCAGAGCTAAGGACTCCTCTATCTTTCATGCTGAATAATAAGAACAAAAGCCTCATCAATCTGTTAACGATATTTGCTCCTGTTTGGATTCTACTCCTGGTCCTCTCTGGGTTCCCCATTTGTGCTTGTCTGTCCTTCACCTGGCTGGTCAGCATTAGTCAGAGCCCTGCGACTGCAGGTGGCTCAGCTTGGTTCATTAGTTTGTCTGATTCTGCCCCCATGATCCCCATGGCTAATTTTATTTGAGAATTCACAGTGCTTCTAAATTTATATATGCACACAGAGACACATGCTTCTTCCAGTCATTTATTAGAATCAAAATTAGGAAGGACTTTTAGTCTTCAAACAATTGAGCTGATAAGAGATGCTATTATAGGTGGGTGTTGAAAATGTTTGTAAGTATCTCAGATTTAAAAAAAAAAAAAAGGAAAAGAGAGCGTGGATCTACATTCACTTCTAATCATGCCTGCCTGTTTTAGTTTTATAATGCTCTAAGTCAGAATGAGTGGGCATCAATTCAAGGTTAACATGCCTTGATTATTTTCTAAGGGAAGGGAAATGGCCTTCCACTATTAAGTTCTGAAAATACCAATAGTATTAAGAGCCTGTAGGTAGTGTACTGTAATTCATTTTCCTTATGAAGAAGGATCATCTAATCAATCAGGACATTACTAATGAGCTATCTGAAATACTAGGAAATTTTAATCTTATGAATTTAAATAAATTGGCAGTAGTTTAATACTGAACACATTTGTCATAGGGCACTTTAGATGTAGACATTGTATTAGTTTCCTATTGCTACTATAAAAAGTCACCACAAATATAGTGACCTAAAAACAATAAATTGATTATTTTTTAATTTTGGAGTTAGACACATATAATGGGCCAGCCATGGGGCCTTGCCTTCCAGAGGAGCTGGGGAGAATTTGTTCCCTCATTTTTTTCAGTTTCTGGAGGTGACCTGCATGCCTTTAGCTCATAGCCCATAGCTCCCAGAGTGTTCCATTATCACATCACTTTCTCTGACTCCCAATGCTCCTTCCTCTTTCCTACACAGACTCTTGTGATAACATCGTGCATATTGGATAATCAGACTAACCTTCCCACCTCAATATTCTCAGCTTCATCAGGTTTGCCTGATCCTTTTTGCCATGCAATGCAAGATACCCACAGGTTTCAGGGATAAGGATGTGGAAGGCTTTGGGGGTCATGATTTTACCCCACTACACACAGAGACATCACAAATAAACTAGTTTACCCTTTCTGATCAGTTTTCTCATTGACTTTCTTGCAAATCTCAAGGGGTTCGCTGTTGCAGCAGTCTGCATGTGTGGACCGTGTCTTTGAACATGCATCTTGCAGAAGACTTCCTGTGAGAACAAGGTCTGTTGGTGCTGTAGAATCTGCTCTGTTCCAGGGACTCTTCCAGTGGGCCTCAAATTAATCAGTTTGCCACCAGAGTCTTGCAATGTCACATGTAGCTCACCACACAGAATCAGAAGTTGATTGTGGTAGTGTTGGTGGGTGACATGAATCTAGAAGGAAGCAGTTCAAATGGTTAATCTGCCCCTTCCTAAGTGTGTGATATTGCACAAGTTTCTTCTATTCAGATAAAGGTGCTGGTCAGTCCAAAAAACAAAACCATTTTCCATCAATAAATGAGGCTGGTCGCAAACACCATGTGAAGAAAGTAGAATTTTGCACTTATATTGAACGTGCAGCAATTGCAGATGTAAAGTCTGAGAATTTAGAATAAGACCCAGTAATGGAAAGGCAACCCCAACTTGGAATGGTTGATCAGTGGATCATGACCTTCTCAACATCACAGAAGAAGAAAAAGGGTTAGTATCCAGAGGAGAAGAGTCCAGATCAGCTTAGTTTATAGGCAGTTCCCTTAGCCATACTTGTTGTGAGTGACACCTTATCCATGGTAATAAATACAGCTATAAAATAATTATTTAACTTACTCCATAGTCATATACTCCTAAATAATGAATGGTGCCATCTTATCCCAGAGTGTGGCTTCAGCTTTATTCTCAATAATTTTGTTCACTGTTATCCAAAGCACCAATTTAAAAATCTTTTCCAGATGTTGTGATATATGTGTATATGTATGTATATGTGTGTGTGTGTGTGTGTGTATAAATTTGAACCAGTGAGTTCTACTTACCCAAAATACTGATGTTTATTGTATATTTACTCGATGCCAACAATTGTAAGTACTAACTGCCTAAAATATATTTTATTTCATATTCTTTGCAGTAACTCTATTGTAATTCTAATAATTCTGTTCTTACCTTGACTTTTCAGATGACAAAGCAGACTGCAAAAATCTGAGAAACTGGTTCAAACTTACACAGCTTTTAAATGATGGAGTCAGGAGACCAAGCTGGGTCTGTTTCTCTCTAAGCTCTAGATTCTGGTAAACCAAGTGAAAATAAATACTATCAAGAATCAAACAGCAACCATTACTAAAATGGAACAATTGTTGGGCCCTGTTGCTTGGGCCTGTGGCCGCACAGTACATTTGGCAGGAGTGCCTGTGGCCTATTCACTTCATGGCAGCCAGAAAGCAAAGTGAGAGAGGAAGAGGCTGGAGTCCCAATATCCCCTTCAGGGGCACATCCCTAATGACCTAACTTTCTTCCATTAGGCCCCACCTCTTAAAGGTCTCACCATTTCCCAATAGCACCATGGACAGGGGACCAAGCCTTCAACACAAGGGGGGTTTGGGGGACATTTAAGATCCAAACTAGAGCAGAATCATATTTCAGTGTCCTTTATATTTTTTCCATATGATTAAATTTGTTTTCAATGAGGATTATTTCTATAACAAAAACATTTTAAAGGAAGGTCAATTATCTCTGATTTAAAATGGAGTTTAATGCTTACTTTTCTCCTGATGGACAGTTTTCTAATGTTTTCTTGTGTTATAACTCAGAGGTGATTGATGCCCTCTCTGAAAAAAAATTCAAAGAACACCTTTGTGAATGTTTTATATTTTCTCTGAAAAGAAACTTTTCCTAAAAATTTCCAGTTAAGAGTAACTGGAAATAAGATGTTGAATGGAGTAGGGGAAATAATAAAGAACATTAAAAAAAATTTTAGTTGTAGATGGACATGATACCTTTATTTATTTTTATGTGATGCTGAGGATCAAATCCAGTGCCTCACATGTGCGAGGTAAGTGCTCTACCACCGAGCTACAACTCCAGCCCCAACAAAGAACATTTTTGACGACAGTCTTAATGTTGACCACAATGAAGGAGCTGGTGCATGAGACTGTCAATGGAGTTTTTTCTGGGAGGAACAGGGACCTTCATGACCCGTCATATGTGCTTTGTGAGAACTGTAGAGTAAATGAGGTTAATGTTGCTTTGCAGAGAAGAGCAGAAGTGGATTGAGGTAGAGATCTGTATGCCAAGCAAATTATTCTTAGGATATTGTTTGAAATGTCCTATTAATCTTCATTTTAACTCAATCTGGCAATGATTGAAATGGTTGTTTCCTGGGCACCCTAGTACTTCACAGAAGGAGTCCCCTTAGCCTCTTGACCTGCTCCCTGTTGCAGTGCCCATGAGTTGAGGGGTCAGTATTATCACCTCATCTAGTAGGGCTGAATTCCAAAAACACTTTCTGTTCTCAGGCTTATCTCCCCCTCACATACATGCATCACCTCTCTTCAGTGCAGGAATTCCCACAAATTTGATAATCAACTCTTATTCTGTACATAAATGAGGATTCCAGGAGCTCCTTACTTTCCCCAAGAAAACATGTTGAGTCATCCATGCTTTGAAAGGACTCT
The DNA here is from genome assembly GCF_902686445.1 of Sciurus carolinensis. Classification (NCBI taxonomy): domain Eukaryota; kingdom Metazoa; phylum Chordata; class Mammalia; order Rodentia; family Sciuridae; genus Sciurus; species Sciurus carolinensis. Next base: position 37,116,191 of record NC_062213.1, read on the forward strand.
GTAATCTTACAACCTGCTTCATTCTGGATGCAATCTGGATTTTTCTACATGTTGGGCTGTGACAACACCTAGAGACCCTAGTAGTTCTCTTTGCCAAGGACAGCAGTTAACCCTTCTCATGACCTCCCATCTCTGGAACACTGCCCTTCTCAGTTTAATATAACAACTACAGGAGCCACCAACAGGAAGTTCTTTTGATCCATACCAGTGTGCTAGGTAGAAAAAGGCAGGACTTCTTTCTACTACTCTGTTCAATATGAAAATAGAATTTGCATGTTACTGTTTGTTCTCCTCCTTGAGAGTTGATGCAAGACCATTTTCATGGAGCACTGTGGATAGAAGTCCATGTTAAGAAATCATATTTTTATATCTTGTTCCTTAAGGTTGGGACTAAAGAAGGATACAAATTTCTTTGCATACATCTGCACACAATTAAGAGCTTCCTACTGATCTGATCCGTGATGATCTGATGGTTCCATTTGCTTGGCCCTTTCACAAGCCCGATCTCCCTGCAGGAGCAGGCTGTATCACATGGCTGGGTGGGGTGCAATACACCATCGTAGTAGAGAGTCCCTGCATTCTAGTTAGAACAACCTGGGTTTAAATTGTGATGCAGCCACTCACTGACTGTGGTTCTGTAAAATTTCTCACTTTCTCTTAACATCTGTTTCCTTGCATAGTGGTATTAATATCTCCATTGCAAAACCATTAGTAGGATTAAATTGGTTCTCACACCTGCCACCACATGAAGTGCTCCAGAAATGGCAGCTAATATTAACATGCTCTTAGCACTCCCGTTTAAAAATAAATCCAAACAAACTTCTCTCCACTCCTGTTTCCATGCCAATGGCTATCCCGTTTTCCTTTCAACAAAGGTCTTCCAAAGAGAGCCCATGTTCATTGTCTCTGACTTCCATCCTCATATCTGCTCCTATACCCACTCCAATGGGGCTTTGACCCCACTTCTACAATGATGCTTTTGTTGCAGAGGTCACCAGTGACCACTCCATTGCTAGATGCAATGGTATTTACCAGTGGCAATCACCATTGGGAGCATTCAGTAGAGGAAATCACTCCCCCCTCTTTCTTGTGTTTTTCCCCTCAGCTTCATGACACTCTGCTTCCTTGGTTTCTTCCTATCTCAATGACTACTCCTTCTCAGTCTCTGCGGCTGAGGTCCTTAAACTTGAGATATTTCAGGACCCAGGACTCAGTCATTGTTCCGCTTTTCTATCAATGTTTATTTCCCCAAGGAGTCCACCTGTCTTAGGCCCTTGAATATGCTTTTGTGCCTGTGCTTTCCAAATATATCATTACCAGCCTTAAGCCCAGTCCCAAATTCCAGACTCATATCCAACTCCAGGTTTGAGTCTTCTCTTCAATGTCTAATAGGGACAGCAAGCATGGTACATTAATTGAGGTTCCCCAGAGATGTATGTGGGGACCCTAGTAGTTCTCTTCACCAAAGGAGAAAACAGAGAGATTTCTTCTTAAGGAATAACCATTTATGAAGACACCCGAGTCCCAAGATCTTTAGGGTGAGTGAGGAAACTGGTGACCCAGATACAGTTCCAGTATAACAGCCAGTTTGGGAGACAATGTTTCAGTTCAAATCTGAAGGAAGTAAAAAAACCCACATCCCAGTTTGAAGGCAGGCTGAGGAATTCTCTCCTACTTGGGAGAGCGACAGATTTTTGTTCTATTCAGGCCTTCAACTGATTGAATGTAGCCCATCCACGTTGGGATTGGGGAGGAAGGTGTCAGAATCTTCTTTACTAGTTTATCAATTCAAATACATCCTCATAAAAACACCCAGAATAACCTTGGACCCTAATCAGGTATCCTGTGGCCCAGTCAAGTTGACACATAAAATTAACCATCACATACCACAGCAAGTCCAAATAGTGGACTGTTCTTCTTTTGGACAAAAGTTACTCTATCTGCACCTTCCCCTTTCATTGGTCAGCAACTATACCCTTCCAGTTTGGGTTCAAGCTAAGAAACTTGGATTCATCATTGATTCCTGTCCTCTTCTAACATCTCATCACACAACCTGTCAGAAAATCCTGTTTATCTCCAAACCATATTCAGAAGTCACCCAGTGCTTGCCGCTTCCCTTGCTACTACACTACTGGGAGCCAGTCACTGCACCAGCAGACCCGCTGGAATGCCATGTTTAAAATGGCTGCCACAAGCACCCCTGTTGTCCATTGCTCTCATTTTATCCATACACTTATCACCTCTTAATATAGCATACACTTTCCTTCCTTGTTCTGATTGTCATTTTGCCGTCTGTCACAGGTGGAATGCCTAGAACAGTTCATAATATGAAGAATACCTGCAAGGAAAACATGTGTCGAATCAAGGGCTGTTGCAGAGATTAGGAAACTGGAGCTTAGAGGAATTAGGTGATCTCCCAAGGTCACATAGTAAAAATAAAGCTATTCTAGAACAGTACTCAACAGACTCATAGGCAAGAAGTGCTGACATTGAGTAAGTTTCCATACTACTATTGTTGCCAACTATTTTCATTGTTTGTAAGTAGACCGTTTCCAGACACCGGTGTCCACAGACCAGTGCTCATTTACATAATTATGTCTAATCATAAGCTAAGGTTATTCCCTTATTCTTAACTCTGTGCCTTTCTGTCCTCTGATGAAGTCCCCTTGTTCTGAAATATTTTCACATTTCAGACACTTATAAATTAATGTTATGTTCCTCTTGCTTATTTAAGCTCTTAAGAAGCCAAGCCAGACATCACTTTGGAACCTTCCTTATAAGTTAATCCTTTCATCCTCTTATAATACTTAATAATAGGATTAAGTTATCTCACCAGAGCAAAATGGAATTTTTAGTATCTTTATATTATGATCCACAAACATGAGGTGCATACTTACCCTTTGGGAACTCTGTGATGGGACTGGGGAAATAAAGAGACGTCCCAAAGTACCTGGTCTATTTGGGAGAATGCATAAATATTCGATATAATATGATTCAACTGCTTTAACAGACTATGTAATAGTGCCTTAAACTAGATGGTAGGGTTCTCTCACTCTCATCCAGCTAATAAACAATTAAGGGAGAAGAATTTGTGCTCCCAAGGTCATCTGGGGCCCCATGCCTTCTGTGGTTTTGCTCTACCATCCTCTACTGCGATTTCATCAAATAGTAGAATTCGGCTCATTCTAGGCCCTGAGACAGGGAGAAGCATGAGCAGGTGGCTTCCCAGGAGGATATGACCCAGGGGTTATACATCTCACTTCTACTCATATCAGATTGGCCAAAACCTAGTCACATGGCCATGCTTAAGACAAGCCAAGAATCAGTCTTTAGGGTAATCACGTGCCCAGTTCAGTGGATTCTACTAATGATAAAGGAAGAAGGGGACATTGACACTAGGGAACAAGTAAGTCCCTGCTTGGCCATATCTGTAAATACCTCTGTTACCTCCAACTCAGGTCTTCAAGGAGAGGGCCTCATTTACACCCTCCACGCTTTGAGCATTTGAAGTTCTCAGTAAATATTTGTTGATTGGGTGATGTGGCTATTGTATTTTCATCCAAGAGATTTTGTGAAGAGTTGTTATCATAATACCCAAAACAAACACTCTTTGATCACAGGGCAAATACTGCAGGAAAATAAATGGGGCCACAGAGTCAGAAATAGGTTGTCCCGTACACCTACCCGCCCCTCCCCTTAAGGGTGGAGAGTCTGCCTGCCACAAGGCATATACTTCAGGCAGATGCATAAGACAGACTCTGACCCAATGGGCTCCTGCTCCTGCTGATTGCTGATTGGCTGCCTCAGTAAGGCACCCAGAGATTAGGCTACTGCTCTAGCAAATTTGCTGACCTAATTTTGGAGCTAAAAGACAGAGCTAAGTGTGGTTTCATGGCATGCCCACATTCCTTTCTTAATTCATCATGCTTCATGGGAACCAGGATCTCAGACTTCCCCTCCCCCAGGTAGCAGTTAAGCTGCTAGAATTGTTCTCTATAGTCCATAAGGAAATGTAAATGGATCTTTCTAGAGGAAGTAAATAGAGCGGCAGTAAGGCATCCCCCCACCCTTCCCGAATCTGAACATCTGTTCAAACTTTTCACAGCTCCCAGGAGGAAGCGGGCAGAACACCAGGCTTCAGACTATAAAGGGAAGACTTCATGCATTTGTTCTCTGCTAACTTGAGATTTATGCTGATTTGCCCTGACCTAGCCCTGGGTTTATCTCTAGGATGCCTTTGAAGAAAGGCCAAGTTGGTAAATAAATAGGATAAACAAAAGAGTAAAGGGTGGTGCTTTTTCATATTCATGAGGGCAAACCCTTGCAGGATGTAACTTCATGAACTGTCTGAATTTAAAGGATTACCACTGATGCCAAAGGAGATGCAAGTTTCAGTGGCAGAGGGTGTGGCCGCAGCTCAGTTTGAGAACTTTGCTTAGTATAAAGCTGAGCTGCTCTATAGACTTGAAAGGACAGCCTCTGCTCTGTGGTTCTGGAACTTCCCTAACACGCACTGTCTTTCCTCATTTGTCTGAATTAGCAAGAAGTTTGCAGCATTTGGTTAAGTCATTAAGACAGTCCGATGCTCCTGGATCCTCAACCACCCCACCCCCAATCCAGATGTCAGTTTGCATTGACTTTAAGATGAGTGGAGGTCCCTTCCCCCACGGGTTGTCATCTGCCCTTCCCAGAATAGTTAGCAGCATGGCCTTTGGCCAGTCCTCTCCTTCCCAGTATGGAAGACTCAGAGCCTGCTCAGCCGGCCCCCAGCTGGCTCTAGTTTCCAGCTGCCTCAGAACCCACTGGCCAGGAGGTGAAGCTACAGAGCGATAAGCATTGTAAAAAATAAAGCCCGTTGCTAGCCAGGCCAGCCAAGCAGCATGGGAGGAGTGGAAAATTTGGGCTATGTTCTTGGCGTGACAGATTGTCGATATCTGAGGTGTTCTGCTTAGAGATGGGATGAGATGTTCTCTAACGGAGCCTAATCTGTGTATTATCATCAGTCAGCAGTTCTTGAGAATCATGTAAGAACCAGGCTCGCGGGACCAGAGCCATAACCTTGGGTCTGCTTGCTTATTGGTCACCATCTTGACAGCCCCTTGGAGTCTGGTGTGGCCTTGGGAACCTCAGTGTCAGAAGGCAGGCTGGGCTGCCCTTAACTGAACTCCAACGGAGAATAACTGCTGGGCCTTATTTCCTCCAGGATCAGGCCAGTCTCTGCCCTGCTGTACCCTGCTGGTGATATGTTTATAGTAAATACTCTGGGTATCAGAGACTATGACCCAAGTCAGGCTTTGGCGGAAGCTGTATGTTTTTAAATTTGTCAGGCAGAGGAAGTGACTATAGCTCCTGGGAATGCAGTCTGGCCACCTGAGACATTGGTGCTCTTTTCTGGTCTTCCTTGGGGATGTGTGTCTAGCTCGAGGGCTTCTGGCTCCTTGCCTTCCTAAACTCTTTTTTGCATGGGTGAATCAGAGTAAGAGTAGTAAAGAAAATACTGCTGTCCCACCTAGAAAGCAGGCCAGTCCCTGAGACACTCTTTGGGATCTGTCTTACATTCAGATGAGAGATTTTTACAGAAAATCAAATGGCATCTTTTCTTCATTTCACTGCTTATGGTTGCCCCATCTAGGAATCAGGAAATGAAAGGCAAGTTCCTGATTCCCTCCTCCTCCTCTGCTTCCTTCCTCTTCCCTTCCCCCCTCTCTCTCTCCTTTCCCTCCCTGATTTCTCTTAGTTTTCCTCTGTTTGTCTTTAAAGACACTAACAACCTCTCTGGCATGTTGCCTTGGCTGAGGAGAGAGAATCTTTGTAAAAATTTCTCCTGGCCATTGGCATGGGCGCACCATATAAATCAGTGAGACACTTTGTTGTACAACTTTCTCATTATCAACATTCACTACTGTTTCATTTTATGAATGCTTCTTTGTCTTCCCCAAAGCATTTCAGATGAAACCATGCTGTTATTGAAAACGTGGGAGGTTTCTGCTTGTATGCTTGGCTGATTGAATTGCAGATGGTTGCTACAAATATTACAATGCCAGGTCCCTAAAAGCCAGCTAAAAATATTAGTTCACGAAGAAGGTTGGAAATGGAAGTGAAGATTTAGCTTCCTTAGTATCCAGTTGAGCCACTGGATTTGCACTTTCTAGTAAAAGAACTCCAAGGTTGACATGTCAAGTCTCTAATTCAAATCTGGATTGATCTTTCCCCTACTGCATCTGTTGTATGCACAGATTTAAATTAAATTATATAAAAAAAATTTGCAATCCCATGTTTTAGCACAGATATATAAAACCCTCTGTTGTCAAAGTGCTCACAGCCCCATGAAGGAACCTCTCATCTCTACATAGTGACTCTGTTATAATGAGATGCACTGGGGTGGAGAACTCAGGTAGGGGAGGGCATGCAGAGTCAGAGATACCTGGGGGCAGGTAAGGTTGCCCTGTTCAACGTGGGTGAATGCCCTTGATCCTTGATAGCAGACATATAGGGTTAAATCCTGGGCCTTCCAATTAACTTGGTGAACAAGTTACTAAATGAATCAATAACTTTCAATGTTTGGGGCTTCAAAGATGTACTGGAGTGTTATACAAAATGCTCAGGATAGTGTCTGACATCTAGAACATGCTCCCTTGCTTAACGTTGCTTTGGAGGACAAGCTGTTTCTTCTTACTGTATCTGGTGGGACCCTGGCTGATTACAGGCAGCGGAGGCTGAGACACAGCCTGTGGAGGGAGAGGCCAGGCCTGTTTGGCAGAGCCCACCCTCCGTGGTTAGTGCAGAAGTGGAGAGAGGATGGAGTGCTATAGAAAAGGTAGGCGGGGCTCAGTTGTGAAGCCATTTGTAGTCAGACTGAGGGTTAGACTTACATTGAAGACTGTGGGGAGTCCATGTGGCTTGCAAGCAAGGAAGTGGCATAGAGAGATGTGAGTTTTCAAAAATAACCTCTCTGGTCGCTGTGAGGACACAGGAAATGAGTACATTTATGCAAGCAAGAAACTATGTTCACCTTCATTCTACTCGAATTTGTTGGAGGCCTACTGTGTGCCATGTACTTTGCTAGATGTAAATGAAGGTAGAATGTAGGCAAGACCAACATACACAGGGGATATTTTCTGAGGTCAAAATGACAGAAATTGGGGACCATCTAGAAGTGGGATGATGGAAAATGAAATCTTGTGGAATGTTGGAATTCAAAATACTCAGAGGTGGGAAGAAAACAAAAATGACTACTTTATGTCTTGGCTGACTCCTCCCCTCTGTCTCATTCTTTGGGAAAAGATATCACAGGGGCTAGTGACAGCCAGCCTCCTCTGAGCAGTGGCTCCAGTGTCCCTCTGAGGTCAGGACATGCTCTGTGTTAGCTTCCGGAGAGATTATGAAAGCCGAGTGGACAATGATAAAGTGACCGACAGCTTTGGTCAATATTCTCATAGCTCATGATGACATCTTGCATGTTCCACTGATTTTCTTTTTAAAACAGGCTAGCACTTGACTTTGGAAAGCTGTTTTCCTATTGAAATGGAAATGTTAGGAGAGACGATATGGAATAATGGAAAATATGGGGTTATTTGATGGGAGGTGGAGGACCGACTCTGAAGGCCATCTTTGGTCAACAGTGAGAGTGAGCCATGGTGTGTAAATATTGACATGGATCCCAGGAGGAAACGGGAGGCGGGGGGAATGGTTTTTGCTTATTGGAAAGATGTTTTTCATGAAGAATAATAAAATCCTAAGGGAAAGACAGACATCAGAGACTAAGGAGGAAGCACCTATTGGTTTTGTGTTAATCTTTCCAGAAACTACTAGCAGCACCATTATTGGAAAGATGACCCTGGGTCTGTGACATAATTTACTTCCAGAGTGAATAAGTTAATACTTTATTACATAGTAGAGAGTCTAATAGGATAATCATGAAACAAGACACATCATGTATATTGAGCCAGATTCTTACTAGAAAATCTCATCCAACCAGACTCTCTTGTCAATTACACATGTAACTGGAGACAGGTCCTCCATATACAAAAAGGAGTCTTATCCCACATATTTTTAGTTAATTCTTCAGAAATCCTATATATCCTCTTAGCAGACAAATCAGTCTCTCTGTCTTGATTTTAACCCTTCCCTTAATTGTTCAGGAATCTCCAGGGTGTGTTTGGTTCAAAGATGGCCCTGGATTTCCCACTGGTCTCTCCTGGGTGACTGGGGTCTTACTGGTCCACCCTGCAATTTCTTCTCACTGCCACAGGGAGGTGACGAGGAATACAAGCCCAGGACAGTCTGAGTCACTGCTTGTCAGGGGGTTCCTTGCACCTGTACAGCCACTTCTTGGGGTTCAAGACAGCCCATGTTGTGCTAAGTCAAGGCCTCTTAAGGTTCTTCCACATCATGGAATCTTCCTCCTGAGGCCTTTTCCTCAAACAATAGACCAACTTTTCTATGAAATCTTCAAAATAAAGGATCTTGAAACACTTTTGTCCATAGACAGTGGAGCTGCTAACTGTACAAATATATTCATGAATGAGGTCACTTCTGATTGGATATTCTGACATTTATCTTATTTTAAAAGACAGAAAAGCCAGGGTGGCGGCACACATCTATAATCCCAGCAACTGGGGAAGCTGAGGCAGGAGGATCACTAGTTCAAAGCCAGCTTCAGCAACTTAGCAAGGCCCTCAGCAACTTAGTGAGACCTTGTCTCAAAATAAAAAATAAAAAAGGCTGGGGATGTTGCTCAGTGGTTAAATACTCCTGGGTGACCCAGTACTCCTCACACAATAAAAACAAAGGCAGAGGACTTAATCTCTGGTAGGTCCTCTCTGATAACACTTCAGTATGAATCATGTGTTTAGAAATTGTTTTCTTCTTCCCAACATCAGTCATGATTCCAGAACTTGAAGTGGTTCAAGCTGAGTTCACCATGTCATGTAACCTTTTGGAAACCTCTTATCCCACCAAAGATGTTGACTAGTCGAAGAGTATTCTGGTTTGTCACGTGTCCATCTGCACATTCCCATACATGCAAATTCATACACAGCATAGAGGCCAAAGATAAGGCATTAACCGCCAAAGATTGACTTTTCCCTATTTTGCTTTTTACAAAAGGGTCTTGCTCTTTAGTTAAAAAGGATTCTAGCCAAGAATGACAGCTCGACAGTAGGAGCACTATTACAATGCATTTCCCTGGTTATTTTCCAAAACACTTTATGATACCCCATTTCTGCTGGTCAACCTTAGGCTGTGAGTTGCAGGCTGGAAAGAGACTCCTGGAAGGGGAAGTAGCAATAGGAAGGAGAAGAGATGTTGACGGGCAAGAGAGGGTGGGTCAATGGAGGAAAGAGGTAGAGAGGTGTCACTGTGCTTTGTGAAAACTCTGCCTTCCTGCCTGGGGTATCAACCCTGATGGCAGTTAGATCCGTCTTTATCTGGACAGCTGCGCTGGGTGCAGTTAAGAGAACGTAGCCAAACTGATTAAACTGAGCCCTGGTCCACCTATTTGACTGACTAGAGTATTTTTGAGAGTAATGAAGCTGGAACACAGGTGGGTAACAGGAGGGACTGTTGAGGGCAAACCGGGACTTAGAATCATCTGTACTTTAAAGGTACTTTATTTAAAAATCGAGGCTTTAAGTATGAACAATACATTATTCTGATTGCTGTAGGAAGTACAAAAAATGAATAAAAATAAAAAATCCTATGCCACCTCAAAGAATTGGTTGGTTGTAGAGAAAAGACTCATATACAAGGAAATTGCCACTAACCATTCAAGACAGTGTCTAACCAAGTGCCGAATGAGTGGTGCCCCTAGGGTATGGTAGGAAGAGTGTTGGCCTTGGAGTCACAAGACTTGTGTCAAGACCCATGTCAGTCTTGGGTTGGGCAGCCTTGTACAAGATGCGATCTGTTTGAGCGCCCATTTATTTTGAATGACTCATTCATTCAATGGAAATATGTGTTTGCCCTGTGCCATGGCATCATGGTAGTAAAGCACATAGTCTTCATGGGAGACATACCAGAGGTCAAGTGGCAGGTCTGTCACTAACTTTGAGACCTTGAACTTGGAGTTTAACCCTTCTGAGTTTCAATATCTCCTCTGTTAGATGGTAATAATAACACTTGTTATGATTTGAATACTGTGTTCTTCAAATTTCAGATTTTGTAATCCAAGCCCCTGAATTGATGGCATCAGTAGGTGGAGGCTTTGGGAAGTGATTAGATTGTGAGGGTGGAGTCCTCATAAAGGGGATTAGTGTCCTCAGAAAAGAGGCCCCAGAGACCCTTGCTTCTTCCACTCCTCAACTAGCAGCAAGAAAGTGCCATCTGTGAGCTAGGAAGTGGGTCCTCATCAGACACCAGATCTGCTAGCTCCTTAGGCTTGGACTTTCCAGACTCAGCAACTGTGAGAAATAAATCTCTTCCTAGTTGATGGTATTTTTTTATAGCTACTCAATTGAGCTGTGATAATAACTAATTCATAGAACCATTGTACACTATTATAAATGAGGAAATAAAGTAAGGTTGGTATACAAAATATCCAACAGTTTCTACAGCCAGAGAAAGCCTGAGAAATGGTGTCATTCTGTGGACTGAACTGGTGACTGCGGATGCAATGGGAAGAGGGATGTACCTTGGAGGTGAACATGGACACCTCCCAGGACAATTAGAAGAATCCAGTGAGGACTGTAGCTATAACACACTGCAGGAAAGAAAGCCCTTATGGTTATTACCAGTGCTTGGGGAATGGTCTAGACGCTTCCCTTTGCCTATCTATTAGGATGCTGTCAGTTGCAAATAAGAGAGAACTTAACCTCAGATGTCTTGAATGATACATTTATACATTATCTCACAGAAGAAGAAGTCCAGAGGTGGAATGTTTCCAGAGTTGGTTAATTCTGTGGTTAAATGATGTCATCCAGAGTCCATATTTATACTCTACTATAACCAGATGTTGATTGACTCACTTCAGGGTGACACACTAGCTGCAGCAGTTCCAGGCACTACATCTTCAACATACCACACACTAGAGATAGAAAGAGACTATCTTTTCCTTGTGTCTAAGAAGCTGTTCTTAGAATCCTGTCCCCGTATTTACTTTCAGGCTTATATGTAAGTCTTATCTAAGTCTGTAATTAGATCCCAATCCTTTCCTAAGCCAGTTAATAGTAAAATAAAAACAGTATAATTGTCTATGCTAAGTAACCCTCACTGGATTGATGATCTTTTTATCTTTCCTAAAAACATGGCATTGCAGAGGGTGTGGACACTCGAACAAAGTTAAGTTCCTCTTAATAGGGAAGTAAAGTGAAATGGTTGCTGATAACTAGCACAGTGACTACTACATTCTTCAATTTCCACCTCTAAAATATCTCTCAAACACACTCTGGTCTTTGTCCATTTTCTTCACATCTCCTGCCTAGACTCTTGGTTCCTTCAAATCTGACTATAGCATTTTCTAACTTAAGACTCAAGACTTCTTTGAAAATGCCCCAGATGTTTGAAATTGCACACTGTTCTGAGTAGCATGATAAGATTGCATGCTGTCCTACTTTGTTCTGTCCTCTACACCAATCATCCCTTCATTCTGTGTATCCACACTGTGTATACTACCTGCCAATTAGTTGCTTAGTAATCATCTGGGTTATTAGATACATAGGGTCTTGGGAGGTGTTATGGTTTAGATATCAGGTGTCCCCTAAAAGCCCATGTGTGAAACAATGCCAGAAAGCTTAGAGATGAAATGATTGGGTTATGAGAGCCTTAACCTAATCAGTGCATTAATCTACTGATAGAGATTAACTGGGTGGTAACTATAGGAAGGTGGGGTATAACTGGAGAAGGTGGATCATTAGGGATGTGTCTTTAGGGCATATATTTTGTCCATGATGCAGGGAGTCTCTCTCTCTCTCTCTCTCTCTCTCTCTCTCTCTCTCTCTCTCTCTCTGCTTCCTAGTATCTTATCCTGAGCTACTTCCCTCCACCACACTCTTCCGCCATGTTGTTCTGCCTCACCTTGGGCCAAGAGCAATGGAGCTGGCTGTCTATTATGAACTAGACCTGTGAAACCATGAGCACCAAATAAACTCTCCTGCTCTAAAATTGTTCTTGCCAGGTCTTTTGGTCACAGTAGTGACAAAGCTGACTAAAACAGGAGGTATCTCCTGAAGATAAGACTGCTATTTGTTTATTTTATAGCCCCCATTCAGGATGGTCATCCATTGAAATGTTTCCCTTGCTTCCTGCTGTCTGTCCAATATGGCCACATATGGATTTTGAGCACCTGAAATGTGGCTAGCCCAATTGGAATCATAATCATAAAATATACTTTGAATTGACAATATTTAGAATTTTTTAAATAAAAAATTGTAAGATGGTTCATTAATGATTTTAAAACTTAGTTACATGTTGAAATAACAATGTTCTTTGGATATACTTTGGTTAAATAGGATGTATCATTAAAATTAATCCCAGCTCTTTCTCTTTCATTTTTAACGTGGTGACAAGAATCCTTCCAATTACATCCACAGTTCGTATTTGTAGCTCACCCTTTGCTTCTGTGTACTGGATTGCTGGATGCTACTGAGCAGAGGCAGCACCTCACTAATCCAAAATTCATCACTTCAGTTCCTTTCCCCCCACAGCACCCAGCAGAGTGGCAGCGCCATCAAAAGACTCTACTTGGTTAAAATAAAGTGCAAGAACAATCACTTTAGGGTTGATAGAAGCACGCCTGCGACTGGGTTTCTGACACATGAGTTGTTTTCTTCTGCATTCTCACTAACCCGAAGTTTTTTTTGTTTTGTTTTGTTTTTTGTTTTTTCCCAGGTTTGGAAAACACTCTTTGTTGTGGGGCATACAGGGCATGAAGTTGTAATGGATTCATCTGAATTGCAGAAAGGCAGGCACTAGAATTCAAAGATTTTAATTAGGGTTGCTTATCTCTGTCAGTTTTCATTCTGTCTGTTTATACGTTCCTCAACAACTTATATTTTACATTTTAGAGGTGCTGGTGTCTCCATGACTACAACCTTCAGAATATTTTAGTTATTTTTACAATCACTATTAGGAATAAAGAAGCAGATATAAATTATGTTATTTCTATTCGATTCCACTGAATTAAATCTGGCAGTGTATACACACACACACACACACACACACACACACACATTAATTACTCTTTATTGTATTCTTTGCAAGGATTATTTAGAAGGCCAAGAAAATGAATATGTTCTAGAACATATTTAAGAGAAAATCTATTTATAGCGGCACGGTGAAATCAAACTTTTCTTTCATATTTCATGAGCAGAAATGAGGAAACGATGTTTTACAGTTTTAGCAAGGCAAAACAACCTGCTATCTTTGGGGGGAAATTATCTTTTTCCAGAAATGTCTGATGAATTTATACTTCCAGTTTGGAAATAAATAATTCACGGTCACGAATCACATCCTGAAGAACACAGCAGGATGAGCCGATCGCGCTCGCGGGCCCCAGGGCCCTGCAGCCTCTGGAAGCCCAATCCTGTCCACCCTCCTCCTCCTTCCAGGCCCGTCTCCCTGAATGAACAGAAGTAATCACGGAGTCCTTTGTTTTCTCAGTGGGACACTTTAATAAGTGCTCTCTGCCTGGTCTTGGGAAGAGCATTGTTTCCATAGACTTTGATCTTTTGTCAGTCACCAAGAAAAACTCTGCCCCAGTGACATGTGGATTCCGGGAAGCAGAAGTAGAATTTGGGCCACTCCATTTCATGAAGTAGCTGACCCTGGACAGCTGGGGGACACCTTTTCTCTTCCCTTTCCTTCTCTTCTATTCCTCTTCCTTCCTTCTTCTCTTTCTCTCCTTCTTTCCCTCTCCTTTCTTCCGTCTCTCTCTTTGGTAGTAAAGTATGTATAACATAGAATTCACCATTTTTAGGTGTAAATGTGGCCTGGAGCACATTCATAACATCATGAAGCCATTCTCACTATTCATTTCCATCACCCTAAACAGAAGCTCCGTACCCACGAAGCACACCCCCCCCACCCTCTTCCCTCCCCCTAGCTCTGGGTAAATTATTTTCTGTTCCTAGGAATTTACCCATTGTAGGTGCTACGTGGAAGTATAATCATGCCATATTGACCTTCAGTCTGGCTTCTTTCACGTAGCAGGTCTTCAGGCTCATCCATGACGCAGCCTGCGTCAGAACGCCATGCCTTTTTGAGGTTGAATGACACTCATTGTACACCTACATCACATCTGTGTCTACCCTTTCAGTGTTGAACATGTGGGTTATTTCCATCTTTTGGCAATGCGTGGTTTCTAATAGTGTGGAAACATGTATTGACCTTGGTCATTTAGACATTTGCATCTATTTCTGATGAAAAAGAGACATCCAGGTGTTTTCCCCACCTAAAATCTTGTAGGATATTTACCTGAAAAACTTGTGACTTCTTTACTGAAAAAGAGAGCCTGCTCTGTGGAGGGGCTGCCACCCAGTGGGGACCATTTTATGGTTTGTGTTTCTCAGAGCCAAATGCAAATACCTCCCAGAGAACTCAGTTCTGCTTCCTTGTGCCTTGTAGCCTGGAGAAGAGGAGATATGGGGCTGTTTACCTCCTCCCCTCCACTCCTGCGCAGGAAGGATGTCGGAGGGACCGAGAGAAGGTTCCAGCCCATGTAGGGGTTTTAATGCTTCGTGTTTGCTTCTTTATAACAATTGCAGACACCACGCACTCCTTCTTATTCCTACTTTGCAGGTGGGAATACTGAGGCTCCAGGGATATCGATAACAGCCTTCCACACTCATGTGTGGAAGAACAGGACTGTCCCCGGGTCTGTTGGACACCATTTTCTGTGATCCAACAATTTTTCCATGGTCGTGCTATGACCAGGCGTGGTCCCCGGGAGAGCCCCCCAGTCCCAGAACACCAGCGCAGTCAGCCCTCTTTCCAATCCTGTCCCGTGGGTAGAGCGGAAGGGCTGTGACAGGTCAGTTCCAGTGATAATTTTTGGTTCTTTGGGGAAGCACTTCTGACCCTAGAGACCATCTGCAGAGCCAGTTATGAGGCTTAATTTAGAAACAATTGAAGTGATTATAAGATAATTATTTTAAAAGAAAAAGATGAATGGCCTCATTTCAGGATAATGCAATTATTTTAAGGGGCTGCTTCCTAATCAACAGCCAGAGCCTGGTTAGAAAATAAGAGAGCAAAGCAGTAACTTCAAAAAGTTTGACTGAAGGAAATGTAAAAGCACATGGAGTCAAACCTGCTGACAGGACGCTGCCACACGATCACACTGGCCTCTAGTGCGTATTCCAACGCACGCACAAAGATGTGCGTGCACGCTCCACAGTGAGAGACAGAAAGACCTCACACCTGCCTACGCCATGATTACCCCGTGGCATCAGCAGACCTCATAGGCTCCTGACCTGCAGAGCCCTAACCCAGTTCTTTTCTCCAGGGCTAAAAAGCAGGAGTTTGGAGTTATGCCCCTACATTTTAATCCTCAGCCTACCACTTATTAGCTGTGTGATCTTGGATAACTAGTTTAACTTCTCTGGACTTTGGTTTCTTCATCTGTAAAACAGGGATGGTGGGAGCATCAGCTTCAGGAGGTGTTATGAGGATTAAACGCACTCGTGTGTGTAAAGCACTGAACCATAAAGACTGCTTTGTAGGAATATTGTCAGTAATTAAAAAAAAAAAATCACAGTAGCTGACCACTGCCTACCAAGGACAGGATGAGCAGCAGAAGGGGAGAGTTGTTTTATTTCTTCTAACTTAGGCCTCACATTCTCAAAGAGTCACACATTCAGACTGTCACTCTTTCCATGTAAGCTAATGCATGGACTCAGAGCTACATGACAAGATTGATGAGTGGAGTTTCCACTGTGCCTCTTACACTTGGGTCCCTAGACCATGGCAGCTAGGGTGCCCGACGAAGGAGTGTTCTCTCTGAGTCCTCTGTTATAGTGCAGTGAATTTGTCACTTAGGCATGCATTTACTAAATGTCAGAGGAAGTCACAATTTTTAAAAATCTGTTTTTTTTTTTTTTTCACTTTTTTTTTTTTTTAAAGCCCTGGGAACACACACACAAGAAAGTGGCCAGGTCCCCCTGGAGCTCTGGGATCGGATGCAAGCCTTTACACCTTTTCTGACATGAACGGATCTCATTTCATCAGAGGAGGAGGGTCTCAGGACTCCAGCCTTAGCCTGCCGCAGGAAAGGGTCCTCTCTCACCTGGTTGCCTGCCTGACTGGTGGCTCAGGACTCGCACCAAAGGGTTTCCACTCTCTTTCCTTAGGTCTTGTCTTTCTCACATCTTCATCCTAAGACTTTGTGGACACAAGATGACCACAGCAGTTTCAGCCAGCACATCCAACCGCGGGAGAAAGCTCTTTCTCTTCCTTGTGTCTCATTTTTTAAACAAATATTTCTTTCGTTGTCAATGGACTTTTATTTTATTCATGTATTTATATGTGGTGCTGAGGATCAAACCCAGTGCCTCACATGTGCCAGGCAAGCACTCTACCACTGAGCCACAACCCCAGCCCCCTTTGTCCCACTTTATTAGCAAGGAACGCCTTTCCCCCCAGGCGGCAGCAGCCCCTCTGCGGTGGCTCCCTGACCAGAACCAGGGCTCCTGCCTTCCCTGCACTAGTTCCTGCAAGGAGAACGCAGCCGCCATCTCTGGCTTAGACCGCGCTGCGTTTGCCTGTGTCAGGTGGGAGCTGGGGAAGAGGTCAGGTTGACGTCAGGGCTCTGTTGATGCAGAACAGGAACAGAGCTGCCTGGGCATGCACCGACCTACGTGGCCGTGACCTCCAGATGCAGAGGTGTCTGCTTTGGGTTTCTAGTTGGAACCCCTGAACTGGCTATTACAGAGTTGGACATTTTGAGCGTCAGGCTAGTGTTGACCTCACTGAGACTGGATCATGTCTGCTGCTCAGGACATATTCATTGTCTTCTGACAGATCTTTCCCCTAACACCTCTTGAATAAGGGGGAATATTCTAGAACCCGTTGGAATTCCATCAAGGTGTCTTGGCATCTCAGATGTGGCATCTTTTGGGTGGAATTTTACAAAAACAATCAAGTAAAATGGAGTCCTTACCTAACTATAGGTTTGTACTGTGCAAAGCTTTATCTAATCAGAAATTATATTAAAGATGTCAGTATAGTGTAATATAAAAATTGTGCCAAAGAGATGCAAGGTAGTGATGAATGGAAGTATTAGTTTTGGTGGATGAAAAGAGGACAAATCCACCTAGCAAAAGCTCTGGAAAAATATCTTGTTTTGTACTTAAAGACCTGCATTTCAAATCTCATCACAGACTCTGAATCAACATGTCTTGTTATGAATATCTGCCTTGAGTCTATTACTGTTTGCATCCCACAGAGGCCGAAATGAATATAAAATAACATTAAATATATGTATTACAACTTTTATTACTGCCATTGTTATTGGTGCTATTAATATTTGTATTACACTGGGTAATTCACACACTTCCACATACCTTATGAGGTATTATGTATTATTATTAGTGTACTTATTTTATACAACTGAGACTAAACAGATTAAATGATTACTATATCACAGAACAGGATTTGAAATTCAGATCTTCAACCTCAAAGTCCATGTTTCCTCTTACTCCTTACTCCTAACTTGGTAGTATTTCATCTTTTTACTGGAGACCTGAATCCTGATTCAACAATTTGCCCTCTCTGAGCCTATTTCCTTTTCTGCAAATATGGGTGATAACTAGCTCAGAGTATTGCTGAGGCGAATTAAGAAGGTAGTGGATGTGAAGGTGCTTTGTGAAAGTGTACAGTATTGTATGAGGCAGGCTTATCGTTCATTCCCAGCTACCTTTCTTTATATGTGACACAGCATTCTGTAATGATCAAAGTTGGGACTTAGATTCTGGCACCTGGATTCTAATCTGGCCCTATCACTTACTATTTGACCAATCATGGAGAAATTATTTAATCTCTCTAAACCTCAGTGCCCTCATCTGTGAAATGGGCTGAACTTTTCTTCCCTCATAAGGTTGTTACAGGAATTAAATGAGATAGTATGCAGAAAACATTTAGCACCTTACCAGGTACATGAACAGTGTTTTCTAGGCCTGGTGAAGGTAAGGTATTTATCATAGAGCAGGTTATTAAGTCTTTCCCCCCAAAATAATGATTTTTCACTGAATCCTGTCTATAAAATCTTCCAACGAACTCCAGTTGCTCTAGTCCTTAGAAAGACTATTGTGTGGTACTCCTTGATTTCAGTAGAGTCATTTCTGAATATTCAAAGCAAACCCGGCACAGTTTGAATGAGACTGCGAGATGAAAAAAAATTATCTAGTGACTGATTTTCTTCACCTAAATCGCAGTCGCCACTTTCAAAATCCATTTCCACACCATTGAAACTGCTGCTCGCCAGGGCACGAAGGCTGAGCTGAGCTCCTGTGTATTTTAAAAACAACAAGAAATGACAGACTAAAATGGGAGTGTGGATCTGCTACCTAAGGGGAAGTAATGGAGTGTGCAGACTAGATTTGTGAGATTTTTCTCTATTCTACAACTAATAACTTACTTTTGTCATTTAAGTTGGGACTGTTCACCTGGCTGTGAGGCCTACAGGTGATCGGTGCCCTCATCCGCCAACCCAGGGCCCTGCATCAATAGTGTCTTTTTCTGTGTGTCCCTCAAGGTAGAAAAGGCCAGGAAACAGTGCTGTAACTGTCTGACGAGGGACCCTGCTTCCTGCTACAACTATGGGGACACGTGGTTAGTAGGGACTCTCACAGGTCATTTCCTACCTAAGCTTGACCTCGACAGTGAAGCTAACCCTGAAATGGGATTCCTACTGCCACTGAAACTTAGCTCCTAAGATTTTAAAGTTTTCATAGGGAGAAACTTTACACAAAAAAACAAGGGCTGAGTGTGTAGCTCTAGTGACAGAACATGACAGGACCCGGGGTTCAGTCTCAGCACCAACCAACCAACCAAACACGCAAAAACCCAAATGAGCAAAAGTCTGTTCAAGATCTGCCAGCACATTCTATCTTGCTAGACAAGGAGACTTCTGGATGTCTTTGAAGTGGACTGTGGATTATGCAAATGTAAAGTCATGATTCTCTTTTAAAATGGAGTCAGTTAAACAATGCCCTGGTTTCGAGAAGCTGAACATTAGTTTTGCTTTGGGAAGAGGTTGGGGTTGGATATTCTGCTGGGGTAGAAGAACTCTTCATGGAGGGCTACAGGTAGGCTGCACCCCACCTGTCCTATTGCCCTGCCTCCCCCAGGTGAGCACAGGTGGCCTGGGGACCTGAGCTGGAGTCTTTAGGTCATGCGGCCCCTGAACGCAAGGATGGTAGAGGCTGGAGTGATGCCCAGGGACAGCGCCTTCACCTGTCTTTGATTCCCACCACCGATGAATTGCATTTTCCTTGGAAGCTGCATAGGTACTTCCTCTAAGTCAAGGCCACTTGCTCTTTGCATTTTGATGTTTGTCCAGCACCTCTCAATCTGTAGCTTCCCATTCAACACCTTGGCCTGAAGGGATCCTTTTGTACCTACTGTCCTTGCCTGTGAGTTAGTGGGATCTTAGCTCCTTCACAATTCCCACCCAAGGCATTAGGAGCAGGTTCACACAAAGCATGGTCAGGATGTGCTAGATCCAGAGCTTCACCATGTGCTTCATTCTCATTTTTATGATTGGATTCTAATATCATATGTCCTCATAAATCCACAAAGAGATTGGTTTATTGTTCATCCTGCTTCTTTGGGCATCTACGAAAATGAAAATAGAGTTTGCAGGGTCCCTCACAGCTCAGTGTTACTTGAGGGCATCTGAGGAATGGAGGACAGGGAAATTTCAGGAGGAAAGCAGCACTGTTCTTGTCCTTACCCATGAACATGCCCCATATACCCTGTCCCATCCCCCATGCCCACAAAACCACCTTTGCCTTCCTTAATAGTTTGGGTGTTATGGTTTGGATGTGAGGTGTCCCTCAAAAGCTCACATGTGAGACAATGCAAGAATGTTCAGAAGAGAATTGATTGGGTTGTAAGAATCTTAACTCAGTGAATTAATCTTGATAGGGATTAACTGGTAACTGAAGTGGTAGGTTCTGTCTGGAGAAGGTGGGAATTGGGATGTGACTTGGGAGTGTATATTTGTATTTGTCCAGGGGAGACCTCTCTCTCTCTCTCTCTCTCTGCTTACTGATCATCATGTGAGCCACTTCCCTCTGCCACACTCTTCCGCCATGCTGCTCAGCCTCACCTCGAGCCCCAAGGAATGGAGCCAGTCTTCTGTGGATTGAGATGTCTGAAACTGTGAACCCCCAAATAAACTTTTCCTCCCCTATAGTTGTTCTGGTCAGGTCCTTTAGTCACAGCAGTGAAAAAGCTGACTTAACCATTGGGTATAGGCAAAGCCCAACCATTCCAATTGCTCCTTAAACGGATTTCGTCATGAAGAGAACTCCTACCCTCATTGCAGATTTAAGTGTTTCATGTTTCATCTAAAGATCAAACTCTGTGAATGCAGAGGCTATTGTTTTATGTTAAACAGTGGTCTATCTGGTCTACCAGCCATCCAGACCCCCCTAACAGTCCATCCTGAGTAATTCTTTGACTCCACTGTAACATTCAGATACACAATCAGCCTTCGGGAAATTCTTGTGAAATAATTCAAAAGGAAATGGGATCTCCTTGGGTAAAGACATTATCCTAAGCTTTTCACATGTACCATGGTATATGGCTTACAGCTTTATTCTACAATAATGTTCATTCTAACTTTTCAATCCTATTATTTGACCTAGTGCAGATAAATTTAATCTCTTTAAAATACATCCTTTAATGTGCATTCAAAATCTTTTAATTAATGTGGAAAAAAATGAAGATTAATTTATTAAACTATCTATATAACACTGTTAAAATACAGGTTTTTGAGTTTAAAAAAAATGATCCAACTCAAGATTTGATCAATGATATGTGCTATTCTCTGTACCTCTATGTCCTTGTATTAGCACTTTCTCTTTGAATAATCAAATTCTAGTTTGCATACTTTTATTATAATGGGAAGTGCTGCTCTTAAAGAAGTAAGCAGTTGATTCCATTGATTGGATTTGTATCATTTCAGACACTGTTGCACATCACAATTCACTGATGAAGGGAAAGGGAAGTACAGGCAATTTTACCTTCACTATTATTCAAATAAGAGTAGTTACATATAATGTAACCCCTGTCCTTTATTTCTTTCTCCTTCAGAAAAATTGTTGCAGTGAATTTCAGATCTCCTTTTGGTTGTTTTTAACCATAATCATTTTGTTCCAACCCCATCACAAAGTGTGAATTGGACTCTAGGAGAAAGTATATTTGAATTTTTAGTTGAATTATCATGAGGAAGATGTGAGTTGTCAGTTCTAGCCATTTGTATTATGGTTTTGATTATGCTGAGTATACACTGTGTGTCTGCTTCACAAATTTAAGGTGTTTACTAGTTGTACATGAAAGATGTGTAACTCTAACATCCCCCTCCTTAGTTCGTCTTGGCAGTTCAAGGCTGGGGCTGCGTTTGCTGACACTGGCTACTACGTTATGTGTGCCAATAAGTCCTTTGGTACTGCAAGATTATATTTAAAAGGCCAAAGTTCACATTATTCTGAGAAAAGCGGAATGTAATTTTCTTTACAATTTCTTTCAAAGATGTTAGTACATTTGGGGGTTCAGCAGCGTGGGTGTTTTATGTATGTGCGTGGAGACATAGAATACAGGATACTTCTGCAAGTCCTGGCCAGGTAAGTTGAGGGTAGGGTCTACCTGATGTTGCTTCAGCTAACTCTAACCTAGGTAGTGACATTCTAGGAAAACACTACAAGCTCTTTTGAACAATTTTAGAGTATTTCAGGAACTCTTCCTTTTTGCACTGATTCTATAGTGGTGTTGTTCAAGAGTGCTTGCTGTAATGTAAGGACTGGAGAAAATATAGGTAGTTTGCTGGAAGTGATCCACTCATGAGAGTTCAGAAGGAGGAGGGACCATCTTTGGTGGTTCCTGGTGGGAAGGAGAGTGGGTGGGTATGCAGGATGGTATGTGAGCCCACCCCCTAGGCACATGTGGACAGTTGTCTCCAGAGCCTGTCTTTCAGAGACACCAGGTGCTTTTGCTGGGTGCATTTCATCATTTTGTGGATACATGTTCACTTTTGATCTCTTTAGATGATGCTTCCTGCTTCATTTTCTCTTAACAAGAAATGAAAACAGTAACCAGAGAGTAAGGGTCTAAACAGGATGGCATTTCCTCAAGCCTGCAGACACACATGTCACAGACATGTGGAACATCCTCTCTGAGCCTCTGCTCTGCCTTCTACCATGAGGCACTTGCTGATGGGAAGGAGACTAGAGGTCTACGTTGTATGTCCGCCATTGAAACCCCGCTGTATGACCCAGGGAGGACACTTACATCTTAACCTCTGTTCCTCTAATATGGGGATGAGCTCGCCTGTTCTTTTCTCATGGTTTTTTGAGAATCCACTGAAATATGTAAAAGTTCTATCCAATCAAATAAGAAGGCTCTGTGCTTTGTTTCATTTGTGGCTTTGGGCAGCTGGCATAATGCTCTGCCTGTGCTTTGAACCCAGCAGATATTAGTGTTGAGAGTGAGTGGATTTATAACCTAACCTGGGTGTGATATCCAAAGCAATATATCCTTTTATCTGAAAGTTTTATAAGCTGTATAATGAGGTGAGGAGCAAAGGGAAAATAAGTCAAATTGGAATTGTGACCCAACCGAGTTTTAATAATTCATTCAATAGGTCAGCAGGTTTTTACTGAGCAACCTGTAGGCACTGAGTTTTCTTCTAGGAGTTGGGATTATAGTGAGCAAAACAGACCCAAATCTGTGACCTCATGAAGCCTCCATTATAATAGGGTAAGATACTCAATTAACAAAATAAAATGGATAGTACATTAGAAGTTGTAATAAAGTAGAGAAGGAGGATGAGGTGTTATAATTTGAACTGAAGGTGGTACCACTGGGAAGGTGAATTGGAGTTGACTTGAAGGAGGTGAGGGGTGAGGGGTGAAGACACAGGAGCGGGGAGGACTTGGTGATTCCCGGAGCTCTGAGGATATAGGGTAATGGCATTCCAGCCATGAAGAAGAGGGCCTCTGGGGCAGAGGAAATAGAATGCACAGGCCCTAAGGAAGGAACATGCCAGGCATGTTTAAAAAAGAGATTGTGAAGCTGAAGTAGAGGGAGAGAACTTGAGAACAGAAGGATATACAGGCAGAGAGATGAGAAGGAGGAGCAAGAGAAGGATGGAGATATGGTAAGAGCTGTGAAGGCTGTGTTACATTGTTATTTGATTAAAAACAAAACAAACAAAAAACAACAACAACAACAACCCAAACTGCAGGTGAGGAAACTGGTGTATGAAGAAGCATCAGTTCCTAAGGGTCATACAACTATTCAGGAAGTCTTGGAGCTGGGAATGGAACCCAGGGTCTTCCAATCCCAACACCCATGTTCTTAACCACTGTGCTTGATCACCTCTCCTCTGCAAGCAGATCATCCTCACACAATTTTTGTTGTCTTGGCCTAGAGACTTTTCCTTGTCCCTAACCAGCTTACAGTGGTGATACTACAATTTTTAAATTTCTCCTCATACTACTCTAGATTTCCTAAGAAAAACAAAATGTAAGGAGAAAACCAATACTAAGGTTATTGAATAAACTTTGTCCTTCAACAAAGAAAAACTTTAGTTCCCCAGAAAGTCCTTGTATAAACGAAGACTCACTAAGGAGAAGTCCATAGACAGTAGCTTTGGCAAAGAATAGTTTTTAGTTAATACCAATTGAACAATTGCCAAGATTTTTTGCCAGCTACTATAGTATTTACCCAACACCAATAGTTATAAATATTCCAGTTTTGCTCTCCTTCATGGAATAGTTTAAAGTGATATAAGCAATGTAAAACTATCAGTGTATCAGTCAGCTTTTTCACTCTTATGACTAAAAGACTCAACCAGAACAGCTATAGAGAAGGAAAAGTTTATTTGGGCGCTCACAGTTTCAGAGGTCTCAGTCCACAGGCAGCTGCTATATTCCTCAGGGCTCAAGGTGAGGCAGATCATCATGGCAGAAGAGTGTGGTGGATGGAAGCAGCTCACATGATGATCAGACAGCAGAGAGAGAAAGACTCCACTTGCCAATACAAAATATATACCCCAAAGCCCCCAATGCCCACCTCCTCCAGCCGCGCCCTTTCAGCCTTCAGTTACCCCTCAATCCCATCAGGTGATCAATTCATTGACTGGGTTAAGGTTCTCATAAAAAAATCATTTCTCCTCTATACCTCACACATGAGCTTTGGGGGACACCTCACATCTAAACCATAACAATCAGTGATTAATAGAAATAGGGTCAACATAACAGAGTCATAATTTGTAGATCTAGATGCCATCTTTTTTTTATTTTAATTTATTTTTATTGTAAACAAATGGGATACATGTTGTTTCTGTTTGTACATGGAGTAACAGCATACCATTTGCGTAATCATACATTTACATAGGGTAATGATGTTTGATTCATTCTGTTATTTTTCCTTCCCCCCACCCCTCCCACCCCTCTTTTCCCTCTATACAGTCCCTCCTTCCTCCATTCTTGCCCCTCTCCCACCCCACATTATGTGTCATCATCCACTTATCATCGAGATCATTCCTCCTCTGGTTTTTTGAGATTGGCTTATCTCACTTAGCATAATATTCTCCAATTTCATCCATTTGCCAGCAAATGCCATAATTTTATTATTCTTTATAGCTGAGTAATATTCCATTGTATATATATATACCACAGTTTCTTTATCCATTCATCAAATGAAGAACATCTAGGTTGGTTCCACAGTCTGGCTATTGTGAATTGAGCAGCTATGAACATTGATGTGGCTATATCTCTGTAGTATGCTGATTTGAAGTCCTTTGGGTATAGGCTGAGGAGTGGGATAGCTGGGTCAAATGGTGGGTCCATTCCAAGTTTTCTAAGGAATCTCCACACTGCTTTCCAGAGTGGCTGCACTAATTTGCAGCCCCACCAGCAATGTATGAGTGTACCTTTCTCCCCACATCCTCTCCAACACCTATTGTTGCTTGTATTCTTGATAATTGCCATTCTAATTGGGGTGAGATGGAATCTTAGTGTAGTTTTCATTTGCATTTCTCTTATTACTAAAGATGGTGAACATTTTTTCATATGTTTGTGGATTGCTTGTACATCTTCTTCTGTGAAGTGTCTGTTCATATCCTTAGCCATTTGTTGATTGGGTTATTTGTATTCTTGGTGTAGAGTTTTTTGAGTTCTTTATATATTCTGGAAATTAGTGCTCTATCTGAAGTATGATTGGCAAAGATTTTCTCCCACTCTGTATGCTCTCTCTTCACATTGTTGATAGTTTCCTTTGTTGAGAGAAAGCTATTTAGTTTGAATCTATCCCACTTATTGATTCTTGCTTTTATTTCTTGTGCTATGGGAGTCCTGTTAAGGAAGTCTGATCCTAAGCCAACAAGTTGAAGATTTGGACCTACTTTTTCTTTTATAAGATGCAGGGTCTCTGGTCTGATTTCAAGGGCCTTGATCCGTTGTGAGTTGATTTTTGTGCAGGGTGAGAGATAGGGGTTTAGTTTCATTCTGTTGCATATGGATTTCCAGTTTTCCCAGCACCATTTGTTGAAGAGGCTATCTTTTCTCCATTGCATATTTTTGGCCCCTTTGTCTAGTATGAGAAAATTGTATTTATTTGGGTTTGTGTCTGTGTCCTCTATTCCATACCATTGATCTTCCTGTCTATTTTGGTGCTAATACCATGCTGTTTTTGTTACTATTGCTTTGCAGTGTAGTTGACGTTCTGGTATTGCAATACCCCCTGTTTCATTCTTCCTGCTAAGAATTGCTTTAGCTATTCTGGGTTTCTTATTCTTCCAGATGAATTTGATGATTGCTTGCTCTATTTCTGTAAGGTACATCATTGGGATTTTAATTGGAATTGCATTGAATCCGTATAGCACTTTTAGTAGTATGGCCATTTTGACAATATTAATTCTTCCTATCCAAGAACATGGGAGATCTTTCCATCTTCTAAGGTCTTCCTCAATTTCTTTCTTCAATCAATGTTTTGTAGTTTTCATTGTAGAGATCTTTTACCTCTTTGGTTAGATTGATTCCCAAGTATTTTATTTTTTTTGAGGCTATTGCAAATGGAGTTGTTTTCCTCATTTCCCTTTCATCTGTTTCATCACTTGCGTATAAAAATGCTTTAGATTTATGCATGTTGATTTTACAGCCTGCTATTTTGCTGAATTCATTGATTAGGTCTAGAAGTTTTCTGGAGGAGGTTTTTGGATCCTCTAAATATAGAATCATGTCATCAGCAAATAGTGACAGCTTAAGTTCCTCTTTTCCTATTTGTATCCTTTTAATTTCTTTAGTCTGCCTAATTGCTCTGACTAGAGTTTCGAGGACAGTGTTGAATAGAAGTGGTGAAAGAGGACATCCCTTTCTTGTTCCTGTATTTAAGGGGAACGGTTTCAGTTTTTCTCCATTAAGAATGATGTTGGCCATGGGTTTAGCATAAATAGCCTTTACAATGTTCAGGTATGTTCCTACTATCCTTATTTTTTCTAGTGTTTTGAGCATGAAGGGGTGTGGTATTTTGTCAAACGCTTTTTCTGCATCAATGGAAATAACCATATGATTCTTATCCTTAAGTCTATTGACATGATGGATTACGGTTTTTGATTTATGGCTGTTAAACCATCCTTGCATTCCAGGGATGAACCCCACTTGATCGTGGTGCACGATTTTCTTAATATGTTTTTGGATACGGTTTGCCAATATTTTGTTAAGGATCTTTGCATCTATATTCATCAGAGATATTGGTCTAAAATATTCTTTCCTTGATGTGTCTTTTCCTGGTTTGGGTATGAGGGTGATATTAGCTTCATAGAATGAGTTTGGTAGGGTACCCTCCTTTTCTATTTCCTGGAATACTTTGAGAAGTATTGGAATGAGTTCTTCTTTGAAGGTCTTGTAGAACTTGGCTGAGAATCTGTCTGGTCCTGGGATTTTCTTGATTGGTAGATTTTTAATGGCTTCTTCTATTTCATGACTTGATATTGATCTGTTTAAATTGTGTATGTCCTGGTTCAGTTTGGGAGAAGCATATGTCTCTAGAAATTTGTCAATGTCTTTGGTAGTTTCTATTTTGTTGCAATACAGATTTTCAAAGTAACTTCTCATCATGTTCTGTATCTCAGTGGTGTCTGTCGTGATATTTCCTTTTTTATCACGAATTTTAGTAATTTGAGTTTTCTCTCTCCTTCTCTTTGTTAGTGTGGCTAAGAGTTTGTCTATTTTGTTTACTTTCTCAAAGAACCAACTGTTTGTTTTGTCAATTTTTTGAATTGTTTCTTTTGTTTCAATTTCATTGATTTCAGCTCTGATTTTAATTATTTCCTGTCTTCTACTACTTTTGCTGTTATTCCATTCTTCTTTTTCTAGGGTTTTGAGCTGTAATGTTAGGTCATTTAGTTGTTGACTTTTCATTCTTTTCTGGAATGTGCTCCATGCAATGAATTTTCCTCTTAGTACTGCTTTCATAGTGTCCCAGAGATTTTGATATATTGTATCATCATTCTCATTGACCACTAAGGATTTTTTTTATCTCCTCCCTGATACTTTTTGTTATCCATGTTTCATTCAATAGTATGTTATTTAGTCTCCAGGTGTTGGAGCAATTTCTGTTTTTTATTTTGTCATTGATTTCTATTCTCAGTCCATTATGATCTGATAGAACATAAGGCAATATATCTATTTTTTTGCATTTCCTAAGGACTGCTTTGTGGCATAACATATGTTCTATTTTCGAGAAGGTTCCATGTGCTGCTGAGAAGAAAGTGAATCCTCTCGTTGATGGATGGAATATTCTACATATGCCTATTAAGTCTAGGTTATTGATTGTGTTATTGAGTTCTATGGTTTCTTTGGTTGGTTTTTATTTGGAAGATCTATCTAGTGGTGACAGCAGTGTGTTAAAGTCACCCAGAATTATTGTGTTGTGGTCTATGTGATTCCTGAAACTGAGAAGGATTTGTTTGATGTACAGGGATGCACCATTGTTTAGGGCATAAATACTTACTATCGTTATGTCTTACTGATTTATGGTTCCCTAAAGCAGTATGAAATGTCCTTCTTTATCCCTTCTGACTAACTTTGGCTTGAAGTCCACTTTATGTGATATAAGGATGGAAACCCCCGCTTTTTTACTGAGTCCATGTGCGTGGTAAGTTTTTCCCCATCCTTTCACCTTTAGTCTGTGGATGTCTTTTTCTATGAAATGAGTCTCTTGCAGGCAGCATATTGTTGGGTCTTTCTTTTTAATCCATTCTGCCAGTCTATGTCTTTTGATTGATGAGTTTAGGCCATTAACGTTCAGGGTTTTATTATTGAGATATGATTTGTATTCCCAGTCATTTGACTTACTTTTGGTTTTTAGGTTGGCTTGGTTTCTCCTTTGAGTGGTTTTTCTCTAAGGTAGTTCATCCCTTTACTGACCTACATTGTTGTGTTTCATTTCCTCCTCATGGAATATTTTGTTGAGAACATTCTGTAGCGCAGGCTTTCTATTTGTAAATTCTTTTAGCTTTTGTTTATCATGGAAGGATTTTATTTCCTCTTCAAATATGAAGGTTAATTTTGCTGGGTATAGGATTCTTGGTTGGCAACGATGTTCTTTCAGAGCTTGAAATATGTTGTTCCAGGCCCTTCTAGCTTTTAGAGTCTGGGTTGAGAAGTCGGCTGCTATCCGTATTGGTCTCCCCCTATATGTATTCTGATGCTTTTCTCTCCCGGCCTTCAAAATCCTATCTTTATTTTGAATATTAGGCATTTTCATTATAATGTGCCTTGGTGTGGCCCTGTTGTGATTCTGTGCATTTGGTGTTCCGTAAGCCTCTTCTATTTGATTTTCCATTTCATTCTTCAGGTTTGGGAAATTTGCTGCTATTATTTCATTGAATAGGTTGTTCATTCCTTTGGTTTGTATCTCTGTGCCTTCCTCAATCTCAATAATTCTTAAATTTGGTCTTTTCATGATGTCCCATAGTTCTTGGAGTTTCTGTTCATGATTTCTTACCATCTTCTCTGTTTGGGCAACTTTATTTTCAAGATTAAATATTTTGTCTTCATTGTCTGAGGTTCTGTCTTCCAAGTGGTCTAGTCTTTTGGTGATGTTTTCCATTGAGTTTTTTATTTGGTTTATTGTTTCCTTCCTTTCAAGGATTTCTGTTTGGTTTTTTTTTTTTTGAGAATCTCTATCTCTTTGTTGAAATGATCTTTTGCTTCCTGCAGGTGCTCTTTCAGCTTATTGGTATTATCATTCATTGCCTGCATTTGCTATCTTATCTCATCCTTTGCTTCGTGAATCATCTTAATCATGTATAATCTGAAGTCCTTTTCTGACATTTCTTCTAACATACTGTCATTGGATTCTATTAATATAGAATCTAGATTTTTTTGGATCATTTTCTTCCCTTGTTTTTTCATGTTGTTCATGTATCTTCTCCTCTAGCAGTACAGATCTGGGGTATTGCAGATTTCCCCCTATAGACTTATAGTGGCACTATAGGTTTCCAAAACCCTTTCTTTAAGGGGAGATCAATATTAGCAGTGCCCAATTCAGACACTATGCAATCCTAGACCAAATAGCCCCTATGAGGACAGTGACAAAATTGTCATAATAAACAGAATGAGTTCAAATATTATCTTCAGTAAAACAAACAAATTTGCAAAAAGGTCTGCAGTTTCTAATGGAGGACAAAGAGGATGCAGAGGGATGTAGAATGTGGCTGTTAATGGGATAAGAAAAGAATATACAGAAGTTCTAGATAATAGAAAGGGTGAGAGTGTAATCAAAAGAAATTGGATGTTAGCATGCAAAAAAGGGAGAAAGAGACTCTGAGGTAACAGGTAAACAAAAGGAAAAGAGAGCAAGAAAAGTAAAGAAATAAAAACTTAAATTTTTTCAATAAGGAGAAAAAAGAAAATCTACAGTATAACAGTCATATAGTAATGAAACCTCCCAGTCTTCAGTAGCCTGATGCATGAGAAGTACCTGACAATGAGCCTCAATCCTCCAGCAGGTGTCTCAGGATGGGATTTGCCCCACCTAAAGATCGGAGTTGCGGCTTCCAGAATTATCCAAGATGGCCACTCTGGCTTCCAAATGTATTGGCAAATGGGGAGCTGCAGCTCAGGGTGTGGACATGGTCAGCTGGAGGTCATGGAGGCAGGTTGCGGTTGGTCAGGCAGGGGTCCTGGAGGTCGGGTGTGTTTGGTGTGGTTGCGGGATCCTGGAGGCCGGGTGTAGTCGGTCTGGGGTCCCAGTGATAGGGCTCAGTCAGTTGGTCTGGGGGTCCTGGCGGCAGGGAGCAGTCAGTCGATGTGAGGGCCCCAGAGGCAGGGAGTGATTGATCGGGCTGAGGGATCCTGGAGACGGGGCTCAGTCAGTCAGGCCAGGAGTCCTACCGGGCCTGGCTGTTGTCTCAAAATGGCAGCAGCCACGTGTAATCAAACCTGCAGGTACTGTGACAGTGAACTTCCAGGCAACAGCAGGCAGCTGGTGCTCCACTGGCGGTCGGCGATCAGATCGCTGACTGTTGTCGGACGATCAGGAGGTGAACCTCATGCGTTGGGTGATGGATAGGTGTAAAGCAGGGGATGGACAGGCGAGAGGCAGGCAAATGGCGGATGATAGATGCCTGACAGTGAGCAATCTGCACTCAAAAAATGTGTCGATATGCTGGCAGACTGCAGGTGATCACACAGACAAATGGGGTAAACAGCAGGGGATCGATAAGCCGCAAAAACTGCCTCACCAAGAAACAGATATCCTCTGCTTGAAACCGGAGTTACAGAGCGACAAGGAACACAGCCTCCCTCTAGTCCGCCATCTTGGATCTTGCTGCCATCAT
Organism: Sciurus carolinensis; assembly: GCF_902686445.1. NCBI lineage: Eukaryota > Metazoa > Chordata > Mammalia > Rodentia > Sciuridae > Sciurus > Sciurus carolinensis. The sequence continues at coordinate 37,147,197 of NC_062213.1, forward strand.
TTTTGAAATAAAGAGAAAAGTACCAACAGAACTCCTTTAAGGTTCATTTAGTGCTCACTGGAGGTACAAGAACAGCAGAAAGGAAGAAGCAGTTACCTCCCCTGAATACCAACATACCTTCAACAGGCAGAGAAGGAAGGCTTCCTACTTATGATATTGACCATGGGAAACACTTTGACATTGACAAAGAATTTTGAGTTTATTTTCTCATGAACTTCACTTGACCATTCTGAGGACTGGGGATGAATGAAAGCATGTATGCGCTTGTCCAGTTAGTATAGAGGAATTTGGTGATTCCTCAGGTGGGTGTGATCTCAGAAGGCTTTTAAGTGCAAGGCTGATCCGTCATCAGGAACACAGAAGGAACCACAGAAGAGTTTTGAGGGAAAAACAAAACAAAACAAAACTGAACAGTTGATATTCCTGGGTTCAGGTGGGAGATGCTAGAGGCTTGGGTTAAGAAACAGTGGCAGTGACAGGAAATGAAATTGAGAGACAAGGATCTCCCCTGACTGCATTGTTCATTCTAATGACAAGTGGAGGTTTTGCTTTAAGAGTTTATTCCTCTTTCTTGCCTCTCTGATGTTCTTATGAAAAGCTGTTTTTTTTTTTTTTTAAGCAATAGAATAATTGAGAATCATTTTCTTCCCCTTGGTAATTTTCTTTCCCTAGGGAAGGAAAATGATTTGGTCCATCAGTTGACATCCTGTGGTATCCAGGTTGTTCTGAAGATGCCATTCTTGCCCAACAGCATGCTAGGGGTGGGTTTCAGTCCTTCTTAAACAGCACAAGGACCTTTCCAGAGCTAGCTGGATATTTGCAGTGGGGCTTCTCTGAGCTTGCTTTAACCAAAACTCTGTTTTGATGGTTGATAGTCCTTGAAAACTCCAGAGGTTCTCCTCTCATTGGGATCTTCTTTCCTCCCTCAACTTTGAACCCTACCAACATTTCCACTCTCTACTGGGTGTTTGATTTGCTGGACTTGGGAAGTGATTTACCCTTTCTTAGACATATCCAAATTTAACTCTGTTCTTTTAAGATATCACTCTGAGCCCCCCAGGGTGAAGCAGAAACGCCATCAGGTCATTTCTACCACTGCCATTCAATCCTGCTCTTTGCAGAAATAAACAGAGAAGAAGGTGGGAAGGATTGTGATCATAGCAATGGAGCTCATGGAGCTATTTCTTGCACTTATATGACTAAGACATTCCTATGGCAATGCAAGGGCCAATCTGGAGCTATGAGACACCCCCAGTGCAGAAACTTAGAACCAAGGCTTCTGTTGGGATGCTATGCAACTTGAACAGAATGCACAGGCTTATGGTACAGATGGAACTGTGTATTCATCCAGGTCTCTCAGAGCCTCAAGTTTCCTCATCTGTTATAAATGGGAACAATAAGAATTCTTCTACAAACTTTTGTGAGGACAACTTATCATGGGTCTCTTGTCATGTCTTATATATACATGGCAGGGATGTGGTCTGGGAATTGCATTATTAGACAATTTTGTCGTTGTGTGAACATCATAGAGCATAATTAAACTATGACAGCTATGACGTCACTAGTAGAATCTCATGGTCCACCATCATCTGTGATCCACCATCAACCAAGATGTGTTTATGCAGCAGAGTTTTGTGCAATTTATACACACTTCCAGCACTGTAGTTGGTAAGTTGTTAGGAACACAAAATAGAAATTCCCTTTCATTCTTATCTCTGCAGTTTAATTGCTGAGATGTGAATGAATTAGGGAAGGAAATTGAGCTCAGATATCAAGACCGCTGGTGGGACACACACACACCAAGAGTGTGTAAAAATAATTGGTACTTACATAATGAAGCTTCTGAAAAAAGCAGGGCATCCTCCCATGCTGGTCTGGAAATGACTTGAGAAGAGAGGGAAAGAAAGCCGGCTTGAGGATGTAGCCAGGCTGACTCCCAAGGGTGGACAGGAGATTTTCTGGTTTGAATCTCCACTGGTGCCAAGGAGGGCATCCTTTCTTACTAACTAGCCCAGACATGGGACGTGAGGGGAAAAGGAGTAGGTGAGGCTTAAAATCTGTCACAGTCAAACATCAAAACCTTGATCTGACTTCTTATTACAAGAGGCATGATATTGGAATAGAGTAGATGGAAATGAGATCAAGCGATGCATTGGAAAGAAGGAGAAGCCTCACTCCTAACCTCAGAGAGACCTTTAGCCTCCACTGGCCACAGTGAATAGGTAATTATAATCCTGGAACAAATGGAATCTCAGGCTGCCGAGGTATAACAAAATGGTTTTCTTTTCAGCCACAAACACAGAACATCTGAAGGAGGAAATGCTATATTGAATTATGTGAGCTGCTGGAATTAGCAAATGAAAATGCAAGGTGCTCAGTTAAATGTGAATTTCAAATAAACAAAAAGTAATTTTCGTAAATATGTAAACCATCCCCGGTTTATCTGAAATTCAAATTTAACTGTCCATTTTATATTTTTTTGGTAACCAAAATTTATTTTTTTGATTAACACACAATATCTGTATATAATTTATGGGGTAAGGTATAATTCAATATATGTATTCAATGTATAATGATCAAGTTGATGTAATTAGCCTTTCAACTCCTCCAACAGTTAACATATCTATGTTTGGAAACTTCAGACTCTTCTGGTTATTTTGAAATATATAATAAATTGTTGTAGACTATAGTTACCCTACTATGAAAAACTAAAATAATTATTTTAGAAAACAGATAATTTCTCCTGCTTTGTGGTATTATTATCTAACCTCTCTCCATCTTCCTCCCCTCTACCCTTTCCTAGTCGCTAGTGACTGCTATTCTACTCTCCATATCTTTGGGAAACTATTTTGGCTTTTAAAAAATTAGTGGGAACATGTAGTTATTTTTCTGTGCCTGCATTATTTCACTTAACATGATGTCCTCTAGTTCAATTATGCTGCTGCAAATGATAGTATTTCATTTTTTTTTGTGTGTGGCTGAATAATACACTGTTGAGTGTATATCACATTTTCTTTATCGATTTATCTGTAACTGGACACCTTGGTTGAATCTACATCTTGGCTATTGCGAATAATGCTACAATAAATGTGGGAGTGCAGGCATATTTTTGATATAATGATTCATTTCCTTTGGATATACAGCTAGTGGTGAGATTTTTGGAACATCTGGTAGTTCTAATTTTAGTTTTTTAAGGAACTTCCATATTGTTTCTCATAATGGCTGTACTAATTTATATTCCTACCAACTGCATATGAGAGTATGAGAGTTCCCTTTTCTCTACCTTTCTACTGCCTTGCCAGCATTTTTTTGTTTGTTTGTTTTTTGAAAATAGCTATTCCTACTGGGGTAAGACCATAGTTTTTATTTGCATTTCCCTGATGACTAGTGCTATTGAGCACTTTTCATATACTTGTCCATTTATGTCATCTTCTGAAAAAATATCTTTTCAGATCACTTGGGCATTCTGTATTTTATTTAGAAACTCTCTAAGAACCTTGGGAGGGTAGGGAGATGATAGTGGGACATATTCCTTTAGGTGGCATGAGCATCTTTCTGCCACCCTTTCAGAACCCACTGGCTAGCACCTATCTTTCTACCAAGGATGCTGTTGGGTGTTACCTTTGTTATGGTTTAGATGGGATGTGTCCCCCAAAAGCTCATGTATGAGAAAATGCAAGAACTTTCAGTGGTGAAATGATTGGGTTATGAAAACTTTAACCTAATCTGTGCATTAATCCACTGGTATGGATTAAATGGGTGATAACTATAAGCAAGTAGTTTGTGACTAGAAGAGATAGGTCTCTGGGAACATGCCTTTGGGGTATATATTTTGTCCCTGGTGAGCAGAGCTCTCTGTTTCCTGATTGCCATGTCCTTAGCTGCTCTCCTCCCCCACACCCTTCCGCCATGTTGTTCTGCCTCACCTCAGGCCCAGAGCAAGGGAGTTGGCTCTGTATGCACTGAGAGCTCTGAAACTTTGAACTCCAAATAAACTTTTCCTCCTCTAAAATTATTCTTGTAGGCTTTTGAAAAAGCTGACTAAAACAAACTTCTATAAGGGACTTGGTAAAGCAGAAGAAACAAAGCTTCTTTTAATAAATGTTCTTATTTAAGTGATGAGCTTAGCTAGAGGACTGGCTGGTTATAACCTCCCATTCTTTTTTTCTCTCTTGCCAGTTCAATGGGTGGCTAGCTATGTTGGTAACCTGCAGACATGACTAGTTGATTTTGTTTATAGCTTTGATTTTATTTTCTTCATTCCTCATCACTCCCTACCCTTGTTTAAATTCATCATTTCATCCTTTTCTCCACCCTAACATTCATCTTCCCATTCCTCTTGCTTTTCCTTTAACAGATATTTTTGGGCACTTAATAATTTCTAATTTTTCACAGTTGTTTCACCTCTTCTGACCCACAGTTAGTCTTATCCTAGCTGCTTTGGGCCCATGTGTACAACAAATTCAAAATGCAAATTATCTAATCAATGAAGATTCTACTTAGGGAACATCAGAGCAAGGACACAGCTTTCTGTGTTGAGATTCAGAATGAGGTTAGAAAACACTTTTTTTTTCTTCTCATTTTTCGCATGGTAGTAGAAGAAATATGATATGATTCTATCTGAAAAGTATTGACTTCTAAAGCAGAAGTTCCTTGATTGTGTTGTCTGCTTCCTTCAGGGAATATATTCCTTATAGCCAGAGCTGTGTTCAGTAAAGGACAGTGATTTGCTTTTTTCCAGAAAAGCAAAAAGCCCACTCTTGGGGTGCTACAGCAGAAAATGTTTGCCAGTGACAACAAATTGTCCCTTTGCCAATGACAACAGATACTTATTAAACACACATTATCTGCAAGCATGACACTAGATGATGGAGATACAATAGGAAGCAAGACAATCCTGTAATTGAGTTTAGCATCTGACAAGAGATGTCAATTTTCAGCAAATTGTGCAAATAATTAATACCAGTTGTAGGATGTGCTAAGAAGGAAAAGTACAAGATGCGATTGGAATGTGTAATAGGAGACACAGCCTAGTCATGGAGGTCATAGGTCTTTGGAAGGACAGGATGTCTCAGTGGAGATCTGAGAGGTGAATACATACGAATTAGGTCAAAAAGACAAGAATATAAGGTAAAGAAAGAGTATGGCCACAGTTTTCAGGAAAGATCTGATGGAGCAGGGATGGAGGAGGCAGGGAGACCAGCTGGAGACAGTGATCCAAGAAACTCCTACGTCCCCCTAGGGCACCACTGACATCTGGGAGCCAAGTGAAGGGTCATGTGGTTGCAGTGACTGCCACACAGGCCTCATGGGGTCAAAGTGCAGGGCCATGGCCTCCATAATCCCAGGAGGGGAGACCAGAGGGAAAACAGTGCCTTGCTTTCCATCAGCTGCTTCTCTGATGGTGTGCTTCATGTTGGATTGAAACAATGGCCACCACATGGGGAGAACTCTCAGCCAGAGGCTGGTGGTACAAACCCACCAGTGTCTTTCACATGTGGCTAATGATCCAAGGAGGGGAGTCAGGCTGGAAGTCACAGTGGTTCTCTTTCCTTCTTTCTCTCTTGTGTCATTTTCTTGTTCTTTTAATTCTCCATAGAAGCAAAGCAAGGGGGGAATTTTCCCTACTCTGGAGGCTCATCTTTATAAACAACCAATTCTCACAAACTCTTCCCTCTTTCAGTGGATGGTCAATGTTTATTGGACACCTACTAGATGCCAGGCCTGAGGTAGAGTTTTCCCCCATTTGTTGAGGAAACTGAATTTTCCTCCTTCTCCTCAGTCCTGCAAACAACCCTATGAAAGACATAGTTTTGTGCCTATTTTACTGTTGAAGAAATGAGACTGAGAAATGTCAAAGGACTTGTCCAAGATCACATAACAGTGCCATCAAAAAAGACTTCAGCATAGTCTTCCTGTTATCAAGACCAGTTCTCTTCCCACACGCCCTGCGGGAGGAAACAAAGGTTCAAAGGAGTGACCTCATAGTTTCTCATTGCTATTCAGTTATTCTCATTTGTGTGTTTGATGGACAAACATTAGTATTTTCAGCCATGCTGGCCAGGATAGGGAGTGATCGTCAGTACCCTCCAACAGAACAGCCATTCAAATACCAAAAATGACCCAGCCAGAGACATGGGAAGGGTAAAAGTGGGGAAGGTCATTCAGGTCCCCCTTTCCTGCCACCACAAGCTGCATGACTTTGGTATGACTATGCCCCTCATTCCTGGAGTAAAACCAAGGTATTATATCAATCACACCAATTCTATGAAAATAAATTTAAAGAAAAAACTGATGAAAATGCTCTGAATTGTATCCATAATCCTAGATTCCTGTCATTTCCCTATCCCATGTAGGATATTACTTTTTATAGAAATATTCCTTCTAAGGCAGGAAGCAGTAGATGTTAAACACATGTCTACTGAATAAATAAAAAAATTATGACCTATTATTAGACTTTATGGAGGGGCTTGGATCCATTTACTAAATGCATCTGTGGCCCCGGGAGGATATCTAAAAATGGGAACTTGGGGTCTTCTTGTCCTCCTGGAGCTAGTTGAGTGGTGAGGCCTGGACAGCTGTGCCTGATCTACTTGCCTCTCCAGTCCAGGAAGGCTCGCTGTTCTGTGTTATGGATTTATCAGAATGTAAGTATATATCTGGGTTTAAAATAAGAATATTTAGTACTGTTTGTTAAGTAGACATTTATGGCAATTGGAATTCCATGGTAAGGTCTTAGCCTGTGGCAGCCCTGAGGAACTGTGGAGGCCCCAGGGCTCCCTCCTCCTCACCTTGGGGCAGCCCAACCCTGGTCCAGCATCCGTCCCTGAGGTGGCTCAAACAGGCAGCTCTGCTGCAGTGGTCTGATGGCCAGGCAGTCTGATACTGGAGGGACACGTGGATTTCAAAGCTCTTGACTGCAGACACTCTCACAATGACAGTTTTGTAGTTTTCATGGGCCTGGGGATGACCATTTCACATGACCTGTGTCCACTTTCTCGTGTGCACTTCAAGCTCGCAGTGTAAATACACTCCCATTGCTGGCAGTCTAGGAGTGGGTGGGGACAGAGGGCCATTAGCTGGACTTGAAGTTGCAAGAAACAAAGATGCCATCAAAGTCAGAAGTTGAAGATCCAGCAGGAGAGGATTTAGAGTGCTATTTAGGTAAATTATCGTCTTTAGGCTGAAATGAGGGCAATTACATGGTTACCACAGTGTACTGCTGAATGAATAGGGTGAGTGTTCCTTTTGACACTGGAATAGTAAATGCTAACCTCACTCCTGAGTCTCTGTGACTCCGGCAGGATAAGAGTGGGATGGAATTCCAACTTCAATCCCAATTTCAGCTCAGTTCTAATCCTAGTCAGGATATAAAGTCTCCAGAGGAAAACGGCTTATTGGAAAACTTTTAAGCGAGGATCTAGAATACTTGTCACTGACATCAAGAACCACTTTACAATAAATTCTATCTAATGAATATGGGAATCAAGATGAAGGGAAATGCCAAGGCAATAAAAGAAAAATGGAATCCACCTAAATGTCCATAAAGGAAGGTTAGTTAAATATAATGGATATAATGAAATACTAAGGGCTGTAACCTCACATTATTAACCATTGTGTCTGTTACCTAATTCAATGCCTGACATGTCAGTGCTCAAAACCATTGTACTGATTCAATAAATGAAAATTCAGCAATTTAAAAAGATGAGGTGCATCCTTATTTATAACATGGAGAAATGTTTAACACCGATTTAAGAACTGTACAGAGTGATCCCATTTATGATTAAACAGATATTATATATATGCATTTAAATGCCTAAGAGGCCATATAAATAAAACTGTTAATGGTGGTTACTTTCTGTGGAGTGCTGTTGGATCAGAATACAGGTGTTTGCTTTCTCATTTTTATACCCCTTTGTTAAGAATATTTTTTAGCAATATAGTAGTCCCTGCTTATCTGCGGTTTAACTTTCTGCAGTTTCAGTTGCCGGTGATTAACTGTGTCCAAAAATATTACATGGAAAATTCTATTTTGTTATAATTATCATTGTTAGTCTTATACTAATTTATAAATTAAACTTTATCAAATATACATAGGTGTATATATATATATATATACACCTATGTGTGTGTGTGTGTGTGTGTGTGTGTGTGTGTATATATATATATATATATATATATATATATGATAAAAGCAGAGCATACATGGGGTTCAGTATTATCTGCAGTTTTAGGCATCCACTGGAAGCCTAGGAACATGAACCTGTGGCTAATGGGGGATTACTGTAATGATGTAACGTTTGGTAATTAGTCAAACCAAATGATATTTCCATGTTTTGGTGTAGAGAGAGAGTTGTTTTTAGATAATATGCTACTCAGATTATCAGAAATACATGTCTTATTGGCAGTGACATGGAAACCAGAATTTGAAAAGAGCTCAAGACCAGGCCTTCCCTAGTCTAAAATGTATACTGATAGAAGAAATTGTTCAGGTATTTCAGAAACTGCAACCTCTGCTCGCCCTGAGAAGATCATATGACTTCCTGGGTTTTATTTCATACCCAGAAGGCAAAAGGAAGAATAATTTGTTTCTAGTGAGTCTCTTGCTTGGAAGATATGTTTGTGCCAATTCATTTCTCATCCCAAAAGCCATCGTCTCTCTGCAGGGGAGGCAAGTGCAGGCGTGTGACCCCTCCCAGAAGAGACGTGAGCCCCTCCTCACTGGGAAGAAGGCCTCCCTGCAAGCAGCCGCTTTGAACCACATTTCATGTGATTTCAGCAAGACCATCTTGCCATTCAGATGGGGCAGTGGGTCTCATTTCCTTACCTCAGCTCATCTCACCAGAGGCAGAGGAAAGAATATTCTTAGGTTAGGATAAAGACAAAGTTAGTAGGATCTTTCTACGACTCTGGTTCTTCCTCTAATATTTTAATGTTTCCCTTGATGAACTGCTGTATTTTCCTAATTTGCCAGTTATATGTAAATATGTCAGTTTGTATGTATGGTCCTCTTTCAAATTCCCACTATTTCATTGGAGGGAGATTCTGAAGCCATGAGCTTAGTGAGAATCAAAGACAACTGACCTAGAAATGAATCTGTGGCTTTCAGCCACCAGTAAAATTCAGGTGACTAAAACACCTGATGCTTAAGTCATGGTGAATGAGCACTTATCTCACTTTATCTGTAACTTTTATAATTTCCTTCCTTATATTTTAGGAAACTTTTTCTAGCTATGTTTTCATAATTTAGACATCCCGTTGGCTGAAAAGTGAAAGCAACTTTTAGCGCACAAGTTTGCATCACCCCAGATGAGGCAAACATTTTAATTAACCTGCTCTCTTTCGGGGACTGCTTTGGGCTCTGTGCTCCTTGTTGTAGCCAAACTTGACTTTAGCTGCCAGTACCTTGTAAATCCCATTTTAGGAGACCTCATGCGGCTTGCATTGGGACTTTTTCTCTGAAGTTAACCAGGCTGTCCAGGGTAAGTTATGGACTTTTCCCTGGAAAATCTTATTCTGGGCTCTAAGGAATTAAGACACAAAGTTTTTAGAATCTTATGGAGAATTGCAGAAATGCAATGCTGCAGATCTTTCCCTTCACAGTACAAAAATAAAGAAGGGAGCAGAGCGTACTCATTCCAAAAGATTGTCCTCTGTCTGCCATTTCCTTTCCTGGTGGAAAGGAAATTATTTGCTATTTCTTTATTATTCTTTTTAAATGGAAAGTTGACTTTGCATTTTAGATTCCTGGTTTTGATTCTTTTGGTTCTTTAGTGGTTGGGTGTCTTCTTTTCTCCTATATTTTTTGTTTTTCATCTGTGGTCAATATTTACTACAGATTTATTTTTTGAACCCTGGAAGACTGGATGTGGCCCAGAATAAGTTGGGAAGTTCCACATTTCCCTTCTTAGAGTAAATCACTGAAAAACAGGATGCTGGTATTTAATGGAATAGGTGTGCCTTCACTTCAGAACATGCAGGGCTGAAGCAAAGGCCCTCGAGAGGTAAAGGATGCAGCATCCAGGAGACTAGGGCACCTGGAACGAAGGGTTCCGAGGGAGAAGTCATAGATGGCCAGGGCTCACACATAGCCTTGTGGGCCATCAGAGGGAGTCCGAAGTTTATTCTAAGTGTGCCGGGAAGCCCTTCAGAGCTTTAAGTAGGGGAGTGACAGAGTCTGACTTGTGTTTTAAAAGGTCACTCTGGAGAACTGAGTGGACAACAGATTGGGGTCAGAGGTGGGGAGAAGGAAGACAAGAGTGAAAAGTGAGGCTGCAGTGTCGTAGAAGACCAGGAGGAAGCTGGTGGTGGTTTGGACTAAGATAGTGGCTAGGAGAGCAGTGAATGGATTTGACCTTTTAAAACACCTCTTCACATCACCACCTCAACACTGCCTTCGAGCCCATGGCTCTTTGGGGAACGAACCATATCCAAACACAGGCAGTCATCAGGGATAAGATTTTATTTCCATTTACCATAGAGTCTAACCCTAACTCAGTACTGGAGCTTTCCATATATGGTTATCTCATTGAATTTTCACCTTAAATCAATAAAGTATGAATTCAGAAGGTTGAATTCATTTTATAGGTGAAAAAACTGAGGTACGCCAAGAAATTAAGTGACTTACCCAACAGCTAATAAGCAACAGAGCAGGCTGTGAACCCAAGCTATTTATTCCACGTCCTGAGCTTTTCTCCAGTACGTTCTTCTGGCACAAAGTAAGTGTTTTAGTGACTGAATGGAGTAAAAGGATTTGACCTGAGGGGCAGCTTTTGTCTCCATACTATATTTTTTTCTTGATTGCTAATTAATGTCGCATTTTCCCCGTGGTATTCTCTGTGCCACCCCTGCCCAGCTTCAACTCACACAGGCAGAAATTCCTGCCTTCCAAAAGAAGAAGGTATTGTAGGCGCTCCTCGCTTCTTCCTCCCCACCCACCAAATGAAACTCTACCATGCGTCCCTGGAGATTTTTTGCTGTGCGGTCTAACCAAGTCCAGATGGCTCTCTCAAGTTCAGTCACCGTACTGAGTATTCGTAGTCATCTACTGAAACAGATTCTGGACTAAATTGCAAACACCCGCTTCCCGAATAACTTATTCTCTGCTCTTCTGCCTTGTTTGTGTTATGGCCTTTCTGTGCTAATGATTTTGTAAATGTGGTTTAATTACTGTTTACTGAAAAATAGCTGCACACAGATCATTCTCGGTGGGAGACTTAGCCAAAATGCTGAGGCAATTTGCTTCTAGTGCAAAACAGCTAATAAATGAGAAGCACTTTTTTGAATGTTTGGAAGGGAACTTAAGTTGAGTTTTGAAGAAATAGTGCTTTGTATATTCAGGGAAACAAATTATTCTTTAAAGGAATAGATTTAAATATCAACATGGCAATTTTTCCCTCCAAAACTGGGCATACAGTAATGTGCACATATAATAATGGTGATTTGATTGAGCATTGCACCAAAGAGCTAAATTCTAACGATCTCCCCAAAAGGAAAACTTGAAATGACTTGTAAATTCCATTAAATATTTTGGAGCTCTGTAAACCCATGTATTATGTATTACCTCATGTTTCTGAGTTCTGACCTCAGGCAAATTGCCAACTTAGCAACTAAATGTCAGGTTTAAATTTTTACTACAAATCAGCCTAACTTTGGTGTTTGTTTGTTTTTTAACATCTAGAATGAAAACGACACAGGAGGGAAGTGGAAGTTATTGGAATGTTCAATTAAATTCTATTTGTGCTCATTTTGGAGTTATAGTTTATTTTGCTCTTGTGTAAAAAGTAGGTTTGCTCGATTCCACATACAGAGGGATCTCCAAAACAAATACCTTCCTGCAGCTGTGCATCATACTACTAGGAAGTGTTGTCCACTCTCCCTACCCTTGGGAGGATGCTTGCATATGAGCAAAACCTTATCCAAGTTTCACCTCCAGTGTAGAATTTAGAAAACAAAATCGACTTTTTTAGATTCTATGTATGAGTGAGACATGAAAGTTACAGTTAGCAGGAAGAAGGTCTGGCGTCCTATTGCACAGTAAGGTGACTATAGATAGTAAGGTGCATGGTATATTTTAAAAGAGTTGAAAGAGGAATTTGAATGATCTCACCACAAAGAAATGATAATTGTTTGAAGTGATGCATATGCTGATTACCCTGATTTGATCATCACATAATATATACATGTATCTAAACAGCACATTGTATCCCATGAAGATGAACAACTATTACGTGTTAATTACAAATAAAAATAATAACCAGTCAATGAACCTGGCAATTCATAAGGATTCCTCCTTGTTTCCTGGTCTGTAGGTAATACAAAAGAAGCCAGAATTGTTGAGGTGCACAAACTCTCAGGTAGGAATTTCCTTACAGGGAGGTGCCCAGACAGATAGTTCAGTATCAGAGATCCCAAGACCAAGTCTTAACTACAGATAGCTTTTAGTGTGACAAATAGCATTCTGAAAGCCAGACCTTCCTCCTTTTAGCAAAAGCCTCCTCTTCCAGAAAGACTATTCCATATTTCCACTTTTAATTATTTTTCTGCCTCCTAACCATGTTTTTCAGTCATTACTTCCTTCATTAGTTCACCAGAGGCTCTGTGTAGGGGGCCCTGGAGAGACAAAGCAACCTCCAAGGAGACTCTGCCCTCAGGGCCGATATAAACAGATAAACACCGTGGTGTGGAAAATCAGCTCTCAGGGTGAAAATGGGGCTATGCTTTCTTTTAGATATTCTGTAATTTTCCAAACCTACTTTCAGGATTTTCCAATGGAAAAAAAGTGCCAAGTACAAATGCAGAGGCCTTTTATGAGAAGGGTCTTGTCTTGAACATGCCTCAATCCTAAGACCCCAGGACTGGGCACCAAGTCAGACATCACCTCCGCCAAGGAAGCGTCCCGGTAGCACACTGCAGTTGGCTTGGGCATCCTTCCCAGGCGCTCCCCACCGCCCCCCACCACACTCACTGTCTGCTCCTCTGGTTCCACATGTGGCCTGTCTGTCATATTGTCCCCTCACTGCCACCACCAGCCCTGTAGACACAGCTGGGTGCTGTTAGGGGGAGAGCCATGTCTTACTCTTTGCATACACAGCACCAGAAGCGGGCCAGGGAACTACAAATGGCGATGTGAAAGGAAGATGGTATTTACAGATGTTTCCCTCCTCCAGGAAAAGTTGCCTTCATTCCCTACACCATAATAAGTTAAAAAATAGGAAAAGGGTATGCATTTTTGTTTTTTTAAAAATAAGAACATAAACACTGATGTGGCTACATTACTGTAGTATGCTAATTTTAAGTCCTTTGGGTATAAACAGAGGAGTGGGATAGCTGGGTCAAAAGGTGGGTCCATTCCAAGTTTTCTGACGATTTTCCACACTGCTTTCCAGAGTGGCTGCACCAATTTTCAACTCCACCAGCAATGTAAAAGTGTGCCTTTTCCCCCACATCCACACCAACATCTATTATTGTTTGTGTTCTTGATAATAGCCATTCTAATTGGAGTAAGATGAAATCTTAGAGTTGTTTCAATTTAAAAAACCAAAGGTCAAATGTTTTCCCTGATAAGTGGAGGATGATATATAATGGAGGTGGGGAGTGAGAGAAGAATGGAGGAACTTTAGATTATATAGAAGGAAATGAGAAGGAGGGGGGTATGAAAAATGGTGGAATGAGACAGACATGATTACCCTATGTACATGTATGATTGCACAAATGGTGTGAATCTACATCGTGAACAACCATAGAAGCGAAATGATGCACCCCATTTGTGTACAATGAATCAAAATGCAGTCTGTAAAAATTTTAAAAAATTAAAAAAATAAAAACATATTCAAACATACAGATGATCTTCAACTTATAATGGTATTATGTCTTAGTAAACCCGTGTAAGTTGAAAATATTGTGAGTCAAAACTGTGTTGAATGCAGTGAGCATTTAACACCCCCCACCCCCACCAGTGACTGTATGGTTGACAGAGCTGTTACTCACGGTCACTGCCTGGAAACCAGAAATAGTATGGAGCCAACTCTCGCTAGGTCGGGCAAGAAGGAAATTAAAATTCAAAGTTCAGTCTCTACTATACTAAATGTTTTTTGCTCTCACACCATTATAAAGTCAAAAAATAGTTAATTTCAGGACTGTCTGTATATTAATAGCACATTTAAACAAGGACGCACCCCAAAACTCTGAAAGGACACACACCAATATGCTAATAGTGTTCTCTTTAAGGGTTAGGACTTGAAATGATGCTAACTTTTTTCTTTATACGGCACTTAGTATTTTACTATGGATAAGTGTCTTATTATTTTACTATGGCTATGTGCTACTGTTGTGATAAGAAAATACAAAGTCATTTGTATTTTAAAAAGGAACCTTGACCTTATTTCATAAACCACAATTGTAGGACATATGTGACTTTATGAAGCATCATCTTTACCATCTAAACCCAACATGGTTAGTGATTTACTTCGTACTTGAATACCTGAACTGTCTTGGTAGCCCTTCCTTTTATTAGGGGTGTTCCATTTACTTTGCTTGTGTCCATGTTTTAATGTCCTGGAGGTACCCAAGCCACACTTTCCTTGGAAATACTCTAGCAATAAAAACGTGTTAACTTCTCCTTTAGTCTCTTCCTCCTCTTCCTCTCTTTTATTTCTCCCTGCTAGTACTTGGATAGGGTATTAGAATCAGTCTTTATAAAACCAGGCTTAACTTCTTGGAACTTGATAATCTGAAACTACATAACCAATTAATTCTCTGTGTCTCTATCTATCTGTCTATCATCATCATTGTCTGTCATCTTTGGCTCTCAGGTTAGCTCTGTATAAAAGAAATGTCAGTTTTCTGGTCAGTGATATTTCTGCCCTGCATCTTCAGCTAAACTGTCTTTCCATTATTCTGTGCGACTGACTGCAAAACCTAGACAACGTTATTGGACTTGTGTCGAGTTTGTTTCTTTTTTCCAAGGAACAATCACAAATGATCTGCTATGGCCCTGAAGAACAGTTCTGGAAATTACATGTGTTTTCTTTTCTCTCTGCAGCTTGAGTCCTTGCCACCAGCATGGGGAAACAGAACAGCAAGCTTCGCCCCGAGGTCATGCAGGACTTGCTGGAGAGCACAGACTTTACAGAGCACGAGATCCAGGAATGGTACAAAGGCTTCTTGAGAGACTGCCCCAGCGGACATTTGTCAATGGAAGAATTTAAGAAAATATACGGGAACTTTTTCCCTTACGGGGATGCTTCCAAATTTGCAGAGCATGTCTTCCGTACCTTTGATGCAAATGGAGATGGGACAATAGACTTTAGAGAATTCATCATAGCTCTGAGTGTAACGTCGAGGGGGAAGCTGGAGCAGAAGCTGAAATGGGCCTTCAGCATGTACGACCTGGATGGAAATGGCTACATCAGCAAGGCAGAGATGCTGGAGATTGTGCAGGTATGTGACCCTTTCAAGAGAAGAGTGTGTGTCATGAGTAAGAATTAGAAAAGTGCACAGAGCAGAGGTTGCAAGCTGGCGCATCACCAGGGCATTGTATTTAGTTCATTCAACATTTATAAAGAGTTTGAACCTGCATTATAATACAGGGAGATTGCACATAAAAATCCACATGGGGTGGCATTTCTTGAAAACTTAGGAACTCTGGCAACTCTGGGCCCACATTCCTACCTATCATGTCATCTGTTGCCTTAGGGTAAGCCCTACACTGAAGATGGACATGTGCTCTTGAGTAGGTCATATGTACCCATTGCAGTGACCTCCCTGGACCTGGAGCCCTGGGGTTGAGGTCCACATCCTCTGGAGTGGTGTAATGATTCAACTCTGACCTGGGCTCATATCCTGCATCTTTTTTCACTACCTCTGTGACTTTGACCACGTTAGTTCACATAAGCAGTGTCCTCATCTGTGAACTACTGTGGTACCCACCCATGATGCGAGGTTAGTTTAAGATTAGACGTGACACGGTGTTAAATACCTAGCCCGGTGCCAGCCATACAAATAAGCTCATTATCATCATCATTAATTTAAAAATTGACTAGACTCTTGAATAAGAGCAAAATCTAGACTTCAGATTCATTCCATCAAAGATATAGCACTGTAGCATCGGGGTCTTCGTCACTTTAACAAGAGATACTCCCTTTGTTTTCTCCAGGTTATTCAGAGAAAACTCCTGGAACGAAACAGGAGAAGGGGTCCTAGTGTTAGCTACATTTTCCGTAGGGGACCCAAGCACACTTTGGGGAGGTGGGGAAGCAGGTAAGGCGCTATGGTCAAGGCAAGGATGGCTTGTCCAAAAGTGGGACCCAGAGACCAACTTAAAGAGACAGACACAGGACTCAGGAAAGGGTAGAAGGGCCTCAGCCACAGGTGATAAGAAGGACTAGGTGGGTGGACACACAGTGACGGCTGGGGTAGCTCAGGACCTTGGCAGTGAATGGAGCATATCGGGAAGCAACTGAAGGCAGACACCAGGTCCAAGAGAGTGGGCATTTGGCTTCCAGGGGACTCAGTGCAGAGGCCACACTCATCCTTGGGCATCTGGGTGCATGTCCAGCTGAGGTAGAGCTGCAGCCCCCAGGAGAATGGTGGGAGGGCTGGATGGGATACACCACAAGGAGATGAAGGAACTCAACAACTGGGGAGGATGAGGGTGGAGGCAGGGCCTTGCCTATGAAGAACCTCCAGGAACCTGGGTGTGGAAATTGGGGACAGAGACCTAAAACACTGACCCGGGATGGAACCTTGACACTGAGGCTTGAGGCTAATGGGACTGAACCTGCATGGGCCTTTGAAGGACCCACTGGAGGGACGCAGGAGCAGGGATCTGAATGACACCCCCCTCCCCAGGCACACGCATCCGGGAACTCTTCAAGATCTGACAACCCTACGTGGTTGGGCCACTGGTAAAACTTTTTTCTCACACCCATAGCATCTGCAAAAATTGGGTTAAATTAATCCCTCAGAGATATGAATCGTAAGCAAAAATAAAGGCTACCTCCCCTCTCCTGAGGATCAGTGTATAAAAAGTATAACATCTATAAAAAATAGAAGCAGTATAGAAAAAGATAAAAGATAAAGGGAAAGTTATCTGTAATCCCACCCTACCAACAAAGAGAATCAGTGCTGATGATATTTTAAATATATCTTTCCATGCATTTAAAAATATCCAACTGATTTAATAATTTATAGAAGTTTTCTATCTTGTCATTTTTACTTAACATAGTAACACAAGTATTTCTCATGTATAAAAATTTTAATAAAGACAATTCAATGGTTGTATAATAATCCTACATATATCATAATTTACCTTATTTTACCCTATTGCTGGATATTTAGGTTATTTCCAACTTTCATTGTTAGACATATTATAATTTTTAAAAATAAAATAACAAATCAATAATCCTTCTGTTTAAAGTTTTTTTATATTTTAGGATTATTCCCTAAGAATGGATTCCTAGAAGTACAATACTAGATCAAGTAGGATGATCATTTCTAAGTTTCTTGATATACTCTTCTGATTTGCTTTTCCAAATGTACCCCCAAGTATGTGAAGGGTGTTTCCATATCATTTTACTCTTCTGATTTTTCTTAACCTTTGCTAATTAAGCAAAATTAAAGTTTCAAAGATGATTCATTATATTAATCAGCTTTCTATTACTATAACAAATGCCTGAGATAATCAACTTACAGAGAGAAAAGGTTTATTTTCGCTTATAGTTGGAGGTTTCAGTCCATGATTGGTTGGCCCCATTACTTTGGGTCCTGTGGCAAGGCAGCAGCACATCATGGAAGGAGTATATAACAAAGCAAAACTGCACACCTCATGGCTAGGAAGCAGAGAGACTTGAGGAAGAGACTGGAGTCCCACAATTCCCTTAAAAGACATGCCCACAATGACTAGAAGGCCTATTAGGCCTCACTTCTTAAAGTTCCCACCACCTCCCAGTAGTGCTACAGGCTAGGCATCAAGTCTTTAACACATGGACCCATGGACCTTAGGGGAACACTTTAGATCTGAACTATAACATTTATTTTAATTATAACCGGCCTTATTTCATATCTCTCTCTCTCAATCTGGGAGTGCTACTCCTCTATAGAGAAAAAAAACATGTTTTAGTCAGCTATTTTGCTGCTGTGACTAAATGACCCAACCAGCACAATTATAGAAGAGGAAAGGTTTATTCGAGGGCTCATGGTTTCAGAGGTCTTAGTCCATTGAATGCCGGCTCCATTCCTCGGGGCTCTAGGTGAGGCAGAATATCATGGCGGAAGAGTGTGGCAGAGGGAAGCAGCTCACATCATCAGGAAGCAGAGAGAGAGAGGGAGAGAGAGAGACTCCACTCTCCAGATATATATATCACAAAATATATATCCCAATGCCACACCCCAATTCCAGTCTCCTCCAACCATACCCTACCACTTCAATTAATTCCATCAGGGATTAATTCACTGATTAGATTAAGACTCTTACCACCCAATCATTTCTCCTCTGAACCTTCCTGCATTGTCTCACGTGTGAGCTTTTGGGTGACACCTCACATCCAAACCACAACAACATGGGTATATTTTTCTTTAGGAGAGAACTGCTTCCTTACTAGGATCTGAAAAACAAATTCCCATCAGCCACAGTGTAATTTCCTATTTAACATTTTCACCCACCTGTCCTGGTTGGTTTCATAGCCAGTATTGAAGATGTAGGGGCAGTGAGCAGCCTTCAGACATGTGGGCTTATGGGAGCTCAAGAATCACTCACGCATTCATTTTATACCTACACGCATTCATTTGGCACCTACAAAGTACCTGGCATTAGGAATAAATAGTAAAGGGGAAAATAGACACTATCGCTGTGCTGTGGAATGCAGGTTGCAAGACGGAATGGAAAAATCACAGAGAATGTTCAGAAGGCACTAGCAGACACTCACCCAGCCCCTGGCAACTTATTCCACCACAGTTCAGTACAGATCATAAAAAAGTGATCACGAAAATGAAGGTGCACTCAGCCTGACAGACTTGTCACTGTAGAGTTCCAACACGCACTCACAGGCCCACAGTAAGTTTCCAGGTCTTAGCGGTAAGGACACACATTCCTTAAGAAACATCTATGTGGGGGCGGGGATTCTCAAGATGCCTGCCATGGAAGGCTCAAATTTCCTGTCTCCCAGCGCCACACCCTGATGATTAATATTCATGACTGCAGGAAATATTGCAGCACCCTGAAGCGACGTCCACATCATCAAAGAGATTAAATTAAATTTCAAGCCATTTTCATATTAAGAGCTATGTTATTTTGTTCTGCTACTTTGCAAACTGACAATTCTTGTATTCTGTCACATTCTTATGCTAATCTCCTGTTTTCAATTATTCTGGGTGAATTGGAATTTACTGTAGGATCTTACTGAGCTTCTCATTCTAATTTTTTTTTTTAATCTTTTTTCCCATTCCCTCTAAAGACCCATACTCTGTAGTTGTCACTTTGTGCCTTTGTGGGATTCTCTTTTCTTTGTTCTAGCTGGTCTGCACTGCTTACGTTCATTGGGTTCAAAGAAGTAACAGTGTTAAGTTTCTGCTTTGTTCCTGGGTAAAACTTCTGTTTTAAACCTTAGAAAGTGATGATGTGGAGCTAGCTGTGGCCCAGGAGAACCATAAAGAAGTCAAGATTCTAGTTGTTAACCTAACTGTTGTGGTTTGATGACGAGTGTAGATACATAAATTCTTGACTGAATCTCCATCTCTCCAAGACTTAAAAATTTAAGCAACTTAATGAAAATTAATGATTTTTTTTACACTGGGGATTGGACCCCAGGGGTGCTTTCACCACTGAGCTATACCTCATTATTATTATTATTATTATTATTATTATTATTATTATTTTAAATTTTGAGGTAAGGTCTTGCTAAGTTGTTAAGTCTGGTCTTGACCTTGTGATCCTCTGAATCAGACTCCCTGGTCTCTGTAATTTCAGGCATGCACCACTGTGCCCTGCAAAAATTAATGGTTAATGATTAATTAATGATTTATGATCATTTATCTACAAAGACTAAAAACTGGTCAGGGTGCAGGTGGGGATGAAAACAAGTTTAATTAGGGTAGATAAAAATTGGGGTGTAGAACTGCAATTCATTAATTTTCTAATTGTTTTTCTTAGACGTCATTTCTTGTAGTTTAGTTTTGGTATCCACAGAATATTATTTGTGGTAACAAGATGGGATTCTTTTGTATGTCCTAATTTTGGTAGAAAAGACTCCAAAATTTATGACTACTATGGATTCTATGTAGTACTAAATGCATGGTATTAGTTTCCTATGGCTGCTGTAACAAAATACCACAAACCTAGTAGTAGCTTAAGACAACTGGAATGTATGATCTTATAGTTCTGTAAGTCACAAATCTAAAATCAGATTCATTGGGCTACAATTCAGGTGTATTAGGGCTTTGTTCCTTTTGGATGCTTTGGGGAAAGATCCTTTTCCTTGCTTTTTCCAGCTTCTAGAAGCTGCTTATATTCCTTGGTATGCACCTCTCTTTTTCTACTTTCTAAGTTAGCAACATCATGCCACCAATTCCTCTGGGTATCTTATTCTTTTTCTTCTACTCGAACCATCTAGAAGAATCCTCCCATCTCAATATCCTTAATTTAATCACATCTGCAAACCATCTTTTACTGTTTAAGGTAACATATTCATAGGTTTCAAGGATTTGGACACGAATATCTTGGGATTAGGA
This sequence comes from Sciurus carolinensis, assembly GCF_902686445.1. Classification (NCBI taxonomy): domain Eukaryota; kingdom Metazoa; phylum Chordata; class Mammalia; order Rodentia; family Sciuridae; genus Sciurus; species Sciurus carolinensis. The sequence goes on from NC_062213.1 coordinate 37,167,924, forward strand.
CATGGATATTCATTTATTACTCAGTTTACCATATATGCTAAAATGCAGTTGTGTCCCTTTTTTTAAATTTTTTTGCCATGCTGGGGATTGAACCTAGGGCCAGGCAAGCACTCTACCAACTGGGCTACCACCCCAGCCCTAGTTGTTTTCCTTTTTAAAGGAAACTTTTTTGTGTGTGTGCAATATCAACATCTGGATAAACAAGCAAAACCATATGCAGATTTATTTTTAGAGCTTTCAATGAACTTTTTCACATTCATGTGTTTGTTTTTTAAATGACTAATATAGGAGCATGATTTAGGCTCAGTATTTTATTATCGCAACAAAATTATCTCTTAGGAGCCTTAAGACAGACAAAAATACCGACCTTCCCCCATCTTATGCCAGATCCTCTCCTCTCCATGGGGTGTGGCGGGGGGCTGTACTGTAAGATGGAGAATCCTCCTTCCCCTCACAGCTCCCTGACCTCCTCCAACACTGGAAATAGTCTGAATACCCACGCCCATCACAGTATAGGCTGAGGACTGGAGAACGGGAGATGGTGGGAGGAGTCCATGCATGGGGGCCACAGCATGCCCAGGGAGAGAATGTAGGAAGAAAATGGAATTCTACCGCCTTCCTTCTGTTCCCAGAAGGTAACTAAATAGGATCCCTGAAACGTCAGTTACGGAACTGTCCTTGGTTACATGACTATGAACTGCATTACACTTAGGGTTGAATGACAAGTATAGTCTTCCACAAAGATTGATCATCTATACCCAAAGTAAGAGGAAGCCAAAAGAAGTACGGGCGTGTGGCTAGGCATCCTGGGCAAAGGGGGTCAACATCCCTTACCTTTTAACTGGTTCAATCTCCCTTTTCCTTCTTTCCCATCTCCTTGAGTCACAATGTCTTATTCCTGGGTCTCTGGGCTCAACTTCCCCTTTGTACACAGGCAGTTTGGTGTTGTGACTCCTGGATGATTGTGAGGATTCAATCAGTTATTTCAAGTAACGCAGCTAGTACGGTGCCTGTGGTGGAGCATCACTCAATAAATTTTGACTGTAATTATCACTACCATACTTTCCAAAGCTGGGACAGGATGTCTCCCGGCTCAATAAAGTCAGCTTATTTCCAATTCAGTAGACAGAGTACTTCCAAGGGCAGGATCCTCCATTAAATTGACCTCATTGTGAAATGTGTGTTCACAGAGCAAAGGGAGGTAACCCACTAAATCTCCCACTGGTGGAAATCACAGGAATTCCCCAAACCCATTGACCCAGCCCACAGTCACACACAGGGACTATTTGGGGAACAGCTATCTAGATTTATTTTCAAGTTTGAGTTTTTTAAAAAGGAATCTATGGACTGATGTAATGTTACAGCAGTCTTTGGGGAGCTTACTTTAAACATCTGGTTGTAATAATTTGTAATTAGCATGTTCACCACTTGGATGTTAATGACTGCTTTGAAAATACTTGGAGTCAAAAATACCTGCTGTCTTACAAGCAGAGTAGCTCTCTCCCGGTTATGACCCAGGGTTCACCGGCACTTTGGATGATAGCAGGGTGAACTTTAGAACACCCCTAATCTACATTTTCATACTTTTTGATTCCAAGAAACTTGAAAAAGGGAAGTTTGGGGCACACTGACACCACATCACAGTAGATTTTGATTTTCTTTTAGAAATGTGGGATTTTTTTTTTTTTTTTTTTCAAATTCACCCTTGTGATGAACAAGGTCCAGCAATGGGTTCATGGGGGGCGGGGCATGGTGGTGACCCTGTAAAGGAGGTTAGTCCAAATGATTAATCCCACATGGTTTCAAGAGCACCAACTGTGATAAATTCAGACAACCCTCCTGTGAGTAGTTATGCCACAGAGGATCAAAATAAGGGCCAGAGAGATGTCTTTACATATATTTTAGACACATATTCTGAGTGGCATTTGCATTTTTTCCCCGAAGACTTTTCTAAACTGGTGTCATAGACACTATGTCGCTTTTAATATGCTCCTTGGAGACCTGATACACTATACTGATTCTAGGGTGGGAAGGGAGTGAGAGGAGGAAAGATCTTTGAGTCCATCCGACGTGGCTCCTGGGCACTCAGCTCCAAAACCTTTGCCTTGTTCTCATTCATGATTGTGGACCACAGATGTTACTCTGGAAGGCAACTTGGATTTCCTTCCTGGAGGAAACTCTTTAAAGCAACGGCATAGGCGAGTGACTTTCTCTAAGAACTTGCCTTAGTGCCTGCTTATCCGCTGTGTCGGATTTGTCCCTTTCTCATTAAGGGGATGACATTATGAATCACACTACAGTATAAGAGTTTAACTCTCAGCGCCCAGCATGACATCTGGCAGGCAAGAGTCTCCACTACCAAATGGCCCCTCTCGGGCTGTTCCCTCCCAGACTCCTTTGTGAATTCCTCTTCTTTTCCTGCTTCCTAAATGTAGATATTCCCAAGCAGGGATCCAGCACGGCTCTCTTCCTTCCACTGCCTCTGGGAAGTCTCATCTCCCACGCGTGTGTTATGGACTAGGCGTCGTGGTGGGAGATTTCCATCCTGTGCCAGTTCCCAGGGCTACCATTACAAAACAAGGTGGCGTCAGACAACAGAAAGGTGTTCTATCTCAGTCCCATAATCCAGACGTCCAAAATTAAAGCATCAGCAAGGCTCCCTTTAGAGGTTCTGCAGGGGATGTGTCCCATGCCTCTCTCTCACTTCCTGTGCTTGCCACACTTCTTGGGGCCCTTGGCTTACACCTGCGTCACTTCTGTCTGTGCCTCCACGGGCACACGCCATTATCCCTCTATGTCCGTGTTGAAATTTCTCTCTTATAAGGACACCAATCATAGATTAGGGCATACCCTACTCCAGTATGACCGTGTTTTAACTCGATTACATTTGCAAAGACCCTCTTCTCAAACCAAGTCACATCCACAGATTCTGGGTAGACAGGAATTTTTTGCAGGACACCGTTCAATCTAGTACACAAGGGTTGTCTTGTTTAACTGCACAATCACTTTTTTTTTCTCTTTTTTTTTATTATTGTATACAAATGGGATACATGTTGTTTCTCTATTTGTACATGGAGTCAAGGCATACCATTTGTGTAATCATAAATTTTCATAGGGCAATGATGTTTGATTCATTATTTTTTCCCTTCCCCCCACCCCTCCCACCCCTCTTTTCCCTCTATACAGTCCTTCTTTCCTCCATTCTTACCACCCTCCTTATCCCTAACCCTAAACCTAACCCTAACCCTAACGCAACCCCTCCCACCCCCCATTATATGTCCTCATCTGCTTATCAGTGAGATCATTCGTCCTTTAGTTTTTTGAGATTGGCTTATCTCACTTAGCATGATATTCTTTAATTTCATCCATTTGCCTGCAAATGCCATAATTTTATCATTCTTTATTGCGGAGTAATATGCCATTGTATATATATGCCACAGTTTCTTTATCCATTCATCAACTTTTTATTAGCCCCATTTAATGGATGAAGAAACAGATTACTTCCAGCTCTTCATCTCCACCATGTCTGACTGTTAATGGACATCTCCACCAAGCTGGTGTGCTGGAACTTACTTCAAAGTCCGCGTTACAAAATGCATCCTTGTCTCCCGCCCCCCAAACTTTTTTCCTTTCTTCCTCTCTCCTCCCTCCTGTTCTTCCTCCCTTTCTTTTTGTATATAACCTTACCACTCATCTGCCACCAAGTCAGACACCTGGGCGCCTTCCACCTTCTATCCCCACCCCACACACAGACAGTCACCAAAACTATTACACCAGCCTCCTCAACATTTGTAAACCTGTCACTCCTGTCCTGCCTCCTGCCAGTCTGCTTTCAAGTCAGTGGAGATCTCTCCGTGTGGTGACTTTGAGGTGGTTAGACATTTTACAAGGCAACTCAGGGCTTTAGAGATGTAGGTCCCCAGAAAGGGAGCCAGGCACAGCTGTCTCTCTTTATGACCTAACTTGGAGGTCACACAACGTCACTGTCACCATCTGCTCCTACTCAAAGCAATCAGGAAGGCCTCTACAGTTCATGAAGGGGCAGGGAACCTAGAGTCTACTTCTCCATGGGTGGTGGCGAGGTTTTGGAAAATTGTGTGGAACCTGAAATACTGTTCTGTCCTTCTTTGGAAAATGCGGTCTTGCACTACACATTTCAGCAGGTCTTCTGCTCCATGTCGGCCCTACCATGATTCTTTCCCCCTAAGGATGCCAGAGGGATCTTCCAAAAATGCAGATAGAATTGTGTTCCTCTCCTGCTCTTAGTACCTGCTGTAGTTTTAGGGTCTTGAGTGTCCCCAAAGCGCCCCATGTTAAAGCCTTGGTCTGTAGGGTGGTGCTAGTGGAAGTCTCCAGGAGGTGGGGCCCTGGGGAGAGTCCTAGAGTCAGTGGAGGATGCCCTCAAAGGGGATCGTGGGACCCCAGCTCCAGTCTCACTCCCTCTTTTACTTCCTGGCCATGAGGTAAAAGGTGTTGCACCACTAAGTTCTCCTGCCATGATATGCTGCCTTGCCACAGGCCCAAATCAATGAGGCTACTGATCATGAACTGAAACCTCCAAAACTGTGAGCCAAAATAAGCCCTTTCTCTTTATAAGTTGGTTGTCTCAGGTATTTCATTATAGCAGTGGAAAGCTAACACAATGCCTTCCTACTCACTTCAAATATCTAAATTCCTTAATAAGGCCTTTGTGACTGGGGTCCCATGTCCCTTAAAACTCTCTCATGCTATAGTCTTTGAATACGTCTCACCTCAGCCAAAGGTCACCTGAAAGATTCCAGAAGGCACCATGTTCTCTCACATCCTATAGCCTGTCCTCAGGCAGTGCGCCAGAGTAACCTCTTGACACCTGTTTCTCTCTCACTCCTCTACTCTCCACCCATCCCTTTAACCAAACCATACCCATTTTCCTATAGTGTCTTATATTCATCACCATCATAATCCTGCCCTTATTTCCTATTAATTTTAAAGAGTGTTGCTGTTTAATCCCTAAAAGATATAATGACTATATAATCTTATCAATAGGATTTTAAAAAATAGCTTTAGGATTGGGTGTGTAGCTTAGTGGTAAGATACATGCCTGACATGCATGAGACCCTGGATTTGATCCCCAACACTACAAAAAATAACAATAATAAAATAAATGAAAATAACTTTTTTGAAGTAAAGTTGACATAAAATAAAATAAATTGTATATATTTAAAGTCTAAGTCTTGACCTATGCATATATTATAATCAAAGTAATGAACATATCCTCCACCCCCCAAAATTTATTTTTGCCCCTTTAAAATCTTCCCCTCACACCCATCCCCACCCACAACTTACTCTCCTTAGGCAACAACTGATCTACTTTCCCACTGATCTGCTTTATGTCACTATAGATTATTTTGTGTTTTCTAGAAGTTTATATAAATTGAAGCATATATTATGTATTCTTTGTTTCTGGCTTTTCTCACTCAGAATAATTATTTTGAGATTCATCATGTTGTATGTACCAGTAATTTATTCCTTTTCTTTACTGAGTACTATTCCACAATATGCAGATACCACATTCTTTTATCATTGTTGTTCATTAACCTGTACAGGAACATTTGTTTTCAATCTTTGCCTATTACAAAAAAAAATCAGCTATATACATTTGTGTAGTTTTTTGTATGGACATAGGCCTTCATTTCTCTTGGATAAATAGGAATGGAATGGTTAGTAGGTTTATGTTGGAATAAACATGCTGTATTACCGAATGGAATATAGTAGGTTTAACTTTCTAAGAAACTGTTTTCCAATGTGGTTGCAAAATTTTACATCCCCAACAGCAGTGTGTGAGACTTCTAATTCCTCTAGATCCTTGCCAACACTTGGCCAGTCAGTCTGTAATTTTAGCTATTCTAATAGGCATGTGGCTTTAATCTGCATTTTCTTAATGACTAATAACTTGAGTATCTTTCTGAGTGAGATTCGTTATTCTTATGTATGTTTTGTTGAAGTATCTGTTCAAATTTTTGCCCATTTAAAAAAACTGAATTCTTTGTTTCTTTAGTATTGAGTTTTGAGACTTTTTAAAATCTGTTCTCAGTAACAGGCTCTTTATCAGATGCCTGCTTTGCATATATTTTCTCTCATTCTTTTTAAAAAAAATTTAAAATTTATTTACTTTTTTTATTCTCTCTCATTCTTTAGCCTACCTTTTAAATCTCTGAACATGTATTTATACAAGTAGAAAATTCCAAGTTTGACATTCTTGAACATTCTTGTTCTTTTATGGAAGAAGCTTCAGATGTAATATCTAAGAAATCTGATTAACCCAAGGTCAGAAAAGTTTTCTATTACATTTTCCTCCACAAGCCTTATGTCTGATGTGTCACGTCTATCATGTTTTGTTTTTTTTTTTTTTTTTTTTTTTTTTTTTTGCGGTGCTGGGGATCAAACCCAGGGCCTTGTGCTTGACTGAGCTATCTCCCCAGCCCTATCATGCATTTTGAGTTAACTTTTTAATATGATGTGAGGTACCCACCCTTCTGTATATGAACATCCAATGGTTTTAGCATCATTTATTGAAAAAAATATCCTTTTTTCTCCCACTGAATTGCTTCTGCACCTTGTTGAAAATCAGTTGTCCACATATATATAAACCTATTTCTGGACATTATTCCATTCCATTGATTTATTTTTCTATTATAATGATAATATCACACTGTCTTGATTGCTGTAGCTTTAAAAGAAGTCCTGAAGTCAGATAGTGTTAGTCCTCTGACTTTGTCACCCTTTTTCAAAGTCATTTTGGCTATTTGATATCTTTCCACAAAAACTTTAAAATGAACTTATCAATTTTTGCAGAAAAATCTATTGGGATTTTGATTGGGATAGTACTGATTCCACAGATCTATTTGAAGAGAACTAACATTGTAACAACATTGAGTCTTACAACCCATGAACTTGGTAAATCTCTCCATAGAGTTATGTCAACAATAACTGTGGTCTTTAGTCTACTATATTAAATAATTTTGTCTGAATTATTTAATATAGTTTATAGTATTATAAATGATATTATTATCAATCATATTTTTAAAAATATCAATTTCTAGCTGTTACTAATATATAAAAATACAATCATCTTTGTATATTGAACACTAGAACCTTGGCTATACTAATTTATTAGCTTCTATGAAGGTTTTTTGGGGGAGGTTCAACAGATTTTTTTTGCATAGACAATTATGTTGTCTGTAAAAAAAGAGAATTTTACTCTTTTATTTCTAGTCTGGGTTCCTTTTATCTGGTTTATTTGCCTTATTGCACTGGCTAGAACCTCCACACAATATTGAATAAGAGAGTGTGGAGTGGACTTTTTATCTAGATATCAGTCTTAGGGGAAAAGCACTCAGTCTTCACCATAATGTAAGATATTAGCTGTAAGTTTTTCATAGAATGTACTTTATTAGTTTGGGCAAGCTCCTTTTCTTTCTTAGCTTGCTGAAAGTTTTTCTTTCTTTATTTTTTAATCACGAATGAATGTTGGGTGTTGTCAATTTTTGCTATGCTCTAAGAAAATCATGACATATTTATTCTTAGTTTGTTAATATGGTTAATTTCATTTATTAACTTTTGTGTAGTAAACTAGCCTCACATTCCTGAGATAAATCATGATGTCTTATCCTTTTAATATATTGTAGATTCAACTTGCTGAAAACTTTTTTAGCATTTCTGCATCTCTGTCTACGTGGTCTATTGGTCTGAAGTTTTCTTGTGATATCTTTTGTTTCGTCAGGGTGTCAGGCTATACTGGACTTACAGAATAAGTTGTTACATTCACTTTGGGTATCAGAGTGACAGCTGCTGGTTTATGAAACACATTGAGATCTCCTCCCTTCTTCCCAATTTTCTGGCAATACATTTAAAGTGGTATTATTTCTTCATTAAAGTTAGTAGAATTCTCCAGTGCAGCTATCTGGGCCTGGAGTTTTCTTTATGAGAAGGTTAGCTACAAATCTCATTTCTTGTTAGATGGAAGGATATGCAGGTTATCTATTTCTACTTGTCTGGAAGTTTTTTGTTTTTGTTTTGTTTTGTTTTGTTTGCCTCTTGAATCTGTGGGTTCATGGTTTTCATTAAATGTGGAATGTTTGCAGTAAATTATATTTTCAAATATAGTTCCATGTTCCACTCTCCTCTCCTCAAGGTCTTTAATTGCATATGTTAGGCAGCTTGACATTATCAAACAGTTCACTGATGTTTTGTTACCTTATAATTTTTTATTTTCCGTATTCTTTTGGAAATCCATTTTAATCCATTTTCTTCAAAGTCACTAAATAGTTTTTTTCTGCAAGATTTAATTTGCCACTAATCTCTCTGTGTATCCTTCAGATCAGACATTGTGGCTTTCATTGCTAGAAGTTTGATTGAGGTATTTTTTATGCTTTCTATATTTGTAATTTTTTAATATGGAAACAATTTTTGTATCTGTTTCAGTGTCCTGCAAATTCTAATATCTGAGTCAATTCTGGATCACTTTTAATTGATTGATTTTTTTTTTCTCTTCCTTCTGTGTTGTATTTCCCTACTTCTTTGCATGACTGGCATTTTTTTTTTAATTAGATGCTAGGGATTGTGAGTTTTACCATGCTGGATATTTTTGGAGTCCTATAAATATTCTGAGCTTTGTTCTGAGATGCAAATAAGTTACTTGGAAGCAGTTGGAACTTTCTAAAACTTTGTTTTAAGATTCATTAGATAACACCAGAGCAGTGCTCACGTAGGGCTAATTACTCCTCAATACTGAGCTGAGACCCTTCGGAGTAGCCAGTACCCCACAAATCCTGAGGCCTTCTGAGGTGAAAACAGGTGCACTTTATGACCTTGTAGGAGGGTGAGGCACTCTTCCTTCTAATCCTAATCCTTTTGCTTGGTTCTTTCCTCCCCTGCCCCTGTGTTGGGTAGCTTCCTCTCACACATACATGACCCAGCTGGACATGCGAGGGGACTTGCCACAGCTCCCTGGAGTTCTCTCTGCAGCTTTCTCTTCTCTTGCATTCTGTCCTGCAAATGCTAGCCACTTCCGTCTCCTGGACTGTGAACTCCATCCCCTCAAGTCAGTGAACCCAAGCACCTGTGGGTCCCCTCCTGCCACTGTGGCTTGAAAACTTCCTCAAGGCCTGAGCTGGGGTTGTCATCAGGGAGCTACCTCTTCTGTTTCTGTTTTCTCAGGGCCCACTCTCCTTTGCTGCCCAATTTCCTGAAAACGATGGCTTTATATATATATTGTCCTTTGGGTTTTGTTGTTGCTTGAAGTTGGAGAGTGAGTTCACTTCCTACTACTCCTTCCTGGTCAGAAGCAGCACTCTCTGCTCTCATTTTAGTGTACTTACGTCCCTACCTGTCCTTCTCCCACCTGTCCTGTGAGCTCTCGAAGGCAGGACTTCATATCCCTTCCTAAATCTGAAGGAGTTAGCATCATCCCTTCTGCTTGTAAAGCCAACAATCATTTGTTAACTAAAGTCTCAGACTCTGACACACACACAGATGAAAAAGAACAACATCTCTGTCTCGAAGAGGCTTAGACACCCCTGGGAAGACAAACCAGGTTACCTCTTCTGTAAAACAGGGGGACAGAGAATAGAGCCCAGCTGAAGAAGGAGCCAGACTCAGTCCTGGCTCCGAGGCTAGTTTCATCAGCTGTTCGCAGACACTGTCTCTACAACAAAAAGGTTCTGTTCAAACCAGTTTGGCAGACTCTGGGTTAAATAGAATTCAAGGGGTGTCTTCACCGCAGGAATTCTCAGTCTCTAATATGCTCATGTGCATTGTGATTCTCCAAGAAGTGTAAAGTAAGCAATATTTCTCAAGCTGTTTTGATGACAGCCTTTCTCTGGTCTTACAGCATCTTGGAAGACTGATATTTCTTGGAAAGAGTTTTGGAAAAAAAAAAAAAAAAACTTCGTTATAGCCTCACCAACAATGGTTGTCTAGTTTCTGCTTATATAAATTTAATTTCCAAGGACTTCTGAGATGAAGCCTATCACAATTCTGCCTTTGGAGACCTCTGAGCAGAAGAATGCTCTTCCCACGTTGAGGCCACACCTGACTTCCTGTAACTCTTTGATTTAAAAAAGGGCAGGGGGCTGGGTTCTTTTATACAGTAAGTTATTGTGCTGAGAGTATAAGTCAGCACATAAATCTTTGACTAATTGTCTTCAAAAAGGATCCTATTACCACCAAGGGAAAAATATACATAGTGGTTCAGAGGAGTGGGATTCCAATTTTAGCAGCAAAAATTGTGTTTTGCATTTTTTTTTTTTTTTTTTTTTTTTTTTTTTTAGGAAACTTACATGAAACTTAATGTCAGAGGGGAAACTCTGGTTGAAAGAGGGGTGGGACCCCTGTTCTCTCACCCTCTCCCTGGTGACAAAGGTGCTTAAGGCTCAAGGATCAGGGTAGAACACTATGGAAGTATGGAAGTTACTGATTCAATAATATTCTTCTAGCTCTAAGTGAGAAAGTATTTATGTCATTTAGCTACATAGATAATGATCCTATTTTTAAATTTTCTAAAGATTTTCATGGCCTGTTCCAACCTCTTTTCCTGGTATATAAATCCTTCTAAGAAGGGTGTTCTTTATCTATAATCTAAAAACAACCCAGCACAGCCTAACCTCTTTTGCCCTTAGTCTGCTGTCAGAGAGTCTTGAATTTCTGGTTCCCTGTTGGAAGACGCTAAATTTTCTGATGGAAAGAGTCAGTCTGGTTTTCTTCAGAGAGAGCACAGAGCGTTGACTTTTGGAACTGAGCCTGGCCTCTGTTAATCCCACAACCTTTCGCAGTTCACCAGACTGAGTCCTTCCATTCCAGCCTTCCAAGAGTGTGCTCCTTCGGAGGGAGAGAGAAGAAAATATTCAGATAGGTCACGAGGAGGGTGGTAGGGACCCAGGTCACAGTCGGGAGCTTGCTGGGGCGGAGCCAGTGCTAGGCTCCTGGGTGTCCCAAAGCTTCACATTTACCCAGAGACAAGAATAGGACTCCCCGAGTTTAATTAAAAACAGGATGGTCCTGTTAGGTCTCTCACTGACATTGCTAAAAATAAAGTGGGGAAGTAGCCTGGTTTCTTCATAGTTTAATCCCATTAACTTTTGGGGGCAGGGGAACTGGAGCTAATAAAAAAAACAGGCTTCGCTTCAGTTGCTGTCTGGGGTTGTGTCTTTTCTTTCTCTTTTCTCTGGAGTCCCAGATTTTGAATTCTAGAACAATCAACTGTTGGTTGTTGATGGGGAACCCAGAGATAACTCCCCAAATGTGGCTTGCACAACGGTCCTCCACTTTCTGGCCCTGGGCACCATGCCCTCGGCTGTCTGCTGACTTCTCTGGAACCACCCCCATCATGGACTTGGTTTTTAGAGTCCACTCATCTCTAGTGGAGACTTGATACACATTAAAGAGAAAAGTCTAATCTGAGTGCCACGAAAAAGCCACCTGGAAGTGTGAGCCTCTTAAGGTGATCTCCCTTGCGCCTCAACCCCCATTGCGCCCAGACACAGGTGTCCCCAAGCCCAGGGTACAAAGCTTCCCTCCAGTCTGCTCCACGGCGCTCGCTCCCATGGGGCAGGTGGGTGGGAGGGAGAGCTGCTTGTTTGTGTTTTATACAACCTGCCCTCAGTCGCCGTGCCAGCTCCGCTCCTTCAGCCTAGAGCGAGAGACTAGGACTGACCACTCGGTAGCGTGCGCGGCCCGTTTTCTAACCCAGGCGCACGTGCGCTTCATCTTCAAAGCTTCTGCTCAACCAAGAGTGTTGGAGGAATGGCTCTGGGCCAGCACCAGTCGGTTTCGCTTCAGAATCCCCAGAAGGGTGTTTCATGAGCCCCAACCCTGGGGGCGGAAGGTTCCACAGTCTCCCAGAACAGTGGGTCTTACTGGCTGTCAGGAGATCCAGAGGCGCCTAGGGGAGGGCGCCTTGCGGGAATGACCACGGTCCATTTCAACACGGCTCCTGCAAGGGGCACTTTGGGGCTGCAGGAGGGTATCTGCAAGTCCTTTCCCAGAGGATGGTGACATAGAAGAGAAGACAGACCAAACCTGTCTTGTCGACTACTATATCCACACCCTGAACACAGAGCAGATAAGAAATAATTGTGGAACAATGTTGAATGACAATTTTTTAAAATTCTCTGAACATGGTTGCTTGAGAAAAAAAGGGAATAGAGGCAGATTTAAGAAGTGGTGTAAATACAAAAATCAAATTTAATACCACTTGCACCTTTTTGTTGCTCGCAGAAGAAATATGTTCCTTAGCCTGGTCTATGAGGCCACATTGACTGTCCTCACCTGCTCTTACACGTTGGGTGGTCTCCCCACCATTTCCCCCACCCTGGGCTTCTAGAGTGTGTCCCTGTGTCCTTTACCTCTTTAAACCCAAGCTCTCTTCCTCTCTTTGTTCAGTCATGGGTCCTCGGGGAAGCCTGTCCTAACCATCCTGCCAATCCCCAACGATCTGGCAAGATTACACACCCTCCTCTGTAGCAGTCAATAGTGACCTTACGTTTCTTTCTCTGATCATTTTTGTTTGTTTGTTTTTTATCTGACTACATTTTATTTTAATTATTATTTTATTTTTTACAGACTGCATTTTGACTCATCGTACACAAATCGGGTACATCATTTCTATGGTTGTGCATGATGTAGATTCCTACCATTCGTGTAATCATAAATGTACATAGGGTAATGATGTCTGTCTCATTCCACGATTTTTCATACCCCTCTCCCTCTCATTTACTTCTATATAATCTAAAGTTCCTCCATTCTTCTCTCACCCCTCCACCCCCTACCCCCATTATATATCATCCACTTTAACAATGCGTATCATCCTTATTTAACAGTAAACTCCACAAGAGCAAAGATTGGGTCAATCATAGTACCTGGTATATAATGGTGTCTCAGTAAATAGTTGATGAATGAATGAATGGATAAATGAATGAAAGCAGGAGATAGAATAAACTAGGAGTGGAGGTTTTCATAACCTGGGATCCATGGATGAGCTTCTGAATCCACAAGCCCCTGAAATCACCTGCAGTGGGGCCTGTGTATCCAGAGGAGCATTTGTAAAATTTCTAAGGGTAGAGGCCATAGCTTTTGACAGATTAGGAGTCTGAGTTTTACATGGATATGGTAATTATGTGACAAGAGGAAGGAGAAAACAAAAAAAGGATGGGAATGAAAAATATAAAAAGATAAAAGGAGAACTTTATAGAGAGAAGTGGAACTGAGAGGTGAGAGAGGAGAACATAGATAAGGTGATGGAGTGGGTCAGCTATCTTTGAACAAAGTCTCTGAACTTAGTGAGCCTGACTCTCTGTGAGACCCTGTGTTAAGCACCATCGGTGGTCTAATGAGTAGTTGTACCGGATTGTCACTGTCACATCTAAAAAGAGAATATTCTAGCTAATTATGATTTAGGGTAAGTGGAATGAAATATTCCCAAAGAGGTGGTATGGATCCATTTGCTAGTGCAGTGGAAGGGAGATTACACAGCAATAGATGGAAGGAAAATTATGGAGGGCTTCCTGGAGGAGGGTAACATTTCATCTCCCCCAAGACTTGGATGCATATCAGGGAGGAGGGAAGTGAAGGGGAAGGTTCAGATGAGAAAGGAGTATGAATAATGTCACTGGTTCAGGAAAATAAGGTGTATGTCAGACAGGTCAGTGGACTCCTCAGAGCCTTTGTGAGTATCTGAGCTGGGAGTTGCCCCTTGGACCAGTCATGGACACAGGGCAGGCGTAACTATAAGGAGCCAGTGAGATGATCCTAGGGGCTAGAACAGACCCTGGGAAGAGCAATCCAGGCCCAAAGAAGGCAGAGGATGGGTAATTACACAGCTCCCCTAAGACTTGTGGCAAAAATAAACTCATTCTGTCTATACACGCTCCTCCCTCAACACCTCACCCTCCTGAAGTGGGTCAGGCTTACCCCGTTGAGGTTGTACTGGTGTGGCCTGGTGGGCACTGAGGTCTAGTTACTGTTCTGCTGTTGTCGATCTAAGGTTCCTGGGCTTATGAACTCACAAAACACACAACTGCTGTAAGCCCGAAATCCATGTGTGTGTCACTGACTCTACTTCACCCAGGTTGGAAGTTACAGGAAAGCTATCCATTTAACACAGAAAGCTGAGGTGTGGAAAGACCTCAAGACATTTGCTGGTGTGGGGACGCTTGTGCTTTCTACTCCTCTTACTGAATATTCAGCTGGCCCTGAATATTCAGGGCTTCTGTTTCTCCACTTGAAAAAGGAGCTCTACCTCAAGGGCCTTTCCTGGATCCCCCAAGGAATTAGGTGTCCCTGACAGCTTGGCACATGACACTATAACTCTAGTACAGGTGGTAGCGTAGACCTGGGGCAGAGGGGACATCAAGGTCCAGGAGGAGGACAGATGATGACTCTCTTTTGCCTCCAGAGACACTTCAATGAACACTCTTGGGAAAGCTAACTGACTGTGTTTAGCAATGACACTCATCACCCTGAAGAGGGCTGTGCTCCTGAGTGTCACCTTCTTTCTAGATCATTCACTGTGGAGGCAGCCCTGGAGTTCAGCAAGAGCTTGGATAGGTTCAAGACAGACTCAGAGCCACACACTTGTAATCCTGCTACTCAAGAGACCAAGGCAGGAGGATCGCAAGTTCGAAGTCAGGGCAACATAGTGAGACTTTGTCTCAAAATAAAATAAAAAGGGCAGGAGATGTAGCTCAGTGGTAAAGCATCCCTGGGTTTAATCCCTGGTACTGAAAAAACAGAGAGAGAGAGAGAGAGAGAGAGAGAGAGAGACAGACAGACAGACAGACAGACTGGGAAGCCTGACCTGAGGGATCAGGTTTGGAATGGAATCAGCCCCAGGATCAGTATCATGGGTGGTTGGTTCCATTATTTGTTCTGATTGTATTGACTGAGATTGGAGTATCTGCTCATTTGTCCAGAATATTTCAGGGACTTCAGACAAGGTTGATCCTAAACAAGAGTGTAAAGCAGAGAAGTTTAACCATTAGCAACCCTTTTGCTCCTACATTTCCCAGTCAGAGATTATCTTCACTTAGCTGCCTTTTCTCTGATCTCTCCAGCTACCCTGCTGTACCCAGAACTCTAGAACTTTCTGAAACCTCCTGTTCACCCTCTGGCAAATCTACTGAAGTTTTCCCCCAGGGCTAAGGTGCTCAAAATGACTCTGATCAGCAAAGCCATGATCTGGGGATGAAAAACAATGACTTTACATTACTCTTCCTAAAGAAAGACTGTATTTGATACCTGAGGCCTTCTGGGCCCTTCCTGAGTACCCTGGAGAGGTCACAGGTGGTGGTGACAGTTTCTGTAGTAATTACAAACCTGTTTTGGTAGAATCCTCTAATGCTCATCAGATTCATGGCTGTGCCCAGTCTATCTCGGGCCCGAAATTGGACAATTATTTTGATCCCAAACCCTGAGGGCAGATTGTTTCCATCTCAGAGGTCCCTGGAAATTTGCTGAGAAGAAATGTGAGATTAGGGTCACATGCTACAATGGGGAGGAACATCAGGGTGGATTGGGATAGATTGAGAATGTCTGTCTGGGAAAAGACTGTCAGTTGTCTGTCATCCTCCTGAGGTCTAGGAGGAGACCACAGTAGTCCCTACTTGTCTTTGCCACCTAGGGAATGTCATCTGCAGTCTCTCTTCAAGGTGAGGCCTGAGCACAGTGGCATCCGCTCTTGTCAGCATGGGTGCTGGTTACAAGGACAAAACTTCAACCCTTGCCCCTTCTCCCAGTTCCACTCCCAGATTCTGCATTTAAAGAAGAGCCCCAGGGAATTCGCACACACATTAACATTTCAGACATGGCCTTTGTGGGTCCTCCTGCCAGTTGTCACTAATGAGGGTATCGCTGGAGGAAAGGAAGCTCTATTGGCCTGGGTTCTACCAGTAACTATACATGGTGCCCTGTGATAAATCAGCAGGGACAGGACCAGCTCTACCTGGGCCTGGAGAACCTTCCCTCCATCTAGTATTTGGGAGGGTTATCAGTAAGGCTACTGTGTGCCAAGCCCTGTTTCTGTTTGACCACCCTGTCACTTCTGTCCCCAGGCGATCTACAAGATGGTCTCTTCTGTCATGAAAATGCCTGAAGATGAGTCAACTCCTGAGAAAAGGACAGAAAAGATCTTCCGCCAGATGGACACCAACAGAGATGGTAGGAGGCTGGGGCTGCTTGACTTTGCTCTGGTCAGGGCTGCTGCAGAGTCCAGGCAGGGAAATGCTGCTGAAGATAAAGTCTCAGCTCAAGGACCTGGCCCAAAGCCTATTATAAGAGTAGCTCATCCCAAAAGTCCCTGGAGGAGAACCAGGGTGGCCACCAGAGAGCTGGTCCTACTTTAGGGGGAAATGCTTTATTTCTAGGCCATTCTGTCCTCTTTCTGTGTCATCAGCTACCTCCAAGAAAATCAGATGGGTCTCGTGGAGTAGAAATAGAAGAACCCAACAAACCACTGTTAGCAAGATCAGTCCTCGGGACAGGCCTTGGCCTTTGTAGACAGGATCCCTACAGGCCAGGGTGTCAGAATGCAGAGAGGGATTGTTAGTACCCCTAGACGCCAACACATCCTCTTATATCCTATTGCCCTTATGTGTCCTGATTTACAGCAAACTGTTTTGCAAAGATTAAACAAGCATGGGATTGTTTTAATAGCTAATGAACTTGCTGGTGTTAAGCTGCACATTTAGCTGGTGCCCCTGGGAGCTCAATGGCTTTGAGCTCTGCTCTAAATTCAGCCTCCTTTTTAGAGAAGGGCTAACAGATGGAAGAAGGCCAAGATACCACAGGATAAGACCCTCCCCACATGTGAGTCATAGGCAGTAAATTAGTGTCTTTCTGTGGAGTTGCTGCCATGAGATCCAAGGGCCCTAGGTCAACATTCCTAGAAAACAGCTCACTGAAGGTGCTGTGCCCACCCAAGGGAAAGGTTTATGTTTAAAAAAAGAAAACAATGTGGATGGAGAGCAGTAGAGGGGAAGAGGAAGAGGGAAAGGCTTGAAGTCAGACAGCGGTCAGAAGAATCTCAGGGGACTCAGGAAACTCGGGGCTTTACCTTAGATCCAGGACCAGGGCCACCTGCCCACTTCCCACCTGGAACAGAGCAGGTACAGTCTCCTGCCATGAGATTCCTCCTGATGGAAGCTCTTCGCATCTCACCCCTGGCCTCTGACCTAGGGAAAATCTAGGCCCACAGGCAAGTGAGCTCTTGAGTCAGCTGTAAGTACACAAAGTCAGTGCCAGAAAGCTGGATGCTCGTGTCGAATACAGGGTTCCCCAGCTCATTTGTGTTCCCAATCTACCTTTGAGAGAGTCCAAAGAGTTCAAGTGGCCGCTCCTGTTTCCTTTCCCTCAAATCTTTTGAAGCCTGAGAGAGTCATTGCCATTTTAAGTAGAGCATGGGCAGGGGCATAGCTACTAACGCTGGCCACACACAAAGCTTGGAGGGCAACTGCTTATGTACTATCAGTCAGTCAGTCTAATCAATGATTCCCCACCTTTCTCCATCAGGTACAAACAGTAAGTTTGCAAGATAAGAACTAGGTTCTGGTGGGGAGCGGGGTGACTGAGGGGAAGACATGTTTGTTGATTTGTGTTGTGGGTAACAGGACTTCAATATATAGCACCCTTTCCTACCGGGGTTTGGAACAAGTTGAGAAATTGAAAAAGTGCAATAACTGAAGCCAAAAGATATGAACTCCAACGGAGGAAGTGTCTTAGTGTGAGACCAAGGGCGTGTCAACAAAACCCTGTAGGCTGAGTGGAACCAGGCAGATCTGATGCCTGTCCTTGGAAGAGCAGACAGAAATGTCTCCAAGGGAACTCTTTCCAAGGAAAGGAGGGCAAGACCAAGCAGAAATATCCAGCCGTTGTCTCTGCCCCAGCCCTAGATTTACTAATCAAATGAGTCACTTCACTCCAGGGGCAGAGTAGGTTAGGAGGAAGGGACATGTAGAAGGGCCAGCAATGGGAGATAGCATTGCTCCCCCACACCACCCACCCTCTTCCTTGCAGCAACAGAGGGGCCCACCCAGAAGAGAATTCAGGATACACATTAGCTTCTACAGGAAAGAAAAGGGACACTGGAGTAAAAGGGATTCTCTCCTCTAGCTCATAAGAAGTCCCCTTCTGCCTGGCACACGCCCCTTTACTCAGCTGACCTCATGGGGCACAGCTGTCTTCATTTGTGATGGGAAAGAACCAAGGATCACGTCCAGGGCCTCTCCTCATGCCAGGGGAGGGATCTTGCAGCAAACCTATGTATGCCCAGCTGTCTGAAGGGCCCAGAAGGCTCCCAGTAACATTGTCGGGACAGCCTTGGAGCTGTGAGAGCCCAGCTTGTTCCCATAAAGGTGTGAGGCCATTCACTCCACAGCTACTGAGTGGGCCTCTCCAGGGTGGGGAAGTCAGAAGAACCAGGAGGGCAGGGACCAGGTAGGAGATCCGCTACCTTGTCCCCAGTCCTGGTGGGTTTTCAAGACCAGCTGTGCTAAGGGGCTGGCAATGACACTGTGAACCAGGCAGCAGAGTCCCTGCCCTGTAGGTCTCATATTGAAAGACGGTCCCCTGGGTTCTGCCTTGGGAGGCCAGGGGCAGGTGAGCAATTGCTGCCAGCAACATGCAGTGGGGAGGTGGGAACTCAGGCAGCTGCCACCACCTGCCACTCAACTCCTCCCTTCTCTCACTTCCTAGGAAAACTCTCCCTGGAAGAGTTCATCCGAGGGGCCAAAAGCGACCCGTCCATTGTGCGCCTCCTGCAGTGTGACCCGAGCAGCGCCGGCCAGTTCTGATCCCAGCACCCCACCATCTGTAGAGCTGCTTGTGTTCCCTTTTGATTCTTCTTTTTAACATTTTTATTTTTATTTTTTTTGCCAAACAATATCGATGGTGATGCTGTCCCCTGTGCAGTCAGAGGCACCTTCCTCCGTGACGCCTTCGCCTTCCGCTTCTTTCATCGTGGACGCTTCGTGGGAATGCCCAGAGCCCCAGCGTGTGTGGAAAGCATGAACAGACTTCGTGGTGTTCCTTGTTTAATGACTTCCTAATCGTTATTATTATTTTTTTTTCTTCTGATTCTAATGTTTTTGTTCTAAAACCTAAGACTCGGGGGGCGGGGGCAAGAGAAGGGAATCCAATTTAATCCAGTGATTCCCCTGCAAGCTTCCAGGGGCTTTGTTTGAAAGACAAAACTCCCCACCTGGGTCTGTTGTCACACATGCCCTTGGGGCAATGGATGGCACCAGATGCTGGATTCCCCAAGAACAAGTTACCCTCTGGGGCGAGGCTACTAAAGGGAGCGGGGACATCCCCCACGAGGTCCACTCCGCCCTCCGCCCCAGCAGGCTGTAGTTTCTAAGCTGTGAACATTTCAAGGTAAATTAATAGAGAAGAAAAAAGATGGCTCAGCTATTTTTTTCACAGGTTTACACTGGTTGAGCTCATAGGAGTTTTCTTTGGAAATCAAACACAAATGGGTAACAATCCAAAACCAGACCCATCTTGTTGCCTATTGTGATTTAAAAAAAGAAAGAAAGAAAGAAAGAAAGAAAGAAAGAAAGAAAGAAAGAAAGAAAGAAAGAAAGAAAAAGAAAAAAAGACTGCTGTATATAAAATACTGGGATTGCAAACCAAATTAAGTGTTTTGCCTTGTAAATGCATGTTTAGTGAGCACTAATACAATCTGATTACAGAAGACTGTTTTTAGTAGCTTATTGTAAGCCAACTATGATGAATGTCCATGTTGTCTTGTTTCAAAGTCAGATCTGTCTTTGCACAAATGTACCAATCTACAAGTATATTTTGTATATTCCATAAAAGTACAAGGTAATCCTGACAAGGGCCCAACTTTGATTCAGAATGCTTTTCCAGAGTCACAGTGACTGGAGAACAGAAGCAGGGTAAGAGGGAGGGGATCAGGTCATGGGGGCACCAGGAGGATAAGACTTCTGAGAGGGGCCCGCTCGTGGTTTGCTGGCTAAGCTCAGCAGCCCATTGGCAGCATGGGAATGGAGGTGCCATACTTTCCTGAGCAGATGACTATTCCGCAGACTGAAGAACAGTGGCCTAAGTTCTTGGGACTTCCCAGTGGTTTAGTCACCTTCCTGGTTAGGAAGGAATATCATATTAGGAATGCTCACTTTTTTTTTGCCTGTTCAAAGAGTCTGAGGGGGACAGTCATTTAATTCACTGTAAGAAGGCCCAAGCAAGTCCATCAATGGTGTCCAAGGTCCTGCTAATGGTATTTTCCATCACTGTTTTATTTGAATGCACATTTCTCTTTCCAGAAGTGACAACACAAACTTGAGTTGCTCTTTGGGTTGGTCACCTCATGCACACTAATTTGAATTGAAGGCTAAGAGGGAAAACCTCCCGTCACTGGAAAGTCACCCTAGCAGCAGTTGGGTGACATGGGGTGGGGGAGGGGGCTGAACACTCCAGGATAAAGGGGGGACCTGTCCCAAGTGAAGGCAGAGAGGTCCCCCCAGGGATCTGTCTGCTGCCAAGTCACTTCCTGTGAAACAGGAACCACAGAAAGACAAATATAACTCGGAGGAAAATGCTACTGAGTACCTCCTAACCTCCAGGTTCCTGTGTATGATTTGAATCTATTCTAATTGGTTTCAAAAATCCAAATTTGTGTGGTAGACACAAAACTACATTTGCAGGGTAAAATGTTGAGACCTGGACTCAGTACTCTTAATCTCCGAGTGTCCCTTCTTCATATTCTATGCCAAGACTTGCCAAATTCCTCCATGGGCCAAGTGGTCAAATCTGTTTCTGAAAAATAGGGAATTAACCTAATTTGTGGAGTGCAGAGGGGAAAGAGGGTCCAGCCGTAGTGTTTGGGAGTTGCACCCCACTTTTTTCTGATCTGGATTGAAGACCTAATTCCTCCTTTTAGTTCTTTCAATAAGTAGACTCAGTTAAGGTTGGAGGAAACCGCTGGATTCTGCCCTAGGTTCTGATGTGTTGTCAAACTCTGTTCCCTAGAATGAGAGCTGGGGTGAGGAGCAGAGAAGGTCTCCAGCTGTTCAGGCAAGAAAGAGAGCCAGTGTCCTTGACAGATGGACACTGCTGGGCCCCAGAAGGTACTGAGGTGGCCCTGGTGTTGCCAAGCCACTGACCGACACTGAATCTTCTCCAGGCTGTTTTTCTCCTCCTCCTCTTCCCAGGAAGACCTTGGTAGGTCTAATCCAATGCACTCAAGTTTGGCCAAGGGACTGCACTGCACCCAGAGGGCTGAATGCCTGAAGGCTTCTATTGCTCCTATACTGGGTTGTTCATTGTCTTTGCTGTTTTCAGGACTCTGGAAATGGAGTCTGTTCTGTCCCAAGTAAAACCAGACTGTGGTGTGCAAGGGACTGGAATAAAATGATTTATGACCTGAAGGATGCTACGGAATGTTTGTTCATATCTTGCTTAGGGTGGGGAAGGGGTCTGCTGTGTGTGCTGTCCCATCCCAGCAATGTGTCCCAAGGAGACTTTCCATAACGGGAAATCAAGAATTGTCAATCATTTGGAGCAGCCCCTTAATCAATTGACTTTGTGTAACTCCTGCCTGGCATTAAAGCATGTTTATTATTTAATATGATTGTTTGGAACATGGAACGTGGAACATGAGATTTTCCTGACTACCCTGATGCCCTAGCCTGAATTTGTACTTAGAGAGGTTCCAGGTTTGAATTTTGACCTCCTCGTGGGTATCATTTCTACCCCAGAGACAAAGGCCTATCCAAAAGCTTTCTTGGTCCGTGGGGTTTTCTTGCTTTCTTTCCATGATAGCCTTTACTTTCTTCCAATTTCCTTTCCTTTCTCAAACTGGAGTCCAAACATTAGGCACAACAGAAGGAGAATCTAGCCAGATGTGGTGGCACATGCCTATGGTCCCAGCAACTTAGAAGACTGAGGCAAGAGGATTGCAAGTTTGAGGCCAGCATCAGCAACTTATGGAGGCCCTAAGCAACTTAGTGAAAACCTGTCTCAAAAAAAAAAAAAGATCTGGGGAGTTGTGGATCAGTGGTAAATCATCCCTGGGTTCAATCCCTACTACTCTCCCCTGCCAAAAAAAGACAATCTGAGGCAACCTCCTCTTCAGTGGGTCTGGGTAAGCTAAGAAAATGAATGCTCCTCTCCCTTCTCAGTCTCCCAGTCTAAGAAGATTTAGTGGAAGAGATGACATGATGCAGTCTACACCGCCAAAGCCATTCCAATGAAGGTGTTTAGGTTTTGTAGCTGTCTTTAGCTTGCTTCCATCTCAGAAAGTCAATACAGTAACAGAGAGGGGCTACTAATTTGCTTGTCAAGTGCCTCCTGGACCAAGGAGACCTTGTGTGGCACTGAGTTGGGTATGGATAATACCAATCATTTATGCTGGTGATGGTGAAAATGTATATTTTAGTCAACTTTTTCATTGCTGTGATCAAAAGACCAGCAAGAACAATATAGAGGAGGAAAATCTTATTTTGGCTCATGGTTTCAGAGTCTTAGTTCATAGAATGTCAACCCAGTAGCTCTGGGTCCAAGGTGAGGCAGAACAACATGGTGGAAGAGTATGGTGCAGAAAAGCAGCTCAGGACATGGCAACAATAGGAAGCAGAGAGATGGTCTCACTAGAGAGAAAATAAAAACCCCAAAGGCAAGCTCCTCCAATCATACCATCCCTCCCTATGGTTATCACCCAGTTAAACACACACTCATAGTTTTACCTTTGAAAATTGTTGCACCATCTCACACATGAGCTTTTGGGGGACACCTCATATCTAAACCACAAAAAGGTGGCTGGGAGCTTCCAATCTGATGAGGAGGCTGCGTACCAGCATCCTGGCAATTTCCAGCACATTTCCAAATCTAAGGCTCCCATTTCCAGGGTATTGGACCAGTGTCCCAACCCAACCTCAGTTAGTTCAAGGATGGAAGGAACCCACCAGCTGAGGTGGAATCAGAGTTCTTTCCATCGAGGTGAGATCTTCCCTCGGAAGAAATGGAGATGCTTCCCATGTGTCTCTATTATGGACAGGTGTGTGCTCCATACGTCCTAAAATTTTCTAGTTTTTGAGGTTGTTGAAGAAACAAGAGAAAAAGCATTGAGTCCTGTATTTTTCAAGTTGGTAGAATATCAAATTCACCTAAAATAGAAAGATTGTCATTGCATGGGGAAGAGCTATTCAGGCCAAGGGTATTACCAAGGACTTAACTCAGTTCTAGCAGACTTCTCTACAATTGAATCCTGACCTCATCTCTAGGACTTGGACAGGTCCTGGGAATTTACCATACTGGGTGCTCATGTGTAATACACAGCCCAAGACATCCCTGGGGATGCAAACAATGATGGTAGTGTACAGCTAAGTCACAGGTTCAGTTCAGCATGACCAGGGCCTCAAGGAGACTTACTTCATGACTTTCCTCAGTGCTATTCCAGGAATTGGCTGGCATTTTAGAGTTCCCTATAAGAAACGATGAGGAGTTCAAAACATGGGGCACCTGGGCCTGCCAACCTCAACCTTTAATACATTTTCAACTCATTCACCAGTACTCCATGCTCTTAAAGACAGGGAGGTCGATGGACTCTCTCTCCCTCTTTCTCAAGACATATCTTTCCAATAGCAGCATGTAAATCACTTCATTGGGCTGATTGAGTATTCAATAGTGTTATGATTTAGATGTGATCCCACAAAAGCTCATGTGTGAGCTCAGGTTTGGAGGAGAAATGATTGGGTTATAGCCTTAATCCAACCATAAATTAATCCCTCATGGAATTAACTGAGTGGTAACTCAGGAGGGAGGTGGGGTATGGCTGGAGGAAGTGGTTCATTGGGGGTGTGGCTATGGGGTGTATATTTTGTATGTGGAGAGTAAAGACTCTCTTTGCTTTCTGATCACCATGTGAGTTGCTTCCCTCCACCACCTTCTTCTGTTATGATGTTCTGCTTTACCTTGAGCCCCAAGGAATGGAGCTGACCTTCTATGAACTAAGACCTCTGAAACCATGAGCCCTCAAATAAACTTCTCCTCTACAATTGTGCTGGTCAGATTCTTTGGTCATAGCAGCAAAAAAGCTGACTAAAATGAATGGTGACCCCAAAGAGGATCAAGCACTATAGTCTTGGAGCTGTGGGGATGGGTGGGGGAGTTATTAGCAAAGTAGTAGGAAACCAAGTTCACAGTTCAGCTGGTATTTTCTATCCAGTCTTAAAAACAGGTGCAAAGTAGCTAACATTTCTGCCCAATGGCAGAGTAGAAGTCAAGTTCTTTTCTGAGTGATACATGAGTAGCATTTGCTGCTCAGTAAAAACAGAGGTGAAGTTCATCTTTGCTGTCTTTTCACCATGCTCTTCTCTTTGGATGCTTCTGGCTGATCACAGGACCCCAGTACCTTGCCTCAAATTCCTGAGTCTCTAAAATTAACCTGTGTACCCATGTAGAGGAACTTAGAAAGAAATGGATGAAGGATTCCTAGGGACAAAGGGTATTATGGTACCAAGGTGATAGTCCAGGAAACTCACCTAGGGAATGTCCTGGTCCAGGAAGATGGGTGGGGAGTGGTATACATGACCCAGGGAGAAAACTGCCTCTGGGGAGGGTGGAGACCACTTACATCCCCAAAATCTCAGACGGAGGTGGAGAGCATTTAGACCGCCTAATGAAGTGGTGAAACCCCAGCTCATTGGCCCATTTCTAATCTCACGATCTCTTTAGAAGGGTATTCAATCAACAGTCCCCACCCCAGCTTCCTCTGCTATGCCCCTGATCCAAACATAGAGGTTGCTAGAGATGGCATGGGTTGAAATCCATCAGGGAGATATTCTTGGAGGCCAATTTTTAGCCAAGATTTGAAAGCTGAGGACATGGATACTTAGACAGATGAGACATGAGGAAAAACAAAGATGTGTTACATTTTTGGAACAGAGATGCTTTTGGGAGATCATTGTGAATAATGGCTGAAGGAATGTGCATAGTGGTCACCAAGGAAAACCCAATATATATGGGAAAGGTGCTTTGAGGTATGGATTCTGGGCAAGGGAGGGTCGTGATGTGATTGAGTTTGAGCCACATGGTTTAAGCCTCTGTACAAAAAGTCTGGTTGGATGAACTAAAGAAGCAGGTAGCTTCCGTGGGAAGTTAACAGAGGACAGCGAATGACAGAACCTACTCCAGGTCAATCGCCCTGGGGACCTGCCCTTCCCATCGAAGACCTCTTGATGTCTTTCACAGCCCTCTCCTTCAACCCTGGGGTGGGACAGCTCAGAGAAACGTCAAGAGCACAAGCCTGCTCTGTTGAAGTTCAAGACCTAAAGGTGCTAGGAGCCAAGAACTTTCCCAGGTCACACAGTGACTTCTTTCCAATCAGGCAGAGAGCCCCGACACTCCTCAGAGAAAACACGAGACCCTGTTGTTTTACTCTTATGTTATGAATATTTATTTTCTTCTTAAAAATGTACAAAAAATAAAATAACTGTATTTATAGTTTATAGATTCCCCCTCTCCCATTTACAAAACTATTAAGTTACATTTACCTTTTTTTTTTTTAACATTGGAGCAAATTGTACATAAGACAGTCTCCCTTGCTTGTCTTTAAGAAAGGGCCATTCTTAGAATTTGGCACAAACCCTCTATTTTGGTTGCATCTTCATGATTTTAAATAAGAAGAAAAATAAACATTTGATTCATTTCACACTTCCCAAGGTTCTGGACTGGGATATGCCTTAGTCTTTCAGGAACCAATTCTAAGATGACACCTGACTTCATTTTTCTGTTGGTCCCAATTTCCAAACACTGGTAAATTCTAAACAATTTGGGATGCTTAAGGAAAAACACTTGTTTCACAAGTCCTCATCTTTTATGAATTACAAAAAAAAAAAGAAGCTTATTTATTTGGGTATGATTACGGGAACAGAAAAAAAGAGGAGGCAAGTTTTCCTATCTTTCTGGAGTGTTTCTGCTTGGGAAACGTGCTCATCAAAGCTCTGCTTACACAGTGAGGCTGACATGGAAGCTAACGACCAGTCACTCTGAGAATGCAGAGGGAGGTGGTCAGATGGGACCTGACGTGCCACACCACTCTTTGGTGACACTGGTCTCATATCTTTAGCCTGGCCACCCTAGTGACTGCTCAGGGACTTAGGACAAATTCAAAGCCTTTCTAATTCATTTTCTGTCTAGAATGAGACCAGTAAACAGGGGCTGGAGAGAGGAGGGTGTGTAGCCTGTCAGGTGCCACAGATTTGGCCTTTTCCCTACTCTGGCGTTCTATGCTCAACCATCAGTCCTGCCAATCATGCTGGAAATGATTCCTAACCCCAAGGAGCATGGCAAGTGCATAGTACACCGTGTATTTCCAATGCTGAATCTGTTCATCTCAGAACAGAGCCCCATTAATACCCAGGATGGTCCCTAAGCTTCAGGTCCAGTATGTGGCAGCTGGAGTGTATGTAGGATGAGGGAACAGAATGGAGCAGAGCTGAACCCAGCATGCAAACCTTTGGCACCACTGGGATGGGTAACATGTCCAGGAGACACACGATAAGGTGCCCCCTTAACACCCCTGGGATCCTCTTGGGCATGTCGTCTGCTCTCCACTCCATTCCATTCCTCTGCAGCCTCAAGGAGCAATAGCTGGGCTACAGGCAGCTCGCCCTCCTGCTCTGGGCCTCAGAGGCATGAGGGGAGAGGGCAGGAGCACTGAGCATGGGACCTGCAGGTAAGACGTCAAAGTGCTTTACGAACAAATCTGAACCTTTATGCGGAGTTTGTCCTACATCTGGGCCTTGGGTGTGGCTACAAAATCTAGTGCTTCAGCCTACAAACCCATAAACCCCTACCCGTGCCCTCTAAGAGAAGAGTGGCCCACAGCAATGCATCCTTCTTGGATGCTTGGGTTCAAGCTCTGGTCTTTCTCCTCTTCACCTCCCACGGCACGTGCAGAGGGGACAAGGCCTCCTCTCTCCCAGTCTCCTCCTGAGGCTGGCATCAGAAGAGCCAGGGTTCCTGGGGCTTTCTTGCTAACTCACTCAGTTCCTCAAAAACTCACACCTAGAAGCAGTGGCAGATAATCCCTCCCATTCCAGTCTTCAGGCACAGGAGGAAGCCCGGGCCTGCAATTCAGAGCTGAGCTGTTGGCACGACTCTCAGCACTGCAGTTGGGCTTTTAAAGGGGCCACTTGAGATGAAGGACATGCTTGTAAACTGTGAGGCACTACATAGTGTCCGGGAGTCTTAGGATGGCCAAGGAGCTTTGCAGCAGGTTCCAGTGACGGGGCCCTATGAAAACCCCTGCACAGTCTCTCCACAAAGCTCAGGCTGTGCCCATACCAAAGCCAGAGAAGTTAGGACCTCAGACAGTATGGTCTTTCCTGCAAGAGAGCTCAAAGGAAGAGTCCAGCACAGCATATTGGCATGAGACAAACACTGTGGCCTCGAGGGAAAGTGATGCCCACAGACAGGGCGCTCTCTTTGGGGATAGGGAACAAGTCTCCCCAGACGTGCCCAGTGGAATATCCATCTTGGTACTGGGCATAGTCACAAATACCTCAAAGGCCCTAGCCCAGCATGCGTCAACAGGTGCAGAGGCAGAAAGCTCTGAGTCTCGGGGTGTGTGCCTCTCCTAGGCCGGTGGCATTAAACATGCCCACACACCACAGGTAAAATATATTATTGCAATATTATAAACAATATGTACATGGCCGTCTGGCATATTGTCTGTGTTCCTTCCCCCCTACATGGTAGCTGAATGTCCTCTGGGATAAGGCCCAGTGGTCACTTGCTGGGATCCCCTGGAGGTGTTTAGCAAGATGGCCTTCCCCAGAGCAACCTAAGGGTTTTTAACCAGGGAGAGGGCATCCTTCTCTTAGCCCACCTGTGACTACTTCATCAAGAAGGAGCTCACTTTGTCCAGTCACTCCAGAGATGTAGAGGAGAGAAAGAAGGAGCAAGGACTTTTCAGACTCTTTGGGATGAGTGGACAGGTTGTGTTTCTCTTGAAAGGGGACTCTGGACGGTCTCATATGGAGCCAGCAGTGACCTGTAGAGTCCCAGTGGGCCTGAACTCCAGGCTCTGGAAAAAGGTGGGCAATAAATAAGGACCCACAGGCCCAAGGCAGCTTCGTGAGGGGCGCAGGCTTCAGCCATACAGGGTGAGCTGGTGGATGGGTCCAGCACTCTGACAATCAGCGGAGACTTTGGCCTCGCCCGGCTTCCCAGCGCAGTCTTGTAACAGCAGGTACGAGATGGGTGAGATGGGCCTCTGGGTTCTGGGGCAGCAGGGGGCCCCATCTCTCCCAGGGAGGAACATGCCGAGAGCTCCTGCCAAGGGGACACTGAGCTCAGAGCTCAGATCTCCATGAGTGTGATCTTGAAGCCTTCCACCATGCTCTCCATGTTGAGGATGAAGGTGTCCTCGTTGGAGTAGTGCTCAATGATGTTGTCATCCATGTTCACCAAGATGCTGCCAAGGGGACGGGGGTGGGGTAGGAAACAGACACTGTGAACAGCGGGCTCAGCGTAAGGGTGAGCTGCAGGCTGGGGGCTCTCTTAGCCTTTCTTTTGCAAAGGAGGCTGAGAGGGGTGGAAGAGAGAGAGGACAAGGCCAGGAAAGACCCTCATTTTCTTTTGTTTCCCCACAACCCTGTTTGAGGAAAGCAAAACCTCAATTTCTTAGAATGATCCTCATGGTTCCTTATTAACCAGGACCTGGTAGAGTATTGAGTGCAATTCAGTCCAGTCCTCCTGCTTGACAGATTACTAAAGTAAGGCTCAGAGAACTTAGCAGCGACAGAAGTCACAGAGTTAGCTACAGACCGAACCCCAACCTGAATAACTAGACTTCCTATCTATTTTCATTAAGCCATATGGCCTCTGCTCTTAGCAAGCAAAGAAAAATAAACATACGCAGCTGCCCTTTGTTGAATACCTAACATGTGTCTGTGTATCAGAGATCTCCTATTTAATAGTCATGGCAACCTAAAAGGTAGGTTTTATCATTACCACTTGCAAAGGAGAAACTGAGCTCAGTGAGGGGCAACCATTTCCCCAACTTCATCCCCCTGGTGCATGGCTATCCTAGATTTTGAAATTCGCTTTGCCTCATTCAGAATCTCTTACTTCACCTCATGTGACTTAGTCCTTGGCAAACTACCCCTGGTGGATTTAGTTCTAAGAAAACAAACAACTTCCAGAGTCTATCCATGATTTAGAAGTCCTTAAGTCAGTCTCATTTTTGGAAGTCAGACAGATCTTAGTCTGAGAATGAACCATGGACTCTATTATTTTGCAGCTAGGTGTCATCAGAAAAGCTGTTTAGACTTTTGAAGTCTCCATTTATTCTTTTGCAAAAATAAAGAACCATCCAGTTATAGAAGGTCGTTGATGGAATACAAGCATTTAGCTCAGGGTCATAAGCACACTCTGTTACTATCAGCAGCACAAACATCTGCACTGAGGATTTCTGCACAGCAGTAGGACTTGAAATACCACTCAGAGGAATATACCCAGTCTATTGCATTGACCTCAGACAGAATTATAATGTACTTTTGTGAGCTTTCCAATGAAAGTTCAAGTTGAAGGGGTTTCCTGCTTGACTCCCAATAAGCCAGAGCTCTATCACTCAGAAAGCCTGAGAATTCCACATTATCCATTTCCTTTATGAAAGAGGCCTAGAAAAGAATTTAAAGATCTATTTCCTGCTTTCATAGGAAAATAGCTGCAAGAATAGAGTCAGTGGGGATTAAATCCTGTGGCCACTACTCTTAAGACTTCATACAGAGGAAGCCCCAGGAGGGACTCCAAAGTGATAGATAGCAGAATGTGGATACTCATAGGCACCTGAGCTTTGAGCCACAGACCTGGGTTCAAATCTGTATTCTACTTACTGAAGATGAGACCCAGGGCAAGATGCTTTAGAAGCACCTGGCTTAGTTTCCTCAACAGTAAACTAGAGGTGATAATATATTTCTACCTCAGAATAGCAAAGAGTAAACAGAGGAATGCATTGTAAAGCACTTAGCAGAGGACCCAGAACCTACTGCACGCCCAATAATAAGAACTATGGATTTGAACATCAAGAACAAGCAGGTCCAAGGATGCTTTGAGAACATTTTGTTAATAATTACCTTGGAAAATTTCCCTATGTCCTGGACCACTTTTTGTTCCCAGCCTGAAACCAACCCTGAGAGCCATATGTGACTTCACTCTTCTCAGAAGGATGACTCTGTGGTTCTCCCAGTGTCCTTGCCTCCTCCAGACCCCTCTAGTCCACCTGCTAATCCTGCCATTGGAGTAGGGCATCTCGGCTACCATCATGACCCTGCGATCTCTTCCTCCCTTGTGAAAGATCTTTGACATGCACTGCACTTGCAGGCCGCTCTGCAGTCCTTTAGAAGGACACCATTTTTATAAAAGATGGATAACAAGTAACAAAAGATAAGAGCCATTTTAAAAAATGCATCATGCAGACTTGTCTGATGTGCAAGTTCATTTAAGTTCAGTTTCTTTCTTACCCTTTTTTGCTTTTCTTGTACAGCTTTGCTATCTTCTCCACGGGCAGCCCGTACTTCTCAGAGATCTATAACACCAACAAGAAGAGAGATGAAGTGGAGCGTGAGTGGAAGCAAGGGAAGAGGCTCCAACTTCCCTCTCTTGGACATTTTCCTGAGCACAGCATGGTCTTGACTCATGAGTTAAATCCTCTGAACACTCATAAGTTCTCCATTTGAACAGACCTTAATTATTCAATGAAAGGTTCGGCCACCTGGAGTTTGAATCAATGATAAAAGTGGCATTTCAGATCAGTCAGGAAAAGATGGGATCTAATCACTATGCTGGATTAGGTAGATAGCCATACAGAAAAAAAAGTAAAACAAGTTAACTTTGACTCTTTCTTTATTCCTTATATCAAAATAAATTTCAAGTGGATCAAAGATTTATATATGAAACACAAAACCATAAAATCAGGAGTAAATTCTTTATGTAATTATCATCTTAAAGTAAGGAAGTTTTTTTCTAAATGAGACCTGAAACCTGGGGGAAAAAAGTTAAAAGTTTAAAAAGCAACAGAATTTTAAATACCTGTATATAAAAATCACTGTAAAACAACTGATAGTGACAGATGCAGAACCAATATTAAGTTAAAAAGAACTGCAAATCAAGAAAAAATAAATAAACTAACAATTCAATGGGAAAAAAAGAAAATAATGTGAACAACTCAGAAAAGCAGTTCATAGAAGAAAAATATAACCAGACAATAAACTTACGAAAAAATGCAACACTGCCCTCACAATTTACAATTTTTGAATTAAAGCAATAGTAGGATACTATTTTTAATTTATCAGACTAACAAAAATGAAAAAAACAATTAGTAATACAGTAATGGGAAAGAAATGTGGCAGAAACTATCAAAAATTTATATGCATATATCCTTTGACTCATATGTTCCATATCTAATAATCTGATCTAAGAAATACATGCAGAAGTATGCAAAGATTTTCAAAAAAATCATTGTCTATAATGGAGAAAACTGCATATAACAAATATTCATTAAGCATTTTGATATTTTCACAATTGAAAACTGCAGTCATTAAAAAACAGGGAAAGTTTTCATATTTTAAAAAATATCCATAACATATTTAATTGAGAGATAAACAAGTTGCAAAACAATATCTATTGTGAAATTCTGTTTGTATTTTAAAAGATATATATTGAGAGAGATAGAGATTTAGATACAGATTTATTATTTAAAGGCCCCACCAATCTACTTACAGTGGCTACCATTGAAAACTAGACAGAAATCTGTGCTTTGTACAGGTCTGTACTGTTTATTTTCACAATCATTATGTCACTTTTATAAATACCAAGTAGTAATTGAGAGATGGATTCTGGGAAGACCTGTCCCAAATACCTGCCATGTCCTTTCCTCTCCCCCAGTGTCCAGTGGGGCTCAGAGATAGTTGAGGCAGGTGAGCACTGGGACTTAATTAGTGGAAAGTCTCCCAGAGTCTAAAAAAAGAGGCTGAAGAACTCTAGGAGGAACTTTAGATTATGTAGAGGGAAATGAAATGGGGGGGGTATGAAAATGGTGGAATGAGATGGACATCGTTACCCTACGCACATGTACAATTACACAAATGGTATGAATCTACATTGTGCACAGTCATACAAACAAAATGATGTACCCCATTTGTGTACAATGAATCAAAATGCAGTCTGTAAAAAATAAAAATTTTTTAAAAATCTGAAAGAAAAAAGAAAGAAAAGAAAATTTAGACTACTTTGGATCTTGGGAAGAGCTTATTCTCCAGAGAATCACAGGTTCCCACTCTTCCCAGCGTGTAGAATGAACTTCCTCCCCCGCAATATACATAGAAGGAGCAGAATAGCTGGCAGAGGGCTGGGGGAGAGCAGAGAAGTGGACTATCAGCACCCCTGCCTGATACACACAATTGATATGTCACTGATGAGGTTCCCCCACAGCCACACCTAAGCCCAAATGAGTCAAGTGTGAAGAAGAGCACATCCAAGTGAGCCCTGTAGGCAGTGAAGAAAATCCACAAAACTTATGTAGGAGGCATCCATTTGAGAACAACATAAAAGCGTACTTAAGAAGACTACGGAAGAACAGTTAGGAAGAACGCCTATGAAGTACACGTGTGCAAAAATTCCAATCTAAAAATATGATCAGTGAATTAAAATATTTAAAACTTCAGGAAATAAATTGAAGGCTAGGTGGTAAGTTCAACAAACCAAATATTGTTAGGAAAAATCAAGTTAAAAATAATCTCAAAATGCGAAACAGAAATAGACAGAAATCATGAAGGAAAAGAGACTTGAAGAATAGTCATCTACAATATGAAAATCATCTTAGAGAAGAAACAGATGGAAAGGAGGAAATAGTTAAACAAATAATAGAAGAGAGACCCATGTTTCTGGATAAAAGTTGTGGTGGGGGGAGGTCTCCTGAATGCCAGGGGAGATCAGTGAGAAAAGATTCAGACATCTGGTCACTCTGAAAAGAAAACTTTCTAGAACCTTCCAAATGGAGAGAAA
This sequence comes from Sciurus carolinensis, assembly GCF_902686445.1. Classification (NCBI taxonomy): domain Eukaryota; kingdom Metazoa; phylum Chordata; class Mammalia; order Rodentia; family Sciuridae; genus Sciurus; species Sciurus carolinensis. Next base: position 37,200,987 of record NC_062213.1, read on the forward strand.
AAGTTACCAAAAGATAAACCTAGCTTCACTCTTCTAATTGGCAACACTAGAAACTAAAGGACATTGGAATAATCCCAAAGACTACAGCAAAGGAAAAAAAAAAAACAAAACAAAACCAGGAAGGACTTCCCCCTATGACTTCCTCCTAAGAATATCACCTATGAAGCCATCCCTCACTTATTAAGGTGAAAGAACGATCTTCAAGAAGTGCAAGGATTCTGAGAGTGTTCCACCCAGACATTTCAATTGAGGAAAATACAAAATAACTCTATCTGAACAGAAATACATCAGACTTCAAAGTAGATAAAGGGGGAGAAAGCAAGAAATCAGTGTTGTGCCATGAACTTTAGTTACCCAGACTTAGAATGTGAAATACGAGTGCTAAATAAGGGTTCTTGAAGTAAGAAGGACACAATGCATAGAAAAATCTAACCATTTCCCAGATAAAAAGTATTAAACCAATTTTGGCAAAATCTAGGAAGTTGGGAATTTGTGGAGACAGTGGAGCCATTTCTGTGGGCTCATCTTGTCAGTGGGTAGGAAAAGGGAGAAATGAAAGCTCTAAAAGTTTCGTGGAGAGAGTTGGGTCTTGGTGTAGAAAAGAGTTGGAATTTCATTTTCAAATAAAAGAAATAAGGAAAAGGGATTGAAACAATTTAGGAAAAGTGGGGGGAAACTTTTAAGTCAGAAAAAGGCAAAAACCCAAAAATTCATCTGACTGCAAAATGAGAAAGTAAAAGGAAACCACAACATGAAAAGTAAATAAATGAACAAAAAGATGGAAGGAATAAAATCAAATACTTTGGTCATTACACCAAATGAAAACAAACTTCATTTGTCCAGTAAAAGCCAGAATGTGTGAGTATGTGAAAAAAGAAAAAAATAATAAATAAAGGGAAGAAGAATAAAAAGACCAATTGCATGCTGTTTGAAAGGAAGCCATGAAATAAAATGTGATAAAGTCAAGGTGGATGAACAGCCACAGCAAACGAAAGCCAGTGAAGAAAGTGGGAGGAAGGAGATTAAAATTAGACAAAATGTAAGGTAAGGCTGATGAGGTAGGAAGGGGCATGATGTAGCAACAAAAAACACAGTCTGTGGGAAAAGTTCAGCAATCATGAAACTTTCTATATCCAACAGCATAGCATTGAAGCCAAAACTGCAACAGATGTAGAGCAAGTTGTAAAATATACAATTAAGTAGGGAAACTTCTTTTCTATAGTTCTTTTAGAATTGGATTATGATTCAATAAAATGGAAATAAAATTTTTTAAAATTATCAGAAATGTCTACCCTCTGGGGGATACTATTACATGACTGTGTTGGTCAGTTTTGGGTCGCTGTGGCCAAAATACTTGACAAGAACAATTTAGAGGAGAAAAAGTTTGTTTGAGTTTCGTGGTTTCAGAGGTTCAGTCCGTGGTCAGTGGACGTCATTGCTCTGAGCCTGAGGTAAGGCAGGCAGAAGGGCTTGGCAGAGGAAAACTCAGCTCATGGCAGCCAGGAAGCAGCGAAAGCCAGAGAGAAGAAGGAGTCAGGGTCAGATATAGTCCAAGGCCACACAGCCAGTGACCTACCTACTCCAGCCATGCCCTGACAGCCTAGTAGTTCATTCAATTACTAATCCATCAAAAGGATTAATCCACTCCTGAGTTTATAGCTCTCAGAATCTGAGTTTTTCACCTGTAACATTGCTACACTGCCTAACATGTGAGTTCTTTGGGGGACATTTTTAGATCTGAGCCGTAACAATTACCCTGACTACAGAGCAGCACATCATCTCTTCCTTAGAAACTCAAATCCCTGTAGTAATTGCTCGGGAAGATGTTAAGTCATATCTCCCTAAACTAACACGAAAGAGTTTCTTTTAATATCTCAATGTTTCCACATCTGGTAAGACACTCAATAATGTAGAGTTGACCCGGCTTTCGTCACTCTTCCCCAAAGGTCCCTTTGGAAAAATTTCGATCTCCTTCTCTTTTCCTCTCATGTTGGCCCCTGTACTGTTTATCACATCTCCTGGTGCCCATACTTACACATGCAAATCAAAAGGGACCAGCCAAGGCAAGTTGACTCTGCACCCATAGGGTTTTGAGTGAAGCCTTGTGAAGGGATGAAGGAAGCCCTGGATGTAGACAATTCTCAAGAGTGAACTCACTAGTCATCCATTCCCTGGGGTTCTGGAACCACTCAGTTAACAGAGCTGGTGCATAGGAAATATGTTTGAGAAGAAAGATCAATCTGCTGCCACATTATTTTTGGAGCTATTTCCTTAGCATGGCTGGTCTCAGCCATGGCTTCTTAACCTGAGGTCTACCGGTGACCAAGAGTATGTACATGAACTTGAGTGGGAAAACATATATCCTTATTTCCACTAACTTCAACCTGCGATTTAGCATTTTCCTTCAATCATGACATATAGTAATATTGGCAGTGACTGTGTCTTGTTGCCAATGGAAATCACAGGTATTTTCATGTCATATTAGAATTCTGCAGATATTTCAAAATATTGATTACATTCATCCATCACACTTTGAAATTATACTAGTTATTAGCCCACCATAGACCATGATATTTAATGCATAAGTAAGGAGTACATCTATTCCTATATCACAAACATGCTTTTTATTATTTTGATGACTGTATATCAATGTAATTGGTTTCTTTTACAATCCTATGTTTCTTATTTTATATATTTAAAAACTTATTCTGAAAAGGGTCCATGGATTTCACCAGATTGCCAAAGGCATCCATTTTCTCAAAAAGGTAAGAAGCTCTAAAAAATATATTTTGCTGTATAGAAGGGCTTGCTGTGTGCTCAGAGTCTCTGGAGTTCATGTTATTTGTACCCAATTGGTACTCTGACTTGGTTGGCCTCTAATAGTTGGTTTTTTGAACTTGGGTTAGTGTCCCTTGGAACTCCTTTTTCAATGCAAATGGAAAAATGAAATACAATTTTCTACTCGGCATCAACAGGCATATATATGTGTGTGTGTGTATGTGCGTGTGTGTGTGTGTGTGTGTGTGTGTGTGTGTGTATAAAATCTGTTTGTTCTGAAAGAGAAGCATACTAATTCTTGGGTCTTCTCTTTTCAGAGATTTGACTCTCAGCTCCCCCAAAGCATGAATAAAAATACCTTGAATCACAAATCATTTAATAAGAGTCAAAACTAGACAAAAGGCATATAATGTGCACAATTCCAGCTTCTACTTGGGTCTGCTGACAGCGGCAGCATTCACTGAACATTTACTACATGACCAGCACACAGGCATGAAGAGCTCTGCATCTGTTAATCCTCACACTGTTAGGATGCAATAGGTACTTTCAAGAAAGGGTTTTGTGTCTCAGAAGAGGAAAATGAAGCTTCTAGTCATTAAGGAACTTTCTCAGGTCCCTCAGCTAGTAAGTGTCAGGGATAGGATTTAAAAGGGAACTACCTGGCCGTCTGGCTTCAGATTCTGAACTCTTAGAGAAAATGGGCTTCTGTTAGAACAGTTTGGGAGCAAGATTCATGGACCCTAGCCAGACCCTGGCAAAGCTAAAACAGGTGCCTGCAGAAGGCCAGGTCTGCTTTCCACGTAGTCAACAAAGGCGCTGACAACATGCCACCCTGAGATGACATTCTCTGTCTCCATGCAAGGCAGAGAGGTGTGCTTTGCCAAATTCAGAACCCTGGAAAGAAGTGACACTGTGCAGGAGGTTGTGTGGCAGAAGCTGGTCCTCCATCAGGGGGTTACAGAGGCTTTCTTCTGCCCAGGGCCTGGATGAGATCACCCAGCACCCCTCCCTTTTATGCATGGAAAATGTACTACTGGATAGTTCTTTCATGGGGTGATTAGGAGTGCTTAGATGTTTCCCCCGTTTATTCAAGTAGTCTGAGCTGAGCAAACTTTTAAAATAATTTTTAGAAACCCATTATCAATATGTATAAAGACCCCAAAGACATCCTGAACACCCAGGAGGGTTCTGGATCCTGGATACATCTCATCACTATGTTACTGGTTGTCTCATGACTTATAATTATTAGAAATCGATTTTGTGGAGAATTTCTGCCCAACAACTTTATAATGTGATAGTAGAAGATATACTCCCATCCATTTCGCTAGCATGGAATTCAGCTCACAAAGCCAATTCCTTTCACCTGGAGTTATAAACTGTTCCACATGGACCCATAAATGCACATTAAGAAAGCCAGGGAGTCTTGCTTGCAAACACTTCCCAGGAGGCTACATTTGACCCATCAGGAGCTCCAGGGAGGATAGGTTGTCACCTGCACACACGAAGAACTCACTCAGGTCAATTAAGTGGTGCCAATGAAGCCACAAGTGACCTTTCCCTTTGACTAGCTTCTCGAAGAGAAGCATAGCTTTCACCATAACATTTGTACCACTTTTTTTTTTTGGGGGGGGGTCGGTGCTGGGGAATCGAACCCAGGAACTTGGGTTTGCAAGGCAAGCACTCTACCAACTGAGCTATATCCCCAGCCCTGCATTTCTATCACTTTCTCTGACCCTTTCAGCTTGGAGGAATCAGTCTACCTCTTCAACTCAGTACTCACAGCCATCTCCCACTATGCATGTTTATGTACACTCAGAGAATTTCTGTGGACTACTTGAAGCATCAAGCACATGAGCTCATTTAATTCTTGCACCAAGTCTATATCCCTTTTTATTATCCTCATAATATCTCTCTTATTATTATTCTCATTTCAGAAATGATGGCACTGTGATATCAAGGCATTGTGTAACTTGCTCAAGGTCATATCACTTCTAAGTGGCAGAATCAGGGTCTGAACTCAGCCACAGACTTGTGTGGAATCAACCACCACGCACTATGACTCTTGTTCAAATGCTTACTATTGCCCAATTTTTTTCCTTTAGTCATTGTGAGCATGCCTTGGAATGTTTATTCTCCTTGTAATATTTTCACATATGGACTATCCCTAAGTGGACTTAAGTTGCTTGAGGACTTAAGTTGGCTCCACCATTTGGGGGAGCTGTCAGACCTTGGGAAGCCCCCTCCCCTTCTCAGCCTCTGTTTGCACATCTGGGAAGTGGCAATGACAGTATTTACTGGCCATGCTCACAGGGGTTGTTGTAAGAGTTAAATGAAGTGGTGCTTGTGAAGATCATGCCACCCACAGCACTCAGCATGGTGGCACGTGGTGGCAGACGCTGGTGCAGTCAACAGATATTTATACTCAAGAGTCTGGGGATATACAGCAGACAATAAGAGACACAGCTCCTGACTTCATGAACTTTATATTTTATTGGGGGAAAGAGAAAAAATGAACGTCCAACAAACATTAAAGATGTCAGGCTGAAGTAAACAAAGCAGTAAGAAGACAGAGAGTGATGGAAATGCTATTGATGAAGGTGGTCTGGAAAGGCCCACTGATACTGCCACAATGTGAGCAGAGACCTGAAAGAAGCAAGCCCTGCTGACATGGAAGAAGAGCCCTCATGACAGAGGAGAAGGGAAATGCAAAGGCCCTGAGGTATGAGCGGCTTTGCTGGGCTTGAGGATGAGCAACAGAAGTACAACTCATAATTTATAAAATTATAAAGTCACTCTGAAATGCAAAGAAAAGAAAAGAAAAAAAAAAGGAAAAAATTCACCACCATGACTGTCACCACCAAATTCTTTACTTTAAAATTTTAAGTGTAATTATAACAATAAAGAAGCTAAAGTGAATCATCACCAATGTTACCTGGATGACTTGACTGACGTGATATCAAGCATGCAGATAAAAAAGAAAACTAGTCTATTTTCTCCTCATGATACCAAGCACAAAACTATTCAGTAACATCTGATGGATGTTTTTTTTTTTTTTCCTATCTCAGTATCTAGAGTCTTATGGATAAGGAAGGTTTTTCTGGCAGGTGAAATGAAGGTATGAAATGAAGGTATGAAATGAAGGTTCAAGGCCATTAAATAAGAAGAATCATTCGGTCTGTCCTACAGAAAAAGGACCCCATTTGGCACAGATCAACCAACAGTTCCAACTCTTTTTGTGGTTCAGAGTTCTTTTCAAGACAGAAAGAGGCCCAGTACTCATAAAACTATTTTTTTGAGGTAGGCACTATCCACATTTTCCAGGAAGGAAACCAATGAGTCTAAGATTTCCATAGTCAAGACTCCCCAGTCCTGATCTGAGTCCCCGTCAGCCAAGCTGCCAGATGGATCCACTCTTCCTCCAACTGCTGCTGGGTCTGCCTGTGGCAGGACATTAATCTCATGTGGTGATCTCAAGGAGAAACCCAAAAATATCAACTCTAGGAATAGTGTCTGTTGAGTATAAGAGTACCCCAAATTCTAGATAGCAGAACCACTCCAGCCTATAAAGAGGCTTCCAGAACGTAGGGAGTGTGTGTAGGCTTCAGGAACACAGTCACCTCCCCCAAACCCTTCACGAATCTGCCTGATGTGGCACCTTCTGACTCAAACCTCAGTTCCCACCTGAAGGAAGGGGGGCAAAACTGTACTATTCTCTCCAGATGACTAATCCACATTTCACAATTTCCAATATGCTTTTTAAAATAAAAAAATTATATTATGGCTCTTTATCCTCTAGTATGAATTTTCTTCTACATCTAAGTAACACTTGGCTGAGGATAGGGAATTTGGGGTTCAACTGGAGAGGTAAGAGCAGGATCTCCACAGGAAAGCAATCCAAATCTTTCTGCATTGTCATCAATGCCATTGTCACGAGATAATAGATATCCAGTGTTGGAGTTGTCATTTAATGCCCTCGATGACTCCATTTTATAGATGAGGAAGTTGAGGCCTAACCAACTTTTCTTTCTTTCTTTTTTCTTTTTTGTACTGGGGATTGAACCCAGGTGCACTCAATCAGTGCTTTTTATCTTTTATTTTGAGTCAAGTCTCACTAAGTTGCTTAGGGCCTTGCAAAGTTGCTGAGGCTGGCTTTGAACTTGCGATCCTCCTGCCTCAGCCTCCTGAGCTGCTGGGATTACAGGAGAGCATCACCATGCCTAGCCTAACAAACTTTTTAACTGCTCATTCAGAAAAGGAGTAAAGTAATGTGAAAATTGCTATAAAGCAGGTGTTCCTATTTCAGAAGTAAAGGCAGGTCACAAACACCTACTTCGTACAAGCCATGATTTTACATTTGGAGTTGTGAAGTCTGCTGTCCCCGAAAGACTGTAAGCTCTTTCCTCAACAGAGAAGTAGTTGGCCTTCCTAAACCATCAATGAAGATGAACTAGCCTGGACCCAGGTCAATTCCTAAAATCCACAGGGATAAGGTTACAAAATAGCTTACAGGGCCACTCCTTGGCTTAAAACTGTATTTACACAGATTTGGCTTCACAGGAGTAGGATAAGGGGGCTTATTCTTATTCTAAGTGAATGTACATTTGAGATCTCAGGACAGAATAGACACCAGTTCCCCAGTCAAGGAATACACCAGGTAGTACCTCTCAAACTTTAGTGCGCTTCAATTTAACTAGGGAGTTTATCATCACTGCTATTCTGGGGGCCACCTCCAGAAAATCTGACACTGAAGGTTGTAGTTGGAATTCTGGTATGGCATCTTTGAAATGTACCCTGGAGATTCTGATAGACCCACTCAGGGAAGGAAAGCCCTGGGTCCATAGTAGTGAGAAGGGTCTGTGTCTATGTTCAGGGGAAGCCATTTTCAACCAGTGTCAGGGTTCAAATGATGGCTTGAGGTCAAGTACAATATCTCTTGATTAAACAAACTTACTTAAAAGTTAGGATTTTCTTTTTCTTACTGAGCATTTGTTCTATGCAACTTTGAGTTGTTAAAAATATAAACCTCCCCGCACGATGATATTATTCTGAAACTGGGTTGAAACAACTATGGATCAAAATCATTTTTTTTAAAAAAAGTATGTCTGTTTATAACATGCACAGACATTTTTTCTTGTCATTCTTCCATATATATATCTATTTATATAGATATATATCTATTTATATAGATACATATACATATATATAAAGCCACTATCCACTATTTACCTAGCATTTACATTGCATGAGGTATTATAGTTAACTAGAGATGATTTAAATTAGGTTCTATGCAAGTATCAAGGGACTTGAGCGTTTGTGGAGTTTGGAATTGCAGCAGGTCCTGGAACCAGTCTTGAATGCTGGGGGATGACTATAATTGTACTGTATATATTATCGTATACACACACATATATATTATGTATTCTAATACATGTGTATGTATTTATTATATCATATGGGTATTATATATACACATATATATTATAATATTCAAATGTGTATGGTAAATACCACTGTAATAAAATATTAAACACTAGTGACATCCTGATCCTCAGAGAACTCAGACTCGTTATGCTTTGTTACCCCACCCAGGACCCCAAATAAACTCAGAGTACAAGTACAGTGAGCAGGACCCAGTGTTCTTGAGAATCCTACCATCTTCACGATGCGCTCAAGTCCACACTTCAACAGAGCCTGGGGTTCTCCGTGACCACCCCAACCTGCAGGGTTGCCATGTCACTCCTTTGCAGCTCATTACACATGTCCCAAGGCTCCTGAAGGGGCTCCTCTTGCCAGCACATTTGTGCAACTCAGGAAGCACGGAAATAGCTTGTGTCGGTGCTTTCACGAAACCTTTTCTTTCTGGACTTAAAGGAGAGGTGAAGTCTGAATTGCCCTGAGGGATCTGACCAGAGTCGGCCTAGGAAACCTGACTTCTCCATGGTTTACAGGGTCAACCAGGTATCGCCTCCATCATCTGTCCCTGAGTCTAACCAAAGCAAGGCAGGTATGATGAGCTCCTCCTACAATGGATGGAGAGCCAGATGCCTCTGTGATGGGGAGTGTCCGCAGAGGTGCTGGGCTGCAGTTCTGGTGGGAGTGGAGGTGACATTTAGTTCCTCTCTGGTCCAGTGAGATCACATCTACAGAACACTTATAAAACCGCCCAGATGTTATAGAAGGAAAAGAAAAGACCAAGAACAAAGGCAGGATCAAGGCACACCAGATCCACTCCCAACTGGTCTAGATCAGTGGTTCCCACACCTAGCTCAGCTCCGAATGCCTGAGGAGCTTGTTAAAATAGATTCCTAATCCCCAGGCCCCCACCCCACTCCACCTCCCTTTCAGCAGAATCAGAGTTTCCAGGATCAACAATACAAGTTTGAAACAAATGTTTTGGAAACGGATACACTGCTGTCCTAGGAAGTCAGTTTCAACAATGTGGTCTTTGAAAAACCAGGCTGAAGTATGAAATTGTCCAAAGTGGCCCAGAGAGGTCTGAATATTTTATGGGCTTTTCTGGCTCTTTAACCTATTATCTAGCAATTTTAGGGTCATCTTTAAAATCTTGGTTCATTTGAAGATATAGATCCATTCATTTCTGTTTTTGTTTTTCTTTTATGTGAAGTAGAGTCAGTAACACAAATTTTATTCCAAAGAAAAATCCTGTGGAACAGAAAAAAACCACCACGCTCTCCATAAGTGTTTTTTGGGAGTGGTCCTTGCTGCCCTGTTTAGGATTGGGTGCAGATCTGCTAACAGTGCCTCATGGAGGCACAGCACAGCATCTCCACTGGTAACTTTCCTAAGTATTAATCTAAAAAAATTTCTGATGAACAACAAATACTAAATACATATATCACACAATTCATAATGCTAACCACTTAGAAATCACAATTCAGTGACATTTCTGTTCACTCACAATATTATAAAACCATCATCTCTCTTTAAGTCTCAAACTTAAAGAGAAACTCATCAAATTGTCCCTCCATCTCCTGCTTCCAGCTCCTACCAACCACTAACCTGCCTGCTCTCTCTAGGGATTTGATTACTTTGGATATTATCTATAAATTGAATCATACAATATTTGGCTTTCTGTGTCTAGTTTAGCAATCCCACTCAGAATATACCCCAAAGAATTATAAACAGGGGCTCATGCAAAAACTTGTCCATGAATTTTCAAAGCAGCATTGTTGGCCATAACCAAAAGCGGAAAAAAATCCAGTGTCTATCAACTGATAGATTGAAAACAAAATGTGGCATATACATAGCATGGAAATTTATTGATCTATTAGAAAACCAAGCTCAGGTTTATGCTATCACATGGATGGACATTGAAAAAAGTGCTAAATAAAAGAAATCAGTCACAAAAGTCCACATTGTATGATTTCACTCATAGGATTTTTAACGATTATGGTCCCATAATCCAAGATGTTATTCCAGTGCAACAGTTTTCCAGAACAACCAACAATTTTAGATTGTGTTGCAAGCCATCCTGGTATTTCCATCAGTATTAAAAAACTTGGATCTTTTACAACTCAGTCGTACAGGGTGGGGGACTGATGGGGGGTTAGAACTTAAAATCAAATCACAGTTTGGTGGTTAATATGTGGTTAAACTGAAGGTAACTTTTCCTGGGTTCAAGATGACTAACACTAGCCTAAATCAGGGAGAAAGGGGAAGAATCATACCACAAATCACTATAATCCTGCAATATTTTTTTCCTTAGGCAAGAGGTCATATTTTTATTTTGGACTGCACTACCATAGCTAACAGGACACTTAGTTGTTCTGTTGTGCAAATATTTGGAAGCTAACTGTACCAAATTTGGTTTCATACAAAGAGACAAATGAAAACTCCGTTTAACCTTCCTCCACACATCTTTCTGTGATTAGGGAATTGGCAGTTTTTCAAAATTCCCATCTTATGATGCTAATAAGTAACAACATATAGACATCAGTGTCTCCACAGATCTCAGTTTTTCATTTTTCTCCATAAGTCTCATTCTGGAGCCATCTTGGTGGCTCCATTCTAATAACTGGGTTTAGCCAAGGAGCATTGGTCTCCTGGGAAAGGGGTTCTTAACTTACCGCATCCATCAGGCCCTTCACTGTGGGAGATTTCAGCATCAAAGCATCAAACACGTCATCTGTCTCCTTCCTCACATACAAGAGCACTGGAAGAGAAGGGACAAGAGCTGTGTGATTGAAGGGGGCCCTGCTTCCTGTCATACAGGCATCTCAGGCAGATATCACCTGATGAGCTTGGACCCCAGACCAGATGATATGTAAGGGACACTGCGACATCTACACAGATGCCCTGTGGCTAGGAACTTCTAAGGAGTGAATCATTGACATAAATGGACACCCTGGTAATACCTACCATGCTGTCAGTTTCTCTGACACATATATTCACACTTGAATTTCTCAAGATGCATATGTGATCTTTTTATGACATCTTTCCTGCAATGTTTTTTCTTCTAACTGCTGACTTGTTCGTTCAACAAATATTACTGAACAACCCCCAGGACCACTAGGCCCTGTGCACTAGGAGTTGAAGTTATAGCAAAAGCTGAGTCCTAGTCCCTGCCCTTAGGGAGTTCAGTGTCCATTTGGAGAGGCAGAGAAGTAAGCTAGACAGAGTCTAGGGTGCTTTACAGCCAGAACTTGCCAGGGTGAGGGTGGGGCCAAGCTCAGAGAGGTTGACCTTGAAGGAGAGATCTGAGTCAGAAAGATTGTGGGGGCTTCAGTGCTGGCAAGTGATGTAGGGGGGAGGGAGTGGGGACTGAGGATTCCAGGCAGATGACCAACACATGCACAGGTCCTGGAGGGTGGTGGGGAACCATCAGCGGAGGGAGGCGCTCAGGATGTGAAGCAGCATGGATCTGGGTTTGAGCAGATCCCATGCCCACTTTGACGAACTCAGAGGTAAATGCATGTGTCAAAGCATCTTACAGCCTGGTAGGTGTTACCAGGGTATCCGTTATGTCATTGAATCACTTGTTAGAAGTTCCTAGCTACAGGACATGTTTGTAGATGTCTCAGTCACACTTGCACATCATCTGGGCCAGGAGTCCAAGCTATGGGTCTGGTCACATAACCTAGCTTTTCTCTATAAGAGGAATGCATATGGTTGCCACGAGGGGGTTCATGAAATAAGGTCCACGTGGCACGCTTTAGTGCAGCACTGGTACAGGGCCAACACTTAGTCCTCAACCCAGAAAAGCTATTAGGAAGCAACTGTGGTTCTAGTTCTCTCACTGAAGTAGAATGCAGCTTTTCTCCTCCTTTCTCTTTAAAATAAGAGAATAAGGGATGGTAGGGACCCCAGGTATTCTTAAGATGTGCACATGGAGCTCAGAGAGGGTAATCTACTCCCCGGGGTCCTATGGGGCACATGACAGCTGCTGGCTGCTGTTTCTCTGGCTTGTCCTTGTCCTCTCTATTCCTTTCCTAATAGCAATTGTGCTGGAGCTCTGTTCCCAGAAAGAACTGGCAACTGCCACTCAGATGCAACCGTGCATCTGCAGCCCTTTGGGTCTCCCTCCTTCTGATGTGACTTCTGATTCTTCAGAGGGAAGAAGGAGGGTCAAGGCCAAAGCTCCAGGCACCTGGCCACTGTAGGAAAAATATACCTAGGTCATAAAGCCCCACTGAGCCTAGGTCCCAACTACAATTGAATACCAACTGAGCTACAGTCGCCATCTGCCACAAGAAGAAAGTTGGAGGTAGAAAGTGAAATCAGCTCTAATCCAAACTCCCACTTCTCCTCCCCCACCTCCCCATTCCCAAGGACTTCATTAAAGCTGCTGCTTTCCAAAGTCCAATTCAACATGGATGCATAGGGGCTGGGTCTCAATTGCCTTTTTTGCAGCAGAGAATGCTCAGTAGTTATGACAAAGGAAGGGAGGGAGTGAGGGAGGGAGGAAGAAGGGAGGGAGGAAGGAGGGAGCTTAAGAATTGCAGAATTTCTTCTCTTTATCAAATATAAAGTATCCATTAAATAGAGTGAACATGTCTCTATAAAGATTTCCAAAATTAGTCCTTTGGAAGGAATATTTCATAGCTTCCATTTCAGCTAAGACGATCCAGTGATCTACTGGTTATTATGAGAGGAATCCATGTTAGCAGTATACAGAAAAATAATTAAAACATATATATATCAATAAGAAAAATTAAAAGGGGAGGGGAAATGTGGGTGACTGTTACAGATAAAATTTCTGTTCTTCCCAAAGCTCTCAACTGGGGAGGAAAAAAAAAAAGGAATTTCCAGCAGGCTGACCTTCAGGAAACCCCAAACCACAGTCTATTAAAAAGAGTACTGCTGCCACTGTATTTACAAATTGCTTCTTTTCAAATTATTATCTTTAATATAAGATGGCTGCCAAGCTTGTTTCAGGAGTGACTGGACCGTGCTCAAGGTGTTCTAGAGCCATAGGAGGAACAGCAGGGGCGCAGGGTGGTTCCTCCCTGCTCCTGCTGGGCTGGTTGGCAGCCACACCTGGGCCTGCTGGGATCACAGCACACCCTGACGGTTTGCCCGGGGAGTCAGCTTTCATTAGCTCCTGGCTGTGGCAGAGCGGTAATGGCAATAATCGCTCTGCCAAGGGCAGCAGAGCCTCCCAGATGTCGTACAGCTGAAGGCAGAGAGCCACAGGGGGCAGCCCCCTAGTGACTCCAACCAGACCCCCTGACAAAGCCAAAACAACCAATAATAACAGCTTTAGTGATAATTGCGATCAATCCCTCTCTTGGGGAACTTCTGACAGACAAATAAACAATAGAAACCATCAGTGACCCCGATTCCCTGAGCCTGTCAAACTTCAGCTCAGAGCAGAAGCTCCAAGTCAGGGACTCAGGAACTCTACTGTCCTCTTTGCCGGTGGGATACGGCGCCCTCATGTGTCTCTATGTTTCAAAGTTACATCTTTCCTTTTAATGGCAACTCCAGGCAATTTCTAGTGGAAATTTTTGTGTGGGATTCACAATATCTGAAAAATAGTGTTTAGCCACCAAGTCCTAACTATGGAAGTAAGTTATGATGACGTAAGCCTGCAGATTCTTGATTTCCAGGGAACTCTGCCCTAATTCTAAAATGTAGGGTAGAAAAGACATCCAGGAACGGAGTTCGAAATATACTTGAATACTGAATATACTTGAATACTCGAATACTGTGAAGTCAGAAAATCTTTTAAAGGCTTAACTGTTGCACATAGTTTCTTTCCATTCTGCAATTCTAATTACTCATCCACAATTATGATACTACAACTTAGGTAGATACACGCCTAATAATCAGAGTAGTATTTATAATAGTAAACACAGTGCTTGCCACAGGCCAAGAACCTGAACAGAGCATCCTACGTGCATTAACCCATCCGTCCTCACAACAACTCTCTGGGTAGCTACTTTCATACAGATGAGGACTCTGGGGAACAAGAGAGTGAAGGACCTGTGCAAGGTCGTACGACTCCAAGAGGCTGAGGCAGGCTCCCGAGGAGTGCTCTTGACCATCACTCAAACTCCATTACAACAAATAGGAAAAAATAAATAAAATTTCTCAATAGCAAAACAAGGCTGAGTTCATGTTTAACATGGGGCAGTATAAGTTTAAAGTCTCTGGAAGCCCTCAGCATTGGCTGCAGCAGGACAGAGGGGAGGTGGCTTTCCCACACCCTGCCCTCTCACCCTGAGGGAGGACAACATTGTACAGCAACGTTGGGCAAGACGTTGATTCTCAGGCTTGTTTCTTTCCTTGTTGGTGAAGTGAAATAAGACCCTTGACCACGAGAAAATGAGTAAGTTGTGACATCATGGAAAACAGAGGTCCCTTTATTTGTGTGAGATTAATCATTGTTTGCATTCATTATGAACGGTCCTTGGGTTCTGCTTCTTTCGGTTGTTGGTTTTTTTTTTTTTTTTCAGGGCTAGGAGTGGAACCCAGAGACTCACACATGATGCTAGGCAAGCCCTCTGCTACTGAGTCACACCCCTGGCCCAGTCACTGCTTCTCATGAGGTGTTTTTGTCATATACACAGCAAGGGTTTCTTTGTAACCTGGTATCTCGCTGGTGCATGAGTCAGTACCTTCGTTCTCCCAAGACAAAGGAAAGAACCAGTGCCCAGAAAGAACGAGCCTTACTTAAGATGTATAAAAGGGCACAGTTTAATGCAAAGGAGAAGACTGTGAGCTTCCTGTGTAAATAAAAACTCAGGAGGGCTGGCCCTGACTCCCAAGCCAGGGCCTGCAAGCTCTTCTTGGTGAAACGCCCCACCCCTCGCGCTGGGAGGGCTGGTCAGGGGAGCCATGCCAGTGGCAGGCTCCAAATGGAGAGATACCTCGCTTTATCCCTTCTTCTTTCATCTGCTTAGAAGGTGCTGGACCAAACTCCTCTTCCATGGGCCTGAACATCCGTTTAACAAGGACGCTGCTGAGGAAAAAATGAGCAGAAATGGTTAAGGGCAGCAGACAAGGTGTGGAAGCACAAGGTCATGTATGTGGCGGTCCCTCTCCTTTCCCCCTGTTCATACTGCCCCTGGTTCTCCACAGCTGGATCCACTTACCAGCCTCCTTCCTGCCCTTACAGGTCCCAACTCATCCCTGTTGGAGGCAGAAAATGCACTCTGCCATCTTCCAGGCATAGACTGAAGACCTGCTCTACATTGCTGGTTATGAAGCGGGAGAGTTCTGGATTTTGCCCACTCTAGACTTCTCCTGCCTTCCTCTTTCTGGAGAAGAGCAGGGCTGGGGGGAAGCAGGGGTTAACGGCGTGGTTCCCAGGTCAGCCCTCTTGCATCCAGCTGTGGCCTGCTCTTCTGCCCCATCTGGCCAACCCCCTTCCCTGTTTTTTTTCTTTTTGAGACAGGATTTCTCTGTGTTGCCCAAGCTGGTCTCTAACTTGTGATTCTCCTGCCTCGGCTTCTTGAGTAGCTGGGGTTACAGTGTGCGCCACCACAGCAGGTTTGCCAGCCGCTTAGGGCACAGCAGGGACCTGCTTGACTGTGACTTGGTTGTAACACTGTCCCAATGCCCGCTGTGATCCCTCTCCCCGGGTCAGAGTAGGTGAGGCTGCACTGGTGGGGGTTCCTCTCAGACCCAGCAGCCTTGTCCTTTCCTCCTCCTCAAGGGAGGTGCCAGTCCCCATCCCTGGAAGCCACAGAGCTGAGGCCCCAAATGACCTCTGTTGGATCAGTTCCGGTGTTCCTGTATTTCCTCCCAAAGTCCCCGTCCATTCCAGGCACTCTAAGGAAGGGAAGGACTGCGAGCAACAGAAATTAGAAGTCACAGATGGCATGACAATGCTCCTAGGTGGAATCTTACCATTCTTTAAGTTTTCAAGGGAGAAGACTGCGGGGTTTTAGAAATTTGAATTCTCTCTGGGATTTCTGGGCCCATGAAGCAATGCCAGACAGACAGTTCAGCGGAATTGTTAAGACAGGAGCTCTGGGGCCAGACTACCTTGGTTTAAAACCCTACTTTATAATTTACTAGAATGGGATCCTGGACAAGTTTCTCAACTTCCCTGGGCCTCAGTCTCCTTGACTTTAAAAGGAGGCTGTTGACATAGAAATGACAATATTTAAGGAGATGGAAATGCTAATGACCCTGAGTTGATCGTTAAAGATGGTAAACATGCATCAAATTATCAAACCATACCCCATGAGTAAGTACAAATATTATATGTCAATTGAAAAATAAGTGTCAGAAATTAATTAATCAATTAAATTTTAAAAGGATGCTGTTGAGAGAATGGAGTGAACTCACTTTGGAAGCACACTCATAAGAGATTCCCTGATCCCCTGTAAGTACCACTGAAGTGTTAGAGGAACATGGTGATTACAAGTTGAACACATTGCACAAGAGAGATATGGAGAAGACTAAATAAAGCAGACAATTTGAAAGAGGTTGGAATTTCCACTCACCCTCCCAGCAAACAGTCCAAACCATCACTTGGGTCCACTTTAAGGACTGGTGTTGGTAACACTCCTTGCACAGGAGGCTGACATGGCACAATCCCAAGTATCCAGTTAATGCAAGACCCTACAACTCCCTGCTGGCATTATTGTCACCAGGAAGTCATTTGTCAATTCTCAAGTCAAGTTAATGGTAGGATCCAGAAGTAGAAAGATCACACGGTACAGAACTGGAAACAGTCCAAAAAGTATTTCTATGAATTCTAATAGCTTAAGTCAAGGAGGCTTTCATTTATCTTCTCATATTCTAGCTGGTCCAAAGGGTGTATCAAACAAACTCCTATTAAGACTTGAGATTTTATAGTTTCATCTCCTCCATCACTTAAGTCTCAGGAACATTCTGAGTCGACCAGGACAAGGACCAGTTTCATCCCACCTCAGTGACGACAGATGTCTCAGTGGGTTAAGGGTCCTAAGCGGGATGATGGGGGCAGTAAGTGAACCAGGCTGACCTCTGAGGGAACAGCCTCACCATAAGGTTGCCTAATAAATCCCAGATGATGAGGAAGGGTATTAGAAATATCACTGAGGCTGTCTTCTTTTATTTTATTCCCTAGTATGTCAGATAATGAAAAGAGAGGAAAAATCTAAACCTCACGTCCCAGCTGAAAGTGTTAGTAAGCTTGTAGGACTGTTCCCTCTGCCTTCCCCTCACCGCTGTGTCCTAAAAGCAGGTCATGTTACTCTGTCATGTCTTGGAACTAGAGTGACCATGGCCTCAAGACTGAAAGATTTAAAATCCATTCACACAGCAGTCAGTGGCCATTAGGTTAATAATGGGAAAATGGTCTGAAATACCACCAGACGCGGTTTCACGCTGTGTGAAGGTTCCTGGGCTAATGTGCGCTCTCTCTCTCTCTCTCTCTCTCTCTCTCTCTCTCTCTCTCTCTCTTTCACCAAGCAAAATGCATTTATATTTTTCCAGTTCTGTTGCCTCGATAGCACCCTATTCTGAGCCGTGACTGACTTTGCCATTAAAATAGCGTCTTGGATAAACCACATTTCTCTTGGGAGTTCAAACATGCTCTTCCACACTTTCAAATCTATAAACCCATTAGGGGTCAATAAGTGTCATGTGCTCTGAATTCTACTTTTTCAATTGTTTTCAAAGCAAGGCCAGAAGGGAAGAGCAGGTATGACTGGCCTGTTTGCCAGATGAAAAAAGCACACATTTCAGGTCTCCTGGTGAGCAGGGCAATTATGACGAACTATACCACAGAAGGCCTGGAGGACTAGGAAAAGGTGCTTTCTCTGACAGCAATCTCCATCCACTGGTGCTACAAGCTGGTCAACATGTAGAGTGACCCAGGGCCAGCAGCACATTCAGCCACTGGCTTATAGGCTCCATCTCAGGGAAAGCAAGTCCCTGAGGTACAAACAGAGGAGTATTAAATTTCATCAGAAAATATTGGGAAGGTGTCAGACCTGAAGCAAAGAGTCTCTGGTCACACCCAGGAGAGATAATGCTGCGTCCTCCCTGCCAGGTTGAACTGCCCTAGGCGTCAGGTGCCCAGTGAGGAGATGTCAAATGAAAGTGCAAAACAGGGTGGTAGGCACCATGGGGACATCGTTTGTTCATTTCATCACTCTGCTTATGGCCCATAGATGCTAGTTACTGTGAATGCCCTGAATAAATGGAGTCCCCTCTCCATGTCATCTTATATTCAAACCCTCACAGAGTCTTTTACGTTATAGAGTATAATCTTGATTAATTTGTTTTCAACAGTTTACTCTTTGAGGAAGTCATCCCAAAATGACATTAATCGATGTTAATTTGGGGTACTTATAGAATCCACTTGACAAAATCAGTAAAAAAATAAAAAAGAAGAAGGAAGCAAGGAAGGAAGGAAGGAAGGAAGAAAACATGTGGGGTTTATGAACTACTATGGCAAGAATGAACTCAAAAATGTAAGTTACAAATTATTAGGTCAGTAAACTCCAGAAGGATCATTTTAAAAAGCAGCACAGATTTTTTTTCCTCACTAAAATGTTATAGGTTGAGGCAAGCCAGTGTTCCAGCCAAGAATAACTTGAAAAACTGTCTAAATAAAAAAAAAAATCTTACTAAAGTTATCGGAGAGCTGCCCAAACTTGAGCAGAGAGCTCAGAGAAGATAGACACAGAGAGGTGAACTCAGAAGATAGCTGATTCCTTCTTAGAGCATCTGTTGATTCTAGGTTTGGATAAAGAGCATGGCACTCATTTCCACTATTACTTAAGGGCAAAGAAACTCGCACAGCTTTTGACAATTTTGCAGTGTTAGATACACAGAAGTTTGGACTTGAGACTGAAAGTTACCCAAGACTTATATTCAAATTTCTAGAGAGCAAGGAGGCACAAAAACTTGAACCAGATATTCTGCCATCTTCTTATTGAGGTGTGTGCCATGCTAAGTTACACAAGACAATGGACTAAGAAGTTAAGCAGAAAGGCCTTGAAAAGCATAGAGGAGGAAGAACTTGGCCCAAAAACCACCCTTGATGGAAGCTGTGCACATGTCACTAAGGACAGTACCTGCTCAGGGCCAGGTGAATGTATATGGAAGCCTCAAATCTGGTTCCTGCTGCCCCATAAACTCATCAGAACTTTTTACCACTTGGGTTCCACACTTCAAGGGATGAACCAAGGTTGTGCTTTTGGGCAGGCCAAAAAGATACCCCAATGAGGGCCTGCCTCTTGAGGCTTCCTTTGCAGGCACATGTCAAGAATTGAGAGCGGTAGACAATAAGGCACAATAGTTAAAAGCACGTCATGGGACGTGCAGGTAGATATTCATTCAATTCCTGCCTTCTATCACTTCCTGGCCAGGTGACAATTAGCAAGTTTTCTAATCCACTGAAGCCTCAATTTCCTCATAATCAAATGGAGATAATAGGAAATCTTGAAGAACTGAATGATATACTGCACATAAGGCACCTAGTTCTGTGCCTAGTCGAGGTATCCAATGAACGTTAATATGACTTTTATAGATAACAATAGCCAACTACCTCTATATTAACACTGAGGCTCCAATGCTGCCCATATAACTCAAACAAATGTGTAAGAGTATGAGACTTGGGTCTCAGGACTCATAATTGTGTAAGGGTAATTCTTTTTGAAAAAACTTTTATTTATTTCTTCTTTAACTTTTTTTTACAGTGATAAATTTTTAAAAAATTTTCTTTTCATACATGTATATAGGGTAATAATGTCTGTCTCAATCTACTGCCCTTCCCATCCCTACCCGCCCACCCCTCCCCTCACTCCCCTCTGTACAATCCAAAGTTCCTTCATTCTCCTTTACCCACCCCCCACTATGGATCAGCATCCACTTATCAGAGAAAACATTCGGCTTTTGGTTTTGGGGGATTGGCTTATTTCACTTAGCATGATATTCTCCAGTTCCATCCATTTACCTGCAAATGCCATAATTTCATTCTTCTTAGTAGAAGAATGAGTAGTATTCCATTACAACTAAGATCTGCTCATCAGGAGCATTCAGGATCTCAGGCCTTCTCACTCTGACACTAACTTTTCCCCAGAGGTTTTTATTTTATTTTTTATTCATAATACTGAGTGGAATGTTAATGCTAGATTGCATCTTAGCAATAGTCCTACACAAAATTTACAAGTACAAAATTGAGATCATCAAATCCCAGAGATCAAGAAGCTGGTCGGAGACTTCACATTAGTAAATGGCAGCCAGGTGAAGAACTCAGGTTTCCCAAGCTGAATCAACATTCTTTATATGACGCCACATGGTCTGTTGTAAGACGTCACATGGTCTGTTGTAAGACGTGTGAATAACATATTAGAATTGATAGTGCTAATGATTTCTGTTCATTCAGCTGCTGGAAATGTATTATTTATGTGTCAAGATATAAAGAACAATCTAATAAGTATTTAGAAAATTTAGAACTCTGAACTTAGGTTCTGCCCCAAGGTTGGAGAATCATCTTACTCATTTGAGATGGTGTTCCCTTGGAAAGCATGGTGGCTAATATTTTCTGTCAAGAGCCAGACAATAAATATTTAGGCATCACGGCCCATATGATCTCTGTTGTAACTACTTGATCCTGTTGCTATAGAACCAAAACAGTCACAGACAATACATAAAGGAATTTAATGTTTGGGTCCCACTAAGACTTTATTTATGGACATTGGGATTTCATATCATTTTCATAAGTCATGCAATATTATTCTTCTTTTGAAATTTTTTTAACTGTTGAAAAATATGAGAACCATTCTTAGTTTTCAGACTAGTCAAAAACAGATGGCAGGCTTGAGATGGTCCTCAGGTCACTACGTGCCACCTCTGCTCTAGGAATGAGCTCAGGAACATCTGCTCCATTTACTTCACCAGCTGTGAAATGTTTTACCGGTAAATATATTCATTCATTACCTAGGAATAGGAAGCCCAGGTTTGACTGTGGTTTGGAAGGAAAAGATATCTAGAAATTCTAGTTACACCTATCTAATGCAAACTAAAAGCATCTTAAAAAGGAATGCAGTTCTAGCTTGCTTTGAGAGAAAAAATAACAACATCCAGGCCATAGAAGTTATACGAATATAATCTGCAATTCATATGGTTCAGACACATGTTTTATTCTAAAGGCCAATTTTAAGGAGACTATTAACAAATTCAGTAATATCTCCTGGAGAGAAATTGGGATGTTAAGGGGTAAAACTATATTTTAAAGAATATAAAGAACAGCTGCAGGGAAGGAAGGGACATTTGGATGTTGAGGGAGAATGAGACTTAATTCAGAGAGCAGGACAAGATCTGATGGATCAAAATCAAGAGCAGGTAGATGTCAGCTCAACGGACAATATGACTTGCCAGGAGCTGAAGTAATAAAACAGTGTATTAATCCCCTGACACACATGCGTGTGCACGCGCGCACACACACACACGCACACACATACCGAGCTCTCCATTACTGGCAACATTCAGGTGGAAGCTGGCTGACCACCTCTCAGAGATACAGA
Organism: Sciurus carolinensis; assembly: GCF_902686445.1. NCBI lineage: Eukaryota > Metazoa > Chordata > Mammalia > Rodentia > Sciuridae > Sciurus > Sciurus carolinensis. Next base: position 37,222,700 of record NC_062213.1, read on the forward strand.
GTAGATGCTACCATTGCCTGGAAGAAGTGGTCAGCTCTATGACTTTGAAGGTTCTTTCTTGTCTCTAAACTTTGGAGTTTATGAGTTAAGAATAGAAAGAACTTCAAAGATTTGACTGCCCCTAAAATTCTGTAGTACCATATTCTGGTGAGCATGTGTTCTATGCAGATGGAGAACATCCCCTATCACTGTTATACAGAAAGCATTGGCAGCCTTCAGTGACAACCCTTTATCTAATCCTAGGGTACAGACAGCAAGCAGGTTCTCAGCTGTCCCTGGTCCCACTGAAACCAGCTGAGTGAGACCTTCAAGAAGTATGTGTGTGTTCCGCGGAAGTAGAGCAGTCTCCTTTGGCTCTTGCCTCAGGCACATCTTGATCCTGTGTTGGGACCAAGCAATGGGCAGCAAGGGCTATCCTCCTCCCTCCCAGGTGGTCCCCTTCTCAGCTCCTGAGTGCTGAGCCCAGTGGAAGGTCCCGCTTCGTGCCCAGGGCTACCCAGTGCTGAAAGTACCACATCCACTGACGTGAACTGACTCTGGGTGTTGAGGTGAAACAGCCAAGTGTCTTACCCTTCTCGCTCATCATCTGTGTTGTAATACACCTGCGGAACAAAACAATAGGCTTACTGTAGGTCAGAGATGGCAAATGGAAACACAGCATGTGACACACAGACTTTCCCAACTGTCTCTTAAAAACACAAATGCGTTTAGTGATGCTGTCTGTGTTGCTAAGGAAATGCAGATTTTAACCTCCTCACATTCTCCTTGGGGGTTAACTCTTAGATTTTAATGAAATAAAATAGGAAATCTGATGATTTCTAGCTGAAGTCAATCTGATTAGATTACTTTGGCCCTAACCCAAATCTTGCTCTCGCCATTAAGGAAATATGTTGGCAGGATCTAAATTCATTGTTTAGAAAAGCTGTGGCTTGCAGGGTGGCTCTGAGAGCAGGCTTATGAGTCGCCGATCCCACTTGGTCCACAGGCAAGCAGCCTCCAGGCACCGTATTACTGGGGAGGGGATGGGCAAGAGCGCCCCATGCGGACCAGCAGTAACCCCAGGTCTTTCGACTGCTGTGACCCTGAAAAGGTCTGGGTTACCCTGGCATTCCACAGCCAGACAAATTTAGGCACCGGTTGCATTCAGGCTAGTGAAGGTCATATGATAGAGACCCACTCCTAGCCACAAGGAAGCTCTCTGAGGACAAACATCATGAGGTGGTCAGTACAGGGGCAGCAGATCAGAATTTAAACATTTCTGAAGCATCCTTATTATTTGATGGAAGATGGGAGAAGTCCAGAGGGGATCTGTTATGTATGTGTATCCTCCTCACCCAATTTTTTCTTAAAAATTGATCTTGGGCCTTTTGTGAGCTTTATCTGTGTGCTTCAGGGCCAGTTGTTTGGATGGAAAGTGATATCTAAATCAGTAATAAACAAATGTTTAATATTCACTTCCAAAGATGTCTCTAAATCTAATACCTTAGTCATTATCCCTGTCCGGCATGGGCCGGAACAGACACCTTGCCCACAGATGTTCTCAAAGACTCCTGGAAGCTCCTTGGATGCTGCCCAGCACAGGCCTAGTTGTATAATAAACCTCTTACCTTGTTTGACTCTCTGGAATGAGTCATTCTAGTTTTGAGCTCATATTTCTATGGGAACTTTTCCCTCTTAATATTTTTGGGGATGTGGCTATTGTTGTAATGTATACTCCATTTCTTCTTAAACAGAAAACAATAAGGTAAGTTGTGTTTTTTTCCACTCCAAGGTGCAGTGTGGCATCCAGAGCACCTGTCACTGTGATGGACCAGAAATGGGCAGTCCACTTAGATGCACAGGGAGTGACCAACGTGAGTGAGGGACGTGAGCGAGGGAGCCTGGACCATACTACTGACCACACACCCAGATTATTTCACAGAAGTTTCTGGTGGTGACTTGTGTTTTATCAGCTTCTGTAAATGTGGCATCATGCACCCACCTGCCTGGCTGACTCCCTGTAAGGTTAACAGTCTTCAAGGCAGAGCTGGTTGCTGTTCCAACGTGGAAGAGCATTCTCCTAAGGATTTCCTGCCCTCCTGAGCGGCCCCTCCTTCACCCTCCCTGTCACTGTCCATTCACTCTTATTTCTTTTCCTCTCACATAACAACCTGCTGTTTCTTCCCCGTTGACTATTGGGTCCATTGCACTCACAATTTTTTTCTTTTTAATACTGGGAATTAAACTGAGAGGTGCTTAACCACTGAGCCACATCCCCAGTCCATATATATATATTTAGAGACTGGGTCTCGCTAAGTTGCTTAGGGCTTCACTAAGTTGCTGAGGCTGGCTTTGAACTCATGATCCTCCTGCCTTAGCCTCCTAAGCTGCTGCGATTTCAGGCATGTGCCACCATATCTGGCACACTCACAAGTTTTTTGAGCATGTTTTTCAAACCTTAAAGTGCCTACAAAACATGTGGAGACCTTATTATTATTGTGAATTCCAAGAATCCACTTGGAGATTCTAACTCTGAACTCAAATTGGAATCCTTACTAAAACTCCTGTGAGCTGGGGGAGATTGTGGACAAACCATGATTCAAGAGACCCTTCCTGACTTGACCAGGGAAGAGCAGGGCAGCACCTGCACATTATGGGGTGGGGAGGCAAGGGAGTGCATGGTCCACTGTGTCACGCAGCCCTCCTGCCAACAGATTCTTGGCACAGATTCTCTTGTCCCTACCCACCATCTTGCATGCAGAAGGATCCTCTCCTTTGTTCCCTGTTTCCATTAATGACCTCACCACCTGTGGAGAAGCTCAAAATAACACAGCAAGAAGACTCTCAATCTTGGACTTCCCAGCTTCCACAAATGCAAGCCAATAAATTTATGTTTATTAAAAAAAAAAAAAAAAAAAAAGAGGGGGGGAGGGGGAGGAAAGGTGCTACTTGGGTTCAGGTGCCTTGAGGAAGGCTGCCAAGTGCCATTATCCAAAGGATGATGCCTCCAAATGCCAGTGTCTCCCATCAAGCTCCCCTAATCACTTGCCCATTAAAGGACTTCCCAACATGAGCAGCTGAGGTCACAGGGCTTTAAAATGAGGTGTGAGACTAAAGACGTCCATGGTGCCCACAGAGTGGATTCATTCCCTCCTGTCAATCAGTTCTTAATAACCCTCTGAAGAATATTCCAGTCCGCATGTGAGTCAATGAGATAATGGAGGAGTGGGAGACATATGGACTGGACACCACAAACCCCTATCCCTGGCCAGCATCTTGGGTAGACAGGAACTGCTGTGCCTTAGTAGGGGTGTGCTCCACACGCTTAGCACTCACTGCGAGAGCACAGAGCAGTTGACCCTGCTGTGCACACAGCTGTAGGGAGGATGATTTTAGCAAGGCCCACACCTGTAGCAGTTACTGAGCTTCCCTTCTCCCACGACAAACCCGTCTCTCTTCCAACCGTGGCTACCAGCTCTTGTTTTGCATGCCCAAGTGTGCCAACCCCAGACCCATCCTCACTTCTAAGCCAGAACACTGCAACTTTCCTCCTGTCTCTGAAAGATTCCCCAGGTATGGAGTTTTCCCCAGAAAAGGCACTTTAAAAGCCCCAACCGTCCACTGTCCCTTCCTCGAGCTAAGCAAGTTGATCCACCATGGGATGTTCACAGGCCGTTCTAGCGCACAGATGAACATTCCTCTGCCACCAGGAGTGCAGGGGAGGCTCCCTCACTGACTCCTTCACTCTGAACCCAAAGTCACAGGGGAAGCCTAAGGGCTCTGTGAGGGTGGTCTCCAGATAGTAGGACTTAAGGACACTGATGGCCCAGGGGGTTGCTGATCAGGCTGCTTTGAAACCAAGACTATAAAGTCTTTGCTTTTCTTCTAAGTCAGTCTCCAGCTGAAACCCAGCTCACAACCCTGAGGGGCAAATGAGGCCAGAGGACCGAGTCATGGGCGGCCAGCTTGGCTCGCCTTTGCTCTTAAACTCATCTGTATATTTCAGGGACGTCTTGCCAAAAGAGAAGGTCAGGTTGTCAGCATAGACCCGGAACTGCAACCAGAATCAGGACAGCAAACAGTAAGATCAGTCTAACTCCGTGAGTCCCTCTTCTGGAAGGTGCAGAAACCCAGCTCCATAAAATCATGGAGCAAAGGCAATACAGACACAAATTACCACCACATACTTGGGAATTAAAAAGAGAAAAAATTAGATGCTGCAACTCCTGTCTGGATAAATTATAATTTTTTTCCTTTTCCCCTTGTGTCCTTGTTCTTATGAAGCAAGTAAGACAAGATGGAAACGCTAAATTAGTCTTACCGGAAATGGCTCTAAGGAAAGGCCACAGGGGTTCTGTTACCACATGATGTCATGAACGGCAACAGGAACCACTACCACCACTACCCCTCTGGTTGTTTAGCTGCTCTGCACAGTGAAATAAATACTCTCCAGAAAGAGAGTGAGAGGTCAATAATGATTTTTCCTTCTAGACTAGGATCAATTCCAATGAGTGTCTGCACACTTAGGATGAGAGAAAAACTTGAGTGTCTTGCTGTGCCCTTGTTCCTCAAAACAGTCTTTCCTCAGGGACCTGGGGTTCAAACCAAGACCAATCAATGCAAAATTCCAAACCCAATTGGTCTGGTAAGACAATTCTGGCTAACCTTCAGAAAATATTTTTTTTTCTTTTCCCCCCACAATTTTAATTTGTCACATAACAGAAATATAGTAAAAACAAAAGGGGAAAAAAATCAGCTTTCTCCCATAATCTGGTTTAAAAAAATGGTGCAATTTCTCTTCCAGTCCAGTTAGATGACTAGGATTTTGTTATAGACACAAATTGGTATCCTACTTTTCTTTTCCCCGCTTTTGGTACTAGGGATTGAGCCCCAAGGCACTTTAACACTAAGTCTTGTCTCCAGTCCTTTTTATTTTTTGAGACAGCATCCCACTAAGTTGCTTAGGACCTCACTAAGTTGATGAGGTTGACCTCAAACTTGTGATCCTCCTGCCTCAGTTCTGAGCTGCTGGGAATATAGTCATGAGCCACCATGCCCAGTCTACTTTTATTTCATCAATCATTATCATGTTTTCCATGTTGTTACATAGTTTCCATAATTAAAATTTTAGTGGATGTATAATACTCCACCAACCTGAGCAAGTGTAAAAACAGTCAATTATTAGACTTTCAGGATGGTTTAGTATTAGATCTTTCATCTCACTTGTAGACATACTTATAAGACTTTGGTTTTTAATTTTATATTTTGAAGGAGGACCTTGTCTACAACCTTATTTTTCTTTAGGTGAGAAATGATTTACCCTCTCAATGGGATCTGCTAATTTAACAAAGGAGAATTTGTTGATAGGACCTTACTTGATCAAAGAATCTTTCCCCTTGCTCAACTTTATGAAGCTATAGGTGCAGTTATACTTACTAGCATTAGGTGGCGCTCTGCCACATCTGGGTAATGCCCCATGACAAGCCAACAAAATAACTTTTCCTACAGGTTGTCGGTCTTCTGCTTGCTTCCTCTTTCATTGCATTACCAACACTTCACTAGCATCAGCCTATCCTCCTTTTCCCGCTATAAGGGAAGCCCTGACATTTTTCTTCATTAAAATTCACTTTTTGAAGACAATGTTGTTGACTTTTCCCCTAATGAATGGAAAGTGGGTTTTATTTTTGTGGGCAACGCTGCCCAAAGCATTTCTGTCTTAAGGCACTACCAGGCCCATGGACGGACAATAGGTGGGGGTCGGCAGGGAGGGCGTACCTGTCCAGTCCTCTGCAGGTTTGCAAAGTGAACATCAGGTATGAAGAGGACGGGCTGTGAGTGCAGATCCGGCATGGTTTTGAAGTAGGTGATGTCACTTTTCTTCTGTAAAGGTATGGCGGCCAACTTCCCATCAGAGGCTGGATGCGACCACAAAACCCATAAACGACAGGGTTATGCATGACTGAGAATTCTCAACTACCAGCCCTGTCTTAGCGAAAGTTCTTGGCTCTCTCCCACAAACCTTTCCTAAAACCATAGATGTGAACACAATTTAAAAGCCTCCCCCAACTCCCCGTCCCTCAACGAATAGAAAGGGTGAGCACTGGAGGTGGAGCTTGGGTCCTCACACCCTGCTGGAGGATGCTACATTACAAAGTCCCTCTGACCTCCAGCAGCGTGCTCATGTGATTCTATTTGCTTCTCATTGGGACAATCACCCTGACTGCACTCCCGGGGCACAGCAGGCCATGCCTTCTGTATTCATGCTTTTCTCTCTAACGCACTTCTTTCCACCTGTTTCCCGAAGGGGTCCCACCCACCTGGAGCCCTTTCCTTAGCACAGTCAGTTTCAGAGACACTCACAGTTGTTGCATTGGGTTTGGGAGGGCTGGCCTTTCCCTTTCTTCCTGTTCTGCTTCCTCTCTTCATCTCGGATTTTTCTTTCTGCTCCCTGATAGAGAAAAACAAATACAGGCCATGTGTCAAAACATGCAATAAATTGTCACATATACAAATCACAGTGATATGAGAAGGAGACCTGGCGGCTCCATGTTCATTCCTGTCGCAAGGTCAGCCTTCAATTCTGGAAGCTGAGTGCTTCCACAAGTCTGTGCGACGTGTCTGACCTATGGGTAATTCCGTCTCTCCCAGATTTCCTCCTTTTATGGTCTCTTGCCTATTTAAAGAACTTCAGTTTTGATTCAGTGTGGAAAAACCCTGATTCCTAACTCAGTGATGCCCAGTAAGTAATTTTAGTGATTATAATAAAATGTCATATGATGAAGCATTGACCCATTAAAACTCATTCCTAGGCATGGAGAAGTCTTTAAAATTAAATGTGACATCCCTATAAATTTTTTCCATTGCTCGTTATAAACTTTTTAAAAAAATCACTACAGGGGTAGAAATAAGAGAGGGAATTCCTGCCTTACTCTGTAACCACACAAAGATATAGGATCACAACATGCACAAGTATAATTTCATTTCCTTATCAATATTCTCGTATGTTCTTAAATATAGTGCTCATTCAACCAAATAGAAAAGGTTATGTCTATTCTCTTCCTGACTGCTACTCTGCTCTTTGCAATCGATTTTTCCATTGTCTCCTTTTGCCATGTTACCAAATCTCATCCTGTTTAACTAGTTGATCATCACCTTAATAAATCTTTCCTTTCATCCCCTGGAGCAACTTTGGTCATTGGCTATTTTCCTCTTCTCATCCCCCAACACAGATATTCTAGCAAGGTTTCTCTTTTGCTTTCTCTCCATTTTTGCAGAATTCTTCTGCACCATGTTTTCACAATGCCCTGGACAGATGACATTCACATGGACACCCCAGCCTGAAGGACTTCCTTGTTTGCAGATCCTGCCCCTTGCAGTAGCAGATTTAAGGAGTAGTGGAACTCAGTCTGGTCACCAAGCTCTACCTCTTTAGAAACTTGCCCCCATATCATCACACATGAAAGAGATTTGACAAGATACAATTTTAATTTTCCACATGCCAAAAAAGAAATGGCAAAAGACAGTTGAGTGAAAATACTTGCAATAAAATATCACACAGTGTCAAACTCTCAATAGATAAATAATGATTCAGATGAAAAGAACAACTAATGTACTAATAGAAAAAGAGACAAGGATCATGAAACAGGAGGTTCACAGAAAAAGACACATGAATGGTTTTATTTAAAAGAATGACATCAACTTTTTGGTTATCAAATTGGCTCTTTAAAAAAAAAATGTGGTTTGCCAATTGTGGTCAAGGTGAGGCCAGTCATGGCACAATGGGGACTCGTGGTCAACAAAGGCATCATGAAGGAGATGGATTTTGAGCCAGTTCTTAAAGATTAATAATAATAGCTAATGCATACAGGCTCTCGTCCTGTGCCAGATGATTTCTAAGAGCTTTACACAGCATCAAACAGTTACAGTATGTTAGCCAGATAATTTAGATACACATTTTTATATCCAAAAACCACCAAAGGGAGCAACTGTTTTGCTTACTACTAAGGGAAGTGATTATTTTCTAGCGTTTCCCTTTTAGTTTTGTCATTGACACAGATTATGCAAATTCCTAGCAAGAGAGAGATAAAATATTGAAATATCAGCTTCGCACAGTGTTTGTGTTTAAAAAAATGTAATATTTTCAGGAAATAAAGGGTTAAATGCACAGACATCACCTTGCTCAAATGGATGTGAAATACTAGCAAAAGACCCTCCAAAATACTGAAGTTTATAAAGGAAAGTGTTCTTTTTTTTTTTTAGGTCCATAAAAGCAATTTTTCCATGTGTTGGGAGTTCTGTACAATATAGTATTTAATATGAATAGAAGTAGGACTTTTTATCATCTAAGTTACAGGTCGTTCAAGACACAGCCCAAGTTTGGCCCAGCATTTTTATTTCTAAATTAGTGTTTTATTTTATACTATTTCTGTGAGAAATAGGTCTGGAATTAATCTTTTTTCAAGATCTATATAAGTTCAATGTAGATTTTTAGGCATTCTTTGATATACTAAACCCAAAGGATTGACATAAAACAGCAGGTCTCTAGCGAACACAGCCTTGGTGCCACTTCCATCCACTTCCATACAAGGAATTTCCTGCCCAGAATGCCCAGATATCAGCATGACAAAACAATTCTAACAATATCCAAACATTCATGGGAGAACCACAGTCCTCTTTTCTAAAATAAAGTTTTTGATTTGACAAAAATAAAGTTTTGACTTGACAATGCCCCAGGGAAGTTTTAATACACTCCATTAAGATGGAGAGAGTTTCCCTCATAAGGTCTCCCAAGAATCCCTTCCTTTCTAGGATTATTTGTTACCTGAAGCTTATAGGAAACATTACTTCTACTTTTATTAAAATGCAAAAAGAAGGTCTAGTTCTTCCAGAAGAGTATAATTTGCTACAAAGATGAAAGTTATCACTTGAAAATAATTTCCTCATCTCAATGTTACTTCACTATGGAGTGTTAAATTTGAAAAATGTATCTGAAGAGTTCTGACTATATTGTGATCACTTTTGCCAACACTCCAGAGGTAATGGCTATTTCTGTCTTTTATTTAACACTTACATTGTTCCTCTTAAATTTATTTAAGAATGCAACTCCATTCTCAAGTTTTGTGCAGTATAGTTACTGTTTGCAGTAATACAAATTCTTGTTTTTCATGGAAGATAATGAAGAAACTAAATGTAGTATAAAATTAGTATATATAAGTATCTAAGTAGTTATATAGATAGTTCCTGAATTTCTAATGCATAAACATGCATTTCAATAGAATTTTCATAATTTAAAAAAAAAGTCCTTATTTTCCACCTGTAGGCTCACAGGTGCATTAATTAGATATCAAACTGGAGGATTATAAATAGTGCAGAATTCCATCTGTTAAAGACTCCAGACTGTGTTTGGGAAACTTATAGTTTTAAAATAGAATAGTTCTCCACTCTTTTGCTTTAGAAGATAATTCAAATTAAGCTTTTGCATTTACACACCCATTTGAAAAGTGTAAAAATAAAATTTTTATTTCTCTTTTTAATCTCCCAGGAGTGATTTTTTGCCTGTGTTTGAAATTAGAACTGTAAATATGATGAAAAATTGTAACAAAAGCCTGTATCCATCTTATTAGAAAAACTGAGAGCAATTATAGTCAATCCCCAGATGAGATTTCCTCATGTAAGTTTCTTGATCCCCCTTCTGACCCTCAATAACAGGATTTCTAATACCCACTAGAAACTCTTTCCTTCACTAGTTGCTTGGAGTAAATACCATTTACCCAACATTCTCCATTTTCTTTTACTTAGCACTATTATTTATTTAATTGATATTTAAAATAGGAGGTATTGGAAATGTCACCTATTTTCTGATTGGCAGAGTCCATGTTAACATGATTTCTTCTGGGGAGGTATTCATGTTTACAAACTTGCCCAAATGGGTACGTAGTCCTCCCAACCATTTCTTTTCTTGCTATAGATTACCATTACTGAAGTCATGCTACTATGCCAAAACTTTGGAAAAACTCACTCAATCCTCTTTCCCATCCTCTCTTTTAGAGGTAAACTTTGAATGAAAACTTATAAGACACTCTTAGTTTCCTATAGTCCCTCTTATTCTAGAGCACTGCTTAACAGTGTAACATTCTCCATTTATTCTGCAAGGTCTTTTGGTCTCGTCTTATTTTTTGGTACTTATCACATCAACACTATGCAATCAGATAACCATATAAACATCCTTTTGGTCTTCTTTTTCCCACTCTCAATTCCAACTGCCAGAGTAAAGGTAAATTGGTTGTTAAATATTTCTATCCCATCCTTTCCTCCCTTTCTTCTTTTTTTTCTAGGGTAGGGGTACTGGGGATTGAACCCAGGGCCTTATGCGTGATAAGCAAACTCCCTACTCCTGAGTTAAATCCCTGGCCCTCCTTCCTTTCTTCTTGCTCTTAACTTTACTCTTTAGTCCCATGGAGTAAACCTCCATGAAGGGGATTCTACCATCTCCCTGAGAATATCTGGAATAAAGTAAGGGAATTCAAATTATTTAAATGCTTTCCCATTTGTACATCTAAAAATTTTATACTGTACCTTATTTGAAAATGTTTTCCTAATGCTTAATATGTTGAACTAAAGACATAAACTGATTTTTTTGTTTGTTTGTTTTAAAGTCTACCTTGGGCCTTTGTCGAGGTTTTGAATTAGTTATCATTTTGTTATTTTATGCATCAAGGTATTCATTAATTCAAGTAGTATGAGCTTGAAACCAGACCTGTATTTGTATCCAGCTCTCTTCTACTCTATGACTCTGGCCCACTGGTTTATGACTTCTGACCTACATTGTTGTGATTGGCCTGTGTCATGGAGGCTGCCCAACTGTCCCTCAGAGCACGGTGCTGCCTGTGAATTGGGTAATTGATACTAACGGAAATCATCATGGTGTAAAAGGCTATTGAGTTTGGGGCTATGGTTGCATGTCCCTACACTGCTGTGCGGCTCAAGCTACTGTGTCCCCTTCTCTTGATCATCTCTACCTTCTGCTGTCACTGTTCTCCGCTCATGGAGCCCGCTTCTCCCTATACCCTTTCATTGCTAAACCCTGACTTTCAGGCATTTTAATGGCACTATATACCTTTAACATGTGGGACTGCAGTTCTTGATTTCAGAGCAATGGCCAGTACTGACCCGGCTACTAGCTCGTTTTCTTCTTTCTCTTTCCCCAGCATCTAATCTGAAGTAGTGTCCTTCTACTCACACTCAGTACCTAAAAGCAGTTAGTCACCTTCTTTATTCTTCATATAGTCTCCTCCTCCTCCCCAATTTTTTGATAATTGTCCTATATCAATATCGTCAGCCCACACTGTCTCTTCCACCACGTAGAATTAGATCTATAGGGAAATATGTACTTAATGCTCACCATCAGCACTTTCAGCAATGCTGTTGTGGTTACCATCTACAGTTTATTCTCTAGTAAGTTTTTCAAGAGGGAGCATTCACTGAATTTGGGGGGCGGGGGTTGTTGTTGCTATTTTTTTTTTACTTCTTATGCCTACAGTCATACTTGAAAGTTAATTTGGCTGGATATAAAATTCTTGGTTATATTTTCTTTACCTGATTAAACATCATGGTCTTCTGACAAGGCATTGCTGTTGAAGTAGGATGATAAATGTTTTCCCATTAGTGACAAATTATCTTACTTAGATCTCCAAAGAATTCTCCAAAGAATATTTTCTCTGTTTTTGAAAGTCAATAGCTCAACTACTTGGTATTAGTTATCCTGGTTCAATTTTGTTAACTATATGGTAGACCACTTAAAGATGTATACTTTCCATTTCAAGTTTTCCTGATTTATTATTTTTAGTATTTGTTCTATTTCATTGTTTTGTCTTTTGCTCAAAAGTTTCTAATATATATCCACATATTAGAAATGTATGGAGAAAGAGAGAGAGACAGAGAGAGAGAGAGAGAGAGAGAGAGATCTTCTTTACTTCTTTTTTATATTTATTATTTTCTCTCATAGTTCTTTTTCTTTTTTTCCCAATTTTAAAAACTGTACTACTATCCAACTTATGTTCTTTAAGACATTATCTGTCATATTTATTCATCCTTCTGTTGCCTTCAGTGCTGTCTTCTGAAATATTTTTTTCTTTTGTTTCTTTCCTGAATTCTAACACATATCTTTTCAAATCACCTTTTCTCCAAACATCTTGTGTGTGCATCTTTCAAATTGTGATTTATGTTGATCTTCTTAACTTCTGTTGTTTTCTTAATGGCGTTTAGCTCAACTGGTACACTGGCCTGTAGCGTTCACTGGTTTTGTAGTGATGTCTTTGCAACATGCATTCATTGTCCACAGGAAAGTCTGATCTTAATCTTATCTCTTTCCTTTTTTTTTTTTTTTTTTTTTTGGTGTTGGGGGGTACCAGGGCTTGAATTCAGGGGCACTCTACCACTGAGCCACATCCCCAGCCCTACCTAATATTTTATTTAGAGACAGAGTCTCACTGAGTTGCTTAGCACTTCACTTTTGCTGAGGCTGGCTTTGACTTGATCTCTTTTTTGAAGATTTGACAGTTTAATGTTGGCCTTTTTTAAGTGAAATGTATGGGCCAGCATACTTCCAGCCTAACTGGTCTCATGCTCTCTCTTCTGGTGTAGTCTAAGATCTGCCTTGTATTTTCTAAGATCTGCCTACTCTGTCTCCCTTCACATCTTTATCTTCACTTTTATTTCAACTTTCCCTTTCTTTTTCGCCCAAACTCAATTTAATTCAACTGTCAGCAGTTTTCCCCAGAACAAGGTTTTGTTCTAAAAAAGAAAACTTCAGTTTATCACTTTTCATAAAGAACAAAACACTTCAATGAAGTACTGAACACTTCAATGTTCAGTACTTTGCACTCAACAGTAAACTGGAGTCCACAGAATCTGTTCCCTCCACCCCAGTCCCATGCACTCGCTCAGAATGCCCACTTCTGTGCTTTCCAGAGAGTGCCTTGGGAGTACTGGAGGGTTTCCTGCTCTGTGGTCATCAAGTTGTCCTGTGACTTTCCCCCTCAGATGCCGACATCTCACCATCTTAACATTACTGATGCATAATGCCACTCATATTTGGGTTTGTGAGGATCTCTTGTCACCTAACCAAGGGATTTTAAACTTGCTATTCTAACTGCTCTGCTGTTTTTATGGTAAGATTCAGAGAGATTCAAAGCACATGCTTACTGAGTGCATGTGTACTGAAGAACTCACTTTATGGGTATGGTTTTCATTCTAAAAAGACCCACATAAGGCCCATTTAACCCATAAAGTTACATTGATATGTTCTGAGATAGCATCTGCATGCAATAGAAACTATTGATCTATTATTCAGTTATCTAATTGAAAGGGACCATAGGACAGAGTGTGTTTTAGGCCAAGTGTTTGTCCCCTCTCCTGTCATATGCTGAAGCTCTGCCCGCAATGTGATGATGTCTGGAAATGGGGCCCTCGGTTTAGATGAGGTGGTAAGGATGGGGCTCTGATGATACAATTAGTGTCCTTATAAAAACAGACACACAAGCAGTCTTTCTTTCTCCATCATGTGACAACAAAGAAGGAAGATGACATCTGTAAGCAGGAGAGGACATTCACCAGGAACTGAACTGTTCAGCACCTCAATCCTGGACTTTCCTGCCTCCAGAACTGTGAAAAATAAATTTCTGTTGTTCAAGTCACTCCGTTTGAGGTTTTTCTGTTCTAGCAGCCTGAGTTGACCAAGAGGCTACAATGTCAATCAATGATTAAATCAGCTGTATAACTAAACAAATTTTAAAAAACAGTTGACTAGTGACTTCCCACCATCTCATGGGAACTAAGAATAAAAGATGACCACGCCCATGGTGATCGATGAAGTGGTCATTTTGCCACTACTAGACAAGAGAAAGGGACAGGGGGGACATGTCACTAAAAGCAATATCCAATAACAAAGATACCTTTATGACAAACTGTCATCTTTACTCACTTTGTCACAGAAGACCTTGATCTGGCAATAAGCTCTGTGAATGGGTTTATTGCTTCGATTATTATAACTGTATGTATCAATCTGAATCATCAAAGGAAGTCCTTTCACTCCTTTCTGGGAGGAGAAATCTGTACTCAGGCAATTCACAGTGATGAAAATCTGGGAAAAAGAAAGGAGAAAGTTTATAAGTCACCATACAAAGAATCTCTAAAACTAGGCATCAACCTTAAACTCGAGGGAAAATAATGAACAAACGTATAAGGAAAACAAAAAATTTTGTGACACATAAAAACCCATTGAATGCATAAAACATGATATATATACGTTATATAATTTAAAATCATAAAATTCTAAACACTTTTCCTTTCATATCTGACTGAAAGAGACCATTTAAATTAGTTTCCTGAAAACACATCAGCAAAGTCTTATTTTCTTAAACATGCGTAAGTGAGTAAACACTATCTTCTCAATATATTCAGGTTGTCACTTCTAATATATTGGTCTCTCTAATCTCTGACCTGTGGGATAGAAAATAAATAAATTTAGATATCATCTTCCTTTGCATATTCTTGCACTGGAACCTAGTTATCTGTTGTGTCTGTCTTTCTTACATGACTATGAAGCATCAGATGCAAAATCATTTATTTTTGTTTTTGTACTGCTGGCACCTAGTACAGTACCTGGAGGAGAAAAGGCATTCAATGAGCAGTTGATGAATGAAGCAGAGTTGATCTGCAGAAAGTCCACTAGGTCGGGAGTCAAAGATTCCAAGTTTAAGCCCCAGATCTAGCATTAACCAGCCAAGAGACCCATGAAAGCCACTGTGTCTTCAGCTTTCAATTTTCCCTTTGAACCATCATTGAGATCTCTCCCTGCAGGACAGAAGGTAAATACTAATACACTCCATGTTAGGTGGGAGAAAGTATAATGGCGTGAACACCCCATCTTATAGGAATGGCACGTCAAGATATACGACAGAAATCATGTGAATCCATAAAAGGGGTAAGGTACTAAAGCTTACAGCAATGACTAACGAAAGAACTAAAAGTAGTTTCATTATGAAATGTTGGGAGGAACAGAGAGAGAGAGAGAGAGAGATTCAAAGGCACTGAATTTACCTTCACTTTACATAGTGGGTAGCTGTCAATAGAAATCACTTAAGGTGATTTATCACAGAATTGAGCTATAAGTATAGCATTCACACTAAGTGGGAACTACATAGACAATTAAGAGGCAGTCTATGAGAAGAACCAGGCATACTAGGCTATTCCCTTTGTACTATTCTCATTTGATGACATGTTGTTGTTGTTGTTGTTATTATTATTATTATTATTATTATTATTATTATTGGTACCAGGGGTTGAAGTCAGGGGTGCTGAACCACTGAGCCACATCCCCAGCCCTTTTTTGTTTAGAGACAGGGTCTCACTGAGTTGCTTAGGCCTCACTAAGTTGCTGAGACTGGCTTTGAACTCAAAATCCTCCTGCCTCAGCCTCCCAAGCCACTGGGATTACAGGCTTGCCCCACCACACCCAGTTTACTTTTATTTTTAAAAGAAGTTTGAAGCACTCATTGCTTTCAAATTGTATAATTTTGTATTCTGAAAACCATCTCATCAGATGTATTATTTAATCTTTATTTTATTTGGTCCCCGTAGCTTTTTATTTATCTTCAAACCCTAGACAAAAAGCCTTGTGTGTCACAGAGAAACCAGAAAGAAGTGAATAGTCACAGGCCTTTTGAATTTTTTATGTAACTACGAGGACTGATTTGATTCATTTCAAGTCCTCTGCTATAACCATTTGATAATTTTTGTCACCAGGCACCTAATTTTTAGTGCTATATCTCCATAAACATCATTTTCCTTTGTTTTTGAGCTTATCACTTGGCAATGAGAAATGTATTAGTGAGACACTGGTTCAGTAGTGACAAGTCCAGCTGACAGGTCTTAAAGACACACTAATTGCAATAGCCATGGGCCATAGGCTCTCACATTTCCAGCCTCCATCTAAAAACAAATGAATAAAGATGACCTGACTGCGTGACCAAGGTTGGAGATCCAGAAGACTATGAAGAATTGAGGTTGTACTGCTAAGTAAGTAAACTTGAACTGCTCTGGCCACAAAAACACAAAAGAAGGGTAACTATATGAACTGATAGATACATTAATTGCTTCACTTTTACTAACTATTTGTATCCCATAACATCATGCTGCACTGGAGACTACATGCTAAGTGAAATAAGCCAATCCCCAAAAACCAAAGGTTGAATGTTCTCTCTGATACGTGGATGCCAACAAACAATAAGAGATGGGAAGAGAATAGAAGTTCATTGGACTAAGCAAAAGGGAATGAAGGGAAGGGTCAGGGGATGGGAGTAGGAAAGACAGTAGAACAAATTGGACATAACTTTCCTATGCTTATATATGAATATATAAACAGTGAAACTCTACATCATGTACAACCACAAGAATGGGATCCTAATTAGAATAAGTTATACTCCATGATGCATAATATGTCAAAATACACTCTATTGCCATGTATATCTAAAAAGGACAAATTTTTAAAAATTTTAAAAACTATGAAAAAAAAAGAACCAGGGGTGTGGCTCAGTAGTTCAGTGGTTAAGCAATTCTCAGTTCAATCCCTGGTACCAATAAATAAATAAATAACAGCATGCTGCATATTTTATACACAATAAAAAGGTTTTAAAAGTTGATCTAACTATGGATGATATGCTCATTTCATTCATTCACTTCTTTAATTCATTTGCTCACTCATTCAGTCTGTAAATATCCACGGAAGTCCATTGTTTTAGTCAGCTCTTTCACTCCTGTGACTAAAGGACACAACCAGCACAATTGCGGAGGAGAAAAATTTTATTTAAGAGCTCATGGTTTCAGAGGTCTTAGTCCACGGAAGGCTGGCTCCATTCCTTGGGGCTAGAGGTGAGGCAGACGTCATGGAAGAAGAGTGTGGCAGAGGAAATAGCTCACATGGTGATCAGGAAGCAGAGAGAAGCCTTCACTTGCCAGAATCAGATATATGTGCCCCAAAGCCACACCCCAATTCCATCTCCTCCAGCCACACCCTACCACTTCAGTTACCACTAAGTTAACTGGGGGATTAAATCACTGATTTGATTAAGATTCTTAACAACCCTATCATTTCTCCTCTGAACCTTATTGTACTGTCTCATACCTGAGTTTTTGGGGGACACTTCACATCTAAACCATAACACCCATTATTGGCCAAACCGCATTAGATGTCAGGAATAAAAAGGAAAGTCAACCCTGTCTCATAGAGCTGAGAGTCTAATGAGAAGAGAGATAAGAAATCCAGTAATGATCCACACACAGTGGTCAAGACTGTCCTAATGAGACATATGTCCAGAGGTTCCAAAAATGTAGAGCAGAACCCTGGTCCTGGGAGATACTAATGAAATACAAACCACATAGATGCTGGGCTCTGAGCAGAGGTCTCATAAATACTGAGGAATGGGAAAGAAAATGAGAGCAACCACAGAGGCCAATGTCAGTTGATGCAGGGGACTTGAGTGACAAGGACTCCTAAGAAAGAATGTGCCAGATCTGATATTCCTATTGACACTCCAGCATAAAAGCATTTTGTCCACGATGGTCACAAAGACAGAAAACACTACCTAGAGCTCCCAGATACTCCTTAATGGCAGAGAAATTTTATTTGATATTCATTCATGCAACAAACATTTGAAAATGCCTTCCAAGTTCCAGAGATTGCCGGCACAGATGTGTCAGGCATGGTTCCTGCAATCATAGAAGTCAGAAATGAGATGTGAGACAGAAATGGGACGGTGCTCTAAAGATGACAATAATTTCATTGAACACTGATCCTTTGGTAAAAATATATAGACATAAAAGTCCTTTTCCAGGAACACTTGCCTTCTTTTATTGTTGTTACTGACAATACAGGGTTATCTTGGCCAGAATGCATAAACACTGTTTTATGTTAGCAAATCAAATGTTCACTCTTCTGAGCTATGCAGTCGTCCTTCACTCTGGACGTCTTGACTCTTTCTTAGAGAACTTCCTGGAGGCGGCTGTAATTCACAGGGTCCTCAATCCAGAAAGAGCCTCCCAGAGCTCCAGCAGCAACCCAGACTCTGTGTGTGTGTGTGTTCCCTTAAAAAGCCTGCCTAGTTCTACAGAAGCCAGAAAAGAAAGTGTTCTGAGGACTATTTCCCAAGCTAATAGATTTCATGGTTGGCTCGCCGATTTAATGATGCATCACTCATGGTGGAGATATATATACTCTGTCAGGCAGCAAGAAATATTCATTGTGGTTTTATCGGCTCCAAGTCTCAACTAAGAGAGCTAGAGTGATGGATCGTGACTGTTTACAAGGGCCACTTAAGTAGACAAAGTCGCTGAAATCACAGATGGCTATTGGCAATATACTACAATAAATAGACTAAATCCTCCTTAGAGGGCCTATAAAAATCAGTTATGCAGTAGAGATGGTCTTTAAAGGTCACATGAGCTACCACAGACTAGACTCCACGGGGAGACACTTGAAATAGTTTCTCTTAATAGAGAAAAGTCCTTGGTTTAAGGCCTAATGGGCTCTCTTTGACTCAAGGCATCCTGATTTCCTAACAAGTAAACAACATGAGACTCTGCCTTCTCTGCTACATTGTGTTGGCAGCTCCTGGTATTAGCCTAACAGGCAGGGATTTTATAAGGGGGTTGGCACTGCAGTCCTCTTGTCTGGCTCCTGGCAGTGAAAGTGCAGTTTCAGGTCCTGATGGCATCAGTCACAGTCTCGCTATGCTGCATGCAAAACCCAAATGGTTGAACTTTAACTGAAGGACTAGGGCTGGAGGTTGGGAAAGCACTGAGGGACATTAACTAAAACCTTGCCTGGGAACAGATGCGCATTAAATTGTTTTATTTTGCAAACCCAACCATGTCCCAGCTCCATGCAGAGTGGGCAAATGTGAGTGCTGATTTCTTGGACATTTATCTACAAAGCACTTGTGTTAGAGAGGCCTAAGGAAAAGGCATGATTTCACTTGCCAAATGTTCATCCAAATGTCAAGCACAGAGAGTTCTTTTCAACTTCAATGGGAATACCGATTATGTAAAAAGCAGACAAATGTCATAAATAATTGATCTGTCACCCAAGTTATGAATGCTGCAGATATGTTCATATAATATTATCAAAACCTCAGTTACTTGTTTTCCTATAATTCTAATAGTACATTTCTTAGAAAAATTAAATCAGATGTATTCAAGTGGATAATAGATACAATTTTATTTTTGTCTTGGGCTCAAAGATTGATTCAGATGGATTATTTCTGAATGTACCAAGATTTTTCCAAAAAAGAGTGGCAGTCTCATGACACTGGACATTTTTTAATAAAATCATTTGTTACATATGAATACCAATTCTTATTTTGCAGTTTCTACCCAGATAAATGAGGTCTCAATAAATCTCAGTTCTGCACTATGTGTATAGAAAGATTTATTAAAATAAATACAAATCAGTGAGCTCTGAAATTGATACATTAACTTGATTATTAGCTCCCAAGATTTTTCTGAGGACTTTCCATTAAAATAAGTGGGTTTACCTTTGATTGATTTGGAAAGCAATTTGAGATTTATTAAAAAAAAAAATCACAACACCCATGATTTTATGTAATGTGTTTATATGCCTCTTTAAATGATTGCATTTTGCATTTTTAAAAATCTTTCTGGTCTAAGACTAAGAAAGGCACGTATTTGTTAATGCCTGGAATTATAAAGAGTTTTTTTCCCCAAGAAATTGCTATCTGTTGGCTTCCAAATTAAGATACAGGTACACATAAAAAGGTCCTGCCCTCAAGGAAAAGAGCTCTGTTCACTCACTGTTCTAGCCACTGATGTGGAATGTATATAATTAGCTATTAAGTAAGATGATCCGGACTACAGTTGCTGTAAGGACTTGAAGAGAAGGAAGAATTCAATAAGGTAGCCAGGGAAGACTACTTGCAAGAGTCTTAAGATAGGAGAGATACAGAGGGAATGAAAATACATGCTGGCTCTGAAAATAGCAAAAGAACCAGACAATAGGGAAGTAGGGTTTCAATTTGGGAGGATAAGAACGGGCCTGAAAGGGCAGAACAGGAGGGAACTGTGCAGGAATTATGCTGCAATCAAACAATGTGCTGCTGAGCCTAAGTGTCTATCCCTGAGGCCAGGAAGGGCAGACAGGTGCAGCCACAGCACCCAACATCCATGTTACAGGTGAGCCCACAAAGTTTCCAACTCAGCAGGCCTGGCTGAGAGACCCTAGCTTTTGCATTTCTAACGATTTACCAAGTTGCCGAAGCTGCTTTTTGAGAACCACACTTTGAAAAATCCCACCCTGCAGCATTTGACTTCCTCAGCCATCTCCTCTTCCAGTTCTTCTCTTTTTTCCCCCTACTCTCTTTACTCACCACCCTTCCTTCTCTGGTTCCTTGTCCTCCACTTTCTCTAAATACAGAACATCTGAAGCCTGGTTTGTGACCCTCTTTTGCTCACATTCCAATTCTCTCCACCAGTCTCATCCTTTGTCCTGATTTCTATAACCCCTCTTGACAATCAAGTCTAACTTCCCTCCTGAGCTCCATGATCCCCTGCTCTTCATGTGCTTTCCAGCCTCTGCATCTTTGGCTACCCCAGTCTCCCAGGCACGTTCCTCCTTCCAACTTACACATGCTTCAATTCTACCCTTAAGACACAGCTTACATGATGCAGCCTTCCTCATGTCTTTCCTGATCCCACAGAAAGGGGACCTCTCTATATGCTGATGAAGTGATGCAATGGGGTGGGGGGAGAGAAAGCAAATCTGGCAAAATATTAACAATGTGTTGATCTAGATGAAGGGTGTAGGATGTTAACTGCATTTGCTATAGGTTTTTTTTTTTTTAATAAAAAGTAGACAAAAAATTTTTAAAATAAATTGAACTTATGTCTCTAGAACTCTCCTAGCATTTTCTCTCCATCAGTCATTGTCCCTTTCTACCTCACATTACAGTTACTTACATCCATGTCTCAATTCTGGGCCTGGACCTAACATGGTCTGAGAGCAGGGATTCTACCAGGCTTGCTTGTCCACAAATCCCTCTGTCCTGGGCTAGTTCCTCATGCTTGCTTCCAAGGAATGAGTATACCCTTGTCAGAGATAATGAAAGAGATAGCATGGCTAGATTTTCCCAACTTCAGAAAGCATGGTGGGAAGAGATCATCCTTTTGAACCAGAGGGCCCAGGGTTGGAATTCCAGCTCTATTATACATTAGCTGCACTACATTAGGTAAGATAGCTAAACTCTCTGGACTTTAAATTCCTCATTAGTTAAATGAAATATCCTACCTACTTAAAAGCATGAATATTGCATAATGTTCATAAAGTGCCTGGCAGAGTGCCTGGTGTATAGTAATTACTGAACAAATATTAGTCATTGTGCACACAAGCACACACCATCATTTTATGAAACCCAAGTCTATAGTCTAATTTTCTGCACAATACAGCAGTTCATACCTGTTAGTTACAGAGCCCTGAATAGAATTCAGGCCAGGAACCATGGATACTCCACATTCTAATAAAAGATCGAATCATTGATATCTTCAGTGAGATGCCTTCCAAAGATTATTCCTTTTATAAATGAATTAACTCCAGCTTTATAGTTTTTCCTGCCATCCATTACCTTATAAAACTGGAACAAAGGCATGGCTTTGTTTAAGTTCAATACCAAAGACTCCAGCAAATGTTTACCTTTCCCTTTTAAAGTTTCCTTCACCCACACCACGCCCCAGCAAACACATAAAACTGCCATTTGCCCTGCTCTGCAGTGTGTAACTCAATCTTTCAGGACTCCTCCCAGGAGCTTCCCCAACCCTATCTTTACTTTTAAAGACCATGGAATATGGCCTATAATATTCTTCAGCCTTCCATAAGGTGATCTGTTAAAAATTGGGTCAACTTAGGCAATCAATTGGGATATAACTTTTTCTTGATTGTTAGTATCTATGAACCCTATTTCATCCTGGACTGTCTTGTAAGCAGAAATAGAACTTGACAGGTAAAGACATCAGATCACTGTGGGTTGTAGGGGTTAAGCAAGATCATGAAGCAATGGGTCCCTCAGGCATATAATCTCCTTTGGGCAATTTCTTGGTTTTCTCTTATAGGCTAAAAATTCATATTTATACAACTTCTCTTCTCCCCTGGTGTCCTGCAACAAAGTTCAATAGAAAGAGAATATTGTCCATTTCAGAGCATCCCTTTGAGAAGCATGGTTCATCAAAACTACCAAAAATATTCTGAAGTGTTGTGATGGGCATTTAGTGGGGGCACAATAAAAATCAATTAAACATTTTAGACCAAAAAAACCAAAATTGCTGGAAAAAAGACAGACCCAGAAAAAAAGTAGGAAGGAAGAGAAATAGCAAATTTGGAACAACATAATGGATACTGAATTTCAAGCCAGCCTTTTAATTAGCATAATATTATTTTTCACTGAAAGAGACTGAATAATTTGCAGTGTATAAGGTTAGAATGCTCATGTTTTCTTTTATTTACCACCTTTTTAGAGGCTATGATCATAGTCCTGCTATTTTCACCATCCTGTCTCTAAGCCAGTAAAATTGGGATTATGAGCAAGGGAGACTGCTTTTCCTGTCCAATAGCAGAACGTGGAGCAAAAAGCTAAGTCTGTCTTGCTGCCCACCAGCAGTACTTTGAGAAGATAATACTGGGAAAAGAAAGGGTCAAATCCTACAGTGAGAAAAGGAAGACACCTGGACTTTACATGGAAAGAGTAAGTCACCCTGTATGACAGCTCCAGTTGCATCTCACAATAAGAAGCTGTCACTGTGTAGTCACCATGACTCAGGCCACATCATGTGCATGCTTAAGTCCAGAGTGCTGTGGGGGCATTAAATCAATTTCATTATCTTCTTTAAGGAGTTCCATAGTCAATCAATACCACACACACACACACACACACACAAACACACACACACATACACACACACATATTCACACATATTCACCCTGCTAAAGAGGGTAAGGCTTCTTAAATAGTCCTCACTCCCATGTCCATTATGGTCAATGACTTGTATGATTTGAACAGGGAACATACCTGGTCAATAAATACAGGTAGGGAGAATCCTGGGCGTTGGAAGTATTGGACGAGCAAGCCATCTCTGCTGGGCCTGGGGTAGTAGGGTGTGAGCATAAGGCAAATAGCTAAGCAGGATGGCCTGATTGAACTGCTTTGTCCATGGAAATGAGACTGACCATTTATTTTCTTTCTTTTTGAACCCAAAGAAATTGTAACCTAGAGATTTCTTGGAGGAGGAAAATTATAGTATGCTTTGATCTAAAGACAAAAAAAAAATCAAATTTTCTTCTGTTGGGCTGGTAACAACATGGGCTCTGGATTTAGAAGGAGCCATCTTTACTTTTGCCTAATCTTGTAGGGTCTGGGATATCAAAGGTCCTTATAGAAAGGAATCGGAATCTGAGGTGAAAGGAATACTATGTGACAACTCTTAGCCTCTCTGCTCCGCTCTCCACCCCAACCAAGTCTCAACCTGCCCAACCCCAATCTTGCCACAAACATTTATTAACAGAGAAGAAAACATATGCCTTTTTTGTGTCTTTGGCCCTCTATAGAATGACAATAATTTCTTGTCTGAAAGATTCTCTCCCAGCTCCCAAATACAGAAAGAATGTTCTCCAATGATCTAACAAAATGGAGGCCAGGGCAAGCCAACTGCCCAGCAGCTTAGCAGGAAGGGTGGACAGAGAGCAGGGTAGACCTCATCACACAGGAGGCAGCCACTCTGCTCCTGCAAGCAAAGGTGCTGGACTAGAAAGTAGCAAAGAGTGGCCCACAGAGACAGTTTCTTACCATCTACTCATCTGACCAGTTTCTCACAAAGGCACAGGTATAGCAAGAGGGCGTGGTAGTTGGTTTGTCTTCTTGATTATGTAGTGGGGATGGTAGAGACAGGGGAGAAAGATTTTCACTGAATCGAGACCATTCCAAAATGGTTAGATGCAGAACAATCAAAAAGAGAGTCATGGAAAGAAGTTTCCTTCATGCTAAGGAATTTATAAACTGTGGGAAGACCAAAGCCTAGAAATGGGGGGAAATTAGTACAGTGCATGGGTGAAAAGACACCAAAAGGAAACTTAGCCCTCCTTGTTGGTACAAGGCACCAAGTAGCACCTGAATGCTCGTGTCTTCCTCCTGTGTCCCATGGGAGAGGATTTGCTAGCACACTGGGTTGGGTTAATCTTGAAATCATTGTGACCAGAGAAAATAGCATTGGATGAAAATAGGGGCCTGGTTTCAAGACTGTCCTTAGAAACCTGGGAGAAAGGGAAGCCCATGATCAGGACTGACTTCGCTCCTGCTTGGGGGATGACATCATTGCTGGAGAAAGGTAGTGCTCGCTCCCAGGACTCTGAGCTCGCTGCTCACCAATTACTCAGTGGGGTCTTGTGTGGGAATTCCTCATCGTGAGGATGGGTGATTGCCAAAGCTAGTTTTCGGGTACTTGTGTTTGACGAAGGGGAGAAAGTAAAATGAAAACATCCTTGTAAATGGGAGTCACGTGAAAGAAGGAAGCACAGAAGTCCTCCCATTAGAATCACGTGGAAGGGTCCTCCTTCCTGCTTCCCACGACTTTATGGCTCAGCAAACTGAAGCCGGGAGACAGGAGGTCAAATGGCAGCTACTCCAGTGCTAGGACTCGACTTGGGGCATCTGAACCCCATTTCAGATGCTCTTTCTGCTGCATTGCCCTGGACCATTCCCGGCCAGTTTCCAGGTTGTTAAGTGTGGACACTCAGAGCCACACCCACCTAGAGAGCAGTGACACCAGTCACGTTACCTAGACTTCCAGACTGCACAGATCCCAAGGGGGAAGCAGGGCCTGTGGGAGAGTAAGTTGGCTGCTTGTGTCATCATGTAGAAAGACGCTGGAGCAACCAGCAAAACCGGTTCTGGGTGGAAGAACCCTGCAATAGCAATTCTGCCAGAATCCGGCTGCAGTTGACACCCTGGAAGTCTGGGAATGATCCCCAAACCTCGCTGTGACTAATACTTCTGACACCTTCCCCGGCCAGATACTATTCATACAATTAAATTACGCTGAATGATTAACATTTCATACACTCTCCTTTCTTCCGTTTGTGCGCGAGGAGAGAGAAAACTTGTAAGTCAGTCACAAAAGAAACAAGTGGAAGTGTGCCCTGGAAAACTCTATGACGTTATCACCAGGTCTCGACTGTACATATGTGGCAAGAATATCAAATGGTGGACTTTTTTTTTTTTTAAATAAAGTCATCAAAATGAGAATATCCAAATAAAAGCTCTCCTTCAGGTGCTCATCTTGGGAAAATGCAGTTTTCTCAAGCGATACTGTTGTCGCTCTAGGTCCACGAGTAGCATCTCTTCTGTCACTGCCTGCTCAAATTGGTTTACAAAACCTCGAGCAAAGAAAAACAATGACGACAACAAAACTCGGATATCTTCCAGCCTGTGGATATGTCTTCACAAGTGGATCGATTTTACTTCTGGTGTTTTTTAAAACACCTTCAGAGGTCAACATTTATGACTTTGGTAGGCATTCAAAAGGATATTGTGGCATCTCCCTCGAACCACAGTGACAGGAGTCTGCCTCTGGTCTGCTGTCACTCGCTGTGTGCACTAAGGACCATCAAGGGAACCAGGGACTGCCTGCTGGTGGGGCGCCTCACCCCTTTCCTCTGAACCTCCCCCAACACTGAAAGCCAGTGAAGACCCAAGCTGTATACCAGCTGTCTGGAGGTGATGTGATTGAGCATGAAGACTCAAATGTCCAACAGAGTCAGGCAGGGAAACTTCTAGAATAAAGAAGTCTAAAAAAGCAATATAGAGCAGCCAGTACCAATGAGGGCCATGAAGACCACTCTCCTTGAAAACACTCTGGCCAGAATCTTTAATTACCAAATTACTAGACGCAGTGACCTGGATTTTTTTAAAAAAATTTTTCCTTATTATTAAATGTGGGCAAAATGTTAAAATTTGAAACATAAGTACATAAACATATAACATACCCACATTTGTTCTGTGGTCCACACAAAGGCTGAGGTTGTGAGTTTGTGTCCTTTGACCACACAAGCCAAAAATTCATGTGACACTGAATGGGACCCCAGTCTTGAAAACTACAAAGAATCCTGGGCGGATGTCATCAATAGGAATTTAAAAGTAAAACATAACTGCTCCTGAAAAGAAGTCTATAATATGGAAATTACGAATGGTTCCCTGTGAGAGGGAGACTTTTTATTTTTCCTAGTACTGCAGATTGAACCCAGGAGAGGTCTATCACTGGCTATATTCCCCAGTTCTTTTTATTTTTTGAGACAAGATCTTAATTTGTCCAGGCTGGCCTCACACTTGTGATCCTTCTGCCTCAGCCTCCTGAGTGGCTGGGATTACAATGTGCGCCACTGTGCCAGGCTGAGGGACACCTTCTGCTTGCTTTGTTCAAAAATCTTTTTTTGAACCACCATCCTATTTTAGTTTTTTGCAGCCTCTTTATTACAAAATCAATAATACCTTAAAGAAGTGCCTTAGGCTCTGCAGATTTTAAAAAACCCTCTCAGCCTTCCTCATGAAGTAGATTTAACTATTATGGCTTTCTTTAAAAGCTCTTCATTAGTTTGGAGAAAACCATTGGGAACTATGCTTTATTACTTATTGACTAACCCAGATCTCATACAATTGCAGCAGCCAAGTAACAGTCACTTAAAATAGACATTAAAGAAATAAAACAAATTTTGCTACAATAACGATTATAAAATATCCTTTAATGTCATCTGTCAGAGCATATGTGAGCTTAAACTTGAACATCTGGAACAACATGCACACATACACACATGTACACACATATTTAGACAAGAAAGAGCTCCTGCCCATGGCCAATGAGGGATATAGAATGAACTGGACCAAAAGACCAACTTGAGCCCAAACCAGCTATCTCACGGGCTTACCTCAGAGCTGTCCCTTCCAGCTTAGGTATTTTCTTCAGAAGGTCCCTACTGACATGTAACACTTAACACATTCCCCTACTAGCACCACTTATCACACTGCACGACAACGAAAAGGGTGTTGATGTTGACACGCACATTCAGAGCTTGCTCTAACACTGACAAGATACTTCCAGCGACATGATCGCAGTGTCTTCCCAGTGACCCTGAGGTGGCCCTGACTCCCTGGCTCACACTACCAGACGGTGTGGCTCCCTTGCCTCCCTCCCAGAGCACTGGATCCCCTTGCATCCCACCCTCGGCATGATGCTTGGCGCAGCAGAGAGGTTTGGAAATGTCTGTCTTGAATGCAGGAATGGAGACCCAGAGAATGTCAACGACGTGCTAAGGATTCTGGTCCCTTCTCCAAGTGTGCTGTCACAGACTGCCTCCTGCCTGTCTCGCTTCCAAGAGAATGGGCACGAAGAAAAAGAGCAGGCACTGGCTGCAGTGAGTAGGGGTTGGACAGGAAGCCAGGTGCAGACAGACTTGCACAAGGCCAGAGGCAGAGTTCCTGGGAAGGGAACTTTAAATCTGCAGATGTAAAGGGGCAGGGACAACCGTGCTCAGGCAGCCAAGGATGTTCATACAGGACTGAGAACACATGGGAATGCCCAGTGCAGGGGCCATGGGCCTCACATACCCACTTTCTCTGCACTTCTGGCAGAGACCGTGGCAAGGTCTGCTTCCTTCCCCGGGAGGCCCTGATCCCCTGGAAGATTCTCAAGGCTGTGCTGACATTCTGTCACTGTGTGCCCATTTGGGTCACCTTTCTTGGGCGGACAGCCAATTTCACCTACATTGTTTTATACATGAGTGAAATGAGACACTGAGCGATTCATCTTCTTCTGGAAGTCATGCTGCAAACTCCCAGCCAGTTTCCTTTCTCACCCAGCCTGCCCCTGCCCGAGGACAATACAGCATTGACAGGAGTTGTTGACATTGACCTTCTCGTGAGTTTGAAGACAAAGTCTTCTCACACTCACCTAGGTGGTACCTAACTGAAGCAGAAAACATGCTTAGGTTTCATCCGGAACTTTCCCTTAAGTACAAAACAAGGATGAAGGATCAGAAAAGCTAAGGCACTCAGAAAGAAGAGTGGGCATGGCAGAAGGGTTTGGAACATTCATAAAATCAGAGACTTGGGGCTGGAAAGCAAGCGTGGGTATCAGTGAGTCCACTTTCTTATCCACAATGGGCAATGGTGGGCGTCTGTCCTTGGGGTACTTCTGGCTGCCAAGATATTACCCTTGTGCTTCTTAACCACATTGGTCCCCAGAGGAATAGACAAAGGTCAAGCAGTCAGCAAAAGAGGTGGTGAAATTCATGGTGGTGGCACCCAGTCAGCGAAGCCACAGCCCTCAGCCCTGCTTCCTGCACCCCTCCCTTTCCCGGCCTAAGCCATTAAGACAGTAGCTCCGGGCCCTGCCCTGCCTCAGGGGGTTGCACCAAAAGGCCTGGGATGGGTGTTTGGGGGTTCTGAGGAAAGGTTTCCTGGCCTACCCCCGCCAGTTCCAGGTTCTCAGATGGAGCATGTGTCCTGAAGGACCTGGGAGAGTGTCACCTTGGCGCATCACCATCTCCAGACACCACAGAGCAGAAGCACAGTCCCCCGTCTCCCCTCACCCCAAAATCAGCACTGAACAGTACATAACTGAAAATGTGTAACCTCAGGAAAAAGACAATAGGTTCATTCCCTTTTTTTCTGGCTCCGGTTAATAGGAAGCTACCTGTAGAGGGTTTGGAAAAAGAATCTTCTGAATTGAAAAGCCTGAAGGATGAACCCTCGCTAGTGTTCACTCACCTTGGCCTCTTCGTTCACGTCCCAGGTAAAGGAGACAGCATTATAGGCGATCTCTTCGATGTTGCCAATGGTATTAAAGCTCTCCTTGTAATCAGCTGTAACAGTAAAGAAGAAAAAGGTTTCAGAGAGTAAGAATTACTTGGTGGTATGTGTTTTCCAAAGGAAAAATTTAAAGTTTGTCTATTTTTCTGGCTATCTCTATGGCAACAGTTAAGGATAGGAACTTATTGATATTCTTTGGTTAATATTTACTCAATAAGAACATAAGAACGTAAACACGCTCCTCTATTAAAAGAGAAAATCTAAGTGAAGCAATGTCTTTATCTAATTTATCAGTTTCATTTCACTCTAGGTTTAAAAATTATTTAGGTGCACTTCCCTCCTGAGTCCTACTTACTTTCCTTCCTATACTCTTTCCTATCACTGCATTTTGCTAGTAGTGCCACCGTATTCCTCAGGAGTTTTTTATAAAATGGAATATTCCGTATATCAGTCAGGCACTGTCAACCAGGACTTTAGCAAAGAGATTGCAGGAAACTTCAATCTGCAAAACTTTTGTGTGTGTGTGTGTGTGTGTGTGTGTGTGTGTGTGTGTGTGTATGTGTGTGTGTGTACTGGGGATCAAACCCAGGGCCTCACACGTGCTAAGCACAAAGACTACAATTGACCTGCACCTCCCGTCCAAAGGAAAACACTTTTTGGACTCAGGTATGGAGAGCTGAGTTCATAATACTCAGTTCACCATCAATGGCTGACCATTCAAGGCCTTCTCTTACTGTATTGCTTTAGTTATGTAAAGAAAGAAATCTTCCCGCTGGCTGCAGTGGCACATGCCAGTAATCCTAGCAGTTCTGGAGGCTGAGGCAGGAGGATCTTGAGTTCAAAACCAGTCTCAGCAATTTAGCAAGGATCTAAACAACTCAGTGAGATGCCGTCTCTAAATAAAGTATAAAAAGGGGTGGGGATGTGGCTTAGTGTAAGTGTCCCTGAGTTCAATCCCCAGTTCCAAAAAAAGGAAAAAAAAAAAAAAAAAAAAAAAAAAAAAAAGGAAGAGAAAGAAGAAGAAGAAGAAGAAGAAGAAGAAGAAATAATCATCCCCATTAACACCTCTCCTACAAACACAAAAGCTATCAATGTGGTTGACAGGCATTCTTATGAAACATGTTAGATTGGCTTGCTTGTATATGTAACTTAATTGTTGATAAGTTGTGTTATGTTATGGCTAGGGCTGCCAGCTTTAGCAAATATTTGGGATATACTTATCCTTAAAAAAAGTCCTAGCTCTTTTTATCAAACCACAAATTTAACTGGGCACCCCGTACCTTATGTGGCAGTCCTGACTGTGAACCTCTTCAGAACTGACCACATTGCAGGTTGCAAATCTATTTCTAACTGTGACTGCAGAGAACAATATAGTGACCACCAGTCATGGTTTATTTATTCCCTTCCTCCAGAGATGGGCCCTTCCCTAGTCTCTACTCTCGCAGAAAACAATGCAAGAAAAGTCCTTATTCCTGGGAACGGAATTCATGACTGACCTTAGAAAAACCTACCAACTATGCCCTCCAGAATGACCCTCCAGACTCTCTCCAAAATGGGTTGTCCAATTTAACCTCACCCCAGAATTCTCTTTCCCTTTCTTTAGCCGATCTGATGGGTATCGAGTGGAATCCCCTTGATGTTATATTTGAATTTCTTCTGGTGGGGCCAAGCAGCTCCTCACACAAGCTAACCAATCAAGTTCTCCTGTAAACTGCTCACTCCTGTTGTTTGTCCGTATTCGCAATCACCTCCCCTAGTAAAACTACATAAATTTACTCTTTTCTTTTTTTATTTTTTTACCTGAGGATTGAACCCAGGGGTTCACTAAGCTACATCCCCTGGTCTTTTAAAATTGTTTTAATTTTGAGACAGTGTCTTGCTAAATTGCTGAGGCTAGCTTTGAATTTGCAATCCTCCTGCCTCAGCCTCCTGAACCACTGGGATTACGGGCATGTGCCACCACGCTTAGCCAAATCTTTACATTTTAAACAAAGAACAAAAACTTAAATTATAAAAGCATGTGTGTTCACCATAAAAAAGTCAAAAGCTATGAACAAGTAAGAAAAATACTTCAAAGCAACCACAATGTACTCATTCACAATAACCACTATGTACATTATCTTTCCTATCTTTCTCTTTTTCTTCAAAACATTTCTTTTACATAATATTTTCACAATTATTTTTTAATTTGCTTGGTGTCATTCTTGTTACTTAGCACATCTTTACCATGTTGCCATGTTAATAAACTGTTGTAAAACTACTGTTAAGGCATCTGTAGCAATGAGAGAAATGCAAATTAAAACTACACAGAAATCTCACTCCAGTCAGAATGGCAACTATCAAGAATACAAGTAACAATAAATGTTGGTGAGGATGTGAGGAAAAACGTACACTCATTGCTAGTGGGACTGCAGATTGTTGCAACCACTCTGGAAAGCAGTATGGAGATTCCTCAGAAAACTGGGAATGGAACCAACATTTGACTCAGCTATCCCACTCCTCGGTTTATACCCAAAGAACTTAAAATCAGCATACTACAGTGACACTGCCACATCAATGTTTATAGCAGCTCAATTCACATTAGCTAAACTATGGAACAAGCCTAGGTACCCTTCAACAGATTAATGAATAAAGAATAATGTGGTATATACACACAATGGAATATTGCTCAGTCATAAAGAAGGATGAAATTATGGCACTTGCCACTAAATGGATGGAACTGGAGAATATCATGCTAAGTGAAATAAGTCAATCCCAAAGAACCAAAGGCTGAATGTTTTCTCTGATATGTGGATGCTAACTCACAATAAGGGGATGGGATAGGGAAGAATAGAAGTACTTTGGATTAGACAAAGGGGAATAAAGGGAAGGGAAGAGGAATGGGAATAGAAAAGAAAATAGAATGAATAGAACATTACTTTCCTATATTCATATATGATTACACCTTCAATGTAATTCTACATCATGTACAACCAGAAAAATGAGAAGTTATACTCCATATATGCATAATATGTCACCATACATTCTACTATCATGTATAACTAATAAGAACAAATAAAAATTATTTGAAAAAAAAGGGCTAGGTACCATCACATTAGATCTGTGTCACAACTTAATTTTGCTCTTGTTGGTCATTAGATGATATAGCACTTTGCTATCTCTAATACCATTTTATTTAATTATATTTACAGCTAAAAACTTACATATACTTAATTATATTTTATTAAGATATATTCTCAGGAACTGGGGGTATAACTCAGAGGTAGAGCACCTTAGGTTCGATCTCCTGGATCAAAAAATAAATAAATAAAACAAAAACAATAATGACAACAACAACAAAGAGATATTCTCAGAAGTGAAATAGGCCAGAGAGCAATATATTCTTAGGACTTATTGATTGTATCTAATTGTTCCTGAAAAGGTTGAAACAGCTAACATTCACAGTAACAGTATCCTCTTTCCTCACACTGTGTCTTTCTAAATTGACATGCAAAACCTGCCACCTTATTATTTTAATCTGTAATTCCTTGATTGCTAAA
Source organism: Sciurus carolinensis (assembly GCF_902686445.1). Classification (NCBI taxonomy): domain Eukaryota; kingdom Metazoa; phylum Chordata; class Mammalia; order Rodentia; family Sciuridae; genus Sciurus; species Sciurus carolinensis. The sequence goes on from NC_062213.1 coordinate 37,255,131, forward strand.
GAGGTTGCACAGTCTTTCATTTGGCTTCTGGCTGTTTGTATTTCTTTTTATCTTTCTCTTTGTTTTTAAAATATATTCACTTGCAACAGTTTCCATTTCTATTCTTTGCCCACTTTTCTCTTAAAATATTCAAATTTTCTTACCGGTTTTAAAATAAATATTTAAAGCTAAAAGAGAAAACAGAAAGCAAAGAAAAACAGTTTTATAGCCTACAAACTTAGATGATGCTGTTTATGACTCTACCTGGGATAATTTTAAATGCAAACCTGTGCTTTCAGCCAGCCAACAAGCTCTTGAAATTATGAAGAAGTAGACCACTGAATTTGAATAAGAAATTGAATTCCTTGATTCTTTATAACAGGTTTAAAAGATTGTGTTACAATTTTGTTTGAGTTTTTGGTCAACATTTTTAAAAACAGTTTATAGGTCAACTGTAAATACGAAAGCAAATGAGGTATCTAGAAACTAAGACAAACCAAGGTACTTAGGTCAAATACCTATTCTAGATCTCAGGAGCTGTTTGATAGTTTACAGGGTTTCATTTTTTCATAACTTCTCTGAGAGTTTTATTTTTTCATAACTTCTCTAACTGAAAGTTTTCTTCCCTAAAAAAATGTGTCACTAAAGAATGACTTTACAACATTTGCCAGTAAATGGACGGATCTGGAGGATATTGTGCTAAGCGAAATAAGCCAATCCCCCCAACCAAAGGTCGAATGTTTTTGCTGATATGTGGAAGCTAAACCACAATAAAGGGGAAGAAGAGAAGTTCAATAGATTAGATAATGGGGAATGAAGGGAAGGGAGGGAGAATAGGAATAGGAAAGACAGTGGAATGAATCTAACATAATTTTCCTATGCACACATATGAAAATACCTAAGTGAAACTCACCATGGTGCCAGCCCATAAGAATTGGGTCCTTATTAGAATAAGATGTATCCTACACATATATTATTTTATCAAAATGGATTCTATTGTCATCTGCAACTAAGAAAAACCAATACAATAATTTTTTTTAAGTGTGTCACTTGAAAATAGTAAAAAATTTAAAAACAAGTGTAATAAACACATGAACAAAACCCTTTCTGGGTCTCTTAATCCTACACAGGTTGCCTCTCTTAGTCAATCAACAGATGTAACAAATGCTCACACACCCCTGCTCTGTTCCATGCCATGTCCTCAGATGGAGGGACAGCAGAGAACAGGACTAGGTCATGAATAGTGTGACTCTTTCAGTCCAAAGGGAGCCAGAATATAAACAAGTAAATACATAAATGAACAAGACAATTAGACAAACACCCTTAATATGCTTTTTTATGCCCCTACAAAAGGGTGGATAAGAATATTTTTTATCATTTAAGATGCACCCCATAAATGTGTGAAATTCAAGAATGCACACATGGATCTATAGATGTTCTAAACAAAAATATATAACTTCTCTGAAGCCTTAGAGGAGAAACGTCTGTGCATTGCTACCCTCCATTTCTCATGTCTACAATGGGGATGGTCGGACTACGCGAGGTTGCTCTCTCCATACGCGCGTCCGTCCAGGCAATAGCATGCTACGAGCTGCGTCTCCTGTTTCTGGAAGCTGTGTTCATATCCTATGGTAAGTGTTGTTTGTTTCAGGGTTTATGACCTATGGGGTAGGAATAGAAACTCAGCAACCGGGGTTAAGCCTTCCTTGACTAGTTTCCTCAGGAAAGTTTCTCAAGCTCAAATTTTGCAAATATTGACAGTCACAACCAGGAGAAGGTCCTGCTGCTCTATTAGTTTCCCAGAGCTACCATCGCAGATGGTCACAAATCTTGTGGCTTAAAACAACAGAAATGTACTCCCACTCAGGTCTGGAAGCTGGAAGTTTGAAATCAAGGTGTCAGGAGTGTCGTCGGTGCCTTCTGGAGGCCCTGCTTCTGGAGGATAATCTGCTGGGTGCCTCCCTAGCTTCTGATGGTGGCCAGCAAGCCTTCCTGCTCAGTGACGTGCTACGCGGTCGCTCAGTCTCTGCCTGTCTTCACAGGGTGTTCTCTTCTGCATTGCTGAATGCATTTCCCCTTCTCTTCTAAGGACCTGTCATTAGATTTTGCATGATCTCATCTTAAGTCTCTTAACTAATTATATCTGCAAAGACCTTTTTCCAAAATTAGGTCTTGTTTACAAGTTTGGGAAGTTGGGCCATGGACATATAATTTTTGAGAGTCTCCATTCAATGTCTTAAAAGAGATTCCTTCCTATATTCCTTCCTAAGAATCATGAGTCAGCCTGGGGAGATAGCTCAGTCGGTAGAGTGCTTGCCTTGCAAGCACAAGGCCCTGGGTTCGATCCCCAGCACCCAAAAAAAAAAAAAAAAGAATCATGATTCGAGTGAATGGCTTGCTCTTGCACAAGAACCACTATAGGTTGAAAAATAATCACCCCACTTGAAAGGAATTATAAATCACATCATGTGAACTTATTAAATTTTGAATCAAATTTCTCTAAAAAATTAATAAGGCAATATTAAAAACTACATTTTTGATACTGGTTTGTAAACATAATTCCGATATCTATTTGGTGAGGATGGAAATATAAGTAGGAAATTTGCTTAGGTATTTCTAAAACAAACATGATGAGGCAAAATTATTCTTGACTATAACAAGCGTTTTTTTTTTTTTTTTTTTTAATTATGTCAACTGACTTAAGAAGGTAGTTTTTATACACATCAGCCTGCCCAGCAGGATCACCAGAGCAACTCTGGCAATAACTGGTGTGACAGATTTCATGTCACCTAGGCCCCACTGAAGTTGTGATTACATTTCTTCATTCACAGGTCTTCCCTCTTTCACCTCACTTCTTTAAAGCTGCTTTAATCTGCACTGTACAGATAAATACATATTCATAAAACTTGCATTAATGTTAGAAAGAAGGATGAGGTTGGAAAAGTGACATGTGAAAGCATTTGGAAGTTTGTATCGACACTAGCTATGTACCTGTGTCCTTGACTTAGCCTCTATTACAGTAGTCTAAATACTGTATTCTAGGTGAACACGGAAGCATGGGAAATAAATGAACTCTTACAAGGTTGTTCTTGCCACATGTAAATAAGTTCTTGATTTTTCTTTTCCCTAATGCTTCTTGCCCATTCAAAAAAAAAAAAAAAGAGAGGGATGATGAAGATAGTTCTTATTAATCTTGGTAATTTACACACAAGTGAACAATCCTAAAGTACACACCCAGCTTGAAGTATAAAAAGAATGAAACCATAGACACAGGAGTACGCCTAATAAAGTTAAGAATAAAGTTGATCTCATTGTTAATGTCATGCTGCAATAGGACCCAAATCTCCAAGTCATATCTAAGGCTGTGCTGTTGATAGGTTAGAGTACAGGAATGCACATCTCTGCAGTCTCCAGAGCCTGTCAGGATGAACCAAAGTAGAAAGGATGTTTCTGGATTCCCAGAGCTGACAAGCTTGTGTGTAACAAGAAGTACTCTCTAACAGTGCTTCTCAATGTTGGGGTACATCAGGATCACTTAGAGGACTTTAGTAAAATGCAGATATCCAAGCCACCCCAGAGATTCTGACTCAGTTGATTTGGAATATGGCCAAGAATGTGTACTTCTAGTAGGTTCCCAGGAAAGGCCACTGCAGCTGATCCGGGAACCACACTTCAGGTAACAATGGTTCTACATTTTGGTAAATTTGGTTCTACTGGAAAAAAAAAAAAAAAAAAAAAAAACTGGATCCTTTGGGTACATTTGGTTCATTCCAAATACAGTCTTATAAAGTACTATATCTGTCATTGAGGTCCTTTATCAATGAAGGTCATGTGACAGATTGTTCTTCTCAAAAGGCCTTCCCTCTTGATGAACACAAACACCACATATAGAGGACCAGACAGTTACTTACACAGGGAGACTCAGGCACTACTCACTCCAGGATGTGTCTGTCCTCCTGCCTGCCATCCAGAAATACCATTCCTTCAGATAAAGGCACTGTCATCTCCTGGTATTAAAATGTCAATGATCTTGGAATAAGAACTGTCCCAATCAAGAACTTACTGTCCATCCCATGCCTATGCCAAGCCTTTTGCCAACATGAGACCTTTGACCTGATCCAACCTTTGCAACCACTCCATGAGGTAGGAGTCTGAACCCTCCTGCAGCGGAGGTAAGCTGCCTGTGGAACATCACATAGCTGGTAACAAGCCAATCTGTGCTTTGAATCCGCATCTGTTTGATGCCAAAGGCCATACCGTAAACCACTGCCTATATTTAGCTTGCAAATTAAACAATAAATTGTCACCAGATATTGGTACCACAGCGTGACCTTCAATGCAACTGAGTTGTGAAGAAGCACTGAGAAAAACCAAGTTCGTGAGGCAGAGAGCATTTTGGGACTACTGCAAATTTATCCACAAAGGAAGGCAGGGTTGGGTCAGCCGTAGAGGAGGAGGCAAGCAAGAAGACATCTCCACATTCTGCTAGCAAGCACCATGAAGATTGAGAGAAAAGTTCAAAAGTCAGCCCTCTTCAGAAAACAAGGGTTGGAAAAGGCTGATGAACTTCACAGTGTTTCATGAAAGGGCTGCTAAGCACACATGAGTGTACCATGCTCGCCCTGCATGTTTCTGACAAGTTATACTCTGCCCAGAAATGATTGTATTCAATTCTATTTTAATTGTTACGGGAGGGATGATGGCGAATCCTTTTGTTATCTTTTTATTTTTTTATCTTTTGCATATAATCAGTGGTTTGTTAATAGGTTTTTCAATTCAGGCTTTTGAAGACTGAGTTTTCCTCTAACTGATTGTATGAGCGAGTTGATGCTGGAATGCTGTCAAAGGAAATGCTAATTCCTTCACCCTAATTAAGCTTCATGTGCATGGTAAGTTGTAACTGCCCCTTTTAATTATTTTTGTATATATTGTTGGAGATTAAAAGGAGTGGTATAATTAATATAAAAATTGCCTCTCTTCTGAAAGGTATGGATTCTGCCTGGGCTAGTAATATAATGAAGCTGGAATGCTGGAACGTCTCTGGGCACCGTTGCCAATTTAGTGTACACAATGCAGTTTTTTTTTTTTTTTTTAAGCAGAAAACTTGGCATAGTTTATGTATTTGGGGTCTTGGTACCACAAGTCCATCTATATGGTGGCAGTCAAAGGGAGAAAGGACATCGGCAGTGCCAACACAAACTGGATTTAGTTTTTTGTCCTTCTCTCACCAAACCCTGTGACCTTCAGTGAGTTACCCAACCTCTCTGAACTTGTATTTCCTCATTTATAAAAAACAGAAACAATATAATAGAAGCTGCTTGTCCATCGTGGATCATGGGAACAATCCAAGTCCCCATTTACCTCTAACCCGCCTGTCCTCTAACATCAACTTAAATTTTCAGGAAACAGTAGAAGGTCAGCCGAGGAGCATTTGCTCTGACTTGAAATAAGTGAAATAAATAAACCCTAATCTAAGTGGGTTCCAAGATTTTTGTTTTGTTTTGTTTTTCAAAATCCAAGAAACAGCTTTTTAAAACCCGAGTGACTCACGAGAACTTGCAAATGAACTCGTTATTTTGAACAAAAAGGAATGGACAACATTTTTTGTGAGCCAAGCGTGTGCTAGGCTCTGTTCTTAATATACGCACTTCACAAACATTACCACAGACAATTCTTTTTTTTTTTTTAATTTTCACTTACTAAAATAGAAAATAAGTCCATACTTTTAGATCCTCCCTTTCCCTGCAGTCACTTGGTTTGTATCCTGCCTGATTTTTTATTTTTTTTTATTTTTGGTATCGGAGATTGAACCCAGGGGTGCTTAACAACTGAGTCACAGCCCCAGCCCTATTTAATATTTTATTCCGAGACAGGGTGTTGCTGAGTTGCTTAGGGCCTGGTTAATTTGCTGAGGCTGGTTTCGAACTCACAGTCCTCCTGTCTCAGACTCCCGAGCCACTGGGATTACAGGCATGTGCCAATGAGCCCAGCTCTTGTCTGTTTTTGTTTGCTATAACTAACTGAATACCACAGACTGGGAAAATTACAAAGAATAGAGGATTATTTAGCTCATAGTTCTAGAGACTGGGAAGTTCAAGAGCATGCGGCTGGTATCTGGTGAGGCCCTTCTTATTGCATCAAGACATGGCAGATGGGATCTCATGGTGAGACAGAGCATGCATGCTAGCTCAGGTGTCTCTTCCTTTTCTTTTAAAGTCACTAATGCATCTTGGGCCACCCCCCTCAGGATCTCACCTAAACTTAGTTACCTACCAAAGGTCCCACCACCAAATACTATTAACATATGAATTTGAGGATTAAGTTTCCAACATGAACTCTTGGGGGACACACTCAAACCGTAGCACATAGGGGGCTGAGCTGGGGTTGGAACCTACAAAGTTCTTTCTATACATAAAGCCCGAACTTTTAACTTCTGTGACATATAATCTTCTAAATGAGCACTTTTTGATAAATGATCCAGAACAATGATGGAAGCTGAAATTGTGAGTACAAAATACATGACTATGATAGAACAATACCTCAATATTATTAAAACTGCAATAATCAATAGCATTATTACTATTTACTATCCATGGTTTATTATAATACCTTCACAGAGATTATTTAAGAAAACATCTCTTTAAGGATTTTCTCTTTAGGCCAATTCAGTATTTTATTTGTGTCTTCTGTACTCTTTTTTTTTTCTAGAGAAGGAATTATATAAGCCAATGTTACAGATTTCAAATTGTATCAACTATAAATTTAAAGTAAGAAAAATGTTTTATGTTGTAACTCATTATGTTCCATGTATGCTGGTATTTTTAAATACTATTTGATTTCATTTTTTTAAAAACCACAAATTTAATTCCACATGGGTCATACCCTGTGTGTAGAGACTCAAATGCACATGCATGTGTTCATACATGAACCATGGCTTATAGTTTTGAATCTAATCAACTTGGATGGACTTGAAGTTGAACTCTTTCCATCAGTCCATTTGACTTAGAGAGATTTAACTTTATCTCATCCCTGGTCCACAAAGTTAGTTTGTGAATAACAAGGAAAAAATAAATAAATAAATAAATAAATCCTGGTGTTTTCTAAGAATTGTCTGAGTGAGTAAAGATATGGATGATATTTTGGTAAATAATTTATATACGTCTACTCAGCATGAATTATTCATGATTGAGTCTGGTTTTCTAATCTTCATTTCATCCCTTGACACACTAATGCCCTTGGGGGTGGGTACGCAGACAAGAAGTTATGGGCACATGGGATTAGCAGTTACCACCCAAAGTGGTTAATTGGTCATCCTTGGTTCCCTCTACCACAAATTCCCTACGCTCCTCCCACCCAGACGATATTCTGGAGAAACAGTATCACTTGATTAAACCAATGGAATTGACAAAGGAAAATGGAACTCTTCCTCAAATGATGGCCCCTTCTATCATTAGTAAGAATCTTGAGAATTGTGTTCTATCAGACATTCCACAGTCTGTCAAAAGATCATCCTGGTGTCTAACAACCGTCAATGTCAGAAATAATTTTCGAGCACAGATAGTCATATTGAGAGTCACAGACTGAGTAGATTCAAACAAGAGTAACGACTTTTTGGTTTTTGGTGGTGCCATACACAGATGTATTACAAGGACTGTCAATCCTCACGTGGATTATCTTTTACTAAATTTGAACCAAAAGCCCAATTCCTTCAGAGACTTAAGATACATTAAGATTAACCTCCATTTTTCACCTCCACGGTAGGCCCTGGCTGCCCTGTCACATGGATGGAACTAGCGAGCAGACACAGGAAGACAAATCCGTTCCATGCTGTGGAGGTGGGGGCTGAAATGACTCATCTAACTGACTGTATTAGAAAAGTTAATTTTTTCATTAAGTGCTATGTAAATGATTCGTATTGCTATTCCCATTTGCTTTTACTATATAACCTGCCATTTCTAATTATATTAGAGGATTTCAATATTGTTTCAAATTTGAAATTCTATTCCTTTCAATATATTTCTTCAAGAAGATAAATTTGTCCTTCACAGGAAGGAAGCTGCAGCTCCAGCTTACCTTTGTAATGCTGACCACAGCACATGGGGACGGGAGGTATGAACCGCCTGAAAAGCAGCAGACCTCTCTCGGCTGGTTTCCTATCTTTCAAACAGAGATGCTAGGGACACAGCCTCACGGGATGTGGGGCCATCACCCATGAAGCCCTCGCTTATTTTAAAACTCATCTTTTCAAAAGCAGAAACACCGCTGGTGGCTCCACATTCCTGGAGCAGGTTCAAAGAGTTTTCTTCAGATTAATTTCATCTTATGTTAGCTTCAACAACCTCAAAGAGTTTAATTTAATTTTGGAAAAACTTTGTCTTGCTGTTTTAGGTTTTGTAAACAAAGCAGGAAACTAAGTTTGCCTAATTTTGCACTTGGGAATATTTCAAAGACATAAATTCATTTCAGTTGAAAGATATAGGGTCAGAGAAGCTTCTAGAAAGTGCTGGAAGGTGGCTAAAAATACTAGCTTTATACTTTTGTTCAGGAAACATATGGATCTCACAAAACAAACAGGCTGTATCTTCAGGTGTTTTTTGTCATTTTTAAGACAATGCAATAATTTTAAAATGTGAGAATATCACATTAACTGAGATTTCATTAAATGCATCTCTGAAGGAAAAAATAATAATTAGGTTCCAAGCAAAAAAAGAAAAAGAAAGAAAAAAGAAAAAAAGAAATAAAATAAAAAGTATAAATTATTTGATGAAAACATGGTGTGGTAACTATGAATATAGAAAAGGCCCATCACTTAGGGGGGAAAAAACACAATGCCTAGTAAATGTTAAAAAAAAAAAAAAAATAGAAGATAGGAAATATAGCATTTTATTTAACTGAACACAGTGAATCTATCAGGTTGTTTTGGTTACCTGTGTGTGTACACGTGTGTATGTGTGCTTTAGTTTTAAAAATCTCATCTAAACCAGCATTCCTATAGGGCAGCTCAGCTCTCTCAATAAAACAGTCAAGAGGGTTTCAAGCATCCATTCCATGCTTCAGTTCTCTCTGGAACATTCCTTTTGGTTAACCACTCAGAGTTTTAAAATTCCCAGGAGTAGGAAAACTCTTTACCAGAAAAGGTTTATTAAGCAATAATATCCTGGCCCAGATAAAAGGCACTTCCTAGGAGCAGAGAAGAAAAACATATGTAAAAGGTTACATTCATTGTAATTTTTAATTTCCAAATATTGCAACATTTTAAAAAAATTGCTTTTAAATAATTTTCCATTTGTTTGCTTCAGGCAAACAGTAATGATTTTTAGTTATGATTTAAAAAAAAAAAAAGAAAACTCCCCTGGTTTATCAGTATATGCATTATGTTTCTGTGCTAGCGATTAAATCTTAAGAGTTGCCAAAGTTTTATCAGAGGTCTATCATGTAATAAAACAGTATTTAAGCCAGGCACGGTAGCACGTGCCTGTAATCCCGGCAACTCAGGAGACTGAGGCAGGAGGATCACAAGTTCAAAGCCAGCCTCAGCAACTTTGCAAGGCCCTAAGCAAGTCAGCAACACCCTGTCACAAAATAAAATACGAAAAGGGTTGGGGATGTGGTTCAGTGGTTGAGTGCCCCTGAGTTCAATCCCTGGTTACCTACCCCTCCAAAAATCCCACAATATTTAAATATAAAAAAATAAAGTACCAAAAGCACAACTTGCCTCCTGGCATGCAGAAAATAATGCTACCAAAAACAAGTCTTTCTGAATGAAAGGGGAGGGTTCAACCCCAGCCAGTTAAATAAACATGTTTACCACAACTGTCGCCTAAAAGCATAAAACTGCCTAGAGCAGTTTGTTCATGAACCGCTCACACAAGTTGGTCCCCTGTTCTATGCCCAGTTCTGCACCAGGTTCTGGGTATATAGAAGTTAAAAAGAGAGTCTTCATCCATTCAAAAAGTCAGAACCAGTGACTGGACAGAATTAAACTGACACACCAAGTAAAGCATGGCAACGTGCCAGTGCTTAGAGACAAACCAGGCCCAGAGGAAGCAGCTGACTTCCTGGAGAGACTGGGGAGTTCCCACCCAGGAGGGGACAAGGGAGCGAGGTCTTAAGGTAGGAGAGGTCTTCCAGACGGAGGAGGGAAGAGAGGGCTGTTCTAGGCCTGAGAGCCCTGGAGGAGAACAGAGGGGTCAGAAGTTACTAGGAAAAAGTAGCAAAGGGTGAAAAGACTCCTATCGATATGACATTAAGAAATTTTAGTAAATGATCACACTAGATAGATATGAATGATAAGTTAGGAGTGAGATAGTAGTGTAGAAAAGAGGAGGACCCCGCAATAACTTGAGAGGGAGTCTGGGGACTAGGAACTGGAGTGTGATTCCAAAACTCTGGGTGGTTTATAAGCTCCAGCCCTGACCTTGACCTTTCTATGAAGGGAAATAGGGGGAACCCTAGGGCCACCCTAGTCACTCACTCCGAGGGGGAAATGATTGTCTCCAGAGGTGTTGGCCTCAACAGAATCCATTTCTGAGATTCATACTGAGACATGCCTGTGATAAATGGCTCAATTATTATTGAATTTTTTCATTATTCTGCCTGAAGAACAAATGTTAACTTTAAAGAGTACATGCATTTTACAATGCTTTAAAATGCTTGACGTTCATCCCCTACCATGCTTTTATCACGTAAAAGTTTTCTAACCAAAGTTGAAGATGAAAAGGAATCTTCAGTAACTGTGGCTTGGGCACCTCCCTATGACACAGAGCACGTCTCACGTTGCACGTGAATGTGGTAACAGTGAGAGCTGGTGAAGCCCGGAGACCCTGGTGCCCACCTGTCTGGTCCTATGGGGGAAGAAGGGACACCGCTTTGCTCTCTGGCTCACAGCCTGAATTCTCACTAGGTCTCAGAGTTAGTTTTTGAAGTTGAGGACTCTTGTTGTCTTGCTTTTTTATCAAATATCTATCCTATCTATTAAGAAGTATGGAAATAGCCTAGAAAAACATCAGAAAATAAAATTCCATTTGCTTGAGTTATTTTTATTTTTTATTTTTTATTCCGGGGATTGAACCTAGGAGCACTTAACCATTGAACCACATTCCCAGCCCTTTTTTATATTTTATTTAGAGACAGGGTCTCACTGAGTTGCTTAGGGCCAGACTAAGTTGCTGAGGCTGGTTTTGAACTCTTGATCCTCCTGTCTCATTCAGCCTCCAGAGTTGCTAGGATTACAGGCATGCACCACTGTGTCCAGTCATTGAGTTATTTTTAAAGGAAAGAAGACCCACATTTTCCATCTGCAGGGAGATAGCAAGTGTGTGGAAGTCTGGGACTAGAGCAGGCCCCCTGAGAGCTAAGCTAAATGGGAGGGTAGAAAACCGATGAGAGAGAGTGGTGAACTACTGAGGACTCTTTCTAGTCACCTACTTCCTGACCATCTGGACACCTGACCTCCAAAAAGAACATAGTGGCCTCTTCCCACACACAACCCCAAATCTCCCACCTCCTACTTTTCTGCACAGTGTTCAGAGGAGCCCAGCCCATAACTGCCTATAAAAACTGCAGGAGGGAACCAAGGCCACTCAGAAAGCCAGCTGCCTCTAGAAACCTCAGGAAAACAGTGCTGCTTAATTTGAATCACAATTCCTAGAGAGTGGAGCATGACTCCAGAATAGAAAGAGGTCCAAGTCCCACAGAGGACATCTAAGCTCTGGTTTGAGAATCTTTCCAAAGGCTTTCTGGGATACTCAAGGAAAAACGTGGAGAAGTAAACCTGGAGAAATGGTTGATGTCATTGGAACTTAAGTTTTCAGGGAAAATATTACTTTAATATAAAACTGCTATCAACCACACACAATATTAAAATAGCTCTTAATAAATACATTTGTATTAGGGTACAGACAATAATCCTATAATGACATGCTAATAACTGAAAATGAAGTGTAATTGTCAGCTAAGTACCATGGAAAATTAAAGGATTAATGTAACCAAATAACTAATACATCCTGATACAGGAAAGATTACCATGAACCAAAATTATAAGTCAGAGAATGAACAAAGGATGTACCACTGGTTTCACGATTAGCTACAAACTTTGATCAATATTGGTAACATGAGCTATAAGTGAAAAATAATGATGTATTGGTGGAATCAGTCTTATTACATCACAATGGGCAATCAGGTAATTCTGAAATTGCACCAACTGTGATGTGTATTATTTTGGAACGTCTGCATCATAAAGTACTGAGGGAATTCTGAATTCTGTTCAGGAATTGACATGTGAATGTTAACAAATTAACTGTTGTAGCTTCTGGTTTTCATTCTATGAAGTTAGTATGAGTTGTTGAACCCCTCCTAATTTGCCTTCCCTACTTGAAAGGTAACAAATTGAAAAATGTCCAACCCCAGAAAGTGGTGTTGGAATGATTCACTGAATAGACTCGATATCTAGTCCCCCTCTTATTTTGATGGGCAATTCATTTTAAATAGTTTTAGATGGCTCGTACACTGGGCCAAAATGGGCAAGTCCACCAAGCAAATGAGTCTAGGGCTGCCATCTTGCTCCAGGTATGGAGGGTGCCTCAAAATCAAGAGGCCCCTGCTGAACTCAGGACCTGGCCCACCTCCACACCCTCAGCACCTGGCCATCCTGCTTCCCCAGCTCCTTCCCTTGGGATGCCACACCCACCCAATCAGCAATGCTGTGTTTTTCTTTCATGACCCTTCTGCTTTATCCCCACAGCCAGTAACTTCGTACTTCCTCCTTCACAATTCATGCCTTTGCATATTGGTTCTTCACCTGGCTGTTACTGGCCTCCCTGTTACCAGTCTCTAATCCAATGCAGACCCTTCCCCAGCTGGCCCAAAATCCCCTCTCTAAAATACAGGATCATCCCATTACAATTCCACCATACATCCTCAAAGATTATCCGAAGCCTCCAAAATCCAGTACTGCAACTCATTAAGTAGAAATTTCATCACAATCAAGAACACAAGCAACAACAGGTGTTGGCGAGGATGTGGGGAAAAAGGTACACTCATACATTGCTGGTGGGGTTGCAAATTAGTGCAACCACTCTGGAAGGCAGTATGGAGATTCCTTAAAAAACTTGGAATGGAACTACCATTTGACCCAGCTATCCCACTCCTTGGCCTATACCCAAAGGACTTAAAATCAGCATACTACAGAGATACAGCCACATCAATGTTCATTGCTGCTCAATTCACCATAGCCAGATTGTGGAACCAACCTAGATGCCCTTCAGTTGATGAATGGATAAAGAAACTGTGGCATATATATACAATGGAATATTACTCAGCCATAAAGAATGATAAAATTATGGCATTTGCAAGCAAATGGACAAAATTGGAGAATATCATGCTAAGTGAGATAAGCCAATCTCAAAAAACCAAAGGAAGAATGATCTCGCTGATAAGTGGATGATGATACATAATGGGGTGTGGGAGGGGTTAGTTTTAGGGTTAGAGTGAGGGTTAGGGAGGGGGGCAAGAATGGGGGAAGGAAGGACTGTATAGAGGGAAAAGAGGGATGGGAGGGGTGGGGGGAAGGGGAAAAAAATAACAGAATGAATCAACCAACATCACCCTATGTAAACGTATGATTACACAAATGGTATGCCTTTACTCTATGTACAAACAGTGAAAGAACATGTATCCCATTTGTTCACAATAAAAAATAAAAAAAAAAAAAAAAAAAAAAAAGAAATTTCATCACAGTATTCTATTGCCTATTACCTCTCATATTTTCCACCATCTGTTCTTACAGGAGTTCTGGGAAGACAGGTGCATATATGTAATGCAGCCTGTTATGGTTTGGATGTGAGGCGTTCCCCAAAAGCTCACGTGTCAGACCATGCAAGAAAGTTCAGAGGAGAAAAGATTGGGTTGTGAGAGTCTTAACCCAATCAGCGAATTAATCCCCTGATAGGGATTAACTGAGTCATGACTGATGTGGTAGGGTGTGGTTGGAGGAAGTGGGAATTGGGTGTGTGACTTTGGGGTATATATTTGTATCTGGCAAGTGGAGACTTCTCTCTGCTTCCTGATCGACATGTGAGTTTCTTCCTTCCACCATACTCTTCCACCATGATATTCTGTCTCACCTCGAGCCCCATGGAATGAAGATGTCCCTCTAAGGAGTAAGACCTCTGAAACTGTGAGCCCTAAATAAACCTTTTCTTCTTTACAATTGTTCTGATCAAGGTTTTTAGTCACAGCAGCAAAAAAGCTGACTAAAACACAGTCATTTACATAAATGGCAATATGTAGGTGCAATTTCTATCATCCCTCTTTATGTATCCCTGAATCTCAAAATCCACTTTGTTCAATAATAGAAAAAACATGGATTAGCTATAAACAAGGAATGCATGTTAAACTTCAATATAGAGGATAAGTGCACACATGCTCCTGTGTGTACCTACAAAGCCACAAAAAAGGCTTTGTGACTCCACGTCAGTGCTAAAGCAACATAGGACAATAAAATCTGAGCTTAGTTACCCTCAGCATCTGGCTCAGTGATGCTCCTCTGCAAAGATGTGGGGGTGTTTGCAGAGAAGCTGAACCAGCATGACCCCTATGTTCTACCTGCAGCTCAGGTTTGCTGCCAGGATGTAAGCAGCAATGACCTTCTAACACCAGTGGCCATCCAGATGTGTGGCCAGTGGGACTCCCTCCTGGGCACAGCTAGCCAGCACTAGGTCCAAAGGCTTCAGCCTGTGCTGCATGGGGAGAGCTTGACACAGGGGTCCTTTCAGAGCTGGAGACCAACAAGTTCCATCTAGGCTTCACATTCTTGTCACCCTAAGGTCTCCAAGATTCCCCTTAAATTTAGTAAGCCTTTCCCCAATCTCATTTATATGGGACTTCCTTCCTTCCCCCTATTCTGCATAGTTCAATGAATTCTCACTAGTGTGCATGGTAGTTCATGTCCCGCCAATCTTTGCCATCAGTTTTATTAGACTTGATGAAACAATTTTCCAATATCATTTTGATTTTTTTTTCTTGATCATTTTACCTGGCATGTGCTATTTCCTTGACTTGTAGCACCACTGTCCCTCTACCTTTTAGACCTCAGATGCCTTTGATATCCTTTCAGAAACATCTCCTCTGGGAAGAACTCCTCTGTGCTACCTCTTATCATTTGACATTTTAGCTGTTCATCTTTTTGCCTCTAGATGCCGGCAGCTTGAGAGAAAGTTCCTGCACTAATCCTATTTTACTCACCAGTGCCTAAGAAAAGGTCTGGCACACAGAAGGTGCTCAATAAATGCTTGCAGAATGAATGTATGCATTTTCTCAAACTGGTGTCAATAAACATGGGATCATCATTAACTCCATATCTCAATATAATGTGGCTGTTAAACTTAGAGACAAACTACAAATAGAATTAAGTGGCTTTTCCACATAGGAGGTATAATTGACACAGGAATATCCCTTGGGCTGCAGAGAATGAACTTATTTATGACCCTGAATAATTGCTGTTATTCAAGAAGCTTACAAGAAAGAACCTGTGAGCCGAGGAGAACTTTGCTTGTGTGTTTTGAAAAGCAGCAGAATCTACTTGGACCTGGGTTTGTTTGTTTTACTTCTATCAAGTCAGAGCTAATTACTCATGTTTCTTTCCCCGCCCCCAAATACTTTAAGAACCACATATCTGAACAGGCTTTTTGGAAATTGTAGAACTAGCAGCAGCTAACAGTCTCACCTCCCAGACTGTAAAATGTCCCCAGTGTCGGAAGGTAAGGGTAAAAGGCAAGACTTCCATGTGAGGTCAATTAATGAACGTCTTCAGTCCCTCTGCATGTAACCTGCGCCCTCAGGAACTAGCTAGAGGCTCAGATACAAAGGTGATATATGGAGAGAGGGGACAAACTCTGGCATTCTTGGGTTTCCATCCTACCACTTATCAAGTGTGGAACCTTGGGTAAAATTCTTACCCATCACCATTTCAGTTTTTCTTTGGCGGGGTGGGTACCAGGGATTGAACTTAGGGGCACTCGACCACTGAGCCCTATTTTGTATTTTATTTAGAGACAGAGTCTCACTGAGTTGCTTAGTGCCTCGCTCTTGCTGAGCTGTCTTTGACCTTGAGATCCTCCTGCCTCAGCCTCCCGAGCCACTGGGAATTCAGGCCTGCATCACTGTGCCCGGCTACCATCTCAGCTTTTAAACTACACAGTGGTGATTTTGAGGATAAAGGAGAAAATGCTAATGGGTGATGTTTCTAGAGCCTGGAACACAGGTGGCAATGATCACACAGTAGCTGTTAAAGGTGTGGCCATCCCTTCAGGCCGACCCTCTGCCAACATAATCAGAGTTTCACGCACATGTTCGTCCATCTCACCCACTCATGGAATATTTACCAACACTGGTACGCTGCAGGATGTGCTAAGCACTGAGGCTGGAGCAAGGAACAAACAGACAAGCTCTGCACTCATGGAGCTTACAACTTAGTAGGAAGCAAAACTCTAAGAAATATGAACATAAATAAAGAACACGTCAGGTGGTGATAAGTGCCCTGAAGTTAAAGATAATGGAGATAGAGAGTGATGAGGGTGTGTAGGTGACAGGGAAGGTCTTGGTGACAAGGCTTGAAAAAAATGAGGGAAGAGGCCACCTAAGTATCTGTGTGAACGGCATCCCAGGCAGAGGGGGACTGAGTGCAGAGACAGCCCCTGGAATCTCCACTCAAGCCACAGGAACCTGGAGCAAGCCTCCTGCTCTGCCCTGAGCCTCAGAACCCTCGGCTCTCTTTTGCAGGGAACCAAAAACAGGACTCCCCCAGAGTCTGGCAGTCTGGGCCTGGCTAGCACACCAGAGGATTAGGTGTGGGAGATGAGGAGAGGCCTCCAAGATGACCACCCCGTCCAAGGGAGGTAAGTGTGTATTAGGAGAGAATGTTCTCCAGTGTCAGGATGACAGTGTGCAGGAGTCACACGCATCTCTGGGTGTGTTGCAGTAGGGATGTGGGGTAAGGGAAAGACACCATGGAAGGTGGAAGCTGCACTGGACTTGGCTGCTGGTGGAGCGGGGGAATGGAGGAGGAGGGCAGAGTGCAGAGGGAGGGCCAGTTATCCCGGGCACCCTGCAAAGCTAGATGGAAAGCACTCATGCCCATACACACAAAATGTGCCATGCATAATTTGGAGTTTGAGATTCCTCTAACACCAAGACCCCAAGGACTACCAGTTATAAACTTTAGCTAAAGGAACCCCAAACTGGACTCTCAATTCCAGCTTCAAGGTCACTGCCTGGATGACTCAGTTGAACTTGCTGACCACAGACAGATGCTAGAGGAAATATGGTAACTGTGATTTCTGAACCCTGACTTCAACCTCTAGCCTCATGGAAGTTTTAAAAAGGAGTTTCCTTAAATAATTTTGAACTCTTTCCTTTCTGTTTTTGGTCTTTAGAAGGCTGTCAATCGAGACTGGCAAAGGTATGGCACATGTGCTCTCTGGTCTTCCTGCACACCTAGCCGGCATTGATAGCTCTGCCAGACTCCTGTAGAGAGGAGGGCACCTCGGGCTGCTCTTCCTCCCACACTCGGTTCCCATGGATGGTGGTGCACAGTACCCGGTGTACAGCCTCACAGTCTCAGTTCTCCATAAGACTAGAAGCATGTTTACACCTCTCGGGCACAGGGATACATGGCTTGACTTTTTAAAGGAAATCCGTAATATTTTTGCACATTTTCTTACCCTGTGAGCAGCTGTCAAGTTGAGGTTAGGGGTAGACATTGTGCTCCGAAAACATTTGCTCCAATCGAATTCAATGGATTGATTTTGTACCGTGGTCTCTGGTGGGAAGCAAGTAACCCAACTTCTCATGATGTTCCTTATTAAAAGTCAAAAATCTCAAAGACAAAGCATGTGGTCTGTCCATGGGCTTGTGTGTGTTCTCACGCATGTACATGGATTACATAAGGGAGAAAAGTTTTGAAGGTAGACAGAAGGTGAGAAAGGAGAGAGAAAAGAAGATTTGAAGGGCTACCAGAGCTGAAGAAAACATTCTGGACTCAGACAACTAAACCCTGTTACAATATCAAAGTTGAATCAACAGGTATGCCAGTAAAATGCTTTTTATTATTTGCCTTATTTGAACCTAGCCCATTTTTTCCATTTAATTGCTCCTCTCATTTTCTTGGGTAATAATTATAAGGCTAACTTTTCAAATAAAATAAAATTGTTCCTCTGCTCTATGCAGACTAGTTACAAAGCAGGCTAAGGCAAGTTCCCCAAACCCCTATCCCAGTCTTGGGGGTAAGTCACTTGAGACAGTAGGTCAGGGAGCCTTCTCTAGACCTTAGTTTCCTTGTGTATTAGATTAATATGTTTGACTAGTTATCACAGATGTGTGTGCGTGTGTGCACGCGCGTGTATTTGATGAGAGGTGGGAGGGGCTTAAATCATCTGTAGGACAAACCAATAATTAGTCTCAATATGTTCTATGCTGAGTGTTTTAACTTAACCTAGTCACTAACCAACCTCGGCCATTGGTCAAGAGGTCCTAGCAAGAGTGAGAGGAAGGTCTGAAAAGTCCTTCATTGTATTGTGCAAGAAATCGAAGCAAATATCCTTCTAGCCACTCGGCAATGCCTTCTGATGCCCAGCACAATGGAAAACTTCGCTGTGCCTACACTCATGGGACCGTAGCCTCTTGGTCTACAAAATGGGGCAATAAAGCCTAGAATACGAGAAAAGATTTTTTTCTCTTATGGAAACGGCATGTAACTAAAATGTTAAAATACTTACAAATGCTTGCATGATTGTCTGTGTGTTCAATAATTTTTGAAGACTTTGAAATCCATGCTTTGACTTTCCCTCCTTGGCTCTGTATCTCAGAAGTCAATTTCTAAAAATTGCACTTTTTAAGGTCACAGGCCCTCTGGCTATGGGTTAAGTCTGGTTCAGGAGGATCACTGGCAGGATCCTGGGAGACAGGAAGGCCAGGGCATTTCTTCTGTCCCTCTTGGCACTGAGAGTGTCTCTGGCAGCGATTCCTCTGTGGCTCCACCTCCCAATGGAAAACTGCTCCCTCTGTGGTCCCAGCTCCTGCTGGGTGGCTCCCCAACACCCACCACCACCTCCCTTTGATTCTCCCGCCCAACAGGTAATAGCTGGATTGCCTCACTGTGCCTTCAGCCTCTCCAACCTTGGCAATGAATCCCCTCCACTGAACTTCTTGGCATGGGCTCTACCTTTCTATATGGACTGTGGAGGACTGTTGTGGGGGCTATGGTCTCCCTAGAACAGACATCACATTTAGGAGTGTACAGCCCCCCAGACAATGGACTTGGCACATACACTCCTTCTATCCTTGGCAGAGAAGGTGTCTTCAGTGGTCATTAACCTGACCACCAAGTACTACTTGCACTAGGTGTGTGAGGTGTGGGAGGAACACTGCACAGAACACTAGAGCCTCCATCTTGCTGTGCAGTGATGTCAACTTTGCCAAGGGCCTTAGAGCCCTCATCTAACCTGCTGATTGCCTTAGACTCAAACAAGGATGGCATGAGAACAGGTTTCAGAAACCCAAGTGGTTCTTACAAATCTGATGTTCTGTTTTTATTATAATGCCATGGTTAACCTTCATGGGAGGGAAAGTGCTTGGCTCTTAGCTTAGTCCTACTTTAATTTCCAAGGCAGACTGTGCTAAGGGTACTAACACAGGGAGGCACATAGGCATGGCACAGAAGCTGCAGGGTTCTCGATGTGATCCCTGTACTGGGCCCCTTGGCATCACAACATTTAGTTTATCAAGACCTCAAGGAGGGCAGGACCAACGTACCGATGTCCAGGACCCTCTGCTTTGCTGTGTGCTGCCGCGAGTGCCAGTACTTCCAGTACTTCAGCTGTTCGTCTCGGTTCTTGTCTTCGCTGAAGACCACCATCACCACGCTCTGCAGAGGGGGAGAACGGGGAGATTACGCTCTGCCCAGTGCTCCTGTTGCCTCAGAGGGTCCCCCATTCTAGCACAGGTACGTTTCTTAAGCAAGAAAAGCTCAGACGAGTTCACTTGTACTGATGGTTTTGATTTAAAATGGGCCTACTTAAAAAAAAAAAAAAAATAGGAAATGAGAACCACACAAAGAGAAAAAAAGAATCCTACAGCAAGTTTGATTATATCATTAGATCAGCCAGAATGCCAAAACACTTTTTCTTATATTGTAAATAAACACACTTCTGAAATCTTGTTTCCTGAAACAGAATTTGGTAACATTTGTAAAGAAGCAACATTCACCTCTGGCCTAACTTAATGTCTGGGCAGGAATAGGGCAGATAAGGAGAGAAATACTAAGGAAATGAGGGGAATGCTGAAAGATGCAGCCCTATTGATGCACAGAGTTAAACTACAGGTATTTCACATGCTGAAAAATACAAGGGCAACTGGGCATGTGGCACATGCCTGGAGTCCCAAAGGCTTGGGAGGCTGAGGCAGGAGGATCTCGAGTTCAAAACCAGCCTCAGTAACTTAGCCAGGCCCTAAGCAACTCAGAGAGAACCTGTCTCTAAATAAAATATTTTTAAACAGGGCTGGGGAATGTGACTCAGTGCTCAGTGGTTAAGCACCCTGGGTTCAATCCCCAGTACCAAAACAAAACAAAACAAAACATCCCCCAAAACAAAAACAAACAAACAAACAAACAAAATCCAAGGGCAATAATGTTACCTATTTAAATATAATGAAGATGTACTTGAAAAATGAGTTTGAGAAACTATTTTTATCTTGAAGAAATAAAAATCCAAAACCTCTTTTGGTTCTAAGCTACAAGCAGCCTCATTAAATTAAATACACATAAATTCCCTGTCATTTATAAAATGAAGATAGTACCAAGAATGAATGAAATAGAGATGGTACTAAAACAAACAAACAAAACACTTAAACTGTGGTGTCAGGAATACTTCTCTCACTCCATATCCAAAGCACTTCTTAGACACTTTCTGACATTTCAGAAGACTATCTCATCGACTCTCTTTCCTTAAGAACTTCTTTGGGCTGGGGATGTAGCTCAGTGGTAAAGCACTTGCCTTGTGGGTACACAAGGTTTGATCCCTAGAGCCACAAAGAAACAAAACTTGCCCTGTGTAGTGTTTGACACTACTACTACTGTTGATTTGAAATCATTTACTTAATTATTCAGCCAAGGGCAATGTCTTCCCATTGACTTTGAACTCAACAAGGTCAGGAATAATGCTGCTGTTCAGCACTGTAGCTCTGGAGCCTGAGAAATGAAAATAGACAGCAAATTCATGCTGGTGACTGACTGTTAACTCAAAATCCGGCTCATTCCTAGTGGACTGTAAACATGTTTTATACAAGACAGCAGGTGCTTGTTAGAAAAACTAGCTTAGAATTATGAGTCCATATCATTTGAACTCACAAGCATCAAGAGCTTCAAAGGCATAGATTAGTGACCGCAGGGGAAGCCGTTCACTGTGTGGTGAGCCCTGAGCTCAGCCAGCCCCTGGTTCTTCCTCAGATGTGTTCACGTTTACTTAGAAGTTTACTGTGTGGCTTCCTCATGTTTATTTCTGGTCCAAAATAAAAATAACATTTAAAATATTTTTTTCCCAAGCAAAAGATTAAATTAGCATAAGTAATGGTGCATTCTAGTCATCAAAATTTGTTTCTTCCAGGATAAAGAAAAAAAAAATCAGTTTGAAACTGTTATCATCAAGCTTTAAGTGCCTTGATTCAGAATTTTAGAGAGAAGTCCTTAAGAGAAGAAGGGGGTTCTTATTTTAACCAAAATAGAACAAAAGGAAATATATTTTTTCATATTAAAATACTTCCATGATTCCCACAAAGTGGAATTCTTGGAAAAGTTCCTGTACTCCATTATGGTGTCGTGCCTTAGAATACTAATCATCCACCAGTTTTCAGGGTGATGGTGATGGTGACATTAAGAGGATGTATATAATTAAATTCTTACTTGGAATTTATAAGACTTTTAAAAAGAAAAGCAAATGTATCCAGTGTCTTCTTCTTCTCAGACACCCATATGTGAGGGATAGGGTGTAAACTCTAGGTTAACCATCCAGAAGTGGACCAGGATGAAATTTCTCTGCCTTTCACCCACCAACGTTGCTCAACACAGCATACTATTGTGATTCAGAGAGGTGGTCTCAGAAGTCTGATGGCCTGGGATACATCCTAGGTTTCTGTAACTTTGGCCAGTTACCAGCTTCTGAAAGTCCAAGTTTCCTTATCTGTAACACTATGATAATGTAGTGTCTTTGTCATAGGGTTGTTGTTAGTTTGAGTGAGTTACTAGATGTGCAACGCATGGAAGATACTCAAGAACTCTCGTTATTATACGACTTGTGGCTGTTGTCATGGTACATCCTCCACCATGGTTTTGACCACATGGGTGGAGTATTCAAATTCTCCTGATGCACACAGCATCCTGGCCTACAATCAGCTCAGCCCTTGTGTGGGACCTTGGCTCCACGTGTGCTGGAAATAAGCTTGGCCTGTATCATGCTCTCAACATGGCACACTGTTCCACTCCTAGCGTTCCCAGGAGCTTACGACAGACCTGGAAAGTCCTTCAGCCTCTTTTCAGAGCTTGGCTATAATTTTCCTTTTCAGTAGAGAGGGATTGCCAGGGATTACCCTTCTTGGCAATTGTGAGCATGCCAGAAACTGGCAGGCTTCCAGAGCAGGGAGTTAGGGCTCCAGTTTCATTTCCCACAAATAGGACTAATGCTCATGAACCAGAAAATTCCACCAGATTGTTCCTGGTGGGGATCAGGCCTCATCCCTTCAATTCTGAGTAAGCTCTGGGCAGTAAAAAGCCTTTAAACCAAGTTGCAAAGGATCCAGGGACTCAGAATTAATTTCTTTCTCCTTTACATCAGGCATTAGCTCCTTCTCATTCATAAACATATCCTGATTTACAGTTACTTTGAAAAGTGAAGATCAATTGAAAGATCAATTGAAAGCAATTAAGATCAATTGAAAACATATAGCAATCTAGGCAGTAATGAAGCAAGGAAAAGTCCCTGGACTCAGTCAGAAAGCATGTTCAACCATGTTCCTTCCCTAAGACTCATTGGTTATTGATTAAAATGAGAAACTAGCCAATAAGTTCTCTTGCTTCAACTTTCTGACATTTGTTCTAGAATGATTTATTTTGGAATTTTTTTTTCCCCAAGCTGTTCCCACAAGGCTGTGAGATAGCAGTTCCATTCATCTGATCCCTCTGTACTCTATTTGGAGAAATGTGGTCCATACCCTGACTTTGCTGATGGGATGTCGGAAGCATTTGTTATCACCGGTCTCACTGAGCGTTATGGCATAGAACTGTCCTTTGTTGAGGTAGGTCATGGGGCCCTCCCCCTGCTTCTGACGGAGAGATTTGGTGGCTTCCAGGGTGTACTGAAATGTGCCGCTGTGAACAGAAAACAGTTGTCAGATGTGCTCCCTTGGACATTTCTACATTTCTAACTAATTTCACATCAATAGCATCTTGTATGAATATTAACCAATGTTTACTCTATTTTAAATAGAGACAAAATACAGCATATGGCAAAAGAGATGAGACCAGACCAAAGGTCATTGCTGGTACAATGTATACAACATTTCTAATAGTGTTCCATAAAACAGATGGTTTAGAAGGGGACAAAGTCCAGGGCGTGCTTGGCCAGTTGTGCAAGCTTGTTGCAGAGAACCTCTGGTGTATCTTAGTTAGCATTCAAGTGATGCCTGAAACAACAATTGATAGAATTTGCCACTTTTAACCTAACCACTTGCCAAAAATCTGGATGCTTCTGTTCAATTCAGGTTGTTTAACCTTCTTTGTATCTAGCTAAGATATTGCAAATAGTCGTATTTTATTTAAAAATATTTCAAAATGAGAAAATTCAAAACTCAAACATTCAACTGAGAACCTAGTTCTCTCACATTGAGTGTTTTCTGTCTTCTGTTTCTAGTTCTGAAGTTTGCAAAAGAACTCATGATAAAGATGCTCTAAATCAGGGGTTTTCAAATGATGATCAAAGGGCTGAAAACTGCTTACCGTCTATTTGCATAAATAAAGTTTTATTGGAACACAACTACATACATTGTATAAGACTGTTCCCATGCTACAACTGCAGGGATGAATGGGTGTGATAAGGACTGTAGCTTATCCAAAATGTGTACTCTCTAGTTCATCACAGGCAAAGTTTACAAATCCTTTTTCAAAAGTTTCCTTAATATTGTTTAAATAATATAATTTACAAAACAAAAATACCGATTTTTCCCAACTTTGAAGAACATATCAATTGCTTAAAATGAACACAATAGATGTGACCACCATCTTTTGTTCAACATGTTCACATGGAAATATTTATTTCTGCACTGGGGATATGGCTCCCAGGTAGAACACCTACCTGGCACATATGAAGCCTGGGTTTGACCTCTCCAAAGAAAAGAAGGAAGGAAGGAAGGAAGGAAGGAAGGAAGGAAGGAAGGACTTCTGCTACACTGCAGGATGGGCTACAGTGATGATCCAGTTACAAACACTGTATTTACTGAATCATCTGACCCTCTCCGTTGAGTATTTTTTTTAGTCCTCTCATTTCAGACTTTAAAGACTGGAAGCAAAGGTGATTCTCAAATTCTCTCTTAAAATGGCCTATTTACAAGGAGTAGGGGGAACTACTTTGCCTTCTCTGTTAAATACTTCTGTAAGATTATTTTAGTTGTGCTTTAACTTTTATAATGAGAAAAAATTCTAAGGGGCAAAATAATACTCCTCTTACATGATAAAAATCTGAGACTTAAGCAAATGAGCTAAGTAAATTCCAAATGTGTCTTAGAAAGGTGGGAAATAAATTAATCACAACAGAACCAACTGCAGTGCTATTTTGCTCAAAAAAGCAATTTTGATACAGTACCATAAAATAATAAAATTTTAGACCTGATTACAAGCTACTGGTCACCTAGCTAACGAGGTCAAAGATTGCTTTTAACATATGAAGAAAGCTGGGAACTCTCTTCCCAGAAACAGTCATATACAAATATAAATAATTTTTAATTTAATTGCAGAGGTTTGTGTCCACCAAGGTTGTCCAGAACATAGGATAAGAACTCAGGATTCAGCCCACCTTCCTCCTTCCACAGCTCAGGAGTGTCTAAGAGACCTGTTTATGCCATCTGACAAGGTAGCAGCAGAAAATAAACCAGGCCAAGCGACTGGGAGGTCAATGCTGTTGGCTGACCTGAGAGCCAATCACACCATGCTCTGGATTTCTAACACACAAACTATCTATGCATTTCCATATTTTAGAAGGTTGATTTGTCAAGACTGGAAATAATGATGTAAAAGCTCATTTGCATAGAGCAAAGACTGGAAGGCAAAGGAAATCAGATGGCTCTATGAAAGTACACAAAGACAAAATTGTTCAAAAGTATAACCGAGAGGAACATTTAAAGGGTCCTCGATGAAGGTGCAGCTCCTGGTTCACCTACCCTGATGTCTGGTCATACATGTACTCCTCAGCCCCAACCGAAGCACTCCGAAATTTCTGCAAAATTTAAGTCATAAAATAAAACAATTAGGTGGGAAAAAAATGAGAAGCATATTCTGTTTTAGCTGCTCCTTAGAATATTTGGGGCATTTTGTTTTCAAATGACAAAAATAATTTCTACTTCTTTACAGAGTTCACATACCACCTTCACCCTGAGGACTACACTCAACAGAAGATACATTTGGGTTTTGTATGTTATTCACATGTCCACAGGAGTTCCCAAATCATTCACAGTTTAGAAACTATTTTTTCAAACATATAAAATATCTCTTATTTTTTATTTTCTCTACCACTTATTACAAATGCCACAAACTGAATTTGTGGAGTTTTAATTACACAGAGGCCACATTAGCATAGCAATGTAGGAGGGTGGTTAGAAGCACAGGTTCTAGAGCGAGACTGTCCAGGGTCAAGTTCTAACTCTCTTACTTGATACTCATATAAAATGAAGCAAACTTGGTATTTTCTCTATTAAGTGTCTATGGATACTAATTAGAGGGACTAAACAGGTTAACAAATATTACTAAAAGTGATTGGTACACAGTGAGCACTATGTATGTGTATTAAGCACTAGTAAGTGGTAATAGTTTGACCACGGTCAATTCCCTTCTCTAAGGGTCTTCATTAATCATATTTTAAGATTAGGTTTTGGAGGAAACTCTAAGCCTAGTATTGTACAAGAAGCAGCCTGGGTCCAGAGGTGTTTGGTTATACATATGGTACAAATAGGATGCACTTGGCTATATTTTAGAACATTTTCAAAAGTATATGCCCCAAAACCCTAACTCTTGATCCTAAAGTGAAACAATAGAACATCGGTGGAAAAGCACTAGGTTAGTCACACACACACGCGGTCACACTGTGACCTTTTTTTCCCCAAGTATCTCTTTCTAAGACATCAAAAACATTATAAACTGTGTGCAAGCTCTCTGAAGAAAAGCAAGTGTTCTCAACAAGAAGAGCAGCAGGAAGAGCACACAACTGAGAAGGTGAAAATTAGCACTACTGACAATCAGTCTGGAGGGTCCCAAGAGAGCTCAGTACTTCCGGTGGATCACAGACAAGGCAGCAGATTAGCAGTCTCCAGCAGAAGCCTGGGACATGATGGCACAGCTATTAGAGCAGGTAACATCCCCTTCCCTAAGCGATTTCAGACTTCTTTGTAAAGATACTCTCAGTCCCACTTTGATCATCCTATTTCTGGAATGATGATTACTGAGATACCAGGTTTCTGAGGGCCCCCACATCTGGACAGGATCCAGTCCAAACTGCTCCCTTCCCTCCTGCTACATAAACACACAAAGGAATCCATCCCAAACAGCAAATGAAATTCACTCATTCAACAAGGGTTCCAGGTATGTTCTTTGTTTGCCTAAAAATTACTAGATTTTAAACCAAAAAAAAAACAAAAAAAGGTGAAAGATCATAGCAGATCATCTGATTTAACTTACATCAGGCTGAAATACAACCTTCAAGACAAACTCCAACCTCCAAGACTAGAAGAACAGCAGCTCAACCCAAAAGCTTCACATTTAGCTTTTGGCAAGTTTCTTTGCTTTCTCATTGACTCCAAAATAAAGCTCCAAACACAATAGCTTCCTTTCACATGGCTCTTTATCTACAACACAAACACAACTGATATCACATCCCCCAAATAGTATGATGTTTCGGTTGACATTGGACCATGTCCACACACTCTTCTGAGACTAACAGAATGTCTCTAGAATGTGTGAGAAAACACAACAGTGGCAACCCACTGCTGAGGAAGCACATACCTCACCTGGGATTATGGACTGGTAGTTTCAGGTATTTGCTTTTCCTACAGAAGCATCCCTGACTGCTGGGGGCAAATTGAGTATTCAATAATATCAAAGACTCTACAAGGTCCCCCACTCAGTTAATAGAAACTTTTTAGAATTATTTTAAGCATTATAACAGGAAGCTAACTGTAAGACATTTTATCTTTTTTATTAGGAGGACAATAAAAGTTTAGTTGTAAAGCTACCAAACCCCAAGAAATCTGATAGCCTCCTATGGGCAGGGAATTTCTCATGTCTGGCTCTGGTCACTCTGATTGCAGAGAATACAGCAGGTGCTCATAAATAACTGGTGCCAGGAGTGGCAGGGCTAGGTGCACTAGCTCCCGCCAGTGCTGCAGAGAGCTACTGCTGCTTGCCAACCCTTTCAGCCTCTTCCCCCCTCCTACAAGATAAGAACTATCTATGGCTGCAGATAAAGGAAACCCAGATTTTAAACAAACACTTGGATGAGTCACTGACTTAAGCAATGGAACCACTGAGAACTGGAAGGTTCCACACAGTCTTCTTTAAGAGTGCAGAGGTGAAAGTTAAGGAGGCAGGTGCTAGAGCACACAGCTTGGGTCAAGTTCCACTGCTCCCGCTTGCTGCTAAATGACCATTTCTCATGTTCTCTATGCCCTGATTTCCTCATTAAGAAAAACAGATTTGACTATACTCATATGGCTTTCCCAAGGATTAATGAGTACACATTGCTTAGACTGATGCTGCTATGGTTTCAATGTGTCCTTCAAAGTGCCTGTGTTGAAACCTTAACCCCAATGCAAAAGTGTTGAGAGGCAGGATATTGACTAGGTGCTAGGTTGTGAGGGTAGCTGTCATGATGGGATTAAAGCCACTCAGTTGATTGTTACTGAGAAAGTGGGTTCTTACTGACAGAGTGGGCTTGTTTTTTTTTTTTTTTTTTAATGATACAAACTTTTTATTGAAACGTTTCAAAATGAAAACCTGATTTCAAATAACTAGATATGAACCTATGGGACTCTTCAAACATTTTTTTTGTTTACATAGAGATATGTTTTTAACCACAGATGGAAAAGCAAAACTCAGGGTTTGTTGAACTAGCATGAAGAAAAGTGTGCATCAATCAGAATAATTTGTGTAAGAATGACAAAACTTTGATAAAGTATGAATTTCAGAGTGGGCTTGTTATAAAAGCAAATTCGGCACTCTGTCACGTGAGTGTACCTTTTGTCCTTTTGCCCTTCTGCCATGGGATGATGCAGGAGGAGGCCTTCAGCTGATGTGGCCCCTTGAGCTTTCCTTGATCCTGAACTTCTCGATCTCCAGAACAGCTTGCCAAAGGCATTTCTGGTCACTGTGAACCCCCCAGTCTTGGAAATTGTTATCACAGCACAAAACAGATGAAGATGGATGCCTAGCACAGGGCAAGTGCTTACCAAGTCTTTATTATTTTTTAATGTTATTATTTAGCAATGAAATCTCAAACTCAAATAGCTATACATTTTTGTCCCAAACAGGTATCCAACTGAAGATATCTGGCATGCTGCCACCACGCTTCTCCTCTTTAGGAAATCAAAAAGCACCCATTTGCCCCCTTCTGCCATTG
Source organism: Sciurus carolinensis (assembly GCF_902686445.1). Classification (NCBI taxonomy): domain Eukaryota; kingdom Metazoa; phylum Chordata; class Mammalia; order Rodentia; family Sciuridae; genus Sciurus; species Sciurus carolinensis. The sequence goes on from NC_062213.1 coordinate 37,284,035, forward strand.
TTTTAAAATTGGGAAGCCAATGACTATCGTCTCAAACCCAGAGGCACTGTACCTGAAAGGCAGAGAAGCTGATGAATTAATAAGAGTATGCATTACCTATTCTAGGTCAAAAATTGGAGAGATGGCCCACAATTATATCATGAACAGATATTCTGAGAAGATCCCAAGGCCATTAAATGGATGCAAGATCGTTTTTTCAACGAAGGGTGTTGGAACTACTGGATATCAGAGTGTGGGGAAACAGATCTCAATCCTTACTTAATATCAAATATAAAAAATTATCTCAGCATGGACCAGAAACCTACTTGTAAGAGGAAAAGTATTAGGTGTCTGAGGGAAAAAAACACAAGAGAAAATCGTTGTAACATTGGGTTAGGGAAAGACTTCTTAAACAATATCCAAAAATATAAATGATGAAAGACAAAATTGACAAAGTAAACTTCATCAGATTAAAAATTGTTACTCTTTGAAAGACAATTCAGAAAACAAAGAGACACAGGATGCAAAATAAAATGATAAGGAGCTTACATTCACTTAAAGAACTCTTACAACCTAATGAAAGAAACATAAATAAACTTATTTGAAAATTGGGCAAAGGATTTGAAGAAATAATTCACAAAAGAAGTTGCAGGGAAGGCCAAATAAGTGTACGAAACAGCTCAGCATCACCAGAAATCAGAGAATGCAGACTCAAATCAAAATGAGACACTAAAGTTGCTGTCGTTAGAAAGAGTGACTATACCAAGTTTTAGAAAGAGTGTGGAAGACAGGCATCTTCATACACTGTGGATGAGAATGAAAACGGTACCACCACTTTGAAGCACTGTGTCCCTTGTAAACTTAAACATGCATTTACCACATGACCCAGCAATTCCAGCCCTAGGTATTTGCTCATGAGAAATGAAGGCCTCTGTCCACATTAAAACATATATATGAAGCCATGCGCAGTGGTGTACACCTGTAATTCCTGTGGCTTGGGAGGCTGAGGCAGGAATATCGAGTTCAAAGCCAGCCTTAGCAACTTAGTGAGGCCCTAGGCAACTCACTGAGACCCTGTCTCTAAATAAAATACAAAAAAAGGCTGAGGATGTGGCTCAGTGGTTAAGTACCCCTGGTTCAATCCCTACTACCAATAAAATAAAATAAAGCAAAACATACACATAAATGTCCATAGCAGCATTATTCATAATAGCCCAAAACTACATGCAACCAAAACTCCATCAACTGACATGTCAGTAACTGCAATATGCAATTACCATGGAATACTACTCAGCAATCTAAAAAAACTGACATAAGCAACAACATAAGTGAACCTTAAAAATATGCTAAGCGAAAGAAGACAACATAGAAGACTATACATACATTCTATCATTCTATTTACATGAAATTTTAGAAAAGGCAACAATATGATAACAAAGGGCATATTAGCACTTGCCAAGAGCCAAGGGAGGGAGGGGGGAGGGCTTAATTAAGTACAAAGGGGTTCAAGGGAACTTTTAGGTAAAGGAACTTTCTATGTGATGATTTTTAAGCTGTCTACACAACTGCATACAAACCAAATTTCTCAAACTCAGCCCTTGGAACTTGTGAACTTAAACAAGCAAGCAAGCAAAGATAATTATTCCTGTTCATTCTATGGGCACCTGAGAATATGTAGTCTCTAACTGTAAAATACAAAGTGCATGCACATATACTGGATTCTTGATAGCACACCTGTCCTTGAATATTCAATCCAACAAGGTTTTAAAGGATGACATTGTTTAAAAAAAAAAAAGAATTGACATACAACATCATTAGCTACCTACCACCTACCATTTGGGAGGTTACAACTAGAAGAGGTCGAGGTGGAAACTTTACCAAACAAGAACATTTCTTTTTTCTTTTTGGTAGGGATTGAACCCTGGGGCACCCAACCACTGAGCCACATCCCCAACCCTTTTTTGTATTTTATTTAGAGACTGGGTCTCACTGAGTTGCTTAGAGGCTGGCTGTTGCTGAAGCTGGCTTTGAACCCAAGATCTTTCTGCTTCAACCTCCAAAGCCACGGTGATTACAGGCGTGCACCATCAAGTCTGGCTAGGACATTTCTTAATTCCTCAAAAATATTTAATTTTAAGACTAAAACTAAAAGAATCTGTCATTTAAGAATCAAGAAAAATGGAAATATTCCGCAAACATCCACACAGCTAGAAAGAAGACCGGAATGCCAACAAACACATAAAAACACCCAAGCTCACAGTTCCATTCATTTAATCCACTTAAAAATAGAACAGAGAACACAGACCCGCCCGCGGCCGCGCTCACCTCGGTGCTACCGTCTTTGAAGCCCTCGCTGTAGGTGCTGTCCGGGGTGCTGCGCTGGTCGTCCTTGAGATAGGTGCTGTGGGTGGCTATGGAGGGCAGGTCGTACTGAGTCTGTTCAAAGATAACCACGCGCTGCTCCTCCCCGTCTCCCCGGGTGTAGTGCCCAGGCTGGGTCATGAACACCGGCGTGAAATCCTCAGCCTTGACCACGGTGATTCCTGACACCGGGATGAGGGCGGGGCTCTCAGCGATGTTGACGCTGTACTGTTCCCGCTTTGAATTCTCCAGGTGCTCTTGATTTAGGGAAAGGTTCACTGGAACAGTCTTTAGGACCTGCACTCGGTTTTCTCCTCCGCTCAAATTATTCTGAGCTTCACTGGTGCCAAGACAGTTTCTGTGTGTACAGACCCACCCCCGCAATGTGATAGAATTAGAAAAATTACCACTTTGCAACTCTTAATAAAATACCCAATGCAGGCAGCCATTCGAGGATGCTAATGCCATTAAGGGGAATGGTTGACAGGGAACCTCACAATGGAATGCAAAGGATCTTTGCATCACTAGAAGTAGGACAACTAGCCATGTGCACGCCTGGTATCATGGAATGTCAACTGCTCAATCCCATTGTAGAGCACTACTATCCAAAAATAGGGTTGACTCTGAATCTGATCATACCTTTAGACCTAACTTCCAGCTCTCAGGGATACAGGGGCTGGAAGAATGATTTAAAAATCAAAAAATAAAAAAAAAAAAAAAAACCAGAATGTAGCACAACTTACTGACCTAAATTTGTCAACAAGTCAAAGGCACACACAAAAAGAACAAACAACAAAAAACAAACAAAAAAAAAAAAAATCAAGGATAAAGGAGGACTGATTGTTTTAAAACAAAAAGAACCAAAAAGCCTAACAATCAAATATGATGAGTGACTGTTTGGATCCTGACTTGAACAAACTGAAGAGGCACGTAGGAGGCAGTGGGACTTTTGAGGAGATTAATGTGGATCAGGAACTTGACAATATTAAGAAAGTATCATTAAGTTAATTGGTTGTGATAATGATTTTGTGCTTATGTAATAAAATATCCTTGTCTTTGGAAGTCTAAATCAGGAAAGGTTAGAAGTAAAAAGACATGGTGTTGTGATTAAAAAGGAAGAAAGGGAAAGGGGGAAATGATGGAGACCAAGGTGGTGTGATGAAAATTTATCATTATGAATTGGAAGACAGAATGAGCATTTGGGGACTTCATTGTACTGTCCCCTGCACTTCTGTATATCTCAAAGTTTTTAAATATAAAAAAGAGAGAAAGAAAATGAATAACAGGATAAGCATGGTAATTTGAAGGGTGGTAGGAGGGATATTTTTCACCATTCTTAAAGGAAAAGAGAAATAAGAATTTATCATTAAAGTATCTTTCCCAAATTGAAAAATTGCTTGAGTACATGGATAGACATGCTTAGCATTGAGTTACATTTGGAGCTTAAGGAAGTACTGAAACTGGGCTTATGGATAACAAGATCTCTGACCTCTTGACTGGTAGAGAGAAAGGAGAGGGTTTAGAAAATTAATTCTTGGCAGATTAGAATGAAATACTTTCATTTAGACTAAAAAATTCCTGGAGAGAGCAGAAGCAAAGAGCAACATACAAATGGAAGATAACTAGTGATAGAAAAATGATTTTACTAGCAAGATCCCTCTGTTCAGTAAAATTGGAAGAGGTATTATGGAGATAAATACACATTTTCCATGAATCCTTGTTTTAGATTATCTGGGATGTTTTTGTTTTTGTTTTTTATCTAATATGTTACTTTCTGGGGCTGATTAGTACCTCTTATTGAGAGAAATACTTGAATAAAATTTTGCCTTCCAAAAATTGGGCTCTCCTGGTTCCTAACTATAAGAAGAAGTCCAATAGCCTCTGAGCTCACCTATCAAGCAAGGTTTCCTGTTTTTAGATTTAACTTTTCAAATAAAACTTCAAAGTGAAGTTTGAGGAAAGAATGGGTCCCCATGAACAAAGTCAACAGAAAAACAGCTAACCATCTAAGTCTGTCACAGTTCTATAGAAACAATAATAATAATTCTAGGACTCATACAGACTTTCTGGCTTTCAGCAATAACCTGCTGGTCATGGTCAAATCAATGGAGCAAATCACATATAAGACACAGTGAAGATTTAGAAATTATGTTTCATCTGAATCCAGTTAGGAGGATAGTGCCAAAAACCAGACCACCCATTTACATTAGCACCGACTAAGCCTCATTGTTTAGAACATTGCATGGAATGTTAATAGATGTTCCTTTAAAAAAGAAACCCATGATAAAATCAGTGTTTAAAAAAATAGAAAAAAGTATTGCCATAACAAGACCACCCTGAGCGGGCCCCAACATCATGAACACAGTAAGGGCCCCTGGGCATTCCTTCATCAGTTAAATTGTAACCTAGAATTCACTAGACTCCTTTAGTGGAGGAAAAATACTTCTTGATAAGTCCTGCAGGTTGAGTGTAGAAGGGTTTGTCTATATTGATTGGCTGCCAAGGCAATTCCACTTTCCACTCTGGACTTCTCATAGCACAGTGTTATTGGCTTTGCCAAAATAGTCAAACTTCTTTATAGTCTATTTCAAGCCAGATTTTTCAATTCTTTATTTCATGTAAAACACGAATTTTAAACAAAGAACACAAGTCAAAATATCTTCTGGTGTTCTTATTAACTGATAAATAAGCAAACTATAGAGTTGTACACATCTAGCTGAATTGCTATTACCATATCACCATGAAATAATTGACTCAGGCACCATTGTGATGTGGGTCTATGCCTCTGTTAAAATTAACTTCAGAAGTTGATGTCAGAAACTTTTAGAAAGACATCCATCCAAGAAGTAGACAATTAGAACAAAAGAAGAATTATTGTGAGATACCAACTTACTTACAATAGAACCTAGAATCGAACAATATTGTAAGAAAAAATGCCATGCAAAGAATGGTGTACTAAATATACTTTATAAAAAATTGGATTGTGTCATTGAGAGTCTGTTATTTTCCCCAAGTAGCAACTTCTGTATACAAACAGTTGTAATGATATCATGTTAGCACATGGCACCTTAATTCATGAACACACTGCAGACCAAAATGATATCCTTCCAAATTACATTCAATGAGAAGTCTGCTAAGTCATAATTATTCTATACAAGGTGGTTTTTCTGTATCTCATTGCCAGGTTTTTTTTTTTTTTTTTTTTTAGGTGCTTCATGGAAATCACAAAAATAATTGCTGAAATACAAGTGCTTTCACGTTGAAATGTTGTTCTAAAATCTACCTTAATAAAAATGACTTCTCTTGCCTCTGACATATCATGAAGACAGAGCACACAGCCTAGGCTCATTTCGCCCTGACCCCATTGTGATTGCTAGTCTAGGTTTAGCAGGCAGCTTGAGTCATTAGCTCAATAAAACCAGCTGTATGAGGAAATGTCACAAGACCTGAAGAGTGTCACCTCTAGTTTCCCATCATCCTTCCTGCCAGTGAGGTCCCTCAGGGCAACACAGAGCTTCAGAAAATCCCTAGGAGAAGAGTAAATCAGGCACATACGGTGGAATCTGCTGGGGGGGCGGGTTACAAACAGGGGCTGCAGAGCCAGGGCTGCCAGGGAGCAGAGTGACCTCTGCTGCTAGGCATAGAGCAAGATCATAATGTCATAGCAGTTCCTATCCAGGCCAGGTAAGATTCTCACGTAAGCGCTGGCTGGGGATTTTACTTTTTCCTGGCTTCATATTTCCGTGTGAAAGAACCTCCTAGAGAAAACCCCAGTGACTTCTTTCCATCCCACTGCAGAGGAAAGGATTTACTTGATGGGCAATTTGAAGGGAAGTAGCTGAAGGGTGGTCCCCTCTTTTTGTTTGAATCATCCTGACCCAAGAGGCAGGACCCTGCCATATCGCAGTGTGTGAAGTCCTGCCTGCAGGTATCTAAGTCAGAACTGAACATTTATGGGCCACAGATTCCAAGTCACATCCTCCAGTTGGTTTCATTAGACATAAAATTGTTGGCATTTTCCCCCTTTTAAATCTCAATTTATCTGTGTCCTGGTTGTCACCTGGTTCTTAATTCAAAGGGGCAGAAGAGGAGAGTGACATAATGATCTCTTAACAGCTCTCCCACCCTTGCACCCTAAGGGCACTCCTGACCCTCCACCTCCCTCAGCAAGAGAGATTCTCCTGTTCTTACTCTCTCCAGGCCTGGAGCAGTTAAGGAGCTGTGGGATCGATCAGAAATGTTAACACCGGAAGTGGGCTCCCCTGCCAGCATGTTCTCAGGATTCTAAGCCTCTTTGACAGGCTCCTCATCTGAAGAGCTTGCTCATGACCTTCTGGATGCACAACCAAAAAAATGGAATTTTCTCTCTCCCTAGTGAGAGTTTCAGTTTGGGTCCAAACTCCAACAGGCAGAGGAGGGCAAAGCTTTTTGACCCCATTAACTCTCCAAAACAAAATGTATTAATTGAATACTACTTTTTTCAAAAAAAAGCAGAAAAGGAGATATTCTGGGGTCCCAGTACATTCCTTTACACCCATCATACCTTTTATCCTGGTCTTCTTGATTGTCACTTGCTTTGCTGACAGACAGCAACCTCTTGTCTCGAGGAACCTGGAAACATCATCAAGCAATCAATCAGAATGACACGTAGGCAACTGTGACCATGTGCAGAACTAGACACCGGTGTAAACAAAGGAATCGCAATGGAACATTCTCCAGGAAAAAATAGCAAATCTGTTACTGTCGGGAGATGGTAAAGAGTGAGTAGCCTGAGTGACAATGATAGTGGACCCAGGATACAAAGGGGTGGTGAGAAACATGATTTGGCTGACCTTGTCCCTGTCCCTGATACCTCCGTGCCCTCTCCACTCTTGGTGTGAAAGAGGGGAGAGAGCAACATGTATGGTTTGAATCAGGACCTGGGTGCCTTGAGCAGACAGAAAGCATTGTGCAGTTACAATAAGCACTCCTTTAATGAGCAAGGACTGTCCCTTTCCTCTGATAAGGGGCATCAGGTGCCCGCAAGAGCAGGGGGATTGAGGAGGGGACCACACTGTCATCCAGTGAGGGAACAAGCAGTTAATATGCCTGGACCATACATTAACCACCCTCCCTACACAGCTTGGGAACTTGACCCACAATTTCTTTTTCCAATGCACATTTTTTTTCTTATTTTTAATTTCATTACATTCATTTTTTTAATTTTTGTATTGGTTCTAATTACTTATACATGACAGTAGAATACATTTATGCATTTCAATAAATCATACATAAATGGAGTATAATTTCTCATTTTTCTGATTGTACATATTGTAGGATCACATGGGTCACACAGTCGTCTATGTACATGAGAGAATCTTGTCTTTCATTATCATCTCAACCCTAATGACAACACCTTACCTGAAGCATTCCTAAAAAGGTGCTTAAGAGGACACCCCACCAGCAGTTCTCCAACCATCATCTCATGTCCCTACTATATCACGGATCCTCTGCTTGGCCATTGTTTCCAAACACATGAGTAATTAGGTTGGGCTTTGTTAGGTTGTTCAGATTTTTTTTTTTTTTTTGCTTGTTTGTTTGTTTTTGGATTTTCAATACATCTTCAGATTTTCTTTTAGCCAATCTCCTTTGCATTTATGAGACACATCCCTCCACTGGACAACTTGAGCAATTCCTATGGTTTTCACTGACCAGATATGTACGCAAGTCCAGGCAGCTGGACTGGGGAGGTGACAGAAGGGTTACCAAGGGTCAAGACCTAGAGCCAGGTTGCCAGGGCTTGAATCTGACTAAACTCAGCTTTCCTCATCTCTGTAAACTGAGTTTACTGATTGTCCTATGCTTTGCAGGCTTTTAGTAAAATTAAATGAGGTAAATTTTTAAAAGCATTTAGAATGTCTGGTGCTTTATAAGTATTTGTTAAAGTAAAATAAATCAATCATAAGTCCTTTATTTGTGTCAATTTTGAGAGTCTACAATGTACCAGGCATTATTAAGTACTATATAGGAATAAAATGAATAAAACATGGTTCCTGTCATGTATTAAAGATGACAGATCATAAAATCTCAATACCCAGTACACCAATGTCCCTTGCAGTTTTATTCATAATAATGCAAAGGAGACAACTCAAGTATCTATCAACAGAGGAATGGGTAAAAAAAATGTGGTATATCCATACAAGGGAGTATTATTCGAGCTTAACAAGGAATAAAATTCTGCTATAATATGGAAATTATGCTACACTATGGATGAAACTTGAAGATATTATGCTAAATTAACTAAGACACAAAGGGGAAAATATTGTATGACTCCACTTATATGAGGTACCTTCAAAGAGAAGGCAGAATAGAGAATCCCCAGGGGTCGCAGTGGGGGAGGATGAGGAGTTAGTGGCGAATGAGTAGAATTTCAGTTTGGGAAGATGAAACAGACATTCTAGAGACAAATGGTGGAGATGCTTGCATAATTTAGTGCCAGTGAACTGTACACTTAAAAATGACTAAAATGATAAATGTTATATCATGCATATTTTACCATAATATGTTCTTTTAAGGTGGTAGGGAGAAAACAGTATTTAAGGAGAAGACCCTGTCTCCCCAGCCTTCCTACTGCTGTGCCCGGGTTTTTCACACAGCTCATCCCACCAGGTGGCACTTGGCTTCTCTACACATACGCAGTCATTAACACCCAGCTACGCGTGGGGTTCTCTGAAAACCAACAGGACAGAGCTTCCAGTGTCGCGGAGACCTGGGTGAGAATTTATTGGGTGACTGGAGAAGGTTTTCTAGTCATGGGAAACTGCTTACATAAAACTCCAGGATATGACAGAATAAGGAAATCATTGCCAGAGCAAGAACTGTATGAGGGGGAGCGGTGGCTTCAGAGATGAGTGAAAGCCAGTTGAGGAAGGGTCTTGCACCAGAACTGACATTTTACTTCATTATGGTCCCTTCCATAGGTTATTCTCCTTGACCTTCAAGCCTTCTGCACCAACCAGGTGGCACAAATACCCTGTGGCTGAAATCCACCCTTCAGCTCAGCCCTTCAGCTCAGCCCCTGGTGCTGCTTGCCTGGGTTGGAACCATCTCCTGACTCATCTCTCCTCTTCTTCACTCAATTCCCATAAATCCTTTCTTTCTCCAAGAGGTCTTCATAAGAATGCAAGTCTGATTTTCTCATACTGATACATAAAATGCTCCCCGTACTCTCAGGAACCTGACCTCCAAAAAGTCTCCCATCGCAGCATGAGCATCCCAGTTGCTGTTCACCTTGGGTCGCAGGGTGTCGATGACCATGCAAAGCTCCTTCTCAAAACAGAGCCCTCACACAAAGTCTTCTCATCCTAGAACACAACCCACTCCCCACCTCCACAGCTTCTCCAGACTTATAGTCCTGACCAGACCTCAAGTCCCATTTGAATTTCTGTATCCATGATAAGACTACAATCTCCATGATTGCCTTTCCTATGCAGTTCCATCCCAAGTGCCTTGGATGTAGTAGAGTCTCTCAAAATACTTACTGCAAGAATAAATCAATTCCAATAGCCTAGGAAAGAACAAAAGAAATAGAGAAAAAAAATGGGATTCCAAACTCTAACTCCAAAGATGCATGGAAGGGAAAGTTACTGTTGCCCAGAGTCACTAGTTTAAGATCTGGGCAGACAACTGTGCTCATTCTACAGCATTGAGCATAAGTCGTAGAGATGATTATTTTTTGATCATTATTTGGCTTTGCTCCAATCCTGGCCTCTCCGAACCATGTTCACCTTGGGCTTTGCAGACAATCTTCAGAGAAACTGAGACCTCTGAACTCAGTCCCCTCTCTTGGTATTAGACCCACATTTACTGTATCACACCTGGACATCCTACAAGCTCATCAAACTCTTGATCACCTCAGACTCATCTTAGGCATTTTGCTCTTAGTTCTGAGTTCCCCCTGACCAACTTTCTCACACATGCAATCAGTTGCCAGTTTTTATTCAAATGAATAATGATTTTGTGAACATATTGCTTTGTGTCTCTGTCGTGCCTGTTTTAGTGGATAATTTTGGGAAAATGCTCACAAATGCTAATCCAGGCACCTCCTCCCCATACTCATCCTTTAGGTCAGTATTTTTCATCTGAACTATTGCAATGGACTGCTTTTTGAACTCTCTCCCCTCAACCCACCTCTTCACTACTGCTGTTGCTGTTGCTGCTGCTGCTGTTGCTATAATATGTGTGGCTAATCTCTCTCATCTATGAGGCGTAGGTTCAAAATTCTTTGAAATTGGAGAAAATTAAGTCAAATATTATAACAAAGATTATAAACTTTTCATTTTCTTTTGTAAGCTTTCCTTCATTGTCTATAATAGACTTATACAAACAAATGAGAAGTTGATATTTCAAAACATCAAGTTGTTGACCTTAAATATATACAATTTCTATCAATTGGATCAATTATACCCAAGGAGCTAGGAAAAAAAGTAGAAACACTGCTCTTTAAAATAATTTTTCAACAGCATGTAAATATTTATCAGATCACTCATTCATTCATTCATTTGCAAAAAGCAAGCCCATGCACCCAACCCTGGGCTGCCCCTGTCCTTCAGCCTGCTCTGGCAAGAATCTTTAAGAGGGAGTTGCCACCTTCTTAACCAACCTCTGTTCCCTCACCCGCCTCAGTTCTCCACTGTTCAGCAGCACTGATTACTTGAATTCCACTGACTACAACGTGGCATTTTATAGTCCAATTTTTCTTGTCTCCTCTTCCCTTTGCCTGACAGGTTCTCTCCTCATCCACCTGACAATCTCCTCTATTCTGGGGTAGAGCAGGCATTGCTTCCTCTGGTACAACTGTGGACTCTGGAAAGCTGTCAGTCAATTTTACTGCTCCTAAAACATAGCACTTACCTCCTTTCACTGGTTACAGGTTTATAGGTGGTTTATCCTGAACTGTGACTCTGCAGCTTGAGGTGGATATCCAATCCACCCTCATAATGTCCATCACTATTGCTAGAAGATCATAGCTAAGTTGTGAATATTTGTTGGATGAACAAAGCAACAAACTACTTGCAGCAATACCAGGTCAGCAGAATAGACAGGAACGACTAACCAGGAAGTATACTTTCACTAGAGCTGGAACCAGATTATAACAAACCACTAGTTCTCTCAGTAAGAGAGTAAGTTGCTATGGTTTGAACATATCCCCCAAAAGTTCAGCTATTGGAAATTTAATCTTCAGATTGATGGTAATGAGATTTGGAGGCGGAGCATTTGGGAAATAATCAGGATTAGACTATATTATGAGGATGGGACCTTTAAAGTGACATTTGTGACTTTATGAAAAGACTGAGAGAACTGAACTAGAACACGTTACCTGTCTTGCTATTTGATGTCCTTCACCATGTTATTGTGCAGTAAGAATTCCCTTACCAAATGCCAGTGCCATGCCCTTGAATTTCACAGACTCCAGAATTGAGTTAAGTTAACCTTTACTCTTTATAAATTATCAGTCTGTAGTATTCAGTTATAGCAACAGAAAACAGACTAAGACATAAATCCAACTAATTTTTTAAATATCTAATTAAATCCATTCAGCTTTTCTGTCATGCCTGAAATTCTGGAAAGTTTACACTTGACTTTGGAGCTGCTATTGGCAAGTAGCTTAAACTACAGTGAGAACTACACTAAAATTGAGTCCCTAAATTATAAGAGATTCTATAAATTTGGGGATTTAAAAAATACCATTGAGTTAGTAAACAACATAGTAAACTTCAAATGTGTGTTTTAAAAATTTGAACTGCTTACAAATAGGCTCAAATAAGAGCATTTTTATCATTGTAATGAAAGGGATGTTAGGAAACACAGGATTGTCCTGTGAGCATGGGTAAATTTCACTTGGTTGTCTGAACTATAAAATGTAAAATCTGATGGGCTTCACTGCAATGATTCTATGGTGACAGTTAAAAAGGAAGGAGAACAAAACTTGAGATTTATAAAGTATTACACAAAGACATGCCTTTACTAAATTCCAAGGACAGGGAGTACTATTTCTTAAGTACCTGTTTGTGTCCCACAAACTCTTTTCTCTAGACTGAGCTCACAAAGGTCCCTTTAGGGACAATGTACTCCAACTTTAAAAGTGAGGAAAAATGAAGTCCTTGACAAAAAGGATCAATTTGAACTTCAAAAGAGGTATAAAAGTTGATAAAATTTAAATGATGATGTGACAGCAATTGTTAACATTAACTTCTCAATTTATATTCAAAAAAGGAGAATCACTCCTTTTTCATTAACATCCTCACTTTGCCATAGGAGAGGGCCTATCTTCACAGGATGTCTAACTTTATAATTCTAAACCCAGTATACATACACTGTGAACATCCAGAGAACAGACAAAGCCTCAAAATGATCATGGGAAACAAGACCAATAATTCTTTCCACAGGCACTAGGATGTTAAGCAAAAAGAAAGTAAATCTTCTGTGAAATGAAAGGAGCCATAACCCTAACAAATCTTAGACAATATTAATTCAGTACAAAGAGCTGTAGACTTGGCTACAGTTTGAGTTTTATGCACTCCATATCCTACATCACAAAATATTGACAGAAATCAATATTTCAACTTTCCTTTGAATCTTAGCAAATGTGTAAGGAGAGGTAATCTAGGTACCACATTTCCTAATACTTGATTATCAATATTTACTAATACTTGATTATTCTCTGAACCTATGTAAAATACATTTTAAGGTAATCTTTTTTTCACTGATTAAAAAAAGAATTTTCATCAAATATAGACATCTAAAATTATGTTAATTTCACAATTGATAGAATAAAATCTATTCTTTTTTTCTTTTTCTTTTCTTTCTTTCTTTTTTTTTTTTTTTTTTTTGCAGAGTTGTGGACTGAACCCAGGGCCTTGTGTTTGCAAGGCAAGCACTCTACCAACTGAGCTATATCCCCAGCCCCTATAAAATCTATTCTTAAAGAATAAGAATAGTATATTTCTAAATAGATCAATATTTCTTTATAGCCCTAGTAAAGTTATTAACTGAAATATTAACATTATAAAAGCCAAAAAAAAAGTTGTAATGATCTCAATGATTAAATCAGTATCACTTTAATGATGTGCCAATAGATTTTAAAATTTGACAAAACTGTCAAATTTTGATTATTTTTCCCTAATAAGGGAAAACTACCTTCTAAGGATGAGACCAAAAAAAGCTGAACCTCAAGAAATAGTCTAAGACACAAAAAGTCTAATTTGATGAGATCCAACTCAAGAAATGGTCTAGGACACAAAGCAGTCTAATTTGATGAGATCAGACCTTCAGAATCATCCCAAAAACGATTTTGAAAAATTTCACTCCAAACATTTAGATTTATCCTTGTGTTTTTCAGATGAGATCATTAGCTGGAAAAGATGAAGAAAAAGAAACAACCACAAACAGGAAAGAAAAAAGAAAAGTCTACCATGAAACCACTTTGGTTCTCAGGCTTAATTTTTTCAAGTTTAAGTTACTCCTTTATTGTCAGGAAATGAAATGCAATTTAGGCCTTAAAGCATCTTTGCATCTGGAAACTATTTTCCTCCAAAGTTAAAGCCCTTCTCACCATGTCAGGAGTCATGTTGGGAGTTTCACACTTTAATAAAAGGCCACAACATTTGCCAACTCTACCTACTGGATGGGGATGGGGGTAGGGGATGGGGGGGATATGTCTGCCTAGACCAGAAAGGGTACAGATGAAAAGCCCTTCATAGAGTTCTCCAGCATTCCCTGACAACAATGACATGTCCATTGATCCTCATTTAAAATACCCTGGATTGGTGGACCTGTCTGTCATTCACAACTGTCACTCACCCTTGCTCTTCATCCCAAATAAGGCAACAGGAGGTAGAGACTGAGGATCACAAAAAGGGAAATTGTTCTTCCTGGTGGTGTTGTCCAAAGAAGGTATTCCCATGATGGAGGGAGAGGGGAGGTAGGATTCAGTTCTCATCCCCAAATAAGAGCAACACAGCCAGCTCACCATTGTTTCAATTCCCAGCATAAACCAAAAATGTTCACAGTCAAATTCAGGAAAGTGTCTCCTCATTCAGCAAACACGGTTGATTTTTTTTTTTTTTTTTTTTTCACATTTCAACAATTCTAAGAGAACAGGTCATATCAAGTATAGCCCTTCATGACAGACTGGGTTTCCTGAACTATTCCTGTTTTATAAGTACTGTAGAGCAAGTATTTTTTCCTAATGTAACATTTATTTCACTTAAAGCATTTTTCAAAATAGAAGTTTAGTGTCTATTGAAACAAATGGAGGCAGTAAGGATTGAAATTACTGTAAGTTTTCCCCTACAATATTCCCTATAAAACTAAAAACTTTAGAGGCAACCTAATTACCCAAGAACTGAGCAATAGCTAAATTTTGGTATAGCCACACAATGTAATATACTTTACTCACTAAAAATCATAACCATAAATTAAACATGACAGTAAGGAAGTCTTGGTAATATGATGTTATGTAAGAACTAAATGTACATAATATCTACAAATGTGTACAAAGGACATAAGAAATAATTGTCCCGCACAGAAAATTGCTCTGGGTGTGAGGTTGGGCTTCGCAGATGAGGAGGCAAGGCAACACGAACAGAAGAGGCTGATCCCACATCGGTCCACTGGCCTGGGACAGAATGGGTCTCCTCTGCCGTGGGCAGGGAAGGCCCTGAGGCAGGAAGGACAGGAGCAAGAGGGTGGAGCCCACCTTGTAGTAGTCGTAGAGCAGGCCCAGGGCCGCAGCACTGTCCTCGTCCCCGTTGATGCTCATCATCGCCTTGGTGGCCGCGGTCAGGGGGTTCTCCAGGTACGACTTCCAGGCTTCATCCTCGCTGGTGTAGGCTCTTCGGGTGTTGAACGGAGGGTCACTGGGCATGGGCACTAAGGCCACTAGTCTTTTATTACTGTGAAGACATGAGAAATGTGGGGCTCATTGTCAGGGAATTTTCCTTTTTGCCCCTAATACAATACTTTACAGGCATTGGTTTTTATTTCCTAGACTGAGGGGGAAGAAAGGAAAGATTAAAACAAAGGCAACAGCTATGCTGCATTTATAGACACTGATTGATTTTTTTCACTGTGAAAAGTACTAACAGTCTTCAAAAGGTATCATAAGTAGCCCTCAGTTAGTCCCCTCCAAACTTGGCTTTCCACATCCAATTACTCTGAGCAATTTTATCTAATTATTCTTTGTTAATGAGTACTGGAATGGAACCCTGCGAGAGTAGGTTTCATTTAACTGAGTTCTAATTATAAGTATGCAATACATTAAGTGTAATCAATACATTAATGATTATTAAACATTGTTTTTATCTAGTTTAATCTATGCTTGACATTATTAACAAATTACAGGCTAAGTCTCTCAATTAAATGGGCAATATAAGCAAGCCACTTGGCAAACACAACATATTACATCCTGATATTGCCACATAATAAGGAGATACAGCAACAGCCATGAGATGCTACTCAAACCCTACATTGCTGGATGATTCCACTGTATCTGGGTGATTTAGGAGCTTCAGGTTATAATGACCAACATGGAGAGGGAGGAGCATATCTGGAGAACTTTCAGAAGAGATAGAAAGGGACAATCAGTCGGTCCATCATTTCTGGCCAAGTCAACATTACACAACTCCACAATGAACACACAGGTCAGTGTCTTCAGGCGGGTGTGAGAATGACTCAAATATCCAAAGACCATAACGTTCCAGCAGCTCCCCATGCTGGGACCCAAAGTGTCAAGTAAAAGAGCCTGGAGAAGTTTTTCGCTCATTTCCCAAGTCTTTTGCTTGTTCACGGAAGTGGAACCGAAACGGAACAATGAGACATTGTATTTCGGTAACACCTACTTTGGCACACAGTAACATCACACAGACAAGTCACAGGGTGAGTTGAGGTAACACTAACAGTGATCAACAGAAATGCAGCTACCAAGACCTCCTGACGGCCCATAGTTATAAAAGAGGTCCCCTTTTGCCAACACTACTTTAGGATCATCCAGTGGTAGATGGTCCGGCAGCTCCCTCTGTGACGGAGAACTGGTGTGAACCCTCGACACAGAATGTACTGAAGGCCCTTTATATGCTGGCATGCCATGCACTGGTGTAAGGTCAGAAAACAACACTGGCACTGGTAAAATACATCTGAGGATGGGGGTGGGGTGGGTGGGAATTGTACCTTTATCAGAATGAAATTGTAGGATAGATGGTCTCTAGGATTCAGGTTTGAGCTTTTTGTCCCAGAGGTTTGGTGGAGCTGATTAGGAAGAAAGAATATTGCCCCCAATTGCAGATGAATTGAATTAAAAGTGTATAATCAGGTTTCTTGGAGCAAATGAGGAAAACCCTGATTGAAGGACTTACCAGTCACAGGCAGTGTGGTGACATGGAATAGCATGGGCGGTACAAGTGAGTCCTTGCTCAGTCACCTACAGTGAAGGAAAATTGGCTGGACATTGAACTTCAGTTTCTTCTGTCTTAAATAGGGATAGCAATGCCACTAACTTACCTCACAATGTGATTGTGAAGCTCAAATAAAATAATTGGTAAAATAGGGTCCTCTTAACTCCTGTGCTATGCAGATGACAGGTGATACTCTTACTGCACAATTCTGTAAAGTTTGTGTATGTATCAGTTTTTGGTAAAGTTGACTATAATTTTAAAGCACTAAAGATAATCATTAATTAAAAAGAAAGCAGCTATTTATTCAGCAATATTCCACAAGTATTTATAGACTGTCCAATACATGCTAGGCATCATGCCAGATGTGAGTATGAAGGGATGAGACAGACACTGTACTTATCCCGCACTGCTGCAACCTAGCAGGCTAGACAGAGTGCAGCTATTGCAAAGGTCAGGAGCATGAGAAAGCAAATGGACAGTCAGAGGCATCAGAGGATCGAGGAGGAACAGATCTGAAAGATAGAGAGGAAGGAATGTGCTCATCAGTTTCGAGAAGGAGAGATGTGGGCAATATTTTTTAAATTGAAGAATGTATTTCATAGAGTAGAATAATGGAATTTTCTGGCAACAAAAGCACAACTGTATTCATTTCGGAGAGTCTGCTGGAGAAATTTGCATATTTTGATCTAACAATAAAATAGCGTCTCCATATTGCAAAAATAGATTCTGAACCCCCATTAGTGGCCTATAAGGACAAAGGCATCATGCATGCTTTCTAAAATGCTCTGTCCCACGGAAAGGAATAAAGAACTTCATGGTACAGATGCTCCAAGATTGATGAAAAGATACAAATTCAAAATTCGCAGTATGATTTCTACCAAAAGCATATTGCTTTCACATCATTAAGTCAAAAAATTGTCAGTCAAAGCATTCTCATGTGAGAACTGTCTGTATTTGCAAGGACTTCACCACTGAAAAAGACGGGGCTCTTATTCTCTGTCATGCCTGAGAGAAGCACGTATTGCTATGAAGGAGGAGTGTTCATTACAACATGGGCTAATTTCCAAAAGTTCACCAGGAAGCTCAGGCTGAGCGATCGTAGCCAAGTCTTGATTTACACTAAGTGCTGTCTTGCTCCACTGGAGATATTTTTCCTGAGTCTTCCCTCATAGGATCCTCACTCCTCCTGCTAAGACTCCTGGATTGCTGATGTCATCTGTTCTCAGCACAGATGTTAGCTCATGAATGTAGGAGCTTCATCAGCCTTTCCCATAGGATGAAACTGTTGATAAATCCTTGCAAAAATGGAAAGAATTAAGCAGGGACAGTGCAATTTTACTGACCATTTCTTTTCACACTTAATGGCCCAAGGGACCCTTTGTGGCCTTTCCTTTAACTATGCAATGAGGGGCTTTTTTTCTTCTTCTTCTTCATAGATTATAATCTCTCCATTACAGAGCACTATTGAATGAAGTTTGGTGTAATAAAAATGGAATCATCTCTCTGGTACACTGATCAAAAATGTAGATTTGTAAAAACAGGAAAGTTTCACAGTGCAGTGTTTACCAAAGTTAAAAACACTTTCTGAAGCTGACTTTTATCATCCTTCATGGGGAATGATGATTCAAATTCTGCTTTGGTCACTTTCTTAAATGTCCTTTGTGAAGTTTCAGGTTTGCTGTGTTCTGAGAAGCCTTGGACAGAGAACTCTGAACAACAACTATAAACTTGTGGCCTGGGTCCTTCTTTGAAGAAAAATGCAAATGAACACCAGTCCATTCACTGCGAGGCTAAGGTGAAGTTAGGTGACACATACAATTTCTTTTTTTTTTTTCCTTTATTTGTTTTATTGAGCTACTACTTCATTTTGCAGATGTAGAGAGCAAGGTTGAAAACTGAGTCATCAGTTGAAGGAGACACAGGGGCAGGGAGGAGGGAGGGGGAGGGAGAGGAGGTGAGGGAGGGGGAGGGAGAGGAGATGAGAGAGAGAGACAACACTCAACTGAGATGATAACCTACCAGTCCACCAAAACTCTGGATCACTCTGCCAGGGTCAGCCCACCTCCACCTGCTCCTCCCTTTGCACAGAATAAAGATTCTGGGGAGGAACGCAGGGAACTTAGAACATAATATCTTTCCTTCTAAAAATATGTGTCCCTTGTAGGAAGTCAGTCCCCATATTCAGCTTTTGTCTTAGCTCTTCATGCCTCTAACTAATCTCTGTCCCCTCTTTGACCCATAATGAAATCCTCTGGAATAATCTCTTCACAGAACATGATCTTCTAGAGAGTAGTATAATTCTTTACTGCCTATAACATCAAGTCCAAAATCCTCCATCTGACATAAATATAAAATATAAAAATATATATAAAATAAAAAAAAAAGAATTAAGCCATTTTCTCTGCAGCTCCCTAAAGAAGCCCATTCCTACCTCCATGCCTTCCTTTGCTCAGGCTGTCCCCCTCCTGAAATTTCCTTCTTGCTTCTCTCTATAATTACTCTTATGTAAGTCCAATTGCAACATTCTATCCAACAGAAAATGTTCCAGAATTTTCCCTGTTTTAGCCCTTCAGAGCATCCCCTTGCCAAGAATTCCTATGACATGTGTATTATTCATCATATAGTCTATCAAGGAGACTCATTCAAGTGTCAGACCCACCAAGAAAGTGACTTCCATTCAACAAAACCCCCAGCAGCTCCCCTGCAAGGTCCATAGCCTTTGTCCTGTGCCACTGTCCTTGGCCTGTCTTGGATCCCTGACCCATCTGGTTTCAGTCTAAAATCTGGAAACTCTTCTTCTCTACCTTCACCTTTGGTGTCCTTCTAGAAGTTCCAATTTCCATCCCATTCCCCAGGGTATTCTCACAAACACACATCTCCCCAAGTAAATTAATATACCTAGACTGAGCCTGAGTACTTAAATCTTAAGAAACATGTAATACAGTTCTTAAAATATGTGTTCAATTATTTGTTTATAGAAAATGCCCACAACAGATGGCCCTGGCCCTGAATCTCACTCACCCTATTACCTGTCTGAACCTCAGTTCTCTCATTATGGAAGAGTTGTTGCATAAATTAAGTGAGAGAAATGTATGCAACATTCCTAGCAAAGAGCCAGCACAGAGTAGTGTCCTCTGACTGGGCCACTAAGAAGATTATAGAAGAGCAAGATAAAATGGTAAAGCCAAACATCTTCTCTTCGGCCATCACCATATGGCTTCCCTCCCTTTAAGAAGAAGTGTAGAGACAGTAGATTGAATTGGACATAACTTTCCTTTGTTCATATATGAATATGCCACCACTTCATGTACAACTGCAAGAATGGGAGGATCCTCCATGTATGTAAAATATGCCAAAATATACTCTACTGTCATGTATATCTAAAAAGAACATAAGTGAATTTCATGATTGCTTTTTCTAATTCTATGAAGATTGTCATTGGTATTTTAATAGAAGTTACATTAAATCTATGTAACGCTTTTGGTAGTATGACCATTTTGACAATATTAATTCTGCCTATCCAGGAGCATGGGAGATCTATTTTCTAAGGTCTTCTTCAATTTCTTTCTTTAGTGTTCTGTAGTGTTCATTGTAGAGGTCTTTCACATCTTTTGTTAGATTGATTCCCAAGCATTTTATGTTTTTTGAGGCTATTGTGAATAGGGTAGTTTTCCTAATTTCTCTTTCAGGGGATTCATCACTGATGCATAGGAAAGCATTTGATTTATGGGTGTTGATTTTATATCCTGCTACTTTGATGAATTTGTTTATTAACTCTAGAAGTTTTCTGGTGGAATTTTTTGGCATCACAATACCAGACTTTAAACTATACTACAGAGCAATAGTAATGGCTTAGTATTGTACCAAAATAGAGATGTAGATCAATGGTACAGAATAGGATACAGAGACGAACCCCCATCAATATGGTTATCTTCTGCCAGACAAAGGCATCAAAAACATCCACTGGAGAAAAACTAGCCTCTTCAACAAATGGTGTTGGGAAAACTGGAAAACCATATGTAACAAAATGAAAGTAAACCTCTATCTCTCAACCTGCACAAAAATTAACTCAAAGTGGATTTAAAGACTTATACACTAGAACAGAAACCCTGTGCCTAATAGAAGAAAAAGTAGGCCCAAATCTTCATCATGTCAGCTTCGAACCTGACTTCCTTAAACGAGACTCCTAAAGCACAAGAAGTAAAATCAAGAATCAATAAATGGGATGGATTCAAACTAAAAAGCTTCTTCTCAGCAAAGGAAGCAATCAATAATGTGAAGAAATAGTCTACAGATGGGAGAGGATCTTTATCACACACACCTCAGATAAAGCACTAATCTCCAGGATATATAAAGAACTCAAAAAACTTAACATCAAAAAAACCAAATAACCTAATCAATCAATGGAACTGAACAGACACTTCACAGAAGAAATACAATCAACAAACATGAAAAAATGTTCAATATCTCTAGTAATTAGAGAAGTCTAAATTAAAACTAGGATAAGATTTCATCTCACTCCAGTCAGAATGGCAATTATCAAGAATACAAGTAATAATAAGTATCGGTGAGGATGTGTGGGAAAAAGTTTCACTCATACATTGCTGGTGGGACTGAAATTGGTGCAACCACTGTGGAAAGCAGTATGGAGATTCCTCAGAAAACTTGGAATGGAACCACCATTTGACCCAGCTACCCCACTCCTCAGTTTATACCCAAAAGACTTAAAATCAGCATACTATAGTGATGAAGTCATATCAATGTTTATAGTAGCTCAATTCGCAATAGCCAAACTCTGGAACCAACCTAGATGTCCTTCAGCACATGAATGGATAAATAAAATGTGGTATATATACATGATGGAATATTACTCAGCCTTAAAGAAGAAAGATATTATGACATTTTCTGGTAAATGGATGGAAATAGAGAATATCATGCTAAGCGAAATAAGCCAAACACAAAAAACCATGTTTTCTCTGAAAAGCAGATGTTGATCCATAATGGCAGTGGTGGGTAGGGAAGAATGAAGGAACTTTGGATTGGGCAGAGGGAAGTGAGGGAAAAGGAGGGGGTTTTGGGGGTGGTAAGAATGGTGGAATGAGAAGGACAACTGGTGTGACTGCACCATGTATAGCAGGAGAAGCTTTGCTCCATTTGTGTACAATATGTCAAAATGCATTCGGCTGTCAGGTATAACTAATTAGAACAAATTTTTTAAATGAAAAAAAAAAGTAAATAAAAGAAGAAATAGTAAAGTTTTTACATGATGCTCAGGATTTCATGTCATATATTCTGCCTCAAACATGCCCCCGCCCACACACACAGTCTCTGTCTTGAGATCACAAGTTCTATTCTCCAATCATCTTGACTCATGTTCTGAGTCTTCAGCACAAATATTCACTTTTTTCATCCATTTCTGCTTCTTGTAGCTGAGTCACTATAGCTAATTACTGACTTACAAAATCACTTCAATTCTAGGCAAGAAAAATCCCAACCATATTCAGACCCTAAATAGCAAAAATTGAAGAAGGGACAATTATTGTTTTCTATTGGAATCTTGGCATTTTTTTCCCATTAACAGGATAAGACTTTCAAATGAAAATTAATGAACCGATCATCCTTGTTAGGGTTAATGTCACAATTTAAATGCCAAGGATGCTAGTTGTTTCACTGCTGGCTACTTTCAGTAACATCCCTCCTTTAGGTATTTGCTAGAGGCAAATCACAAGAGATAATACAAACTTCCCATGCCAGAACCAGGGGTGAAACTTATTAGAAAGTTTCTGCACTCACTGCTTGTGCTTAAGGACTCTGACTTGTGGCCCTTGACCTATCCTGTGTAGGAGTCAAGGGAAATGAAATGAATTTATAATCCTGGAAATCCATATGTAATGAAATGAAATGAAACCTCTATATCCCAACCTGCACAAAACTCAACTCAAAGTGGATCGAAGCGGGGTACTGAACATCTTCATGTCGAAGACAACTGCATTGGGGAAAGAGAGGGTTCAATTAATTCGATGAAAAAAATGACGAAGATCTTCACCAAGTAAAATGCATGGATTTTAAAAATAAGAAGCTGTGAAACAAAACTTATGTCTATGGAAATTAAGTTAGTTCTGGGGATAAACTGATTGCAAAATATATTGATCCACCAATTGAAGTGAAATTCCTCTCTCTCTTCTTCGGTACTACGACTTTGCTAATGCACTAAACATGCTCTTAGGTCACCTATTAAGTAACCCAAACTGAAATAGTTAGGAATAAAAATAAAGGAGCTGCAGGAAAGGTACATGGAGTACTACAAATAAATCATAAGGAGAAAAAGACCATGGTGGAAAGTGGAAGAAAATATAAGAAAATAATTTTTAAAATGGAGAGAATTTATAAAGATGACAATAAAATCACTAAAATTGGTTATGTGTGTATGTGAATCAAAATTCAAAATGTAAACAGTGATTATAGGAGATCTTTTACCTTTTCACTTTGAAAATAATCTCTAATAATATTATATTACTTACAAAGCAACTGCCATATGGCAGATCATATTGGAAGCACTTACATGGGTTAAATCACATACTCCTTAAACCAACCTTAGAGTCAGATATGGTTATCGTGCTCTTTATACAGATGAGGAAATTGCTGAGTAACTTGCCAAGAGTCATGTAGCAATCAGGTCACAACTGGATTTCATCCCAGAGCATGAATTCCTAAGCATCCTTCTGTGTTGCCAATTCTTGACTCTACTCTACTTTCATAATTAGAAAAAAAAAAAAAGATATTTAAAAAGGGGCACTAGGAAATACTGTGGAGACAAGAGAACAATAAGACAGAAGACAGGAGACTTCTTACTTGGAAATAATTGAGATGTCTGAATTCAGGGCAATATAGAAATTGTGCAAAGGGGAACTCTGTAAGTTTCCTAAAGAAAGAGATCATTTATTAAATCATTTGTAGAATTCCAAGATCCTGGCACATTCTACAGTATGCATATCAGACAGGCAACACATATTTATTGAATAAATTATGTGAGGTGATAAGTAGTAAATCCTTATTCATGTTTAGTTTGACATAATTAGAGGCCATCTGTTTTTAAATGGCCTGTGGAAAAATATTAACAAATAATCTATGTGATATACATATGAATACAAGAACATATCACATATATGAATTAAAGAATTAGAAAAGAGTATATTTAGAGAGCATGATTTTTAAAGGGAAAAATTATTTGGTAACCACAATAGCTATGGAATTTTAAAAGAGAATCAGTTTTTCTAAGGAACTTAACAGTGCTCAAATGTCTAGCAGCAGGAAAGCAAACACAAAAGCACCTTACCAGACTTGCAGGGCAGATTTCCATTTCAAAACCCTTTCATGCGTTTACCTCAAAGGCTTACAGTCAATGTGGAAAAGTGAGATTTTAGTGCAATTCTCAAAGATCAAAAGCAGAAAAGATAGGAATAAAAGAGAAACCAGAGTTGAGAAGGCTGCACCTCAACTCTGGTACAGGAAGGGTTAATGTGTAACTGAGGACTGTGGTTCCCACCCAGCTGGGAAAAGGCTCAGGGTCTTCGGGATGGATGGCCAAGCCAGTTCCTGCACAGCTAGCCAGAGGAACTAGCTAAACATTCACTTCATCAATGCAGAAGTCTGCCTTTGAGGGGTCCTAGGTCCAGAGAGAGAAACAACTTGGTAAAATGCCTAGAGTAAGTTTAAACTACCACAAAAAAAAAAAAAAAAAAAATGGAAAAAATGTTTTAAAAAATTAGTTTAAAGCAACATTAAAATTCTCTAATGTGTCCAACCCTCAGTTTTGTCTTCTTGGGCCTCACTTGAAAGAAAACCTCCAGGTCCCCGCAGCACCTGTGGCCAGAACATTTAGCAGAACAGCCCACCACGGCAACAGTGAGCTCCACTCTGCTGACAAGCCCCTGCCAGCATCACAGTGCAAGGGGTCTAACTCTCCACTTTTAAGGTGAGGATTAAGAACCACCAGGTGTTCAAGGAAACCTTACAAGAATGAAGGAAAAACTCCAAGATAAATACTGTTAAAAAGAAGATACTAGGGCTGGGGATATAGCTCAGTTGGTAGAGTGCTTGCCTTGCAAGCCCAAGGCCCTGGGTTCAATCCCCAGCACTGCAAAACACACACACACACACACACACACACACACACACATCCATAAGACAAGCACAGCCTACTTGGAAAAAATAATCACAAAATGATATGCAAGATTTCTAAATTTAAAAAAATGTCTGAAGGCTGAATGGAAAAGATAGCAATGAATTAATGAACTGAGAGACAAAAGCAAAGAATTATCCAGGTTTTTGTAGTTTTTGCTATTATTTTGTGGTGCCAGGGGTCAAACCCAGGTCCTTGTGCATGCCAGGCAAGAGTTTTACCATCAAGCTACATCCCCAATCCCCTCAAGTTTCTAAACAAATAATAAGAGAAATCATGAAACAAAGTTAAAAGCCTGCAGAGTGATTCTGGGTAATATTCTACTAACAGGAGTTAGAACACAATGAAGAGAGTGAAAGGGAAGAAATAAATAATCAAACAATAATGAAAGAAAAATATCCTGGAGCAAAGGAAAAATGGACCTTGAGAATGCAAGGCCCCAAAGTTCTCAAAAGAGTAATAAAAAGAAATACATCTAGCCATGTCCTGCCAATATTTCTTTCTTAAAGTTAAAATAGAAAAATGCTACACTTGCTTGGGGAAAAAAAACTAAGTAACTTTCAACAGAATAAAAAACAGACAGCCAGTAACCTTATCTGCATTCTGAAATGCTGCAGGACAAGAAAAAAAGGATTTGAACATGGAATTTTAAACACAGCAAAAGATCACTTAAGTGTGATAGAAAAACAAAGATATATTTAGTCATGGAAGGGTTCAAAAATCATTCTATTCATCTATTCTGTTCTAAAGAATTATTCCTTGATTCAAAGTGAAAGAGGTGTGCAAGGATAGAAAAGAAAATCAGTACAGCTACCAGAGGATATCAAATAAACCTGAAAATATTAGTTTTAATGAATTTCTGATCAGGGAAATAAAATTTATGTCACAAGGAAAGGGTTCTTAACTATAATGCTAAACAAATAAGAAATATCTCAGATATGATAGGAGAATAATTGTTTAACAACTATATTGAAGGTTTTGCTTTGTACGAATGAATCATAGATAACGATTAATTCCCAATGCTGATAGAAAATATAAGTTTAAATATGCTGATTAAAAATTCCATGGTGGGGGCTGGGGAGATAGCTCAGTTGGTAGAGTATGTGCCTTGCATGCACAAGGCCCTGGGTTCAATCCCCAGCACCACACACACACAAACAAAAACAAAAATAGAAACACACAAAATTCCATGGTTGGCTGGGGATGTGGCTCAGTGGTAGATGTTTGTCTAGCATGTCTAAGGCCCTTTGATCAATCCCCAGCATTGCAAAAGCAAGACAAAACAAAATTCATTGGTAATCATTACTAATTAAAGATAGGCTGTAGAACTTTTAGAGCAGCAATTCCCAGATGCAGTGTGCAGACTCCTAGAGAGGCTCCTTAGATACTTTCAGGGTCCTTGAAGAAAAATAATGGTTTTCACGATAATACGAAGCCGTATTTGGCTATCCACTGTGTTGACATTTGCACTCACGATACAAAACTAGTGGTGGGTGACAGTTCTGGTTTCCTCCGCAGATCAGGGCAGTGACATCGAACTGTACTAGAGGCATTACGCTCTTGTGCCACACACTCAAAATAAAAACAAAACAAATGAATGCCGGTTTTGTTTGAGAATGCCCTTTATGAAGCAGAACAGAATTCTAATTGTATTACTCTCAACCTTTGGGTGCATGCCTTCTTGAGCCTGTGTGTGACAGAACAGGAGGTCCCTACAAAACACTTGAGACCTCGAACTGAAACACAATGACTGACTGGAGGAAAAGTCCTTGTCTGGGTTGAAGTTGAGTTACAAGGATTTTTTTTTTTTCCTGGAAATTCCATTTTCACACAAAGAATGACAGACTGAACAACTTTGTGTTCAGACTTGTGTATTTAGCTGACATTTTCTCAAAAAAATGAAGTGTGTGTCCATCACTTTAAGGCAAACAACTGACAGCATTTGCCGACAATGAAAAACATTTGAGCTTCCAAGCAATATTTAGAATATTTTGCTTGAAATTTGATATTCAAAGAGTGAATATCAATATTTAGAAATGTAGAAAACTTGCACCCAAAAGTATTGACAATTTACTAATACTTAAAATTTTTCTGATGTAGTCGATGGAGATATTAATGGAGGCAATTTTTTACTGTCTCAGGAAAAATGTTAGCATTTGGAATATATGAATAACTTATAACCAGTATTGACAAATACCAATGAATTATGCTATGAAATTAAAGACAGGTAACAGATCCATTCAAAGTACACGACAGGCCTAAGGAAACACAGTATAGAACGTTCACTATATAATTCTGCTTTCTACAATGCAATCAGCCTTTCAGAAACTACTGGTTATGGAATTTGGGTGCAATATCAAAGAATATCTACAATTATTTGAGAAGACTATGAAAGTACATTTTCCTTTTTCAACTCTCAATGTGAAATAGGATTCTTTAACCAAAATAACAATGTTCAACATATTGAATGAAGAAACAGAAGAATCCAGAAGTCATCTGATAAGTCAGCATCAGAGAGAATTGCAAAAAATGTAAAATAACACTTTTCTCCCTAAATTTTTTTGTTTTGAGTATTTTTATTTTATTTTGAAAATTTTATTTTGAAAAATTTCATTTTAACAATTTATATTAACACACAATCGGTTTACTGTTATTTTAATTCAATCATTAATAAATTTTTTAGACTTATCCTCTTGAACTTCTAATGGGATGAATATTGATGTAACCCACACAAACACAAGCTCAAATGCAACATTCTTCAATAATTTCAGAGAGCTAAAAAGATTCTGAAACCAGTGAGTTTGAGAACCACTTCTCTAGAAAATCACTAGAGCTAAATCATGGAAAAAATATTGATCAATAAAACAAAAATGAAAATAATGACATACCAAGAAAAGTAAATCTTTCATATCTGCAATTGAAATAAGTGAAAATGAGTTTGCTCCACCTTTAAAAGAAATACTTTCAAACTGGATATTTTTTTTTTTAAGTTCTTTGTTAAGCACGCAGGAAACAGAAGAAATGACCATTTATCAAGCCACTAAGGAAGACTATTCATTTGAAAGAACTCTCAACATACAAATGAAGTTCTCTGACCACTATGTAGTTAAATATTAAATCAACATCAAAAAAGATCAAATTTAAAGAGCTGGGGATGTGGCTCATTGGTAGAACATTTGCCTGGCATGAGCCAAACCTTGGATTTGATCCCCAAGACTGAAATAAAAATTTAAAAATCAAATCATCGAAAAAGATTAAATTTAAATACTATATGTTTCACATTATAACATACTCTGCTAAATACTTACAGTGAAAGAATAGCTCTTAAAGACAATTTTTTGAAAATTAGCTCAGTGATAAGATAGGTAGCATATGTTGTAGAAGATAAATACATCAGAACTTAGAGGTGTTCATTTCATAGCTTTAAATGCTAGTTTTAGAAATGAATAAAGTTAAAGAGTTAAACATATGGATGTAAGCATAGAATAAATGAAAAAGTGATATAAAAAGGTAAAAGTAGAAAGTATTGAAGTAAAGACACTAGAAAGGGCAATTTAAGACAAAAGTTGGTTCTTTGAAATAGGAAAGAAAACTAACAAATTGACAAAGATAATCAAATAGTATTTTTAAAAGGGTATTCTGGCTGGGCATACTGGGGCATGCTTGTAATCCCAGTGACTCAGGAGGTTAAGGCAGGAGGACACAAGTTTGAGGCCAGCCTCAGAAACTCAGCAAGACCCTGTCTCAAACTAAAAAATAAAAAGGGCTGGGGATGTAGCTGGGGATGTAGGAGTACAGCACCCTGGGTTCTATCCCCCATCCACTCCCCAAAAAAGCATTATGAATCCTTATATGCTAATTAATTTGAAAACAGACCAAATGGAAACATTTCAAGAAATATATAAATAATCTAAATTGATTCAATTATTTGGAAAGAGAAAAACATTAACATTCCATTAAAGAATCCTAACAAGCTAGTTCCTTAAGCAGGTGATGAAGTTGTAACCAGAGACAATGAAGGAAAACTGGCAAACTCATCGAGAAGGCCTTCTAACATCGAGAAGGCCACTGACAACTGATGACTGTCATATTAACTGAGTTGAAACAAACCACGGAGTAAATATGTTAGTAAAGAAGCAGGTTATTAACCCAAAGAGAGCAAAGCAGCTAACTTTGGGAGGTTGAACTGTGAGTGACTTGTCTTTATTTAGCAATTTCCCTTTAATATTGCTTATGCAATATTATAATAAATGCAGATACGACCATCCAACTGATAGTGGACAGAAGAAATGAGCTGAGGAGCCAAGAAGCTTCCTCCTTGTGGCATCTAAAATTCCTGATTTATCTTCCTCTGCTACCCACATATAGTGTCTGGTCACAGCAATCTTTATACAATCCCCCAGTCCAAGGCACGAGACTTCTACCATGTACATTTCTCTTTTCACCTATATGGAAAAGTTCCCTTTGATTCCTTTTAAGAATAGATTTCTACCCTCTAGACCAAGTCTCTAACAGAAAGGACTATTTAGAAAGAAACAAAAACCAAAAAAGTACACTATATTGTATGCAACTTTAATTCCTAAACTACTCAGATGTCGATGTAACCTAATGCTTGCCAATGACCTGAGGTACAGCTTGCTTTTATATTTATCAATAGATTCATAGCATGCAAATGATTATCATGACTATCATGATCATTCACTCTAAATTGCTTATTTTACGAATGGGGAAACTGTGGTCCAATGAGATTTACCATTTCCCTGGAATCACAGTTATCTTTATTAACCGTGAAATGATTAAAGGACAAATTGCTGGAAGACACATACACTGTTGACTGATTTGTAGTGTTTTGTGAACCCTCAAGCATTCTTTCATGAGGATGAAGTGGACATCATGGACATTTTCATGCAAAAGTTCCCCTTCTCTATGCACAACCCCTGTTAACTTCCCCCCCAGTTCACAGAATAAAACCTGATGGAACTTCAACTGTGCCAATCTAGGTGTAAGGAGCACAGAGCTAAGAAAATTTCTCTCATTCATTCATTCATTCATTCATTCATCCATTCATTCATCCAAGTAATCTCATCACCAGAGAGTCCTCTAAAAGCTAGCAATGATTACCTAGAGGGCTCCTAATAGGCTCTAATCGCTAGATATACTAAACCCAGGCATAAAGTTGTAATAGAACATTGTACCATGAACAGTATTTTCCTATTGTTTTGGCAGTACTGAAGATCAAACCCAGAGTCTCATGCTTGCTAGGCAAGAAGTCTACCACTAAGCTACATCCCCAGGCCAAAAGGATGTTTTTGTTTATTTGTTTGTTTTTGAGTACTGCTACTTAAAAACCTTGAAAATTAAGACAACGTTCACTCAACAGATCATAACTGAGCAACTGAGCACCTACTATGAACTGGTACTCCTCTGAATACTTTGATACAGTAATGAAAAAGACAGATCCAGTCTCTGCCCTAGTGAAACTTTTACAGGTGAATATGCCATTGGAGATGTGGCAAGTCTTAATAAAGAAAAAGTACAGGGTACTAGGTGAAAATGTCATAGGGATCTCGCAGGGGCTGTGAGCCAGTAAATCATATGTCTATGTAAAATGTTCACAACTAAAGAAACTTTGAAGAGAGGAAGGAAGAAAGGGAGGGGCTGATGGGAGAGGATTGAAAGAATTTCCCTTCTAATTAATGATGTTGGGCAAGTAGTTGAGAAGTTTTATTTCATTTGTATGTCGACCGATTTAAATTAGACCCTCAATTGAGTCCTTTAAAATAAATCCCAGACAAGTTTTCAGTTGACCTTCACATTCAACCACCCAAAAAATGAAGAATATGTGCATGAGTCTTTAATCTAATTTGCATTTAATATTAATAATTTAGGCATAAATACAATGGACACATTTATGAAGAAAAATGATAACTTTAATCACTTAAACATTAAAAATGAGTAGGTCTCAGGGGAAAGTCATCACAGTGAGGCTAACCACAAATCCTCTCTCTCATAAGACCTAAAAAAAGGGAACAAAAAAACTCTATGTGTGTCTCAAAAATTTACCCACTGCACAATTAAGGTGTAAAATCCCAATTGCCAATTACCTGAGGTACAGCACACATCCTGATAGATGTGACTGAAGACAAGAAACAAAACGATTGTCATAGCAATGACTCGCCTTTAGCAGCAAAAGAGACAGTTAAAATCAACAAATGATCGTTTTTGCTAATATCCTCCCATTTGGGAGGGGAGCCCAAAGAGGGGTGAATGCTTGGAAAAGCCTCTGAGGTAAGTCATTCCCTCCAGCATCGGCATTTCATCAACAGAGATGAAAAGAACTTGAAGTCTTTCTAGCCTGGAAGAAGAGGAGAAAAGAAATGCAGAATGATCTCAACCAGTGCAGCCATGGTTGGCTAAGAGTGAATTGCTCTATATTGAGGGTTATATGTAAAAAGGTTGCATGTCATATTGGTGACCAGAGATACTGGCAAAAATAGCCAAGATGAGAATCAAGAGTCTGGAGAGTGGTTTTATCTTGTAACCAAACACACAAGGAGAGACCAGAATGGAGGTGGAGTTCCACCAGCAAGGAGATCTTATGTGGATGCCACTGCTGGGTCCCTGGTCAAGGTTCCCCTTCCTTATATAATGATTGTTCAACAGAAATGTCACATTCAGTACAGTGACTGCAGACCAGGGCCAGGGTGATACATGATGTGGGTGTCTCCACCTTAGTGCAAATGCACAGAGAAATCCAGAGAAAGCTGTGCTGTGCCACAGTATGAGATTCCAGGGGACAAACTTGCACTATAAATGAAGAAGACCATGTTGGGTCTGAAAGCTCGAGAACCTGTAGGTCCTGCAGACACTGACTGTCCTGCTGGCTGAGTGATAAGATCGGCGTGAGCAGCCAGGAGTGGGTGAGACCAGTTACCTAGTCTCTAGTGTCACCGCTGCACGGTAATGTGAGGTTCTCCGGCCCAGCCTCACACATATCAAGCAGAGGCTAGCCAAACGAGCCTACTAGAAAGACAGGTGGGGTTGCAAGAGGCATAAAGCTTTCCAGGAATCCTAGCTGCTTAATTACTACACTTGGGATGCTGTGTCAGACGACTTCAAACAGACCTGAAACCCTGAAAGAAAACCAAATGTCAGTGCTGGGCTTTTTAGACCATTTGACCCTCTAGGAATGCCTTGTCTTGTCTGTCTCATCTCTGAGGAAAGTGAGCATTTTTAAAAATTGTATAAATTCCTCAACAACTGTTAGAATATTGCCAATAAAAGTGTTTTATGGAGTTGAATTAAATACCATACACAGGCTGGTTTCTTTGACAGAAAGAGGCCACTGGTTTGAGAGCACAGCCATTGGCCCTGGTGGCTTTTGTGACTTGGTTGGGTTACTGTCTAGACATAGTCCCTGCCTTCTTCATTGTCCTGGGAGCGTTGGTCCATCCAGAAGGATTAGACCCAATGGAAGAAGGAGCCATTAGTAATCATCCCCAGCAGAGATTCGAGTATTTAATAGGACTGAAAACAAAATGGTAGATGTGATTGCTAATCTTGGATCAGCCAACTAAGGGGGAAAGACCCACCCTGAATGTGGGCAGCACTATCCAAAAGACTGGGGACCTGGATGGAACAGAAAGTCAAAGAAGGGGGAAGCTCGCCCATAGACTTGACTCAGCTCTTCTTAAGCCTGTGCATTTTTTCCACTGCCATTGCCCAAGGACACGAGACTCCAGGTTCTTTAAATTTTGAATGCAGATTTGCCCCAGTGACTCTTCAGAGAACTTCCAGGCCTTTAGCCTCAATCTGGGGCTGCATCATTGGTCCCTCTTATTCTGAGGCTTCCAACTTCTCAGATTGGGCAGCTCCTGGTCTTCCCAGCACTCCAGCCTGTAGGCAGCCATTGTGGGAAGTCCAGCCTCTGATCATGCAAGTCAATTGAATAAATTCCCTCTTATACATACATTTTGTTGGTTCTGTTCCTCTGGAGTACCCCGACGAATACACTAGATAAATGTAACAAGACTCTTTGAAGGAAGGAAAACTTCCCTTTGGGGAAGGGGTAGGGAGAAGATCATTGAATGTTCCAGATGAAGTTTCATGACCATTTTCCACTGGGAACTGTTAACATGGCTCCAACAACCTCAGATACCCTTTTCTTTTAAACTTAGTGTCTGAGAGGTGTGACAGTGCACATGGAAAATGCAAATAACTGAAGCAGAGGCTCCAGGACTCTGTGATCAAGCAAGAAACTGACCTCAAACCCCCCAAGGCATCCCTCCCTCCAGGAAGAGGCTGCTTTCTTCCAGATGTGGAGTGAACTCAGGACAGAACAGCTTCCCAAGGCACACAAAGCCAAGTTTTCCTACCCTGCCACATCTTCACAAGCCTAGGTGGCAACTGACCTTGAAAGGATGCACAAACAGATCTCAGCTGACAGAAAGACAGAAAAAAAAGAGCATTCATGCAAGTGGGGTGTGTTAGAATCTCTGTCCTCATGTCTGGAAGTTAATGGATCACACCTAAAATGGATCACTCGCGAAATTGCAGAATGAATTACTAAGATACATGGAGGTGAGTGAAGAGGAAAAAAGGCCAAAGAGTCAAGCTTAGCTGTCTCTGGATGTCAGAATCCAGGCAGAAGAGTAGGTCTAAGAAAACTGCTATTTTTCACAAACCTTTCCAATAGTATTTAAGTATTTCTAAATACAATTCTTTGATTAAAAAAATAAATATTTTAAGAAAATACTATGTGGTTCCATACAACATACCTACATTCCAGAAGCATCCTATGTTTGGTCATTTCCAACCACTAAACTGCAGGTTTTTTGTAAGAAACAGTAGTAATGGGACCTCCTAAGAAATAGGAACCAAGACCCCATTGGAGAACAGGCAGGAAGGCAGCTAAATTCATAGATGATAGTCAGACCATAAGGGGCTACTGTTAGCTCATGACCTTAGGCAAGCTACTAATTTATCTGTGTCCCCACTTTTTATCAACTTTAGAGGTTCGATTTGAGAATCAATCGAGTTAATACCTGTAAAGTATTTAGAGTAGTACCTGTGACGCACTCTGCACTGTATCTATGCAAACTATTAGCATTCAGGTGACTTTAAGGTTGAAATTTATTGAGCTTTCTCTGGTAGACACAAGTGACCCCAACATGAGTCCCTCACTGAGAGAGGAAGTTGAGACTAACCCCTCGGGCGCAGCATCAGGTTTCCCTGGGTGACCCACCTGCCAAAGGTTGAACTCTTCCCTGATTCAGCCTCTGAACTGCCTCACTGAAATCTGAAAATTTTGTGCCCAGAACACATCATGTCTTGGTTTCAACAGAGATTCCAAAGGACAGCAAAAACTGTAAAGGCAGGACAGATCCAGGCTTCCTGCTCCCATTTTAAATTTTTATTTCCTTCCCTCTCTTTCTTTCACTTTTTTTTTTTTTTTTTTTTTGTACCAGGGATTGAACCCAGGGGAAATTAGCCACTGTGCCATATCCCCAGCCCTATTTATTTTTTTATTTTGAAACAGTCTGCTTAAGTTGCTTAGGGCCTCACTAAGTTGCTGAGGCTGACTTCGAACTTGCAATTCTCCTGCCTCAGCCTACCGAGCACCAGGATTACAGGTGTGTACCTTCATGCCCAGCTTGTTTGCCTACTTCTTTCTTTCTTTCTTTTTCTTTCTCTTTCTTTCTTTTCCTTCTTTCTTTCTTTCTTTCTTTCTTTCTTTCTTTCTCTCTCTTTCTTTCTTTCCTTCCTTCCTTCATTCTTTTTCTTTCTTTGCTTTCCTTCTTTCTTTCTTTCCTTTTCCCTTCTTTCCTTCCTTCCTTTCTTCCCTAACTCTCCTGTAACCAGAACTGAAACCTTGTCTTAAGCAAGCCTCTATATTCATGAATATGTGGATGGAGAGACAGAGGCCCTAGGAGAGGGAGAGCAAGAGGGAGAGGGAAAGAAGGCTTTCTCCGGATGGGAGGGAGGGAGAGGGTGTTGAACTGCTTCACCATGACAAGGGATATTTTTATTTGTCTGCAAAGTTGATGAAGTAAGAAAATTGGCCACACACATCCCAATCACACGGACTATCCATTTGTGTGTGAGTATACATGTACATGTGTAAATAAATGGAGAGAGAAAAAAAAAGTGAAAAAAGCAGAGAGAGAGAGACAGAGAGAGACAGAGAAGAAAGGGGAAGAGGCAGGCAAGAGGAAGAAGAAGAGGCAGAGGGGGAGGCAAGACATAGAGGAAGGAGAGGATGAGAGGAGAGAGAAAAGGAAGGTTGGGGAGGGAGACAGAGGAGAACAGAGATGGAACTTGAAGGCTGACACCTCCTCCCTTCAATGTGAATAGCTCCACCAGCTTCTTTCTGCCTAAACATCTGTAACAACCAGAACTCACCGCTTTTAACAGTAGCTCATGGACTGTAGGAAGCTCTAAGTGTTAAGTGACTTACTTTGTGGCAGCACAGGAGTGTAACTTGCTGCCCAGCTGTAGGAGAGGAACTGTCCATGGACCCAGGCCTCCCAGGGACTACTTCCAGTCAGTGACTGAATTAGCCCAATTCCAGGGCAGAGGCAGGACTCCCCAGTGGGCACAAAGGACAGGATCCAAGGCTATGAGAGTCTTCTTAGACTACTGGGCCAAAAGGAGCTTCCACCTCCTCTCCCCTCCGCTCTCCAGGACTGAGATCAAATCCCTAAACTCTGGAGGCTCTTTGCCTTCCCTGCTCCCTGCTCCAGCCCCTCACCGGGCATTCCCCTAACAAAACTCTTGTGCACTTAGTTTCATCATGGTGTCTGTCTCTTAGAAGATCTGAACTAAGAGAGACAAAAGATCTTCGTTTCCACCTATCAGCCCCAGATCTATCTGCAGGAATCACTGCATGAGTCTGCTCTACTGTGCCAGTTTTTCTAGTCAAGTATTCATAAAGGCAGAGATGAGCTGTCCTCTGTGTGAGTGTGAGCAGGTCTATTTGTGTGCGTGTAAGGGTAAGGTCAGTGGGAGGATTTCAAGACCCATGAAATCTCACAAAGGGTGAGAAGTCACAACCTCAGACACAAAGGAGATCTGAAACTGATTTCTTCCTGTAAAATAGAAACGCTGAGACTTGGCCTCCAGTCAAAGTCTGAAAAGACAAAGGAAGCATGGAAGAAGTGGGAAGGTTAGTCAAGGACCTTCATAGGCCCAGGCAACCTTCAAGGAATAGATCATGCCAACATTGTTTGAATTACTGCAGAGCGTAATGAAACCTGGAGAGGTTCCCAACCCGTCCTAACAGGTTGGCCTAACATGGACATCAAAATGCAGCAAAGAGAGCAGAAACCTGTGTGCACACACGTACACTCAGAAATGAGATCCATGTCGGTTACAACAGCCAACATTTACAAGAGTTTCCCATGTCCCATGAGCTGCTGCAAAGATTATATATCTCACCCCAATGCTAGGAGGCAAGATAT
Organism: Sciurus carolinensis; assembly: GCF_902686445.1. Classification (NCBI taxonomy): domain Eukaryota; kingdom Metazoa; phylum Chordata; class Mammalia; order Rodentia; family Sciuridae; genus Sciurus; species Sciurus carolinensis. Next base: position 37,320,448 of record NC_062213.1, read on the forward strand.
CTATTATCCCTTTTTTATAAAGAACAGAGGCACAGAGAGACTAAATAATTTACTCAAAGCCATACCAATGGTAAGCAGTAGGACTAGGACGAATATAGATATAAAATATCCAGAAAAAAATGTGTGTCAGCAGATGGTGTAGCTCAGTGAAAAGAGCACCTTCCTTAGCATGGACCCTGGGTTCAAGTCACAGAACCACCTGCCCCCACCAAAAAAAAATACTAGTTAGCAATGAGATATAGTTTGAAAAAGAAAAATAGAGTTTAAAATTTTTTAAAAATTAAATCCTCAAAAAAATTGATGAACTGAATTAATTATTAAAAAATCAATAATAATAATAATACATCATGACCACATAAGGTTTATCCCAGGGATACAACTGCTCAAAATAAAAAAAAAAAAAATAAGAAATTTATTATGAATATCACTACATTGAGAGGACAACAAAGGGAAAGCTCAATGTGAAAATCTTTATTAATAGCTACAATGGACCGAATATTTGTGTCCCTCCAAAAGTCATACACTAAGATGTAATCCCCAACATTCCCAGTGTGATGGTATTGGAGGTGTGTTGCCGCCCACAGCAACAATCCCACGGTTATTTAACGGAGGTGGACTGGAACTGAACTACTTCTATTTTCTTTATCTGGGCTACTTCCTTGCTTACTTGCTTGTTCGCTAGTTTATAGAGGAAGAGAGGCTTTGCTTACTTTTAGTTTTAGAGGAAGAGAGGCTTTGCTTAGAGGAAGAGAGACTTTGCTTAATTTTAGAGGTGCTACTCTTTCAGAGAGGCTACGCTTATCAAAGGTCTACTGCTTCTTCTTAGAGGTGCGTCCTGCATCCTGCGTCCTAAAGGTGCATGCTAGAGGTGCGTGCTATCAGAGGTGCTTCTTAGTGGTGGTGTCCTGTGACCTGCAACCCACGATCTAGTGGTGTGTTCCTAGTCCTGCGTTCTGCGATCTGCCATCTAGAGGTGTGGCTTTAGTCCTCCATCCTGTGATCTCCTCCCAGGCGAAGAGCATGTCTTATATACCCTCAGGCAGCCAATCAGTTTAGGATTAAGTAGCATGGTTGGAGCATGCACCACGGTACCAATTAAGAAAGAATGAGGAATATCTGTTGACCACTAGCACAAGGAGACATTAACTAATCAGGCAAAAGTAGATCACGCCGTGTTAACACTAATTATGCGCCACCTCTTGGCTCAATGCCAGTTGCCATCCTAGGGCTCTCTGCAGAGATGGATCCCTTTGAGAGGTAATTAGGTGATGAGGGTGGAGCCCCCAAGAATGAGATTAGTGTCCTTATGAGAAGAGATCAGAAGGCTAGCTAACTCAGGAAAGGGCCTTCACCAGAGCTCAACCATGATGGCAACCTGACCTCAAACTTGCAGCCTATAGAACTGTGAGGAACGAATTTCTATGGTTTATAAGCCACCTTGTCAATGGTACTTTGTTATAGCAGCCCAAACAGGTAAGATGATGCAGGGGCACATTCAAACAATTCCTTCATAGAACATACCTGCTATACTACCTTTCAACAGTGTACTTGAAACTGTCTAATGTAATAAAGAGAAAATTTTACATAATGGGAAGAAAGGGGTAAGAACAATTATTTGTAAACAACATAAGCACCTAATAGATAATTTGAGATTCAGTAAAAGAAAGACAGAAGAGGGGAGATGAATAGATAAATAGATATTAGAATAGTTTAGTTGGGGGACCAGATATAAGATCATATAAAACCAAGAACTTTTCAAAAACCAGCTTATATTTAATGCTGAACTCCTAAGGACATTAGACAACCATTCCACTCTTAACCCTATTCATCAATATTAGTTAACATTGTTCCATAATGATAGGTTCACAGGATTAGAGATGAGAATAAAATAAAAGGAATACAAACTGTAAGAGGTGACTAGACATTTGCATATGCTACCATGTTTAGAATGCTCCAAAAACATTTAAAAATCAAAACATATAATGAACAATAAAAATGCAAGATCTATTTGAAAAAAATATTTTAGTGATACTGAAGAACATCAAAGAAAATTTAAATAAGTAAAGCAAAACATATATATTCTTGTAGGAGTACCCAATATTAGTGTCAATTTGAAACCAAAGTTATCCAGAAAAGTTAACGCATTATCTCTTTCTCCCAGCTCCCAAAATAGGATTTCTTGAGAACAGAAGTTCATTCTAAAGTTCACATGAAAAAAAAGCCAAAATATGCAGAAAGATTTTTTTAAAAAGAAGAATAATGAGATAACAGCACTTTCAGATATTAAAATATTTTATACATTTAAATTACCAGTTGCTTTTGAAACATAAACAGATAGATCAATGGAACAGAATTGAGTGTTCAGAAATTGTCCCGAATTCACCTAAGAAATTAATGTATGATAAAACTGGGACTTCAAATAAATGAAGGAAATATGTATTATTCAATCAATTGTATTAGCACAACAGGGTGGGCATCTAGAAAAGCAATTTAAAAACTTACTTCGGTTCTTCATCAATAAATTTCAGATGGATTGAAGTTTTCAGTGGACATGTGAAACCAAAAAAGTAATAGGATGATAGAATAAAATTTGAGGATTAGGGGTGCAGCTCAGTAATACAGCACTTGCCTAGCCTGCCAGAGGCCCTAGGTTCAAACTCCAGCACACACACACACCACCCAGAAAGAAGTCTGGGTTTTTGATAAACAGTGGTAAACAATGGGCTAATCTCTCCATTTATAAATAGTTCCTGAAATCCATCAAGAAAAGACCAATAACAATAACTTATTAGATAATTGGAGATTTGGTAAACACAAAACAGGCAAAGAACACCAGAAGAGTTCACATGAAAATAAATACAAATGGCTTTTAAATATAAGAACTAAAGATATGTAAATACACTTTTTCATGGGGCAAAAAATATGAAGATTGATAGGACCCATTGCTATGGAGGTATGCGGACATAGGCATATTAAGATATCACTGGTGTATAAATTAAAATAGCATATTGATTTACAAGAATAAATTATCAAAAGTTACAATGGGCCTCAGAATTTCCACTCCTATAATTTACACCATGGAATATTATGCAATCTTTTTTCAGTACCAGGGATTAAACTCAGGGGTGCTCAACCACTGAGCCACATCCCCAGTCCTTTTAATTTTTTATTTTGAGACAGGGTGTCACTAAGTTGCTGAGACTGGCTTTGAACTTGAGAGCTCCTGCCTCAGCCTCCTAAGCAGCCAGAATTACAAGCATGCGTCACCATGCCTGGCACAGTTATTAAAAATGAGACAATTTCTGTACTATTGACATGGAAAATTAAATTCATAGAACAATATGTATAAAATCACTTATGTAAAAAACAATACAAATGAAAACTTTTAACACCCTCCAAAAGCTGGCACAGTGGCCCACGCCTGTCCTAGCAGCTGGGGGCTCAAAGAGGAGGATCGTGAGTTCAAAGTCAGCCTCAGCAAGGGCGAGGTGCTAAGCAACTCAGTGAGATCCTGCCTCTAAATAAAATGCAAAATAGGACTGGGGATGTGGCTCAGTGGTTGAGTGCCCCTGAATTTAATCCCCAGTACCCCCCCAAATTGCTAAATTGATGAGGTTGGCCTCCCACTTGCAATCCTCCTGCCTCAGCCTCTTGGGTTGCTGACATTACAGGTGTGTGCCATTGAGCTAGGCTGGATTTTTATAAATGTTTGATTTTCTAATAGTGAAAATTATGGTAACAACCTCCACGTAACCAAAATATAAGTCGATGGCAGTAAAACCATAGCATCCAATGCTCTATAGCCATTAAAATATTTGGAAAACAAAATCAAAATCAGAGACAAATACTTACAGAGTTAGTATCCAAAAACAAAAATATGCAACAGGACCAATTACTTGAAGATTATGCTTCATTTACACAATATTTTATGGGTTTTCATGGGAGAAAGTCATTATTTGTACTTTGCAAATGATAGACTTCCTAATCAAGGAATCGTTAAACTTCAGCCTCAAGAACATGCTGCGCGTGTGGATCAGAAACCCTAGATAATCTAAGAATGTATTTAAAATAATGAGTTCAACCTTCTACTGGAATTGAATGTTTTTTTTTTCCTTTAATCAGTAGCCAAACTAATTAAGCTGAAATTTCCTTTTCATACCCTCTCTGCTAGATCTCTAGAGAGGGAAAAATTACATATACAAAAGGCTAATCATAGGAAGGAGACTAAAGGAAATAGCCTCGATAATTCACCAAATAATGACTCCTGATTAATGCAGCTGGCTTTAAGGCCACAACACTTTTAAAGCGAATTCCTAATTGTCCTAGAGGTTTTCATGTTGCATCTCAGTTCAGAAAAGTGTCACGTCACTCCCATAAAATGCAAGTTTGTGCAGATGTTACCTTTAACTCGATTAACAACACACAGATGACAGAGAACACAACCAGATGCTTTAACCTCTGGTCCTAAAAGGGTTTTTTAAATATAAAGTTTAATTACAGGGCCCTGGAGATTTATCTTTGAAAAGTGACTTCATTTTAAATAGCCCTACTATTTAGATAAACAACCAAAGTGTTTCTTAACCACTAATAATAGGCCAAAAAGAAAAACGAAGTGAACGGATGAAACCCTGACCAAACCTGAGGAATGAAAAACAATGGCAAGACTTCTCAAATTGAAAGGAAGCAAAAAATTAGAAGACTCACTATCTTGTCTCATCTTCTGCACCTGTCTCCACTTTTCCCACAACTAATTATCTGAAGAATGGGAGGCAAATGGGCAATTTTTTTCTAAGTTATTTATTTATTTATTTATTCTAATTACAGTCTTAAACTTTAAACACTAGCCTGGTTCATCTTGGTGGTCTTGGTTCATCTTGGAGGTCTCGATGACTAGCTGGTACCTAGCTCTGGAGCCAGCCTCTAGGCATGTAATAAACCAAGCAATGAAATGAGTGCTTGCCCGTGTTACTGCTGGAATATATTTATCCTGAGCTCATTCACCATTAGCATGGACATAAGGGTCCCATTCCTTGATTAAGTTTCCTGAACTTACAGCCTTCGATTAGGGAGCTTGAATTGCTGATCTGAATCACTGTTCTCACTGGCAAAGGGATGAGGCCTGAGCATTAGGGAATTGTCAGGCCCAATGACTTGCCCTAAAAGAAGAGATCATGACTAAATGCTAGCATAAAAAACAACCTATAGCTGAGCTCTCTATAAAACCCCAAGGGCTTTTAAGATATGAAAATGCCAAACAAATAAACATAAAACTTCACTAGCATTGAACATACAATTTGAAGGACTTCAGAAGAAGAACAGTGTGTGTGAGGACCTGGCTTGGATTTCCAGCTCCGAGAAAGAAAGGAGGGAAGAAAGAGGGAGGAGGAAGGAAAGGAGGGAGGAAGGAAATATACCTTGAGTAAATGGAAAGAAAGAAATGGAGCTCAAAAAGAGTTGCCATGTTTAACCTATCAAGTTGGTGAGGACTGAAAAGAGGCTAGCATGCATTGTTGGAGAAATTATGTAGAATCCTACTCCCTCAGAAGCACCGCTGGTGGGACTGTTAATGAGGAGAAAGTATGTGAAGAGCAATTTGGAAATATGAACCCAATGACTTCAAAAAGTGTATGCCTTTTGGTCAAAAATTTCTGTTCACTGGAATGTGTTTAAGAAGTGTGCAAAGATTTAGTTATAAAAATAATCATTCAAGTACTGAACAATAAAAAAGTAAAAGAAAAATCCAAATCTACAACAATAGAAAATGGTTGAATTAATTTGGATATTTCCATTCAATGTAAAACTATGGGGGTCAATAGAACTATTTATTGCCTTGGGGAGCAATCTGTAATAAACAACGATTTTTTTAAAAAGTTACTAAACGTTATATAAATCACTATCTCATCTCAGAATAAGTACTATATTTGTATGTACATGGGTAGAAGAGGGAGTAAAAATATAAAGATTTCAAAATGTTGACAGGTAGAAAATTATTATTTGGTGGGCAGGGGCTGGGAATGTAGCTCAATGGTAGGGTCCTGGCCAAGAATGCTAAAGGCCCTGGGTTCAATTCCCAGCACAGAAAAAAAAAAAATCTTTGTAAGCCAGGTGTGGTGACACACACCTATAATCCCAATGACTTGGGAGGCTGAGGCAGGAGGATTGAAAGGTCAAGATCAGGACCAACCTCAGCAACTTATTGAGGCCCTGTCTCAAAATAAAAAATAAAAAGTGTCCCTGGGCTAAAGCCCTGGTACCAAAAAAAAGAAAAAAAAAAGAAAAAGAAAAGAAAGAAAATTGTTATTTAAGGATATTTTACAACTAAGGATGAGTTAACTTCTTACAGTTTTATATAACCTTCAAAATAAATTGAAGTACAGGAAAAATGTAATGAACGACGCCCATAAAGATTGATCTTAAACTTTCAACATTTTTTAAAAATTGGAAATATCTACACAGCGTGGCTCAGTGGCGGAGTGCTTATCCAGCATGCACAAAGGCCCTGGGTTCCATCTCTAGCACGCTCTCCCTGCCCCACCCCCACCAAAAAAGGGGAGGGGAGTGTACACACACACACACACACACACACACACACACACACACGAGCAATATATTTGACATCAAAAAAGGGTAAAGCTCTGAATATTTTTTAAATCATGAACTCAATTTCAAGAAAATAATAAGCAGAATTTTAATGAAAGGTTTAACAGTTTTTGATGTGTAAATAAAGAATTCTTACAAGTCAATGATAAAAATATCAGGATCCCAGGCCTGGGGTTGTGGCTCAGTGGTAGAGCACTTGCCTGGCATGTGTGAGGTACTGGGTTCAATTCTCAGCACCTCATAAAAATAAGTAAATAAAAAAATAAAGGTCCGTCAACAACTAATAAAAATATTTAAAAAAAAATCAGCATCCCAATTTTTTGAAAAAAAAAATGAGTGCATAGCAAGAACGGGCCACTGCCAATCCATTTGTACAGTGGTGGAAAGTTCTCCTTCCCCTGGGTAGACACCAAGAGGAAGCCCAGCCGGGCCTCAGGCCCAAAGCCCCCTCAGCCAGCTGCACTCCTCCAGCGCACACCACCACCGTGTGTAGTATCAAGAAGGGCAATGTCTTCACTAGAAAGGAAATAAATTAACACTGCAAATTCTAGAAAACATTTCATCTCATTAATTATTAAACGGCAAAAGATACACTACTTTTTTAACCATTCAAATAGACCAAAATTTGAAAAAAGATTTTGCCACATGGTGAGACCATGTGAGAAAGACACACTCAAATATGGTTGAGAGAAAGAAATTGTTACAATCTTTCTAGAAGTCATTTTCAAATTACGTATCAAGGACCCGAATATACTGATGTCTTTTGTTCTCACACTTCCAGAAACCTATTCTGAAGTAATAACCAGAGTATAAAAATTTATGTACAAACATGATTTATTATAATTAAAACTCAGAACAATCTAAATATAAAAAACAGGAGACAGATTTCATGCTATGATAGGAGAATAATCAAAACTGGTATAATAATAGAGCATTAAATGAAAAATGCAGAATGCAATGAATGATGTAAAAAAAGATGATTTATAATTTGCATACTCTTATAACCGCCTTAATATAATATGCATACACATATTAGAAATTATAAGAAAATGCATTAACTGTTAACAGGGTGCTGGAATTATAAGGATTTTTTTTCTCCATACTTTATTTGCCAGGTTTTCCTCACAGGCACATACTATTTCCATAATCAGAAAAAAAAAGACTCACCAAGAAATGTTTCTTAAAAAAGAAATTAAATGTAGCCGGGCACGGTGGTACACACCTGAAATCCCAGAGAATCAGGAGGCTGAGGCAGGGAGGATCACAAGTTGGAGGCCAGCCTGGGCAACTTAGTGAGACCCTGTCTCAAGATGAAAATTAGGGGTTGGCGATATAGCTCAGCTGGTAGAGTGCTTGCCTCACAAACACAAGGCCCTGGGTTCAAATCCCCAGCACCACCAAAAAAAAAAAAAAAAAAAAAAAAATTCAAGATGAAAATTAAAAAGGGCTGGGGATGTAACTCAGTGGTAGAACATCCCCAGTACTGCAAAAATAGAAAAGAAAATACATGCAAAACTGTATCATAAAACAGTTGCAATTAAAATAAGCCTGCACAATAACATTGAAAGTCATGGGGTCATTTAGAAGTGCTTCAAAACAATGATTTATAAAATAATCCACCCAGCACACAGCACAATAAAAATCTCACAATCATGAAAACATTTTCAACTTCTTTCGTACTCCGGGAATATTTGGTACAACAACCACCCCAATAAATTCTAGCTGGCTGTGGAGGTTCTGAAGAGTCCATTGGACTTTGTTCATTGGTCTAGCATGCATGGACATCCTGCAATTAGGACCATTTGGAACTTGGAACTAAAGATGTCCTGAGATTTGACCACCCAGGTACTTCATTGTTTAGGAAGGATCAGGAAGTCAAAAAAAAAAAAAAAAAAAAAAAAAAGGAAAAGGAAGGTAAACAATACTGCCACCCCAGTTCATTTCAATCTCAGGATACTAGAAGTGATTGATGAATTGTGTCCCAAGATTTTTGGTCGAACTAAATAAGCAAGCTTGTGTTTTTGTATGGTTGAATATAAAACAAACCATATCGTAGGTTGTTTTTTAAAATTTAAAATAAATGCAGGAGGGACTGAGGAGATAGCTCAGTCAGTAGAGTGCTTGCCTTGCAAGCACAAGGCCCTGGGTTCGATCCCCAGCACCGCAATAAAATAAAATAAATGGAGGAGAAAAAGATAGCCCTTCCCTCAACAGCTTCCCCCAAGACCCTTAAGGAGGAATGCCTTTATTTAGACTCTCAACTTTCCAAGAAGATAATGATTTTTTTTTAAAACATCAGATACAGTATTTGAGATGTGATGAATTTCTATTTGGAGAAGGGGAGAGGCAGGTAGGAGTGGGAGAGAAGGAGACAATTGTGAATTTCACTTGTGAACATACAACCAAAAAGTGTGCCAGTACTAATCCTGCTTGGCCAACTTTGTTCATTTCTACAGCCAGAGATTGCTTTGGTTAGGCTCACATTTTACAAAAGTTCACTTCCACTCTTTTTAACTCTTCTCTTCTCTCCCTCTTTCTCTCTCTTGACATAATCTGGCAACATCAGTGACCCTGCAAGTCCATTTTTTCCAACAAGTTCACATCATGTACTTTTTGTTCCCTGCTGTGGATGCTCCTTGGATAGATTGATAAGCAAATAAGTTCATGTTTGCCACAAAGCTTCCTTAAAGGCGCCTGCAGTCAATCCAGTGATGCAATCTCCTGCAGCTCAGCTAACAGACTCGAGCTTGTCTGGCCTGATCTGTGTACCAGCTTGTAGCAGCAGTTAGATGAGTCACATGCTCATCCCTCCAGGGAGAAGCAAGTCTACGTTATGGAAAAAATAGTCATTAAAAAAAATCATAAAAACTCAAACTTGCCTACATTGCTTTTCGGTTTTTAAAGGAAATCATATCTCAGCCTCTCCAATCTCTCAAAAAGTTAAATATAATTGGAACCTACACCAAGTTTCTCTCAAGAGCATTCAGGTGGGATCTGAGACTGTAGGAAAGGCAGACCTGCCCACAGAGAATTTTCTTCAAGGAACTACGTGGTCACATGCAGCCCACTCAGGGGAATGAACTGAGTTTCTCCTATTCTTAGTCTCTGGCTTCTCATCAGACAAAGGTCAGAAACTCTACACCTTCTTGTGTTATTTTGAGAAATGACTGGATTTAATCTTTGGACTTACACACAAATTCTGAAGACAGGGTTTTTGAGACTCAGATCCAAACATCTACAGCTCATGAGGCAGGAGCACCATGTGTTAGACAAGGGACCTGGTCAATTCCACCTGGAACAACCAAGCAGCAGGCTTTTTCCATTTTTATTTAGGGTATGTGTTTGTCTCTTATTTTTAAATGTCTCTATGACAGAATGACTGTTTTTCCAAATCACCTTTAAAATTTCTCCTTAACTACAAGAGCAGTGCAAGCTCACTTCATCAAACCAGGAAAACACTGAGGCACAGAAGTGCCTGCATTTTCAAAACCACTTTTAACCTTATGTGTAATATTTATTTTTCATTTTCTATGCCTATAAACATTGTATTAATTGTATTCCTATGTAGTATGAATATTTTCTTCTGTTACTATTTTTTCATAATGTGATTTATAGTGTTGAACTGTGTGATTTACTAAACCAACCCTCTGGAATCAGGCATTTGGGGTTTTTCTGATTTTTCACTTGTAAAACTAATGCTGCATTTATCCTTGTTTATTTCCTTAAGATAAATCCTTAAAACTGAAATTCAGTCAATTGATAGAGTCATTTCAATCAGTTTTGCCAACCTGCCTTCCAGAAAGTGGAAGGACTTATAATCCTTCAGTAGTGAATTTTCCTCAAATCTGGTTCTGCTAATCCCAATTTTTAGGGGAATTTGGATCATTTCTGTTACATCATCTGTAATTTCTTGGATTATTAATAAAGCTAAATGTTATATGGTTATTTGTCACTTGCATAACTTATGTGAATTGTCCGCTCACATTCATGCGATCATATTTCTATTGTAGCATTTGTCCTTTATCCAAATGTTTTCAAAATATGTAAGATACACATTTTAAGAAGCACACACCAAGGCTGGAGGACGCTGGTGGGGGCCCAGCACTGGGGCAGAGCCTGGCTTTGGGGACCAACCAGATATGCTGCCCTTGCCTCTCCTCAGACCTGATCAGAGGGCCAGCCTGGGAAGACAGTTCCCTAAGGAAGAAAGTATTCCCAACCACCTATCGGAATCCACCAGATGGAAGGTGCTGGAACACACTGCTACACATTGAGGAAGGGGCAGTGGAGAAAGGGTGATAAACAGAGGAGAGCACTGGGACTCCTGGAGGGAGTGAGGTCGTTCAGGAGTGGGATGGGAAGCACAGGTAGAAAGGTGACCCAGGCATGAGAAAGGGTCATTCGCCCATTGAAAAGGGAGCAAAGATGAGGGCCATGCCCAGGAAAGCGGGTGAGGGATGAGGCCGGGAAGAGAAAGATGAAAAACCGTTCCTGTGAAGGGCTCTGATTCCTTCTAGAAATGAGAGACCAGCTCTAAGATCAGGTGGTGGGTGGGGGGTAGTGTGAGGAGGGAGGAAGTGTTGGGTTTTTATAGATGCTGCACAAGAACGCTGGCTGGAGACTGTGTGGCGTCCACTGCCCAGAGGCATCCACCTACCTGGCGAGAGATTCCACCTCAACTCAGGTGCAGGCTGGAAAAAGGAGGGCAGTTAGGACTGTCCCTGGTGGGGTGGGCCGATGGCCTGGTACAAGTGACTGCGGGACAATGAGGCAGGAAGGTAAAAGAGGCACAGGAGATATGATGGAGGTGCTGGACAGTCTAACAGGGAGAGCTACAAGCCATAGAGGGACGACGGATGGGACAGAGTGGAAAGGCTCCTGGGATGGAGCTCCTGAGGAGTAAGAAGAACACATGGATTAAGCCACACACCAGGACTTGGCTCCTTCGAAATAATCCAAATGATCCAAAAAACCTTTTCCAATGCACTAAAATTTGCTTACAGATTGGAAAAAGTTAAGGCTTCCTTATTCTCTTATTGTTACCATCTCAGAAACAGTTAAGCCACCTAAAGCAATTAAAGTTCTCTCCATATCCCCAAAACAAGTATACACCAAGACTCCAAAGCAGCTATAAATACATAAGTAAATAAATAAATTCTGGTCTGCAGAGGAGCATAAATGTCTTGTGCCCTAATCAAAATCCTTCCATCACGGGAACCACCCAGAGGCTGATGCCAGAGAAGACCCACCCAGAGGCTTTCCCATTCTGCAGCACCACAGGGACCAGAGGACATCTTACTCCTCTGGTCATGTGCCCTGGAGTGAAATAACACAACAGCATGTACTCGAAGTGTAACTACAGCTGCTCTTCTTACCCTTATATTATACAATGCCTTTTCTGAACACTATTAAACTATTGGCAATATTTTCTGATAATGGGTGTCCCTGAACTATGTTTTATTCAAAGAAGGAGTAGAGAAAGGGAGAGGGAGGAGGGAGGAAAAGAAAGGAGGAAAGAGGAGGAGCAGGAGTGGGCAGAGGAGGAGGAAGAGGAGGAAAGGGAACTGGAGGAGAAGGAGGAGAAAGAGAAAAGAGGGAGGAGAAGAAGGAGGAAATGGAGAAAGGAGGAAGAGTGGGAGAAAGGGGAGGAGGAGGAAGAGAAGAAAAGAGAAGGGGGAGGAAAGAAAAAGGAGGAGGAGGTGGAGGAGGATGTTAAAAAGACAGAGGAGAAAGAGAAAGAGAGGAGAGGAGAAGAACGAAGGGAAGGAGGAGGAGAAAAGGGAAGGAAGAGGGCGGAGGAGATCCTCCCATTCACCGCCTTGAGGTTTTCGGCTTATTACATTTTATTCAATGTTCCATTCATTCTGATGTTGCCTCATTGGCTCCAAGAGCATGCCTAGAGAAAGCCACTTCCTGACCCCCTCTAGGAAGAAGTACCCGGCGTCCCTGCCAGCCCTTTTTATCTGATTTTCCCCATACCACCCGTCTACCAGCCCAGTGAGCTGTGCCCGAGTCCTCTTGTGAAGCCGTGGAGGGCACCGCCCGCTGCCCTTCTGAACTCATGTGGCCCTCAAGGTCCTCCTGCTGCCAGATTGTCTATTTCTTTGTCATTTGAGTCCCATCACCTTTGATTCTGGAAAGGAGAGAGAGGGGGCTCCAGCACGGGAAGCCACTGTGCTGGGCAGTCTCCTGTCTTGCCTGCATCGCTTGCTCCTTCTGGGAAGCTCCACCAGCCCAGACTACTCTGGAGGAGGAGAAGGAGACTCACAAGGTGATTATCCTCAGATCATTTAGTTCAACTCCATTTTACAGAAGAAAAATAATGAAAGGAGAAGCCTCTGATCTTATGTTAATGATCTTATTGGCAATACAGGAAAGAGCTACTTTTGTTCCTCGCTCCTTTGAAAGTTAGATCCAAGAAATACAGAAAGCAGTTACTTTATGGGGCTCACTGAACTGAGAACTGAAACAGTGACGTGTGGTGAGTGTGGGAAAGAAAGCCCATTTCAACTCACAGCAATGTGCTCGGAATCTTAAGCAGTTACTTCCTATGCTCATGTTCACATTCTAAGAAGTAAACACTCAATGCCTTCCCTTCTCCCACTCTCCTCGCAGAAGGAAAACATGATTTTTCAAACTAGTCAAAACTTCAAATTTTCAACTCACACTTACACAATCCCAACATGCGACTCTTTTCTTCAAAAAACTTTTAGCTCCGAATCCTAAACTTGATTACTTATGTGCCCTAAATGATCCCTAGGATTTATCCTAGCTCTAGGATTCTAAGCTTCAAGTTAAAATCAAACCCAATTTCCCAGGAGGTCAAATAGGCACACGTCATCCTGCCCGAACCCAAACCCCAGGACCTGCCAGGCAACTCACACTTGGCCTGCGTGGGAACACCAGCCACTCCTCGATACCTAGCATTCCTGCTTGCTCTTGTCTTTTTTCTCCCTTCCTTTCCTCTTCACTTCCACCTTTCCCTGTCTTGGAAAACCCTGCTCCAGGGCCAGGGATGTGGCCCAGAGGAAGGGTGCTTGCCTAGCATGCACAGACCTGGGGTCAATCCCTGTACTGCAAAGACAACAAACACAACCCTAATTCAAATGCACAGGCCTTTCAAAAAGAAGAGGCTCTGGACCTTCAGGGTTCAGATGACAGGTAAGGACCAAAATAGAGGCAGCAAACAAATCTTGCTTTCCTTTTCTACATTCACATTTCCCGAGGAAGCATTTCCTTGAGAGTGCCAGTGAAATTAGATCACTTTAAAAGTGCTCCCCTCAAAGTTCATTGCCATGTTCATTACAAAGTAAAATAAGGCAGCAATTGCTTTCCACTGCATGCCCATTCAGAGGCACCGGCAATTTCCACAACCCCAACTTACTGACATTTTCATAATCTATGTTTAAATCCCCTGAAATGTACCAACTTTTCTAGCACTTTCCATAAAATTCTTAATGTGTATGTGTTCGGTACTGTATGAGGCAATTCAGAATGTGCTTGTTTTTATAAATAATATTATTACTACTCACCAAAATGCATCAAGCTAAAACATTTCTAACTCTTCCCAGTACATTTGGGAGGAGGAGGGTAAAGATCCCCACAGAAAGGCTTTCTTGCTTCTGTCCCACTTAACCCATTACAGTTCTAGATCTGGTTACCATTTACTATTAAAAAATTACAGCGGCGCTGGGGTGGGGGGTGTGTGTTAAAGAATTTGCCTAGCATGTGTGAGGTTCTCAGATGGATCCCCAGCACTGCGAAAAGAAAAAGAAATGTACAGCATTAAGTGCATTTTGCTGGTAATGGAAAAAATGTATAAATCAACAAAACTGATGTTAGGAACCTGGGTTTATCTAAAGGATGGACGGAACTGCACAGACAGGTGGACAGAGGAGTCAATCAGAATTTTGAAGGCCTAAGTTGGAAGGCCAGCGAAGCTGTCGAGGCACTCCAAGTATGAATTGTTGTTACTAAGCAACCCACTGGGTATCCTGGGCCAAAGCAAAAATTCCTACTCAGCCTGTTGCTGCTCGCTAAGGAATTTTTCCTGGACAAGTTTGCCAAACCAATCCCTCCCTTGTTTCAGGGTAGACCTAGTTTGTGTAGTTGAGCAGGAGTCCCTGGATACCTCTCCCAAAGACACAAAGTGTGAGCATCCCAAGTGATTACCAAACATCATGAGTAAGGCCCTCCCCCCACCCCAATTAGTGCAGGGTAAAGCTTTCCTTATACTAAAAACACTTAAAACTTGTCCAGGGTAAAACTTGGAACAGGCAGACATCACCTGCTGCCATTGTCTTGGCCCTCAGCCCAGGTAACAAGGATGGGCTGCTGAGGCTGTAAAGACTGAAAGAACGCGGCAAAATTCACTAACCAAAACAGCACTAAAATCAGACTCACATTCCTCCCAACACACAACAGGGCATGTGTCAATTCTTGATGAACAATATGGAAGGAAAAAAACATCAAGAAAGTGGCTCAGGGAGACAGATCAAAGACAGATGGAGAGAGGGAAGGAGGAGGGACACCTGTCGCCATGCAGACCAGGGAGGAAAAAAATACCATTTAACCAAATCACTCATTTTTTAACCACTAATGTATACCTCGTTAGACCAAAGTCATAAAGAGGAACTAAAGTTGTTGCCTGAATTATCTAAGACTTTTTAAAAAGTAAATTTAACAACTTAACATTTTTAGAATTCTTATTTAAATTATCTATCGATTTCTAAATGCGCTTGTTGGGGTTACGGGGCGCTATTGCTCTTGTTCAAATGTTTCTTTATGTTTGACTTAGTTGGCTGCTTTTTAAATCCCCCTTTTTTACTTTGCAGAGTCAGGTAGATTATCAAACTATCAAATCATTTCACCAGTAACCAGCATCACATTGGAGCTCTTTACCCTTGGCCATGAGCTAGAAAATAGAATATAATTCAATGAAAGAACAGTCTCCAGAAAAATGAATACTACTTTTAGGTCATAATGTGAAGTTGGAGAGGGACAGGAGCCTTCCTACTCCAACCCAGCTCCCAGATGAGCAGGGTCCTGCCAGAACCCTGCACGGGGGTGACACCACTTCAAATCAGGTCATTAGCAGCTCTGGAAACACATGACTGTCAAAAGGATCACCTTCCTTCAGAAGGGACCTACCGGTCAGCAAGACAACAAAAGCAAACAACGTTGAGAAGGGACCCAAGGATTTCATCCAAGTTAAGATTACATGAGAAGCTGCTCGTCCAGATGTAACATAAGGTAAAATAAAAGCACACAGGTTTCATGTCACTTACACACTAGTTATGTACCTGTAAAGTTGCATGTAAGTTACATTATTATGTAAAACTAAGTATTCATTTAAAGTAGTATTTCCATAAAGAGCCCGATCATAAATTATCTAGGACACTGCTTAAATGCAGATGCCCTAGCCCTGTCCTCGAGAATCTAATTCAACTCTCTAGGATGGGGTCAACTGATCTTGACTGTGGTTTACTGATTGCCTCAGATGATATTTTTAGAATCAGAAGTTTGGGAAGTAATGATTTAAATGATCTCCACTGGAATTCCTATTATTCAGCATGCATACAATTATCTTCAATTTTTTTTATTAGCTCAGATTGTCATTTTGTTGTGTAGCATGTTCTTATTTTTTAGGTAGGTTTACGTTGTCTATATATCACTATACTTCATGAAGCTGAGACACTAACCAAAGCACACTCTATGCAGTGTCTTCTCTTTGGCAAGTCTGTGTTTTGTGGTGGATGCAGTTTGTGAAAACTGAACGAGAGCAAAAGAAAAACAAGAAAGGAAAGCTTGATTTTGCACAAGGCTCATGTTAGAATCTGAGATAATACTGAAGGGTGGTAAGTACAAGTAAGTTTTAGAAAAGTAGGAGAATCAGAGCAAATGCCATCTACACTTTGTCCTTCTTCAATCCTAGCTTGCAGGGATCTTCCAGTGTGTATGCATTTATTTACCTCTGAAATAAGAGAGCATATAGGAATTAATCCATTGGAGGGAACGGAATGCTGGACCCTAAGCATTAAACTGATGATTCCTGGGGAAGCAGGCAGGATTGATAGTATTAGCTGACTTTTTATTTGTTCACTGAGTATTACTACTTCTTAACTATCAAAGTCATTTGTAGTACAATTTTATCTGTTTTTGAGTATGTAAATGTGTGGATTAATAAGTAGATAATTCATTATGTTCAATTACTTGATGGTAACATTATCTCTTCACCTCTGATTCTCCCACTCTGGAGTCCATTCTGGTTCTAGAACATGCTAAGCATGTTCACCTCAGGACCTTTGCACTTGCTCTACCATCTGCCTATAACATCCAAATCTAATCTTTAGGGCTCCATCTCTCACTTCCTACAGGTCCCTATTCACCTTTGTAGAGGCTGTTCCAAGACACTGTATATAAACTAGCTCCTCATTGCTCTTAATCCCTTTTGCCTGCTTCAATTTCCTGCATAGTAACTACCATCACCTAATTCATTATATATTTACTTCTTGATTGATTTACTGCCTGTTCCCTCATATATACTAGAACGTAAGCACTCTGAGGGCAGGGACTATGTTCTACTCACCAGCAAATCTCAATGCTGGCATCAATACCCAGTAAGATATTTTTTGGGAAAAAAGGAAAGGATATTTGTATTGGTTTGCGGAAGATACAATGAATTACTGACATCTGTGATCTTGGATAGTTTATATAGCCAAATGGAAAAGAATATATACATTTACAAAAATAAACAGTAGAAAGTTTAATTAAATGTATAAAGGCATCCAATTACCTAAAAACATGTCCACATGAGATGACTATGACCTTGGGCATTTTCTGTATAATAGCAGAACTCCTTCAGCTAAAACACACAAAATGGCTGAAAATAATTATCTTAGATAAAAAATGGGGTAGGTAGGGAAAAGTGGGGATTTAACATGGCTTGTGTTGCATTTTTTAAAACTATTTTGTAACTATTTTTTTTTTTTTAACTTTTAGGCACTTACCAGGTATTGCCTTAATTGAAATCAGGTCTACTTATGTCTCACCTTATTCTGTAGTGTAAGGACTCTTAAAGATGGGTTCACCTTATACATTTTTATTTTCTCCTATAATGCCTATCTGTATCTGTTGCAAATACCAGGTAATCAAAAAAAATGTTTAACTGATGAAAAATGCCTCTATCAAATCAAATATTGTGTGTGTGTGTGTGTGTGTGTGTGTGTGTGTGTCTTCTACAAATAGTTTGTAAATTTTGGCAGTAATATGAAGAGTTTCTTAACTATTGTGCCTTGCTTATACACATGCTTGTGGACAAAGTTCATAAATCTCCGTAAAATTTAAAATGGGGGAGCAGACCATTTTTAAATATGTACAAAGACAAAATGTCCTCAAATTTTTGTTTTAATGAGCGATAGCATCAGCACTGCAGAACATAAAAAGCAGAACGTTTCAATCTGAAAAGTCCACACTGTAAAAAATGTGACGTTCCTCCAATCCAGCCTCAGTAACCGGAAATACCTTCCTACACTATCCAAAAAGATCACCTATATTTTACTGAGATTATGGGAACATATCCAAGGTGTACTTTTCTAGATTATTTTCAGAAAACACAGGCAGGCCTCCTGGGGTGGATTTACCAGGAAGCTGGCTCAGACTTCAGGGCCCCTCACTTGCTCAGGTGAGGAAAACTAAGCAACATGCCCAGGTGCTCTTGCTCTTCAGAGTCCCCACCCCCATCTAAGGCACACAATTGCACAAGGTTCAGGCCCATAAAACATGGACCCATTCCTGCCAAGTCTCCATTATATTATTAACATTAAGAAAACCAGTCCAGAATTGGCCAAAATAACCCAAAAATCATTTATTATTTCAAACATTTTTCAACAGACCAAGGGAGAAAGTCAAAGAGGTACAATTGCAGATCTCTGCAGTATGGTTACTATAACTTTTCCCATTGTACAAAAGAAGTTTTGAAAACCACGACTAGTTAAGAACGACTTTTGTTAAGTGTTAAGTATAGGAAATCCCAGAGAGTTATTACCCATAAAAACTAGGTAATGCATCTTAGTGAAAACAGATTGTTAGTGCTCAGTACTTATTTTTAATGGTAAATAAACTGTCATTATTGGTGCTAAGTATAATTAGGTTAAAATAAAAACCGATCCATTTTCATTCTCAATTCGTTTGTCATGTATCACAAAACTAAGCAGTCGAACTGTACGTTGTGTGATTAATTAGACTAGATTTTGCAACCACTTTTGATACAAAGATCAAAACAAACCAAAGAAAGGAAAAAAAAAAAATTTACCATCAACGTGGCTTTGGGGTTACTTGAATTTTCAAACTCAGAAAGGTTCCTGAGACTGCCAAAAGCTTTGCGGTGCGAGTGGGGGTCTTCCCTTAGCGGACACTCCCATCTCAACTCCTACCTATAACCCCTTGCAGGGTTTTATTACACCAGTTCTTCCCATCCGGTATGGAGTATGCAGTTAATTCTCCATTGGAGGCTACGGTGATACTAATACCTGGTAGTTTAATAAAAATATGACGCATGTGTTCTTAAGAGTCCCCTTTTCTACCAGCGCTTTACTATGAAGATAGACCTTCCCCTCCAGCCCTCATCCTTCCTCCCTCGTGGTCCCTCAGCTTGGGAGGGCCCCTGGTCACTTCTCCCGGCGCCCGGCCTCTGCCCAGGCGGAGTCACCCTCAGGAAGGTCTCCTTAGGATGGTCACACCACCAGGGTAAAGTTACCAGGGAAAGCAAAACGGCGGCCTCTGCGCACTTGCAATAGAACGCAACCAGTTCCCAGGCCCGGACGCGCCCAAGAAGGGGGCAGGGAGTGTCGCCACCGAATCCCATGAAGGGCAGCGGGACCCACCTCCGGCTCCCTCCCGCTCCCGCCCTTGGCCCCACCTCCGCCGGCTAGCACAAAGCCGTCCCAAAGGCGGGGGCCGGGACCTCTGGAAGGCCGCCTGGACGCGACGAACCAGGCCCGGCGACCTGCGGCTCAGGCCGCGCAGGCCGCTGCTCCCGGGCGAGTCTAGAATTCCCGTTCCGGAAGGGAAGGACCCGAATCTAGAGTTTCCACCGCCCCAGGTCCCCCGCCTTTCTATCCAGAGCCCCCGAGAAGGTTTTGCGCGACCCGCGCAGTCTCTCCCGCCACGCCCGAGGTGGCGGCCTCCAGCTGGCTGCGCCTGGTCTGGCCCGGCCGCCGAGAGCTGCGGGCTCCGGGGGCGTGGGAATGACATCGGGGCCCGAGCCATCGCTCATTTACAGGCGCCCCTCCGAGCCTCGCCGACGCGCTTACTCGGGGCCTCCAATCAGTTCCCCACACATCCAGCAGGCCCTGTCCCCCAGCACCTGCGTAAGGTGGCCACAGGACGCGGGAGCAGACAGGGTTGGCGGGGGCGGGAGCAGGGAGGATGGGGGCGGGGTGTGGGGAGACGCTGCCCGAGGTCCCCGCGACCAGGGCCTGCCCCGCGCTTCGCCTGGCCTCGCTCCGGGGCGCACACGCGGGCGCACACACGCACACCCTCCTGCCTTAGTGCGGGAAGATGGCCGTTTCTGCTTGGATATAAAAGCTCTTTGTTGCCCTCACACAAAAGCGTCCAAGACCCGCTTTTCCAGCAGGCCTTTTGGACAAATCGAAGGAACTCAATTGAACTTCCAAAGGGGTCCCCTGAAATCTGAGAAACAGGAGCACCTCCAGGAGAGGGGGGACTGGCCTCCCGCCCCCATCTACCAAAATCTGTCACTATTCACATATTCGTCCGGGGAGCGGGCGCTGAGATCATTCATAAGGGAGGAAGGAAAGAGGAAAATCTACTTTTACTATCAAGGCCCAAATGGGGTATTAAACATCCACGTTCTTGTAGGGTTTCTGCCCTTAAACAGGGTAGAAACATAATCCGGGAACGTCTGCATCCACCAAAAAGAAAAAGAAAAAATAAAGAAAAAAATACCAACAATAGCAACTTAAAAAAAAAAAAAAAAAAAAAAAACATAACAAACCAGTTGCCATCAGCCCAAAGTGGTAGCAGCAGCAGCCGGCGCGTGTGATCCACTTACTTGTCCGACTCTTGTGACATGTTTGATCCAATGAACTCGCTCCCCTTTTCCTGGAGCCTCAGCCTCTGGTGAAACTGGACTTTCAAGTCTGTGCAGGTGAAGGTGTGTGAGAGCGCCCGAGATGGCAGAACAAGAGCTACAGGTAATTCTGCTTTTCCGTCCCCCCTCACCACTCTCGCTCGCTCGCCCGCTCGCGCCCTCACCTAGCCGGAAAGGTGGGATAAGGGGGGGCCCCTCACATGGGGCCCGAGCTCGGAGGCGGCCGGGCGGCGCGGAGTCCTCCTGGATCGTGGCAATGGGCAGACACAGAGCAGAAAGTGGCGGACTTGGGCGGCCACAGGTAACTTTCTCGCAAGGAGCTGAATTCTTTCACTAAAGGGTACAAGCCCGAGGGACGAGCTGCGCGGTGATTGGCTGCGGAGCTCCCTCAGGTGAGCTGTCATTGGCAGAGGCGCGCTCAGGTAAGGCCCTTCTCCAAGTGCAGGTAACTCACTCCGAAGTTTACCTGAGTGGAGCGATGGCACGCTTGCAGCTCTGCGGCAGCCTGCGGGAGCTGAGGGTCAGTGCTTCGAACAGACTTCCACTACGTTTTCCATCTTCCCCGAGGCCGGCTGGGGAGGTCGGGGGACTGGTGGGAGACAAGGAACCGGGGGAAAAGCAGCAC
The DNA here is from genome assembly GCF_902686445.1 of Sciurus carolinensis. Lineage (NCBI taxonomy): Eukaryota > Metazoa > Chordata > Mammalia > Rodentia > Sciuridae > Sciurus > Sciurus carolinensis. The sequence goes on from NC_062213.1 coordinate 37,341,786, forward strand.
CTGCAAGCACTAGGGATTGTGGGTCAAACGGAAGGACGAGAGAGAACTGAACTCAGAAATCCCAAGCCAACCGGAATCAAATGGGCAACACACCACAAGGCATTTAATACCCACTGTAAACGAACTTTGCGGCAGAAGAGTAATTATGGGACTAAAGTGACTTTTTGTTAAGGCGGGAAAGAAACACAAAGTTTGTCGGGTCTGTTGCGTAATTACATTTTTAACATTCTTATCTACAACAAACACTTTTCGTATCCAGGTAGTTTACAGGTTTTCAAATACGTGAACATCCTTTCATGAGCTGGGCTGATGAAGAGTGGCGAACTTTTGGTAGAAAAAGGAGATTTGGTTGAATAGACACTTAACATGACCCAGGAGCACTTCTTTGATCTCAACTCTGCAGCCCGGGATTCCAGAGCTGCAAACAACCGCTGAATCCGTTCTATAAACCTGTTGTCATTTGACGTTTCCAGGCAGGCATCAACATTTACATTGTAATTCAATAGAAGCAGCTACTACAAAGGTTCTTTATCCTTGCAGTTTAATATGGTTGCTAGGGGAACAATGCAGGATGAAACTGGCTTTCTTGTGGTTCTGTTCCTCCTGGTTGGTACAACTCGAATTAGCAAAGGTGTAATTTATAACTGCAGCTACCAAAGGGAAGTATTTGTGGTAGTTCTTCTGACAAGGATCTAGCCCATACACATGGATCGTGGAAGCAAAGGAGGACATGGAAAGCTTACCATATTTTACTACGAGTTAATACTAAAGCTAGCAGACTTGATGCAACTTCTACTTTAAATCTTTATGGATCACATATTTCCTGAAAATTACAAAATAAGGCAAGGTTTGGTTGTTACATGTTTTCACTCTCAGCAAACGAATTTCACAATTTTATCACATATATCCACACATGTATCTTTTAAATATAATATATAAACATAATATATTTTAACACAAAACAACCCTACCTTCTTTATCTTCCTTCCAGAGGCAACCATGTTCCATTTTCAGCTGTCTCTACTGTCATTTACCTCCCTACTTTGAAATAATTTATGCTGCTATCTCTTGATTTATCATTATAGAGAAGTTGTGCTTTGAGGACCAGTTGCCTTGGTTAAGGATTTAACCCTTTCACTCTACCCAGCTTCCCCTTCTAGCCATTCTTCCATTATAGTTTTTTCATAGTTTAGGGGCTGAATAGTAAGTGACTGTGCAAACACCAGGGACAGCGCAGACAACTAGTGTACTATGCTTGTTTTCTTTCTTATAAAATCTTTTGTCTGTTTTATCATATGCCTATCCTGGTATTTTTCTACAACTGATCTATCCAATGACCATCTAATTTATTTTTTGAACGATCAGACAAGCAATTCCATCTTTCCCCTGGAAGCACTCCTTCAAGACTCCACTGTTGTCCTGTGACAGTGGAGATGAGGAGCTCTGTGGACCTGTAGCTCCATTGTCATTCTGAGATGCTCCTTAATTTGTCGGATGAGAACTCCCTTTCTGTGTCTAGTGACTTCTTGGTTTGTGCTCCAATAACAGTCCAAGAAAGGTACAGAAGGTAAAATGTTAAGTCCTTATATACTCAAAATGCCTTCAACTTTCACTTTTAATGGACAGTTTAGGATTCTACTGAGTGTAGAATCCTAAATTGAACCTTTTCATTGATAATCCCATAAAAAACACATTTTAAAAAATCTTCTAGTTTTTAGTATTACTGCTGAGAATTCCAATGTCATCCTGATTCCCCTTCCTTTTGGAATTTTCTTTCTGGAATCTCGCAGAATGATCTTTTTAACTCCAGTATTCTGAAATGTCATAATTATACACCTTAGTTTAGTTGTTCTTTTGTTCATCATGCAGGGTACTCAATAGGACACTTTCAGTCTGGGTGCTTATGTATAGTTCAGGAAATTATTTTAAAATATTTCTTCAATAATTTCCTCTCAGGTCATCATAGTAGTGTAGTTAAGCTCCTGAAGGTTCGGAGCTGAGTTCGAATCCTAGCTGTACCATATGACCTTGGGCAAGTCTCTTAGTTTTGCTGTGCTTCAGTTTCCTCATCTATAAAATGAGGATCATAATAGTAATTACCTTGATAATATATCTGAGTCATTTCAAACAGTGCCAGACACATAGAAAGCTTTAATGCTTGTCTACTCTTGTTATTTCCTTTTGAAACTCTTCTTAGTTGAATATAGGATCTCCTGGGGTACTCTTTTCTTCTTCTTTTTAAGTACTGGGGAATTGGATCCAGGGGTACTCTACCACTGAGCTACATCCCCAACCCTTTTTATTTCTCTTTATTTTGAAACAGGATCTAAGTTGCTCTGTCTGGGCTCGAACTTGCAATCCTTCTGCCTCAGCTTCCTGAGATGCTGGGACAACAGGTATGTGCTACAGTGCTCCACTTGGATTACTCTTAGAATATTCTTCTTCCTTTTGGACATCTCCTTCTCTTTTGTTTTATTTTGAAGGCTAGCTCCTTCCTTTGCTTGCTATTGAAGTGATCCCAAGCATTATAAACCCTCATTTTGTGTTTTCTGTTATGCTTTCAATATGATTCTGTGATTATGTCATAGTTGCAATAATTCTGTTTTCGTGGGCTGTCTGCAAACTGCTCTCCATTCATAGGTAAAAATGAAGGTCCTCAGAACCTTACCACATAACTCTGTGGGCATGGAGGAACGTGCCTGCTCACGGGTGGGCTTGCATGTGGTGAGTAAGCCTGTCTTTTCACTGGAAGATACCCCAAATGTCAGAGACTGGAAGTCTTTTCTGTTGGGTTCTTCAGTTTCTCAGGAGAAATATCCTGCAGTCTCTTGCCTGAGGGGGCGTTCACCTGGCTGCCAGTGTTCTGGAAGCTGTTCAGGGAAGGGGCCTGGATGAGCCACTGCTTACTGTACAGCTTTTCTTTGCACCTGGCACACACACCTCTCTCCTTTCTCCAGCTGGCTGCAAGAAATGAGCCAAAAGGATCTGAGGGCATTTTCCATAAGAAATCGAAGAGCCCAAAAGAAAAGACATTCAGTTTCTGACGTTCAGGGTAGATATATTTGCAGGAAGAGACAGGCTTTCACCTGATGGTCACATAGCAGGCCCCCCAGTGAGCAAGCACACTTTCCTCCCCAACAGAGCTTCTAATGAGCTTCTTTTGACCTCATTCTTACCTGTGAATGGGGAGTTAAGACTGTCCATGACCCAGTGAACACTCTGATGGCCCAGGGTCCAATGACTCAATTGCCAGTATTTACCCAGACCCCTGACTTTAGCTTTTCTCCTCTCCTTTGCCCTTCTGCAATCCTGGGGTCTCTTCATCAGCACCCCTCTATGATGATCTCTGGCATCTCCAAGGCCCAGCTCACAAGGGTTTTGTAGGGCAACTGGGCTTTTTCTGTACTGACCTCTATGACCACTTTAGAGTATCATTTCCACTATATTTTTAAAACAGTTTCCACCCCATCTTTGAGAATTGTGTTTATTTCTTGCTGATGACTCTTCTTCATTCTCTTTGTCCCTTTGGATGGACATGTCCTTTTCTGTTCCTTTACTGTCCTTTTTAGAGGGAAATGAAAATAAAAAAGTACAGGTCAATTTATCATCATTATTCAAATTTCTGTTTCCAATATTATAAAAAAGCTTCTACCAAACTGTCCCAAACTTGTTTGTGCAAAAAACACCCATTGTTTATGGCTAAACTATTTCTTTCATTGGTTTATAGTGGTCAAGATTCCTTTCTTCTTCTCTTCACTTGATAACTCCACTTTGATTATGTGGCTTGGTATTCCCCTAATTGGCTAACTACTGGCATATTGATTGATTACACCCATGAATAAGGCTCCAATGGATTAGCTTATATTTTCAATCCTGAAATTACCTCTGTTACCCAATTGTTTTGATTCCTTTGGCAGATGAATTGTAAATAAACATGCAAGTTTCTGCCACATAGATCATGAGACTATGCTCTTCTCTCTCCAAACATCTTTATCCATAAATATTGAAGTATAGCATTGATTCCCAAAATATGGTCCCTGGATGGACCATCAGCATCAGATCATCTGGGAGCTTGTTAAAAATGCAGATTCACCAACTTGACCCAGACCCATTGAATCAGAAACTCAAGGAAGTGAGCAGCAGCACGTGTTTCTAAAAATTCCACCTGTGTAGTAATGCATGGTTGAGTTTGAAAAGCACAGCAGTGTGGTATTCTGACAGGATGAAGTAGCACATCCTTGGCCATTGAAGACCATCATCCTCAGGTGGACATGGAGTTTTCTAGCAAACAATCAGGAGGTAAGTTATGGATTTTATCTGTGTGTATTATCCCATTCCCAGCCCAGTGATTTTATTTAATGCTTGACCACTGCCCTTAATTGGAGCAGTTAGCACATTTAAAAACATGAGCCTGGAATCTTCCGTGGTATCCATCATGATCTTAGGAGTTTCAGCACTGTGTGGAATTTGAGAGCCATTTTTGGAGTTAGCAGCAAAAGATGCTCACATAAAAACTAGTAACACGACAGTACTATTTTTAGGCTAAATTATTTTATGAGATTAAAGTTTTATTTAAATTCTAATGAGGAAAATATTATTTGTACTGTCATTTTAAGTAATGATCTTTAGCATCTACTAAGATGACTCATTCCATTTTCTTCAAGTAGAAAGTTCTGTAGTTGATGCTAAACTGTTGTCATTTTATCATGGTGAATCTTTTATAGTGAGAGTTGGGGACAAGAATGTCATTCTGAGACGTCTGAGCAGAAGAATCCAGTTTTAAAGGACTGCAGATCTAGTCAAACAAGTCTGCCTGCTGCTCAATGTCCCACTACATGTTATACACAGGGCCACTGCCCAGGTGCGTCATCGAATCTACCATGGAGCCAGTGACAAGTGGTATCTCCTAGTTATTTTGTGCTATAAAAACACTATCTTGTTCATTCAACTATTAACCCCAAGAAGGAATCTTTGGAAGAATAAGATATACCTGGATGCCTGGATTTGAAACTGACAAAGGGGTTACAACTCAACCAGCTATGTGTTAAATGGCAGTTCCCTTGCAGTGTGGAGCCACTTATTCAGCCAGCAGCCAGCTGAAGTTTGAATATTTCCTTCAGGAAAGTGAATGTCTCCATTGCTGGAGGTGACCACTGTGACTCTTCAACCTCAGCCCAAGCCACCATCCCTCCTCCGTGATGGCAGGAGCCAGAAACAAATTCTAGTCAAATTGAAGCAGGAAGACTTCAGGCTGTGCACATCAGGGGAAAACCCTCAAGAGTGAGGCATTGGACCCATGACAAGGAGAGGAAGCAAAAGGTTGCAGGCTCATCAGTGAGATACCGTCTCCTAGCTTCCACCACACAGACAGCTTTTGAGCCAGGACCCACACTGACACCCACTGCCGTATCTCTCCCCCAAGGTAGGAGATCAGAGGGGCCTTCTTTGAATAAATTCCTAGAGAAAAGATCTGCTGATATTGACGTGTTAGTGTTCCTCACTCAGAAAGAAAAAAAAAAGAGAGAAGGAGGAAGAGGAGAGGGAGGGAAGGAAAAGAGATGGAGGAAGAGAGGGAGGGAAGAAAAAATTTGGAAAAGAGGGAGGGTGGAAGGAAGATACGGAGGAGGGAGAGCTCTCTCTAGGAGAGCTCCTTTCCACAAAGTTCATTGTCCCTCAGAGAGCATCTGACAGGCTTTTTATGCTACACTGTGAAATATAAACCTGAGGTCAGGGATCACTAATATTTGAGAAACGCCTCCAGAACGTAGGCTCAAGACCAGAACAAAAGTCTAACAAAAAGGATAACTTTGAGGAAGACAGATCGTACAGAGATCAGATAAAGCTTATATAATTAATAAATTAGAAGGTAAATTGCATTCACAGCTGGAGTTGTAGCTCAATGACAGTGTTCTTGCCTAATATTAGCACCACAAGGCTCTGGGTTCAATCCCCAGCAATGCCTCCCCAAAAGATACTGCACTCCCAAAACAAGATCAATACACTATTTAAGAAAGAAATATCACAGAAGCAAAATAAGCTGATAGACATTAAAACATAAAAGCTGAACTAGAGCCTTTAATGGAATATATAAAGACAGAATCTAGAAAATTTCCCAGAAAATAGAAGACTGAAAAAATGAACAATAAGAACCATTTAAAAAATTATTTGATAAATTAAGAAGGTATAATTCATGGCTAACAGGTGTTTCAAAGAGAGTGCAGGAAACAACCAGGGGAACATTATCAGAAAAAAAAAGATAAAATATGATTTTTAAAATTTTTTTAATTTGTTCTTTTTAGATATACATTACAGTAGTAAAATATGATTTTAAGAACTAAATTATTATGAGACTTTGTTGATAGGACCCATAGTGAATTCTAAAATATATAAATTGAGGCAGTTAGCATTAAATTTCTGGATTGACCTTTCCAAAGAGTAAAAAGAAAATAAAACAAGCAAAGAAAAACAGCTCATACAGGAAGGATAAAGAATCAGAGTAAAGGCTGGGCATATAATTCAGTGGGGGAGTCTTGTCCAGCATGTACAAGCCCTGGGTTCAATCCCCAGCACTGAGGGGAGAAAATCAGATCAGATTCGATTTTTCAATAACTTCCTGCTTTCAAATATTTAGACTAATGTCTCTAAATACAGAATTCTGTGACCTAGATAAGAAATTGATGAAGCATACAAGCAAAATAAAATTTAATTTCAGAAATTCTGAATCTCAAAAGCTGTACCTTTTCTCAGAAAGATTTTAGATGGCATGTTCCTTGAAGACATGGGGAGTACCAGAAAAGGGATCATGTTAGTAGAAAAGAAAGTGTGAGGAAAGTCAGGTGTCAGGACTTAGCAGCAGGCATGGAGAAAATGTACCTTCACTTTCAACTGAAGTCTCTGGGAGGAGATGAAGGGAAGAATCCCACTCATCAATTGAACATATGGAAAATCATATTGAAAAATTCTTCAGTAATAGATACAGAGAAAAGCAAGCAAATACATAGCTGGGGGGTAATTATACAAGAATGGAAATGTCATTATATTACTTAGTACGCACTTAGCTCAGCAGTGCTTAATAATCATAGATCATAATAATGGAATTACTGACCAGTAATTCATTAAAACTCAGTTGGGAAGGTAGGAGAAAGATACCGGTGATGTGTGGGTGAGAAGGAAGGGGAGGGTTATGGAAGAGAGTTAAATCATCCTTACCACAACAGGAAGTCACTTGTTGCCTAAAACTCATCAATTAAGAACTAGCAATGCTGGGCCCCTACCAGCTGGCTGGCTGCTGAGAGCATCCTTAACTGTTCTGCTTACCCATCTCTGAGCACTGCTGAAGCTTGAAAGAGGAAGCCAGTTCACCTGGAATGTAGCAGATGTTCCATACACTCTTACGGCATTTATTTATTGGCTTAATGTTGCTGATGAAGCTCTAGAAAAATACATTCAGTTTTTCTTACCTCACAAAGGAATAATCTGAAAGTCAGCAGCATTAGCTTTGGTTCTGATGCTCAGTGATGCCAGCCTGGCATCTTGGAGATTATCTTGGCTTTTCTCCTGTGGGCACAAGAAGGTCTCTCTAACTCTAGCCACTTTTTCCAGCAGCAAGGAGGAGGAAGGCGTGTCCTAGCCTCAGCTCTGCCATTCATCAGGATAGTGGTGGCATTAGAAGCCTCAACAGACCTTCATCTGATGTCCCATCGGCCAGAACCTGGGCACACAGTGACACTGTGTGAGGCATGGCTGAGGTGGAGGCGGGCAAGAAAGAGTAAAGTGGAAATGCATTCTGGTTTAGCCAGTCAATTTATCATGTAGAAAAATGGAAGCAAATGCTAGAATTTTCAAAAGAAAGCTAAAATAATGAAAAAGGATTGTCTCTTAGTACTGGAAAGAGGGAAGGAACCAGGCATGAATTGCTATATTTCAATAATATCAATCAATGTGATTTTTACTACCATTACTCAATGTATTTATTTGACTAAAACTATCTATATAGTTTTACCCACACATATAGTTTATATGTGTGTATATATGTATATATATATATATGCATATACATATATATGTATGTTCAGTTTTGATCAAAATAAAATTAATCTAAGATATTACAGAACAATTTCCAAACACATCATGTTCTCTCTTGCCTGGGGTCTTTGTATTTGCAGATAAATCTCCTCAAAACTCTCTCTCTCTCTCTCTCTCTCTCTCTTCTCCCTCATCTGAGTAACTCCCAACCTTTCCCGTGGCTCAGTGCTCAATTCTCTCTCCTTCAGGAAGGGTTCCTCAGCTCTCTCATATTAGGGGAAGTAATATTAGGAAGATATATTTCTCCATGATTCATTCACATAGCACTATGTTCCTTCTCTTCAAAGACTTATGGCACCGGTCATTTCACATCTATTTGTGTGGTGTTAGATTTTTGACTGTCGCCCACCCTAGACTGAATTACAGATTCCCTTCCATTGTACCACTATTCGTTGGTTGGGGAACTGTTGAGAGAGACATTGAATTAAGCACCTCATCAGCAATGTTGAGCAAATAAGTAAGTGCTATAAGCACCTATGCACCATCTGCTGTGTTCCAGTGAACTGGCTTCCTCGTTCAGTCCTCAGCAGCGCTCTGAGATGGTAAGTGTAGCAGTTGAAGATGCTCTCAGCAGCAAGCCAAAAAGCAGCCAGCTGGTAGGGTTGAGCTAGCTGCGTAAGACCAGTTAACTTCTCTTGCACAACAGGAAGTCTGGGGACTGGTACAGGGGGCCTGTACTCATGACGTTAGATCAGTAATGCCATAACTCAAAGATCTGAGTCAGTATCTCCACTTGCTGTCACACATGATAAAATGTCTTATGTCCCTACATAATCAAGTTTAAAGGCACAAAGAAGGTGGCAGGACACTTGCCCACTGCAGGAATGAAAATCTTTCCCAGAAGACCCCATCAGAATTCTTCTTGTACTTCACTGGCCAGAGCTAGGTCATCTGACCAGTGTAGATCAGGAGCTGGATCTGTCTTCCATGAGATTAAGGAGTATTCACGCTAATATTTGGACAAAGTAGATTATCTTAAGCAAGTGGGAGCATTTGGTTTTAAGAATCAACAGTGATTTCACAGTACTAACAGCTTCATAGTACAGATGATAAATTTGACCTTCATTTTAGATGATGTAAGCAGCAGAGCTACAATTCAAACCTTGGTCTGCCTTTTTTCAAAACCTGTCCTACCTCAGCTACCCCAGTTGCTGGAATTAAAGGCATGCCATACCATGTAGCGGGTGGGGAGCTCACTTTCACTCTTGTCTGAAAATGTTTCTCATGTATCCCATTGATCATCAGAGCATCTGTCTCTCAGGGGAATTATCATTATTGCTTTGATGGTCTAAATAAACTATAAGTAAACTGAGAAAAGATGACATTGACTCAAGAGAAAATACAAAAATGAGAACCCAAAGACCACAGCTGGGGCTATGTAGACTAGAACGTTTCCTCTGAGATTTTCAGTGAGGCATATTTATTTTTGCTGCCATCTTGAAAGTGTCTCAACCTGGAAAAAATATATTCAAATAACCTAATATTATGAGATGGACACATCCCTATTTGAAAACCTCCCATAATTCCTCAGTATACATGAAGCTACCTTATCTACCAATTAAGACCTTCTTTAATCAAATAACCTCCATTATCTAAATCCATCACCAGTGCTATTAGATGTGTCCTGATAAAGGCTGGTATGGAGTCTGAAGGCTACATGCCAAGACAGCTTTACTTGTGCAAGGCTTGGGACCCCCAAACCACAAGTATGAGTGGAGTTGCAAACCATGAATGAAAATTGGGAGTTGAGTTAAAAAAAAAATGCCAGTATGGTTATTTGGAGGGTCTTAAAGTGGTCAAAAAGAGATCTCGAAATGAGACCATGGATGTAGAATCTCAAGCCAAGTGATATGAATGAGTAAAACCCCACTGGGAGAATGAGACTTAGCAAAAGACAATCACTGTAGCATTCACTGATGGGGATGGTTTGTTTTTATTGTCTTCCCTGGTCTTGGCACCGTCCCTCCCTCTCTGTGTTAAGTGGTGTCAATTCTTCCTAGGTGATCCTGGCAGAATGCTTTGATCTTTCTCGGGGTTCTCTGAAAATATTAGAGAGGAGTCTGTGACAGATTTTGGTCCATGCCTTTCTAGGTCTGCCAGGTTTTAGAATCTCTATGGTGTTGCTTAATTGAGAAGCAGAGTTCAGTACATTTTTCACAGTGTGTTTTTTGTAGGGGGTGACTTAGTTAGGTGTTCCAGCCCAGCAGGTGGGGACTGTCATGAATTTAGGCACGGGAGGTAGAAGGCATATAAAGGAAGGCTTCTGAGGCCATGGATGATCTCCATTTTGAAGGTTTCCAGGTTGTAAGCTGGCAAATTTGCTAGGAAGAGAGTCCTATGGTGTTGCCTAATTCAGATGTCCTTCCTGGTTCTTGTGATCAGTTGGCATAAATCATCAGAGAGTGTCTTGACAATCTCCGAGCAACTTATATATAGCTCTTTCTGGCTCCTATTGGGATGTTAGATGTTAGAGATGACCTCAGGTCTTACTCCTTAAAGCGTAACCTCAGACTAGTCAGTTATTGGAAAAACCAGTTGCAGACCAATATTTGTGCAAATGAGAGGGAATTACACAGGGAAGACAAGACCACTGGGGAACTCCTGAAGGCTGCTGAATATGTACAGTTTCAAAGTTAAAGCAAAAACAGAAACAAACTTGTTTTTAATGCAACTTACTAAAAAGACTTGTGAATATAAACTGTATAGAAGCAGTGAGAATGGGCAGATTAGAAGGGAAACCAAAGTGAAGGGAAAGAAAGGTCTTAGAGTAGAATTTGCAGGCTTGGAATCTGAGAGAAAGCACTGGTGAGTCACCAGCTGCCTGGGTTGCCCCAGGCAAATGCAAAATGAGTCCTCAGCCAGGATCTAGCCAGCTTCCCCACCCCTCCACTCCCTGCTGCAAGCAGCTCAGTCCTTTGAAGGGAAGACAGCCTGTCCCCTAAGAGGGGCCTAGACCCTCCCCAACACAGATTTCTTGATATAGGTAACCACCTCCCCCAAACAACCTTAGAAACTCTTGGTTGTCTCTGATGATAGGCAAACTGGCAGCCCTTGGGGGATGGGGGATGGGAGGAATTCAGTCCAAGAATGTATTTTGTTGATATGCCGAGCGATTAAAAAAAAAAAAAAAAAAATTAAGATAGTATTTTTGAAGTAAAATTTCCCATGAAAATTGATTTCATCTTATTTAAAAAACAATCAAATGTGGCAACACAGAGCTCTGAAGGCAATGATGGCCCTTAAAAAGATAGGTACCTCTTGTTTGTTCCATTTCTGCCAAATTCTGCATCTCTACTATCCTCAGGCTGGGTGGCAGTTCTCATTTGTCATCAGTTTTCTACTGTTTTTCTAACATTCCCACGCTACCCCACCTCCCACCCCCTGCACCCCTGTCTTTATCATTTATGGAGCAAAAAATTCAGACAAAAAATTTAAAGAGATCCTATTTCTCTATGGAAATTAAGAATATGGTTATATGTTTGTTATGTAAAAAACAACTGACTTTAAAGACCACATATTAATTGTCTTTGAAAATCAAATGAAGAACTAGGATAAATGAAACAATACAGGATGAAAACATTACCAAACTGAAAATGAGGATAGAAATTTCAAGAGTTTGTTTTTACATATGAATAAAATGAAAAATGCTGCGAAAATGTAGTTAGGAATTTGATGCCAGAACATTTAAACCATTTTATAGATGGAGGATTTATAAAAATATCTATTGAATGTAGCAAAAGAGATTTTCCCTAATCAGCACAGGGGGCCAACTATCCATGCTGAACACAGGGCTGGAAAAAAGAAGGAGCCCTTTGTCGAGGTCTCCATGGAGGATCCAAATAAGCTGCATCTCTTTTTCCAACCTAGGTTCTCAAGAGGATGAGAAATAAAGGTTGAAGATGGAGGCCAAAACGTCACCTCTTCCATTGAGAGGCACCATTGAGAATGTGATTTAATGGAAGAGCCACTTGGAGCCTGCAGATTGAATTCCAGGGTTCCAGCCCCACCCACACTCAGGCCTACAGACTAAACCTTCGGAAGAGCAAACCTGCAGGCAGATTTTGTTCAAGAGAATGAAGTTGAAAGCAAGAAGCCAAGCAAACATACCTGGTTTATCTTCCCAAATTTTCAAATCAGGTAAGCCACTCACAAATCACCAATGATGTGTTCTGTTGAGGAAAAGGCAGGTAAAAACATCACCCTCCAGTTAGCTCTTAGTGAATGGCATTAATGAGGATTTAGATGGGTCCAAAGAATTCTTAGATGTGCTGACCATGACACGAAAGGCTTTGGTTTTACGTGTAAACTACCCTGGTAACACTCATGAAAGGTGACCATTGCTGGTGTTCCTGTGAAGGACGGTATCAAAGTCCAGTTGCTTCAAATCCTAATCTATAGTGGAAATTTGCTCTGTATTCATGGTACATACAAGTGGAAGTAACTATATGCAGTACAATGTGGCACCCCAAAGGAAATATGCCAACATTGGAATTCTAATTCCATAAGTATCTTGGGAGTAGTTACCCTAAATATAAAAACAGGTACCTACATTCACATAGCTGCTTTCCTTTATAAATAGAATGAAACTAATCTCACTTAGAGGCTTTAATGCTAAGCTTGGAGCAGGGCAGCATAATATGCAAGACCCAGTACAGCATTACAGTGTATAAGAAAAGGAGGGCAGACGTCTGTGGTTCTAAACAAAAGAGGAATGAAATGTCACCTCCTCTGGGCAGCCTTAAAAGGCCTCTTCTCACCTCTAGAGACATGGTCGTTCTGTGGGTTGGGTTCCCACAGCACTTGGAACTTTGGTTTGTACTAGTTAGCACTCTGCATTGCAAATACAGAAACCTACTTGAGCTAGTTACAAGTGGAAACATATATAAGATCCAGGCTGTCCCTCAGAAACCAAAGACACACTTGGAGCCAGGCCTCAAAAGGGGCTGCTGCCAGGGGCTGTCACCCTGCCCAGAGCAATCTCCTGCTGCCTCTTCCTTGGCCTCTCTCTGACAGTTCCTCCTTTCTACCTTGGCAACCTGCTTTGCTCTGCTTTACACAAGTCCGCTTGTGTAAGGAGAAAACTGACTGATTCTCTCTCATCCTTTCTCTCTCCTTCTCTCCTCTTGCTCCATTCCCATTCTAAATGCCCAGGAGAAAAAATCTGATTGGCCTAGGTTAGATCGGCTGTTCACCTGTGGGCCACTCTGCTGCCCCTAGGCAGGCAGGCTCCAGTAGGAACATAGCTGTCCCTTCCTGCCTCTCCTCCAGCATTAAGACCACCTATTTAGAAGGATCAGACTGACAATCCAGTAAATGTCCCACTAAAACATGGTGTACAAGCGTACTGACTTTTCTCCAGGCTGAAAACTGAAAACACACACATACACACACACACACACACACACACACACACACACACTACTGAGGAGCTGTGTCCCTCAGGATTTTTTTCAGTTATGATTGGAAGGAATGAATTCTGACAACCTACGCCAAGAACAGATTTCAGTGGAGAGATATGGGCAACTGACAGACTCAAAGGGAAATCTGAATATCTGGGCCCAGGAAGAGTAGAAGCTGGGCTGCTTCTCTGGCTTTCAGGTAGTGGTCATTAGATGATGTCAACTTAGGGCACTGTCATGCCTTGTGTTGCCCCTTAGCTCAAGACAGCCATGTCCCAGGGAGAAGGCATCTGAGTGTGTTAGCTCTGGTTAAATGGTCCCATGCCATCCCATTGGTGAGTCCTATGCTGACCCCTATGCCAGGTACTGTTTCCAGAGGCAAGCTGGCTGTGTCCAGCAAGGGACACCTGTACCCTGAGGAGCAATTAGCACAATCTCCAGAGATAAGTCAATTCTCACTAACTAGACTACTCTACAAGCAAGGATCATTAAGGACCACAAAGAAATACTAAAGTCACTTAGGTAGATCATTCCTTCCTTCCTTCCTTCCTTCATTCATTCATTCATTCGTTCATCCATTCATTCATTCAATGCTACCAGGGATCAAACCTAGCACATACTGGGCAAGCTCGCTACCACTGAACATCCCCAACCCTTTTTATTTTACTTTCAGGCAGGCCTCACTAAGTTGCCCAGGCCGGCTTTGAACTTGTGATCCTCCTGCCTCAACCTCCTGAGTCACTGAGATTACAGATGTGTGTCACTGTACCTGGCAGATTTTTGGTTTTTTTATGTGTACTTTTAAATCCCTGATAATTGTTTCATTCTTCCTTCAGAAATTTCATATATTACTTGCTTTAAGTTCCTGTAGCAGGATTTGATTTAATCATGTAAAATATTGCCTGCCATCTGGGACGCTGTTTCTAAAGGCATGAATACCTGCTTAGATAAAATTCAACAAATTTTAAAATCGTTTACCTTTCTATGGAAATGCAAAGCAAATGAAAATAGGCCAAGTATTTCCTTTCTAATCTCTTTAGTTATAAAATCTTTAGGATTTATTTGTTGTTGTTTTTGTATTTTATCGCCTTTATAAAATCTTTAGGATTTATTTGTTGTTGTTTTTGTATCTCATCGCCATTAACATTCATTATTATCATGCCCCACAATGATCATTTTCTTTGGGGTCACTTTCTGGCATTTTGCTGTGTCTTAGTCTGGAGAAACTGAAGGGTGAAATCCAAACAAAACTGTGTTTACTTTTTCCACACTTCAGGAACCAGAGTAAATTCAGTCCCCAGAACCCTAGGGGGAAAGAAAAAGAAAAAAAGACTTTTCTTTGTGCACAACTGAAATTAGGAAAGAAGGCTTTATTTACAATGCACATTAGCATCCTAATTAAAAGGATAAGGCAACACATAGATAATGATAGATAATTGCCCTCTACAGCAGTTATTGATGAGATATGGTAATCAAATGTTTGAAGGCATTTATGTACTAATAGAGTTGAATTCTATGAGTTGTTGCAGTTTTTATAAAAGGACCATTACATCTGGGCAGAAGATTTTCTGGAAGTCCCCTTTGCCAGTGCCTCACCAGGGTTCAGGGGTTCAAAGTGGTATAGTTGTCCTATATCCGTTTGGGAATTGTTCCAGGATACCCCATCCCCACCCCACACCCTCCACAGATACTAAAATTGAAGGATGCTCCAGTCCTTTATGTAAAATGGCTTAGTATTTGCATACAACCTACACACATCCTTCTATATGCTTGAAGTCATCTCTAGATGATTTGTAATAATTCATACAATGTCAATGCTGTAAATAGTTAACACTGTATCATTCAGGGAACAAATGACAAGGGAAAAAAAGGGAAAAAAATGTTCTGCATGGACAATTTTTTTTTCCCCAAGAAATATTTTTGATCCACAGCTGATTGAATAGGCAGGTGCAGAACCCCTGGACATAGAGGACTGACTTTGCTATTTTCTCTTGGGGGCCTGTCTCTTTATTGGATCAGCTTTGGAAAAGGGAGAGAGCCCAGGCGGCATTCACATGGCCCCGGCTGAGGCTGGAGGCTGTGGCCAGTCTGTCCAGCCAGACTGCCTCTGTTTGCTATTTCACCTTTCCATCCTCCTTTTTACCTGTTAGCTGCTGATGTGGGACACTGCTGTTGAGCTCTGGTTTTCTGTCTAGGTGAGCATTCAACAATTTATTTTGATGACTTGCTTTTGGAGTCAGATTTAATAAAGCCAGAACAGAATCGCCTTCTTGGAAGTCAAGAAAAAAATGGATCCAATCAAGTTTTTACAGGCAGATGGTTGCTGCTATTACTGTTGTAAATCAAAGCACGACTTCTCCCTTCCATATTATGTTGGAATGTATGCATTGCTGTTTTACCAATTTAAACATTACTGGTTTTTTAAAAATTGTGGTAAGAGATACAACATTTAACAGATATGACATTTGCCACGTACCAGTTTTTGAGTGTACAGGTCAGTGGTATTAAACACATTCATAACGTGTGATTATCTCTACCATTCATCTCCATACCTTTTTTTAATTTTCCCAAATGGAAATTTTGTACCCATTAGATACTGATTCACCATTTCTCCCTTACCACCACCCCCCAGCAACCACCATTTTATGTGTTGTGTTTGTTTGTTTGTTTGTTTTGTGGTTTTGACTACTCTATCTCCTTTAAGAGGAATGATATGATATCTATTTTTTTTGTGTCTGGCTTATTTCACTCAGCATAATGTCCGCAAGGTTGATCCAGGTTGTAGCACATGTCATAACTTCCTTTTAAAGGCTGAATAGTTTTCCATTATATGTGTACACCACATTTTGCTCTTTTGTTAATTTGTTGATACACACTCAGCTTTCTTCCATGTTTTAGCTATTGGGAATAATGCTGCTGAAGATGAGTGTACAAATGTCTCTTTGAGACTCTACTTTCAGGTTTTGTTTGTTTGGTTGAGGTTGTCTTTGCATATATTCTCAGAAGTGGAATTGCTGCATTAAATGGTAATTCCATGTTTAACTTTTTTGAGGAACCCCACCCCCTACTGTTTCCACCAATGGTGTGCAGGGTTGCAGTATCTCCATATCCTCACCAATACCTGTTGTTGTTGTTGTTCTTGTTGTTTTTCAATAGTGCCCATCCCTGGATATTAGGTGGTATCTCATTGCTTTAATTTGCATCTCCCTAATGATTAATGGGGGTGAACATCTTTACATATGCTTATTGACCATTTCTATATCTTCTTTGGAGAGACGTCTATTCAAGTCCCCTGCCCATAAATTGCATTGTCTGTTTTTTGTTGTTCTGACTTTTAAGATTTCTTTCTATATTCCGGTTATCAATACCTTATCAGATGTATGATTTGCAAATAGTTCTCCCTCATGTGGGTTGCCTTTTAACTCTGTTGAGAGCATTTTTTAAAATGTTTTTACTTTTTAAAAAAATTTTAGTTGTTGATGAACCTTTATTTTTTATTCATTTCTTTATATGAAGTGCTGAGAATTGAATCTAGTGCCTCACACACTCGAGGCAAACACTCTACCATTGAACCACAACCCCAGCCCTGTTGAGAGCATCTTTTGTTGAATAAAATTGAAAATTTCTCAGGAACTCCAATTTATCTATTTTTTCTCTTGTTGCTTGTGCCATTGGTATCCATATCCAAAAAAAAAAAAAAAATCACTATTGAAACAAATTTCTATGAAATGTTTGCCCTGTGTTTTCTTCTAAAAGTGTTATGGTTTAGGTCTTAAAATCAAGTCTTTGGCATATTTTGGGTTAATTTTCTGTATGGTATTGGACTAGGGTCCAACTTCATTCTTTTGCATGTGGATATTCATTTTTCCCAGTACCATCTGCCAAAAAGACTTTCCTTTCCTTATTGAATGATCTCTGCCCTTTTGTCAATAGGTATCTCATCATATACGTGAGGGTTTATTTCTGAACTGTTTATGCTGTCCCATTGGCTTATGGGTCTATCTTTACATTAATGCCCTGCTGTTTTGATTACTGTTACTTTGTGATAAGTTTTGAAGACAGAAAGTGTGAGTCTTCCAGCTTTGTTCTTCTTTTTCCAGAATGTTTTGGCTAAATTGGGGCCCCTTGAGATTCCAAAAGAATTTTAGTCATTTTTTTTAAATTTCTGCCCATGTTTAACCATTTTTTATTTTTTAAATCTGAAAAATTTTATATGATTCAATGTAATAGTTGAACTCTGTGGTGACAGTGGGGTGACTTAGGCAGAAGGAGGAGAGCGCTGCTGATTTGTTTTTGAAGCTAAGCATCATAACTGCAGGAACACAAACATATGAAGGTATTGAATACATGACTCAGAAGATATTCGTGAAACCTAATTGGAATAAGTTATAATCCATGTATGTAGAATATGTCAAAATACACTCTACTGTTATGTGTATCTAAAAAGAACAATTTTTTTTAAAAAAGAAAAGAAGGTATTCATTAAGCAAATAAATAAGCAGTGGCATAAAATAGACTGGGCTGTAGTAACATTTTGCAGAGTGCTTATGAATGTAAGCCCCTTTACATAGGAAATATATATGATAAGTGAGCGTAAAGATGCCTGGTGGTGGTAGCAGCTCCACCCAAGTTAGGAAAATATCTGAGGCTGAGTCTTTCAGAGAGGTGAAATGACATACCCAAAGATAAATAGCTAACAAGCCATGGTGACAAACGAGTGTATTTGGTTGAATTCAAAGCCCAAGCAGGGTGTGTGCTGCTCCCACCATCCCAGCTACTCGGGCGGAGGCTGAGGCAGGAGATCTCATGTCCCAGACCAGACTCAGCAAGCAAATTCTAAGTGAGAGTTCAAACACTGAGCCTCCTCCCCAGCCCCCTGTTCTGCTTTGATAGTTGTTCATATAAATATAAACCTTAGTCTTGGTAGCCCCCTCTGCTCTGCTCCCTGGAATCCCCCAACAGTCATCCCCAATTCTTAGTCACATTACCAGTGAAGTCTCTGAGGTGGTCTTCTGGGTCTGGGTCTCTGCTACCAGAAACAAGGGCAAAGACAAGCAGCTCTGCCTCAGATGGAGTACTGCTGGTACCTGCTCAGCACCCTCACCAAACCCACAAAATGTGCAATGCTGAGAACTGCAGGCTTGATGCAGTGAGGTGACAGGACACAGTTCAGAACCTCTGCTTGCATCCCACTCCAGGGAGGAGGTGACTTCTGTGAGCCAGCCACCACACTAAGACCCCCACTCATGTTCTTTCTTGTGCAGTTCATCAGAGTCCGTAGTTACCCTTATTCAACGAATGTTCTGTTTTCACACAGAACTCACCAACCCAAGACCCACAGTGCATTTCAACCCTGCCCTCTCTTGTTCCAGAGCCCTGGAGATCCAAGATGGAATGGAAAGCATATGATCCCATCCTCAAGAAGGAAGAGAAGAACAGCCAGAGGAGAGATGCAAGACTATGGGAAGATAGTTCTTTCTTTGGGTCATAAAATGTCATCAGGTTGCAATTGTTCAAAGATTCCCAAGTGCTTAGTGAGGCCCTGCGGCGGGGGTGGGGCTCCATCAGGGAAGACTGACTGCCCTGTCCCTGGTAGTTAGGAGTCGGGCAGGAAGATGCGGTGCTGGGTAAAACCACTCTTCAAGAAAGGAGCGAGTAAGATATTGATGGGTGGAAAGAAGAAAGGAGTGGAGAAGGAGGTCTTGTGGCACAGGGATTCACAGCAAGGATTCTGGAGCCAGGTTCAAAATCTGCCTCCACCGCTGGTTTGCTGTGGGATCTTGGAAAAGTTATCTTCGTTTCCTGTGACTTCATTTCCCTATCTGTATAAAAGAGGACTAATAAAGTTGATCTCACTGAATCCAAAAGAACAGGGATTTAAATGACTGTTTCTGTAAGGGGCCTAGCACGGATTAAGACTTTACTAAACACTGGTTCTCCACCCTCCTCCTAGGGATTAGAGAAAGCAACATCACTTTGCTTAAATGCATATAAAAAGGTTTCAGGCGGTTTCTTAACAATGAGGATCTTTGTTGGTGAATATGCAAATGAAAAATAAAGAGAGGTTAAGAAACCTTGGCCAGAGGATCCCTATCTCTGCTTACAATCTGGCTAATCACCAGCTTTCCACCTGGGAAAGCTGCTGAGGCTCCTGATTGGGCCACTCTGACTCTGATGGGGTGAGCCTGCCCCTTCCCTGGCTCCAGCCCATGCTGGGCACCAAAGGGCTGTGGGTGGGGAGCTTTCAACTCTCAGGGCTCCCTTTGTCATTAGAAGATGGGTCAAACCTTAGATGGAAGAGATGGAAGGAGAGGAGGAAGGGGAGGGTGAGGTTGCAGTTGACTCTTCTGTGTGCTGTGAACCGTGCAGAGAAGAGGCATCTGGGGGCTGTAGGAACAATGCATAAAAATCACAGATTTCAGACTTCAAGGCAATCATTTTCATCAGTACCCAGGTGATCCAGGTAAAACTCACAGAGAAATTCAATGTTCCCAGCACACACTTTGTCTATTTCCAAGTGCAAGAAATATTCTAATTGTTTTTTCCATTTGTAATTGCTTTCTTTGGATCCCGATGCCTTACTCTCTGTTCATTGCTGCCTCTCAGAGAGCTTGTATTAAGGCACTGGCACATTGGGTCCGACCTGTGTCCCTGCCTCTTTCAGGTTAGTGTTAGCCTTGTGCCTTGATGGCCTGCATCACCCAGTCCTGGGTGTTCTGCTTTTCTTCTCCCATTACTGAAGGCAAACATCACAAATGGGCCGTTTAACCCCCAGCCCCTGCTTTTCTTCAGCTCTGCTTGATACCAGGGTTTATAAAAATTTTCGACTCATTCAAGATGACTTATTCAAACTGACAAAATGCAGTTCTATGCAACACCAGCCCTAAAAATACTACAGAGCTGATCTTTATCATTCTGTAGAATAAAAAAGAACCAAAGTGATTGAAATGACTAGACAGTCATTTAGTGCATGCGGGCACTGGGGATCAGGCTGGGCAGATGACATTCTATTTCCTCTCTATTTCATTCCTTTCTTCTAATACATGAGCGCTTGCCCTCTGGACAAGCAGACTGGTTGTTTCTGTTGGGAGGATGCATATATTTATTGTTCTATAACTAAGTGTGTTTAGATTTTAGCTTGGTTTTAATGTGGGGACCCCCTGGTGGAACTGGAAGCCCAAGACCTTTGCATGCTATTAGAGGGGAGACCAAGGCAGAAGGATATCAGGTAGGTCTGCAACAAGTGTCATAAACCAGTTTACTTCCAGAAGCTGTGTTTTCTCTTCTACGTTCATCTGCTTAAACTTAATGGCATGCTTTTGAAATACTAGGAAATGGTTGCATGCCATGAAGGTATTTTTATTATTCACAAAAAAGGGTCAAGACAGCAACAGCCATACTAACTTTGCTTTTCTAAGATGATGCCCAAACTCTGGGAAGTGCAACCTGTGGAATAAAAAAACTATTCCACTGTCCCCAATGGTGTCCTTGAGGAAACAAAGTGTCAGTTTGGTCATGTGGCAATAGTTTATAACGTATTGACTAAGCTGATGTTTCTCGACCTTCACTACATTTGGGATTCACCAGGAGGTGATTTAAAAATATAAATATATGCAGTTGCTCAAGTTCTACTCCAGAGATTCTGATTCAATGGGCCTGGACATAAGAGTTCTTTACAAGTTCTTCAGGTGATTCTAAAGGTAACCTGGATTCGGAATATTTGTGTTAGGCTCTCTTATTTACAGAAGATCCATAATTTATTTTAGAAGGATCTATGAGGAAGGCTTATTGTTTGACAGTTCTTAGACATTTTTTTGCCAGTGAACACCATGAAATGAATCCTGTGGAAATGACTTTCTAGGGCCTCCTATGCAAGCAGGGTATCCCCATAGTCAGTCTCTCTCTCTCTCTCTCTCTCTCTCTCTCTCTCTCTCTCTCTCTTTTTCTCTCTCTCTCTCTGTACCAGGGATTGAACCCAGGGACACTTTACCACTGAGCCACATCCCTAGACCTTTTTAATATTTTATTTAGAATCAGGCCTTGCTAAGTTGCTTAGGACTGTGAGAATCAGGAGTAAAAAGCACAGAGGGAAGATGTGAAGCTGGGAAGCAGAGAGAGCAAGGAGGCAGACAAGGTATAGTCCCAATGGCGTGCCTCAGTGACCTGCTTCCAGCCATGCTCCACCTACCTACGGTTACCACTCAGTAGTCCAATCGGATTATTAATCTATGAAGTGAAATATTTACAAAGAGCAAAATCTAGATGTTCAAAAGTGGTTCTTCCCCTACCCACCACCCACCACATGGGATACTAGAGACTGTGCAAGCTCCTTTTCCAACATGTTAGGATCCTCCATCGGAGCACTGTTTGGGAACTTGATTTTGTTCTTGTGTGTAATACCCAGTTTGCTTTCTCTGAGTCTTGCCTCCTTGGCCTCCGCTGTGCGGAACCTGAGTAGTGTTTCTGTGAAACTGAAAGAAATGGGGAGTGTTCTGCAAATTGTCATTCCCCAAACTCAACCTTATTTTCTAATACATGCCTGCCCTGGCTCTTCTACTGCCCTACTTTTTCCTGTCTGGGATTATAATTCCAGAAGAATCACAACTACCCAGAAAGAGAACAACTATTTATAGGCATGTCATTTAAATTCTTTCTTGCCACATCTATTATAGCCTTGGGTTGTTCTTAAGGAACCAGAAAAAACAGGTACGACTCTCAGACAGTGTACTTCAAGCAAATCTAAGTAAGACACTTTTTGATTTACATGAAAGAGTAGAAGGAAATTATTTGACTTATTCAAGGATGTAGCATCTTTTTAAAAAATATTTTTTTCTTTAGTTTTAGATGGACACAATATCTTTATTTTATTTATTTTTATATGGTGCTGAGAATCAAACCCAGTACCTCACACATACTAGGCGAGTGCTCTACCACTGAACCTCAGCCCCAGCCCAGGATGTAGTATCTTAATTTCATGGTAATATTCTCTATAATAATTTACTGTTTCTTTTCAACTAAGAGTAGATACATAAGCATTTGATTTGGTATCGCAGGGTAAACGAAGGAGCTGAGTGTCGGAAGTCCTGGTGGGGGTCAAGATACTTGGATTCCAATTATATCTCTGCCTTGGTCACACACGCAACTCTCAGAGTCTCTGTGACCTTGGTAAAGGACAGACAGATGGTCTGAGGGTCCTATCTACAGTGAAGTCTGTTTACAGGTGACTTTTGGCCAATCTAGCTAAACGTTTGTCAAGTTTGTTGATCTTTTCAAAGAACCAGCTTTCTGTGTCATTTTTGTCTCTTCTTTTTGAGAAAACATTTGTTTAATGTTTAATAAAATGTTTAATAAAATAAACACTTGTTTATTTTATTAATTTATTAATAAAATTTATTAATTTTGAAGACTTCTTCAAAAGTCAACTATGGACTTCAGTATATTCCTTTCAATAGAGAAGAGACCAGCTAGACAGATCAACAAGGAAACAGACCTGAACAATATTATAAGCCATTATTAATTATTATTAATTTATTAATAAAATTTATTAATTTATTTATTAATAAACATTTGTTTACTTTATTAATTTATTTTCTGTTATTCCCTTCTGTCTGCTATTTTAAGTACAGTGTGTTTTTTTTCCAGTGTCTTCAGGTGGAGGTTTAGGTTATTGATTTGAGAACTTCTTTCCTGAACCTAAGCATTTAGAGCTAGAAAGTTCCCTTTTAGCACTGCTTTAACTGTGTCCTATAATTTCTCAAATTGTGTCTTCCTTTTCATTAATCTCAAGGATTTTTTTTCTAATTTCCCTTTTGATTTCTTCTTTGACCCATTGGTTCCTTAGGAGTATGTCATTTAATCCTCAACATTTATGAGTTTCCCCAATTTCTTCCAACTATTCATTTCTAATTTTATTGCACTATGCTCAGAGAACATTTTTTTTATTATGTCTATCTTTTTAAATGTATTAAGGTTTTATAGCCTAACTTGTAGTTTTCCAGGTACACTTGAGAAAATGTTCATCCTTTTTTGGGGGTGGAGGCCAGGGGTTCTGGGTCTCACTGTGTTGTCCAGAGTGGTCTCCAACTCCTGAGTGTAAGTGATCCTCCTGTCTCAGCCTCTTGAGAGGTTGAAACTACAGACATTGCCACCTCACTGGCTAAGAATGTGTACTCTGTTACTGAGTGGCATGTTCTACAGATGTCTATGAGGTATTATTGGCTTATAATATTGTTCAGGTCTGTTTCCTTGTTGATCTGTCTAGCTGGTCTCTTCTCTATTGAAAGGAATATACTGAAGTCCATAGTTGACTTTTGAAGAAGTCTTCAATTATCTGAAGCACAGAGGTTCAGCTGCTAAAGAGCGTTTTTAATCTATGAAGCACACTGTAATCACAGTATCCCTGTAAAGCAGATAAATAATGATATTACTATTGTACTTTTTGAAAAATGGACAAGTTGAGCTCTAGAGCAATTAACGGATGTGCCCAGGACGACAGTGCTTGAGTGACTGAGCGGGAACAGGGATCCAATCTTTTGACTACTGTCGGTCCTGCCTTTCCATCACACTCAACTGTTTTCCTTAGGGGTCAGTTACAAGGTTGCAGCCATGCACCATTATATTGTGTGTGTCTGGGTGACGGCAAGAGAAAGCAAGCACACGGGGAGATTGCAACGTAAAATTTCTGTTTATCCTGGAGCCTCAGCCAGGTTTAATCATTCTTGGAATTTTCATACATGAACAGGGTGTAGTTATGGGCTCATTATTTACATAACATTTTCCTCCCCTCTCCCTTTTATGTGAGGGAGAAAAGGGCTTTCTCTGGAACCAGTAGACACACACACACACACACACACACACGCACGCATGCACAAATGCACACACGCATGCATATCTTTAACACTGAAAGCACACAGGCAAGCCTACTGCCTTCTCAGGACTGTGCTACCGACATGATTTGAGGTTTGGGTGTGCAAGTTGCATGCAGCTCCTCTCTGCTCAGATTTCCTGCCCTCCGTCACTCTCACCTGGCTATCAACATAGTAGGTACTCAATTGACATTTATCAATTTGGTTTTGTCAAGATCACAGACCAAGTTTTGCCCTAGCTAATAAACTAGTGAGAGGTGGAGCTCACAAAGAGCAGGTCCAGGCAGACCCCTCTGTTCCTCGGTATTTTCTGAAGTCTTTCTCCGAGAAGAGTGATAGAAGACCCAGAAGAAGGAACAAACAGCAGTGCACTGGGACTCTGGCTGGCTTCTGGGTCTCCTCAGCAATCCAGGGAGTCATAGCCCCAGTGTCCTGACTATGGCTTGTGGGATCTCAATGCAAAGTCTTGAGGGGTTTATTTCTAAACATCTTCTCATTTTGTGATAGACTTCATTTCTTTGCTCACTCCTACCCTGATTTGGCAAATAATTTATAGAGTGCTTACTAAGTCTTGGGCACCAAGAAGAACTAGGAGGGAATGGGTAGACGGGATGAAGAGAAAAAGTCCTTGCTGGATGGAGTGTAAGAATGGGAGACAGACATTCACCTGCAAGACTCATCTGGCAGGATTAGATTGACAGCTCCTGGGGCACCTCCCCATACTGGCCAACTCAGACCTCAGGAACCTGGGAAACTGAGGCAATTCCAAAGGGAAGCTGGGAGGTCCAGGAGGTTCTTGAACGTGTGGGAGCTGAGTGCTGAGGCACATGTGAGCAGTTCATGGATCACCTCTCACCCACCCCCTGGAGACTGAGGAATGAGTGCTCTCAATGACTGTGTGTCTAGGCATTCTGTTTGAGTACAGAGCGTGTGGAGGTGTTTGTGCTACAGGCTGTGTGTGACACAGGATGTGAAGGTTCTCTGAGATGGGTTGCCTTGAAGCTCTATTGTTTTTCAGAGAGCAGCAGTTCAAGGAGACCCTGGAAGGAGACCCAGAGGTCTTCCAGGACCGTGTGTCAGGTGGCTACAGCCCAGCCGGCAGTAGAGTACAGGGTATCACCTCGATCAGCTTTGCTCCATGCCTGACAATCACAGAGTCACAAACCAAACCAGCCCCTGCAAATGTCCAACAGAGGGGAAAATTAAGGACATCCCAAGTCATGTACTCTCCAGTGTAGCCTGAACAATCTTGCTGCCATCCATAAGGCCACAGCGGCCACTCTTAGGACACTGAATGTGGGACTCCAATAACACATCTATTCACCTTTCTTTCCATTGGGCCTCAGAGGGGGAAATCCCATCTAGATCTGTGCAGGTAATCAAAAAGAATTGCCATATGGATATGATTCAAATCCTAACATGCAGGGAAAATCACAACACAGCCAAATTGAAAGTGGTCCTTCCCCACAAGCCCCAGCTCATTTGGCGCTAGGCACTGTGTCACGCATTTTATATGCATTATCTTATTTTGTTCTTCAATCCGACAAAATACGTCTAGCATTGTTCCCATTTTTGCCAAAGAGGAACTGAGGCTTGAGGAAAATAATTAAATCCAGAGAGTGTAACTCCTAGAGGCACATGTTCATCTCTTACCCACTATTGCATATTAAAGGGTTCTGCTTCACCAAAAGTGGAGATTAAGCAGCAGAATGCACACCTTGGAGCATATTTCTCTTCCTATGGGTTGAATTTTGTTCAGATTTGGGTTTTTGTATTTCTGTTGGATGTGTGTTTTTAATACTGTTAGCTAACACAAGTGCTTGAGGGAAGTAGGCAGCTGATAAAGCACTATTTTATTATTTTTATTTATTTATAAATTTAAATGAAGGGGAGAAACATGTTGACACTTTCTCATATCCGAGGTACTAACATACTAACAACATATTACACACAACTTTTCTCATGTAACTCTGCTCTATTCTCATTTCATACATCAATTACATGAATATTTTTGTATGAAAGTCGCCATCTCAATATTGGGTGCTAGCCATCGTACCCTGAGTCTGTCTTCTTGGAAAGAATCAAGGTCAACTAGCCTTCCAAGAACTACACAAAATATGGAATACTCCACAAATTTGTGTGTCACCTTGCACAGGGGTCATACTAATCTTCTCTGCATCATTCCGATTTTAGTTTACGTGCTGCCAAAGTGAGTACTAAAGCACAATCTTTAAAAACAGCAGCAGAACACACACAGAGATCATGGAAATCGGCCTAACCTCTGTCTGGTTCTAACTGCTCCGGGGTGGGGGCTGGGGAGTTGTCTTTGTGGCTGCCAGACAGAAGGTTGTTTGAACTTGGCTGGTTAAGGGAGCCAACAGAGTGAACTTGAAGAGAAAGATAAACATACAACTGCTCAAAGCTTCAGGTGTTATGATTGCTAATTGAGAAAGTCTCTAAACGAAACCTTTCAGGGTGGAAGAATTTCTCTCCCAGGGATGAGTGACGCAGGGTAACTCTGGGCCTGTGTTCCTTCAAACTGGTTCCCTTCAAGAAAACTAAAAAATTATTCGAGCACCTACTGCAGTCAGTAGCAGATACGGTTCAGAGTAACCCCAGGCAGCAAAGGCACCTTGAATCTGAACCCCTTCAGGTGGACGGCTGTCTACATACATGCAGGCAGCATACTCAGACACGTGTACACTCTCAAACTTGCATCCATGCACACAGCACAGACACACAGTCTCATATTGTGCAAAAACCACACCCCAGCTCACTAACACTTCCACATTCACATTCACACATATTATCTCCTTCACAAACATTCCTGCTTATGCGCTGTCTCTCTCTCTCTCTGCCACACACACACACACACACACACACACACACACACACATACACACACAGAGTTCTGGCAAAACTGCTGAAGCTTACTGACCTGCCCAAGTCTCTTCTGGGCCCAGCCCCCGTTGGCATTCCCTCAGGTTCCATGCGGTCTTCTTTCCCTCTGAGCCTGGTCACACTGTCCCTCATTTCAAATGTGTATGTGAGAGATCAAAGGCTGCTGCCAAGTAGGTGTGGTCATGTGAGTGAGTGTCATTGGGGTGGCGGGTGGCAGCCCCTGAACTGGCCCCTCCCAGGTGCCAGCTGGTACCTTAGTCCCCTCTGGCTTCTTCCTCTTCCTGAGACCGCTTGGTGTGGTGCACAGGGCTTTGGGATACATAGGCCACATCATGGTTCTGGGACCTTGTGGGCTGCTTCAATGTCTGAGTCTGCTGTAAAATGGAGTTAATATGTTACAGATCCTAAAGTTGACATGAACTTGCTGTCCCAGGGGGGTTATTATCAGTGACTCTTCTGGCCGATAAGTGGTAAAATGCCTCTCCTACTCACTCCCAACTCCTCCTGGCAAACTTTCCTGCCAAATGAGTCAGCATTGTGTCAATATTGCTCCAAATAAAAATTTTTATATTTAAAAAAGACACCAATCTAGTACACAGATTGCCATCCTGAGAAAATCACCATTATGCCTTTTCTAATCAATGAGCATATGTGGAGAAAACTCTAAAAAGAACCTCTGCTTTCTTTTTCTAAAATTATTTCTTTATTTGTTCTTTTTAATTATACCTGACAGTAGTGTGCATTTTGACATATTATACATACATGGAGCATAACTTCCCATTCTTGTGGTTGTACATGATGTGGAGTTCCACTGGTTATGTGTTCATGTATGAACATAGGAAAGTTATGTCAGATTCATTCCACTGTCTTTCCCATTACCATCCTCCCTCCCTTCCCTTCATTTCCCTTTGTCTAATCCAATGAACTTCTATTCTTCCCCCTACCCCTTACTGTGAGTTAGCATTTGCATATCAGAGAAAACAATTGGCTTTTGGTTTTTTGGGATTGGCTTATTTCACTTAACATGATATTCTCCAGCTCCATCCATTCACCTGCAAATGTCATTTCATTCCTCTTTATGACTGAGTAATTGTCCATTGTGTATATATAGAACATTTGTTTTTATCCATTTATCTGTTGGAAGACACCTAGGCTGGTTCCATAGTTTAGCTATTGTGAATTGAGCTGCCATAAATATTGATGTGGCTGTAGTATGCTAATTTTAAGTCCTTTGGGTATATTAGTGAGGAGTGGGATAACTGGCTCAAATGGTGGTTCCATTCCCAGTTTTCTGAGGAATCTCCATATGGCTTACTGGAGTGGTTGCACCAATTTGCAGTCCCACCAGCCACGTGTGAGTGTACCTTTTCCTCACATCCTCACTAACATTCATTCTTACTTGTATTCTTGATAATTACCATTCTGACTGGAGTGAGATGATATCTCAGTGTAGTTTTAATTTGCATTTCTCTAATTGCTAGAAGTGTTGAACATTTTTTCATATATTTGTTGACCAATCGTATTTCTTCTGTGAAGTGTCTGTTCAGTTCCTTTGCTTATTTATTGATTGGGTTATTTGTTTTTTTGGTGTTAAAAGTTTTTTAAGTTCTTTATATATCCTACAGATTAGTGCTTTATCTGAGGTGCATGTAGTAAAGATTTTCTCCCAGTCTGTAGGCTCTCTCTTCATGTTCTTGATTGTTTCCTTTGCTAAGAAGCTTTTTAGTTTGAATACATCCCATTTATTGATTATTGATTTTACTTCTTGGGCTTTAAGAGTCTTGTTGAGGAATTTGTTTCCTAAGCCAACATGATGGAGAGTTAGGCCTACTTTTTCTTCTAGTATGCTAAAGGTCTTTGGTCTAACGCCTAAGTCCCTGATCCACTTTGAGTTGAGTTTTGTATAGGGTGAGAGATAGGGGTTTAATTTCATTTTGCTACATATGACTTTCCAGTTTTCCCAGCAACATTTGTTGAAGAGGTTATCTTTTCTCCAATGTATGTTGATGATAACTTTGTCCAGTATGAGATACCTGTATTTTTGTGAGTTTGTCTCTGTGTCTTCTATTCTGTACCATTGGTCATCATGTCTGTTTTGGAACCAATAGAATGTCATTTTTGTTACTATGTCTTTGTAGAATAACGTAAGATCTGGTATTGTGATGCTCCTACTTCACTCTTTGTGCTAAAAATTGCTTTGGCTATTCTGGGCCTCTATTTTTGCATTTAAATTTCATGAGTGCTTTTTCTATTTCCATGAAGAACATCATTGGAATTTTAATAGGAATTGCATTAAATCTGTATAGCACTTTTGGTAATATGGCCATTTTGACAACATTTATTCTGCCTGTCCAAGAATGTGGAAGATCTTTCCATCTCTTAAGATCTTCAATTTCTTTCTTCAGTGCACTATAGTTTTCACTGTAGAGGTCTTTCACCATTTGTTGTTAAATTGATTTCCAAATATTTTATTTTTTCGAGGCTATTGTGAATGGGACGCTTTTCCTAATTTCTCTTTCAGTTGATTCATCACTGATGTATAGGAATTGATTTATGGGTATTAATTTTATATCCAGCTACTTTGCTTAATTAATTTAGGAGCTCTAGAAGTTTTCTTGTGGAGTTTTTTTTTGGGGGGGTGTCTTCTAAATTTAGAACTATGTCATTATCAAATAGGGACAGTTTGAGAAAAGAACCTTTGCTTTCACGTGTAAGAAGTTCAAGAGTGAAGTTACACTGTGTCTAACACAAGTGGCCTTCTCCGTGTCTGATTCTTAGGCCTGGAAATACCATTCCCTCTCCCACAATCTGTATTTAGTAGTGCTAAGTATTGTCTATTGTTGTTGTTTTTGCAGTGCTGGGGATCACACCTAGGACCTAACACCTGTTTCATTGAGCTATACTTCCAACCCTAAGTACCAATAGAGAAAGAAAATAAAATGCCATAGTGTTTAGTTCCCCAGTAGAGGAAGACTTTAGAGGAAGTCAGCAGATACTGAAGATAAAATAGCTCTTTTCACAATTTTGCTGCAAATGATTTCATGACACCTCTTCTCAATGGTACCGATGGCTCTAAGCTCCACTTTTTGAGCATCAACTGTGCCCCATGCACTATGGGCATCACTCCCGCTTACAGCACTGGTCACAAGTGGCATGGCTTCATGGTTACAATCTATTCACATTTCTCTCATCAGATGACAAATTCCAGGAGGGCATGGCCTGATCTGTGCCATTTGCTGCTGAACTGTCCTTGTCTAGCACGGCATTTGGCATATGTTTAGTAATGCTCATTGAAAGAATGATGACCATCTTTCCAGCCAAGTCCCAGATGAGGCATTATTATCGTCACTTTATAGACAAGGGAAGATGGTGCTTAGAAAAGGGAAAGGGTCTTCCAAGGAGAGACTGTGCTGTGGTGCTGGGAATTGAACCCCCGTTGGTTATTCCAAACACATTTTCCCTCGCAGCTACTAAAGTGACTGCTCCAGAGACAGCTGCCCTGGTTGGTCATGTGAACCCCAAAGGACACTTGCTTGATCGCCTGTCTTCTGGATCTAGCCAGACCCCACCCCCCTGATAGATTGTGTCCTCTCTTCTAACTTTGCACCCATCTGCTTTCTCCTGTCTTACTTGGTATCAGTTCCTTTCCATTTGCTCTGAGCAGAATGACCATCTCCAAACAACTCCATCTAATCTTCTGGATGCTTCTTAGTTCTGGGCTCTTCCTCTGCCCAGGGCCCCAGCCAAGAAGCACAAAGACTGCACCATGTAATTAACAGCCAGCCCGACTCTCCTGACTAGAGCCAACAATAACTACCTCTTTGCCAGGTCCCTTGGGCACTCCGGAGTTCTTGCCCACTCAGCCGCATTTGCTACTGTTGACTGCACACACTGAGAACCACACTGGTCCCCACTCCTGTCCTTTGTAACCTCTCTCTCTTTCCCAAGCAGGGGTGTGCTGATGTTCTCTCTCTGCATCCCGAAGCATCTCCCAGGGATACCACATCCACTGTCCCCTGGCTTCAACATCATATGCATCCAGAGATTCTCAGTGCTAGCAGGACTCGGGGTGCTCTGCTAATGACTGATTACTGGTTCGTTAGTCAGGTCTGGGGAGAGAGGGGCTACAGTCGGATGATGCCCGATTTCCAGCCCACAGGAGGAAACACATGGAGTGCGAAGCCAGCACCTCCTACTTCCACACTCTGCACCTCAAGAGCTAGCTCCCTGCCATGCATGAGTTGATATGTCTCCTTGGCGGTGGGAGCCACCATTCTGTATCCTGCAAGTTCTCCTCCAGGGAAGATGTTTTCCCAGCTACTGGAGGTCCTGTAGGCACCCAGGCTTCAGCTATGAGCATCTTCCTTCTGTGAGCACCTCTGCTGTGAGAGCCCCTCGTCCCAGGTCAGGCCACTTCTTGGGGAAGCCCACCTCTGATCACCGGTCAGTGCAGGAATAAGGGCTCAGCCATCTTGACCCAACTTGGGAAGCTCTGAAAGGCCACCTGGGCTCCAGAGCTCTCCGAAGAGGATGATGATCATCTAATGCCATAGAATAAACCACCTCAAAATCTAGATGTTGAAAATGACAATGACATTCATTTTGGTCTTGAGAGTGCTGTCTGGGCGGGGCTGGGAGTGAGGGAAGAAAGTACGTAGTCTGTCTTGGTTCACTCAGTGTCTGCGAGGTGTTTGGGGCCAGGGTTGGATACATCCAAAAGCCCACTCCCTTGCCAATCTGGTACCTGTCTCAAATTTCTCGGGACTGGAACTGCTGGCTTCTGGGCATCTCTCTCTGTCTCTGTGTGATCTCTCCATGTCCCCTCTCCAGCACAGAGGCTTCAGGGTGGCCAAACTTACTTGTCCACACAGGGCTCCCAAGAGCACCCGGCAGAAGCCACATTGCCTTGATCATGCAGCATCGCTCTGGTCAGGCGGTTACAAAGTCCACCCAGGTTCAAAGGTACGGAACACAGACTCCACATCCGCATGGAACAGCATCAGTATTGTTACTGCCAGAAGCCTGCGGAGGATGGGAAGCATGCTGCTGGGGCCGTCTTTGGAAGATTCCACCCCCCCACCACCAAGACCATCCTTAGGCCTGACCTGCAGCTCCATGTCTCCCGCCCCACCCCGTGGGTGTCACCCTCAAGAGCCTACGTTAAGATGCTAAGAAACATCCTGCGAGACCAGACCCTCAAAGCCCGTCTTCTCACCCGAGCTGCTTCTCGCCTCCTCCTTATCTCTGCAGACAGACCACCGCTGGGTGCGGCTGACCCGCTCTCTCAGATCCAGGCAGCCTCCTCGTGGCTCTCCTGGTGCTCTCTCCCAGGAGTCTGTCTCTCTCCTGCAGGCTGCTACCCCACCCAAGCCAGAGCCCTCACCCAGGAGTGCACAGCAGTCCCATGACAGTCCCTGCACTCACTCTTGGCTCCTGCAGCCCACTCCCCTGTAGCCGGAATGAGCTTCAAGTCCCAGGTGTGGTTATTTCCTCCCCAGCGTCCACATGGTAAAGTCCAGACTTCCCAGCTAGACTCACAAGGCCCCTGGGGACCATGCTTTGCTTGCTTTCTTCTGTTTCTCATCTAACTTCCGTGTCACGTTGGGAGCACGGTAAAGTCCCCATGCCTTTCCAGGGATGTTGCCTCCAGGTGGCTAACTCTTCCTTCTTCCCATTACCAGTATTTATTCTTCAGTTTTTGATTCAAATTTCAACTCCTCATGCAAGCCCTTCCCGTCCCCACCCCTAGACTGTGTAAGGGGTCCTGATGTAAGTCCCACCCCAGGATTATCACACTTCATGGAAGCTCACCTATGTGACCGACTTCCCTGGAGGCTGGCAGCTCTACCAGGGCGGTGATCATATCATCGTATTCAGCAGTGTAGCCAAGGTACTTAGTCTAGAGCATGACAGACAGTGAACACTTGGGCTGTTGTGTACAGTAGGGCAAATATGTCCATAGTGCACTGTGGACATATTTCCTAGAATTATGCAGTGCCCTACCTATGACAGCTCAGCAAATAGTTTGGATGTGTGATTAAAGGAATAAAATGAATTTTGCTCTTTTATGTTCATTGTTAATAATGAATTTAGTGTTTGGCAAAAGGAAAATAATCTGACTTCAGTAGTCTCTTTTCAAGTGCCCCAAAATAGAATATTTGCAACTAGAAAAAA
The DNA here is from genome assembly GCF_902686445.1 of Sciurus carolinensis. NCBI lineage: Eukaryota > Metazoa > Chordata > Mammalia > Rodentia > Sciuridae > Sciurus > Sciurus carolinensis. The sequence continues at coordinate 37,375,210 of NC_062213.1, forward strand.
AAAAAAAAAAAGGAAAAGGAAAAACTAAAGCAATGATTCTAAATTCTAGATGTACTTCTAGATGTACTTTAGAATCACCTTAAAAAAATCCCAGTGCCTCTGGATGCAGTGGTGCACATTTATAATCCCAGCAGCTCTGGAGGCTGAGGCAGGAGGATGGCAGGTTTGAAACCAGCCTTCAGCAACTTAGTGAGACCCTAAGCAACTCAGCAAGATCCCGTATCAAAATAAAAAATAAAAAGGGCTGGAGATGTTGCTCAGTGGTAAGTGCCTCTGGGTTCAATCCCTGGTATCAAAAAAAAAAAAAAAAAAAAAAAAAAAAAAAAAATCCCAATTCCTGGGTCCACAGAGTACTTAAGCAGAACCTCTGGGGGCAGGGCCCACTAGTAGTATTTTTGAATATATCCCCAGATGTCTCTAATGTACACACAAGTTTGATTGCCTCTGACCTAGAAGCATCCAAGTATATCCAGAGAGCTTCAGAAACCCCCCTGGCAATCATTAATCTCACTCTTAAGCACCTGGTTCAGGAGCTACAGGGATAAACACCCAAAATAAACCCCTTTCTGAGTTGCTCGGATTTCTTCTCAGTGGTGTGGACCTTGGATGTGGAGGTTGAGCTGGTCACATTCATTAGTTCATAGCACATTATCCTGGTTCCTTCAAGTCTCCCCTCTAGTGTTATGCCTTTATTTTCTTTTGTCTTCGTGCCTCAGGAACCCATCCTAATGCATTTACTGTAGATACAGTATATGCTTTGTTGTTTATATGCATTCTTATAAAAGACATGTTTTGCTGTTGTTTTATGCCTGCATTTTTACTTGATTACATGCATTGTGTTCAAGACTAGTTCTGATTGTTAATTTTTTACTCTGTGTGTGTGTTACTATGGGCGCATCTAGACTGTTACGCCTCATGATGGCAGAGGATCCAGTCTGCTTCCATCTCCTTTCCCATGCACGCTCCTGGTATTCTCCCACTCGATGCTGGCTCCTAGCCCTACAGTCGTTCAATAATCATCCCTTCTCAGGTACACTTGTGGAGATGTATGAGAGTGTGCCTGGGATAAATACCCTCTCTCAGGTCTACGAGATAGATATTTTAGGTCTTATGTGTTTTTACATAATTGGTTATTTTTCTTCCTTCTCCTCCTTCTTCTTCTGCTTCTTCTTCTCTTCCTCCTCCTCTTCCTCCTCTTTCTCCTCCTCCTCCTCCTTCTTTTTCATGCTGAGGATTGAACCCAGGGCCTTGTGCATGACAGGCAAGTATCTTACCACTGAGCCATATCCTCAGCCCAATAATTGATATTTGTACACCAATACATACCAAAAAATCCAAATGTCTCATATAATGTATTGGCTATAATAATGGATCAAAATACTCTTGTATGAGTGACTGTAAGAAAACAATCCAACCAATATTACTCAGACATAAAGAAAAATGAAATTATGGCATTTGCTGGTAAATGGATGGAACTGGAGACTATCATGCTAAGTGAAATAAGCCAGTCCCAAAAAACCAAAGGCTGAGAGTTCTCTCTGATGTGCAGATGCTAACAATAAGTGTGTGTGTGGGGTGGGGGGGTGAATAGAAGTTCATTGGATTAAACAAAAGGAAATGAAGAGAAGGAAGGGGGGATGGGAATAGGAAAGACAATAGAATGAATTGGACATCACTTTCATATGAAACCTGACCAGTGTAACTCCACATCATGTACAACCCCAAGAATGGGAAGTGATACCCCATGTATGTATATGTCAAAATACATTCTACTGTCATGTATAACTAAAAAGAGCAAAACAATTAAAAAAAAAAAACAATCCAACATATTTCTTTTCTTTTCTTTTTTTTTCATGGTACTGGAGATAGAACCCAGGGTTTTGTGCTTACGAGGCAAGCACTCTACCAACTGAGCTATATCCCCAGCCCCCAACATATTTCTAATGCCATAGAAAAGACTGAGAATTTGAGATCTCAGTTTTATTTTATCCTGATATCCTCTCAGGTTGGATTTTAGTAGAAGGGGTAGTCTCCAGCAGGGACCACTGTGTTATCTCAAATGAAATGTCAGTAAAATTTCGCCATTTCTTGACTCATTCCAAAATGTCACTGTGTAAAAGACTTCCAACTCCTATGGATCTTTCTTACAGGCTAAATAGGGTCAAAGGCAAATCTGATTCAAGAAATCAGTTAGTATGCACTAAATTTAACTTCTACTGACAACATCAGGCAGTATCATACATTCCAATTTAGGGAAGAATGAAATTTTGCCAAAATCCTGTAGAATTACCTGTATAATACACTCTTTAAACTTACATGTTTACATATTAAACTTATATATAAACTTATTATATAAGTTTTGTATTATATAATATGTGTAACAAACTCTGTATAATAACACTCTAAGCTAAATGGAACGTTGAGAAGACTTCAACGTTGAATTAGCAAACATCATAATCTATTGAAAAATCCTTTGTATGGTAGCTATGTTAGGTCATTCAATGATGGCTGTGAGATTTCCAAATCTCTGTATTTTAAATCAGTTGTTAATGTGAAGAAATATTTAGGTCAATTGTGAGATCTATGATAGGTTTTCTACTGGACCAAGCACTTGTATAGCTATTGAGCATTTATTCTGGCTGGTAAGGTGAGTGATTAATATTGCAAGTTGCTCACTAGTTCTGTGTCTTAGGGCCAAAGGATTATACTCTCTGTGCTTTAGTTTCCTAGTCTGAAAAACAGGGACTGTATTAGGGCCTGCCTTTTGGTGGTAGTATAAGAACAAAATGAAACAACAGGTACTCTCAGGTACTGGACAGGTTGCAAGTCTGTGGACTGGGGCTGTGGCTCAGGGGTAGAGCACTTGCTTAGCATGTGCAGGGCCCAGGGTTCAAGTCTCATTACCACCACCAAAAAAAATATACCACCACATGAGCCCTAGAGCATAATAAACCCTGGGAATACTCAGCAACTATCCACGGGATGATTTATTTGGGGATTCTGGTCAGAACTGGGACCTTTCAACTCCAAGTTGATTTTCCTTCTCTAATTAATTCCACAGCTCATGATCTCTGACTTCCTGTGGCCCAGACATCTAAACCGTCCAACCCTGCTTCACTCGCCCATGGCTTCAGTGTGCATTTATTTTGTCCTTCCAGCTGGATTAAAATAGAAGGGAAGTGACCATGACCTCTATTTACTTTGTATCTCAGAGAGCCCTTGGCAAGTTCAAGGACACACAATAGACAGGCAGAATGTTCCTTTTGGTAGTAATTTACAAATTTCCTTAAAATTTGTGCTGGTATAAGAATTGTAATTTTTTTTCTTTTTGTTGACTTTTTAAATTGTTTTTAATTTTTAAATTTTATTGCTCTAATTAGTTGTGTATGACAGTAGAATGCATTTATACATTTTGATAGATCATACATACATAGAGTGTAATCTCTCATTTTTCTGATTGTACATATTGTAGGATCACAATGGCCATGCAGACATATAGGTACATGAGGTAATAATGTCTGTTTCACTCTACTATCTTAATTTTCTCTCTCTCTCTGTATATATATGATAGATAAATATATATATATATACCTTTTCATTCTCTCTTTTTAAAAGAGGTTGAGCTGGTGTTTTTCTCCAACCTGTGTTTTCCAACCTATTTTAACCAGTTTTAGTCCATGGTATTATTTCTTTCTCTCCAAAACTTTTACTTGGGTTGGTATTGATTTGCTCTGGACCCAGACACATCTTCAAATCCTATGACTCTTTCCACGGAGGAACTTACTGTTAAAGTAATTGAGCAGTACAAGCTGTGTGTGTGTGCGTGTGTGCGGGCACGTGTACAGGTGAGTGCGTGCACATGTGTGTGGCTGTTTTAAAGTCAGTATTTTTACACTGACTTTTCCCTTTTCCCACTGTTCGCATACCACTGAAAGTTATGATCACACAATGTTATGAAACATTATTACCTTTTACAGGTAGGAAGTTGGATGCATTTCAATTGCTTCACTCTGCCACTAATTGATTCCTGTAGTTTTCTGACATTCAAGTTTAGGCACAGGGCTTCCATAAACAGGAGCAGGGCTCTCCACATGAGGATATGACCTTCTCATGTTCCTTGGATTTGTAGCGCTAGGTATCAAGCCCAGGGCCTCGAGTGTGCAAATGCTCACACTTAAAGTCCCAACTGGTTTCTTCAAAAGTCATTGTTCTTTCTGTCATATTTCCCCTTCTGACATGACTACTGCTTAGCTGCTACTGTTGTCTCAGTGGGTTTTAGTTCTGTTTCTATATTCCAGTAATTTTTATAAACACCATTGTCATCTCTCTCTCTCTCTCTCTCTCTCTCTCTCTCTCTCTCTCTCTCTCTCTCTCTCTCTCCCTCTTGATACCAGGGATTGAACCCAGGGACACTTAACCACTGAGCCACATCCGTGGCCCTTTTTATTTTTTTTATTTTGAGACAGGGTCTTGCTAAGTTGCTTAGGGCCTCACTAAGTTACTGAGACTGAGGCTGAGGCTGACCTTGAACTTGCAATCCTCTTGCCTCAGCCTCCTGAGCCACTGGGATTATAGGCATGTGCTACCATGCCTGTTTGTTCCTGTTTCTTTAACTTCAAATTTAGTCTCTCTTCTCTGAACTCAGGAGGTCTGAGGGTCCCTGGGAAGGTAGGATATTGGCATTCTTACACATGGCCCGAGTTGCTCATCTTGCCACTTATTTTTAGGGTGACTTTTGCTGGTGGTGCAAATGACATAACACACTTTGCATATAGTAAACCCTGAGATACTCAGCAAGTATGCTTGTGATGATGTTTAAGAAAATCTAAGGCCACTCCCTACATTTCTGCATTTGGAGGACCGACCCCTTAGACACCTCCTCTCACAAAACAGTATGAATGCTGGAGTCTAATCAAAAAGCAAAAATGTACTCTGTGTCCACAGTGTTCTTAATCATTGTAAAAACATTTTCAAAATGCAGCCTTAAACATGTCTTTTTAATATGCATGGAACCAAAAATGATAATCTAGTGTGACTCAAATGGCAACTGCTCCTGAGCAGCCCACGCCTCCTTAGGGGTAGGCAGAGTTTTGCTTGGATTTGAATTTCAGAGGAGCCAGAACCTTTTGATCTCCTTTAGGAGTGACTCAGCCCCTCATTAACTAGCCGTTTGACCCCTGCCTTGTTTCCTCGGGGAGCAGATTGAGCATTGATGGGGCAGCATCTTGTAGAAGCCAAAAGCACAGGTCTTGGCCTCCCAGGAACCCGGACGAAAATGCGGACTCTGCCTCTGCACTAGCTGGATGACCTTGGCCCAGTTACATCACGGATCTAAACCTCACTTTCTTCACCTGTCAGGAGGACACGGTCACAGCTGTATTCTAGGACAGTTATACAGATTATGAGAAAAAACAGGCGGAAGGGCCACAGGGGTCAGGCACTGTACCAGGTGCAGCACACCCTGGTGACAGAGATGGAAGTCAAGCCTGCGGTGACACTTGGAGGCTGGGAGGGAGTCAGACCAGTTTCCATGGGTGTAGACATCCCGTAGAAAGTCCATCTCTAAGCAGAGACCTGAAGAATGAAGAGGGGTCATGGGGTAGGGTAATACTCCAAGCTGAGGGACGAGGGGAGGGTGACCTGGAGCAGAAAAGGGTGAGAGATCGGGGCTGAGGCCGGAGAGAAACAGGACAGGACACCAGAGGCCACATGGCTATTCTTAGAAGATCAGTTCAGAGGCTATGGCATTAATCCAAATGCAAATCATTGATGCTCTGAATGCCCTGGAAACAAAGAGCTGCGAAGTCCTCTAAGGATCTGAGAGAGACTTAGGAGGTGGAACTGATGGGATCTGGGATTCTGGTTGCAGTGGGTTGAGTCAGCAGGGGTCAATAAATACTGGTGGGGTGGACCATCATCCCTTGCAGGACCTTGACTGATTGGCCTTCAGTCCCTGGGTCAAATGTCCAACAAATCTCGCTGGACCTGTCCATCTCCTTCCATCCCAGGTTGTAGGTTTGGCGTAGTCATGGGCCCATTTTAAAGACCAAAACTGTCACCACTTGAGGATTTGGGCATTGATTACCCAGTGGGTGGATTTTCTCAGTCTTGGGATTCTTCTCCTTTCTCTGAAAGCCTGTTTTGTGATCAGCATGGTGGCCTAAGAAGAGGGTGGGCAAAGAATGACACTCAGTGTAAGCTGCTGCTCTGCAGTCAGTTAGCCCAGTCAGTGGAGGGAGGACGACCATACTGGAACAGAGCACAACTCAAAAACACCCTCTCCTTCAAACAGCCTTTTCTAATCATGTTTTGTTTTTGATGCTAAAATCTGCCTAAAATTCCTGATTCCTTGTCAACCAATGGCAAGTGGGGACAGTGAACAGCATGGGAGATGGTGGGGAAGACAACCTAGAACGTAAGGTGTTGCTGGGACAGAACCGCCATGGCAGGTGAGGAACCGAGTCTTCCATTTGCAGTACGAGAATGCCTAGGAAAGAGCTTGGAGTTACTTTGAAGCTACTTTCTGATTGTCAGGTATGCCATTCTGAAACTGGGCCCTGTGGGTCGTTATTTGAATGAGTTTTAAATCAACAACAGGCAAAAACAGCTGATACTTACTAAATGTATATTATGTGCAACCCATACCAGCATTTATTCCTTACAGCTCTCAGGTAAATAGAGCAATTGTTCCCATTTTGCAGATTAGGAACTTTGGGACCAGAAAGTCCATGAAACTTGGTGTATGTTCCACAGCTTGTACGTGGTAGAGTAAACCTGGCAAAGCATTAAAATTAGGTTTGGTCAAAGTTAACAGTTAAAAATTTATTATTTGTGGAAAGTTTGTATTTGGTAACAGGAAAATAATGCTAATTATTTGTATTATATACATACTGTTTAAAATTTATTTGAAAGCAACCACATTGTGGTCTATCTGTTCCTGGCCTTTTTTGGGGGGGAAGGGGGTACTAGGAATTGAACAATTGAACACAGGGTGTTTAACCACTAAGTCACATCCAAGCCCATTTTATTTTTTATTTAGAGTCAGGGTCTCACTATGTTGCTTAGGGTTTCGCTAAGTTGCTGAGGCTGGTTTTGAACTTGCTGTCCTCCTGCCTCAGCCTCCTGAGCTGCTGGGATTACAGGCGTGTGCCCTCAAGCCCAGTTGGAGATCTTTCCAAGGAGGGGAAGTGCTGGTTTGTCCAGTTTGACCTCTGAAGGCTCCTTCAGAATGTAGAGCCCCTTTGTGGAGATAATGATGTCCATAGCACAAAGGAGGAATTACCAGCACCCAGAGGCCAGGCCAGGAGGGCTTCTGGTTGGAGTGCAGGCCCTCCATACTCCATGCTCTCGGAAGTGAGCAGCTAACAGGAAGATGTTAAGCAGGCCCGCAGATTGCCAGTTGCCCGCCTCCACCAGCCCAGAGCCCTGAAGAAGTTTCTGTCCTGGGATCCAGCCCAGCCGGTTTGGCTCTGGCAGACGAGTCTGAGCTGGACGAACAAAGCAGGAAGTGCCAGTTCCTGCTCTGCACAAAGCAATCCTGAGCTCTTTGTGGAAGAACCAGCCAGCCCAAAAAGGGGAGAGAGCCCCAGCAAACTGGCCTAACCACACCACACAGTCTCAGAAACCGGCTTGAGAGGCTCATGTTCTTTGGCAGGATTTTTGAAATTCTGTAATCGGAGCAGTCCTGGAAGCACCTTCTGATGTCACCTCTCTGACAGTGCTTTCGCTCACACACCACTTCCACACACAGCTCCCACAATCCCTGAAGTGAGGAAGCGGACTAGTCGAGGGACATCTGGCTATACACTCGTACCTCCTCTCCAGACCCCGGTTTCTGCCTCTGTAAAAGGAAGCACTTGGATTCAGTAGTCCTATACGGTAGTTTTGATTCTCAATTCATCCTGGGAAGAATAAAAATGAGAGTCAGTACTTCCGAAGCCATCAAAACAGTCACCTCTCCCACTTAGAAAAGAACAAACTCAGTGGGTGAAATCCAGGAGGAAGCTGAGGTTAAGATGGCTTGTATCCCTACCCAGATGTCCCCCAGAAGGGGAAGCCCAGGATTTTTCTACTAAGGGAATCCCCCAACCTAGTAACTCAAGCCCTCACTGAACCACGGTCCCGTCAACCATGCCCACCTCGCTCCAGCCCTAAATAGCAGTGGGGTAGCACCTCGCTGTGGTGTGATGCCGGACTTTAGGTAGCAGGCACCAACGAGAGAAAAGAACACAGAACTGGGCCTGCGGGTGTAACTCGGTGGTAGAGTGCTTGCCTAGTATGCCCAAGGTTTAATCCCCACAACCCTAAAAATGCCCACAACACGAAGAAAACGTAGAACTGGTGCAGGAAGAGGCCATTTATTTCTTCACTTTCCTAGACAGGAAAGTTGAGGCCTGAATAATTCCTGTAACCTTCCCAAGGTCTTCCAGATAGTAGCTTTCAGGCTGAGGCGTGGGCCACCATCCTGGCTGCCAGCCCAGAGAGAGGAGGAGGTTTTCACCGGTGAGTGCCTGCTCACAGTTTTTACCCACTCTAGGGAATTCATCCTTTATTTGTTCAGGAGGGACAGGTTGTGACTGCCACGAGGGATTTGGGACTCATGGATTTAATTTCAGGAGTCCTCTCTACCCCATGGGGCCTTCTTTCCTGCCATCTAGAATGACTCTGGCCTGCTGGTCCGGGTACCCCGCACCGTGCACCACCAGCCTTACCACGCAAAGGAAGGGAGAAGAGACAACCTGTGGCCAGTTAAAAGTCATCCCTCGGCTTTCCATCGGCCTGTTGAAAATAATCAGGGGAACTTGGGAACTATGGAAAGGTCAAAGGTTTGCAGGTTTAGAGTTTCGTGGGAACATGCGTGTGTTTGGACCAGACCCAAGTGCCTGGTTGACCTGTTTGACAGGTAACAATTAGAGAGTAAGAGTTTGCTGGGCTGGAATGTGGCGGCAGAGGCCGCTCGGGGGATCTGGTTTACCTGCTCAGCAGGTGGGGCCTGCTGCTAGGACAGGCATGTACACGCACTGCATTCCAAAGAATCGGTTTTCTTTTAAAGACCATCAATGACTGCAGGGCACAAAAGGGTTGGGTTGAGCCCTGGCTGGAAGCCGTTAGCTATTTGCAAAGTAAAGAAGCAAAATAAATAGTTCCGCGAAGACAGCTCAAGGAAGAAACTGCAAAGGCATTCAGAACTTTTTTTTTTTTAAATGTCTAAAATGAATGTGTCCTTTTTGTCTCGAGACTTGAGAAACCCCAGACTGGTACAAAATGCAAAGATAATAGAATAGAGAAGTCATCACCCTCATCCTTTATTATTTCTTTTTCCTCTTTAAAGAGGTCATAATATTGTTGAAAGTACATGTGTTCTTTGAAGGGTAATATCTTGCCTGACATGGTCTAGAAATGTTGGCTATTTCTTTTAGTGTTGCTGAAGAAGATTCCCTCAAAGACAAAATAATGCTTTTTTCTTCCTCTCAATAAATTGTAGGTGATGTGTAAGTTTTAAAAGTTAAAAAGCACCGTTTTGGAAATGAGAGTGTAGATCCCTACAGCGCTTGCCTAGCATGAGGCTCTGGATTCAATCCCCAGTACTGCAAAAAGAGGACAATATGTATTGCTTTGGTAAAACATACTAAGAGAAAGTCATTGCAAGTAATTAGTTTCTCTCTTTAAGGAGTTTAAAATAATCAGAGATTTGAATGATATTTCATATTATGTATCCATGTATAAGATACACACAATGTAGAATCTATACAGGGCATGGACCCACATACATAACATGACTTCCTTATAAATTTAAAGGAGTTTTTGATGCTATCAGTTCAACTTCCCTGTATCATATTCATGGCTGATTGGAGGGGAAAATTCAAATTCAGTGAGACTGGGACTTGAAAACTGTAATGTAATAGGAACATGGCTAAAACAAACTCAAAAAACACTGAAAATTTCCAAGTAATCAATCTTTTTAAAAAATTTACCACATTAGTTCTCTAAAAAAATTCCCCTCTTCTTTCATATTATTCTTTTCACTGCAGAACGTAAATTGGCTTCAAATAAATGATAGTCACTTACTATTCTTCTGTGCGTCCCAAAGCTCTGCAACCCTAAGATTCAGTTTCAGGGGGTTCTATCCCCTCCAGGCAGAGCAGTTAGGGAACCAGGAAGAAGAGGCAGCTGGTGATTACCTTTGCCAGTTCAAAGAGTTAATTACAGCCAAGCACAGCATCTTAAAATTCAATTGGCAGAAAACAAACAAGCAAAGAAAAACCTAGCTGTCCCCTTGTTAACTACAGCTGGTGGTGAAACAGGCACTAATATGTCAACTTAACTCTTTGTGTAATATGAAGATTGTTTTTCACAGGTCATTTGCCAGAATTAACTCAAAAGTCAGGAATATTAATGAAAAGCTAGAACAATAACGCTGTGCACTAACTGAATTCTTACTCTGTGCTATGCCAAACTGTGAATGGTTTCTTACTTAATCTCTACAACGACCCTCAGGCAGATAGTACCAAGACCCTCGGACAAGAACACTGAGGCCCAGAAAAATTCCAGAACTTACCTAAGATCATACTGTTGGTGAGTGGCAGAGCTAGGATCTGAACCAAGACAGTGTATCCATTCCTTGAGTTATTGAACTCCTGTTCTGAGGCAGGCGCCATGCAGGGGTTTACAACACAATTATCAACAAGATGGAGTTGGTCCTTCATGGACAAATTAGACTTCACAGACTCTGCTATTGTCTCTGACTCCAAAACCTGACCTTCAACTGCCCCCTAGGCAGCCTCTTAGTGGTGCACACTCTTTAAATTCAGTCCTTGTCTCTTACTCCATGGACCATGTCAGAGACCTTGACCTTCACCACTGCCACGTCTCAGACATGCTAAGACACACAGTTCAGCAGTTGTGTCTCAGCGGGGATAGGACAATGACCATTTTCTGGGCCATATATTCGGTTTATATGCCAGGACTACTTTGTTTTATTTATCTAATTCATGGAGGATCAGAAAATTCAAGTTCAGGAGTCCTGTGGAGCAAGGCTTAACTGTGGGTGTGAGAAGTCACTGACCACAGAGTATCTTATCAATGACAAATATTTGCATATCTGTTCTCACTCCTGATAACTGGAACTCGATCTTTATGGATTCTGACATATTGATTGCTTCCTCAAATCCTGAGGGGAAAAATGGCAAAATAGCTTGCAGTTTACCTATGTGAAGGGAAGCACCCCCAGACCTTTTCCTGATCCTAAAGAGTTGCACATTTTCCCACAAAGTCCTGCTTTTATTTCCAACTGATACTATTTTCTTTTAATAGTATATGTGGATGCTGAACTTTGCATTCTTGAGGTAGTCCATTCCTCCTGTGTCTTTGAGCAAACTCTGAAGGACAGATGTGACCTCTCTGGTACTGACCCTGCTTTCAGAGGCCACAGGAAAGCTGGATGGCCACTTACTTGGAGTGGAGTAAAAAAAAAAAAATAGTAATAATAATAATAACATGGAGTTAAAAAAATAATAAATAATAATAAATGGAGGGCCTGCTGTGTTCTGGGCACTATGTTAAATACTCTGAATGATACTGTCTCATTAATAATTGTAGGAACCAGTGATTGCAGGCGACAGGTAAGGAACATGCTCATGGAAGTTAAATAACTGACCTGAGACCACATAGCTACCAAATGGCAACACTAAGATGCAGAACAACACCCATAAGACACTAGAGCTTACATAGAGCAGGATGTGGAAGCAAATGTCCATTTGGTCTTTAAGGTTTTATGATTCTGCGATGTTCTCTTCTTCTGTTTGGGACAAAGCATATGAGAAATGTCACCTCTGATCACTCCCAAAGTGGTTTTTCTCCAGCTACTTGGGAGGCTGAGGCAGGAAGATGGCAATTTTGAGGCTAGCTGGGGCAACTTAGTTCAAAAAAAGTGTATTTTTTGAATGATAGAGCCCTTGGTTAGCATGAGGGAGGCCCTGGGTTCAGTCCCCATTACTGCAAAGAGCAATAACCACAACCAAAAGGTGTTTTTCCACTTTAAATGGAAAATAAGCAATCTGAATCTTGTCTTTAAGAGAACAACCAGAGTGAAGAAGATATTCAAACCACATCATGTGGGGAAGAGTTTAAGGAAGTGGGAATATTTATATTTATAGCTAAGAATTGAGGAGACTAGGGACTGGGGAAAGTATGCTAAGTAACTTTAAATAATTGAAGGACAGAAGGAAGAAAGAATAGGTTGGTGTGATAAGACTCCAAGTTGGAAAACCAGGGCCAATATGAGGAAGCTGGAGGGAGACAGATCATTAATTCAAACACAGGATTATTATTCTTCAGTTTGTAAAGTTGTAGAAAACATATTTGAATTCCAGTTCTGCTACTGGCAAGCATTTGTTGTCTTTACTTTCCAGAATCCATTTCCCTTAAGTTTGAAAGCAATGGCCTGATTTCCTTTGGAGAAGCTACATTTACCTATTGAGAGAAATCTCGATGAGACAACCAATCAATTTATACTTCCCCCCAATCCTCCATCTCATCACCCTCCACCAGTCTGCCAAGAGTTGGCATGTGGCCCAAGGTGTCCCAGTCCTGAGCTGCATAACCTAAAAATGGAAACATGGCAGGAACTGATTCTTCCCTGAGAAGTTCCCTGACCACACAAAGAACTGGTTCTTGTCCCTGGAACTTAGAAATTCCCATAGTGGAAGTGGAAGAAACCATTAGTCATCTCTGGTAAGAGGGCTGCATCCCCTGCACCCCCCAGGATGTCCAAGCCAATGCTGACACAGGGTCAGTAGTCTACCTGTCCTTGGAAAGAGCTCTGATGGACTCCAGGTAAGTGTCCATAAGGACTCTCTCTCTCTCTCTCTCTCTTAGAGATAGCATCATGGTTTTCATTAGGAACAGGGACGGACTCACTCAAGTTGTTCCAGAAATAACTGGGTTTATTGAAAGAACCCACATGCAAGAAAATTGAGAACCCAACCTCAGAAAAGACAGGAGCCAAGGCAGCTCAGTGATCTACTCTTTTCACATTTCCCTTTTCCCTTCATAGCACAGTGGCTCTCTCTAGGCTGCCTCCATTATCCTCCTCCTTCCCTGCTCTGTGTTTCTGGCTACTTACCTACATATGATCCAAAACTATTATTCAGTAGCCACATGTGCTTGATCTCCCAAGGTCCAGACCCCAGAATTAACTTCTCTCTTGGCTAAATTCCTGAGAGACGGATTTGACTGACTCAGCTATTGAGTGAACTATGTGTCACGGGCTGCTGGCCCATTGAAGGGGTCTTCTTGAGACCTTTATCCTCATCAAGTACAATGAGCAGAACCTAGTTTGCCAGCCTCACTAATTTGTAGCCTGCTTTGCAGAATCTGTTAGCTGGTCAGGAACCATTAGAGTTACCTCCTAAGACATAATCTCCCACCATTTTCCTTCAGTTTTTAAAGAGAAACTCCAAAGTTTACATCTCCCACTCAAGCTCTTTAGGAAGTGGTTGCCCTTAAAGAAGACCCTCTATGGAGATATGAAATTTCCTTTCAAAGAAGGTTATCAATGTCAACTTCAAGCCACTGTGTCTTCACCTGTGTTGTATAGAATTCCTGAGCTAGCAGTAAAGTGTTTTAACTTGGTTTCTAGTAGAAGAAAAGGTGCAAGGATGACTTCAGGACCTGGGGATGGGGAGAGGTGACAGGAAGAAGTGGAAGGAATTAAGCAAAGGAGCTGGGTACGAACAGAGTCCAGATGAGAACTACCTCTTGGAGCAGGAGCGCCAGCCAGGACCAAAAATCAGACAAGGGCTTCTACTTGCATCTGGGATGGGGGTGGGGGTGGGGAGTGCAAAACATCTAGTATGGAGCTAGAAAAGGAGCGTGGAAAGTCAGGTACACTGGAAGAGCTGCGCTAGGTAAGGGCTGGACTTGAGCAATTATGAAGGGAAGGTCTTTCCCAACCTTGGAGCTGCATTTCCCTTGGGGGCCTCCAACTGCCAACCAATTGCAGTTTCAACACTTGTAAACTCTTAGCTACTGTCGTCTCATGGCCTCTGTCCAAGTGGGCTTAGGGAAGTAAGAAGGAGGATATAGTGCTAAGACTAGGAAGATGCCTTAAGCCACATTTAATACACGGGAGGGTGGAACATCTTAGTAGGGCCTTGGACATAATGTTCCCTGGGACATTTTGAAAGCCAGCCCAGGAATTGCCCATCATTGGTTATAGTCCTGCATTTCATTCACATGGCTGTGAGATCTGATCCCAGGGCTGAGCCCATGTCATTCCAATTTGTTTTGGAATATTCCTTTGGTAACACCTCAGAGTAAACATTTCCATCGATCTGAGTAGGAGTGGGAGGTTGAATGAATTACCCATGGGCCTCTGGGGACCAGGTTAAAGAGTCCAGGCCCAGAGTTTGGGTCCCACACACTTCAAATCTGAGGATTAAACTTGATCCTTCTCGGGGTTGCGGGGTCAGGGTGGAGCGTTGTTCTTTGCTGGTTGATTACAAATGTCCCGGATACAAATCTTTAAGGTGGGAACTTTGTGGATAAGAAAAACAACCACAGTAAAACTCTGTGGAGAGCCTGAGCTTAATTCATTACTCAACTTCGTGAATTTTGAAGGCTCAACGAGGCATTTTAAATAAAGAAAGGAATGACTTAAAGGCTAAGGATACCTGGGACCAGCTTAAATTGGGCAATGAGAAGCCTAAGGTGCCCTTTGAGGATATTATTCACCCTATAAAAACAAAATGTATTTGTTCACAGTAAACATGTCAGAACAGCAGCTGTCGAAAACAAGTGTCGACTGGTTGCTGTCTAATCTGCCAATTTTCAGATAAAAGACCAGGATCTGATAAGTGACAGATTACCATGAGAACATCTGCAGTGGGATTCTTTCTGGTTCATCATTTCAGCACCAAACATGTGAGTCTATCAATAAAATTTCAAGACCATTGCTTTCTGTGATGTATTTACTATGCTCGTTCAAGGGGGAAAAGAGTTCCATTTGACAGCAACCCGAAAAACACTGACATTCCATGACCCGTCCCACAGAATGAGCAGCCCTCGTGCTCATGGGAGAGGGCTGATCCCTAAACTACAGGTAAAAATTTTTTCATCCTATTTATAAGCAGGTTCCCATCTCTCTCCATGAGCCAGTTAATGCATCTTTAGAAAGGAGATTGTATCCTTGTAATCCCTTGTATCCCACCCATCAACAATTGGCATGTGACCCCTTCATAATTTTTTGCCATATCTTCAGAATGCCTAATATTATTTATTAATTTCTGCTTGAAAACAACTCACTCCCAAGGTAGACTATTTCTTTTTTTTTTTTTTAATTTTTAGATGTTGATAGACCTTTATTTAGTTCATTTATTTATATGCGGTGCTGAGAATGGAACCCAGGGCCTCACACATGGCAGGCAAGTGCTCTACCACTGAGCCCCAACTCCAGCCCTCAAGGTAGACTATTTCTGAATAAAATTGTTAGCTTCTGCCAGATAAGCCTTATCTATGAGTTTTCAGCTTTGTTGAGCTAATTATTTTTTTTATTAAGCTTGTTGAAATAGATATATAACTACTTAAAAATAATATGGTCCTGTTTTCTAAAAATAGCTAACGATATCTTGGGTAGCCATGCGAGTGTGCAGATCACATTTTGGAAAATTCTGCCTGACTCTAGGGAGATTGCGAGTCGGAGTGAAACTTGACAACATCAGCTGAATTTGTCCATGGAAAGGGCCCTTTGGGTCCAAAGCTGTAACTGCTGATGGACCCTCACCTCCGACAACATCATTTCCTCGTGTGAGGAAGCTTGGCAAAACACACTCTGAGTTTCTTTCTATTTATGAGTTTCTAGAATTGAACTTGCAGAGCCCAGCACGCAAGCAGGAGATGATGTCAAGAGCTGTGTGGTTGTGAATCCAAGTCAGTTCCCAGGCCCAGTCCCAACAACGCGTTTAATCTCCCTGGGAATTTTACAAAACGTGTCCCCTCCCCCACTCAACAATGGTTAGGAAATACTCCTCTAAGCCAGAGTATGGAAGAAAAAGCCCCCTTTCTCTAGCTTGGATGAGCGACAGTCAGAAAAAAAGCAAATGAGAAAACAGAATTTGGTGGGTGGTTTTGAAGAAATACATTTCCTTTTCTATTGCCTCCTTACATGCATAATGCCCCAGCTACTCTGGAACCATCTTGAGGAAGAGGAAAACCTGATTTGATTACTTCACACTAATGATACATAATGTGAACAATGATGAATAATTAATCATGTGTTACCGTCTCGTAAAGTAATGGCAAGTCAGTTCGTTCACTGTGCATTTATTTCCTCCTTTGCACAACCATTAAGTTTGAAGTATTTGATTGATGAGACTTCTCCCAGCTCTGGAGTTCTCTGATGGCATGATTTCAACATGATTTTGGCATGATTTCATGTGTTTTTTAAATAAAAAGTTCTAGATTTTTAACTTGATAGAATCCCTTCTAATACATCTGCATTAGAAGAAAAGAATAAAACTGCCTTTTGGGATAATAATCTATCAAATGTTTACATGTATAGTTTTTGTAAACTTCAGAGCTATGAGACAGTCTGTAGAACACCTAAATCTAAATGGTGCTTGTCCATGCTATTCATTTTTTCATTCACTTACTCAGTTATTCTCCAAACATATGGTGCAGGTTTGTTATATACCAGGCGATAGAGCAGAGTGATTCAGAGTGTAACTCTGGAAGCAAAGTAGCATGGATTAAATCCCATTTCCACTAAATGTTAGCTCTGTGACCTTGGGTAAGTTACTTAACCTCCCTGAAGCCTTGTTTCCTTATCTATCAGCCCAAAATGAGAGTAGTATTGATCATAATTACAGGGGAATTGAAGACTAAGTGATAACAGGTGGAAAAAGTCTAGCGCTCAAAATGTAGTTAGCACTCAGTAAATGAGAGCTGTTTTATTCCTCTTCCTTGGCATTGTTATCGGTTGCATTGTGTCTAACACCAAATGCTCCAACTCATATGTGGAAGTCCTGTCCCCAGTACCTCAGAATGGAGTGTATTTGGCAATTTGGAGAGAGAGGCTTTAAAGAGGTAATTAAGATAAAATGAAGTATCATGTGTGGGCCCAACATGGCTGTTGTCTATATAAAATGGGAAGACTAAGACACAGATGCACATAGAGGGAAGACCACCATTTAAAGATACATAGGAAGATGCAAATGTGCTACACGTCCATCTGCATGCAAGGAAAGAGCCCTCAGAATGCAATCAAACCTGACAACAACTAGATTCAGAATTTCTAGCCTCCAGAACTGTGAGAAAACTTCTGGGGTTAAGCCAGCCAGGCTGTGGAATTCCTAACGCAGCCCTAACAAACTAATATAATCATCATCATCATTATCATCAACATAATCATCATCATAATCATGATGTGCTGGAATTCGCAGATGATTATAACATTAAATTTTACAACACAGGGTGAAAAGGACAGAAATAGGAGGTACATGCCATAAGTAGTGGTATGTGCCATTAGAACCCAGAAGAGGGAAAGCCTGACCTTACGGGACAAAGAGTGGGCGCCGGCCGAGCTCAAAGAGTAAAGGAGATAAGGTCAAAGGTCGTGATGGATGCTAAGTCTGGACAGATCTAGGAAGGTCACTTGGTAGATAAGGTGGGACAGCGCCTACAGTGGAATTTTGTGTGACCAGAACTTGTTCAGGATTTGTGAGGTAGGAATCCTTTGCTCAGTAACATGGGGCCTCACCTGTTGATGATGGAGACCAGGTAAATCCTAACCAAAGCTCAAGTGGAATGCAGTTAGTGAACTGGACACCCTGCTGCCTGGACATTCATTTCTACTGTTCAGACAATTAGCCCCCAAAATAAATTCTCCTTTGGGTCCATCAGAAGCAGGTAGCCAGGCTTGTGTTTTTCTGTTCGGAGGTGTAGGTAACCTGACCCCTCAGTGTTAGCTTAGGATGACTGAAGACAATGGAAATGGGGGAGAAATAACCTAGTACAGAGGAGGTAGTTAAAATTTAATCTATTTACGCTGGTGTGTATATTTGTGGAGATTTATACTATACCAAAGTGTTTTAACTGGTTTCACATAAAATTCTCATCATTTATACTTATTATTTATATATTAATTACATTAATTAATATACATCAGTATTAATTAATACCAATACCTATGTTCTCATCATTAATATAAGTATATTATGAAATATATTTTATTAATAAAAGCAGAATAATCCTTCATTTTATCGATATGGCAACTTTTATGGCTCCATAGTTTCTCCATTTTTATTCTGACTCATTCATGATTGTAATCATATGTGCTTTGCATTTTACTATATTTATTTCTTGGGTGCTATTTCTTGAACCCAGGGTCTTGCAAATGCTAAGCATGCACTGAACCAACCAGTGACACCTTAGCGCCTATACTTAGTATTTTAAATACTTTCATATTTTGCCTTAGGTCTTTTGATTTTACTTAACATATAATATGATGCTACACAATCTTCATAACAATTTTTAAAAAGTGCTATACTGTTGAAGGGTGATTTATATATTATAAATTTGCCCATTTTAGTGTATGATTCAGTGATTTTTGGTACACTTCATAGAGTTATGCAACCATCAATAAATCCAGTTTCAGGACATTCCGTCACTCCTGAAATTGCTTTGTGCCCATGTGCAGTTCCCTGACTCACCCCTCTGCCCCAGACAAGGACTGATCTGCTCTTAGTCTTACAGATTTGAATTTCCTAGACATTTCATTTAAATCCATGTCTGGCTTAATTCACTTAGCAAAACATTTTTGGGGCCCATCCACAATGCAGTTTTCAGCAGGTGTTTTCCCTTTTTGTTGTTGAATAATATTCCATTCACCAGTCACCAAGTGATGGGCGTTTAGGTTGATCCCAGACTTTAGCTGTTATGGATGATGTTGCAATGAACATATGTCTCTGTGTGGATATATGCTTTCATTTCTCTTGGCCAGATAACTAGGAGTGGAAATGTTGAGTCATTGGATAACTCCAGTTTAACTTTTTAAAAATATTACCAAACTTTTTTGCAAGGTGGCTGTACTGTATGACATTCCTATCGATAATGTATGACAGTTCCAATTTCTCCATGTCCTCATATACATTTTCAGTACAGGGGATTGAATCCAGGGCCTCATGCAAAGGCTCTACCACTGAGCTACATCCTAGCCCATTATTGTCTATATATTTTATTATACCTTTAAAATAGGTACAAAGTGATGTTTTATGAGGCTTCAATTTGCATTTCTCTAATAACTAATGATGTTGAGCATCTTTTTGGGCATTTATGCATCTTTGTTGGTGAAAAATGTCAATTCAAATCTTTTGCTATTTTAAAAATAGGTTGTTTGCCTTCTTGTTACTGAGTTGTAAGATATATATATATATATATATATCATATGTATATCATATCTTATATATGAATTCAAGTCCTTTGTTGGATATATGATTTGCAAATATTTTCTACCAATCTGTGACTTTTGTTTTTGTTTTTGTTTTGCATTTTTGGGAATCACACCTAGGATCTTGTGCTTCTAGGCAACTGCTTTATCACTGTGTACCCCCAGCCTCAATGGCATTTTTTGAAGAGGAAAAAGTTTTAAATTTTTGATGAGGTCAAATTTAATTATATTTTTTCTTTTAGTGTTTGCACTTTGGGTAGCATTTTTATGAAATCTTTGCCTAATCCAAGGTCACAAAGAGTTTTTTTCTCTGTTTTATCCTATTGATTTATATACTTTCAGTTCTTCTATTAATGTCTATGATCCATTTTTTGTGTTTGGTGTGATGTAGGACCCAATCCAACTATCCCATCACCACTTGTTAAAAAGACTCCTTTTCCCATTGACTCACCTTGGTACCTTTGTAAAAAGTCAATAGGCCATAAATGTAAGGATTTAGCTGGACTTCCAATTTTAATTTGTTAATCTGTATGTCTATCTTTGTGTTCGTACTGTACTGTTGTGATTTCTGTAGCCTCATAGCAAGTCTTCAAAATGGGTCGTGTAAATTCTCCAACTTCATTCTCCATTTTCAGACTCTTTTGGCTTTTCTTCATAATAATTTTTAGTGGTTGCAGAATAGTACATAAAATAGGTGTTTCCTATACATTTTATCCTTTATTTTTTTCTGTCTTTTTTTGTACTGTCATTAATTTTGTTAAGAATACCCTTATGCCTATACCTCTTATTTCTTGGTTGCATCATTTCTTAAGATACACTCCCGGGAAAGGGAATACTGGATCATGGTCCACGAAGGTGAGAGTCACCTGTGTGGGAGGAAGGTGACAGATGTGGCCATCAGAGTGGAGAGCTCATGAGCACTGAGCGTCAGGCTGTGCTAGATGCTGTACACCCATTATTTCCCTGCACCTCCCTGCTCTCAAGGTAGACGTGAACATCTCCACTGAAGAGATGAGGAGACTAACTTAAATAGTTCCACCCCGTTTGACCAGCAGGTAGAGAGCCAAAATGACAGGAAGTCTCCCTGTTTTGCTGTTGAAATATCCACTCACATTCAGTGAAATATTCTTTCCCTGGAAGAAGGAGTTGGGATGGAGGAATTCACCAAGCTGTATCTCAGTCTTCACGAGCCATACTTATTTTCTCTTTATCAATGCTTTCAATATATTTCACAATAGCTGCCTGGGGACTTGTGGACAGAGGTGACCTATTTTACAGGCAGGGAGAAAAAAAAAAAAAAAAAAACAACTATTAGGAGCTTAATAGAACTATTGAGAGGAGGCCAGAAAAGGATTTTTACTTCTTAATGTCTTCCAGCCTTCTTCAGTCTCTTGTAGGTGACTATTGAACAGTAGGAAGGCTTTCTATTTTTACTTTATATTTTGAATATGCAGTTTATTTCAAGTCCTTCCAGAATGTTCCATGCTGGGTTTCCAAGATTGCTTCCCTTTCCCTTGACATGTTGTTCTGCCTTCTCCCTTCTGCCCAGGAGCTCTCGAGCTTTTTAAATCAAGGTCACAGCATCTCCCGCTCATATGGCCTAGGAGTGTAGGCTGAGAGGAAGACCTTGGAACAGGTGACCGAGCGTACAACAGTGGGACTGTCCTTGAGAACAAAGTGAGCACCTGGCTGGGGAGGAGACACCAGCATCTCTGTCCTTCTCTGCTCCAAGAAGCAGCTCCAAACAAAGCAGCAGGGCCCTGCTTAGGAGCACTCAGCTCAGTGTAATGGAGACTTCCTGAGCTCAGAGTAATGGAGACGCTGTTTCTGAGCTCTGCTCAGCAGGCCCCACACAGGTAGCCCAGGCCAGGAGAGTTTGGGAGTCTGCTTTGTGTAGGCGGGAATTTGGGCTGCCTGGCCCAGGGCTCAGCCTGCTCTCAGTCAAAAGCTGGCATTGATGAGGGCAGCGGGTCCAGTTTCATTCCAGGGCTGCACCCTGAAACAGCACCAGGCTAAAAGTAGCTCTTCCTTCCCTGGGGAGATGCTGAGAGTGCACTGAACTACAGCCTTTTGCTCCCCATTCTGGCCACCTGCAGCCAGAACAACCCTACACTCCAGGCAACTGTTTGGACACCCCCCCCACACCTCCCCTCCCCCTCCCCCCTGGCCACAATGAGCTTGCCACCTCCGTATCTGCTGCTCTTCCGAGTGCCGCTCACATCCTTTCTGACTCAGCATGCCACACGAGCACCTGCTGCCTGTGGGCACACTTTCTCATTTCCTAGCCCCCTGCTAGGCATCACCTCGCCTCCCCCAGTGCCCTTAGCCTGCCTGCCTGCCTTTCTCCTTTGGCAGAGCAATTGGGGTGGAACCCCAGGCCCTCGCACATGCCAGGCAAGGGTTCCGCCCCCGAGGTACAGCCCGGCCCAGCATTTTGTTTTTCAGTTTCTGCTATGGATTTGGTACTTCTGGGTTCACTGTGCTCCACTCTTTGAGGTCAAACTCCAGAGCTTCCTCTTTTGCTCTTGACTGGGAGCTTCTGTCTTCCAGACTCTGGCTCAGTGAGCTGATTCTCATCTTCTGTTCGTATTTAACCACAAGATTTGTTGTGTCACATTCCCTATGTACATGTAAGGTTACACGGATGGTGTGATTCTACATTGTGTACATCCAGAGAAATGAAAAGTCATATTCCATTTGTGTACAATGAATCAAAATGCATTCTGCTGTCATGTGTGACTAGATAGAACAAACAATTAAAAAATGATAAAAAAAAAGCTCTGTTTTGTTTTCACAGCTATGTCCAGTCCCTAAAACCAGAGCTTCTTGGCATGCACCTGGCTTAACACTGTTGCACTTGTGCCCCACACGGGAGCCCTAGCTGGGATTCTGATTGTCCTCTGAGTTCTGGTTTAGTTTTGGCTGTGTTACCACAGGGGAATCTGAGGCTAGGATCACCCCAGACTTAAACCTCAGCACGAAGAGTTGCTCACCTTCTTCAGTATGTATCCAGCTTAGCTTTTGCAGTGGAGGAAGTGTTGTGGCAATAGTTGGATGAGTCTGTTGTGGGGAATAAATTCCTCTGACCTTCTGGAAAACTTGCTTCTTCCAGAGGGTATTGAGCATGTTTTAATCAGCTTTTGCATCCCTGCAAGCAAAATACCCAACAAGAGTAACTTAGAGGAGGAAAAGTTTATTTGGGACTCACAATTTCAGCAGTCTCAGTACACATATGGCCCAGCAGAGAAAAGCTACTCAGCTTATGGTGGGGTCAGGAAGCAGAGAGAAGGAAGAGGGAGGGGCTGCAGGGAAGATGAGCCTTCCAGAGCATGCCCCTAGTGATCGACCTCCTCCAGCCACGCCTTACCTGCCTACGGTTTCCACCCAGTCAGTCCATTCAAATTAGATTGACTGATAGCTGTCATAAGCTAATCATCTTACCTCTGAATATTCCTGCATTAATAGGCACTGGAGCAGGGGACACATCATATCCAAACCATAACAGAGCATGAGGAGCAGGTCCAAGTTCATTCAGAGCCCTTATGCTCTAAAGGTAGGTCAAGAGGGGCCCAGAGGGTCTCTTGATCTAGGTGTAGCCTATGACATGATTGACTGTGTCTTCCTTCTCAAGCTCCCTTCTGCCTCAGTTCTCTTCCTGCCTCCCGTTCCTTCTCAGTCTCCTTTGCTGCATCCTCTTTTTCTTTCTCCTCCTCCTCCTTTTTCTTCTCTTCTTTGCTGTGTTGGGGGGATTGAACCCAGGGCCTCACACAAGCTAGACCCTGGGGATACAAATGTGACCAAACAGCCTAATTCTATGGGGACTTTGGGAGGTGAGGACAGAATGATGTGTTAACTCTTCCATCCATTGGTCCATCCACTCATCCGTTCCACAAGCACCATGTTGCTGCTGAAGTTGAGCACTACGCTAGGCACCCAGAACCCAAAGGTGATTGGAAGACATAGTGCCCACTGTCAAGGAGGTCAGATCCATGTGACATCTAGAGATATGATGGATAATAAAATAGGGCAAACACAATTCTTAACGGATATAACAAAACAGAATGGGTACCCAGAGGTGGGGATTACTAACTGCCTATAGACATTTTTCACAGACAAGGTATCTGGAGATATTCCTGGAGGTCTCTGAACTTTTAAATACATGGGCATTCAAGTATGTGTGGATAGATGTTCAGTAAATATTTAGCAACTGCAAGTATGGAAACCAGTATTTGGTGCTAAGAGTGGAGAATCAATAAGAAGGTGGCCAGGGTCACAGGGTCTTAGAGAAGTCCACAGAAGAGTCGACAGAGCAGTCATCCTGACCCTGAAATCCAGTTTCATTTCACACCAGAGGAAAGTAGAGCACTCTCTTTATAAAGCTTCTGGAAACACCTTCCTTGCTCCCTCTGACATCCTTAACTTTTTTACAGGAAAAGAGTCTTGGAGGTCATCTGCTCCCATTTAACAGCAGAACTCTCAATCTTTATTTGTTGGTACATTATAAGTATTCAGACTAATGGGGTTCATTATGCCATAGTCATACACAACAATTTAATCAATCTCATTTCCAAGTACCTTCCTGTTCCCTCCCCAGATCCGCTTTGCTTGTTCTACTCTGCTGATCTCCCTTCTATTATTGCTATTGTCATTTTAATTCGTTAATTATAATTTCACATATATGAATGATTCATTGTGCTATATTCATATATTCATACATGAACAAAGCATAATTTGGTAGATTTAATTCCCCAGTATTTCCCCATGCCCTCTCCTCTTCCCTCCCTCTTGATCCCCTTCCCCTCTACTCAGTTGGTCTCCCTTCTATTTTTGTGAGATCCCCTTTTTACACTTTTTTTCTTGATTTCTCTTTCTCTTCCCCCACCACCCGACTCTAATTTCCACATATGAGAGAAAACATTCAACCCTTGATTTTCTGAGTCTGAATTATTTTACTTAGCATGATATTCTCCAGTCCTATCCACTTGCCAGCAAATGATATAATTTCATTCTTTTTTGTGACTGAGCAAAGCTCCTTTGTGCATATATACCACATTTTCTTCATCCATTCATCTATTGATGGACACCTAAGCTGGTTTTCTTTTTTTTTTTTTTTTGCGGTGCTGGGGATTTTAACCACCCTACCGACTGAGCTATATCCCCAGCCCCTAAGCTGGTTTTCTAACTTGGCTATTGTGAATTGCATTGCTATAAATATTGGTATGCATTTATCCCTATAGTATATTGATTTTAGATCTTTTAGATAAATGCCAAGAAGTGGAATAGTAGGGTCATATGGTAATCATATTCCTAGTCTTTTAAAAATATTTTATTAGTGCATTATAACTATGCATAATAGTGGGTTCATTTTTACATAATTACACATGAATGGAATATAATTTGTTCCATTTCAGTTTCCAGTACCTCTCCCCTCCCTCCCAGTTTCCTTCACCCATTACCTTTCCCTAACCCTCCATCTACTTTTTGTTTTTATAAATTGGCACTTTATAGGCTTGCATAAAGGTGGAATTCACTGTGGTACGGTCACACCTGCACACAGCATAATTTGGTCAACCTCATCCCACTCTTCCTCCCCTGTCCCGTCCCTCCTCCATCTCCCTCAATCCCCTCCTCCACTCCATTGGTCTCCCTTCCTTTTTCATGGTGTCTCCCAGTGTCCAGCTTTTCCGTCCATGTTTTGCGGTGGGTTCTACATATGAGAGAAAACATTTGATCTTGACTTTCTGAGTCTAGCTTATTTCACTTAGCATGATGTTCTCCAGTTCCATCCATTTAGGGGCAAATGCCATAATTTCATTCTTCTTTATGGCTGAGTAAAATTCTATGGTGTATAGACACCCTATTTTCCTTATTCACTCATCTGATAATAGACATCTGGTAAAGTTCCATAACTCAGCTATTGTGAATTATCTGCTATATACATTGATGTGGATGTATCACTATAGTATACTGATTTTAGTTCTTTTGGGTAAATACCAAGGAGTGGGATAGCTGGGTCTTTTGGTGGTTCTATGCCAATTCTTTTGAGGACTCTCCATACTGCTTTCCAAAGTGGTTGTACTAATTTGCACCAACAATGTATGAGTTTCCCTTTCCCCCACATTCTCACCAGTAATTATTGTAACTAATATTGTTACTAGTATTCTTGATGGTTGCCATTCTAATTGAAGTGAGATGAAATCATTTTTTATTTTTAGTAAAGTTATAATATATCTCTCTTTATGTTATAAAATCTTATCTTTGGGTAGAATTAGTTATGCTAAATCAATAGGCAATATATAATTCTATATAGCCAAATGAATTGTATGTCCAACTATGCCCATTAATGTACTTATAGATGAATCTTTAATAAAGTCACTTTTGCACTTTCTTCAGGTGTAAAGGACTATTCCACCACGCAAATGCAATTTTTCAGGTATTTTCCACCTAAGACACAGAAAATTTGGGGGAGGAAAATCTAGGAGCCAACAAACCATTTTTCTATTAATTCCACTTACCTTTACCCTAGCTGTGCTTTCAAAGTGTCCTAGGCATTTGTAATAGCAACAAAAAATGAATAAATCTCCAATGAATTATTATTATTCACTTTGCTTCATATTGTATTTTATAAGATTTATCTGACCCAAGAACTAAAATGGAACTTCAGAAACAAGTAAAACCTCTGGAAGGAAATGTACTTAAATAGGGTAAAGTTGGCATGTAGATATAGCAGTTTGTAAGAATTAGCCATCTAGATTGAAGACAAATTTTTCTTTGAGATTTCTGATTTCATGGAAAAAAACAGTCATATTTCTACATGATTCAAATGAGCCTGAGGAAATAACTTGCAAAATTCCCACGGGCTATGAAGACCTGCTGGCACCAGTGTCCTTTACCATCTTCATGGATCACATGAAGAAGTGGAAACTTTTTTTTTATTACCAACCTGAAGACACTTTGGAGGTTTTTTAGTGGAAATAGTTACTTAATGCTGAAGCACAGTCACTTACTTTTCTGGAGTTGTTAAAACATGATAGTACCAGAGAGGTTTTGTAAATCTGTCCTTAATTCATAGATAAAACCTAGAATGTCTGGATAATTGAGTCAAATGCTAAATTGAGAAAAATGTATGGAGAGTTTTTTAAGGAGCTGAAATCTTACTGTAGTTGATTTGTGTTTCCCTGATTGCTAATGATGTTGAACATTTTTTCATGTATTTTTGGCCATTTGTGTTTCTTTTTTTAAATTTTTTTTTATTAGTGTATTATAGTTACACATAATATTGGGGTTCATTTTGACATATTCATATATGCATGGAATATAATTTATTCCTTTACAATCCCCAGTACTTTTTTTCCATCCTCTCCTCCTTACCCCAGTTCCCCTTCCTCTATTAAACTGGTCTTCC
Source organism: Sciurus carolinensis (assembly GCF_902686445.1). Classification (NCBI taxonomy): domain Eukaryota; kingdom Metazoa; phylum Chordata; class Mammalia; order Rodentia; family Sciuridae; genus Sciurus; species Sciurus carolinensis. The sequence goes on from NC_062213.1 coordinate 37,402,059, forward strand.
TTCTATTTATTTATTGATTTTTTTAATTGAAGTTTTATAGATATGCATAAAATGGAATACACTGTGGTATATATGTACATAGCTATATATGTACATAATTCAATTTGGTCAACTTTCTTCTGCAGTTTTTCCCTTTTCCATCCCTCCTCACTGCCCCTTACTCCCCTTGCTCTACTGCACTGATTTCTCTTCTATTTTCAGGGGAACCCCCCTCCCTTTTTTTATTTCCTTATTTCTTTCTAGCTTCCGCATATGAGAGAAAACGTTTGACCTTTGACATTCTGACTCCAGCTAATTTGACTTAACATGATGCTCTCCAGTTCCATCCATTTACCAGCAAAAGTCATAATTTTATTCTTCTTTATGGCTGAGTAAAACCCCATTGTTTTTAGATACCACATTATCTGTTCATCTCTTGACGGGCATCTGGGCTGGCCATAATTTGGTTATTGTGAATTGCACTGCTGTAAAGTGTGCCTATATCTCTATAGTATGTTGCTTTCAGTTTCTGTGACTAAATGCCAAGGAGTGTGATAGCTGGGTCATATAGTGGCTCCATTCCTGGTCTTTTGAAGAATCTCCATACCGCTTTACAAATTGACTTGAAGTCCCACCAAAATATATGAGTGTAATTTTCCTCTCATATTTCCCCTTGCCAACATTTATCATTTCTTTGCTCTTGAAGATTGTCATTCTAACTGGAGTGAGCTGAAATTTCAGAGTAGTTTGCATTTGCATTTCCCTGATTGCTAGGGATGTCGAACATGTTTTCATATATTTGTTGGTCATTTGTATTTCTTCTATTGAGAAAAGCCTGTTTAGTTCTTGGGCCCATTTATTGACTGGATTATTGATGTTGTTTTGTTTGGGTGTATTTTTTTTGTGGTTTTTTTTTTTTTTTTTTTTTTTTTTTACTTCTTTATGTATTCTGCATCCTCTGTCAGAGAAGTAGCTGCAAAAGATCTTCTATTCTGTAGGTTCTCTCTTTATGCTCTTAATTGTTTCCATTGCTGTGCAAAAGCTTTTTAATTGGTACCATCCCACTTATTGATTCTTGGTTTTATTTCTTGACCTTTGGGGTCTTGTTAAGGAAATCAATGCCTGTGCCAATGTGTTAGAGCATTTTGTGTTTTCTCTAGCAGTTGCAGTTTCTGGTCTAATTCCTAGGTCTTTGACCTACTTTGAGTTGACTTTTGTGCAGGGTGAGAGATAGGGATCTGGTTTCGTTCTTCTTCATATGGATACTCAGTTTTCCCAACACCATTTGTTTCAAAGACTTATCTTTTCTCCAACATGTTTTTGACATCTTTGTTCAATATCAGATGACTTTATCTATGGCTGCTTGTCTCTGTTTTCAATTCTATTCCTTTGGCCTTCATGTCTGTTTTGATACCAATATCATGTTGTTTTTCACAATAGTTCTGTGGTATAATTTGAGAATGGGTATTATGATGCCTACAGCATTGCTCTTCTTTTTTTTTTATTTTATTGTAAACAAATGGGATACATGTTGTTTCTCTGTTTGTACATGGTGTAAAGGCATTCCATTGTGTAATCATAAATTTACATAGGGTAATGCTGTTTGATTCATTCTGTTATTTTTCCCCTTCCCCCCCCCACCCCTCCTACCCCTCTTTTCCCTCTATACAGTCCGTCCTTCCTCCATTCTTGCCCCCCTCCCTAACCCTAACTCTAACCTTAACACTAACCCCTCCCACTCCCCATTATGTGTCATCATCCACTTATTAGCAATATCATTTGTCCTTTGGTTTTTTGAGATTGGCTTATCTCACTTAGCATGATATTCTCTAATTTCATCCATTTGCCTGCAAATGCCATCATTTTATCATTCTTTATGGCTGAGTAATATTCCATTGTATATATATACCACAGTTTCTTTATCCATTCATCAATTGAAGGACATCTAGGTTGGTTCCACAATCTGGCTATGGTGAACTGAGCAGCTATGAACATTGATGTGGCTGTATCTCTGTAATATGCTGATTTTAAGTCCTTTGGGTATAGGCCAAGGAGTGGGATAGCTGGGTCAAATGGTGGTTCCATTCCAAGTTTTCTAAGGAATTCCCACACTGCTTTCCAGAGTGGCTGCACTAATTTGCAGCCCCAGCAGCAATGTATGAGTGTACCTTTCTCCCCACATCCTCGCCAACACCTGTTGTTGCTTGTATTCTTGATAATCGCCATTCTAATTGGGGTGAGATGGAATCTTAGGGTGGTTTTGATTTGCATTTCTCTTATTACTAGAGATGTTGAACATTTTTCCATATGTTTGTTGATTGCTTGTAGATCTTCTTCTGTGAAGTGTCTATTCATTTCCTTAGCCCATTTGTCGATTGCATTATTTGCATTCTTGGTGTAGAGTTTTTTGAGTTCTTTTTGATTCTGGAGATTAGTGCTCTATCTGAAGTATGATTGGCAAAGATTTTCTCCCACTCTGTAGGCTCTTTCTTTGCATTGCTGATAGTTTCCTTTGCTGAGAGAAAGCTTTTTAGTTTGAATCTATCCCAGTTATTGATTCTTGCTTTTATTTCTTGTGCTATGGGAGTCCTGTTGAGGAAGTCAGCATTGCTCTTCTTGATAAGTCTGCTGTGGTGATTCTGGGTCTTTTATATTCCATCTAAATTTTAGAGCCATTTTTCCTAGTTCTAGAATGTCATTGGAATTTTGGTAGGGATTGTATTGACTCCACAGATGGTTTTTAGTAGTAGGCCACATGTACTTCTTCTGAGAAATGTCTATTTAGATCTTTTGCCCATTTATTCATTGGGTCTTAAGTTTTTTAGAACTCTCATTCTTAGACCTGGTGTTATAAAATCTCAGGTCTTCTTTTGTGGAAGGCCCTCCACCAGCCTTCCTGTCCAGTGGCTGCCCCTGAAGCACATCTGCAGATCCTTAAGGATCCTGGAGCATAATATACAGACCATATATCCACTCTTTTTATTGTTGGGAAATCAAGTCATTTGCCCAAGGTGACATAGTTAGATTACATCAACACCAAAACCTGATTAAGACCTCAGAACCCTGCCCACTGTTTGCTTTTGGATTGTTATTTTTCCCCCTTTACTATCATGCTAGGGTAGACTGGAAGGGACAAAGCAGAGGTGCTAATGAAGGAAGGAGGTTTGGACTCCTACTCAAAGGAAGTAAAAGAACAGGGAAAAGAAGTGAGGAAGAGACAGGAAAAGCCCTGGGACTGCAGTGTTGGGACTATTCATTAGCTGACTGGCTATTTGTCTGAGGTTACCTGAGGAGGCTGAGAAGTCTTGGTCCCTTGAAACTGGGTATGTATCATTGTCAAGATAATTTTGCCTGATAAAAAATGCTACTGCAGTCAAACAACAAATCAAGCAGCCAATCAGTCTTCAACTTCTGCAGATCCCCCATGTGTGTGCCCAGCACTGTGTGAAACAGGAATGACAGGGGGTGACCTTGCCCAGAAGAGACTGCTCTGGGACTTTTGCTGAACTTTCAAAATTCTCCTAAATTAACACCCAGTCACAAGATGTGGGCTCTTTCCTGCTCTGTGGACCAGTTGACTGAACAGATGTCTGTTCGGCCTACATAGAACCAGGAAATGGGGGGTGGGTAGGAGTGAGGGGGGAAAGGAGAGAGAGGAGAGGGGGAGAGATAGGAGAAAGTGAAAGAGAAAAAGAAGAGGAGGGAAAAGAGAAGAGGAGTGGGAGGAGGAAACAGAGAAGGAGAAAGAGGAGAGAAAAGGAGAGAAGATAGCCAGAGTAAAGAGACAGATTTAGTTGACATCTTGAGCCTCCTATATGCAATGCATACTGGAGAGAGCAGATTGGCGGCAAGAACAGAAAGGACACTTAAGAGAAAGAAGTAGATAATCCCCAACACTCCTGGTAGTAGACTGGAAAAATCTTACCCAGAGCCAGGGACAGCCTTGAGAGAGGGAAGTTAGCAGCATATCCACTCTGGCAGAAAGTGACAGTCCCTTCAGATGAAATGCCTCCTCCAGAATCACCTTTCTCCTCCCTCCATGCCCCATCCTGTTCTGGGGTATCCATAACCCACATCCACCTTGTGGTTCTTCACACAGAGCTAGTGGCTGACAGACTCCATGTGAGACCTTGGTCTACGCCCCCAGAGAGTTCCAGTCCTCAAGGAACCTTGGAAATGCCAGTTTCCAACTTTAACCCTGGAGGTCAGAGCTACCATAAGCCAAAGACTAGAATGAACAGAGTCACCTGAGCCCCTGGAGGTGGCGGGGCCCACACAGAGTGCTCGCTTTCCCAGGCAGAAGCTGTACTCACAGCGGTAGCTCCAGAATTCCTGTGGGAACTGAAGGTGGCTCATTCGATAGGAAGGTCATTGCTAAAGGTTTTTTTTTTTTTTTTTTAAATGCTCCATTTGCATAGCACACTCATTGTTTTTCTCTCAGATTGTTTTGAGAAAGAGGGGACCAACGCTCCCAAATGCCTCTTGGCACCTTACTGGTTGTATCAATGAGCTATTGCCACATAACAGTGTATAATGAATCCCCCCAAAACTCAAAGTTTATAACAACAGAGTCGATTCCCACACTCCCCAGTCTTCATGTGTGCTAAGGACCAGCTGGTGACTTCACTGAGACCAGCTCCAGCTGGCCTGGCTCCTCAGGGCAGGTCAGGTCTGAGACCATGATCACTCTGGGCTCAGGGGAAATGGGCAGAGGTAGGTCTTTGGTTGTAGCAGAGGAGCAGGCAAATGTTGGCACAGTGCCTGGCAAATATCAAGAACTCAAAAAAAAAGCGTCCTCCATCCTCATGCTACATGCTTATTCATTCATCTATTTTTCTGCCTCTAGTTCTTGCAATAAAACTAAAATAGAATAAACATCACATCAACCTGGAAGAAGAAACTGAGTTAGCCTTCAGGATCTGAATTTGGGAGGGAAGGACAGCCCTAGCCTTTTAGCGAAAGTATGGCAGCTGTTTCTTGTACCGATGTGTTCTGGAATATTTAATAAAATTTGGTGTGCCAGATAGTAGTCATGTAAAAGAGCCCTTTAAACAGCATATGGTAGCACTCCCTCCTCCTTCTGCAGCTGGCTACATTCCAGGGGTGTCAAGGGAAATTCCAGAGTTCAGCTCCAGCCAGGACCTCTCCCCAGAACTTTAGGTCCACCAAGGGCTTCTTTGCTGTCCTGAATATCCCATGAGTCCCCAAACCTGGTACCTCCAAAGCAGAAGTTGTCCTCTCTTCCAATCCAGCCTCTCCCTATTGTCTTCCACATCAGCTGGGGGCATCACTATCCATCTAGTGGAACAAGACAGGAATCACACTAAGCTGCCCCCACCCTTCACTTCCCTGTCTAATCAATCCCAAACTTGTCCACTCACCAACAAGCACACATTGCCACCGGCCAGGCCAGGCCAGGCACTGGCTTAAAGCCTGGAATCCAGAGGGGAACAAGACAGGCTCTGCAGCTCCTGGAACTTTTACAGCCCCAATATTTCTTGTACTTGCCCTTTCCATCTGTCCCTGTCCCTGCTGTCCCTATCCTGGCTGATACCACACCAGCCTGTGACTCCAGCCTGCTTACTCCCTCCCTGAGGTCACCAGTTTACATTCTGAATGCTCATCTGTGTCACTCACTCCCTTGCTGAGCTTCTCCATCCCCCCAACCCCAGTTCCCAGCCATCTGGATCTCATAGGGCAGTTTAAAGGACAGGTAAATGAAGCAAAGTAAAAAATAAGTGGTAAAATAAACTATTACTGGGAAGTTATGTAGAGCTGTCTGCCAATGTTTTTTTTTTTTTTTTTTTTTTTTTTTTTTTTGGTACCAGGGATTGAACTCAGGGGCACTCGACCACTGAGCCACTTCCCCAGTCCTATTTTGTATTTTATTTAGAGACATCTCACTGAGTTGCTTAGCACCTTGCTTTTGTTAAGGCAGGCTTTGAACTCTCGATCCTTCTACCTCAGCCTCCCAAACCACTGGGATTACAGGCATGTGCCACTGTACCTGGCTATCTGCCAATTTTTTATTTTGCCAAATAATGCATTTGGAACCAACAATGACCATTTAATGATCACTATATTTTCATAAAAGAAAAGTCATTACAACCATACTGTTAAAAAATTAATATAATTTTAGGGGGAAAGTCTTCTAAATTAGACAGATGTCCATATTTTCTCAGTTCAGCTTGGTCTGTGAAAATTTCATCATGGAACACAGTTTAGGAACCTGGGACTGATGGATGGATAGCCCATGTGCCCAGGATGCACCCGTACCTCTCTGACCTACCCCTCCTTGCATCTCTCCCTAGTCCGGCTGTGCATGAGTCTGGCAGAGCCCTGGGGCTCCTCCCACAGACCTTGCTGTTCCTCCCCAAGCATCTTCGCTCCTCTCCTGTGCCCAACGCTCATGCACCCTTTCACTTCTGGATTCTTCTTCCCTGTGCTGCAAGGCCTTGCCCAGGCAGGGTCTCATTCCAGTAGGCCTTCTGCTGGTGGAAGTCTCCCTTGCCCTTTTTGTATCCTATAGCACTCTGCTCATTTCTTTTTAGCACTTATTGTATTCTACTGAATTGGTCTGTTTCTGTGCTTGTGTTTTGCACTTAGCTGTGACTGTGCTGGGCATATACTTGATGCTTCATAAATAGTTACTGAACCAAATTCCAAATTTACAACTCAGATTGCCTTCCTGCTTGAGTGCAAAGTCTGCAGAGTTACCCCAGGGAGCGCTCCACCCTCCCCACTGACCTGACTCCAGGCCCCCAGCACACCTGCATCTGTGGCTGCCTGGCATATGCAGCTCCTTCCTCGAGGTTTCTGAGACCATTTAGCAACTACAGGTCCCATAGTCAGTCTGCATCCAGCTTTCCTGTTGCTTCCTGGGTCCTCAAAGTGGCTCTTCTCTCTCCCTCCTCCAAAAAACACCCGAGTGTCAGACTTCTTAGTAAAGACTTCGGGGGTGGGGGTGGGGGTGGGGGTGAGGAGACAGTTAGACTGCAGTCCAGCATGACACAGTCCAGCACTTAAAACCATCTAGGTGTGTTTTTGTAAGTTTTCAATGATTACATCTTAGAATTTTTTTAAAAAGTGTTTTTATTAATGTAACAGTTATACATGATATCAGGGTTTGATTTGACATAATCGCACAGGCATGGAGTATCATTTGCTCCATTTCAATTCTCAGGGCTTCCTCTTTCCATCTCCCCTTCCTCTGCTGATCTTCCTCCACTTATTGATAGTTTTTTCAGTTGGTGCTTTAGAGATATACATCAAGGTGAAGTTCACTGTGGTATATTCATGTATGTCTACAGCATAATTTGGTCAACTTTATTCCATAGTCCCTTCCTTTAAAACAGTGTTTTAAATAGCGGTGTCCTAAATTTCTATCAACCTTTTCCTGCCTTCAGCTGTGTCTCTCCAGAGAGCCTTGTTTACTTTCTTCTCTGTCATGGGGCTTGTCTCACTCCGAAGTCCATCAGTGCCTGCCCTTCTTCTCTCCACCACTTAACCCCGATTCCTGTTAAGTCCTCGGGTATAGACTTCTGGTCTTCATTCCCTCTTCTAACTGAGATCCAAGTCTGCCTTTTGAATACCTCAAACCCACCAGTGAATGGAGACGTGCAGCCTTCTGCAGATCAGCACTATTTGTCAGGGTCCATCAACAACAGATATGAAGCCAGTTTCCCCTCACCCCCACAGGCGTAGGTGAGCTCTCAGTCCCACACAGGCTCTGCAGATGGGAAGGGAGCAGGCCAGCAACGAAGCCCTGGGGTTGGTGGAGGTTTGTTTGTTTGTGTGTTTGGGTTATTGATTATTTTTTTCCAGAGTTGTCAACACAACCTCTTTGCCAGACTGGAGCTTCTGGAGACAGGGACTTACTTATCTTTTGTCCTTAGAATGAAGCACTCAGTAAATGTTTGCTGAACGAATTAAAGAGCTCATGAATGGAACTAGCTTAGCTGAACAAACAGTGAGCATACAAGAAACATGTGTTGAATAAGAGAATGAACCAAAGGAGCCATGAATGCAAAAACTGCGGTACCCTTACTCCACCTTCTTTTTACCAGGTCCTGATATTTCTGACTCAGGTATTGAACCTGATTCCAACTACCCGTGACACTTGGCTCAGTTTGACCTTGGAATTTAATGGTTAAGGACTCTAGCTCTGCAATCAGATAGAAGAAAGTTCAAATATGTGTCCCTCAGGACCCTGTCTTGAATGTCCTTGAGCAAGACAAATGACTTAAATCTAGTTTCCTCATCTTAGTGTTCAGAAAAACAACAGCACCAATCTCACAAAGTTTGAAAAAGGATAAATTGAAATAATCTATGTAACTTATTTAGTACAATGCCTTAATGCCTAGCACATAGCAAGCACTCAATAAAAATAAAATAGTACCATTGTTCCCTCATTGTTGTTATTATTCCAGGTGTCTAAGCTTAGTGGAGTACTCTAAGCCCCTTCCCTACAGTAAAGGTTTAGGCTTTCCAAGGAGATTACAGTTTACTCTTGATAAAGTAGGGCCACACTAGGTAGAGAAGTTCTGATTGTTCTCAGTGGGTGGTCTCCAAACCTGGTTTGGGAAGGGAGTTCTGGGTTTTAACAATGTAAACAGTCTTTTCACTTTTAACAAAATTAATAAATAATGCCAATGAGATGAAAACAGATTTCTTCATGCATGATGTTTCTGAGTGCAGTTTCCGGACCTACCTACCTCAGTTGGAATCCTCACTTACACCTATGGTGTGTATGATGCTCAAATCGTCCAATTGCACCTCAATTTCTACATCTGAACAATGTGTGTAACAATGGTATGCATGTGTCAGAGCTACTGCATGAACTAAGGAATATTACAACCAGCACCTCGAGTGCACCGGGAAGTTAATGACCATCATTAACTATTTGTGCGATGGTGGAGGAGAAGATGTGCCAGCCCAGCACTTGGGCATCTCCAAGTGCTGGGCATCTCCATCTTACATGTTAAAACTTCAGATCCTACTGATCACACAGTTCTGATTTCACATCTATCTCAAATAATGGCATCTCAATCAGGAACATTCTAGAGTGCTTCTACTCTGACCAAGTCATTGGTTTTTCTCCATGAACTTCAATATGACAGAAATTTGTTTGGGAAAAATCTCAAGTCCCCTCCATGCTTGGGCACATGTTCTTTATCTCTGAGTTTAAAAGTCATGTTTATGAATGGGAAGCAGGTAGTGTCCAAGTGATGTGGGGCCTGTCTCTGTCACAATGAGTGTAACTGGATTCACTCTGAAGGACACAACTGCCTCTTTAGTCAATCCAAGAAAACCAAAGCTGTTGGTATGGCCAGCATAAACACAGAACCCTTTTCAACATCAGGAACGATGTGAATCAATTTGAATTAAATTGGGTCACTTTGATCTAATAATATATGGCGATTTTGGCAAAATTTTGGTAAATTTTTTCTATGTCCTGAGGATTGAACCATGTGCTGCTGTATGGTAGCTGAACGACATCCCAGCTCCCCCAAATGTGTAATATTTGAAGACATATTTCTTCCTGGTTACACGAAGACCACAGATGATGAAGATATCATTCATAAATCCAAAAGGAAGTAAATTATGGAATGAGATAGACTAGAATGCAAGACACTTAGTTATTAAAAACAGTCCAGAATTTTCTCTGAAGAAAGGTGATTTTTAAATCAGGAAAAAATAAAGTAATTGTAAGTACTAGTTTCTAGATTTCCTATCTAAATAGCCAAAGCAGCAAGATGTAGCTTTAATTAGTGCCGTGAGTTCCTGATGGGCAGAAATTCATTGGGCATGTTGTGCTTAGGTTAATTGGATTGTGTGTATCTCGTAGCAAAGTTTTCTAGAACATAGTCTTATCCTTCTCTTCCTGCTTCTTTCCTTTTTCCTTTCTATTTTCTCTCCTTTGAAATGAGGAAATATAAATATAAAAATTTAATATTTCAGCTCCTCTGGATAATCATTCTGAACACTAAATTTTACAGTGTAGTCTTGAGACAGGGAAATTCATTTGATTCTCAGGACAATTGAACAGTGACCAAATCTACAGTTATTTCACACATCCCTGGTCATTCTCCATGACAGGGTCTTCATTTAATCTTATTTATAGCATGCAACACTACCCCAAAATAAATAATTCCTCTACTTATGGAGTGTCTTCTATCTGCATGGCCCTCTGAAACGTCAACTCCATAGGTCAGGGATTCTCCCTGTCTGGTTCTCAGTGGAACCTCCAGTCACCGCAGGCACCCAGCACAAGACAGCCACTTTGCAAAAGTGTTGGAAAACGAACATCTTAGTTTCTTATTCTTCACCTGCCACTTAGAAGCGTCCAAAGAAGTCATTGCTTTTAACCATACAGTGTTCCAGAAAACTGCATCAAAAAGTGGATCCCTGCGAAGCAAATTCTATCTTCTTAGAAGGAGAGTGACTTTCTTAAGAGATAGAGGTATTTAAATTAGAGAACATCTTAAAAGAACCCATGTATGTGTCCAAAGAGACACAGGACAAAACATCCTCTAACCCCATAAACAGTCACAAGCTTGACATTATCTCCTGGGTCACTGGTCTTTGAATTGTGCTCTTCAGATGCCTGTGGGATCAGCCAAGGCATGTTGGGGACTTCCTTGGGGAGGGGAGACAGTGAATGTGTCTCCAGACCCCCGACTCTTCCCACCTCTTCCACTCTTTTGTTTCATTTAAAGGAGTCAGTGGGTAGGAAGGCTCAACAACTAGAATCCTAGATCTAGATCACCACCATACCTCATTGCACATCAGGAACTCGTGGCCCTGGAGGTACAGCAGTAAGTCAAGTAGACAAAGTCTCTGACTTTATCAAGCCAGGCTCCTCCTGGATGAGAACACCAAAGCTAAACCATAAATACATGCAGCAGGCAGTGGTAAGTGTAAGGGGGCAGTAGAACAGGAGGCAGGAGCGAGATCGTTGTCAACTTACGTCAGGTGTTGACGAGGCAAGGCCTTACCACTAAGGCAGAACTGGAGCAGAGGTCTGCAGGAAGTGAGGGAGGAGGCAGGGAAATTTCTGAGGGAAGATTTTCCTACCCCAAGGGAAGAGCAAGAGCAAAGGATCTGAGCCCGGAATGTGTTTGGTGCCTTTAAGAAACAGCCAGGAGGCCAGTGAGGAGGAGGAAGAGGAGGGAGTGACAGGAAGTAGGTCAGCAAGGTTGGAGTGGGTCAGTCATGACCTAAAGGCCACTGAGACACTTTGGCTTTTACTTGGAGATTGGAGGGCATTGGAGCATTTGTAGCAAAGGGGTAGCAGGATCTGATGAAGGTTGTAACAGGATCCCTCTGACAGCTGTGTCAAGATTAGATAGGAGAAGAGCAAGCATGGAAGCCAGGAGACCAGTTAGGAGGCTTCTGCAAAAACCCAGTTGAGGGGTGATGGTGGCCTGGAAGAGGTGGTAGGAGTACGTCTATGGAAAGACTTGGTCAGTTCAGCATTTATTTTGGAGGTGGAACCTAAATGATATGCAGATAAACTGAAAGTAGATGTGAGAGAAGGGGAGGAGTCAAGCATGGCCCCAGGGATTTCTCTTGAGAAACTGGAAGGATGGAGTTGCCATTCTACTGAGATGGAGTCTGAAGAAGGAAGAGGCTACAGTACAGGGTAGGAATAGGGAAACTTGGGAATGAGGAGTGTATTTGGAGACATTTAAAATGGTATAACAAGTCATCACTGGACATATGAGACTGGAATTTAGGGGACAGGTACAAGATGGGAGATGCAAATTTGGTAGGTATCAGTATAAAGGTGAGTTTTAAAACTTTAAGATTGGATGAGATCACCAGGAAGTGAGTATAGGATGGAGAGCAAAGAGGGACTGGGGCTCTTCAGATATCTGTGCATGAGATGAAAAATCACCTCCAGAAATTACTACCAACTGAGCATATTTAGTAACATCTTTGACTCCTTCTACTGGAGTGATGGGTGTGGATCACAGTGCTTGGCAGAGATCTTCAATAAATGTTTATGGGAAGAAATGGAGGAAGGGAGGAAGGAAGAAGGAAGGAAGGAAGGAAGGAAGGAAGGAAGGAAGGAAGGAAGGAAGGAAGGAAGGAAGGAACATAGGCGGATAGGCAAGCTGCATAGGTAAGGTTGCTGGAACAGAGAGCATCAGACACCTTGAGACTAGGATGTTGAATGGGTTGTCCACAAAGTCATTTATGGTCTCTGTGATGATGGCAGGGTTTAGGGGGAAAGGAGAAGTGTGAGCCGGAAGACAAGATCTCAATGACCCAAGGAAAGTGAGTGAACAATCTATAGTTGAACAGCAATGGATTTCGTTGTTGGTCAAATGACATGAGTCCATGAATCTCAAAGAAGTAAAGATTTTTGCATGAGAGAGTGAAGTAAGGATCTGAGGCAACAAATGGGAGAAAGGAGGGATGTCCCCTTAAAAGGACAGTAAATAAGGAGGCTCTTGGGAAAGTGCCAGGTTTTAGATTTTAATCAAGAAAGGAGAAAAGTTTTGTGCCAACAAGGAGGAAGATGCAGAAGAGTTTGATCTCAATAAAGAAAAGGTTCAGGGTACACATGGAAACAAATTTGGAGGAAGGTCAGTACTAACAGGAAGAATTTGAAAGAAAACATGGAACATTCTAAGGATAACAGTCTCCATAGCTGCAGAATCTTGCATTTTGACCAGAAGTGGAGGTCAACAGAGGAGGGAGGTGAAATGGAATCATCCATCTTCTAGTTTGTGGTTTGCAGAGAACTGGAGTTGACAGCCTGTTAGTGTCAGCAAATTTCAGTCGTTGCTGGGGCTTCACATAGAATACTCTTGGGAAAAAAATGCCTGGTGTCTCCCTAGAGAACTCTATCTTAGTCAGGTGTTGAGGACAGGGTTAGGTGGCTTCTAGAAGAATCCCAGCAGAACTTCAGGGTCAGGACACCTATGGAATCATGAACTAAAATGGGAGGGACTTGTAGAAGGGTAGGTGACATTTCTAAGAAAATGGTCCTCTCACCCCAGGCAATGAAGGGTCAGCTGGGTCTCTGCCCTATCCCACTCCCTACCCCACCTGGAGGTCAGGTGGTCTGGACCTAAAACTCCCTGAATCGGGCCCAAGATGGCCTGGAGAAGACCCTCCTACAGCCCTTCTCCATCTGGTTACCTTCCTGTTCTTCCTTGGTGCTCCTGTAGTGAGCTATTCCTGCAGGAGCTCCTCAGGAGATGAACAGTATGTGTGCTCGCTCCTGGACTGTGAGGTCCCCCAGGGTGGAAAGGAGACTCAACTGTATTTGTGTCTCTAGCACAGGGAAACTGGCCTTTATCCAGTCACCCAAGTGTCTGAAGATTGGGGAAATAACAAGAAAATCAGTGAGAATTCAGAAAGTTTCTCCCTCATGATTTGGCACTGTAGAGCAATTCCACAAGTGTCCAAGTGGTTCCCGGCCTCTGGGCCAGCATGACATGTGCAAGATAGCATTAGTCAGTGTGCAATAGCTAAGACTGGATCCATTCAATCCATCTCCCTGCTCCATATTTGACTCCAAAAGATAAACAGTCTCTTTTAAATTCTCCATTAGTGATTCATTCCTCTGTGTCAAGCACCACCAAGAGTTTGGGGTTCTCTGTCTCCATAGTGAGAATGATCTTATGGGACCAGCTCCAGGCCCGCAGGACAGAGCCAAGTGGGAGCTCCATAGCCAGTGAGGAAGGGATGCAGGAAGGTGAAGACGAACGCTAAAGGCAAGCATGTCCTCTTCTCCATGTTGGTTCGTTTTTATCACCAAAAGCCAACATACAATGGATTTCTTCATGTTTCTCTTATAGATTCATTGAATACATGTGGGGCCTTTTTATTTTTGGGGTGCTGGGGATTGAACCCAGGGCCTTGTGCTTACAAGGCAAGCACTCTACCAACTGAGCTACATCCCCAGCCCTGTGGGGCCCTTTCTTGGGTTCACCTTTTCTATGTGCTCTGACAATTGCTAGATAAAATAGACTTCTTATCTCCCTGCATCCATATCCACACCTGTCTCTAAGAGTTTATTTACTTATTTTTACTTGCCTGGGGGTTGAACCCAGGGCTCCCCAGGGCTCTACCACCACTCAGTCACAACCCCAGACAGTTTCGATTTTTATTTTCAGATGGAGTGTGGCTAAATTGCCCAGGCTGACCTTGAAATTAAACTCACCCTACCTCGGACTCCAAAGGAGCTGGGATTACAGGCACACACCAGCTTATTTATTTTAACTCTTTGTGGTGCTGGGGATCTGAATCCAGGGTCTTCAACATGCTAGGGAAGAGCTCTACCACTGAGCTACCCAGCCTCGAGGATGGAATTTTTTAAAAAGTCAAGTCACTTGCTCCTTAAGACTAAATACAGGGTACCCTCTGACAAGGGGAGTTGGGTGTTGGCAAGAAGATCTTTGGGAGCCAAAGGGCAGCCACTATGCTCTGAGGGGGAAAGAGGGTCATACTCCTAAGAGAGAGCTTGATGGGAAAGGAGCTGCAGGAGCTGATGAAGCTAAGACAACCACTAGGAGGGAGCCTTCCTATGGGATCTGGCGAGGACAGAGCTGATGGGACAGGGAAGGAGGTGAGAAGGAGGGAAGTTGTCTCTCCTGAAATAGGACAGGAACTGTTTTGATTATTGCCCTCTTTGCACAAGTAGTTCAAAGCAGGACGTCTTAGGACTATTGTTATCCTGTGTTTAGACTACAGGAGACACGGCAAATCAGAAAGGAAAACCTGTCACCAAGAACTGAATTCAAGTATGTCGGAAAGTGGCTGATGTCCTCATTTCCAAATTCCCAAAGGAACAGGCAGCCAGGGGACATATGAGAGCTCTTTCTCAGCAGAGAGAGCCGGGGCCACAGGGTGGGCACTTTCAAGAGAAAAGAGGCCAAACTCAAGAAGTTCTCTTTCCCAAATTTCTAACCCATTCAAGGATGGTCAGGGAAAGTGCACTTGACTTGTGTGTCCCCATTTATGTCTAGATGCATATAGTATCTCACGTTTATAGGTTCTTATAATCCCTGGTACTTTGTTGACCATCGATCCTTGTCTACTGAACCGTTTTGAACAGATGTTTTTCTGTGACACAGGGTGTACTTTTCTGACCAGGGCATTGGACCACAGACACTAAGCAGTGGGCTGAGACCAGGTCCTTTAAGCCGAGGCTCAGTACAGACCAGGGATGTGACTGGTCATCCAGTCCAAGCAGGCAACAGATCACCCCTCCAGGGAGTCCAGGAGTCAGGTGGTGCCTGTGGATTGGAGGGGCTTGAGGGATAGCTTTAATCCTGAGAGAACCCTGTGCTAGCTGCGGGAAGGAGGGATGCAGAGGAGATGACAGAAAGCCAGGTCACAAAGGCAGGGCCAGGAAGATGCCAGAGCTTCTGATCGCCTCACTCTTTACCCTGTAACTTTCATCCTCATCCTGTGACCTGAGAAATTCGTCACCTAATTCATATGGGTCCATTTTGCCTTCAGACAGAACAGAAAGGGGAAAAGTGAGGAATTATAGCCAGGGAGCCTATCTGAGCAGCAGGACTCAGCCGACCCAGTCAGATGTGTATTTATCCCCCCACTCTTCCTCTTCTCCTTATTCTTCTTGGCAGGGTCTTGCTAGTTGCCCAGGCTGGCCTCACACTTACAATCCTCCTGCCTTAGCCTCCCAAGTCCTGGGTTTCCAGGTGTGCACAATGCCTGGCTTTCCTGAACTCATACCCATCGAGTGCCAGGCTCTTGCTAGCTGTTTTATAAAAAATTCCAATATAGAATTCACAGCAATCCTAGTGGAATATGCATCTACTATGATTTGAATGTGTCCCCAGCGTTCATCTGCTGGAAACTTAATCCCGCAGGCAAATGTTGGCAGGTGGGGCCTTTAAGAGGTGATTAGGTCACAAGGACTCTGTTCTCATGAGTGGACTGATGTCATTATCACAGAAAGGGGTTTGTTATTGCCAGAAGTGGGGTCCTTAAAAGAGTGAATTAGAGGAAAGAGTGAATTAAAGGAAAGAGTGAATTAAAGGAAAGAATGAATTAAAGTAAAGAATGAAATATACACACAACAAAATAGCAACAAAGTATATAATTTTATCATCACTGGTCTGATTTTCAAATCAAGTTTTCAGGTTTGCACCCATGGGTTCAATGCATGTACTTAATTAACTATGGAAGAATACAGTATCAGTTCCTGCTGGATTTACATCATCTGACCCAGTGGATAAAATCCATCCAGCAATTTCTTGCTTCCTTAGCAAGAGCACTTAAACACCGCCACTGGGTAGTGTAGTTATTTCTAAAGAAAACTATTAGATGGGACCATTGTCTTATTAGTTTTCT
This sequence comes from Sciurus carolinensis, assembly GCF_902686445.1. Classification (NCBI taxonomy): domain Eukaryota; kingdom Metazoa; phylum Chordata; class Mammalia; order Rodentia; family Sciuridae; genus Sciurus; species Sciurus carolinensis. The sequence goes on from NC_062213.1 coordinate 37,418,376, forward strand.
ATTTCGCGTCTGTGTAACAGTCAGATCATACAAAGAAAAGAAGGTGGAGAACAGAAGCAGCGAGGGGAAGAGAAAAAAGAAATATTTTCATGGAAAGACATGGAGGAAGCTTAAATGCATATTACTAAGAAAAAGTAGCCAATCTGAAAAGGCTACATACTCCACCATTCCTTTTAGGAAAAGGCAGAACTCTGGAGGAAGTGAAAAGATCGGTGGTTGCCAGAAGTTTGGCAGAGAATGCAGAGAAGGACAGAGAATTCTTACAGCAGCAACACAAGTCCATGATTCTGTAACATACATCCATCCAAACCCGCAGAGCATACAGCACCCAGAGTGAGTGCTAGTGTAAACCGAGGACTTTAAGTGGTAAAGATGTGTCCATGGCTAACAAATGCATGGCTCTGGTGGGAGATGTTGTAATGAGGAGGCTGTGCATGTGCAGAGCAGAGGCATATGGGATTTCTCTGTACCTTCTGCTCAATTTTACTCTCAACTTAGAACTGCTCTGAAATATAAAGTCTAAATAAAAAGTTTTAAGAGAAGTATTTTAAAATTGTTGTGACCAAAACAAAACAGAAAAGTTGAACAAACTTGTGAGAAATTCAGGTGACAGACAGAAAGAAGAAAACCCAGACTTTGGTAGCTTCGGTCAGGCCCCTTAGAAACGAATGCTGAGTCAGAGATTTGGGGAGGTCTTAGAAATAGCACCTGCCAGGAAATGAGGGGGCAGGATAGGGTGGAGAGGGCAAGGGAACGGTCATGTCATTGCAACAGAGCCACAGACCATCTCACAGGAAGCCAACGCACTCTGGTGGTCCTTCAGGGTTGGTCCAGATCGAGGTGGGCTACTGGACTCTGCCACCAACCACACCAGCCAGTCCTGAATGCAAGCTAGCCATGGGCAAGGGGCATAAGTTGGGTCAAGCCAGCTTCCTTCACCCTAGAGAGATTTCCAGAGGGGGACTGAGCCCGGGGCCATCAGTCAGTCACCAATGTTCCTGGCTACTGGAGCAAGCAGTTCTTTGGTCCCACAGGAGGAGTCTGGGCACCACACCAGGACATCTATTAGCTAGGGTAGCCTCGAGAGAACGTTTCACGAAAGAAGCGGCCAACTGTATGGATTAGTTCCGAAATAGCGGTTAGAGGGGAGACAGAGAGGGCAAGACCAGGTCATCGTTGATCTTAACCAGAGCAATTTTAGTGGAACTGGAAGGAGGCGAATCCCATTGGAGGGACTGAGAAGAGAGTGGAAGACGAGGAAATGGAGACCATATCAATAATTTTCTAAGATTTTTATCAGTCAAGAGGAACAGAGATTGGGTATTAAGTGGAGAGAGACAGGGGCCAAGGGAGATCTAATATTTATGTTAAAAGATAGTAGAACATGTTTGCTTGGTGACAAAATGACATGAGTGATGGGAGAAACTGAGATGTCAGAGAGGGAGGGAACAGTTGCTTGTGTCGTGAGAAGGCAAGAGGGAACAGGTCCAGGGCACAGCTGGGGGTGCTGGCCTTGGCTGGGGGCAGGGAAACATGAGCCATGTGAGTAATAGAGCAGGTCTCCAGTGGGCACGAGGCCGTGTGCCTCCCTGCCTCTGCTGAGTGAAGGAGGAGATTCCAGACCAAATGGAGCCATCAGATTATTTTTTAAAAGGTACTGGGATTGATTGAATCCAGGGGTTCTTTAACTGCACTGAGCTACACTCTCAGTCCTTTTTATTTTTTATTTTGAGACAGGGTCTCACTAAGTTTACTAGGTTGGCCTCTAATTTGTGATCCTCCTGTCTCAGCCTCCTGAGTCATTGAGATTACAGGTGTGTGCCACTGAGCCTAACAAGATTCTTTGTCCTTGGAATTTTCAGTAGAGATTAAGACAGAGGTCTTCCTCCTCCCCTTCTCCTCCTCTTCCTCCTCTTCTCCTCCTCTTCCTCCTTCTGTGCTAGGGTTGGAACTCAGGACCTCACACATGCTAAGCACATGCTCTCCCACAGAGCTACAGCCCCAGCCCTCAGGAATGCCTCTTGAATGTTGATTTTGGAACGTTCCCTCTAAGGAGTGGCTACTTTCCACCTATCATGTACTCAGAAGATGGAGAGACCTGAAGTAAATATGTGTAGCAATGAGAAATGAGGTAAGTTTTTGGTGACTTTACAAGTCCAGGCCTTTCCTGAGACCTGCCTGTAGATCTCTTATATGCCACCAAATATTTGTCTTTACTACAGAAGTCCCACTTTGCTAAATTTGTCTCTAACGAGGCACTGATTTTTGCAATGTAAATTACCTACAATTTGGAATACGGCCTGACCGAGTTGAAATTAGTCTCAGGTGGACACCCCAGAAGACGCTCTTGATGTCAGCCAACTTTAACAGAAAGGGCCACCCTGCCCCATGACTCAGGCCCTTCCCTAGAATCATTCCATGGATCTTGTACAGAAATGATCCTTCTAGCTCCATCCCAAACAGTGAAAGGACTGGAAGCAAGACAATGTAAAATCTAAGGAACAATTAGGATAAACAGGATCTGTTCTTTCAATGAATGGTATCTAAGCATTCAAAGTTATTACAGTTATTATGATGAAGAGTAGATAGAAACATAAAGCAAAGTAGGGCCCTGAATTTAATGCCTATTTATGATGGCCTTGTTAAAAAAAAAAATGAATTTGGGAAAAAAGAGAGAAAAACACATCAAAATGGTAATACAGGTTGAGCATCTCTAATCTGAAAATCTGAAACCTGGAATGCCAGTTGCTATGGTTGGGATAAGTGTTCCCCCAAAGGCACATGAATTGGAGGCTTGATCCCCAGCCTGTGGTGTTAATGGAAGGTAGTGAAAAGCTTTAAGTGGGGCACAGTAGGGAAGTTAGGTCATTTGGTCCATTCCTTGGAGGGGGACTGTAAGACTCTGGTCTCTTCCCCTCCTCTCTCCCTCTTTCACTTCCCAGATGCCACGAGGTGAGCAACTTTGCTCTACCACATGCTCCTTGCCACATTGTGCTGCCCCACCATAGGCCCAAAATCAATAGAGTCAACTGATCATTAACTGAAGGCTCTAAAACAGTGAACCCTTATAAACCTTTTCTCTTTTTAATTTGTTGCCTCAATCATTTTGTTATAGTAACAGAAATCTGACAGTATATCTATGCAAGTATTTCAAAATCTAAAATCTGAAATATTTCTTCTCTATGCATTTCTCATAAGGGATACTTAACCTATAGCAGCCATGTTTAAGGTATTTTCCCCTGGTTTTCTCTATTTTATTCTTTAAAATGGGGACTATATTGTGTAGGCAATTAAAAAATCCCTTTGTAAAGCTTAGACCTAAGTAGGTTAATGGTTTCCAGGAACCTTCAAATCATCATGCATCTTATCCTGAAAAAGGAAACATCTATTCAAGAATTAGGGCAGGAGAAAGTCATCAGAGGAAGTGGTTGTTTGGATCAAAGGGACGCCCACCTCCTGACCAGGGAAATGAATTGTGGTCCTTCAAAACAGCCCAAGACAAGAACTGGTGGCCGCTTGAGCAGTCAGGTCTTGCAGCCAGTTCCCATGGCAGGAATACTGCATGTAATGGCAGCCAAGTGCCAGAAAAGGCAGTCCGTGTCCTCTAGATGAGTGTGCGGCTGACGCCTGGGCCAGACTCTGCTGTTCCCTGGCCCCCAGTGCCTGCCGTCTGCAGCACCTGACCTTCCTCAACATCACTCCTGAAAGCACCAAGGGCTTTAGTGTGAACCAAGTTGAGCACTAACCCTGAAATTCATTTTTGCTAAATGTTCCCCAAATTTTCTTAATGAGGACTCCCTCTGACCTCCAGAGAGGTCAGCTGGAGGGTTGTCCTGGGGCTCTTTCTTCACAGAGTCCCAACAGGTGCTTGACTGGCTTGCTCAGAGACCCACTGGGAAAACAGGACAAGAACTCTGCGTTCCTGTGGCTCAGAGCCTTCCTGAAGTCACTGAGCCCAGCCACGCCTGGTGAGCAAGAACTGAAAAGAGTAAATGGTGACAATGGTGACGGGGAGGTGGACTTGTCACCCAAGCTGTGTCCCTGAATGAGCAGCCATGCTTCCCTGCGCCTGCTTGTCCTATTGTCCTGAGCAAGTCAATCAAGCCCTGCACATTCCTCCTGCCCTGAATAAGGAGAGGCCAAGCAAGGGTGGCCTGCTACGGGGTTTGGGTTTCTCAAAGTAAAAAGAGACAAAAATAGAAGTTCAGTATTGGCATTGTGTTTGTGGGTAGTTATCAGGCAGTTAGAAGTGTGTTAGCACTAAGTTTTCCCCAGAGATCAAGGGACTATGAGAATAATGGAAGAGACCACCTACCCACTAAGAATCAGAGGTAATTACCAAAGAAATTGAAATAAAGTACTTGATATTAAATGTTGCAATTTAATGAGTGACTATTATGTTTGGACCCTGTGGTAAGAGGTCAGCAAAGCCAAAGCAGTTGAATGTTCTCTGTGTGAAATATGCAATCAGGGATCAGGGATGCTGACCAGGTAGGCCGATGCCTTGGTATAGTTCTGGGTGAGCGATGGGGGTTTGGAGTAGTCTGTGTGGTTTCCTGGCAAGACCAAATAAAGATAAAAGGCAGGAGCAGAAACCACATCCATGGAAGGGCACCCTGTAACCCTGCTGGTGTGTATGTGGCAGAGGCACCAGAGTTCCCTGGGCCTCCCTGACTCTTGTGTACCTTCCAGGTATCTGCTTCAGTACCGGTTCCAGAGACCACCCTTGACTTTTGGGCTTTGTTAAGCCCTCCTGTTATACCCTCAGAGTGTGATTGTACCATTCATGAATGTGACTATTTGGTTAATGGTCTGTTTCCATGAAAAGAGGAATAGCAGAAGGGGACTGTCCTTGTGCTGGACACTGTGTCCTCAGCCTGGTATTAGTAGGTTCCCTAGGAACGTTGAGTGAACTCGTGTCCCACACAGCACTCACCACATCCTAAGGAGGGAAGTAGGCAGATGGTTATTTCTTGACCATCGTCTTCCTCGGTGAACTGTAAATCCCCAAAGCAGAGAACCGCCTTTATCTATTCTCCCTCTCATGTATCCTCAGTATGGCACTTGGGCATGACCACCCTGGATATGGACGACAAGAATAAATAATAAATAAATTAACAAACGTGAATCAAGTCTAAAGATCTAGAAATGGGTAGGAAAAGAAAGATAGCACTGAAAGGGTAGACGTTAAATATGTCCGGGAATGGAGCCAGCAGAGAGGAGCGCAAGAGGTCCAGGGGTTTTGCACCGATGCACGTGGGATGCCCAGACTCTTCTTTCAGGTATAGCCACGGGAACAGGAAGCAGCCATCCCACCAGAAATGACTAGTCAAGTCCCAGGGCCTCTGTTTCCTCTAAAGAAAGCTAAGCCTTTTTTTTTTTTTTTTTTTTTTTTCCAACTCTGCGATGGATAAGCTGGGATCCATGTGTGGTGAGGAGTTAAGTTCCCAAAACGTCCCTGAAGGGGCTGGGGCTGTAGCCCTCCGCCTAGCACTCAGGAAGCGCTAGGTTCGAACCTCAGCACCACATAAAAATAAACAAATAAAAGTATTGTGTCATCTACAACTAAACAGATTTAAAAAAAAAAAAAAAGTCCTGAAGAAGGGGAAATACTTTAGAAACGCGCACGTTTGGGTTTCCACACGAAGGGTGGATCTCAGTCCCTTGGCTCTTAGTGTGTCTGGCTGAATTCCTGAATCACACAGGCCTGACTGGTGGTGGATTGGCTTTGTCTAGGTAGAGACCTTAGCATGCACCATTTGGGGTTGCTGCTAGAACGTCCAATCTCTCTCCCTTCCAGGTGTGAGTGCAGAGCCTCAGGGAGAGCGAAGGTAGGTGAGCGAGTCTGCAGTTTCCAGCAGTATGACCAGGAGGATGCAGCCTGTCTGAAAAAGCTCAGCGTGGTAGCCCGTCCCTCGCTTTGTACGACTCTTCCTCCTTGTCCCTAGACAGTGCTGGCCAGAGTTGGGTGCTAGTACAGGGCCTCCCAAGGAAGTTGAGGAAGTGCAGAAACAGTGTGGAGATCCAGGGAGAATAAGCCAAGCCCCAGATGAAAATTGCTGGAGCAGTCTTCTCTTTCTGGGGCACTTCCTCCTCCTTCCCCACCATCCTGAAACTCCTTTTAATGGGCTGTTTTTATAAAATTCCTTCTCATCCCCAGACTCTGCTTCCATCTTCCTGCTCACCAAAAATGGAAGGAAGAACACTGAATTTTTAAAGCAGCTGCCCAGTCCCCACTGCAACACACACACACAACACACACACACACACACCCTTTCCAAAACACTGTATCCATTTGTAAAATACAAAAGGGGAAAAGAAAAGTAATGTTTTATTTTATTTTTTTGCAGTGATCTTTCTTATTGTCTAGTCAACCCATTTGAATTGTAACCAATAGAGGTTAAAATAGACCCCTCGTAGTTTAAGCCTCCTGAACTTTGGTGGACTCAATCTTATATATGATATATATATATAATATATATACATTATTATTATTATTATTATCCCTACCTTCCCAAATATCTGTAACTACCATTCTACTTTCTTTTTTCATGAGATCAATTTTTCTAGATTCCACAAATGAGTGAGAACATGCATGCAGGGTTTGTCTTTCTGCACCTGGCTTATTTAACTTAACATAATGTCCTACAGGCTCATCATGTTGCCACAAATGACCGAATTTCATTCTTTTTCACGACTGAATAGTATTCCATTGTGTATATATATTACATTTTCTTTATCCATTCATCCATTGATGGACATTTATTGATTCCATATCTTGGCTATTGTGAATAATTGTGCAATAAACATGACAGTGTAGATGTCTTTTTGATATACTGGTTTCATTTTCTTTGGGTATATACCCAGTAGTGAGATTTCTGGATCATATGCTAATTCTGTTAGGTTTTTTTTGTTGTTGTTGTTGTTGTTGTTGGGTGGTGTTTACCAGGGATTGAACTTGGGCACTTCACCACTGAGTCACATCCCCAGCTCTATTTTGTACTTTATTTAGGGACAGGGTCTCACTGAGTTGCTTAGTGCCTCGCTTATGCTGAGGCTGATTTTGAACTCAAGATCCTCCTGCCTCAGCCTCCTGAGCCTCTGAGATTACAGGTGTGCACCACCACACACAGCTACTGTTAGTTTTTTAAGGAACCTCCATAGCATTTTCCATGAGTGTAGTAATTTACCACCAATAGTATACAAGTGTTCCCATTTCTCCACAACCATGCTAACATTTACTATTTTTTGTCTTTTTGATAATAGCCATTCTAATTGGGCTCAGGTGAGATTGTGGTTTTGATTTGCATTTCTCTGATAATTGGGGATGATGAGCATTTTTTCATATACCCATTGGCCATTGGTTTGTCTTCTTTTAAGCCATGTCTTTTCAGGTCATTTTGCCCATTTTAATTGGATTATTAGGGAGCTTTGTTTGTTGTTGAGTTGAATTCCATATCTATTCTGAGTATTAACCCCTTGTCAGATGCAGAGTTTTCAAATAGTTTCTCTCATTCCATAGATCGTCTCTTCATTCTTTTGATGGCTTCGTTTGTTGTGCAGGAGACTTCTAGCTTGATGCAGTCCCTTTGGTCTATTTTTGCTCTTGTTACTGCATTTTTAGGTTCTTATTCAAAAAATATCCTTGCCCATTCCAATGTCAGGAAGTACTTCTCCTGTATTTTCTTTTAGTTTTATAGTTTGGGATCTTGCATTTAAGTCTCTAATCCTTTTTTTTTTTTTTTTTTTGGATGCTGGGGATTGAACCCAGGGCCTTGTGCTTATAAGGCAAGCACTCTACCGACTGAGCTATCTCCTCAGCCCCTCTAATCCGTTTTGAGTTGATTTTTTTAATATGGTGAGAGATATGAATCTATTTTCATTTTTTTGCATGTGGAAACACCAATGCTACTTATTGATTGATTGATTGATTTTTGGTACTGGAGATTGGATGCAGACATGTTTTATTACTGAGCTATGTCCCCAGTCTGGTTTTTATTATTATTTTTTTTATTTTGAGATAGGAAGTTGCTGAGGTTGTCCTCAAACTTGTGATCCTCCTGCCTCAGCCTCCCAAGTTGCTGGGATTGCAGGCCTGCACCACTGGGTCTGGCCCTAGTACCATTTATTGAAGAGACTGTCTTTTCCCCTGTGTATCTTCTTTGCTCTTCAATCAAGGTGATTGTTTGTCTATTAATACTTAGTACAAGTCATCCAAGAAAAATTTCACTTATTTAAAGATAATTTCGTTTATTTATGTTTTTTTAGTTCAAATGTCGCAAATGTTAGTCATCTGCAAATTGCCCTGAATTGATTTGAGCTGTTGTCTAATTTGACCTTAATCATAACAACAATAATTTAAAAAGCATATTCAACACAAATTGTCATGTTTTATGGAAGCATTCATTCTAATAAAGTGCTCCTGCCATGTTTTTATTTAAATCCAAAGACACAAAATACCATTTTCTGTCAATAGAATCACTTTGCAACTTATAACTCCATCCTGCTAATAAATGGCACCAGCTCATGCCGGAGGTAGGAGCAGTCATGGAGTCACACTATAGCCACACTCTTGCCCTGAATTCAGCTTCTGCTCACATGCCATCTCTGTGAAGGTGAATGTGTCACCTTGCCTTTATGGGTCACTGTTCCTTTCTTTGGTAAACAGGGCAATGGCTCTTGCTGGGCTTAGAAGACCCCTATCTACTTCTGAGACATTGAAAAAGGAGAAAATTTAGATCATCTAGTCCAGGCCCAGATCTGTTCCACTGACTGATTTTGTATATCCGGCAAGCTAGGAATAGCTTTTACATTTTTAAATAATTGGAAATATGTATTTCATATAAGGTGAAAATCACATGGAATTTAAATTTCAGTGTCCATGAATACAGTTGTACTGGAACATAGCCAAACTCACTTGTCAATCATTTTCTATGGCTGCCTTCCCTGTATAGTGGCTGCAGAGAGCAGTTCCATGGAGACCCGTGGCCCACAAACCTAATATACTACCCGGTCCTTTATAGTGAAAAGATACTGACCATGGTCCAACCACCAGACAGACAAGAAATCAAAACTCAGAGCTAACTGAGTTGGTCCAGGTCCTGCTTCCAAAAGACAAAGCATATAGAAAGATATAAAAAAGGTCATTTCAAAACATCCAAAGGAACAAAAGCAATTAACAATAAACAAAGATTAAGGATGTAAAAAATAATTTCTCCTTCACATGCCAAAAGATGATGTGTCATACAAAAGACAAGGACAAAGAAATTGTGAAGGCCTTGGAGCACCTGCATTCATTTGTATAGATGAACTGATATTTTCTTAATCTGGAACCAAAGTACAAGGGATGGATGAGGAGGATTTGAGAAGGGGGTAGATTACGTCAGAAATGGCTAAGATCCTTCATTCTGATAAGACTCCAGGAAACTTACATCTAAATTCACTGAAGGAAATGGAGGTGGACATTAGAAACGCTTTAGTGGGTCTTTTCAAAAGGGCAGGTCTCAAATGGGTGAGGCAATGCTAAATCTGGGGACAGGAAGCCTAGAAGAGATTAGAATGTTCAGGCTGAAGGAGGTCCAGTGTTAGAAAATCCTCAAGCCTCTTACCATGCAGAGGCTCAATGTAGAATAGCCAGCATTGTTCTGGCAGTGTGGCCCTCCCTAATGACAGGGCTGGGAGCCTAATGGAATATAAAAGAGGAGCAAAATAAATGCCGAGTTGCAAATCTATCCGTTTTGGCAAAGCTTTGGACAAAGTTTGATGTCGAGGTGGGGGCCAGAGTTTATCATCCTTTGATTTACATATGGAGCATCACCTTTGCCTGGGAAGTTGCTGGGGGTGCATAATAAATATTTCAAACCAAGCTTAAATAGGGGAGAGGCGAAACTGCTCCAAGGGTCCAAATCGTGGGTGATCCACGAGATGCCAACACATTGCTCCCGTGGAAGGGCCTTAAGTGGTTAAAATACAACACTGAACTTTCCAAACTGATGGGATTGACTGTAAAAATCCTGGTTTTGTGTGCTGCTGGGTCAGCGAGAGGCAGATGGATTCTTGAAGTTTAAATCAATGGCAAAGAGCGGAGCTTGCAAATCAGACTGCACAGTGTTACATCCAAAGTCGATCACTTGAATCACTGTGTAACCTTGGACAAGTTGTGGAGTCAATCAAGTCTCATGGTTTTCTTCTGTAAACAACAGCAACAACAATAAAGGGCTCCTATCTTATGGGCTGCTGTAAATGTTGAAATGAGGCTTGAGATGTCAGGTGCTCGGGAGAGGCTGAGCATAATTTTGTGCTCGTTACATGTCCCCTGCTCACTGTCGCCTGCATTGTATAGCACGGGAGCTAAGAGTAATAATTTGGTGCCGGATGGAGCACCTGTCTCACTGTGGAGTAGCTTTGTAAGCGTGAGGAAATGCCTTCGGCTCTTGGGGCTTCAGTTTCCCTTCTGTAAAACAGTGACCGTGGTAGCTTCCTCAAGAGTCTGCTGTGAAGACTCAAAGAATAAAGACACATGCAGTGCTTGGAGAGTGTCAGAACTCAGCTGCCATCGCCATCACCCACCTTGTTATTCTCGGGTCCCCTAGGACCCAGAAGTATTCTTACCCACAGTAAGCCTGACGCAAGATGCATACTTAGCACTGAGTATAAAGTTTTCACATATATGATTTCATCAAATGCAATCCCTCTGATAATTTAGACAGGCAAGGTGCAACTTTGGGGTCACTGGAGATGATACCAGATGGTACCCTGCCTGGCCTCCAGGATGAGCCTGGAAGGCAGCCTGTGAACTGGCTCCTCCAATTTTTCCTTCAGAATCACTGAGGTTCTTGCTTCTTGTTTTATTGCCTCCTTTCTGCTAAAGTCTGTGAGTTTTGTTCCCTGCCAGACTTCTTATCTTTTGGGACATGCATCTACCATGATAATGCTTCTTAGTAAAATGTAAATGCCTGCCTCATCTTTTTTTTTTTTTTTTTTTTTTTAATCAGCAGTAAGATAGAAACATTGTCCTCTGAAGGGGAAAGGGTCCTTTAATATCTGGCCCAATCTCTCTTCTTCGTTTGTGAAGCTAGACTTCACAATGGTTTCCTACCATTAACAGATTTGTTTGCTTATCTGATAGTCCCCAGATTAAATTACCTGGCTTTCACAGTCATGGGGCTCCGCAAACTTGCCCCCCCTATTACTCACTTCCCCACACCCTTTCACTCTTGCTGGCCCTTCCACAGTGAACAGAGGGAGCAGTTTGTGGGGATCAAAGAATTGCAAAACCACGGCTACAGACACCGGTGGTGTCTCAGCAAGAATTGGGATAAGTCCAAAGTGTTGCTTCTGCTAGATTTCCTCAGAACTGAGGGTCTCTTTTCTCAAGATCCAGAAAGATCATGACATAAGACACGTACTTGGCACACAGCGTATAAAGAGTTTTCACAAAAGTGAGTTCATCAAATGAAACTTCTCTGATAGAGAGGCAAGGCATAGATTTGGGGTCACTTGTAGAGAATGACCCCAGGGAGTACCCTGCCTGCCCTAAAGCCTCCCAGGCTCAAGCCCATGGAAAGGTTGGCTTTCATCCACTTTCCCACGTGCCCATAGGGTGGGACACTAGGGGACAAATGATGCAGGTAACTCAGGTCACCATATTCGTAGTTTATGCCTGTAGGGATCATTCCATCCATGCTCTTTATTTGACTGATGAGGAAACTATGGTGATGTGCCTGGGCTCTCATGGTTGGATTCCAGGAAAGCCAAGACAGGAGTCTGTTGGCCTATTTTCTCTAACTACAATGAAATACCTGCAGCAGGCTGACTTTATAGAGAAAAGAAGTGTGTTTATTTCACAGTTCTGGAGATTCAGGGCACAGCACTGGTATCAGCTCAGCTCTGGTGAGGACCTCATGGCGGATGGCAAGAGTGCAGGAGAGAGGAAAAGATCACACCATCAAACAGGGAAACAGACAGCAACACAGGGCTCAGATCCAATCTGATGGCAACCCCCTGTTAGTGATAACTCACTCAGGAGACAAGTATTTCCTTCCAAGTGCAAGGTCCCCAGTGACCTAAGTACTTCCCACTAGGCCCCACTGATACTGGCCTGCAGTGCCGGATACAAAGTGGGACGCCAAAGATGGGACCTCTGAAGGTACAAAAGGGTGTCAGAAAAATCAGACAACAGGCCATATAGCGCGCCTGGTAGAGTGCCTGCCTCTCATGCTGGAGGCCCAGGTTCGAGTCCCCAGCACTGTGGGATTGTGGAAATAACAAACAAAAGAAAAATCAGACAAGAGCTTCTGGGGAACGTTTGGGTATGCTGTTCTTCCCTGCCTCAGCCAAGGGCATGTACGTGTCACACTTGACCTTCCCAGACAGTTCTTTGAGGTGAATATTATTTGCCCCACTTTAAAGACCAGGAAACTGAGACTTGGAACAATTACTTGCAGAAATCACCAGCTTATTAGTGCCAGAGTCAAGTCTGAAGTCCAGTTCTCTGAATCTGAAGCTCATGTTCTGTCCAGGTCACTATGCAGCTTTCTAGAAAAGCTCATCTATATTCACCAGGGAACTTGGACCGATGGATGTAGGATGGTATTCTCTAATCATAGAGTCAAACGTGCAGTCTAGGACTGAAAAGATGTCACTGAGCAATCCATACACCTCTAGATTTCCTTTGTCATAGTGGTTCTCAAATCGTACCCTGAAGAGAGGCTCTAAGGACTTCATAGGAATGGAGAAGGATGGACACAAATCATCTGCCTTCTTCAACCAACTTCTATCCCCCCTCCCTTCAACCATAGCTACTCATTTCTACAGGGTTGGATTATGTGTTTGAAAAGGATTTAGGCAATATCTGGTCTTCCAAAAGCTCCAGCCTCTGGTTCAACATATTGTGTGAGAGAAAGCACAGAAACAAGATGGACTTCGGGGTTGTCTGGAGCTGCGCAGATGAAGACGTCCGGGCGGCTGCCAGGACATTGTCTCCTTGGTGGAAGAGTCCCATGACTCCAACGAAAGTTATTTCTCCAAGCTGAGTTCAACCACAGAAGTGGACAGCTGCCTTAAAATTTCTTCACATGCATTCATTTGCTCAATAATAATTGAATAGAATCATTATGGTCTGTCTCAGCAATCTAGTCCTAGTGGACAATATTGTGGGACCAACAGAACAATCTTTCTGATGTCACCCTCAAAAGACTAAAATGGGATACCCCACATCGTAGCTAGTGATCTCTCAAGTACCAACTTATCAAACCTTGGAATAGAGTAAAAATTTATGCTGTTGGCTGTCATTACCTCTTGGTATAACCAGTTCAGTAAGTGGCCACCCTGACACATTTCCTTTTACCTGCCCTATATTTACCTTTCTTCCTTTCCAGGGGTGACCCCTTAGTGTATGTGTTGGCAAACAAGTTCAACCTGATGTGACTGAAGCACCAGCTGAACAAATAATTCGGGATTGACAGGCCTGACAGAAGGCATCATCGCAAATGCATATTGGTCAGATTTTCAGTCTGTTAAAATCCTTCCTGGGGGAGGAATTGCCAGTGTTGTGAAATGTTGAATGTTCTGAGCAGCTTTTCTTTCCTCAGACAGGACTCCTTGGACAACTTTCTGAGCAGCGAGAGTAGATGATGCTTGTAATTTCCCCTCCGTTTCCTGGATTCTTCATGTGTCCTCTCCTTTGTCACCCCAGCCAATCCTGTGTATCTTTAGAGAAAGTGAAAATATATTATCTTCTGACATGCTGAGGTGAGGAAATCTCATTCTGGCCATCTCTGTACAAGTTAGCAATCCCAGGACCTCTTAGACGCCTTCCAATATTATCTAATATAGGTTTGCCTCAGTTAATAGACATCATGAGGGAATAAAAGCACAATTCTGGATAAAGGAGTTCCAAAAACTAGATGTATAACTCTTTAAACTCTCAAAGTTTAAAAATCTGTAACCCTTTGCAATCCAAGTTTCTACCTAGATTACACTAGCCCAGGGTTCAAACTGGGGCTTCAAAATCTCTTAACTCTTAAAAGGTATTTCTCTGCCCCGGCCCTGTCTGCTAGTATAGAATTGTGGTAGCCATGAAGAGGAGAGGCTTAGATCTCCTACAGTGGGAGGGTTCAACTGCTACCTCTCTGGATCCATCATCACATTTGTACCAAGACTGTGTTTCCCATGGGCTGCTCCCAGCCAAGGGCTGAACATAATGGGGTTCCTGTAGGACACGGGACTCCTCACCAGGAGATGCTGGCTAATGACTCCCCATCCATGTGGCTGAGACTTTCTTTCTAGTTAATCCTCCTTCACAGGAGTCAGACCTGCATCATGGTCTGAAATTTACCCCACCTTCACTAGATCCCTTCTTTTACTCCATCACAGGCATTACCCTCAAGAAATGCTTTGCATATCTAACCTTGACTTGGTGTCTGCCTCTTGGAGGACCTGAACTAGCACAGAAACCTCTAGCCTTCTTTCTCTTAAAGTCAGCTCCATCCCATTCCCAGCTATCTGCAGCAGGATCTCAGATGTGTTCATGAACATGGGCTGCAAAACATCCACTCTCTCTCTCTCACCTCCTGCTCCAACTCTGACTTCCTAGAGAAATACCTATCTCATAGTAATTGCTGTTCCCAAAGCCTTATACGGTCCCACAGTGCTGCTGACACCTCTTTCCCCATTCTTGGGGTCCCTGAAACTCACTTTCTGCAGATGCTTCAGAAGTCAGAACACATTAGAATCCCAGGATGGTCTGAAGTGAAGTCCACTGCGGACAGATGCATTCAAGCTGTGTGCTCTGAGAAGTTACTTTCACTCATTATAAGACTCCCCAGGTGGGGCTTCCTGGTTCTCCATTGCCACATGTTACCTTTCGTGAGAAGAGGTCACCGTGGGTATTTACCCAGTCTCCTTCTCTTAGAGCTTAGACCCAGTCCTGAACTGAAGCAACAGCTTGGTGACACATGTACTACATTTAACTTGTAATTCCTTTCTGCCACTTGCTTACACACTTGATGATACTTTACCAATATTTCTACTTGACCACTTTGTTGTTGTTTTGTATTTCATAGCTTTGGGGGCAACTGTGGAGTTAAGGTTGTTCTAAAATATAAAGTTACAGATGTTGGAGTATAGCAAAATATAGCAAAGTAGGGTTTACAATACTTTGTTGGTAGGTGATGCCCAAGTTAAGGAAGAAGGAAGCTGAAATGATCTATTGTTTACCCAGGAAGTAGCTCTACAGAAGCTACTCTGAGTAGGTTTGGCAGATTTCCAAGAAAAAACGCTGGACACATTTGGTGAAAAATTTTGACTGATAAATGTACACACACTCCAAACAGGCAAATGTGTTATAGCAAAAACTATCAATTCCATGAGACCCACCCTCACACATCTTTACTGCATGCCCTTTCCCTGGTTTTGGTGTGCTTTGACCTCTAATAACTTCAAACTATGGATTTTTCTTTGGAATAACTTTCCTTGGGTAACTGGAACACATTACCTGCACAAGCAGTACCTGGGATTTATACCTCCCTCGGCCAAACTTATTCAATGATTAACTAGTTTGAGAGTATAAGAGCCCAGCTCCCTTGCCTTAGGCTAGGACAAATCTTAAAAGACTTATGTAATTAGAAATTTAAGGCATGTTGCTGAATTAAAAATTTATATTAAAATGATGAATTCTCGAATACATACATTTAATAAAATCCCCATCAAATTTTTAATATTTTGGTGGAGAAATATAATTAAGTTTCTAAAATTTATCTGTTAAAAGAGAGAGAGAGAGAAAAAAACTAAACTAAGGAAGTCTTTTCTCACCATATTTAAAATGTATTATAAAATTACAGTAATAGACTGGAACCAGCAAATGACATAGTTCTGGAATTCAAATATTAAGAGTAGCACAGAATAAAAAGCTCAGAATCAGATTCAAATGCTTGTATAATCATTCAGAATATGGCAGTTGTATAAACATCTGAATCTGATAATGGTGATGGTTTTTAATCATGAAAATATTAAATGAATGATGTTGGGAATAAAAAGACAACTCAGGGACTGGGGATATAGCTCAGGTGGTAGAGTGCTTGCCTTGCAAGCACAAGGCCCTGGGTTTAATTCCCAGCACCACAAAAAATAAATAAATAAAAAGACAATTCAGCCCAAAATGAAATCTATCCCAAGTGAATTAAAGTTTGCAAAAGAACTTTAGTTTTCTTGCTGTGACAGCCTAGGCAATTCAGATCCAGGTTCCTACTGAGAAGTCAGGAAATCTGAAAAAAGGTATGAAATATGAAGGCATCTGAGAGCTAAAGAGCCAGTGAAGATTAAGAGTTAAGATCTAAGAGTTTAAGGAAACTCAGAGAAGTAAGTCCAGTGTGTGGCGATGTTTTGCTCCCAGAAGTACAGACCAGTTTCAGAGCAGACAGACTACAGTAGTTTTGAGAGCCTGGGTACTAAGGGACCAAACATTGATATATAAATAATAAAAATTTTAAATATAATTTTAAAAGGAAACTTCTGGAAATTTCCCAATATATTGGTTTGGGATCTGGAAGGGTTAAACTGGTAGGTGAATGCAGGAACAGAGGAACCCTCACATTGAACATGATTTCCAATCATTTGAAACCCTGAAACAGGATCAGATTGATTCTGAATTGTTAGAACCTGAGGTACCTGCTAAAAGCCAAGACAAATCTTTTCTGAGAGAAGATAAAGTCCTCATAGACCTCAAATTGTTCTATAATTTGCATATGCAATATGTGAAACCTAAAAATAAGTAACCTAACACACAATGCTGGATGCCTGTACTAAAATTCAAAAAGGATATGAGAACACAGAAACAGATTAAGAGAAAATACAGAAAATAGAGTGATTACGTATTTTAAAATAAGGGTGCTTACTATGTTTAGGGAGATAAAACACAAGACTGAGGATTTTGTAGAGGATTATAAACTGTAAAGCACCTACCAAATGGAAATTCTAAAATTGAAAATAAAATAATTAAAATAACAACTTAGTGGATAAGTTGAACCACAGTTTAAGACTAAGTTGAAAAGTGAATTAAAAAAATGGAAACGATGTGGACTCGGTTGTGGCTCAGTGGTATAGCACTTGCCTAGCATGTGTGAGGCAAGTTTGATTCTCAGCACCACAATAAAAAAATAGGTAAAATAAAGGTCCATTGAAAATTTAAAAATATTTTTAAAAAAAGAAAGAAAAGTGGAAACTAGCTCAGATTAAAGCACATAGGGGAGGAAAAAGATGAAAAATCATGAAGAGCATTAAAACCAGAATATAAAGTGCTGGACTCAGTGGCACTTGGCTATAGTCCCTGTTACTTGGGAGGCTGACACCAATTTCTTGAACCTATAAGTTCAAGGCCAGCCTGGGCAACATAGCAACATCTGGTATTCCCAGTACTATAACAAACAAACAATCCCAGAGTATGTAGTGAAACATTTGTAATACATGTATAATTGGGATTTCTTCAGGAAAAAGAAGTCCAAATGGGGCAGAAGCAATATTTCAAGACATAATGGCTGGTGATTACCTAAAACTGATGATAGACATCAATCCCCAGATTTGAGAAGTGCTACAAATCCAAACCATGAGAAATAAAATTAAAATTACCATAGCAAAACTTCTCAAAGCTAAAGATTAAGAAAAGAAATGAAGAGCAGTCAGGGGAAATGGCATTATCTCGTACTGAAGGTCACAAAACAAAAAGCACAAAATGATAAATATATAATTAATTCAAGTGACAACTGACTGTATAAAATAATAATAATAATAATACCTTCCTGTAAAGTATACATAAAGAAGTAAACAAAAATTATGGCATATAAATCATGAGGAGGTAATTGGAGTTATTCTAAGTTTCTCATATTACCTTGGAAAAGGGTAGAAATACCAAGCAATATTAGACGTTAATAAGAAAGTATGTATATTTTACAGAAGAGTAAAATTATATAGAAGTACTAAGTTAATGGAAGGAAAAAATGGAATATTAAAAAAATTCTGAGCCCTAAAGAAGGCAAGAAAGGCTGGAGATATAGGTCAGTTGGCAGAGTGCTTGCCTTGTAAGCACAAGGCCCTGGGTTCAGTCCCCAGCACTGCAGAAAAAAAAAAAAAAAAAAAAAAAAAGAAGGCAAAAGGAATCTAGACCAGCAAGGGGAAAAGAATCAAATAGTAAAATGATAGATTAAAGCTAAATATTCAATAATTACATTTAATATACGTAAACTCTCCAATTAAAAAATAAAGTTTGTCAGAGAGGATTTAAAAAGTTACTGTATGCTGCTTATTAAATATTCATCTAAAGTACAAAGGTATGGAAGTAGATGGAAAAAGAAAGCTGGAGTCATTTTTTTTAATAACACAAAAGTGGATTTTTGATGCAGAAGGAATATCCAGAGATAAATGGGGATAAAGCATAAAGATAAAATATTCAGTTCACTAGAAAGATTTTTGCAGTTCTAAGATTCTATGCCTTTAATAGCATAGATGAAATACATGAACAAGGACTGACAGAGCTACAAGATAAAGTGGTACTTTTCATGGGATCTGTGGTGAAGGGACATTAAAAATTTAACCTGTTGCAGATTACTCTTCCATAAAATGCAATAAAAATGAATTAATAAAAAAGGAGAGAATACAAGTTCACTGATCACATGTATGCATGTTGTACCAATATTAAATTGATAAAAAAGTTACTAAAAGCTTATTTCAGTTTCCTACTTATGTGCTCTTAGGTGACAGTTTGCAGATTACAACTGACCAGCAGACCACATTGTGAATAACACTGCAACAGAAAATGCCCAAATCAAAGTGGGAGATTTAACACATTTGTCTGCATATCTGATAAAAGCAGCAGGATAAAAACCTGAACAAGATGACTAATAAATTTAATCTAATTGACATATATAGAACATAACACCCACCCACTGCAGATGGGTACTCTTTTTAAGCACACATGGAATATAAACAAAAATTGTCTATATGCTTTAAGACAGAAGTCATGCCAAATATGTTCTTTGGAGTAGAATTAGACTAGAAATGAAATTTTTAAACAAATCTTAACTAGAAATTCACCATATGTTTAGAAGTCTAACATTACACATATTAATAATCAATGGGTTAAAGAAGAAATCGTAACAGAAATTTGAATGGTAACAAAAGGAGCATACCCCAAAACTTTTGGGATATTGTTGAAGAGCAACATAGGGTCTTAAATGCAATTCAGAAAGGAAGAAAAGTTGAATATCAATATACTCATCATCTATTTCAAGAAATTGAAGAAGTACAAGAAATTAAGCTCACCCCCCTCAAAAAAAAAAAAAAAGAAAAGAAAAAAGAAGAAAAGACACACTGAAGAGCAAGAGTACAAAAAAGATTAAACATAAAATAAATCTTTACAAAACCACAATAATACTAAAAGAAAATACAAATGAGTATTTTTTTAAGTAGTTGGAACACAAACAACCTAAGTATGGTACCCAAGGTTAAAACGATAAAGAAAAAAGATAGATCGATTTGACTGTTTACTTTTTTAAAAATATACATGTCAACATCACTACAAAAGATACTACCTACAAGACAAATGACCACACAGGCAGAATATTTCCAAATCCTATGATAAGGAGTTTGTAACATTCCTATGTAAAGAGCATATGCAAATCAATACATAAAAGAAAAACTTTATGTATTACACAGGTAACAAAGGCAAGAATAATAATCAGTGGTGATGAGTCTCTAAGAGCTAATGTAGGGAACAGAAACAGTGATGACGTTTTTCTGGAGAAAAGTCTAACAATATATCTCAAAAGTCTTAAATGCAAACCACTCAGTTCAGGAAATCTATTAGGAATTTTGCCTTGGGAAATAATCATGGAAATATGCAAAGATGTTTTTACACATATGTTTATTACAGCACTGTTAACTGAAGTTTTAAAAAGTGTAAACTATATAAACATCCAAAATTAGAGGGCTGGTAAAAAAATATTTGTGGGGTAGTATATCTCAGTGGTAAATTTCATACTGGGTATGTGCAAGGCCTGGGTTCTATCCCCAGCATCAAAAACAAAAACAAGACATTTGGTAACCACACTCAATGTGATAGAGTAATACAGTTTAACCAGATAAAATGATAACAGGAAAGCCAGGCATGGTGGCACTTGCCTGTAATCCCAGCAGCTCAGGAGGCTGAGGCAGGAGGATTGTGAGCTCAAAGCCAGCCTCAGCAAAAGCAAGGCACTAAGCAACTCAGTGAGATCCTATCTTTAAATAAAATACAAAATAGGGCTGGGGATGTGGCTCAGAGGTTGAGTGGCCCTGAGTTCAATCCCTGGTACCCAAATAATTAAATAAATAAAACAGGACTGGGGCTAGACATGTAGCTCAGGGGTAGAGCTCAAGCTTCATGTGCAAGACCCTGAGTCAAACCCCAGTGCACACACACAAAAATAGATAACAGTGGAGAAGATTTAATAAAATGAAAAAGGAAGCATATTATATTAGTAAGGAATAAAGCAAGTTGCAAAACAATATAATTTTTCTTTTGTTATAGGTAGTCAGGTTAGACAATGATTTTTGTCATTGTTTTTAGAGGTTGTTTTAATTTTATTCACTTTTACTTATCTGTATTTATAAAATACCTAAAGCCAACATATATTACTTTTTTATTTTTAATTTTTTTATTTTTTACAGACTGCATTTTGAGTCATTGTACACAAATGGAGTACATCATTTCATTTCTATGGTTGTACATGATGTAGATTCACACCATTTGTGTAATCATACGTGTACATAGGGTAATGATGTCTGTCTCATTCCACCACTTTTCATACCCCCTTCCCTCTCGTTTCCCTCTACATAATCTAAAGTTCCTCCATTCTTCTCTCACCCCCCAACCTCCCATCCCCATTATATATCATCATCCACTTATCAAGGAAAACATTCGGTCTTTGGTTTTTCAGGATTGGCTTCTTTCACTTAGCACAATATTCTCCAATTCCATCCATTTCTCTGCAAATGCCATAATATTATTCTTCTTTATGACTGAATAATATTCCATTGTGTATATATACCACAGTTTCTTTATTCATTCATCTGTTGAAGGACTTCTAGGTTGGTTCCACAAAATAGCTATTGTGAATTAAGCTGCTACAAAGATTGATGTGGCCATGTCACTATAGTATGCTAATTTTAAGTCCTTTGTGTATAAACCAAGGAGTGGGATAACTGAGTCAAAAGGTGGGTCCATTCCAAGTTTTCTGAGGATTCTCCACACTGCTTTCCAGAGTGGCTGCACCAATTTGCAACTCCACCAACAATGTAAAAGTGAGCCTTTTCCCCACATCTACACCAACATCTGTTATCGTTTGTGTTCTTGATAATAGCCATTCTAATTGGAGTAAATGAAATCTTAGAGTTGTTTTAATTTGCATTTCTCTAATTACTAGAGATGTTGAACACTTTTTTATATATTTATTAATTGCCTATATGTCTTCTTCTGTAATGTCTGTCCAGTTCCTTGGCCCATTTATTGATTGGGTTCTTTTTTCTTTATTCCATTTTTTTCTTTTCATCTTATCACAATATATGGTTTCTTATAGGAAAGGAACATTATTTCCAAAGTACCTAATTCCATACAAAGATAATCCATTTACTGGTGTAATGAGTATTTGCTAAGCACATCTCGGTGCCACATGCCAAAGAAAAAGAACATGGTGGTGACATAGACCAACCGTCTCTGCAATTGTGGTGCACAAGGTCCAGTGTCATTCTGACCAGACAAGTCATACTTAGCAATCATCTGAGGTCAGTTTTCTAATGGAAACCACTCCTTCAAAAGTCCGGAGCCCTTCCATGCACATTTAATGCCCCAGTTTTTTGGCATAAGCTTGCAACTCATCCTTTCAAAATTAGACTGTCCTCAGGTGTTGTGGCACACATCTGTCATCCCAGTAACTTGGGAGGCTGAAGCAGGAGGATTGCAAGTTCAAAAGGAAGATTTAGCAACTTAGATCCTGACTCAAAATAAACAATATAAAGGAGTAGAGATATAGTTTAGTTGTAAAGCTGTCCTGGGTTCTATCTTCAGTACACACACACACAGACACATGCACACACACAAAAAAAGACTATAACTCTCTTACTGAGAAGATAGTATTTTATTCAAGTATTTCCAAAACTAAATTTTACATATTTGAGTCTTAAGAAATTTCAACTTTTAAGAAATAAATTAATGAGTAAAGGTGTTAACAAAGGTGTTCTCCTTACCTTATAGGACAGGAGGAAGAGAAAGTCAGACAAAAGGCTGTTAGAAAAAGTGCACTTGTGCAAGAAGATCATAAAATCTGTGGTCCCTGCTGACAGACATGTGGACAGAAATTCATTTCCCAGCACAATGACTCAGCACAGTGACAGATAAAATACAGCCCTAGGAATGACTGGGAAGAGTCATGCACAAGTCATAACATAGCACAAGAAAAATGAACACTTCATATATTCAGTTTTCTCTCAATTTGTTTCTTGCTCTGCAGGTTCAAATGCTGAAAATGCTGAACTGTCCCGAACCAGATGTGACCTCAAGTTCAGGTGAAGCTGGGTCAACAGGTCTTGGTGAAAATGGACAAACAGGCTGAAACTGAGGCTGTCAGAGGCATGCAGAAAGCCTGCCTGGCCCAGGACATACAGTCTTTCATCCAGATGACGTGAGGATTTAGTTATCTATTGCTGAGTAATAACATACCACAAAACATAGTGGTTTAAAACAAATACAGTGTCTATTCAGTTTTCATGAGTCTGGGAGCTGAACAGGCTCAGCTGGGCAGCTATCTTGGTTTACATGTTGTAGCTGAAAGAACCCAACTGTCTTCAGCTGGGAACTTGGCTCCAACTGACAGTCCAAGATGGCGCCTCTCCCTTTAGGGTCTCTCTGTATGTGTAGTACCAATATTCATGAGTCTAACCTGAGTGACTTTAAAATATGGCAGATGACCTCCAGAATACAAGCCTCAATGTGTAAGCTCTAGTGAGGCATCTACTTGCATCTTATTTCCCTTTGACCAAAGCCAGTCATGTGGCCCATTCCCCGAGTTTATTTAGGAGGCACCACGTAAGCTGTGAGTATTCTGAGGTGTGGTTCCGTAGGCGCCATCATTCGAACAGTCTATCCCAGTTACCAAGACCAGGAAATAGAAGTAGGTTGAGGGCGTAAAAGATGGTTGTAGCAGGGGAAGGTTGTAGAGCAGAGGCCACAATAAGAACATGGCCACCACCCAAGACTGTGGCCTAATTGGAGTTAGGGGTGGAGCAAGGGAATCCAACTGAGAAGATGAAGACAGGTTTATGGTGGCTGGTTAAATAAAGGCAGCCCATGACAAGTTCAGGAGAGTAGAATAAAAATCAAAGCCACCAGGTAGGTGGCACAACAGAAATTAATCAAGGAGAGAAAAAAATTGCTGATTTTTCATAAATAGAAATTGCAGTGGGGGGGGAACACTTACATCCTTGGTTCCATAATTTTTAAAATGAGGAAGCTTGTATTTCTGATTTGTTCTTCAGATGTTCTTCCCTAATTTACAGTTGTGAAGGCCCAGTGGGTGGTCAGGTGGTTCTCTGGTTGCTTCTCTCTCCCGTCTTTCCTTATCTTCTGACCTAACCTCTCTGTATTCCAAACATTAGCTCAGATGCTTCAACCTTAGTGTAATCCAGGTCAATTCCACTTTTATATATGTTATTTTAAATATTTGTACAAAGGTGAAAATATGAGTAATTTGACCTGTAGATTTACGCAGTAAGAGGGAAAAGATGACTTATAAGGTCCCTCGTGATTCCCTGATCTTATCTTCTGCTCCCCTGCCTCCATTCCCCACCCCAGGCACTCTGGCTAGACCAGTCAATTGCTCTACAATGGAGCCTTGTATCTGCCACATGTCCCTGTGTGGAAATCTCTTTCCTGGGTATGCACATGGCACTTCTGATGTTAGCTCACAGATGATTTTCCTAGCCATTGTCCTGATAATTTCAAATTGTAACCTACCATATCTCCACACAATGCTCTCTCTCTCTCTCTCTCCCACCTCTGCTCCATTTTTTTTCTAGAAAACCCAAACACCATGTAAATATATATATATGTAATATATATTTTTTCATATTTTTTTTCTTTGTCTTTGCTGTTTATGGGACATCTTTTGCAGTTTTCCAAGATGCCAGGATGATTCTAACATGCAGCAAGTTCATAAGGAGCAGCTCAAGGGTGTTGGCTTCAGAGTTATCCTGAATTGAATTCCACTCTTGCCTTGTAGCTGAGAAGCCCCATGACCTTGGGCAGTTTCTTAATTCTCCAAACCTCATCTGCAAAATGCAAGTCATAAAAGTCTTTCTTATCTCCCAAGTGCCTGTGAAGATTAAATGAGATATACGAGCATGGAGCTCAAGCTCATGGTGAATGACACGTAGTAAGTGCTAAGAAACCAACAAGGTTCTGAGGGGAGAGGATGGGACTCTACTTCTCTGTGATGGTTGTGCCCACCTGCTTAATAACAGAGAAACTGGTTGCATTATGCCTCACTTTTTTTCTGAGAATATGGTCGGAATTGCTTAGCAAAGAAACTTCTTGAACTTTTAGAACCCCAGTCTCTCTTTGATGTTAGTAAACTCTTCATTGTTCATAAGCCTGCTCTAATCTCTTAGAGAAAAATGAAGAACATTGATATTGCAGTTGCAAGAGGTTGGTGAGGAACTATCAGTCCTTTTGAGGACTTAAATGTATACATTGATTGTATTTGAGTTTTTAATTTGAAAGAACCATATGAAAAATTTTTCTTTTTTAAAACATTCTGTCTAAGGAAGAGATCGTCCCAGAAACTCTCCCAAGATTCTGGCCCCAGGCACTTCGTTTCCTAATGGAAACTTCAGGTTTCTACCAGGAATAGTTCTAGAATTTCTCAATGCTGCCTGCTGTTTATTGATTTCAGACCCCTGTCTCATGAAACATTATATTAAAATGAATTCTCTATAGAAACAATTTATCTCTGATTTAGTCCTTCTGGAAAGATCTGATAGCAATAAAAGAGAAAAGCATTTTTTTTAAAAAAACAGAGTATTTGTTACTCATTTAAAACCTAATAAAATTTATGGAGTTCTAGTGACAGACGGATCCAAAACTGCAAACCTGTCCTTCAGATTGCTTACATTGTATTACAGAATCAGATTTGCCTGTCACCAACAGCAATGAAGTTTGTTAAGTGCTACTGTCATGGTAAAAACACAGCAGAGGGAAAGAGAAGATATGCAGGAAGTGTTCCCAAGAACCTCACAGAAGAGAGATTTTAAGAGATCAAAAAAAAAAAAAAAAAGGAGGGTCACTCAACTGAGATGGGAAAAGCAAAGACCATGGATGGAACAACAGGTTGCCCATTTGTAGGACAGTGAGAATAGCAGCCAGTGTGGCTCTCCCAGGGTCCTGGGAGGAGTGACCAAAGATGGTCCGACAGAAAGTGGGTAGGGCAGATATGAAGAACCAGAGGAGTCCACTTTGAGATTCAAATGTCATCCCACAATCAATGGGAGCTATTGAAACCTTTTGAGCAAAAGGAGGTTATGGTTAGCTCTATGTTAAAGATCACTCTGAGATGGGCTCCCCACCTTGACCAGAAATTAATGAGCAGGATGAGAGATAGGGGTTTAATTTCTTTTGACTGCATATGGATTTCCAGTTTCCCCAGCACCATTTGTTGAATAGGCTATCTTTTCTCCATTGTATGTTTTGGATCCTTTGTCTAGTATGAGGTGACTGTATTTATATGGGTTTGTCTCTGTGCCTTCTATTCTGTATAATTGGTCTGCCTGTCTATTTTGATGCCAATACCATGCTGTTTTTGTTACTATTGCTCTGTAGAATAGTTTAAGGTCTGGTATTGTGATACCTCCTGCTTCACTTTTCCTTCTCAGGATTGTTTTGGCTATTCGAGATCTCCTATATCATGCTAAGTGAAATAAGCCAATCTCAAAAAAAACCAAAGGCCAAATGTTTTCCCTGATAAGTGAATGATGATATATAATGGGGGTAGGGAGTGGGGAGTAAGAGAAGAATGGAGGAACTTTAGATTATATAGAAGGAAAGAGAGGGAGGTGGGTATGAAAAATGGTGGAATGAGACAGACATCATCACCCTATGTACATGTATGATTACACAAATGGTATGAATCCATATCGTGCACAACCATAGAAATGAAATGATGGATCCCATTTGTGTACAATGAATCAAAATGCAGTCTGTAAAAAATAAATAAATAATGTAAAAAATAAAATTAATGTGGCAATACTCCTGGGGTTAGCATTTTAGAAATGATGGGGGTGGTCTGTGGAATCCCATGTCCCAGGAAGGAGGAGAGCCACAGGAGAGGCTGTGGAAGCAGCAAGGATCCCAGGGCGCGTCCATTCCACCTTGGCGGCCACCACCCCATGGTATGTGTGGTGTTCCTCAACAGCAGTTTGTCCACCCAGTGACGTTCTCCTGAGGCTGGCTGGAAAGACGTCACCACTCTGCTCACACACAATCCCTGGGGCCAGCCAATATGGAAGGTCCAGAGCTGAGGGCAAGAGGGAAGGGGCGAGAAGTGGAAGGAGGAGTCAGCCCAAGGGACAGTGCCCTGAGGCTGAATGACTAAGAGACAGTTGTCCCTCAGCTCCTTCCTTCTGGCCTACTGTCTTGGGAAGGAGACCTGGGACAAAGATTCAAAAGTCCTTTATGTGGAGAGCGATCCTAGGAATCCCTAGCAGGGGAGTGGGGAAGTGAGGCAGGGAAGGAGGAGGTCTCTACAGCGTGCAAGAGGGCAGGTTACCGCTGAGGGTGACAGGGAAGAAGTCACAGTGGAGACTTCCCGGCGATTGTGTAGAACAGGGCAAGGAAACTGAGACACTGCCTCCCACCACTCCTTGCCGTCACTGGCTGCAGACTGTCCCCAGGGGTAAACCGCCCAACACTTCCTGAACTCCGGCAGAGCCGTCCCTGTGCAGGCATGGCCCACTGGCTGGAGTCTCAGTATTGCAAAGGGAAAGCTAGCCGCAGGCACAGAAAGGATAAGAGCTGAGGGCAGAGGATGGGCCTAGGTGAGTCTGCTACACATCTGCAGCATGGCAGCCATAATGCTCAGCACTGGGATAAGAGATGAACAAGGTAGACCTATGCCTGCCCGCTCCCATAGATTCTTCCCTGATGCTTCCAGGCAGGTAGGACTCTCCTTTCTCCCTCTGCAGAGGGAATGTATTTTGTATCCTGATTTTCTTTCAGCTACAGTGTGGTGGCATTGTTATCAGCTCTCAGTCCTCTTATAGTTAGGGGAACAGCATGTGACCCAGGCTAGACTTCTATCCTTCTCCACTATGGAAATCAACTCAAGTTAAATGGCAGAGCAAAAAACATTGCTTTGTCCAGTTCCTGCCTTGTGACTCCTTGTGTCTGGTTCTTTATTTATTTATTTTTTCCTTTCCCTTGTTCCCAGCTTTCTCTGTGATCCTGGGGAGGCCCCCATATTTATTTTACTTAATCATTTCAGAATCTCTTTCTATTGGTTGCAGAGAACCTAGATATAGCCCCTACTACAATTTTAATCATTTCAAAAGTGTTTATTGAACATCAATGTATGTATTAGGAAACTCATTGGACATGCAGGAATACCATATTAAAAATAAAGAATGCCTGCCTTCAAGAGGCCCTCAGAAAAGTAGGAAGAAAACAATGAATAAATAGTCCCCTACCAGCCACAGAATGACAGGTGTTTATAAAGGCAAAGAACAGGATATTAAGCAAATGGATCTGTAGGATATTAAAACAGATTGGAGCATAGAAGATGGCCTATGCAAGCAAAGATGTGAAGACTTGGTGAAGAACATTCCAGGCAGAGGGGATAGCATTGATAAAGGGAGACCTGATGCAGGAAAATGAGACCACCTACCTCTGCATGCCTTTGGTCTTTGCTTGCTTATCTGGTTGTTTATTTACTCACACCCATTGGGCCACACAGCAGTAATCCTGGCCTCCGAGCTCAGCCCTCCTCCATGCACTGACTGAGCACAAAGCTTCCAGGCAGCAAGTCAAGTTGGCTGCTTTGTGCTGCGTGGTGGGTGCTGGGAGGCACTGTCCAGGTCCATCCCAGCTGACAACGGACTCTCTTCCCCCACTGCTGAGCCCCGACCTCCAGCCCTCAGAAGGGTGTAGAGTCATCCAAGTTGACTGACCCTTCCTTTGAGGTTGTGCTGCAACTCAGCTTTACCCTCTGCCCTGTCCTGCTTCCTCCCCTTCCCCTCTACAGGCACTGATCCCCAAAGTAATTCTTTTACATTAATCCTCATCTCAGGGTCTGCTTCCTAGAGAACCACCTGTCAACACAGGGAAGCACTGGAGTCAAGGATTAGGAGACTGTGCTTGAGTCTGTCACAGCCTGAGTTCCTGGGACCAGCCCCAGTTCTCCCAGAGGCCTGGTGCAGAGCTCTGTGCTTGGCAGATGCATGGCTCTCAACAGATGCTTGCAGATTCAGGTGAGGATGGAACTTTCTCCGTTAAATGCCTGAAAAACCCACACAATTGTCAGGTATTATTATTTAGAGTTGGGAAAAGGGGAAAAAAAAAAGATAATTTCAGTGAAAAAGTGAAAGATGGGATTAGATTAAAAGTTGCTGATGGTGGAGCAAGAAAGCAGGGGAAGATGATGCACTGTTGTCCAGGGGACACAATGAAGAGGGGACCAAGGACTCAGAAAAATGCAGAGGCCCAGAAACCCAAGGATGAACAAGCCCACGGATACGGGGGCATTCGACAGTGTGTCACACATCCAGAAACGTCAAGCAGGGTGAGCAATGATGTAAAGTGAATGCTTGCATTCAGTCTTCTAGAAAGATCTAATTGGTTCTCAGTAGTCTATTTGGAAAGGTGTGGAGCAGGGATAGATCTGTCTCCTTTGCCACTGGGGACCCTGTGCCTAAGAAATTGCTGGTATCCAGTAGGCACCGACCAACTTAGGTGTTTGCAAACAAAATGGGTAGTTTATTGCCACTAATGCAAACAGCTGATGATATGATTATATACTTAGAGGAACCAGGAAATTCCACCAGAAAACTTTTAGAACTCATAAGTGAATTCAGTAAAGTAGCAGGTTACAAGATCAATGCTCATAAATCCAATGCATTTTTATACATAAGTGATGAATCTTCAGAAAGAGAAATTAGGAAAACTACCCCATTCACAATAGCATCGAAAAAAACAAAATACTTGGGAATCAATCTCACAAAAGAGGTGAAAGACCTCTACAATGAGAACTACAGAACACTAAAGAAAGAAATTAAAGAAAACCTTAGAAGATGGAAAGATCTCCCCTGTTCTTGGATAGGAAGAATTAATATTGTCAAAATGGCCATACTACCAAAAGTGCTATACAGATTCAATGCAATTCCAATTAAAATCCCAATGATGTACCTCACAGAAATAGAGCAGCAATTGAAATAGTATGTTGGAAACTTACCTGCTACCAAACTCTGCCGCACATGCATGAAAACACACACCAACTGACCCACAGTTTCTCCAGCCTGGGTGGCAATTATAAATAAAACTGCATCCAGGTACATTGGAAGTTGTTTTTTCCTGTATATCAGACTAAGAAGGGAATCCCGAAGGCCCTCTCTACATTTATTTAAGGTCTCTGCACATCGACAATTCTTTTAAAAGTATGTAAGTGAACCACTAAGAAGATGGCATGCTCTTAAATTCCATCAGGAAAGGATAAACACATGTTACAGAACGTAGACAAAAGATCTACAGACACATTTTGAAGGGCGTACTAACAGGATATTGAAGGCAGTGGGATTGTTTCAAAGTGAAATAGCCCCTCTTTGGAGTGAGACTACATCAAAGTAAGTTCCTCTTATCTTTAGGAATCTGGACTTTTCCTCTAACTGGGGAATATGAATCCCACATACCCACCAGCGTGGAGTGGTCCCTTCTTCTCTTTTGACCTTGTCCCGTTGACCTTTGGTGCATCACCCACAACGATCTGCCATCTCCCCCCCAGAATGTGATCTTTCTGGAGTAGAGACTTTCTCTTTAATCTCTCATTCCCCAGAACACTGCAGATCATTTGCTGCATGGGAGATACTCAAAACATACAGAACGAAAGGAAAGGTGGAAAGGGAAGGAGGGAACGGGAAGGGAAGGGGGTTGGGTGAGATTCATAACTCATTCAGAGCCGTCAAACGCTTCATCCCTGGAGACATGGGGTGGGGAGAGATTAGATCTGTGCCCAAGCTCTGCCATCTATGTGTATGTCCTTAGCAGAGGCACTTCACTGCCAAGCCTTTGTGTCCTCGACACTAGATTAGGGATCATTACCTCTACCTTAAAGAGGTCTTGAACAATTAAATGAAATAAAATAATGTGAAAGCATTCAGCAAATTATGAAGTATCACGCAATTGTTACTATTATTATGACCCTACAGTCAAGGCCAACAACTGAACCCTCCATCTGTGCAAAGCATTGTATCGTGATAGAATATTTTAAAGGAGGGAAAAGTTCTGATCTTTAACTCATGTTTCTTTCTTAGATTAGTATTTTGCTATAGAATCTTCATTGGAGGGTTATCATATTCTTAAACTGAGAGCAAAGGCTAATCAGTAGCCTCCAGTCAAATCAGAACCACTTGAGAACCTAAACACAGATTTCCAAGTCCTAATCTCAAAGAATTCCACTCCATCCTTCTAGAGTGGGGATGGAGAAATTTATTTTTTGTTTGTTTTGCAGTGCTAAGGATTGAACCCAGGACCTTACCTATGCTAGGCAAGCATTCTACCAGTAAGCCACACACCCAGCTCAGGGAAATCCATAGGTTAACAAGCTGCCCAGGGGCTGAGGGTGCAGCCCAGTGATAGAGCATGCACAAGGCCCTGGGTTCAAGGTCCAACACAAAAAGAAAAAAGGAAGGGAGGAAGGAAGGGAGAAAGGAAGGAAGGAAGGAAGGAAGGAAGGAAGGAAGGAAGGAAGGAAGGAAGGAAGAAAAGGAAGGAAGAAAAGGAAGGAAGGAAAAGAAAGAGCTTTTCTAGCTGCATCTGAGGCACAGTCATTCAAGAACCTGGATAGATTTCTTTTTCCACTTAAAGTTATCAGAACAATTTTAACTGAATCAGACAAGAGAATTTGCAAATATGTTCCTTCTAACTAACGGGTCAGTTACCTAGAAGATGCTCGGAAGATTCATGGCATTAGATTTTGGGGTTTTTTGGTTTGTATGTTTGTTTTCTTTAGGAGATTTATTTATTTACTTTGAACTTCAAAGTAAACACTTCTTCTAATTGCTACTTGTAACATCTTTCTTTTTATTTATTTTATGGTGCATGTAGGACAAGACCAGTACCACTGAGCTATACCCCCAACTCCTTGTAACATGTTTTCCCAGGGCCCAGTCACAAAGAAGTCAAAGGTGTCACTCAAGCCAGCAGTCGCGATTTCATTAATCCAGCAGACATACTTTTCCCCAGATAAAAAGAGAACACTGGTTCCACTCCTTGCTCTGTCCCTCCTTCTTGTCTTCTGTTTTTCTGGGATCCTGAGCAACTCCATGTCCTCACTCCCTGACAGGAACAAGTTCTATCGTTTGCCCCACTCAGGAAAAAGGGTTCTCTAGCAGTTAAGGGTACACAGC
Organism: Sciurus carolinensis; assembly: GCF_902686445.1. Classification (NCBI taxonomy): domain Eukaryota; kingdom Metazoa; phylum Chordata; class Mammalia; order Rodentia; family Sciuridae; genus Sciurus; species Sciurus carolinensis. The sequence goes on from NC_062213.1 coordinate 37,450,068, forward strand.
CACTGAGTAGTTCCCAGTTAGAGGTGCTGGTTTTCAGACTCCAGGAGGACAGCCTGCCTGCATCAAACCCTCCAAGGCAGTCAGCCCAGGTCTCCAGCTCTCACATGGTCCGGGTGAGGGGAGTTTCTGGGTCCCTGTTTTCTGGAGAGGTGAGGCTGGTAAGGTCTTGGTTCTGAATAACTGATACTCCCTAATGGCAGTTTCTCTAAGAGTTATTGACTTCATAAACTCCATCTTCAGTTCCTTAAAGTGGTCTGGTCACATCTGAAGATATAACATTCTAGGCCAAGCCTTGGTAGCATGACCACTATTACTAATTGCATCCTTACCAAACTGCTATGAGCTGTAAACACCCCCTCAAAATTAGTTTTCTTAAATCTGTGCTGGTTTAGTTGGAGTTCAGCCCCTAAAATGAGTTGAGTGATATTTATTGTCCCATCTGGGTCACCAAAACTGTAGGGAAGTTTTAAATTTACTCTTTTTCTCTCTGGAAGTTCAATAGTCCTGGTCTATGCAATAAACTGGCAGTAGAAAAATAACAGGAAAAAGAACACAGAAAACTTCTCACACACCTAAGGCATAGGAGTAGTAGACTCAGACTTTGTTATTTGAAACTAGCAAATGTGATCGTGGAGATGTCAGCATGAGCATGACATTCCTGAAGCGAATTCACAAATATGCGTGTGGATATAATCAAAGCCCCAGGGCTGGAGGTGGAGAGAGGGGGTTTAGCAGAGTGCTTAGGAAAAGCATTTCTATCTTTTTTGTTGTATTCCCTCTTCTTCAGGAAGCATAAGATACACCTCCATCTATTTCATAGAAGATTTTAATCTGAAAATTAAAGTAAAAAATGAATGGTCCTTTGGACCCTGTAGTAAGACTCCATCTATCATCATCTTAAGACTCAGAAAAATATTTCCAGAATTATCATCTAGCACAAATCTTGTAAAAACTGAAACTCTCCATTTCAGGGTCATGGAAATCTTCAGATATAACTGATGGGAATGTAAATTGGTACAAACACTTTGGAAAACTGTTAGTAGTACCCAGTAAAGATGAACATTTGGATATCTTATTTTACTCCTATGCTCATGCCCCATGGAAATGCCTGCGTATGTTTACCAAAAGACAAATAATACTAGAATCTTCATACCACTTATCATAATAGCTCAAAACTGCAAAATAACCAAATAACTGTCTACAGTAGAATGAATAAATAAATTGTGATGTATTCACATGCAAAATGCTATATAGAAAATGAATTATCTATATTTACATGCAGAATTAGATGGGTGATCACTTTTAAGTCAATCAATGCAGCAAAGCACAAGCAGAAATCAATATAATAAATAAGAATCAACCTAGATGCCACTTTCCTGGTATTCAGTGAATATCACTCTAACAATTCTCTAGACATAGATAGGAATTATTTTGTAAACATGGGTGTAATCTTAAACAAAAAACAAATCATAAAGGAAAATCACATGGGTAACCCCCATTCATCTCCAACAGGGTGAAGGAGAAAGGAACTTGTACTTCTGAAGATTGTAAAGTATCCTCTTTCTGGTCCCTCCTTTGATGAGATGAGTGCTCTGATAAGGAAATAGTTGGAATTCTAAGGCAAATCGTGTCTTTCTGATCAACCTACCTTGGGGGTGGGAGGTGATAGAAAAGAGAGGGACCTCTACTTCATTTGCTCTGGGAACTTTCTGTGAGATCCACTCACATAAGACCAAAGTGGAAAGAAGAAGAGAGAAAGCACAGCAAAGAAGAGAAAAGGTGTGGCCTCAGTTACTGCCAATGCCACAAGCCACCAGGGGACCCAGGCAGCTGAACAAGCCAGAAGAGAATGGTGACTGGGATAATGAAGACTTGGGGGATTTGACAACTGATCTCAGAGCTGATCCAAGGAAAGAAACAACAAAAATCATGTGCCCATAACTTAGCTGCTCTTAGTTGAAATAATTTCAGTTCCTTCTATAACTTATATAGAAGATAAAAGATATAACTCCATCTTTTGTATCTTATATGTCTTTGAATCACAGGTTGTATATGTTAATTCTTAGATTCTTTCAATTCTTTCAATTTAAGCTGAGTGCAAAAATGAAATTCTATTTATGGCATGATTTCTTCTCCAATTGGGTTTGGCAAGATTCTCATTAATGAGGATTAATTTAACTAAAGTGGGGGGCAGAAAATTGCCAATCCTGGCCTTTCCAGCAGTCTGTGATGCTGCCCGTCTGATCTGGGTGACTGAGTTTATTATTGGCCACCTAAGGGAGTCAACGATTCTCTGAGACTGAGAAGGTAAAGGACCATCTCCCCTTCCCTGCGACTTTTTCCAGTGTAAGGGTTTTCAAATTGGAGCCACCAGAACAGAAAGACTTTAAAGCTTGATTAATGTCTCTGTGGAGACATATCTGTATCAAAATCTCAAATCCATGTAGGCCGTTAGTGTTCACTGTTACTGATTGATAATGGGGAGCCAAGCCAAGCCATTGATAGCCCATTCTTTAAACACATATGGTCTCCACTCTGGTCCTATAGCTGTGTTAGCCTTTTTAATACTTATAACTCTATAAGACAAGCACCATCATTAGCATCAATCCACAGGTGAGGAAATAAAGGCAAAAAGAAGGTAAATTACTTGCCAAAGTCACAGAGTGAACATCTGAGGCTCCAAAGGGTGTACTCTGAGCAGAGGGTCTGGTGCCAAGCACCTGACTCATGAATGCTAACGGCAATTAAAGTTAGCATGGAGACCACATTTCCTTTCAACAAGTCGAGGGTCCTTGCTGTTAAGATCTCTGATCATTTCAAGTGACTTTGGAAAGTTTCATGACCCCCCATGGTACCCCATCAGGTTATTGATGTTGGGTATTAGCCTTCTGACCTTGAACTACAGTGTGTGCTCGGCTGCTGTTCAGGAAAGGGAGAAGTATACATGTGCACGAGTATCTGTGTGTCCGTGCGTGTGAGAGTGCATGCGTGCAAGTGTAAGTGTTGTATAAATGAATGTATATGAGTGAGTGTGTAAGGATTTGTGTAAGTGGGAGGTTTGTAACTACATGAATGCATTTGTGAGTGTGAGAGAGGAAGATAGAGGGAGTGTGAATAAATACATGCATGCAAGTATTGAGGATGAACTTTGTGAATGTGTGAGTGTGCATGTGGGTGTGGCAGTGTGCGTGTGTTCCTAAGTATATGCATGCATGTGCATTTCATGCATGAGTGTGCAAATGTGTATGTGTGTGATTACCTAAGTGTGTGCCCGTGTGTCTGAGTGAATGTGTGTCCTGTGTCACTGCCAACAGAGCTCTCTGGACCACTCCCCATGACTGCTATCCCCGCTTAGGGTCTGGTAGGGTTTCCTTTTCTCCCGAGGGACTGGGGTGCACAGGAAGGTGGCTAGGTCATACAGAGATGGCTGAGGTGGGGTTCAGAGCACAGACTTTGGAGTCAGACAGACTTGGGCTCGAATTCCTGCTTTGCCTCCAGATGCTTCTGGACTGTGGGCAAGTCACTTAATTTTTCTGGTCCTTACTTTCCTTGTCTGATAACAGATAGCAATAAGATGCAGGATGAAAGTTTGTGGTGATGATAACATTAGCCAATTCACCTAAAACAAAAACACTAGGCATAGGTCTTTGCTTAAAGTCTACACTTAATAAATGGTATCATTATACCAATGGACCATGAAAATATTTTTCTTTCCTGTTTCTTTTTTCCAAGATGTTACTTTAGGTCTAATCAACAGTGGAGCCAGGCGCCAGGTAAGGTTTGCAGAAGCTTTGTGACCCATCTTAATTGGCCATTAGGGCACTTTGGAAGCCATTGGCTAATGAGGTCCCAGGATCAGAAGGAGTTAACACACTGGAACAGTGATAGCACTCCTCGTGAAATGAGCCTTAAGCTTTCCAAGAGGAAAGCCAAAAAGTCCCTGTTACGCAACACACCCCATGTGACAGCTGAAAATACTGACTTGAGTGAACTATGCCTCTTTAAAAATGAAACACTACACCTGTAAGTGTGAGCTGATAGCCGATTTTTCAAGGACCAGAAAAAGAAATAAAGAAAGGAACTCTCTGCAGGGAGGCCACCAGTGTCACTGAGGAGAACCAAGACAGAACAATGACTGAGTGGCCGCCAGGCCACCTGCCTGAGAGGCCGGAATTGAGTCAATAAAGGCGCTAAACAAATAGTTGCGCTTTAGTGTTCTAAATCAGTTTGTACAGTGGTTAAAGCTTGTGGGCCGAGGAGCTCTGAAAGCCTGCACACATCCTCTGGTAAATCTGAGCCAATCTCCCTGGGCAAATGCTTTGTTTACTCAGCGCCTCTTATTGCAAAATGGCCGCCGGGTTGGGGCAGGAGCCGACTTGGGTGGAGCTGCCCAGAGGAGACTCAGGCCTGGGCGGTGGCCGCACCTCCATGTGTGCTGACTGACTCTTCCTCACAGAGAGGGACTTAGGAGCCCACTGTCCTGATGAAACAGAAGCCAACTGGAGAGAGCAAAGTGGGAGGGGAAAAGGTATCCCTCAGAAACTGCCTTGGAAAGTTCCTTTTAAGTTTCATGCTCCACAAAGAGGCTGAGAAGAAGAGGTGGCTGGACCTGCACCAGAGGTTCTGGTCCCTCAGGAAAGCAGGCCTCAGTCCTCAGCAGCAACACGCCTCCCTTCCATCTGTGTGTTTATAAGCCTCCACTTCAGCAGCAGGGTCCATTAGAATCAGGGCAGATTTGAAAGCACTTTGGGAACTCGTATGGGTGCTTCAATGTGGTGAATGACACGAGGCCGTGTCCATGAACGAGCTGTATTCATGGCATTGAGGAGACGTAGCTTTGTCACCATGAAAACTGAAAACATCTCTGTGGCTCCAGGGCTGAGGCAAGATGGTTCCCATGATAAACCTAACCACACCACATTCACATCTTGGAAGCAGTAGGACCGCGAGGGGAGTGGGAAGGTGCCAGATGGCACGGCGTCCACGTAGGTGCAAGGCGCATTTCATAACAGTGCTCTGCTATTTCCCAAGGTGCACCTGCATGTCACTCCTACAACAGTCAGGGGGTTTCCTGGAGCTGACATACAAGTGGACCATGAGAAGTCAGAGGGTATCAACTGTATCCAGGTCAACTAGCCTCTCACTTTTCTTTGTTTCAAAATTTTATTTTCCCTCCAAATTCCTTCAGTGTAATGATTCTCAACTGCAGAGGGACATTCATTAATGTCTAAAGTCATTTTCATTGGTTATGACTGAGGGCGGAGTGCTGCTGTCATCTCTCATGGCTAGAGACCAGAGATGTTGCTAAATGTCTCACAATGCACAGCACAACCCCACACCATCAAAGAATTAGCCAGAAGTTAGTCAACAATGCTCAGGCTGGAAACCCCTGCGTTCACGTCCTGATCTCTTATGGAAAAGCATCTATTTGAACTAATTCACAATATGGTTTGAATGGCAAATAGTCCACATATAAACCCTTCAGGGCCAGTTAGGTTTTAAGGAATTCTTATTTGTTGGAAAGATTGTAAATAAAGCCAAAAAAGGAGAAGAAAACTTTAGGGCAGCTCTCAGGGAGAAATATTTCGTATGTGTGTGTCAGCCAGGCCCTCCCTGGCATTCCTGCAGTTGCCTTTCGAAGGCACCCACTCTATTGTTCCAGCAGTAGAAAGACGAACCCTTTCCACTCACTGTCGAAGACTGAGCTGAGGACCCAGGTGTGCCGTCTCCCTCTACCTGCAAATGGTGGGAAGCACAAGTATTGACTGACACCATCCTGGTCAGGTCAGGTCATCATGGGATGGAAATGATTCCAAGTTAAAAGATGCCTACTTATGTACATCTCTGTGCCAATTATTTGCAAAAATGTACGAAATACATCTCTTGGGGCATGGCTTCTCAACCTTGGTGGTATGTGAGAACCCCCTGGAGAGGCTTCACAAATTTTAATGCCCAGATCAATCCCCAGATCTTTTATTAAGAACTTCTAGAGGTACAACCAGACATCAGTATTTTTAAGTTAATTTTTATTGAAGTACAACAGATACATTTAAAGTGCCTATATCCCTAGTAATACCATTTCTGTGTCTATATCCAAAAATGTTGAAAGAATCTTGAATCAGTATCTGTACACCTATGTCCATAGCAGCAATATTCACAGTCCCCAGAGGTGAAAGTAACTCAAGCATCTATCAACAGATGTACAGGTAAACAAAACGTGGGATACACATATACTGAAATATGATTCACCCTTAAAAAGGAAGAAAATTCTGCTACAATACAGATGACACATAAAAACATTATGCTAAGTGAAATAAAACAGTTACAAAAAGATAACTACTGTGCGATTTCAAATAACTAGAGTCATCAAATTCAGAGACACAGAAACTAGAATGGTGGGTGCCAGGGGCTGGGAGGAGGGGGAATGGGTGTCAGTGCTTAATGGGTACAGAGTGGCAGTTTTGCAAGATGAAACTATTGATATCACAGCAGTGTGAACATACTTAACACTACATACTGTACTGTACACGTCAAATGGCTAAGACAGTAATTTTTATGTATATTTTACTGTGCTTTTTAAAAGTGCATTTTCCAAGAGCATAGCTTGACAAATTTTTGCAAGGTGAACACACTTGTATAACCAGCACTCAGATGAAAAAATAGATCTTACCAGCACCCTACAAGCCCCCCACCCTGGCCCCTTCCAGTTGCTCTTCACCCCAAGTGGCATGCTGCCATGACTTTCAACACAATAGCATAAGTCTAATTTTAATGGATCTGAAATAGTTTATACATATATCATATTTTACCTAATCATTCCTCAATGTTCTAACTGTACTTGGAGGATGCTTTTAAAAAATACATGTGCCATGTTCTCAGCATATTTCTTTGTCTACATTTCTACTTTCTTAGAATAGACGGATTCCTGGAGGTGGAATTTCTGAGTCAACTAGCATGAAATTTTAAAGGCTCTTCATTCTTAAAAGCCTTAGTATTTGGGCAGGTTTCCAGCGGATCACAATGTACTGCCTCTGTGGAGAATCACCGGGTTAGAGTTTATGGACTGCCTCTGATTAATTCTCTAAGGAATATACCTTAAACTTTGCTTTCAGTTGATTGGACTTGATCCAAATTAAAATTCTTCAAGGATTCAAAGGAACCAGATATAGTAAATGGGATGTTTTTGGCTGCAAGGAACCAACTAGACATCACTTTAACAACATTTCTTGTTCTTTCCTAACAAGAAATCCCAAGTAGGCAGATAAACGAAGAGTTTAGAGTTAGGAAGAGAAGAAAACAAAGAATATGCATAAAGCATCCCATTTGAAATCCTTTTTAGAGCAACATATGTAGGGCCAAGGAGAAGAGAATTTGGCATGGGGGAGGAAAGGAATCTAAATAAATAAATCATGAGATCTTAACCCAGATACTGAATTAAGCATTTAGAATTTATTATTTCATTTAATTTGTCACACATGGGAAAATGTGGAGTAGGCATTGCTATCTCTATTTTAAATGGGATCCAAGTCAGAGATTAAAATTCCACATCCAGGATCATTCAGTTGGCTAGCAAGGATCAGGAAATATAGTTTCCATTTTGTCCCTAACTCACCAGGTGGCTCTGTACATTTTCTTGGAACTTGCCTCTCCAGGCCAGTTTTGAAGCACTTGGAACAGGTGATCTCAAAGGTTTATTTTAGATTAAGACATTAACCTGAGTGCCATTGCAGCAGTTATTGAGCCATGGTCTCTTGGAAGCAGGACAAAAGAATAGGTGAGAAATAAAAAAGAAACCAATGATGACTATTGCTTCCAGAACAATTCAGGAATTAAAGAGAGTTAAACAAAAAATGTAAGATTTAGTCCCTAAAAATAAATTGTGAGCCAAATTGTGGCCAAAGTCCCATTTCTGTGTGGTTCCCCCAGAATTCTAAACCTCCCAGAGTCCCAAGGTCACCTGCTTCTCAGTGGGTGCAGTCATCATGAAATTCAATTGTCATTAACTATGTCTTTGACTGTTTTGTGTTGCTATAACAAAATATCTGAAGCCAAAAACTTATAAAGAAAAGAAGTTTATTGAGCTCAGAATTCTGGAGGCACCAACCTCTGTTCAGTTCTGGTCAGGGCCTTCTAGCTACATCACCATGACGTGGGTGGCATCATGTAAGACATGGAGCAAGAGGGAGAAATGACATGAAGAGACAGGAAACCAAACATCATTGCCCTATGTAAACGTATGATTACACAAATGGTATGCCTTGACTCCATGTACAAATAGAGAAACAACATGTATCCCATTTGTATACAATAAAAAAAAAAAAAAAAAAAAAAAAAGAGACAGGAAACAAGAGAGATTTGGAGGGAAGTGCCAGGCTCCTTTATAGTTCTCACCAGAATGAATTGGAATCACTTGAGACCTTCTACATTAATCCCCTTGGAAGGTGCACCCCCAATGACCTAATCACCTTCCACTTGGCTCCACCTCTTAAAGGTTCCACCACCTCAACACTGCCACATCAGGGTCCAAGACATGAATCTTTGGGGGATACACGCCAACCATGTCCAAACTGAAGCAACGGACTTTATGATAAAGCAGCAGAGACTGACCCTGGCCAGCCCTCTACAGCCCAGAGTCTTTCCAAGAGCATTTCTCTCCTCTTGTTTCTCCCCAGCCATAGCTTCCACCCATCAGGATCACAAAGGGCCCTTTTGTTCTTGTTCTAGCAGACCAACAAAGTCTTTTCTGTGTCCAGCCAGGAAATGGAGGAACCTTGTAACTTAATTAAGAGCTTACTCCACGTCACTCAGAGGGAGTCACATTTTCCCATCTTTACCAACACGAAAGCAGCTAATGAGAAGAGCAAATTAACATTGCTCTGAGAACGTCAGCTTTTTCTGACATTTCGTAGTTGACATTTTCAGCCTCGATCTTTTTTTCAACAAGGTATTTAGCATTTAATAAGTTCTGGGATTGGAAGCTTGCTTCTCCAGAGTTGAATATTAGCTGCAGTCTGCAAAGATGGCAGTTGCCCAAATGTTGAATAAACCTAGAATATTTTCCCCAAACATCCAGAACGCATTTAATTAAATGCTACCTATTTCTCACACTTCCTGCAGCCGTTACCCTTGATTCTTCTCCACATATAATCACATAGAGGTAGAAGAGAGTCTCCAAACATTTCCAAAGTGAACATTTTATATTTCTTTTTTTAAAAAAGTATTCACAGTGTTAAGTGAGCTTAAAACTGATGTGACCGGTAATGTCAATTTCGAATGCAAAAATGACAATTTAATGAGACTGGGAACAGGATATGAGTCTTAAAGGGGGGAAAAGAAATTATTTCACTTCTGCAGAGACAGAAATATTTAAAACTGCGCTTTTCTGGGTATTACTTTGTGTGGTTCTGGTAAGTGGAGTCAATCCATCATCCTCCCCATTCAGTTTAGATAATGTCAGCTTGAATGGAAGCAGCACACTTTGACTTCAAATCGGCAGAGGTAATAACAGTGATGACAGACTCCATCCAACACACACTCAGCCCTGGATTTCTTCAACAATGTTCATCTTCAACCGGTCAATACACCCTCCACCCAAATTCACAGAGGGTGACAAAACGGGTGTCATTCAAAATGGTTCCCATTCCATTCCACTAGGATGTGTAAACACATGCAAAAGCAAGTGGAAAACTACAGACATGGGAAAGCATGAGGAAGACATCTAACAATGCTACTCGATCATTTTCTTCTAGATAAATCCCGATTAATATTTTCTTTGCATATTTTTTCCTTAAGCAAATAAAATTTTATCTAATTCTCTATTATTTTTCTTTGATGTTTAGACACAAAAGAAACCATCACATATACGAAGAGACTACGTGGCTTTCAGGGGCGTATTCCAAATGTAGAGTGCCCATGGACATCTTTCTCGTTCTCATGACAGGCCAGACCTGCACATGGAAGAACAAACGTGCCCCTTCTCCCATAATAGTTGAGTAGAAAAATGTCAGGACAATTTAATAAATTCTGTTCATCCTTACCTTGCAGGAGTCAGCCAACCTGCAGGTGTGTGTTTTCTAGAACAGTTTCCACTGGTTTGGTCCTGGATTATTTCCCTGCAGTGTGATCAAGTAAATCATGAGTGAAGGGACATCAGGCCGGACTCTTCCCAGGACCTGCTGCTGTTTGTCTCTCAGTGGGCCCTGGTCCCAGTGGTCAGGGTGTTGGCCAGTGGAGTGCTGGTGTTTTAACGATGGGCTTCCCCAAAAGAGAAGTTTTCCTTGTTCTTGTTCCCTTAGTGAAAAGAATCCCACCAAGGCCAATTTCAGGCTATTGACAGGAAGTTAACTCAATAAGGAGTTGGGAAAAGTGTGCAAAACGGGTTCTAGCAAGCTATCAGGAGCTGGCTCCACAATAACACTGTCTCGGACCTGGGGGCCAGCTCCCTGGAGACTGTGCCAGAGTTCCTTACCTTCCTTTCCTGGTGAACAGAGCGACCAGGTTCACTGCTGACTTGGTGAAGCAGGAAAGCACTTGGTCCAGATGGGAAGTCTCATGGACCACGGAGTCTTATTTTATCACCTTAATGACTCTTCTGTCCCATTCCTCTTCCAGAGAAAGAAAAGAAACTAGCATCATGGAAAAATGTTGCCCGTGAATGTCATTAATTATGTCCACTGTGTTACCCTTGCCAGAAGTCATTACGCAGAGCACGATTTACAGGTTAAACATGTTAGAAATTACATTAGAATTCAGACACAATGATCTGGCTCATCTATTTTTATCTAAATTAAACCATAATGATTAAAGTCATGGAAAAGAAAAATAAAGTCCTACCTAATGTCAAGCCAAGCGGAGGAAAAGGTGGTGATTAGTTAAAAGCAAAGAAACATTATCTTCAAACCTTATCTCAGGTCTTCAGGTGGAGTGGAGTGTTGATTATGGACACCCTGTTTATCATATATGCACGTTTTCTACATAAATTATAGCCAAATGACAAATATAATTCCTTTATAAGTCAAAAGTCATTTATGCTATCTCACAAGGAAAACTGTCCTTAAATTTTTGGAAGAATAAATTGTGAAATAAATTCTTATTATTCTTTCTCAGTGTCTAAGGACTGCATAGAGAAAAGAACTTTAAATTGTTTGCCTAATTTCTAAACAATCATTTCAGTACTGGGGCTTTCACAGGTCCTTCAGTCAATCTAGAAGCTTCCAAGGAAGCTAGTGATGCTTATGTGTAACAAAGTATATTCAAAACAGTTTTTAGAGCTTTGTAAGACTCAGTTTTATTATAAACCATATGTGAAATCAGTCTTAATAACAATTTTGTGTGTAAATTAAAGTGACATTTTCCATTAAAGTCATTACCAAAGACATTTCCATCAGAATCATCTCCAAAAGTACTTTAACTGCACCTAAAAATAAAATCCATTTTCCAAAAGGTAGACCAGCCCTTCCTGAAGCTATAAAAAGAGTCCCTCAGGTTCTGAAAGCACTTCTTGAGTATTTTTTAAAATTTTATCTTCTTTTCCTTTCTTCTAAAAATACCATACATTCGAAAGAGTGTAAAACAAATATAAACTGCCTAAAGAATAATAAAATATATCCCTACATATTTACCATTCAGGTTAAGAAATAGACTCTTAGCCAGAACTGGCTACATAATTATGGGGTTGTATGCAAAATGAACATGAAGGACCCCTTGCTCAAAAAGCAAGAACAAAATGCTATTAAATGCATTGAAATGTCAAGTTTTGCTTTCTTCCATGTTTCTCCTCTGATCACGTTCATGTTCCACTATCTCATCAAATTTCACTTACAAAACACATGCTCAAGGGGAACAACACCAAGAATTTCTAACCACTACAGCAGGGCATTAAACCAAGTGTGGGACTTTTCTGAGAATGGAGCCCCATGTGACCGCATGGGTCACACTTCTACAAGGTCAACCCTGAACTTATTTGAAAGTCCCCTCTGTGCCTTGCCCCAAATGTTTCTCCATCATTCTCTCCCAGCTGGAATGCAGTTTTCTAAAGAGTGATTAAGGTATTCACAGAGTGAGCATGTAGCTTCTAAAATACTTCATTTGGATGTACTTTTGTTTTATTGGAAGATAAAGACTCTCTTACTTACATAAGTAAGAGTTACATAAGTAAAGTACATTCACTTTATAAAATTCAGTCACCATATATAAAGGATGTTAATTAATAAGACAGACAAGACATAAAACTGCAAAGTAGGTAACAACCTAAGAGAAAGTATAGCAACAGAAAAGAGCCAGAATAATGAACCCAATGCTAGTAACAGTTCTAGAAGAACATTGACAAAGTGCCCCAAGGAAGGTGATCACAAAGGCAGAAATTGTAGAAACCATGCAGGGACCCATCCAGGGATTCACGGATGGAAATGGAGAAAGAAGGTCTTGAAAGCATCATGGCCATCTTCAGTCATCGGTCAAGTGGAAGAGGGATTCAACTTGTTTTACACGGCCTCTGGGACCCTAAATAAAATGATGGCCTTAGCCAGGATTGAGAATTTACCAAAAGTGGGAAGGATGATAAACTCTGCATCACTGGAAATGTTTAAAGAGAAGGTAGTTATAGTTCAAGTAGGTGGGATAATGGTGGAGGGATTCAAGTGCCAAGTGGGTAGTGAACCTGGACACTTTCGAGGGCCCTTCCAACCCTAAGTTTCCATAATTAAAACTCAAAAAGGGCAGGGACAGAGTGGTCACCAAATGAAAGTTCTGTATTCACAAGAAGGAGGGATCACTGAGCATCTGGTGCATTAAGCTTTAATACAATGTTTTGGAAAATATGGGACTGACAGTCATCTCATTGTATGAAATCAGGTAGTTGACAAGCATTTTGAAAATATAAAATTGAATAGAAGCAGAATGCATCATAAGTAGGAGAGACCAGGTAACTGTGCATGTGTTTGTGCATTATTTACTATGAATGTGGCTTAAAATTTTGTTTTGAAATCATGAAAACTACATAGAGTCCTAGAACCTACCATTCCCATCGTGTCTGACTGTCCATGATGGACATGTGGAAGTACAGTTCAGCAGAGTTGGTCTGCAGGTCAACCTAGGCAGGTCAGAGCATGAGGTTTTGTGTTACAAAATGAACAATAATAAACCCTGAAGGAGGCACACCACCAACCAGATGAGATTGTGGATCACAACAAGACAAACAGGTGAGACAAGAAGAAAATGAGTCACAGATTTAGAAGTGAGGGATTTAGGGAGAGTTGAAACACAAGGGATGGACTAAATCAAAATAGGAAACTGTAAAACAATATGGAGAACAGGAAACCAGACAAAAAGAAACTCAAGAATGTTATAACCACCAAAGTAATAGTTCATGCCAAAATATCAATTGATGTTAAAATCATTGTGTGATGTTAAACCGCTGTTTAACCACATAGATTATTCATTAATTATAAAGGGAAAAGTCACCTTCACAATGAATAAATCCAGGAGCCACCACCTTATCCAAGAGATAAATGCAACCTTATCAATAAAGGAACTAACAGAATTTATATGACACAAATGGGATGATGAGAGGAACACCATCTCCTATATCACATTCTTCCTGAAAACACCAAACCTAACTGTAATTGTGAGAAAACAATCAGGCAAGCCAAATAGAACAACATGTTTTAAAACTGGCCTGGAACCAGATACAGTGGTACATGCCTGTAATCCCAGTGACTCCAAAGATCGAGGCAGGAGAATCGCAAGGTCAAAGCCAGCCTCAGCAACTTAGCGGGGCCTTAAGCAACTTAGTGAGATCCAGTCTCTAAATAAAAAAATATAAAAAAGGGCTAAGGATGTGACTCGGTGGGTAAGCACCCCTGGATTCAATCCCAGGAACCAAAACAAACAAATAAACAAAAACTGGTCTGGACGGTTGGAAATTTTTGTATCATGAAAGGGAAAAAAATTTATGATGCCCTGGATGATCATGGATGTTATAGTATTGACATGTCCATGGTGGCCCTGGCCTCATCCTGGATCCAGAAGGAGTCACCAAGAACATGATTCATGCCTCATGAGGCTGATAGATTAGAAGAAGGAACAATTGGAGGGAAAGTGAGGATGCTGAGCCCAAAGGCTGGGCATGGGTGTTACCTCCTTCTTCTAATGCCCACAATCATCCTTTGACAGCTTCCAGACGAGGAAACTGAGTTAACCATTTGCCAGTCATACAGCAGCATTAGACTCAGAGGCACTAACTGCAAATGCAAAGTCTTCTCTCTTCCTTTTAAAAACCAGCACTTTTATGCCTGTAAACCCAGCTCCTTGGGAGAGTAAAGCTTGTGGATCCCTAGTTCAATTCCAGCTGGGCCACTTACCCTGGATCTAAAAAATAAGTAACTACAATCATCATTTTAAATAATGAAACATTTCAAACTGATAAAGAAATAAAGAAAATTACCTAACAGACACCCATGTGCTTAGTAGCCAGCTATAACATCTTATCACTGTTATGTTAGATCTTTTTCATTTATGGTTCTACATTTCAGGCACTTGGAAAGAATTTCTCCCTCATCCCTCTCTCTCTCTCTCATACTTAAATCAGAAAAAGTCAGGTAGTTGCATCTTAGCTGGCATTTCTGTGTAGTTACAGCAGGAGGAGCATCCATATTAGCTCAATCCATTGCGTTGCTGTGGCCAGATTTCCAATTCTGTGTTGTTTCTGCTAAGTCACAATAATTTGCCACGTACAATGTCTGAAGGGATTTTCATAATAAGCAAAACTTAATCACCCAATCATCAAGGCTCATTAGAATTGTTTTATGTCCTAGTTTCCAGGAAAGTCCAGCAAGCACAATTAGGACTAGATTCATTTGGTCTTAGATTTTGAGGAATCATCATTGAAGAAAATTTGGGACTCTGCCTCATGGTGTTTTTTTATACATTGTTTATTAATTTGCAAAGTTGAATAAATAAAATTACCACCATGGATTTTGTGAAGAATAACAAGCAGGAGATTATTAAACCTCTATATTAAAGATCATAAATTAATGGACTTTCTGTCTTCCACTTAGATTCTGTTGATATTACTCTGAGCCCATTGAGTTCCAAGTGAAGTTCGCTCCTTCCTTCTGAGGTTCTCCTCTCCAAAAAGAAGGATCCAGAACTCATTTATAGGTCATGACCCAGTGATGTAAGTATTCCTCTCTTATGAATCCATCAGGCAAAAGTATAAGATGTTTCCCTCCTGGAAGTTTTGCCCTGACTAGTCAGTCCCACTGAAGAAGTATAACCCTAAAACATAGGGGTGTGGTCCTTGTCCTTAGACTAAGATGATAACAGTTATGAATATTTCTAAACTTTTGAATGTTTTATAAGCATTCTGTCATTTAATATTCACTCACACCAACGAGACAGGCACTATTACTATCCCCAATTTACAGATGAGGATCTAGGACATTGAGAAAGTGAGTTAAATTCTAGTCAGTGAAGAGGACAGGCGCTCACCCTCATGGTCTTTATTTGCTTGGTCTCCAGAGACTTTCGGGCCAGTTCTGAACTTTCAATTTGTTTTTAGCTCTTTTCCTCGACCTTTACTTGGTACTCATTTCCTCCCTCACAGCAGCCTCTGCATTGTTATTTGTCGTCTTTCATCTCTCATAGACTCTGAGTTCCTTGCACACAGATGTAGGTTATATTCATCTTCATCTTCTTAAACTGTGCATGGATCCAGGCACTGGGTAAGGGAGAGTTGTCTTAATCGGGGTCATTTTAAGTAATGTAAACTCAATTCAGACTAGATTAGGTGAAAGGTGTTATTTAGGAGCTCACATGTCTAGGAAAGGCCAGGGTGGTAGCTAAAGATGACGGTCTTTCTGCTCTCATTTTGCTTCTCGGGACTCATAAGCTCTTTGGGCTGGACTTAATCCACGCACAGGCAACATGGCTGCTCCCTCCATATCTTCCCATCCTTGTCCACTGAGACGGTGGTGCCCCATCCATCACCATCACCGAAGCCTTCCAACCCTACAAAGTCTACCCTGAACTCTCAAGCATGACTTGAGTCATATCCCTACTCTCAATGTGATCAGATGGGGATGTTGTGATTGGCAGCCATGAGCAGAACAACATGGTTGAAGGCAGGGAGAAGGAGCAATTCCTCCCCAAAAGGGTGTGTGTGTGTGTGTGTGTGTGTGTGTGTGTGTGAATCTGCTAAGAACCAACATGAGTGTTAGGCAAACAAAAGAACTCGTTTCTCCCATAGAGCTCCAGTTCACTCTTGTTGAACTGAAATGGGTTTGGACCTGTGCCAGCGCCACCAGGGGAACTGGATTGCACAGTCTTCATTCTCCAGAGACACCTTGGCCCCACCTGAAGCTCTTTCTCAGGAGGCCAGTGGAAATACCTGGGAGTGATATGTGCCCCCAGCATCCGTATGTCATAAGAATAAGAAGGGAAATATGAGGAACTAGGAGAAACAGCACACAAAGATGTTTCAGTGGGCCATTTCACAATCTTCCCACAGGAGCACAGGAAGTCCTGGCTAATCCTGTTCTGAGGTTTTACTTGAATACATGGTCACTTTTCAATCTGCACTTCTACTGCAGGCCATGCTGTGCTTCGTAAATCAGTGTGTGAGTTAATAAGCCACTGCAAACAAGGAACCGACTGCCCCAATGTTTATGATCAAAAAGGTCAATAAAGTCAGTTTGATGGCTGATAATCACATGCTGGGTCCAGGGTGCCAGGAACCACTGGACACTTTTCAGATGGGAGAGTGAAGGAGACAGCAAGCCTCCGTAGCACAAGAGGGAACCTCTTCCTCTGAGAGGAGAAAGTCTGTGTTAGGGAGCCCCAGCTAGTGGAGGCTCTGGGTTAGGAGACGTGGAAGCCGACTCCTTCCTCTCTCCTTTCTCCACACTGCCCCCTAGGCACTGGGGGACTACAACAAAACAAAGACTTTAGCCTTGAGAAATCAGTTACTTGAAGAGAGACAAACCCCAAACACACACATGTGAACTGACATGAGGATTTTGTAAAGCAAGATATAAATAGATGGAACCATATTTTCCTTGGAGTGTAGAAGTGTTGTCCTGGGGCTCAGGAGATGGGCTCTTGGGAAGTTCTGAACATCCCTGGACTTTCATTTACATGTCTGTAAAGTGGACAATGTGAACAAAGTAAAAAAAAACAAATATCATTCAGTAAATGTGGCCAGTGACCTACTTCTTGTGCTTGGCTTTGCCATCTCTATGAGGTAATTTTAAAAGACTTGGACAGCTGTCAAAAACCAGGATTGAAATATGCCAACTTTAGACTCAGATATGGAATTATTGAGTGCTGAAATAGATTTAAAAATAGTAGTAATAAAAAACTTTCAATCATATAGCTTCCACTATAATTTGGTCTCATTCAGATACTAAAGTTATTGTTAAAATTTTTTTCCAGGTTTCCTCATATCTTTTCAAATGTTCCCATTTTATATATATTTTATGTTATACATAATGTAATGGTGTAGTTGTATACGTTCATGATTTTTAAAGAGATATAAAAATGCAGAGGCATGAACCAAAATATCTATTTCAGTTTCACTCATGAGGGACATAATTCGAAACATTCAGCAACTACTATTCCAGTCTGCACAGACTCACATTCTGGTGTGTCCTTCCCTGTTAGATTTATAGGGTGAGCCCTTCAGACTCACTACATGTTCATTCCCCAGGGCCTCTCCGTGGTCCTGGAAGGCTTTCATGACAGGGGATCACACAGAATATGGTGTCCAAATAAGGTCTTCACCTAGGAAGGCCAAAAGACACGGGTGTCCTTTCAAAAATCCCCACTGCAATTCTACACTTAAAAAAACTGCAGAAGTTGCACCTTCAAGGGTTTCTAAGATCTTCTAAGTCAACTAGGAAATTGAATAATCATGTTAAGTTTTAGTGGAATCTTTTCATCACATCATGAAGTAGAGCAATTGAAACTCTCCACGGAGACTGTGTGTTCCTCCTAAAAATCCCAGTGGCCAAATTGTCTTGTTTGAGTCAAGCAGAAAAGAACTTCCAAATGTATGGTCATTGCAAAGTGTGTGTGGTGACACTTTCTCTGCGTTTAGTGCTTGTTATGGTTTAGATGTGAGGTGTCCCATAAAGCTCATGTTTGAGACCATGCAAGAAATTTCAGAGGTGGACTGATTGGGTTATGAAAGCCTTAACCGAATCAGTGCATGAATTCACTTGAATGGATTAGCTAGGCAGGTATGGTGTAGCTGGAAGCGGTGAGTCATTGGGGTGTGGCCTTGGGGTTCACACTTTGTCCTTGTTGAGCAGAGTTCTCTTTTTGCTTCCTGGTGCCACATCTTGCGCTGCTTTCCTCCACCTCACTTTTCCACCATGATGTTCTGCCTCACCTCAGGCTCTGAGAAATGGAGCCAATCATCTATCATCTGAAACCATGAGCCCTCAAATAGACTTTCCCTCCCCTAAAATTGCTTTCATCAGGTCTTCTTGTCATAGTTGCAAAAAAGCTGACTAAAACAGTTCTCATGCAGTGCTTGGCAGATGGTCATCCCCCCATAAATGGTGATTATTGGTATCATTTAGTGAACCAAACATCCAGAGAGTAGCAAAAGAAGATTCCAGAGTTTAAAAATATGGAAAGCCTGGAGTTAAGGAAATTAAGGAATCGATTCAGGGATAGAAAAGAAGAAAAAGGTTTCAGAAAAGCCTGGGTCAGCACTAGGGATACTATTTTGTGCCTGAAGCACAGACATCTTTTAAAAATACAATAATATCCATTCTCCTTAAGTTGTATACCTTCTGGTTAGGGAACGACCTAAGTGAAAAGAAAAATAGTAAAAGGATAAAATAATTTAATAGCACTTAACAGCAGTAGATACAGCCCCAGGTAGCATGAGATTAATTACCAGATGAGCCATCAAAATCAGAGTTGGGCAACTCCAGGGACTGATGCGGGAAGTCCTCAGGACCGGGCCTCTTTTTGGTGGTTGGTCCATTGTGACTGTTTTGAATGGGAGCTGTATCTCATGTGACCCTCAGACCAACAGCAAAAGTGGCCTCATATCATAAGACATTTTCAGTTCCACATACATTGATTACTCACGACATGTCAAGACTTGGGGTGGGTGCCAGGAATTCAAAGATAAATAACAATTTGGTTCCTATCCTTGGGGAGGTCATGGTCTAGTTAAGAAAACAAACAAAACTCATCACTTCATTACAATATGATACGTGAAATGGAAAGTCAGCTTGAGTAATGTTACACATATTCAAAGTGCTGTCCTGTCCATTCTCTCATTTGATCCTGGAAACGACACCAAGAGATGACAAAGACAACCACCCTCATCGCTGTTAAGAACTTATGTGACTTATGCAAAGTATACTTTCCTAATTTGAAAGT
The DNA here is from genome assembly GCF_902686445.1 of Sciurus carolinensis. Taxonomy (NCBI): domain Eukaryota; kingdom Metazoa; phylum Chordata; class Mammalia; order Rodentia; family Sciuridae; genus Sciurus; species Sciurus carolinensis. The sequence continues at coordinate 37,469,466 of NC_062213.1, forward strand.
GCTTTCACTTAATTAGCTACAGCTAATCACTCGCTGAGGGTTTAATGAGTGCAAGGCTTTATGCTGGGCCTGGCTGTGTGTAAAGGCACATGATTCGAACTTTAAAAACTTCAAGTGCAGTTGGAAAAAGAAACTATTTGAATAAACGCACACACAAGGTACAAATGTCAAAAGGCAAATGAGTTATAGTTAATAACTAAAAAATACAATATAGGAAATGACATATGATATGAAAAACTGCTTGACCAGGAGACCAGAAATACCCAAATCCTGTGGAGGCAGCTACTCCTTTCAATCATGCATTCTTACAGACTGCAATGGAGAGAGACACCTTGTGAATAAAGCAAGTAACAAATCCTTTGTCACTGAACTCATACCTCAGTGCACAGTCCCATGGGGGTGACTGGACCCCAGGCAGAACTCCCTCCCCAAGTTCAGTTTCCCAGCCTGGCCTCGGAAAGAAACAGCGAAGCTTTCCCTCCACTCAGCAGCAAGTCTTCCCACACCAAAGAGAAAGACAACATCAAATCAGGAACAAGACACAGTGCTCACGCCCCCACAGTCACCTAAGTGTTCTGGGAGCACCATCCAGTGCAGTTAGGTAAAGAAACAAGAAGTGTAAATATTAGAAGCAAGGCAAAAATATCATGGTTGACTGATAGGATGATTATATTTTTAGAGAACTCAGGAAGCTCATCACAAAACTTTGGAACTAAAGAGAATATCCAAAGGTAGTTATTTTTTAAAGTACATAGTATTTTAATACAAACAAACAATAACCAGTTGAGAAATATAAAGAGAAATATTCCATTTAACACAGCCAATAAAAAAAATATGAAAAACTGAATTTAAAAATATGGAAACCTTATACATAGAAAAAATTAAAGGCTTGAGTAAGATTCTTATTTTTGGAAAAGAGGACTTTTTGTAAAAAAGTCAAATATCTTTAAATCAAAGTCTATTCTGCTTTGTGTCACTATAATAAAATGCCTGCCACTGAGTACTTTATAAAGAAAAAGAGGTAATTTATCTCACATTTCTGGAAGCCAAGAGCATTATGCCAATGCCAGATTCTAGTGAGGGCCTCATGGTGGATGGCATCACATGGCAGGTGTATGTGTGTGTGAGAGAGAATTCATATGGCAAGAGAGGAAGTAAGAGCCAGCTGAGAAAGCCAAGCTTGCTTTATGACAATCTTGTCTAGTGGTAACTAGTACGGTCCCACAAGATCTAATATAGTCTTGTAAGAATTAATCCAGTCTCTTGAAAAAAACATTAATCCATTCCTGAGGGCAGGTTCCTCATGTCCCCCTAAACGTTTTACAAGTCCTATTACCTCATGACACCATTACATTGTGCACCAAGCCTCACCATGAGTTTTGGTTGTGACAAACCATATTCAAAGCAATTAGTCCATGGACTTAATGTTACTTCAACGAAATAGCATTCTGTAACAGAAAGAATTTTACAGAACAACTGGAATTCAAAGGAACGAGTACAAAGAAAATTCCTGGGGGAAAAAAAGAGTCAGTATTGAGGGAGGCCCTATTGGATATTAAAGCCTATGAATGAACAGAGTCCCATTTTTCTTTTGGAAAGGAAATAAACAGGTGATTCAACGCAATGGAAAAGAACCCATGAAGAAAGCCAAACACATAGGCTTATTTGGTATCTTATAAAGGTGGCATTCCAAACCGGACAGACGAGTTAGATTAGTCAATAAATCGTGGGAAAACTGACTAGCTATGTAGAAAAAATATAAAACTTGATTCTTCCTCTATTCCTCCCGTAAAGTAAATCCTAAATAAGACAGATGTTCTAACATTTTAAAAAAACACTACGGAAGTACAGAAATAAAATATAAGCTCAGAGTGACAGAGCAAAACATAAGACCCAAAGCCACAAGGCAATCAACCATCTTAAGTTGTACAACAGAACACTGACCACCCAAGGTTGGTGAGGATGTGGAACAAAACAACTCTCTTTCATTGCTGGTGGAAACGCAAAATGATACAGCCACTTTGGGAGATAGTTTCTTACAAAACTAAATGTACTGTTACCATACAAACCCAGAAATTGCACTCGTTGGCATTTACCCAAAGGAGATGAACACTTATGTCCTCAGAAAAACCTGCACATGAATGTTTATGCAGCAGCTAATTCATAACTGCCAAAACTTGGAAGCAACCAAGATGTTCTTCGGTAGATGAATGGGTAAATAAACTCTGGTACATGGAGAAAATGGAAAGTTATTCATCACTAAAAAGAAAAGAGCTATCGAGCTTTGAAAAGACCAAACTGTGGAGACAATTAAAAGGTCAGTGTTTCCAGAGGAGGGAAAGTGGTGAATAGGAAGAGCACACAGGATTTTTAGGGGAGTGAAATTTCTCTGTACGATACTATGATACCCACCTGTCACTATACATTTGCCCAACCCATCTAATGTACATCAAGAATGAAATCTAGTGCATCTTGGGTGATGATTAACACATCAATACAGGTTCATCAAATAAAAAACAATATGCTACCCTGGTGGGAGATGTTGATAATGGAGAGAGTCTGCATGTGTAGGAGCAGGATGTATATAGGAAATCTCTGAATCTTCTGTGAATCTAAAACTGCTCTAAAAAAAGTATTTTTAAAAAACAGCTAAGATAATCAAATGGGAGGAAACTATATGTAACATATTCCTTTAACGTATAAGTTTTAACTTAAATCATCTAAAAATCTGTTAAAAAACTGAGAAATAATCAAGTATAAAAATAAACTATAAATAAAAGTCAGTAGATACAAATTCCCCTTAAGCATAAAATACTCAATTTATAATCTTAAAAAGCATAAAAAGTGAAGAATAAGATTATAATGTTAGACCCATCCAATTTTCAAAAATCAAGTTTGGTATAGTGTTCATTGCTGTTGAAATGCATGTTGTTTCATATGTGGTTACTGAGAAAAGAAACTGGTATACCCTCTTGGGAGAACAATTTAATCAAGATTTAATATGTATGTGACTTTTAATCCGGCAATATATTGCTAGAAATTTAACCTAAGACATATTTTCACATTGGGCCAGGGGATGTTTGAATCCTACCAACTAGAGTGGAAAGGACTGGTTGACTACATGAAGACTGCAGAGGAGTCATACTTAATACGTGGGGCTAAAATAGCTGCAAAGACGATTCCAGGTCACCTTCCCAAGTGTGCTAAGAAATAATCCACTAATGGATCAAACAGATCCACAACTAACTAAACTGCCTACCATAACAAAGCCCAATACTCTTTTTCAAGATACTTTGATTAGTGCATAATAGCAGGGTTCGTTGTGACATAATCAATCATGCATGGAATTTAATTTGCTCCATTTCAGTCTCCAGTGCTTCCTTTTACTGCCCCCCTGTTGCCCCTCTTCTACTCGATTGGTTTTCCTTCTATTTATTGGTTTTTAAACTGGTGCTTTATAGATATACATAAAGGTGGGATTGACTGTGGTATATTCATGCATATATATAGTTTAATTTTGTTCAATTCTTTCCACACTTCCTCCCTTTTCTTGTCCTTCCACCCTCCCCCTCAATCTTCTTCCTCTTCTCCACTGATCTTCCCTCTCTTTTTGTGAGATCCTACTTCGTTCTAGCTTTCCACAGGTGAGAGAAAATAGTCAACCCTGAGTCTGGCTTATTTCACTTAGCATGATGTGCTCCAGGTAATTTACAGGTAAATGCTATCATTTCATTCTTCTTATGGCTGAGTAAAACTCCACTGTGTGTAAATATACCACATTTTTTAATCCATTCATCTCTTGACAGTCACCTGGGCTGATTTCATAACTTGGCAATTATAAATTGTGCTGCTATAAATGTTGATGTGGCTGTATCTCTACAGTGTGCTGATTTTAATTATTTTGGATAAATGCTGAGGAGTGGGATAATTTAGTCATATGGTGGTCCTATTCCTATTCTTTTGAGGAATCCCTGTACTGCTTTCCAAAGTGGTTGTACTAATTTTAAGTCCCACCAACAATGTGTATAAGTGTGCCTTTTCCCACATCCTCACCAGCATTATTATTATTTGTATTCTTGATGATTACCGGATTGCAATGGAATTTCATTGTAGTTTTGCTTTGCATTTCCCTGATTGCTAGAAATATTGAACATTCTTTCATATATTTGTAGGTCATTTGCATTACTTTTTGGGGGGAGGTACTGGGGATTGCACTCAGGGCACTTGACCACTGAGACACATCCCTAGTCTTATTTTGTATTTTATCTAGAGACAGGGTCTCACCGAGTTGCTTAGCACCTTGCTTTTGCTGAGGCTGGCTTTGAACTTGTGATCCTCCTGCCTTAGCTTCCTGAACCACTGGGATTACAGGTATGAGCCACAGGCTGCATTTATTTTTTCATGAAATGTCTGTTTAGTTCATTTGCCCATTTACTGATTGAGTTATTTGGTTTTGAGGGTGTTTAGTTTTTTGAGTTCTATATTTATTCTAGATATTAATCTCCTGTCAGAAGAGTAAATAGCGAAGATTTTTTTCCCATTCTGTAGGCTCTCTCTTCACATTCTTAACTGCTTTTTTTTTTTTTTTTGCTGCTCAGAAGTTTTTTATTTTAATATTATCCCACTTATTGATTCTCAATTTCATTTCTTGAATTTTAGGGGTCTTGTTAAGGAGGTTGGTGCCTGCACCAATACATTGGAATGTTGAACCTATTTTTTCTAGCAGTTGCAAAGTTTCTACTCTAATTCCTAGGTCTTTAATTCACTTTGATTTGACTTGGGTGCAGGGTGAGTAACAGGGAGCTAGTTTCATTCTTCTGCATATGGATATCCAGTTTTCTCAGCACCATTTGTTAAAAAGACCAACATGTATTTTTGTTGTATCAGACAACCATAACTATTACTTTCCTCTATTTTTGTATGCATTGAAATTTTTCATGATTAAAAAAAAAAGCATAAGAGCAAAATGACAAAAAATAAAGCTGTAGATTATAATTTACAATATATGTAAGCAACAAAGAGACAGTGTCCAGAATATGTTGAGTTCCTACAAGCTAATTTTATAAGAACTATAGACAAGCTGTAATCCCAGCTTGTTAGGAGGCTGAAGCAGGAGGATCATAAATTCAAGGTCAGCCTAGGCAATTTATGAAGACATCGTCTCAAAATAAAATAAAAGGGCTGGGATGTAGCTCAGGGGTAGAGTGCTTGCTTTCTTATATTCTTGAAGCTCTAGGTTCAACCTCCAGCACTACAGTGAGAGGGAGAAGAAGAAAAACAGCAGACCACCAAATAGAAAGTAAGGCAAGAGACATGAACAGTTGCTTCATACACGCATACGGGATATTCAAATGATCGTGAAGCTACACTGCATACCCAAGATGATGTTCAAATGATCACTAAACTGATTTCATTATTAATCAGGCAAAAAATAATTAAACCATTCAGGAGCACAGGTGCATGCCTATAATCCCAGCTACTTAAGAGTGGGAGGGTCACAAGTTCAAGGTCAGCTTTTGCAATAAGTGAGATTGCGTCTCAAAATTTAAAAAAAATAAATAAATGAAAAGGACTAGGGATGTGGGTCAGTAGTAAGGCACACCTGGATTCAATCCCAAGTTTCAGGGGGGAAAAATTTAAACCATAATGATTATAACAACACACCCACCAGAATCACTGAAATTAAAAAGATGGACAATACCAAATGATGGTGAAAGATGTGAACCAAAGGGGATGTTCACACACTTGTGATGAGCATGTAAACTGATGGGTGTACTTTTTTTTTTTTTTTTTTGTGGTGCTGGGGATCGAACCCAGGACCTTGTGCATGCAAGGCAAGCACTCTACCAGCTGAGCTATATCCCCAGCCAATGGTGGGTCTACTTTGGAAAACAGTTTGGCATTATCAACTAAAGCTACACATATGCATACTATGATACAGCAACTCTATTCTCATGAATATTCTAAAGGGAAATAAATATTTATATGCACAAAAATCCATGGACAAGAATGCTCATAGGTAGGACAGAAAGAACACAGGTCTCTCTATCAGTAGAAGAAGGAAATACCATCATGCAATTATTGAATGATTTTCTTGAGAGTAATGGAAATGAGTTCTGTAAATGATTATGACGACTCACTCATTAGCATCACTGAAATTAAAAATCATGAATCATATCACACATATATACCATGACAGACTAGAATCTCTCAAACATGTTAAGAGAAGCTGGATGCAGAGAAATTGTACTTTATTATTTCATTTAGATAAAGATATGAAACACCCTTCAATAGATGAATGGATAAAGAAACTGTGGTGTATATATACACAATGGAATATTATTCAGCCATAAAGAAGAATAAAATTATGACATTTGCAGGTAAATGGATGGAGTTGGAGAATATCATGCTAAGTGAAATAAGCCAATCCCCAAAAACCAAAGGCTGAATGTTTTCTCTGATAAGTGGATGATGATACATAACAGCTGGGGGTGGATAAAAGAAGAATGGAGGAATTTGGAGTGTATAGAGGAAAATGGGGGTGTGGGGAAAGGGAAGATAGTGGACTGAGACAGACATCATTATCCTATGTACATGTTTGATTACACAAATGGTGTGACTCTACTTCATGTACAACCACAGAAATGAAAAGTTGTATACCATTTGTGTACAATGAATCAAACTGCAGTCTGTAAAAATAAAAAAAGATTTTAAAATGTTTTGAAAAGATAGAAAACAGATGAAACAAATTTATGATGATAAGGGTCAGGAAAGTGGTTCCTTGTGAAGAGGAGGGGACAGGCAGTAATTGGGAGAGGACACTGAAAGACTGTTGGGGTACTGCATTGTTCTATTTTTTGACATGAGGTGATGGTTCAATGGGTTCACTTTGTGAGAATTTTTGTGTTGTAGAGTTGGATTTTGTGCACTTTTCTGTATGTATGTCCACTTCACATTACACAGTTTAAATGTAGGCAGGACACTCGTTCTTTGATCTATTTATTCCTTCATTCATTCAATGAGAGTTGACTACAATATATTGGGAGCACCTAGCTCTCAGCAGATTGCTGAGTGAATTTCACATGGAAGAAAAAATATCCTTGTGAACACAACTAGAGGAAAAAGCAAGTGCTGGAACTACTTGGTTACTTTGGTTAAGTCTTTATTGTACCATTTATTGCTGGTTTAGGTTAGTCAACCCATTTTGCTTCTCAGAACTGTGAGGATCTCTCAAGTAAATGAGTTTTCCTTCACTTCTCTCTGAAAATGCTAATTTATTAATGCAATCAACCGAGCTGAGTACATATTATCTGTGACAGTGACTTTGCAAAGGATTGGAGCCACAACAGCAAAGCCGCCACTGTGATCCAGCAAGGTACACACTTTGGTGGAATTTATGGTCAGGATGCTGAGGAAGCACCTGTCAGCTAACCCAGACTCAAACCGTAAGGCAGCCCAAGGCTGGGACACCTGATCCAACTTTAGGCCTCACCTTGAAAGCCGCTCTGTGGGATAGAGTGTCCCAGGCAGGGCTAGCAAGACTTCTTCAAGGCCTGGAAGCAGGAGAAAGCTTCTGCCAGAAAAACACGGGAAAGATAATTTAGAAGAACCTGAGCAAATGAATCAAAGGGAATTTTTATCCCTATTTTCAGCGTGTTGTGGGAAATAAGATTGTGTGGATAGAATGGTAGTGGCAGTCAGCGTACAGAAGGGGGTGGGAGTCCAGAGTATGAAGGGTCAGGGCAGGAAGAGCCTTAGTTACTGAGGCAAAGCCAGAAGCCAGCAGGTACAGTGCAGCAAGCTTGGAATCCCAAAGACTCAGGAGACAGACGCAAGAGGATCACTAGTCAAAGTCAGTCTGAGCAACTTAACCAGATCCTGTCTCAAAATGAAATTTTTAAAAAGTGGTGGTGGGGTGTGTGGAGAGCTGGGGATGTAACTCAGTGGTAGAGCATTTGCCTAGCATAGGCAAGACAGTGGGTTCAGTCACCAGCACCTCACTAGTCAGTATTAACCCTGCAGGAAAGACAAGCCACTCCCACCCTGCCATGCCTCCAGGAAGACTTTCAACTTCCTGGAGTCACCTGCTGGCTGAGCCAAGCCAGGTAAAAGGTTGTCCCCTGGTGGCAAGCTTGGGAGCTCCTGGTTGCATGTCACCTGACACTCTTTCATGAAAGAGTAAAAATTCTAAGAATCTTCAATACCCCAAAGACATACAAGCTAACTGGGCAGGTGGGTAATTAGGAATGTAAATATGAAAGTTAGCTGCACATACAGGAAAGTGCAATAAACAAAGCTAAGGACCTCACTAGAAAGTTCTGCTAGATACTTTGACTTTAAGGAATTAGAAAGAGAACCATCAGACAGTTTCCCCTTAAGCAAGGATCTGTTGATTCGCCACCTCAGACCATCTCAGGGGCTACCAATCTGAAAGACCTGAAGGGCTGCTTTGCATTTGGCTGCATTCATTTGCATATATGTAAATTTCCACCTATAAGGCATAGCCAGCAGATTTTCAGATTACTGAATGTTATAAGATCAAACTCTAAAACTGCTTTGGCATTCATCAGTGTAACCAGCAAATAGTCATCAAAATTTACCACAGAAAGTCAGGTAAGAGATATTCTTATAAATGGAGCCATGACTAGGGGCAAGGCCCCAGACTCTCCACACTTTGGTCCCTTCCCATCCAACTCAGCCCCATCTAGGACCCCTTGTGGACAACGTGGCTTGTGGCTGAGGTTCCATGTCCACCCTTACTTCAAACTAAAGTTAACTTTTTTTCCAGACTAAAAAAATTAAAGAACACTTTCCTGGGCTCCTAAAAGCATGGTATGCCCTAGGTGCCGTGCCTTTTGTGCCTGCTGGATGAGCCGGCTCTGTGTGTGTGGTTCAAGAACACAGAGCTCTCCTGCTGGTGCTGGGGTCTCAGAAGTGACTGGATGGTGAGGGCGCTGATCTCGTCACTGGACTAGTCCAGTGAAAGATTCATAATTTGATGTTATCACTAGGAGGTGATGGAAGCTACAGCAGTGGGATCTAGTTGAAAGAAGTGGGTCTCTGGGGGCATGCTCTTGGGGACTGTATCTTGCCCCATGCCCCTCGCCCACCTTTCTCTTTCTCTCTGCTTTCTGTTGCCTTAAGGGTGATCAACTTCCTTCCACCTTGTCCTTCAACCATGATGTTCTGCCTCACCTTAGGCCTGAAGCGATGGAGACAGCCAACCATAGATTGAAACCTCTGAAACCTTGAACCACAACAAATCTTTCCTCCTCTAAGTTGTTTTTCTCAGGATTTTTATCACAGTAACAAAAATCTGACTAATACACTTTGTGTGCTTTGGGGACCCCAGATAAGGGATGGGGGGAACGGGATGGGGAGAGGGGAGGAAAAGAGGAGTTTCCATAGACTCTTAGTCAAAAATGAAAATCCAAAATATAAGTGTCTACTCAATCCAGCTTCTTCTAGACACTGTGTACTTGTCATGAATAAATAAAGCAACTTTCTTCTATTCTTAGAAAACAAACAAAGCTGCTTACAGACAGTACTGAATGACGGAGAAGGAAACAAGAGATCCAGAAATTGTTTTCATTCTCTAATAATTAGTTTCCTTTAACAGCTACTGTCTTGGTTGACTTTAATGTTTACAAGGCACAAGTCAGAAACACTTAAATTATCAGAAAAGTAATGAGGAAAGAGACACAGACCCTCTTACAATATTGACACTCCTTAGGAAACTTGGAGCCAACTCCTAAAAGCCCGATGTAGATAGAAGCCTTCAGAAAATCCATGGGATTAACAGTGCCACTGTCTACCTTGAGGCACAGAGGGGTGTGTGCGTGTGTGAAGGGTATGTGTGAGGTGCTGAGGGCTCTCGATAGGACTGAAACTGGAGGAGCCGGCTTCCACCACAGCCCCACTCCTGTGGTATGAGGAAGAGCACAGAGGCCTCAGCTTGGGTTCATGGACAGCAGCGTCCAAGCTCTGAGGGGGCAGGTGTTCCTGGCACGGGTGGAAAGGGGCGGACAGCAACCAACCTCCTACAGAGGGATCTGAGATGCTGGAGATCTATCCAGTTGGTGCTCAGTATGTGTGACATTGGGGTGTGCAGAAAGGAGGTGGGGTGGGCAGGGGTAGGTGGGTACCTCGACTGGCTTAGTGTATAGGCTGGGAGATGGTTCAAAACCATAAACTTCACAGCCGCCCTCCACCGCTCCCCTCCACCTTCAGTGGTCCTCAGGGGATAAACTGTGGGGTGTGTTTCGGGTAGCCCCCCAAAAGCTATGCCCACCTCCTGCAACCCGTTGACTTGATCGGGGGAAATGGATTTTTGCAGATGGATCTTTGAGATCATCCTGGATTGCCCAAGGGAGCCCTAAATCCAATGATAAGTGTCCCTAAGAGAAATGGAAGAGGAGAAAACATGGACACAGAGAAGAAGGCCACGTGAAGATGGGGGCAGAGGTCAGAATGATGGAGTCACAAGCCCAGGGAGCTTAGCGCCACCAGCAGCTAGAAGAGGCCTAGAACAAGTCTCCCACAGAGTCTTCAGAGAGAGCATGATCCTGCCGGCACTGAATTCAGACCCCTGGATTCCAGAGTGGGAGAGAGTAAACTTTCTTTCATTTTATTTTTCTTCACAATGCTGGGGATCAAACCCAGGGCCTCATGTACACTAGGCGAGAGCCCTACCTCAGCCACCAAGTTTATGGCACTTTGCTACAGCAGGATTCTACTTTGCAGCTGAACATGGGAACCCTGAGCTGTCCTCAAAGCCACCAGATGCTAAAAATAGTTACCTAGGAGAAGCAGGGAAGTGCGGTGTTGGGGGATGAATGTTTCACATAAAGGAATCAGACAGGCAGTTCCATCAGGGTTGGGTGGCTCATCCCGAGGTCAGTGCTGTTCATGAACCTGGATTCCATCTTCCGGCAGTTGCTTAGCCAGATCTCCCCTGGACACTGCTTAGTGCTCAAGTGACCCTGAGTGCTCCCTCTACCAGGAGTGACCAGTGACACAGGAGACAGAGCAATTATTTAGGGACCCCTAATCACAGAGCCAGGACTGGGGGCTGGGTACTTTTGCAACAAGCACAGAGAAGGGTATATACTGCCAGCTGCAGCCAGACCCCTGAACCCAAGTGTGGGGCCAGCCCCAGGCCTGTCAAAGGGAAGGGGAAACTGAAGGTTCTGGGAATCCTAATAATGGTGGCGATTATGATGACGCATTTTCACTTTAGCTAAACTGGAATTTAAAAAGTGAAAAATAACACAAGCCTGGCCTGCGCTACGTTGTCTCTAGTTGTGCTCACCCAAACCTTTCAGTCCCCATTTTATAGATGAGGACATCAAGGCTTAGGAAGCTCCAGTCACCTGCTGAGGCTCATACCACACACACCTCAGCTGGGATGTGTTCCCCAGCGATCTGCCTCCAGAGCCCAAGAGCTCATTTTTCCTCTCACTGGGCAGAATCCATTCTCCCAGTCACTGAAACTACTGCTGGCAGCAAAACATTTCCCCCCATTGCCATGGAATTTTCTTCATCTCTGCTGCCTTGTGCATTTGCTTGCTTTATAAACCTGAGCATTCTAAACATCTCTCACCCGCACATTGATGCCTGGAGCCTTCTCAGCTGAGCTGAGCCCTAATATACTGACGCACTCAGGGCCTGTCTGTCTTTGTCTATTTAGTCCCAGGTCTTCAAGTTTCCAGAACCAATTTTTTGGTTCTTTTTTTTTCTCTTTTCTTTCCTTTTTTTTAAAATTCCCAGTCTTACGTGGCTTTCTGAACTTGAGCCTTCATACTTGCCTCTAACAATTTTCCTTCTCCCAAATAACTATTTTTGATCTGTTATGTACCAGAAGCCAGTTAGATTACAACGATATCTAAAATAACAGTTTAGACCCAAGTGAAAGTTCTCAGTACCTCTCTCACAAACAAGTGACAGGAATTCATCTCTAGGTGTTAAATCTCAACCATTTTGTTGGAGCAAATGCTTCTATTTTCTACCCTGTTTCGATTTTTGAGTGAGATCTTAAGAGCTGAAATGACTGGATTGTGGATCTCTTAAAAAATGAAACATACTAGGAGAACTTACCTCTTTCCATTAGGTCCCTGACCTCTGTGACTAGCGCCTTTTTTCAAGAGCCCAGAGGGGCCGCCTACCAAAGTCCTGCAGTTCTAATAAAGATTTGCATTCGTAGTGACACAATGTCGCCACCTGCTGGTCAAAACATCACAGCAGAATTTTGTGTATCAAACACTGTCAGAATGTGAATGAACCAGCTATCAGTCTTTAAACTAAATATGGGTTGCAGCAATTTTTGTGTTCCAACCCACAACTTAGTATGACATTTATAGAACTCACCAACCCAAACATCAACTTCCAATTATATCCCCTTTCTGCAGGGAATATGCTTCCATTTAAAAGCAAAAATTACAAGATTAAATCTTTTGTTTTTTAATTTTAGTTTAGCCTTTACATTTAATAAATATGAATTATGGAAAGAAAATGATGATGGATGCATTGCCTGATAACAGAAGTCATGCTGTGTGCCAAAGGAATGATTGCTCCATTTGTGTACAATGTGTCAAAATGAATTCTAGGGCTGGGGTAGAGTGCTTGCCTTGCAAGCACAAGGCTCTGGGTTCAAATCCCCAGCACCGCAAAAAAAAAAAAAAAAAAAAAAAAGACAAAAACAAAATGAATTCTACTGTCACATATAACCAATTAGAACAAATAATTTTAAACAAGAAGTCATGCTGTGTGCTGAAAAAATATCTGATGTCACAATCACCCCTTCCCATTTCTTGACTGTGTAAACTTGAGACTCAGTTTCATTTGTAAAATGAAAATAAGAATACCTGAGCCAGGTGCAATGGGGCACACCTGTAATCCTAGTGACTCAGGAGGCTAAGACAGGAGGACCAAAAATTTAAGGCTAGCCTCAGCAACTTAGCAAGGCCCTAAGCAACTTAGAAAAACTCTGTCTCAAAATGGGAAGACAAAAAGGGGGGTGCTGGGGATGTGACTCAGTGGTAAAGCATCCCTGGGTTCAATCCCCAATGCCAAAAGAAAATAAGAATACCTACCATAGAGCTCAAGCATGCAAAATCAACAACATAGTCAACAAGTGTTTAGCCCCCCTGCTGTTAAAGAAACAATCATTTTTTTAAAATGAAAATGCACACATCCACCATACTTCCTCCAGGACTGTTATAAGAGAAATATGATTTGAAAGCATAAATTTCATGCAAGATTCTGAAAGCAAAGGCATAATTCAGATGGTAGAATCGGTGGTTTTTTTACCTTAATGGTTAATTTTCACTGAAGCTTATCAAGGGAATAGAAGTCAGTGTAGTGAAGTTATACTCTTACAAACATACATTTTATTTTTAAAGTGAACTCAACAATTTTATCCGAGGAAGCAGCAAAGAGGTCTGGGTAACTGACCTCTATCAGCTGTCAAACCTGCAAGTCTCCAAGAGTGGCTGTTATGGGAGTCTGCAAAGGCAAGTACTGCATTCGGAGAGCAGAGGTAACTGTCCCCAGTTGTCTTTGTTTATCTGATACCCTGACATGAAGTGCCTTCTTCTCAAAGTATTGTAATTGCTTTACTTTGATTTCATAAGAGCTCATGGTAGTCCCTATTAATGGTGTACTGGTTAAGAAGATGATTGCTAGAGTCAAACTAAAAGCCTCAAGTCCTGGGCCTGAATAAGCTACCTGAACCCCCTACTCCTTCCTTGTGGGGTTATTGCTAGTGTTAAATGAAGTAATGCACCCAGTGCCTTATCAGTACCAGCCAGAATATATGTCAGCAAAGAATATTACCAGGAATGAAAAATAAAAGTCAATTTTGGGACTGAGTGTGACTCAATGGTACAGCTCTTGCCTGGCATGGGTGAGGCACTGGGTTTGATTCTCAGCACAACATATAAATAAATGAATAAAAATAAAGGTCTATCAACTTTTAAGGTTTTTTAAAAGATATTTTTAGTGATAAAGAAATTCATTCATCCAGAAAATATAACAATCCTAAATGTTTATGTATCTAATAACAGAGATTCAAAATACATAAAACAAAAGCTGATTTATCTGGGAGATATAAATTTAAAAATCTATAATTTCAAAATCTTTCTCGATAATTGATAGAACAGGTAGAAAGAAAATCAACAATGATATGCAAACTTTGAATAACATTATCTACTAATTTTTCTGACATTTTATGAACAAGCCACCAAAAATCTGTATATACATCCTTTTCAAGTGTTCACAGAACAGTGACCAGCTTGGATCATATTTTAGATCATAAAACAAATCTCAATAATCCTGAAAAGGTTCAAGTTATACTAGGCCTGTTTTATGACCATAATGAAACTAAAGGCTCTGAAACCCCAAGGATTTTGAAACTGAATAACACATGTTAACCCATGAATCAAAGAAGAAATAAAAGGCAAAATAGAAGGTATTTTGAACTATATGAAAATAAAAACTCAAAATGTGAATTCTGCTAATGCAATTCTTTGCAGTAAACTTATAGTGCCAAATCTTAATGTTAGAAAAAAAGAGAGCCTTCCAATCAATGACTTTTGCTTCCATTTTAGGAAAGTAGAAAAAAAATTAAATAAAAAGACCAAGTGAAGCCAAGGGATAAGTAAATTCAAGAAAATAATGAATATAAGAGTAGAAATCAAAGTTGGACATGCAGGCACACACCTATGATCCCAGGTAGACTGAGGTAGGAAGTCATGAGTTCAAGACCAGCCTGGGCCACGTCGCAAAACCTCATCTAACAAAAAAAAAAAAAAAAAAAAGAAAGAAAGAAAAAAGAAAAGTAAAGAAAGAAAGTAATCCGTGTGGGGGTTTCTGCCATGTCCATTGTGGATGAGGGAAGGGTTAATTGCTGGAGAATGAGGATGCCGGCCATAAATCAATTAATTACCAATAAATTTATCTAATCAATAAACACACAAGAGCCAATACTCTTTTCAAATGGAAGGAGTGTGACAGATTGGGCCATACCAGATCTGGCCTCTAACAAGATGGAGAACCCCATCTTTACCTTTATTTATAGTTACACAGGTAAAGGGGCCCCCAACCGCGCGAGTCTTCTGTGAGGAACAGGAGGGGGTGGAGTTAAGGAAGCCATTTGCTTAGGGAACTAGCATATTATCAGATGGTAAATCATTCCCATACAGGGCCACTTACTCCTAAGTATCTGAAACAGACTCCCTTGACCACCAGTTCCCACGAGACAGACCTCTGTATTCCATGGCTCAGCCAAGTTTGATTCTGCTAGATATGGATGGCTCCCTACAAATCAGTAAAAGAGAAAGAAATCAGTAAAAGAAATAAGCCAAAAAAATACAGAAAAATCAATAAAACTAAAAGCGTTGAGATCAATAAAATTTATAACTCACCAGCCAAATTGATCAAAAAGAAGATGCAAATTACCAGAAATTACAAGTATCATATAAGACAGATGGCATTGCTGTAGATTCCACAGATATTAAAAGGCAACAATGGAGAATTGTTAACAACTTTGCGTCAATTAACTTACAACTTAGATGAAATGGACTGTCCCTGAAAAACACAAATTAACAAGCCTACTCAGAAAAGAAATAGATAAACTGAAAGTTCCTATAACTACTAAAGATAATGAATTTGCCATTAAAAACTTTCCCACAAAGACACTTCCTAGAACAGAAGGCTTTATTGGTAAATTCTACCAAAGACTTAAGGAAAAAATAATACCAAACCTATGCAAAATCTTCCAGTAAATCAAAGGGGAGAAAGTATTTCCCAACTCATTTTATGAAGTCAGCATTACCCTAATTCTAAAATCAGACAAAGATAGTATAAGAAACCATAAACCAAAATCCCTTATGACTATAATTTCAAATATTCTTTGTGTTTTAACAATTCAAACCCAACAGTACATAAATCATTGAAGTTTAACCCAGAAGTGCATGATTGGTTTAATATTTGGAAATCAATCAATATAATGCATCATGTTAAGAAAAAAAAAAAGATCATGTAACAGATGCAGAAAAAGCATTTAATGAAGTCTAATACCCACTCCTGAGTTTTAAAAAGCTTACAGAGAGAAGAGTTAGAAGAGAATTTTATTTAAGCTTTATCAACTTGACAAATCTTGCCTGCCAAAAACCTACAGTTAATGTGCTTAGTAGGAAAAAAAAACAAATACTTTCTCTCTTTCAGTACTTTCAAAGATTATTTTCTATTTAAGAGGATGTTACTATTTGGATGTTAAATGTCTCCCATAAGTTCATGTGTTGAAGACTTGCTCCCCAATTGAGTAATGTTCAGAGGTGGGGCCTTTGGGACGTGAATTGATCATGAGGACTCTGTCCTCATGAATGTATTAATCCATGTATGAATTAATAGGTTAATGGGATATTGGTAGGTGCTGGAAACTTTAGAAGGTGGGTCCTGGTCAGAAGAAGTAACCATTAGAGATATGCTTTTGAAGGTCATATTTTGTCCCTAGCCCCTTCCTCTCTTTCTTTTTTCTGCTTCCCAGTCACCATGAGGTGAACAGCTTCCTCTGCCACACATTCTGTACCATGACGGTTGCCTTGCCATAGACCCAAAGCAATGGGGTCAAGCAACCATGGGATCCAAAGTAAGTCTTTCCTCCTTTTAAGTTTATTTTCTCAGGTATTTTATCACAGCAACAGAAAGCTAACAAACACAGCGTAAGATAAGAAAAAGATATCTTCTCTCACCATTGATATCTTCTAATCACCATTGTACTGAAGATTCTAACAAAAACAATAAAGCAAGAAAAATAAAGAAAAGGTATCCAGATTGAAAAGGAAGAAATAAAATTATCTATATATGCAGACATGTTTGACTATGTAGAACACCAGTGGAACCTACAAAAAGTTGCTAGAACAAATATGTGAGTTTGATGAGGTTGAAGGACACAAGACCAATGTACAAAATCAATTTTATTTCTATGAACTAGCAGTGAATATCAGAAATTAAACTATTACAATGGGCATCAGAAAACATGAAATACTTTGGGGTCAAATGGACAAAATATGTGAAAGTTCTGTCCATCCACAGGTGAAAACATAAACAAATGTGATATATTCATGCAATGAAGTAGTTCTCCAAAATATAAAGAAAGGAGCTATTGATATATACCAGAAAATGGATGAATCTCAAAATACTTATGCTTAGTGAAAGAAAACAAAGGAAAAGGAGTATATACTATATGGTGCCATTTATATAAAATTATAGACAATGCAAACTGATCTATAGTGATGAAAAGAAGATCAATGGTTCCTGGAGGCCAAGGTAGGACTGAGGGTGGGGCAGTAGGGAGGGATCACAAGGGAACACAGGAAAGTTTGGGGGTTAAAAGATATCTTTATTATCTTGATTGGTTTCATGAGAGTATATCTAAGTCAAATTTATCAAATAATACATTTTTAACTATGTATAGTTATATATAAAGTATATCTCAATAAAGCTGTTTTTAAGATGTGACATAAAATGGACAGATATAGAATAGCTACAAGTAGGGATAAAGAAATACAATCTTTTTTTTTTTTTTCACAACAAAACTGACCCTTTTACTTGAAGCAGCAGCATTGTTTTCCTAAATAAATACACATCACATGGTTGCTGGTCTATGGACATTTTCCAATTTCCTTGGTTCTTGGTATTACTTTTACATATTTTTATATTTATATTTAGATTGAAGTTGTCTGATTGTTAATGTTGCCCTTAGAAAAAGTAGAACCCAAATATCCTGTTTTTTAATAAAGATATTTGATCATCAATTTCATTGAAAATAGTTTCTAAGGATCAGTACTAAAGGTTTTTTCTCTTACCACTCTCAAATTCCCTAATAACTGAAACTAACTCCTTAATCATTACAATCAACTAAAAATAATAGACTGACTATAATTATCAAAGTATTTGAAAACATAAGTATAAATTATGTAAATTTAACATTCAAATTTTTACTTGTGTATTCAAGAGTTTTGTTTTCAGTGCTGACTATACTCCAATGAGCTGATTTGGGATCAATGATCAGATTCATTTACTTAATATCACAAAAGTACCTACTGTTACAGGATTTTTACCTTCCTTCCTTGGACAGATCTGCAACTCATACCTGGTTCACATGTTTGCCCTTGTCCTTCCCAAATGATCTCTCCAGTCTCCTCAGAACAAAGGACATGAAATCTTGTTTATTTTCCTAAATCATACCATGTTGCTAAGAAAAAATGAAGAAGAAAGAAAGAAAAAAAGAGAGGGAGAGAGAGAGAGAGAGAGAGAGAGAGAGAGAGAGAGAGAAAGCAAGCGAGGGAGGGAAAAGATCAAGATGTTAAATCAGTGTTTTATTAGAGGTAGGGATCATTATCTGGTGTCAGCCTCCATACCTTCAATGTCTGGGGCTTTATTTTCATTCATTTTTCTCATGTTAGTCATGGTCCACATTATAGCACAGGATTCCAAATAAAAAAAAAGAAGAAGAAGAAAAAGAAATACAATCTCTGGGTAGCCACAGAAGATTGGATCCATTTCTTACAGATCCCAAAATTCAAGATTGCTCAATTTCCCTCTATAAAATGGCATGGTAGTTGCCTATAACCTGTGCACATCTTCCCATATACTTTAAATTGTCTCTAGATTACTTATAATATCTGATACAATGTCAGTGCTCTGCAAATAGTTGTTACATTATATTACTCAGGGAATAGTGACCAGGAAAAATGTCTGTACATATTCAGTGCAGATGCAATTTTGTTTTCCAAATATTTTTCCATGTATAGTTGGTTGAATCCATGGATGTGGGACCCAGGGACACAGAGAACTGACTGTAACTTCATTTGAGGGGCACTAGGACTCTTTTGCTTCCCTATTCCAAAAGACTCTCATGTGTATTTCACGAATTCCTAAAATTACCTCATCATAGTTTCCTTCTTTGGGACTAAAATTATATTCCCATTAAAATGTAAAGATGAATAACTCTTTGTAGAACATCAATTGTTTTAACACTTCTGGGTGAATTTTCAAGTCATTTTCAATTTTCTAAGAGCAGATTGGGATAAAGAAATAGATCCAGATTACAGGTGTAGTGGACTCTAGTTCTGCCTACCCAACATGCGTTTGACTTCTAATAATGAAACCTTAGTTCCCCTTTTAGGACATTGTTCTCCCTAACTCTGTGTCCCTGTGACTTTGGTGGGGTGGACCGACAGAATAATGTAGAAATGATGGAATGTGACTTCCAAGGTTAGACCATCAAAGGCACTGTGACATCTATCCTGCTGTCCTGAATCACTTGCTCTGGGGAAAGCCAGTCACCCTACCTCGAGGACACTCCAGTCCTCTGCTGGGGCCCATTGCTTCTGTACTGGGTTTAGACGTGTGCATTACATGGGCAAGTGCTGGGGAATCTTGTGTGAGGGGAAGAACCCGAGCAGGGATCTAGTCGTGGTACACAGCGGGTGGAAAGAAAATGGTTACGAGCTACACATTAAAGGAAGGGTGTTGAGAATGTCCAAAAGTCTGAGTTCTTGCTCACCATGTGTCCCTGGAGGCATACGTGATCCAGCAGGTCTGCAGTCCTCAGCCTTCTCTGCTGCTCTTGCTGTGGCTTCTGTTTTCCATCTACTCCCAGGTTACCTAACCTTCCACACAGTCTGCATCCTCCTACCACAAGGCAGGTTGTCTGGCCCTCTCCCAGTCCATCTCTGACACCTTCTTGGACATCCCTGGGATTTGGGGATGTTTTTGGTGCTCTTGGGAAATAAGAATGTGGCTAGACACAATGGCACAGGTTTGGAACCCTGCCTTCTCAGCTAGCTTGGGCAGAAAGTTTGTCAGTTTGAAGCCAGCCTGGGCTAAGTTGCAAGACCCTGTCTCAAAATAAAATAAAGGGACTGAGGATGTGGCTCAGGGGTAAAGTGCCCCTGGGTTCAATCCCCAGTACCAAAAAAAAAAAAATCAATAAGAATGCAGAGGGTTGTCTTAGACCATCTCCTCCCAGACATACATGCTGCCATTTCCAGCCTGTTATCACAGCGTGTTTTCGTAGTGGACTTGTTCGTTATACTCTTAAATACCACCATTCCTACCTCTCAGTCCATATTATATAATATATTTCTCTTTTAATTCTTTGGTATGGTTACTGAGGCTCAAAGTCCAAATACTTGCAATTTTAGACCTCTTTATCTCCCAGCTTTTCTCATTACCAAATGTTTTGAAGCTCAGTTGACTCTTTTCTTTATCTCAACATTTTTGCTTGTTCTTCTCTTTCATGACCTTGCAGGGTCACTCGACTAGTTCTGGCCACAAATTGTGGGTTAAAATTAGAATGTCAAGTCTCTGCACCTGTATATGAATCTCCATGTGCTCAGTTTTCCTATTGTGGCTATGGAGGAGGACACACCTGCATGGTTCAGCTATAAGATAATCCATTAGCCTGAGTCCCTGAGTATGAGGTAGAATCCTAAGTGACCCACATGAATGAGAAATTATATTATGTTGAGTCATTGAGATTTTTGCAGATTTTTGAGATTTTGCATTTTATTACTGCAGCAAAATCTAGCTTATACTGACTAATACCATAGGCTGGTATGCTCTTGCAAACTAACAGCAGTACCAGGAAACACAATGAGATTCTTGGAGGGAAAAAAAAGAAAAGAAACAAACAAGAAAATATTGATTGGTTTTATAAGTTATTATTCCATTACAATTTTACTATTATTCCATTACAATTCCATTACAGAAATGTACATCTAAATATTTAACAACCTGCATGGCATGAGTTCACCTAATCAGAACAAACACCAACCAAATCAGAAAGGACATCAGCTCATCTGCCACACAAGGCTATCTTAGTTGAAGAGTCCTGGCATACAGTCAGAACAATGTGAGTATTAAATAACTTTTGGAAACAGAACAAATAAATGAGCAGCCAGGCTGATGACAAGTGAAACTCATGGACTCTGCTCTTCAAGTTTCCTAAAAACAAAGAACAGGAACTCCAGAGTCTGAATGGTTAACTGTGTGTATTTCCTTGCTGCTCCTTCTGTCCCTACCCTGGGGGAAAAGAAATAAATAAAGCAACTGGATCTTAGCATCTGTAGTTGCTTATCTATTTTGAGAAAAAATCCTTTCTTATCTGTTAGCATTTAATCTGCTCAAAATGGGCCATTTATAAATAAACATATTTATGGATATGTTTTAGAATAAACTCTCTATTGTCCAGAGTGCCAAATTCCCAGTTCAAATAATTGAGATAGTCCTCTCAGGGTGGATTATCAATAGTCCCCTGAAGCACTGAATATAATGTACTGCAAGACTAAGAAGACCTCCTGAATCATCAAAGAAAAATCCAAGAATGTTCGAAGGGCTAAGTACGTTTTCCTGGGGTCTTATTTGGACATGGTCATCACTGATGCAGTTTGAGAACTTTCACTTACCAGACAAAATCATTTATAATGAATCCCATTTCTCTGCCATTGAAAGAAATGAGTTTTCCATAGTGTAACTAGTGAAAGTTTAAGTACTAAGTTTAAATAGACGAATGACTGAAATTACATGCAAAAATCTTGTGGTTATGTACTTACTTTCTGGGCATAATGTGCATGCATTTCTAGCTTTGTATGTGTCCCAAGAATATTTTTAGGAGATGAATAACCTCCAAGTCACAAAGACAATTTTACAAAGAAAGAAGGTTTTTTCTGACTAATTCAAATGGTAAAGTAAAAACTAGAAACAGAAAGATTAGTCTTTAAATCCTGAATGGCCTTGAAGTGTAGTTAAAAGAAAATCAAAGCCTTAGATGGTGAAGTTTTAATGCATTTAAATGAAAATTAAAATGAAGGATGAAAGAAAGCACTAAGTAATCTTTCTCTGGTTGAGTCAAAGGATTTGCTCCATGAAATTCCAGTGTGGATGGGAGAAGGGAGAAGATGGCCTTGGGAAACCCTTCATCAACAAATTCCTGAGCTTGGGGCAGAGAGTCGTTGCAATGTTGTCCTGACACAAGATCGGGATGGGCAGGAATGGCGAGGTCTCTGGAAAAGGGATTTCTGAACTCAGGAGAGACAGTTGCCTCCAAAGGTTCAACTGTTCTTTTACTCATTTTAGATCATCTGAAGACTACTGAAGCCTGAAGAGACCTGTAAGAATTGAATAAGAAACTCGGATCAGGAGTCAGAGAAGGCAGGTGCCAGAACAGAAACTAGAGATGAATTTTATCAGAAGTCTTTAACCAAATTCTCAAATTCTTATTTCTTTTCTTTCTTTCTTTCTCTTTTTCTTTTCTCTTACTTTCTTCCATGCTTTTTTTTTTTTCTTTCTTTCTTTTTCAGAATAGACAATATTGAAGGGGGCAGAGGGAACTTGGATCCCTTTGTAGTTCCTATTTCTCTATTTCAAAGCTGCTAACAAGTTGGCCATAAAGAGCAGGCCTCGGTCACCAGCTGGGCCACATTTGACTCTGGAACAAACAGGGTGATTCTCATGACTGTTTGACCAAGCAAGCTTGCCATGTGATTTTTCACAAGCACAAGGTTTAAGATTATAAACTGGAATCAGCATTCACAGAGTAGGTCTGAAAGGAAGGACCGGCAGACTTGAAGTTTGGGTCGCATGTGTTGTTGCAAAGATTCTTTCCTCTCTACTTCTCAAAAGTGCCCCCACTCCGCTCCCGACCCCACCCTTGCTCTTTCCTCTTGGCCTCTCAGAGTTCTAAGCCCTTTCTTACTTCAGGTTTTCAAAGAAGCTGAGAAAACTCTGTTATTGTGAAGAAGACTGAAGGGAGATTGAACCCAGGGGTGGTTAACCACTGAGCCACATTCCAAGCTCTTTTTATTTCGAGACAGGGTCTTTTGAAGTTGCTGAGGGCCTCCCTCACTAAGTTGCTGAGGCTGGCTTTAAACTTTCAATTCTCCTGCCTCAGTCTCCCAAGCTCCTGGTATTATGGGCATGTACCACCATGCCCAACTCCTGAAGTGTTTTGACATGGGTCTGAAGAGACATAATTTCTCAGTAATTTTTGCACCTAGCCCAGTGCCTGGCACATGGTAGATGCTTAGCTAATTCTTGCCAAATGAATGACTGTCAGGTCAGAGTAACAGAGCACAAACTTTTCAGCATAAACTCTGTAAGGATAAAAATAAAATGCCTTTATACAATTCATGCTTTGATTACCTCCATCTTAATCTACTTAAAGTCCAAATGACTTCTGATTTAAGGGTGAAAGACCTTACATTAAAACAACAGACAAGAGATGGAAATGGAAAAGGCTCATGGGTCTAAAGTTGAACATCATCCACTTTCCTGAGCTGGGATTACACCACATTCATTCACACAGAAGGCTTCCATAATCCTCCAAGCTGTGAAAGGAAAATTATCTTTCCTTTTGCTGAGAATAAAGGGCGCAGTGTGTATGGGTCCCAGGATAAGGTGACATTAATCAGGAAAAGGAGAGGGGATGGTGATTCTGGACTTAATTTTCAGGAACATGGTGTCAAAGAAAATACCACTAGTTCGATAACAAAGAGCTTAAGTTACCTTTATTTTTTTTATTTTTATTTTTTTGAAGTTCTAAAATTTTATTGCAAAGTTAATACATGTTAATTTTAGGCAATATAGAAGATATGAGGAGTAAAAAAGAAAATGAAAATAAAGCAGAAATTTATATATTTCCCACATTTTCAATGGCATAATCTTTAGTGTTTAATACTACAAATGTTTGAGATAAATTGTTTAATATGTTTGAGATGATAAATTGTTTAAGTTACCTTTAAATCAATAGCGTAGCACCTGCATGGACTGCAGACTCTGCCCAGGAGGTTCTATAGCCTCCACTAAAAGCAGGTCTTAGGAAGGCTTCCACCAGGGTTCTGCCCAGCTCCCTCACTTATATCTGCAACATCCTATTACCAAACGAAGTCACATTCTACATTAGGACTGTAACTCACATCATGCAAGGGTGAGATCTAAGTGACTGGCTCTCCAGGGCGTAGCTACAGCTTCGTCCGTAGGGAACTGTGGGTGTAGGAAATGGCTTCGCTTGTCCCAGTCTGAACTGGGCTTTATGTTCTGGTGCTGATGATCAGTGGCTAATGGCTTCAGAGCTATGGAGGAAATTGCTGGGCACTTCCAGAGCTGGGTGTATCTTTGTGTGGTTAAAAACACACTAATATAATTTTTTAAAAAAGAAATCAATGGGATTAGAAGCAGCACCACCATTTTTCACTACAGTGGTCATTAGAATAGAAGGATCAGTTTGCCATTAGAAGGGCAGAAAGCCAAAGACCCACATTCCAGTGGTTGGAAAAACAAGAGGGACCCCTGAAGGAGAAGGAAAGGTGGGGTAGAGGAACTGAGAATACAGGTGACAAAGATGGTAGAACCTCCAGCAAGAAGTGGACGGGGATAAAGGGACCCTTTCAAAATGAGCACTGAAAATCCTAGGCCACGTGGTTGTTCTATCTGGGCTTCCTGTGTGCTGGGAACTTGGCCAGTGTGGTCTTAGCCCTGACATGAAGAAAAACAAAGGCTCCTATTCCAATCTGCAGCTATCATTCCATGACGGTCAGCGGAGTTAGAAGGCTCACATTTTCCAAGATCGGAGTTGGGGCCGCTGAGGAGTTTGAATAATAAATTCTGGTGATGAATAAAACTTGAGTCATATAAAAAAAATATATAACAAAGTAAAACAAAAACTTCTGGCTTGAAAAACATCTAAAACAAGAAATCTATTTGATGTCTGAACACATTCATCATATCCCCAGGCCTGACCATCAGACTTCCAATCAAATCACAATGTCTAACAAAATGTTTTCTCTGTATTTTTATTTTTTTTTGAAACTCTTCACAGACATCCAAGAGATCAAAGTTACAAGAACAAGCATTAGTTTTTATGTATTTTTAAAAAAGGAGTCTTACTTTTCAGAATGATTGTCTACATAAATAAATATTCAGGGGGTACCATCCCCACCGTATCCATCTGAGTCTGAAATGGGGAAGGGGGTCCAAGGAAGGTTAGGGAGCTCTGTCTTCAGAAGGGGTCTCGGTACTGGACCAGCTGAAATAATAGATGTTTCTACACAGGATTTGTGGGTGTTGGCTCGTTACAACCAAGCATGGAATTCCCCTTAGAGACAAATCCAAAGGAACTGGGGTCAAGAACGGTCCACTGGACAACTCAAATATCATGCGGCTTATGAAGGGTCCACCTTGCTGGCTTTCTGACATAATAAGGAAGCCAAACAACTGAAGTAGTGCTGGCAGTTACTATTTAAGGGTTTACTTGTCAAGTTGGGGAGGAAGTTACAGAAACAGATGGACAGTATCACTTAGGAGATGAAATCTTAAGAGTTCCTGGGGGTTAGGGGGCCCAGCTCCATCCCTCCCTCACTCCATCTGGACTTTGATGTGGGCTGTGACAAAAATACCACTACTTTCCTGCAGAACTGTGAATTTAAAATATGACAATTTCACGGAGCATTGTTGACACTTCTCAGTCCGTGTCTTAGATGCCATATCTGTCTAAGAATCTTCCTTTTAGTTCTTTGCATGGTAACCAGAAAGCAAATATTTATGAAATGAATAGAAGAAAGGCTGAATTAGAGACAAGCAGTTGACATCTATAGGGCCTTTATGTACACCGAAATCTGGGCTAGACACTTAAATGAGTTGATTTGAATTTCTTTTTTCTTTTCTTCTCCTTTTGGTGCTGGGGATGGAACGCAGAACCTTTCGCATGCTAGGCAAGTAAGTGCTCAAGCACCTTTTGGTTTATGTTTTATTTTGAGACAAGGTCTCACCAAGTTGCCCAGGCTGCCCTTGAACTTGCCTTAGCCTCCTGAGTGGCTAAACTTGCAGGTGTGTGGCACAGTGCCTGGCTAATTTAATTTTCATAACCATCCTGAACTGATGATCAGAAAGTTACTCAAGGAACTTAGTCTTTAGCTTGGGAGATAAAGAAAAAAGTGGAGAAAAAGCAAACAATAAAAATAATGGCGTATAACAATAGAAAGGCTTTATTCATTCAGTCAATAAGCAGTATTTTGTGTGAGGCACTGTCCTGGGTGCTGGAGGGAGAGCACCAAAGGACAAAATAAACCTGGAAAGTAGGTGACAACATTTTAAATGATGATACATGCTCTGAGAACTCAAGGCCACTTACGGTTTGATATCAAATGAACTGCATTGAAGAGTGAGAGGAAGAGGTGGCCTAAAGAGAGGAGCTCCCAAAGGAAAGAATTTAACTTTGAAGGATGAGAAGGATTTAAATGAGAAGAGTGCATTACCTTACCATTTAAGTAACGTTTATTGAGTACCAACTTTTAGGCATTCCGGTAATAATTAGGCTTTGTCCAGTAAATTATTGTTACTGCATGCCTGGGAGACAGTAGGTGCTAAATAAGTTAACACTTATTGCTATCCTTGTACTGTCCTTGTATCTCCCTGAACTGGGAGAAGTTCCAAACACGTTATTCACTTTTCTTTATTTCATCTTCAATTTATAGATGAAGAAGTTGAATTATGGAGAGATTAAGTAACTTCCAAAGTCACAGCAGAGCTGGGATTTGAAGCCAGGTAGTTGATCTGACAGCTCTGATGGTTGCTGTACCATTTTAAAAGGAAGAATAAAAGAGCTAATTGTGGGTCAAGTGCCAGATGCTGCACTTTGGGCTTCAGGTCTCCAGCATATTACCAGGTTTGATACAAATTAAAACAAACACGAAGATCTCTGCTTCAAGTGAAGGATGAGATTTACCTTGCTGCCTAAAACAACTGCTTTCCTAGTATCTCTAGATCCAAATTCACCTGGTTCCATTCTCAGCACCCGTGCCTGGTAGCTGCCAGCTTTACAGTATTTTGTGTTTATTTATCTTGTTCTTTTGCTCCTCTTGGATCTTGTCACCTGCAGACTATGGACTCCCGACATAGACCATGAGCTGCATGGAATGCTACTTCCTGATTCGTCTTCCTCCAAGGCACCTGAGACGGTATCTTTTACACATCTGGAGCTCCAAGTTGGATCTTGAATCTTCTCAGCTCAATTTAATTCAGTTTGTGCAAAGCTTCATTAGGTACCTGCCCTGTCTCACGTTATTCTGGGTGATAAAAATATAGAAATGAGTAAGATGAGGTTCTCATGTTCAGGGGACTCTCAGTGCAGTGGGACAGGCCTGTGAAGCAGGAATCACCCACCAGTGTGAAGAGTGCAGTGAGGTAATACAAGAAAGGCCCAGAAAGGATAGAGCACCCCCTCACTGGGGAGGGCCCAGCTGGGAGGCCTGGGGTGTAGAGCAGGTAAGTTTTCCCCAGGCAGGTGATCCCGGTGCTGGGTATAAATGGTGGAGAAGAGAGGTTAAAAATCCTGGGAATACTGCGTGCAAAGGCACTGAAGGGCTGGGTGTGGGAGCTCACACCTGTCATCCTAGTGACTCAAGAGGCTGAGGCAGGAGGATCACAAGTTTGAGGCCAGCCTGGGCAACTTATGTTGAAGGCCCTGAGTTCAATCCTCAGCATGGGAAAAAAAAAAAAAAGATTGAAGCATGAAAGAGCTCAGTGCATCTGGGAAGGGAAGCAGAGTTTAGTGCTGGAAAGGGAGGAGCAGGCAAGACCTGAGGTTGAGGAGGTAGGGGCCAGGCAAGAAAGGGCAAGAATCAGAAAACCAAGGTGACTGAGAACCAGGTGAGATGTTAACACAGAGTCAACTGTGACCCAGGGACAAGAAGGATACAAGTGGCACCTGCTGGGCTTGGGCTGTGTTAGGTACTGTTCTACTCAATTCACGGGTATTAGGTCTAGATCCTCACAGGCCTATCAGGTAATAACACCATGCTTCCCCAATTTACAGATGAGGAAACTTTAGAGCTAGAGAGGGCAAGTAATTTTCCCAAAGCAAATATGTTTTCAGGAAGTATGACTCCAAAATTCAACTTTAATGAGTTTGCTCATCTTACTCCCCAAATGCTGAATTTCAGTTATTAAAATGCTTTCAAATAGCACTAGGTCTTTTGGAGGGAGCAAATACAGTGTAGGGGGAAATAAAAAACTATAATAACAGGGATAAACCACACTCGAAACACCAAGGAAGGATACTTGCTAAGGTTTGTATATGGCTTGTGCCCTCTGAAAGGCATGTTCAAGTTTGCCCCCAATGTAACAGTGTTAGGAGGTGATTAGGTCCTTACGAAGGGTTAATGAGCTGATTTCCCAAGGGAGCAGGTTCCTGTCCTGAGAGTGGGTTGTGCTGCAAAGTGAGCCTGCCCCGTGTTCTGTCTCCTCCGCTGCACCCACTCGCTCCCCTGCTTTCTGCCAGGAGTAGAAGCAGCGCAAGGTCCTCCCAGAAGTTGAGCAGATTCCAGCCCCAGGCTCTTGGACTTTGCAGCCACCAGAAAACTGAGCCAAAATAAACCTCTATATCATCCAGTCTTGGGTATTCTGTTACAGCAACAGAATATGAACCAAAACAGAATCCTTTTAGAAAAAGAGCAAGACATTTATACATCTCCCCGTCTGTAGAATAGCTGGGATATTGTCCATATGAGATTATTATGTACAAACATAATTAAACGGAAATTTGCTTATGATGCTTTAAGGCAATGCTAACTTAGGCCTGTTTAATGGAATGTGGCATCTTTTCCTGTGAAAGTCTCTTTTCCTGCGGCAGAAGTCACCAGCGCTCTCTTCTCTACCTCGTAGATTCACCAGAATGTACAGGGGACCCTGAGTCCCAGCAGCTAGCAGTATAAAAAGGAGGCTCAGGATATACGTGGCCACACCATTCTTCTTGATCACTGACATCCGATGGTCAGAATGAGCATCCTGTTGTCACTGAATGGAGCAAAGGTTAACTTCCTCAACTTTGCATTTGAGGCCACTATAACTACCTTTCCAGATTCGTCTATCACCAGTACCTCCCTCTCCCTGCCCCCACTACATGCACCCCTCTGCACCAGCCTAAAGGACTCACTAAGACCTAACTTGCATTTTTATAGGACTGGGTTTTCAACACCCATGTTGCTTTGACTGACTCCGTGCACTGTCCTACACCTCCAGCTGCCCACCAAACAAAACCCAACCCATCCTGGAAAGTCTCAATTTAAAGCCAGATGCAGTGGGGCACACCTGTAATCCCAGCCGCTTGGGAGGCTGAGGCAGGAGGATTGCAAGTTCAATGCCAGCCTCAGCAACTTAGCAAGGCTATAAGCAACTTAGTGAGACCTTGTCTCAAAAATTTTTTTAAAAAAGGCTGGGGATGTGGTAAGTGCCCCTGGGTGCAATCCTGGCTACCACCAAATAATAATAATAATAATAATAATAATAATAATAATAAATAAAGGGCTCAGTTTAAGGACAATCTTGTTACCCCCACAAGAAGCCACCTTTCCCAGGGTGCGTAGTGTGTCTTCACATCTTTCCTTGCTGCCCCTCCTACCCTCACCATATCCTCCCAGAGGGGTAGAACCACATCAAGTGCATGTCTAGATACTCCCCAGAGACCAGGCCTAACATAGACCTGGTACTTATTAAACATATGCTAAACAGTTACAGTGTTGACTTAGTATTTTCACTACCTCCAATTCAACAAAACTCAGATCCCAGAAATCTCAGATGAGAATTTACCTTCACTTGAAAAGATTCACTGAAAAGAGTATTTACAGCTTCTCCCCATGTCTTGGTTTAGAACATAAAAACTGTTGGGAAATTTCTCCCCATGTTCCATTTCATTCCTCTAGCCACACTGGAAGCCGATCCTCTTTATTGTCACCTCCAAACTTTGGAAAACAACTGGTGTCCATCCTTGGCATAACATTCTTGGTAGACCTTAGAATTCAGCCACACAGGGCAGCATGTCTATCACAGAATGGCTTCATGTCCCCAGCACAGGACTCCATGAAGTACAAGCCCCCATGGTGTAACTAGCTCACACATAGAGTTTTTGTCCTACTTCTACCTAATTCATTTTTCATTGGAAGATTCTGTTAAGTCTACTTTTTCCTCTGCGCATTCAATAACCTCAGCTCTCCCAGGGTGATTTCCAGCCTTTTTCAATATTGTCAAGTTGAAATAGACTATAGACTATGGTATTCTTGTAAGGGCCTAAGAGAGGCTTTTCAATATATTAAATCGTGTGTGTGTGTGTGTGTGTGTGTGTGTGTGTGTGTGTGTATGTGAGAGAGAGAGAGAGAGACAATGGAGATTTCTTTCTTAAGATCAGGTTACAATATAAAAATGTCAAACCCATCTAAATTTTAATGAACATAAGGTAAGCATTTGGAAACCCTCTTAAGTACTTGGAATAGCTCTTTCAACAGCTGGGCCCTCTGTCATTTTAGCTCCAGGAAATTGATCAAAGACCAAAAATCAGCCCTTTATGTGGTCACCTCAGTCTGGCCCCAGAGCAACAGATGTTGAATGAGAGAGAGAGCAGTGTCTCCCACTGAGCTCAAGCTTGACATTTTTTCACTTGTTAGAGTTATTTCAAGATTATTAGGTTTGACTTCCCTGGCCCAGACCCAGTAGATTCTTCTCTCCTTGATCAAACCTAGAGGGATGGGCTTTGGTTTTGCATTTGGGCATGGTGAAATTTCAATCACTGTCTCCCTTCACACACACACACACACACACACACACACACACACACACACACATACACACACACACACATCCACACACTCACATGCACATACATGGTGCTGTACCTCCAAATAATTGGATATGCCCAGGATAAGGCTCTCTTCCAAGCAGAGCGGCCCTGAAACAGCCTTTGCCCTTTTTAGAATAAACACAGTTTTATGTTTTGTCCAGCAGGTGGCGCTGTGGACCGTGCTCTGCGGGGACTGTCTAAATGCAATTTGGGGATTCTATCAACTCCTTAACAGGAGCCTTTCCCAAAAAAGTCTGGAATTAGGGCCAGTGTCCTTTAGCACACCTTCCTCTTTTCTGAAACCTTACAAACTTTACTTATCCAGAACACGACTGACAATGGATCCGAAAATGTGCAAAATTGTCTCTAGTTTTTCTAGTCTATTCATCCATTCAGCAACTGTTCAGTGAGTGGCTCCCAGGTGCCAGGCACACTTCTGGGTAGTGGGGATGTGGAGGTGGGCAAATGAGATGACTCAGTGATGTCATGCCCACACAGAACTGTCTATGGGAGCAGTCAGACAATGAACTCAATAAATAACTCTTCTGTAATGTCTGTTATCAATACTCAGAATTACAAATAAAGTCTTTTAGAAGGACTGGTCAGGGAAAGTCTTTTGGGGGCTGGGGGTGGTGGTGAGCTGAGACCTGAATGATTCTAACCAAGTGGTTCCGACCATAATTGCACACTGGAGTCACCCGGGGACTTAGCCAGCCTGGCTAACCCCGGGCTGCTGACTTTACTGGTCAGGGGCAGGTTCAGATACCAGGGTTTGGGACTTTTCTGGGTGATCTAAAAGTGCAGCCAGGGTTGAGAACGTTAACTCTGAATATCTAAGTAGGACGTCATGCTATTTGTTTGGGAAATTATCCTGTAACTGAATGGAAAGCACTATTCAGAAGAGTAAAAACGTGTCGGGGATTCTCTGTCGCTGGCTGAAATTTTGTCAAGCTGGACCTCAGAGTTCACTCCTCACCTGTTCCCTGAGGAGTAGGGGGACTGTTGCCACCCTCCTCCCCCAATTTGGATTCACTCCAGTGGCCTGTGTGGGAGGGGCACTGTCTACCTACCATCTCTCTGTGTCAGGAAAGGAGCAGCTCCATTGTTTTTCTACCCAGACAAATGCAGGTGACGGGCCTGAGCTGCTACCCAATCCTGTGCTTCTGACCTTGTACAGAACTCCCTGTCTCTCCCCTTGGGCTCTGGAATTCATCAAGCACTGAAAGGGAAAGGGAGTCCTCATTCTGACCTGGAAAGAGGACACAGGGGACTCTCTGAGCCTGATGGGCTCCAGCCCTGGGCCATGAGTCTTCCTCCTCTGTGTATCTTCCCTGAGGCAGATGGGTCCCTCTCACTGGTGCCATTCAGAGTGGTGACAGATGCTACTGGGCTGCCCTAGAGCATCTCCTGGTTGCTTTTTCAAGAAGCTGGAGCAGACCTTTTCCTGAAGGCTGAGCAGGAGCAGCTCACCACAGTTGTCTTCCTTACACTTGGAAGTGCTCAGGGAGGCCAGTCTCAGGTCTAGAGTGAGGACACGTTCTCAGAGGAGAGAGCCCTCTCTAGAGTCGTATCCTTGGTATTTGCCCTGTCCCCACAGTTCTCTTTCACTTCACTTTTGATCATGGAAAATTCAAAACATATGCAAAGTCAAAAGAATACTAAAGTTGGAAACCCAAGATGCTGCTTACATCTCCCAGCTTCAGAAATGGTCCAGGGACTCCCAATCTTACAACATGTCCTGAGAGGGGAAGCCCAGGTGTTGGCAGGGCTGTACTCTGCAGGCTCCACTGGAGTGTTTTTTCTTGCTGCTTCTGGTTTCAAGAGGCTGCGCACATTCCCTGGTCTTGAGCTCTTCCTCATGACACTCCAACATGCCGCTGCCAATGTCACTTCCGCTACCGCCCATTCTGTTCTCCTGGTTCCCTGTTGTAAGAGTCCTTGTGATTACATTGCCCACTCCCGCTCCAGATAATTCAAGATAATCTCCCTACCACAACATCCTTAACTGAATCACAGCTGTGAAGTCCCTTTCTCTATAGGTAGTAAAGTTCACAGGTTCAGGGGACTTGGATGTGGACATCTTTGGGGGGGACATTTGTTATCCTACCACTAGGGAGGAAAGAGCTGCTGGACACCCAGGCTCACAAACCACATCAGAACTTTCTCCTCTTTGATGGTCTTCCTAGGATGGACAATTGACAGTAACATGCTCCAGGAAATCCAGAGCTGTCCATTGATCTGAGAGGAGGTATCTGGGGATTCCAAAGCAGATAACCTGTAGCTCTTTTCTCTCCTTTTATGGAAATTCCTTAAAACTGCAAGCATCCATTCATAAATAGTTATTCAGCTACCACCATCACAGAGTATCAGTTGGGGACTCCCTCTTTGTATGGGTTGTACAGATGTTACATAAACTTGCTATATCCCTTGAATCTGGGTGACTCTGAACCTGCTACTACCAGGTCCAGGTCTTAAGACTTGGGTCACTTTCACTTTCTGACTCAGAACTCTAGCACTAGGGTATCTGAGCTTTCATTAAGTCCAGCTACTTTGCTGCAAGAAGCACAGGGAGAGGCCCTGAGGTCACCAGGAGAGGAACAGGGCAGAATTGAGCATAGCATTCCAACTGCTCCTACCAGGTCCAGGAGCCCGCTGACCTTCCCAACCCGACCAACTGCCAGCTGAGTACCACCAAATGACACCAGTGCCTACCGAGGCAGCAGGAGAATCACCCACAAACATCCTCCTGGATTCCTGACCCACGAAATTGTGAGTTAAGTACATGATTGCGGAGTGAAGCTTCTCCATCTTAGGGTCATTGTTACACAGCCATTGTGAACAGGAGCTAATGTTGAAGGTTGTCACATGCTGTGTGCTAATCACTTTCTATAGAGTCTGAGGGTAGAAATTGAGGGGCCCTCCAGCTATAAATTCCAATGAGACTCCTCATTCAATAGTGTTGACTCTGGACCTCTCCAGAGTCAAACAGCTGTAGCAAACAGATGAGAAAACTCACCTCTGAAGCAGAGATCGTAGAAACAAGAAGTCACAGAGTTGTTCCAGGTGACAAATGGAACAAGAGTTTTGTAATCTGAGAAAGCCTGTCCCAATGCTGTAGTTAGTAGTGGTAGTTATAGTAACAGGAGAAATTAAAGGAGAGGAGTCATTCCCTACTTGTTTTAATACTGTCTCCAAGGGTGGGTGTTATTATAGGTTTGAAGTCATTTGATTTTGCATCATAACTCATTTTCGGTATTAAAGAGAAGAAAAAGACAAGGGAAAAATTATTTTTTTCTCCCTGGGAGTTTGGGAGCTAACATGTTACTTGCTAATGTATTATATAATTTGTGGATTATGTAATTTGTGGACAGATTTATTCCCTTCCTGTCCTGGGCTGACCCTCCTCTCTCACTTGCCTTCTCTGATTCACATGGGTTATATGTGTGCCCATTACTATACTGTATTTGAAATGTGGACTATTTGTGAACCTGTGGCCACTTATTTGAAATTAGTTGTCCTTCAGAAAGTTTGATCAAGCCTAACACAAATACAGATTGAAGAGCTGAAGAGAAATGAGTCCACCTCTCTAAGGAAAGCCGTTCTGACAGCCAAGGCATGAACTTGAGCCCAGAAAATAGCCAGCAGTGGCAGAGTTAGAAAGCTGCCTTTTGAAGACATTTCTAGTTGAGTCTCATAGAAAAATCTGTAAAAGATTAGAAGCTGGAATTCAAGGGCTGCCAGGATCCAAACCCACACAGCCTCTGGGACCCAAGGCCTTTTGTTACAATATATGGGAGTCTATATTCTTGAGCAAATGAGAGAAAGAATACACAAAAGCACATTTTTCTCTCTTGTAGAGTAAGATCTCTGTGTCGAATGCGTTATTTTGAATTTTAAAAACCTATTTGGAATTTCCATATGTTTTTGGCCATTCTGAAAGACTCCCATGTCGACTAGCCTACCCTAACAAAAAACAGATAAAAATGTGTGGGTTTGGAAAAATACAAAGCAGGCCTATCATTGCTTGGCTTCCTTCCAGGACTGTGGCGTCTGAGGAGGTTAGAAGAGGTCAGAGTCACCTGGGGTATAGCTTTTCTGTGTCTGAAGTATGTACCTTTTCACTTGTGGGAGTTGCTGTAAACATGGGTAACTCAGCTCTCCCAAGGTCAGGATGCCATCTTTCAGAGATGGGATGCTTATTTATAAAGGCAGTGGCTGCTCTTTGGGACAAAGACACCAAAGATCTGAGCTCCAATCAGACTTCAGAGCCTGGAGAGAAGAGGAAATCGACTAGGTTTTGTTCCCTGGTGGCAATCTCTGTTTAGGCTGAGAAAGGAACAGAAGTGCTCCCTTCTCCCCAAAAACTGAACTTCCAGCATTCACAGATTACACTCCGCAAATTGCCGAACCCTGAATCGTGGTGGTTTGGTGCCCACAGTACACAGTACACAGGAAGCAACGGTGAGTGGCCCAGAGAAGCACACAGGCATTAACCTATGTGCCAGCCCGACCAGGTGAAGGCAGAAGACAGTGGGAAGGAGACCCAGAGGTGGACCCCATCAGAAGCCTGGGGAGGCAGGACAGCATAGCGGTCAAGAGGGAGGAATTGGGACAGACAGGCTTGGCTGGGCCATTTGTGTATGCCTTCAGCAGGTCCCCTGGCCTCTGAGCAAGAGCTTCCTCTCTGGGAGGATGGGGATGCCAGCTGCCTGGTCCTCGAGGCTGTTAGAGGACTCCGAGGAGAAGGCTGTTGCAGGTCACATCATCAGCAAGGGGGAAAAATGGGAAGGAAGGAGTTGGGGCAGAATGAGAAACAATGCAGAAGCCACGGTTGGTCTGGGGCAGGTGGGGCTGACGTCTTTCAACACACAGCATTCTCTGTTTGGAGGCAAGAGGCACGTGGTACTGCACAATGCTCAGGGCTTGCTTGGGATTGCTTGGGCGTCCAAGGACACAGTGATAGGTCTCCACAGCATCATCAACCTCGCCTGTGCGGACAAGGAAGGGACAGGTCACAGTTGAACTGACATGAACTTGAGGCTGTGTATGCCCTCAATACTTAACAGATTCTTCTATAAAACTGAAAATGATGGATTCTAGGTTATGCTGTTTTCCTAATATTCATGTCCCCATCTGGCCAGATTTTGTTCATTAAGAGAAATCAAATGTTATGAAAATTGGACTTTAAGTGAACATTTAGAAAGAGGATTAGGTGATGGGTCTTATTTGCTATTTCTTTTTGCAGCTGTTATTCCAAGCTACCAGTCTCCAAAATAAACTTGCTTTTTTGCTTTGAACCAAAAATGTTGCCTGACAGACAGATGAGATGTAAACAGTGACCTTTCTGGATTCGTAGCATTCTTTGGATACATTATTTATTAGCTCACAGGTGCTGCAGAGTTTTAAGACAGATATCAAGAAGGCCAAAGAAGAGAATGCTAAAAGAAATTTATTTTAGTCCCTAAATGTCTCTTAAGGCAATCTTCCCATCAACCTCTTATCACAACTAGTGTGTCTGTGTGTGTGTGTGTGTGTGTGTGTGCGTGTGCACACACAAACATGTCAAAGAAAGAGAGACTTGTGGAGCTTTGTGTAACTTCAAAACATGCTGTGAATCCTATATTTGAGTCTCAGACTTTGCAGTGGACATGCAAGTTATGGTAAGCAGGGAAATAACTCGGTCTCACTTGGACTTATTTTTTTAAAGAAGCCTAGTTTATTTAGGAAGACAAAGATCAGATAATAAATCTGATCCCTGCATAATACCTTTTTTTTCCAAATTCATGACACCTGCTCATTCATACGATAATCTCATCCACTGTGTTAAAGTAGTGAGAGTTAACAATGATGCCAACACCAACCCTTGAGGAAACAAAGCCACAGAGATGGCAAGGCCTGGGCAGTGTTGCAAGCTAGTGGCTGAGCAGGGTGGAGCCCAGGTCACCTGCTTTGTCCTCATTGACACACATTTAAAAAATAATTATTTTTCCTCTTATGATAAAGGTTTTATGTCTTCATGAGGAAAAAAATCAGAAAAGGGAAAGAACAAAATCATCTTTAATTCTACCACTCCATTATTTTTTATTTATTTATTTATTTATTTATTTATTTTTTTTGGTGCTGGGGATTGAACCCAGGGCCTTGTGCATGCGAGGCAAGCACTCTACCAACTGAGCTATATCCCCAGCCCACTCCATTATTTTTTAACATCAGTATGTTGTTTTTCAGATCAAAATGGAAATTTGAGAGGCAGAAAACAAGGGACTTCTGTAAGCCCATACTGTAGTAGATACCCAAATTTTACAATCTTGCACTAATCGAACTATCATATACGTCTGGCTTATATTTGGGGAAGCAGATGGCTGCCCATGCAGTATGAGCTCTGACACCAAGCATGTGCAC
This sequence comes from Sciurus carolinensis, assembly GCF_902686445.1. NCBI lineage: Eukaryota > Metazoa > Chordata > Mammalia > Rodentia > Sciuridae > Sciurus > Sciurus carolinensis. The sequence continues at coordinate 37,506,541 of NC_062213.1, forward strand.
ACTCCCTTCTTCTAGGCCATGATTAAGTCACTTAGGCTAAGTAATCCTGTCTCCAAAGGCAGATCCCTATTATATGCAATGAATTCTCATAGGATATGGAGCCCATTAACACCCACTAACAGAGATGAACTTCTCAGATTACCTGGCTCTGAACAAGACTCTGACAGAATGTGATATAGGATACCTGTTAAAACCAGTCTTAGGAGTCTTTCTAAACTGTAACAGGGGTGGTGGTCTCTCTCATAGAGGAAGGATGGTCAAGGTTCATTCTGCTGCTGCCACCATTATTGACCCTGGTGCCATCATCCTTATGATGGGTGGTTTGTATTTTTCAAAGATGGAGATATCTACCCATCCCACACACTCTTCCACCCACTGAGAAGTGGAGTCTGTTTTCCTCCCTTTGAATTTAGACCCAAGCCTATGACTACTTAGACCATTGGAGAATAGTGAAGTGAATGATGCTACAAGACCCCAGAGGCTACATCATGAAAAGATCGCAGCTTCCATCTCGTGCTGATATTGCTTACTATCTCTTCTTCCTCCACCCCAACCCTCTCAATGTTTGCTTTTGGAATCCAGCCACCTGGCAGTAAGGAAGTCTAAATTAGTCCAACTGGGCAGTCCACACAGAGAGAAACTGAGGCCCTCAGCCAATAGCCAGCCTCCACTACTGGACATGTGAATGGATGAATTTCAGAAAGTCTAGGCCCCCAGCCTTGCAGGCTTCCCGCTGAAGCCCCAGTCACTAGGAGCAGAGACAAGCTAGCCATCCTTACTCTGCCCTGGCCAAGTTCCAGAATCCAGGAGCATCACGAATGGTCATTTCATGCCAGTAAATTTGGGAGAGAACTGTCATCCAGCTATAGTAGCTGGATCACATGCCGGCATTTGTAGTACAGCAATATCATCCAACTGAAGAAAGAAAATCATCTAACCAAGAAAATCATCTAACCAAGAAAATCAGTGATCATTTTGTGAAAACATCAGTAGCCCAGTTCTTGAGCTATGTACCTTGAAATCTAAGAGCCAAGATAAGCACCCCATCAGTCCCACCTTCTGTTTGTCCTTTCTTGACTAATTCCCCACTTTACTGCCACCCCCATCTCCACCAAGGTTTTCTAGCCAAGGTTGCCTAGGACCATATGGAGGTCTCCTCACTGTTACAATAACGTCCATCCTTAATCTCCCCTCTTCCTGTATCTCATCAATGGAGAAATGGGAGAGATTTTTTTGGAATAAGATATATAGGCATATGGGCTTTCGTGAAAGTTAGCACAGCAGATGTTAAGGTGTATAGTCTCTAGACACATATGCCCAAGAGTGTGTGCTGGCAGCCATGTCTAGTATTTTTAACCCAGCTAAAAGTAGTGTATCTTCAAGATTTAAAAATAAGTCAAAATCACACAGAGTGAGAAGCAAAAATCCTCCTATCCCTTCTTCCTGTCCCCAGGAGTAAGTACCATCAGCACTTGGGAGAACTGTGGTGTAGCCACTTGGCACAAGCCCCAGAACAAGAACCCCTGCCTTTGAATCCCAGCATTGCCACTCACTAGCTTCATAACGTTGGTCCCAGTTTTCTCATCTGTAAGATGGGGATAACTTAGTTCAAAGGTTTGTTGTGAGACTTAACTGAGCTAATATAGGGGGGGCACCTCAAAAGCATGACACGAACAGAGCCTCAATGAATTGACCATTACTACTGTTGCTTCGGCCTCTGCCACCACCTCCACTACCATCATCACCCATAGGGTTTTTGGTAGCCTCAATGCTCCAGAAATGAACAGTCTTGGAATAAATCTAGAATGAGGGAGGGGACTCCCAGGCCAGAGGGCAGCACACTTGAGGCCACGTCCACTGTGGGAGGCTCTGTCACATCAGAACTATTCATCCATTTAGGGCTACTCATGACCTAGAAGCGTTGTTGAGCCCCTGGTGCTCCTACTACGTGTTGCAACCCACATTTCCTAGAACAAGAGAGCTGAGCATGGTTAAAATTTTTGATACCAAAAAAAAATTCAGCAAAACCAGACACAATCCTGACAATTTAAGAAGCCAAACAAATTGTTAAAAAAAAAATGCATTTACTCAATTTTCCCAACAATCACTCCCATCATCTCTAGAATTTTATAAGGCTCTGCTTAAACATATATCTAGTGCCCCCTGTTCCTATTCACCATGACCATTGGAGGTAAGGGTTAGCCATGCAGGCACTCAGTACATGTGATTGAGTGAATGTGCCTCTGACTTTCCTCCACCAACTTAGCAATAGCACTGGAGGGGTAGTCTTCAATCTGGTCTTCTCAATGTGACAGCTCTTGAGAGCAGCCAGCTTATCCCCTCTGATAGGTACAGTCTGATCTCATGAGTGGAGCAAGGTTGGTTAGGGACTCAGAATTTTTTTTTTTTTTTTTTTTTTTTTGGCATGAGTCTGAATGTTTTTTACTGCAAACAACAAAAAGATCTAATTAAAAATAGCCTGAATGATATGAAAAATTGACTATCTTATCTAACCAGAAGTTGGAGGAGAAAGTTCCATGGTTGTTAGCTCTAGGACTTACAATGGTTTCAGGAACCCAAAACTTTTCCAATTAGGAAAACTTTCTCAGAGTGTACTTCTTCCTAGATTTCACCTTGCATCTCATTGGCCACTGTTATGTTACACGACCATGCCTAACCCAATCATTAGTGAGAGGAGTGGAATTGTGATGATTGTCTTAGACTCATCAGCACTCACCTGAAAATGAGACCAAACAGGTGGGCCTGGGAGATTGGGGAAGATAGTATGTTGACAAGTATGTTGTAGTTAAATGATTCATTTCCCTTTTTTATTCCCGAATGGTGTCTTCAGTGATAAATGCGACTGGATAAGAAAACATTCAATAGAACTAAATGATGAGGAGGAAACAAAGAAAAAATAAGGATATGTAAAATAAAGACTGAAATATGATCAAGTACCAAAAATTCATACCATGATATCCTCAGGTGGATCACCAGCCTGGGTCTAATCATCAGTTCAGAGAGGATTCTCCAAAGCTTGCCAAGGGTGGTTTGAGAGCCAAATGTAGTCTGTGGTTATGTTGTATTTGGGTCTTGGCAATATTATTGGTTTTTCAGTTGGTTGGTTCTTGTAGTAATCCTTTTTCTGTTGCTATTCCCAAATACCTGAGACTGGGTACAGTGGGTACACTGAAGTAAAAAGCTTCATTAAGCTCACAGTTCTGGAAGCTGAAAATTCGATTGGGCAGCCACATCTGGTGAGGGCCCTCCTGGCTATGTCACAACATCACAGAGAAGTAGAAATGGGAACAACTGCATGTGGAAGGGGACAAGTTCATAAGTAGCCTCATTTTATAACAACCCACTCTCCTGAGAACTAACTCACTCCTCAAGAACAGTTTTAATCTCTCCAAGAGTGACATTCCCAGTGACGTTATTACCTTCCACTAGGTCCACCTCTTAATGGTTCCACTGCCTCTCACATAGCCACACTGGGACTATGCTTTCAATACAAGAACCTCTGGGGAGCACACTGAAACCAGATCCAAACCATAGCAGTTGCCCAACCTTGAAAAGTTGAGATACTTTATATTTTTTAAAAAAAACTGTACTTCTGGACTGGGGATATAGCTCAGTTGGTAAAGTGCTTGCCTCACATGCACAAGGCCCTGGGTTCAATCCCCAGCACCACAAAATAAATAAATAAATAAATAATAAAAAAATCTGTTGTGTTAAATAAAAAATCTGTACTTCTGACTTCTTTAAAAAAAAAAAAAAAAAAGACATGGCAACACTGGGCCAGCTTTCCCACCAGGCAGTTGAGAGAAAGTGACTTTCCTTCTAAACACCACACCTCTCTTGACCCCTTTGCAGCCTCTTTCCTCAGGTTACCTGCATTGCTCCATTGGGCCCTTGAGAGTAGAGCCCAAGTTAGACTGTTTCCAAGGTCCCTGGGACAGAAGCCACCAGTCCCTCAGGTGAGTGTGGATGTTGTCACTCTAAGCCGCACCACACAAAGCAACCACTGTGGGATGGGACACACTCCTTCAGTCTCGCCCTCACTGTACACCCCTGGAGAGTTCCCCAGGACTGGTTTTATTTAGACTCTCCACATAAACCAGGGGACAAAGATGTAAGGAGTGAGCCTGTGACCAATGGAGAAAGGGACAAGAAGGCCTAAACGTTTTCTGCCACTCAGAGATAACTTTGCAGAGATAGCTTCCAAAGATGCTTCCCATTCAGGCGAAGTTAGATCTGGTGCAGAAGAAGAATCCAACCCAGCAGTTGTGAGATTAAAGAGAAGAGGAATGCTTTGGAACGAAGACCAGATTTGGAGAACAATTCTCACTCTGAGAACAATTTTACAATCTGCCACTATTTTGAACTCTGATTTTTTACTCAACAGTTAAAAAGGACTTAGATTTAAAGAGATGCTTCCTGCTTTCTGATTCAGGCTTTCTTGGCAGCCATACGTCTTCCGGTCCAAAAATGTCCACCGACTCCAATGAGGGATTAAGAAATTCAGACAATTTTCCAGTCGCCTTGCTTTAAATGTGAAACCCTTTCTCCAGAACCAGGTAAAGAGGTCCTGAAACAGATGTGCACACAGATGGAGCTTATCTGGTTTCCTGTCCATCTACACCCACACACTTCTGGCTCTCAGAAGAGGTTAGATAATGACAGTGACTCAGGAGACCAAGAATGTGAATTATGTGACACATGATCTGGATCCAGACCATGTTAGGTTATTGTTCAACCTCCAGAGCAAGCCATCTTGCTAAAAAAACTGGGATGGGGGGGATTTTGTGACACTTTTGTGTTTGTGAAATAATAACCATCCAATTTTCTGGATAAAGAGACAGAGGAAGAGATTAGACCCAGCCAGCAAACTTGCTTTTGATCCCCGGCAATATGATGCCAGCCCATAGTACTTTCTCACTTGCCACCAATCTTCTCCTTACTTTACATCAGCATGGTGGAAGATGCGCAATGGAACTGGAGCAGAAAACCAATTTGCCAAGATGGTAGCTAAAGCAATTGGAAAACCACAATCCCATTATATGCTTCATTGAGTTCCTTGACTCTAAGCAGAGGAGCTGTCCCTACTGCATGGCAAGTGGGGACAGCTGCTGCACACTTAGACTTTGAGAGGTGGGTAGGTGGGGGTAGAACTGCTATTGGCACCCAATGGCTCAAGGATAGGAAAGAGCAGAGAAATTCTAAGAAGAGCAGAGGCAGGGATGCCCAAGGTCAAGTCTTCCGCAGGTTATAGAGTTGACCACCAGGAAGCTCCACCCATCTTCACCCACTCTCCTTGAAGTATCTCTGAGGGTCATTTGACAAGAGATTCCAGAGAAATTAGGAGATACCTTCCAAAGGCAACCGCCCGGTTTTGAAACTTTGCTCTGCTCTGTGTAATCTTGGGTGATATATGGAACCTCTCTTTGCCTTCGTTTCGCTACCTGTGAAACTGGTATAATAATAGCTCCTTAGAAAGAGAGCAACAGATTGCCGTCAAAATGAGATGGTATGAGTAAATCTGGGCCCAGTGCTGAACACAAGGTGCTCAGTCAATGTTAATTATTTCTATTTCTAACCCAAACATCTCATCCCTGAAATGGACTTAAATATCACAAAAACATAAAATTAACATGTAAAATTCAAAGTTTATCCATGAACATGGTCAGTAAACCAAGGAAGTCAAGTGAGAGTATATCCCTGGTATGTCTTAATGTAGCATAGAACGCGACGTAGAGTCCACCAAAAAGTAATTCTACTGGCTCACTGAGGTGAATTCACAGAGGCCTGGTATTTTTCAGTACAAGAAGGATGACGTTCAATCAAAAAAGCTTTGATTTTTGATCTTTGTCACTTTCCTACTCTGTGCCTATCCCTATAGGTAGAAAAATAATATAATAATAATTGTGAAACCAGCACATTTTGCAAGCCAAATACTCTCTACAAATGATAGGAAGGATAGGATTCCTTCCTATCCTTTAAGCTAGAAATTATATCCACTTTGAAAGTAAAGACATTGGAAATTTAGGCAAGATCACACACTCAATACATGACTGAGCTGGGATTGACCTTGAGTGGGTAGGTCAGAAATGGGAAAGACAATGGCACTGGGGGAGTGTTCTCTAAAACCACACAAGGACTGACCTCTAACGCACACACGTTGCTTCATTGAATCATTTAATCTTCACACGACCGCTATGGGGCAGGGGCTGCTATTATGCCCATTTTACAGATGAGGAAGGATTTACAAACCATCCCAAAGTCTCACAGTCACTGAGAGGAAGAGTCAGGCATCAAGCCCAGATCAAGGCGACCCCCAAGGCCAAGCCCTCACCCCTTTACTGTACGATGTCGTTGTCTCGACAGCAGCAAGAGAGATGTGACTGCTGGCAGTACACTCTTCACAATCGCAGTTTCCTCGGCACAGGCATGCGGCCTGGTTTCACTCTTTATGCAGAAGAGATTTTGATTTCTTTCTCCGCCCTACAAATGGTTACTAGTAAACGTTATCTTTAAGGAAATTGCCTTCAAGGTTTTCCAAAGAACTCTGCTCTTAAACTCTCACAACAACCAAATACACTCAAGAAAATGGGAAATGTCTCTAAGAACATGTGGCTAAGGGAGGAACAAGGGGCTTAAATTAGCTTGGATTCTGAAGAAAACACTGGAATGGTTTTATGTGAACTAATTACAAGACCTCCAAGTCCTGAGCGGTAGAGCCTTATAATTACTGCAGGGAAGTCTATCATTCGCAAGCCTTGCCAGGGGGATTCTTTTGTGGACAGTGTCTGCCAGAAGAGAAATCATAATCCTCTAACCACACAACTTTCTTCCAGAGAAACAGGTGAAATGGAAATTGTGAAAAGCCAGAGTCTTCTCCCCAGCCCAGCTCTGCCCCTTAGCAGCCCCATTTATATGGACAAATCAAATCACTTTTTAATTCTGCTGTGAAGGAAGAGCAAGGGAAAGATGTGGCTGTCCTCTGGACACCGCTCTCTGCCACTGTAGTCATGAGCGTGTGGCGATTTAAATAGAAATTCAGTAAAATGTAAAATTCAGCTTTTCAGGCACACCAGCCACATGGAAGTGCTCACAGCCCCCCGGGGCCTCGAGGGTACCAATGTGGGTGGTGCAGAGCCAGGTCCACGTAGGGCTTGGGGGCAGTACTGATTCAGAAATTCTGCTCTAAGGAATCTAAAAGACCTGGGGAGCTGGGGAGATAGCTCAGTTGGTAGAGTACTTACCTTGCAAGCACAAGGCCCTGGGTTCAATCCCCAGCACTGCAAAAAAAAAAAAAAAGAAAGAAAAGAAAAGAAAAAAGAAAGGCCTGGAGCTCTGCTCTTGTGCTCCTTTGGGTTTTCCCAGAAGCCAATTGGGGGTAAGAATTCAGGTGAAGCAGTTTACTCAAGAAGTGCAGGGGACACTAATAGGGAAGTAGCACAGGGAAGGGCTGCCAATCAACCTGTCTAAACCTGAGGAGAAACAGAAGTATCCCACCCGAGAAGAGAGGGAGCTCCTGAGGACCCCTTCCCAAGGCCATCAATTTCCCAGGCCTTCTGGTCTACCTGAGCAGGCAGAGATTTCCAAGGCGGGGCTGAGAGTGGGAGGAGAAATCCCCAGGGTCAGAGATGGAGACCAGCCAGAGTACCCCCAAAGTTTTGAGAGAAACACATGCTGTACCAACTGCCTCAGTGATGTTGAAGGATCTCCTTGCCCCCAGAATTCTTCCTGGAACATTATGCCCATGTCTTTGATTTTTGCCATTCTGACCAGAAAAGCTCAGGGGATGTGAAGTGAGAGGGAAGGAGACAGCGCTGAGAACAGAAGCTCAAGGGTGCTCAGCAGGGCGGACTCCATACAGCATGGAAGGTCCACCAGCGGGGAAAGTAAAGAAATGTCGTTCGCCGACTCTGAGTGCTGCCCTCTGTGTGTTATGAGATGTATCACAGAGGTCAAAGCCAGATCAAACCACAAGGAGCCTGGGGGTAGCCCTCATGGGTCAGGTATCCAGAGTTCAAGTGCTCAAACGCCACCCCATCACCCATCTGGACCTGGAAGTCTAGAGCATCCCCCTTCCCATGGGGTAAGTTTGTGAGCCCTCTCACCACCCCCAAGATATTGAAGTCCTAATACCCCATACCTGTGAACCTGACCTTATTTGTAAATAGAGTGTTTGCAGATGACCTAGTTAGGGAGGACCTTAATGCAGCATGACTGGTGCTCTTAAAAGGAGTGAAATTTGAACAGAGACAGATGCATAGAGGAAGAAGATGGTATGAAAACAGGGAGAATGTCATCTACGAGTTACCAATACTGGAGGCAACCAGAAGGAAAGGAACAGATTGTCTCCCTCCCTTAGAGAGACAAAACCCTCTCTAAGATTTGCCAATCTTGGACTTCTAGCCTCCAGAACTACGTTATTTCTGGTGTTTAAGTCATACAGTATGTGCAACTTTGTTATGGCAGAACTAGCAAACTAATATGTCCCTTTAAGGCTCCTCTCCCTTCCCATTAAGTGTCCCTGGGCCCTGTCTTGCTTAGCACGAGAGCATGCAGGTGAAGAACTTGGCTTCTGAGCTATTTGTCTGTGTTTGCATCCCAGCTCTGCCACGCTCAGCTGCGTGACCTTGGGCAAGTTACTAAATGTCTTCATGATTCAGTTTCCTTAGTTGTAAAATGGGAAGAATAATCATACTTGGCTTACAGGGTTTTCATAAAAAGTTAATGAGTTAAAATTTATGAAGGATTTAGAACAATGCCTGGCAACATACTAATCAACTTAAGTGATAATATGAATAAATCCTAGCTTTGAGGCCCTGGACCAGGAAAACATGAGATTTGGGGGTTGATGTGCACCGAGGGAGGCCAGGCCTCAGCTGCACCATAGGCCAGGTGCTGAGGGGATACGCGCTGCCTTAGTAAGCAGTCTTTCAGTTAGGAAGTCTGGGAGGAGATGCCAGTTTGGGAGTCTTAAAGATGAGTGAGAGCAAGCCTGGATTCTCCCCACAAGATGCCTCTAAGATGGGGAAGGTCATGCTGGGTAAAGAGAATTCCCTTTGGTCTGCTTCTGATTCTAGCCTCAGCTGCACTGGGCTCAGACTTGGTGCATCATCCCTGCTCCCCTGAAACTGCACCATGCACCTTTCTGATTCCCACCCTAAGCCCTCTTGTAAGCCAGACCTGCAACTTGGGTAATGTTAAACCCAGAGGTATGCCCAATGAAAGGGAATGGGAGCTAGTGGGTAACAGCTCCAGCCTCCCGTCTTTGGAGCAGAACAGAATGGGTGGCATGAGCTTCTGAGGTCCAGTCAGAAGTGGGTCCCCCTGGCCTCTGGTAGTGACTGTGAACACTTACTCAATGGCTGTTCTTCCTCCCCTGCCTTATGCTTCCCTCTCTCTGGTACCTGCCATCTAACTTGCATACAAATCCTTGTCTCGGGCTCTGCTTCTCTGGGAGCCCAAATTAAGGCAAATATCAGAAACAAAGATACCAAGGCAAGGGCCTATACTTTGAAATGAGGGCATGGAGAATTCGAGAGGCTGACTTGTTTTTCTGATGTATAAAGGTGCCTGGCAAGTTGGTGAGAGTTGGGAGTTATGGTCATGGCCAGATCACACAGGCCACTGCGTATGGAGTAAAGATCTTGGTTCTGTCCTATAAGCAGAAGTCAAAAGGGCCAAAGGAGTCATGATGGAAAGTGACCTGCTCAGAGTTACTTCTGGAAAGATGGTCCTTCTAACTCTTTGGAGGGTGAATTAGAAGGATGAGGCTGGAGGAATCAAGACACATTAGGAGGCCAAAGCAGTGCTCCAGAAGAGTGGCAAGAAGAATCTAGACTAGCAGGGAAGCCCCAAAGATGGGAGGAGGAATGGACCAAGAAATATTTGGGAGGTGAAAGTCACCTAGAGTGACTAATTCATCACTCGTTTCCCAGGACTTGCCTGAATTTTGCACTAAACCAGGGTGGTTGGTCACCCGAAATCCAGCAAAGTAGCAAGGGGTTAAAGGAGATAAAGGGACCAAGAATGAGCTATCTATTTCAGACTTAGAAAATTATGGGGTTTGCAATCACCTGTGAAAATGAACATAAGAGAAGCTGGTCTTAAAATTGAGACAATGCAGTTGGTTGGGACAGATGTAACTGGAGGGGTCTTTAGGACTTACATGTAGATGTAACAGCAACATTCGGGATTTAGTAAGCAGTAGAAGAAATAGTGAGATTAGTCTAGACCACCCTGGGAAAGTGATAGGATGACCTTGTGTGACTAAGAGTCCTTTCTTCGTGGTGAGTGAACCATGGTCCTCCCTGGAATGCTGATTTTAAACATTGTGACCATCCCCTGAGATGGTTATGAAGCCTGCTCATACTGGGAGAGCAGCGTTCATGGTTGTTTAGATTGTATTCACAGATATAGCAATTTGTCACCTACTGGGGCACAGGGACTTGAAGACAGGAAAGACTTAAAGGCAACTACAAATAAAGCTGCAAATTCAAGTCTCCCTGCCTGGGGAGCTAACCATGTGATAGAGAGGTAACACCCACTGCCAGATGCACGCAGGGCGATGCACGCAGACACTAGGAGGAGGGCGGAAGCACCTGGAGAAAACCAGCGGCAAGTGTCCAGCACCAAGCTCGGCAGGCGCATCAGCCCTCTCCTTCCCGGTCCTGTTCAGCCTGGAGAGCACACTCTGCTTTCAGCTGCAGCAGGACCCTCCTGTGCCACCAAGCACCAGTCCTTCCTCTTGCATGCCACTAGCTGATACCCAGGTGTCCCCGCCTTCTTCAGCCTATTTCAGGACCTCCCAGGGCACACTCTCCTTCCTGCATTTTAAACTAATAGATGAAGAGATCAATATCTATTACTCTTCTCCCTCTGAAAGCACATGAGTTTTTTTGAGAAGTTTGTATGTTATGCTACATCCTAACCCGGACCAGGAGTTGGGGCACCTGGACTTGATATATAGCATTGTCTTTTACTCTGTTTCTGGAGGATTCACTTCTCTGGATCTCCTAGCTTCTCACACCTGAAAAATAAGGTGCTGACTGGACCAGTGAATTCCAATCTATGGCAGAGCAGACAAGAGGCACCAGAACCAGAAGTGTAGGACTTCCTCTAGGGATGTGTTCCAGGCTGTCCCTAGCACCTTTATCACAGCGCTCCTGTGCCACTTCAACTAAGGAGCTTCCCTCTAGATGACAGAGAGCACACCTGACATCTACCACTCCTGTCCCCGAGATTCCAGTGGGACCCTCCCCATTTCAATTCCAGTCTCAATCAAACCTGTAGAAGGCTTTTCCTGATGATGGAAACATGGCTCATCATTTCTAGGGTGGAAGAAATATTGTGAATAACTCATTATATCACATGAACTTAAGATCCCTGTCAAGCGGGGGTGCGGTGGTGCACACCTGTAATCCCAGCAACTCAGGAGGCTGAGGCTGGAGGATTTTGCTAAGTCAGCCTTAGCAAAAGCAAAGCACTAAGCAAACCAGTGAGACCCTGTCTCTAAATAAAATACAAAAAAGGACTGAGGATGTGTCTCAATGGTCAAGTGCTTCTGAATTCAATCCCTGGTACCCCCCCCAAAAAAGATCCATGTCAATGCTTAGTCATGAGCATTCTATGAGGCCACAATTTCTAGAAAACACTAATATGAATAGCTAAGTCACCTCCCTATGATTTATTTTGCAAAGCATAGGAAAAGATAATGAGTCTTAAAAGAGTAGAAGGGGAGGCAGAATATGCTAGTGGGTCATGTTATGAAGCACAGACATCACAGAGTCATGTAGAATTCAAGATTATAGGTTGCCCCGGGTTCACATGGGAGAGGAGACAAGGGTCACTCCCAGTCCTACTGAGAAGACGTCTCAAGACTCATGTGATAACCCAAGGTTCCCCCATCCAGGATATCTACCCAGATCACTCTGTCCAAAGGAGGCTCTCCATGTACCTTCCTTCTTTTTACCATAAGCTCAACTCTCCGCTCTCTACTGCTGTGGATTACCAGCTAGTCAGGTCAAGTCAGCATAAGCATTTATTGAGTGTCCACTGAGTTTGGAATCCGGCCAGATGGGGAGCAAAGGAAGTGGGGACAGAAGCAAACGAGTTTCAGGTCGTGATCTCAGGAAGCTTGCAGCGCCCCCCCCTTCTGTCCCCAGCAACACAACTCTGAAGGTAGAAGAGAGAACCCTCGCAGACCGAACAGAAAAGGAGAACACATGTTCTTTTATTCACCTTGCAAAGATTGTTCAGATGTCGATGAGGGCACCTGGATTCTGTCTCATTACCCAAAGGAGTAAGGGGCAGGACTGCTTGTCCCCTGAACCTCCTTTCTGATCTGCGCAGGTCTAACAGTCCATCCCCGTGCAGTGGCCCAGGTGATGACCTATCGCCAGGTGGTTTGGACCCTTGTGGGTAGACCAGAACTCCTCTCACTCTTCGGGAAACTCGGAGTACAGGCTTCAATCTCCATGGAAAGAGAAACACACCAGTTTCACGCTTCTGCCTAAGCTATCACCCTACAAAATTGCTAACACAACAGGGTTTTCCTATTACCATAGCAACCCCAGTGTGTAAAAGGCAGGCTCCAGAGAGAAAAGGAGCTGAGATGCAGAGAAACCCAAGGTTCAGAAGGGAACATTGGAAGAGAGGAGCAGGCAGATTGGGCTGGTCACAGGCCTGACCCTGCCAGGGTGGCCTGGGGTCTCCACCTGGTCTGACCTGGTCCCAAAAGTGGGACAGTCTTTAGTTTCTTCTGCTGCCGTATTTCCTATAGAACTATAGTATTGGGAAGTCCAAGAATAGGGACACTGCCCCAGTTTTCATTTCATTGGCATGAGGACTTTCTACCTGTTTTCTTCTTCTTCTCTTCTCCTTCTCCTCCTCCTCCTCCTTTCTGGGAGATCTAGAGTAAGATACTTTTGTTGCAAATGATGTCATTCTGTGGCACAGTTTGAAAAAGACAGGAGGCAGACAAAGCTGCATGTGATACGAGGATGAAATCAAAGCGCTGGAAAGGAAGAACTGCAAACCTGAAGCCCTAAGCACTTTGTCCCTCTCGGTCAGTGCAGACAGTCCTTGGGTCTCTGCCCCTTCCAGGTCACAAGCCCAAGGGTACAAAGAGCTTCCATTCAAGTTTCAAAACACAACAACAATAAAAGCTACAACCAAATCAGTCTTCCTGCCAAGGGATCTGTATCTGCCTGAAATGAAACTGCAACAGACCAAGCTAAGGGGACTGGAGAAAGAAATGCATCTGACATCACGCACCCAGGTGCTTAGCAGGGCGCTTGGTCTTGAGCTAAAAGGTTGGCAGAGGAAGTACCAAGGAGGTAGCAGGCTTCTTGCTCTTGGTCTCAGTGTGTAGAATAGGTTCTCATTCCTAAGACTGGAAGCATCACTGAACTTTGGGATGCATGGCTTTAAAGAAACTGTGTTCAATTTTATGTGCATGTGCCAAACATTTACATCTTTAAGCAACACAGGTGGTGACACTTACTCTGTGTGTGTGTGTGTGTGTGTGTGTGTTTATGCCCACATGCATTTTTCTAGCCATCAGAGCAGGGACTTAGCATAAGGGACTTAAGCTTCAGCAGGAGCGAACAGCAGAGTGCTAAGAACACAGTTTCTCACCTCTGGGCCTTTGCACATGCTGTTCCCTCTCCCTGGAGTACCTTTCCACATTTTCCTCTTTGGCTAACTCTGAAGCATCCACCAGCATAACTGAATCATCCCCTCATATCAGAAACTTCTTTGGTACCCCAGTTTTGGTTCAGAGCATCTCCTGAAAGGAGGCTCCTTAGTAGTTATGACATACTCTGCCTGTGATTTGACTAAGCTCTCACTGGTAGAGGGAGTTACATCTGCTAGGACGTGGAAGACTGTGCAACGGCACACCCACTGTCCCTTATACACACCTGTTGTGGGTGGGTAGGTGCTTTGCTATAGGCCGGGGTGTTGGTATCTCATTGAAACCATCCCACAGTAGGCATGTATGTCCCCAGCTTACAGACAAGATAACTGAGGCTCAGAGAAGGAAAGAAACTTCCCAAAGTCAAATACCTATTCAATGGCAAAGCAGGTCTTCAAAGGACTTGGGCGAAAGCTTGTGCCTTAACCATGGTGCTTCGAGGTTTTCCCTCACACATTCCTGGGGCTTTAAGCAGTGTTTTCTCAGTCCACACGAGTTGATAAAACAGTGTGGCCATTTTGTGCCATTGGCTTCCTGTTTCCTTTGTAAGTCTTGCCAAAAACCTTGGTAGCAAAAAATTAAGCACTCAAGTCTGAAGAACCAATGCCAGGATGGTACTGGTCTCTGCAAAGGCCTGGGAGATGGACCCAGGGCAAGGACGCACTCTGTTCAGGGCCAGTCAGCATTTCTATGCCATGACCTACTGATTCCTCCTCCAAATGTATACATGTCCTAAATGCTGGAAGCTCTACCTTGGGTTTAACTCATACAGAGTCTCTTCTTTCTGACTCCTGAGGTTTAAAATTCATGTTCTCTTATTCAAAGTTGTGTTTCTAATGAGGATGGCGGAAGCTGACGTTAAAATGTCGACACCATCAGTCATGGAAAAGCAAAGGGAGCTGGCCAACGCACCAGCTGTGGACAGCTGGGAAGTCGGTTTTGTTCCCTACTTACTGCAGTGGAGGAAAGTCACTCTGAGAGATACCTTTGTTGTTCTGCACCCCAAGCCCACTCCACCTCACCATGAAGTGACAGCCACCGGCAACTTGGCATGGCTCTTAAGAGAAGAGTCATGGCACAGATTCATCACCTCCAGAACACAGGAAAACCAAGTCCAAGAACTGTAAGAAATAAGTTCCACCAACAACCTGAATGAACTGGAAATAGGCCCCTGAGCTCAAGATGAGAACCTTGAACTCAGTCTGTAACACCCTGAGCAGGAAACACAGCTGGGCCATGCCCAAACTTCTGATCTATGGAAATTCTGAGATGCGAAGCAAATTATTTTCAGCTGCTAACTTGTGGTCATTTGTTACACGACATAGAAACTACCTCCTCAGGGAAGAGCAGCATTAGAGTTCCTTCTTATCCTTTGCCTGCTTCCCCACAGGTACAGAGAGTGCTTTGATAAGGCCAAGGAGCCGGACACAGTGGCACGTGCCAGTAATCCCAGCAGCTGAGGAGGCTGAGTTAGGAGGATCGCAAGTCCTAAGCCAGCCTCAGCAATTTAGCAAGAGCCTGTCTCAAAATTAAAAATAAAAAATGGGCTGGGAATGTGGCTCAGTGGTTAAACGTCTCTGGGTTTAAACCCTGGAACAAAAAAAAAAAAACAAAAGAAAGAAAAGAAAAAAATAGAGAGAGAAGGCTATAGAAGAGATGCTGGGACAGAGAATCTCCCAGCTCTGGGTGCTCAGAGTCTTCCCCATGTGGGCGACAGTTCTCTTACATTCAGAGGCTCCACCTGGATCTGATGCCTTGGGGGGCTCTTCCACAGTCCCCCCACCACCATCGTCATGCTACCACATGCCTTAACTGAAGGCCTGGGAGGTCTGGGGTATGTGTGCCCGGGGACAGCTGCATGGGCTCGTTCAGAGGGAAAGATTCCTCTACCTCCAGCGTGGCAGATTCTCTCCTTAAAAATTAAAGATGAGCATTTGGTAGACATCCCAAGGCCCTGAGAAGAAAAGATAATGTGGTCACCTGAACTGGGTAGAGGGCAGGAGGTAGGGGGTAGTGATAAGAGGAAGATTCAAAACTGGGTCAAGGCCTGAGCTGGGGAGGAGGGAGGTGGCCCAGGTGCTGATGGAGAGAGGATGGGACAGGAGGGTTGACTCCATGATGCGTGGATTCTAAGCCAGGGTAGCCTAATTCTGGATATTCCCCATCAGTTCCCTCTTTCCTTTTCACCTCCATGCTCTGTTCCTAGTAGCAACTTTTACTTAAAAAAAAAAGGTCTAAGTCCTTCCTTTACCTTGTGCTCCCTCGCCAGTAGGTAGAGAATATAGGTGCCCTCTCCGGGGCTATTTGCACACGAGTAGAAAAGTGTGGGAAGTCCAGAGACCTTCAGGACCCTGAAGAATGAAATAATGAATGGTGGGGACACAGAATGGAGGAGGCCGTGTGGGTGTGGGGGGTGGGCGAGCAGGCAGTAAACTTCCAGGAGTCCCCAGTCCAGATGTTGGCAGCTGTCCATCTGACTACTGGTTAGGGCCAAATGTTCCAGGACATCAAGAAAACTTCCATTTTTACTCCCCTAACTTTAGACTAGAGAAGCAGGGTCTGCCAAGGTTAAAGTAATATGTCCAAAGCTCCTCATTTCTCCTTTCTTAGAGGCAGGGCTTTGTCTAGAATGAAGGCCCTTGAGGAGGGACTACTGATCCACATAATTCCATTGTCACCAGCATGAATGGATGTGGAAGGAATCCAGAAAGGTCAAGAGGCTCAAAGGGGAAAGGGAAGCCAAATGAGGTCACCTACTGATCTGGCTGCAGTTGGAGGCCCCCAAGGGAGCCAAAGGGAAGGTTGCCCCAAGTGAAGAGCTCTCAGGGAGAGGCGGTGTGAACAGCAAGCAGAAGGGGCAGGCCAGCAAGACTGTGAGAAAGCGTTATTGCTGCCCTTTAGGCCTGGCCTCGAGCTCTGCCAAACAGGTGCAGCAGCCCCTTCGTGAGCCTCCTGCCTCCCATCTCCATTCTGTCCCCACACTGCTGCTAGATGGATCAATCTTGCTGGGATTGAACTCAGGACCTCATGCATGCCAGGCGAGCATTCATCCCCACTCTAAGAGACAAATTAGCTCTTTCTGCTTTTCCAATGCCATGGCCTGAGCTACTTTCTTCTCCCACGCCATCCCGCCATGATGCTCTGCCTCACCATGGACCCAGAGCTATAGGGTCATCCACCTATAGACTGAGACCTCTGAAACTGAATCTGGATTAGGATCAACATGAACCCTGATCATTTCTGTCCTCCAGTTTCCGTTCTCTTCAAGATGGAGGAAGGACAAGTGCACATCACTCAAGCAATTCCTCTGAGCTGTACTCTCTGCCAGCATGTCCCTGGGGGCTCAGGTGCAGATCCTCTGTAGTCTGACTCTTCAGAGAGTAAGTGAGAGAGAGACCCTGGGGAGAGACCAATAGAGTTCACCCCTTCCCCAAGTCCCCAAGGAGAGTGTGGGTGCTGCATGATGTGTCACCCATCATTAATGCTACATTGCTCTTTCACTCTTTAGCATGACTGGGGACAGCACACTGACCCAGACAGTGCCCACCTGACAGTCTCCATTTTCCATGAAGCTACTGACAATACCCATGAAGAAGTATCTTATATCAGAATATAGTGAGGGGCTGGGAATATAGCTCCGTTGGTAGAGCGCTTGCCTTGCAAGCACAAGGCCCTGGGTTCTAATCCCCAGCACCACAAAAAAAAAAAAAAAAAAAAAAAAAAAAGAATATAGTGAGTATGAAGCACTGAACCCTTATACCTTACATCTCTACCTTGGTCCCCAGTGTCCCAGCCAGGTTCAGCAGCAGGGGCAGTGAAACCAGTTGTCCCTCAACCCTGAGGATCAAGGGTCTCACTGATGCCTGACTGTGGGTGGCAAGACCATGCCGGTGCAGCCTCTGCAGACTTCCTGCTGCCTGTCCTTAGGCATGAACTTCAGGGAAACCTCCTTGCCAAGACCAGACTTCAGAAATATGCAGCTCCAGATGGAAAGGGGAATTACTGGGGAATAAACGTGACCAAATTTATGCTAAGTACAGGTGAGAATGTGTCACAAAGTATCTCACGATTAGGTCGAATTATAACATACTAATAAAAATTGATTTAAAAAAGATCATTCACATCACTCCTCACCTCAGCGGTTCCCGCTGTCCACTGTCAGAGCCACTCTGCCTGGTCTAGAAGGCCTCGGCTCCACCAATTAGAAACACTGTGGACCAGAACACCTGGCTGGAGAGCCTTAAGTAGGAAGGGTATTGGAGACAAGGAAGTCTGGAGGTAGGCGCCCTGCACTGACCAGCAGCTCACCCTCCTCACTCTCGGCCCACCTTTCCCCGTCCTGTCCTTAGCATGTGGGTTTACCACCTCGAGGTTGCAAGCTGGTTGTCACAATGCCACTTCACATGTGCATTCCAAGCTAGAAAGGCTTCTGACCAGCAGCCATGACTGTCCTTGCTTAGGGGAGCAAAGCACAGCTCTGCTGAAAACCAGTAGATAATAAGCTCGCTGTCGCTGGCCAAGAACTATGTCCCATGTTCTACAAAAGAGGTGGAGACCATGCAGGTTTAGCTTTTCCACCATGGTAAGATGTCAAGGGAGAAAGGGGTTGGGAACAGCTGACTACTCTTCCCCTTATTAGTCCAGTTTAATCACAGCAGATTATGTCACCCCTCTACTTCAAACCCCCAGTGGCTTCCCATTTCACTCAGAGTTGAAGTCATAATCCTTTTCATGTCTTCTAAGGCCTCTGGGATCTTCCCCAACTCCTTACCTCTCTAATCACAGTTTCACTACTCCTTCCTTCACGAATCCTGTACCACCCTGGGCTCTTTGCTGATCTTAGAACACACTAAGCATGCTCCTGCCTCAGGACCTTTGCTTGATTACTTCTTTGGACTGCACAGCTCTACCCCTGTATATTAGTCAGGGTTCTCCAGAATAACAAAGTCAATAGGATCTATTTGGCTATATAAGAGGAAATTGATTATGAAACTTGGTTCCTGTGACTTTGGAGGCTAAGAAGTCCCTCCATATGCATGTGCATATGGAGAACCAGGAAAATTAGCGAGGTAATTTAGTCCAAGTCTGAAGGCTTTGAAAACCAAGGGAGCTGCTGATGCTAACTCCCAGTCAAAGGCCCAAGAACCAGGAGCTCTGATGTCCACAGGCAGAAGAAAGAAGATGGATGTCCCAGCTCAAACAGAGAGAATATTCACCTTTCAACTGTGCCTTTTTGTTCTCTTGGGATTAGATGCAAACTGCCCACATCGCTGAGGGTGGATCTTCTTTCCACATTCTACTGATTCAAATAATATCTTTTGGAAACACGCACAGATGCACCCAGAAATAATACCTTATTAGTTATCTGGGCATCATGTAGCCCAATCAAGTTGACACATGAAACAACTGTCACATCCAGGCTCCAAATGGCATGCCACCTCACCTCACTCAGGTCTTAACATCATCACACAGAGAGGCCACCCCTAACCACCCAATTTTAAGTTGCCACATCCCATGTAACCCTCCCCATGTGTCTTCCCTGTTTTGTTTTTCTTCGGGGCACTTATATAACATAGCATATGATTTATGGATGTAATTTGTTGTCTCTACCTCCCATTTCACGAAGCTCCACAAAGACTACTTTATTCTCTAACTGTATAACTAACATCTAAAACACCTAATAGCTATTCAAAACCTTTGGACGGTTGATCGAGCGATTGAAAGAGTAGATCTTTGTGTCCCCAGCACAATGTCTGGTCCATAGCAAAAGATGTACATGTGAGGTGAACCACTGAACACAGGGCTGACTGAGCTCTAAAGGACAGATGGGGAAGAATGAATGGGCAGTGCAAAGCTCTGTGAAGAACCTAACCCTGTCACAGCGTGTCAGGAAACCAGGAGTTGCAGCAGTAGGAGCAGCATGTAGGGAAGACAGAGGAAGAACCGTAACACGCAAGTCCTTAATTCCATCCAAGATTGATTTCAATTAGCCCCCAAAGGCAACTCAATTCTATTTTCCTCTTTCATCCTTCAAGTTCAAGTTCTAGTGGCAAAAGCTTCTGCCCACTGTATGAGGCTTGATTTAGAAAGCAGAAAGAGGCCCCTTTTGTGCAGGTGGAGGAAAAGCATAAGAATTGGAAGCCCTATTGACTTTTCTGGGTGCGCAGCAGAACCAAGGTCTGGCTGTGCTACTGTGTCGCCTGACCAAAGGCAGGAGGCAGGAAAAGGAGGATCCTGGTGCAGCGCCCAAAACCTGGCTGCCTCTGTAATACAAGCTGTGTTTATGACCCATTTTCACCGTGGCTGGTTGTGAGTGTAACACCATCGAATCTGGGTGAATCTGGTGACAGTTTCTGGAATCCAGTTCACCCTGGTTACATTTTGTACCATGTTTTGCTCTGGTGTGTGGTTTCCCCAGGAAGCAGTTTAATTACTGCAGACCTGGACTCCAGAAAAGGTTATCTTGCACCTGCTCAAAGTTGGAATACCAGTCAGATAGAGGGTAAGATGTGAATATCCTCCTAGCATGTGGACGTGTGCCCTTCGTGAGTTTCTGAGCATTTATGGAAATAAACGTGGAAAGAAACTTGAGCTCCTGGACATGTGACCACGAATGAACCTCATTTTGGTGGTTGGTGATTTGCAATTTTAAAAAGTTAAATAAAAACATGTGGTTAGGGTGAGGATGCACCACCATAGTTGCTGTGGCTTTCTTCTAGTCTTTATTTTTTATGATCACCTACAGGGACAAGGTAAATCCTGTTTTTAAAAAGCTACTATGTAACTCTGTATTTCAAAGCTGTAAAACATTTATTAAATCTTAAGAGTATTTTCTTGCAAAATACTTTAAGACAAACAAGGAACTTTATTTTGTGGGTGTTGTAAAACTAGCAACTTAAAGGTGCTTAGTGTTGTTTAATAGACTATTCCCCCCCAGGGCGGCACAACAGAAGGGTATTCTCATATTTGCATAATTATCATTTTATAAGCAATATAAAAATGTCATAAAATTATACTGCAATTAGGTTTTTATTAATTTAAAAACCTATAAGATGCGATATGGTTGCTGTGCTGCCCAGGAGCATAGTTTAATCAAGTTAATACGAAAGATTTCACTATTTCCAATTCTCATAAAATAAACTCTCAACACATAGCCATCACCTACTTTTCTTTTTAGAAGAGCACTGGCGGCAAAGAATTTACAATCTCTTTCTTATAAATTCCAGACATTTGCCTGACCTGAATATTGATTAAATCCTTCTGAAACTCCCTCAAAAGGCAACCAGGAAAACACCCAAAACCAGGATAAAATTTCCTTTAAAAGCTACAGAAAATGAATCATGACTTAGAAATCAAAGCACATATTTTTTTTTCAAGTTGGAAGAGCTGACATCACTAATTTTTTAATCTAGATTTTTAAAGGGTATAATAAATAATCAGAACCCTGTGGTCCCCCTTCTACATTGATTCAGTCATGTATCTTCAAAGACTGGTCAAGCAATCAATTTCTTTTTTTTAATTTTGTATTTGAGTACTATGAGAACACATGGCATTTGGGTTCATTTTAACAAAATAATACCTACAAGGAATTTGACTTCAACACTCTTTCCCCTCACCCCTTTCCCTTGACCCTCCCTCCCCCTATTTTCTCTCCTCTCCTCTATTGATCTTCCTTTCACTCCTTTCTTTGTTTTTGCTTGGTATTTTCTACAGACAGGTGAATTTCTTTTGGGTGCATTTATATATGTAATATGCTATGGTTTAATTCATTCCTCATTTCTACTCTTTTCCCTTCTCTCCTTCCTCCTTCTCATTCTCTTTCTTCTCTACCGATCTACCTTATGTCTTTATGATATGCAGTCTCCTTCCCTACCATCTTTCTTCCCTTATTTTGCCCTACCTTTTACATATGAGAGAAAACATTTGGCTTTTGATTTTTTGAGTCTGGCTTATTTCACTTAGCACAGTGTTCTCCATTTCCATTCATTTACCAACAAATGCCATTATTTCATTCTTTTTTATGACTGAGTAGAACTCCATTGTACTACTGTGTACACATAGCACATTTTCTTGACCCATTCATCTGTCAATGGGCATCTGGGTTGATTTCATAATCTGCCTCTTGTGAATTGTGCTGCTATAAACATTGAAGTGGCTCTATCCCTATATGTGCTGCGTTTATATCTTTGGGATAAATACCAGGGAGTGAAGATAGCTGGCTCATATGGTGGTTCCATTCCTCGCTTTTTGAGGAGTCCCCACACTGTTGTCCATAGTTGTTGTACCAATTTGCAGTCCCACCAGCAATGGATGAGTGCACATTTTCCCCCACATCCTCTCCAGCATTTATTATTATTTGTTTTTTCAATAATTGCCATTCTGGCTGGGGTGAGATGAAATCTTAGTGTAGTTTTGATTTGCATTTCCCTGCTCAATTTCTTTGAATTTGATATCAATATTCACAAAACAATTACTATAAATTGTTTAGAAATCATTTTGATCTTCTTGAAAGAAAAAGAACATGTGAATTAAAAACATAACTGGTCAATGTAGCATCATTAATGTCCCAAAAAACGTCCCAAACTTAAATCAGGGGGAATCATGATTTTTTCCTACTGATTTTTTTCTACTGATGACAATTGGTTAAATGTATAACTGAATGAGGTGAGTTCTTATTGGTGCATATTAATAACAGAGTGGTGAGTTTTATTGTGGCATATTCATATAGGCATATAACATAATTTCATCAGTTCTCCTTAATACCTCTCCTTACTCTCTCCTCCTCCCTCTGTTATTCCTTTCCTCTAGTTCAGCCATCTCCCTTCTACTTTTATAACAATACTTCTTCCCCTCTAACTTCCACGGAGAAGAGAGAACATAAAATCCTTGTGTTATGGTTTAGATATGAGGTGTCCCCCAAAGGCTAATGCGTAAGACAATAGTAGAACATGCCAAGGTGACATGACTGGGTTTTGAGAACCTTGACCTAATCAGTGCATTAATTCACTGATAAGGGTTAGCTGGGTGGTAAAGTATAGGCAGGTAGGGTATGACTGGAGGAAATAGGTCACGGTCATTCTTGGGGTATATGTTTTGTCTCTGGTGAGTAACTCTCTCTCTCTCTCTCTCTCTCTCTCTCTCTCTCTCTCTCTCTCTCTGCTTCCTTATTATCATGTTCTGAGCTGTTTTCCTCCACCATATTCTTCCGCCATGATGTTCTGCCTCACCTTGGGCCCAAAGCAATGCAGTAAGCCTAACTTGAACTGAGACCTCTAAAAACAAGAGCCCCAAATAAACTTTTCCTCCTCTACATTTTTCCCATCAGGTGTTTTGGTCACAGCACCAAAAAAGCTGACCAAAACACCTTGACTATCTGAATCTGGCTTATCTTGCTCAACTTGATACTCCAGATTCATCCATTCATCCTACAAATGGCATCATTTCATTCTTCTTTATGACTGAATAAAACTCAGTGGTATATGTATACCACATTTTCTTTATCCATTCTTCTGTTGACAACTACACTGGTTTCATAATTTGGCTATTGTGGTGTGCATGTATCTCTAAATTATGCTGATTTTAATTCTTTCAGAAAAATGCCAAGGAGTTATATTTCTGAATCATATTATAGTTCAATTTTGAGTTTTTTGAGGACCCTCCAAATTGATTTTTGTAGTAGCTGTTCTAATTTACAATCCTACCAACAGTATCTAAAAGTTCCTTTCCCCCCACATCCTCACCAGCATTTGTTATTTGCATTTTTGATGATTGCCATGCTGACTGGAGGGAGAGAGAATCTCAATGTAGTTTTTTTTTTTTTTAAATCAATGTGGGTTTTTTTTTTTATTGTAAACAAATGGGATACATGTTGTTTCTCTATTTGTACATGGAGTCAAGGCATACCATTTGTGTAATCATAAATTTACATAGGGTAATGTTGTTTGATTCATTCTGTTATTATTTTTTCCCTTCCCCCCCACCCCTCCCAACCCTCTTTTCCCTCTATACAGTCCTTTTTTCCTCCATTCTTACCATCCTCCTTAACCCTAATCCTAAACCTAACCCTAACTCTAACACTAACCCCTCCCACCCCCCATTATATGTCCTCATCTGCTTATCAGTGAGATCATTCGTCCTTTAGTTTTTTGAGATTGCTTATCTCACTTAGCATGATATTCTCCAATTTCATCCATTTGCCTGCAAATGCCATAATTTTATCATTCTTTATGGCGGAGTAATATTCCATTGTATATATATACCACAGTTTCTTTATCCATTCATCAATTGAAGGACATCTAGGTTGGTTCCACAACCTGGCTATTGTGAATTGAGCAGCAATGAACATTGATGTAGCTGTATCTCTATATAGCTGCTGATTTTAAGTCCTTTGGGTATAGGCTAAGAAGTGGGATAACTGGGTCAAATGGTGGGTCCATTCCAAGCTTTCTGAGGAATCTCCATACTGCTTTCCAGAGTGGCTACACTAATTTGCAAACCCACCAGCAATGTATGAGTGTACCTTCTCCCCACATCCTCACCAACACCTATTGTTGCTTGTGTTCTTGATAATCGCCATTCTAATTGGGATGAGATGGAATCTTAGGATAATTTTGATTTGCATTTCTCTTATTACTAGAGATGCTGAACATTTTTTCATATATCTGTTGATTGCTTGTAGATCTTCTTCTGTGAAGTGTCTGTTCATTTCCTTAGCCCATTTGTTGATTGGGTTATTTGTATTCTTGGTGTAGAGTTTTTTGAGTTCTTTATATATTCTGGAAATTAGTGCTCTATCTGAAGTATGAGTGGCAAAGATTTTCTCCCACTCTGTAGGCTCTCTCTTCACATTTCTGATAGTTTCCTTTGCTGAGAGAAAGCTTTTTAGTTTGAATCTATCCCAGTTTTTGATTCTTGCTTTTATTTCTTGTGCTATGGGAGTCCTGTTAAGGAAGTCTGATCCTAAGCCAACAAGTTGAAGATCTGGATCTACTTTTTCTTCTATAAGATGCTCGGTCTCTGGTCTGATTCCAAGGTGCTTGATCCATTTTGAGTTGAGTTTCGTGCAGGGTGAGAGATAGGGGTTTAATTTCATTCTGTTGCACATGGTTCTCCAGTTTTCCCAGCACCATTTGTAGAAGAGGCTATCTTTTCTCCATTACATATTTTTGGCCCCTTTGTCTAGTATGAGAAAATTGTATTTATTTGGGTTTGTGTCCATGTCCTCTATTCTGTACCATTGATCTACCTGTCTATTTTGGTACCAATACTATGCCGTTTTTGTTACTATTGCTTTGTAACAGAGTTGAAGATCTGGTATTGCGATACCCCCTGCTTCGCTCTTTCTGCCAAGGATTGCTTTAGCTATTCTGGGTTTTTTATTCTTCCAGATGAATTTCATAATTGCTTGCTCTATTTCTGTAAGGTACATCATTGGGATTTTAATTGGAATTGCATTGAATCTGTATAGCACTTTTGGTAGTATGGTCATTTTGACAATATTAATTCCTCCTATCCAAGAACATGAGAGATCTTTCCATCTTCTAAGGTTTTCTTTAATTTCTTTCTTTAGTGTTCTGTAGTTCTCATTGTAGAGGTCTTTCACCTCTTTTGTGAGATTGATTCCCAAGTATTTTATTTTTTTCAATGTTATTGTGAATGGGGTAGTTTTCCTAATTTCTCTTTCTGAAGATTCATCACTTATGTATAAAAATGCATTGGATTTATGAGCATTGATCTTGTAACCTGCTACTTTACTGAATTCACTTATGAGTTCTAAAAGTTTTCTGGAGGAATTTCCAGGTTCCTCTAAATATATAATCATGTCGTCAGCAAACAGGGATAGTTTGAGTTCTTCTTTTCCAATTCGTATCCCTTTAATTTCTTTGGTTTGTCTAATTGCTCTGGCTAGAGTTTCAAGGACAATGTTGAGTAGAAGTGGTGAAAGAGGGCATCCCTGCCTTGTTCCAGTTTTTAGGGGGAATGCTTTCAGTTTTTCACCATTTAGAATGATATTGGCCATGGGCTTAGTGTAGATGGCCTTTACAATGTTAAGGAATGTTCCCACTACCCCAATTTTTTCTAGTGTTTTGAGCATGAAGGGATGCTGTATTTTATCAAATGCTTTTTCTGCATCTATTGAAATAATCATGTGATTCTTAACTTTAAGTCTGTTGATATGGTGAATGACATTTATTGATTTCCGAATGTTGAACCAACCTTGCATCCCTGGGATAAAACCCACTTGATCATGGTGCACTATCTTTTTAATATATTTTTGTATGCGATTTGCTAAAATTTTGTTGAGAATTTTTGTGTTGATGTTCATTAAGGATATTGGTCTGAAATTTTCTTTCCTCGATGTGTCTCTGTCTGGTTTAGGTATCAGGGTGATATTGGCTTCATAGAATGAGTTTGGGAGGGTTCCCTCCTCTTCTATTTCATGGAATACTTTGAGGAGTATTGGAATGAGCTCTTCTTTAAAGGTTTTGTAGAACTTGGCTGAGAACCCATCTGTTCCTGGGCTTTTCTTTGTTGGTAGGCTTTTGATGACCTCTTCTATTTCATTGCTTGAAATTGATTTATTTAAGTTGTGTATATCCTCCTCGTTCAGTTTAGGTAATTCATATGTCTCTAGAAACTTGTTGATGTCTTCGAGGTTTTCTGTTTTTTTGGAGTATGGATTTTCAAAATAGCTTCTAATTATGTTTTGTATTTCACTCGTGTGAGTTGTGATGTTTCCTTGTTCATTCCAAATTTTAGTAATTTGAGTTTTCTCCCTCTTTCTCTTTGTTAGTGTGGCTAAGGGTTTATCAATTTTGTTTATTTTTTCAAAGAACCAACTATTTTGTTAATTTTTCTGATTGTTTCTTTTGTTTCAATTTCGTTGATTTCGGCTCTGATTTTAACTATTTCCTGTCTTCTACTACTTTTGGTGTTGGTCTGTTCTTCTTTCTTTAGGGCTTTGAGCTGTAGTGTTAAGTTGTTTATTTGTTGATTTCTACTTCTTTTGTTGAATGCACCCCATGAAATAAATCTTCCTCTAAGTACTGCTTTCATAGTGTCCCAGAGATTTTGATATGATGTGTCTTTGTTCTCGTTTACCTCTAGAATTTTTTTATTTCCTTCCTGATGTCTTCTGTTATCCATTCATCATATAATAGAGTATTATTTAATCTCCAGGTATTGGAGAAGTTTCTGTTTTTTATTCTGTCATTTATTTCTAATTTCAGTCCATTATGATCTGATAGAATACAAGGTAGTATCTCTATCTTCTTGTATTTGCTAACAGTAGCTTTGTGGCATAAAATATGGTCTATTTTAGAGAAGGATCCATGTGCTGCTGAGAAGAAAGTGTATTCGTTCTTTGTTGGGTGGTATATTCTATATATGTCCATTAAGTCTAAATTGTTGATTGTGTTATTGAGATCTATGGTTTCTTTATTCAATTTTTGTTTGGAGGATCTATCCAATGGTGAAAGAGGTGTGTTAAAATTGCCTAGTATTATTGTGTTGTGATCTATTTGATTTCTGGAATTAAGAAGGATTTGTTTGACGTACATGGATGAGCCAATGTTCAGGGCATAGATATTTATGATTGTAATGTCTTGCTGATTTATGCTTCCCTTAAGCAGTATATAATGTCCTTCTTTATCCCTTCTGATGAGTTTTGGCTTAAAGTCCACATTATCTGAAATGTGGATGGATACTCCAGCTTTTTTGCTGTGTCCATGTGCATGGTATGTTTTTTCCATCCTTTCACCTTTAGTCTATGGGTATCTCTTTCTGTGAGATGAGTCTCTTGCAGGCAGCATATTGTTGGATTTTTCTTTTTAATCCAATCTGCCAGTCTATGTCTTTTGATTGATGAGTTCAGACCACTAACATTCAGGGTTATTATTGTGATATCATTTGTATTCCCAGTCATTGGACTCATTTTTGTTTTTTGACATGATTTGGTTTCTCCTTTATTTGGCTATTCCTTTAGGCTAGCGCCTCCTGTTGCTGATTTGCATCGTTGTTTTTCGTCTCTTCTTCATGGAATATTTTGCTGAGAATGTTCTGTAATGCCGGCTTTCTTTTTGTAAATTCCTTTAGCTTTTGTTTATCATGGAAGGATCTTATTTCGTTGTCAAATCTGAAAGTAAGTTTTGCTGGGTATAAGATTCTTATACCCAGCATCATTTTCTTTCAGGGCTTGGTAAATATTGTTCCAGGTCCTTCTAGTTTTTAGGGTCTGGATTGAAAAATCTGCTGATATTCTTATTGGTTTCCCCCTGAATGTAATTTGATTCTTTTTTCTCGCAGCCTTTAAAATTCTGTCTTTATTTTGTATGTTAGGTATTTTCATAATAATGTGCCTTGGTGTAGATCTGTTATAATTTTGTATATTTGGAGTCCTATAAGCCTCTTGTACTTGGTTTTCCATTTCATTCTTCAGATTTGGGAAATTTTCTGATATTATTTCATTATTCAATGAAATAATGTTCATTCCTTTGGTTTGTTTCTCTAAGCCTTCCTCAATCCCAATAATTCTTAAATTTGGCCTTTTCATGATATCCCATAATTCTTGTAGATTCTGTTCATGATTTCTTACCATCTTCTGTTTGGTCAACTTTGTTTTCAAGATTAAATATTTTGTCTTCAATGTCTGAGGTTCTGTCTTCCATGTGTTCTATCCTATTGGTTATGTTTTCTATGGAGTTTTTAACTTGGTTTATTGTTTCCTTCATTTCAAGGATTTCTGTTAGTTTTTTTTTTTTTTTCAGTATCTCTAACTCTTTATTGAAATGATCTCTTGCTTCCCGTATTTGGTCTTTTAACTGTTGATTGGTGTGATCATTTAATGCCTGCATTTGCTTTTTCATCTCCTCCTTCAATGCCTGCATTTGCTCAAACATCTCCTCATTTGCTTCCCTGATTGTTTTAATTATGTACATTCTGAACTCCCTTTCTGACATTTCTTCTGCTGTGCTGTCATTGGGTTTTATTGATATAGTATCTAGGTTTGTTTGGGACATTTTCTTCCCTTGTTTTCTCATATTGGTCAGATGTCAGTGGGACTCTGAGATATTGCAGATTTCCTCTATTGGCTTATAGTGTCCTTATAGATTTCCAGTGTATCACCTCCCAGCCTTCAGTAGCCTGAAGTCTTGGAGGAACTTGATAATGCAGTGCTTCCGAAGAAAGCTACCCCTAGCCCGCTACTGGTTCCAGAGCTTGGAGCTGGCTCTGTGCGGAAACGCTCTCACTGGGCGGTCTGCTCCGAGAAGCTGGCCCTGTGGGAGGAGCCCACCACCAGAGGGAGCAGGGCTACCAGGGAAGACTCTAGCTGCCCTGCCCTGCTCTGAGAAACCGCCCCTATCCAGGCCTGCCACCCAGGCCGAGCTTCACCCGGTGGAGGAGACTCACTCCATGGCTCTATTTTAGTCCGAGTCTCTCAATGCCTCCCGTTCTTGAATCCTGGGTTCTGGAGCAACAGGAGATGCAGTCACACTCTTGTCCGCAATCTTAGACCGCCTCAATGTAGTTTTAATTTGTATTTCTTTGATGCCGAAGATGTTTGAACATTTTTTTAAATTGTTGGCCATTTGTATTTCTTTTGAAATGTGTCTATTTAGTTCATTTGCCTGTTTATTGAATGGGTTACTTGTTTGGGGGATGTTGAGTATTTTTAAAAATTCTTTAGTAGAAGAATAAAGCTAGATCCCTCTCCTTCACTCTGAACAAAAGTCAACTCAAAATGAATCAAAGACGTAGGTATAAGACTGAAACTTAACAACTGCTAGAAGAAAACACACAGCAAACACCCCAAGATATAGATGCAGGCAACAACATCCTGAAAAGTACTCCTATAGCTTAGGAAATAAAACCAAGAATTGACAAGTGGCATCAAAATTCCCTGCACATCAAAGAAAACAATTAAGAAACAGATAATTTTTATGAACTTTCTTTTTCATAAGTCAAATTTAGAAATCACAAAGAACCCTTGGTCAAACCACATATCCTTTTTATTTTGGAAAATATTGTCACTGTAACTGTGAACTTTGACTGAAAACCATACTACTACAACCAATACAAACTTTTTAATGTCTCCCAACTTCTCTGAGAGAACACCATGTAAAAGGGGCGTGTGGAATCTCTCCAACAAGGTGGTGGATTTGCCTTCACCAGGACCACATTCCCTGATTACAGAGCCAAGCAATTGAGAGGAACTGAACCTCCGAGCTCAGGCATCAGGCCCAGGGGGCTCCAGCTCCACATGGGCTGCCCAAAGTCCCTGTTTGCTCACTCTTCACAAGGGGCCCCTTAAGGACTTCTTCCCCCTCGCACCTTCCAGGGTCATAGGAGATGTCTGTGAAACTGCTTTGGAAAACAACAGGGACATCAACAGTGAACCACGATGGAGTCAGGAGTCCAGGGCTGGACCCGTGGGCCTGAGGAAGCTGTCACTGAGCTGGGCTGAGAGGTGACAGCTAGGGAAGAAACTTGGCTGCAGAGAAGCTGGGAGCTGCAGGAAGCCAAGTGGAGGACAAAGAGACCAGAAGGAGGACCTGCTGCCTCAGATCTGAGCACCTCGAGTGGGCAATGTGTGTCCCTTGAACCAGAAGACTGACCCCTGACTGTTGGAGGAGATGCCCAAGACGATAGCCAGGTCTGGAATTATAAAACATTAAGAAACACCCTCTTGTTATTTTGAAAATCCATTTAGCTAAACCAAAAATAAATAAGAATATTCATCCTCCTGTTCCACCCTCTTTTCCTCACTCCTTCATTAACAGTCCACTTCTCTTAACCCCTGGGGAGAAGGCAGGGGAGCTGTTTCCACTGATTCAGGAAAGGTCACATTAAACAATGCAAAGGGGACTCAATATTTCTAGTTACAACCCTGAGTTATAGTTAGACAAACAAAAGAGAATCTCATGATCAGATCCAGATCTGGCATGCCACCTGTATACACCTGCATGCAATTAAAACCTCCTCTCATTGAACCAACTGTGGATCCATGTACAGGAAGCATGTAGCAGTTGTCTGAACACTGCGTAACCTTGGATACCAGGAAAGCCACTTTCTCAGTCTTGTTACTAAGGCAACAGGACAGAGGTTGATGTGGGGGAGCCCGCCATAGCTATGCTGCCAGCAGAAAGAAATCAGGTGGAGGGCGAGGGAGTGCCTCAGACTGTCCACCTTCCCAAGGCCTTGACTGAGAAGGTTGCAGGATGATACAATAACCTTGTCACCAATGGACAGGAAACTCTGATGTTTGAACCCTATTGTGCCTTTATAGAGGAGGGCAGGACAGACAGGGTGGGCTGGAAGGTGGAGGTAGATTGTGGGCAGAGGTAGGTGAGAGAGAGGGGATACTAGTGAGTTTAGAGGTATAGGACTGGGAGACACAGCAGCTACATAGAGATGAGAGTGGGATCCAGAATATTGCTGGCAAGAAGCAAACATGAGTGAACCAGAACGCAAACCCACTCACAAAGTTCACACCAGTGCATCATGCACGTTAACCTGGCTAACCCTGTAATGAACCATGGTGAATCCCTGGAAAGTACAGTTGAAGATTCTAGAATATTCTAAAGGTCCAACAGAGGGAGACAAAGATATTAATACGAATGATTGTCTGCTTCTACCCCATCACTACTCTGATCAAAGGCCCTGTGTTTACTCTGTCCCCATGTGACCTGCAGAGAAAGTCCAAGGCCCTCTCAAAGTTTAGGAAGGTAAAGTCTTGATCTCCTCTGGAGTATGAAGAGGGAAGAGGCTTCTACTCCCTCCTGGACCTGAAGAGGAATCCCTTTCACCTGCTCTCCATCCAGGCAGGCCTTCTGGCCTTGACTCACTCATTTTCACCTTATTCATACGGCATTTAAAACTCGTATTGCGTATTGTCATGATTTATAACTTTATTAAGATACAAAGGCAATGGGTTATTAAAATAATCATTAGGTGAAAATACATGAAATTAGATGTAGGAGAAGGCTGATCAAGGAGTAGATAAGACACAAGAAATAAAAGCAAGAATCAACAACTGGGATAGATTCAAACTAAAAAGTTTGATAGGAAACTATCAGCAATGTGAAGAGAGAGCCTACAGAATGGGAGAAAATCTTTGCCACTCATACTTCAGATAGAGCACTAATTTCCAGAATATATAAAGAACTCAAAAAACTCTACACCAAGAATACAAATAACCCAATCAACAAATGGGCTAAGGAAATGAACAGACACTTCACAGAAGAAGATCTACAAGCAATCAACAGATATATGAAAAAATGTTCAACATCTCTAGTAATAAGAGAAATGCAAATCAAAACTACCCTAAAATTCCATCTCATCCCAATTAGAATGGTGATTATCAAGAATACAAGCAACAATAGGTGTTGGAGAGGATGTGGGGAAAAAGGTACACTCATACATTGCTGGTGGGGTTGCAAATTAGTGCAGTCACTCTGGAAAGCAGTGTGGGGATTCCTTAGAAGACTTGAAATGGACCCACCATTTGACCTAGCTATCCCACTCCTTGGCCTATACCCAAAGGACTTATGATCAGCATACTACAGAGATACAGCCACATCAATGTTCATTGCTGCTCAATTCACAATAACCAGGTTGTGGAACCAACCTAGATGTCCTTCAATTGATGAATGGATAAAGAAACTGTGGTATATATATACAATGGAATATTACTCAGCTATAAAGAATAATAAAATTATGGTATTTGCAGGCAAATGGATGAAATTGGAGAATATCATGCTAAGTGAGATAAGCCAATCTCAAAAAACCAAAGGACGAATGATCTCGCTGATAAGCGGATGATGACACATAATGTGGGGTGGGAGGGGGGCAAGAATGGAGGAAGGAGGGACTGTATAGAGGGAAAAGAGGGGTGGGAAGGGTGAGGGGAAGGGAAAAAATAACAGAATGAATCAAACACCATTACCCTATGTAAATGTATGATTACACAAATGGTATGCCTTTACTTCACATACAAACAGAGAAACAAGATGTATCCCATTTGTTTACAATAAAAATAAATTTTAAAAAAAGGAGTAGATACGAATGCTCATATTGGAAAAATCTAAGTCACAGAGAGTTGTAAAAATTAAGCACAAAATTTATATCAGCTTTAAGACAACCATATCTAAACCAGCAACTCAGTGAGGTTCTAACAAACTCATGGACACTAGAGATGTCCATTGCTATTTTCGTGCCTCCTGGTGCTATGGAGGAGGCTGCTGGTGCTCACAGCACCTTCGGCCTCCCGAGCACACTCAGTTATACCCACAGCTGGCTGGATGGATGTGATCCTCCCATAAACTGTCCATCTTATTCATGCAGCAAATATCTCTTGAGGACTGACCAAGTTTCAAGGTCAGTGACACTTACTGGATATATACAGGCACAGTGTCTTCCCTTGGAAGTTCACAGTCAGTGTGGTCGAGGGCAGAGGAGAACCTAGAATAAATCATTCCCCTTCGGCCTCGAAGGCTGGGATGAATCAGATTCTCCTTTCATAACCTGAGAATGGGGTCCGTGAGCATAGGAACCAATGAGCTAAGAGGTCCTGTAGGTGAGATGACTCTGGGCAGTGGGAAAGCAGATGAGCCTGCAGAGGGCACTGGTCTGCAGAGAGATCAGCCTGGAACCAAGGCTGGAGTAAGCCAGAAGGAAAGGAAGCCCGCAGCCTCATTGCTAAGAGCTTCAGGATCCCATGAGACCTGCAATAAACATTCCTTCTAATTGAGCTAGCCTGGTGGGGTTTCTGTTGCTGGCAATCAGAAGAAACTTGATTATAGCCCTTGCAGTTCTTCGAGGATAACAAGTTCTCATTACAGTGAACACCCCGAGGTCTTGCAGGACCTGTCTACATTCTGGTCTATTCAAATGTACTTCTCTGCTCCAGCAAGTCAAACATCACAGTCCTCACAAACACCGCCGGCATACCCGCTCTCTGCTCCCCTCCGTCTAAACCTACCTATCCTTCACAGCTTACTTCTCGATTCTCATCCTGTATTATCTTCTCTCATGAAACCTTCCACCTTAGCTAAACTCAGGCATGGTCAGGTAGCCCCAAGGGTTCACCTGGCTTCCCTAACTGCCCAGCAACTACATGTTATCAGTAAGTGCTTGATATGTATATATGTAATAATGAGGTTGAATGACTCCATCATTTATCCCAATCTCTTGGGAGCTGAGGCAGGAGGATCCCAAGTTCAAAAGCAGCCTCAGCAATGTAGTGAGGCTCTAAGCAACTTGGCAAGACCCTGTCTCTAAATAAAATATGAAAAAGGGCCGGGGATGTGGCTCAGTGGTTAAGCACCCTGGGTTCAATTCCTGGTACCCCTGGTACCTAAAAAAAGACTCTATCATCTGTTTCCCCTAGGTCACCCCAACACCCAAGTGGTCTTCCTAGAACAACTGATGAGACAGAAAGCAGAGGAGTGAACAGCAGGCATTGGGTTCTAACTGGATATAGAGGTAGAAGGGCAGACAGCTGCAGTGTGGGACCACAGTCCTGAATCACCCTAGAGGGCCCCAAAGATAAGGAAGGGAGGAGGTACCAGAGAAGTCCAAACAAACGTAATACACATTATCTCATGTTCTTAAGACTTCTGATATGTTTTTATATCTACTATTTAGCTATTATTTGGTTATATATAATAAGCCTAATACATGGTTATTTGAAATAAATCGATTATGATTTGTTTACTCAATCCCCCATTATTGGATATTATATTATTTCCATTTTTTGCTATTCTAAAAATGCTAAAATCTTATCCTTAGGCTTATCTATGATTATTTTCTTAAACTAAATTAGCTATGAGATTTGCTGTCCCCTGACAAGTCACCACCCACACACACTTTTCCTTCCCCAGCAGCGTGGACCTGCCTCATACTGGACATCCATCAAGGACGGCTGTCCTTTTCTCTCTCTTACATTACTGATATCTGGTAAGAGGGAGAGTTTCTCTGGCTCTTTCCAAGTGTTATTTTCAGGCTCACTTCCACATCTGAATGTATAAAACAATCGTGGTTTCTTCTTCCTTGGGTTTATATCTGTTTTTCAGAGTGTGTTTAGAAGAACACGAGTCCTGGGAGATATTTCTCACAGAGCTTGAGAGCCAATCTGGAAAATATTGCACACTCTCGCCTGCCTCCTTTAGAGACTTACAGTACACACTTGAATTTCAAAGGCTCTGAGAGGTCCCATGATTTAAATTTTGTGTTACCCATCTTTTTTCATGTATTATGGCAAAGGATTATCTGTATTGTTGTGTTAACTCCTACTAATATTCTTCAGAAGAGGCATCTCATAGAGCATGCATTGAGAGATGCAGATTTAAAATAGAGTAGTATGTGAGCACTGAATTATAAGCAAATCCTTCTATGGAATCTAGATTTGTTATAAGGATGGAACTAAATAATTTGAAACAGATTAGGAATGTTCATGTTCTTTTACCTTCTGATTTTATGAAAGTAACTTTCTTAAATTCTGCAGTTTTCAGTGTTCATGCAATAACCATGCAGGAAGCCAAGTGAGATGAAGACTGAGACGTGCCCCTGGATTTGGATTTGCTCTAAGGGAATATGGATGATAAAACAGGATCAGGGTAATGTCTGAAAATGTACAACTGAGAATAACTAGGAGGTAGTGAATCTACAATGATGTCAGTGAGTTTGCTCAACAGTGATTGCTTTCCTGTCCTCAGAGCACAAAACACAGAGCCAAGGGGATGGCAAAGCATAACTGTTTGAGTGTCCAAAACAGTCACAGTGGACATGTCTTCCCTTCCTGTTGCCAGGACGAAACTGCTCATAATCACCATGCTTTGAGTATGGTATGTCCCAGGCTAATGGTTAAAATACCTTATCTCATTTATTCCCCCACACAGTTCTGAGAATATCTTTCATCACCATTCTGAAGATGAGGAAACAGGTTTAGATGCTGACCTGAGGTCACAAATCTAGTCAACTGGCAGAGTGTCCATGTCTCATCACCAGGAAGTGCCACCTTGGTAACATCCCACCAGCTCACTCCACTTTGCCCCAAAGGGGTGATGTGGGAGTATGACAGGTGTGTGCAAGGCCTCAGGTCCAAAACTAAGAAGACTGAGCTTGTGCTTAGCGGCAGTCACAGTCTGAGACCCGGATACCCGAGTCCCAAGCTGGAGGAGAATGGAAGTTAGTGGGTTGTCACTAAAGATTCGTGAGCAGTTTTCACAGGATCCTAAAAAAATGCTAGAAGGAGAGAAAAGTAATTGTCTCTGGAGTATTTGACTCAGTTTGAGTTTTTAGTAGCATAAAAATGGATTCATTTATAAATAAGTAAGGTTTTATGTATTTGAATAAAAATACAAGGGCATAAAGGAGAAAAACTGATATTTATGGACAAAGAGCTGTCTAATAATTAACAACTGATGAGAATAAAATGGAACTTTAATGACTCTGAAGTTTTTAAAAACTAGAGGATAGTCATGGGATGACATAAAGGGCATTCTGGACCCACCTCCAGCTCTGCCATTAGTGAGGAATATTCCAGCTGGGTTGAAGGAAGCCTATAGGTGGAAGAGGAAATTGAGGGGAAAGCACCATGGAAACTGGTATCCCAGATGGCTTATTTCTTCCTCTTCAACTGCTGTCATGGAGCTAGGGCTGAGTCATCCTGGAAAGAGCACATTTACCTTATATACCAGCTATTTAACTTGTCTATCATCTAACTCCACCTGGTAGAATTGTTAACTGTGCATAGGTCTGACGCCCCCACTATTTCACACTTTCACATTTCAACTTAATCTGATAATGATAAAAGGTAGGACGCAAAACCAGACTGACCTAGTTTCAAATACTGACTTTGCATATGACCTTGGATAAATTACTTCAATTATATGAACCTCAGCTTTCTCATCTGTAAAACGGGGATAACCATAATCCATTCCTCAAAAAGTTGTTGTGAAGTTTACTAAACATGTATATAAAGTTCTTAGTGCAATGCCAAGAACTCAAATAATACTTGTTCCCTTCTCAGGGAAAAAGTTCTGCTATACAATAAAGGAAAAGCAAATAACTACTGGTAAAGTAGTTTTATATGTATTATCTTGATCCTACTACAGAGTCTGGCAGTTAGGAGTCAGTTTGCTGGGTAAAACTTAATATTCTTTTACTATGATGATGGAAGGTATTTAATACATCTTTCTGGAAAAGAATACATAACAGCAAATTGAGACATAATCTTTGACCTTTCAGGACATGTACATAAAAATCTATATGCAAAATGTTCACCATAATCTTGTTACTAATAATGAAATTTCAGAAAAAAAAAACTAAATATCCAACATTATGAGATTAGTTAATAAGTTCTTTTTTTTCTTTTTCCCTATGCTGGGAATTGAACCCAGGGCCTCACATATGCTAGGCAAACCCTCTACTGCTGAGCTACACCCTAGCCCTGGTTAATAAATTCTAGTTTATCCATAGAGCACACAGGAGGATTCTTCTAGCTGCAACTTACAGTAGCATAGCTCATGTAACTTGAGCCTAAAGAGGGATTTGTGCACTTGACCATGAAGGACGAACCTTGTTCAAATGCCTCTGCCCTGTCACACCTTCTGTGACCTGCCAAACAGGACAAATCACTCCTCTCTTTGAGCTATCTGCATATGGCATTTATTTATCTTTATTTCCCTAATGCCTAAAACAGTGCTCAATTCAAGCTATGAGTTTATCAAATGAATAAGTAAATCAACCAGTCAACCAATCAATCCATGGTTTTATGTGAGGGCCAGACAGAAGATATGAGGTTCAGTAGGAAAAGACTTGGGGGTAGAGTCCTCAGTGTAGGACTTGCCTCTGCTGCTTACTAAGTAAGTTACCTTAGGCAAATCATTCAACCAACCTGAGACTCAGTCTCCACATTGTGAAGTGACAGTCAAGGTAGCCACCTGTACCAATAACTTCAGAGTGTTGAAAAAGTCATTTATCTTTAATTTTAAAAAAAAACACTTGCATGTTTACTTTTGTAATTATCCAAATAATAGTATTTAATGGCATTTTTGACATCTCCTATATAACTTGAAGATTTTAACCTACCTTTATACCCTGTTTTTCTCCTTTACTCACTTCTTAGTCTACCTGACCATAAATAGGAATTTTAGATATTCCCTAAGGGGCTGGGGATGTATCCTAGAAGTAAAGAACTTGCCTTGCATGCATAAGGGCCTGGGTTCAATCCCCAGCACCAGAAAAAATAATAATAATAAACTTCATGATGCATACCATAAACATAGCTATTTCCTAAGGTACTGTTCTATGAATTTACTCAACCAACATTTATCCCATATATCAGGCATTACACAAGTTCTGTGAGCTCACATAGATGAAGATGGAGATATTTAAGGAGAGAATGCTTTTCAAAGAGGTGTGGCTAAGAAACCTGCTGAAGAAAAGTAGAGGAAGGAGCTCCAGGGCAGTTGGAGGAGGGTTGAAGTTGCTTGAAAGTGAGGGTCTTTCTTAAGTAGGCAAGAGCTTGCAGGGACACTAGACATCTGGTTAGAGCACTCAGAAGTAACAATAGCAGATAAGAAGTGCTTTTGATGGAATGACTGGACTTCTGGTTTCAGTCCATGAAGTAGGAGAGACAGAGCTGACCTCTTGCCCTGGGGCAGCCCTTTGGGGCTCTGTAATATCTTGGAAGACAACCCTGTGAGGCAGTTTGGACTTCCTGCTGATGGAGGCAAAAGCGACCTCTGATGGTGGATCTTAGAACACTGCTCTTGGTGGGGTGGGGTAGGGGTCACTGTACTCAACCTGGTTGAGCAAGGTCACATTAAAAAATTTTTTCCTCTTCTGTGAGGGGAAGGTGGCATTTGCACTTTCCCAAATTCTGTCTCAAGGTCAAATTGCAAGCAAGAGAGAAGGCAGAGTGCACTGGCAGGTGTGCTTGGGTCCCTGCTCCAGTTCCATTGTTTCTTCTCGTGTCTGTTCCCCCCTGCCCCCTCTAGGGTCTTCAAGTTCCAAAGTCCTAGGCTCCTGCAGTCCTGTCTTGGTGGCCACCACATGAACATTCCAGCATCCTCAACCTCATCAGGTAAGTTAGGAAAGCAAGCCACACTTCACATATGACACCTGGCTCCAGATGCCCACCCCATGACACCAGTGCATATCTTCTTCTCTGGTTTTCTCTGGAGCTACAACTAATTCTTTTCTTAATCTGCTAACTCCATCCCATCTGGCATTCTATGAGCTTCCACTTCAGAATAAGGACCACAAACTGCACACTGGCATTAGGGCCTGTTAATGAAGGGAGGAGCAGGTGCCTTTTGAGTTGAATTCCACCTTTACCCACTCACTCCCCAAACTTTCCCCATAGCTGAGTTGCATTTGCCATTCTACCTCAACCCCACAGCTCCTTGTCAGGTAGTAGGCAAAAAAGACATTTTGTGAATCTAGGGCTGTAACTGCATTCTTATCATTTTGGGTTTCTGCATGTCATCTCCTGCAGGAGACTCTGAGCCCATACAGAAATAAAACCAGAAAAAAATCCACAGGATTATGTGGCGGGCACATAGGAAGTATTTTCCTACAGTACTAATGATGGCAGCATAGCACTTCAATGCTTGTTACCAAAGGCATTTCTGATTCTCGCCATGTCGCTCATACACTTAAAACCTATATATTGAATTAAAAATAATATAAAGAAAAACATGCACATTCTCCATAATTTCCAGCTTCATATTATAAGTTTTGGTTATTGAAAGAAAATTTAAAAAGTGAGAAAAGATCCGGGTTTCATTTCCCTTCTCATCCCTTCTTCCAACAGGTTTTGTCTATTCCAAATCACCTGCCTTTAGTTTCTGAGTCTCCTTTCTATTTAGTTTTTTCCCTTTTGACACATCCCCTTTTAAAATTTTAGTCCACAAACAAAATGGGGAGATAGCCTAATTGCAAAAGCAAGCGCACCCTAGTGGGGCATCACTGTTCTGTCCACAGATGGGTCAAATGTCCTTGTGGTCATCTCCTAAACCAAGCAGTGAATGTACAAGTTTATGGACTTCCTTCCACATTGCACCAAAGACTGCCAGTGGAGTAGATGGAGTTGGAATTATAGTTCATTACTTGTTATTCAAAGAATATCATTTTGGTATCTTCCATCTTTTAGGGGAAAAAAAATGAAGGAATTGACAACAACATCAGGTTTATGCCTCAGGAAACAGCATCAGCTGCTATGTAGGGAACAGATTTGACTGTGCACAACCTGGGCAGTGAGAGAGATGGTATGGCCTACTAGTATCATAATGGCTCCTGATGAACCTTACTGTGTTCACAATTTTTGCCATCTTAGTTCATTTGTGCTGCTACTAAAAAATATATCTGGGCTGGGGATATAGCTCAGTTGGTAGAATGCTTGTCTCACATGCACAAGGCCCTGAGTTCAATCCCCAGCAACACACACACACACACACACACACACAATACCCAAGTATGGGTAACTTATAAAGAACAGAATCTTATTTCTCACTGTTCTACCAGCCAGGAAGTCCAAGATTAAGGCACAGAGTTTGACGTCCGTGAGAGCCTCTGGCTATGACCACACACAGCAGAAGGGCAAAAAGGGTGGACACGGTGTCCTCAGATAGCAGAAGAGCAGGGAGGCAAGAAGGGCAGACACACGGCTTTAAGCTCTTTTATAAGGGTGCTAATCTCACCCAGAGGAAGCACTCTCAGCATTTAATCACATCCCAGAGACACCTTCTTCCCACATCACCCCTTGGGTGATTAGGTTTCAATGTGTGAACTGAAACCACAGCACCAGGATGAGTCTACTTCTTCATGCCTTTGAATCTTCCCTAGCCTTGTGACATGATTTTATCCGTAGAATGCAATGAATGGGAACCTGTATGTCTTCCAAGGCTGGTTCTTAAGGGCCCAGGAGGATTCCTTGATTCAACAAATATTTTAAGTATCTATTATGTGGCAGGCTCTAATCTAGGCACTGTGGTTACTACAGAGGACAAAACAAACATCTCTGTCCTCGTGGAACTTATATTCTAGTGGGGAAATGGACTGGAGAGATAGGATGGGTTTGAGAAGTATTTTAGGAGACAGATTTGGAAGAGTCTCCCAATTGATTGGATGTAGAGAGACAGAGGAGTGAAGAATGAATTCTTAGGCTACCCGTATGGGAGATCAGGGCAATCCAGACATAAGCACACTAGACCAGGACTTGTTCAGTTGTGGATGCACTGACATCTATGAAACAAAGCTGGCAGATGTACATAGGCCTCTGCAACTTAGGAAGGATGTTCAAGATAAATATTTTGCACTATTTGTGTCTTATATAATTCAGTAAATACCTGTTGAGTGATGATCATAGGCCAACCATTTGGAGACACAAGGAAACACAAAACATGACTTGGGTGACATCTTTTATGAAGCTTATGGTTTAGTGAAGGGGACAGAAACAGCCGTCATTACAAGTTGCTTACTAGAGAAAACACAGGGCTCTGTTTGACACAGGTTTCAAGAAATCAGATAACAGGCTGTGATTGAAACCCTAGCACCAAATCAAGTTATCTTTGGAGTACAAAAAGGGAGAAAAGTTGGTGGACCAAGAACAAAATCCTGGGAAACATTGAAGAGGTTGCCTGACAGAAAGGCAATAAGCCTAAGAGCAGGGGATCCAGGGAATGAGGAGGGCCAGCAGGAAAAGGAGAGCCAGAGGAAGAGAGGAGTTGCCTTTTGCCATTGACCATCATTATGGTTACAAGAAGCTGGGGAGAAGTCACTGGCTAGCCATGTTCAAGTAGCTGTAGGGTGGAAAGGGGGACAGTCTTAGCTGTTCTGGCTACGTGGCTTGACCAGAAATGTGTCATAGACTCCTGGGCAGTCTACAGAGAGTGCCTGAAGACTGTTGCAGGAAAAGGCTAACTCCAAGAGGGACATTCATCCAGCAAATCCCTAAGGAGCTTTCTTCCTGCTGCTACCATAATTCCTGGGGCTTTGTTTTCTCATGTGTAACCCTGGATTTCCTTTAAACTGGGTGATTTCCATTAATTTTGCCCTTATTCCTTGTTTCTTAAAGAATATGATGGAGCCCAAAGTTTCATGAAGTTACTCTCAGCTAGAACCCATCATATCATAAGCAGATACTTACCTAGGTTAATGAAAGCAAGACACAGAGAGACGACTCCACAACCAGCTCTTACTGTCTGCTCTAAGGAGGAAACAGTGGCAAAAATGATCCTGTTATGGGTTTAATTATGACTCCCTCCAGTAGCTCAGTATGTGATTTGGATACAGGGTCTCTACAGAGGTAGGCAAGTTAAAATGAGATCATCGGCATGGGTCCTAATCCAATATGGCTGGTGTTCTCATAAAAGAGAGAATTTGGACATAGATAGACACACCAAAGGAGAACTTCATGTGAAGATTAGCATCATGCTAGTCCGCAAAGGAACTACCAGAAGCTAGGAAAAAGAATTGAAGCAGATCATTTCTTAGCACATTCAAAGAGATTATGGCACCGCCTACATCTTGGTCTTGAACTTCTAACCTCCAGAATCATGGGAGAATAAATCTCTCTTGTCACTCTGTGGTACTTTTTAAATGGAGGATCTAGAAATTGAGTACAAATTTCAAATTTGAATATCCCAAAGTCACTTGAAACGTATCAGAACGGAATTTTTATTCATTGAGATTCAACTAAATCAAGAATTATGATGAATTCAGAAGAGCGCTAAACAAATTCTGCCACTGTATTATCATCATGTTTGCTGAATAAAAGAGAGAGTATAAACTACTTAAGGAAACAAATTGTCTTCAAACTCTCACTTGGTTTAGAAGTGCTATTTACACACAGCTGAAGTGCTAATTAGAAGTGGTTCTTATTTACTTGTTGAGGGACCCCCACCCCAGGGAGTTTTCTGTTTCTGATGCTATTTGTAGTTAAGCATAATCAAGCTGCTGTTCTCTTTGGTTAGTCTGTAGTCCAAACGTTTAACTTAACATTGA
The DNA here is from genome assembly GCF_902686445.1 of Sciurus carolinensis. NCBI lineage: Eukaryota > Metazoa > Chordata > Mammalia > Rodentia > Sciuridae > Sciurus > Sciurus carolinensis. Next base: position 37,549,262 of record NC_062213.1, read on the forward strand.
CTAGTTGTCTCTTCAGTTATTAGAAACAGATGAGATTTTAATACTAGTTCTACTAGGCAGTTTCTGCTGGCCTTTTCCATCCTACTCTGAGCACTGAAAGGTTGACCCACATGCACTGCAAAAATAAGTTTCCTTCCAGTGGGTTTAGCTAGAAGAAGGTGCTGGCAGGAACTGAGAGAGGGAGGGAAGACTGGAGGGGGGAGGAGGAGTAGAGTATTTATCCCTGGGATAGGATGCTCCCCGCCTGCAGATGGAGTGGACTACTGTGCCCTTCTAAGAAGACTACAGCTCCTATGGGGGTTGCTGTTCCACATAGCTTACCTTTCTGCATTTTGTGAATTGCTCCTTACCTGATGCATTTAGTGGTCATACCACTACTAAAGTCGGGTGTCACTTAACCATAGGAGGATGTTCTGAGAAAATCGTCATTAGACGACTTCCTCATTGTGTGAACTTCACAGGGTACACCTACACAAACCTTCATGGCATAGGTCAGTTAGTCCACGTGGCTCCTGATGCCATCAAGATGCTATAAATGTGAGATGTGAAGATGTGAAGATGTAAAGCATCCTGCTTTATGTAAACCTTTTTTTAAACCTTAGTAGTAATACATTATCAAATAATGATTAAAAGTATAGTGTAGTAAATACAGACACCAGTGACATGCTCATTATTATTGTTATCCAGCATTAGGTGCATTGTGTAATTGTAGGTGCTATACTTTATAAGACTGGCAGAGCATTAGGTTGTTTACACCAGTGTCACCACAACACATGAGTAATGTGTTTTGTTAAGACACCAACTATGTCACTAGGCAATAGGAATTTTTCATCTCCACGTAATATTATGGGACCACAGCAGTGTATGTGGAACATTCAAAACCTCATTATGGAATGCCTGATTGCTGCTGGCAGCACTTCAACATTCCTTATCCTCAAACCTAAAACCTTAAACCCTGCCCACACCTTTGTAAATACCTGCAGACCCTTTATTAATCTCAACTCAGACTACCCAGTTTGAATGGCTGTCTGGCTCAGCCAGGACCCAGGAGTAAATTATATGTCACCACCAGTAAAGTCTATACCTGGCAGGTGTCCCAGGAACTTCCAATGTATTAACTCATGTAATCCTAACAACGACTTATGAGGTGAGTAGAATGACAGTGTTCACTCTAGAGATGGAAAAGACTAGGGTTAACTCGCAAAAACAGCAGGTGACTGAGCTGCCAGTCCCATCCAGGGCCTCTCACTCCAGAGTCTAACACCTTCCTCTCCATGCTATGGTGTCTAGCCTGTCCAAAAGGCTTTACCCAGAGCAAACACACTTTGACATTGTGTTTTACTCAAGGTAATATTTTAAAATGCTTGCATTTCCTGAGCAGTAAATAGATATCAGAAGACTCTCGAACCAACTGTAGCACAAGAGAGACCACAGTTGGATTAAATATTTGTCATGAGTATGCAAAAGGAAATATTCAACCAGGAATAATGCAAAATGCAACAAGAAGTTGACTCTTTATATAATAGCCATGATTGAGAGGAGCGAGGGGGGTACATGAGACCACTTGGGGAGATGTCATTCAGTGAAGTACAAGAACTCCTCTCCAGCCAGGTGACAGCTTGTAGAACAGCATGCACTCTGTTGTTTGTGCCCTGTGTTTTAATGCATTAGTGGTTCTTCATAAATATTGATGCCCTAGATGGCTTCATGAATATTTCCTTACCCCTACCACCGTTCTTTAGTGCAGGTTTAAGAACTAAGCCATCAATTCAGTATGGTCAGGGATTTTGTGTGCGGGATTCCTTAGTGAGAACCCATTGGATGCACTCACTTCTAATCAGTATCCTGAGATTCTGGGGGGTTTTTTGTGGGAGGTTGTTTTTGTTTTTGGTACCAGGGATTGCACCCAGGGGCGCTTAACCACTGAGCCACATCTCCAGCCCTTTTTATATTTTATTTAGAGACAGGGTCTTGCTAAGTTGTTTAGGGCCTCACTAAATTGCTGAGGCTGGCCTTGAATTTGTAATCTTCCTGCCTCACCCTGCCAAGACACTGGGATTACAGGCATGTACCACCATACCTGGCTCCTGAAATTCTTAAAGCTCCAATACTTGTTTGTGGGATCTTAGTAATAATACTATCTTTTCATTTTGTTTGAATCTTCTTTACATCCTCAAGTTAAAAAATCTCCCTATCCTACCCTTGGTTGCTTTTAAGGCAGTTGAGTTGCAAAACCTGCATCTCTGGAGATTCCTCAACTGCCAGGGTAGAAACCATTCATACTCTTCAACAGAAAAAAAAAAAAAATTATAAAGGCAAATCCAAGAACCAGTTCCAGTCCATGGGTCTACGGGTCGGCAGAGTTACAAAAGCCACACACACCCCAGCTCCACCCAGAACTAACATCCTGAAATCAAAGCCAAATGTTCTTCCTAAAACAGTTGCAAAAACAGGCTTTCACAAGCAGTGATCCGGCAGGGCCAGTGCCCCAGATCCTGCTGGACAAAACACAAAGAAACCTTCTTTGATAAGCAAGTGTTCTTTGCTCCTTCAGAGTTCTTGCTCCTGAAGTTATTGGTAGTGCTGTATGATCATAAGTCTTATAGGACAGTTTTTCCCTCTAGCTAATGAGTTTAAACTTTCAGAAGCCATGTGCAGGTATATAAATAAAAACTTTATGAGACAAATATATCAGAGAGTTAAAGGTCTTTGGAGCTGAGTAGAACCAACATAAAATATCTGTTTTTATAGGGGAATGTTGGGGCTCAGAAAATGATATACTAAGTGACATGGTGGCATGCTGAGCACTTTGAGCTGGAGGACATTGAAAGGGCCTCAGATGCATGGTTTCTTTCTGATCTCCCCCTGTCTTCCTGCCTCTAGCTACTTATTCTTCCTCAAAGTGAGTCATAGAGACCAGAATTCCTCTTCCCCAAGGCAGGTCATAGGAACTGGAACCCCTTTTCTCTAAAGCAAGTCATAAAGCTAAAAAATATGCCTTTAACTTTTCCTGCCTGTCTGTGTAAGAGTTGCCATAAAGAAATTCTCTGGCCTACTTTTTTTTTTTTTTTTGTGGCAGAGATTGAACCTAGGGGCGCTTAACCACTGAGCCACATCTCTAACCCTTTTTATTTTTTAATTTTGAGACAAGGTCTTGCTAAGTTGCTTAGGCCTCTCTAAGTTGCTAAGGCTAGCTTTGAGCTTGCAATCCTTATGCCTCAGCCTCCTGAGTCACTGGAATTATAAGCATGTACTTCCATGCCCAGCCTGGACTACATTTTTTTTGACATCAGATACTAAGACCTTCATTCCAGAAGGGGTCCTGCCCAACACCTGGGAGGAAGGAAGGCTGCCTCGAGAGGCTGAGAGGAATCTGAACTGGCAGGTCTTGCTGGGTTCCCCACCTGTCTATCACATCAGGTCAGGTCCTTTTACTCCAGTCATATTTCTCTATGGCTATCCTTCTTTGTCAAATTTAAGCATAAAAAGGGGCAGTTTTTCCTGGATCTTTGGGTCAACAATCTGAGGGTTCCCATGTCTTGTAATACTTGGATCAAATAAATCCATTATGCTTTCTTCTTTGATTTGTCTTTTGTCACTGGAGTGTCTGAAGTGACCTGATGAGTGAGGAAAGGTAACACACCCTTTCAGCCCTTTCACAGGACAAAGGGCTAAATGATTTGCCAAATTGGAGTAGAAACTAGAACTCATGATTTCAGACCGAGTGTTCTTTTCAAGATATCCACCATCCAAATGACAAAATAGTTGAGGAAATGTCCATTGGAAACGTGGCCAGAAGTCCCAAGAGCGTTTCTTTCACTCTTGCAATCTATTCCTAGTCTAACTCTACCATCTTTTTGAGCTACAAGTATCTATATCAAAGAGCTTGACCATTAAAAAAAGTACAATGTTTATGAGTGTGTTTGTTAATTTAAATAAAACACCCTAATTAAATTGATTGAATGCAATGCGAACCATACTTTTGTGGTCCAGATATTTTGTTCTTATTGCTATTAATGTTTGGGTGAAGTGAATGAGTTGTGAGGGCAGGAAACTTATATCTTTTTTATTTATTGGTCTTTCTTATGTTTTTCTTGGTGTCAAACAAAGTGCCTAAGATATAGCTAACATCAATAAGAATTTCCTGACTATGGAATTATCATGGCATAGTAGCACAAAAACTAGAAATAAATAGGTCACATTAAGCAAAGGATATTGGAATATTCTTAGGATGACATTATGACCATCAGATTTTTTTTCATCTTCAAATGCCCTTATATGTCACTGCTGACCTAGAGAAATTGCTCACTCTGGATTTTAATTATTATTGTTTTTATATTATATTATGAATTCCACAAGATTAAGGGCTCTTTCTATGTTATTTACCTCTATATTCCCAAGACTACATCCAAGGCTCAGTAGACAGTAAGTACTTCATAAATATTGGTGGTTGTGTTTCCTTTTTACAACCCAACTGCATTTGCCAACTTGCTATTTTGTGATTGTCCACAAGATTTGTGACTTTTACCTCAGAACACTGGCTGGTTTCAAGCCTTTGTAGCTGACTTTAACTCTTAGACAAAAAAATGAAATATGAGCAGCCTAACTTCTGGCCAGATAAGCTCTTAGCATTTATAAATACAGTAATAATCAACATGCCAGTGAGAATCCCAGACAGCTTAGCACTGGGACTGAAGAAATAAGAGTCCCATAAGCATTCAATCAATACACCTCCCTCTTACTAATTAAAAAAGATAATAACTTTGGCAGCTCTGACCAACTCTAGTCTCTCATCTGAGAGGAGTGTTTTCTAAAAGTATTTGTTCTTTTGAGAGCTTGCAGATGGCAAGGACTTACAAGCCTGTTTAATTCTAGTAACACGCTGCATGATCCTAACCAAATTCCAAATGGCATCAGCTCACTAGACTTGGAAACTTAGATGCTCACAAAAATGCTTGCCAAATGCCTGTCAATTATATTCTGAAATAGTAGGCCAAGCTGTGAATGTAAGAGACATCCCAGATACAGGGATGATAAGGAGATAAGGACAGAACAAGGATTATTTGGGTGATAGTAAATAGATTAGCATAAATAAAACAAAGTTTGTGAACAAGAAATAAGATAGAATATATGGATTCGGTCCCAAACTCCCCACTTGAAGGTTTGGTGTGTGTGTGTGTATGTGTGTGTGTGACTGGGGATTGAACCCAGGGACCTGTGAATGCTAAGCAAGTGCCCTACCACTGAGCTACATCCCCAGTTCTACTTGAAGGCTTTGCATTCCATGAATTCATGGCTATCACTGTGTATCAAACCATGATGAAACTTGGTGGTTTAAGATAAAGAGCATGTATTATTGTCCACAATGGAAGTATTGCCCATAATAATAATATCACTGCCCACAGCATCGAAGTTCTTTGGGCTTTGACTCTGCTCACTCATGCTTCTGCAGTCTGCTGGGGGTTGGACAGACAGTTCTGCTGATCTTGGCTGCTTCTGCTCACATATTTGGTGATTGGCTGGCTATAGGCTTATACAGGAGATAGTTTACATCACGGGCCTGATGTGGCCTGATACAGATGATGTCTGCTTACAGAGCTGACCCTTGGCAGCTTCCCTGATATTAATTGTGTTAGTTTTCTATTTCTGATGTAAAAAAAAAAAGAAAAAACAACAACAAAAAAAAAAACCTACCATAAACTTGTGGCTTAAAACAACACAAACAAATTATAGCTCTAGAGACAAAAGGTTTGAAGTGGGTGAGGACTGCATATCTTCTTGGGGCTCTACAGAATAATCTGTTTCCCTGGCTTTTTGTACTTCAAGAGGTCAGCTACATTCCCTTGGCTCATGCCTCCTTCCTCTATCTTCAAAACCAACAGCATAGCATTTCCAAATCCCAACCCCCCTGCCTAATGGTGGATAATCCAGGAAAATCCTTCCCACTCAAGATCCTCAACTTACTCACAGGTGAAATGTCCCTTTAGTCATGTAACATACTAATAGATTCTGGGTATTAGGATTTAGATATTTTTGGAAGGAACAGTTCTCTCATTCTGTCCACCACATTAACCAGTGAGGCTGTTTTGTACACCTGGGGCACTGAACACCACTGTACCTGCTTACCTGGATTGTGCAAACAATGTAATTTACAGTGGGAGGAACTTTTCATAACTGCAGCTGGTCATATAAGCATCGTCTACTTATGTGACCAGTCCCCTGGACTCTGAGTCTCAAGTCAGCTTCCTCAGATAGAAACTCTGTGACGTGTTACTTGATAACATCAGTGCTAGAGGAAGAAGTGTGTTCCAGGCAGTCCTCCTCCTGCACGGGAGGGAAACTTTGGAAGCCTGCACTTGGACCCTTCCATGTCTGCCTCATGTGTCACTCCCACTTGCTGATCCTGCAACGTGTCTTTTTTCCGTAGTAAACCATAACCATGGGTACAACTTCTGAGACTTAGGAGCACTTGTGAGCAACCAAATAGGTGGGTGGTCATAGAACTTCTCCCTCCCGACCCCAGAAAAGGATGATCAAAAACTAGTTTCAACTAGGACAATTTGTCCCAGCCCTACCTCATCGTGAGCTCTCTTGTCTTCCACAGATCAGTCCAGGCTGTCCTTTTCATGGGAGGTCCTGAAACCGAGTGGAAGCTGCAAGGCTTCTTGAGACTTCAGCCTAAAACTGGCACCCTGTTAATTCTAGTGTGCTCCACTGGCCAAAGCAAGTCACAAGACAGACCCATATTCAAGGGATGGAGCGATAAACTCTACTTTTGATGGGACTCTCCAAAAATCTTGCTGCATTGGGTATGGACACTGTAAGGATCTTAGTTGGGACCATAAATGTGAATGAAACTTGTTAAGTGCTTGGATACTACTCAGAAGTAATGGAGAGTAAGAATTTTTGTTTTTAAAACAGAAGAATAAAACAACAAAAACAGTACTTCAGGTTCATGAACTAATGTTGGAAAGTAGGATTAATAAGCGAGCATGAAATCCTAGCGATAAAGCAAAATATAGATATATAAAATATATCTAAATATATAGATATATATATAAATATATATAAATATATATATAATATATATATATAAATATATATATATAGATATATTTTATAGATAGATATAGATATAGAAAGTTAGAGGTAATTCTCTGGGAATGTGACAATCAATGACTGGAGTACCAACAAGAAAATCAAGTTATCTAATCAAAAGTGGTGAAAAACTATGTTAATAGAGACAAGCTTGGGTAGGGTTTGGAGTATTTATCCTTATTCATTCAAATATTTGTTGAGTGTGTACTATATGCTGGGATTACAACAGTAAACAAAATAGACATGTTTCTTTCTCCATAGGTTCATTTTCTAGTTCGATGTTTCTAAGAAGTAAATGTTCGAGCTGAGCCCTGAAGATTTAGGAGGCAACCTCACTGAAAAGAGTGAGTTCCGAGCAGAAGTGACGGCAAACACCCTGTGCTCACGTTGAGATGGACAAGAAGAGAAGTGGCAAGATGAGCTAGACCACAGACCAGCAGCGGCAGATTCACATGGGAGTTTGTTGGATAGGCAGAGTTGTGGTTCCCTCCACCGACCTAGAATCAGAATCTGTATCTGAATAAGAGCCTCAAGAGATTCATTTGCACCTCAGAGTTCGAGAAGCACTAAGTTGGAAGTAGCTTGGCCTGAAGTAGTGACTGAGGTGATGGAAATGTAGAGGGGATATCTTAAAGATAGTCCTCTGGATTTGTGTTGGAATTAAAAGCAGACCTCAGAAGGACAGTAGTCAAGACACATGGAGATAGTGATAGGATGCAGGCATGGAGAGTCTGGTGTCAGAGACACTTGGGGCAGAAGTCCAGTACCCTGGAGAGCTCCCATAAGCCCATGATTGAAGATGAATGTCTAAGGATCTACAGAGAGACACCATTTCAGCCTGAAAACCTTCAAGTCATCTTTTTGGGGAAGCTCATATGATGGCTAGATTAAGTTCTATGAATCCTGGGGCTCCTCTTCAAACAATTGAAGAGCCTGGGAGTCTGATCTGATTTGCATCCTTCAGTGAAATTATAATTGCTATAGAAGGCCAGAAGGCCAAGATGAAATGGAGGTGAGAGGAAAGCATCTTTCTTGAGGTGCTTAAGGACCCCTTCACTTATAGAACAGCAATTGGCCCAAATTCAAGGATTCAACTCCAAAATAGAAACCACCTGGATATTAAATATAGCAATAATTCTAAAAATGGAAAAGGTCATATTTCCTTCACATTGTGAAGGACATTTAAATGGAAGTTGGTGAAGGAGGGGGAGAGAGAGAGAGCAAGGAATGCCAAAACCCCTAATTGCTACCAGGGTCCTCCTATTGCTCTCACCTGTCCTCTCTAGAGCTGTGGACAGCAAACAGATATTCCATTAAAATTCCAAGGATGCTCTGAGATAGCAATCATGTCACTTCCATTAAAATGATTAAAAGAAGAACAGGTGTAAGTGAGGATATGGAACAATTGGAACTTCATATATCGTTGGTGAGAATGTAAAAAGATACAATTATGAAAAAATGTCTGGCAGTTTCTTATGAAGTTAAACACATGCCTGCCACATGACCCTGGAATTCCACTCCTAGGTAAAATATGTCTCCATTACAATACTTGTATAGAAATTCTTATAGCAGCTTTATTCATGAGAGACAAAAAAAATGGAAATAACCCAGATGCCCCTCAACTAAAAATATATGTAAACAAATTGTGGTATATTTCTGTAAATGAAATATTACTCAGCAATAAAAAAATAACAAATGCTGATACTTGCAACAACAAAGATAAATATAAAACATTATGAATAAACAAATTGTGGCATATTTATACAATGACATATTAATCATCAGTGTAAAATAATGAACTATGGATACATGCAACAAGGCTTAATATCAAAAATAAAAATCTAGGGCTGGGGTTGTAGCTCAGTGGTAGAGTGCTTGTCTCCCATGAGGGAAGCACTGGGTTCGATCCTCAGCACCACATAAAAATAAAATAAAAAGATACTGTGTCTGTCTAAAACTAAAAATTTTTTTTAAAAAAAATAAGAATCTAGATGCAAAAAAAGAGGAAAAAAGGTACCTTCTATTTTATTCCATTTATATGAAATTCTAGACAAGTCAAAACTCACCTATGGTAATGGAAATCAAGACTATTGTTGTCTACTAGATGGAGCAGATATTGAAAGGAAAGAAATAGAAAACAACTTCCTGGGGTGACAGAAATGTTCTACATCTTGATTGGGGAGTTGGTGACTTAGGTGTATACATTTAATAGAATGTATACAATTATATACTTAAGAGCCACAATTTTTATTATATATAAATTTTACCTCAATAAAATTAAAATATTGATTAACTAAAAAAAAAAACTTTCCAGTCTTTGCCTCATACCAAGGGTACATGCCCATATCTGCTGGATAGTTTCAAACTAGAAAAATCTGTGAGGGCTACTCAGCAATCCTTCCGGTTTGAAAGAATGTGGCAGAGGACTGGCAGTTTGCCCAGGCCGTTGGTGGAAACCTAGAGGTAGCTGGGCTTAGCAAAAGCTTTCATGCAAGCTTAGAACAATGCCTGCAACGTGTGACCATGAAATCGTAACATCCCCCCTGGAGCCTGTGTGTCATTGGAAATCTCATTTAGAGTGGACTGGCATCTCCATCTAAGCCACAGAGAGACTGATGAATTGCTCAGCTGCTCTTTCAGGCAGTTCTGGTTTCAGTAGCAAGTGGGGGAGATAAAAAAAAGAAAACGAAAAAAAAAAACAGAATTTTCAGTGTGATTAAATGTTCAGTCCAGAATAAAGGAATCTAAAAGAGCAGCCAAAGAACAAGACTACAGGACAATGAGGCTACCTGCTGCTCTTCTTTTTTTCCCATCACCAACTTACTCTCAGTTCTAGTTGAGTTTTGAAACATCTCCCTCCCAAGGTGGATTCACTCAACCAACATGTTGCATTTTCTGTGAGTCAGGTGCCATGCCAAGTACTTGGAATGCAGAAAAAAGTCAGAACCTACTCCTTGAGAATCGCAAGGAAGCGAGGCCGCTGTCACAGTCAACTGATATGATCCTTACAACCTCTCCGAGAGAGAAGCAAAGCAGGGACCATCACAACTCTCATCTCACAAAGATGGAAACTGGGATTCAGGAGAAGTTGAAAGAGTTGCCCAAGGCCACACTGCCAGTAGGAAAGCTGAGATTTGAGTTCAGGTGGTCTTATTCTGGTCCCCATGCTCTCCAATATATATAAAAAAAATACATTGTGCACAATCATAGAAACGAAAAGATGTACCCCGTTTGTGCACAATGAATCAAAATGCAGTCTGTAAAAATTAAAAAAAAAATTTTTTTAAATAAATATGATCCTTTCTCCACTGTCAATTCATTAACATTTTGGGTCTGAAGAATGTTGGAAACTTTAAAGCACAGAACTGGTGTTGGAAAGAAAGGAATCAGAACGGGGCTGTACCTAGTCCTCAGGAAGACAAGTAGGCTATAGCTTGTACACTTGGACAAGGAGAGCTCAGGCTTGGCGCATCCGGTGTTCCATGTCCATAGAGATGTGAGCAGATGAATGGATGGTGCAAGTCCAACCAAGTATCTTAGTCCCTCGTGCTGCTATAACAATACCATAGATTGGTAATTTAATTAAGACCGGAAATTTATTTTTGACAGTTCTGGAGGTTCAAAGTCCAAGGTATTGGCATCTGGTGAGAGCCTTATCACTGTGTCCTCACATGGTGGAAGGCAGAAGGGCAAACAAGGAATAGATGAACCTTGTGTCTTCACGTGAGAGAGGAGCAGCAGAGCATCACAGGGGCAGAACCTCATGACCTTAACAACACCGATAGGACCCACATCCCAACACTACTGCACTGGGGTTTATGTTTCTAACACATGAATTTTGGGAGGGCACACTCAGACAACAGTGCCAGGTATGTTAGCCAAGTTAATTAATTCCATGTATTGTCCATCAAGCCCCTGATCTATAGGTGGGAGGCACAGCAGGCTCAGCATGAAGCATCAGAGTCCCAGCCATGTAGGAGAGCACTCAGACTGGTTTCCATATCTATCTAAGACCTTGGTTAAAAGTCACAGAATCAGACTCTGGCTCCTTTAGGCAAATAATAATTTATTATTAAATAATAATAATACCCCTTAGAAGGGGTAGGAACTAGTACAATTCTGAAGATTCCTGTAACAAGGACACATGAAAAATTTCTTCCAAGAGTCGACTTCAACAATTTTCTATACTTTCCTCTCTTCAACCAAGATTCAGTTTCCAAGGGCAGAGAGAACCTTGTTGGTTGAGCTTGAACCTGGTGCCTTCTCTTTGGCAGGTAATGGAGAACATACCTGCAGTAATAGTCACCAGAAAACTGCATGCACTGAGGGAAGGCTTGGTTCCTCAGAGGACAATCAGAATGCTATGGATGCTGCTTCCAGAAGAAGCAGTATGAATAGTATGAATACTTAGCAGGCAAAAACCTTATATGTCCAAGACAGGATCCAGAGCAACATGAAAGGCAAGCCAGGAGGACCAACCAGGAGGTGTGATCAGAGAATGAACAACAAGAGAAAGACTTCCTTATATCCCAGAATGCCTCACTGCACACCAAACTCCAGGTAAAGGACAGTAAATACCTTCCTAGACCATCATGCATTGCTGGGGGAGGAAATATAAAATGGTCCTGCTGCTTTTGAAAATAGTTTGGCAGTTCCTCAAAACATTAAACAGAATTACCATGTGACCCAGCAGTTCCATTTCTAGGAATGTAATCAAAAGAAGCAAAACCAGGTGTTCAAACAAAAACTTGCACTGTCCATGACAGAACTATTCACAACAGCCAAAAGGTGGGAACAATTCAAATGCCCATCAGTGGATGAACAGGTAAAAGAAGTGTGATGTCTCTGTGTAACAGGATGTAATCCAGTCATAAAAGGGGTGAAGTACTGATGCATGGCCTTGCCTAAGATGAGCCTTGAAAACATATGCTAAGTGAAAGAAACAGACACAAAGGACCTCTTACTGTATGCTATCAGTTGTATGAAATGCCCAGAACGGACAAATTCATATAGGCAAAAAGCAGATGAGTGGTTGTCAGGGCCTGTCGAAGAGGGACCCGGGACTGACTGCTTAATGGGTACAGGGTTTCCTCTTAGGATGATGAAAACAGCCTGGAACTGGATCGTGTTAATGTCTCAGAGCATTGTGAGTACACAAAAGGCTGCTGAATTGTACGCTTTAAAATGGTAAATGTTATGTTACATAACTTTCACCACCATTAAAAAAAAAAAAAAAAAATGAAAACAGCCGGGTGCGGTGGTGCATGCCTGTAATCCCAGTGGCTCGGAGGCTGAGGCAGGAGGATCAGAGTTCAAAGCCAGACTCAGCAAAAATGAAGTGCTAAGCAACTCAGTGAGACCCTGTCTCTAAATAAAATACAAAATAGGGCTGGGGATGTGGCTCAGTGATTGAGTGCCCCTGAATTCAATCCCCCGTACCAAAAAGAAAGAAAGAAAACAAGCTGGGTGTGGTGGCACATGCCTGTAATCCCAGTGACTCCAGAGGCTGATGCAGGAGGATCCCAAGTTCAAAGACAGCCTGAGTAATTCAGAGAGGCCTTAAGCAACTTAGCAAGACTCTGCCTCAAAACAAGAAATAGAAAGGGCTGGAGATGTGGCTCCGTGGTAAAGTGCCACTGGGTTCATCCCCAGTACCAAAAAACAAAAACCAAGAAGGCTACTTAAGTATGTGTGACAACAAATCTTGGCACATAAACTGTCCCAGTGGTGAAAGTCTAAACTCTGCAACTATTTTAGAGAGCAACCGTCATACCAGGCAGTAGATTTGAACACAACAGGCAAGCAATGTTCTGTCCCAGAGGCAAGGATTTTACTTTCTCAGCTGATCAAGCTGTGGGACTAGCTGACATAGCTGCTCCATGGTAACGCACAAAAATAATGACTGACCAAATGAGTAAATATGCCACCCTGGGAAAGGAGACAGTGGGTCAACACACCTTCGGCTCTGGATGTCACTGTTGAAAGACACCTTTAAAGTCTTCTTATTTCAGGGTCTTCAGCAATGGGAAGTTCCAGAAAAGTCAGGGCTTCCTTAAAGTCACATAATTAGTTAGTGGAAGAATGTGTCCCAGAAGAATCAATGTTGTGTCTCTTTTCACCACATGATGTTCATAGTCAGGGCAATCCTGTAAACATCTCTCAGGGCAGTTGAAACCTGAACATTTGTTAGCCGGGGAAGATTACATTTCCCCTGCATATCCCCTGGGCTGCTCAAATACAGTACTGGAGAAACCTGCTATCCACACTTTTAAAATAGCTTCTACCTTGTGCTCCAAATCTTGGTGTGTGTCACCACCCAAGTGAGAAAGCTGGATTCTCAAGCACTATCTCTCTACTTCACTCTCTGTGTCCCAGAAACCAGTGCCCAACATGCCAATTATAACTTGGGGACAGTGAGCAAATTAGTCTCCACTTGTGCTCTCATCATGGCTTCCTGGTCTTTAATTGGGACTCTTTCATACCCCCTCCTAATAGCCTTAGGTGATGCATGCCTGAGACGGTGCAGAAGGGACAAAATCTGGGGGCGGTAGCATTCCCTTCCTTGTCCCAGTTCCAGATTAACAGTAAGAGTAAAAATTAGCTATAAAGGGTGAAAGATTTATAGACTCTGAAAAGAAAGCAGAGTATGAAATAATCTATAAATAAGTTTAAAAGACTCTTGACCTAGGCAACAGCAACTGCATCCAAGTCTTCACCTTGTTTCTTCACATGCACAAAGAGCACTTTTGACTTAGTTATTACAAACAATATTGGACTATTTGGTTTCCTTGGTAACCTGAAGTTTTGCCCTAGGTGACAATCTAAGACTGCAGAAGCACCAATTTCTTTCCAGCTCTAAAAATCCTCATTGTATGAATATCTGGAGCTGTAGAGAGCCTACTAAAGGGATACTGGTACAAAAAGTAAAACTATTGAAGTATTAAACTTTAAGAAATAGAAAGAGAGATGAAGATGGATGTCTTGCTGGCAATGTAGCAGAACTCAGGGGAAAAAGTCAGGTTAAGTTTTTTCCTTGGGCAGAATATGTCCTCAAAAGAGTCTAACAGCAATTCAAATTAACACTTTAAGAAGTCTAAGTGAGTCAAGCGTGGTGGCACAGGCCTGTAATCCCAGCAGCTCAGGAGGCTGAGGCAGGAGGATTGAGTTCAAAACCAGCCTCAGCAACAGTGAGACATTAAGCAACTCAGTGAGACTCTGTCTCTAAATAAAATACAAGGGTCAGGGATGTGGCTCAGTGGTTGAGTACCCCCTGAGTTCAATCCCTGGTACAAAATCTAAGTGATACTCCTGCCCATCTCTAACTAAGGCAGCATCATGAACATATATGGTTGAAAGCTATTTTTAAGTGATTATGCCCTATAAATTTCAGAATGATCCCCTGGTCATGTTTCTAAGAGCACATTCTTACCTAGAACTATTCTCTGATAAAGCATGATGAACTATTGCTCTTTTGTTCGGGACTTTAAGCACAGATATTCAGATGAAAGGGCAGACATTTATGTCTGATCAATCCATCACCATGTGAAAGGACAGGAGAGAAATAAGAAAATCATCCAATGGTGTCTGAAGTCCCCAGAAACTGCCATGTCACAGGTTGTTCTTCATGAAGAACAAAGAACACAGTAACTGTGACAAATGTTCTTGAGAGATTAGCTAAGTGGTTACTGCCTTTTCAATAAAACATATGCAGTTTCTTGCTGAGAACATATAAAAGACATCCACCACCTCCTGTCCCTGTTAGTTTCTCTTTTGGTACAAATGTGTCTGTAAAGACTTTTGGAAAGATTTGTCCATCTATATCACAAATAAGCCAAAGACATTTGGAGTGTGTCTCTGCATGGCCCTCGGTCAGGACATTGTCTTCCTTTGCTAGAGGCTGAAACTTGTCTATGGAGGGTTGGCCACATACAGCATTGCCCAGGATCCCCATAAAGAGCGAACCCCCAAGTTCTGGATAGAGAAGCCACCGGATCGCTTACTAAAAGTTGTTGATGAAAGTTGTTAGTGTGTTAGCCCTTCACTACTGTAGCAAATGCCTGAGGTTGTCAACTGACAAAGTGAAAAGGTTTATTTTGGCTCAGAAGTTTCCTTCCATCATTGGGTGTTGGTCCCATTGCTTGTGGCAAGACTGCACATCATGGGTGGTGTGTAGCAGAGCAGTCTCTCAACCCAGGACTGGGAAGTGAAAGACAGCAAGAGGAAAGGCCTGAAGTTCCACTATCCCCTTCAAGGGCATGCCCACAGAGACCGGAAGACCTCCCACTACACTACACCTCTTAAAAGTTCCGCAAATTCCTGGTAGCGCCCCCTAGGGACCAAACCCTTAGCATGTGGACTCCTGGGGCTCATGGAATATCTGAACTCTAACAGGGAACACAGCTCTGGGTAATTTCTGAATGGTCTGCCAACCTCAGTCTAAGGTTAGCCATCACTCGGGTGAAGTGAAGGCTGCCAAGCAAACACACTTCTAGGTGGTGACCTCTTGCTGGTCCCAATAAAGAATGAAGAAAGACAAAAATAAACCTTGCCTCATTCACGCTGAGGAGCTACTGGAGATCACTGCACCCAGCAAGTGAACATGGACCACAACTGTTACCCACCATCCTAGGACTTGGTCCCCCTCACACCACAGAGGAAGGAGTGGGGTGAGAGGTGGCTATAATTAGGAAAATGTCTCACATCACTACCCGGTTCATAGAGGAGAAGCAGCCCCAGGTCTGTCCAATCCTAAAATAAATGATGGTCATGAAACCTCATTACATCTTGCCAGTTTAGAAAATAGGAATATCTCAAATACTGGTAACCTGCCTGCTATACTTCAAGTTCTAAAGAATGTTCATTTGCAAGATGCTCTTCATCAAGACCCTGATCCCAAAGGTATGATGGGAGTGGTAGTGCTAGGAACAGCAGGTAGCTCCCGCACCTGGAGCACAGCGTGGGCTGGGTTTGTGCCAGCGTCCACGACAGCCTTCAGCAGTGGGCATTCTATTAAACACAACTCAGATGTGCCAGGGACAATGGTCTTCTGTCCAGAGTCCTGGCACTTGTTCCCATTCCAGCTATTTTTGGGAGAGACCAGTCCCTGAACCATTTGCCAATTGGCTAGAGGTTCTTCCTCCCCGATTCCTTCCAGCTCTTTTATGTATATATATAGTTGTTGATGAACCTTTATTTTATACATTTATTTATATGTGGTGCTGAGAATCGAACCCAGTGCCTCACACGTGCTAGGCAAGCGCTCTACCACTGAGCCACAACCCCAGCCCCCTTCCAGCTCTTTTCCTGTCCATATTTCACTTCCCTTACATTGTCCAGTACTCCTTGAATACCCAAAGACCCTGAGAACTACTGTCACTGCCCTTCCCTCTATTCCTCCCTTTCTCCTTGGACCCGATGTTGAGACCAGACTTCTCCCCTGGAGTGCTGTTGGCACATTGCCCATTGAGGCAAAGAAAACTGGCAGGAAATGGACAAGCCCTTTTCAGCAGGCATTGGCTTGGCATGGCCAGTGAGAATCAGTGGTGAAAACCTTTCAGGCCCTTTGTGCTCTGTCCCCTCTGTCAGTATTTCTCAGCATCCTCCTCCTTTAAACGTCTTCCTCCATCTTCCTCTGACTCATTGCTTTTCTTTGTCCTTTCCACTGTTCAGTTTCCTTCCTGTTTTTCTATTTGGACTTTCCCCCATGCCTTTAGTTCTCTTCCACATGTCGTTTCTTACCCTTTCCCATACACAGTCATAATCTAGTTGCCTGATTTTGTAAAGCAGCCTCCAAAACTCTCTCTGCAAATGCAACTACCCCCTCTAATTCTTCCTCCCCTCTTTATGTCACTCCCTGATCCAAGACCCTACACTCAGTTCCCAGCACCCATAGAATAGAGCCCAAACTCCAATATGGAGGATAGTACTCTTCATTGTTGACTTAGTGCCTGCCTTTCTCTCTTCCACTCAATATTGATCTCTTGATCCAGCAGATACGTGAATTTATTTATTGGTTGTCTACCACAAGAAGATATTATAACAGAAATGAAGATAAAATAAATGGAGAATGAATACAAAAACAATTCACCATTGAAATGATAAGACATCTAGGATTTGCTTCCAAATAATCCAGGGGGTGGGGGAAGGGGAGTTGACACAATGGGAGAGATACAGACAAAACATGACCATGAATTGACCTTGAACTGATGACTTTGGGATCTGGGTGAAGGTATGGGGCTTCATTATATTATTTTCTCCTGTATGTTTGAAATTTTCCTGTTGAAGACATGATGAATGGACAGAAAAGCATGCCTCTGGATCCCCTTCTCTTCGTGGCTCTCCATGTTCTCCACGCCTGACTATGCATGCCTTCAGCTCCTCAAACAGTCCAGCATTTGACTCCCCAAGCCTCGCATGCTCCTGCTGCTATGACCCTATCTTCTTCACCCTACCCACCCCTCCCTGCGTGCCTCCCCCCATACCTTCCTCCCACCACCACCACCCCATCCCATCTCAGCCTCTCAGGCCAATTTAAACAAACAGCATTTTCTTTGGGAAACCCTTCCTTCCTGGCACCTCCAGACCAAGTGAAGGGACCCTTTTCATGTCCCCAACACGCCTTCACATAACATTGCTGTAATTTCCTGTAGTTGCTCATTTATTGTCTGCCTTTCCCACGAGGCTATAAGCTTGCTGCAATCTCCAGAGCTTAGCACATGGCAGAAGCTCAGTAAATCATTGCCAAATGAATGAATAAAATGAACTATGTGGTTTCCAGCAGAGCAGCCGCTACCTTGTTGTATGGTCTGGCACAGGATGGCGAGGAAGGGCAGGCACTACCTAGGCACTGGCCAGGTGAGTACTGACGTCATGGCCCATCAACCCTGCAGGTGTCAGGCATCCCCTACTCCCACCCCAGGGCAGTAAGTCTGGGACTCAGTCCACTTAGAGAACAATTCTAGAACTTTCCTGAGCTTAGAAATTTTGAAGTTCATTTTATAAAATCTAAACTGATGACCTGATCATATTTTTTCTGGGTTTTCAGTAATGCAGGTACCAGAGTCAAGAATGACATTTATTGGGGAAGTTTCTTCTAAATAATACAACACCTGCATCTTTCCATACTAACCCAGAGCATATAATTATAAATTACATGAACTATAATAGTTTATTATTTAACAGGAGTGTGAAGGATAAAATTGAACCCTGTACCTCCTCTTACTCTGCTGACATGTATGGCTGGGCATACTCAATTGTCAGAGAGTGTCCTTTCCTGGTCATTATACCTACAGCAGCCACCTAGCCACCAATCTAGCTCTCTCCTGTTCAATTTTTGATAACACTTATTATTACCTACAATCATGTATGGTTTACTTATTGATGGTCTGCCCCACCTTCACTCTCTAAAATACAGGCTACCTGGAAATCTGGGCTTGTCTGATGTTAGCTTTCCAACACATGAAGCAAACAAAGCCAGGTTGCATGGTAGGTGTTCAGTGAATGGATGGATGTATATATGGATGGATGGATGGATGAATGGATGTGGAATTTATTACTGCATAGCCCCTTCTGCAATAATAGAAGCAAGCAACTTCTTTTTCTTTTTAATTTTGCAGTACTAGGGATTGAACCCAGGGGTGTTGTACCACTGAGTCACATCTCAGCCCTTATTATTTTTTATTTTGAGACAGCATCTTGCTAAATTGCTGAGGCTGACCTCAAATTTGTAATCCTCCTGCCTCAACCTCCTAGTCACTAGGATTACAGGCAAACATCACCACATCCAGCTAAAAGCAAAATTTTTAAAATACAGTTTTTGACCTCTGAATTCAGACATAAAAGAATCCTTTCTGTAAAACATCTAAAGATAATAAAACACTTCAGCAACATGAGATGAAATAATAAGAAGAAAGACCTCTCTTACCCCATAAGTTCACTCTGTAACCAAAAGGAGTTCTGAATAACCCAGATAGTTTTAGAAATAAAACATTGACAATAAAATCTCCTTTTATTTTTTAGTGGAGTACTTATATAAACAGGACTAAGACTCGAGTACTGTCTAACCAAGGAATAGTCTATAGTAGTTGCAAAAATAGAAATAATCTTTGCATGCCTTTCCAAATCTTCCACAACAACATATTCAATGACTTTATGTTATTTTACTCTATGAATTTCTTTATTGTTGGACATTTATCATAATGTCTCATTATTTTAAGGACTCTTGCTATAAAAAAGGTTCGTATTAAAAGTTACATCTTCAAACTAGATGATGATTCTATGGAACAAATCCCTTGAAAACATATTGTTAGATTGGAGAATATGAATATCCTTTTTTTCACAGATTTATTTATCTGGAGAGGTTTATTTAGGAAAAGCAGATCCATGACAGATTTATTTAGGAAAGCAGATACACATTCAAGGGAGAACGCAGGCTGTCTCCAGTGACATACATCTTTTGGTTAAAGTAAGAAATACACGTTCAGGTGAGAATGTAGCCATCTTGACAGTGAGAAGCTTTTGGGGTAAAGCAAGGGATGTACACAATAGAGAGAGACAGCAAGCCCTTGACATGGGCATTAATATTTATAAAGGGACAGTAGTTAGGGGCTGGGCTAGAGGTAGAGGCAGAGCAGAGTAATGCTATTTTGTGCCAGTTTTTCTAGCATTTGCTCTTTGCCCCTCCTGTTCCTTTGTGCACACAAGGGCTTGGATCAAGGGTCAAGGGCAAGGGCTAAGGACATGGGCTGGGTTATGCTTTGCATTTCAAAGGTTCATGGGTGTTTCCTGCATTCCAAGGGCTTGTGGGCACTTTTCTTTTCAGACTCAATCTTTCCTTTTCCCTATCCCTGCCTGCCTATCTCATTTCAAATATGAATTTTCTTAAGGTTTTGATAACTTTCCCCAGACACCCTGGTTCTGAGTTCTTGATCTGTGAAGTGGCCAAGACCCTTAACTTCACCTGCCCTTTGCCCTGCCCAGTGGGTGGGGCTCTGACCCTCCTGTAGAGCCTCCCAGACACCCACTTCCTGCCTGCCTCTGGCCCTGGCTCCCTCCACAGATTCTCTGTGCTACCGCCTACTCCTGAGATGGACTGTTTTTCTAAAGAGGCATTTTTCAGCCCATTGCCCAGGGTCTCCTGCCTAGCAGGTGTCCAGAGTCAGGTTCTGCTTTTCCCTATTGCCCTCTGTTTTTATGACTGTCGTGGGACACAGAGTCCCAAGCTCTGACAACTTTTGTAATGCCTCCACTCTTAAAGGCTATTTCTGGTCATCCCTGCAATTTACATAATATTGCTTCCTTGGTAATGTACTCTTAAACCTGACTCCCAATTATAACATGTCCCTTTAACATGATCTTCTTTATAATAATCAACTACATAGCATGGGTTCCAGGATACCCTCTGAAAAAACTAGATGACAACTACTAGCAACTCATTAAGACTAGCAATTCTAATTACCTACATCACAAAAGAATGGCATTTAACTTGTTTTTTAAGTTTTTTATTGTACAAAAATATGCATAACTGGAATTTTATCATTTTAACCATTTTTTAGTGTACATTCAGTAGTATGAAGAATATCTACAAAGTCATACAACCATCATTGCTGCTTACTTCCAAAACTCAACCTCAAACAGAAACTGTAACTATTAAGCAATAACTTCCTCATTCCTTCATCTCTCAAACCTGGTAACGTCTATTTTGCTTTCTGTCTCTATGTACTTGTATATTCTAAATACCTCATATAAGTGGAATCATACAATATTATCTTTTTGTGACTGGCTTATTTTACTTAGCATAATGTTTTTAGTGCTCATCCACGTTGTAGCATGTATCAAAATTCCATTCCTCTTTATGGTTAAATAATAATCCATTATAGGTATATGCCACAGTTTGTTTATCCATTTACCTATTGATGAACATTTGGGTTATTTCCTCCTTTTGGCTATTGTGAATAATGTTGCTCTTATTAAATGACTAGCAATTCTAATTACCCTAATTATAAAAGAATGGTATTTAATCTGTTCTTATGATTCATCTCTGTTCTAAACATTTCCTATTAGCCACATTCTTTCTGAATAATCAGTGCTTTAAACACTATACCAAACTAGCCTAATTTTTAATTTATTTGTGAACTAGCCTCAATCTGGGAATTATTTGAGGAGGTTTACAAAATACAAAAGAATCAAAATAGGTAAATAGAGGGAAATGAAGAGAAAACCAAGGATGGCATTGTAAAACAAAGCCAAAGGTAACATACACAATAATGTTTAATGTACTAGAAATTTTTGTAAAGGAAGTAGGTCACAATTTCTAGGCCTCCTAGTGATTGAATGGAGAGAAGATCAGTCACATGTCACAGGGTCTGTAAGACAAGCAAACAAGAAACTTTCAGCAGCTCAGGAGAAATAAGCACAGAAGTTCCCCACATTGAATTACAAGAGATTGGGGAGAACCACTTACTGTAATAGATTACAACTATATTAGCTTTCTTATATGAATACAAACTGAGTTTCATGTGGCTATTTCTGACAGTGTTGCTCATGAAAGGTAAAAGTATAACATGAAGTAGAATTCAGAAGAAACGATTACAAAGAGATACAAAGAGGAAGTGGCAAATTAAAGCTTTTTGAATTCTTTCTTTCTGGGTTTTTGTTTGTTTGTTTTTGGGTGTTTTTGTTTTGTTTTGTTTCGTTGAGACAAGTTCTTGCCAAGTTACTTAGGGTCTTACTAAGTTGCTGAGGCTGGCTTTGAACTTGTGAATCTCCTGTCTCAGCCTCCCAAGTTGCTGAGATTATAGGCATGCGGAACTGCACCTAGCTCTTAATTATTTCTTAGAAGAAAATTTTTCATGAATCGAGTAGCAGTGAAGTTTAGATTCTATTCCTGAGAAGAACCTGGAAATCCTCTGCCCATGATATTTTTTTTTTTTTTTTTTTTTTTTTACGTTTACATAGGGTAATGATGTTTATTATATTTTCCCCCTCCCCCCCACCCCTCCCACCCCTCTTTTCCCTCTACACAGTCCTTCTTTCCTTCATTCTTACTGCTCTCCTTAGCCTAACTCTAAACCTAACCCTAAACCTAATGCTAGCCCGTCCCACCCCCCATTATATGTCCTCATCCGCTTATCAGCGAGATCATTCGTCCTTTAGTTTTTTGAGATTGGCTTATCTCACTTAGCATGATATTCTCCAATTTCGACCATTTGCCTACAAATGCCATAATTTTATCATTCTTCATTGCGGAGTAATATTCCATTGTATAAATATGCCACAGTTTCTTTATCCATTCATCAACCGAAGGACATCTAGGTTGGTTCCACAATCTGGCTATGGTGAATTGAGCAGCAATGAACATTGATGTGGCTGTATCTCTGTAGTATGCTGCTTTTAAGTCCTTTGGGTATAGGCCAAGGAGTGAGATAGCTGGGTCAAATGGTGTTTCCATTCCAAGCTTTCTGAGGAATCTCCACACTGCTTTCCAGAGTGGTTGCACTAATTTGCAACCCCACCAGCAATGTATGAGTGTTCCTTTTTCACCACATCCTCGCCAACACCTATTGTTGCTTGTATTCTTGATAATCGCCATTCTAATTGGGGTGAGATGAAATCTTAGGGTAGTTTTGATTTGCATTTCCCTTATTACTAGGGATGTTGAACATTTTTTCATATATCTGGTGATTACTTGTACATCTTCTTCTGTGAAGTGTCTGTTCATTTCCTTAGCCCATTTGTTGATTGGATTATTTGTATTCTTCGTGTAGAGTTTTTTGAGTTCTTTATAGATTCTGGAAATTAGCGCTCTATCTGAGGTATGGTTGGCAAAGATATTCTCCCACTCTTTGCCCATGATATTTATTATGGGAAAGTTGATGTATGGAGAAATCCTACAAGCAGAAAATAGGCCTGGTACTCCTTCGTTAAAATTAAAAGGATTAGACAACATCAAATGTTGATAAGAATGAGGAGCAGTGAGAATTTTCACACACTTGTGTTAGGATATAAGATTGTACAACCACTCTGAAAAAAGTTTGGCCATTTCTCCAAAACTAGACATTCATGAATCATAAGACCTATGTATTTCACTCCTAGTTATTTACCCAAGATAAATAAATACAGATGCTCAAAAAAGAATTTGCAGAAAAAAGTTCATAGCATATTATCATAGTAATTAAAAATGGAGTCTGTTTTCCATCAATAGGAACCTGGATAAATAAACAGCATTTTATTTATCATAGGCAGTTAAAAAAGACCAAATTTCATCAAATGGTACTTAAGATCAGAGCATCCCTTTGTACAAATATTTTAGCTCAAAAGAAAGCTACAAATAAATATCAAGCTCTCATTAGTGAAGAACATTTAGAGGGAAGTGTATTAATGTCTACAACTTAATTTAAAATTTGCTAAAAAAAAACAGGTTAATAGAGGGATAGGTATGTGGATCACTGATAAAGCAAGTAAGTACAATGTTAATGGTAGACTCTAGCTGGTAGATATATAACCATGTACTCTAAAATTCTTCCAACTTTCCAGTATGCTTCAAAGTTTTTACATTTAAAAAAATCCTAAAGAAATGAGAAGTCAACCAAAATGCCTGCCCAAATATAGAAACAGGCATAAGTACACCCATAGAAATGTACACAGAAATGGGCATAAATTTAAAAATAATTTAATAATTAAATTGTTTTTAAAAAATTATAAAATAGACCTAGATGTCCTTGGGATTTTTGTCATTAGCCTATAGTGGATTTTAAAAACGTTTGTTAATAGTATATGTCAATTCTTCAGAAAAATTCAAATGAGGTAATTCCAAACCATGCAAACATCTACTGATACATTCAACTCAGGATATCACTGCTGCAGTTTTAAGTAAAATCCACAGGGTGGCAGAGAAAAGAAATCACAGAAGCTGTGCACATTTCTAAAATGAATAATAGAAGATATTTTATTGCTTCTGTTAACAGATCTGCAGACCTTAACATGGAATTCATTATACGGGACACAGAACAAAATTTGCAATCCATGTCTCAACTCTGATCTTTAACTGAGGGTTTTGTTTATATGAAAAATAATAATGAGAATGATTTGCCATGTTCATTCACTCAATTCTATTCTCTTTTAGAGGTTAGATGACCAATTGATTTGCAGCGACCCCTTCTCATTGCTCACAAGATGAATCAGGTGCATCTATCACCCCCATGGTCTCCAGTGATCCCAGCTTCCCCAACTCCTGCAGGAACCCAGAAGCCATCAAACCTCTAAACCCTTGGTCAAAGCGCTTGCTTCACACTGTTTACAGATACAGTGGCACCCTTCTTACTTTAAGCAAATGCTTTTCCTGCTGTAATGAAGATTCAAATTATCCGCAGAAGTAAATGATGTACAGAGCTAAAAAAAAAAAAAAAACCTTACAATGTAATTAGAAAAAGGCCAATAAGTGAGTAGGCAAGACATATTTTAGTTATTCATAGAAATCAACATATGTTTTATACATAAGATCAACCTCAAGATTATTCTGTTTGATTAGGCCTTGATTTGTCTCCTCTAATTTTTCATAGTGATTCCTAAATTAAGCCAGTCCCTCTCTTGTTCCCTTCTTTGATACATGTTTTGGGATGGCAATCAAGCAATTATGACTTAAGAAAATGTCCACAGTTGTCTGGTTTACTGTGTTTGGAAGGAGGAAGATGAATGAGAAAATATCAAATCTGCGAAGACAGCTCCTCTTGCCAACAGAGGGCATATTTTTGGACCATTGGAAATGACTGTCCATGTAGTAATACTGCAGGTGCATCATGCTACTGGAACTCTCCAGAGATTATTAAAGGAATCAGGGACATGGCACATATAGTATTCAGGTATGAGACGCAAAAAAAAAAAAAAAAAAAAAAAAAAAAAAAGGATTGCTCTCAGACACTAAACTCTGAAAGTATCAACCCCTGCTTTAACGTGAAGATCCCATGGCCAGTTCTGCACTGTTCTGAAAAGCAAATTCCTTGACAATTCCCTCACTCCCTCCCTTCTCATCTTTCCACCCTTAACCTGACAAATGCCACTGTATGGGAACAGGACATGGGAACTCACAATTTCAGACTCTTCGCATTTGTCTCTGCTGGACTTGTCTAGCATGTTGACTCTCCCTTTTCCTAACTAGGCAGCAACCAGATAAATTGATGTCATTTAGGAGCACACCCTTCTCTAAATGCTTATTCAGCTGCATTTCCAATAATTTGGAACTTCTACCTTCATTTACATTTCAATACCTATTTATGACCTGAAGTTTTCATTCTGCCACTTTGTGATCAAAATTCAAGCTAAGCACTTTATATTATGAAAGCAGAAAATGCTGTGCCAGCTGAAAGATACACTCTCATAATTGTAATAATAATAAAACAAAAAAAAATAATTTGTCTGAATATTAAAGAACTCAGGACCCATCATGTTATAACCAATATGCATTTTACTGAATAGCTAGAAAAATCATGTTAAAATATGTTTCCCCAAAAACTTCTTGCTCAAAAATAGGAAAAATCTCTATTTCTCTTACTTTCTCTTTATTTCCCCCATATTGAATTGTTCCCCAAAGTGAAATTTTCTTTTTTTTTTTAAAGACAAGTTTTCCATTAATTATAGTTACTTTTTAGTTGATACCATAGTTTTTCATGTTCCATATCATCTTTCCCTTCAGTTCATTGGGTTATTTCAGAAATAAGTCAACTACTTGCAGGCAGTCCTCTAGATGGTAAAACAAACTATGGGGCAAAATGTTGGTCTTAGATTATCCCTGTGGACAAATGTCAAAGCTGAGACACAGTAAGGCAGCATGACTTGTCCAGCTGATGCAAGCATTTCACATCTCCTGGTTGGTTAGGATAGCTGAGCAGACTCTAGGGCTAATTGGGCAAGTGCTTGGGGTGTAACACCCGATGGAACAGATAATAACACACTATTATGGTCACAAATTCTAGCAAGCCAAACATCTGATACATGTAAGCCATGGGTCAAAAGATGAATATGTCAAGAGGACCTGTGTATGTTCATTCATTCCCACAAACAGAAAGATAGCTGTAGCAGAGACCAATTAACTACTAAGACTGGCATGTATACACACATCCATCTTGGGAATTTTAACTATACCAAATATGCAAAAGCATCCTGATGGCTATATTGGATGAACCTATACGTCATTTCCCCCAAATGACACATCACCTGTTTATTAAAGACATCCTTCGTTTATTCATACTTTAAATTCCAAGCCACTAAAGATAGTTCTCTTTAATGTTAAACAATTCATGTTTATTGTTGACTTTCTGAAATTATATGAAAGAAAAAAAGATAAAATGTCAGTTAAATAAAACTCACATTTGGCTATTTGGGTACTCCAGTTAAGAAGAAATAAGAAGGGTATAAACAATAAATTTCTTGTATGTTATAATTAGCAAAGCTATAATCATGTTTTAAGATAATCTAAACTGTTATAAAAGAAATCTACTCCAAATCCTTAATTTTTCAGATTAAGAAACACAAGCCAGACATGATGAGGCTTCCTTGTGCAGCCCAGAAAGGTAGCTGGGTGTGTTCATGACAATAAAATTTGGCACACAGGTTGCCCATCTTAAGTCTGATACATCGTATCAGCCATTCACAGCCAGCTGGAAGCAGAATTCTCCACACTGGCATTCATTCTCCAGGCAGCATGCCATGGGGAAGAGAAATCAGGATTTAGAATCAGACAGTTCTGAATTCTCAATACTGGCTCCCTTACTTACCAGCCATATATCTTGCAGTTGTAGAACAAGAAATCTCTAGTAGTCATAGTTTATCAATAAATTGGGTATCATCAGACCTATTTTGTTGTAAGGGGTTACGGACACTGATCAGGTGCACCAATAAATTGTAGCTAATACTATTATCTTGAGACTTTTATATAAAAAGAGACTACTAAAGACTTAGCCTCAGTAGGGTATGTTCCATGTCTAATTGTTCCAGAAGAAACAAATAATAGCTACAGGGACTACTCTCATTCTCCCCATCCCTATCCCCAGATACCTTTAGCACCTTGTACTTTAGGATTAAAGTCATTTATTTTGAGGTATCTGGCCTAGTCTAGAAGTTTCATATGTGATCATAAAATATTGGAAAGTTGGCTACACAGCCCTCACAGGGCCTGAGTTGAACAATGGGGTATCAAAAGATATCCTGAACAAGAAAACCAACCCACTGTAGTGGAAAGGATGATGGGAAGGAGTTTACAGACAACAAGAACTAAGCACAGGTCATTGTCCTGTTGTACCCAGAGGATTTTATATTATGGAAATGACTGAGTGATGACACAAGAAGGCCAATGCCATTGAAAGAAGAACTTATTACTTGAATTTCCTAGAGAAGGAGGCATGCCAAGCCACACAGGGCCACATGGGGAGCACTGAGTTTGGTCAGGAGGCAGAAGGAGGAAAGATGAGTCTAGACCAGAGTCTTTACTGGGGCTTCCCAGAGAAGGCAAAGGAAGTCAGGGTAAACAGCATAGGGCTGGCCAGTGTGAATAACTTCAGGAGGCTTGGGACAATCAGAGTGGTCTCTAGGGCCAGTCATCTGTGGTCCTGGGATGACTAAGCAGGTTGGAAATATCGACATGGGTGATTTGGTTCTCCAGGTAAAGATGGCAGAGCACAGTTACAGCTTTTCCTGACTATATTCAGTTGAGGTGAAACATCGTACCCAATATAAGAAAACCATCACTGTAGAATTTTAAATAACAACCAGGGAAGGATTCTGGTGTGCCCATTTTCTTAAGGATCAGTAATGCCCCATTTAGTTGTCCTGTCTGACTACTGAAGGCAGCCCACCTGGTAAACTTGTCCAGATTGAATATGCTTTGGCTGCTGTAGCTAGAGGAGTCCCTTCAGTGGGAATTAAAGCTGCAAGTCATGTGGTATTAGCAACTGAAAAGAAACAGAAATCCATTCTGTATGATGAGCGAAGTGTACACAAAGTGGAACCAATTACCAAACATAGAGGTTTGGTCTGCAGTGGCATGGGCCCAGATTACAGAGTGCCAAGCCACACAGGGCCACATGGGGTGCACAGGGCTCGAAAACTTGCTCAGCAATATCATCTAGTTTACCAAGAACCCATCCCCACGGCTCAGCTGGTACAAGCAGCAGCTTCTGTGATGCAAGAATACACCCAGTCAGGTGGTATCCATCCATTTGGAGTTTCTTTATACTTATTTGTGGATGGAATGAGGGACGAACATATTTATTTCAGTCAGATCCATCTGGAGCTCACGTTTCCTGGAAGGCCACAGCCATGGGAAAGAACTATGTGAATGGGAAAACATTCCTTGAGAAAAGATATAATGAAGATTTGGAACTTGAAGGTGCCATTCATACAGCCATCTTAACCCTAAAGGAAAGTTTTGAAGGGCAAATGACAGAAGATAATATAGAAGTTGGAATCTGCAGTGAAGCTGGATTTAGGCGGCTTACTCAACTGAAGTTAAGGATTATTTGGCTGCCATAGCATAATAATGAAGTGACAGGACACTTCAGAATTTCAGATAATCTGTCTACCTAAACATGTTTAAAGAACATTTTGTCTGGCAAACCTTTTGCATACTTATTTCTACATGATTTAAGGGACTAATGTTTTTAAAATGACATTTATAAATCGTAAAAACTATTAAATTAAAAAAAAAAGAAATATTGACACAGCATATGAAAGTTAGATAAAGGAGGTGGTTGTGAGTAGACCTGGACTTGGTTGGTTGAGATATGAAAGTTATTCTGAGGTAAGTTGTATTATCTTTAGGAATTAGCCCCAGGAGGGATTGTCTCTCTCCAGGGATATAAACCCTGAGCCCCATGGCAGATCATAAGATAGAAAAAAAAAAAGGGTCATGATTAGCAGTCATCAGAGTTCCAATAAGTATTTCCCCTTAGTTCATGTTATTTTCTATTTATCCCTCAACTGACTAGTTCTCCTCTATGGAATACAGAAATTTCTCTCTTTTTTTTTAAATATGTGAGTAGTAAGCAGCCTTGTTTTAAATTTTCATACAGATGGAGTTTGGAGTGACTTTTACTCTGCCTAAATAAAATTCACTTAAAACCCATGATGTTCTGTTGAGTCATCAAGTCACAGAAGTCCAAGGACTAAAGGGGTCTTGGAAGTCACTCAGTTCAACTTCATTTTCCATCTGGGGAATCAGTCATTAAACATTCTTTTGAGGCTTAACGGCTTAAGTAACATTAAAATCAAACACAGAATATAGTTAAGCATGTGATTAAAAGAACTAATAACCACACCCCGCCAAAAAGTGGTTAAATTTCAGAGTACAACTAAAATTTTTTTCCTTTCATTGTCTTCTCTCCTCCAAAGTTATAAAGTGGAGATTCTTTTTTCAAGTCTTTGCAGATCAACAGAAAACTACAGGAGCCATTCTCAGGACATATTTCTGTATATGGGCTCATCCTGAAGTCATCAGTGCAGTCAACAGACCTCAAACAGTCAAGGCCACCCATCAGGCCAACATAGCTTCATGGCTAAAAGGCACAATCCCTCACCCAATAGACACCTGTATGAATTCCTTCCTGGAAAAGAATGAATGACTCCATTCTTGATTTTCTTGTCTAGTTCTGTTCCCTACCTCCCTGCTTAAAAGTAATAATAGAAAGACAGCAAGAATGGCTACATTAAATTTAGATACTTTCTTCTCCCTAGATCATTCAGCTGCCTGAAAGTGGGATGGTGGGCCTGGGGATATAGCTCAGTTGGTAGAGTGCCTGTCTCTCATGCACAAGGCCCTGCGTTCAATCCCCAGCACCACAAAAAAAAAAAAAAAAAAAAAAAAAAAAAAAAAAGGATGGTATGCAGGGAACTAGAAAAACAGAATGGTGGAACATGAAGCATGTCTTTCTGGAATGAAAAATAGAAACTCTAATTGCAGGGAGATGCCAAGGGTACCAGTGATGCCTGGACTGATTGTCATCATACCTGGACCTGTGTACCTTTCTGAAGTGCAGAGTACTATGAAGACATACATACTGCCTAGAAACAAATATGGTGAGAAGTCTATCAAAAATAAAAATCATTTCTTTAATTTAGTTATCACAGTAAAAATGCACACAGGTTAAAAATTCAACTAGTTCTAGAAAACTAGTTATGAAAAAAACAACAGTTTTCCACCTACCAAATTTCCTCTTCTCAGCGGTTTTAAGCATTTTCATCTTCAATTTTCGGCATTTTCTATGGATTTCCCACTTTGACAAATGGCAGTGTAACTCTCTTTCAGCTCCTCCCCAACAAGACACACTCTAGGCCCCACCACACAGACTTTACATTCCTTTGTACTCTCAAGAAACTTTTATTTGTAGTTAGAATTGTGGTTAAAGCCTTATTTACATTATTTTCATTATGTAAATGCTATTCATTGCTGAGTCATGGAATGCACTATGATGAACTTGTCATTCTTGTGTAACTTTTAATCTTTCAAGTAGCTGATCATTGTTTTGCTTATTCTTGACTTTTTTGCCCAATGTGCTTATTACAATTAAACCCAAGTTATGCAATCTCTCTATAGTTCACACTCCTAAGGCAATCTATTAATTTCATTTGCTGAAAGGTTCTCCTGCATTGAACTATGCTGACTGGTTTAAGAGTCTGCAGGCTGCCATCTTGAGCTCTACATTCTCTTCTTGCATGTTTCCTTCATCTCGCTGGTGGGTTGAACTCCTATTTCCTGAATCCTGCATCACTCACTTTCCCTGTTTACTCCCTTACTGTGGCAGAACTCATCTACTTATAAGCTCAGTAAGGAAGGGTGCACACAAGTGAAATAGTTCAATACCTAGAATGTTGTATTTCTTTCTCTATTGTTTTCTAATGTTCAATATGGCTGTTAGGAATTCCAATGCCTTTCTGTTTTGTTTTTGTTTTGGCAGTGCTGGGATTGAATTCAGGGCCTTGTTTATGCTAGACAAGCACTTACCACTGAGCTATGTCCCCAGCTCACCATTTTTGTTCTTAATTCTTTGAAGAAACTATTTTACTTTTCCCTTTCTGGAATTTTAGAGACTTTTCTCTTTGTTCCCAGTGTTGTGAAATTTCTTGGTGTGGGCTTTTCCCATTCATTGTGCCAGCACTTGTTGCTAAGATTTTGATTAATCCATGGTCATACAGATTTATTCCTATATTTTCTTCTTAGGATTTTTATATTTTTAGGACTTTGACCGATTTTGACCTGTTTTTTTATGTGACACACAATTGGGATTCACCTTCATTTTTTTACCTGTGAATACACAGTTGTCCCAGCACCATTTATTGAAAAAATTATTCCTTACTTTTATTGACATTTTTGACACCTGTATTGAAAACCAATTGACTAGATGCTAAGGTTTATTTCTAGATTCTCGATTCTATTCCACTGATGTATATGTCTATTCTTAGGCCAATACCACACTGTCTTACTTAATACAGTTTTGTAGTAGTTTTGAAATTGGAAAGTATGTCTTTCAACTTTGTTCTTCATTTCAAGATTATTTTAGCTATTCTGAGTTCCTTGAACTTCCATATGGATGTGGAATAGGCTTGTTGATTTGTTTAAAGATGCCATTTGGGGTTTTGATAGGTACGGCACAGAATCTATAGATAAATTTGGAGATTATTTTCATTTTTAAAATAGTAAGTCTTCTGATCTTAAAAAGTTAGGATGTCTTTTCATGTATTTAGGTCTTCTTTCTTTCAGCAATGTTGTTTAGTGTTCAGAATAAAAAAAGTTTTACACTTCTCTTGGTAAAGCCATTTCTAAGTATTTTACTCTTTTGAATGCTATTCCAACATATCACATTAGGTTTTAAACCTATATTGACTTCTCTGAAATCAAGCTATATCTTAAAGTGTTCAAGTATTGTATCATAGTTCAGTTGATTTTTTTTTAATATTAGTGGACATGTTACAATCAACCTTAGATTCAATACAATATGGTATCAGATGTGAAATGTCTATAAAATATCTAAGTGGAGATGAGCACTAGGCTTTTGGAAATGTCGATAGGGAACCCAGAAGAAAAGGCAGAACTACAGATAGAAATGTGGGGATCATCTTAAGTTTGATATTTAAAGTCACAACAATGAGATTCCTTTAGGGAAAAGAGCACAGAGAAGACAAGAGGACCCAGGTTGCAGCCCCAAGAAATTTATGTCAATAAATAGAATTTGAGTAGAAGAGGAGGAACCAGCAAAGAAAATGTTTTTGAGATTATTGTCCCTATTGACAGAAGGCCCTATGGGGACAGGACTTTGTCCCATTAGTTCTCTAATAAACCCCTGAGTTGAACACTTTACTACATTTAGATATTAACACCTACATGCCACAGATAAACTGGAAAAAGTCATTTGGAATATCTATGTCTACTTCAGAAATAATATATTGATTTCTCACCATCTCTTTTTATCTCAGAAAATCCTACATGAATACAAATAAATAAACCTTTCAGGTCTTCAGAGAAGCATTTTAATCTGATTTTGATTGTGGACAGAAACTAAGCAAGTGCTTATTGCTCAATTACCTAGAGTAATAGTCTAAAGGCAGAAGAGAAAAACCAGTCAGAAGTACTGTAGCACTCACAATTAAAACCAGAAATGTGTACAAAAATCTCCTAAGGTGTTCATATTCCATTTGTTATCACATTTCTATAACATAGGCAGGGCAACTTAAGCAATAAGGACACCAACTGGTAGTCATGCTAATTCATCTGCTTTTCATTTACCATTTATCACTTCACTGATGTTGAATCTTATCCATTTCTATTCCTCACATCCAGGACCATTACAGCATATCCTCTAGGCAGTGGTTCACAACCAGAGGACAGTCTAACCCCAGAGAACAATTGACAACATTTGAAGATATTTAATTGTCACAACTAAAATGGGGTGATACAGGCATCAAGTGGGTAGAAAGCAGGGATGTTGCTAAACATCCAACCATCCCCAGAACAGACTCCCACAAAAAAGCATCATCCAATCCAAATATACGTGGCACAGAGATTGTGAAACTCCACCTATGGGGTAAGTTTTAATGTATATTTATATGTACATGAACATTCTGGGGGCAAGTCTATAGCTCTTACTAAGTTCTGAAAGGAGATATACCTCAAAAACTTAAATATTGGCTTTTATGGAAACATCATCTTGGCCATAGTATAAAAAAGAAAAAGACCTATTAATTCCACTTTACAAACAGAAGTCACTTATCTAATTAAGACTTATCTATGCCAGCCAGATTTCATTTCATGTCATTCATGGATTTCCCATCTCTAGGTCCTCCAAGTAACCCATTCCTTAATTAGCAGGAACAAAACGATTATGATTTCTGATGACTAAGTTATAGCTTCATGATACGATACAGTTCATTTATCAAAATCCACTTACTCAGTGCCTACCATGTTTAACCACACTGCTAGTCAATAGGCCTATGGTGATGAACTTACAACTTAGTACCAGAAAGATATTAACAATATTAAAATGTGTAATTTAAAAGTCAATAAGGAAGAGTGTGAAGAGTGAAGGTCAGAGGCTGAAAGGATGAGCAGGGAGGACTGCACATTCAAGGTCACTGCACACCATGTTCCATTCAGTATTTGATTCCACTCAAAATCCCATAGGCAACTAATTCCTTGCTGGCTAGTTTAAAGAAGTCTGTGATATCTATATCCCAGTTCAGGTCATTTGGAATATGTTCCTATTCAACTAACATTTCTTAGTCACTGACAGACAAATTTGGGAGACTCAAGGCTATGGACCAGGTGAGAACATCAAATGCACAAGCTTCCTTTGAGGGGAAGGTTCATCAATGGACCTCATTAGAAACCAAAGTCGTAGAGGGTTAAAATAACGAATAAAGCACATTTCTAAAATGACATTTCTGATCATCAACAGACATGTAATTACAGTCGCTATCAATAAGATATTTGAAGTTTACTGTCACTGCCTGTAAATCGGAGGAGGGTGAACTTTACTATCTACCCTCCCCGCTCCCACAAATGAGCTACTCAGTAAACTGTTGGTAATCTGTCTAAATCGGCCAAGGAGGCATGGCCAGCAATTTTTAATGCGGCTTCAGTCTTAAATCTCGAACTCGTTGGTAAAAATACTGGGGGTTTCCGTAGGAGTGAGGTAAAAGGTGACTGGTGAGAGAACAAAGGCGGCGCGTCCCCGTAAAAGGCCGTCCGGCCCAGGCCTTACGGCAGACGGGGGCCGCGAGTAGAGGGTTCCCGGGTGGGTGCCCCGTGCCGCGCGTCCCCGGCGCTCCTCTACGGGGTCCGCCCGGGGCAGGCGCCTCAGCTGGTGTACGGAAGGGCGCAGCCAACTCGGGCACGCCGGCCGGGAAGGCGCTTGAGAAGGGACGCGGGGGCCGAGGCCAGCCGCCGGTCGAGGTAGTGAGCGGGCGGGAGACTTGTGAAACACGCCGTGGCCTCGTCCCTGGACAGGACCGAGATCACGAGGATGCCAGGGCCGGTAGTAGAAACCGCCCAGAGAGCACGCGGGGAGGGAGGAGCGCCTGGGGACAGAGGGCGACATCCCCTGCAGTTCCCGTCCGCGAGGCCCCGCCCCTCGCGCTTATGTAATAGCGGCGCTCTGCCATTGGCCCTCGCGACCGGAAGGGTGCAGGCGTGCGAGAGGGGTGGAGCGGGAGGCCGCCGCAGGAAGGCGAGGGGGCGGGGCCGCGAGGCGCTGGCGGCGCTGGGGTGACTGGGAGCGCGGTGCGGCGTGCGCGAGCACGAGGCCGAGTAGCCTGCCTAAGGCTCAGGCGGCTTCGGGCGCGCGCGGCGGCGGCGGGTGTGCGAGGCGCGGGCTGTTGTGTTCCCGGCTCTCCTCTTTCCCCTCCTTGGCGGGTGGAGGAGGCCGAAGCGGTGCTGGGCGCGCTCCCCCTTCCTTCCCTCCGCGACTTTCCCCGGCCCTCTCGCGCTGCGCGGTCTCTCCGACGCAAGACTGTCCCGGCCCGGGTGAGCGGCGGCAGGGGCGGCGCTGACGCCGCAGGACGCTCGGAAATCGGGGTGGGGGACGGCCGACGAGGGGCGGCGGGGACCGCGGGGCGCGAGGGGCGCGGGAGCGCCGGCCTCCCGGGAGGCGGCGGGGCCCTTCCCAGCGCGGGCCGCGGGAAGGAGGGGAAGCTCGGGTGCCTGCCAGGCCCTGCAGGTGGCCGGGTCGCAGGCCGGCCGCGGGAGCAGCGGTAACCCTACCCGCTGGCGACAGCAGCTGGTCAGTATCTCGAGGCCGGGCTCCCGGCGATCCAAGGGGCCGGGTTTCGTACCACCAAGGCCTCCAGCTGACAAATCTCGGGCCCGGGTCTGTGAGGACTGGCGGGTAGGTGAGGGCTATGTGGTCTTTGGTGGCAGGAAGGAGGAGGGGGCTCACTGAGGCGGGAGAAGACCTAGGAAAGGTGCTCCAGGCTGCAACTGGGGTATTGGAGTGTTGAGTGTAGGAGCCCTTTACTCTGGTGATT
Source organism: Sciurus carolinensis (assembly GCF_902686445.1). Lineage (NCBI taxonomy): Eukaryota > Metazoa > Chordata > Mammalia > Rodentia > Sciuridae > Sciurus > Sciurus carolinensis. Next base: position 37,584,863 of record NC_062213.1, read on the forward strand.
TCTCCCGCCCTTCTCCCCAGATGGATATAGTTTTAAACTAGGGTCAGGATGTTGAGCACTACTGCTTGGGCCTCTTCCTTTTAGAAGGTTACGGATAATCAGCCTACTTCCTGAATCCAAAATCCTTTTCTGCTCTTAATAACTTGGTTTGCTTTTAAAAGGATCTTTGGAACAGGGCTTACTTGTTGCCTCCTGCGAGAGCTCATTTTGAAAGAACTCGTCCGTTCTATTAACAACTTCCTTTTTTGCAGCCCTCTCGGAAAACCGCACTAAATAAGACTTATTAAATATAACTCAGATTTTAGGTTATTTGTGAACTATTTCTTACCTTTCGATTTGTCACATTTAATCAGGGGGCAGTTATGCATACGATTTTGCAGAAAATTCGATTGGTTTGAGAACCAATCCTAAGTTGAGCTGTCCAAAAGCAGGTGGTTTGTTCGTTTGCATTTTTGCTTTCAGAAGGGAAATCAGTGCAGTGTGCTGTCAGAAGTTAGGGGCCCTACCCCATGCTGTTAGCCTGTTTGGCAAAATTTCTTCTGCCTGGTTTACTGTCTCAAAAATAAGAACAAATGACAGCTGCTTTTTATTTGTTAAAGTTCTTATTTTTGTTGCTGTTAATATGTGACAATGAAAAATGGGTTAATCTGTCATGTAATGTTTTATTTTGTTCATCTTATGACATTGCTTGTACAGATCACTGCATGAAAATGTTATCAAAATAGTTAATAGCTTCTAGATAGCAAGGAAACTTATGGAATTAGTGGTCTGCCATTGCTTAAGATTTTTCTCCAGTATAACAATTAGGATTTTAATTGTTAAAAATTGTTTAAAACAATTTTATCCAGAAAAGCAGTGTATTAACACACATAAAATACATTGGAAGAATTAAGATGAAGATGCAAGAGATAACTAGATTATTCTAACTTAAGGTTCTGATACTAAGACATTGAGACAGTAAGAATGTTACAAAACATTTGTGTACATAAAAATTGAACTGCATTCATCCAAATATACTTTAAGTACACTTTTGAAAAAATAATGCCATTTGACTTTAATAAGGCCTTGGTTTAATGAAAAATTGAAGCATAGTTTTAAGGGCTTACAGCTAGTAGTAGTCACCATTGTTTGGTGGGAGTGGGGTTCTGATATTAAGCTAGCATACTAAACATTTTTATAATTGGTAAGAACCTCAAATGGCTTTGAAGAAGGAAAAAAGGAAAGTATTGATCCTGTTCTATATTGTTTGACTTTCAGTTTATAATGCTAGTGGGAACTTGTCTAATCAGTTTATTTACTTACTATGTCCACCCCCTTTTTTGGAGGTGGAAGGGGAGTTTTGTGTCTATGAAATGCTTAGACCTTATAATCATCATCTAATTAGGGTTCCCATCAGAAAAAGCAGCTCTTTCCTGGTGAAATTGATGTCAGTCCTTGTGTATTCATGTTCTGCAGTGATTTAAAAGTTTAAAAATTGTAATGGTAATCAAAGCTATATTCAGGAGTTCTACTTAGGATCCAATTTTAATATATTTTTTAAAACACTTGAGACTCATAGATGCTTTATGAAATTTTAACTTGTCTAATAGAAGTCTTTGGTTTTAATGAGAAAATAAAATAACTTTTTTCAGTGGCAATGATTTTTAATTCATATATGTTCCCTTTTGATCATCAGTAATAAAATGTGATACCTTTCAGCTTTGTAAGAGTGTCCCTACTCTTACACCAGGTTCATTCTCTTAACTGGAAACTAATTAAATCTCATTGTGACCAACTTTTTAGGAAAATTTAGAATGGCACAGTAATTTCTTGAAACCTAAGTATTTAAGAGAACAATTCGCCTTTGGTAACATGATCTCCTTTAGAAGGATTAGTTAAAAACTCTTATTTCTCTTAAACATTTAAGAATTGCAAGTCACAACAGTAAATACCTGAAAGGGAAAGTAGCTTTGCAAAGTAACCAAGTAAATGATAGGGGAAAACTAAACATTTTTTGGAAGCTTTTAATAAAGTGAACAATCTTAGGTAAATAGCTCAATGAATTTTTACAAATAAACATACCTGTGTAACCATTACCTGGTTCAAAATATAGTACATTTTCAGCATCCTTTAAGCTCCTCTCTGTCCTCTCTTCCTAAATCATTGCTCCATAAACCCCAATGTGACCTCTTTCACTATAGAGCCTTGCCATGGACCTGGCAGTGCTAGGATTGGAACCCAGCACCTAGTACAGGCTAGGCTGATGCTCAAGCACAGCCTCATACCCCCAGGCTCCTTTGCCTGAATTTTGTATAACATATATTCTTTGTAACTGGTTTCTTTAACATTGATATACAAACATGGTCTGACTTGAAACAATAATTATTTTAGACTACTGCTTAGTATTTCATTGTGTGTATTGTGTTTGTGTATATTGATGGGCATTTGGATTGTTCCTAGTTTTGGAACAGGTTTTCTGAACATTCTTGTCTGATCTTGTGTGTATACATTTTTATTTCTGTTGAATATATACCAAGCAAGGAATTACTAGATCGTAGACAACTGCCAACCAATTTTTTTCAGTAGTTTTTTTTAGTTTATAATCCAGTAGTATTGTCTGTGAGAGTTTGAAAACCCATACATTTTGATTGCCAAAGTTTTTATAAAATTTAAGGGTTTAACTCTGAGATAGTTATTTCGATTACTCAGTATTAGAATAATTAAGTCACTCTAATGCCTCAACTTCTGTTTTTAGATATGGCTCGTGGACAGCAAAAGATTCAGTCTCAGCAAAAAAATGCCAAAAAACAGGCTGGACAAAAGAAGAAACAAGGACATGACCAAAAGGCTGCTGCCAAAGCTGCCTTAATATATACCTGCACTGTCTGTAGGGTAAGAGGACTTGAAAGACATTGCTTGGTGGACAGTTCTTTCATTGTAAATTGATTTGTATAGGTTAAAATTTTGTAACCCTATCAAAATAGATGGTGCATTTGAAATAGTAGATTTGACAGCTTGTTATTTTGTTATCTTAGGAATTTGTCTTAATTCACCAAAACTTTGTGCATGGCTTCTTTGGCCAGACACAGATCTCCATGAGGTGGGAAACAAAGAAGAAAACAAAATCCTTTTCCTTTTGTAGAATAAAGATGTCTTCATGAGGGCATGTATTATACCTTGAACTCTGTAAGAAACTTAGGTCTATATTTCTTGATTTTTATTTGACTAAACTTTGTATTATGCTAGGAAAAATACTTATGTATATGGCTTTTACATTTTTTTTTCCTTTCACTAAAATCCATAGTTAGGGTGTATATGAAAACCATATAGAATATATTCATGTTGAAGGCTCTTACCGGAATTAATTTATTTTTATAAATTTAAAGAATTGAACAACAGCATCTGTGGAGTACTTAGCCTGTGTCAGACATCAATCCAGGTATTTTACAGATAGTCACCCATTTAACCCACACAACAGCCCTATGAGTTTCAGTTCTCATTGTACAGAAGAGTAAACTGAGTCATGGGAACTAAGTAACTTATGCAGGCCATTCAGCTAATGAAATAGAAAAGATAGGAATCAACCCAGCTTGAGTCCACCTTTTGGAACACTGTTCCACACTGCCTCTCAAAGAAGTTTTTCTGAAGTCCCAAATCAGGCTCTTGCCTGTTTGTATAAGCTCATTACCCTAATTAATGAAAGGAAGTACCAGAGGGATAAAACAATGGGGTTGGTCCTTACATAATCACACACATATCTCTCCAGCCCCTATTCCTGAGTGGAATCGATGGTAATGGATGGCAAAGGATCTTGATAAGATGTGATTGCTGAACTGATTTTTGTTATCTGTTTAAGTTATAATGGATGAAATAGAAGCTTATAACTACACAAGAAATCTCATTAATAGCTGAGGGTGGCAGTGCTTACCTATAGTCCTAGCAACTTGGAAATTGAGGCAGGAGGATCACAGGTTCAAAGCCAGCCTCAGCAACTGAGCAAAACACTGTCTCAAAAAATAAAAAGAAAGGGCTGGGGATGTGGCTCAGTGGTTAAGTGCCTCTAGTACCCAAAAAAAAAAAAAGCTCATTAATTTAGCGGGAACGTATTACACTAAACTCCTTATTCATATTGAGCTTTGACACATTCAAAATGATGAAACTGAGCAGCTTCTGATTCCGTTTGGTGAAAATGAATTTCACTAGGTTAGTAATGAAGAAATACCTTGATCTAAAAGTACAAGAGTTAGTCCACATATTTAAAGACTCAAAGCCTTTTATTTCATGTTTTATATAATTGAGCATGTTAAAGAGTCAATAAATGAAGGTCCTTGCCAAGGAATTCATTGCTATGCAGTGTGTTATTTGAGAGCCGAAATGCCTAGCATTGGGTTAAAAACAAGTCTTAGGTAGAGTGAACTCTGGTATTTTTCCTTAGCATGTAGAACAGGAATGACTGTGAAGGTTCTGTGAGAATTAAGGTAATATATTTGGCCCAATAAGAGTTCAGTAAGTATCACTGTTGTTTGCTGTGAATGAGATAAACAAAATACTTTCCTATGTGACTTTCTTCTTCTGTGTTAAATGTAAGAATGTTAGGAATTTCTTTTGCAAAGTTCCTCTTGATACGCTAGTAGCTAAGTTGTTGGAGCTTAAAGACATTTTGTAATAATTGTCTATTATGAACAAGTTTAGGGTTTTAAAAGGTAACACATTTTTTTTATTTCACACATGAAGTCCGTTTCTTCTTTTTTGCAAAATTTTTAAATTAGACACAAATGCCAGACCCTAAGACCTTCAAGCAGCACTTTGAGAGCAAGCATCCTAAGACTCCACTTCCTCCAGAATTGGCTGATGTTCAGGCATAAAGTTGTTTACAGGTAATTGACCTTTTTTTTAAATTGTTTTTAATGTCATACTTAGATAGAAGAGCAAAACTATCTTCTTTAACTGTGAAGTCAATTTCTGCCTTCTGAGTCTTTATCACTGCTACTTTTTAATGTTTAACTTTATTACTAGAACTTAACAATTGTTACTTACAGTTTACTAGAACGCATTACAATTGTTAAAAGTTTTTTCTCAGACCGTTTGCCTTCCATGCCTTTGAAACATCCAAATTTTTACTACTGTACCAAAATTGGGAGAGAATGGACACTAGCCATCTCTAGCTTAAGAATGAAAGAGACTGACTAGCTATAAGAAAATAGTAATAGTTATTTCAAAGGTTTTTAAGGGTCTTCTTCCCAGAAATAATGCAGACCAATTTTCTGAGCACATCTTTACAGTTATTTTATTTAATGTGCTTATTAGCAAAGCTACTAAGTAGGTAGTACAGAATGTAGTCATGCACTGTAAACTTTTCTGAAAATAATCAGTTTACACTTTTTATATGTTTGGGTTTTTTAACCCTATATGGTGGTGTGTGTATGTAGTCTTTCATCTTAGACATTTCAAATGCATGTGCAATGGATTTGTTCACTGAAATTTTCCTTATGTTTTATAGGTGAATTCATGACACCTTTGACTCTTCTACTGTCTCAGACCTTAGGTAACAAACCTGCAGCTGCTTTTCTAACAAACTGTTGATCAGCAAAAATAAAGGGGCTACAGAAACACTCATTTTTATGCTGTTCCCTTTTGGGCTTCATTGCAAAGACAATTCTGTGTAAATGTACAGTTGACTCTGATTTGGAAATCTGAAAATCAGTCCATCCTTGTTATAAAAATTTTTTTACAATTGTAATTATATTGATGTTCATATTGTGTAAAATAACTCATTTAATAAAGTAGTACTTTGATTTTACAACATCACAGGATAAATGGTTCTACAAATTCTGTTCTAATTTTCCTTATTTGCCTTATAAAAATTAATGAATTCAGCAACTAGAATTGCAAGTTCAACTTTTATCTCCCTTTCTCAGCTCAGTGCAGGTTCCTTAAACTAGAGCAGACTCATTCATTTAAATTATGCACATGATCTTATTGGCAGCTGATGATCTAGGTGAAGAATGACTTACCTGCTGCCTTAGAATATTGCAATTATATATCATGCCCCCAATGATCATTTCATGTGTTTGGAATTGAAATGTTTAAATTTCCTGTATGAATTGGGTTTAACTACAGGGGTGCCCTGTAGATAATTCATCCATTTGTAAAAACAGTTGGATTGTCAGTGAGCCCTTCTAAAAGATAAAGTTCTGAAGTATGTCAAAACAAAATAATCATTAGTCCTGTTGTTTAATAGAAAATATGATGGAACAAATGTGAACTGGTAAAAAGGTCTTTTATAAATTATAGTGGATTTTTTGCAAATTGTTCAAGTTCTTTAATTTGATATTGAAGCATTAATTTTTGAAGGAGTTTTAGGAAGTTATTTGGCCAACTTTGTGAATGAATATTTGCATTAACAAGAATATTGGAATTACTTGTGGTTGGCTAATTCCCAGAATCCTCTCTCCTGAATTGTTGATTTTAGGAATTGGCTTTCTGGTGTTTCCTAAAATCAGACCATGTGTACAGTATGACTTCCATTTGAACTAGAAAAGTATTAAAATCAGCCAATATGTTCATTCTTTTGGAACTAAGGTTGGGGAAGTGGTTTTGTTCCATTGGATAAGGTAAATGCTACCCAACTAAGGAAAAGCGAACTTTAGTGTTCTTTTAATTTGCTTTTGTCAACTATTAACTTGTACAAATGAAACTGCTGTAACTCAGTTTAAATTTTTAAATTAACATGATAGGAAGAACACTCAAGTATTTACTGCTAATTGCTTAGAGCCGCATATCTGATCCTGTGGATTACAAAATGCATTCCCTCCTCCTGCTGTAACTCATTGCTGCATTTGTTTTGTAGCTCCACATACTCTGCCCACCTTGTTTGTCTTCACTGTAAGTTTAAAATAAGATGTTTGCAAGGAAAAGCTTCAGTGCTGATAGTTTCTTAGCAACTCCTATTCTTAGACCCTTATTTTTAAAATACAGTCCTTTTGTTTCATGTATTTAATTTAATTTCCTAAGTTTCATACTTAATATCTGTTGTTTCCTAATATGTCAATTGCCAGAACATTAGTTCTACCTAATTTCTTGTGGTGGTTGTTGTAGAAGTTCTGGTTAAATTACAGTATATAAGTTTTTGAAAGTGCTTTGAGCATATGTATGTTTATTTTTAATAACAAATCATTTAAAACCCATTCACAGATTTTGGTTTAATTTTTTTTTTTCATTTGTTTTACTGACTGTAATTCAGAATAAAATTTTTTGTTCTTGTATTTAACCCTTTTTTACAAGCAGCTGAAGACACCATATTTAACTGTATCTCAGTGATAGGGAAATAGACAAATTGATCTTATATAAGATATTAATTCTCAATATGGGGATTATTAGTACAATCCCCTTTTTGTGTTTGAGATAAATCTGCTATAAGGAAAAAATTCCAAGTCTTAAATATCTCTATTACTTAATTTGAAGATTCTTTAACAGATAATAGCAAAGTTTATTTAAAGACTGTTATGGTGTCTTCAAAAATTTGATAAAATACACTGAGAGAGAATGCCATTCTGTATTTACATTAGTTGCCAAAAGAAACGGGATTAAGGTTAAACTTGTCTCCATTCTCTTCAAATGGATATCCCCATGTTTAATTGACACAATGGGGCCTCAGTTGTGTGCTGTAATGTCTTATTAAAGAAGATATTAAAGAAAACTAAACTAGTCTAATTTCTTTTACATTTTAAGAGGTTTTGATATTGCCTCTTTTTCTTCCTTTCTAAACTTAAAAAGAATTGTCTCTTGAGTGTAGCTTGAGTTCTAAGCGTGACAAGAGATTTCTTTCATTTTTCATTGTTTTTCCTACATTCTTTTGTCTGTTTTGGGTCTGTAGAATACTTCTTAAGAATGAACAGAAAGAGTTTGTCATTCTGAAACCTTGCAATTTAGAATAAGTGTGAGTTGTTGGAAGGGGAAAGTAATTGACTATTAACATAAAAATAATATAAAAACAGAAAATGCTTAGATCAGTTAATTGAACTATATGGTTAAGTCCTTGATGACCTTGACTTCCTTGAATTTTATGGTAACATTTTTTGACACTACATAGGTAATATCACATCATAATTCAAACCTGAGATGCAGCATGAATAAGGTAAAATTTTCCAACATTACTGACCCACCAATCCCTTGTTTTTCAATTTTGTAATATATGGAACATACTTGACCTATAATCCCAAGAGCTTGGGAGGCTGAGGCAAGAGGATTGCAAGTTCAAAGCCAGCCTCAGCAATTTAACAAGGCCCTAAGCAACTTTATGAGATTCTGTCTCAAAATAAAAAAGGAGTGGGGTTATGGCTCAGTGGTTAGGCACCCCTGGGTTTATTTCCTGTACCAAATAAATAATGTGGCTGATGTGAGGAACTTTTTCCACAATACAGTGATCAACCACAGTCCGAACTATGATTGAAATGCCATATTTAAACTACTTAGTCTGAATTAATTTGTACTAGATTTCTAGTTTGGGGGTTTGTTGTTTTGAGTGTATGGCAGTAAAGACAACACTAGGGGATTGTGTTTACTGTGACTTTACATTCTGAAATAGTTCAAACTAGCTTAATTTTACCATTGAAATTTTTTTAAAATCATAAGACCTTTCATTGTGCAGATTTAATAAAACATCTATTTGAGAAAACAGATGTTTTATTAAGAAAAACTCATCCTGTCATTATTAATTGTGGATTACCATGTTAAACTGAAAAATAATCTTTCATTTTAAATGTTCCTTTGATAAGTTGTTTACTGAGTTACTTTTTTTTTTGCCACTATTCTTTAGTTTCAATTCTTTGTGTATAATAATGTGGCTCCAAATTTAAAATTTGTACCTACAGAGACAGAATTCATTTATTATTTGTATTCATATGGGCATGTTTTCAGTATGAATGTTAAAATCCTGCTTTTATTCATTTTTTTATGTACATAGCATCATTATCTCTATTGGCTTATTTTTTGTAGACCAAATAAGTATCTCACTTTGTCACTACCTTTTGTATTATAAATTTTCAAATGGGACTTGCATTTTGGATTCTACTTTATTTAAATCCTAATTGCCAAGAAGGACACCATATTTCCTCTATAACAATGTCATCTAGTTTCTGGGTCACATTTATCAAACAACTAAGGTACTTTTTCCAGATCTAGAATCTTTTTAAGCTCTTTATAGTACCAGAAATTCTTACTCATTAAATGGGAACATGGCAAGATTTGTTTTCTCTCTACTTTAAAAAAATCATGTTAAGACTTAAATATCTAGTAAAATGAATTAGATTATAAAAATTTGAAATACCTTTTTCACAGGCATTCATCTAAACTTTATATTATAGTTTGTACCAAGTTCAGACTTTTGTTCCCTCATAATCCTTTCACCAGGAAGACTTATATACAGTGGCCTTTTGGGCTGAGAATACTGCTTGTTGATGCAGGACACTTTTGCAGGGAAATCAGCTGCAATTTAGGTGACCTTGGTACTAATAGTTTTGAAAATTATATCAAGTTTTTACATTTTTGATATAGAAGATTTCTGTATATTTTTTAAATCTGGATCTCTGCAACTTTCTTTTGAGAAAATACTTAGTTTGGGGATAATTTTAGACTTACAGAAAAATTATACAAGAGAATACTCATATACCACTCATCAAATTTTAGTTTCCCCTAATACAATCATATTACTGTGGTATGTTTGCTAAAACTAAGAAACCAGCATTGGTATGTTTCTCTTAACCAGTTTTTCTGAGTGACCTTCTTCTGTTCCAATATCCAATTCAGGGCACCCCGTTGCTCTTGGTTTTTTCCTCCTTAGTCTTCTCTGGTCTGTGACAGTTTCTCAGTCTCCCTAGGTTTTCATGCACTGACAGTTATCTACATGGGTTAAATATGATGTAGAAGGTCCCTCCTTTTGGATTTGCCTGACATTTGCCTCTTGGTTTCCCTGGGATAACAGATCATTAGAAAGAAGGCACAGAAGTATAGTGCCCTTCTTATCATATCATCTCAGGTATACAATGTTAGCAAAGGTAATGCTACCCTTCATTACTTCATTAAAGTAGTGTCTGCCAGGTTTCTCTACCGGGAAGTTACTATGTTTTCCTTTCCATGGGCAACTTTAGGGAGTAAGTCCAACCCTTACACAAAGGGAATGGGGACTTAATTCTTACCTGTTGGAGGGATTGTGTGTGTGTGTTTATGCATGTTTGTTTATTTGGAGTCCTGATCTAATGTGTCTCTACATGTGAGAGAGCGAGGATTATAGGGCATCAAACCCAGAGCCTAGTACTTGCTAGGTAAGTACTTTACCACTGAGCTACATTCCCAACCCTGAGGTTCTTATAGAATATTTGTTTCTTTACCCCATTTACTTGTTTAGTCACTTATATTTATATGGACTCATAATCAAAGACATTATTTATTTTGTTATTCACATTATTCCAACTTTGGTTTGGGCAGCTTTTTCAGTTGACTTCTGTTTCTTTTGGTATGCTTCATCTTTTTGGTGGTGGAGGTTGTTTTGTTTTCTGGATTTGAGAATTGTCCTTACTATTAATAGTATAAGATGCTTCAGGCTCATCTAGTATTTTCCCAGCCTTAGAATTAGCCATTTCTCTAAGGAAACTTGGGTCCTTTGATTGGAGAATGATATTTAGAAACTCAGATCTTCGTGTTGAGTGTGAGTTGATCTGCTGCTGGTTTTGTTTGTTTTAATTATGAAATGTTAGTAATATTTGAAGGTAATTGGAACAACATCATCACAGATTTTTGGGAGGATAAGCTCTTTGAGTTTTCTACACATTACTGAAGCCTTCTTTTAAGTAACCAATATAGTTATTAAGAATAATATATGTGAAGTTGCTTTCTGAGTTGTAAAGCATTATAGAAGTGAGTGTATTATATAAATAAAGAGTAAAAGTCCTTATCTTTAGATATTAAAATAACCTTTTGGAGATAATGCATATATCTATATGATTTTAGGCTACATGGTTAGATGCTTGGTGTCTTCTATAACTGACAACATCTATAGGAATATGGAGGAGGGATAGTAGATATTGGGGGTAGATGGCTGGCGAGTTAAGGAAGTCAGTGTCAGCTGGCGGGTGGGGAAAGGAGAATGAGCAAATAGAGAAAGCAAGGTGGGGGTGGCTGAGTGAGCAAAAACTCAGGCAAGTACATAATGTTTCTTTGAGAGAAAGCGAGTAGGCCAGACAGAGCTTCAGTCTTGTGAATGAGAGCCTTTGAGCCCATGGATGAGAGTGGGGAGAAATGAGAATGGGACCAGATTGTGCAATGTGTGCACACTACAGTAAATTGTTCAAATTACTCTCGACACTGGGAACCCGTTCAGGTTGTGGGTATAAGGAGAGGGGTGTGATGCAAGTATGTTAGATTTACAGTTATCACTGGAAAAACTATTGGTATTGCTTTAATGGGATCTTTCTACATTCTTCTATACCATCCCTTGTTTATTAACTGAATATACTGTCCAGAATTTAATTTGATTTTTAAGGTAATTACAAATGTAGATTAACAGGCAAGAATTTTGTTCTCTAATGCAGTGGTACTTCAAGGACCCAAAGAACTGTGTTTTGGAATTTTGGCCTGTGAACTAAATGATCCCAGACTGCATTGTGTCTGTACATGATATTTATTGTCTACTTCATTATAAAAGTAATGCATTTTGAAATACATTTCATTTTGTTTAGAAATTTGGAGAATATAGTAAGTTGGAATTTTTTAAATTCTTTTTACAAAACCTTTTTTGAATAGTAGAATATCTCTGTCTCACATGGGTCCACACGTATGCATATATGCTTTTAAAGTTAAGTCATACTTATGAATGTTGCAGTCATTTTTACATATTTTATATTTTACTCTTTTGTTTAACATAACAAGGGGAGTTTTCTTCATGCTATAAACTTTGTGTAAGTAGAATATTTGTGGCTACCTTATGATCATCCATAGGGTTGAGTCTATAGGCCTTTTTTTTTTTTAAGCCATTTTTATTATACTTGTTAGCCAGATATAGTTTCTATTTTGTGAAATGTCCATTACTCACTTATTTGTTGGGGTCTTCTAAATACCCAATCTGTTATCCACAAGAAACTAAGAAGAACTGAACATTGCCAGGGAACATCAGATAACCAAGGTTGTGAAATTTTATAACCCAGAGTAAAGAATTGTAGGTTCTGTCTGCTGTACTTGCTAGAATTCTTAATTACCAGGTGACTTAAGTATAAACTGCCATTCAAGGCATATTTTTTATTCAAGACTAATGAAATTTGGTTTTCTTTCACTGATACCTGCCTGCTATGAAGAAATAGGAAAAGTAATTTAATTACATTGTTAATTCAGCAAGTTATAGTAAGAAAATAACCTTTTGGGTTTCTAGATCTTATTTCTAATCTGCTTTTTGTTAGGTTTTATTATTTCATATTTTTGTATATTATTTCATATGTGTATATATTTATGATTTCCATAGTAACAAAATAGACTGTATTTTAAGCTTTGTTTTGAAGAGGCAGAAATATTTCTGGTGCTCCTCACTAAAGTAGGGTGGAAGATGTTAAAACATGAGAATTTAAAGCTGTGGTTGAGCGATCCATTTAGAACACTGGAAAACACCCAAATTCAAATCTGGTTCTGCATCTTCCTAGGTGAGCTTGAACAAATTACCTTACCTTTCTGAATTACCATTTCTTTATTCATCTTTTAAAATGCAGAAACAAATACCTGCCTCCAAGGGTTGTTGTAACTTAAGAAATAAGTAAAATGAGCAGAAGTGCCTGTGCTCAGTAACTGTTAGCTTTCTACTCCTTGTCTTCCTTTCCTTCCTCCTCCTACTGAAATTTAGAATGTGTCTCCATGCATACCCTTCTCATTGCTGTTTATGCTTTTCTTAGGATTGAAATGTATTGTTTTCTTACTACCCAATCCAACTTCTTCCTATGGAAATGCTGTCCATTCTTTAGTACTCAAATGCTGATTTTTTTTCATGAAGTTTAGCACTTTAAAAGGTGTTCTAAGTGTGGGGGAAAGATATATAATAGTAAGTATGAAACAAGACAGCAAACTCTGCAACATAGTATTCAGAGACTAAATTTTAGAAGGTAAGGTTCCTAAAAAGTGATAAAGAAAAATTTTTTCATTGTGCAGCAGTAACAAGGAATGATTGTTAGGTAGCACTGACATACCAACTCCTTTTTATTTGCCTTGTAATTTGTAAAACTCATTGTAAAAATGCAACAAACCTAATACAATGAAATACTAAGAAGTGATTTCATTAGGCTTTAAACTTGGGCTTGATTAATTATAACTCAGACCACATACAATGTGGAGAATTTGACATCAAGTCTGCACCATTGTCAATCCAGAAAAGTGACAAAGACAGAAAGATAGCTAGAAGACTAGAGATAAGTAATTTGTGTCTTACCTATTAAAGCACAAAAGAAAATACTGAAAAAAGTACAGAATAAATTTGCTCTTGGTCTCTAGGTAAATATATATTTTATTGTAAACCCCTTTTTAAGTTTCTATACTGAAACTTTTAATAGATATGTATCAATTTGATGAGTTCCACTTAGGTCTGTCCTGTCTGCTTAAGTGTGTGTGCATGTGTGTGTGTGTTATCAGTTTGTAGATGACACAAAGTGTGAAGAGAAAACTAATAAAGAATTACAGCTCAAAAATTTCAAGAACACCAAAGTAAAACCAACAAGAAATAGTTTAAATGGAATAAATGTGAATCCATTTAGAGTTTATGAAAATTGCATTGCATGAGTCCAAAATATGGACAGCAATCTGTCTTGGCATTTTTTCACATAAGAACCAATGTGTTTATTGCAGGCTTACTGTATGAGCCAAGCATAACTACTTTTGCTTTAAAAGATGGGAATGTAACCTTACTTTAAGAGAACATATATCTTAATCACACAAAGTCGTCTTCATTCTTTGATAAGTAGCTTTCTCCTGAAATTGTGTGATTGGGGGGTCTTTTTTTTTTTTTTTTTCAGTGAAATGTTGCTTGGCAGGATTCCATGCAGAGGTCTAGAATAGTGAATAGACTAAACTATGCCTACAGGAGAGACACTTGGAAAATGGCTGTGTTTTATTGTTCCTGGGGCACTGTAATGTAAGAAATACTGTTTTGTTACAGTGCCTAGATCTGTTCGGTATCAGAATAGCTTACCTTAGGGAATGAGTGTCCCTTTCCTAAGTTCTTAGCAAAGAAGTCACCTTATTGTATCTGTGACAGTGCAACAGGATTTTCTACAAATTATTGGGAAGTAACTAGATAGGCACTGAGATTCTTCCTCCATTGGAATCCCTCAGCAGTCCTTTGACATCAAGTCATTCATGTTCCTATAAACCCATAGTTAGTTCTATACTTTAAACAAGTTTTGTCAGCTGGGAAGAACTACTGTTATATGGACTTATTTTAACATACAAACTACTTGATCTTTTTTTGTTCTCATCTTTCTCTGATGCTTATAAATTTTAAATGGGAAGAATATTGCATCAGAATAGGAGTTAGGATATCTTTGTCATTCTTGGACTTGAGGTATACTTCTGACTATAGATAATCAGTGTTCTACATTTTTTTAAGCTCCTAGATGTTATACTTAGTTTTGAACAGCATTTTATCACCCAGTAAGTGCTATTGTAATAATATTAGATCGAGATCACACAATTAAATCACAAAATTCCATCAGTTAAAATTTTTTTTCACTACACACTACCGATTAAATTGTGTGCACTTCAGTTGTAATTATAGAGCATTCACTGGATGAGATGAAAAAGTATTCTAATAACTTCTACATCCCAATAGATCATCTTTTGTTGCCTCCTGGGAGACATATATCTCATTTTGGAAACCATTGTTTTTTGTCATAGAACTAGGAACTTTGTTTTCCCATTTGTTTTTTGTTTTTTTTTTTTTTTTTCTGATCAAGCTGCAAATTTTTATTGTTCTCATGGATATTTATGCTGAGGGAATGAGGGGGTATGATGAGACACAGGCTGGTTGGCTGTGTTTTTCTTTTGGGCTCCTCCCATTTGTTTTTAAGCTGAAGAGTTTTTAGTAGCTCACAGAAACAGCTCTTTATATATTAATAAGATCTTGCAAATGAAATGTAATAAGGCTTTGTACTGTGTATAAAATATTCTGCAAATCATGTAAAAAAATGCAAGGCACAGTAAACTCTTGAAAAAGAACATTTGCAAAGGGTACATGGCAACACTTGTGTGTGCGTGTATGTGTGTGCTGTGCTGGGACTTGAACCAGGGCTTCGTGCATGCTGTGTGTGTGTGTGTGCGCGTGCGTGTGGTGTGCTGGGACTCGAACCAGGGCCTTGTGCATGCTAAGCAAGCACTCTACCTCGAGCCACATCCCCAGCCCATGGCATCATTTTTTGAGCATTTAGCATGTGTGGTTTGGAACACTGGGACTTAAGTTAGGATGAAGAGAGGTTTGCATAAATATGCATAAAGATGAAGTCTTTAGAAACAGATGATATCTTTAAGGCAAAATGTAGTCAAAAGAACAAACAAGCCAAGATTAAAACTTTGGAAAACCCTCACTTTTAGGGGATGGGTAGAAAAGGACTGAGGAAGTAACTGAAAGAACATTTGGAAGGGGAGGGAAGATGCCTGGGATAATACAGGCTCAAAGAGGAAATGTGAGACAAGTTTGGGCAAAGACTGGGAACCCCAGGATAGGAACCAAGTGCCAGAAGAGTGTCCATGCGCAGGTTAGCGCTCAGCAGCAGTGCTCAGCAATCCCAGCGCTTTGCTGAGGCGGAGGGAGCATGGCTTCAAGGAAGGAGGAGTGGATGTCCAGCTATGCCTCCAGATGCAGGTAGCTGCACACAGGAAAGGGCCATGCACATGGGCTCAGGGCTTCTGTGCTGGGGCTGCAGCACTGATGACCCAAGCACACCTGCCTGCCATCTGGCAAGACTCAGCTCAAAATGTAGTGTGACCAGCCCACTTTTTTAGGCACAGTAAGCTTAATGCTCAAAATGTTGGCAAAATATTTAGACATGACTATGTTATATTTAAATATAACATCTTAACCTATGTTCTTTAGTGTTTTATCCTTAAATGATTATGTTGTATACATACAATGTTATTGTATATTTTATACATACAATATACTGGTCTTTAATAGTAGCATGAAACCAGAACTTCCCAGAGCCACTCATGTGGGACTGAATAGAGAAATACCAGTGAGCTCATGATATCCTTTTCCACCAACCCTGAGGTCCATTTTATTCTCTTCAGTCAAAAAAAGAAATAATAATAATAATAGTGGTTATTTTCTTGAAAAGATTCCTGGAAGTGAAATTCCTGGGTGAGAAGTATGCCTAGAGCTTTCACCTTGGCTGTCCTTTGACCTGGGTTAGAAAGCCAGGTTTGGCATGGGAAAGTAGTAGAGGGACCATTCAAAAAGCCTGTTTGATAGGCAGCAAATAACAGCAGTGTGTCTGAGGCCTAGCTTCATCACCTCTAAATCCACCTCCTCTCCCACCTCACAACACTGTGAGGAGGATTTTTCCTAAAGATGTGAAAGTCCATTTTGTCAAACTTGGTGTGCTGGTGTGTGGATTCCTGCTGTGGAAAGCAAGGGGCCAGCTAGCAGTGAGAAGGGATTCAAGGTTTTCCCCATAAGAATATCACTCCATAGCAATTCAGGGTCCTTTTTGAGAGAAAGGAGAAGAGCTCAAGTTACAGCCAGCTGGTCAAGAATCATGTCTGACAACAGATATTCCTATTTGTGTGTCAAACATGGATGTAAAATGGCATATGTGTCACAGCAGGAAGAAAATATTTTAGAATCACTGAGGTAGAGGAAATATCAAAGACTTTCCTAGCCAGGTAAACCTAGGTTTAAATCATCACTGCCACTTAGAATTTGACTTTGAGTTATAAATGCAACCTCAAGGCCCTGAACTTCACTGTCCTCATCTCTAAAATGACAGAAGATGAAGCAGCAGCCTCTTGGTAGCCATCTAAAGGGAGCCCTCCTGGATACAGTGTTGTTGAAACGTACTGCTGTGTATGTAGTCTGGGTAGGTGGAAGTGTTCAAGAGAGTTTAGTTTTTTAATGTTTTGAATTATTAATAGTGGAAAACACCTTTTTTAGTTCCAAAATAATCTAGAACTTGAGGTATTTTTTAGAGAGAAACAATTCAAGGATACAGACAGATAACAAATCAGTGAAAGTCCCTTGCTTTTCCATCCATACCATAAAACTGATTTTCCTTTTGTTTTGATCTTGATTGGTTTGTTGGCTAATATGTTGATTAGTTTCGATTTTGGTTTTCATATTTAAAATAACACTTTCCTTTTTTTCCCCTCCCCCCTTTTTTCAGTAATTGCCTGTATTGTCTAAAGGGGGAAAAAAAAAACCCTGTTCGTCAGTGGTCATCCTAGTGACGAACACTGCCTCTGAACCACGCAGGGCTTCTGTGATTTAGAGCACCTCAGCAGCTCCAGCTCCAGAGCTCACCACCTCTACAAAACCAGAATTTAATTGAGCTGTGTTATGAAAGGCTCTAATAATAGAGCGTGCCACTTGAAGGAGATGCCACAGCCCACTGGTACTGCAGAAGCTCCCTGTGTGAGGGAGGCCTGCAGCTTGATGTCACAGCTCAACACTCCAACTTCATTTACATAATCATTGATCGCATGATTATGTAAAGTGAGGGTTGCTAGTGTTTTTCTGTTTAGTTCTTGAAAGTCTGTAGGCCTAAGAATAAGAATAAATGTGTCTTTTGGTGATGGTTGTGATGACCCTCAGTCCAGGGAAAAGACAGATTAAAAGGAAAAAAGTTGTTTCATATAAAATAACTTAAATGCACCAGGACAGTGAGCGAATCATATGTCAGAACAGAGAGGATAGTCTCTTTTATTCTAAGCTAGTTCTTTAGTTTCATCTAAAGTAAAAATAAAGGAAAAGCTGTGTCAAACATTTTCACATAAAGGGTTAAAATTAGCATCCAACTGACCTGTATCCAAAGCTGATCTTCAGTTGTACCAGCCTGCATGGCCTCTGCTAGTGACCATGTTGAATACATGTAGCCTGCTAGGAATTTCACCAGCCTCACGACCCAAGTGATGCCCACCCCTTCAGCCACCCTGTTCCCCACTTCTTTATACCTAGCAACTAAAGAGGCAATGCCTGCCAGAGTAGGGGGCTTGCTGGGCCCTGCTGAGCACTGTGGCCCAAGGTCTAGCTTGATTAGGAAGGGCCCTGCCAGTTGTTAAATTCCATCATTTGCGGGTTCATCCTTGTCTGCAGCTAAAGTAGCCAAAGGGCACAGCAATAGATCATCTAAAACCCACACTGGATTTTTTTCTTTTACTTAATACTAAATTTAGGAATGTGATGGATGATTTAAATGACCAAATGTAAAACTTGGGAGCACCACACCTGGGAAAAGCATCCCCTGCTTGCTTAACTCTCCTAACACTGTGATCCCCTGTCCCTGTCTTCCTTGTACACACAAATTTTCTTTTATTACATTCTGAGAAGATGTGGCCCTATTTTGTGCTTTTGTCTAATGAAAATGTGTTCCTTACGTCCGTAGTAAGTGTTAACAGAACACTGTCAATGTTGTTTTCCTTCCTGAGGTACTGTCTTAACACAAATGTCCTTGTTATTTTCTTTTAAGATAAAACAAAATGGAATTTTGCCTGTGGTTTACTGCTTCTACCAGATTTGTTTTATTGAGCTTTTACTAGGTTCTTGAAGGTGTAATTACATTCTGTTAAAAGTTCTGCTGGTTTAGGGGCGTGATTGCTTCATTTGAAATGTGGCAACCTCCTTGTCTGACCCTAGTAGATATGTTTCTTTAATATTTGGTGTCTGAATTATTGGAGAGCATCAAATGACCGTGGAAAAGTCACTTGTTCTGAATTTCAGTATAACGAAAACAGTACCTACCTCCTGCGGTTGTTTTGAAGTTTAACTGAGATCATTTGACAGCACCTAGGTGTAGCACAATTTGCTGAACACAAAATGACTTGCTGCCTTCTGTGGGGTACAGCAGTGAACAAAACAGACAACAGTTTTGGTATTCATGGAGTAGGAATAAATACATATTAATTTCAATGGGAGAAGGGAAAGAAATGCTACCCTGCACAATTAAAATCAGAATGCAGGCCTCCCTCTGCATCTCGAGAGCACACAAAATTAATGAAGATTTCTAGTCACCAGAAGCTTCAAAGGTTATGTCACTAGTACCGAGAGGAATAGTAGCAGTTGCTGCCTGGTTACTAAAGGATTTATAGAACCCCAAGCGTGAATTTAAGGTTGTGTTTCTGTAGAATCCTGAAATACGCTAAAATGTACTGTGTCTGCCAATGGCTACCCATCCTATTAACAACTGTGGAGACAAATGCTTAATGAAGTCCTGGTCATAGGTGGCAAACCAAAGGCTCTGGGGCAGAGGTGGGTTTGTTTTGTTTTGTTTTATTATTTTTTAATCTCTTCCACTTGAAGACCAAGTCTGGAAGCGGTATGGGAACTGAAGAGATGGTTTTATACGTAGCATCTGATAAGAGCTAGAGTCTGAATATTTCAAGGTTCCAAAGAGGACTCAGAAACGGATGCCAAAATTGGATTGGAAGTGTAACAGGTGAGATGCCTATAAAAAGGTAGAGGGGACAAAGCAGAAGTAGGCTAGGGCAGCCTTCATAGCACCACACAGTTCTCTCAATATGAAGAGAGAAGGGCCACAAGGAAGAGTCGGTTAAAAAGGACTCAGACCGTGTCACGGTTCCGAGAGAGCTGCTAAGGGCCAGTGATCACACACAAGCAAAAGTTGCCCAGGAGAAAATTCCAGGGAGGACAGGGACAGGCCAGCACCAGACCTGCTATGCTAGGTCACTGACAGGAAGCAGCCTGGGAGGGGACAGGGACACTAATTTACATACCTTCTAACTCACCTTTCAATATTGATCTAGGTGAGAGGCACCCAGATGCAACCCTGAACATGATAAGAAAGGACTTCCACTTCATGCCATTCCTTCTCTACTGAGGCATCCTGGAGGGGGCCCATCAAATGTCCCTGGGGGTCCGGTCACCTGGGCTTGCAGGCTATAGGAATAGCAGTACAGAGGCCCAGAGACAGGAAAGCACTTCATCCATTGTAGCTGTGGGAAGAGCACCCACGTGCCAGAGCAAAAGGTCCACTCCAGGGGACAAAAGGGATGGGATGAAGTTGAGAGATGAACAGGAACCAGATGGTGCAAGACTTCGTCAGCCACGGCCAGCCTTTTGGACTTTGTTTAAACCTGGAAATGTGAGCGGGAGGAGGGAGATGGCTGATCTGATGTATGTTTGGCAAAGAGCACTCTACCTGCTGTGCGCAGGATCTTTTGAAAAGGAGTGAGTGTGACTGTAGGAGACAGATCAGGAATAATCTGCAGTGACAGTAATCCAAGCGAAGGATGGCAGAGACTCGGATCTGGCCGGAGATACCTAGAGGTGGAGAGAAGAGGAGCAACCAAGCCACTCTGGTTTCTGGCTTACTCAGCTGGGTGGATGGCAATGCCCTGTGCTGACATGATAGGGAAGATGAGGGAAGGGACAGATTGGGAGCAGTGTGTGAGGAAGGGCACAGTTCTGGACGTGAATTTGGGATGCCCCTTAGCCAAGTGGCAGTGCCAAATACACTGTACTTGCAGCATGTATGTCCAGACACATGATTCTGGGCAGGAGATTGCCTGGAGGTACAGATTCCAGAGTTGTCCGCGTGTAGAATGTTTTTAAAGCCACAGGAGCAGAAGTTACTTAGGATCACAGATGGGAAAGAGTCCCAGGATCAAGCCCTGAGGAACCCCAACATTCAGAGGTGCAGTAGAGGAATAGGAGGCAGATTCTTAGAGAACTAGGGAGAGACAGAGCCCATAAGCTTAGGGAAGGGGCAGCCATCCTGGGGAGGAGTAAGGAGAGGGGAAGTCTCAGCAACCTGGGGCCTGGTGGTCATCTTAATAGAGGAGAAGGAAGGGAGCCAAATGAGTGGGTTAAAGACTTGGGATGTGGGAAAGCAGAAACAGCTCGTGTAGACTCTTTTCAAGAGTTCTGTTGTGAAAGGGAACTGAGAGATGGTTTCATCACAGGAAGAGGATGTGGAGTTAAGGAAGCATATAATTTTTATTTATTTGTCTAAGGGTAGAAGTTGCAAAAAGAACAATGGGACTAATAGTTTTCATCCCCCTGGCTAGGAGAACAAGAAGGGAGGGCACAAGCTACCCAGCGACCAGGGTGGACAGCACCCAGGTCAGCAGGGATCCCTGGTCAGCACGGCTGGTGACTGAGGGACAGGCTTCCGGCAGGTGGGAGTCCTGGGAGCTTGGTCCTGGGTGGGGTCACTCAGATGTCTTTGACATAGCCCTGTGGTAATGAGTCTACAACTCCTATAGAAAGTTGAATGATAACAGAAACCAGGCCAGCCCCAGAGCTCAAAAACAGCCCACCACCAAGGACAGCAGCTGCAGGAAGGACGGGGTCAGCCTCTGGGCCTTGGGGACATTAAGACTAACCCTGAAATAAATTCTGATTCTGAGATACAGCGGCACCACTTACTCCCAAGTCAGGCTGTGGGACAGAAAGCTTCACTGGGTACCAACAGCACAAAAAGTCAGGGCCAAAAAGCCTTGATTGGCCTTAATTTTGTAAGGGTTTCCCAAACTCTGGATTGCCTCTTGCAAGCAGATGACCTGGGGGACGAGTGGTATGACAGAAAGATGGACTCCTAACAAGGGCCCAAGTTTGCCCTGTGAAGACTGGAAAGAATGTGCTTGTAAAGATTCAGTAACCTCAAAAAGAATTTAAATTCAAATTTGAGAGGTTGGAAAATGGCTTCTGTGAAACCATAAGCAGTTTTTCATAAGAAAACATGTCACAGATACAAAACGTTGGAGAATCCTGTAACTCGCGTGGAAGAATAGCAGGAGGAAAAGGTGAAGGATGAACTGGCCAATTTCAAGTCAGGAGAGTGAGTGTGAAACCAAGGGAACTCGAGATGTTAGCACCTGGAAGAAATCACACTTCCTGTTCACCTCAGAAAAACAGGGCTCAGGCGAGAATTCAGAAGCCCTGACAAAAGGCGCAGCAGAGAAGCAGTGTATGACCAAAAGCTATCAAAGTACACAGCCAGAAATCTGTGTGAAGAAACTTGATGGAGAATATCCGATGGAAATGAAAGGCAAGAGAGTCAGAAGTGATTTTTGCCATGGAGCAGTTTAAAATTTACCAGTAGTTGTAGCCAGGGTCTCCTAATCCCACTTCCAAATCAAGAAGGCCAAATGTCGTACAAACCTAGGTCCTCCCTGCCAGCCTTGGCTAGAATGTCCGGTCTGCCCAGTGAGCACCTTCAGTACATTTTTGACTTGTCATAGCTGAGAAGACAAATGAAAATGTGAGGGTCAACTATCTCGAGCTGATTCTTACCAAGAAGGAAAATTGTGTCATTGTAGAGTTCTCAAATACAGGTAGAAAAAGTATTGAGACTATCAGAGGAAAAGTGTGAAAAATCGAACAAAAAAAGAACAAAAGCTGTGCCCAGGTGGTGGGATGGAGACTCTCGTCTAGGAGACTATTTTAGACAGCTATTTCGCTGCTGTGACTAAATGATCTGACCAGCACAATTATAGAGGGGGAAAGGTTTATTCGAGGGCTCACCGTTTCAGAGGTCTTAGTCCATTCACAGAGTAGCTGCGAATTAGCCCCGGCTCCAGTCCTCCGGGCTGGAGGTGAGGCTGAACATCATGTCAGAAGAGCATGGCAGAGGGAAGCAGCTCGCATCATCAGGAAGCAGAGAGAGAGGGACTCCACTATCCAGCTACAAAATACATATCCCAAAACCATGCCCCAGTTCCCAACTCCTCCAGCCATACCCTACCACTTCAATTAATCCCATCTGGGATCCATTCACTGATTGGGTTGAGACTCTTACAACCCAATCATTTCTCCTCTGAACTTTCCTGCATTGTCTCACATGTGAGCTTTTCGGGGACACCTCACATCCAAACCACAACAGAGACCTGTTAATGAGGTATGGACTGTAAAAAGCTTAGACAACTGTTGGTATTCCATGACCAAAAGGCAAAAGAGAATACGGTACAAGTGGAATAGAGCCCTAAAACAGCAATTCTGTCACACTATCACACATGATCGAAAGGAGAAAGTCACCCAGGTACCTCAAGAGGCCCTGGGCTAGAATACCCAGCTGAATGGAAGTGAGGTATCAGCAGAGCACTGCAAAACACAAGCCAGTAAGAACCAGCAGGAAGGTTAGACCAGAACTTCACTGTGTTGGAGAGAGATCGGTTAAAAAAAAAAAAAAAAAAAAAAAAACCAGAAATGCTGAGAACCTTCCAGAAAACAGGTGTGTTGGCATCTGTTTCTCTGATCCAGCCTAGGGTTTTCCATTTATTTATTTTTTATCACCAGGGATTGAACCCAGGGAGCTTAACTACTGAGCCACGTCCCTAGCCCTTTATTTATTTATTTATTTATTTACAGACAGGGTCTCACTAGGTTGCTTACAGCCTCACAAAGTTGCTGAGGCTGACTTTGAACCTGTGATCCTCTTGCCTCAGCCTCCCAAGCTACTGGGAGTATAGGCGTGTGCCACCACACTCAGCAAGGTTTTCCTTTTAGATCTGCTAGTCAAAGGGTAGAGCTGAACTCAGCCTGCTTGGTCAGTGAGGATCTTGCTCATTGACATTTAAGACTGAAAAACTCTACTTTGAACACACTAAGGCTTTCTCAAGGAATAGCTTCCAGGGTTTCTTAAGGCAGTGTGCTGTAGGGGCTCAGACTATGGTCTTGGAGTAGGGAGCAGCTCAGAATCGCCAGGCCTACATGTTAGGACTGCATGTTCCCATCTCCCTTCTCCGCCTTGTCTTCCCAAAGAATTTGGAATTCAAGGAAGGTGAGGGAGGTGGCTCCATGGCTCTAGGAATCTGCATTTTAAACACTTTCCTCAGGTGACTAGTCAAAAATAGCATTTCAGCATCACCAAGCTAGGTCAGCAAGCGCCTCTGGTTGCTCAGGCCCCATGAGTAAATGGGCTACAGCCCAAAAATACATTTTATCAAGGCTTGACTGCAACCTAACTTACAGGACAATAGATAAGATTTCCTATGGAAGCAAGCCTTTAAAAAAAAAAAAAGGAAAGAAAGAAATGTTCTACTTTTCTAGTGGTTATGTTTGCAGTGATTCATAGCTCTGCATGTTAGACTCGCCTAGAAAACATTTAAAAATATAGATGCCTGTGCCCACCCCAGACCCCAGTGAAATCTGGATCTCTGAAGTGGACCTGGCATGGTTTGTTGGTTGTTTTAAACTTTACAGGTGACTCAATGTGTGGCTAGGGTCAAGAAACTTTGAAACCTTTTAAAAAGGCTTTTCATTCTATAGGATACCTATTTTCTTTTCACACCACCCAAGTCTGTCTTTTCATTTCTTCTCCATCAAAGACTGTCTTCTCAAAATTAGAAAGGATGAAACAAACATGGTTAAAAGAGAACATTCTATAGAGTAGCAGTGCAAAATATATTTATGTCTCTAGGCCCTAAACTCCTGCTTTCAGGGCACTGAAATAATATATTTGCAGAAATAACTGAATAGGTAAGTTCTTAAAGTTCACGGCAAATGACAATGGCCACAAGACAGAAATCAAGGAAATGTTCAAAAGGCAATTCATGGACAATACAAGCCAGTAAGTTTGAGTCTGTTTCCTGCAAAACTTAACAGAATGCTTGAATGCTTAATTTAAAAGATAATTCATTACACTTGACAAAGGAATCAACAAGGAAGAGTAGAGCATCCTATTTGGGTCCATCAGGGGGTACTGGCGGCTGTAAAGGTTATTCCTACATCTGACCAAATCACTCAAAATAGTTTCATGTTATATGATGGGGAAATGTAGACCAAGTTACTGGCAATTAAGGTGAATTTACAGTTGTTTGAACCATATCCAAACCCCACTGATAATGGAACAATGTTTAACCTAGAGGAAGGGGGATCTCTAGTCTTCCGTCTAGTTCTGAGACTCTTTGAAAGCTGTAGTTGTGAACCTCTTCATTTATGGAGGCAAAGTTTAATGTAAAGGATCTTGTCCAAAGTGAGGTTTTATTCCAGGCCAGGAGCAGATCTATGTATAGTTTGGAACTGCCCAACATGGATCCTGCTACATTATTCCTCTTCAAAATCTCTCCCTCTCCCCATAGTGCATGAAAAAATACACAACAGCCTTGGCTTTGGCTATTGGTCTCTCAGTCCACCCTCAGCTGTTGTTTTCTAGCTTTCACTTTGGTGACTCACTGATGCTCAGTTCTGATCCAGACAATAGAGAACCATTTTAGCAAGAAAGCTGAGCTGACTTTTTATTTCCCAGTAGCTGTCCGACCAAAGCTCAACCCTCTGTCACACCATGCACATCCACATTCTCTGCCTCCGCAAGCTTTGCTGGCCAAGTTCACCACCTCTAAATGGATAAGACATGTACTATGTGCGTTCTGCAGACATAGCTGAAGACTAAGTTTTGGAGGTGTTTGCTTCCCAAAGAGCCCCATTTTTATCCTTTTAGTATAGTTTTCCAATCACATGAATTTTCTGGAATATTTTTGGAGAGAATCAGATTTTTTTAAATGCTGCTGAGTCCTTTAAAACTGTCTTTGCTGCAGATGTAGACAAAGTTAAATTTGTTCTTTGAATATATATCATCAGGGTAAGAAGGTACAATTTAGATAAGAAGGTGCATTTGTAGGACTATGGGTTCATCTGTGTGCAATAGAGACCTAAAGTATGAATGGCTTAGGCAATATGGAAGTTTGTTTCTCTTGCCTAATAGTGTAAGGGTCTGTAGCCCAGGCCTGGTACAAGGAGCTCTGTGGTGTCAGGGACCAATGTTCCTGTCTTATTGCTTCATCATCTCTCATGGATGGCCCTCTTCTGCAGAGTCCAGAGGGCCCACAGCATCTACATCCTCAGTCCAGGCAGGAGAGAGGGGGAGGGGAATGCCCCCTCCTCAGAGATTGCAGCCAGTACTTCCGTTTACACACATAAGCATGCACACACACACACACACACACACACACACCACAAGCTGCGAGGAAGTCTGGAAAATGCCTTTATTTGGACAACTGATAAAAGCAGATTCTATGGAGAGAGAAGAGGACAGACATTGGTGACCGATGAGAAATTTTTCCAGAATGTTCCTGAAAAATATAAAATCTCAGAAGGAGCAGTGGGTGGTCCAGGGAGGGAAGAGTCATTCGTTCATCCAAAGAACAACATGGACATCGGACTTCAAGCAGCTGAGCACCAACCAGAAAGGCAGGGCCATCAGGCAAGCTGGAGGGAAGGCTCCTGGCTCCTCAAGGTGTCTGGAGCCAGAGTTCCCCGCCCCCACCAGCACTGGCCTCAGCCTCATTAGCACCGCACACGGGATTCTGGGCCGAAGAGCCAGCCAGAGTGGAGAGAATGGGTCCTGCCCACCCGCAGCAGAGCTAATTAAAAGAGAAACCTGTTTTCCACATGTGCCTCTTCAATATGCACACATTCTGCTTTCTTGTCATTACATGCCTCACTTGTCACCAAAGCATTTTCAATCAATTCTGGGCGTTTTTTCTTATACCTTTCGATTTAGCACATTCTTTCCTTAGTGCTCCTCCCCTTTATTCCTCCAGCTGCTTAAAACAATTTTCTCCAGCATTTGAACAAACCCACATACATTCCCCATTCTCCTTCCCTCACTTTTCTTTTTTAAACAAAGAGAATGCTGCTTTCTGTTACAGAAAAAAAAGAAAAAAAGAAAAAAAAAAACCCCACTAGAGACAATTTCGTCCTTTGGGTCCACATGGCGGATCTCAAGTTGAACGTTCTTTTTCCACCTGTGTAGAACTTTAATTAGTTCAAGTGGGAGGTCCACGCCAAGAAACAGGGCACCACATCGCAGTTGCTATCTGCAGAGCCAATTCCTTCCCTTAATAATGCTCTTTCCAACTGAATCCTGCTTGCAGCTCTGATAGGAAAGGGCGTGTATTAGACACAGGCTACTGATCCTTTCAGGTTGCCTTGGCCATGAGCTTCCTGACAGACACAGTACTGCGTGACCCCAGGTTTGCTGTACTGTACGATTCACAAAGCATTTCACATGCATTTGTCTCCTATCAGCCACACACATACCCTGTTAGGAAATAAGTAACGTCACCCCCATTTTGGTGATGAAAAAATTGAGGCTCAGAATGGGTAAATGACAGAGAGTGAACTAAAACTGGGCCCAATCTGTCTCTGTGTCTCTGTCCAAGAGCTGTCTATGGTTAAAGAGAATATCTATTTTTAACAATGTGCTAAATGTTCCTTTCTTCTTTCCATAGTCCAAGATTGTCCTAAACTTTGATTTGATAGAATTATTTTCCACAATCCCCAAGTCAGACTCTGCAGTTCTTTTCTGCCCCTGGGTCCTGCTTTGTTTGAGGTCAGGGTGGCAGGCACAGATGCTGCTTTCTTCATTTACAGGTCTGATATTTCAGTTCCGTACCTGAAGATTTGTAGAGTCACTGGAATGTGACACAGAAAGGAAACAATTCTCTTCCATGATATTTAAGTTAAGATCAATGGTTAAGATTAAAGGAACTATCTACGAACATTGCCTTGCGGAAGCCTTCTGAATATTTCAATTCTAATGGAAGCGTGGGATGGTTTTAAGCAACATTATCCCTCATAAAACAATTTGAAAAGGCGGGGGGGATCCCATGGGGTAACAAAAACTGTTTTTCATCAGAAGAATCCAGTTTTTACAAAAAGTGCTAGAAAATTTTACATTAAAAATAACTAAGCACACAGTCATTGTTACAAAGATGCTTTGGAATGAGAGTAAATGTTGAATCTTTTAAGCATGGATCTGGGTGTATCTGGATGAGCTTTTTGAAGAAAATTTACAAGTTTTATAAAATCTCAGAAACTTTAAAACTGTGTCATTTGTAATGTAAAATTAAAGCAGTTGAAATTCAGTGGCTGACTCATGGCTCCTACATCCATCTTCAGTTCCCTGGAGCTCAGATGGTTTTCTTTAAAAATTAGTGATATCAGCTAAGTGGGACTATTTCCCACTCCTACCCACAGAGAAAAGTGCTTTTGTGAACATGTCAGCTCTGTTCCATCATTACACGCCACCATGGAGTGAGGCAGAAGCAGGCTGGTTGTTCATACTTGATCATCAATACAATACAGGAGCCAAATCCAAATAAGAAAACCCTAAAACTTCCACCCCCTTATTTTATGTGCACAAGTTACTTGGTTAGAACCAAAGGATTTTATATCTAGATGAGATCCTTGAAGCCTTTTCAGTCCAGCTTCTTTATTTTGTACATATAGAAACGGAGGCACAGAGAGGTTCAACAACTTACCCAGGTCACACAGCTGGTAAAATACAAGAGTAGGCTGTGACTAGAACCCAGGTCTGCATGACACTGTCTGTGCCCCTGCCACTCCATCATTTCACAGAGGTGATGATCTGCCCCCAGCACTTGACACTTGCTCTTTCCACAGCCTCACAACACTGTCACTCAGCAGTGCCTTCCATTGGTAGCTCGCTAAAGCTAATTAGGAGGCAATTTGACATTGTCCTGTGGTGACCCTCCAGGGATGTGAAGCCAGCCATCTGTCTCCCCAAATCTCAACTTCACTGTGCAGTCACCTTAGGTTTCTCTAGACTCGGCAGTTCGTTCGTTCCTTCCTGTGATTTTCTTTCTGGTTTCCTCCTTCTGGACACATTTCATCTTCAAAGGGACCCACCCAAGATGGTGCTCCACCAGCTCCTTCCTCATCCTTGGATTCCCATGTGCATTAATCCCACTGCTGTCCTTCCTGTCTCCCAGCATGAAAATGCCAGTCATTGTTTTCTCCTCCTTCCCTGCAACCCTGTGCAGCATCCATAACCAACCCTCTTCAGATTCCACTGTTCAGTCATTTTTTTGTCTGAACTGTGGGACAGGCCACTTAGTGGGTATCCTTGAATCAAGTCTGTCTGGAGATGCTTTCCTAATCGTCACAGAAAGTAACTGTACCCTACCGGGAAGCACCATCCTGGCTTCAGGGTAAACTGGATCCCATCATCTCTGTGGCTTAGCACTTAAACCTTTAGCTTCAGTTTCTCCACTTCTGAAATAGAGTCAATCTCCAAAAAGAGGCCTCCAATTTAACAATTCTCAGTCTGTCTCCTCACTCCACTCTGTCCAACAGACTGCTTCCAAAGGAACCTTTCTAAATCATTGACCATTCTTCTTTCCCCCGCTGCAAAATTCTTCCGTTACTGCTCCTTTCACATAAAACCCAATCTCCTTAGCCTGGCACGGGAGACCCGCTAGAGACTGGCACCGAGTGCCTTTTTCCTGGTTCCTCCTGCCTGCTGCTCTCCACGAGCCCACCCTGCAGCTCATGTCAGCTACTCCCTTCTCAAAACACGTGTGCTGAGCTTTCACATCGTTTTGCTCTAACAGCACCTAGCACTTTCCACCCTGTGACACAGGTGGAGCATATGCCACATCTGTGTGAGCTGCTTGCAAGCGAGGGACACCCCTTCTTCACGCTCTCCTCCACACGACACCCAGCACCCAGTAGGTACCCGGGGAATAGCCCTCAAATTCAGCCCAGAATCACACTGGGTTTTCTCAGCCATCATATCCCATTCTGCACTCACACTGGGCTTCCAAACCAAATCCCTGCACCGTTTTTATATAATCTTCAGCTAAGCTAGCTCTCCTCCATTCTTTCCTTTTGCCTACTTTTAAATCAATATCCAGAACATGATTAAAGTTTAATTTTTACCCATTGTTCTTGTCTCTAGGTCTTTTGGACTGAGTCTCTTATCTAGTTTATTGGCTTTGTGTTATTCACAAGGACAATGTGTATTGTGACCATGTTTCATTGACGTTATTGATGCAGGAGAAAACCCAGTTGTTTGCCAGCTTGGCACCCGTCCTCTATCTTGACAACGATCTCTTACCTAGCAATCTTTTGATATAGTTATTTAACCATCTACGACTAACCCCTTATTTTGATAATTCATTGTGTGTACAGAGAACAAAGGATAATCTTATTAACTCATTCAGTCCATTTATTGGGAAGCATTTATGTACAGAGCAGTATGATAATCATATGAAACAATGATTAAAATTTGGTCCCTGTCCCTCTTTAAGCTGTAAAGAGCAAATAAGACGTAGAGAACATTGGAGTCCGGGTAGAATGGGAGGCAAATCACAAGAGGTAGGTCCAAGGGAGATTCCAAGGATGGCAAGGTTCAGTCCTAGCTAGGTGAGTTCTCCCAGAATGGGTTTTTCATAAGTGAGATAAAGCACAGGTTCAGCTGCTAAGCTGCTGTGACAACAACAGACCAAATGCAGAGCTTTGCCACAATGGCAGTTCATTTTTTCTCTCCAGTCAAGATAGGCAGGTGATCCAAGTTCACTTGCTCTGCCCTCCTCAATATGAGCCTGCCACCTGTGTGTTCAAGGTGACTGCTCCAGTCTTCACCACCTCCCAATCAGAAGGAAGGGAGATACCAAGAGGTCAGTCATTCTAAGGACAGAACCAGGAAGCTGCATCCATGGCTTCTCAATCACACTGGCCTGAGGATGGTCATGTGACCACACACAGGTGAAAGGGAGTCTGGGAAATGTAGTCTTACCCTGGAGAGCTCCACGCCCAGCTAAAACTTCATGGCACTAAGGGGGCAACAGAACAGTCCCCTGGGAAGACAACTGGCAGCCTGCCACGAGGAGAAGGAGAATTCCACGTGAGGAGAAAAGCGGCAGGAGAGGGAGCTGATTCATTCCATCTCAGCTGAGTGGATGGTACCAGGAGCATAGATATGGATTTAATAGGAAAAATCTTAAATTCTGAAAGAAGAAATGGGCTAACTTGAGCGTCAGTCTTCTCTGCTTCCAAAAGTGATCAAGAAAAATGGTCAGAAGAATTGGTACTTAAAGAGAGGTTGGAGAAGTGTACCTGTCTGGTCGGCCTTGAGGGTGGGGTGGAAGAGAGGCCCTGGAAGTGAACCCAGCTCTGACCGAAGCAGCGAGGAGCAGCCAGGAGGGATGGGTGAGGAGAGACCGCAGGATAGAGAATAAACCAGACGTGTGGCTCAGCCCAGGCGGCCTGTGCGTGTCCCTCAGAGGCTGCAGGGCACAGGGAAAGGCAGCTCTGGGAAGTGCATTCGATGGGCCGGCGCAGAGATGCTGAAGGTCAATCCGGGGAGCCTCCCTCTCCATGGTCAGGAGTGGGCGGTGCTGCATCTTCCCAAGCCCAGGAAGGAGAGCCGGTTCTTCTCTGTAGCACAAGGAGCATCACAGTCGGCTCCACTCATGAGAGGGCGTTTTGTGCACGCAGAAGTGTTTTTTCTCACTCTGTCCTGATTTTCGTCTCTGTTCAAAGTCAGTAAAAAGCATTACCGAATTTTAAAATAATGTGACTCGTTCTCCTCCACTCTGCAGTTCAACAAAGGTATTTCATCTGTTTGTTCTTAAAGTGCAACTGTTCTCTAGATTTATATGTGCTCTGATAGGAAATGCTTTGTGTATAAAAAACTATTCCCTTTGGAGGATGCCGTTGTTGCTTTGTGTCTCATCCAAGAATGATATTTCACATCTGTTAAATAGTAGCATTTCCCCCACTAAGCAAATTCCAAACCAAGAGAGTCAAAGCCTGTGACTCTTACCAGTCATTCAGAGTCATGTCTAAAGAATGAACTGTCGATGGATGTTCTTGTCAAGTGAACCCTGTGGATCCCTTCTTCCCATTCTGTGGCCTGGAATGTGGATGTGATATCTGGCATTCTAGCTGCCCTTTTGGACCATGAGGATGAGTGCAGTGGACACTCTAAGGATGGTGGATTGGAAGAAACCTGTGACCTCTAAGATTTCATGAGCAAAGCCATCAAACCAGTCCTCTGGGTCCTATTCCTTTACTTTCACATGAAAGAGAAATAAACAACTATCTTATTCAAGCTACTGTTACTTGGGGTCTTTGTTACTTGTGGTTGAATATAATCTTATCTGTACAACATGCCAAACACATAAAATGATGTCTGGCACATAATAGGCACTTCAATAAGAGTTGAATAACTGTTATTATTTTGTGTCAAATAATGAATGAAGTGGAATCAAATTATGGAAGGACTTGAAAATCAAAAAGAGAGATTTGACCTTGATGTGAGGCAAAGCTTATATTTGTTGTTTCTAAAATTTCATTTGAGAATTTTATTAAACTTAAATGACCCATAATCACCAGGACCATCCCATAAAGATAAAAGGCAAAAGCTATGGAAAACAGGGGAGAGAATTTGACCAGAACCCTAGGCTAAGGATAGTCATTAGAATTGTGCATTCAATTTAGCTCTGAATTGCCTGGCTGCTTAGGGTCTGAAAAGACAGAAGCCTTCCCAGGCTTTTGAGCAGAGCTTTCCTATTGTGCAAGGAGTTTGTAAGGTAGTTGAAACCCTGTAGCATAGTGACTGGGGAAGAAACAGGAGTTTTCCGAGGAAGCCATTGCAGGATCCCAGCTATAAAGTTAGAATGGGTGGTGGCACCAGAATAGAAATCAGGGAACACACAGAAGACAATTCAAAGGCACTTCAGTGGACACGACAAGGAACCACTCTGGGGATAAAGGAAATGCAATGTCCAGATGACTGAGCAATTTCAGTAGACAGATGCCTGCTACTGGAGTGCCGTGTAACAAATAATCCCACGCAGCCAGCTCATTACAACAATAAGCACTTACTAATTGCTTATGGGTGTGCAGATCAGCTGTGACTCTGAAGGGTGGCTGGACCCAGGATGCTAGTTGTGTTTAGACCTATTCCAATTATCTCTTCCCTCTGGGGCCAGAGGCCATCCATGTAAATCCAGCTTGAGGCAGACAACAGAAATGCAAGAGAGGAAACCAAGCCACAAAAGCACATGGAACGCCTCTGCTCACATCAATTCCAAGAAGGTTCCTGTTAGTCAAAGCAAGTCACATGGTCAAGTCCAACACCAAAGGGGCCACAAGGTATTGGCCAACTCTCCAAGAGGCATCCCAAGGTCACATCATGGAAAAGGTAAAAGAATATGGCGCACTAATCCACCCTACCCATCGAGCAACTGAAGAATTTCCTAAATATGGAAATGACGAGTGGAGTGATTGGGTTTCATTGACCTCTGCACCTGTGATATGACAAGCATCGGGCTCCAGATCTAACTCTGGGGCACCCTCGGCCTTTCTCTTGCTGCTATCTTTCTGCCAAAGATGTTGCTTCAAGACCACCACGAGGAACTTCTTGCTACTTCTAACTTTCTCATCCTTTCCCTTCCCCTCGATGCTGTGACTAGAATCCTGCTGTACAGTAGCCCCTCCAAACAGCCTTGCGACTGAGCACCAGTGGAGCTGCCTTAAAAACACTGTCCATATTGGACAAGCTGTTGATGAAAAGGCTAGAAGGAAATATTCCAAAATGTTACTAGGAGGGATGGAACTTCCAGCTATTTTTGTGTCTTTTTAAATTTTTCAAACTTTCCACAATGTACAAAAATAAATTTTATAATTTCAAGTATTTTTTATGATTTAAAAAAAAATAAATCCTGTCATTGGCTCCATTCTCTTCTCATCTACCCTATGCCAGGAACTATCTGAAGGAAAATTCTATCTAGGAAGCATGAGTCAGCACAGAGGACCTGCCAGGCCACGGCTTCCTGAAGGGACATATTCTCATCAACTAACACAGGGGCAGTTATTGTCATTCTTAAAACTAATTTCAAAGTGGTGGAGAGGAGACTTTTAGTGTGAACACAAAAGGGAACACATACAGAAGACAATTCAATGGAGCTTCAGTAGACATGACAAGGAACCATTCTGGGGATAAAGCAAATAGATTTTTTTTTGCTCTTTTCTTCACTTAGTTGTCTTGGTTTGGACCTGTTCAGGAACCAAGTCAGGCATGAAGCAGCACAAGAGATCTTCCAGTTGACTTACTTTCAAAATTTCCATCGGCTCCTTTGAGGCACCGCCATGTTGTATCTCATGGTAGGCAAAGTTCCCACCTGGGAAGGACCTCCACACACTGGGGGTTATTTTTACCATCCCAATCCTGACTCTCTCAGAACTCAGGAGAGTAGGTTTTGCATGGAAGACTTTGGAGTCAGGCTAGTCCTGATGGGTGTTTCTCACATACCACTTCCTGGATCTGACTTCCCTCCCTCCCCACTACCATCACGTTTCTTCCATCTCATTTAAAACTCCCCCAAGTTACCATCTCTACTACCTCCCTTTCGATGCACCTTGCTGCCCCACGTGGCCTCACTCTGTTTTACTTCTTTAATGACTCTACTGCTCCGTGGTCATCAACTGCTTACCACCAAGTCCAAGTGCAGCCCCTCTCAGCTGTGCTCATGCACAGCTCAGATCTTCAATTATTCATTCATTCTGCAAACTCTTATTCCCTTGGCTTCTATGAAATCAAGCTCTTCTGGTTCTCCTTGGTTCCCCCTGGCCATTTAATTTCCTACTTCTGTTTCTTCCTCCCCTCAGCCTGTACTTGCTCTGGGGTTCTCTCCTCTGCCCATTTTGACTCCCACCCCCCATGCTCTCTCTGTGGTCTGATTATTTCTTGGTTTTATCTGCAGTCCTTGTGCTGATAACTCCAGCCCAGGCTTTTCTTTCCCCTCTGATTCATAGTTCCTGGGGCTGCTGGCCACCACATGGGTGTCATGGACCTGAAACTCACCAGATCCAAAGCTGGGCTCCTCATCTCTCTATTAATTGGTTACAATAGGAACCCAAGGAACTGGTTCTGCCTCACTTATGCACAAGAGATGTTAACCAGAATGACTGCAAGGGGCCACTGAACAACCTGGTATCTTGGGGACAAAAACTAAGTCTTTCTAGAGATTCAAGATCCCAGGAGCAGCTCTGACCTGCCCAGCATGGATCATGACTCCACTTCTTGGCAACTGTTATCAGAATAGAGTGAGGTGTGCACCATCCTGGATGACAAGACAAATCTGCCTTCCAAATCTGCTGTTTCTTCTACAGTCTCCATCTTGGTAGCTCTGCCATCCATCCATCTACCCTAGGACAGTCTCCTCCAGCCTCTCATTGTCTCCAAAGTTAATAATCACGTAGTCCTAAGATTTTACCTCTTAAAGTAGTTCTCCAAACAGTTTCCTCTTCCCCATCATTTAGACCTAGCTTAGGGTCTTACGGTCTCTTCTCCTGATGATTATGAAGCCTCCTACAAAGTCTGCCTGTTTTCAGCTTTGTCTACTACAAATCCGTCCACCACCTGAGAGCAGAATGATCTATCGAAACCCAAAGCTGACCATGTGACTCCCCTGTTTAAACCCTTTACCTGAGAGTGAGCCATGGGACTTGCAGTCTGGGTTTTTTGATATAAAAAACAAATTCTGCCAGTGTCTGGCCCCTGCCTGCAACTCAGTCCACTTTCTGGCTCTGCTGGCCACCCTGCAGCCATATTCTTTGATTATGGATCCCCCTGTGCCTGAGAGGTCCCCTATATCCCTCCCACCCTGTCCCTAACCTCTGACTATTAGCAACCCCTCTTTATAGCTCTCTGAGACCTCACTTCCCCAGGCTGTCTTCCCTTAAGTCTTCCCTGACAGCTCACATTGACTTGAGGACACCTCCTTCGTGTTTCCATGATGCCTTGAACATATTACTATTACTGCCCATAGCCCAGTTTTGGTTAAATGTCTGTTACTATCTCTATAAGTTCTTGAAAAGCTGGGACAGAACAAGGTACATGGTAGGTGCTCAATGGATGTTTCTGAATGATTACTGATCTTGGTAAATCATATTAACTCTCTGGGTTTCAGCTCCCTCATTGCAAAAAGGAGATAATTACCTCCCCCATGCTGTGAAATTAAATGAGATATACAAATAAAACGCCTTGCTCTGACTGGGCATTGTGGTGAACACCTGTAATCAGAGGCTCTGGAGCCTGAGGTAGGAGGATCATGAGTTCAAAGCCAGTCTCAGCAATTTAGCAAAGTCCTGAGCAACTTAGTGAGACCTGTCTCAAAATTTAAAAATGGTGGTGGGGGGTGCTGGGGATGTCCTCAGTAGTTAAGTGCCCCTGGGTACAAAAAAAGAAAGAAAGAGAGAGAGAGAAAGGAAGGAAGGAAGGGAAAGAAAGAAAGAAAGAAAGAAAGAAAGAAAGAAAGAAAGAAAGAAAGAAAGAAAGAAAGAAAGAAAGAAAGGAAGGAAGGAAGAAAGGAAGGAAGAAAGGAAGGAAGAGAAAAAGAAAGAAAGAGAAAAGAAAGACAAAGAAAAGAAATGCCTTGCTCTGGGGCTGGCTCATAGTAAGAGCTCAATTAAAAATCACTTTCCTCATTCCATTTATCCTCCTGCAACAATTTTAGTTAAAAGGGGAAGGCTTTCTCCATACTCTTTGTTTAAATGTGTATCTCTCCTATCTGATCACAGCTTGGTGAGAAAATGGACCACCTCTATAATATTTGGCTAAACTTTTTTTTTTTTTTTTTGCATATGACAGGAGCTTAATATATATTTTTAATATAAATGAACAACTTCCATATATGTTTATTTGGTCATTCATTTGTTCCTCCAATGAACTTGATGATTTTTTTCCCTTTTTCCCATTGTATAAATTACTAACTTCAATTTATTTGACATGCACTGCTTCCTTTTGTCAACCAACCAAAGTTGGGGAAAGAAAGGAGGCTGGACTATGGGACAAGACACAGGAATTATGTAGTCAGGGTGTTTCCCGATCACACCGTAGCCCTAGAGAGGCCATCCGCAAGCGCACTGGGGTAGGGGGCTAGTCCTGCTTCTACCTGCCAAGCATGCGAAGCCCATGCTTTACACGAATTGGCACATTTCATCCCCAGTAGCACTGGGAGGTAGGTGCTGTGTCCAGCCGTATCAGGCAGGGTCCAGTGGGGTCAGATTAGCATGCTCCAGCTGGGTGACTGAGGAGAGGTGAGCAGAGGACTTTTAGAAAGAACAAGGAAAGGAGTCCTGCAAAGAATAGTGTGGTATACCAGGGTCAGCAACATGTGGGGGTCTTCATCTCTGAGTGGGTGAGGAGCAGCCAACCCTCAGCCACCCAGGAGGGAAGGAGCCAGGAGACTAATACCCTGACCTCCCTCTGCCAGAGCGCCCCATTGACCAGATGAACCAGAAGACAAAGGCAAGGAAGCCTACTGGTGGGGTCCAGAAGGGTGAGCGGAGAGGGACTTTGGAAGATCCTGACGTTGAGATTAGAGAGTGCAAGTGGCTGCAATCTAGGTGGCCAGGTTCCACCCTGTGGCTCCACTCTCCGGCCTCCACGACAGTCCAATGACTCCATTTCTCTGACTTCATATGCTCACTAGCTGTTCTTCTGTTGTCACCATTGAAACCAGGCCAGACACAGCATTCTGGGCTGAGCTAGTTTTCCATGAAGACCCTAAAAGGTGTCATGTCAGCATAGGACAAATGAGTGACCCCAAAATAAAGCAGCACAACAGCCCCTCTTTATAAACACACACATACACACACACAAACACACACACACAGGCACTGTACTGCTCTATGAGCTCCCAGGAGACCACCTGGCAAGTTTATGCAACAGCACAGAGCCTATTTCAAATGGCACAATACGATGTTCCAGTCATAGGTTAGGAGCCTAGACTTGAGAATCAGACTGGACAGGACGAGATGCTGATTCTGTCACTGGCTAGATGAACTCAGGTCTCATCTGCAAAATGGAAATTATATACCAATGAGGATGTTGTTAGGATTAAATGAAACATGACCTTTGCTTGGCACTCCTCACCTGTTAGCTTGAACACTAGAAGCCTGTGGTGGCTTCTGCAGTTCTGAGCTGACATAACTTTTTGACTCACTCATCCCAACTGGTTGAATCCTTTAGGAAGAGATTTCCACAACTAAGAAGAAGGATAACGATACCTTGTAATGATGTGTAGTTTTGAAGTGCTTTTTCTACATTATCAGATAGGATTGTTGCCAAAGCCCAGTGAGAAAGGCCACACAAATGTTCCTCTATTTTAAAGGTGAAGAAACTGACACATGAAGAGACTGAGTGACTGATTCAAGGGCAGAAAAGGCAGCACAGGGTTGAGTCAGTAATGGCATCCTGCTAAAAAGGCAGCACCTGCCTTGCTTGTTTGCACCGGGCAGGTTGGCCCCAGTGCGTGCTCAGATGTTGCTCTGTGGCAGTCACATGGATGCTGGGTGCTGAATCACTGAGCAATTTGAGTTTCACCACATTTTAAGTATGTCCTTCATTTGCAACAAAGAATATCTGAGTCACTTGCTCTAGCTACACCTGCGATCAGGAGGTCAGTGTGCCTGTCTTGCTACGCTGACTTCCATCACGATGCAACCCACTTCTCTGAAGTCTTGTGTTTTTGTTGTTGTTGTTTTGTGTTTTTTTGTACCAAAGATTGAACCCAGGGGCACTTTACCACTGAGCCACATCCCCAATCTTTTTAAATATTTTAGCTAGAGACAAAGTCTTTCTGAGTTGCTTAACTCCTTGCTAAGTTGCTGAGGCTACCTTTGAACTCGTGATCCTCCTGCCTCAGCCTCCCAATCCACTGGGATTACAGGGATGCACCACTGCGCCCCGCTCTCTGCAGCTTCTCATGGCAGACAGCAGCGTGCTAACCCTGCTGACTTTCTCGAGTGCTTTCTCCTGTGGTCAGGAGAGCAGCGCTGACCTGCAGATCTGAGTTGCTAGGGGTGGGTGTTTTACAATAAGAAGCCCATCTCTGAGCACAGAATGCACGCTAGCATCATCTCCTTTGGAGAGAGCTATTTTTGTCTTTCATCTTCAGAGACTGTGTTCCAAAATAGGGGAGACAAGTATCAGGAGGAGAAAAAAAAATAGCCAATGGCTCTGGCTCAGGAGAAGGCAAATCACCGCCATTTCACCAGCAGCAGCAGCAACAACAATTGCCACCACAGTCCTGGAGGACAGGCTGAGTTGGAGGCGAGCTGCCTTTGGGCAAAGAACCATGCCCTGCGCTGTGATCTTTCTGTGGGATCTCTCACCATACATTTCATGAAATGGGGTTTGTTGCCATGGTTACTAGCAAATCACATGACAGCCTGGCTACTTAGAAGTGTAAGAGAACAGATCCGACTGTGATGGGGGAGAGAAATCTCTCCTGCCAGCTCAGTCACTTTTCCTTAGCTGACCTGGATGACCTCAAAGGTTGTCCCTTTTTATGACCTGCCCATATTCAGGGTTAAGGGTCAGTCATACACAAGGGCCTCTCCTTCCGGTTTCAGGAGCCCCTCTCCCCTTGCCCAGCCCCTTCCTTCTTGGCCCCTCTGCCACACACACACACACACACACACACACACACACACACACACGTCATTAAATAGCCGAATCAGGTGGGAGGGGGAGGAGCTGGCAGCCTACACCACATCTCTACAATCTGAAGATGGCATGAGTCAGGGAATTTTGAAGCTGTGATACAATCAGGACATGGATGCCTCCGGGGGTGGAGGGAGGCAGTATGGACTTGCCTGGATCCTAAAGAGACCAGGCAGGGTCTGCTTTCCCAGGCACAGCCTTGGCGGGGGTCTGCAGACCTTAGCCTCAGAGTCACGGACTTGGATCCACTCTGACAATCTCTTCTGGAGTGTGGTAGGCCTCACCCCACAGACACCACCTTCCAAGGGAGAGGCAGGAAGGCCTGGAGAAAGCTTTTAGAAAAGGAAGCTCCCGGCCTCTGCCCTCCCCCTCCTTCCCAACTGTGTCAGGCCCAGTTAGCACAGCCATGTGCCGGAGAAGCCGGTGAGTGGGTGCACCTTAGCAGCAGCGGCGGCAGCAGCACTGTTCCACGACACATCTGTGCCTCTGTCGATTAGAGACTGCCCACCTCTGTGGGTTCAGATCATATCCCGTCTTTCCAATTCCATCAGTTTCTCCTCTTCTTTCTCCATAGCAAAATTCTAGGTGATGAAATAGACCTAGGAGAGTCAGTAAAGGGCAGGGATTGGGAGTGATTCTTCCCTGGCTGTGCCAGATGGTTCAGAGAACTTTCTTTTCTTTCTTTCTTCCTTTCTTTCTTCCTTCCTTTCTTTCTTTTTTCCTTTCTTTCTTTCTTTTTTGTACTGGGGACTTAATTCAGGGGGTGCTTAACCACTGAGTCACATCTCTAGCCCTTTTTAAATTTTTATTTTGAGACAATGTCTTGCTAAGTTGCTTAGGGCCTCACTGAGTTGCTGAGGTCAGCTTTGAATTTGCAATCCTCCTGCCTCAGCCTCCTGAGCCACTGTGCTTGACCAGAGAACTTTCTTCAGGACCTCTGCCTTGAAAGGTAAAGTATGTATCATGGGGAAAAGAAGCCAACAGCTTTCCAAATGTAAAACCAAGCCTCTGCCAGGTTAGAAGTGTCCCGAGTACCTGTAGTCTCCCTGGTCTGGTGGAGCCAGGGAGTAGTCTCTTCTTGCTGGTATGTCACTTTATACTTAACTCTTGGTTATACGATAAGCTTTTTTCTAAACCCCCTTTCTCTCCGCTTCCAGCTGCCACCCCTACCTCTCCTAGCTGAGATTTTCAATGGCAGAGACTGTGTCTCACTGGTTCAATTGTCCAGCACCTATCTCAGTGCCTGGCACTTGCTGATAATTTATTAGATGCTTGATATATGGATGAGTGAGTGCCAGGTGAGCAGACCAAAGGTGCTGAACACTTGGCCTCTGGCACAAGACACACTCGCGTGCACATCCCACTAACTCACTACACTCGCTCATGTGTGCAGGCACTCATCCTTCAATCAGATATTTGAGTCGAGTTCCCATGATATTCCAGGCACCTAGCTTGCAGTTTGTTGTGGAACCCAAATGCACTGAAGCACTTAGCATAGTGCTGACCACATAGAAAGCACTTAAGATATACTAGCTCTTGTTTTCGATTACGGGGATATGATGTAGAATGAGGGTAAGGCCACGCAGGCTCTCTGCAATTACCACTTCCTTCTCCAAGTTATCCCAAGCCATCTGTTCAATAATCCATTCAAGAATGTTCCTGAGGGCTGGTGTTGTGGCTCAGTGACAGAGTGGTAGCTCGCCTTGCATGTATGAGGCACTGGGTTTGATCGTCAGCACCCCATGAAAATAAATAAAATAAAAAAGTTGCTGTGTTCATCTAAAAATAAATAAATAAAGTTTAAAAAAATGTTCCTGAGCACCTGCCTCAGCTTTCTGGTCTACGGTCTCTAGAATATTTCGAAAGCAAGAGTAAATACCTTATAAGATTGACAGGGGGCTCTCAAGTGGGACTGGCCCGAGGCCCACTGACCCAAGGCAGCCTCACCACTAAGCAACAAGTTAGCTCCAGAAGAACAACAGAGTCAAAGCCATGTCTGCTGCCTTCCCATCCTGGGCCCACCAGGTCTTCCAGGTGCACCTGTGTTCTGGCAGATGAGAAAAGGTTTGCGGTGTTTCTCCAGAGGGAAAAGCTGCTACTCAAGGAAACGCACAACACTCTCAAGTCCGGCTTTATCTGCTGGGCGCACGGAAGGATCTTGCATTTGTAACAGGAACAAACAGAAAGATTCTAACTACCTCAGAGATGAAAGCTTTACTGCAGTTCAGAGTTCTTTAACCCTGTGCTTCCTCTGATAAACGATGTGTGTGCATACACACATGCACACGCACACATATGTGCATACAAGAGCGGCACTGGCTTCTGACAGGTATGATCATTCCACATAATTGTGTTTTTTGAGTCTAGCCTTAAATTGTAACATAGAAAAATGACCAGGCGAGGGGTGGAACAAGAGTTTAATGACAGGGACCTTTGTCCAACTAACGTGCCAACAATTTGCCTGGCAGAATGATTCAGCAGTAATCCTGCCAGGGTTCCCAAAGAAAGCCCAAATCTGGAATGACGTAATGTCTCTCCTCCTCTGACGCGGCCGTCTCTCCACGCTTGCCATCGAGTCTCGAGAGCCGCTGTTCCATCTGTGGAGCCATCGGCTGCCATCTGCATTGTGACGAATATGCATTTTATTATTTAAATGGTATTGCCAGGTTAATAATATGATAGAGAAATGAGGAACTGGGAAAAAATCCTGGTCTCTGGTGAATTAGGTATCAACAAACCATGAGCGATGTCTGCAGAATGCTTCCAGTATCTCAGATTGGATATTTGATCTCTGCATCCCATGAATATTTATACTCTGAGGCAAAGTGATTGATTTAATTTATCAGTGGAAACTGAAGTGACTGTCTAGACTTGCTATGTGGTGAGTGTTGCAGGGAACATGAAAAGAAAGGGACACTGGCCTTACTAGAATGTACCTTGTGTGCGACTGATGGGGACTTTGGCTGTCCTACCCCCAACCCATCACTCTCCCCCTTTTCCTGACCAGTAAAACCAAACGCACGCTCACAAGAAGGTGCTCTTGTCTTCAGCTAATTTCGGTTTTCCTTGCCTCTCCTGGCTAGGCATATCATTCATTTTATCTCAATTTACTTCAAAGCTCAAAAGGAAAGATATCTGGGGAGCAGGGAGGGTTCTGGGAAAAATTCTTTGCAGGTAAAAAAAGTCAAAAAATAAATAGGTCCTTTTTTTTCTGCCCCTGAATATTGGTATGATGCAAGGAATCCCTGCATCTAGTTTGCAAATCTGAGAAGAAGGAACTGGAAAAACGACAGGGATGGCAAACATCCAGGTCCCTGATGTTGATAAGTTGCTCATAAACCAAACGTAGAGTTTCCCTGTCTCCAGACTTCTCATTACGTGAGCTAATAAATTCTTTGTTATTTGAACTGGTCAGATCAAGGCTTTCTGTTAAAAAAAAAAAAAAAAAAAAAACTGAAAATATCATTATTACATGAAGCAGTGACTTTTTACTTTTTTTTTGGTACTGGGGATTGAGCTCAGGGGCACTCGACCACTGTACCACACCCCCAGCCCTATTTTCTATTTTATTTAGAGACAGGCTCTCACTGAGTTGCTCAGCACCTCACTTTTGCTGAGGCTGACTTTGAATACACTATCCTCCTACCTCAACCTCCCCAGCCACTGGGATTACAGGCATGTGCCACTGTGCCCAGCGATTTTTCAACTGTTTAACCATAAACAAAAGTAAGAAATATGTTTATATGTAATGCACTTTATTCTATTTCATTTTTTAAAAATTCAAGTCATAACCCACTAAAATGATTTCAAAGCTGTCTAATGGGTCATGGCCCACATTCTGGAGAACATTGAAGTCATAGAGAATGTCAGCTACCGTGATAGAATAGGAAGCATATGGGGTGTCATACAGACACCATATAAAGGATCATCATAAGAGGGAATGGTCATTTTGAGATGGGGCAAACAGGGCTGGATATTGAAAAGTAGCCTGATTTTCAGCAAGGGAGGGAAGTGGAGAATGGATAAGACCATGGAGAGACAAGAGCAAAGTCAGGTTGTGAAATGTACAGAAATATTTTGGCACAAGTGAGTAAACCTGGCCAGGGGTGATGTAGTTTGGGGAGTGGTGGGAAGCAAGGAATGATTTGGGTTAGGTGGTACGCAGCCTTGAAGGGAAGGGCCATCTCTGAAGGCCACTGGGAAGGACTGGGAGGGCCAAAGGTTGAGGGCATCTAAAATGGTGGCAGTTGCAAGTTGGATTGGGTCTGGATCCTATCGGGAGCTTTGACTGTGAGAGCTGAAGTTGGAGGCAAATGAGGAGGCCCTGTGTCCCTGGGGGTCAGCTTCTGCTCTGTCACTCTGCTCTGCCTGCAGTCACTGCAAAGCCACTTGACACTGAGAGGCATTCTCCAACAGGGGCTGAACAAAGAGTCAACTGGCCTTTGGAAAAATTTTGCCTGGCAGCTGGCAATTTAAGCTCAGAGTGCTGGTGCGATTCCTCTAAATGAAACCAACAGAGAGTAGGCAAGAGGCGCCAACTAGTCAACCGAGAAAGGCCGACAATCCAGACTTCTCATTGTTCTTCTTGTTCCCACCTGCTTGCCTTCTGATGGAAGCAAATTGCCTTCACATTTGCTAGATTCAGACCCAAAAGGTAGGCTGAGCCCTGTTACTTGGCACCTCTAATAAAAAATAATAATAAAAAAAAAATCAGTGGAGGAGGATTTGAAACTGCCAGTTAAATTGGGTGTTTGTGCTATCTGTGGATTTTAATTATCCATGTCATTCTTTCTCTACTCTCTCCCTGAAAAGCAAAAGTTGACTCTCTCTCTCATGATGGAAATTAATCAGAACTAATCTGTGACTTCTATCATACCCACAGGGACTGGTAAATCAGAGTGGAATTTTACTGGGAATTCACATACTGAAGAGAAGAAACAGATCTTGCTAAGTCTAAAGCA
Organism: Sciurus carolinensis; assembly: GCF_902686445.1. Taxonomy (NCBI): domain Eukaryota; kingdom Metazoa; phylum Chordata; class Mammalia; order Rodentia; family Sciuridae; genus Sciurus; species Sciurus carolinensis. The sequence goes on from NC_062213.1 coordinate 37,629,261, forward strand.
GAGCTGAGCTTAATCTTACCTTTTTCCTTCAAAATAGTGATAGTTTTGAATATTTGAGACTGAGCGATCAAATTTCTAGAATTTCATTTTGTCCTGACAGTTAATACTTTTTGTGGTTTGGGCAACGTCTCCTATCTTTCTGCCCTATGGGTTCCATATGGAAAATTACAACCAACACCTACCCTTTGGGAGTGTAAAAAGTGAATTGCTAGGTTGGAAGGGAGCTGTATTTTGATGATGAAAAGTACCAGCTAGATACATTGGACCCTGAAACATAGAATCAAGTGATGATTTGATTTAGCATAATTGCAGTTGATTGAGTCTTACTGTCTTTATCAAGTCATTTTTTTTGGAGTTTTTCTTTGTAGAAGGTGCTTAGGATTGAACGCAGGGCCTTGTGCTTGACAGGCAAGCACTCTACCAACTGAGCTATAGCCCCAGCCCTGTAGGACCTTTTAATACTCCATGTATTACAGCCTAGGTTGGGGTTAATACACTGAATAAAAGTGTGAAGGAAAGAGCGAGCAGTGTATATTATTCCTCTCCACAAGTCCAGTCTCGAACTACGTCATCTTCAGTGTCTGTTTCTTGCCACCCACAGGCCCTCAGTTGCCAGATCCTTCCACACATGTTCTGCCTCTATTTTCCAATGCTGTTACTCTTAACCCAGGTTCTCCCAGTACCTCCACTGGCCTGCTGGGATTGCCTCTTTGACCTTCTACTTCCACCATCTTTCCACTTCAAACCACCTCTTACCTGACTCCTGGAGTAACTTCCCAAATCACAGCTTTAAAAAGGTTCACTGGCTTCCTTGCACTCAGTCCCTCAATGTCCAGCCCCCATCAAAGTCTAAGCTTATTAGCACATTATTCAAGAATACTGAGCCCCAACCTATCATTCCAGTGTTTTCTCCCATGATGTCTGTTTCATGCCTCAGAGTGTAGGATGGACAAGTCTACTCAGTCTTAAAATTTTTATTATAAAGTATTGTAACTCTCTGGATCCTGCAATACCCTCTAGACTCTAAGCTTTATGCAGACCTATCAGTGTCTACTATGGGGCCAGGTACATGGTTTATATTTGATAAATATTAACTGGGTGAATCAATAAGTGAATAAAGATGTAGTGAGTCATGGATTCTGGTTTTAAAGTTCCGGAATCCTACAGATGAAAGGAAGTGTCATTTGGAAGCCTAGAGGAAGAGCGTATTTCTGAAGATGATCTACTTCAGGAACCAGAAGAGAGTTCTAGAAAACTGTTTTTCATCTTTGTTAGAACATAAGAGAACATGGTCTTTGTGAAGTAGGAGCAGTAAATCATGAGAAAGCAGGTTGAAATGAAACGAGAGGAATTAAATAAAAAACTACTGAGAGAAAAATAAAAACACAAGGATGTATAGTGATCATGATGAGAGTCAGCAGTGGGTGACAGAGCACCTCAACATTTTTGGTATTACTAAGTAAGGAAAAGGGCAGCTGAAACAGGCACTAGCCAAAGACCACCCTTCCTCTCACCAGGCAACCAAATTCCTAGAGCTTTGCCTGAACACTATTTGTTCAGGAAGTGAGAGCCCGCTCTGTGTTACAGGCCAAGATAAAATAGGGATCAAATGGTGGACACAGAAAGTGGCCCCACCCACCCTCCCTTCCACACCCTAATTCTTCACTGGCACCTTTACCCTTCCATCATGCGCAACTGTTAACATAGCGGCTCCTCAAAAGGAATGTGATCCTGGAGGACAGGACGATGACTTGCTTATCTCTGTAATCCCCTGAATCTAATACAGAAACCATTTCTTGAGCAAATAATTAAATCAATGAACAGCACATTACAAGACTGATACAGAGGCTCCTCTTTCAGGATTTCTTGGACAATAAGAGTTCAGAATGGATTCACCTAGACTCGTCTGGTGTTGATTTTCCGTCCACACCCATCAGGGTCCCCTCAGAGTCCAAAGTGTGCTGTTCCTGCAGACGTGTGATTACCTGACATTTCCTTTCCACATTTTTATTTCCTTCATGGATATTTATTAAAAAACAATTTCTGATCACTTACTTGAATAACTTTTCCCCTAATTTAAAAAGTATCACAAGCCCAGTTGTGTACAGAGAAGTATAAAGAAAACACTGTCACATTTGTAGAATGGACTTTCTGAGGCCATCCTGTTCCACCGGGACAGGGCTTTCTGTCGTGACCATGGCCAGGCCCACCTTGAGCCCCCAGAACAGCTGAGCATAGAATAGACACGTGACAATAAACGTTTGCAGAAAGAATAGCCATCAGCTGCTCAGTGCATCAAGGGAGGGCACCTCCCTGAGCAGCCCTGAGCCACAGCTCCTGGGTGTGTCCTCACAACAGTCACCAGGCTGGAAGCTACTGCCACCTTGGTGCTCCAGGACTGCAGCACCTCTGGACTCTGTGGCTGTCAGGCAATTCTTCTGCATTTGGGGTCCTAGGCCTTGGGGTCTGGGAAGGTCACTGGCTGTATCTCAGCTTAAGAGTCCTGTTTTTTCTTTATTTCCCCAAGGAGCAAAACTGCACCATATACCCTTCAGGACTAGAGAGAAAACTGTCCCCTCCCTTTTGTCCTAAAGGGAGAAAAACTGGTAGTTCATTCTGCCAGTGCCTTGGTTTTAGTGAGTTTTGTATGTGTTGAATATTTTGGTGTTTGTTTCTGTCACAGCAGCAGAGGCCTGTTGGGACCTGTTCCCCAACTGTCCATTCAACAGAGGCCTAAACTACAACATTTGCCCCTCTGCACATTTAAGATGCAAAAGAAGAGTGATGAAGACTCCTGCTCATGGCTTCCTGCCTCTACAGAGAACAGAGTGGCCCAACCCCAGGGCACCAGGGGTGGGCTCAGGGGACCAGCCCTGAGTTGAAGCTTCTGTGGGGTTGGATCTCTCTCCCACCCTTAAGAAGGAACTGGTGATAACAGAGGTCCTGAGATGGCTTACTGTGACTCAGAGAGAGGACAAAAGCTGTCAGAGACTGGAAATGTTCAGCAAAGCCTCCACCACGGGAGAGGCCTGCGGGACCACCCGGTAGCCGTCCCAGGCCTCGCATCTCCAGCCTCCCTGATAGAGCGCTCCCCTTTAGCTAGCTCTGCAAGTCGTTGTCCGTATCACAGCATTTCATTAGCTCAAAGGCTGCCTGGCCAGGGGAAGTTTGGACACCCTGCCATCCAGGGAAGCCACTGGTTACCCAGAGAGGGTCTCACAGGGCAGCAACCCCTCCAGGTGGTCTTTCTTCCCTTTCAGTGTCTCAAGTCCTAGGACCCCTTTGTCAGGAACTTGGTTCTGAGACTCCGGATGGACTTAACCAAGTTCACAAGGAATGCTACATTAATAAGAATTCCAGAGTGCCTGCTTATAACTGAGGATTCTCCTTTTCAGGGACCAGAACCCTGGTGGCCAGGCCTGAGAGTCACCACTGAAGGCCAGAATGGTCATCGGAAGACTGCCTAGTGCAATTGGAAGCAAAGGAAGGAAGGTGGCCTCCGTCAATGGATTTGATCAAGGCTGAGGTGGCTAAGGATACGCATCCTCCTCAACAATACCCCCTTCTCTCTTCCTGGAGAGCTGCTGCTTCTGGCTCCAGGGCCTCTCTTCCTCTCCTGGGTGGCACAGCTTGGCGCGGACAATGCTCTTTCTACTCTGTGGTCCATTCTCACTTCATCCTTCCCAAACAAATGCTGATTTTGTCCTGGTACCCAACCTACTCGGCCTAGGTGCGGGCTTCAGGGAGGCGAGTCATTCTCAGCCCCAGGAAATGACTCGTTCGTCACTAGTCAAACCCATGACTCTCACCCCTGTCAGACTCAACGCCTTCTTTTTTCCTAGCGTATTTATTATCTTTTTCTATCTATTTATGTGAGGCAAGGTCTTGCTATGTTGCTTAGTCTGTTTTTGAACTCCTGAATTAAGTGATCTTTTTGCCTCAGCCTCCCAAGTAGCTAACTGCAGGCGCCAGCCCCCTCTTTTTATAAAAAAACATTTTGGTAACTTTCCTTTTACTACAAATGAAATGTATAGGTAATATGATTCACCTGTACACATCATTTCTTTTTTTTTTTTTCTTCCTTTTCTTTTCTTTCTTTTTTATTTATTTAAATGAGACAGGATCGGGCTGGGGATATAGCTCAGTTGGTAGAGTGCTTGCCTTGCAAGCTCAAGGCCCTGGGTTCGATCCCCAGTACCGCAAAAAAAAAAAAAAAAGAGAGACAGGATCTCATGTTGCCCAGGCTGGCCCTAAACTCCTGGGCTCAAGTGATTGTCCTGCCTCAGCACTGTGAGTGCTGGAACTATAGGGCATACCAACATTGTCAGTCATAATTTCAAAACATTCAATAACTGGATTATGGAGTAGAATATAAAGAAAATAATTTAAAATAAAATAGAATATATTAAATGCAATATTGAGCAGGGTTACTTTAGAAAAAATAACAGTCACAGGTGCTAGATCCATATCCAGAATCACTGTCCCCTTGGCAGCTGCTAATGCAGGCCCAAACAGCTTGCTGCTTTGGAGTCTTGAATTCCATGAGTGAGGCTGATGTTGAGAATGTGATTTTCCAAAATGGTGAACAACTCTTGGAAAAATTCTAAACAGAACAGAACATGATCTTTTCTTGAGGTACACAACAGTCGCTTTCCTGGAAAACACAGTGTATTGTAAAGATGCTTTGGGTTTATAAATAAAAGAGAGTCAGATTTTAGCTCAGATAATTCCGAACAGTTTTTTCATCTGTGCAAATGGTTAAAAAGACATTAAAAAATCATGCAGGTGACAAAGTGGAACTATCCGTGCATTGCGGGTTGTCTAGTTCTGGCCTCTAACCACTACCTGATTAGTGCCCTCCCTACATTATTGTGATATCCAAAAATACCCCCTGCACATTTCCACAGTAGCCCATGGAACCAAGTGATCCTGGGGCCCTGTTCCCCTTTCCTGTGATGCAATGTGAGGGGAACTTTATGGCAGGCCTTTTGCATAAGCTGTTCTAGCTGATAAAGACACAGGTGGATAGACAGTCCCTTCCTCTGTGCTGTTCTATGAGGATATGACATCTGGGGACTGCATCTGTCGTGTCTGCTTGGGGGAGCTGGCTACAGAAGAGGCCACTGTGGAGAAGAAAGGTGAGCAAGCTAGTACCTGCTGGCTTCAGATGAGTCCTTGGATCAGCCAGTCCTGGAACTGCCCCCTTCATGTGTTAAATAATCGTGCAAAGGAGTGGAGCAGGGTCTTCCCCGTATTATAGCCCAAAGCACCTTCCTGCAAAGGCTGTTCAGAGATCCCCTTTCTGGACTCCTGTAGAGACACTGCCTCCTTCTTGGCTCCATCTTGGGAGGTGGTAAGCTGAGATGGGTAAGGACCATTTCTGGAAATCATTCCAGCTCTGACTTTATTAGTTGTGTTCATCTTGGTGAGTCATTTCCTCTTTTGATGTCTCATTTCCTCATCTGTAAAATGGGGGCAAAAATGGCTTTTGAACTCCAGGAATCCATCCAGGATTACATTAAATGAGCCAACAGAAGTACTGCTCTTCAATCAGTGCTGTGTCAAATGGATGCTGGCTCTAATGATGAAGGATCCTTGTGTGTTAGTTAGATTTCTTTCGGTCACAAATAGAAATCCAATACAAACTATATGAGCAACAAAAAAGGGACGTTATCACAGCTGGAGACAATGAGATGGGGGGTTAAAGAATCAGGAACTGCTGTCGGAATCAAGGCCTTGAGGGTCGACCGTGATCTGGTGCTCTAGACGAGTGGTCCGGCTCCTCTGCTGCACCTAAAAATCACCCCGAGCAAGGCCCGGGATGTGCAGCAGGACAGACCAGTAAAAACTTCTGGGCGGGCACCCAGGTACCGGTATTTTCTCAGGCTCTCCAGGAGATTCCAGTGTTCAAGAAGAGGAAGTCTCTTCTCATGTTCTCTCACTGTTTCTCCCTGCTTCCTTCCTATAGAAAGTTCCTCCTTCCACAACCTCAGATGCCAACTTCCCAGTACAAGGATCTCAATAGACAAAAAAAAAAAAAAAAAAAAAAAAGAGTGCTTTGTCCCACTATCTGTTTACCAATGGCTCTGCCCTGTCAGGTCTGCACACATCCTTTTTATTCCGATCACTGTTGCTGGGAGCCCAAATAAACCCACCCCAGTGGCCAAGAGCCTTAACTGATAACTCACCAGAACCACTTCAAATGGAGATTGGCAATTCCCTCCGAGACCTAAGAGGGCTGAATAGGAAAAATGCATACACATTATCTAAGCAACCTGAGACTAATTAGACTTCATCTTGGCTGATGTAACTTATTGTCAGCATCATTTGCTTCAGTCATTTTTCTGTAACCACTAAGATTTGGGCTCCGTGGTCTCTTTTCTTCCAGTCCTTTACCCACTGCAAGTGGCTCAGTGATCCCTTCCCCACAGTGATCCTTGGGACTGTGCCTTGACTGCTGAGATGGAATTGCAGGCTTTTTATCCTCTGAAGCTTATTCACTCGGTCCTTGACACACCCACAGAAAACTGATCTCATATGTTACCCTCTTGATTTCTCCAGATTTCATTCTGGGATAATCAACAACACTCTTAACTTTAGGTATGAGCGAACACACTCAGCATTTCTTTTTTTTATTAATTCTAATTGGTTATACATGACAATAGAACACATTTCAACACATTGTACACAAATGGAGCTTAACTTCTCATTCCTCTGACTTTACATGGAGCTGAGTCACACCAGTAGTGTAATCATACATGTATATAGGGTAATAATGTCTGTCTCATTCTACTGTCCTTCCCATCCCCATTGCCCCACCCCTCCCCTCACTCCCCTCTGCACAATCCAAAGTTCCTTCATTCTTCCCTACCCACCTCCCCAACTATGGATCAGCATTAGCTTATCAGAGAAAACATTCAACCTTTGTTTTGGGGAGATTGGCTTATTTCACTTAGCATAATATTCTCTAGTTCTATCCATTTACCTGCAAGTACTATAATTTCATTCTTCCTTAAGGCTGAACATTCCATTGTGCATATGTACCACATTTTCTTTACCCATTTATCTGTTGAAGGGCACCTATGTTAGTTCCATAGCCTAGCTATTGTGAATTGAACTGCTCTAAACATTGATGTGGCTGTGTCACTGTACTATGCTGATTTTAACTCCTTTGGGTATAAACCAAGGAGTAGGATAGCTGGGTCAAATGGTGGTTCCAGTCCAAGTTTTCTGAGGAATCTCCATACTGCTTTCCAGAGTAGTTGCACCAGTTTGCAGTCCCACATGACACACTCAGCATTTCTATGCAAACTGAAATCCAAATTTCCATTTTCTTGAACTTTCAACTTCTCTCATCTTCTTTCCTTGGTTATCTTTGGGTTGGAGTAGTGCTTGAGGGAATGCATGCATTTTAACCAAAACAAGATTAGAATCACCATGTGGGATCCTCAATGGTATTTACCCACTTTCCAAAAAGCACTTATGAAATTCTCTTTTTTTAAACTAGACATAATTGAAAATAATAAAACACATGCTCAACTTACCAGATAGTGGAAAAGTTTTTCATTAGTTCAAAGCAAGTTCATTTAATGAGACAGACCACTGTAAATACCGTGCAGAATTAACCTAATGGACAGCATCCTCAAATGACCCTTCTGGCACATGTCTATAGCCCCAGGTCGTGCTTTCTCTGTGGTCTACTTCTATGGTCCTATCAATGCACATTTTCTGAATTTGACTGACTTTAGGTTTCACAAAATTCTGGGTGCGCAGTGAGCTCTTCCTTTGGATGTCTGTGTTTCCTTTCCTGACTAGCTAAAGTCACTGCAGCAACATGACAGATAAGCGACAGGGAAAATGACTATAGGGCTGCTGCTGGGGAGGGAGGGAGGAAGGGCCGTGCCGTTAGGTGTGCTGCCTCTGGAGTCTTTGACTGTTAAGGAAATCTTGACCTTGGGTTATTAGGTCCATACCTTCCAGGTCTTCTCCTGCTTCGTTTCCTCTTTTGGTGGTTTCAGATGAAGTCAAAAGGGATCCAAGAGGGGCTTTGCCCTCCACTTGCTGGAGGAACGCCTCTGGCCCATAAGACCCTGAGGATAAGGGTCCACAGCACAAGAGAAGATTCGTCACCTCTCTCCCAGCCCCCCTTTCCCTCCCCTCTCTGGCTGGGCAGGAAGCCACCTGCCACAGCATCGGTCACTGCTGGGTCACAGACTCGTGTGCATTACATTCCGAGGTCTGATTTCTGCGTGAAGCCGCAGCAGCCTCCTTCCTGTTCTTTGAAAGTTTCGTTTTTCTAGCTGTTCCACAAACCTTCTCTGGCCGGGGCAGCCTTGCACATAGCTTTCCAAAATTACACGGACACGGGCGTTCTTTCCACCCACAGCATCCGCACTGACCCCTCCAGCATCCCTTAATGCAAATCCTCTCCCCTTCTTACAGTTTTTCTCACTTCCACGTATCAAAAAAAAAAAAAAAAAAAAAAAACTGTGTGCGTCACTCTCGGCCTCTGAGTCGCACTGGAAAGGGGTCAGCAGGAGTGGTTGGCTCTGCTCTCGATTTTAACATAAATAGAGCCACACCATGTGTCCTTTTCTTATGTGACTTCTTTGGATCAACACATGTCTGTAAGCTTCACCTGTGTTGTGTTGATCAGTATTTAAGAACTTCTTTGTCGGTCAGTGGCGTACTCCCATAATCCCAGCAGCTCTGGAGACTGAGGCAGGAGGATTGTGAGTTCAAAGCCAGCCTCAGCAACTTAGCAAGGCCCTAAGCAACTTGGCAAGACCCTGTCTCGAGATAAAAAATAAAAAGCATTGGGACTGTGTCTCAGTAGTTAAGCACCCCTATGTTCAATCCCTAGTACCAAAAAAAAAAAAACAAAAAACAAAAACAAAAGCATATTATAATTTGTTTATTTATTCTTCTATTCCCTCATTGATGGCCATTTGGGTCATTTCCAGGTTCAAGCTGTTGTGAATGAGGCTGCATACATTCTTAGGCTAGGAGTCTTCTGGATATATGCATCATTCCTCTCCTGTGTATATTCAGGAGAACTGCTGTTCCTTGTCACCATATGCTTAGATTTATTAGAAACTGCCAATTTTCCAAAGTGGTTGTTTTAACATATGCTTTAATCTGTGTTTCATTCTCTTAGCAATCTCAAGTGTTGTTCAGTCCGCTCACAGTGGTCTACTGAGCACCAGGTCTATGCCAAGCACTGTTCTAGGTGTGGGACACAGCATTGAATAAGGAACATGAGGCCCCTGCCTTGACCCATCCTCATGAAGGTGAGCAAGACAACCTAAATGAACAAAGAAGGTAATTTCAGGGGCTGACCCACACTCTGAAAAACAGTCACATAGCACGCTGTGGTGGTGCACACCTATGATCCCAGTGACTCTGGAGGCTGAGGCAAGAGGATTGCAAGTTCAAAGACAGCCTCAGCAAGTTAGCAGGGGAGGCCCTAAGCAACTTAGCGAGACCCGGTCTCAAAATAAAAAATGCAAAGGGCTGGCAATGTAGCTCAGGGGCTGAGCGCCCCAGGTTCAATTCCTGGTACTCCCCCGAAAAAGTCACATGTTGGAGCAGGATGGCCATGTGCTCCTTCTGCTGTTGCACCCAGGGAAGGTCTGCTTGAGGAGCTGATCACTGAACGCAGATCTGAAAAACAGATGATAATCAGCAGCGTGGAGCTTGGGAAAGAGTGCTGGCAGCAGAGGGAATAGCAGGTGCAGTTGCCCCAGGACAGCAGAGAGCATGGTGGGTTCAGGAGAGAGAAAGAAGGTCCCTGAGGCTGGCACACCGTCATCCATTCATTCACTCAACAAATAAGCATAATTGAGCTCCGACTTCTACTATGTGTTGGGCACTGTTCTAGGCTCTGGCGCCCTAGCCGTGAACAAGATGGATATTGTGCTGTCACAGAACAAGCAGGAAAGAGCAGATGGGAGAATGTGGAGGAGTAAGCAGAGGCCAAGGTCAGTAGGACTGTTTAGATCATGGAAAGGAATTTGGATTTTCCCCTGGAGCAGTGGGAACCACAGAAGGGTTCTAAGCAGAGAGGCAGAAATGATGGACTTGAGTGGATGAAGGAAGGATGGAGGAGGGAGACCTGGGAGTAGGCAGGTAGTGGTGCAGGCTGGAGACCCGGATTGGGATGACGGCTGTGGCCATGGAAACCGTGAGGATGCTCTACATTCAAGATCTATTTTGGAGGTTGAACCAATCGAACATTAATGAAAGGTGGATCATGAGGTAACCAATAGGAGGAATCCAGTTCAAATTCTGGGTGCTGATTCTAGCAGCTGGATAGAGGATGGTGCCCTGCACTGAGGTTGGGATGACTGGGGTGGGGGAGGAAAACCAATAGGTCCATTTTGCTAACTTTGAGGTGCAAATGAATTTTCAAGTGGCTTACAGAGCCCAGAGTTCTAGAAAGCCAACCTGAAGATAATAACTTTGAGAATCACCAGCATGTAGATGCATTTGAAAGCTGAAGGACTAGATGGAATTACATAGAAAGAGAAAGTAGGCCAAGAAAAGGATGGAGCAGTCTTGGAATACTGAGAATTTGCAGTTCCATTCTATAGATGAGGAGACTGAGGCTCAGAGAAGCTAAACAAGTTCTCCAAGATCATACAGCATGACAAAGCTGGTCTTGTTCCAGGGTCCACCTACTTATAATGTCTGAGGTTTCTCAACTGTACCACTGAAATGCCATGTAATTTCAAACAAATTGCTTAACCCCTCAGAGTCTCAGCTTCCTTGTGTGTGATGTGAGGATCATTATAATGACACATACATACCACATAGGGCAGTGTGAGTATAAAATATAATTGAAGTGCTTAGGACAGTGTGATCAGCCAATGTTATGTGAGCCACAGGGTAAGAGCATGCAGGCCTCAGAGGTAGGGAAGAGGAGATGAGAAATTCCACATCTGCACAGCCAGGGAGCCAGGTGAGCTGGCTCCAGATGGCACTGTTAGTATGTGATGGGGACACAGGCCGGGTCAGACAAGGTGGGTCTGGCCCAGATGGGAGACCTTTCTATTTGCTGCTAGGGCAACCACTGGCCCCAGAAACCACTGGGTGTGGATAAGTTTTACCCATCCCCCTGAAGGTGGATTGTGGCACTGTCACTGGGCCAGGGTGGGGCTGCAGTCAGAGGACATTGTGGTTCAATCCAGGGACAGAACCAAGCGAGCAAGGGCCTTTCCCTGGAATTATACATGGGAGTCCTGCTAATGGACCTGGGTGACATTTGTTGTCCAGTCATGACTCGGATTCCTCCAGGTAGCACCTATGCCACAAAAGTTGAATCTGGAGGCAAGAGAAGAGAAAGCTCTAGTGCACATAGAACAAATTTGCTGTGCCTGGGCAAACACCTGACTTTGGGGAGCACCGTTCTCCTTGGCCCCTACTCTTGGTAACAGCATCCCCTGCTGCCCTGCCCCACGCTGTGTGCTTCAGACCCCAGCCCCCTGCCTGCCCAGAGGATGGATGGGGGATCAAATCTGCACCAACCAAGAGTTGTCCCCCTTGATTTTACAGGTATTAGCAGAACTACCTTTTTTCCCTCAGGGATTGCTGGCTGCAGTGACACACGTGGGACTATCTCTGTCCTTAGCTTCCTTTGTGCGTCAGCCAAGAGAGAACAAAGCCACAGACAGAGTTAAAACCAGGAGACAGAGAGCTTGGGTGACTTCATCTAGTCCCTGGATCCTGCTGTCTGGGCCAGGCCTGTGAGCTCTATTCCATGATGGGTCAATGTGTTCCTGACATTTGCTTAAGCTAGTTGGTATTGGGGTCCTTCATAGCCATAAAGCTCTGACTAGCTGATTCACATTAGAATTGAGTAAGTGCTAATCTTCACAGAGTGAACTGAAACTCACTTTGTGAGTGATTCATGGCTGCCATTGAGTTTCATGAATAACGAACCTGGAAGGTTTAAAGTTCCAGTCCAAGGTCCACGGCATTTAAACGAACCAGCCAACAGAGATTTCGTGATCTATTTTTAGTTTATCTCACACCTTCTGCCCATGTAGCTTCTAAAGTCCTTGCCCCAACCCCATCAAAAAAAAAAAGCAAAGAAGAAGCAGCCCCAACTCATGTGGACAGAGTATTTGAAGACAAGGTAACACTAAAATGGCTTATACTTAGCTTGGGGAGCTAGAATATTTCTTAGGGAGACCAAGGCAAAGGAGCCCGAAAGACTGAATTTAAGTTCACACCGGACCAAATCAAAGGTACCATTTGGACTTGAGGTTTTACAATTGTGGCCTCAGCAATAGGCTCCAGTTGAATTATGAATGCCTAAAAGATTTAGCCATCTAGAATATCATGGAATCCAGTCTTCCCACAGAGACTAAGTCACTGGGTAGCCTCTACTTTATTCATATGAACATGTACACATATACCTCTGTGTGTGTGTGCGCGCACGCATGTGTGTGTGTGTGTGTGTAGTGGTCCCCCTTGATCCTTCATGTTCAATGCCTCTACGGAAGCCTAAAACTGCAAGTAGCACTGAACCCTATATATACTATGTTCTTCCCTCTGCAAACATACCAACGATAAAGCTTAACTTATAAAAGGTGACACAGTAAGAGATTAATAATAACTGGTAATAAAATAGGACACAAGTAATAATACACTATAATAAATTGTATTAATATAATGTCTCTCTCAAAATATTGAATTTTCCATTTAAACTTATTGTGCTGTGGTTGACTGCAGGTATCTGAAACTTTGAAAGACAGAAGTACAGATAAGGGAGGCTACTATGTGTATAGATGTGTGTACAGACACACTCAGTTTCCAGCCTCATGAGCTTCTTAGAAAAGAAAGAAAGAGAGAGAGAGAGAGAAAGAGAGAGAAAGCCTGCCATAGTTCCTTAAAATTTCTTAGGAATTCCTTCCTGGCTGTCACCTCCTTTCCTCTGGAAACACTTTGATCTAGTAGCTCCACTCTCCTTGCACAGCCACTAAGCAGGTGAGAGCCAGTTCAGAACCATCTTGCATGATCTTGCTTTCTGCTGGGAAGTGGGGTAGGAAGTCGCCTTGAGGAGTCGGAAGAGGGGAGGGCATATTCTCCCTGAACCTTACATCTGGCAGGCCCAGAATATGCAGCTCTTGATTAGGGCAGAGAGAGCAGACCCAGGAGACCAGAACCAGTAGCCAAAGCAGGTTTGAAGTGTTGTCCTCAGGGGCTTGGAGGCTGGAAGGCCAATCTCCCCTTTTCATTGTTCTCAGGGCCTGGAGCAGATCCTTTAAAAGGGGTAATTCTCTCCTTGCTGCAACGGAGGAGCTCTTTTGTGGGACTGTGTTTGAAGGAGGGAATTGGGAAAGCCTGGCAGGACCCAGGTCCCTCTGCAGGTGCCCAGGGCAGTGGGGTGTGGGTGCCCCTTTCTGCACCACTGCTGTGCTGGTGGCTACAATCAGCCTCTTGGAAGATGCTAATGAGATCCTTATAGAGAGCTAGAAAATCATCTGCGGCAGATGGTAGAAGGTTAGGTTTTGATTTCTCTTATTCCACTGTTGTTTTTCTTTTTTTAAAAAAGAGAAAAAGTGCTAACCAACATGCTGCTTTCTTCTGCTTGATTCCTACAAAGCCACTTTCATTTTTAAATTAACTTAACCCCTTTTATCTGACCATCCTCGGATCATAAATGTAAGGAACGATATCCTTTTAGAAACCAAAGCAAATCATTACCCAGCTCCTTCCTTCTGTCCCTCTTGTGCTTTCCACATTTTTTTTGTTTATACCAGAGAAATCATTTACATTTTTTCCAAATCTACAGAGATGATATTCACAATGCAATGAGGACCCTGGGGATGTGTGATTTCATTTTCTTACTGACTGGGGCAGGGCTAGGTTATCATGTTTTGGTTAATTTTTATTCCCTCTATAGACAGATGTAAAAGTGGGGAAAAAAATTGCATAGGAGCCCTTAAAGAGAAAGCTGCACACTTTATTAAATACCTTCCACATGCAGGCACCATGCTGAGTAACACTCTGACATCACTACCTCATATAATCCTCACATTCGCACTAAAGGAGGTACTACTATTATCCCATTTTACAGATGAAGAGACTGAGACCTGGAGAAAGAAGCTAGTCCAAAATCAAATGGCCAGGAAGGGGCAGCACTGGAACTCAAAGCCACTCCCAAGCCAGGGCTTTAAGATGGTACATTTTTCCTTGATAAATTCCAGGTGGATGAGTGATAGTAATCTCTGGAGTTTGGGGGGCACTTCCCATGATTTTAGCTGTTTGTTTGGCAGCCAGACGTTGATAGACACACTTATGGAAAGAGAGATGAACATGAGTTATAGAGGCCCAATATCAAAGATGGAGATAGAAGCTCCATTTGTAGGTGAAGACGCTATAGTCCAGAGACTATGACGTTTTTGTTACTTACTGATGCATAGCAAAAAACCTAAAAGGTGGTGTCTTAAATCACAAATTGTTTTTATTGCTCCCGATTCTGTGGGCCAGAACTTTGGCAGAGCTTAGCAGTGCCATGTCAGGATGGATCCATGTGCGTTGGCCAGGCTGGCCGGAGCAGGGCCTCTCTCACACACTCAGGCCTCGGGGTAGGCTGCTGGTTCTGCCTCGCCCAGACTGGAACAGCATCCCTCTGTCTTATTTGACCGCGTGAAGCTGGTCATAGGACCAGCCTAGATTCAAGTGGAGGGAACAGATTCACTTTTGGATACTGAGTTGTGACCATCCTTGCAAATTATCTACCATATAGTGCCTTTGGAGCAGCAGGTATCCAAGCATTAGGCTAATGTTACAGAAAATTCCACTGTGGCTGCTTCCCTGGAAGGGAAAAGATTCCCTTAGAAATTATATTGTTCAGATTTTTTCAGCCCTAACAAGTAAATGTGGAAGATATTTTAGGGGGCTGGGAGCTGGCGTCACTCATCTATTCCTGTGGGTGGTCTCATGGGCCTATGTGACCAGTTCAATTCAGCCGGGGTGGGGGACACCTTCCCTTGACCCAAGCAGTCTGCACATTCTCTCTGCCAAGGCAGAGCCCTGTGCAAAGGGAAGGGGCAGGGCCTCGTCTGTGTAGGGGGATGTCCACTCCACCAAGGACACAGAGGCAGTGTGCCCAAGGCTGTTGCAGAGGCTGCCAAGGTAAGGGAGGTAGGGAGAATGAACTCCATCCACTGAAAATGATGGGCTCCATGTGCCTCTAACAAAAACCAGACCAATGGCCTGGTTCAGAAGAATTTAGTAAGAAAATAAATTCTAGGCCTTAACCAGCTGGGCATTTGCAGTCATTTTATAAAACTCATTCACCTACCTGAGTAAGAAGCAAACAAAATTCAAGGTCAAATACAGGAATGTGTTCTGGGATGAAAAACTAAAGTGGATTATGATGAGATGAAGTATATTTCAAACTTAGGAATTGCTAGAGTCAGAGGTAGCCTAAGAAATCAAATCTGGTCCAAGTCCCATTTCATACATGAGAAGACTGAGGTCCAGAGAAGTGAGGCCTTTGTGTGGGTTCTGAAGCTTTCCGTTACTTTCAAATTGCTAATGAGTGCTTAGCAAGCACTGGTTAGATTAGATGTCAAGTGTTTTGCCTGGTGATGGGAATTCAAGGTGGGGAAGGGCATAGCTGACAGTGGAGGCAGGGTATGCAGGACAGCAGAAGCAAGCTATGACCTCAGCAGTGTGTGTCCGGAGGGCACCTTGGGAACCCAGGTTGTTGTTGGGGGGGGTTTCAAAACAGTTTGTCTACTGAGCTGCCCATCAGAGCTACACTGGAACACCATGATTTAAAAGAAATTGCATTCATGTGCATTAACAAGAGAAAATCCTACACATGGCTTGCCTGTAAGCAGACCCTGGGCATGTCATATGCAGTCTCACAGAATGTGACCTTACCAACTGTCCTGAGGGAGGCGGTAAGCTTTAATCCAGAGCCTCTGGTTTCCAGCTCCTTCTCTGCACCACAAAATGAGATGTATTCTAGCTGGAGACTCAGGATAGCCAGACCATGACTGGAGTCCACCATCCATCAGCATGCCTGGTCACAGCCCTTGACAAAGTCCTAAGAGTGTTTCGAAGGGTGTTCAGAGCTGAGGGGAATCCAGAGAAAGGACAGCACAAGCCTGGGAGTCAAACTCTGGGAGCTTCAGGCTGCTCACTTGTCCAATGGGAAGAATAATAATAATAGCAAACACCCACAGGGTGCCCACAGTGCAACAGGGACTGATCTGAGGCTTTACCAAATTATCTTTCAGTCTGCACACAATTCTATGAGTCAGCAATGACAATGACTCCATTTTACACATGAAGGAACACAGCCTTGAGGGCTTAAGTTACCTTGCCCAAGGTCACACAACTGGGGAGGGGTGTCCAGATGCAGCCCCACGTAGTCTCAGGAAAGCCTGTGAACTCTGGCTACACCTTTTTTTTTTTTTCTCAGGAGAAACAAAACAGGGGAAGCTCTCCTTCTCTGGGCTCCATTCCCCTTTCTCGCAGCTCTCTCCTGGGAACCTGATCCTACTCTTTGGCCTTCTGTGGCTCTTACCATCTGCTCAGAGCACCCCTCCTGCAGCCTCCCTTCTGCCTTCAGGAGACCTCCTCTCCTGGGAACTCAGGCCTAGGGGGCGGGGGTCCCTCTGGTCAGCTCCAGGCTCTGACACTGATCCTCCTTGCCCCTCCCTCCCTTCAACTGCAGCAACCACAGCAAATCTGATACCATTTCCGCTCCCTAGAGAGACAGCACCGTATATGACTTTCAACCCTGTCCTGTAAGAGACAGCAGAGAGGAGACCTGGAAGGTTCTTCCTCAGCTTCTGCCATTCTCTGGCCTACTCCACCAAGGGGACCCTAGGGGAGTTAAAACATCCCAATACAGTTGACTTTCACTCACTGCCACCAGGTTTCTCCTAGACATCTTCCACCTCACACCATTCTCCCCTCCCCATTTACACACAAAGACCAGAGTCCAATTTCATCAAACGAGGAAGTGGCAGAGATAGGATACAAACCCATGTCCATCTGCTCCAAAGCCCATGTCTTCTTCATCACTAGAGGAAACACAAAGGGACAATGAGGGTGTCTTGGAACTCCAAATGTAACTCTCAGATCAACAACCTTGGCATCATGGGGAACATGTCAGAAATGCACACTGACAGCCCCTCCTAGGCCCTGCTGAACTAACTAAACGGGGAAATCGGCATTTTATGGAGCTCCCAGCAAAGCCTACTAAAATTTGAGAAGCCCAGGGCTGGTGGTGGTTGCCCACCCTGGCCAAACAGTGGGAATTACCTGGGGAACTTTACAAACTACCTGGGTCCCCTACCCGCGCTTCTGAGTTAAGGGTGTGGGTACAGCCTGACATCGGATTTTTACATCTTCCCGCGCGAGCTTCACGGGCAGCCCACTGGCAGGACAAAGGGGAAGACTGAAGGCAGCGCAGGGTGTTAACACCAGAGGCAGAGATATGTGACTAGCATCAGGAGGCTGGGGAGACACAGTGACAGGACGGTGACAGGGTGTCCTTCCCGCCGGTGCGCGGTTGTACAGACACCGGCAGCGGAGGAAGAACACGCGTGCTGGGAAGCCAGAGAGGCGATGCCCAGCGACCTCCGGGGGCCTGCGGCGCCCAAGGCAGGGTGCTGAGCCAAGGGGGCGCAGCGTGCATCGCGCGCAGGCGCAGAGGCGTGAGAGCGGCAGGGCGGCGGCGGCTGCTGGGCGGGGTGACTCACCGGGCGGAGGCGGCGCGGAGGCGACGGGCGGCGGGAGGCCGGGAGCCAACTGCAGCCGCCGCGGGCCCGGCCTGCCTGGCAACAGCCAGCGCCGCCCCCGGGAGGGGAGGGAGCCCAAGCGGCGCTGCAGGTGCGGCGCGGCCCGGGGAGGGCGCGTTCGAGCGCGGCTTTGTTTCGGTCCCGCACAGCCCGGGGCCCCAGGCCTGTGCGCCAGCCTGCCAAAGCTGAGTCACGGCCGGGCAAGTGGCCAGAGGGCCCCACCCGCGAGGATGCATCCCTGTCCTGAAGCTGGCCTGTCTGATGAGCTAGAAGGAACAGGAGCCGGGGGAAAGGCGGCTTCTATTCTACAAAACCCCTTCGGGAGGTGGGGAGTCAGGCCACCCTCAGACGGTGTGACTCCATAATCAAGGTCACCCCAGCCTTCAGCCTTGAGCAGATTAGGAAGCAAAGCAGCAGCCGCAGTCCCTGAAGATGCCACAGCTTAAGGGAGCATGCTTTTAAGACACCTGTGAGGGGCTTGGGCACAGCTCCACGACAGACCTGGAGCAGCGGGGTGCAGAAAGGACCCTGGACTGCTCCAGGTCCCTGCACGTTCCTGAGGTGTGGGGTGCAGGCGAGAGTGGCTGGCCTGGGGCCGTCTGGAGGACTTGTCAGAAATGCAGATTCCCTGGCTTTGTTCCCAATGAATGAGATTCCTTAGAACTGGGCTGAAAACCATTTTAGCAGGCATGCCAGGTGTTTTTTAAATAGGTGGTTGGTACAGTGCAGTTTGAGAATCACTGATGTTGTAGAAGTTTCCATGAACAGAAACCTTTGACCACATATGGGTGCCCCTGAATAATAACAAGTTGAGGAGTTTACCCCAAGGAGCAGTTGGCAGAAGTGGAAGTCAAAGCAGGGTCATCAGTCCCCACATTTATGTTTATAAGCACAGGCCAAACCTACTCTAGGGTAATTCCCAGGAAGCTTCTAAAAACTTCCCTTGTACTTTTACAGTATTGGATGCCACCAGAGATAAGCATTCTTCTGACATTTGTATGCTGTTTGGTTTTTATTTCTTTTTATTTATTTTGGGGAGTACCAGGGGTTGAACTCAGGGGCACTCAACCTCTGAGCCACATCCCTAGCCCTATTTTGTATTTTATTAGAAACAGGACTTAGCGCCTTGCCATTGATGAGGCAGGCTTTGAACTCATGATCCTCCTGCCTGAGCCTCCTGGGCGGCTGGGTTTGCAGGTGTGCGCCACCTGGCCAGGCCACTGTTTGGTTTTATAGGGATGTTGGTATGGTATGTGGATTTGGGGATATTCTACCTTAAGCCTATCAGTTACTAATAGACACAAACACCCAGAAGAGTCTATTATTTCTAGGTAGATGTCAGCTCAAATGGATTTTTATATAATCTCTAGTTTAAGGGCTGTTAGTCTATCAAAAGAAGATAGAGAAAAAAATTCACTGAAAATTAGTCTTAAGACAAATTTATCCCTTTGCTTGGCAAATGTCATCTTATCCTGTTAAAAACCCATAATGGAAAAAAATGAGTAAAAATAAATTACATTTTCAACAATTTGAAGTGTGGACACATATGTGTCTGGGGGCAGATGACTTTGACTCAGATCTCAGCATTTCCACTTCCAAGCTGTTTCAGGCAAGTTTATAGCATTCGTGCCTCGGTTTCCCTGACTGAAAAAAGGCATAAATAGCTGACACTGACTACATGAAGAGATGGCAAAGGTTCATTTATGTAATCCACATTTTACAAAAAAGGAAATGGAGACTGGAGGCTAGGTACAAGGGATGCCACCTTTCAGGCCAGGCCTGTTTGCCCTTAGCCCCTGCCTTTGACCACTCCTCATCTCTCCTGACTGGCTCTCAGACACTGGCCCTGGGTGTTCTCATCAATACTCATAATGACTAACAGGTTTTGTGTGCCATGAACCAGTGTAAACACTTCACTCGAGTTAATTCATCTAATTTTTACTCTTACCCTATGAAATAGGAATTATTATTTTCATCTTCATCTCTCAGAGGAGGAACAGAAGCACAGAGGTATTGAGAAGCTTACCTAAGACTGCACTGTGAGGAAGGGGCAAAGTCCAAACTTAAACGTGACCAAGGGTACCCAACCGCTGCCCTGCACTGCTGCTCTGATATAATCACACGGGTTATATAAGGAGGGAGGGGCTGACCCATCAGAGAGGCAAGGCTGGGAGGCAGGATTTTTCCTTACCTCAGGTCCCTGCCTCTGGATACAAGGATCCCTTCTATTTACTTTTGGGAAATTTATGGCTCTCTCACCTTTGAAAATTGGAGGTTATTTGGAAAGCCTGTATACAGCAAGCACATGATCTGTAGGAGACACACTGGGAGCCTTTAGCAAAGGTGCATTCTGAGGCAGGGGTGGACACTGAACTGCCCAGGGGCTGAGCAGTGCCCCCTGGGTGCAGGGGAGTGGCTCACAGGGGTCAGCTTAGCTGTCATCCATCTGGTCTCCTGCAGGACCACCTGGCGCCAACCCCGCATGGCAACTGTTCTCCTGCTGACGTGTTCCTCCTCACCTCCTTCCTCCACACCCTCCACTGAGTCGCTTGTCTTCAGTCCCTCACCCTCTCCAGGGTCAAACCCCAGACTGTCCTCTGCACCCCCGCCCTCCAGAGCACCATTCTTGTGTTTGTGGCGGCAATAGCAGTGGTGGTGGGGGAGAGGGGAGAAGTCTCACTCTTGCCTCTTCTCTTTCCAGTTTATTGTGATTTTTAGAACTCTACGCCATTACATCCGTCAAGTCATCCTTTTTGATTCTTGCCATGGGCTGAATTGTATCTCTCCCTCCCTGCAGTTTCAGATGGTAAAGTCTGTTGTGTGTGGAGATCGTAACCTCACAGCAAGTGTTAAAGGGGCTCTGCCCTGGTGGATGGATTAACGCCCATCATAAGAGGGCTTGAGGCTGTGCGCTAGAGTTTTTGCTCTCTCCTGTGTGTGCCCTTCCTCCTTCCATCATGGTATGATGCAGCAAGAAGGCCCTTGCCACAGGCAGTGGCTTGGCCTTGGACTTCCCAATGTCCCGCACTAAGAAAGAAATCTCTGTTCTTTATAATATAATTACCCAACCTGTAGTGGATTGTTACAACCACTAAAACAAAATAGACTAAGACAAAGACCGACCCCCAAAATAATGGTATTTGGGTCTTTGGAGGTAGGATTAGATGAGGTCACGATGGGAACAGAGCCTTGGTAAGAAGAGATAAGAGCTGGCGCGTGCGTGTTGGCACTCACTCCTGTTCTCTCTCCCCCCATAGGGAGAGGACATGGAGAGAAGGCAGCCATCTGCACCCCAGGCGGATCGTCTGCTGCGGACACTGACCTTGTCAACACCTTGATCTCAGACTTTCCAGTCCCCAGATCTGTGAAAAAATAAAGTTGTGTTGTTTGAGTGACCCGTCAATGACATTTTGTTATAGTTGACTAAGATAATTCTAAAAGACCTGTTTTGTACGTTTAAAAACCCTGAGCTTCCTGAGGCAATGAGGTTACTGCTAGGTGTCCAGCTTAGGGAGACACTTACCCAGAGAGCTGGGGGACGGGGTAGGAAGGGAAGAAAAGCAAAGAACTTTATTTCAAGACAGGAATGGGCTGAATCTCCACCTTGTTCTAGGCACTGCGATAAGCTTCGCCCTAGGGTAACACTGCCTCTGGTCCCACAAATACCTAAGGGAGTTATTTCTGGCTGCTGTTAGCCAACTAGCCCTCCAGGCAGCCCTTAATCCTCACTTCTCAAACCTACCTGCATAGACCCGGCAGGGTGACCACACCCCCACCTCAGCACCAACAACTGGGAACACGCATGTAACCCACAGCAGATAGGTCCCCTTGATGGGACTCATGCATGTAACCCACAGCAGATAAGTCCCCTTGATGGGACTCATGCATGTAACCCACAGCAGATAGGTCCCCTTGACAGGACTCTCCACACCGAGGCCTGGACCATGCATGGACAAGACCCTGCCAGGCCTACAGGCTGTAAATAGCAGATAGCAGGATTGTACCTGCATCTCAGAGCTTCTCCTTTCCCATTTCCATGTCCATCTGGTCCCTGGCCAGGACCATTGATTAGAGGGAGAACTGGTCTGAGTTTTATTTCCTCTGGGAAGATGGAAATAAACAGAAAAATGACCCAAACTTGGGCAGCAGAAGTGGGAAGAGGAAGGAGATAACCCATATTTATGAAGCCTCAAATTGCTTTACCCATTTGGGAACCACCCAAACACCCCTGTGCAAACAGGCTGGGAGAAGCCAAGCAAGTTGCCCAAGAGCACCTGTCCAGGGGGCCAGAGGAGGGCAGGAGGGAAACTCTTGGACCACCCCAAAGGCAAGTTCTCTCCCCTACAGCATTCTGTATTCAAGAAAGAGGAGGCCAAGGACCTCGCTGGTTCCCAAGCTGACACATCTGCTTCTGGACCACTAGCATCCTCTGCGTTTTCTGTCAGATGCCCCAGCAGACGCCAGCCACTAAGACCGCCCTCTCCTCCCTGGCCCCCCTCCCCGAGTTCCTCAAATAAGCCTGGGACTCAACTTGTCATTCGTGTGGCTATTTAAATTTCCCAGGTGATTCTAACACACAGCCCACCATGAGCTTTCCTACCCTTCATTTGTGTAATGGGGTCAGTGATGCCTCCCCACAGGGTGGCTGTGCCTGGGAAGAGGGGTCTGGAGAGTGGGAAGAGATGGCCCGTGGCCACGTACCAGGCGCTAGCTAGGGGCTGGCTCACTCTGCAAGGATGACAGACAGGCCAGGGATGGTACCTAACCTCAGCTCCCGCCTGCCCAGCTCCTGGCTGCTCAGAGACACTACCCACCCTCCACTCCTTGAGACTGAGGCTGGTGCTCTGAGGTCCCCCAACAGATGTTTGCTAAAGAAATGAATGGGTCCTATCCTATGATCTTCACCACAAAAGAGGTTCTTATCTCTCCTGATCCCAAAGTAAGTGTTGGAATTTGGAGTCAAGGTTCTGTCCCTGGCCCCTGTGGGGCCCAGAGAGGCAACTTCACTTCTCAAAGCCTTTGTTTCTTCATGTGTAAAACTGGACTTCCCAACCGCTCTTATGTTATAGGGCAATTCTGAAGAGCAGCTGAGACAAATCATGGGGGAAACAGTTCTATAAACTATGATTTGGTGAGAGAATTGAGATTCAGAGAGGTTAAGTGATTTGCAAACAGGAACACGACTAGTAAATAGTGAAGCCAGAACTTAAATTCAGTACTTTTAGTCTTTTCTGATTCCCTAAAAGAAACCCAGATCCTCATTCTTAAAAAAAATAAAAATAAAAATAAATAAAACTCAAGTGCTTGGTTATAGAGGAGGGTGCAGATCCCTGGAAAACGAACCCTGGGGCTTTGTCAATTCTCTTGGGCCCACCTTATGGGTCCTCTATTGAGTCAAACTTTGCTGGAGGGAAAAGATAGACCTTTGGTAAAGGTTTTTGATGAGGACAAGCCTGAGAAAAAATTCACAGACATTTTGTTTTTCCATGACAGAGAATCGACCTCTGTGGGTACAACTTGGGGTTGCCTTTGTCATTTCTAGAGGGTCTTGCAACCTGCCCCAGAGGGACACAAGAGAAAGACCCTGGCACCTCTGACCACTTGTCATGTTACCTGTGATCAAAGCAGGATGCCACAGGATCTTAAACCTTCCAGGAAGAATTGTACAGTGAGGCTGGGAGAGGGGAGCTCACTGACCACTTCTCAAGGTCCCTCCACCCCCACACACCCTGACCGTTCTCCTAGTGCATGGCCCTGCACCTCCACCCCCGCATCCAGGTTTTCCTCCTTCCCTGGGCTCCCTAGTGGACTCTGGAACAAGCTGAGGAGGGCTGCCCAGCAGGCAGGCTGGCATTACCTAATTGCTGGCCAGCTTCTTTTGTCACTTCATTTTTCCAAGCTGCCTGGCTCTGAAAGTCTCCTTCTCAGACAGACAAATGAGACTCCAGCCTTATTCTGCCCAAGCTCTGCAAAAAAGCAGAGATCACAGGCTGTCGCCTTGATGGAGCAGCAGCCAAGAGCCAAGGCACAAAGCGCCGGGGGCAGCGGATGTCTTTAGCAGGTAACAAAGCCTGAGCCAGTGCCCTACTTATGGCTGTGGCTTTTCTCATTGGGCTCTGCTTTCTGCTGTGAGATGCCTGGGGTCAGCATTACTGGTACTGGGACTTGATCTTCCTCAGCCAGCAGCCTCCTGGGAAGAAGAACCCTTGGCATCTGAAAAGCCTCTCCTGCCTCAACCCGGCAGGTGTTTCTTGGATCAGGAAGAAAACCTAATCAGAGGAATGCATAGCACTACCTGGCCTCAAACAGGTCTTCACGCCTGGGGAGGAAGCCAATTCCAAGTGCAAAGGCAAACGGCAGCATCTGGCACCTCTGGGCTCCTTCTGTGTTGCGGCATCTGCTTTTGAAAGAAAACTCCTTGGAGAGGCCAAAATAGATGCGACCTCATTTCATCCTGGTCCTGGCTGGTCAGTGAGATAGACAGAACAGCCTTGACCTCCTCACTGACCTGTGGGCATCTCAAGGATAGGAACCAGGCCCTATTGGACTTGGTATCTCCTGGCACATGGTGTCCCTTACTGAGCCCAAGCAAGGTCTGGATGTTTTGAGAAATTTCTCCACTTATGCCTCACCCCACTTCCAAGGGTGTTATACCCATTTTTCTGATAAGAAAACTGACTCACAGAAAGATTAGGTTCATAAAGCTCTTAAGTGGGAACATCAGACTTTGGATTCAGGTAGCCAGGCTCCAGAATCCGGTTTTTTACCATTGCACTACAGTGAATAAGTAAATAATGGATGAATAAGTGAAGGAATGAATAAGGCAGTTAATGATTTTGTGGAGGCCACGACATGAAAGCCCTCTGTTCAAAAAGATTCCCTCCGTTATGGGTTTCATAGGCACTGAATGTGCTATTGAAGTACATCCTTTGGGTTTTTAATATCATTATCTTCAAAAAATGTCCCTTAAAAATCGGAGCAGTGGCAATTATTGACCATGCCTGAAGCCACTGGAATTTCTAGGGGAGGCCTAAGCTCCTAGAAGAGGTGGCACCGTATATGAGGAGAGAGGAACAAGGAGTCACGCGTTCTGCAAGGGGACAGGCAGGCAGGCCTGGAAGGCTGTGAGCTGGGTTCAAGGTGCCCATGCCTCTTGCTGGCTGTGGGACCTGGGGCGAGTCTCTCATCTGCCAGCAGCATGTGGATAACTGCCTGATGGCTTAGGATGAAATAAACATCGCAGGTAATGTGTCTGACTAAGTCCATGGCCAACAAATGGTGACTGTCACTGTTATGACACAAATCAGAGCCACAAACGAGTCAGTGATGATTACTAGTCTGATCTTCCTTCTCAGAGTGGGTCCTGCCCTGGTGACCCTGTTTCTGGTCTCCTGGGCACTCCACTCATGCCCCCGAGGGCTAGCCCTACCTTTCTCCCCGTCTCTCCTGGTGGTCCCGTCTCTCCTTTCTCCCACCGTGGCACTGGGCTTTGGCTTCCACCACTGGCCTGGGCGTCTACCACTTGTCACGTGGACTGTGTCCACTCAGAGACAGAGGACACTTATGGTCAACCCATTCCCTCATCTTTTTCTACCTTTAATTCTTTGCCAGCGTGGATCTTGGGCTTCTTTCTGCTTCTCCACCCCTTTTTCTCACTATTTTCTCTTCCCCCTTCCCTGGTCCTGGTTGGCTCTAGTGGCTCTAATTGGACTTTGCAGCATGTGGCCATGAAGACATCCTCTCCCCTGCCAGCCTTGCTGAAAGGTCACACGACAGACTCAAGAGCACCATAGACATAAAGAGGCCTGGTCAGGGTGAGGCAACCTCCTTAGCAGAGGCAACCTGAAGCCACGGAGGATCTGTGGGCCTGCTGTGTGTCCCGGGGTAACTCTGCTTGCCCAGCCGTTACACTAGGACAGAATCCTCCATCCTGAGGGCAATGAGTGAAGGAGGACAGTAGAGGTGACAGATGGCCTCATAATAATAACTAGCATTTGACAGGGCGAGGTTGGGGCAGGTTGGGAAGTCAAGCTTACAAAGCCCCTCTAATAAATTCTGTCACTGAACCTCACACCCATCCCATGAGGTGGACAGAGAAGTACAGTGAGCTCCATTTTACAGATGATCCAGTGGAGGGCTTGAGAGTTTCAATGACTTGTCCATTACCCAGGCCTCAGGGCTGATCACCTGAACCATTTTCCCGCCATTTCTCTCAGCAAATTCTCACTGTGCACACTCGACTGTGGACCCACGCATCAGTCCCACCTGATGGGAGGCAGTCTCCTCGCTGCTCCGGGTGCTGAGCATTCTGGAGAAAACCACACTGCTGTGAGGATTGTGGCCAACACGGACTCTAGCCTCCAATGTCAGCAAGGCCCACAGGTCCTCTGCGATCCATCTCCCGTGCCAGGTCTGCCCATCTTCACTCCTCTTCACTACACTTCCGGACAGTCCCTTCCCTGCTTGCTTGGCTTCCCTCCACCCTGAACACAGCAGACCTCTTCTCCTTTGATGTCACACAACTGAGTTCCTGCAGCAGGTGGCCCCACACCTATAAACATACCACCTCCTCCCTGCTTGCTGTGGCTAGGTGTGTCCCCAAAGTCATCTCCAATGTAGTGCTGGGAAGAGGGGCCTCTTTTCCACCTGTGCTCACTTGCCTTCTACTTTTCATCCATAAGATGACAGAGCATGAAAGCCCTCACCAGACACTGTTGTGAAGTCCTTGGATTTTCCAACCTCCAGAACCGCTAACTCAATAAACTTCTTTTCTCTATAAACTACCCAGTCTGTGGTATTTTGTCATAGCAACAGAACATGGACTGAGACACCTCACTTGTTTTCTCTTCTATAGTTTCAGGGCTGTAGGTGTCCTTCCTATTGGAGATTCCCTTCAACCCCCTCTCCAGGGCCTCTCCAGCCTTCAGGACTCTAGTCCTTTCCTCTGGACTCTCAGGCTGGTGTCTCTCCCATTTTCCTTCCTGCTGTATTTCTTACTACTCTCCTATTCAACTTTCCTTCTTGAAAGGATGGTCCAGGCCAAGGCTTGTCAGCCTCAGCACTACTGATGTTTGTACCAGACAGTTCTCTGTTGGAGCCTCCTGTACATTGGAGGATGTATAGCTGCTCCCTTGGCCTCTATTCACTAGACATGTATTCCTCTCCATTTGGAAGGATGCCAAAGGACTCTAGATGACAGGCACAGAAAAGCACTCCACACCTGTTGACCTGTCGGTCTGTCTGTTAGAAAGAATAAAGGATTGTAAATCTAAAATATAAATCTGGTCACAGCATCTCCCACTGGCAGGGACCCTGGGGACTTCCCACTGTCTGAGGAGTAAAGACACTTTCCCATATCTCAAAAGCCCACACAGGCACCCATTTGCTTCCTGGCCTCCACTCTCGCCCTTGTTCACTTGTACCAGCCACAGGACTTACTTCCTGTCTCAGGGCCTCTTCCTGTCTCAGTACTTTGCACATCTGCTTCTCCTGCTCCACTTCCTTTCACCTAGTCAATGCCTAGCCTGTCTTTGCATGACAGGTCATAGTTCACTTTCTCAGGAAGTGACATTTGACCTTTTTTGGTGTTACCTCCATATATGTCCCTCCTGCTTCCATCTTTCTAGAATCCAGAGGAGTGGGGAGAGCCATCCTGGCAGTACCCTGCTCTTAGGATCTGAGGGGAAAGTAACCCCAGGAAAGAGGTGAGGCTTTGCCAAGGAATTAGGACTGGGCTCCCTGGCTGCTCCTGTTGCTCCAGGGTTTCCTCTGGCTCCTGGGGCTGGATGCGCAGCGCACCCCAGGCTGCTGCTCTCTTGGAGTCCAGGTTTCTTGGCCCGTCCCTACTTTCACAGTGTCAGTGGCAGGAAGAAAGCTGGAAGCCCCCATCCTAAGCCACAGGACATTTTCAGTACATGGGCCAGAGGGGGAGGCAGGCGCTCCACCCTTTCCCAAACAGGAAAGGGAGACATGCTTTTTCAGGCCCAATGACTACACAGGCAGGTGTCCTTGAGTGAATGGTCAGCATGTCACATGAGTCTAAGATTTGTACCGTGCAAGTGGGAGCTGGTGCCCAAGCCCCAGACACAGGGCTCAGTTTGTCATTCAGCTCAAGAAGAGGTCATGGAATTTTTATGAGGGTAGGAGCCATTGTTAAATGAGAAAGCCCCTGAAAAATGCTGTGGAAACCATGTATTAAGGGGCTCAAAAGCCTGTCTCAGAGGATTTTTCTGGGAGTTCCAGGTAAAGCGTGAAGAAAAGGAACCATCTAGAGTAAGGCTGTGCATGTGGTAATTTGCAGAATCCACTAGACAAGTACCTGGAAAAACTCCAAAACTTTCTCCACTCGGAAGGTTAAACCGGAAATAAGAATATGTTTCTCCAACTGATAATAATAAAAACTAATAATTGCTATTAATGGTAATTGCATGTCAAGTATTGAGCTCACCATCTTTACATTCTTGTAACAGTTCATTTTATGTTTAACATTCGACATTTAGTGGAATATTATTCTAGGTGTGTCTGTAAGGGTGTTTCTGGAACAGATTGACATTCAAATCAGTAGACGGAGCACAGTGGAGGGTGCTCCCTGAGTGGGGTGGACCTCATCCATCAACTGGAGACCTGCAGAGACCAATGCCTGGCCTTCCTTCAAGAAGACCATGCTTGAGAAAATGGGAACCCTTCCTGCCTGACTACTTTGAGCTGCAACATCATCATTCTGGCCTTTGAACTAGAACTTCGACATCCAGACTCTCCTGGGGTCTTGGGCCTTCAGACTGGGACTGGAATGACCCCATCAGCATTCCAGCCTGCCAACCATATGTTGGGACTTACTAGCTTCCATGATAACATGAGTCAATTCCTTAACCCTCTCTGTCTGTTGTCCTGTCTGTTTATCTATCCATCCATCCTACCTGCCTAATAGTTCTGCTTCTCTAACAAGATGCCTGACCTCATCTAGTCCTATGACGCTGTGAGAGGAAATGTCCGTATCATTTCCATTTTGTGGATGTGGAAACTGAGGTTCAGGAGCGCTAGATAGCTTGCCTCAGGTCGCACACAGCCTGGAGAGGCAGAGCCAGGAGCAAACCCGAGTTCCCTGATGAGTGCGCATGCAAGCCTCTCACCTGCAGAGTGGTTTGTCCAAAGACTACTTACAAGAAGGAGTTAATTTTGCAGTCAGTCGTATTTGACCAGAGCATCCCAACCTGGCTACCCATAATGATCCTGAAGGGACCTTTATAAAAAGACCTACAATTCAGCCCCCTCCCAGACCAAGGGAATGAGAATCCTGCCGGAAGGTGGCTCTGGGCATAAATGTCTTCTAAAAACGTTTTACGTGGTTCCCAGACAGTTATCTGTCAGGGGAGTTGTCCTTACTGATCTTCTCCCTCCCCCCACCCCAGTCCCCCAATGCCAAACAGAGCCCAAGAGGGCTGACGTTGCCCCACCTGGCATAGCTCTGTCTTCTGCAGATGCTCGGGGTCCCCCTGCTCACTCTGGTTAATATACTACACCCACAGACAGGTAAACGAGCACGACCTTTGCACCTGAGAGAAAAAGGATGGAAACCTTCTTCTTCTTTTAACTGGGTCAAGAGAAAAACAGAATTATGAAAAATGCAAGTCATGGTTAGAACTCTTGTCAGGCTTTAGGATGCTGCCTCGCTGTGCTCTTCTGCGTGGGAGAGCCACTGGTCCTGTCAGGGGGCTGGGATAACAGTGACAGAGCAATGACCATGAAACCCTGAGGTGCTGGCACTGGGCTGGTCACGTTTGTGCCTGGCCACCTATAAGAGAGGTGTTACAAATGAAGAGGCTGACTTAGTGGTGGCAGATGCCACACTGAGACATGTGAGGTGAGACTGGATATCAGCTTCGCCAGGTAACTTCGGTGGACAACCTCAGAGCCAGTGGGCTTGGCTGCCTCCTGGAAGGTCTGGTCTCTTCTTAAAAGATGGACTCAGGTGCCGGGAGACCCACAGGTCTGAGGATCAATCCTGGCCACACTCAGAGCTTCCCCTTCAAAAGCCAACTTCTGCAGCTGCTCAGCTCTGTGGTTTGGAGAAGTCAGGAGGGGACATTCCACCTGCTGAGCCTTCATGGGGCAGATGTGGCTGCTGACCCTACCCACCCTCAGAGGTGGACGTGTGATCCCCTGGGGTCTGCCATGCACCGGAACCAGCGGGAACTCAGTCTCTCCTCCCAGACACCCGTTAAGAAGGACTCCTGGTCCTCTTTCACGAGCTGCCCACGCCACCCCCACGTGCAGACGTAACCCAGCAGGGTGGGAGAGGGTGGCCCATGGGGATAGTGTCTCATGTTTCCTCTTGCCTTCAGCTCACAGGCTTGAGCCTGGGGCTGGGCTGTCACAATACTGTCTCAAGCCCGTGGGACTCCGGGTACAGAGGGGAACCAAACAGCTAACAAGTTGTCGCACAGTGGAGTGACTGCAGTGTCCACACACAGCCGTAGCCCCGGGGAGGGCGGTACTACTTTTCCGGGCAGGGGCCGCAGGAGGAGAGCGTAACCAGGCAGAGGACCCCGGGAAGACGGTTTTGAACAGAATGTGACCTCTAAGCACATGGCCACGACTCTCCCTCTGCAGCTTGCCCTGGCCACGCCCATTGTCCTAGACTCCTCTGCGAGGGGTGCAAATAGCACATGGTCCTTTATCTCACCCCTCTGTCTTGCTTTGTTCACAGAGCGGGGGTTTGGTTTGGTTTTATTGTTGTGGGAGGGAAGTGTTTGGTCAGGGTCTCTTTTTTTAACTGGATTTTTAAGTCCTTGAAGGCAGGTACTTTCTGGTACTTTCCACAGCCCCTACCCCACCCTGGGGCTGTCAGTGTTGAGCTAATAAACATAGAGTGAGGAGGGAAGGACGGTTTGACTGGAGGGTTGGGGCCTCTGAATTGAATAGCTGGTTCCTAGCAAAGGGTGGGAACCCGAAAAGGACAAAATTAGAGGGAGGGAACCAAGTTGCTGCAATTGATACTTTTCATCAGAGAAAGAGTAAACTAGACAGAGGCATGATGGGAAAAGTGGACAGCCCTTAAATTTGTCCCCATCTGGCTTTTCACAATGTAATTGATGACCTAAGCATAGTTAAATATAACCATAAAATTAATTTCAGAGTCAAATATTGGGTTGAGGATTAAGTGATCTTTGGGGTTATTAAAACGACTGCTCTGTTCCATAATGAAGAAGTAGGAGGAGTCAGACAGTGCATTCTGTTCAAAGACCAAATGGCCCAGGGAGGGAATGCTTTCCCTCTCTAGATTCTAGTTTCGTGAGGAAAAAAAGGCAAGTAAGCTAATTTTGAAATGGCCTTTTAAGCAGGGTGCTTTGGCACACACCTGTAATCCCAGTGACTTAGGAGCCTGAGGCAGGAGGATTGCAAGTTTGAGGCCAGCCTCAGTAACTTAGTAAGACCTTGTCTCAAAATAAAAATATAAAATAAAAGGGCTGGAGATGTGGCTCAGTGGTTAAGTGCCCCTGGGTTCAATCCCCGGGACCAAAAAAAAAAAAAAAAAAAAAAAAAAAAAGCCTTTTAACATGAATTTTGATCGGGGTAATAAATGTTTAAACATCAAAAGGTCAAAAGGTGCTATAAGTTTTATAACGAAAAACAGGGATCCCTTACCCGACCACGTTGCAGCCTGGAATCTTACTTCTCAGAGGGAAGCACTTTCAACTCAGACATTTTTCTGGAATTTTCCTCCATAGTTTTAAGTAATATATATATTTTTTTGCTTCTCTTAATTGTAGACATGTATTAACTTCCTACCATAGAAGAGGAGAATGTCGCTTTTTATATACACACGTGGTGACATACACACTCAAACATTCTTCTCTATGCTATGTCACCCTTTGAGGATAAATTAATACTCAATTTACGTTAACATGCTTCTGCAAATGTCATTAAGTATTGCTCACAGCTAAGCCTCAGGGTTTACTATAGTTACATTTCCTTTTTTGTACAATATATGTTTTTCCTGGAGGTAAGAATGACCTCATTTGTCACATTTGCTCAGATTTTTAGGTGTCATTCACTAACTCTCTGACCTCTTCCACCAAACTTCTTAACAGAGCAAACACAGGAAGCTGCTGTCAGATCTCTGACCTTACCCTTGTTATTGCTTGACTCCGGATGGCCGGTGTCCTCCATCCTGTGGCTCCATCTGAACTAGTCGCCCTGTCCCGTGACAGCACCACATTGCCCTGGACTTCCCTTCACCTCTCCTGTGTTCAACTACCCGTTTCCTGGGCTGTCTGTTGGTGCTGTTGGTGATGGTGGTGGTAGTTTACATCCATGTTTTGTTGATACATTTTAGTAGCTTCTTGAGAAAGGTCCATGGAGAGTGAGTTTACTGAGACTGTTTGTCTGAAAAATGTTTATCCTTACATTTAACCAGCAGCTCAGAAGTCATTGCCCTTCAGAATTTCACAAGCATTGCAGTGTTGTCGTCTAGTGTCCAACGGTGTTAATAAGAAGTCCAAATACTGTTCAGATTCCTGATTTTTTATATTTTTATTTTTTTATTATATATATTTTCTTCTAGAAGATTTTGTGACCATGTCTTTATCTCTGGTCTTTTACATTTTTCACACTGTTTTATCTAATTTTTAACAGATCCTCTGGGCATTTACTACAAATTTTCTTAACGATTTTATTTCTTGCTCTCTATTTTTATTTCCCTTTCTTTTATGGAATTCCTATTAGTTTGATGTTGGACTTCTTGGATTGGTTCTCTGGCTTTATCTTTTCTCTCCCATTGCTTATATCATTGTCTTTCCTGGGAGATTTCTTCAACGGTATTATTCAGTTCTTTTATTGAAATACAGTAGTCGCCCCATGTCTGCAGTTTTGCTTTCCATAGTTTTGATGACTTGGAGTCAATCATGATCTGAAATGTTAAATAGAAAAATCCAGATGTAAACAACTCATATGTTTTAAATGGTGCACTGTTCTGAGTAGTTGTGATGAAGTCTCATGCTATCCCATTCTGTCCTGCCCCACATATGAATCATCCCCTTGTCCAGTGTATCCATGCTGTATATGCTGCCTTCCCTTTACTCATCTCTCTTATTAGAGGGACTATCAGGATTCCACGGTAGCCCTTAGATAGACTGTCAGACGTCAAGGAACCCTTACTAGTAGCCTCATGTGACATCACAGTATTCATTCACTTCATTCACCTCTCTTTATCTCATCATACAGGCATTTGTATCATCTTACACAAGAAGAGGGAGTACAGTAAAATAAATATTTTGAGAGAAAAAGCATCTCCACATAACTTTTATTACATCATGTTTTATAATTGTTCTATTATAGTGTTAGTTTTTGTTAATCTCTTTCTGTGCCTAATTTATAAGTTAAACTTTAGCATACATACATATGCATAGGAAAAATAGTATATATAGGTTTTGGAAGTATCTGCAGTTTCAGACATCCCTAGAGGTCTTGGACTGTATTCCCTATGGATAAGAGGAGTGATTACTATATTCATTTCCATTATGAACTTTTAAAATTCTACAAGTGTTTTCTTATCTTCTGAATGCTTTTCCTTTTTTTTTTTTTTTTTTTTTTTTTTCCTATTCTTGTTTCTTGGTGCAATATCTTCTAATTCTTCAAGGATATTGGTTTCAAGTTATTTGAAGTTTTCTTCTGCTTTCTGCCTAATTTTAGCTTTGGGATAGTCTGAAGTTTTCTTTTGCTTAGGTAGGTCCCTGGCATTTGTGTTAGAGGCTTTCCTCAAACATCTGGAAATGCTCTACTGGCCCTTCCTTATTTAACAAAGGTGCCATTAAGGCTGTTTGAATGTTCTGGGGAGGTATGTATTATGATCCTTATGCGTGTGGGCCCTGGAGTCAACTAGTCCTGTGTTCTAGTTCTGCTTATTCTTTAGCTCTCTGACCTTGGACGAGTGACCTGGTTCCCTTATATGCCAAGATGGAAATGGAGAACAGGATCAACCAGGGCTGGGGCCAAGGGAGGCTCTCTTGGGTGCCGATGCTGCCTTCGCATGGCCGTGAGGGTGGATTGTTCCTAAATGCCTCACCCTAGGTATCCTGTGTGGCTCCCCTAATCCCAAGCCCCTGTTGGCAGCCACAAGTGTCCAGCGGTCCCGTAGACATGTGACACTGAACTGCCAGGTGGTAAGTGAGCAGTGGACAGGAGCTTCAGGCACAGGACACTCACTAATGTGAAACATTCACTACTGTCCCCAGGACATTTGGTGCTCTGACATGAAGTAAAGGAATTAGAAAGAGAGGAAAAACAGAGGGGATTTAAAAAATAGCGAGAATTATGATGATAAAAGTAGGGGGAAAAGCAGGAAAATAGTCAAAACCTAACTTTAAAAAAGTTAGCCTGGTTGGGTGTGGTGGTACACACCTGTAATCCCAGCTGCTCAGGAGCCTGAGGCAGGAGGATCACGAGTTCAAAGCCAGCCTCAACATCTTAGTGAGGCCCTGAGCAACTCAGTGAGACCCTGTCCCTAAATAAAATATTTTTAAAAAGGGCTGAGGAATGTGACTCAGGGGTTAAGTGCCCCTAGGTTCAATCTCCTGTACCAAAGAAGAAAAAAGAAAAAGAGAAAGACAAGAAAGAGGCTGAAGTCACAGCTTGAGGACTCCATTGGTGAAGAGAAATGCCTTAGTTAAAACAAAGGAGTTGATAAGAAAAGCCTGGAATTCCTCTCTTTTAGGAAAATCAGAAGTGCTCGACTCTGAGTTCTGCCTGAGGAAAGAAAAGCAACCCAGAGTCTGAAAGGAAATGACCTTTTACCATTTTTGTCCCCTGGATTTTAATCTATACCAGTCCCCTTTGCAGCGAGCGGCTCCATGTTTTAATTGATCATTAGTGTTCCGGGCAAATGCCTCAAGGTGATTGGAGTCAGGAGCTAGCAAGTTATAGGCCTGAGAGGCAAACAAAGAAACACTGGAGACTCCTTCCATTCTTAAGATGATGGGACATAAAATCATTATGAAGAAGGAAAGAAAGAAAATCCCCCAAACAATAAAATAGAAAGCTAGGAGGAATTGAGAAAAATACCAAAGGGTCCAGGGAAATTGTTTTCTTCTTCTAACTTATTGCCCTTCCTGGTTTAAGAGCTCTGTTGCTGGGCTCAGTTTAATTGACGAGCAGAAAGCAATGTCCAATAAGCTTTTAGGGTTGCCTTGATTCTCTTCTCCCATTTGGGCCCAAATGCTGTGGCTTGGCCTTCCTGGGCAGAGTCCTGGAATGGAAGCTGCCGGGAGCCAAAGTCAGCCAGGCTGAGGCAGAGGAAGAGAGAGGGAGAGACCGCATCCTCTGCCTCCTTAGGCCTGTCTAAGATAATTTCTTCTACCAACATGGAGCCAACCTCTGTTCAACAAAGCACTTGACCTTCTAGGAATTCCATTATTTCTTTGTGTTCTGTCAGTATTAGGGAAGTGATTGAAAAAAACTCAAAGTTGTTCAAAAGTGCAATAAAACTTTACTGCAGGGAGTGTGGCTCAATCCTGGCCTGAGGGGGCTCAGGCATCATGGAAGGGCCAGGACTGCAGAGCTTGTGTGCTGGGGAAGGGGTGGGCTTTCTGGGCATGGGGTGGACAGGAAGTAGGGCCTTCTGTAAGGCTAGGAGCCGTAGAATAAAATGATTATGTGACTTTAGCTGAGCACCTAACTAGCTTGTCTTCCTGGAGTTGTGGCAAGAACAAGGAGTGTTGGCATGACTGCACCTGTGTCCGGGGGCAGAGAGGAGGCTGTTCTTTGGTTTTGGTGGAAGGACATTACTTTAGAACATGAGTTCTGGCTGGACGCTGTGGCCAACATCTGTAACCCCAGTAGCTCCAGAGCCTGAGGCAGGAGGATCTGGAGTTCAAAGCCAGCCTCAGCAGAAGTGAGGTGCTAAGCAACTCAGTGAGACCCTGTCTCTAAATAAAATACAAAATAGGACTGGGGATGTGGCGCAGTGGTCGAGTGCCCCTGAGTTCAATCCCCAGTACCAAAAAATAAATGAATAAAAGAACGTGAGTTCTGGACTCAGCAGATGTGAATCTGTAGGTGGGGATAAGTCCTTTGCAGCTCAGATTTACAAAGACTTCCTCTGAAAAATGGGCACCTGTGTTCCTCCCATACTGGGAGGAACACATTGGTGATGGAAGGATTGGTAAAACAACATGGCAGTGTTTGGGTCAGGGATGCACATGGAATGAATGACCATTATATGGACACAGTGAGGAAGAAGCTGGTTAAGTTGGACTTCACAGTTTACTTTGGGAAGCTTACCTTACACTAGCTCATTGCTGGGGTATCCTGATGCTTGTTGGTGTCTTACAGGCACCACTGAGTACCCATAGCTAATGTTGGGAGACTGACATTGCTGTAAGCCATTTATTCTTCCAGAAGGCCTAAGTACTTGCAATGTGCCAGACATAGTCTGGTTGCTAGGCATCTAGCAGTAAACCAGGAGTGCCCTCATGTAGCTTGCATCCTCATCGGGAGAGATAGAAAACAAACAAGAAGGGCTGGTGGTATAGCTCACTAGTAGAGCACTTGCTTAGTATGTGAAAGCCCTAGATTCCATCCCCAGCGCTGCAAAAAACAACTACAAAAACAAAACGAGAACCCTTACAATATGCCAGTATATGCTGAGTGCTAGGGATAAAAATCACAGGTAGGGAGGAAAGGGAACACAAGTGTTTTGCATGGAATGGTCAAGGTGGGGGTCTTAATGATAAGGTTGCATATGAGCTAAAAGAAGCAGAAGAGACGTGTGAATAGAGGAAGTTTAATTGATGCAAAAGAGTGTGGTAAACTGTATAATGGCCTCCAAAATATCCAAGTCCTCATCCCCAGAATCTAAGAATATGTTGCTCTATGTAGCAAAATAGACTTTGTAGATGTGATTGAATTGAGAATCTTGAGATGGAGTGATTAACCCACATTATCTGGGTGGTCTCAATGTAAGTCCAAGGGTTCTTACAAGAGGAAGGTAGGCTAGTCGAAGTCAGAAAAAGTGAAGTATTGATAGGATTAGAGGAAGATAGGAAAAGGCTGCTATGCTGGTTTTGATTCTGGAGGATCTGGCCTGGAGCCAAGGGATGCAGGCGGACTCTACAGAAGTACAAAACGGAAGAAAATGGGCCCTCCTCCAGAAAGAACAGGTCCCCCCACACCTTGAGTCGAGAACTTCTGGTCTCCAGGATGTAAGATAATACATTTTGTTGTTTCAATCCATTGAGTTTGTTATTTGTTGCAGCTGCAACAGGAATCAAATGCAAGGGGTCAGCAAGCAGGACAGGCCTGAGAGGGGAGTGTGCTTGGCATGTTCAGGGGACCAGCAGGGGGTAGGGGGCTGCAGAGTATGAGCAAAGGCCAAGTGGCAGGGGACAAAGTCAAATCAGGGAGAGTTTCATGGGAACTTCAAAGGATTCTGGTTTAAAGTCATGGAAATAACGAGAAGAATGATATGGTATGACCATCGTTTTAAACCAGGAGAAAGATAAAGATGACTGGAAATATAGCCAGAGTGGCAGAGGTCATGAAAAGTCAAGTTCTAAGAATTTGCTAATGAGTGAATCAAGGTGGCTGAGAGGGATGACTCCAAGGTGTTTCACCTGGGAAATTAGAGGACAACATGACATCACTTGAGATGGGAGAGCCTGTGAGAGAAAGAGGAACTAAGAAGTTTAGTTTCAGAGAGGTAAGTGTAAGATAGTGACAGGCACTCAGGTAGAGACACTGGACTCGTGGCTGGACACACGAGTCCAGAGTTGGATGTACGGACTCAAGACATGGCTCTAGAAACCATGGGACTGGATGAAATCACCGGGAATAGGTAGAGGAGAGGGATCTGAGGGTAGAACACCAGCAGTTAGAAACCCAGGAGATGGGAGAACCCACAGAGGGAACAGCGAAGGGCCGCCAAGATAGGAGAACTAATAAAATGTGATTCCCACAACCATCAAGAGAAGGTTTCAAGAAGTGAATAGCTGATTGTATCGAATGCTATGGTGAGTCAACTAAGAAGACAAGCAGAATGGACCAGATGTGGTAACTGTGGGTCATCTGCCATCTTGGAAAGAGTAATTTCAGAGGAAGGGTGGAGAGGTGACAAGGCTAATTGAGCTGGGCATAACAGAGAAATGGTAGGGAAGGCAAACTCTTCAGCATAATGAGGACCAGAGAAATAGACTCGTAGCTGGAGATGAATGTTGAGTTAAGAGGTTTTGTGTTTTTCTAAAGATGAGAGAAAGAACAAAATGTTTATGTATTAATGGAAATATCCAGCAGAGAGGGACAATTTGAATAATGTAAAAGAGAGGGGAGAATGACTGCCTGGAGTTAAAGGGGAGCCACTGATTTTAAGGCTGTATTAGTTTCCTATTGCTGCTGTAACAGACTAGTTCAAATGTAGTGGCTTAAAACAAATGCAATTTAATTATCTTACAGTTCTATGGGTCAGAAGTCCTAATATCAAGTGTCAGGAAGACCACATATCTACTGGAAGCTCCAGAGAACAATCTGTTTCTTTTCCTTTTCTAACTTCTAAAGTTTACCTCATTCCTTGGTTCCCAACCCCTTTGTTCAAGTTCAAAGCCAGCCATGTAGCACATCTAATTTCTCTCTTTGCCTCCATGGGCACATCACCTTTTCTGACTTTGACCCTCTTACTTCACTCTTATAAGGACCCTTGTGATTACATTGGGCCACCCAAATAATTAAGGTCAATCCCGCATCTCAAGATCCTTTACCACAGCTGCAGAATTTCTTTTGCCATGTGAATTAACATATTCACAGGTCAATGCACACATGAAGGGGACATCATATTGGTTGACCATGGAATTTATGTTGGAGAAGGAAGAAATAGGTAACATGAGGGTGGAAGGGGACAGTTAATGTGATAGGACCAGTGATTTTAGGTTGTGATTCAGTCAAAGAACAGTGAGAATTGAGGTTCTGGAAGGAGTGAGCAGAACTGGTAAGTTGGGGGGTGGGAAAAGTTAAGGAGGCTTTGCAGTTCTTGGCAGTGGTGAGGTCTAGGGACTATGAAGAGGAAGACATCGAGGAACAAGAGAACAGGTATTAAAGGGACCATCTCCAAGGCTACAGAAATCATCAAGAATTGCATTGGGCATCTGAGGGGTGACAAGGTAGGTGCTTAATTCTGAAGAAATTAGGGGAGCCATGCTGGGTCAGTGAGTGACTGCACCTAGGTGGGGCCAGGGCTGAGCCCCAGCTGTAAGAGTTTAAGGACAAGTCTTGGAGGTGACCCTGATACAGAAAGCCCAGGGGTCAGAGAGCTCACCTGAACAGGCCAGAGTCTCACAACTCCTACAG
This sequence comes from Sciurus carolinensis, assembly GCF_902686445.1. Lineage (NCBI taxonomy): Eukaryota > Metazoa > Chordata > Mammalia > Rodentia > Sciuridae > Sciurus > Sciurus carolinensis. Next base: position 37,668,362 of record NC_062213.1, read on the forward strand.
AAGTTTGCTGTGGCCCTGGATATATACATGCTTAACACTCATCCAGGATTTCTAAGTTACTCCCTCACCAGCACCTAGGGATGCCCAGGATGTGTCCTGGACAGTGCTGGACCTGCAGAGGGTCAAAAATGAAGACAGAGCCTCTGCCCCAGACAGAGCCTCATGCCCACATCACCCAGTTCCTCCTCCTTGCCCAGTAGAACTGTCCCCAGATGGTGGGTGAGCAGCCACCCCACCTCAGAGGGTGGATGGGGGAGAAGAAAAAGCTCTCTCCCACACTCTTTCTCTCACACACACACAAAATGCATTCAAGCAGTTTAATAAGAGAAGTCTATTTAGATTCTGTGCTTTAAATTATACTTTGTGGCTTTCATGAACACACAATTGCTCACACAATAAAGACTGATTTTTTTTTTTTCCCTCTGCTTGGTAGGGTTTTGATTATGTGAGCGTATTGTGCTTTTCACTCAAACAACCAACAAAAGTTTCATTTGATTGAAAAACAAAAATCTGTCAGTGTGCTGACAGGTTATAGCCATGAGTCAAACAGATGAGGCAAACCTACTCCTTCTTCCCCCTCACCTTCCGGGCCACCTTGCTGGGATCTGAGGAACAGCTGAGGCCACAGCCCAGCTCTCACATGCAGCCAGTAGAGAGAAGAAGCAGTACTTTTGAGGGTAAGGGGCAAAGGCCATCTCCCCACCCCAGCACCCCAGCTCACTGGAGTCCTCTTCTCTTTCTCTCTTTGAGTCTAAAAAGCATCTGAAGCTTCAGGTCCAGGCGCTGTCCCTTGACAGCCCATGAACATGGCACTGAGCACTTGTGCCCAGGTCTCACTGGCTCTTAACTACCAAACCAGAGTGTTCTTCCCTCCTTAGCCATCACCCCTCCCACCTGACCACAAAGAACACAGTTGTGTGTGCATACACGTGTGCACATGCACATGCACGTGCACACACCTGACTTTTCTTAGCTGAACTCATAATGTTTGGAATCTTGGCTGTCTTGGTATAAATCTCATGCTCTTGTTTTTGTTTTTTTTTTTTTTTGTTTTTCAGCAGGCTGACTCCTAGTCTGACTTACAGGAAGCCCTGTGCTAGGACCCTTCTGGCCTGGCTACTCTTTTTTTTTTTTTTTTTTTAATTTATTTTTATTGTAAACAAATGGGATACATGTTGTTTCTGTTTGTACATGGAGTAACAGCATACCATTTGTGTAATCATACATTCACATAGGGTAATGAGGTTTGATTCATTCTGTTATTTTTTCCTTCCCCCCCACCCCTCCCACCACTCTTTTCCCTCTATACAGTCCCTACTTCCTCCATTCTTGCTTTTTCCTCCATTCTCATGCTTTTTCAACTGCAAAACAGGAAGCTGAGGTTTGGCTGGGCTCTGTGACCCTTGGAGGGTGGTGTGTCCACAGAGTCAAGAAGGCCTCACGTATCAGACATTCTGTGCTCAGTAGTCAGGCTCTTTCTGGGGTAGGCAACCACATGGACAGTGGTCAGCCATTTTCCAAATGACTTCCTACTTCTACGGCTTTGGAGATACTTCCACTGAATTTGGACCTCAAGTTTAACCAGCATTATTTATGAGAAGAGACGATGGCTTGACATCACGCTATTGGGAGAAAAACTCCTAATAATTGTCATGGATTTGACCTGAGTCTATAGCAGCATGTCCTGGGCACAGCATCCTGTATTGCAGCAAAGTGCCTCTTATATGACCTTGAAGTAAGATACAATGTGACCAATAATGGTTCCCAGGATCCAGAGTGGTCCTAACCATCTCTAGCCATGGGAGCCTCCAACCATGAAAATAAAGTGATTTTTCAAAGATGAGTTGTGAAACAAAACAACGTATGAAAAATCCCAAGCAATTTGTGAAACATTGTCTGAATATATTGATTTCTGAGAAAAATTTCAATAATTTATATGTATTCATCTATTTAACAGATATTTATCAGAGGCCTGTTATGAGTCCAACATAGATTTATGGGCTGGCAGGGAGTCAGAGGATTCAAGAACTCAAGTAAGTGTTGGCCTTCTACACAGCCAGGCTGGGCCTCTGGCTCTCTGGGCAGATGCACATAACCTTTAGTTATCCCTTGGCCTTTGATCATTTCCTATTGATTACACATCTTGTGTAGCAGTGATTAATTTAGGCAGGGAGTCCCAGTGAGAATTGATTCCTGAGAAGCAGAATCACAGAGATTTAAGGTGAAAATGCTCCTCCTTTTGTATGGAGTTGGGTTAGTCAGCTTTCTATTGCTATGACAAAATCCTGACATCATCAATGTATAGGGAGAAAAGATTTTTTTGACTCACAGCATCAGCAGTTCCAGTCTGTGATCTGCTGGTCCTGTTGCTTTGGGCCTGTGGTAAGGCAGCACATCTGAGCAGGAAGGTATGTGTTAGTCAGTTTTCCATCACTGTGACCAAAATACCTGACAAGCACAACTTAAAGAAGGAAGTTTATTTTGACTAATGGTTTCAGAGGTTTTAGTCCATGGTTGGAGACTCCATTGCTCTGGGCCTCAGGTGAGGCAAAACATCATGGTGGAAGGGCACGGAGGGGAAAAGCTATCAGCTCATGGCAGCCAGGAAGCAGAAAGAAAGGAAGAGGCCAGGGAGAAGACAAACCTTCCAGGGCATGCCCCCAAAGACCTACTTCCTCCAACTAGTAGGTCCTACTTCCCAGTAATCCATTTAGCTATCAATGGATTAATCCATCAAATGGATGAACCCACTGAGTCAGAGGCCTCACGATCTAATCATTGCCTGAAAAAGCTCCACCTCTGAACCTTCCTTCACTGGGGACCATGCTTTCAACATAAGACCTTGGGGAACATTCCAGATCCAAGCCATAACAGTGTGGTCCAGCAGAACTGCTCATCTCATGAGTCGTGGAACTGAGAACAAGGAAGGAGCCTCAGTCCCACAGTTACCTTCCAGGGCACAGCCCCAGGGACCTGAGGACTTCCCCAAAGGCCCCACCTCTTGAGGGTTCCACCTCCTCCCAATAGTACCGCCCCATGACCAAGTCTTTACCACATGGGCCTCTGGGGGACCTTCGAGATCCAAACCATTGCAAGAGTCCTCCTTTGTAGTGAACCTTGGAAGATCTGGTTTTAGTTTTACTTAAGGAAGTTACAATTTTCTCACAACTCTTTAGCCTAATCTGATATTTAGGCTGATATTTTTTAAAATGCCTCTCAATTCTTCCACCAAGTCAGAATTTACCTTCCTATAACACAGCCAAGGGCTCCAGCTGTGAGGAAAGGAAGGTTGGAAGGACCCCAAAGGTGAAAGGAAGGGTGCCCTCAGCCACTTCCCCTCTGCTGTAGTTCTGCACTACTGGGTGCAGCTTCCCAGGCGGGGTTTTGGAATGGCCAGTGTAGGCCCAGCCCCACATAGTCAGGGCTGTGAAAAAGACTCTCTCTGGGGTCTGGGGAAGCAGCAGTCAGGTCATGGTCTGAAGCTGGCGCAGTTTCTTATTCATCAAACCAAGAACTGAAGGAGAATTGGTTGGGGACAGTGGGAGCTGCCAGGCCTCTCTCCATGAAGGACACCCTGGATTCTAGCCTTAGTGTCTTTTGCAAATTGGGAAGGCAAGTGATGAAGGCACAGAGTTCCATATCAGGAAGTGCTAACTGTGTGACAAAGACCCTCAGGCACTGTGACAGCTCAGGAAAGGAAGTCGGCAGGGCTAGAGGGGCCTGAGAAGGCTTAATGGAATAAGCTGCCTTGAGGGAGGGAGGTTGGAGAGGGCACTGCTTTTGCTGGGCTGGAGAGAAGAGAAGTATTTTAACAGGTAAAAGGAAGGGAAAGAGCATAATATGAGGACCATGAAGCCTGACTGAGGAGCTGGATTTCAACTCTTAGGCAACAGGAAACCACTGGCAGTTTTGACAAGAATGTGGGGAGTGTGCGGTAGCAAGATGAAACTCATGAAAAGGAGTTTGGCAGCTGTACCAAAGACAGATGTGGGAAAGGCCGAAGGCTGAGAGCTAAGTCAAGAGGACATTGTGGGTGCCCCCATTTAGGACAAGAAGGTGGGGGCAGAAGTGAGACCGTTCGATGGCCACATGTTAGGCTTTCACGGTAGGTCTGATATGGGGGCCAAGAGGAAAGGCTCAAAACTGACGAGGGTAGAAGAAAAATCTCCTGTGGCTCCCAGCACAGGACTGCTGTGTGGTGTGGTGGCGTGGCCACAGAAAGGCGTCCTCATACACCAGGACTGTTCTGGAACAGAGTCAAGGTTAAGTTGGTTGAGGATTTGCTTCCTCCTTCCTCCTCCAACTCAGTCCCGCTCTTCCTCCTGCATTTTCTCTGGGGACATGGTGCTATGGCCAATACGGTCACTCAAGCCAGGAAGTTGGCAGTAATTCTGGCCTGTCCCCCTAACCCATCCTCATCTAAGCCATACCCTTTCATCACCCGCACCAGCTCTGTTTGTTCAGTTCCTTTATTCCTCCCTCTGCCTCCACTAGGTTTAATGTCCCCACCAAAACTCATGTTGAAATCTAATTCCTTTGGAAAATCTAATTCCATTAGGAGGTGGAATCTTTAAGAGGTTATTAGGTCATAAGGGCTCTGCCCTCATGAACGAATTAATCCTGTCATGGGTTAAAGTGTTATCTTGAGGGTGGGTCTGTTATAAAAGTCAATTTGGCCCAGTCCCTTATGTGTGCCTTTCTAGTCACGTGATGCCTTATGTTGCCTCAGGTTCTACAGAAAGTCCCCTGGACCTCCCAGCTGCAAAACTGTGAAGGGAATAACCCTTTATTATTTATCAATTATCCAGTCTGTGGTATTTAGTTATAGCAGCAGAAAATAGAGTAAGACCACCTCCATCTTGCTTCCCTCTGATCTGCCATGTTGCCACCAGAGACATCTTTTCTACTAAGCAAATCGTGCCATGCTTTTCTGGGGACCGAGCCTGCTGTCTTCCCAATCGACCACAATCTGCCACACTTCCTTGTTCATCTCCCCGCCGCCAGGAGTGTGCGAGTCTCTCTCCTCACTTGAAAATGGCCAGTTGTCCAGTACAGATACTGGCAGTATTCTGCAGGGGGAAGAGCATAGCAGAAAGTCTGAACTCCAGACTCACAGACCACGCTCCTCACATGGCATCACGACTTGGATGACTCACAGCACTTCAGACTCAACATGTCCAAACCAAGCGCTTCATTCCCTTCCTCCAGAATGCCATCCTGAGCCTGCCCCTCCTCTGGGCCAGGCACCTCCACCCAGGAAACCCATCCTCAGCAGGGATGCTGACTGAGGTAGCCTGACTGCTGCCCTGGCTTCCATCCTTACGTCACTTCCACTTGTCATCCTCTCTGGTTAAAGAAAGTTTTATTCCCTTAATGCATTTTATATTTTATTTCTTTTTTGACTAAGTAATCTATTCACATGGACGAAAATGTCAATGGTGACAAGGGTCCAGTATCTAGATTATATAAAGAACTCTGATTAGTTAACAACCGCAACCAAAGACAAACAACTCAATTGAAAAATGACAAGGGACTTAAATAGACATTTCTTCAAAGATATGTAAATGTGCAGCAATCACAGTTAAAGATGCTCAATGTCACTAGTCATTAGGGAAATACAAACAATTCTATCTCCCACCTGTTAAGATGACTATCATAAAGGGAAAAAAAAAGGTAAGGTTGTAGAGAAATGGGAAATTTTATGTACTGTTGGTAGGGTTACAAAATGATGCAGTTACTTTGAAAAATGATTTGGCCCTTCTCAAAAAGTAAAGCATGAAATTGTCATATGATCCAGTACTTTTACTCCCAGTTATATGCTCAAAATAATTTAAAATGAGTACTCAAACATATACATATACATACATGTTCATAGCGGCACCAGTCACAACAACCAAAAGGTGGAAATAACCCAAATGTCCATCAACTGATGAATGGGTGATGAATTGTGGTACGTTTATTCAGTGGAATATTATCCTGCCACAGAAAGGAATGAAGAGCTGACACATGCCACGGCATGGACGACCTTTTAAATCATGACGCCAAGTGAAAGAAGCCCCACAAAAAAGGACACGGGTCATATAATTCCATTTCTATAAAATATCCAAAATAGGTAAATCCATTGAGATGGAAAGCAGATTAGTGGTTGCCAGGGGTTTGAGGAGGGAAGAGGGGGAGAGAAAAGGGAGCTATTGTTTGATGGGTACAGGGTTTCCTTTGGGGGTGATGAAAATATTTTGAAACTGGATAGAGGTGGCATTGTATGACATTGTGAATGCACTAAATGCCATTGAATTAAAAGTAAGAAAAGGCCAGTCGTGGTGGCACCTGCCTGTAATCCCAGCAACTCCAGAGGCTGAGGAAGGAGGATCACAAGTTCAAAGCCAGATTCAGCAACTCAGTGAGACCCTGAGCAACTTAATGAGACCCTGTCTCAAAATAAAACCAAAAGGGCTGGGGATATAGCTCAGTGGTAAAGCACCTCTGGGTTCAATTCCTGTACCAAAAAATAAATAAATGTAAAAAAAAATGGAAATGATGCAAAAGAGAATATGGTAAAAATTCTGCCTCCCACTTGCGTGCTGCAGCCCCCAGTTCCTCTCCCTAGGTAGCCAGCATTGCCCTCTGCGTTCCTCCTGAGATGCGGCAGCAGCACGCAGGCGCACAGCGCAGCTGTCTCAAGAGTGAGCCTACTGTGAGCAGCGTAGTTAGCAGGCAGCTTCCAGCTGCTGCACCTTGGCAACCTCTGCAGGTCACACGGAAGGCATGTATACAGACAGATCCCAGTGGGGGACTTTAGGCAGGGCCAGTCTGCCCGACACAAGTCTCCTTTAGCAGGCACTCTTGTCCCAGAGCTGCGCTGCGCCTGACACTCCTCTGCCCAAGCCTTCCTCCTCTCCTTTCCCAAGTTCTCCCTTCTGCCTTCTGCTTTCTCTCATCTTTTCCCTCTGTTGTTATTTTCTCTAATAAGTCTTTGTCATTTCTAATTTCATCTTGGTGCCTACTTCCTGGAGGTTCAAAAGGGACACACACACAAACACACACACTATACTTACTCAGATGCTATAGACACTATACACAAAGCTCAGTGCCTTGCTTTCAAAAATTGACTGTATGTATATCTCAGAGTCTAACCCACATCAGTACATAGAGAAGTCTCCCGATGGCTACAGCTGCACAGCAGTGCATTGTGTAGGTCAACGTTCAATTATTATCCAAACCCTTATTAGTTGATATGCTGTAGTTAGTCCCTTTTTGATATTTAGGTCTTCCCTGATTTTTTGCAATTATATATGATGCTTCTATGAATAACTGTACAGATTGATGTTGAAACATACCTGCAGGATAAATTCATGGAAGAAAAATACTGGATCAAAGCATTTGTGCCTTTTTCCTTCTCATAAATATTGACATATTTATCTTCTTAGGGTCTATATTAATTTATACTTCCACTAAAAATATATGTGTTCTGTTTCCCACACCTTTGTCAACACCATGTGTTTCAGACTTTAATCTTCGCCATTCTGAAGTATGAGGAGAATTATTTTTAAAACAGAAATCAAACCATGTCACTCTCCTACTTAAATTCCTCGATGATTTTCAAAGTATCTGTAGGCATCCATCCTCTAAAGCAGCTAGACCTACCTGGGGACACATGCCAACCTTCTGGGCCAGCCTGCCTCACTGCAGGACTAGGAACCTGCCATGCACATCAGGATGTCCAGGATGGGGACTTGGGATTCACTACCCTGCTTCAGAAGAGATGTGTTGCACTGTAGTAGGAAGCTGGGGAGCACTGGGTACTGGCTCCTTGTGACTTGAGTCCCTTTTGATAACAGCAGCAACCGCCTATATGGTGGTATCTGTGATGCAAACACACCTGCTGCCTTCAACTGTATGTGTGTGATCGCTGGAGTCATGTTGCCTGTCAGATAATGACATTGCAAAGGAACTGTGTTCTGTTCAACTTTGCCTTAATAATTACTGTAAACACTTTGTTCGGTTTTTTTTTTGTTTGTTTGTTTTTTGTTTTGTTTTGTTTTTTTTATTCACAAACTAAATCCATTAGGAAATTATAAAAGTTATTTAAAAACAGAAAGAAAAAAAAAAAAAGAAAGAAAATCCTATCACCCCATGCTGACTCCTCATCACACCTGTATTTCCTGGCCCACACCTGGCCCTCCAGCCTCTTCTCTTGCCTCCTCCACTGAACGTTTGGTTTTAAACATACCATGGTCATTCCCAATTCAGGACCCTTGCACAAGCTGCTCCTGCCACCTGGAGCTCCCTGGTCTGAATCCTTCAGGTCTCAACTCCAGAGTTCCCTCTCAGGGCTCCGTGGCCTCCTTTAAAGCTGATACCTTTATTGTTGCCTATTACAGCAGACTGTTGATTATTTTCAGATCACTTATCACAAACAGAAATTCCTTGTATGTTTACTTTTCTCCCCACTAGATTTTAAGTTTCAGTGTCTTCTGGCTCATCTCAGGTACTCAATAAGAACTTGCTTAAAGAATGTATGAATAAATAAATGAGCGAATACTTCTCCCTGAACTTCCAGTGACGTTGGGCTATTCGCAAATTCTCTCAACTCCATTGTCAGCCCATTCACACTTGGGGTTTCTAAAGCTAGAAGATGCCTCATCCCCCCACATTGCTGCACTTCCTGGGTATTTTTAGTCAGCTAATATACTTTGGGATCCTTCTGAAGGCAAAGTGTGACTCACAGATAGGTCACACCTATCACAGGTGTGTCCACCAGAGCAGAGTAGAGGCCCATCAGACTTTTTCTATGGTTACCAAAGCAAATCTCAGGCTGCAACACGCTGTCTCAGGGAATGAGATAGATCCCCTGGCTCATTTTGGCTAGTGAGATTTTTCAAGCAGATCTATTGTTATAAAGAGTTTGAAGCATAGCGTCAAGGCAAGATGTAAGTTGAAGAAACCCAAGGTAACATTCTCATGTGGGAAATACAGAGCATAAAAGTTCATTGCATTGTGTTATGAGTTGAATAAATGTATACCCTCTCCCCAAATTCATAACCCCCCTCCCCATATTCATAACACCTGGCTGGAGGGCCAGGTGAGGACCAGGAAATACAGGTGTGATGAGCCAGCATGGGGCAATAGGATTTTCCACAGATAGTTATTCATAGAAATGCCTCAGAGTGTGACTTTATATGGAAACATAGTCCTTCCAGATGCAATTGATCAAGATGATGTTATACTGACGTAGATATCCTCCTAAGGAGCACCAAAGGTTGCAAGCAAGTCACCAGAAGCTAGGGGAGTTCATGGAACAGATTCTCTCCCAGAGGCCTAAGAAGAACTTAGCCCTGTGGACAGCTTCATCATGAACTTTTAGCACCCAAAACTGTGATATAACAAACCTCTGTCATTGAAATCAGTCAGTTCATGGTAACTTGTTACGACAGCCCCAGCAAATGAATACAGCCAGCACTTGTGTTAGGCCAACTTGGACAACGTCATTCTGCATGCCTAAAGTAAATGTTTCCATATGACTATCTAAATAACCTCAGTCATAATTGTCCCCTTGTTTGAGTGGCGCAAAGAATAGGGCTGGATTGGGAGTCCTAGGTTGTAGTTCTGGCATTTTCCTCTCTCTGGCTTCAGTGAAGTATAAAATGGCTTGGACACATGATATCTCAACGCCCTCTCCAACCACACTCTATGGCTCTCTTAGCCCCACACTCTTTCCCCTGCATTCTGGTTCCTGCAGAACCATCTCCGCAAGACTCCTGAGACCAGGTCCAAAGAGGTCTCACTCAGTACTTTCAATGTTGGGCTATGGTGATGCTTGCAGATGGACTGGTACCGCTGTGTGTTTTCCCTTTCTATCTTATCCTGCTAACAGAACCTCTTTGTCTTTTCAATGTGTATGTTTGGAATTTAGTTTTAAACCATCTCAAGGTGGCTTTGTCTACTTGGAGATTTCACCTGGGGATGTTGTCTTCAGGAATCATCTGGAATAATGTGAGAGCCTTTTTAGCTATCACAATGGTATAGAAGGAGGGTTATCAGATTTGTGGGTAAGAGCCAGATGATAGGAGTCCTATTGTGTGGAGGCAGGTCCTGAAAGTAAAAATTGTCCCATTCAAATTCCAGTAATGTGTATGCTGAGAATACTTATAGGGTGGTGTTGAGGAAAGAATACGAACCTTGGGGTCAGATAATGTTCTGTTTATTTATTGTCAGACAAAAAATTTACCCCAAAACTTAGTGGATTTAAAAAACAAAAAAAAAAACAAAAAAACTTTCTATCATCTCTTATAGTTCTGGTCAATGCTTCATTTGGGTGACTTTCCCTGGGTCTCCTAAGAAGTTTCAGTCAGATAGTGACCAGGGCTGGGGTCAGCTGAAGTCACTACTGGTGTCGAAGATGTTGGCCCTACTTGCATTGCTGGTCAATAATGCTGGTTCAGCTGGGATGTGCTTAAAGTGCCTATGAGGCCTCCTTGCGTAGCTTAGGCTTCTCCCAGGATAGCAGCTTATTTCCAAAATGGAGTGTCACAGAGGGAACATCCCACAGAATCAGAGCCAAAGCTGCAGGCTTTCACCTAGGCTTAAAAGTCAACCAGCATCACTTCCATTGTATTACTTTGGTCAAAATTGTCACAAGACCGTCCCAGACTCAAGGGGTTGGAGAAATAGACTTCACCTTTCACTGAGGGATGGAAGCAGAGCATGAAGAATGAATCTTTGAAAATTTAATCTGCCACGGAGCACCTGGCTTTAGGTCCTATCTCTATCACGCACTATATCAGGAACTTATTTATATTCTGAACTCTTTGGGTCGTGGTGCTTGCCTTTAAAACAGGCATTAGCATGGTGTCTAACTTGCTGGGGTGCCTTGCCGTGGTAACCATTGCTGGTTACTGTTGGTGATTTCCTATTGGTAGAAATGTCACTTCTAGTATTCTCCTAATGCTGTGGCCACAGCTGTACTTCATTTTTGTTGAGTTAATGATTGAAGTATTTGAAAAGCACACCAGAGGTTTTAACTGGGAGGTAATGCCACCATTTGAACTGTGTGGATCAGTCTTCTTACTTTCATTGGATTTAGAATTCTGTGTGTTTTCTAGAGATTGAACTCAGGATTTTGCACATGCAAAGTAGACACTACCACTGAGTTGCACCCCCTACCTGTTTTTATTTATATTTTTATCAAAATATATCTAAAAGTCCCTGACCACCTTCTTACGTCATTTTCCTTTTCTTCCCCAGAAGCAAAAACTTACAGCATTCATAAATTTTTTGTATTTACATTGATCTTTTTAGATAACAGACATATACTGTTTTCTCTTGATTCACTTATTTTAAATATTTTCCTCTATAGCAAATGAATATTTTAGATCCTTCACCCTCCCCTTCCTGTCCTTTCTATCCTTCCAACATAATTGTTTACCAATTTTTGGTTAAATCCATATGTGGCATTTTCATTTTTATGATTATGTAGAATAACTATTATTCCCTGCTCTGCCAAGTAGTAAACTGAGAGATTTCTTTTTCTCAACCTATTTTCTTTCCAGAGGTCATAATTCCTCAATATTTTGCTTTTGCTTTGTTTTCTCTAAACACCTAAGTCCATATCTCCAACAACTGACTCTTTACACAATGTTGTATTGTTTGTCTGTTTGTTTGATTGAACCCAGAGGTGCTTAACCATTGAGCCACATCCCCAGCACTTTTTATGTTTTATTTTGAGACAGGTTCTTGCAAAATTGCTTAGGGCCTCACTAATTTGCTGAGACTGGCTTTGAACTGGTGATCCTCCTGCCTCAACCTCCCAAGCCACTGGGATTATAGGTGTGTGCCACCACACCCAGCTCTTTATATAATTTTTGACATCTCGAAACTTTTGATAAGTATTCCATTATTTTTCCTGGAGAAATACCAATGCTGCTCTACCCTAGATGGGCTAGTTCCTAGACCTGCCTCTGACTGTCTTCCGGAACTTCCTTCTGCTCTTCCCTTAGTTAGATTATAAGCCTTCCTCTTCTGTGGTGGAACATCTTCCTGTAACTTCCCAAGAACGGCTATGTTGAATGTAAATTTTTGCATATCTTGCATGTTTGAACAGGTCTTTATTAATAATGATTAATGCTGTCAATCACTTGATTGATAGCATGACTGGAAATAGAGTTTTAGGCAGAAAAAAAAAAAAAAAATTTCCCCTTAGAACATTGAAGTCATTTTACCAATGTGAATCTCTCCCCATGCTGCTAGTGAGAAATTTAGTGTCGTTCTAATTCTTGATCTTTTACATGGACACTTTGAAGCTGTCTTTTTGAAAACTCCGAAGATCTTGCCTCTGGTTCTCCAACATACACAATGGTGTATGTTGGTCTGGGGGCATGGTCACCTATTATCCTGGGCATTTGGAGCACTTCAGTTAAGACTCATGCCTCTCCCCTCTAGTCTATTTTCTGTGTTGTTTCTTTGATCATTTCTTGCCACCATCTTCTCTGATCTCTCTTTCTAGAACTACTTATCAAATGTTAGGCCTTTTAGATTGCTCTTGTGATTTTCTTATTTTTTTTTTCCCTCCCATTGTCCTTGTTTGACTTTCAGGGATATTTCATTAACTTTATCTTCCAACACTGTGATAAAACTTTTGAAATTTCATTCCCCTATTTCCAACTCCCAGGAGCTCCTTCTTGTCCCGCCTTGTTTTCTTTCCATCGCATCCTGTGGATGCAACATCTTCTCTCACACCTCAAAAAACACTCTTATTTTCAGTTATTCCTACTCGTTCATTATTTCCATTGTCTTCATGGGTTCTTTTGTTTTCCTCTCTAATTACATTATTCTCTGTCATGTTGGATATTTTCCTTGGTGAAGATCCTTGGCTGCCACTCAAACTTAAGGAGACCATAAAGAATTCATGTCGGTGGGCAGAGCAGAGCACGCCTGTAATCCCAGAGTCTCGGGAGGAGCCCGAGGCAGGAGGATCGAGAGTTCAAAGCCAGCCTCAGCAACTTAGTGAGACCCTAAGCAACTCCAAAAACAAAGAGTTCATTTCAAGTTCTGTGTATGTATGCTGGTTTTACTCCAGAGTGAGATCAAGAACTTCCCAAGGTCTGTTTTTCTGGCATGAGTCAGTTTCTGCAGAAAAGAATCCTTCATTTTCCTGCCCTGTTGTTCTGAGGTCACCTAGGGATGTGGGGAGGGGAGAGAACTCATTTAGTGTACAAACTTTCGCCCCTCCCAACCCATCCTCTAGACCTGATGTGACCAGCACAAAGGGTCTCTGGTTCAGTTTCTTTAGAAAATCAACTTCCTCTCCTGCAGCGAGGGGAATAGGGTTTGGGTCCTGTAAGTAAATACTTTTAAATACTCTGTTTTCAGGTCCCACCTTCTTCCCTTCACACATCTAGTGTCCCAATTCTAAAAACTTAGCAACACTCTCCTCTGATGGAGACAGTCATCATAGACTTTTCCTCTCTGGTATTTCCTTACCTTGACACCATCTTTATCTACTGAGGTTCAGAGTTACATATGTCTGGTGGAAGATTAAGACAATGGGGTGGAAATTTTTCTACCCCACTGTTATGGTTTGGATATGAGGTGTCCCCCAAAAGCTCACATGTGGGACAGTGAAAGAAGGTTCAGAGGAGAAATGCTTGGGTTGTGAGAGTCTTAATCTAGTCAGTGGTAGGGTGTGACTGGAGGAGGTGGGAATTGGGGTGTGGCTTTAGGTATATATTTGTATCTGGCCAGCAGAATCTCTCTCTGCTTCCTGACCACCATGATGAGTTGCTTCCATCCACCACCCTCACCTGCTATGATGTTCAGCTTCACCTCCAGCCCCAAGGAATGGAACCAGCCTTCTATGGACTAAGACCTCTCAAATTGTGAGCCCTCTAATAAACTTTTCCTCCTTTAAAATTGGTCTGGTCAGATCTTCTAGTCACAGCAGTGAAATAGCTGACTAAAACACCCGCCATCTTGAAATCTTCTGTCCCAGGTTAGAAAATGGCCTTTGGTGCTGCCATTGAGTGGGCAAATACTTGTGGGGCATCTCAAAGGGCCCAGAACTCTGAAATGATAACAACTACAACAAGCATTTCTTGGCATCTAGTGTGTGGCAATCACTTTGCATAAATTACCTTTAATCATCACCCCAACCTGCAAAGTAGATATTCTCATTCCCATTTTGCAGATGAGGAAACTAAGGCCCAGCAACATTACATGCACAATTTGTCCTGCTCCATGCCTTTGGTAAGTGGCAGAGGTAGAATTTGAATCCAGATCTATGTGGCCCCAAGCTACCCATGACATCCAAAGATTTATGAATCTACCTCAAATCACACAGTGTGTGGGCCTGAATCAAATCCTGGCTAATCTGTCACATCAACATACTATTATACATCGGTGCTTAAAAAGGGCAGCCAGGGTACATCCTTTCATGGTGCAAATAAGCCCCCTTGGCCATATGTTGTCCTGTTGAGTCGTTCTCATCTGTCTGTGGAAGGTGAGGCTGGGTCTGGAATCTGCAGCATGCAGCCATGAGCTGATTTTCAAAGAACCCAGTTCAATAGGAAGACTAATGAGACCGGCCTCCCTCCCCCTGCTCTGACTCCTGCTGATTGTGGAACCTGGAGCAGGAGCAAGCGTAGCCATGGTGATGGTGGCAGTCTGCTGACAGCAGAGGGAGAGGGAGAGTGGGGGAGAGGGAAGAAGGAGAGAGAACCAGTAGAGGCATCCTGCAGGGGATGGGCAAGCAGATTTCTGTGAAGAAGCTCCTGGGGACAGGTGCTAGGCAAGGGATGGCTCCCCCGCCCCCCAGGAAGTTGGGTGCGCTGCCGTGCCACACACCCACCTGCCTAGCCTCCTCCCCTGACTCACCACGCAGGTGGGTGACTCACCACACCTGGGGTGTAACGGGCAGAGGCGGCACAGGGAAGCCTCCCCCTGGGACGCTCAGGCTGGGCGGGCTCCAGAAGGGGCCTGCAGCATTGGGGAAGGCGGGTTGCACAGAAGGTAGATTCGGAGAGCAGTCTCTCTGGCCTTTCGTCCCTGCCCAGCCCACCCCCTGCTATTTCCTTGTCCACTCCCTGCCTGATGGCTGAGCCTTGGGACCCTGCCCACAGATGCACTTGACAGGAAGGGGAGAGAGGCCGCAGGATCATCACTGTCACTATGTCGGCTGCCCTACTATATATTCAGTGGCAACATTCTGCTCCTTGAAGCTTTCTTATAGGGCCATTGTGCGTCCTTCCCTCTATCCTGGAGGCCCTACTCCTGTCCCCTCTTCTGCCCCTTAAGATATCAGTCTGAACCTCGCTTTTTCAGCAAAGCCTGTCTTGGCCTCCTAGACCCATCACGTCACCACTGGGGCCCCCAGGACCTGCGCGTAGAAGCATTTCCCCTCCATGTCTAGGTAGGAGGAGGTCTCTAGCCCTGACTGGAGGGGCCAGCCTTGTCTCTGTTCCCCTCCAGTCCCCCACACCTGGCACAATTTTGATAGTGTCCCCTTGCCTCCTGGTCTTCTGTTGACTGAGACCAGGATAATGATAAAAATATTATGAGTATGAAGGGCACTGAGCTCCTCAAATCCAATCATTTGTCTTATTCCCCAAAATGTTTTTCTCTTTCTTTTGTGTGTGTGTTGGGGGGGGGGGAGGTGGTGGCAGAGTCTCACTAAGTTTCCCAGACTGAGCCTCACACTAACAGTCCTCCTGCCTCAGCCTCCTGAGTAGTTAGGACTACAGGTGTGTGCCACTGC
This sequence comes from Sciurus carolinensis, assembly GCF_902686445.1. Taxonomy (NCBI): domain Eukaryota; kingdom Metazoa; phylum Chordata; class Mammalia; order Rodentia; family Sciuridae; genus Sciurus; species Sciurus carolinensis. The sequence continues at coordinate 37,684,110 of NC_062213.1, forward strand.
TCCCAGCTCACCCAGTATTGTGGAAGCAGTCAATACTTCCAGCATGAAGTGTTCCTTGAGCCCCTGCCTTGGCATGGGGGACCTGCCATCTGGCTCACCTTTCAAAGCATTTGCTTTCTTTCCTGCCACCACCAGCTCTGGTTCCTATGTACCCCCTCCCCAACCTCGCCCCTAGGTGTCTGACTTCCTCAGGGTTAAGTACCCATAAGAGCCACTGCTAGGGAAAGGGCCTGAAACTTAACTGCCCTTGAGCTTCTGGTTGGGGGAACTTGGCAGGGGAGGTAGAGGTGAAGGTGGTGGAAAGGCAGTTCCTGATTAGCCCTGCTGCAAGGACCTCTGGGAATGAGTCACCCCTAATAAGCCTCACCAGGATAAGATAGAGGAAGGCTGTTTACATGCTGGCCCTTCAATAATAGGTGGAGCCTCCGCCATGCAGGCCAAAGAGCATCCTTTGAAAAAGAAAAGTCCTGTAAGAAACCAGAGGGAAGGCACAGTCCCCAACTGTCTCCAACTTACATTTTCTTGAACTGATTTTAAGAGAGCTCGAATCAGTCCTATGAGCCAGCGGAGTGAGCAGCGAGCTGGGTGAGGGAGTGAAAGGAAATACAGAATGCAAATCAAAGGCATTCTCTAGCATATCATTTCAGTTCTCTGCTTGATAAACCACATAAAAGCCAATCCAGATGCCCTGCGGAGGCTCCTTTAACCCTAATACATGTCTGTGGCATCGATTAATGAAAAAATGTCTCTTCTCTTATAAACTTGGGGTCCCCTGAATTTTAGTCTTGCTTCTAGCATTTTCTGACTTTCAGTGTCTGTCAAATGGAGCCTACAGATAGGGTTATGGTGTGGTGTGGTGCCCCATTTCTGGAAGGAGGGAGCTGGTTGAAAGTTAGTCACTGTTCCACCCTATTCCCCACCTGTGAATGGGAACTGGGCGAGCTGTTTTGAATGCTTAGAGACCAGTACCCTGGGCTGTTTCTAAAAGGAAAGTTCTGGCTTGTTCAGATACATCTGGGAAACCAGGACGCTTTGGTCCTCTATCAGAGAGTTGGCTTCCAAGCACTGCAGCCTCAAACCCACAGAACATTTCTGTGTGAAACCCTGTTCATGTAAACCAGTCTGGTCAAGAAGAAGCAGAGGGGTGGGGGACCTGCATGACAGAGGAAAAGGAAACAGAAGGGGGAGTACCTTGCTCTCTAAATGCAATGCCAAAGTCCTGTGCAACTCCCCAGTTGAGATTAGAAAGGATCTTAGGGGTGCCCTGCTCCAGCCCCCTGGTTTAACACATAGGGAAGCAGACTCAAGGGAGGTAAGGTGAACCTCCCAGGATACATCCTCCAGCCCACCAGTGGTGGGGCTGGGACAAGAGCTCAGCCCTCTGCCACCAGGGAGAGGTTGCCTTTGGACTTGATTCACCCATTGTAAGCTTCTTCGGTGCCTTAGGTCCCTGTTCATTCTTGCCAAGGATTAACAGAGAACCAAGATGTAAAGGTCATTTCTAACTTTTAAGATTTTGTTTAAGTAGTTTGTTTCTTTGGTTTTCATTTTCAACAAAGATAATCATGTGGAGCTCTTGAGACTCAGCCAATGTGTCAAAGGTCTGGGTGAGATGGCCAGTAATGCCGTGACAGGAAGGAGCGCCACAGTCTCCCAGGACCCAGCATGCAGCATCCCCCGTGTCTGCACCCCTTGCCCCATGGTTAAAGGGCAGCAGCAAGTTCCAACCTCCAAGGAATGCCCTGAAACCAACCATTGTCCAAGCAAGCTAAGAAGATTAACTAAGCAAAGAGAATAGTAACTCAGGAGGATAGTAAGGCTGGACAGAGTTTCTACTTCCTTGTCAGAGATGAGAAGGACACTTGGAGTTCTCCATCCTCCTCTAGGTTCCCCCAGCTCCATGCTATAAGTCATTGGAAAAGTTGCATCTTTAGGGTCCTGGAGAATATGATGTGGTCTCCAAGGAAACAAGCTCCAGTCCAGGGTAAGAGAAAGTTCCCACCACTGACTTCAGGTACCACTAACCCTGATTTCCAAGACCATAGGAAGTGCCAAGGATTGGGGGAGAGGCAAAGAGGCAGGAAATAAGAGACTAGGAGGACGGAGTTGCAAGTAGATGGCTCAGCCTGCTGAGGCCACTCGATATTGAGAAATAATTTCCAAGGCGCCATCCAGCTCTGCTGACACATTGAGGGCTGGGAAGCCAACAGACCTCAGGGAGGTGGGGCAGAATGAGTGGATCTAACTGTAGCCTACGGGGACTCTTAGAGCATACAGAACCTAAGTTACATGTACAAGTCCAGGGTATAACCACTTGAGTTTAAATCACAGCTTCTCCACTTATTAGACAGGGAACAGGTATTTGGCAGATGCCTAAATCTCAGTTAAAAATAATCGAAATAATAATACTCACCTAGCTGGGCATGGTGGTGCACACCTGTAATCCCGGCAGCTCCTGAAGCTGAGGCAGGAGGATTGTGAGTTCAAAGCAACTTAGCAAGAGGCACTTAGCAACTCATTGAGACCCTATCTCTAAATAAAATATTTTAAAAGGGCAGGGGATGTGGTTCAGTGATTAAACATCCCAGGTACAAAAAAAAAAAAATACTCACCTAATATTGTTCATTAAATATGAGATATAGGAAGTACTTATCACAGCGTCTGGAACTATGCTGCATAACAAGTTAACCCCAAATTCAGTGGCTTAGAACAACAGCAATTATTACCTGAGAGTTTCTGTGGGTGAGGGATCTGTGAACAGCTTAACTGGACACTTACGGCTCAGTATCTCATGAGATTGCAGTCAAACAGTTGACCAAGTGGTCTGAGCTGAAGGCTTGGCTGGAGATGGAGAGAGGCACACACCAGACCAATCACATGGTCACTGGGAGCCTCAGTCCTTCACCATGTGGTCCTCTACACAGGGCTGCCTCAAAACCTTGCAGCTAGTTTTCTGGACACACAACGCAAAAGAGAGAAAGAGCAAGAGTCCAAGAAGGACGTCATAGTCTTTTTATAACCTAATTTCAGAGGGGATAGCCCATCACTTCTGATATAGCCTATTCATTAGAAGCCCACATTCAAAGAGAGGTGTTATACAGGGTATGAAGGCAAGGAGGCAGAGGTCCCATTGGGGACCACCTTAGAGAATGCCTAACACAGTGTTTAATGTTACCTTTTTTTTTTTTTTTTCTTTTTGTACCAGGAATCGAACCCAGGGGTCCTCAAACACTTAACCACATCCCCAGCTTTTTTTATTGTATATTTTGAGACAGGGTCTTGCTAAGTTGCTGAGGTTGGTGTTGAACTTGTGATCCTCCTGCCTCAGCCTCCCAAGCTGCTAGAATCACAGACATGTGCCACCACGCCAGGGTACCTGTTTTTATTATTCCATTTTTGTATCTTATTCCGCAAACTTTTCTCCATTTGGGCCACTACAAGTTTCCACTTCTGTTTTGCTGTTGCTATTCATGCTTCCAGGAATACTTCTTCCAGATATTTCTATTTCCCACTCCAACCCATCTTGTCAGGCCAGACTCAAATGCTACTTCCGTGAAACTTTTGAAAATCACCTGCTTGCAGAAAGTAGTTATTTCAGTCTCAAATGCCCTTGAAGGAAGAATAGACAAACAGGCTTTCAGTTTGATGCATCCTGAATCAATGAGGCACCCGTTTTGGTAGATTATGGCAGAAACTGCTTTCATATCTCTGCTTGTGCTGAGCTAGCTGAGCACTCACCCATGTGCTAATCCATAAGGCTAGGCTTCTCTAATCAAGGTGATGTAGATCAAAAACTGAGGACTCCTCTGAAAACTGAGCTCCAATAGCCCTAATAACATATGAAATATTATGGTTTGGTCTGAAGTATCTCCCAAAGGCCTGTGTTGAAAACTCAGTCACCAACCTGTGGCGCTATTGGGAAATAAAGGAACCTTTAAGAGATGGGGCCTAATGGAAGTTAGGTCACTGAGGGAAACACACTTGAAGGATATATTGGGACTCTGTCCCTTCCCTCACTTTTTTGCTTTCTGACCACCATGAGGTGAGCTGCTTTGTTCCACCCACGCTCCCCACAATGATGCTCTGCCTTGCTACAGGCCCAAAGCAATGGGGCCAAGTGACTATGGACTGGAAACTATGAAACCATCAGCAAATATTAATGTTTCCTCCTTTTAAGTCGATTATATCAGATATTTTGTCATAGCAACAGAAAGCTAACTAACACATTCAGACAAGAGCCATCTGCTCAACATGGAAATAAATTCTTTGGAAGAGAAATCCGTGGGTGGTTCATTCTTCTATGAAGTCTCTTGTGAGTTTGAAAATTTCAACTTCCAACAAGTCTCCCTTGGGCCTGAAAAGGGCTTATTCCACACCAGAATATTGTTCTCTTACTAGGTCTAGTAGTTTCCAAAGATGAACTTCCCCTGGGTGTCCATGGGGGTTATGGGAAATAAGGGAAGAGACAGCCAGTGCAGCAAATATGGGTGTGGAATCTTGGATCCAAATGAAGCCAATTTGACCACAGTTCTCAGCAGAGGGGCATCAAGGCAATTTAGGAGGAGAAGGGAAAGAAATTTACGCACATTATACACTCACAGGGTACCAGACACTGAACTGAGCAATGAATATACACATGATCTTACTGAATCCTCAGAAAAGCCTAATGAGAAGGTGTTATTTCTACATTTTCAGATGAGGAAACTGAGGTTCAGTGAGGTGAAATGGCTGCCCCAAGTCACACCTCTCATGGAATACAGAACTGCTTGACTCAGTGCCTGTGTTCATTCCATAATCCCTTTAAAAAATGATTGTGGAAGAACAAAGGGAACAGAAGGGTTATGAGCCAAGCTAACAAACGTAACTCCAAAAATAGTTATTACAGACCAAGCATGAAGTTACATTTAGCTCTCCAGGATCCTTCTAAGCCAAATTTTAGCAAGTCTTCCCTTATTGTTCCTGAGTTGCACAATAAGCAAATCTTCTACAGGGACAAATTGGGAGAGAAAGTCCATTTTATGCTGCTATGACAAAATAACTGAGACTAGATAATTTATAAAGAACAGAGATGCATTTCTTCTCCCTCCCTCTGCCACCCCACACTGCTCTCCTTTTTGCAATACTGAGGATCAAACCTAGAGCTGTTTTACCACTGAGCTACATCCCCAACCCTTCTTTTTTTTTTTTTTTTTGAGATAGAGTCTGGCTAAGTTGCTGAGGCGGGCCCAGAATTTACAATCCTCCTGCCTCAGCCTCCTGAGTAACTGGGATAACAGGCGAGTGCCAGAGATATATTTCTTACAGTTCTGGAAACTGAGAAGTCCAAGTTAAGGGACATGCATCTGGTGAGAAATTTTTGGATACATTATCCCATGGCAGGGGGCAGAAGGGTAGGAAAGTATGAGAGAGGGCAAAGGAGAGAGTGCGAGAGAAAGGGGAGCGGGGAGACAGGATGAAATCATCTGTTTATCAGGAGCTTCTCCCCTGATGATGGCATTAGTCCATTCATGAAGGTGAGCCCTGGTGACTAATCACCTCTTAAAGGTTCCACCTCTTGATACTATTGCATTGGAGATTAAGCTTCTGATACATAAACTTCGAGGATGTATTCAAACCACAGCAAGGATGCTTAGTACAATTAAAAACAAGATCTCCACAGTCCTTTGTCCCCTATTTTCGGCCCCGCATTTATTAGAAAATGCCTACTAAAAATGAAGACATTCATAACCAGAAAATTAACAGGATGGAAAATCTTAATACCATCTTCTATTCTTGCATAAACCCTCTTCCTCTCTCCTCATTCTTTCCATCTTGAATTTCTGCTGTTCTTTGGAGATCAGGTCAGCTTTCCTGTCTCCAAGGAGGTGTTTCATGAAAGAAAGCAGAAGGCTTAAGCCAGGACAAGATGAGAGACTGGTACAAGTACACTAGGGAAGAGGGCGGGCCAATTTCTTTCTGTTCACCTCAACTTGATGACATGGAATGGTTAAATTGCTTTTGAACCTTTAAAGGGTATGGTTGGGAAGGGACACAGTGGGCTAGAAGAGCCCAGTTGAGCAATTGAGCCCCCAACAGATGTTTAGTTAGCACAAACTCTCACAAGCACTGGCTAGTGGGTAAAATGGAGACTCAACAGGGAGACTCAGACCCTGCCCTCAAGGGATTTAGAGTCTATAGGGAAAAATATAATATGCATACACAGCTTAAAAATAAGACAGCATCTTATAAATGCCATTAGGAAATTAAATCAAATTTGTATTACTTAAAAAGGAAGGACATTCTGACACATGTTACAGCATGGTTAAACCTTAGGGACATTATGCCAAGTGCTATAAGTGAGTCATAAAAACAACTGCTGTGTGACTCAACTAAGGAGGCACCTAGACCAGTCAAACACAGTGACAGAAAACAGCATGGTGGACACAGGGGCAGAGGGAGGGACAATGGGGGATTGTTAGTGAGTAGGTAGAGTTTCAGTTTTTCAAGACAAAAAAGTTTTGAAGCTTGTGAATATATTCAACATTACTGGGCCACACACACTTAAAATTGGTTAGGGTGGTAAAATTTACATAATTTATGTATATTTTACTATGATTAGAAAAATTTTAAATGCAAATAAAAAACAAATACTATTGACCTACAGAAGGTGAAATCATTATACGTTTAACCAAGGATCCTAAAGAAGACTTGGGGAAGGATGGAGTATTTGAACTGAGCCCTTTAGAATAGATGGGCAGAACATTCTAGGCAAACAGAGCTGCAGGAGCAAAAGCAAACAGCAAAAAATGATTTCTCTCTTGCATTGTGCTAACCCTTAGCAGAAAGGATCTTCCCAGAGATCCAAATATCTTCGCAGATATCCAACTACTAGAGTCTGTATTCATGACTGTTATGTCACCTGCACCTCTGCCCTTCTTCATCTCATTCTCTCTCTCTTTCTCTCTCTCTCTCTCTCTCTCTCTCTCTCTCTCTCTCTCTCACATCTTCTGAATTTTCTAAAATAAAACCCTTGACAAAGTTTTGCTTCCGGTCTAGCAGCGGCTTTGGTCTCTCTAACAACAGCAAATACCCTGAGACTCATGCCTTTATTAGCACACCTTGTTTTGCTCTTCTTTCTTCTCCTTGGATACCAAAGCTTAAGGAGAAAGTACCTCATCACCCACAGCAGGCAGGTCCCTACTGCCTTTGACAGACACTTCACTGCAAATCTCCCAAGCCCCACAGTGGTACAGAGTAGCCCCGGGCCAGAGAGGAAAGGAAAAACTTCTCATTTATACTTAGTTTACAGACAGAAGTCAAGAGGAGGGTGATTCTCCCTGTTCATCATGGGAACTTGAGACAAGAATCAGGCCTTTTCTGATAGGAATGGTGCCCACCAGGTGCAAAGGGAAGGCACTAAGCTGCAGTAAGAGATTCTTCCCACCCTGTCCTCTTCATTCCCGGAAATGCAGCTGTCCTCATAGCCTACCAGCAGGGGTACAGGGGGAGGGTTGGTGTCATTAGGCAGCCCACCTGCAGGCCCCAGAGTGCAGAGTGCACAGTAGGCATGCACAATGATCTGGTGAGAGCACAGTGAGTGAACCCCAAGTGAAACCTCCCCTTCATTCCACCCAGTGAGAGTTGGAGACGCTGCTGGACCTCCCATTGCAGCACTGTCTTGTGTTCAGTTTTCTGCCTTTTCTTCCTGCCATTACCCTCCATTCTGAGGGAATTCCTGTACCCTTGTTGGGGTCGACCCCTGTCAAGTCCTGGAAATAGTACAAGACGGATTATCACAGGCCCTGCCTCCTCTCCACAAGGTCTGTGGCCAGGCTAGAGGCTTCCTGGACCCTTAATTCCTCAGCTCAGTCTAACCAACTTCCAAGAAATCAAGTGCTGGAGAGAAAACAGGAGCTCAGTGTGAATCAGGAGCCTGTTTGACATTTACTTTGTTGGGACTGATCCCTTGAGGGTTGGGGACATAAATCTAATATAGGGACCTCAGTCCTTCCCTGACATGTCTTCCATTACATTAAAAAGTACAGTAACAAAATCATGGAATCAGCATTAAAAGTAACCTTAGGTGTCGTCTGGGCCAAACCCACATGATGCAAGAATCGTCTGTCAGCATCTTAACCTGCTTCTGGTAGCTCAAATAATCAGACATTTCCCTAATAGAACACACTCCTTTGGTGAGTGAAATTAACTGTTAGAAAATGCTTTCTCAAACTAAATGAAAATTAAAGTCTTATTCGCAGGTCGTGGTGATGCACGCCTGTAGTCCCAGTGACTCAGGAGGCTGAGGCAGGAGACCAGTCTGGGCAACTTAATGAGACCCTGCCTCAAAATAAAAAATAAAAAGATCCAGGGATGTAGCTTAGTGGTAAAGCACCCCTGGGTTCAATCTCCGGTACAAAAACAAACAAAACAAAATAAATCTGCTTATTTACTATTTTCCACCTATACATACTAACGCCTGGCATATGTGCCTCTAATGTATATGTTGGTTAATCAACTGACTGGTTGAATAAATGTACAATTAAGCAGAATAAATTGGTAAGAGGAAAAAAGGAAAGGAGAGAAAGTAATTGCAATGAGAGGTAGTGGGTTGGTGGGAAGGAAGGGAGAAACAGACCATTTTTCTTGGAAGATGTTTTTCTTTTGCAGGGAGTAGCAAGAGGGAGGAAAGGCCTGGTGGTTCCAGCAAATGTTCTCATTCCTTAACATCTCTTAAACAAATCAACAAATAACAGCAACAACAACAAAATCAACATTCCAATTTGTAAGTAGATCAGATTTGACAAATAAATTTATTTGTAAAATGCATTAAATTACTTTTGATTAGTACAAAGGATGCTAAAGATAAATATTACCTATTTTCTCAAGTTGCTTTCTCGTGATTCCTCTCTCTCTCTCTCCTCCCCCGCCCCCCGCCCCCTACACCACTTACAAACCATTTCTTCCTGGCCTTCTGAGAGTGAGCAAGCTCGGTAAGCCAGCTAGCAATTACCCTTGCTCTGGCTCAAGCACCCTCTTGCTCTGCTCTCCCCGCTGAGCAGATGTCCCCACCACAGCCAATCAGAACCCCAAAGGCCCCTCTTGGTGCGCATCCCTGCCCTGCTCCCACACACCCTTCCAGGCTCCATAAGCTGGCAGGGCTGCCTGGTGAGAGCAGGCGCCTCTCCAGGCAGCAGACAGGCGGGCACACAGAGGCGGGCACGCAGGCTTTGCAGAGCATCTTTTCTTTTTTTTTTCCTCACCGTGTAGGAGGATTGGGGAAAATTCCCCAGGGGTGCAAACGGCCAGCGCTCCCTTCATCTCAAAATGAGGATGAGGATGAGATGGCCTGCACCGCCTGCAGGGACTTCACTTGGAGGTCCTGGACTTGGGCCCCAGCATTCTGATGTTTCCCTTTCCTCTCTCCTTCCCACCCCCTGGAACAGCCTAGCCATTGTTCCCACCCCCAGGCACACAGCACACTCACTCCCCCACAAACAGCAGAGAGGGCCTTGCCAATTTGTCTGGTGTCTCAGTCTTCCCTGCGGGAGCCCATCCTCCAGCACATCCCTGCTGGAGGGCACTGGCTTGCAGTAAGCACATCAGCAAAGGCACCGGGGCCCTACCCAAAATGCTGCTTATTCTGCATCCTTCCAGAATTGGTACACCCCCAACACTCTGCACACCCACCCTGTCTCCTCCTCCTCCCCACTAGCTATGGCCACTCATTCCAGTGAGATGGACAGTAGGAAACTGTACCTAGCTTCAGGCAGCAGGACAGCCAAACAGTTCCCACCAGGCAGATCCTCTCAGCGTCTGTATTTCAACGACAGACAGACCCTTGGCTTTTGCACTCCATTTTGCAGATGATTGTAGATTGCCTCTGCTAGATTTTCTCCATGCCTTTGTACACAAAACTCTTAGGGTAGAAAGGACTCTAGGTGTGAATCGGAGTTTAAGGTGCTCCTACATGCGTCTGTCCTGCTAGAAGATTTACATCCATTCGTCAAATATGTGATGTCTCTCCCAGACCCATGAATCTGTATCGAACACTGGTCCTCTGCCTTCCTCCTTCAGTGCTTTGTTGGATCAGATACTTCCTGGGGTTTTGCACGTTGCTCCATTCTGCAGCTGGTGGAGGTGCCTCTGTGTCCCTCCAATTCGGTTGGGATCTCCATGAAGGCAGGTCATGGTCCTCCTGAGTCTCTCCCAGCTCCTGGGACTGATTGTGATACACAGAAAATACTTAACAATGATGTGGACAATGAAATTCCACCTCCTTTTCCCTTGCACTGAATCATGAGTAGGGATTTATCCTTATCAGAATGGCTCCCATGTTTATTTGAGTCTGGTAAGACTTAGAGAGTAAAATCAGAATGTGCTAGATGTCCTTCCCAGGCTCTATGACTCCAGAGCCAGCATTCCGTGTCTTGGGTTCAGTTTCAATAGTACCAGGCTGGGCTAGAGCCAGTGGTGAGCTGGAGCTGCATTTTACTTGTGAAAATTCGTTGTTGATTTTCAGGAAATTTGCAAGCCAACTGACATCATATTGAGAGCTTAGAATCTGGTGGGTTAGGAGTATTTACACCACAGAAATTGGTAAATAATACTATATCAGGGTTTCTCTCCAACCAGATAGTCAGTTGTTAAACGTCAAACATACCCATTTTGGAGGTTCATTTCAAAGTTCAAAGTTCACCACTGTGTCCCAAGGTTGTCATTCTCAATGCCACCCCGAGTGAGTACATTTCCAGTGCCACCGGATATTTAAGCTTGGCGAGAGATGTCCCTGGAAAGTCCCCAGCCTCCATTGAGCCCTCCTCGGTCTACACCCTAACTATGGAAACAACAAAGCCCCCTCTACTTTTGATCATATCCAGGTTAACACAGCTGAAGACACGCAGGTGTGTCACCTGACTCCACAATAAAGCAATTCCTCTAGTCAGGCCTGGGAAGGAAAGGAAAGAAGGGTTTCAGGAGAGTTCAATCCCCTTCACCCTCCATTTGCTGTGGAGTCCCCTACACAGAAAGCAGAATGGGGATGAGTAGTGAGCCAAGGGGTCATGCTCATGAGCACACATTTTTTCTGGGCCTGTCCATACTGATCTTGGTGGAGGTGGCCACAGCCTGTAAACATTCAGTGTTTCAAACATCAAATCTACTGTTAAAGTTGACATGACCACCGAAGTAAGTCAGGGAGGGGCACATTGTTCTCTTCTTTTTTTGGTTGTGGTGCTGGGAATTGAAACCAGGGCCTCACACACACACACACACACACTCAACCACAGAGTCACATCAGCCACTGGGCCACAGCACATTTTTAAGAAACAGACATTACTATTACTAAGCAGCATCCAAACACAAAAATCTAACATATAAGTTTATATTTTGGGGGGGGGGTGAGTACCAGAGACACTCGTCGACCACTGAGTCACATCCCCAGTCCTATTTTGTATTATATTTAAAGACAGGGTCTCACTGAGTTGCTTAGTGCTTCACTGTTGCTAAGGCTGGATTTGAACTCCTTCTGTCTCAGACTCCAAGCCTCTGGGATTACAGGCGTGTGCCACCACACTCGGCTTATATTTGGGTTTTATTTGTTGTATTTTTTACCCCCAGCATTGGGAGGGTGTTTCAGAAAAAGCAAATATGGATACTTCTGACCAGGAACCAGAAGAAAAGTAGTTCAGAGGGTGCTAAAATCTCCAGGCCCAAAGAGGAGCCTGAGAAACGGATTAACCTCTCCAGGCTGTAAGGGTCCTTGCAGAAGGAGCAGTTTCCAAAACTAACAATGTTTTCCCAAGTGCCTGCCTCACAGTGTGGCCAAAGTCCAATTCAAGAATGCCTCTGAAAAATTTAAGGCTATAACTTAGATCATTTTACCTCAAAGTGAAACAAGTGACCTTGGACTAACATTGGAATGGTTGAACTGCACGCATTATGTTGATACTTGATCTGTTACCAGGACCCAAGAGAGTAAAATAATTCCTCCCTTCAACCTTCCTCAGCCTCCTGCCCTGACAGAACCTTCCAGAACTGAGCAATTTGGACTTAAATATGAGCCCTAGTAAAGGGCTACTTTTCCCCTAGCAAAGTGCTACTTTCCAGAGCTAGAATTCCTGTCTCCTGCTCTGTCAACTGTAAATCACAGCACAAGGCAGGGACTGCATAAGCCCTTCATGTTGTTAAAAAAAAAAAAATTAAATAAAAGTCAGGCACCACTCTGCCTTTGACTCAGCTTTGAGGACAGGAACCAGGTGTTCTTTTCCATTTCCAGGTGCACACTGGTTGCAACATTTCTGGGGGGACTAAGCTTCCTTTCCCATCAGACCTCAGGTGTGTGAAAAGCCCCTTGAGGAATGCTTCATGGTGACCCTTGGTCATAGCTCAGCCACGGCTCTCCAGCCCAGGGACAGCATTCTTAAGGCTTGCTTTCCCCTTATCTGTTCAAATACCTGAGATTTATGCCCAGTGCATCCTCCTGACACTTACTAGGGCGATAAACCATCTGCTGGCGGGGATGTGGTCAATACCTGTGGCTTTTCTCAACATTTTTTTTTTCCAGAGGTGTCACCTGTCTTCCTCACATATGCGAATACCAAATTCGCACATTCTGGGCTAACTGACTGCCCTCTGCCACATTCACTAGCAAGTTTTTTGAGGGATGTTATTGAAAACTCTTGGACTTTGGAGTCAAAGTCTCCCACCAGAATAATTTGTGAAAAACCATTCTGTTTCTCGTTGACAACTTGAATAAGTGACACTATGCTTTTACTGTACATGTGTACTCCACATACAATACATATGTATTTTACTGTAAATATGTTTTTGTCTAACTTAAGCCTTTAAAAACTCAAATCAAGTTGTTTACTATTACAGTGTACTCAGGCTATGTACTAAAAGATCAAAAAATATAAACCACATTATTTGGGCTCAAGGAACGTGAAGTTGTGTTAAGAGAATTTTACCAAACAGTGTGAATATGGTGTTAGAGCCATGGGATACCCACACCATCAGCCCAAGTACCAGTTTAAAACACTGACGTCTCCAGAAAAGTAGATTCCAACCACAGAACAGGCCTGACACTGAGGACGGTTGACAGCCAGATTCTTAACTAGCCATTATTTCGTGAACAGAACTGGAATGACCTCCAAAGGGACAATTTAAGAAAAACTTTCTATAAAGAACCCTGTGGAAAACATTAACTGATTCTTTTAACAGGTCCTACTTTTAACAGGGCCATATTCTAACCCTTGTGTCTCCAGAATAAGGTGGAGGAAAGAGACTCATTGGTTCACAGAAAATGAGGGAGTTTCGCTGGTCTCATGGTATATCCTATTCCATGGCATCAAGTCTCTAGACTGTCACCAGGTCAAAAGAGTTCATCTGTCCGAAACTTCCATCACAACCTCCCAGTCCCATCTCAATACCATCACAGTCCACATCTCCTGACAACTGACAGGACATTACCATGGAAAGGGAAGCAAACTTTGTCCCTGGTTCAACCTTGGACAAGACTCCTCTCAAGAGTTCTCAATGTCTTTTGACACATGGAACCAGAGTACCGAAGACGTAGAGATGACTTGCCTGTTTTGGCAGTAAGAGTTTCACTTGCGCCTCCTCCTATGACCATATTAAATCAATCACATGAGCCAGTTACATAGATTCACTTTGTGCAATCTAGGAGAAAAGAAAAAGTGAAGTGCTTTATCATAAAAGTGGGGACAGGTTATCATCCCACTTAATAGATGATAAAATTTAGAGATCTGATGCTGGGGAAAAGGGGAAACATTAACCAAAATAATTCTGAATCTATCCTTCTTTTTGTAAGTGAGAAATCCAGGAGAAGTTGCAGTTACCACTGGGAACCAACCTCAACTGATTGACGCATTACCTTGGTCACCTGTCTATCCAAGGTTCTGGGAGCTTTGCCTCCAGGTTGAGTGACTTTGGCCAAGTTGTATTTGGCACTGTTTTCTTCACATTTAACATGAAGTTATGATGACCTCAAATGCTATGTATAACTATAATGCTCTGATAAAAAACAAAAACGGAAAAATGAAGGTACGACCTTCAGAATGTCTTGTAGTCATCAGAATCTAAAAAGCTGTGACTATGCTGCCCAGGGATGGCTCATCCCTAAATAAGTGACCCTTGTCTAGGGAACAGTTTGTGCAGCTATTAACCTTCAGCATCCCAAGAAACTCATGGAGTCACACACTGTGGGCTGAGACAGAATCCTTCTCTGGGAAACCTGAAAGGAGTCCTGTGGGCAGCCAAGGTGACCTGCTTGCACTGGCCTTTCAGCCACACTTGACACAGAAACCCAATCTGCAGGCATGAATGGCTCTGAGAAAGTAGGGAGATGGAAACCACCAGTCTTTTAGACAAAGCTGGATGAAATTTCAAGAAGGAAAGTCCAGATGACAAATGACACTAGACTTCCATGCTGTCTGCACTTGATTCTTGCAGGGCTTGGGTACCTGGATGCCAGGTTCTCCAAAGGACTTGAAGAAGTGATTAGCAGAAGAGTCACAGTGAGGGCAGGGTGAGGTGCCTCGGTGTGGAGGGACAAGCACCCTCTGCTCCCTGGGTTCCTGAATGCAGCATTGTTTGTGCAACTGGTAATCGGAGCTTCTCCGGTGTGTCATGTACAGGACAGGCGTCACCCACCCTGCCTGCTGGGCCTGTAGGGTGTGTTGGATGTGTTGAAACAACTCTGGGCTCCAGAAAATGGCTCACCCCCAACAGAAGACTGCTCTCAGACACTGCCTTGGGCCTCAGGCGCTTGTGAGTTCTGCTGCGTCAGGGACGCAGTGCTAGTCTTTCTGTCTTCCAGAGAAGAAGTAGAAAACAGGCTGGGCCACTCCACAGGGGACAGTGTCACTTGCGACTAGAGCACATGAGGTGGCATGTACCTGTTGCCCATACCCCTGAGGGATAAGAGCACCAGGACCCTGGCATCTGTGGGAGTTCTGGCTTAGTGACCTGGCATCATGGGATCTTGCTCTGTGCACACTGTCTAGCTCAGAAAGCCAGTAGGAACTGCCTTTATTCAGCAGGGAGTTACTGTCCACTGTGGTTGTTAGCACTTCGCCCTGTGCCATGCAGCGGAGGACACTGGCACCTAGGGGATTCCGTGCATGCATGGACATGTGGATGCCCACTCTCATGCTGTCCTCCTGCTGGGCTTACTCGGCCCCAGGCACCTGTGTGTGAAACTCTTCTGCTTTTTACCAGTGGCAACAACAGGTGTAACCAGATGGACCAACTGTTGGAGAAAGGGTCGTTGTTGGCATTAAAGTTGTTGCTGATACACATCCAGGGAATTCTCCGGAGCATAGAACCTACTCCTCCATCTAATTCCTCACAGGGTCTCTAGACACAAGTCCCTGGTAGCTCCACGCTTACTCATTCCTGAACAGGAATGAACTTCATGCCTGTCACCAGACCAAAGTCACCGTGCACATAAAAGGCAGGTTGGGTGGGGTGCCCTCCCAGGAATCTCACCAAAGAACACCTGTTCTGAGAAATGGTGCCGGTGACTCACCACATGCCACTCTGCCTCAGCCCTGACTCTGTGCCCGCCTGCTGGCGGGGGCTTGGAGCAGTTGCAGGGGGTGGCTCTAGGGTGAGTCATACACCAAGAGGCTGACTATTTTCACTCCTGGGGGCTGCAGATCTTTCTCAGAAAAAAGCAGGCAGAATCAACTTCTATTCACTCTCCTTCCTTTTGGCCTCTGTTCACCTGTGGTGATCATGGAAAGTGCTAATATTCTTTTCCCAAAAAGAAAAACATGCTAATGCATTTCCAAAACGAGTTGATAGTTTCTGGGCCTTATGAAACAAGACAAATTATCTCGGGAAGGCTGCATAGTTTATCAATGAAGTTAGTCAAATTATAAAGCCAATAATTGAAATCTACACCATTTGATATGGTAACCACTTAAATATGTGACCATTTAATAAAATTAATTAAAATTAAAACTTTAGTACCCAACTGCACTTACCACATTTCAAGTGCTCAGGAGCCCCATGTGCCTAGTGGCTGTGGACAGCAAAGCTATAGAATATCTCCCTCATCATAGAAATTTCTACTGGACAGTGATTTAAGTACAGAGTGTAGAAATCCACTCAACCATTCATTCATTCATTTGTTCAATAAGCAAAGGGGCAGTTGTGTGTTAATGGCTGTGGGGTGAAGAAAGATGTCAAACAGGCAGTCTCTGCATTCTAAGAGTTTAAAACTGGCTGGAAGGAAACATGCAGAATCAGAGATGCAGACACCTTTCATCCTGGGAAGGAAGCATACTCTGCACAAATGAAGTTGTACAAAAGGTCAGCTGTAGGGAATAAGAGCAGAGGAACAAGTCAATCTGATTCGACTTCAACTGAACCATTCAGCATCTGTTGAAGAGGAGTAGGTGGTAAGGTAGCTTAAACAAGAGTGACAGGTGTCACCAACCAAGTAATGAGACCGAGAGAAGGGAAACCAAGACCCAAAGACCTCTGTTTTAGTCAGCTCTTTCACTACTGTGACTAAAAGACCTGACCAGAACAATTTTGGAGGAGAAAGAGTATATTTGGGAGCTCACAATTTCAGAGGTCTCAGTCCATTAACAGTCGACTCCATTCTTTGGGGCTTAAGGTGAGGGTAGAACATCATGGGAGAAGAGTGTGGCAGGGGAAAGCAGCTCACATGATGATTGGAAAGCAGAGAGAGAGAGGGAGGGAGGGAGGAAGAGAGAGAAAGAGAGAGAGAGAGAGAGAGAGAGAGAGAGAGAGAGAGAGAGAGAGAGAGAGAGAGAGAGAGAGAGAGAGAGACTCTCTAGATACAAAATATATACCCCAAAGGTGCCCCCAGGGACGCACCTCCTCCAGCCACACTCTACCCACCTTCAGATACCACTAGGTTAATCCCACTGGGGGATTAATCCACTGATTGAGTCAAGGCTCTCATAATACAATCATGTCGCCTCTAGACTTTCTTGCATTGTCTCACACATGAGCTTTGGGGTAGGGAGATACCTAATATCTAAATCACAACAACCTCCTAAAAATTTTGGATAGAGTCCCTAAAGAGGTCAATTTATGGACATGACTGGAAAGGAAGGACCCATTGTCTCAGGTAGTGACATCCCAACCAAAGGGCATGTGGAGGTGTATGTAGCCATTTACCTCCTGGAACTCTCGAACACTCTGCTTCCCACCACACTTCTGAGAAATTGGTGAGCTAGCAGCTGACTCTCTCTCTAGCACAGCTGCTCCTTGTCTGAAGGATTTTCTCCCAGTAATTTAAAGTGTTTTTACAAGGTGTTCAAATTGGGCAACCACATTTGATAAGCAAAAAGCACAGGATCTGGAAGAGTGATCTCACAGCATGGAGATAGAGGCTGGTTGACACAGCTCCCGGGCGAGGTCATCTTTGGGAGAGGGTTCCCAAGAAAGACACCAGAACAAAGGGCAGACACTGGTTTTATCCAGTAGACACCAAATGAAAAGGGTGACTTGTATGGGAAATCAGCTTGTGGGAAAATGCAGAAACCTAAATCAGAGCCCCCAGAGAATGAAGAGACATTTCCAACCTCGTGGGAATTATAACCACTTATGGGGGTGATACCCCACAGCTTCTAACAATATTAATGAATTTGTTTGGGGGGAATATTTTTTTAATACTTAAAGATGACTAAAGTTGGCTTGTGAGTCATAAAACCAGGTGCTGGGCTCTCTGGACAGTTAGGCTGCAGAAGAACTGTGCTTAAAAAAAAAAAATGAGACTACAAACACAAGGAATTAATTTTGTTCATGTAGGTTCAGATTAGGGCAAATGTTTGCATGATTCAGAAGCTAAGAAAATATGAAAAGGTTCACAGTGAAAAGTCCCTTCTCACCCCACATCTGCCTGGTTCCCACACTTCTGCCTTCACCTGGAAAATACCCATAGGCTCTTTTGCATCCATCCCAAATTCCTTCATAGTTTCATGAGAAAATGCATACTTTTTTCTCCCATCCAATTATACACAAAATGTAGCATATTATATACCCTATTCTGCACATTGCTTAATTATTTAATGATAGGTCTTGGATGTCTTGGAACTTTTCTGTCAGTACAGAGAGCACATCCTCATTCTTTTTTACAGTTCTATAGTAGTCCATTGTAGAATTAGACCATAAGCTATTTAATGGTACCTTATGCATGGACACTTAGCTGCTGCCTATATTTTGCCATAAAAACAATGCTGCAGTTAATAACCCTGAATATCCTTTATTTCACAAATGTATAGACTATCTTGGTAGTAAAATCTCAGAAGCAATTATTGGATCAAAGGAAATAAGCCTTTACAATTTGGGTCGATATTGCCAGATTGCTCTCCATTTAACTTATGCTAATTCATGCTTCCACCAGCAATGCTTGAGAGCCAACAGAATGTGCTATCAATTTCTTGGATTTCTGCCAGTATAGGAGGTGAAAATCATTGTTCAATAGAGAATTAATTTGCGTTTCTCTTATTGAGGTCAAACATTTTGTATATAAGAACCAGTTGTATTTTTCTGTGAACTTCTGATCGTATCTTTTGCTCTTTTTCTACTGTATTGTCTATTTTAAAAAATCAATTTCTTATCAATTTTTCTCCAGTATTCTTATCCATTTCAAGACTAATCCTTTGTCTATGAGCTGAGAAACAATTAATGCAAACATGGAGCTAATAAATAACTCTCTTGCCCCATTTCAATGATTCACCTGAATATTCTTTCCAAGGCAAGGTTAACCCAGTTCCCCAGGTACCCCGCCCTGCCCTTGCTGTGTGCGTCACACTTCGTTCGCTTTGTTTGCTTCCTTGGGGCCTTTGTATTGACTGTTTCCTCTTCCTGGAATAAAGTTTCCCCTTGGTCCTCCTGGCAAATTCCTGCTCACTTTCTCAAGGTCTATGACACCTTCTCATTAGAAGAGGAAGTGAGAAAAGAGGAGAGTAACCATTGGAAACCGCAAGACCCTTTCCCAAAGCACAGTGAGCCAAAGGGAGACCCCAGATGGGCAAGTGACCCGGAAGTGGTATAGCTGGGGTTGGGGGCATTCACTGCGAGAATGCAGGAGAGCACAGGTGAGGATGTGGTGGAGTGAGGACTCTTCTGCAGAGCAGGGGTTGTGGAGGGCCAGTCTGGGGGGTGTGAGACTCTGATGTATGTGCTCAGTGGACAGTGCTTCTGGGAGGGAGGAGGACAGAGAACAGAGATCTCAGAAAGACAGAGTGTGAACACAGGAGACTCTGGACAGGTCCTACAGCATCCTTTAGGGGGTTGAATCACAAGGAATTTCAACTGAACACCTAGGGAGCCCAGATCCAAAAGTGCCCAGCTCTTCCAAGAACTCGCAAAGCAGAGCAAGAAAGAGAGGTGTCTCAGTCTTTGGCAAGAAAAATAAGTCAGGGTAAGTACAAAGAAAGACAACCCCTGCCCCCCGCAAGAATCTGGGCCTAGAGCCAGAGTTGGTGAGAGAAATTGAAAGTCTGAGAAAAGACTCATGAAACGCTTTCACCCTAAACCACACAGCAGAAATCACTGTGTTTCACAGGCCTGATACAGGCCTACCACCCTTTTCAAAAGGGCTTAGCCACACTGCAAGGAAGAGTCTCTGTGTGTACCACACTCCAGGGCAGGCAAGCTGAGGGAGAGGTGGGCACCACTAGGAAAGGAAAAAGGTAGATGAGAAAACCCAGGGCTTTTCTCTTGCAGGAGGGGCATCCCTACCTCATCTCCTGGTTGATGCCAACAGTTACCCTGGAGAAGTCAGAATAAGAACTCAGAGAACTGGGGGTGTCACTCAGTGGTAAAGAGCTGGCTTATCCTGCACAAGGCCCTGGGTCCCATCCCTAGCATCTCACAGGAACAGAACTCACAGCAATTATCTGGTTGGAAGGAACATCTGTTCAACGTGACCCACTCTGAGGGTCCTTGTATAATTTTTCATGTATTCATTCAGTGAATTTTTTAAGCACTTACTAAATCCTGGGTCCAGCAATGGGCTGAGGATGTAACAGTGAGGAAGGCACCGAGCCTGACCCGGCCACCCTAGTCCAGTAGAAGAGAGAGACACACATTCGAGCCAGGGCTCTCGGTTTTCTGGCAGAAGTGAGCACTGGGCTTATGTGGATGCAGTCAGAAGGGTCTGGACCAGGTTTGAGGGAACAGGGAAGCTTCCTAACCAACTGGGTTCCCTAGGAGGAAGGCCTACCCCTGAAAGGCCCCTGAGAATATTGTCCCAGGAACAGGGTAGAAAGCTCTCCTACAGTGCAGGAGACTGAGGCCCTACCCAGAAGTTCAATGCCCTGTACTTACAGTTGAAGGAAGAAACTTCAGGAAACCAGACCAAGAGGCGAGCACTTTCTTTCTGCCAGCTGCTCTAACCCAGACAAATTCTTGCACAGCGTATACCTTAAAAGCAGTGCATGAGCAAGTTCCAAGCCAAGAATAGAAGCTGAGCCTGATAGGATCCATTCTCATCCTTTTGTTGCTGACTTTTCTCTCAGCACTTAGCTGAGGGTCAGCATTTTCTGGTACCATCTTCTGCACTGTATTCCTCCTCCTCTCCCCAACTCCTTTAAGGGTATCTCATTTTCCCAGCAGCCTTATTCAATATTTATGGACACAACGAGCCTGCTTTGATCTGCAGTGAGAGCTGGAGATCAGCAGAGGTTGGCCCTCGGCAGCTTTCTGGACTACTGTTTCCCATATGTCCCCATCCCCAGGGGCCATCTCTCCCCAGCTCTGCAGGGTAAAGGCATATCCTCTGTGCAGAGATTATCCTTCACCGAACATGATAGAAACCTTCCAGTCCCCATGGGGCAGTGGAAAAAGCTCTGTTTCAAGCTTTATCAAATTCTTTTTTAAACCCCACAGATCCTGCCTTGCTTTTTTTCTTTTTTCTTTTTCTTTTTTTTTAAATCGTGACCAGTTAGCCGAAGCAAAAACATCAACAAGCCCTCAATGGATAGCCCTCCCCAGCAGGGCCAGCACAGGCAACTGGAAAGTGGATTTGAGTTAGGACTACTCTTTTTCCCATTGCAACTTAGAAATCCCAAGGCCAGGTGACCTGTCTTCTTTCATCACAGGAAGGAGTGAGATGGCAGGACCCATGTGGCTCATTCTCTCACACTAGTTCTTGCTCAGTCAGGATGCTAAATAATGAAAGCACCCTTGGACTTGCTGCCAAGACTTTGAATGAGAAGTGAAGGTCAGTTCAGACATCTGTATTGATTTGCCTCCAGCACTGAGGGTCTGCTGTGCCCAACCCTACTGTCGCTGTGTGTCTTCTCAACATAGTTACAAGAAGAAGGTCACCACCATGATGCCAGCCAGACTCTTCCTAGGTCAGCTGGCTGTGAGACACCATCAGAAACTGGACCTGGAAGGGCAGGAAGGCTCTTTGCCACAACAGGGCACATTCCCTAACATCTTGGAGAAGCAATATGGTCTCACCAAAGCCGTAGTCAGGACTGGTCAATATACAGGACTTTGTTTACTCTCTTGCTCTCTCCAGCTCTCCTTCATACAGACATTACTAATCGATCATAACCCATTTTTCTCTTGAAGATACGTATCATCTGGGAGCCAAAGTTGCTGACAAAGCTCCCTGGATGGCAGAGGAAATGCAGAGAGAAGCATCGATTGCCTTTGCTGAGAAGGTTAAGTCTTGTAGTTAACAGTTGTAAGGAGTCCTTTATTGACACTTTGCTACTTTAGGAGTTCAGGTGAATTCATTTATCCTCATGGGGGGAAAACCCAATGAGCTGCTGATTTATTGGGTGAATGATGGCAGGCAAGAGCAGGGGTGGGCCTTGAGGGGACAGGTTCCTAATCCAGGAAGGGCCTGCACAAGTGCACTGAGCAATATCGGAGGTGGGAATGCGGGACATCCATATTTGTCCCTGGGTTGAAATGAATCCCTATCTTCCCCAGCAGTTGGAGACCAAAGGAACAAGAAGAGCACTGAGGACCAGTGATCCAGCCCTGAAGTCTCTTTGGTGATACTTGGTATTTAGAAAGAATAGAAAGAGGAAGAGTCCCTTACCCACCTTCCTACTCACAAATCGTTTCATTCATTCGTTCACTAGTTGCCCAGTCTTTCTTTGGGTGGTTGGGTATTAGGATTTCATTGAGGGGTATGGACTAAGATTCCTGTTTGTGAATTGCCTAGCTGCCTCCAGTCAACTCCCCCTCAGTTCTCAGGCATTCACTGCTTCAGGCAGAGAATGACATCACCAACAGGCAGACAAAACATTCTTGAGATTCGAAAGCAAGGTTGGGCTTCCCATTTGCTAGAGCCTAGTATATAAGTGTCAAAAATCAAGGTCCTGATTGCAACTTTTGGGGTGATGAATCTGTTCTGTATCTTGATTATGGTGGTTAATTACATGGCGGATACATTTGTCAAAACAGGCAGAAGTATACTTTTTTTTAAAAAGAATGCATTGTGCTATATTTAAATTATTGCCTTAAAATGAGGAAAACAAGAATAATATGAAGCAGGAAAAGTGACAAATTACTATGTACAATATGATACCATGTATGTAAAACTTTTAAAATGTAGATAACAAGAGAACATATTCTTTTTAAATGCATAACAAGAAACAAAAGAGCAAGAATCCATAGGGGACAGGTGAACAACAGTTCCACATAGTCATTACTTCCAGGGAACAAAGAAAAGGGGTATGTTTGTCACTGTCTATAGTGATTATTTTTTAAGAGGGAAAGAGCTAAATCAAACATGGTAGCATGTTTCAGTGTTAGCATCTGTTTAATCTTGGCAATGGGTACAAAAGTATTATTTTCTGATTTTCTGGATATTAAAATGTTTTTTAATTTCTACTCAGCTTGAAAGCCATGCACATAAATACACATACACACCCTTACGGCTCTAAATGTCTCTGTTCCTAAACCATATATTTGGAAGTGAGAGGAAAATAACTAAGAGTGAAGAAGAAAGTAGGAGAATGGGGAGTTCAAAGCTTGCAGAGGCCTGGGGGAGGAGAATTTGAGCTTCCTTTCTGGGGAAGAGGATCAAGTGGGTCATCTGAGAGTCAAGGCCCTTTTTGCGACAAGACTTTCAGAGTCCCAGTGGGCCTGAGAACACCTGGCAGAATGTCCTATCTCCTGCTGTGGCCACTAAATATGTCCCCTGGTCACTAAATGTTTCCCCTAACCCAAAAGGGGCCTGGAAGGAACTGAGAGAAGGATCTAAGAGGTAGAAGACCCCAGAACTTGCTATTTCTGACAGCCTCAGAACAGACACCCCAAATAGATATTAGATGAAATAAAGAATTTTATATTGCCTGTAACTTTAGAATTTGGCCAAACTAAAGATGAGTAAGTCAAAATGCTTGCTCTCAGGAACCATGGTTTATCTAGGAGACTGAGAAATAAACAAGTTATTAAAATGTGATCCTCTCTGAGGAAATGGGGTACTAAGTGAAATGGAAGCTCCTTGTATGAAAAGCAATTTTGTGACACCTCTTCTATCCCCCTCTTCAGTTTCATCTTCGGGGTATGTATCAGTTAGCTATGGCTGCATAACAAATTACCTCCAAACTTGACAGTTTAAAATAACCATTTATTATTATTTCACCAAGTGGAAGTTTGGGAAGCAACCCAGCTGGCCCAGGGTCTTTATTCAGCAGGACTAAAAAGTTGACTGGAGCTACAGTCATCTGAAGGGTCGGCAGGGGCAGGAATTAGAGGGGTATAACTAAGTGAAGATGAAGCTCTGAGGCAGCCACATGAGTGAGTCTAGTGTGGGCCACTCACAGGAGGCCACAGTTGATTGCCACATGGACCTGTCCACAGGGCCACTTGAGTGTCCTCAGTTGGTTTCCCCTGGAGTGAATAATTCAAGAGATAACAAGGAAGAAGCCATGTTCTGTTCACAATGAGCAACTTATTAAGTCTAGCCATACTCTAGGGGGGAAGAACCAAGTGCCGCCTCTTAAAGGAAGGAGTACTAAGTAATGTGTAGACTTATTTTATTTTTTATTAAAATCTTTTTTAATTTTGCAGACTGCATTTTGATTCATTGTACACAAATGGGGTACAACTTTTCATTTCTATGTTTGTACACAATGTAGATTCACACCATTCATGTAATCATACATATACATGGGGTAATACTGTCTGTTTCATTCTACTATCTTTCTGTCCTCCACCCCCTTTCACCCCATTTTCCTCTATACCATCCAAAGTTCCTTTATTCTTCTCTTCCCCCTGCCAACCCCCTCGTTATATATTGTCATGCACTTATCAGAGAAAACATTCAGCCTTTGTTTTTTTGGGCTTGGCTTATTTCACTTAGCATAATATTTTCCAACTTCATCCATTAACCAGCAAATGCCATAATTTTACTCTTCTTTATGGCTGAGTAATATTCCATTGTGTATCTACACCACAGTTTCTTTATCCATTTGTCAGTTGAAGGGCATCTAGGTTGGTTCCACAATCTAGCTATTGTGAATTGAGCTGCTATGAACATTGATGTAGCTGCATCACTATAGTATGCTGATTTTAAGTCCTTGGGGATAAACCGAGAACTGGGATAGCTGGGTCAAATGGTGGGTCCATTCCAGGCTTTCTGAGGAATCTCCATACTGCTTTCCAGAGTGGCTGCATCAATTTGCAACTCCACCAGCAATGCATGAGTGTGCCTTTTTACCCACATCCACACCAACGCTTATTATTGCTTGTATTCTTGGTAATAGCCATTCTAATTAGAGTTCGATGAAATCTTAGGGTGGTTTTAATTTGCATTTATCTAATTACTAGGGATGATGAGCACTTTTTCATATATTTGTTGATCACCTGTATATCTTCTTCTGCCCATTTCCTTAGCCCATTTATTGATTGGGTTCTTTGTATTTTGGGTGTAAAGTAGACTTATTTTAAAACCACCAAATGGCACAAAGAAGTCAGATTTCTTGGACTTCCTCCACTGTCCTGACCATCCAAATGTGATGAATGAGAGCAGATCCAGTTAGAATAGCAAGAGGAAGACTCTTGGCAGGACTGGAATTGGGATTCAGACAGAGTTTGGGAAGATGATGGTTCTAAATGTAAAGTACAGGCAAAACTGCCTCACTCCTGGGATGGGACCAGTCCAGAAAGTCCCTCCAGAAACTCGGGGAATCAGCATGAGAGGGAAAGTAGAAGGCAGACAAGTTCTGATAGCCAAGATCTGACCGTCCCGTCCAGCAGGGTGCTGGAATCCCGGAGGGATGGGCAAGGCTAGAAGGCAGGCAGCGTCAGGCGTTCTGCACACAGAGGAAGAGACCTGGGACCTGGGAGACGGGCTTGCAGGGTAAGGAAGCAGCCATGGGTCCCGGTGCAAAGGCAGACTGCCCAAGGGACAGCCTAAATATTGGCTGAGAGACCTGGTTTCTCAGACCCCTTCCACAAAACTGAAAAAAAAATGTTCAGTTTCAGCAAGAACACCCACATGTTGCAATCTAATCATCTCAAGTAAAATCATTTGAAGTTCAGCATTTGTGTTAGCTTGTGTTTTAAAGAGTCAGTGTTTTTTTTATTATGAATTACACAATGGTGGGAGCTGGAGGAAATTGCAAAAGGGTCTCTAAAGCCCAACTTTCAACTGGCACATCACTCACAGTGGCGTCCTGCTCATGGGCAGGGCCCCCGCCCACAGCTGGGCCACCAACGCCTACACAAGGAAGCCGACAGAAGGGGCACTTGGGAGCTGAAATCCAGTCTTGTGTCCTGACCACCAAACCTGGCATCTGATCCAGGGCTGCACCAGATTGCAAAGAAAGAACATATTTTTGTTGTCCCCTGTTTCTGCTAGCTGCTAGCTCTGCTAAGGAGTTGTGGATGAGTTGGGATATGGCCCCTTAGACAGGCCAAGCAGACAAGCGCAGCTGGAGCACCCAGGCCAGGTTCTTCCTGCTGGAAACAGCCTTGCCCAGTGTCCCACTCTGAAAAGGCACAAATCTAGTCCCACCCAGTCGCTTGCATTCCACAAACATCAATACTCTAACTTGCAAGCACCCCATCAAGGTTTCCTTACAGGTTCTCTGCATATTCATTGACCCCCCAATCAGGGTGGGATGGACTCTAAGGAGACATGGGCCAGAAGGGGTCAGGAGACAGCTGCACAGAGGGTGTACCCTCCAGGCTGGTTGGACAAGAACGTGCTGAGAAAGCTGTCTCAACTAGTCCCTCTAGTCAAGGCCTTTGGCTGCTGGCAACAAGGGTTAACAGAGCCCCAGCAACTACTTTTCCCCCACCTGGAATCTCCACCCCAGACCCCTATCCCCACCTGTCCCTGGGGCTCTCTGAAATGGCCCTCACTTAGAGAAGCTGCATTCTGGTTAGAGGGACTGTCAGGTGGTCCAGAGCAGCCTAAGGAAGAGGGACGTGAGGCCAGACCCCTCCTCCATAAGTACAGCCTGAATCTAGTAGTGGCAGCTTGTGCTGGACAGCTTTATTTGCCCACAGGATTTGGAGTTAGGGGCCCAGGGACTGGATTATGCTGAAGGAAGTGACATATGCAAATGAGTCACGTGCCTGACTGCTGATACCAGACTGACAGCTTTATCGAACAGCACCCTGTATCTCTCAGGGCCTGTTTATAAAGAGGTCTGGATTCTTCTCTTGTCTTTTGGCAACTCTCCAGCTTGCCCAGGCATGACTTAGCACGGAAATTGATTTGACTTTAAAAATTCTCCTTGTGACAGAAACTCTGCAGCCAAGACAGGCTTTGCGCTGAATTATTGAACCGAACAGTGCGAACGTTTGCCTTCCCCCGTCAGAGCCTTTCTTGTCTGTCGCTCCTTGGCCTGACAAGTAATTTTAAATATGCAGCAACGCCAGGCTCTGTGCTCACTGGGCCTCACGCTGAGCCAGATTCCAGTCATGCTTGAACAGCCGCCAAGGCACCCCAGGGCACTAGGCCGAGCTCCAGGGCCGTGGGGAGCACAGAGCTGGGCAAATGGATAGCTCCATGACCTCCCAGCTATTGTTCTGAAGGCATCAGATCGGAAGGCACCAGTTTCTTCACCTGTGTTTCTATTTTTACCAATGGCGCCCTCCCACAGCTGCCCAAGCCCCCTGCCTTGGCCACCCCCTTAGCCCTGCCACATGTGAACAAACAATCTACAGTTTGTGCTTCTAAAATGTTTCTCAAATACATTCATTCAGCCCTCCCTGTTCTCACTACTCTTGACTTGTTGGAGCTGTTACCATCTCTCCTCTAGATGATTCATGAAATAATTAATTAATTAATTAGTATTTATTTATTTTGTGTTGCTGGGGATCAGAATGAAGCTTTGTTCAAACTAGGCAAGCACTCTTCCACTGAGCTACAGCAGCTCCGTCTCCTCTTCTAGATTCTTAACTCATTCTTCCAGTCAGACTCCTTTTTTCTAATCCTTTGGCCTCAACAATTTTGAAATATTAATATCTAACAATGACTGGTTTTTAGGAACATAGGGGTAAAGTCTCCACTGTTTAGTGTGTTAGTCAGAGGGAGCTCAGTTTGAATATGAGTTCTACCACTTGTAACTCTACAACCTTGGGCAAGTCTTTTAGCCTGTAAAATGAGAGTAATAACAGTGAAAGTTAAAAGAGAGAATGTGCTTCTCAGGAGGCTGAGGCAGGAAGATCACAAGTTCAAGACCAGCCTGGGCAACCTAGCATGGCCCTGTCTCAAAATGAAATAAGAAGGGCTGGGAATGTGATTTAGCAGTAGAGTACTTGTCTAGGAGGCACAAGGCCCTGTGTTCAATCCCCAGACCTGCAATAAAAGAAAAACAACAACAAGAACAAAAATCACAGAGAGAAAGATCACGTGTAAAGTGACATAGTTCAATATCAGGTATCCAGAAAGTACCAGAAACATTCACCTTTATACCACTCTCCTGCTATCTCATGTGACCTTTACCTCTTTGTCTTGCTACTAGCTCGTAAATTTTTCTTTGTTTATTTTTCTTCCCTTATCATATAGTGAGCACACCAAGAGCAGAAAAAAATGTATCCATTTAGCCACTCTTTCAGCAAACAAGCATGTGGCAATTATAAGGGTTAGCCAATGTGCTAGACACCGTAAACACAAATGTATTAGACACCATCATATTAATAGGTGCTTAGTTGCAGACAACAGTGCCCCCTTAACCAGGGTGGGCAGAAAGAGTTTTGTCATTTAAAAGACAGGTTGTTTGCAGAATCTTGAGAAGGACCAGGACCAATCTTCTTGTTTATATAATAGCAACAATGCAGCTGAGAACTGTATGGACCAAGGAAAATGACCAACCACACTAAGGACATGTTCTAAAGGAAGCATCATTGCTATAACTACTGTGAGCTGGGGACTGGATCTCAGAAACTCAACCATACCTGCCCCAAAAAGACTAGATATTGCCACCAGGTTTGCAGAAGATTCCATCTTCATTTCTCATGTCTATTTGAGATCACACACAGGTGTGTATCTGCTTGATGGGACCTCCATCACGATCCTATCCCAGCCTCAAGAAAGTCTCACAAGTGAAATTTAGCTTCTCAGTTTGAACAGGAAAGCAAGCACTAGGGGTTTGGAAAGGTGTTTAAATGAATCAAGTTGCAATGTCTTTGCTTTTAAAGAGCTCCAGCTTAGGGAGAGAGTCAAGCATGCAAACAAACTTTGTGAGTTACCACAGCAGTCAGGTGGGCTGTGAAAGCCAGAGGAATAGTCCCCAAGCCAGGTGAGGGGAATTTGTATAAAAGATAAAGCTTTGTATACCAAGTTTTAAAAGTTTGCATTTTATCCTGAAGGAACTGGATAGCCATTGAATGATTTGAAATAGGTGAGTTACATGGTCAAATTTTAGTTCTAGAAATGTCAAGGTGAATTGGAGAGGGGCAAGGCTAAGGGGAAGAAAGCCAGTTAAGGGACCCCTACAGCCATCTGGAAAGAGAGGATGATGATGAGCCAAACAAAGGAGGTGGTGGGAAGGCTAGCGAAAAGAAAGAGACAAGGAAATGCTGTAGACTGGTGACAGGTCACTCTTGAAGGAGAGGAGTTTCTAGGACCCTAGTTCAATGACCAGGTCCTGGTTTGGGTGGTTGGGGAGACTGTATGATTCGCCAAGATGAGGTATGCAGGGAGAGATGTAAATTTGTGGGGAGAGACGATGAATCCAGTTTTCAACATGGTACCTGGGAGGAGCATGTGGGGCATCCAATGGAGATGTTGAGTAAGCTCCTAGGTGATCCAGGTCTGGGACTCACAGGGGAGGCGTAGGTAGCATAGTGGCCATGTGCTGCCTTTTTTATTTTTATTTTTTTAAGCTGTCTTATTCTGAGAAACTACCATTTGGGGAAAACATGTGGCGGTGAGAAACTAGCCTCCTAACCTCTGTGAGTAGACATTTAATACAGGCATACCCAAGGTAAGTGCCAATGCCCAGGGTAGAGAGAGTTAGGTGTGATCACGTGACCCAAACTGAGATGATGAATAAAGAGCACAAATTTCTTCTGCATACATTAGGGAGAAGACAGAATGTTTCCACAGGGATGACAAATACTGAAAGCCTCATGACCAGTGGCCACATTTCCACCAGGTAACTTGGTTGAATATCAAGGTGCAGGTTTACCAGAAGTCTAAGTGGCTAAAGCAGAGGAAAGGGAATAATTCTGTGCTTTCTGCACCAACAGCAATACCTGTGGTGACAGACATATGACATATGTGTAATGAGTAAGTGAATAAGGCATGTGTTTATAAATCCAATATGGTACTACAACTAATAACATCACCCAAAAGAGCACATTACAAGATTTAAAGGGCTGGGGATATAGCTCAGTTGGTAGAGTGCTTGCCTTGCAAGCACAAGGCCCTGGGTTCAATCCCCAGCACCAAAAAAAAAAAAAAAAAAAAAACTCTCTATCATAATGGATCTAGTGGTTAGATAGAAATTGCAGAACAGGCAGACTCCAGGTTTTCCTGGGGTGAGAGTATGTGGGGAGGACCCCATTGAGGGTATCGTGCTGTTTCGCCTGGCCACTTGCCTTGAATGTTTGAAGACGTAGATGGGTAATATTAAACGCACCACAAGAGTAAACAGTGAACCTCACTGGATCGCCAATTTCTTCTCTTCAAATGATTGATCTTATAAAACCAGTTGGAGTGTAACAGGGAGACTTTCAAAGTCTCAGAAGTGTCAGGCTGAGGGGACTTTTGTTTTCCAGTGACTGGTGGAGCAATGCAGCAGGTCTGGTTAAACTGCAAAACCAACAAAGGCAGTACAAATTCAACTGCCATTTTAATCCAGTGGAGATCCAACATATAAACCGATGTGGACTATATTGTGCTTAATGCCACAAGGAATCCATCACTTGTGCACGGGCATGAACTCCACCAGACAGAGCTGACCACCTAGCCAGGATTCCTCATTTCGCTCCTTTCTTTGACTGACAAAGGATACAAGAAATCCGGAGAGCTTACCGACCTGGCTATGGGTAATTAATTCACCTGACCTCTCATTTTCTTTCCATTTCTTCACCTATGCCAAGAGCTAACATATGTCCTGAACTTTAATTAAACAAATCACCCAGAGGGTATTAGCAACTCTCTTCTCACCTCCTGAGAAGATAAGGATGCTGCCAGTGTTGGAAGTCATCTTGGGCTGTTGGGCAATTGAGGGAGGAGAAAGCTGAAGAGAAAGGAAAAGGGGGAAATTTTGAGCAGGCACAGTTTCCACTGCAACAGAGCAGTGCACACATTGCTCCTTCTGAGCTGTAATTCTGAACAAACCAGGCAGAACCAACTCCCCTCTCCCTTGAGTTTGTCTTTGCCTTTGCCTGGTCCCTCCCTGGAGTCTGGCTGTGCTCTGTGTGACAGTGCCATATCTCTCCAGAGTCCCCTCAGTCTCACACAGGCAATGTTGATAAAGAAGAAGCTTGAGTGTTGTCGGGTCAAGGTTATTCAGCAAGACCCCCACCACCTTGGCCTGGACGTCAGAGCTGCCCCAGGGGTGGCTTTCAGTGACACGGGTCCCATGGCAGGAGGCCTTCTCTAGTCTCGCATCTCCTTTCTAAATCTCTCTGGCTGCCCCCTCTCAGATCTTCTCTTGGTTCACACTGCCCTCCGTGTGCCCCACCTGCCCCTTCCTCTTCTTAGGGGGGAAATATGTATCACATCACAGTGGCCCTTCCATGTCAGGGCAGCAGAGAGCAAGGAGGCAAGAGTATGTGCGGAAGGAGAGCGTGGAAATTGCATCCCCAGAGCAGGCGTTCAGCTGACATCCATTGAATGATTGACAGACAGAATCTGGCTCGCTCACATAGAACCAAAAGAGCATTGAATGCAATATAGAAAAAAATAGATTGTTCTCTCCTTCCTTTTCTAACTTACCCTTCCTTTGGCTTCTCTGGACACTGTCCCTGCTCCAGGAGCTATGGATCTAAAAATACTGCTTTGACTTGGCTCAGCCTCAAAATGAATAACCCACATACCTGGTGAATGGAGGGCTCACTATTATAGGAGACAACCTCAGACCACTGCCAAGTCGAGGTCTGAAAAGCTCTATTAGATCTGATGTCAGCAAAGCCACCCCTTGTGAGACTAAAAAAAGTTCCCCATATTTCAGATCATTTTTGGCCAAACTCAGACTGATACCATCATATTTGGGTGCCTATTATGTTTTAGGGCCTTCTGTAAATTATCTCACAGATTATCCCATGCAGTAGTACAATAATCCTGGCTCTATTGTCCTACCCCACAACTGAGCACACTGAAGTTTAGGGAGTTTAAAGGACTTGTCCACGTATCACGTGGATCACTGGCAGAGCCAGAATTTGAACCCAGATCTGTCTAGTTCCCAACTACCTGTCTAGCTACCTTACCCAAAGAGGAGAGTGGCCTTGTCCACATTTACTTCCAACAAAAGATGCAAACTATCCCAACTACAGCATTTAAAAATTTAAGCTTGCCAGGGGCGGTGGCACACATCTGTAATCCAAGTAGCTCAGGAGGCTGAGGCAGGAGGATTGCAGGTTCAAAGCCAGCCTCATCAAAAGAGAGGCACTAGGCAAATCAGTGAGACCCTATCTCTAAATAGAATACACGGGATGTGGGACTTGGGATGTGGCTCAGTGATGGAGTGCCCCTGAGTTCAATCCCCAGTACTGCCCCCACCAAAAAAAAAAAAAAATTGAACCTGATCTTTTCTCCTGCAGGTCAGCTTTCCTTTTAAGAAAGTTCCATTTTGCCTGATTTGGAGACAGCTGTCCCCATGGAAAACCCTGGTGACCCATTAAAATGTTCTCAGGAAAACTGCCTCTGACAAAGTTGAGGATGCAAGCTACAGCCTCTGGTGATTTAAGGAGTCATTTGGCTCCATAGCCTTGTGGCATTGGTACAGGTACAAATGTTATTAGGCAAAGCCACAGAAATAACAAACTGAATTAAGCTTTAATCTCTAAACCATTGTAAAGATAATGAGTGCACTTTATAATAATTGCCGGAAGTGAGAACAGGGAAGAAAATATTGGAACAGGCCTTGGTTTCAGTTTCTTCATCTGCAGACCTGGGGCTGTAGTGCCAGCCAAGCCCACAGAGGGCTAGAATAAAAATGCTTCACAACTAATGAGCTGAGAACAGATTTAGAAACAGCCTGCTTTACAGTGGGTCCGCCAGCCTCCGACTCATTACTGGCAATGACCAGAATGACCACAAGAACCCAGCCCCACCCATAGGAAGGCTCATGGGCACACGGGTGCCTTAGGCTGGAAATCCAGCTGTTTTTTATAATAAACTTCAAGGCAACACTCATCTTCTAGGCAAGGGACTCTGCCCTGGCTCCTTTTCTGTGGCTTCCATAGCAGTCACTCCCAGCTTCCTGGGAATTCAGTGAGCCACCTGAGGGTGTCCCCAAGGCCTCCCCTGTCTGGGTACATTTGAATCATCATTGTCAGCACCCCTCAGTGGACAGCAGTCACTGATCACTTGGGTTTTCTCAATCAGCAAGCAACCCAACAGGGGTAACTGAGCACTGCTCCTGTCTCCCCTCGGTTGCCAATATCATTTTGGCCTTTACCCAGCCTGCTCAGATGAAGGAAGATGTATCTACCACAAGGAAGCAGGCAGAGAGGGAAACTTTCCCAAATCAGGGCAAACTGCCTAGTTTCAGCCTCTATGAACTTAAGTATACCAAAATCTGTTTGAATACCTGCTTTAAATTCTTTCAGAATTTAAAGTACATATCTACCTGGGAGTGGTTATACGGGATGAGTTTGTTGACATGAGATATCCAGAACAGAAAAATGCACACAGACAGAAAGCAGATTGGTGGCTGCCAGGGAGTGACATTTTTAAATGGTTAATTTTATGTTATGTGAATTTCACTTCAATAATAGTTAAAAAAAAATAAGTTAAGCCAGACACGGTGGCATGTACCTGTAATCCCAGCGGCTTGGGAAGCTGAAGCAGGAAGATCACAAGTTCAAAGCCAGACTCAGCAAAAGCTAGATGCTAAGCAACTCAGTGAGATCCCATCTCTAAAAAAAATACTAAAATTAGGGCTGGGGATGCGATTCAGTGGCTGAGTGCCCCTGAGTTCAATCCCCCGTACCCCTCCAAAATAGTTAAGACCTCAGTTACCTAAGACCTGCCTTCCTAGTGAAATGCAATGTGAAATAAAAGAAGTGATAGTGTTAGGATCCCAGGCATCTGGATATTGAGTGCAATTAGGGTATTAGGGTGCAAGCAGTTTTCGAGGGAGAAGGAAGTCGTCTGGTAGTTTCAAACTCATGAATGACAAAAATCTCTATACTATCAACATTACCATAATCCTTTCTTAAAACACAGTAAGTCCTTTAAATCACTTTTATGAGTTGTATTCACAGTCCTATGTAATTCTATATAATACTTCTTATGTGGAGGGAGGGGGAAGGGCAAGTTCGGGGCACAGAAACTCTGGCCCTCCTCCATCTACCACCTTTAAGATAAGGAAGGAAGAAATTTTGAAAACGTGTCTACTTGTTTGCATGGTTGATCCCATCCTGTGAACATATTAAACCTCTATTACGTATTTATTATACATACTGTATATTTGTTTGTTGTAGAGGAAATTAAGTGAGATGAAGCAGTCTCAATTTGGAGAGTGGGTTCAAAGAATAATTATTTTTAAAAATAAGGTAAAATCATTTCCCTCATTCAGATATAAAATGAAGATACATCAAAGACTTATATTTAACTCATGAATTAATAAGAGGACTCAGTGCTATTACAAAAGAGTTCAAAAGAGAATTCACACTTGCACACATTTACAATCAGTTTGGGAATGCTGACATGAATTGACGCACAGACATGGCCGAACTGCTCAGTATCCACAGGGTGATAGCACGTTCCACTGGACAAATTTGCATTCCTATGGACAAGGATTCTTACCATTTGGTTCCTATAAGCAAACATCTTTCTTTCTCCAGACTTGTCAAATAGCCTAGTCAGAGATAAAGGCAGATGGTTGCACCAGTCTGCCCACCCACTGAATTTCAAAATCGGTCACAATTTTTTCCTACATTTCTAAAATCTGGTTGAGCTCTAAATGCCAGGCGTGAGCCTTCATCATATTGACCACAGTCTCTCCTTCTAGCCCTCCAGGATGCTGCAGTGTCCCTCCAGGGTTATAAGGAGAGAACTCTTGGTTACCCTGTGGGTTAGAAAGACCCTTCTCCCATATTCCTGCCCTGAATTGTCAGTGAACTTTCCTTCCAGCGCTGATGACATTTCCTACCACCAAATGGTGGCTTCTGTTGAATAACATGTATAAGAACCCAAGTGAGCTCCTGAACTACACCCCAAAGACCAAAGCAAAATGGAGTCATTGATGCTAAAGTTCCCCATCACCAAGCCGAAACTGAGGTGCTTGTCAGACAGTCCAAGAAACCAGGAGAGAGAGAATAGTCATGTTTCCTAAACAAGGCAGTTCAAGACAGCATGACACAAGGGAGTCCCCTCTGCTTCAATTATGATAAGGAAAAGCACAACGACTTTGAACCAATCTGACTTTTCTCAGCCCTCTTCTGTCTATGAGGTCAACCTCCTCTGCTCAGCTCATCAAACAGGCTCATGGAAACACTCATCCTGTTTTACAGAATGAGGTGTTGCTCAATTCCAGAACTGCAAATAAAAGCCAATTATGATCTTTGTTGTTACCTTGTCTTTTGACACTTCGCTTTGTGAAACCTTACCTGTCCCTTTACTGAGTGGCAAAAGCAAAGGTCAAAGGCAGTTTAAATAATTCCCCGAGTCAGTAAAAATTGTCAGGCCCACTCCTGTCTCTTCACCCCCCCTGGTTCATGACCTATCCCTGGTGGCTGCCAGGCAAGTCTTTACCCACACAGTCCTGCCTTCCTGGGCCTGTCTGCTCCCCACTTCACATCAGGCTTGTTGGGAACGTTTGATTGGCTGTGTCCCTCAGTGGCAGGCTCTGCAGTCACTTGCTCTGGGGCTGCCTTCTGTCTGATTCAGCCTGCCTGACCCCTCTGGAACCCCAGCCAGGTCCATCTGTGATTCTGTTCCCCTGACAATTCCCCTGAGTCAAACAGTTCCCTCCATGAATCCTCCTGAGCTGGTGGGTGAGGTGGCTCCTGGCTGGGGTAAAATTATAATCAGCTGTTTGAAACAAAGAGAAATAAACTATAGATCCCAAAGGAGTATCTGGTTTATATTCAAAGCCAGAACTTCTCTGAGCTAGAAACTGGGGTCTAGATGGAGACTGGAGGGCAAAGGAAGGTGCCTGAGGCTGTATACAGAGCTCGGAAGAGCCGTGTTCCTGCTTTCAAGAATGTTGCTGGGAAGGCAGAGGGGTTCTGTGTGAGTCTGGGTTACCCAGAAAAATAGGATCAATAGAATGTGGACATGGAGAGGAGAAGAAACCTCCTTTAAGGAATTGACTCACAAAATGATGAGTTTCTGCAGGATGGGCCAGCAGACTGGAGATGCGGGAGAGCTTATATTGCAGTTCATTCGGCTCACTCTTGCTTGGGGAAGGCTCAGTCTTTTGTTCTCTTCAGGCCTTCAACTGATTGGGAGGCTCACCCTTATTACCAAGGCAATCTGCCTGCCTCAAAGTCCACAGATCTGAATGTGAACCTCATCTCAAAACACCTCCACAGAAACATCCAGAATAATGTTTGATCTGGGCACTTTGACCCAGGCAAGTTGACCCATCACACATCCTCAGGACCTAGCCTGGGTTGTAGGATCCAGTGGTTGGGGTCCAGAGACTTCAGCTTAGTCTCTGCTGAAGAACAAAGCTGGGTCTGGGAAAAGGCAAAGGAAATCATGGCTTCCAAGTAGCCAAACAGGAGGGCATTAGGACAACCAAGCAGAGCCTGTTGCTCAGCTGTCCAGTTCTAACTTCTCTCCCCTGCTCCCTAGAGAGGCCTTGCAACCTGTCCTCCCTTCCAGTTTGTCAAGGACTTTTTATTGAGTTGCTAAAATGAGCCAGTTCAGTGTGTGATCTTGCAGTCAAACTACCCTGGTGGCTTGTTTCCTCTGTTGTCACATCAGACTGAGAACCTGGATTGCCTTCTTTTAATTCCTGAGTGTCTTTAGCTCTTCTCGGGTTTGCAGAGTTTACCTGTGGTTGCAGGGGAGGGAACTGGGACCAGGTAGGCCACTCTGCGGAGTCAGGGAGGACCCAGCCTGGCCTGGGGCTGCTGGGAGGCGCTGCACACAAGCGAGTTCAAAGTGGGATTTAGCCCCACTGGGACTCTCAGCTCCTCTTCATCCCAGTCAGGAACTTTGGACCCTGGGTAGAAGGTTAAATGGTGCCCCACCACCACCAAAAGATCCGTGCACACCCAAATCCCTGTCAATATGAGCTTAGGTAGAAAAAGGGACTCTTGGGGCATAATTAAATTAAGAATCTCAAGATCATCATGCTTATCAGGTGGGTCCTAAATCCAATGACAAGTTTCCTTGTAAGAGAAGGCAGGGGACACTTGAGGAAGAGGAAGAAGCATTGGAAAGGGGAGGTGGAGACTGTGGCTATGCACATTCGTGGAGCCACCAGAAGCTGGATGAGGCAAGGAAGTATTTTCCCCCAAAACCTTGGACACCTTTGATTTCAGACTCCTGGGTTTCAAACATGGGAGAGAAAAAAAAAAAATGT
Organism: Sciurus carolinensis; assembly: GCF_902686445.1. Lineage (NCBI taxonomy): Eukaryota > Metazoa > Chordata > Mammalia > Rodentia > Sciuridae > Sciurus > Sciurus carolinensis. The sequence continues at coordinate 37,721,237 of NC_062213.1, forward strand.
GTGGCTTTAAACTACCAAGTTTATGGTAATATGTTGCAGCCGTCCCAGAAAACTAATACCCTTTGAACTTATCTGAGGCATCCCAGATTCAGGCTTTTGAAAGAAACAAAATAAACACTATCAAATTGCCTGATGGGAGGCAAATATAGTGCCTTGCTATATAGAAACTATATACAGAGAGCAGCCACATATATATACAAGCTCATCAGAGTTGTAATAACACAGAGAAGCTGTGTGTGTTAATTCATCCCCTGAACAGGTCTCTATTGAGTGCCAACCATGTTCTAGGCATCAAGTTCACTGCTGATTATACAATGATAATCCAAACATCCTGGGGAGGATGTAGCTTCAAAGCTGATATCCCGAGCATCACTTGGTCTAAGGCACCCCTTACCAATGAATAAATCATTCATTGATGAGATTCCTAGGCACACTGCTTCGTGCCTGAACTGGTCTGATCCAGGACCATTCCTTCCTCAGTCCTTGATAGGCCTGGTCCAGTCTTTTCCTCAACTTTGCAAGACTTTGATCCAGGGTACACTTCACTATCCTGGCTCCCTGGATCCTCTCCAGCCTCACCTCTCTGGTCCCCAGAACCTATTCCCAGCCACATCTTTTCTTTCCTGGCCCAGCTACCAATAAATTCCATTGAATTGAACATTCCAGCCTGGAGTCACACTGCTTGAGTTTGATCCCTGACTTTGCCATTTATGAGTCTAGTAAACTATTACTATTTACTATTTCTTTGCCTCGGTTTCCTTGTCTATCAAATAGAGATAATAGTGTCTGCCTTATAGGGTTCTTCAATGGATTAAGTCAGACAGTGTCTAGTTTCTATCAATAAATAACAGCTCTTATTTTTGCAGAACTGACACCTTTCTTAGATTCCTCTCTCTCCCACCAGGAGGCCCGGGGTCCTCTGGTCTAACCTGGGAAGTTGTGGTTTTTCATATGAAAGCAGGTTGCAGAACGTGTGGGTGCAACTGACCTTGAGTAACTGAATCAAGCAGCAATGAAAAGAACAGCCTGGTAGAGAAGGACCACAGCAAGAGGCAGTGGGGCTTCTAGCTTCACTCAACCATAGGCCTGCCCGGATATTCAAGGCAAGGAAAAGGCAGCAGCACAGAGGAAGTGGGGCTCCTTGACCCTGCCTCCCTCTCACTCAAAAACACTTTGTTAAGCAACAGTGGTGGACCATGAGAACTGGCCGTGAGCCACATGGTAGCCCTTTCATGTAGCCTGATTCTCCTGCATATTGAAAACCAACAAGGACTGGGGCTTCTAGATGCTTCTCATTTTCTCCTCCCTGAGTCCCAAGCTTTAAAATCATTAAAAATGACATTTTGCACTCAAAATACTTATACTGCATATTCATAATAACTACTTGTGATAGTCAAAAAGTGGACACAGCCCAAATATCCATCAACACATAATGAATAAATGAACTGTGGTAGGTCCATAAGTGGAATAATATTCAGCCATAAAAAGGAATGAGGTGCTGATACATGGTACAGCTTGGATAAACCTCAAGAACATTATGTTTAGTCAAAATGAAGTCTGTAAAAATAAAAATAAATAATTTTTTAAAAAGCCATATGTAAACTCATATATTGTATGATTTCATTTATATGAAATACCCAAAAGAGTAAATCCATAGAGATGAAAAGCAGATTGGTGGTTGCCAAGAGCCACAGGGAGAGCGGAATAAGAATCAACAGCTTAATGGACACAGGATTTCCTTTTGGGGTAATGGCAATATTTTAGGACTAGATAGAGGTGGTAGTTGCATAACATTGTGAATGTACTAAATGCCACTGAATTGTTCACTTTAAATGATTAATTTTATGTTATGTGAATTTCATCTCAATTTTTTTTTAAAAATGCTACTTATGCCTTTAACATTGAAACAATCCAGAGCCCAAAAGTCATCTCTTCTCCACAAGTCTGGTTCTGAGAGCTTTGCTTATTGCCCAGGGAAAAGAAAGAGACTGCAAATTTGGAGCCAATGCAATGACTCATCCTTTAATGAGGACTATTTTGAAAAGAGGCAACCAAAAAGCCAGGTCAGGCCATCTGCAAGAGATGTATTTAATTTCAAAAGCAACTTGTTCTAAGTTATGGTATCTTTCATGCATTCAATTCCAGAAATATTAGTGTTTTTTAATACCTCCCCCACACCAACTGTAAGATCTCACAGCAGCTTTCTGGATTTGCAGCAAGCCCCTGATTTCTTCTGAACATGTTTGGCCAAAGTCTTGAGTGTCCCTACCTGACATATGGAGAAAAATTGCTCTACCCACTGCTGTACCCATTCTCTAAAAGGTCTTCCCAAATGACATTCCCTGTAGCAGTCATGCAAATGTGCGGATAAGGTAAAGTTACATTTGGAGGAACTATTTCCACTTCAGATGGACAAATGCCAGAATCTTCAATTCAGTGCTCTGGGTGCCTGAGAGCAAATAAGTCCCCTGTGCCTCCCACATGGAGTCTTCCTCTTGCTTCTGTCTCTGTCTGGTAGTCCAGGGCTAGTAGGGCAGTTTGTCAGTGTTGGGAATCTAGATTCTTCCACATTCTCTGCTCACCCTAGAATGTCATCCTTATCCATATAATCCAGGAAGATTCAACACCATGTCCACCTCTGGCCTGCAGGAAAAGAAGGGAAAGAGTGGAGGATAAATCCATTTCCTTTTAAAACACGAACCAGTAGGTTTGCTCTACACCCATGTGTACAGCCTACCCATGCAGGGACTGGAATTCAAGGACTTCCAGGTATATAGGGTAGGGTTAGGAGCATGTGTTCTTTAGGACCTTGTATGGCTGTTTCCTTCTGCAAATGGAACTAACAATATATTGTCTTCAGTGAAGACTGATTCAACTTTGCATATAGAGGAGCCAAAGAGAGATTTCAGCTCTGTATTCATGGTATCAGTTTGAGAAAACAATTTGATACTTCCTTTGATTATTGTAAATATTTGAACTTAAATCACACACACAAAAAAAAAACACGAACCTGGGAATTTCACATAACACTTCTGCTGATATTCCATTAACCAGAATCTAGTTGCACCATCAAACCTAGCTGCAAAGGAGGCTGGCCACGTGCCCAACTTAAACTTCTATGACTTAAAAAACAATGGAGAGAATGGACGTTGGGAAACTCAGCTGTGACTCAGCCCCACTAGCCAACTTGGCATTGCTTCTCTCACCAATATTCCCTTCATTGTCATTCAAAATGGTGGGTTTGTGCCCCACCTCTGAGCCTTTACTCACATTCTTCCCCAACAGGGAAAGTTCTATCCACTTCTTTACACCTGTACTGCCTTCATGTCCCCTCATGTCACATGTCTTCCCCTGAACCTTCCCTGACAACTACAGCCTACAAAGATTTCCCACAGTGTCCCCAACATTTATGTTTTCATGATGCATCATGCTGTTGTTCAGACCTAAACAGTAGACTTCTTAAGAACAGGGCCCTTATTGTGTATTTTTCTGGCATCTCCTGGATCTCTAGTGCTGAACACAAATATATATTTAACAATTATACTCTGAAATTAATTGAATTTTATCAGTAGAATATGTTGAATGATTTAGGACAATATTCTTTAATCATGGTATTTTTCACCAGAATGGTCTTAATTGATATTTCCTAACACACACACACACACACACACACAACTTCCCAATTCAAGAAACAGGCTTTATTACATAGGGTTTTTTTCACTTGTTTATTGAGCAACTTTGCATCAATATTACCTGCACAATTTTCAAAATTAAGTAGGATAAACATAACCTAAGCATTTAACTTAGGACCTGGTACATACCCAGTACTAAATAAAAGTTCAGAGAAAATAGTCAAGAGTAAAGTATAAGCATAAACTGAGTTAGAGCATTTAAAAATTACTACAATAGGAACAGCAAAGATTCTGGTATTAGATTTTGTGGTTGAACTTTGGTTCTTTGCCTTACTCTTCACAGGGTTGCAGAGTATGAATTGAATTGACTAATGTGTGCTTGCCTTTATCTACTCTCTCTCAGTACCATGTGTATCCTTCTGTACTGCAATTGGTGATACTGGGGCTTTGGAGGCTAAAAATTACAAATTCCCTGGCAAACCAATTTTCAATTCTGATCTGCAATTGGCAGGTACAGTTGGAAGACTAGAAGGCAGGAGAGCGGAAAGGACTCCATCCATGCTTGCACCTTGCTTTGTACAACTACAATTCTAGCATCATTTAATATTTTTAGCCTCAGGGTCAAGCCACTGTTCTATCTCCAGCCACACAGGACCCCACTGGCAGCCCCAGTACCAGATACATGATGACCTTGCAGCAGCTCAGCTCCTAAGATGGCCCTTCCTCTGCATTCCTAGGTTCTTGTTATGCCTCTTTACTTCTGTCCCTCCAGCCCTAAGATTGCTTCCTGTATTTATGAATTTCACTTTTCCCTTTTGGATGTTTCAATACTTGTGAAATCCATACACTGTATTAAATACCCTCGGTTGAAATACCTAGCATAATTTCAGTTTTTTCTGATTGGATTTTGAATGATATGGAATGCAATGTGCTAAATGCATTTAGACTGCCCCCAAAAATATTAGTTCTTCTCTAGGTGAACCCACTCTGTTGTGTTGAAGAAGAATATATAATGCAAATAAAGATATAGCAATTTTTTTAAAATTATAATTTCCTTTCAACATTCTAGTGCACTCTCCATATTCCACAAAGACACTGGCTTTCAGTCTTAAGTATGAATCCATATCAACATTGAAGTCCTCAAATATGAAGATGTTCATGTTCATCAGGAACCTGAATTTCAAGGGATAAGTCTGACTTAGGTGCTGTTTTAATAAGTTCTTCCTGTAATTATCATTTGCACTAAAGTCTGAATAGGTCTGATTTAGATACTCAGACATAGTACATTAGAGAGTATGATTTCTTAATGCCTCACAGGCAGTACAATGGTACTTACTTATTGGTATATCAATAAATGTTGTTTGATAATGATGTTGACACTTTATCCCAGTTGCCAGTTGAACAGTCCTTGTTTCAGTGACATCAAGTTCAGACCAACTTGAGCTGATTGCCTACCATTGTACTAGATGTTTCTTAACTCCATTGCAGAAGTGCAGAGGACAGCAAACTTCCATGGATAAGTATGGCAGAATCAATGATTGCTCTATTAACATTAGGGAATGTACCAACACCAGACACCACCCAGAGAAAATTAAAGCCTCATCATGGGAACACCAGAGGGCAGACAAAAAGGAGATGCCACAAACCCTCATCACAGCATCTGTCCCCTTGACTACTCTCACCTCTTCTCTTTCCATTATTCATTCTACAGCGAGATAATTGGAGTAAAACCTGAGACCCTTAACAATATTGCTCATTTCATCCCCTGGTTCTCTCATTCAAGCCCCACACCAATGTTCCTAGATCCCACACAGAACTCATGAATATTGAAGGAGTCTTGGTCTTCACGGGAGAATCAAGGCACTAGGTTATCATGAAGTCCTATCCTCTGCAGTTACTGTTTTACCAAGTGAAATCCAGTCTCATTGATAGACTTCCAAATTCCATGTCAACTGAGAAACCCAGGGCAGCCAGCGAAGCACAAGGAAACAAAGTGCAAAGTGCCAGGAGGGGTTAGTGTGATATGCTGGGTAACTGAAAATAGTAAGATTGACCTTATTTGTTATTTGAATAAATAAATCAGAGCTTACACAGCCAAGTGGTACACTTTTCTTCCAACCATGCTGCCATGGCTCAACATTCACAAATTGTCCCTAGGGCCTGTTACAAATTTTTCAGAAAATTCTCCATGGCCTCAAATACTCCTCCATGAGTGAATTTTTTTTTCTTTTTTTGAAACAACTAAAATCATTTGAAAGTAAATCTGACTGCCAAGTGTGTGTTAGAGCTGGGAACACCATTATTTGGTCAAACCACTGCAACCAAAGGAAACCAGGAGTGGAGGAAAGTATATTGACACTTTATCCCAGTTGCCAGTTGAAAGTCCCTTGTTTCAGTGACATCAAAATCAGTTCAACCTTGAGTTGATTTGCCTACCATGGTACTAGATATTTCTTAGTTCCATTAAGACATAAAGGGTAGAGCAAACTTCCCTGGATGAGAAATTTTGTAAATACAGTTTTCAAAGAGGAATTGCAAACATTGGAAATGTTTGGAAGACGTTATGGTTTTTCATGATGACTATTTTAAAGCTTTCATTCTGCATGAAGAGATCAAATACATGTTTTTGCTTAAATCATTGTCACTTTATAATGTTATATTCACAGAAGTTGTTCTCAATTCCTTCTCTACATATGAACCTTACCTGACCACGATGTCTTCCTTGTCTCTCATAACCAAAAGCCAAGAGATTATCTGAAAAAGTCATGGATTTGATGAAAAGATCGGTCTGCAAATCTGTGCCTCAACTACTTATTCTTTCTCTAATGTTGAGCAAGTTGCTTAAACTTGCTGAACTTTGGTTTTCTTATCTGTGTAATATAAGAATGATACATAACACAGTCACATATCCCTTAACAGTGGGGTTGCAATATGAGAAATGCCACATTAGGTGATTTTGTTGTTGCATGAACATCACTGGGAATTGTATTCTGCATATGGCAGATTAATAGACATTTTCAAGAACCAACTTTTCTCCAAAATTGTAATTATACAATATACTATCCACCTCTCTTCTTGTCAAAGAGAAGGAAATGATTTATCTTTTTATAGCACAGGATCATCCTCATGAACACCTGATGCAGTATGGAGGGGTGGCTCAGGCTAGACCCACCCTTTGGCTTTTCTGTCTTTTTGACAGCAGGCATTATCTGGATATATGGTCTTGAGATGGAACACATTCACCAATCTTGGGAACAGGTAGACATTCCAAAACCACCAATGTTCATGACAGTGATCACATCTAGATAGAGACCTGGGTTCTTTGGTGGGCAGACCTGGAGGCAGAATGTATTTCAACCATGTAACCTAGAATAACTTCCCATCCTGAATCTCAGCCACCTCACTGTTTCAGTGGGATAAAAGCAATACTTTACTTGTAGAGGAAAATAGATGTCAAATGCTTAGCATACCATTGGCAGAGAGCAAATGCTCAATAAACATCACCTACTATTATAATTGTTCTTATTATTATCACTAGCAAGCAAAATCTCCAGGAAACTTCGACTTCCTCTTCACAATACTCATAAACACCCCTTTTTATGAATTTTTGCTTCCACCTGTTAACAAGGCTGATAGAAAGCCTTGCCTACTTTTCCTCCCATTATCTGATGGACTTTCAGAGAATTTGAGCCAAAGGAGAACTTGCAATCATTCTGCTAAAAGTCAACCCAACCATTCTCATGAGGATCAAGTTTCTCAAATAGCCCAAAGGCCACTCAGAATGGCCTTATCCGCACCTCTGTGAGCCAGGCAAGTAGCGACACCAGGAGCAGGAAAGGGTTCTATGGACCAAATACCTCTGTAAGATCAGGTCATCAGGCCTTAACTGGTGATTCTCAGTGGCAAAAGGGCAGGCACTGGAAGGCCCCTGAGCCTCTCATCTGGCACCATTCACAGCAGTAAATAGAAACGTGTTACAGAGCAATGGTGGCTACGTGAATCTGAAGAGGGTGCGGGAGCCTGTGCCGCTCTCTAAGTGGTTATTTTCTATCTTGTGTATCCTGTGGGGGGTTAATTAACATCCCCAATGGTATACTATTCTGGCTGTGTCATCACTTGGGGATATAATTTAAGGTCACTCTGAAGTTAAGTGAAGACAAGAACAACAGCTGCAGCCTTTGTTGTATCCAGATTGGGAGCTGCGGAGCCGGCCCCAGTCCTGCACTTCATTATGTGCAGGCACCGTTAATAAGCCAACAATGGGCAACTGAACCAGCGGACAAGTGCTTTCACTGAGCATGTGCCACTGAGCTGGGCTCCAGCCTTTGTGTCTCCATCATGGCTGACACAGGCCGTTCCCAGGGACTCACTGCCTCCAAAGGACATTCCCAAGTCTCAAGATGAAGGCCAGGTTGGGGACTATGAGAACTTTTCACTTTTTATGTCTCCAGACCTCTTTTCCCTATTTACATATCTGCACTTGTAATTAAATTCATCGTTGCACTTTCCTATAAAGTTGAGAGTACACCAAATTTTAACAAAGCAAGTCATATTTTAAATGCATTGGGTAAATTTGAAATTATGTTAGTTCTCTATCTCCTTGTCACAAAGTATCCCAAAACACAGTGGATTAAACAAAGCTAAATGTTTATTATCCACACAATGTCTGTGGGTCAGGGATCAGGACCGCCTTTGCTGGCAGTTCTGGTTTGGGGACTCTCAGGAGGTTACAGCTAAAACATCAACAAGGGCTATGGTCATCTAGAGAACCTGTTTCCAAAATGGCTCGCTCACATGGCTGTCAGGTTGTGCTCCACCTGTGTACCTCGTGGTCCTGTTGAATATCCTCACAACGAGGCAGCTGACATCCCCCAAAGTGCCAGGGACTGGCAGAATTTGAAGATCTCTGCAACGTGAAAGGGAGGAAATTGGAAGACTTTGCAGATTGCATGTGGCCTACAGGAGCCAGCACACTGCTGGACTTGTAGTCCTGCAGGAAACCCTTACCGGTGCTGACTGGGATGTCATGAGGGGTAGGTTCCAGGGTAAGGATAAGTTACGCAGCACCCAGTTCTAATTCGGTCATCCAGGCACAGCTGAAAAGACTCCAGGACAGGTGAAAGGAGGGCAGTGTGTTTGCCTGTATGAATCCTATTTGAGGGATAGTTATTGACTTAGACTATGGGGAATAAGACCGTGGGACAAAGGCCATCACTCAGTATCCCACACAGTGCATGCAATGGGGAGGTGCCCCAACCCAAGGAAAGAGAGTAGAAGGTGCACAGACTTCCCAGACATTGGCTGCAGGGTCCAAGGAGAGTCTATGCGTGTGGCAAGAGATGATGACCTACTGTGCTCAGCTGGCCCAGAGGACTTTTGCAGAAGATGGCAGTGATGCAAGAATGAATGAGAAGCTTCTTGCTGGGAACCTCCAGGGCCTCCCATGAGAACAGCAGCGATCACCCAGATGACTGATGGGGACAGGAAGGAGCCTCCTAGGTGGAGAATAAGCCTGTGCCACTGTTTGAAGTCTGTGGAGGTCAGAGGCACAGCATTCAGAGCTCAGTCTCTTCCTCAGAGGGCAATGTCACCTCATGGTTACAAGGCAGAAGGCTGGGTTGGGGCAGACATGTTCAGGTTTGTGCCCTGGTTATGTCATTAACAAGTTGTGTCTTCGAGAAGCCCCTTATTCTCTCTTTAGCCTTAGTTTCCTCACCTGTCAAAGGGAAGAACAATATCTATTTCACAGGCCGGCACTTTAGGTAGAGGGGAATGAGGGAGGGGAGGGGGATGGACGTAGGAAGGGTAGTAGACTAAATCGGACATCACTACCCTATGTACATATATAGCTATAAGACCCGTGGGATTCTACATCATGTACAACCAGAAGAATGAAATTATACTCTATCCATGTATGATGTATCAAAGTGCATTCTACTGTCCTGTACAACTAATTAGAACACATAAGAAAATAAAAAAAAAGAAGAAAAAGGTAACTGAGATAAAATACTTAACACAGTCCCTGGTCTCTAGGAAAACAGTCAGCAAATAGTTGCTATTTTTATTGTTACTATTTTTTACAAATGTTGTGGGCAGCTGCTACCAGGCTTTGTTTGGCTTTGTTGCCCAGCATTTCTTCCTTGGATAAACTGCCCCCCACCCGCCCACAGGGCTCTGGTAGTCTGCTAATCCAAGGACCAGGACCGTTACTGACAGGGAAGAGGCAAGTGACCAAGCCCAGCCAATAGATGCTCTCTCCCAGGGATTGGAAGCCTAAACACAGACACACAGGAAGTTAGTTCACGCTGAGTCACCCCGTGGCAGGGAATTCCACCATGACTTCCCGGAGCTGCTCCTGCTGCCTCCCTCCCAGGGTCTGGTATCCAGCTCACTCTTCCGGTGTCTGAGCATGGCCGGATCCCCCAACCAGGCCCCTCAGGGGCTTCGATGACTCGGGGTCATTTTTTTTGTTTTATTTTTTGTAGTCCAGTATCCCCACCTGACAAAACCTCCACAGGGCACAGTACCATAGGAGTGAGGGGACACAGAGGCTGGAGAAAAGGATGTGACCCTTCCACATCCTTCTCTCTCCACATCAGGTTATCAGGGCAGCTTCTCTGCTGCTAATTTTTTTTTTTTTTTTTTTAAATAATGGTAATACATATGTCAAATAAAAAAAATAAAGTTGGAGTATGTTTGTAGCCATCTGGAAAGATGGAGTTGGGCCTATATATGAGGGTATATTCTAAATTGATCAAAGATTTAAAGGTAGAAAAGAAAATCTTAAAGTTGCTAGAAGAAAACATGAAAAATAAAGGGATTATATCCTATTTATAATTTTTGAGTGGGGAGAATCTAATTATAGTCCCAGAATCTATAAAATAAAATATTTATAAATATTACTACATAGGATCGAAAACTTAGCAGAATAGTAAGGACAAAAGAAACTCCCCCTGCCCCCCAAAATTGTAGCATGAACAATCATTTTTCCTAAAATGTAAAGAGCTCTTAGAAATCAACAAGGAAAAAGTCAAAAGCTAGTAGAAATGTGGGGAAAGGACATAATCAGAGTCTAGAGAAAAAGAAAAATAAGTGACTCATATATGTAAGAGATTCTTAACTTCACTCATAGTAAGAACTTTCTGTGAGATTTCACCAACTTCTTTTTTATTTTGTTTGTTTTGTTTTTCTTTGTTGTGTTTTTTAAGACAGGTTCTCTGTATAGCCAAGCTGGTCTTGAATTTTCCTGCTTCAGCCTCCCAAGTATTTGGGATTACAGGTATATACCACCCCACCAATTTTGACTTCACCCTTCTTTTGAATGTTATTATATCTAATATTGTACTTTTAATTTCTAAGAGCTCTTTCTTGTCTGATTTTTATAGGATCCTGCTTAAATTTCATAACTTGATTATCCTTTTGATCTTTTTCTACTTTCTTCAAATTCTTTCTTGACTTTTTCCAAGTTTCTTTCTCTTCTGCATGCAATCAATTTGTCGACCTCCAACCATTCTTAAATGTCTTCCAATTCCTAAATCCATTCTCTCTTGGAGTTTTCAGATTGTTGATTTTCAAAAATAATTGTAAAAGTAATACATGAATGTGTTCTCATTGCCAAAGATTCAAACAATAGGAAAGTATACTGAGAAAAATGCAAAAGTCCCCACTCACTCCCACTCCTGTTCCCAAAGTAACCACTGGCCTCAGTTTTGTGTACCAAGAGGACATTCCACCACACAGACCGATTCCTCCCCAGTCAGTGCTGAGGTTTTCTGTGTGTGTGTGTTTGTGTGTGTGTGTGTGTGTGTTTTGTGTTTTAATTTGTTCATTTGATCTATGAGAGTTATTATTTGAATTAATTACCCAATGTTTAAATATTAGATAACATTCAAATCCAGATTCTTAAATTCTCTTAAAAAAAGGGGGGGTGGTGGCAGGGGATATGTCTGACAACACAGGACCATGTACCCATATCATGAAAGAGTATGTTTTCTTCACTTCTCCTAGTCCCCAATTGACCTATGCTCTCTTATATTACTTGCCTGGGTCCTGTAAGTGTTGGAGTGGGTAACCTCCAGGTTAAGGTGTTGGTGATGTGTGCTCTGGAAATCGTAATGCTTCTATCATTCATCAGATTAGTCTACCAGGTACATAGGAAGGCCTTCCAGACAGAAGCACAATAAGAGGGAAGGCCTGCCTTCCGAATGACATAGAGAACAGTGGGCTGGGGTAGACTAGAACCTGGGTCAGTGAGGTGGACCTAGAAGACAGGACGACCTCACTAGCTATAGATGACACACTGATCCCTGACTTCCCTGAGTGATATTACTTCCACTGATCTCCTCAAGATAGATTCCACAACAGCAAAACACACTTTTTGACTTCTGAGTGGTAGGGTAGGTAGACAGTTAACCGAGGTAGGAAACACTAGAGACATTGACCTGATACAGGGAGTGGACGCTCAGGGTGAGCTGTCCGTTGCCATGGCTACTGCATCATGAATGGTTGCCACTAGCCCTCACATTGCTGATTACCAAGGTTGACTCATCACCATTTTCTCTACAGTCAGGGACACAACCCATTATGGCCATCTGTCCCTAAGCAACATCCCTCATGCATCAAATGCAAATGGATTTGGGGGACATATAGCTTTGATCATAGAGCTTTGATCTCTCTGTACAAGTCTTCTATCTTATTTAACTGGTAATGACCACGAATTCACTTATCCAAGGCAAATTATGATTTAATTCCAGATGAATGCTAAAGAACACTGATGTTATAAACTGAAAAGATTAGGGGATATCTGGTAAAATCATTTCTGTGGTCAGGTGCTTAGTTTTAAGAATGCATTATGTATTTTCCAGAGGAAGAGAACATTGCTGGCCCATTTTAATTTGCTAACATACAGATAAATTTTAGTGTCCTTGTTTCAAATCTTCCTTTTAGTATCTGGGATGGCCTGGGGAAAAGGCAGTTGGCCAGAGTTCACCATTTGTTCAAGTGCTTATAGAACCCAGGGCAAAGGGCTGGCGCCTCTGCTGGTCTCCAGTCCTATAAAGTTCTCCAGGGACACTTTTCACAGAAGAGCAGTGTGACCCCTTGTTTTGGCCACTGTCTTCTCCTCACCCCACCTCCAACCTTTCTTCCCTTTTCATGCCAGCCACACTCCCAAGGGCCCTATAACTAGTCCCTTGTTGGCCCTCAGCTCTGAAACCTGTACAGAGATCATAGAAACAATATTGAGGCCACCATTAAAGTTTATTTTGTTCCCAACAAGACACCAGCCTTTCCTCCACTAAATTGCTTCACTAAATTGTACTTGGGCAATAAAAAGATTGTCTTTGAACAAACAGTCATCCTGAGCAGAAGTAAAGAGACATGTCATGGGGAATGTAGGGTGTCTCCAGGTACCCTCGCTGGATGTTACTTTAGGAGAAAAAAAAGGAGAGGAGGGAGGAGACAACTGAATGACACTTCTCTTTCTTCTGTCCTAAATTAGATGTATTCCAGTCTTTACTTTTATCTAACACTGCAATAATAATTTCTCTTGTTTGCTTCCCATGATTGCATAGAAAAATGGAATTCTGCACCACGATTGAATCTAAATACTAAAATCATTTAAGATCCACTACTCCTGGGACACCCCAACAAAATGTAATAAGTTTCTCCAAATGTGACCTAATTATAACTGTCCTTTTAAGTTTTATTTCCCACCGGGACCAAATGTCTGCAGCTAAAAATAATTTTTGAAACAGGTCCATGTTGCCACGAAACTTTCAGAGTCACTTAAATGTTATCCATCTTCCTTATGTATTTTACTCTTCTATTCCTGTGTGATAAAGGCCAGATGGCCAGGCCAGGAGAGACAGGAAGCCAGGTCATACTTCAGCAGGAACAGGCTGGGCCAGCGACATCGTGCCAGGCCACACCCACCATCTGACTAGGCCAGGGGTCAGGGTGCCACTTATTCACTGATACTTGAAGGAACATGTGACCCCATATCATCCATCCTCAGCCCCTAGTGAAGCCTTCGATGCTCGGTTGTCAGTACTCTGTCCTGCTCTCCCCACACCCCAAAGAACACCAAGCTTGAATGATTAGAGCTGTGCTGTGTGCCAGGAAACATTGCTGTGGCTCCACATGCTTTAACATGCTCAGGTCTCAGTCCCCCTCCGTCTCCATGGTTCAAAGTGTTCACACTCTCCTTCTAATGTCACTTGCAGTAAATCTCCTTTTAAAGGCAATCCTGCTGGGCGTGGTGGTGCACACCTGTAATCCCAGTGGCTCAGGAGGCTGAAGCAGGAGGATCTCGAGTTCAAAGCCAGCCTCAGCAAAAGTGAGGTGCTAAGCAATTCAGTGAGACCCTGTCTCTAAATAAAATACAAAGTAGGGCTGGGGATGTGACTCAGTGGTCAAGAGCCCCTGAGTTCAATCCCCAGCACCACCCCCCCAAACAAAAAGGCGATCCTGTTTTTCTAAATGAAAAAGCCTACTCTGTGATTAGCCAGCATCCCTTGCTTTATTTACCCTGACTTGGCTAGACCTGGCTTCTAACTGTGCGGTTCTCTAAGGACACTTTCAGAAGTGGTTTCCTTTTCAACCTCCCTGTTTCACTCTCTTGAAAAGAGCAAAAGATGAGGGTCCCTCTGATCTAAGGCCACATGCCCTGAGGGTTCCTCTGATCTAAGGCCACATGCCCTGAAGGTTGTGTTCAGAATCAGACCTAGGCTTGACTCCCAGCTCCACATCTGTGTGGCCTCCACCAGGTGTGTAGACTTCCCAAGTCTCAGTTTCCTCATCTGTAAAACGGGGATGATAAAAGTGACTTCATGAAGTTTTTGTAAAGATTAAAATGGAGATAAAGAATTCCAAGCACTTAGCACAAAGACACTGGCATGTGGAAAGCATTCAGTAGATGTAAGCTATTATTAGAGCACTGGAATAAATCCCTTCTTCCAGCTAAGATAATGCCATTAGTACAGACAGAAGATGCTATTTCTGCTTGTCAGAGGGTGTCAAAGGGATTCAAGCCAAAGATGGCTACAAACTAAATGACCTGAGTCCTCTGAATGCTTTTTCCTCCTGGTTCCAACTCATAAGAGAAGTAAACAGCTAAGAAAAGAGGGAGACTGCAGCCAGGATCATACCCAGGAGGACTGATAGGAACCCACCAGCAAAAATAGGCCATTTCCAGCACTTTCTCCAGTCTGAAAAAGAGAAGCTGAGTTTGAAAATGAGCAGATAACATTTTAAATTTCATTCTGGACATACACATTTATTCTGTGTTAAATCATACCCTGGAACCCCCACTGAGGGGTGGGAGGAATGAAGGCACCAGTTAACCCATGTTTGAAGCTGGATCTGAAATGCCAAGTCTGATGTCAAGAGCTCTGCAAAATGACATAGACAGTCTCTGAGAGCTCCCCACCCAGCCGTGCCAAAAAGCACTGCCGGCTTCTACCCAGAGAGACGAGAAGAAAAGAGACCAGAAAAGAAGATTGCCGGCCAGGAGCAACAAAAAACAGACTAGTAAAGACGAAAGCTGAGGGGGCCCCGCTTGGCAATGACTGTGAGGGAGATCAGGATGCTGGGAGAGATCAGGAAGGGGTGGGATATATATGTATATAGCCATGCCCAGCTGTTTTATTTCCTGCGCTAGGTGCCCCGAGATCTGGAGCCAGAGGAGATTCCATCTCCACACAGCATCTAGCAGCATTTCTAGTACAAACCACAAGAAGATGGTTGGCTGGATGCAACGGGGTAGAGCTTACATGTAAGACACATATAATGGAAACCTAAGAACCCTCCACTAATATCAATAAACAGAGTAAGTAAATATATTCTCAAAGGATCCCTGAAAAAACTCATATTCCAACCAATATGATCCTTAAAAAAAAAAAAAAAAAGAGGGTCAGTATCACTGTGTTGTTCTTGCCAGGTACTTATGCACAAGTTGATCAAGCCTCGCACAGTCTAACCAGAGTCCACTGGTCTAGATGTCAAAGTGGGCTAGTCTCTACCTTCATTTTTCTTCCCACACCTGTGTGCATAGGGCTATCAGCTAATCGATATGAAGCCAAAGGGCCGGGAGCAGATCCAGAGGGCTCCATCCCGTCAGAAGTCCCCAAGCCCACCCCAGAGCTGTACAGACAACACCCTGGCAGCTGCTCTGCAGATCAGGAGTCCTGGCTGTGGTGGCCCAGGAGTGACCCTCAACCAGCAAGGATGAGCTAATGGTCCCCATATTTCTCACCCCTACCTCACAGTCTCTCAGAAGGTCCTCAGGGTAGAAACTACTCCTTTACCTTGTTTTACTGGTTTGCCTCCCTCTGCATCTCCCTTCCCCCTCCCTTGCTGTGCCTCTGGGGTCACCTGCTACTTTCCTTTCCTAGGGTTGCCATAAGGAACAACTACAAACCTGGTGACTTAAGACAATAGAAATTCGTTTTCCCCTCAGTTTTAGAGACCAGGAGTCCACAATCGAGGTGTTGACAGAGCTGTGCTCACTCCGAAGTCTCCAGGGAACTATCCCACCTTACTCTTCCAGTTTCTGGTGGCTCCAGGTGTTCCCTGGCTTGTGACTGCCTCCCTCTAATCTCTGCCTCCATTTTTACATGACGGCCTCCTCCTGTGTGTCTTCTCATCTGTCTCTTCTAAGGAAACTTGATATGAATGCAGGGCCCACATGGTTTGATTCAGGAATATCTCATCTCAAGATCTTTAACTTAATTACAAATGAAAAGACCCCCCCCCCCCAAATAATGTAACTTTCACAGGTAGCAGAGGCTAGGATACAAACATATCTTCTGGGGGCCACCATTCAACTCATTGCCAAATAAACAACTCCATACAAATTCTGGTCCCAGGTTGCTTTTAGCAGAACCTAAACAAACCAGATGGAAAAGGAACTGCAGGTTATCCAGCCCACACCTCACTACCTCTCATGGAAAACACACCCCAAAGCTCATAAATTATACCAAACTTCAGGCCTGATGTAACATTCTACCCCCAGGGTTTAGCGCCTGGTGTCTAGCACATAGTAAAGGCTCAGAAAAGCATTTGATGAACGAATGGTCACACCAGCAGATTCTTAGGTGGAGAAGTAAACCTTCATCTTTTTTCTTAACTTTTTTTTTACAGCTTTATTGAAGTCTCACTTGCATACAATAAAATTCATCCCTCATTAAGTGGCCAATATAATGATTTTTCATAAATTACTTGTAGAGTGTGCATTCAGCACCATAATTTAGTTTTAGGACATTCCCATTACCCCAGAAAGTTCCCTCATGCTCATTTGCAATCCCCACTTCCACCCCAGCCCCAGGCAGTCACTGATCTGCATTCTGTCTCTATAGATTTTTCCTTTCAAGAGCTTTAATGCAAATGAAATCATATGATATGTAATCTTTTGCTTCTAGCATCTTTCACATTGCATGTTTTTGAGGTTGATCGAGGCTACAGCAAATATCAGTGGTTGGTCCTTATTGCTGAGTTGCATGCCATTGTATGGCTATGCCACATTTTGTTTATCCATGAACAATTGAGGTACATTTGGCTTAATTCCAGTTTGGGCTATTGGGAATGACATTGCTATAAACAGCCACATACAAACCTGTGTGTGGTCATATATTTTCATTTCTTTTGAGTAGATACCAAAGAACAAAATCCAACTTTTTATTTTGAAAATTTAAAAATCCATAATACAACGGAAAGACTGATACCTTATAAATCCTTTACCTCTATTCCTCAGTTGGTAATATTTTGCCATATTTGCTTTATCTCTCTGTATTTTTATCAACTATTGAAAAGAAAGTTGCAGACATCACATTACCCCCCAAATAGGCCGATCTCCGACATTATCATGGCAACTTTTTTCACCATTGTTTTGAAGTTTCTCAAAGCTGTAGAAAAGTTGAAAGCGAGACACACTGAAATGAACCTCGTCTTTGCTGTGATTTGTCACATGACTTCAGTGTGTGATTTGTCACATGACTTCAGTGCTCCTCTTTCTCAGATCCTCTCGTTGCCACTGCTCCTACAATATTTGTGTTGGGCTATTCTTGGGGCACAGTCATGGAATATCCCTGACTTGTCATGCTCTTACTCCTCCATTGTTTATCCCCAGAGTTCTCAGCGCTGGTTTTGCAAGACTCCAAGGTGCCTCTAGCGTCTCATCCTGAGGCATATTACAAAATTCTCAGAATTCCCCTCCCCTCCATCGGAGCTTGGCTTAGATGTCAGTTTCTCAAAGATCCTTGCCCTCCCCATGCTGTTAGAAATTTCTGCCATCTCCTTTCTCTCACCCATATTTCCTACCCCTTATCCTGCTGTTTTTCTTCTCCAAAGAATTTACTACCATCTAACATGGGGTATAGTTCATGTATTTATTGTATTTATTAATTGCTTCCCTGCACTTGAACATCATCTCTCTAAAGACCTAGATGTTTGTCTTTTTGGTTCACTGCTGTATTCCCAGGTCCAAGAATTATGCCTGGCATATCAGGTTCTCCATAAATACTAAGAGAAGGAATGAATAAATGTGCACCTATGTATATGTTGCATGCACCCTTGAACCCTCAGGAGAAACAGGGACAGACTGACCCTGAGCTACTCCTTGCCCCCAGGAGGTCCAGGGAAGGATCCTGGGTTTAGCTGTGATTAGCATTCTGAACCCCAGTAGAAGACTTGGGAAAACCACCATCTCCTTTAAAACTATAAAATGACCCCTCCCCCACTTCTGTGGATTAGACCAGAAATTCCAAATAGGAAGTTTCCCGAAAGTTTTCTAAAGAAAGATATTTTTTTGCCTCAGAGAACAAGCAAGATCAAGTAACTCTCCAAGGACCTGGATCTTAGCCAGCCCTGATTTCCTGGAGGAGGCAAAGACCACACCCACTATGTCCTTAATAGGCCCTTCCTGGAAGGCTGCACCTGCTCGCATGGCAGTTGGCTTATACCCAGCTGCCCATCCTGCCCTGCTGGTCCAAGGACTGGCATGGCCCAGGAGGCTGCTGGGTGATGTGCTCTGCCTGCTCTTGAGAGCCTGAATTAGGAACTAGAGAGGGTCCTGGGTTTAGTGGAGTAACACCAACAAGAAACAGAGGCTCTGAGTCAGAGGGCGTGCTCAATGAGGCGGTGAGCAGGCAGAAGTCATGAGGAGCATAAGGTAATAAAAACTAGGAGACAGAAGAAAGCCCTTCAAACAATAGCGGGTGGGTGAAGAATGACAGGCAAATTCCTCCCCTGAGGTCTCTTGAGCTGCCCTTGGATTCAGGATGACATGTAGTTCCAGTACTTTAGAGAGACCTCACTAGTCCACAGATTCTGTTTTCTGGAAGTTTCCATCACTCTCACTGTTTTGCAGTTTTTTCACCACAAATCTCATCACTTAAATTATGTTGAGTGACCCCTTTATTCCTTACAACCCAATGACTCCAAGCAAAACAGAAATATGTGAGAGTTTATTGTGTACCAGGGCCTGTAGGGAAAGACAAAACTCCTGGAGGTGGTCCCTCCAGACCAGGAGCTTACTTGTCTTCACCCATGCTTTCCCTCACAGCATCTCACCCCCTTGTGGTGGTCTACAACCTTGCCACCCCACATGTGGCCCAAAACTCACCCACATGGGCATCACCCAGGAGACTGTCAAAAAGTAGAATTTGCAGCCCCACCTCAGGCCTGCTCAACCCAAGTCAATCATGAGGACATTATGGTTTGAGGACCCCTCCCCCACTGCCCTCCTCAGCAATAGTCCCAACTTTTCACTTCTGGATGCCCATCTCTCACAGATTCAATAACCCACATTAATAATTCAATGGTTCTCAATGCTATTGGCAGAAGTCTCGGCCTGTAAAGTGCAGGCTTCTCAAAGCTACTCCTTGGCCTCTCCCTTTCAGATGTCTCTCATTAGATTTTGTTTGCTGTGCTGTTGTAAATGCTTGTCTTCCCACCCCCACCCCCCCAGAGATTCATCCTGTTTTGGTAAAATCCTGTTGAGTAAATCCAAGGATTAAGAGAATCTGTTCTCCTATCCCCTTCTTTACAACAGCGGATGATTCCTAATGAGCATTTTAACTGCATTCTTTCAACATACCGTCATCCTTGAGAAGTGTACTTTCAGGTTCCAGCTTGTTTTCATCTCAAATACTGGAGAAAGAAAAATACCCCATCAGGAGATAAAACAGTAAGAAAGAAAATGCAACTGTTTTTCCAGGAGGGATTCATGTTTCAGGCTCAGTAACCATATGCCCTCACCGTGTGCACCATGTGGGTCAGTTGCTGGTGCCTTCAGGATCAGTCAAGCCCACCTGCATTCATAAGCCTGCCCTGAGGTCCTCAGAAGGGGATCTGGAATAAGAGGAAGACTCTGGTACACCTCCCTCTGGTTTTTCCATCGTAGCCTCCCTCCCTCTCCCTCTCCTTCTTCCACTTTTATGACCTTTATTCATATTTCTCTCCTTGCAATAGGGTAAGTTGAAGACTGACAATGGGTCACACTCTGTGCTGGGTCCTAGAGATACAGATGCAGCCATAAAAAAAGACACACACAGAATCATACAAGGAGACAGACACAGGACCCAGCTCAGAGCATTTATGTCCTAGTAGGGGGAATTGCAAAATCAATCATCAACCAAATATCTTCAGTTATTAAGGATTATGTAGGTGAATTGCAGGGTAGTAGCAGAGTGTATAATAGAGGCTTCCATGACAAAACAATGTCCAGGCCCAAAGGGTGAGTAATGGTGAGCCAGGGGAAGAAAGGTGGGAGCTAGCTCCCTGCTCCCTACCTGGCCTCTTCCCCAGCCCAGCCAGCCCAGCTCCTGGATTGTCCATGGAGTGCCCCTGCTCTGACTTGGCACCTCCAGTTGTTGACTCCATCCTGACCTTGCCCAGTGCCTCGCAGTGCTGACAGCTCACAGCCAGGGCTTGGAGACTTGCCTCTATTCTTGTCTCTGTCTGACCTTGGCCTGGGCCATTTTCCGCCCCATTTCTCCCATATTGGTGCTGACAGCCCACAGGGTCCCCACCCAGTTGGGTGGCAAGAGACGTGATGGTGTCACTTTCCTTTCGGTTTATTAGAAAGCATTTTCTTTCCCAGCAGAATTAGGTTTGCTCTGGGGGCTGAGACAATCATTCAGTTCCATGCAGGGTGTATGTTCATGGGGTGGCCAGCGCTCGCACAGAAACAATTCATTTCGAACACAGCTGCATCTTCTCATTGTCAAGGACCCCACCGGGTCTCAGTGGCACAGCCAGTAGAACCATGCTCGCTGGATCAGGGCAGGTTGCATCTTGCTGATGCCCTCATCCTGGCTGGCTGGAGACTTCAGTGAGTGACGTCTCTCCCAGCCTTCTCTCCAGGTTGCACAGGGAGCTCCTGGTTTCTTCCCCACTGTGAATAAAGTCGGTTGCTTTGCTAACTGGACTATGGCTTCTTTTTTCAAAGACTCGCAGGCATGTCTTGGGGTTTCTGTTTGTGAACAGGTGCTGCAGGAAGTATGACTCATTTGTTTATTGGGCTGTTAGCCTGTGTTTTGAAAAACAATTTGAAAAGGAAAAATGGCCTGTGCAAAGCCTTTTGCTTTTCCCATCAGGCCCTGTGCTGTGAACAACTGTTCTTACCTTTAGTTTACAGACTCCCCATCTGGTTAGGTACTTTGATTTATGTTGGCCATGATCCAGAATGGCTGATTTCGTTTATTTTAAGGAGTTTTATTTTAAGAAACTTTTGACATTTAAGAATTTAATTGGAACAATCTGTACCCAGAAATTTTTTAATGCAGTCTAGGATTAAAAGATGTTCTTCAGAGTATGTAAGGGTTCAGAAAAAGAGCAAAGAAGCAGGGCTTTCCATCCCTGGCTAGTTTTTGTGCTTCAGGAGTCTGTGGCTGGAACAGCTGTTCGAGATGAGACTAGAGAGAATGGCTGTTTCTCAAATGGATTCCTCTGACCTCAAACCCATTCCTTAGGCTCTGCTGGGATGGACTATATTCTATAGGCCAGTCACAGAGAGAAGGGCATGTCGTCCCACTATCCACTTAGCTACCATCAGGTGGTCAGGCTACACTGGGAAGAATTACAGAAATCTGCCTCATTTGCTTGACCAAAGGCCAAGTTTTCCCAGTCCTGAGAGCCAGGAAGAGACCAGATTAGCTTAGAGATCCCCTGCCCTATGAACGGAGATCATAGCTGAAATTTCAAGAGTCTGGTGAGGTTTGAGACTCCCAAGAAGCCCCAGTATCTAGAGACTGAGCTGAATCTCTATGGTCTACTGAATTCTTAGTACTTTTAGTGAGCTGGAGCTGAGCCAGGATCCCTGAGATTGCTACAGATTGCCCAGGCTCTAAGAAGGGAACAAGAAAGGAAGGAGCCCAGGTCCTAAAGTCCAGTGGATTATAAGAAATGGAAAATAGGTTCATGCTTACCTGGCCCTGGATGCCGACTTGCAAACCATGCATCTAGCCTCAGCTTCTTTCTCAAATTCCACCTTTGCTGCCACCAATTGCCACACGTGTGTACAACCAACATTCTGGTTCAGTGCATCTATCCTGAATTCTTCTCTACCATCTGTGGATGGTGCTGCCATCCTCCACCCTCCCAGGTACCATCTTGGAATCGCAGTTCGCTTCACCTTACTGCCATAAGCACAACAATTGTATGTTCTTTGTAAAGTTTCTTTCCCTCACTAGTTCTATCTCATCATCTATTTATTTAAAAAAAAATACCTACCCTGTAGGACTTTTGTAGAAAGCCCTAAATGTTAGTAGTCTGAACTTTATTTGAGAAGTAAATTGGGGAAAAAAAAGAATATTGACTTTTTTTTTTCTTTTTCTTGGATACCAACTATGTATCAGACTATATTGGACATTTACATGGAAGGTTTAGATTTAACATATCCCAGAGGCTACTAGGAACTGACGTTAGCATTCTACCTAGTCACAAATATCATCTTTCTAAATATTTTCAATGCACAGTTTTCCCTCTTTTGAAACTATTAGTAATTTGTACTCCCTGATGAAGAGTATCCTGCATTATAATGTGGGCATAATGAATCCTCATTATCATGCTGTCTTAGACTGTTAAGTTTCCAAGGGCATGAACTGTGTCTCACTCATCTATTTATTCATACGGTGTTTAGAACAATACGGGTGTTCAATTAATAGTTGCTGCATTAGGCTGATGATGAAGATTATCACCAGGGCTTGACACACAGTTGTGGTGAGGATACAATGACGTCATGTATGTAAAGCACTTACCATAGTGCTTGGCCCGGCAAGTGCTCAATTAGTGATAACTAATTGTACTATCATCTGAGGCTTCTGGAATTAAAGGGATACGCATTTTAAATTCTAACAGTGGTTCTCAACAACTCCTCCCACCCCAACCTACACATTCATTATAATCACCTGAGGAACGTTTTACAAGTCCCACTGCCCAGGCCAAGAAATTTATAAATTTCCTTGGTGATTCCATTGTTCACCAAGTTTGAGATTCATTCTCCTATAAGGTATCCAATCCTCTCCCTGGCTGATGAGTCAAGAGTATTGAAAAGAAAATGACATCTAAATAGAATTGGCTACCCTTTTAGCAATCCTCCTATTCATAAACAATTCCAGTAAATAGGAGGCTAGCTCCACCGCAGGGTCACCTTATTTGGTGATCATACTGGAAAGAGTCACCTGGGAGGGAAAGCCTGAGTAATGCAGCCTTCAGTCCCCAGGATGGAAATACCTCTTTGTCAGCAAACTCCTCTAGGTGAAGATTTTCAAGCTGGCAGAATTTCACAGACATTGCATTTAAGTTACATTTGGTCCTGTGATGACTGGGTACAGATGGAACATAAGTAAGTTTTAACTCAGTGAGCTTTGTTGGGGCAAAATATATTTGCCCTAAGACTTTTGTTCTACCAGAATTTTTATATCAAAATAATTTTTGACCCATCAAATTTTAAAATGATTCTTAATTTCATAAAACATTGGTGATCATGAGAACAGACTTCCTTTAAGCCAAGACAATAAAGTATTGTTATCTTTAAGAATCAGGTATTGCTCTCTCCTTATATGTGGTGAAAAGAGCAGTGTGGGATCTGATTGATCCAAAGTGACACAGGGTGAGGTCAAATATGAAATAAAAGACTCCCAGTTTAACCACTTGGCACACTCCATTCTTATGGCTATGTAGTGACTGTGGTTTAGTCATGCATCTCACGTTAAAGACATTCACTGAAAAAAATTCCTTCTGAAAGGGCTTGATGTGAAAAATAAATAAAACCCTTTTGCTTTAATGGTCTTCGTTTTTCATGACAACCTAGTGGTCCACTTTAAAGGAGAGACAATGAAGGCTGGGGCTATGGCTCAGTGGTAGAGCACTTGCCTAACGTACACAAGGCCCTGGGTTCAATCCCCAGCACCCCAAAAAGAGGGAGAGGAAGGAAAGAAGCATAAGAGAAAAAGAGAGGTGTGTGTGTGTGTGTGTGTGTGTGTGTGTGTGTTGCAGTTAAATTTTAGAAATATAGGAGTGAAGGTAACTTCCCCTTTGCCCTCTGAAGTCTTGATAATGGAGTCTGCTGAAATAAATGGACATTAGAGAGAGTGACAGAAGGCACAAACGTTATTACAAACATAACATCACAACAATGAAAAGTGAGTCACCAGTAGCCCAATAAGATTTAGAAGCTCACTGGACCCGGTAGTGCAAAGCAATTCAGTGAGACCCTATCTCTAAATATAATACAAAATAGGGCTGGGGATGTGGCTCAGTGGTTGAGCACCCCTGATTTCAATCCCCAATACAAAAAAAAAAAAAAGATTTAGAAGCTTATATACATTCTTCAAGCACCCCTGATTTCAATCCCCAGTACAAAAAAAAAAAAGATTTAGAAGCTTATATACATTCTTCAAGTCCTATAAAGGACTGTAGGTAATTTTAGAGGGAGAGTAAATGATTTTTAGGGGAGATGAATAGGCTCCAGAACAGATACGGTCTAGGACAAAGCTCATCTGGCCTCTAGGTGAAGTGTCAACCCTAGTCTTTCCTGCAAGTTAATGGCCCCTGTTAGATGAGATTATAGGGAGAGGGCTCTTGAAAAATGCATTCCTTCTGGAAGAACTTCCCTTAGTTAGATAAGGAAACCTCAGAAAAAGCCCTCCTTGTGCTTGGGAGAAACAAAAGGGAGAGAGGTAGGGGACAAGAAAAGGCCAGAGAGATCTTGATCCTGAAACCTATTCAAAGTACTCAGAAGGTCAAAAGCCATACTTAGGGGTTTTGTTTTCTGAGTCTCAACATTGGTTTATGCTAATTTTCTCTGATGTCTCATTATGAATGAGTCTTTTAACAAAATACTTGCAAAAATATTTTTGAAGTATTAAAGAAAGTGTGTCTGGAGGCTTGAGGTGGCTAAAGAAAGGACTGCAAGCTGGCTCTGCAGGATCACACCAGATGTTTCTGCAAAGACTGGTTTGTTCTACTGTAGTTCAATATGGAATTTTCTTATAAAGACTCTAGATTGTCTCTGAAATAGATATTTGTAGCTGTCAGTGCTATTCAGTGGGTTATAATTATTTTTCTCCTGTAGTATATGCATAGCATTCCCTTTACACATGTGCATTATTTTTAACCATAAAGCAAAATAAACTTTTCAAAGAAACTCTTGGCAGAACTCTGGATTTTAGATCAAAGTTCAATAACGCCATGAATCTTTCAATTTTATGACATCATCAGGATTTTTGTTCCTATGGATATCATAGCCTCAAAACCATGACTTATCTTCTTAACAATTTTTCTCTGTTCTAATTTTATAAACTTATGGAAGACATATAAGCATAATACTAATTTTCAATATGTAAAATTTCTTCTCAGAGATCATCAAGAGAGACCACTGAATACCACTATGAGTACAGCTCACAACCAGGAATCAAAAAGTCTTCTGCCAAGGCTGGGGAGCAGCTCAGTGATTGAGTGCTTGCTTAGCATGCCTGAGGCCTTGAGTTCAGTCCCCAGCACCACACACCCGAGTACACGCACGCACGCGCGCGCACACACACACACACACACACACAGAGTCTTCTATTATCCTCAAATATCACAGTGATTTCAAGTCCCAAGATAAACTTCCAAGTCTGGTTATAGAACCAGACTGACCAGAAGGTCTAGTAGCGTCTACTTGCTGCTGCAAATCTAAAAGGAGACAGTAGCAGTAGAAACAGAAAGTTCCACTTCGTGGCTTATGCATCATTCTTCTCTTTTGCACAAGGGCTCTGCAATAATTAATGTCAGCTAGACTGATTGTGTGAAGATGCTAGGAACATCTCAGATTCCCCTTGTCTGAGAAAATGGGAAGGATTTTACAAGTTCTCTGAGTTCTCTGACATCCTGATCCTGCCCCAAATCATGGTCAACTAAACTCCCATTGAGTTGTATTAAGTGGTAAAGAAGGGTCAAACAAGGTCCAGTTTGTTTGCTAGGGTGAATGGAGATTAAAAAAAGAGCGAAGGGTTACTGTTTTGCCCAGGTTCTCTGTAAGAAAGAAGAGCTATGGGTACGTCCATATCTCTAAACGCTGGAGTCAGGACCCTTTGAAAGCTTTACCAATTGTGTCCACTAAGGAAGGAAGCATTTAACACACCACAAGAGCAAATATACCCCATCTTAATCCTGAGAGAGCTAAACAGAAACCACTTTCACGTGCTTGTCTATTATGAAAGATGTTAATATTCTAACTTCAGGATATCTGGCATCAGGATATCTCAGAAAACAAAAGTGAGGTACCCAATGTCCACAGGTGAAAGACCAGGCTTATCAATTAAGATTGGGTTTCAACTATATATAACAAATAAATAACAGATAGGACAGAAGTTTTGTTCTTTGTCTGTAAAAGAAACGCTCTAGGGCTGATATAGTATGATTTTAAGCAAAAGGACTCCACCATCCTCTGACTGTGATTTCCACTTCATGGTTCAAGATGGCTGCTTGAAATCCACCCAAGAGGAAAGACAAAGGGAAGGAGGAAGAAGTAGAGAAGTTAAGTTTTCTTTTTCTTGAGTTTCCCTGAAAGTGCCTTTCATTCGTATTACCTAATTAAGTCCAACTGGCCATATATACTGCAAGAGGACTTAGGAAATACTGTGTTTATTGGCAGTCATGGTGCCAGATAAAAATTGGTAGCTCTGTTACAAGCAAGGAGAAAGCAGGTATTGTGAAAGAGATTCAGGGGTCTCTGTCACAACCTGACTAATGTCACTGCTGATGCTCAGGATTGAGAGGCTACCATAGTTAAGTATAAAACCTAGAAGTCGGGGGTCCCTAATTCTATTCTCACTTCTACCCAAGTATCCAAGTGACCTTAATAATCTCATCAGTAAAATAGATACATCATGGCTAAATGTTTAATGTTGTGATATTATAAGAACATTGTAAGAATAATCAGCAAATTAGTGAACTGCATTTTTTTGTACGTTTCCATTCATGGGAGATAACCACTTGGTTAAAGCTTCTGCTAAATTAATTGCCTGACTTAACTTAGAAAATTCAAACATTCCCGTGGGATAAAACAAAATGACTGAGAGACATTTCAGGATGTCTAAGCAAGCTCTTTCCCAATACAGGATCCTCTGCCTCAATAACTCTAACAGATGGTACCCTCTTGGGCTTAAGCATTCCTGGAGTGTGCTATTTTGCAGTTCCATTGATGGACAACTCCAATTGTCAGATAGTCAACTGGATGGTAATCTAAAAAATCCCTCCCTTGAACTGCTATCTCCTGAGTCAACAGAGAATAAAGTCATTCTCTCCTCTCTGTGACAATTCCAGAACTAGTAGAAAATAGTTTTTATGTCATCTCTTAATCTTTTCTTCAAGCTAAATATTCTTGGTTATTGCAACTGTTTCTTAAGTAAATACATCCTAAGAGGTCTCTTGCATTATCTGGCCATCTTTCTCTACATTAATGTTTTCTCAAATTCAGTCAACTATGATCCACAGAAATTCATCTTATATATAATCTATATACATATTATTGCAAAAGAAGTTTCATAAAACAATATTTAGCCTCATTAGTTGCTATGAACACATACATTTTCCAGTTCAACTCTATTTTATTCTGCACTATGGTATTCTTTATTTTTCTTTTGTTTACTCTCTATTCCTTTTTCTTTTTCTTTTCTTTTCTTTTTTTTTTTTTTGGTTCCATTTTGTTATTTTTCTTTTTAA
Organism: Sciurus carolinensis; assembly: GCF_902686445.1. Classification (NCBI taxonomy): domain Eukaryota; kingdom Metazoa; phylum Chordata; class Mammalia; order Rodentia; family Sciuridae; genus Sciurus; species Sciurus carolinensis. Next base: position 37,749,076 of record NC_062213.1, read on the forward strand.
ATACTGATTGCTATCCACTAAATAAATTTCATACTCATTTATGGGTGGCAACCCATAGTTCAAAAATCACTGTTCTGGATGTACTCTGGCCTGTAAATGTTCTTAGGTAGTACCCTGATACTGCAGGCTGATCGATGTGACCAAAAAGGGTTTCTACTTCCTGAGCCCAAAATTTGGTGTCTTAATTTTAAAGTAGTGTCTGTGCATTCGATTTTAAAGTCACATCATGATATTGCTGACTGAATGGTTGAGTCAGTTAAATCTGTAATACTCCATAAAAAGAGTTTCTAAGACTCCTTTCCCTCACCCTATGCTTATGCAATTGAAACCCCAAATGCAGAACTTTAATTTACTCCTACTAAACATCATTTTTTTTACCTTCAAATTTTCACAATGTAACAAATGCTCTTTGGATAATTACTTTGTCATCAGTCTTCCTGATTGTATTGCATAAGCATGTTTAATAAGTGCACTTTCCATAGAATGTGCTTTTTATGGTTTAGCTCTCAAAAGATGGCTATTTACCTTGCCCTTATTACAGATGTTGAAAAAGACAGAGACCTGGACAAAAAAATAAAACTTCTAGGAGGCCGAATTTGAGTATATTATTCTTCATACAGTCTTTCTACTCAAACTCAAATTTTGAGTGTTTACCCATCACATGGCAAGAAAATGTCAGTGCCCTTCAACTGAAGGGGCACTCAGTGAATGCAGGTTTAACATGGGTGGTCTGTTCTGCTCAGGGCCTAAGAAAATCCCCTTCCTTAGAAACCCTGCAAAACTAGACAGCTGTTCAAGTACAATCTCTTCCAGCTAGGAAGCAAGGCAGAACACATGGACAAGTTCTATTCACTGACTGAGTCATGGATTCATTTGTCAGGTTCAACAGGGAAGCATAAAACTTGGGGTCCTAAATTATGCTCTGGGGGTGTAAGGGGGAAAGAGGAAATACACGGCAAGAAGGTCTCCTCCTATCTCCCCCACTGTCAGAGGCATCCTCTCCCACTTGGGGAGGAGGCAGCCCATCCAACCAGCTACTAAGCCTCAAAGTTGGCAAGAGTTATCGAGACAAAGAGAAGGCCAAGGGGTGAGAGAAACCCAGGTACTTAATGAATAGCGGAAGACAGGAGTACTTCTGGAGAACTTCAAGAAGGACTTGGCTTTGAACATATTGATCAAAAGCCAGAATAGGCTGTGATGAGAGAAGCAGAGGGGGTGACCTCTGCCCCTGTTCTGTGAAGGACCCCAGCTGTCTACTGAGGATACTGCAGGGTTTAAGGGCAGCTCGAGGATACTTAATGCACTTGCTACCTGTGTGCTCTCAATTCTTAGTGGATCAACAGAAGCTGTAAGCTGTTGGCCCAAATGAAAAAGAAGTGAAGAAGATATGGAGTTAATAAGAAAGGGAATGGTTCTCCTTTCCTTTCCTCTTTCCTTTCCTTTCCTTTCCCTTCCTTCCTTCCTTCCTTCCTACCTTCCTTCCTTCCTTTTTTTTTTTTTCTTTCTCTTTTTTCTTCCTTTTACCAAGGATTTAACTGAAAGTTTTGCACATATTACACAAGTACTCTACTACTGAGCTACACCCCCAGCCCTCTTTATCCTATTTTTAGGCAGGACCTCACTAAGTTGCTCACACTGGCCTGGAACTTGCCATCTTTCTGCCTCAGCCTCCTGAAGAGCTGGTATTAAAGGTGTGTACCACTGTGCCTGACTAGAATGGTTTTCTTTTGATCTTCACACTAAATTCCAGAGGTTTTTTTTACTTTTTCCTTGATTCTTCTTCTCTTTTCATAAACATACAGGTAGTTTGTTTTGTTTTGATTTTAATTAGTAATTGGCATTGCATTCTTCTTGGTTCAAAACTTGAAAGGTTAAAGAAAAGATATGAGGCCAGGATTCTTTCCCTCCCCACCCCTGCTATATACAATTCCTCTCCCAGAATCAAGCAATGTCACCAGGTCTTACATAGAAATAATCTATGCATAGTAATACATATGTACAGCTCCCCATGCTCCATTTTTTCTTAGTCAAATGGCAGCATAATTAGACACAGACCACAGATAGTATTTTGTTTTATCCTTTACAGAATTCTTAGAATTGATGAACCCAAAAGGGCAAAAAAAATTTAAGTGAAGACAAGGAAACTAGTATTCAAGGAATGAGAAAACGAGTGAAGAGAAAAACAGCAAGAACATTTTTAAATATGTGTATGTGTACATATTTGTATTTTTTTCCAGCTACACCATTTATATAACTCAACTTCTCAGGAAGAAAGAGGAATTCATAAGGAAAACATGTAAGGGGAAATATTGTTGGCTCTTCTAGTTGTTTACTAAAATCCTTGAATTATATTTTTTAAAAAACTTGCACAATATAAGAAATATAATAAAAGAACATTGAGAATTATGCTTTGTACTTAAAATATTATGCAAGCTTGAGGATTCAGAAAATCATACATGACTCTACATACAACCTTCAGAAATATTAGCAATCTGTACTGACAACAGGGCCATTTAATTTTCTTTTATGCTACCAGATCAAGGTAGAAACTAAGGAAAGAATGTTCAAGCCAAAATAAAGGGAGAGAACATTACAAATGGGTAACAGGGAAACTAAAGCTGGAAAGAGCCTTTCGCATCTCGAGATGACGGTATGGCAAGTGTGATTTTAGTTAATTAGTTGGTTAAGAACAATTTGCCTCAGTGACTGTCTTACATTTGAATATGGAATCCTTTTTGCTTTGCCAGAAGCTCAGAATGGAATTATCATGAAGCTTATAAAACAAACAGCTTTTGGCCACTAGAAATGTAATTACAAGTCAGAGGACTCGATATGGATTAGTCCTGTGGAGACAATTTTCCACTCCACACTATAGAATTCCTTGGGATTCATAGAGGGTAAAATCTCCCTTCTACTAAAACATTTCCTCTTCAAAATCCTATTACTGAATGAAAAAATAAGTTTCATTACATTTTGGACCCAACATGTTCTCAACCACAAACAATATTACCCAGCTTGAGGGATCACTCACCTTATTCATTCAACATAACCCCTAATAACTTGGCAGTTTCTGAGTATCCAACCCACTCTCAAAGGAGGAGAACTTGTCAATCTGATAATGCACAAAAGAAAGTGCTAGAGGCTCTGAAAGTAATTTCATAAGAGGAATTCTAGAAACATTGCAAGCAAAGTCAGCAGCATTAAAATAAATGTATGATGGTATCGTGTCACTTTCTCCCAAGTTACCTTCAAGGGAACATGTTCATTCAGATGGTTAAATTGTGGGAGATTCGCTGTATCTGTATCATTGCTTTATAGTCAAACCTTGCAGATTTCTTGGTGGAAGAAATGGAACCGTCCTGGCTTAAAGAATGATGAGCAAAAGCAAATCCAGGAACAGTCTTGCAACTTGAAATTGATTTCCAAATTAGTTAATTCTCTAACCGAAAGTTAATTATGTATAAAATAATGCCTGTAAACAAAATGGAAGGAAACATTTGGATGGATAAGATTATGGGACCATTTATCCTCCACTCTTTAAAATTTCTTACATTTTCCACAGAGGTTATGTAATTGGTTGGAAATCAAGAGTAAAGTTTAAAAGTGAAAACATGATTTTTTTCTATGTGGACACGTATTTCTTTTCCCTTGTGTAGTGGAATATCATCCTAATATTTTTTAGCTGATCAAATTCCAATTTGTTTTTCTATCAGTAGCACTTTCCTAGGTAGACCAGAAGACCAAATGAGAAATAAAACCCAGAATACAAAGAACTTTTTGGAAACTAGCTCAACCTTTTTATTTAAGATCAAAGAGACCCAAGCGATTTCTTCTGTGTTCTCCCTAAGGCAGAAAGGGTAGAATGAGCTCCTCTGTCGCTTCAGAAACCTGCCCTGCCCTCCCCCCTCAGGTATGGTAACTCAGCCTCAGGGATATCAGGGCATTTAGAGGTCTAAATGGCCCCCTGCCTTTTACCTGAGGAAATAATTTCCATATCTTTTAATCAATTCTGCCAATCAGTTTAGAAAAACAGCATTTTTAGAAGTTGGTCCCACACTCTACCCTCCCCCGAGAACCCTCCCTCTGGAGCCTTGAGGAACTCCATGACAGATGGGGGGAGGGGCACCAATTTGGAGGATCCTTAACAGCAGCCTTGGGGATCCAGACCCAGGAAGAGGAGGAAAAGAACCCCAGAGTTAGGTAGAAGGGCACTAATGTTTATGTCCAGATATGCCCCACCTTCTCCTGAGCTCTGCTGTGTATGGAATGGGCTCCCTGGCTACCTTCCCCACATCCAGACACCCCATGTCTTGACATGACCTTGGGAGGTCTCTGTTCGGTTCTTGGGGAGGGAGTTGAACCAGATGATTCCCAACAGAAAGGCTGTGATTCCAATTCCAGTTGATCCTAATATACTTCAGAGTATGTGAGCACTTGGAGGAGAACTTTCTGGGCTTTTTAGTAAAAAGAGTTGTGCTTTTCCAGGGCTCGTGTGTTTTTTATTTGGGAATTGTGTAACAGCTCACACTTTCCTTCTTCTGACCAGGCTTAGCAGAAAATTTGTGGTCTCCCTCCGGGAAATCTTGAGCACTTCCTGACATGTTTTCTACACTAATCTCATTATAGTGCCCGATTTACTTTACAACCTTTATTTTCCTTTATGTCACCTTTTTTAACCTATTTTATTGTGTTCCTCTTACTTGTTCTTTCTTGCCCTTTTGAAGTTTTGTTTTTTGTTTGTTTGTTTGTTTGTTTTGTTTTGTTTTTTGGGTTTTTTTGGTTTTGGGTAACAGGGATTGAACTCAGAGGCACTTAACCACTGTGCCACATTTCCAGTTCTTTCTGTATTTTATTTAGAGACAGGTCTCACTGAATTGCTTAGCATCTGGCTAATTTGCTGAGGCTGGCTTTGAATTTGAGATCCTCCTGCCTCAGCATCCTGAGCGTCTAAGATTACAGCCCTAGGTCACCACCACGGCCCTTTTGAAGATTCTGAACAACTTTTTAGAATAAAGTAGAATATAAATCAAGTCAAATCAGCTTTAAAATATATGCTGAGAGGTGTTTATTTCTCTTCTTCTTAATCTATCCAAATGTAGATTCCATCACCATCATTCTTATGCAAATACTTTACACTAAAAAAAAAAAAAAAAAATGGTATAATTAAATTACGACTTTCCAGAGAGCAGGAGTACTGCCGGACCCAGTGCGGTCCAGCTGTGGCAGGAGAGAGAAGCCCTGGGTTGGGCGTTTCATTTCCAGCTTTACTGAGTACTATGTGTTTGACCTTGGGCAGGGCCTTTTTCTCTGGATCTCAATTTCCTTGTTTATAAAATGAAGGGGTTGAACCAGGTCACCTCTAAAATCCCTTCCAGCTCTGAAATTCATTGACTTTCTGACCCATTGTGGGCGCTTAATAAATAACAAGCACACTTCCAGAGAACCTCAAGAATGACTTGCATTTAGACACTTTGGTCAACAAATATTTACTTGGCATTCACCCGGAATGTGGCTGTGGTTAGAGACAAATCAGGCCCCCTCTTGGTTCCACAGAGGCCTTAGATTTAAAGGGGAGACAGGCTTGTGGCTGCCCCTGCTGCCTGAGGTTTCCAAAATCACTAGAACCTGAAATTGCTTGTCAATATACAGAACCAAAGGCACAAGGTGGGGAAGAGCATTCACGACAACGAGAGTTTATCTGCTTTTGCGGAAATAAAATTGCCTAAGCCTGAAGGAGATGGAAATTTTTAAAAAATTGAATAAAGTCAATGTTTAATTTCAATACTTCACAAATCAAAGTAACCTATTTAAGAGTATGGGTGCAGGGCAGGGGGGTAGCTCAGTTCTACCCTTATCATGTATAAAGCCTTGGGTTCAATCCTCAGCATATATCACACACACAGTATTAAGTTCAACTTTATTTCACCACTAAATTATTAATTGTAGCATATTTTTTCTTTTAAAAATAATCATTGGGGTTGGAAGGGAGTATAGCTAAGTGATAGAGTACTTGCTTAGAATGTGCAAGGCCCTAGGTTTGATCTCCAGTACCACAAAAAAATAAAATAAAATAAAAAATAAATATATATCTATAGAAGTCAAACAAATTAATCATTGTCAATTACAAGTTTGCTGATTGCTTTTTGTTCTAAATTGTAAGCCCTTTTTCACACAAAAGAAGTTCTATACCACTAATAGAGCCTTTTAGGGTTTGCCAATTTATGAAAAATGGAGCCAAGTCAAGAATAAAACATCAACATTATTAAAAAAATGTGTGTGCCCCTCAAGTGCCCCCAAGACACAAGAAGTACCCATCCATTTTCAGAAATAGACTGAGAAAAAAGGAAGAAGGAAAGGAGGGAGGGAGGGAACAAGGAGCCTCCTCAAATACAAAAGTTCAGTTCACCTCATGTTTTCTCATATCCTTCATTTTCCTAAACTATTCAAAGAAGAGTCCTTATACTTATTGCTTCATTTCAATCTCAGAGGACCTTGAATGTTGAGCACCGCTCTTGGGACACACAGCTTTACCTTTCTGAAGGCCAGATGGTTTTTATTCTTCCTCAACATGGACAGGTGGAGGTTGGTTCCTTCTAGGGCCTGAGTGAAGGTGTCAGAAGCTGAGCTGCACCTGTCTTTTTGTGCTCTGCAAAACTTAACCACATTCCCTACATCAGTGGCCAGACATGCTCTGTAATTCCAATAAATTCAGTAGCACTGTAATTTATGGGCATGGCTTTGAATCCCAGAGTTTTGTAGCACTGCGGCTACTTCCTGCTTCTTCAGTCTAACCCTCTTCCAGCTGAGCTATTTCAGCTGAGTCTTTCCTGCTTCTTAACAAGCATTTTGATTTGCTTCCTTTCATCCCTTCCAAGTGGAAATGAACTGGAAGTCTTTAAAAATAAAATTGTATTTGTCAAGGTCATTGCTGGAGAGATGGCTGGCAAAGGGACACTGGTTTTTTAGATCAAGTCTTGGAGAGGTTAACAAAGGAAAGGAAGGTTCCCTTTGAGGCTCCGGGTCTTATTTTCTTGTAATGAGAACATTACAAAACAGGATAAAATAGTAAAATATTTTTTAAATGCATAGTTTTAACAAGTGAAAACTCTTAATGTATACACGTACAAAAATATAATGCTGTATAATGAGGATAGATAATTATAGAATTTGTTAGAAGGTTAATTCATATAGCTATGCTTGTTGCAGCTTGTTTGGGGAAGTCAAAGTTATATGAAGATCATCTTATTTGAATCTGTCAGGTATCTCTGATTGTATGCTTAACTTCATCTAAAGCAAAAACTCTTAAACATAGACTTGAGACCCTAGGAAAGAGTGAACTCCTGATTTGAAATAATGTTTTGGTTTTGTTTGTTTTTGGTACTAGGGATTGAATTGAGGGGTGGCTGATCACTGAGCCATAACCCCAGACCCTTTTATGTTTTATTTTGGGACAGAACCTCACTAAGTTGCTCAGGACCTCACTAAGTTGCTGAGACTAGCTTTGAACTCAAGATTCTCCTGCCTCTGCCTCCCAAGTCACTGGGATTACAAGTATGTGCCACCTCAGCTTTTTGTATTCCTTATTGTGTTCTTGGATTTCCTGGAGCTCCGGAGAGTACCCAACTTTTTTTTTTTTTTTTTTTTTTTTTTTTTTTCACATAAGGGAGTTTATTAAGAAAACAGAGTGTCTCCCTGCAGGGTATGAGAGGAAAAGAGAAAGGGTGTGCACAAGAAAGAGTGTGAAAAACGAGGAGAAGAAAGAAAGTGAGTAGGAGAGAGAAAAGCATGAGAAAAGATGGTGGTGAAGCTGTAATTCCACCGGGCTAACAAGGGGACCAAAAATGGAGAAGGATACTTGCAAGCTGACTGATGAACCAATAGCTAGCTAGGATGTTCACAGACTGACAAGAAGTGGGGAGGTGGGAAAATGAATGCAACGTGAAGGGCCGGGGAGCAGCTTTATCTTATATTCTCCTGTTTCTGTTTTTATAAGAAATTTGCTCTCCCGTTCTTTCCCGCCTTCTCTCTCCTTCCTGCCTACGTGACTAGGGCTGGTTTTGCAGGTGAGATGTAAAAAGTCCACTCTCCCAGGGGCAGTTGTCAACTTCCAGACTTCAGAGGCAGATGGCTTTCATGTACTTCATTTCCTCCATTTGACTGATCCCGTATTTCTACACTAACTGCCTGTCCCCAATTCTAGCTTCATTCCCCCCTCTAGTTTTAGGAACTCCTTTACTGCTGTAGGGAAAGGGGGCCAATGACCACTCTGGCTTCTTTGAGCTGGAAGGGGGCAGCATGGGGCAAGCAGTTTGGTGTTCCCTTTTTAGAAATTGGGTCAATCGAGGGGTCCATGGTAGAAGTCTGGTTGGGGAAGAGCAGGTTGTAAAGGCATCTGGGGGTGAGTGCTGAAATGAATGAAGTTACCTACGTGGTTATTTTCCTCTCCTCCTCCTCCTTCTCCTCCTCCTCCTTTTTCCTCTTCTTCTTCCTCACTTGAAGGTTTACTTTTTTGGCAACTAAGGATGCCAAGTATATTATTTTTAAACTTAAAGTTGATGGCATCATGACAATGATAAGGCAGACAGGTCAGGAGCGAAAATATCCTGTGCTCCAATCCCTTGAATGCCACCTGTATTTCCACCAACTCCGGAGCCTGAAGCACGAAGATTGCAAGCTGAAGGCCAACCTCAATGTAGTGAGATCCTCAGGAACTCAGTGAGATTATCAATCAAAAACAGCAGGGAACGAAGAACCTTAGAGCGGTCAACCCTAACATCTTAACCACCAGGCTGTAGGAACTGGGAACCAAGGCCGTGGCAAGGGCAGAACTCGGACTCCACCGCGGCCAGGCTGCAGAGAAGCCGTAGGTTAAAACGGGTCGCCCCAAGGGCCGAGAGTACCCAACTTGATGTCGGAAGAAACAGGTTTTGGCTCTGAAGAGTGTCTCTGTGAAAGTAATTTGTAACCACTGATCCTGATTGTCTTCCCTGCTGGCCCATTTTCTGCAGGGTCTGCAAACCACAGACACCTCTCTCTGTCTTTTGGGGGGCCTTCTGTACTGAAAACTGGTATCTTCCATCTCTGTTGTCTTCTACTGTCCATAAAACAAAGTAACCGAAACCTCATTGGGTTTTGGTATTGTACAAACTATGACCCCCTCTGTCCATTCATCCAAAAGCATTTTGAAAAATGAAGCCACGCGATTTGCTCCTTGAGCAGATTCTCTTCCTGATCATACTCTGGCTCTAGGAGAAGCTTTTTCTCAGAGTACGTCTGCAGGACAAATGCTGTGCTTATCTTAATAATTAAAACGCTTCCTGCCAGGATGCATTTTCAGTTGTTGACTCTTAAGTGTTCCAGAAAATATAGATTGCTCTAATCACTCCCTCCCCTCCCCTGGAGCAGCAATGAAGTGGGGAGAATTTCTATTTGATAGCTTTGAATATTTAATTTCTTGAGGCTAATGATGAGATGCTCCTTGCAATGGTGCTTTAAAAAAATTTTTTTATATATAAATAAGCAACAGGAGCATTGGATCAAGTTCACATGGAAGAGGAATACAGATGGATGTAGGATCTTATTGCATGGATCTTATGCTCACCTTTCAAATTTTTATTGTGTCAAAGATACAGCTGAAAAAACTTTATGAATATCTTATTTAAAATTGCATTTATTATTCTGCAGTGTTCCAACACAAAATACTTCCCCCCTTTTTTTAATTTGGGGAGAGATAAAATGGAGAAAAATAAAAGAAACAACCATAAATATCTCGCAGCTATATCCTCTCAGTGCCCTGTGGTTGCCCCCATATGAATACCACTGAGCAGCCTAGTGCTGTGAGAAGAGGGTAAATGCAAGGTCAGAGTCAGGTTCAAGTTCCAACTCCAGCCAGGACTAGCCATGGGGTCCCCAGCAAGTTACCTAACAACTCAGTGTCTCCGTCAGCTCCCAGAATATAAGAATGAGAAGAAGGAAAATACTTAGTTCTGCTGGAAGAAATTAGACAGCAGACAGTGAATGCCAGTTCTGCCCCTCCCAGGGGCAGGGGGTGGATGGCTCTAGAGGGGGTGAGGAGTTTCTTTAGGGGCCTCCAGCTTGATGTAATTTTTTATTTTTTGGTAAAGGGGATGGAATCCAGGGGTGCTTAATCTCTGAGCCACATCCCCAACCCTTTTTACATTTTATTTTATTTAGTGAGACTCTGTCTCTGTCTCACTAAATTGCTTAGGGCCTTGCTAGGTTGCTGAGGCTGATTTTGAACTTGTGATCCTCCTGCCTCAGCCTCCAAAGTCACTGGGATAACAGGCACGCACCACTGCCCCCAGTTTTGATGTAATTCTTAAGAGAGCTTAAATATTGCTATTTGGAAAAGCCCTTGGAACATTCTGAGGTGAGCATAGTGAAACCCACACAGAGCTTACCCACTGTGATCCTCAGGTTCTTCCACCTGGCTGTCAGCTGCCACCCGCTAGCCGCCACCTGCATTACAACCACTCACCATCTCTTTGCCTCTTCCAGGAGTCAAACTGTAGGTTGGTTCGTGGTCCTTAGAAAGAGACCTCATTCTTGGCTTTCAGCTCTTCATTTTTCAGTATTTTTATGAGGAATGAGAAAAGTTCTCCTTGTAGACCTACTAAGATTGCACATGCCTCTTGATGCTTTCCACTGTGAACTTCCACAAGAAGGGACATGTTTTGACCCTCTTTGAAACCGACTGCACGGAGTCCAGGGTACTTTCTGGGACCATCCGTCATTTAAAAGGTTTGCATCTGAGGTGTTTCTTTCAGAAGCACATGTGTCTGAGATTAAGGACTGTGGAGATTAATTGGGCTAGTTGTGCAAGGTGGGGGAGACATAAGCTCTTTCCAGACTTTCAGAATTAGTCACAATCAGTTCAAAATAGAAATAAATTGGGATCTGCCCACTTGGGTTCACTACTGGATGCTCTCCCTCCCCTCTGCTCCATGCCCCTCCTTCCAGTTTTCTGAGCTTGGTTTTGGCTATTTATTTATTTACTGCCAATTCATTCCCTTTATATTTATCTCATGCTCTTTTTTTCTTGTTTCCTTTCATTGCCTTTTCTTGTCTTCTTTTCTGACACAGGCATCATTTCTTGCCTTCTAATTTCCTATTTCTCATCTCTTCCATAAAAGGAATAAATTTCATCATTGCTGACCAAGTCTGTCTATTTTTTGTTCTCTGTGGGCTCATGTTGAAGTCCTGTTCAACACTGCCAGTGGACACTGGGTCCTGATAAAAACCATAGAAAGCAAGAACCCACCCCAAAAATAAACAAGTCACTTCCTTCTTGGAAGGGCCATTAGTAAGTAGTACAAGGAGCACTTCTTTTGTCAAATGCCATGAAAAGCAAACTATTTCTCTACCAATGAGCTCAACGAAACTGATCCTTGTTCAGTCAACACATCGTTCTTGAGCGTCACAGGGTCTGGCAGAGTGAAAGTGACGCGCTTGAGAAACCATGATGGCACAGTCTTAGAAAAGACACAGGAGTCACCAAATAATAAAAATGTCACCCACTGGTGACATTCCTTCTCCCATTTCCTACCTCTCCGCCTGCCTGATTTTTCTCCATGCCGCTCATTGCCCTCTGAGTTCCCTGTATGTTTTTTTAATCGTCAGTCTCGCCCCAGCTGGAATGCAAGTTCCGTGAGGCCTCCCGTGTCTCGGTCACAGTGGCATCGCTAGGACCTGAACACTGCCAGGCACGTAGAGGTCTCACACACCTGTGCCAAACGTGTGAAGAGCAGTGTGACGAATGCATACCAGAAATGTGCACCAAAGGCCCAGGACCCGTAGGCATCCACCTGGAACCAGGGAGTCGCGTGTTTGTGTGCGCATGCGCGAGTCCGCGTGCAGGTGGATTCAAAGAGGTGTTCAACTCTTTGGGGACTGAAGGTAATAAAATAGCAAAGAACTTAGAAAAGGCCTGCTCATCTGCTGCCAGGGTGATTTGCAGTGGACAGGAAATGTGGTATTTTCCACGCTCAAAGTTTATCAGATTGCTTGCTCCATTCACGGAATTGTGTAGCAAAGCTTGCATTTAAGTTTGGAAGGGGGAGCATTTTCAGCACCTCCTTAGAACAGGAAAGGCCAGGGGCAGGCGGGAGGGTCTTAAGAACTTCGTACAGGAAGTGGCTCTAGGTTTGTTTTTCTGGCTCTGCTGGGTGACCTTGAACGTCTGACCTTACCTCTCTGAGCTCTGCCTCTGAGGATAATAATACAGACCTGTAGGGTGTTCAAAAGATTAAGTGAAAAAATGATGTTTTATTTAACACAGCACCTGTCCACCAAGTCTACATTTAAAAAAATAAATAAATAAAAAATTAAAAAGTAGCTATTTTTAGTCAGGCCACAAAACCAAAATTCAGAACCCATGCCCTTGTGTATCCATACTACTGAGATAGGGGACACCAATGCTATGGGGACATATATAGTTTCAAGTACTAAGTAAGTTTACCCCCCTGCTCCCTATTCCTATACAGTGGCACTGAATTTAACACAAATTTGGTGCCAATCAATATTACTCTCCTCCCATCCCCAGATGTTCCCAAATGTCATAGGGAACTGCAAAGAGGGAGAGACCAGGCGCCTCTCCTCTGGCTTCCAGGAGCCCTGCAGATTTCCTTCCACTGAGTGTGGTTACCTGGGTGACTGAGTCATCACCTGTGCTCGCTCCTCCTTTAGCAACTTAAAGCCACAATAAGGTGCTTTTAGCACCTTTTGTCTAGGGGAGAGCAAGGGAACAAAAAGACAGCATAGAAGAGAAAGAAGGAAGATGCTGGTAGGAAAGCCAGCAGGATGCCCAGGCCTGGATGGCCTTCCTGGGGTGGGTCCCTGGGGATTGGGCAATTTAGTGTAAAGATTGTCCTCTGAAAGAAGTGGGTCCCCAAGGCCACTCTTGCCCCCATGTCCTCAGTTTTCCTGCTTGCAAGCTTGAATACTAGATGAAATTTGAGACCCTTTGGGCATATTTTATTTTCAATGTAATCATATATAAACCTTGACCTGGTGGTTGCTGTTTTTAATAAGAATTATGCATATAATTTGCTACTTGGGTTTGGGAATTTTTACTGATAGATACGGCCAGAGCTAACTCTGATCAGTTATGGAATTTTTTTTCCTTTTTTTTTTTCAACGCTGGGGATTGAACCCAGGTCCTGAGCCTGCTGGGCAAGTGCTCTACCGCAGAGCTGCACCCCCAGTTCAATACAAGGAGCATTTTTAATTCCATAGAGTCTTCTTACACCCCAAGTCAAAATATCCCACCCCACACCAGAAACCATTGTTGGTGTCTGTCATCAGGAGCTGGTTTCTTACACCCTTGAACTGTGTGTACGTGGAATTGCACAGTAGGTACTCATGTGTGACTGACTCTTTTTATTCAGTACTACCTGTGAGATTCATGCAGGTTGTTGCACATAACAGTAGCTTGTTCTCTTTTATTCCCATGCAGTATTCCATTGTACTAATACATCACAATTTATGTGTTCTTTGTTGTTGACCTTTAGGTGATTTCCAGCTTGGGACCATTATGAATAAAGCTGCTTTGAACATTTGTCTGTCTTTAGATGAACCCTGCGTTCATTTTTCCTGCTATTAGAAGGAATTCCTCATTCATAAAGGAGACACATATTCAGACACATATTCAAATACTGCTGAACAAGTTCATAAGGTGTTTGTACCATTTTATACTCATATTACTATACTACTTCCTGCCTTAAAGGAGTAGGGGTAGGGGTAGGAGTAGGGGTTGTGAAACAAAATACATTCTTTTGGTTACCGTACATTCTCAGCCTTCACATAGAAACCAGGTTCCACCAGTTGCGATTCATAATAGTTGTACCTGCTGTTCTCTCAGCCTGGAACACTCTGTCACTGGTTGTTCCCAGGGCCATCCTTCTTGTCATTTAGGTCTCAGCAAGGCCTCCCGTTACATCACTCATTGTTGCACTTCCCTGCTTTATTTCCTATCTAGCACTTGCCGTTGCCCTGTTAATCTATCAGCTTATCAATTACTTATCTGCCCCGGGCTAGAAGAGGGCTCCATGCGAACTGGGTACTTACCTGTTATCAAGTTCACTATTGTGTCATATCACCCACGTCTAGAACAGGGTCTGGCCGTAGTGGGGCAGTGTGGTAGCTGGCTTGCAAAAGGCCCCCACCCCATGATTTTCACCTTCTGATTATCCACATTCGTATGTAGTCCCTTCCACATTGAATAGAGCAGTCTTATAAAACCAATAAAATATTGCAGAAGTGACTGTGTGACTTCCAAGATCAGATAATAAAAGGTGTGGTTTCTGCCTTGCTCTCTCCTGGATCCCTTGCTATGAGGGAAGCCTTAGAAGCTGTAGAAAGCAGCCTTAGAAAGTTCCATGTGGCAAGGAACTGAGATCTTCTGCCAGTAACCTGCATCAACTCCAGTGAGCTGCCTGAGAAGCAGAGCCTCCAGCCTCTGTCCAACCCTCAAACAACTGCGTTTTGTCTGACATTTGGACTGCAGCCTCATGAAACACCTTGAACCAGAACCACTCAGCTGCACCGCTTCCAAATTCCTCATGCATAGAAGCTGTAAAGAAAAAAATAACGTTTATTGTGACTTTAAGTTGCTAAGTTAAGTATTTATATATGGTACTATTTTTTTAAATATCAGCACTCAATAAATGTTTGGTGAACAAATGAATGAAAATGAGTTTAGATTGAAAACAACATAAAACAGAGCCAGACACCCCTGCCTTAGCCTGATATGCATGGTCAGACCCCTTCTCAGTCCTTCAATTTTAACTTGGGCTTAGAACCCTAAAGCAGGGTTTCTCCACCTTCACACTATTGCTATTTGGAACTAGACAATTTTTTGTTTGGGGTCAGGCCTGTACATTGGTAAAGGATGTTGAACAGCCTCCCTGGTCTCCACTTGTTGATGCCCATAGCAACTTCTCCCTCCAACAAAGTTGTCACAATCCAAAATGTCTCCAGACACTGCCACGTATTCTCTGAGGTATGAAATCACCCGTTTAAAAACCACTGCCCTGAAGTCTTCATTGATGAGACATTAGATGAACTTACAATACTGGGTCCGGAACTCATATGAAGTTATCATTATCAAATACAAAACATTTGATTTATAAAAATCCAATCAAGTAAGTCATTTTTCATAAAAGAATATTGTTTTTCAAAGAAACACCTATACATAAAAAAAATTCTTTTCCAACTAGGCATGGTGGTGCATGCCCATAATCCTAGCAGCTTGGGAGGCTAAGGTAGGAGGATCACAAGTTCAAAGTCAGTCTCTGCAACATGGCTGTACCTAAGCAACTAAGGGAGACCCTGTCTCTAAGTAAAGTATAACAAAGGACTGGGGATGTGGCTCAGTGTTTAAGTACCACTAGGTTCAATTCCTAGTACAAAGAAAAAAAAATTCTTTTCTTATATACATATGTTTGGATTAATATATATTATTGGAAGTGTGAAGAAAGATATCTACCAGTTCAAGGTTAACCTCTGGGTTTATGGCTTGTTTTCTTACATACCTTGTTCAGGTATCTCCTTAAATAGCTCCTCACCGGGAAGGCCTCCCAAGATCCACAGTCCCTGATCTGGTGCACTTATCCTCTATAAGGCTTATCAACTTCAACCAGACCACATACAAATGATCCTTCACTTACGATTGGGTCATGTCCCATGGTAAACTAAAAATATTTATGTAATATACCTCATGGAACATTACAGCTTAGCAACAGAGCATGCTGTAGACTCTCTGCTCTTGGCTGACTGACTTAGAGCTGTGACTTGCTGCCGCTGTCCAGCATCAGGCGACAGTTTCAGACTCCATGATCACTAACTAACCCAAGAAAAGATCAAAACTCAAAATTAGAATTCTGAATAAAGTTACTACAAATATTTTTACTGAAAGAGTGTTACTTTTACATTGTCATAAAGCTGAGGAACTGCAAGTGGCCCCATTGTAAGACAATGACTGTCTGTATTCAGCTTTTCCTTACTATCTGTTTCTAATCTGCTAAAGTGTCAGCTCCAGAGAGCAGAGATTTCATGTTATTCTCTACTGTGTCCTTGCAGAGGAAATGGTGTCTAGCTCCAGGTCAGTGCTTAATAAATATTTGTCAAAGGGGGAAAAAAAAATGGAAGTGATTGGCAGTGGGCAGGGAGAGGTTAAATGCCAAGAAAATCTGAAAGTGTTCTGAGGACTGGGGTGAAAGGAAGACTTCTTTAACAAAAAATTGACTGTATTTTTTAGAGCAGTTTTAAGTCCACAGAAACCTAAGCAAAAAGTACAGAGATTTCCCATACATACTCTGCCCCATCCATACATCACCTCCCCTGTTATCAACACCCGCCACCAGCATGGGAGATTTGTTACCATTGAGGAACCTACACTATTACCATTCAAAGTCCATAGTTTACATTAGGATTCACTCTTGGTGTCAAACATTCTATGGATTTTGACAAATACATAATGACGTGTGTCTACCATTATGGTATCATACGGCCTGCTTTCACTGCCATAAAAACCCTCTATGCTCCACTTATTATCCCTCCCTCCTCCTAAACCCTGGAAGCTACTCACCTTGTAACTATCTCTCTAGCTTTGCCTTTTCCAGAATGCTATAGAGCTGGAACTACATAGCACATAGCCTTTTCAGATTGACTTCCTTCACTTAGTAATACACTTTCAAGTTTCTTCCATTGTTTTTCATGGCTTGACAGCAGCATTCTTTTTAGCACTGAATAATATTCCATTGTTTGGACATATCACAGTTTATTTATCCATTCATCTCCTGAAGGACATTTTTGTTGCCTTCAACTTGGGGCAAGTGTGAATAAAGCTATAGGTATCCATGTGCAGGTTTTTTCAACTCTTTTGGAATTACACAAAATGTATGATTGTTGTACTGTATGCTAGTTGGTTTTGTAAGAAACCTCCAAACTGTCTTCCACAGTGGTGTCCCATTTAGCATTCCCACCAGCAGAGAATGGGAGTACCTGGTGCTCCATATCATTGCCAGCATACGGTGCTGTCAGATTTCTATCCAAATTTCTGCCACTCTAATAGAAGTGCAGTCGTGTCTCTTTATGTTGTCATTTGCATTTCCCTGATGACCTATGATGTGGAGCATCTCTTCATATGCTTATTTACTAGTATGTCTTCTCTGAAGCAATGTCTGTTAAGGTCTTTGGACCATTTTAAAATCAGGTTACTGGTTTCCTTACTGTTGAGTTTTAAGAAGTCAAGCTCAACTGGGCATGGCGGTGCAGAGCTGTAATGCCAGCTGCTCTGGAAGCTTAGGCAAGGTTTGAGGCCAAACTAGTCAACTTAGGGAGACTCCCATCTCAAAATAGAAAAATCTGGAGTTGTAGCTCAGAGGTAGAATGCTCCTGGGCTCAATCCCTAGTTCCAAAAATAAAAGAATAAAAGTAAAAGAATTCTTTACATTTTGGAATTTTGTATAACAGTCCTTTATCAGATTTTTTTTTGGGGGGGTGGATACTGAGATTACAACCCAGGAATACTTAACCCCTGAGTCACATCCCTACCCTCTTCTATTTTTTAGTATGAGACAGGATCTCACTAAGTTACTTGGGGCCTTGCTGATTTGCTGAGGCTGGCTTTGAACTTCCAATCTTCCTGCCTCCATCCCTTGAGTCACTGGGATTACAGGGATGAGCCACCACGCCTGGCTATCAGATGCTTTTTGCCAATATTTTCCCTAGTACGTGGCTTGTCTTTTCATTCTAACAGTGTCTTTCCTTCACAGATAAAAAAAAAATTTTTTCAAATAGATATGTATTTGCGAAGTTACCCAGCTGACCTTGAACTTGCAATCCTCCTGCCTCAGCTTCCAAGTTGCAGGGACTATAGGTATGTGCAACTGCACTTGACTAGAAACTTTTTATCCTAATGTTGGCCAATTTATGAATTCTTTCTTCATGGGCAGTGCCTTTGGTATTGTAAGAGTTTTATAGTTTTGCATTTTATATTTAGGTTTATGATTCAGTTGTTTGCATGTGGATGTCCAGTTATTCAATATCCTTTCTTCCATCATACTGCCTTTGCTCCTTCATTAAAGATCAACTGACTATTTATGAAGCTCTATTTCTGGAGAAGGAGACTTCATTGTATATTGTATTGTGATTTTTGAAGTTTGAATCATGTGAAAATAGTCACTACTTAAAAAAGGGAAAAGAAAAATATGACCATCTCCCTCCTTCCCCCAAGAAGAGGCTTCACCATCTCAACATTACTTTCCATGATTATCTTACTTGAAAGATATTTTTACAATGTCTCATTTACTTTTAGTGTAAAAGTAATTTTCATCGTTATTGTTTGCACCTCACAAAATGACAGATTGTTTGGGATATTCATTCCTTATTTTGAGAGTTGTTTAACCTGTTTTAAGTCATACTTCAGTGTTTCTTCAGTTTTTTAAAGTATCTTCAGACGTACACTGCAGTCCCTCCTTATCTGTCATTTTTCTTCCTCAGTCAACAGTGATCTGAAAATATTAAATGGAAAATTCCAGAAATAAACAATCTATAAGTTTTAAATTGCTCACCATTCTGAGTAGTGTGCTAGAATCTCATGCCATCCTAATCCTTTCTGCCTGGGATGTGAATTATCTTTTTGTCCAGTGTTTGTACATTGTATATGCTACCCACCCACTAGTCACTTATATGCCATCTCAGTTTTCAGATCAACTGTCACAGTAACACCAAGTGTGTGTCACAATGCGTATGCAACTCCATTTTATGTCCTCATGTTGACATTATATCATCTCACATTAACACAAGCAGGAGGGTGAATAGAGTAGAATAAGACATTTTGGGGGGGGCATACCAGGAAATGAGCTCAGGGGCACTTGACCACTGAGCCACATCCCCAGCTCTATTTTGTATTTTTTATTTAGGGTCTAACTGAGTTGCTTAGTACCTCACTTTTGCTAAGACTGACTTTGAACTTGTGATCCTCCTGCCTCAAACTCCCGAACCACTGGAATGACAAGCATGCGCCACCGTGCCCAGCTGAATAAGACATTTTGAGAGAGAGAAGAAAGAGATCACATTAACATAAATTTTATTGTAGTATATTGTAATTGCCACATTACCACATTTTATTAGTGATTATTGCTGATTTCTTACCATGCCTTCTTTATAAATTAAACTTAACCATAGGTATAAATAAAACACAGTATACATAGGATAGGGTTCAGTACCATCCATGACTTCAGGCAGCCACACAGGATCCTGAAATGTACCCACCTTGGATATGGAGGGACTACTGCATAAGCCAAAAAAGAGAAGAAAATAACAAAGCTGTCACTATGTGATATCTACGATTGTGAAGAACAATTATTTGGGAGCATTATAATGTCTAGTTAACTTTATGACTACTTTTTAAGAAAAGTAAAGTGTAAATTCAAATATTATAAAGCAAAGAGTTTAAACTCATGGACAAATTCCAAGACATTTTTTTTTTTGTCTTGGAATAATTTTTTGAATAGTTTTGCTTTAAAAATGAAAAAGAATTCTCTGCAAAGCAAGAAATTATCCCTTGTTCTATCCTGTTGTATCCTTATCCTACTCACACTATATGTAAGTGACACATCTGGCTTAAGTGACATGATTAAATATGGAAACCCTGGTTCACGATAAAGGGCAATCACAAAGGTCTTAAAATGCACTTTTCACTCACTGCCTTTGAACTCTGTGAGCAGGAAACACCGTGTGGGGTGGTAGAGAGAGACAAAATTGAGTGAAGGAATGAATGAACCAGTAAATGAATGAAAGAACAGATTGTAGGACTGTTTTATGGCAGCACAAAAGTAGACATTCACTTCAGAAGCCTTTCTCTCTTTTTGGAACTAAGTGTGAGTGAGTGAAATGATGCAGAAAAAATATTATGTAGAGAATAAGCACTTCAGGCTACTTTCAGTAGCCTGACAGTTTTTTGGAACGCCATGAAAGTGCAGCAGACAGATCAAGCTGACATTCCTGCTATGGGAAAAATAACCAGGGAGGTGCAGAAGCAAGCTGTGCATGCTCGAGGTTGCCCAAAAGAAAATTAAGGGACAATTCTTAGAGGCTCAGAGTCAGTTCTCATCTTTTACTCACAAAGAAGAAATAAACATCAGCATTACCACATTCAAATTTAAAGGACACTGTCTTTAAGAAAGTGGCATGCCCAGATCACTCGTGATGTTTGGGGTTTACTGCAAGGACATATCGGGTAGCAAAGGACATATTGCCTCTTTGGACAGTGATGGGGCTTCTAGGTCCCACTACCATTTGGACAGCTGAGGCAAAAGGAGAGAATGAGAATAATAACTCCACGTTCTGTAGGATACAGTTCGAGCACCTGCTTCAACCTCTCATTAGAGTCTTACAAAAACAGTTGGTTTGTCCCCATTCAAAAGGGGCAGTTTCACATTCAGTCACCTCCAGCCTGATATGGCTGGCTACCTTTGTCCATGGGTCCATCCCTTGGCCAGTCCCATCAGCTGCAGCTGAGGAAGGTGATTGGTCATTAAACACAAAGACTCAAGATGTGGCAATTTCTGCAAAAAATAATCAACTACTTTCAATGAAAGGCAGCTGTGGGCAAGGTGAATGGAGGTTATACCCAGGCAAATTGCATTGGTCAATGGCAATACTCTCCTGCTTTATGGGGTTATCTTTGACCTTCCTTTCTGTATATCTACCCAATCACCAAGACTTGTCAAGATTTCTCTAAAATATCTTTTAGATTCTTCCCTTCCTTTCTTCCTGGGGCAGGCACAAACATGTTGCTCCAAGCCTTCTTTAAGAAAGTGACTTGCTGCCCAGATGTAAGAGGGTCGTTGCCAAGGGCCTCCAGCTGTCAGCTTCTTCAGACTCAGCCTCAGCTTTCAAGCTAAGGTTACTGTCTTCATTGGTTTGCTGTTGCTATAACTTAATTCCACACACTGGATAACTTATAAAGAATAAAGGTTTGTTCAGATCATGGTTCTGGAGACAGGGAGGTGCAAAGTCTAGGGGCTGCATCTGGTGGAGGCCTTCTTGTTACTGGGGACTCTCCAAGGAGTTCCAAGCTGGCACAGCACACCACAGAGCAAAAGGGGTGCATAAAAGAGACAGAGCCACACTGGCTTTTATTATAGACACACTCTCCAGAGATAATCCATTAATCTATAATCCATGATACTAATGACTTAATTACCTCTTAAAGGTTCCACCTGGGCCTTCCTCTGAGTACCTTTTAACCTGAGTTTTGGTGGGAACATTCGAACCATAAGAGTCACACTCTTCTTGGAGAGACCCCCAATCAATGACTAAACAATCGTTTGCCAAGGTCTCGTCATTCCTACTCTGCATTAAACTCCTCTGACAGGCGGGCCATTGCAGGGGCAGAGTTCCTGCTGACAAGCTGCAGCAACTTCTGATCTTCTGCTTATGGAATCTGCTTCTTCTTCTTCCTCTTCTTTTCCCTTCTTTTATTTATTTATTTATTTTTTTAAAATTTTTCTTTCCGCCAGGAGAACCTAACTGCAACAGGGTCCTTCCCCTGACCCTGAGGGTGTGTGTGACAGAGGCCACTGACCAAGATACTTGTTTGAAGTGATCTCCCCAGACCCTGCACCCATCCAAGGCGGGGCTGATAACCCCACTAGGGACAGTGGGAAGCACCACTGAGCTTTACCTGAGGGAACAGGTTTAAAGGAAACAAATGATGTGCTTAGAACTGGAATAACCATCATTAGGAGAAGAAAAAATTGATTTAAACCTCCAGGTTTGGGTTCAATATTGGACTTTTCCTTCTGTTTATTTTTTCTTTTCTTCTTCCTCTTCATCATCATCTTATTTAGCAATGAAAAGAATTCAACAGCCGAAATATTTGCTACCTGAGTTAGGGAACACCTACCACCAGAAAAGCTGGATTCGTTGATTGAGCAATTGACCTTGTGAATTGTAAAGTCCAGGTTCTATGATTCTATTGTGAAGCCTCCATTCTTTATTTCCTGTGGGTTACAGAAAACTGTCTTTGACTTTAATAGTTCTCAATCTAATAAACATGACCCTATTTTATGCAGACCTTAATTAAAGGCATACACAGTATAAACAAAAGTGTTTAAAATACTATCTCAATAATCCATCAATACCAAATCTTTATATATTCTCTCAATACGTGGAGCTTTCAAAGCGTATCTAAAAATTAGAATTGAGCTAAATATATGCACACAACACTGAAGTAGGAGAGCTCCAGTTCCTGTAATCTCCTCCCCCTACTATAGATTTGGAATGATTAGAATTCTTTTTTCTTTTTTCTTTTTTTATTTTTACAGATTGCATTTTGATTCATTGTACACAAATGGAGTCCATCATTTCGTTTCTATGGTTGTGCACGATGTAGATTCATTCCATTCGTGTAATCATACATGTACATAGGGTGATGATGTCTGTCTCATTCCACCATTTTTCATACTCCCTCCCTCTCATTTCCCTCTATGTAATCTAAAGTTCCTCCATTCTTCTCTCAATCCCACTCACCACCCCCTTATATATCATTATTCACTTATCAGGGAAAACATTCAGCCTTTGGTTTTTTGGGATTGGCTTATTTCACTTAGCATGATAGTCTCCAATTCCATCCATTTATCTGCAAATGCCATAATATTATTCTTCTTTATGACTGAATAATATTCCATTGTTTATATATACCACAGTTTCTTTATCCATTCATCTGTTGAAGGGCATCTAGGTTGGTTCCACAATCTAGCTATTGTGAATTGAGCGGCTATAAACCCAAAGGACTTAAAATTAGCACACTACAGTAGCACAGCCACATCAATGTTTATAGCAGAATTCTTTTTGACTTTCAGATCATGAGGTTAGAATCATCTATTTCCTTGAGCTTTTGCCCAGGTAGAAGCTAGTTTAAAATGGAAACTGGGAACCATTAAGAGGTCATGTTGCAAGAAATTTTAATTTTTGAAACAGTAATCAAAAGTTTAAGGCATACATGGTAGTACACACCTGTAATCCTAGCTACCTGGGAGGCTGAGGCAGGAGAATTCCAAGTTCTAGGCCAGCCTGGGCAATATATTGAGACCCTGCCTCAAAATAAAATTTAAAAAGAGCTGGGGATTTAGCTCAGTAATAGAGACTTGCTTAACCTGTATAAAGTTCTGGGTTCAATTCTCAGTACCACCAAAAGAACAACGACAAAAAACTTTAGTGTGAAAATTAAAATTTTAAAGGGCTCAAAGGTAAAAAACAAAAGAAGAAATAAGAAAAAGTTACAAGAATAAAACTCAAACTGGTTCATTGCTTTTCACTATTTCAATTAAAAATCAGAGTTATATTAACAAAAACCAATGTTTCACCTTTATAATAAACCTTAGGAAATGCAGATTTTTTAGTCGAATAGCATGTAACAGATGAAATCAGTTTCTAGATCTTACACTCCAATGGGAGAAAATTAAGACCTGCTAAGCAGATCACATATATTCAGGTTTATATTGTTACAACTTCAGTAATTTAGATAAGTCAATTAATAATATCTGCAAACAGCTGAGGGTAGGTTTAAGACAAGTTGAGTTTTAAGATTAGATAAAAGTTAAAATGCAAATAAAAATAAGAGAGAGGAAGGAGACATAATGGTTAAAAACACTGATGTCAGATTCCAGTTCTAGGTTGGATTCAAGTTTTACCTCTGAAGAATCCTGAGCAAGTATGTCTCTATTTTCTCTTAAATAAGAATAAGGAAACCAACTTCATTTTGGTTTTGTGAGATTTCACATATAAAGCATTTGGCACACAATTTGGTACATGGTAAGTGTCCACTTTTATATGAGAATGAAAATGTTCTATAACAAAATATAAATTTAAAATAAAAGTTGCATTTTTTTTTTTTTTTTTTTTTTTGCAGTGCTGTGGATAGAACCCAAGGCCTTATGCTTGCTGAGCTACACTCCCAACACTACTTCTAATTTTTAAGTGGTTAAGTTGTAGAGCAGGAAACCTGAAATATGAGAATTACAATTATTCATTGAACTTCTACCTAGAGCCAAACATAGTACCAGACACTTTATCTCTTCCTAATGTTCACATTATGTCTGGTATCATTATCTCTTTTTTATAGATGAGGAAAGAGAATATCAGGTGAAAGAGGTTGCAAGTGATTCAATAACCCAACCTCTTTCATTATGCTATGTTGCTTGTAAGAGTTGGGATGAAATCAAATTAAATTGTAAATGAAATTAATGTGACATTTTAAGCAACACAACCAATTGTTAACTTCCATATCATACTTATCAGATGCCATGGAACTTCTGCTTGGATATCCCACGGGTGAGGAGTTTGCTGCTCTCTCAGAGGCAGTACCGTTCATTGCTGAACAGTTTGATGCCAGCAGAGTTCTTTGTTTTAGTGATGTGTGCTCCAGTGGTTGATTTACAGAACGAAAGAAGCAGAATTGCCTTCTGTTAAGTAGCGTTTTAACAATTTTCACGGTGTGATTAACTTGCGTTCCTGATTTGGCATCGTGACTCTTGGAATACCTTGTGGACCCTGGTCTTAAAGAATCCCTGAATGGAACAAAAAGCAAGATGGAAGACTTCACACTGTCCATCTCCCTGTGGTGTCACAACTTTTCTGGATTTGTGACCTTTACTACCATTCCTTTAAAATGCATACCACAAGACACTGAGGGGATTTTCAAAGTTAGAGAAATGAATGATTACCTTGGAGAAGGGTTGGAAAAATTATTTAGAGTAATTCACTAAAATGAGAACATGGTGGCTTGAAGAAACGAAGTTATTCACTTTAGATCAGCAACAAGAATGACCAAAATATCATGTTCACTTTCACTCATCAGAGGATGAGTAGTAAGTATTGTTTTTTAGTTACTGCTATATACCCTTCTTTAAACAATTGAGTACTACACACAGACATTCAAATATATTCACCAAATAAACCAGGAAAGTCCCCCCTTTCCTCTCTCTCTCAAATGAGGAGTAACTTTTATTTTCTTGATGACCTAAGATCCCTTGAGGCTGGGAAAAAATTGTCAGGCTTCCTTTGAAGGTAATATCCCTCAAAATATTTATTTGTGGTTTTAAAAACACAGCCAAGAAAGCAAAGAAACCAATTAAAAATGAAGAAAAGGAAATGGCAAGCACACACATGAAAAAAATACCCAACATCATTAGCCGTTAGAGAAATGCAGTCTAAAAACACAAGATACCACTGTACACTCACAAGAGGGGCTACAATCAAAGATACTGACAATACTAAGTGTTGGCAAGGATGTAGAACTGGAACACTTGGATATTGCTGGTAAGAATGCAAAATGGAAAAAAATAATGCAAAATGGTTCCACTTTGGAAATGGATTCTTATAAAGTTCAACCCACAGTTACTATTTAACCCCTCAATCCCACTCCTAGATGTTTAACCCAGAAATATAAAAGCATACGGCCACACTTAAAGCAGTATGTGCAAGTTTACAGCATCTTTATTCACACTAGTCAAAAACTAGAAATAACCAGATGTCCAACAATGGGTGAATAGATAAACACATTGGGGTATATTCATATGAAGGAATATTACTCTGTAATAAAAAGAAATGGACTAACAAATGTGAAAAAGTAATTTAATGATGGATGGATACACTTTTTAACAAATGATGCTGGGACAATTGGACATTCATAACTGAAAGCAAATAAAGTAAGAAAGAAAGAAAGAAAAGGACTTTGACCTGACCTCCATACTTTATAGTATATAAAATGTACTTAAAATAGACCATGAATTTGAATGCAAAACTAGAAAATTTAAAATATGTAGAAGAAAAAAAATCTTTGGGATTTAGGACTAGGCAAAGGGTCCTTAGACTTGATACCAAAATCACAATCCATAAAGAAAATCCTGATAAACTAGGTTTATCCAAATTAAAGACTTTTGCTCTGTGAAAAACCCTGTTAGGATGATTTAAAATATAAATATAAAAACTACATACACATACAAAAAAAATAAGCTGCAGACTGAGAGAAAATATTTGCAAACTCTGTATCTGACAAAGGTGTAGTGTCTAGAATATACAAAGAATTCTCAAAGCTCAAGAGGTAAAAAAAAAAAAAAAAAAAAAAAAATCCAGTTTGAAAATGGATAAAAAGACATATGGATGGCAAATAAGTACACAGAATGAAGTTTAACATCAATAACCAACATGAAGTGCAAATTAAAATCACCAGGAGTTAATCCCTACCCAACTATCAGTTTGACTAAATAAAAAGTATTAACACTACCAAATGTCAGTGAGGATGCAGAGAAACTAGATCAGTCAGACACTGCTAGTGAGAATATAAAATGGTATAACCACTCTGGAAAACAGTTTAGTTTGAAAACTAAACATTTCATTACCATATGAGCCATTAATTGCACTCCTAGGCATTTATTCCAAAGAAACGAAACCTATGTTCACACACACACAAAAAAAACAGTTCACAAATGCTGATAGCAGCTTTATTTGTAATAACCCCAAATTGGAAACAACCCAAGGGTAAAACAATGAATGATTAAATAAACTGAGATATAACCATAGCATGGAATACTATTCAGAATACAAAGGAGCCGACCATCAATATGTGCAGCAACCTGGATGAATCACCAGAGAGTGAGTGCCACAAACCCATCCCCAAAAGGCTACACACTGTGATTGCATGCATATAACATTCTTAAAATGACAAAATCATAAAAAACAGAGAGAGATTAGTGGTTGGCAAGACATGTAGAGAGGGTAGAGATGGGAAAAGTGTGACTGTAAACGGACAACAGGCCACTCCTCTGATGATGGAAGCGTTCTGTATCTTGACTGTCTCAATGTCAATATCTTGGTTGTGATATTGTACTATGGTCTGAAAGACAGTACCATTGGGGGAACCTGGAGAGAGGTTACATAGGACTTCTCTGCTTTATTTTGCTAAGTGAAAAAGTCAGATAATACTACATACTATATGATTTCTTTTATATAAAATTGCATATATATACGTGTGTGTGTGTACATATATATGTATATATTTTTTATATATATGCAAAAACTAACAGAAAAGGGTTGTGAGACCTGGGAGTATGGTGAAACATTTGAATGCAAAGGGGCACAAGGGAAATTTTGGAGTGATGGGAAAGCAAGTTTTATCAAAACTCACCATATTGTTCACCTAAAATTATTGAATTTTAGTAGATGTAAATTCTATTCAATATTTTAGAAAAAATTTAAAACTGCATCAAATGCATAAATCAAAGAGAAAGTTCCTTAATGTTTATATACCATTGATTAAATAATTTATACATTTTTATAAAGTATAAAACAAAATAAAATAATTTTGACATATTAGGAAAAGAGACATTGGAATTACTGTGCATAGTAGATATGAATGTGATACAATATGGTGATAGATTATTTTAACAGTTATCCTAGCCAGGAAAAATGTAATGTAATCTACTAAAAGACACTCATGCTCAGAAAATGCTCTAGAGCCATAGAATCCACAACAACTATGTGAATTATGTAACAATTTAAGGGCTATTTAGGTCACTATTGGTTAGGATTAGGTTTAACTGCAAATGACAGAAATTCCAAATAAGCAGTGGCTAATTACATAAAATTTTACTCAGCAAGAGCAACGACAATGCAGAGGTCCATAGGTCAGGGTTGGTCTGGCAAGCCTAAGTTTCAAGAGCCCAGCCACCTTGAACTTCAGGGTTCTGTTTTCCTTTGCATTCTGCCTCACACAGATTCACTTGCCAGGCTCTTGACTGCGTCCACATTCTGGAAGGGGAAAAGACAAAACACTTATAACCCAGAGGACAATCTCTAGAGGTCTCACATGAAACATATCCTTACATCTCTTTGGCCATTTCTTATTTACAGGACACACTCAATTGAAAGGAAAGCTAAGAAATGTGGTCTTTAACACTTCTCAAAAGAAGAAATACAAATGGCCGACAAATATGTGAAAAAATACTCAACCTCATTGGCAATTAGGGAAGAGCAAATCAAAACTGTACTGAGATTCCATCTCATACCAGAGATGGTAATTATCAAGAATACAAACATTAATAAATGCTGGGGAGGATGTGGAGAAAAAGGAACACTTATACACTGTTGGTGGGATTGTAAATTAGCACAATCACTATGGAAATCAATATGAGGTTTCTCAAAAGACTAGGCATAGAACCACCCAATGACCCAGCTATACCACTCCTTAGAATTTACCCTGAAGAATTAAAGTCATCATACTACAGTGAAACATGCATACCCATGTTTATAGGAGCACAATCCACATAGCCAAACTACGGTACCAGCCTAGGTGTTCATCAACAGATGTATGGACAAAGAAAATGTGCTGTATATACACAATAGAGTTTTATCCAGCCATAAAGAAAAATGAAATTATGTTATTTGCAAGAAAATGAATAGAACTACAAAACATTATGTTAAGCAAAAGAAGTCAAACTCAGGTCCAGGGTCGTATATTTGCTATCATGTGGGGAAGCTAGAGAGGAAAAAGGAAAAGAAAAATGTGAGCGGATCTCATGAAAATCAAAAGGAGATGAGTAAAGGAAAGAGACAAAGGGTGGGAGGTACAGAGGGAGTGGGGTAGTGCTGGGGAGTGATATTGACCAAATAATATTGTCTTTCTGTGTGCATGTATGAATATGTAACAACAAATTCCATCATAAAGTACAATTATAATGCACCAAAAACATGTGTAATAAAATAAAAATTAAGAAGTACATGTTCATAAAAAGAGAGGAAGGAAGGAAAGAAATATGGACTTTATTCCAGAGAGCCATGTGCTCAGTTGAGTATCAGAAATGAGAAGAAAGGGGCAGTATTCCCAATGAACAAGATATGGAATCAGTCTAGGTGGCTGTCGATGGATAAATGAATAAAGAAATAGAATATATATATATATATATATATATATTACATACATATTTATTATTCAGCCATAAATAAGAATGAAATCCTGCCATTTGCAGGAAAATGGATGGAATCAGAAGACACGATGTTAAGTGAAATAAACCAGACACAGAAAGATAAGTATTGTACATGTTCTCCCATATGTGAAAAATTAAATTACCTGAAAATAAAAGAGGGACTATAGAGATTGGGTAGAGAGGAGAGGGGGTAGGGATAAAGAAGAATGGAGGGTAGACACAATCCACACATGGTATATTCAGGTATAGAAATATCACAGTAAATATCATTACTTTTTACAACTAACATATGATAATAATCATAGTTAAAAATAAGGAAAAATATTTTAAAAAGGAAGAAAGTATACAGGAAAAAACTTACAGACCCATCCAAAGATCATACTTACTTTGCTTCTTCAAATGTTCTCAAGTCTCTATCTCTTGATAAGTCTGAACAAGAATTTTGACTTTTCTAAAAATTTAAAACATGCAACATGCTGGGAATGTGGTAAAGCCCTTCCCTAGCATGTGTGAGGTCCTGGGTTCAATTCCCAGCACTGGGGAAAAAAAAAAAAAGTAAAAATGCTAAAACATTCAACACTCATGAATTGATTTACATTTATTCAATAATTATAAATACTTCATTTTTCTAAGAAATTTTGCTAAGTTCAAAATTACCAAGGCAAAAATACATATGGAGGGAAAAAACCCTCATTATCAATAACAATTTAAAAATTTATGTACTCTCTTTGGTAGCACTTAAGCTAAAAACTTATCACTAATCTGTGATATTTAAAATATGCCTTTCTTAAAACTTTCTATAAATACAATCTATGCATCAAGGGATTAAAATTTGGCTTTTAAAAATATTAGGTTTTGTTTTTCTATATAATCCTATATCTTTATCTATATAATCCTTTTCTATATTTTCAGAAATACACTTAAAGATGATATTTGGAATTTAATAGTCCATTTTAAATGATTTCTTGAGTCTGTTCCCTGAATTAAGTAAATGTTTCAGAAAACACAATGTCCCATTTATTGTTAGTATTTATACATAACTGGATTACCCAAGTCTTGTTTCTCTTCCTCATTTTTACTCCCTATCTCATTTTTATTGCTACCAAACCTAGACCAGGTTTCTTTGCAAAGAAACAAACATAAATAGAGTAAAATAAAATATATTCACTTTTCCTAATTAGAAATACTCCCTACTATTTCCAGGTTTAAATATTTAGAATGTGTTTACCAGTGAATTTCATACATCCATGTTATTATCCATATATATTAGTATTAATAATCACCAAGATGCTGATTTCTTCTTTAAAAAGATTTGTTTACTTTATTTCATTATTCTTTCATTGAACCAATCTTTACCAGTTATCTATAAAGAAGTGGCCATTTTATTTTCCCCCATCCCAAAATATGATTGTATTGTGGTCCAAAAGTGTCTTTGTGGTTTTCATCTTTCTAGTCTTGACACCTGATCTATCTGGTATTTAAACAGCTATTCCAGCTGGGCAGAGTGGTGCACACCTGTAAACCCAAGGACAGGAGGCTCAGGCAGGAGGATCACAAGTTTGAAGACAGCCTGAGAAACTTAGTGAGACCCTGTCTCAATATAAAAAATAAAAAAGGCTGAAGATCTAGCTCAGTGGTAGTGTACCCCTGGGTTCAATCTATAAAATAACTAAAATAGTCATTTGTTAAATATTTTTTAAAGAACAAATGTGACCTTCCCAGAACCTATATCCATTGATGTTGTTCTGCTTTTTCTTTTTCTTCTTCTTTTCCTTCTTTTTTTCCCCCTCAGTACCAGATATTGAACCCAGACCTCCTGCATGCTAAGCAAGCATTCTAGCATTGAGCCCAGCTTTGTTCTTTTTCTAAAGATGAGGACAACCATTCACAGGGGCATCAAACATTTTACTGACATTACAGAATCCCCTGGTCCTGATATTATTTACTTACCCTTCTAGAAAGGCCCTTGGGACATTTGACAAAGAATTGTAGAATGTAATAATCAAGGCCTCATGGTGAAATGTGCTCTCTACTGTCTCTGTACCTCAGGTCTCTGGATTTGGTAGTCTCTTTATCCTCAGGGCAAGTTCAACAGCCACTTCTTCCAGTCCTCTGACTCTCTGCTTTCTCTAATAGAACAATCAAACTTTTCTGTCAGTAGCCAAGGGTTAATTTTTCTTTCTAAAACTTGACCTTGGTACCATTTTCAACTTGTAACCTCTCTGCAGAGGCTGCCTACCTGAGATATTGTTAACTTATTTGTATCATTTGCATGCATAAGCTATGGCTAGCTGTGTTAGGAAAGTCACAAAAGAAAGGTGACCTCGGAACTGCTTAGATAGATCTTTGGACAAATGGTCCTTTAGAAAACCTATTGACATGTGTGCTTTTCTTCCACTGGTCACTTACCAATTAACATGTTCCTACAGTTTTTTGTTTGTTTGTTTGTTTGTTTGTTTTAATTATTCAAACCTGAAGCCTACTGACAGTGTTAGGCTGACTGGAAAAAAAAAAAAAATCAATGTTTAACAAATAAGTGAGGCATTAATTGTGTGAAAAGTCAATAATGTCAAAAACACATCTGACTTGACCAAAATAACCATCTCATGTTCCATATAGTGGGTTTGGTTTACATTTTCTATCAAGTCAATGAAATATTGAAATATCTCAGGAATGTCGGAGGATTTTATGACTAAAAAAATTAGGGACACCACCTCCTAAAAAATAACTTCAAGTTCAGAGCAATTGCCCCAGAGGAATGATGGAGGAAGTTAGAACACAGAAATTCTGCTCATAGGTCCAAGAAAAATTTATATCAGGTCCCAGGAAAACTGCCAGAAATTTACATTATTCTTGATTCCTTTTTCAGATGTGTGTTTTTGCTAGAAAGGGGAAAAATAAAACAAAATTTTTCTTTTCATATATATGCATTTTTTTAATTGTATTTTAAACCCTCAATGAATTCCAAATGTTCACTTTGCTTACTCCTGAGTACTCAGGACTGAAATCCATGCCAAGAAAGGGACTTGATCTTCTGACCTCTTCACTCCATGATTACTTCTGAAGGTGAACTGATCATTTCTGAATGTTAAATGAGTGCACAATTGAAACTGTGAGCTCCCAGATGTCTTTACATGCCTCAAGGCGTGGCCACAGGGTGGCAAGCTCCATTGGTCCAGCAGACAGGGTAGTGCCAATACTTTCATTTTAATTGTTTCCTTCTCTCCATAGAAATGATTCCCAAATTCAGACAAAGTTTCTGAGGGTATTACAATCCAACACCCTCATTTCTGGTCCAATGATCACTTCTAAAAGTTATTCCTAATGCTTCACACCAAATCAAGGTCTTCACATTTGCTTATAAAATGAAAAAAAATATATAGCAAAATTATCATTGACTAAAGATTTAGGGTTCAAATGTTTAAATGGTGCCAAGTTAAGATTCTTAATATAACCTTTCCTGTCTTCTCATTGAAAGATCATGTGTTTTTGAAAAGTAAGCATAAACCTTTTGCAAGAACCTAGGAGTAATTTCCACTGTCTACATTGTATGTGAGGCCAAATCAGGAAATTCTATTATGGATACTTTGTCCTCTGAAAAAGAGCAAAGTTGATAGGGAAAAATTTAAACTTTCAAATTCCACATACTTGGGAGATTGTGGTGGGAGAATTGATCACTTGAGCCCAGGAGTTTAAGATTTGCACCTGCAACATAACATGACCTCGTCAAAAAAAAAAAAAAAAAAAAAACCTTTTAAGCTTTCAAAATGTTTATTAAACCAGAATGTACAAATCCCAGGAGAAATCATAAGAAAAATACCAAAGACTAGGAGACAGTTGGTTACAGAAAGTGGTGGATAGATCCCTGGAATAAAGAACCACAGATAAGGTCATATGCGGAAACACGACGACAGTCCACAGTGTTTAAGTTTGTAATTTTTCCATTTATCAGAGCTGATTAAAGAAGAACCACAGATAGCCTCTGATTCTTGACAATATATATTCCCCTCGTTGCAGACAACTGGACAATTGGATGGGGGAAAGATTCTTCTGTTGTCATGGCGACCGGTCAGTAAATGATAAAGGTGAACATTTGTTTGATTTCAGAATTTGGGCAATAGAGTACACAGTTACCCTGTCCTATGATGTTAGATCTATCAGTTTTCAAGAGGAGAGTAAAAAGAGGCAAAGAAATGTCATCATTTGGAAGGAACTTCCTTCATTGACTTATAATAGGAAAACAATCACTACCACATTGTAAGAGCTACCCAAAATTCTAGAATGCAAGGAAACGGAATACATAGATGTTTGAAGACTCCAAGGAAGAACATGTGTGACAAAATTTAAGAGGAAAATTTTATAAAATGCCTGTTTGTGTCCTCAATGGAATGTGAAGACATGCTATCAATCAGCGACCCATAAGGTAAGAATAGGAGACTAAAAATTTAACTGCAATTAAAAATTTAAAATGCCATTGGAGGCAAGAAAGCATGATTATGATTGCAATCAAATCAGTAATTTTCAGAATGAATATTAGTTTTTTTCAGAGAGTCTTTCTCACCTTTTCATAAACAGGCTCATAGTTCAGATTTCTCAAATTCATATTTATTAGTTCTTACTTCATTCTGCTGCACTATAATTGCATCTGCTGTCTATCTGCCTTAGACTGTGAGTTTCTGCAAAAAGAAACCATGACTTACCTGTTTTTCCATTTTAGATCTGAAACGTCTTCAGGAAGACGTATGAGTTAAAGGTTTGGTCTCCAGTCATGAAGCTATTAGGAGGTGCTAAATAGTGAGTCTGCAGGAGCAATTCACAATTAAGTGAGGAAATATTCCTTTTCTAATGTCATTCTAGATGTCAACATAATAAAATACTTATGTTTATTTTAACTGCCTTTTATCACAAGATCAATTTTCCTTTTCTTCATTTTTTTTCCTTCTCCTTTTATTTTTTTCCCATTTTCTTTCTTTCTTGCTTCTTTTTTTAAAAGTCTTTACCATGTTTTGGACTTGCCAAGGACATCTAAATATTACAGTAACTAGTAGTGGTGACAAATAAAATTTAAATTGCAATGTCTTAAAAATAGAATTTACCCCTCAATAAACTGCAAGTTGATTAAGCAGGTCTACTGGGCTTTCGGGGATGCATTTTATAATCCCATCCTCCTCTAAGGTTTCAACTGCTTTCCATTCAGCAGTCACATTAGGAGCATAACAGAGTTCGAACAGGGAAAATTTTATGGACAGGCCCACAGGCGGAGCACATTACTTTGGTCGTATCTCAATAGCTAGCACTCAATCACAAGATCATATCTAACTACAAGGGAGACTGGGCAGGAACACAGCTGTGGCTGTGATTTTAAAAAAATGAGTTTGGAGAAGACTGAGCCTCTGCCACTAACTCCAGGTTATTTCAGCAATAGATAGTCAGGATCTATAGCACTATATACAACCCTCTCCTTATTTTCTCACTTAATCATTGCAATAATCTCATGGAATCTGGAATTAATATGTCCAATTTAGTAACCTAAGGTCACATATTTCTGAATGACAAACCAAGATAGGGCTCACTTCTGATTGCAAAGCCCCATGCACAACATGGCTTTCTACAACTAAATTAATGTTAAAGTGAGATTATAACCTGATTGAATTGTTAATACATTTAAGAGGTCATGTAACTGCCGCATCTTCATGAGTTCATTCTTTGAGAGATTTTTTCCAATTGGAGTGATGGAGTCATGCTAATTTACTGGAATTCTTTCCTGATATAATGTATGGCACAGCTCTTCAGAAATCACTGCAGCCTCCTGTGAGGAATGGAGTAATATTTAGTGCCATCACTTATGTCTCATTAGTGCTAACAGACTAATGCAAATGTTCATTTTCAGAGTGAACTTTAGACCGCACACTTTAAAAAGACATTTTAAAACTAGTTTCATTTTATTTTTACTACCCTTTGCATAGAATACATCCATCGGATATATCCATTTACAAATAATAGTTAAATGACTGCCCCAGGAATGGTGCTAATAAATATACGTGCGTGTATTCATGTAATCCTCAATACCAGCTAATGAGTTAAGTGTTTTTATTACTAATATTTTATTGCTGTGAATATCAAGGCAAAGAGAGGTTTATCAACTTGACTGAGGTAAGAGTTAAGCAGAGTAGAAAATTAAACGGGTCAGACTACAAGTGAAAGTCTCTACTAATTTCCCAGCGGTCAAGTCCACAGGTTCTATTTATTGTTTTGTTTTTGCCATAAGTTATTCCTTAATTGCTCAAATTACTTTTCTCTTAAGGCAGTCATGACATACCTTATTCCTGTTTCCTTATAACCTCATTCCATCTTTAATATGTGCATGGGTTGATTTGAGTTTGTAAAACCTACTAGCTAGCACCTATTGTTTCACTAAAAAATACCTTACTACTTAATGCATGAGGCAAAAGACTAACTTAGCTGTTTCCCAAACTAAATCTGCAGTTTATTTATGCAGTGAAAAATCCCTTAATTTTCTAAAAACAAAAGGCATATAGTCTATATAGACATATATATATATATAAATATATATATATATAATATATATTTGACATAAAAAAAACTTTCCTTTGTCAAAAAGATTTAACATCGTATCTTCTGTCAAATTTCCAGTGTCTACTCCAAGTCTGGAAACAACTTCTTAAAAAAGTTTTGAAATTACTTGGGAGTCAAAGCAAGTTGACTTTAACATCTCAGAACAAAACCTCTATCAATTTGTTCATCCATTCACCCTGCTATGCTGACCCAAAACTTGGGAGGAAAATTAACATTGAAATTGAACTGGTCACTGGAAATGCTAGGTCTATATTATTTAGCTCAGCAGTCATTTCAGGCAAAAAGTAATCTGGGGAAGAGTGTTGCCATCCCGACATTGTATCCATCACAAAGTTCGAGAGGGTGAGGAATCATTTTGTGTCTGCTAGTGAGAAATTGAAACGGCTAGAGAACTTGGGGCTAAATTCCTGAGGTACTTTTGTGTGCTGTATTTAGTGCAGGCCCCTTGCAGGTGCTCAGTAACAATATATTAGAAAAAAATCATTCACCCAATGAGGGTAATTGAAGAGTTCCGAGTTTTCTTACGCCAACTACAAAGTCGATGACCTTTACAAGTGGTTTTTGCAGGGCATCAAGCACTGTTCTTTCTTAGCTCGAGAACATTTAAAGGGCGAAGGGGCAGACACTTAACATTGTGAATGCATCTTCAACTTCCTTCAGTGGACTGGGTGGAGGACCTACCATCCCAAGCACCTGCAATTTCCGCCCTTCTCCTTGCCCCACTTCCAGGCTCTTGTACCCGCTCCTCATCAAGCCTGCAGCCCGCTCCCACTGTCGGCCAGGGCCCTGGGAACAACGACGCCCACAAACCTTGCTTCCAAAAGACAAAAACAGTGATTTTCATGTTTTAAGTCAATACAGTATGAGGTCTTCAAGTGAAAGCTTTATTTGGATGAAAAAAATAGTTTACGAAAAACGAATTAGTGCGTTCGAGCCGGTGTCATCGCCTCGCTTCCTGTTAAGGCTTCCACGGTCACGTCCGACCCTCCGTTTGTCGCCTCTTTACCCCTCGGGAACTGCCGCTCTCTGAAAGCGGCCTCACCTCCCGCCGGCTCCGCCTGGCCCGGCCCACCTCGCCCCCACCTCGGCGCCCACCCATTGTCCCCTCGCGGCTGTCACAGCGCGCAGATCCCGAGCTCCCGATTGGAAAGCCTCCGCGTCACTCAGCCACACTCGGGGGCTGGACGCCTCACTCTCTTTTCCGAGCCTTAAAAGGTCTAAGGCCGCTTCCTTCGAGCCAGCAGGTAAAGCTGCGGCAGCGGAAGGGAGGAAAGGAGGAAGGGAGGGGCCGCGTGCCCAGGTCGTCCCGCCGGGCGTTGGGGAGCGGCGGGCGGGTGCCGGGCAGCGCAGCAAGCCGTGCCCCAACCCCACGTCTGACCGCGCCCGACCCCCCACCGCCAGTCCTGCTCATAATGCTAGAGTCGCCTAGCCACTCGTCATCCCGCCCTGGGGCTGCCCCTGGGCAGTTACCACCGCGGAGCTCGGAGGGCGGGGCAGCCAGGCAGCGGGGAGGAGGGGGGGTGGGGGGATGTAAAAGGTCCCGGATGTGGCTGAACCGGAGCCCCTTCTAGAGGGAGTGACTGGCGCCGGCGCAGAAGGTCCGAACCACGGCGAAGGTGGGGGATGGGGAGAGGCTGCCTTCCCGCAGGCTTATAGCAAGAGGGAGTCGAGAGAGATCGCCGGGGAAACAGAAAGATTGTGGGAAACTCAAAGGGAAGGCGAGGAACAAGGGTAGTGGCTGGGAGGAAAACAAAGCAGCTCCCTTTCCAGGTGCACTGGGGACCAGAAAAGTTGAGAGCTGAGCAGGGTGGGGAGGAGCGTTGGTAGCGGGCGAGGACGCGCGCTCCTCCGCTTGCTCTCTAGCGCGGGCGGGCAGGGCGCGCGCGCTGGGGAGCGGCAGTTGCGCTGGGCCCCGAGAGCTGTGGGCACCAATCAACGGTTGCCATAGCAGCGTTTGACGTCATCGTGCGTGTGGTGCCCCTGCTGCCGGGGCTGGTGATTGGAGGAAACCCCGTGTCTGCGGAGCGGCTGTAGCCTGTGAGCAGCGAGATCCAGGGACAGAGTCTCAGCCTCGCCGCTGCCGCCGCCGCCCAGAGACTGCTGAGCCCCCGTCCGTCCGCCGCCACCCACTCCGGACACAGGTAAGGCACCCGGGCGCCGCCGCCTCGCCCCGCTTTTTCCTGCCCCAAGCCAGCCTTGCGAAGGCGTGGGAGCTGTCCTGGCTCGGAGTCCCCTCAGCCGCTCGCCCGGTAGCGGCGCTGGGCTGAGGCGGAGTCTCCTTAGGCGGACACGGGCGGCGGCTCCTCTTCCGCTGGGCTCGGGCGGGCACTTGCGGCCGCCTCCGGCTACCTGCTTCCGGACCGACACCTCAGCGCCGATCGGCGATCTTTCCCCTCACTCTTCCTCCCGAGGTGGAGAAGCGCCCACGCGCGGATCCCCGGGGGTCCCCCGGCTCTGGAGGACGGATGAGGCATGGCCGAGACGCCCCCGGCCGCGATCCGTCCCCACCCTTGCGGCCCCCACACTCTCGGTGCTCACCCCCCTGCCCCTCGCTTCCGCCGGAGATAATGATTCGGCGGCGGCGGGCATTGCAGTGGCGCAGGTGAGGCCGCCCCCTCCCCTCGGCTCCCCTTCCTAGCCTCGCCTCCCGTTCCCCTCCCCCTCTCCCTCCTCCGCGGCGCAGCCTCCGCGCCCCGCGCTGCGGCGGCGGGGAGGGGCTGGGGACCGCGGGGACCTGGGCGGGGGGAGGGCCTGGCCGAGAGCGGGCCGAGGTCTGGCCGGGCCAGCGTACCGCCAGGTATACCAGGGCGAGACCGCTCTCTGGTGTGGAGGGCGAACCCACTACGAGTGAGGTTTGGGGTGGGGCCAGGCTGGGACCTAGCGCTGGATTTCCTGGGTTCTGCAGTGGGAGGAAGGACTTAAATTTTCCCGGTCGGGGTGGGGGAGGGGCCGGCTTTTCCTACTTGGGAACGGGCGCGGGAGGTGCGGGTGGGGGCCCCGCTTCCCTTGGGCTAGAGCAGGGGCTGGGGAAGACCGCGGTCGGCGTCGGAGACTCCCCGAGGAGGAGAACTGCAGGGTCCCTGCGCCGGGTATTGAGACGCACATCCTGCTTTGCGGGGCGGGTAGGCTTGAACCTAACAGCCGGTGGTGGCCCCTCTGGGTTGGGTGTGGCTCTCGCCCCCTCCCCCGCCTGCCGCAGCTGTCGGCTGCTTCTGGACTCTGCTAGGACACCCGTGGTGTCCGGTGGTGGGGAAGACGCCGGTGGGAGAGCGGGGTGTGTCCGCAGCGGGACTGGTAGCGGTTCCGCTTTTGCGGGCGGCGCTGGTGTCTCTGCCCCCGGGTGGGGCGGGCGGCTCCCCCCACATCTGAGTTGGGCGGGGGCGCGGGCTGCTCCTCCCTCTTGCTCTGTTGCGGCTGGGGAGGGGGGTGGAATTAACACTCAGCGGTAGGTTGGGCTCCTTGACACAGATCCGCTGTGACAAAGAGAGTCGGGGACTTGTGCGGAGGCTCAGGCTTGGGCGGAGCCAAGGAGGGGAGGTGGTTGCCGATGGCGCGGACCGTAGGATTTGCTCTTTAAAGTCACGGTCTGAGCGATTTCTTTTCACCCTACCCTACTTCGTAAGTCATTTGAGGGTTAAGTGGGTGCGGCGAGTCTTCACTGCAGTGTAGAGGCGAGACCTGGGAACCCAAGTTATTCTATGAGAACCTAATCCACTTCCTCTTGTACCAAAGTGGGGAGGGAAACCTTTATATTGGTTTTAAACATTTTTCATTAAACCCAGTATTAACCAGAGAGCATCTTAGAGTTTTTTGGGGAAAAATTAATATTTCGAGAACAGGAGGAAAGAGATCACAAATGTTATTCATTGAAACAGTACAGCTCTTTCGGAAGCTAGGTGATTGCTTGTTAAATAGTGCTAACTGTTCTCGTTTGGTTTTTTAAAAAGTGGGATTTCCCTGGGATGGTGAAGTGTATGCCCCTTTCATGGTGTGAGTGGCAGTGGCTCTTTTGTCCATCTTTTAATTTTTAATGGCGCATTTCTGGCATCATTCTGTGGGATCCCTTTGTAGTTTAGTATCTTTCTCTGTGTTGCAGACCCTTTAAGAAGGATATCTTTGAAGAAGACCCGCAGAGAAATTGAAGTCTAGGGAACTTTAAAATGAGGGAAAGTGAATTAGGTGAAAAGACATGGGAAAGGGCAGCTTGAGTGATAACATAATCAGGCTGTTACTGCTAGAAGTAAAATGCATTGATCTTACATTTACACTGGAGCAGTGACATTGTGGGTGCTTCCAAAGTGACATATTTTAGGGTGTACTGGTGGTTACTGGAACTGGAGTTCCAGGACTTTTGGATATTTTTTAAGCAAGTGCAAGAGAGAGATGA
Organism: Sciurus carolinensis; assembly: GCF_902686445.1. Taxonomy (NCBI): domain Eukaryota; kingdom Metazoa; phylum Chordata; class Mammalia; order Rodentia; family Sciuridae; genus Sciurus; species Sciurus carolinensis. The sequence continues at coordinate 37,789,075 of NC_062213.1, forward strand.
GGTGTTAGGGTTAGATATTGCTCCTTGATGTTTTAATAATCAAAATATCTAAGAAGAACCATATTCGTTTTCCCCAGAAAATTGTCATGCTATAATTGGCTGGTAAGATCTAGTAGATTTGCGGTGGGAATAGAACCAACTAAAACTTTGACTCCTGACAAAAGTAAGTATGATGAAAGTTAAAAGACATGAATTACATCAAACTGACATGACTCATGGTTCTGGAAGTATAGAAATTTTAATGTTCTTTTTAGGCATTGTTTTTACTGAATGAAGAAAAGCTGCATAAGTTTTGGATCACTTAGTGATATTGGAAACAACTTGAGATTTTTGTCGGGTAACCCAAGAAGTGGTTCTGAAATCGCCCTTTTGCCCAAATGTGCTTTGACCCTGTGTAAAATGAGATTCTAAGCAGAGATGTGGTTAAGCAGTTTTAGTTTTGCTAAACTGATGTAATTGGCTGTCAGTATACCTCTGAGAGTATGATAATTTTTCTCTATTATGATCATCCTCTTAAGATGCCTAAATTTTAATTCCCCATGTGAAGAATCTTTCACAGACAACTAGGGTTGAGGTGTTAATATAGCTTATGAACCATATATAATTTTTGGATCTGTATATTTGGGGAAAATTTTCTGAATACTCCTTTTTTTTCCCCCTACAGAACATACAGCCATGGATAAAAATGAGCTGGTGCAGAAGGCCAAACTGGCCGAGCAGGCTGAACGATATGATGACATGGCAGCCTGCATGAAGTCTGTAACTGAACAAGGAGCTGAATTGTCTAATGAGGAGAGGAATCTTCTCTCGGTTGCTTATAAAAATGTTGTAGGAGCCCGTAGGTCATCTTGGAGGGTCGTCTCAAGTATTGAGCAAAAGACGGAAGGTGCTGAGAAAAAGCAGCAGATGGCTCGAGAGTACAGAGAGAAAATTGAGACTGAACTAAGAGATATCTGCAATGATGTACTGGTGAGAATCTGTTTAGCTTCATTATAACATAGGGTTCTTATAATGAGTATCAGTTATAATATTGACTTTTTCCCTCCCTTTGGTTTTCTTTTTCTTTGGAAAATTGTTCTAATCTTAGAAGTCGTCAAGGTTTCATTACTTAAAATGTGTTGGAACAATTATAGACAGTTTGTATAAAATAAATGCAATAATGAGTATCAGTTTAGTTCTGCTAAAAACAATAAGCTATGGAGATATCTTATAGACTAGTTGGAATAAAAAACTAGATTGCATTACATTTCAATTATGGTTAAAATATCTACTAATTCCAAAGGTGATTATCTGAAATATATGTACATGGATACAGGAATTTTACATATTTTGTTTTATGGAAGGAAAGTAATAGGTTACTCACTGTATGTATAGTGCCCCTCTGGATTATCTGCTATAATGTTAATGAAATGAGTCAGCCATGCAGAAAACTCTGACTTCACAGTTGCTTCCTTCCCTTCCTGTATTTAAGTGTTGGAAGTCACCTTTGAATACTGACATCCACTGTGAAAGGTTATGAATAACTCAAGCTTGATTTTCCAGATATAAGAAGTATTTCAAACATGTAGTACCTACTGGTTAAAAGCTCTGTTTCTCTAAAAGAACTAGATGTTATATTTTGGTTAATTTTAATATCTTTGTATAAGCTATGGTTTTCTGATCCAGAAAGTTTGAGAATAATCTAGTAAAGAGTCCAGCCAACTAGCATATAACATCTTATATATATGAATACTTTTTAATAAATGGAAAGTTTTTGGAATAATACTTGAGTGGTTTTACCAAATGATTATAGTTATAGAACTTAGGGTTACACATACTGGGTCTTAGTGTGACAGGTCTCTGGTATATAGAAATGAGTAGTATCCTAATCTCTGGACAGGTTACTAAATCTGGGACTCTGGAAATGCAGGTGTGTAGTACTTACTATTTGAACCATGTTCATGGAAGAACTGTTGTAATGGGCAATAGAGGATTCTTTTTGCTGTGGTTGTGGGGTTTTTGGTTTTGTTAAAGTTGTGTTGATTTTACAGTTCCTTTAACACTAGTCTTTTATTAATGGAAAAGTTTGAATTCCTAAATTGTGTTTTCCTCATGGCATTTTTTTCAGCCTACCTTTTTTATTTATTTATTTATTTTTATTTTAAAGTGGGCTCACGTGGCATTTTACAGTCTTGGGTCTAATTTTTGTTGTTTGCTTATTTGAAATCTTTACTATCATAGCTATTCTAAAATGAAAAAAGGAGTATTAAACTTTTACTGAGGTTAAATGATGTACTTATGATTTGCTAAATTAAGCATTTAAATTTTGAAAGTGTTATTTTTTCTATAATAAAACATGGGTTTTTTTTTTTTGTTTTTTTTTTTTTCCTTTCTGCTTTCCTTCCTTCTGGTATCCCCCCAACCCCCAAGTACTTAACTTTTATTTTAGTTTTAAAGAGGTATATAACAAATTGTAATTTCCCTTAGAATAGGAGTCAGTTTTAGGAATAAAGGGGGATATGGTTAACATTTACCTTCACTAACAAGCTTATTTGCAATTCCAGATAGATCTTTGCATGTTTTCCACACACAAGGTATAAAAACTCTTGTGAGGATTTTCCTAGGAAAAGACTGTAGCAGTTCTAACTTTGATTTCCTTATCAAGAAAAAGAAACCTACATAGAAGCAGTGGATGAAGATGATTGTATTAGTCCCTAAATACCCTCTAAAATTTATAAGGGGTCAATTCCTGTCACTAGGCATGGCATGTTCACCTCTTTGAGATAGCACTGACTTCTCAGATTTCACTTTGAAAGTTTAATTCCTTTACATTATAAATGGCTTAGAGATTTCTAAATAAGTTTTGCTTCCATGCTTGGTCTTTTCTAGAGTAATCTCTCAGTGATCTTTCCATGGTTCATGATATAGATTAGGTGTTCAAGTATTTGTTAAATAAACCAGTTTACTTTGGGGAAAGAGGATAATAGGATTAAGTCAGCAGCACTGCTAATATTCCTAGGCTTTTTCTGTTTCAACTTGGTAGGAAAAGTGAGCATTTATTGATGATAACCTTATTCTTCACATATGGGTGTTTCCCTACCTTGTTTTTCCGAGGCAATGTTAACTTGGGAACATAAAATTCCTTTTCCTCTTTCTAGTAAAAATGGAAGAAATGTAGCCGAGCTGACATTTCTCTTAAATTTTTTTTCCCTGAACCATTATACTTGATTAGTAAAAGCATGTGCTGTTTGATTTTCTTAATTTCAGAGGGGAAAAAAAGCACGTAATTCTTTTGCAGAATTAATGTTGGTTGGTAGCATCAGTGATGAACAAGAAGATGTCATTGTTATATTGAGTACCTATATCATAATAGCTGAGACAGTATCTTTTCTTCCCGAAAATAGTGGCTTAATTGCTGGAGTTCTCGGTTTTTCTGAGAATCCCTTTAGTAACCCATTCTGGTTATGTGCATTTATCAAATGTTTAGTTTATGCTATTTAAGAAGCAGACAGAAAAAGACCAGAGTTACTTTATGGGAGTTACAGAGCATTACTGTGGGAAATGGTCACTGGAGTAATCTTTACAACATTTTTTTTAATGCAAAATACCCTTGAAATTATTACCTTGTTGATTTGAAATTGTAGTACGTGAACTAATGCAGTCTGCCTTTTCTGCCAGGTGCTCTCTCGGTGGTTGGAGGGACTTAATGCTAGTGGTAATCTGATGCTAATACTGCTTAAATCTGAAAGATACAGCCAAAAAATAGGCAATTTTTATCTTGGAAGTAATGATAAAATGAAAATATAAGAAAATACATACTGGAAAACCTAATTGAATAGGAGCAATACCCCCACCCCATAGGGTGGTTGTGAAGGAGGAGAATCTGGTAAAGCACCTTGACTTCCCTCTGTGTTTTCAGCTTTGTGGCTCTTTTAAAAACAGTCATGAATCTGCCTGTAATAGTACAGGGGTCTCTCAACTCAGTTCATGAATGGGCTTTAAATGATCCAAGAAGTTGTGTGTGTTTTGGGGCCAGAGGGTCCATGCCAGCCATCAGATTTTCAAATGTTCAATTTAAAAATTTGAAAACGGTGGTATAAGGCAAAGAACAACTTTCTTTCCTTATTAAAGGAGGTCTGGGAGAGAGGAAGCTGTAAAATTGTTTACCATTTGTAACAGTTGGCAACTTCAGTTAAGTAATCAACTATTGTAATAGTGATTCAGTAACTTGACTGAACTGCATTTTGCTATGCTGCTGTACATTTTTTTTGCCTGGAACAGTGTTAAGTTGTGGTTGGTTGCCCAGTACTGATTTTTATCTTAAGCCCACAGAACTCTACTAATAAGCAGAACAGGGGCAAGTAGGAAACCAGGCAGAGTTTGGTTCTTGCCTAGTTTTAATTTATCAATAGGTCCCTTGGGCTTTTAAAAAGACTTCTATGTAGTGTTAGTTTTTAGGCTAGAACTCATTAGGCAGTTCATTTATTGGGATAAGGACCTCTTAAAAGAATTCTGCAGTGCTTACCCATCTTTAATACTTCATATATTTACATGTCTGTCACATGTAGCTTTTGATGTGTTTTAAAGTACTGAGAATTTATGTGATATAGATGCCTATAGTGCCTTCCAGGAAAGAATAAATTAGATAATGTCATTTTGGTAATGAGTTTCAGTAGTCTTTTTTAATGGTAAGTACTGGCTTTCAGGAGTGGTATTTTGTACAGTTGGGCAGTCTGAGTTATGTGAAGTGGAAGTGATAAAAAAGGAAGATGAAGGTAGGCAGGCAGGTGTTCCTTGTTTAGTGTAAAAGAGAATAACCAATTAATGTGATCAAGAGCAACAGATTGCCCATTTGTAGCAAGCAGTACTTAGGAATGAGGTCCTACCTGTGAGAGATGCTGGATTACCTGAAGATGTTCAGTGATGAATGGGGAAAATAGTTAAAAGTGAATTAAGGGGGGAAAATTATAGTATTTGAGATTGAAATTAGAATGAAAAGTATGAGGAAAGTCTCAAAAGTATAGGAATAACAGACACTTGTGAAATATAATGAATCCAGCTTTTTTGTCTAAGAAAAAGTCTTTTTGGCCTTATTTTATATATTTAATTAGACAAGTGGGAAATAAGCCATTTTAGGATTGTACTTACAATGAGTAATTTTTTTCATTTTTTTACATTTTAAGACTAGCTGATTTATCATTAAAGAAATCCTGGTAGCACCTCTAAAATGATAGTGTAGAAGCTTCATGTTGGCTGTTTGAAAAATGGCTCATATGTGTGATCATACTTGGTTTTAAACATTTATTTAAATTAAAACATATATTCACTTGGCTGTTTTTCATGTGGAATTAAGACATCTTCTTTAAATATGTATAGATCCACAGTTCAGAAATCATTTTCTATATTTCTTGCATAAGCTACCCTTCTAAATGCAAATGCATGCTCCATAAAATGCAGTTTGGAGTGAGAACTAAGAGGCCATTGGCTATATGTGCAGTTTTTTCCTGATCTTTTAGTTGTTCATCCACATCTTTTCATAATTGTATTTCATTAGTTAACATTCAAATAATTCTAGCCAGTATAGTGGCATAATTTTGTAAACAAATAGCAGACTCTTGGTAAGCATGTAATTGCTTTTAGAAGGGTATTCCTGAGAGTGACTGTAAAACTGACAGGCCTCAAGCATTGAGCCTGATTTATGGGCATCAGTGTTCTAGGAATGAAGAACCTAGCATAAACAAATCTTATATATTAAGTGGAACTAGTAGATCCAACAAAATTAATTTTTTTTTTTTTTTTTTAACAAGAGTTGTTATGTTCAAGATCATTCTTTCAGAACTTTAGGAGGGATAGCCTTGCTGCAATTAAAAGCCTTTTCCAGTTTTGGAAGAGATGAGATTAGGAGAGATGGATACAAGTCAGATCTTGAAGGCCTACTGTAATGCTAAATGTAGTAGGATTGGGAACTTTTAAAGGTCAGGGAAAATACCTTATGAAAAGGAAACAGCACCACATTTTGTCTCATCCTGTTTTATAAAGAAATTTAGAGCTTCTTAATAATAATAGTTTCTTAATGTCCTCCATCAGGTCTTTAATCATTGCTTACACACTAATTTTACAGAATTGGTTTTGATTTCTGGGTCATCTTTAACCTATGAAAGGCTTAAGGTTTTTTCCCCCTGTATAAAGTTCCTGTTTTCACATCTGAAAGTGCTTAAAAAAGGGAGCCCAATATTAGGAAGTAGTCTGCCTTTATAACTTTTACAGTATTGAATTAATTCCACCACAAATTCTCGATTTCAAAATAGATGATTGTACGTTACTGAAGAATGTATGAGGAAAATTTTTGTAAGTTCAAATTATGGGTGTTCTCATGTCAACTAAGTTAAATAACTTTCACTTCTTTGAAATTCTAATAAGCCTTTTAAGAGCTTTTCTGGAATTCCTAGGATCCCTATTGTAATTTCATCGTAGTTCCCATAGCTCTTAAAGTACTATTAGAGTTTTACATTGAGGATTATAAAGTGTGCCCTAGGTTTTTAGGGACTCAGGATTTCAGTGTATTCAAGGCCATAGTTCATCTTCATTTTGAAGCTGCTTGTCCCGATTTTTGTCTCACTACAGTCTGTTACTGCTGTGTTGCCTGGATCATAGGTTTTCAGTCTTTTACATTCATGCTGATATTCATTTATATAATACACCCCCACGGGCATTACCCAGGATTAGACTCAAAAAAGAAGTGTGCATTCACAAGTAAGAAAAATGATATTGTGAGGATGAACTTGATCTAATTTTAATGAACAAAAGATAAATTATAAACGTTCTTTTACTGTTGCTGCTCGTCATTCACCTGCACTTGCTACTTCCCGGTTCTTTGTTGCACATATTTCTCATTGTAATTTTCTAAAAAGCTGTTTTCATTTGCTCCTTCTTTGCCCAAGTTCCCTATGTAAAGCTTTTAGCTCTAATTTGTTGTTCTCATTGTCCCTGATTCAAGCCATTGCTAATTCTCTTCTTTCTGACCTAAGGGGTTTGTTTCATACTCTCATTTAGAACTTACTTTAATCTTGATAAGTAAGTTGTTTTCAACTTGAGGAGATTGGCTCCATTCCCTCAATCTCCTTGAAAACAGGACCATTGACTTCTGAGATATTTAATTTGTAATAAAGTACACTGAAGGGGAATACGTTATCCTTAATTTCTCAAGTGGCACAAATTTGAATTTGGCCTGTGAGGAATATCATGCCAGGCTACCCTAATACAGCATTTCCCATTTTACTAGGGGCAATTGTGTACAAGAGGTCATACTCAGCTTGTTTTCCCCTCAGTAATTCCCTGTATCACATTTAATTTACGGGGAGTGGCCAATTTTTGTTGCATTGGAATTTCATTTATTTGACTTCATTCTCATTCATTACTTGCTTTTCTCAGAAATGTTAGCTCTTTTCTTCTTCTTAAAACATAATAAACACCATTGCCCAGAGTTTAGAATGACGCACTTGGACCTCATTTCAACCCAGAGACTCTTGATGAAAATTCACCAAAAATACATTACTTAAAATAGAATTCTTTGGAATTGACATTGAGGACCTTCTAATTAGACAGGCTGTACTATAGTGAAAGCAAGTTTTCAATTCAATGTGATGAGTACTTTAGTACTATGGAAGTCATTGGGAAGAATAGCATCCCAAAATGCTGTTTTTCTACTTGTTCCTTTCTAATAAGAGATTACAGGCTCTTCTTGTTTTGTTTTGATGGTGGTGATTTTGCTTTACTGGGAGTTGCGTCCAGAGGTGCTCTACCACTACATCCCCCCTAGCCCTTTGATTTTATGTATGTATGTATGTATGTATTTATTGAGCAGAGATTGAACCCAGGGGTGCTTTACCATTGAGCTATATCCTTAGCCCTTTTTTATATTTTATTTAGAGACAGGTTCTCACTAAGTTGCTTATGGCCTTGCTGAGTTGCTGAGGCTGGTTTTGAACTCACAGTTCTTCTGCCTTTGAACTCATGTTTCTTCTGCCTTAGCTTCCTGAGCTGCTGGGATTACAGATGTGCCTCACCACACCTGACTCCCCTGGCCCTTTTTATTTTTTGTGACAGAATCTTGATAAATTTAAATTGCCCAGGCTGTCCTTGAATTTGCCATCTACCTCATCTTCCCTAGTACCTGGGATTAGAGGCATGCACCCCCCCATGCCCAGCCAGATTGTTTGCTGGGGATTAAATCCAAAGTCTGGATTGATAAGTAAGTTTCTGGATCACAGGAATAAAACCTTGAAGGGTATTCACATTTAATATTTCTAAAAAGGACACTAAGGTATATTCTGCCTTATTTTAGGGAGTTGAACTTGTACAGGTTCTTCAGACTTAACTGTGAAACTTTTTTTCTGTTTAACGTTTATTAACTATCTAAAATTTTGTAAGCCTTTTGCCATAGAATAATAAATATAAAAAGCCCCTGCTCTTGTCTTGACAACCTAGAGAGGAAAAAAGACATGTACACAAATAATAAAATAAGAGTTAGATTGAATGTGGTGTTAGCACAAGCCTGTAATCCCAGCTACTCAGGAGGCTGAGGCAGGAGGATTGCAACTTCTGGCCAACCTGGGCAAATCAGTGAGACCAAGTCAAAGAATAAAAGAGAAAGGATAGGGATGTAGTTCAGAGGTAGAGCACTTATCTAGCATGTGTGAGACTTTGGATTTAATCCCCAGCACCACCAAGTAAATTTTTAAAATAATGAGAGAGAGAGATTAAAAAGTACATTGAAGAGCTTGTCTTCAACTGACTTTAGAAGGTTCTGATAAATAGTGCTCCACTGCCTGTGATCCCAACAACTCCCATAGCTGAGGTAGGATTGCAAGTTCAAGACCAGCCTGGGCAACTTAGCAAGACTCTTGTCTCAAAAAGGATTGGGGATGTATCTCAATGGTAGAGTGCCCCCTTGGTTCAGCTCCCAGTATCACAAGAAATAAAAAAGGTTCTAATAAAATGTAATCCCATTAGGGAATTTACACATAATATGCAATGTGGTATATACAAGTTTAAACAACAGTATAAAATGAGACATTTTAAGCAAACAAAGTTTTGTGATGAAAATAATGGGGGAATGGGGCCTTGGTTTATTAGAAACTTTAACCTAGGTCAAGGATGAGGCCATCTGTAAAGGAGCTCTGGAGGAGGAGAGAAAAAGGAAATCTCTCAAGAGGGTCAAATTTAATGGGTACCAATTACTGCTCAGGGAGTTCTTTTTGGTACTTTTTACCATTTGATTGTCTCTAGGGGTTACATTTGGGGTTTGTTTAAATTTTTTTTTTTCTGTTGTGGTACTGGAAATTGAACCCCAGGGCACTTTACCACTAAGCTATATCCCCAACCCTTTTCATTTATTCTTATTTTAAGACAGGATTTCACTAAGTTGTCCTGGCTGGTCTCGATTTTGTCCTTCCACCTCAGCCTCCCAAGTCTGGGATTTACAGATGTGTGCTCAGCTAAAATGTTTTTTAAAACACTGTACTTTATACCAGCGTAGCAGTGGAACACCTGTAATCCTGCAGATTCCAGCAGCTGGGGAAGGAGAATCCCAAGTTGGAGGCCAGACTAGACAACTTAGTGAGACCCTGTCTCAACATAAAAGAGACTGGGGATGTAACCCAGAGGAATAGTGCCCTTGAGTTAATCCCCACTAACCAACAATATCAAAAAACTTTGTACTTTGAGATTATTTTGCCATCTTTAGTGATCCAGAGGCAAGCAATTCCCTGAACCTGATTTAACTTAGCAATTTTTATTCCCACTTATTAGTCATTTCACCCAGTTGATTTTTCTAAAAATCAGCAGTAAATAACAGTCTTAACATAAAGTTGCCATTGTTTTGTGCAGTAATCTTGATTTTCTTGGAGTATAAATTAGGGAGCAACTACATTCTACAGGAAGTACAGTATTTTAGGGTAGCATTAATATTTCTCAAGTATACCTTTGCTTTATCAAATATACCTGATTGATTTTAATAAATTAAAGGGTGAAGATTTGCCATCTGTTTATTGTTGAAAACTGTATTCAGTTAAGTGACTAGCCAAAAATTCTCTTATCTTTTTATCTTCAGTCTTCTGTTACTGAAGTCAAACAATTCTTTCTATATATGACTTCCTCATAGAACTCTTAAAATTTTACTCCAGTAGGCTAGACATTGCATAAAGTAAAAATGTCTGGAAATACCTATTTACTAAATTAGTTTTTGGATTTACTGGGCATGGCTTGGGGTGCTCTTCCAGTAAGCTTACATCCCCAGTCCTTTTTTATTTTGAGACAGTGTCTTGCTAAGTTACTGAGGGTCTTTCTCCTCCTGCCTCAGCCTCTTGAGTAGCTAGGATTATAGGTGTGTGCCCCCGGGCCTGGCTGTCATTAACATTTTTAATGTAGTTCTTTTCTCTGATGGTTGGAAGGAGCTGAGGAAGTTGCAGTTCAGAGATGAATGGAAGCCCCTCTAGCCACAAGGGGGAGTAAGAGACTAATTTCCAGATTAATGGGCTCTGTTGAAGGGCTCTGTTGCAAGAAATTGATGCCTTTTTTTTTTTTTTTTTTAAGAATATTAACAGATGTAGGAATGATATGTTGCTGGGGTAACTCTACAGTGTAAAGTAAAAGTTTTGTAAATATTTTTCTCTATGCATGGAAGAATTGTACAAGAAACTTGAATTACATTGTGCTTGAGAATTGGAATTAAATTATTTCCTGTTAAGGAAGATGTTTTATTTATTTTTGTGGTGCTGAGAATAGAACTCAGAGGCCCTCTACCAATGCCCCAGCCCTTTTTATTTTATTTTGAGAAGGTCTCATTAAATTGCTGTGGCTGACCTTGAACTTGGGATCCTTCTGCTGCTTTGCTTTCTTATTCACTGGGATTACAGGTGTATCCAGTAATTCAATCCATGCCAGATTGAATGTTTTATTTTTAACAAGTGACATTTGTGGAGTATTTTGTGAGTTTTTAAATTGAATAACAAAATAGAGAATTGAGTTTTACAGAATTATTGGATTTTTAGAGTTGAAGGGCTCTCCAGCCTAAACTTTCTCATTTTAATGGACTGAGAATCTAAAGATGAGCAGTTTCATGACTTACATTAAGTCATACAGTAAGCATTAATATTTTTAGTCCCTTACATAGTACCACCTCATTGAAACTTTTTTTTTTCTCTGTTATAAGAGAGTTGGGGGATTTTGTGAGTGCACTTTTGATTTTACTAAAGATGATAGACTTTGGCTTCTGTATTTAATGAGAATCACATTTGAGGGCTCTTGTACCTCTATTTTTGCTTTCTTCCTTTTAACTGCTGGTGGGTTTTTATTTTTCCTCCCTCTCCTCTTTTTTTTGTGCATGCTTTGTTTGGAAATAGGCATGTCTGTATTGTGATTTGTTGTGTTCATGGAACAGACCCTGATAGTATAATCTCAAACAGAGGAAAGGCTTATGGATCCTTGGTCTTTATTTGGCAAGGTCTTGTCATAGTTAGTCCAGCTATATTTTCAGACTCCCATGAATGTCTCATTAGGGTTTGATTTGTTTTGCTACTGCTTTTGTATGCATAATTACCTTTGTGAAAATTAGACATAATGTTATAACCAGTTGGTGAAAAATTCCATCAAGACATGGTGAGAACCTTTTTCCCCCCTCCACCTTAAAATTCAATGATTCTATAAAATATAACTCCTAGTTTGTTTTTCTTTACAAAAATATATTTTTGTGCCATTTCTTTCCTGAATTCAAAAGTAATACCAGCACAGTATGGATACTGAAAAAATAAAAGAGTACAAAAGAATACGAGGGTATATGAACAGTGTTAGTCCCATCTTCCAGAAGTAATCACTATTTAAGAGAATTTCTCTTTAAAATTTGTTTATGGATAATAATCATAATATTAAATAACCAAAGAGAAAATTATGTTGTCATGTTGTATAACCAACAGAACCAGGAATTTAATAAAAATAATAAGGTATTACAGATCTTATTTAAATTTCATAAATTTTATCACCGTATTTCCTGGATTGTTCCAGAATTCTATCCAGGATACACTTTGCATTTTGTTTACTCTCTTTTATCATGGGTCAGTTTTTCAATCTTTGCCTTTTATGGTTTTGATACACTTTCAAGAGTACCTACCAGTTATTTTGTAGATTTTCCCTTTATTTTTATTTGCCTTGTTACTCTGCACCATTAAATTCATAACTGTGTTTTTGACAGGGATCCTGGAATTGATATTGTGTCCTCCTCAGTGAATCATTGGGAGGCATGTGATTTTTTGTTCTGTTACTTAACCAGTAGTACATTTTTAAAATTTAAACAGCACGGAGGACTTCTGAAAGCATCCTGTGTTGCAATCATTTGATCATTTGAATCATTTTTTAAAGATAGACACCCTATAATTATGATTACTTTGTCAGAGGTTATGTACTAATATGTGTTTTTGCCAAAGTGCCTTCCCTATAGGTTATGTTGATTTGTAATGAGTGGGTTACTTCTTCAAAGGGGTAAATATGATCACAGTTCTGTAACTTGTAATTTTCCTTTGAAATATATTTTTTGTTATCTGTCTTCATGTATTCTAGTTGCCAAACCCAAATCATAGCATGTAACTCAGAGTTTTAATCCGAATGTATAGTGGCAGATGACCATTCATTAGAGCTGAGGTCAAAATATAAACTCTTAATAATTGAGTACTTGTTTTTATTTTTAATGTTAATTTTAAATTTTTTTAAGAGTTTGGTCTGAAGATGTTTAGTCTATAACTTCTTATTCCTTTTCAAAAAGAAAGGAGAAAAAAAAGTGGCCTTAGTAAGGAAATCCAAGGAATAGTGGTATAATGGATAGTGTTTGGTACTTTCCTGGGGTAAAATGGGAAGGGAGTTTTGAAACTAATGTTGTAGTGAAATAGCGTTAATTAGACAGTCGTGTCATAATTTTCTTTGAAACTCTCATCTCATCTTGGGGCAGTTGATAAATCAGGTTTCCTGACTTTCAAACAAATTCATTTACTTCACATCTTCCCATTCTCTGCTGGCTTTTTCTTAGTTCCTCCTCTTTAAGAATCATTGCATAGAAAGCAGTTTTCCAAAGGTCATGCAAGTATAATTAAGAAGTACTTAGCCTGTGCCTTTGCTACTCTTTCTGAACATATGTGCTTAGTGTAGTGCCCAGATACTTGTCATTTTAAAAGAGCAATTTCTTAGATTTTCAGGGAAACACTTTTTCCTCTTCTAGAAAAATATTTATTATCTGACATAGCATCAACCTCAGTAATTTCTGTCATATTCTAACTATTAGAAGTTTGGTACATAATGAGCTTTTAATCATGAAGACTGTTTTGAAAAGTTTTCTTTGGGGTACTAAGCTAATAAAATTCCCTCCACACTCTAAATTCTTTTAAAGTATTGTTTTATTTAAATGAAGCTGTTCAAATTATGCATATTTTGCGATTCAGTTGGGATTTAATGTTTGTGTAAAATGTCTTTATGGAGCCTGTAAGTTTACAGTACATGTGTACGAGGGGATGGTGCACACCTGTAGTCCAGCTTCTCAGGAGACTGAGACAGGAGGATTGCTTGAGCCTGAGTTCAAGATCAGCCTGGGAAGCATAGCAAGATTCTGTCTTAAAAAAGAATACATGTGTATGTGAAAAATTAAAGGTGTAAAACTATTACAAAGTGTATTTTAAATTACATTTGCTCTGGATAATAATTCAGGTGTTATAGAACATATAATATAGAGTGAAAAAATTAAGCTACTGTGACCTCATTCCACTTCCTCAGAAGTATTCTCTGTTAGTCCTTTGAGTATCCTTCCGGGAATTTCAGTGCCAAGAAAATAATTATGTTCTTGAAGAGTAGTGTTGTTTACTTGGTATTTTGTAATTGGTGTCCGTCCCCCCCCCCCCCCCCCCCCGCCACACACACGCGCTTAATGCTTCTTCCTATATTGACAAGCTGCCTGCTTTTTTAAATGTCTGTCCCTTATTAACAGAAATCAGTATTTTCTCCTTTAACTAAAAACTCTCCACTAGACATTAGTGGTACAGGCAGTGTATAGGAAGCTGAATAGCTTATAAGAATTAGCTTTAGGGAGAACATAGCATTTAGAGCTAAGTATTTAAGACAGCTGTTTCTTTCCAGTTGTATTGAGGTGTGATTGGGGGAAAAAATGTATTATATATTTTAAGGTGTACAACGTAGCAAAACTTCTTTTAACCAACAGTTCTTAAAAGTGGTATGAGATCCTTGGGAGTTTTTTTAGAATGACTCCCATTATTAGGTCATGACTATTTTCATGACAATACTAAATAATTATTATCCCTGTTTTGACATCATCACTGATGGTATAAAAGCAAGGATGGCTAAATATCTGGTTCCCTTGCACTAATCTAGGTAGTAATTCATAATGCACCATGGATTCATAGTGAAAAAAGAGTGGTTTCAGGTTTTAGTATCCTTGGAACAATAAAATTAATTATAATAGTTCTTACAGACATCTTTGTGTGGCTGAATAAAAAGTACACGTGTCCTCCTGTCCATGGGAGATTGGTCCTAAGACACCCCTCCCCCATATCTGTTGATGGTCAAGTCCCATACATAAAAAAAATAATGGTAGTATTTGCACATAACCAATAAGTGTCCTCCCTTACACTTGAAACCATCATTAGATTACTTAATACCTAATGTAATATAATGCTCTGTTATATTGTATAGAGAATAATGACAAGAAAAAAATTGTGTCTTGTACAGGCACAGTGTTTTTGTTTTTTTCCTTCCTTAAATGTTTTTGAGCTGTGGTTGGTTGAATACATGAATATGAAACCTGTGAATATGGAGGCTTGGCTGTACCATGATTGTCTCCAGGGAAAATCCGTGTTAGTATTTGAATTGTGTATTAAACTAGCTGTCATTGTGGAATGTTCTTTTTACTTCAGAGAACTACAGACAGACTGATTATATGATTTGGGTATTTGGCAAACATCTTGAAAATCAGTGAAGTAAGCCTGGCTCTTCGAGGAAATTAAATGGTATTTGTGAAAGTGATAAAAATGAGAACCCTGAAAAACTTAAAGTTCATTACTGTGATCCTAACAGCTTTGCAGTATATTTTTATGAATATAAAAGTGTCTTGAGAGCAAAAAATTTTTAACCATAAATATGAAACTATTGTTAATATTGAGGGTTTTTTTCTGGAAAGTATACCTGTTGAGAGAAATAAGTACCACAGTTGGGAGAAATAAAGTGGTATTTTTTAAATATGAGGAAATAAGTTCACATAAAAGGAAAGTTAAAATCTAAGGTGAGTTGACTGGTTACAAGGCTGTTTTAAGATTACTATAATATGCATGTTTTCTTAAGGTAATTTGCTTAATTAACTTGGGTAGTACTTAAAGAGGAAAAGAAAGCTTGGCTCATACTAGATTATTTTTCCTTCCAAAAAAAAAAAGGATGACAGCATTACTTTGTTGATTATTAGTTGCCAAGACTCTGTACTAAATGTTTTCTATAGTGTATATTAACTCATTCATCCTTCCAGAGCTGTTGATATTACCTTCTTAACAGATGAGAAACCTGCAGCCCAGGGAGATTGCAGAATTTTGTCAGTGACAACAGTTAGTGAACTGGAATTTGAACTTAGGTAATAAACAGCATAGACCTCTTTATGGGGGACCGGGGAATTGAACCCATGAGTGCTTAGCCACTGAACCACATCCCCAGCCCTTTTTGAGAGAGTCTGGCTAAGTTGCTTAGGCTGGCTTTGAATTTTGAATTCTCCTGCCTCAGACTCCCATGCCGCTGGGATTACAGGTATGTGCTACCACACCCAGCTAGCCTTATTTTATAGTTGGAAGTTGCAATACCTTCCTTGTATAATGCTGTGCCCACAACCACTCCTTGTAAATTCAAGTTCTCATCATTGCTTTCCTTATACTTTTTGTAGTTGAACAAAATTTTGAAGGTTGCATTGTGTATTTAATAGGATAGTCTCTTAATTTGGGGGACATTTTGAAAACGGCTATCATTCCTTTCTACATTTCTGTTTTCTACTTTCCCTCCATCTTTTCCCTTGCTTCATTGTTCCACTACTTTCTGATCAGTGCTGTTTCCTTTTATGCGTTATTCTTTCTTTTCTTTCTGCATTTGTTGCTTTCAGATCTGGAAAATTTGTCTTTCAGATCTGGAAAATTAACTTTCATTATTCTTTGAGTTTGACAAGTTAACATTACCTGGGTTTCTCTTTTGTGTTACAATTAATTTAATCCAGTAAACTCTGTATTTTTCCCTTACAGTTGAAAAAGACCCCAAGTCCCCCCAGCTCCCATTAAGGTACTGGGGAATTGAATTTAGGGCTTTGTTTTTGACATGTGCTGCTGTGTGTGTGTGTGTGTGTGTGTGTGTGTGTGTTGGTGGTGGTGCTGGGGTTTGAACCCAGTGCCTTGTGCATGCTACCAACTGAGCTACATCCTCATTCTCAGCCATTTTTTAAAAGTTTATTTTGAGACAGGGTCTCATTGAGTTCCCCAGACTCGAGATCCTCCTGCCTCAGCCTCCTAAACCTCTAAACAGGCATGCACCACTGCACCTGCTCTTAATAGAAATTTTTTCATATGGCATTGAGTAGAACCACTCTTTGCTGCTTTCAACTGTGATTTCAGCTGGAACCAAAATATCTTAATTAACATGGCTTCACTTGGATGACTGGGGGTAGCATGTCATTCTTTTTAACAGGGTAGTTTAACTTCTCATACAACAGTTCAGGGCTCTAAGAGAACAAAAGGAGAATCAACTTGTTAGTGTCAGTGTTTCGCCAGAAACATTTACCACTGTTGACAGTTGTTCCTCAGGTCAGTGAGCAGCCTGACTACTGTTATCCAGCCCACCTGTTTCTTATGGGTGCTGGTTGATAGCATTAAAGTTATTATTTTGTGGCTAATTCAGGGTTCAACTTAACTGTTACTTTAATTCCCAGGCAGTTTGTCAGTTTAGCATGGTTTACCCCAGGGGTCAAATAAGGGGTTTTAGGAATATAGAAGGTAATACAAAGATAAATTACTAATTCTAGCAACATTTATCAATATCTCGTTTAAAGAGGTTAAGTTTTCTGGTGCAGTTTAAAAATGTATCTGCTTATGGTCTTCATTTCTACATACAGAGTGAGTAACTGGGTTAAAGTGTCTTATTTACCCACCACTGGAACATAGTGGGTAAACACATGCAGAATTATTATTAAAAAGCATTTTTCTAATGATTGTGCTTATAAATAGATACACACTAGTAGGCCACTAACTTATGGAATAGAAACCATGTGTTACATCTTTTTTTTTTTTTCCCCCTTGTAAGAATTGGTGTATTTGAGGTTCATTGAGTCCAGTTAAAAATGAACCTCACTTTGAGTCCTAGAGTATACTTAACACTTACCAGAAGGGAATGGGTTAGGTGAGAGTGGCCCTATTTTTTGTCTAATGCTGCTACTGAAATTATTTTCTTCCCCCTTAAATGAAAATAAAAAATCCATTTAAGAGCCTTCTCCTTCAATACAGTCACATTTTTTGCTTTAAAATGGTTGTAGAAGGTGATTTTTACTATGTTAGGATTCAGATAAGCTTAAATTGTTAAGAGTTTTAAACAGAACTACAGGCTAAAGATACTTTTATCTACTTTTATGTGATGATTTCTAAACATGTATTTTAGATAAAAGATTTTAATGAGATTAAAGTCTACTCTTTAGATTTGCGAATCTCAGTCCTTTCACTATCTTAATTTACTTTTGAAAATTAAGCTTTTATTTGAGGTATAACCTGTTGTGAGGTATTACTTCAAATTGTATTCTTACAAATGAGTTTAATTCTTTTTCTGCTTCCTCTGGCGTGAACTTTGGTTGTTACATTATGGTTTCTGCTTTAGTTATTTTTCCAGAGGCCCAAAAGATCTGTCTGAGGTTCTTCGTGTTTTCATGCCATGATTACATTTAAATGAAAATTTTGCCAGCTCGTTAGAAAATGTTCTTTAATATTAACTATCATCCTTCATATTCATTGAAACCAGCACAAGAATAACTACTGTTAAGGACCTTTATTCAGTTTTATACTTAAATAACAAACCAAGTACTAACTTCAAATTAAGTATCACTGACCAAAGCATCCTACTAATTTTTAGACCACAAATTATGACCCTTTTGCATTCTTAATTATCTTAATGACAGTGATTGGGTGTGAAAGTTCTTAGGCCACAGTATGTGCTTAAGAAATGCAGTTACATTGTATTGTAAATGTTTTGTTCTTATTATATCTGTTTCTTTTCTTCTTAAGTCTCTTTTGGAAAAATTCTTGATCCCCAATGCTTCACAAGCAGAGAGCAAAGTCTTCTATTTGAAAATGAAAGGAGACTATTACCGTTACTTGGCTGAGGTTGCTGCTGGTGATGATAAGAAAGGTATGCAGTTTTTGTTTTAAACCTTTTGGCTGAACTTGTGAAAATGTGATAGTGTGAAAGTAGTTGCCTTCTGAAGTAAAAACAAGTTTTTGTTGTTTTTTAATTGCTTTTGAGCACTGAATAACAAGCAGAAATGTTTAGGTAGGTTTTGTTTTTGAGTTCTGAGAATATATATATCTACTGCTTAATATTGCTATTCTAAAGTCTGTGCTTTCTGAAAAGCAAGTTTTGTGTACAAAGATGTTTTCCCAGAATTGGTTAAAAAAAAAAAAAAATGGCCACAGCATAACTAACAAGCAGTATAAACTAAGTATTGAAAATGGAACAGTGAGATTACAAGGTTGTTTTATTTTGACATTAACAAATGACTAATCTGATCTCAAAGAAGCCCCTCACCCCCTTTTAAAGTCTTGTTCAGTTGAGGTCATTACAAGCTTGTTTCAGTCAACAGGGTATTAAATGAAAGTTTTGATTCAAGGAATGAAGATTAAGTGCAGACTACTTTATCAGTACATTTTGGCGTTTTATTATCCAGGGATTGTGGATCAGTCACAACAAGCCTACCAAGAAGCTTTTGAAATCAGCAAAAAGGAAATGCAGCCAACACATCCTATCAGATTGGGTCTGGCCCTTAACTTCTCTGTGTTCTATTATGAGATTCTGAACTCACCAGAGAAAGCCTGCTCTCTTGCAAAGACAGTATGTATTTTACTTGTTATGTGGAGATTTACCAATCTTTATTATTTGAGCACTGAAATTTACTTCTTTTTAAATCACAGGCTTTTGATGAAGCCATTGCTGAACTTGATACATTAAGTGAAGAATCATACAAAGACAGCACGCTAATAATGCAATTACTGAGAGACAACTTGACAGTAAGTACATAGTAGCATCATTAATGATTAATATGAATGAAGAAACATTTTACTTCAAGGAAAATTTCTGGGATTTTTATTACATGTAATATTCTGTCTACCCTGTTGTTAAAACTGTCTTCATGTAGTTAGAAACAAGTACTAAAAATGTACACTTTTCTTTAGTTACAGGTCTATTATTAATTTTTTAACTTTCAAAATTTTGTGATCCATGAATTTTAATTTTTAAATGACATTTTCCATTTCAGATCTTGAATGTTTTCATATTAGTCTCAGAACAGTTTAGTATCAAAAGTAGAGACCATGTTAAAATTTCTTTAGAAGTTGTTTTGTTATTCATTAAGTTGCTTCCATATTTGCATAGAATAGCAGTAAGATACTGATAATAACATCAGTTGAAAAATTTCATGTGCTTTTCAGAATCCAAATGGAAATCTGTTTTACTTGGTCTCTTAAAAAAAAAAAAAAGAACAACTTGTAGAAGGCTATAATTGTCCTTGTTATACTCATATTTAGAAAAAGAACTTCAATAACATCACACAAAAAATGAACAGTAGTTCCTTAAATGATATGAAATATCTAAGTCAATTTTCAGCAGTATCTTTAACAGTTTTTTTTTTTAATTTACTTTTATTGTACACAAATGGGATACATACTGTACATACTGTTTCTCTGTTTGTACATGAAGTAAAGGCATACCATTTGTGTAGTCATACTTTTACATAGGCTAATAGTGTTTGATTCATTCCATTATTTTTTCCTCTTCCCCCATGCCTCCCACCCCTCTTTTCCCTCTACACAGTTCCTCTTTCCTCCATTCTTACCTCCTTCCCACCCTCTTTAACAGTTTTTTATTTGAATTGGGATCTAAATGAAATCCACAGATTGTAGTTAGTTTATGTCTCCTTGGTTCCTTAGATTGTCCCATTCTTTCTCTTTAGATAAATATTAAATTTGAAGTTTGAAGTTCATGTGAAAAAAAATCACCATGTATCTCTGTCAGGTAGAGGTAGAAATTAAGAGATTGTAGTCTAGTTTTGCTAGGTTTTATTAGCTTTAAGACATTTCTCTTGGGGGACTACATATTGTTTTATGTTTCAGTTCCAACTTCATTGTAGTCCACTGCCAATTAAATAGCTTAAATTACTTTAGTACATGCAATTTGTAGCTATCTATGAACTTGTATTTTATTTAATCAAGAGTGAGTCAGGCATAGTAGTTGCACACCTCTAATCCTCGCTACTCAGGAGGCTGAAGCTGGAGGATTGCTAGTTCAAGGCCAGCCTGAGAAACTTCTCCAAGACCCTGTGTCTTCAAAATAAATTTAATAAAGATTCTGAGTATAGCTCAGTGGTGAAGTAGTCACCTAGCATGTGTGAGACCTTAGGTTCAATAACCAGCACCACAATGAATAAACCCAACCTATATGAAAGAATCTTTATATCAAATGAAAGAGATACTTCACTTTCTTAGCTAATTTTAATTTTTTTTTTTTTTTTTTTTTTTTTGGATAAGTAACTTGACAGTTCTTGTTGGAAGTGCTAAGGTAGAGCCTGAGTTACTATATTGTGTTCTCATCACTTTTTCAAGAGGGCCTAATCTAAAGTACACATGGCAGCTGAATTTTGGTGTCAGGATAGCTTAAAGTATATACTGCAACAACTGAGTAAGAAGAAAGGCAGTGTTCCCATTCTAATTGTCACTATTTACTATATTTTCTCTGAGCCTTATTATTATCATCAGCTGATAGAATTATAGGTTGATTTGACTGATCCTCAAGTGAAGAAATTTTGCCAAAACCTAACCAAGTATTTGAATCTGAATTTGGTTGACTATGATTATCAAAATACTACCCCAAAAAGAGAACTATCTTGTATCAAATTTTTAGCATTTATATATAAAATTCAAAACTCCTTGAAGGCTAGAACCAGAAAGAGACCGCATAGGCATTTTCATCTTGTCCCACAGAATTCCTTGTTGATGTAACAGCACAGGCTACAAGAGGTCATTTGGCTAACTCTGTGACCTTGGAAGTAGTCTTCTTTCCAGGCCAGAGATATATTTGATTAATAAATAAATGGATTATTGGAATTTTTTTCACCTGTTGCACGATAGTAACATTAGTGGAAAAAATTAATAGTAGAATCAGTATTGTAATCTGCCACATTATAAAACAAGTTTTGGTTTTGCCTCTTAAAGTATTCAATTCTGACCATATTGTTGGTTCAGCACTCATTTTGAGTCATAAAAATTAAGGTATGCTTTTCTAAGCTAAAAGTGTCAGAAAAGCTAAATTTGCAGTTTAGCTCGGAGAGTAGATGCTGACTGGACTTTTCATGCGCTGTAGGATTTTCTTTGGAGTGGAACTCAGTCTAAGCTCTATGAGGAGAGAGTGGTCAGCCTTAGTTCCTTGAGCACGGCCAAATTAGGTTGATTCTGCTTTAGTTGCACTCAACTAGTATATACATCTCTCAGATTATAGCTTTTCTTCTGGACAAGATATTCTGATAGCTTTTGACACTTAAGTGTTTTTTTGTTTTTGTTTTTTAATACTTTGATTTCTTCTATTTTACTGTTTTGCTGTTTATGAGTAACCAGAGTTTGCTATATCTGATTTTGTTATTTGAAGACATCTGTGTTGTGTATGTATCAGGCTTACAAGACAGTAGGAGGGAAATAAATGTATTATATTGAAGTATTTTTGAAGCTGCTTTCTGTAGAGCTATCTTTTTAAGAATGCTTTTCAACTGAAATGCATAATTACATTTGAGGACTTGGCATACATATGAAAGTTTTCCCTTTTTTCCAAACTGACACATGCTGAAAAAACCTTTCCTTCCTTTTTTTTTTTTTTCAAACCAGTTGTGGACATCAGATACCCAAGGAGACGAAGCTGAAGCAGGAGAAGGAGGGGAAAATTAACCGGCCTTCCAACTTTTGTCTGCCTCATTCTAAAATTTACACAGTAGACCATTTGTCATCCATGCTGTCCCACAAATAGTTTTTTGTTTACGATTTATGACAGGTTTATGTTACTTCTATTTGAATTTCTATATTTCCCATGTGGTTTTTATGTTTAATATTAGGGGAGTAGAGCCAGTTAACATTTAGGGAGTTATTTGTTTTCATCTTGAGGTGGCCAATATGGGGATGTGGAATTTTTATACAAGTTATAAATGTTTGGCATAGTACTTTTAGGTACATTGTGGCTTCACAAGGGCCAGTGTTAAAACTGCTTCCATGTCTAAGCAAAGAAAACTGCCTACATATTGGTTTGTCCTGGTGGGGAATAAAAGGGATCATTGGTTCCAGTCACAGGTGTAGTTATTGTGGGTACTTTAAGGCTTGGAGCACTTACAAGGCTGTAGTAGAAACAGATATCCCATGGATCCTACATGTGTGAATCATGTGTTTCTGTGGAATAGTCGATCTCAGTGTGCACAGCTTTGACTACCGCTGCAGAAGTGCTCCTTTGGACAAAGTTGTGACCCAATTTACTCTGGATAAGGGCAGAAACGGTTCACATTCCATTATTTGTAAAGTTACCTGCTGTTTGCTTTCATTATTTTTGCTACACATTTTATTTGTATTTAAATGTTTTAGGCAACCTAAGAACAAATGTAAAAGTAAAGATGCAGTAAAAATGAATTGCTTGATATCCATTACTTTATGTATATCAAGCTCAGCAGTAAACAAAACAAAACCCATGTATTTAACTTTTTTTTAGGTTTTTTTTTTTTTTTTGCTTTTGTGATTTTTTTTTTTTTTTTTTTTTTTTGATACTTGCCTAACATGCATGTGCTGTAAAAAATAGTTAACAGGGAAATAACTTGAGATGATGGCTAGCTTTGTTTAATGTCTTATGAAATTTTCATGAACAATCCAAGCATAATTGTTAAGAACCCGTGTATTAAGTTCATGTAAGTGGAATAAAAGTTTTATGAATGGACTTTTCAACTACTTTCTCTACAGCTTTTCATGTAAATTAGTCTTTTGGTTTTGAAACTTCTCTAAAGTAAATTGTACATTCTTGGAAATGTATTCCTTATTCCCTCTTGGCAGCTAATGGGCTTTTACCAAGTTTAAATGCAAAGTTTATAACAACAAAAATACTACTAATATAACTACCATTCTCAACCATGTCCCATGTTCCCCCTCCTCCTTCCCCCCAAAAAAAAATGAAAAAAATTTTTTCTGGGGGAGGATGAGATTGATTGGAAAAGTGTATTATATTCCATTCAAAATTTTGGTATATGGCATTTTCTAACTTAGGAAGCCACAATGTTCTTGGCCCATCATGACATTGGGTAGCATTAACTGTAAGTTTTGTGCTTCCAAATCATTTTGGTTTTTAAGAATTTCTTGATATTCTATGGCCTGCCTTCAATTTTGATCCTTTATTCTATTTGTCAGGTGCACAAGATTACCTTCCTTTTTTAGCCTTCTGTCTTGTCACCAACCATTCCTATTTGGTGGCCATGTACTTGGGAAAAGGCCGCATGATCTTTCTGGCTCCACTCAATGTCTAAGATACCCACCCTGCTTCCTTTGCTTGCATCCCACCAACTATTTCCCATATCCTGTTTACTGCAGCACATCTCTCCTTAGTTGATGAGATTGTGTTTATCTCCCTGTAAACCCCACCAATCCTGAATGGTCTGTCATTGTCTGCCTTTAAAATCCTTCCTCTTTCTCTCTAAATAATGATGGGGCTAAGTTATACCCAAAGCTCACCCTACAGAATATTTCCTCAGTACTTTACAGAAAACACCAAACAAAATGCCATTTTAAAAGAGTTGTATTTTTTCCCCCTTTTAGAATGTAAGCTCCTCAAGAGCAGGGACAATGTTTTCTGTATGTTCTATTGTGCCTAGTACACTGTAAATGCTCAATAAATATTGATGATGGGAGGCAGTGAGTCTTGGTGATGAGGGTGAGAAACTGAAATCCCAAACACTGTTTTGTTGCTTGTTTTATTATGATATCAGATTAAATTGGGAAATATCGGCCTTTGGGGACAATTGTCCATTCAAATAAAAGTGCAATGGAGGCCTTGGGGTCTTTATTTACAGGAGAAAAGATCTCATGCATTTGGGATAACATAGTGTATCTTCTTCACAGCTCCTACCTTACCTATTGGTTTCTCCTGGATTACGCCCCCCCCCAGGCCAAGTTGGTGAAATAATCATTTTTATAGCTAAGGAGAATTAATTAAGTTAGTAGTTAAGGATGGGATCTCATTTAAGTAAATTAAAAGTAAAATCTGAAACTTGTCAAAGTTTGCCTATTAGCTACTTACAGGCATTCATCATCTAAACTAGTTCAGTTCTGAAATAAATTGTGATAGTACTCTACTGGTATTAGTGATTTAATGTTTTCTACATAGTAGTGCCAATAAATGAAGGATGATTTCCAACTTGGAAGATTTTTTTTCCCTTGGAATTTGAATAATAAATTTGTTTATAACTTATTTCCCTAATTGTCCCAAGTCAAGGCTTCATGTCTATTTTGTCAACATAACACCAGGAAATTGAAAAATCCAGTGATATGTTTTGTGTGGGTGAATTATTAGAACTGTTTTTTTAAAAAGAAAGACCACAGTTGTCCTAGGAGAGTGAGACAGTGCTCTGCTTAGGGAAAAGGAAGCAATTTCTTTTGTCTATGGGCTGCTCTATTAGTTTTTTATTCTATATAGATTACAGACTTGGCAAGCAGGAGGATGAGAGAATATATATCAAGTGACTTAATTATAGGGGCTCAATATTTTTTCCTTCCATTCTTCCCTACAAAGTAGTTGCCAGTCTCACCAGAACCCAAAATCTTTTCTAACTAATCAAGACTAATTTGGAAGCTGCAGTTTAAGATTATTTGTGGTCAGATCTCAACTTGAGAGTGAAACTGAGTGACTGGAAACTTAATGGTGAGGTGTTTTTTTAAAAAAAAAATCAATTTTAGAGATAAGCATTTAATAGCATCATTTAAATGATTTGTTTATAGGGGGAAAACAATTTGAATGCAAGTGCATTATAATCATTGCGTGAGAGTGTGCAGTGTGTTAGAAACTTTCATTTGATGCTGTTTTGCATAGTGCTTATCACATTCCTGTAGGTTATGCTATATGTACATCACATAGGAAATTACAGTGGTAACTTTATCTTAATGTGATGAGACTGAGTACTAGAAAATGGCTAGTTGGCTCCTTTTCCTGAACGTGAAACTATGTTTTTATCTTTAATGTTACTTTTAACAGTCACAATCTCATTGATCAATTCTAACTCCCTATAATTGTTGAAAGAACTAAAAATAAGACTGTTGGGTCTAGGTAAGTTTTTGGTTTTTAACAAACTCCATGATAGGCCTCTGAGAAAACCCATCACACAGTAATACAGCTGCTTTAACCTAATACTACCTGTATGAGTCCAAATCTGATTATTCTACTTACTTGAATGCTTTGAAATCTGTTTGATTGACTGTGAACCCAAAATATGTTACAATTTGGAAATCACTGGAATAAACCCTTGATAGGCCAGCCATTTGGAACACATTTGTACCTGTCCTGTATTACCATAAATACTCGATTTGTAAGAGGGTGTTCAGTCATTATGCTGAACAAGCAAGCATATGTGACTTTGGGATGCAGAAATGAAGAGTGAATATATTCAAGCATACTTAACCCTGGGTAATGCCAGAGATCCAAATATTTGATCATAATCCATTCCATGACATTTCAGAAAACCCAAACTTAAATTGACTAATCATAAAGGCTTCTCAGTATTAATTTCAACTCCAACACTTAAATTATAGCCCCTATTAATGTTTTTCAATAGGTGCTTATATATTTTTTCTAACAACTGGGTGTTTACTTCAGCCATCCACTATTTAGTCTCTTCAGAGAAGATTTATGTTTTAAGACTTGTAGATTAATGTGCTCCTCATAGACAGTAGAGCATGTATCAGAGCATCAAGAGGAGCTAGGAAATTAAGAAAGCAATGTGCACTCAAGCATTTGGGGACTCTCAGATTGTAAAAAGTGGGCTATGTTAAGACCATTTTCTAACAGCCTGTAGTTTTCATTTCTAATGCCTTAGAATCACTTTAAGAACTTGTTTGAAATGCCTATTTCCATTTTCAAGGATTCTAATTTTTTAGGTTGGAGCCCAGGAGTATGCATTATTTTTAGCAAGTCTCATGGGTGTTAATGTATCTGCACAGCTGAGGCTATAAGGGGAGGGTGGATGCAGATGACATTCAGGGAAATGTGGATGTGCTGGACTTTACATTTTGAGCCAAAAAAAGACTAATTCTAAAACTAGAAATATCTACAAAACAAGTTTGTGAACCTACTTTGGAAGATCACATTTTTCGAAGGAGTTTAAAACTGTTGTCAAAACAGGTTTTTACATGAATACACCTAGTTTCTTTACCATGCACAGAATTCAACTCCAAGTAAACGACTTAAAAAAATCAAACTGGGATGTTCATAAGGATGTATGTGAGTAACTTGTTGACTTCAAAGTGTTAAAATGGACGCACAAAGCACCAGCTAGAAGAGAATAGATAAATTCTGCATCTTGAAACAACTACATATTAAGGCATCTGAACATGAAAAGGCAATTGAGACAAAATATAACTGAAAAGATGAGGATGGCACATGCCTCTAATCTCAATGACTTCAGAGCCTGAGGCAGGAGGATTTCAAGTCTGAGACCAGCCAGCCTCAGCAATTCAGCAAGATCGTGCCTCAAAAGAAAGACTGGGAATTTTGCTCAGTGGCAGAGTACCCCTGGGTTCAATCCCCACTACCAACAGAATGTCAAAAGTATCTCTACAAATCAATTTAAAACAAAAAGTGTGGGATGGGGAGACACCCAAGTAAAAAACAGGCAAAGATTGTTAACAGATATTTTCATGAAAATACAGAGCCAGTGAAATATGAGATATTTAACTAGGGAAATGCAAGCCAAGATTACAAGGAGATACCTCCTTTTTTACCTCCATTAGAGTAGTGTAAGTTGATCATATCAGCTGTTGTAAATGATGTGGAATGAGATTTTTACACATTGCTGCTGGGAGTTGAGATTGGTACATCCCTTTAGAAAACAATTTGTCATTATCTTGTAAAGTTGAACATTCACATCCCAGTAATCCTCCTTAGTGTTAGCTCCTAGGGATCTTGTATGTACCAGGAAGTCATGAAAGAATATTTACAGGTGCACTGTTGGGATCAACAAAAAACTGGAAATAATCCAGTAGCCTTTGAAAAGAGAATGGATGGTTATTTACTTTAATGACATAATTTTCCACAGTGAAAGTGAATGAGCTATATAACTAGTTGGCAACATGGTTGAACATTAATAACAATGTTGGTTGAAAAAACCCAAATAACTATATATGTATGGTATGTTCCCTATAAAATCCAAAAATAAAATCTTTTGCTTATAAAACTTCAACCAAGGTGATGAAAAATAAGTTCAAAACTTAGAGGTTGCATCATTTGACCCAGTTATCCCACTCCTCAGTTTATACCCAAAGGACTTAAAATCAGTATACTACAGTGATGCAGCCGCGTCAATGTTTATAGCAGCTCAGTTCACAATAACTAAACTGTGGAACCAACCTAGGTATTCTTCAACGGATGAGTGTATAAAGAAACTGATACATATACACAATGGAATATTACTCAGCCTTAAAGAAGAATGAAATTATGACATTTGCAGGTAAATGGATGGAACTGGAGAATATCATGCTAAGTGAAATAAGCCAAATCCAAAAAACCAAAGGCCGAATATTTTCTCTGATAAGTATATGCTGATCCATAATGCTGGGGGTGGGTGGTGAGTAGGGAAGAATGAAGGAACTCTGGATTAGGCAGAGAGAAGTGAATGGAAGGGAGGGGATATGGGCATAGGAATGATAGAATGAATGAGACATTACCCTATATGCATATATGATTACATGACCTGTGAAACTGTCATGTGCAACCAGAAGAATGAGAAGTTATACCCCATTTATGTATGATGTATCTAAATGCCTTCTGTCATGTATAGCTAATTAGAACAAATTTTTAAAATGTTAAAAATTTAATTAGAGGTCGCCTATAGAGTAGAAGTGACTAAGGTAGGAAGACATGGACAAATGCATGTTAGTAATAATTTTAAGTAATGCTTTCAGCTTCAGGCTGAGCTGGTGGGTTCACAAATGCCCATTAGAGAAAGATCATTCCATGAACAAGGTTGACAGTCTGGGCATCCAGCGATTCTGTTCTGGGCATCAGAATTTACAGAAAGGAAAAGAACTAAACGAAAACAAGATCCAGCAGGCCAAAAAATTAGTTGAAAACTTGCTTGAATAAGTAAAAATAACATTGGCAGAAAATATCTGGGAAAGAGTGAGTTTGTTTAAATGACAGGTAAATAAAACATATAGAACTGTAGCATAGACAAAAACTGCTACCTTATTCATTTGCCCCCAAATTGGCTAGTTTTATTTCCAGTTAACGTTAAAAGAGCAAGAACTGGAGAATTTGGTCGGGGGAAGGCTGTATTATGAAGTACTAAATGAACTAGAAGTACCTTCTGAAAGGAGGGAGCCGGGAACATCTTTAATAACCTTTGGTAGTGCTGAGTCTTTCATTCCTATGGGGCCTGAAGAATTTCACATCACACTCAGCAAACCACTTCAGCAAATTCAGCCTGTCTCAAGATTCCTAGCTTCTGAAATTTTTGAGGAAGTCAATTTGGTTCAAATCACTTAGGCATCTCCTATCACATCATACATGTAGCCAAATCTTGAGATTTTCAATACTTTGTAATTCTTCACAAGTTCTGTTTTTAACTGAATTTGCTTTTTTGAAGGAAGAATCTACTGACTACAGAGATTCTACTTGATCCTTAAACACAGAAATATGGTCCTTGGGTCTTTGTTTTTTGTCTTTTCCAGGATTTGCAAGAGAGGTACCCAGAAAAATCAATTTTGGAGACCTTCTTTCCTCCTTAGAGAGTCTTATAAAGGGTCAAACTTGAACAGTCCAAAAGATTGGGAAATGAATTTCTATAGAGAAAAGCTCTAGAGTGCCAGGCATTTCTCCACCATCATCTGCTTGCCCAGTGGTGGAAAGGAAAGGGTGTGCCGCTGGGACCTCACAGGCTATTCTGGAATGTAATCTGTGTGGTAGGTGGTCTTGTCAGCCCCATCAGAAAGTCTAAGCCAAACGGTGGGAGCTAGCTGGCCATACGGATGGTGGAATGGAAGGTAACTGCATCAGAATTGGTCTACAGTCCTAAAGGCTAAGGAGGCAAGGAATGTAGGCATGTTTCCAGTAGGCCAGGATCCAGGCAGCCCATTGCTATCTGAAAAAGAACTTGGCTTAAAAGGGCTGCCTGGATGAGGTAGATCCTCTACAGAAAGAGTCCATGGAACACACCAGCAGAAATCAGAGAAGCAGGAGGTGGCTTCCAAGAGATAAATCAGCAATCTGTTTCTAGAGAATTGATGAACGGAACCAGGAAGAATGGCTTAAACATCTGTTGGGGTCAGAAGAGACCTATGCCAGTTTTCCTTCAGTTCCAGTCAAGTAAGTCTTCCTGCTTGCACCCCACTGCACCGAGGTAGAACCAGAGCAGTTAGGGGTAAGGATGGAGTGGGAAAGGTGAGGACCCAGAGACAACTGCCCACGGGTCCTGGAATCCATTGGACCAAACAGGAGAGGACAGGAGAAGGGACTGTGAAATGTGGTTAGGGAGTCTGGACTCTAACAATCATTGCTCTGTGGGACTAGATCCTTTCATCCCCACTTGTAAAACAATCTCAGCTCACAGTAAAAAAAAAAAATAAAAAATAAAAAATATATATCAAAGTCTAAACTGAACTAACTGAAGGATTGGCACACCACAAACTTGAACTGAAGAGCCACAGGAAAGAAACTCTAAAACAAATATTGAATATTATTAACATGAAAGAATAGAAACTAAAATGGAAAAATACTGAAAATAACGTTTTCACTGGGAACTGATATAAAGTGAACAGTTGGTAACAAGTCATTTGATAGAATACTAAAGTCCACTGTAACTAAAAAGCGTATTTCCATTCCCTACTTGATTTTTGTTTTCATTTTCTTTTCCTTCGAAGGACTTTAAAGTAAAATGCTAACCATGAAGAACTGTATTTTTCCTAGGAAATAAAATATTTTCTGCTAATAACAAAACAGCAGCTTTACTTTTTCCAGAGGATGAAGTCTTACTCATTTATTAAGAAAAAAGTCTTGATTTGTCATGTCCTGAAGAGTGGCTTCTCATCAAAAGACATGTACTTTTGTTATTTTAGGTTATTTGGAGTTAAAGACTATTTTTGGATTGCTGCATATTCTTAACTACAGGAGCAGGAATTAAGTATTCTGCCATTTTTAAATTTTTTAAAAAGTTTATGAAACCTGTTACATCTACAGATTTCAGTGTTTTTTTTTTCTCATAAGCAAATATAAACTATGTAATTACCCAAATCAGAAAATTTATAGCAATGTAATACTATTATCTAATTTACAAACCTTATTCAAATCTGCCCATTGTATCACCAGATGACCTTTGTAGCAAAAGGGGAAAAGAATGTCTTTCTGTGTCCAAGATCTCATCATAGGCTCTAGTTACATTTTGTTGTGTCTTTTTATCTTTAGTTTCTTTTTTTCTGAAACAATTTCTCAGCTTTGTCTTTTAAGTTCTTGGTGTTCTTGAATAGTATGGACCAGTAAATTTGTCGAATATCCCTATCCTACCCTAATGTTTTGTCATTAAGTTCAGGTCACATGCTTGATTTCAATAATCTAACTGAAGTGGTGTGAGCATCACAAGAGGAAGCACATGATATGTCTTTGTTCTGGTACTAATGTTATTAAAGAAAACTTCTCAAAAAAGTGGAGGATATCTTACTTATTCAACAGTTTCCATTGTCTTAAAGTTACTTAAGTAAAACATAAAGTGCCAACACCACACTTGCACCCCTTTCCAGCAGGAGACCTTTCCTGTTTGCTGCAGTTACCTAACTGACCTCAGGCAGGAAATCTTGATAATGAAGCCTGTCCTCAGTCAGCCCTGCATGCACAAGGGGTCAGGAGAAGCAGAGCCTGCCCAGCCTCCGGACAAACATGGCCGCAGGTGCCCCAGCCAGGTGCGGCACCCAGTACAATTTCAGCTTCCAGAAGGCAGGACTTCAGTTCTGTTCATCATTCTCTCAGCATTCAGCATAGAATCTGGCATAGAATGGATCCTGAGCAAGAATTTGTGAAGAAACCTTAAGCCACACCCCTACATCTGTACTACTTACTAACAACACTACATTTTCTTGCTTTGCAATCAAGTTACATCATAGCTGACTCAGAATAAGTGCTCAAGAAATATTTTGGGGGTTGGAGGGAGTGATCCTCACTTGAGTAATTTGCTTTCAAGACCTTATTTCTAAAATAAACTTGTTCTGTTTTGTATTTAACAGTTGCTTTTTTTTTTCAGTATATAAGAGTGTTTCACAGAGTATGGATAACACTTTAAGTTACTGGTTCATTATTTAGAAGAGATGTTATGGACAAGTGTAGCTGACTTCTGTAGCTCTAACCTAAAGCCAGCTTTATGGTAGGTATGGTAGGTATCTGTGCTGCACATTGCCCTCATTTACAAGCCCACGAGCAGAAGAACACGTGTCTTTGTGTGTTCATGGCTCCAAGTTTCTGTTGTTACCCCGGTCATCTTTGAGATTGTAGAGCATACCTTTTTGATGGTTAAGTACAGTCTGCTCAGCCTGGAACCAGAGCTATATTTTCCTGTTAATATACAGTGATATTAAATAACACTTCTGGGGCCCAGAGTGGGTATGTGTGCAGAAGAGGCAGAGACAGACACAGACTGAATCCAGAGTAAGTCTGCTAGTTCCTATTTGGAAAGAGAGGGTCCTGAGATAAACTCCCAACTACTTCCAGACTGATAATGAGGCTCATGAAATAAAAACTTAAGGTCAGTGATTGCCAAACTTGACTTCCCGTTAGCATCACCCAGAGAACTTGAAGAAATCCCACTTCCCCCACAATGCTCAGACCTGCCGTATAATGGTAGCTGAGCTAGGACTCAGGTGTCATTCTTGTAAGCTCCCCTTACAGTACAGACACATTTGAGGAACTGGAATGAAACAGGTCAAAGATGAGGAGCTGAAGGGCTGTCCTGTTCCGCACAGCAGCCAACTGCCGTGTGTAGCCACTGAGGCTGGAAATGTGGCCAGTCAGAACTGAGATGCCATGAACAAAATGTGTAACATGCACACCGAATCACAAATAACTACTTTTTAAAAAAGGATGTAAAATATATCACTGAAAATTTTTATATTGTCATGTTGAAATGATAATGCTTTGGATATAATGGGTTAAGATGTGTTACTAAAATCTTACCTGTTTTTTTTTCCACCTTTTCAAAATGTGGCTATTAGACAATGTTAAATTACTTTAATGGGGCTCACATATTTCTGTTTTTCAGTGCTGCTCCAGAAAATAAATAAATAAATATATATACGTATATATATCATTGTCAATAAGTATATATCATTCCTATTTAAAGAAACTGTGCATTTGTTAGGATTACAGTCAGCTGCATATAACAAAAACCCAACTTCAGTGGCTTAGCCAAATAGGAATCATCTTTCTCCACACAATAGAGTCTGAAGGTGATGAGTTCAAGATTTAATGGTGATTCCTTGGTCTTCAGAGACCCAGTCTCATGTCTGTTGTCCTCCAGGTACATCTTCCTGCAAGGTGTCTAGAAATTTCAGGACCCATTATCAGTGATTCTCATAGCATAGATTTGGAGTCCAAGAAACCGCGTGACAAATGAGCAATCCTGGTGATTCTGATATAAGTGTTGTGTAGACCACAGTTAAGAAAGAGTGCCCCAGGTGCATACTCTGTGATGTAAAGCAGCAAAACAGTGGTTTAGAGTACTGACAGCAGAGCAGTGGTGTGAGGCTTGCCACTTAATTGTGTGATCTAGGTCATCTTTGTTGTATTTTGTTTGTTTGTTTTTAGTACTGAGAATTGAATCCCAAAGTGCTCTACAACTGAGCTACATCCCCAGTCCTTTATTTTTTTATTTTGAGACAGGGTCTCACTAAATTGCCCAGGCTGGCTTTAAACTTGTGATCCTCTTGTTTAGCCTCCTGAGAGCGAGGATTACACAGTTTGCACCATCGTGCCCAGCTTTGGACATGTGTCTTAGTTGCTCCAGGTTTCCTCCTTTTTAAAATGGGGATAGCATCTCCTTCATAGGGTTGTTGCAAGTATTAAATGAACCTTATAAAGTGCCTGGCCTAAAGAAAGTGATATGTTTTTTATTAAATGAGTAATAAAATGTGAAGTGCTGCAGAGTGTGAAAATCACACATAAAACACAAGACAAGGCCAACACCAAGGTCTGATTGATTAAAAAAGAGACCACAAATTACTTTTAGATTCAGTTTATCATACTTATGTAGATACACAAAGAAGTAGCAAAGGGTCAGCTTCCAAGATCCTTGCCTCCCTGCATAAAGTTGACACTGAAATAATGATAGGGAGGGCCCAGCTGACTGTAATCAAAGTTGTATGGTGCCCTATTCCAGAGGGGCCACTCACAGCCTGCAGCAAGGGGGTTTTATGTCCTGCAGCTCTATTCAGAGGTGTGCTGGGCACAAGGTCCCACACCTCATCTGAACCTGGGAGGCAATGAGAAACCTCTCCTGGGGACAGGAGAGGCAAGTTCAAGATGGCCTTTTAGTAGCTCCTCAGTGGCCTCCCTGCCTTTGTGTTCCAGAAAATTCACAGGGTCTCTGTCAAAACTCAGATAAAGGGACTGGGATTGCAGCTTAGTGATAGAGCCCTTGCCTAACACATGTGAGATACTGGGTTCAGTCCTCGGCACCACATAAAAATAAATAAAACAGGTATTATGTCCAACTACAACTAAAAAACTCAGATAAACTGCGGCCCAAGCCTGTGCCTATATGCCTGTGTGCAGGGTGTTAAGCGAACATGGGAGAGCCATATCCTACACACAGCCAATGTGATCTTGGCAAGAAGGAATTTGGTTAAATAAAAAATAAATCATACTTTAAAATGCAATGGCTGTTTGGATAGACTGGGCATGGCTTACAGGAAGGATTTGCTTTGTTTTTCCCAGAAAGTTGTATTTCATTAGTTGCCAGAAGAGTGACATCTGGTTTTAAACTAACTGGGAGGTCATTTTGGATACAAAAGGAAATAAGTCTGGTCAGGCCTAAGCTGTTGATCCATAAGGGCAGAGAGACATGGTCAAGGATCACAAAGTTTGAAAGCACATTATTGGTGAGAAGAAAGTGTTCTTGGGCATCCCTCTGGGGAGTTACTTGATAAAACCACTTGGGTGGGCATTTGGCAATATCCAGTTTCTCCAACACGTAACTTCCTACCTCTAGGAAGTTATGCTGCTGATATACACACAAAGCTATTCGGTACAGTTTTGCTTAAAGAGCACATGACTTGAAGTTACTTACATTTCCATCAATACGTACAGCAGCCATAAAAAGAAAAGGAAGCTCTTTATATTCTCATACAAAAAAATCTGCAAACTAAATTAAGTAAAATAAGCTAGATGAGGATCATTTGTTTAAAAAAAACCAAAAAGCAAAAGGAATAAAATTCCTTATATAAAAATAATTTCTGAAAGAATATTTAAAAAACAAATGTTTGGTTGTCTCTTAGGAGAACTGGCTGCTTAAAGGATAAAGACGAAAAGGATAACTAGGAAAAAATTTGAATTTTTGACCCATGTTTGTAAATGATAGGTAAAAGTGGGTAACACTATCTTTGTAAAGAATTTATTATCATGGGCCAGTGGAGAGAAGATCAGGCCTTCGTCACATCTCCTAGTGATTGATTGCCGGTGCATTTGCACAGGTCACAACTTTCTTGCCTCTGAGCTCATTTTCCTCATCTGTTAAAAGAATTCCGATGATGGGATTTGAAGTTAGATACTCTCCTCAAACAAGAAGGGGATTTGTAAGGAGCTGGGATTCCAAAGATAGAGCGAGCAGGAGGGCTCAGACAGGTAGGTTTTGCTAATTGCTCTTGTGCTTCTATTCTTCATCTGGCATCCAGGTTAAAGTGGAATAGAGAGAGGGAGAGAAACAGGGAGTCATTCCTTCTTCACATCATCTCTCAGGTACCTCGGAATCTAATGTCTTCAATTTCAAAAACTCAGCCTAGAAGAAATTAAAAAAAAAAAAAAATTCCACAGTGCACTTATCCACCCATGTCCAGAAGACTATTCTTAGACTTTCATGATAAAAATAGAACAGGGAAAAAGTACCAAAGACTATTTCCTCTCCTTCACATCTGACATACCTGCAGCATAAGAAAGTGGTGTGGCAGATGCCACCCACACTTTACACAGCTAGCAATCCCATGAATCAACTTTCTTCTAAAAACTTAGCTATGATAGACTTGGAAATTCCAAATTTGCCTTCATGCCTGTCTTTGCTAGTCAGTATCATGGCATATCATTACATGTATGAGGTACTTGAAATTTTCAAACATTTTCACAAACAGGAGATGTCCTTATTTCTCACTACTCTACAAGGTCACAGGGCTGGTACTCATCTTTCTGCTTTGGCACTGAAGCAACTATTTAGACAAATTAACTTACATCCAAGGCTTATCAGGCAGAGCTGCACCCTGGATTTGAAGGCAGGCAGGCAGGCCAGGGGAAGGGAAGACAGAATGGGAACCAGGGATGGGAAGGAGAAGGCACATTTGGGTGAACCCAATGTTTGGACATCATTGGAATCATGGGCATGGAGATGCAGGTGGAAACAGAGCCCAGGAGACACACAGGGCAATTAGATGTCCTATCAAGGGTATGACTGATGTCCCCATGCTCCAGGGAGGGAAGGGCACAGAGTCCTGCATTGTTAGGGGAGGAAGGCAGCAAAGTTTATCTCAAGCACATCTCGCTGTGGTTCCTTCCACCTAAGGTCTGAACTGATGCACGCTGGGGATGGAAGTTGCCTGCTCTCCCAGATTAACATCTACTCTAAGAACTCCTATGGTTCCTATCCCTTCTGACGCACTTGAGTCATTAATATACCTCAAACGCTGCAAGTTAGGGGAAGCAGTGGAGTAGATACTTTGTGCCACTGAGTAGTTCTCTACTACCCTCGTATATAAGGTTAGTCTTGTGACTTGTTACAAATGAGAACTGGCCTGAATGGGAAAGCTCTGATGTGACAGACGGCATCGCTGCTACCCTTTCCGCTCCACCTTCTCTGCCAGCAGAAGGCCCCAAGAAGTCACCAGCCAGAGGAGGAGGAGACCTGCTTTATGAGCTCTTGGCCATCCTATTCTGAAGAAATGTAAGGAGAAAGAACTGTCACCTGCCAGGTTTCAGCATAGAAGAAAGGAGTCATATTCTCCTGTCATAGAAGAAAGGAGTCATATTCTCCTGTCCATACTTCCTTCATTGAACCGTTATTTCTCAGAGCTGGAGAAAATGACTTAGCCTAACTACTTTTCTTATGTAAGAATCACATATTCATTCATTCATTCATTCATTCATTTATCCATTGATTCATTTCTTGTTTGATTCATTCAACATCTACTCAGGATCAAGTGATGTGGAAAAGCAGAGATAAATGTATAGGACCCTCAGTCTGATAAGGATTCAAGCAGTTATTATTTTGATGTCTCATCATTTGCTTGTTTTAATATTAGGCTTTAATAGGAAAATATACTAATAAATAATTTTTTCTCATTTACTGTTTTCTCCCACCTCATAACTCTATTTTGTTGTTTTACTTATTTTTATTTATTAATTTTTTTGGTCTTTTGAGATGGGATCTTATTATGTTGACCAACCTGGTCTCAAACTCACAGGCTCAACAGACTCTGTCTCCTGAGTACTGAAACTGTAGGTGTGCATGTGTGGCTCTATTTTTATATTTTTAATTGTACATATTTATGGAGTGCAGTGACAATTCAATACATGTAGCAACTATTATTAAACAATGTCAATGTAGTCGGGTAACTTAATAGGGAAGAACAGAAAGGGGGTCCTAAGCTTCTCCGTGTACTATTTCTTCCAGGTAGTCATTTGACCTTTCCTGGACATCCAGGGACCTGCCTTTGGAGGTTGCCCATTGATTTTTTGGGTGTTTCCTTCCCTGGAGGTTCTCTGTACTTACAGATAGAAATTGATCTCCCTGCAGCTTCTATCCCATAGGTCCTGGTTTGGGAGCACACAATAGATGAGTTATTTCCTTACTTAGTTGTTAGGTCCCTGACAACTAATGATATATATCTTGTTGGGTTGGGAGAAGGCATATACAATTTTGAGTTCCCCCACTGATTTATTTAAAATAAATTGTCTCAGCCTAATCCCTTGTCTTAATCTGTGGCTTTAGTGATTTTTACCACAAAAATCAAGATTTTGTTTCCACTCCTTTAAAGTAAGTCATCAGTGCCCCATTTCCCTCTCTACTTTGTTACACTCTGGCTCCTAATTTCCTTTACAGTCCCCTGGGGATCCTCGAAAGGAATTCCATTACTACATTTTCCTTTATCTATTGCTTAAGATTAACTATAGCTCAGGAAGCAAAAGATCCTCACACATGTAGGCCCAAGAGGAAGATAATTGACCGTTTAGATCAATTTTGCATTTCCTCTAATTCAACATGTCCACACTCTTGTTTCCCCCACCTATCTAAAGGGAGTAGCCACTTCTTGGTTAGGAATGTAGCTTCACATCTTTTTTTTTTTTTTTTTTTTTTTTGCGGTGCTGGGGATTGAACCCAGGGCCTTGTGCTTGCAAGGCAGGCACTCTACCAACTGAGCTATCTCCCCAGCCCAGCTTCCTATCTTTTACCCAACCTCTCAGCACCACTTATTGGAGAGATGAGCAAGGACAGAAAGAATTCTCAGAGGCACCTGAGAACTTCCAAGAGCAGTTGGTCACCTTCCCCAGAGGATGCTGCCCTAGTGTTAGTTCAGATAGTGATGGCACATCAGTGACAGAAAGGACTCAGGAAACTTCAAATCCAGTACCCCAGGTTTCAAATGAGGAAACTGAGAATGCAAGAGTGGAGGTGTTTTGTTCAAGGTCATGGAGCCAGTGCATAGAGAAGAGGAAATTACTGGAGGCAAGGCAGATTTCCAGCACTGACCTAGACTTTCAGACACTGCTTGCCTTAGACATCAGAAGAGCTCTTTGTAAAGACATCTGCCTTCCAGCTCACATTGAACCCTAGGTGACTTGAGCTGCTTTCATTTGTTGACCATAGTCACTTACTTCTAAGTACAGGGTCAAAAATTTCACTGCCCAATATGGTAGCCACTTGCCACATATGACCAATAAGAACATGCAGTGTGTCTGGTCCAAACAGAGATTTGCTGGATTTAAAGGACAATATGAAAAAAAATACAGAATTTCTCATTGATAACGTTTTTATATTGATTACTTGTAAAAATCGTAATAGTTTAGGCACATAGAGTTAAATAACATTTTTAAATTTAATTTTAGATTTTAAATGTGAATACTGGAAAGTTTTAAATCACAAAAGTAGCTTGCATTCTATTCCTACTAGAGCTGTTCTAAAATGTAAAAATCACATCTTTCAGAAAAAAATGTATATGAACATGTGTCAGATATATTATTTAACTCAGTGAATAAAGAAACCTACAAGGTGTTATGACCAGTATTAATAATGTGTGAGATGCTAAGATATGTACAGACAATTAACAACAAAATGTTAGGGTACAATTACAGGGTTAGATGTAAAACTGGTGAATATCCAGCAGGCCATAAATCTTTGGAGTTGTCTGTCCACTCAACAGAAATTATTTCTATCTCTACTGGACAGTTATTTACAAATTAACAGGTAACTTCACTAGGTCTGGGACTTTTAACTTTTAATAGGAAACAGTGAGATGTGCTAAATATACTTCACTGGACCAGTATTGTCCAACAGAAATATAAGACAAGCCACATTCTTAATTTTAATTTTGTAGCTACATTAAAAAAAAACACAAAAATTAAATCAAAATTAAATTCAAAATTAAAATTAGAAATTAATTTTAATAATGTGTTTTATTTAACCCAATATATCCAAAATAATATCATGTACTCAATATAAAAACATTAATGTTTCAATTTTGTCATACTAAGCCTTTTGAGATCCTGTGTGGATTGTATGCTCACAGCATGTCTCATTTCAGACTGGCCATGTGTCAGGAGCTGATTAACCACATGTGGCCTGTGGCTATTGCATTGGACAGTGAGATTTTGGTTGAGCTTTAAGTGACATTTTACCTACTATGATACTGAGAGAATGTGCTGTCCACCTTATGTGCCTTATTTCCATGTGCTGGATGTTTCTTCTGACAGTATCTGGAGCTTCATATGAAATAAGTGGAATCCAAATGTGGGTGGAGAGCCAGAGCATCTGGGACCAAATTCTCACAAAGTTATTTTGGATAAGTAAATACATTGACATGGTGACCGGTACAGAGCCTGGTCATAGGAAGTACTTGATAAGCATCATTCCTTTCTCCTCTGCATCTCCTTCCCATGTCCACACTGCTGAAGACAGCCTGGGAGGGAAAGAGTCACTCAGATGAGTCATCTGTACACGTGGAATGGCAATCACTTGCCCCAGCAAGGAGTAGAAGTATTGCTGGTGGAGAAACTCTGTCCAGAAACTTCCCACAATTTCAGTGCTTACTCACCTAGAACTCTCTGAAGCCTGTGACAGAGCTCAAACTGCTTCCGCCTTCCCCTGATTCCCTGGGAGCCTTGAGAAGGGAAAAGCAGCTTCCAACCCCCCTCAGGGAGATTGAGTACCTTAAGACTCAAACAATAGAGGCACAACTGAAAAGTCCTTCCACAGGTAGCCTGAAGGTGCCTCCGAGCCTGGCCCAACTCCACAGAGCCAATCCTTCTCCTGGAGTCTTAGAACTGTTCACTTGACAAAGGAGGAAATTAAGTCATGCAATGCTGATGAGAGAGGACCATACACCTCAGTACAATGCACACACAAACCAAGACTTCATAACACATCAAGACTGACCTGATGTTCAGACATTTCTACCATGACAGCTGCTCACAAAACAGTACCTCTGAGTGAAGTACTATCCATTACTAAATATCTGAAGACACCCCAAAGTGTCATGGTGTTTTCACACTCCCAGCTCTTACGCCTGGAACTTTCTGCAGGCAGCGCTTCTTTTCCTTTCTATTTCTCCTCCTGTTTCCTCTCCACCAGATAGAAAAAAACAAAACTGAAACCAGAACATTCTCCTGTAACATGTCTGGCTCCTCATCCTTGGAAAAGAGAATACCATAGATTATCTCACTCTGCTGACTGAATTCATGTCCTATTCCCATTCAGTGACCCCCAGATGACATAACTCATTTCCTGAGTTTGGGCTTCATAGATTTCACTGGAACTGTCGGTCAGGTGTTCTGACCCAGAATTGGGGTGTTTCCTTTACTCATAATCAGCATCTTATATTTATCTTCATCTTAGTGAAACAGGTTGTAATGGTCCTCCAAGATGCTAAGCCAATCCTTGAAGGCTTTTAGTCACCTCTGTCTGAGAGGCCTTGTGTTGTACCAGGGACTGATCAGCAAGTCCAGGACAAGGTCTTAGGGGACATAGTCTCGCCAGGAAACAGGGCAGCACTGCCAGCTTAAAGCTTTGCACCAGAAGTCGTCTCCCTGGCTGCTTGCTGGGGCCCGTAATGCTCATGGAACTACAATAGTCAGGTTCTGAGCTCCACGAGGTCCCCTGTCCCAGCATTCCTCCTTGACTCACGCCTCTCCTTGCTCTTCTTCCCCACGGCACCTTCCAGTGACTCCCACCCCACCCATCATTTCTCATCACCACTGAAAATGCTAAATGAAACTTCCAAGCTCAGAAAAAGAGCATCATTCCTTCCTAGTTCTTATTATCCACTTTTCCCCCAAAACAGTGCGTGAGGTGTTTTTTTCCCTCAAAATACTACCCTTTAATCAGTATGCTCTTTGATAAGAGTTCCCTGCAGAGTTTTAAGTGGAACTTCAAATTCCGAATATTCACATGTGCGATTTTTTTTTTCTACATGTAAGAGATTTGGAATCCTGGAAGCTTATACTGTATACTAAACAAATATTCTGGGTACATTCCAATAATTGGTAGAATGAAACTCATTTTAGTATCTTGGAAAACCAGAAAGCTATCAGGTTTATCAAAGAAAATGGCTCATCCTGTTATTGTGCATTTGGTCCTCCGTGACAACTATAGCATGTATCACTTTTGACTAATACAAAACATTCTTTGAAGCTTTTTTTTGGAAGGGGAAACATCCAATAACAACAATAATAAAACCACGCCAGACACGGGAAATCACATAAGGGAGTTTATTAAGCAAACAGAGTGTCTCCCTGCAGGGCGTGCACAAGAAAAAGTGTGAAAAGCGAGGAGGAGAAAGAAAGTGAGTCAGGGGGAGAGAAAAGCAAGAGAGAAAAGATGGGGGTGAAGCTATCTTTAAGAATCCCCCCTCGGCTAACAGGGGACCAATAATGGAGAAGGATACTTGCAAGCTGACTGATGAACCAATAGCTAGCTAGGATGTTCACAGACTGACAGTAGTTGGGAGGCAGGGGAAAATGGCTGCACCGGAAGGGGCGGGGAGAGCAGCTTTCAGACTGACAAGCTAGGTTGTGATGCAACGGAAAGGGGGCGGGGAGCTTTGTATTACAATAATAATAACAATGTTATAATTAATATAGTAATAACATAATTATTATTAAAGCCACACATTCTTCGAAGCTTTCTTTAATAATAAAAATTATTATTATTTAAGCCACACATTGTTTAAGTCACATATAATATTTACTTCTCAATGTTCTGCAAGCTGGGAAATCTTACATTAAGGAATTCTAGCCAGGTCTGCTGAGGACTCTCTTTCTGGCTCGTCAAAATAATAATATGGCACTGGGTATGGAACCTAGCCTTTTGTTAGTATGTGACTGAATGACTTCCTTTGGCTCCTAGTCTACTAAGGTCCCTAGAAATGCAGAAGATCAGAGTCTATCTGAGCAAGGCACTGAAAGTTCAGTCCCACAGATTCAGGCTTGCTGAAACAAAGGGACATTTCATATTTTCACAGCACACAAACATGTAGTCTAGGACACATATTAACAATTGGTATTCACATTACATACATAGGGAAAATGAGATAGTGCTCTTTCATGTCATTACTGACTTCCATCTCTTACCCCAGAGACTGGGCAATGCATTTGCAAAGACAGTCCTGCATAAAGAAGTCCACAAAGTGCAACTACTGGGGTGCCCGGGCTGGCAAGCCATTTCTCAGAAAGTGATCTAGTTGTCAGGAGAAATCAGGATGACATCAGGGTAAATCAGGGGCAAGACCATCATACCCATAGTTACAATGAACTGAGAGATGCCTGTTCACCAGACCCTGTGTGCCAAGAACTGTGCTGCCTTTTCTTTTCATTGCAACATATATTAGTCAGCTCAGGTTGCTGAAACAAAATATCACATAACATGTGACTTAAACAACATGTATTTCTCAATGTTCTGCAAGCTGGGAAGTCTTGCTTTAAGGAATTCTAACCAGGAGATTCAAGGTCTGGTGAGGGCTCTCTTCTTGGCTTACCGATGACCATTCTCTCATGGCACAGAGAGAGAGGGGGGGAGAGAGAAAGAGAGAGTGTCTGCCAGAGAGAGCTGATCTCATTTCTTTTCCTTTTCTTACTAGGACATTAATCCCATTAATGGGGACCCTTCCTCATGACTTCATTTAACCCTATTTACCTCCCACAGGTTCCACCTCCAAATGTTATCGCACTGCCAGTGAGGACTTCAAAATAGAGATTTTCATAGTGCATAAACATGTAGTCTATAACACACATTAACAATTGGTATTCATATTACATAGACAGATAAAATGAGACTGTGGAAAGGGAGAAGAGCTTGTCCAAGGTCACACCACTAAAAACTGACTGAGTTAGAATTTGAGGCAGATCTGAGGAAGTCCAGAACCTGAACTCTGGTCATCTGTTTAAATCATTGCTTTTGCTGAAAAGGTTCAGCTCCTGGCAGACAGAAACAGGAAAAACGTTTCCCCAGTCCCCAAAGCAGAGAAGCAAGGAGGTTAGAGCTGAAAATGATCTTTAAGATCACCTAAGTCCAAACCTTTATTCCAAAGTTAAGAAACTGCATAACAGAGTAGGCAATGAGTTGTCACTAGCTGGGCAGAGCTGTGATTAACAGCCCATGCCCCTGACCCCTCTGTGGGGACACTTGCTCCATGCCTGGCCAGCCGGGCTATGGGCCATGATGAGAGTTCTGACTGCTCCATTTTGAGTGATAATGCCCTCGATGCCAGCAGCCTGCCTCCTGCCCACAGTCTCTCTCACATCCTCTTCCTTCCCACTCTGATATTCCAAAATGACAAGTTGAATTCTCTTGTAGTTCTGTTTTTTAACCTCATTTTAATATCAGGAGTAATCTGCTTAGCAGTTAAGATAGGCATGTTGGGACCAAGCAGCAAAGCCTACAGTGTCCTTGACTATTCTGGGACTGCCCCAGGCAACTGCATTAATGGAGTGAGGTTATTTTTGGTCCCCTGTTTTGTGACCCTTGCTTCCTCATGTGAGAAGCCAAAGCAAAGTATTTGTTTGACAAGTTACTTTTTCCTTCTAGAGCCTCAGTTTTCCTATGTGTAAATTGGGAATAGTGATATTTACCTCAAAGTCAAGTTTTTAAGGTAAAGTTTTGGAGGTGAAGACTAAGTGATTTAATGAAATGAAGCAAAGCTTGTGATTAGACAGCCTAACTTATGCCCCCTGCACCTTACTCAAGTTTTGAGATGACTAGTCCCTTACAGAGACCCACTGGCCACCACCCAAGTGAAGCCAAGGGCATCTGCCTTGCCATTGGCACGTTAAGTTCTTCTACACAACATGGTAGTGGACTTAACACGACTCAGACAGGCACTGAGGTTGGCGAACGTGGCAGAGACTTGTCCTGTTGTCCCAGAAAGGCTTCGCCCATTTTATCAGCCCAGGTAGAAGACCTGGTTTACACTGAAACAGCCTGGCCTCAAAGCGAGGGCCTGAGCATGCTGAACAGGGTCAAGCTCTCCCTAGCTGGCTTGCAGGTGCCTCCCTCTGCCTGGTGGCCTGTTTCCCCTTTCTACTCCCTTTTACGCCTTGGGGTGTGGAAGAAGAAAATCAAGGACTTGTAAGTATGGAGATTGAAACTAGGGTCAGTGCCTCTCTCTGGGCCTATATGTCAGTGCCGGAGCCTGGCTTTACCACTTGCCAGTAGTCCCTAAAGGAGATGACTTCGGTTGTCTTTACCTTAGTTTTCTCTTCTGCAAAATGC
The DNA here is from genome assembly GCF_902686445.1 of Sciurus carolinensis. Lineage (NCBI taxonomy): Eukaryota > Metazoa > Chordata > Mammalia > Rodentia > Sciuridae > Sciurus > Sciurus carolinensis. The sequence goes on from NC_062213.1 coordinate 37,833,821, forward strand.
AGGTAATAATAGTTTTTATCTCAGTGGGTTAGAGTATGAGGATTAAAGAATGTGCATATTTTCAGTTATCTATTGCTGCCACATAACAAATTGCCCCAAGGTGTATTGGCTTAAAATTTACCATTTATTATAGTTAAGGAGTTAATAGAGTTAGGACCGTAGGGAAGACTCAAGGGGATAACTTCTGCTGTGGGGCAGTGATTGAAGTCACCTATATGGTAAGATGGCTTCACTCACCTGCCTTGTGTGTTGGTAGGGACACTGCCAGGCTGAGTTTGGGGTGGGGGTGCTGTCACTAGAACTCCTGGGTGTGGAATCTCTAGCATGTGCTCAGGGTAGCTGGACCCTTACCCTGGGGTTTCTGAGAGTGCTCCAAGAGGCAGACTGTAGGAGCTGATAGTTCCTTAGTGTCTGATCCTGGTCACTGGAAGAGTATCACTTTTGGTTTTACATCTATTGGTCAAAGTAGTCACAAAGACTGCCCAAACTCAAGGGGAAAAGACAAGACTCCACCTATCTATGAGAGGAGTAGCAAAGAATTTGTAGCATTTTCAATGCACCGTAATAAGCAAAAAGAAGGCCTATTTTTTCTCTTGCTTTTTAGGGAGTGGGTGGCTGCTAAGTATATAACTGTTTAATCTGCATGGTCTCAGTGGGACTAAGGGCTTTGCTATCCTGCTGCTACTTATAGCTCCTATGCACTAAGGGCTTCCTCTAAACCTGGCACTGCCTACCTGCATCTTATCTGCATTATTTCTCACAATTGCGACACCTTGAAGTGTAGATTCTATTATGCTCACATGGTTTGAATGTGTTACACAAAGTTCATGTGTTGAAATCTCAATCCCCAACACAACCGTGTTGGAAGGTGGAGTTAATAAGAAAAGATTAGATGAGGAGGGTTCTGCCCTAATGAATGGATTAGTGTCATTATCATGGGAATGGGCTAGTTCTCATGAGAATAGTTTGTAATAACTTTGACCCCTGACCTCTACCCTGCCATACTGCTTCTAGATCTGTATTCTCTTCCTGACACCTTTTTCTGGTTACATAATCTTGGGTGGAACTCAATCTAGATTACAAACCTCAACATGTCCCTTTCCTGTACACTCCTTCCTCACCCCAAGGAACAATCCAAACCTCTGGCCTGATTCACCTCATCTCCTGCTCCTTGCACCTTAAGTTTTGCAATTTAGTAGTACTTTACTGCTTTGGGTGACCAGGTACCAGGGCCCATCACCCCACTGTGCCTTTGGACATGCTCTTCCCTTTTCCTGGAATTGCCCTCTCCTTGTTTTTCTACTTGGCTGACACCATTTAACCTTCTGTGAAGGCTTTCTGCTGTCCCCCTGTAGACTTAAGAACTCATTCCTACAGGTCACTATAATACCTACAGGGTCTGTCTTATAGCCTTTGCTATAAGGCCTTGCCTTCCCATCTTTGCAGCTACCTAGGGCCTAGCACCACAGCTGGCTGTAACCTCCCAATAATACCTGCTCTTTGACACTGTGTCCACTTTCCCAGTCCCCTGGGCCAGTCCCTGAGAGTCATCCTGATAAGCAGAGAAGTCATGGAGCCTATGACTAGACAAAATAATCTGAAAGGCAGAGTCGGGAAGTTCTGCAAAGTCTTAGCCGAGTGGGAAGGGAGAGTAGAGCTTTCCGTTTTTCTTTTGCTGAGATGCCAATTGCACATAATTTTCTCCTTTTCCTGGTAAGGGAAAAAAAAAATCTCTCCAGAATTCTGTGAAGCGTCTCTGGGCCATTCCTTCCCCTTTGCTCCTATTCTTCCTGGACTTACTTTATCTTGTTATTATTTTTCTAACTCTGGGGAATAAAGGAAGGACCAAGAGTGGGAGAAGGGTAGAGTAGGACTAATTTTTTCAGAAGAAAAAAAAAAAAATCTTAAAAACTTGTTCCCCTGGAAGAATATTTTTGTTCTCCTTGATTCCCACCTACAGACAAACACAGTGAAGCCATCGCTTTTATGCTTTGTTTGAAGATCTTGCCCTTTCTTGGGAATTTTTTCTGAAGCGCTAGAGTTTTACACAATTTTGCTATTGAGTCAGTGCCAGAGAGCATGTGTCAACACCAGGGTAGAGGGGTGCTTCTGAGAAAGGATCTGAGAAGCTCAAAGACACCTGAAAAGTCTGGACAGCAGTCGCCTTGCCAGGTCTGTGCTCTCTGTGGGGCCCACCCACGACCACCCCAAGGCTGTTGCTGCTCTATTCTGCTAAGGGGAGTCAATTCAACAGAATAAAGGATTCTGTTTCAAGCTTGTCTGAGAAAGGATAAAAAGATCAGAACTCATGAAAAGCATTGCATTTCTGTGACATTCATTAATTTGTTGATCCTTCTACATGGTCTACAAGTATCAACTGGGCACCTTTCATTCCCCAGGTGATGTACTGACCCCTGAATTTTTATTAAAGAACAGCAGAGACTTTATCTGCCCTAGGTAGCTTCCAGGGGGAATATGTCACCATACGTCATACAGACACATGCTTCATTTCTACCTGCCCTTCTTGAATCATAGAACCCAAAGAACTTAGAAACACCTAGTTCAATGAATGCATTTTATAGGTAAGGGAAGAAAGTTCCAGAGAAGTTAAGTGATTTGCTCAAAGCTACTCTCTGGCTACTTGAGAGCTGGGACTGGTACACAGGTCCCTTGAGGTCAGTTTTATGCCCTGGGAGTGACTCCAGAGGCCAATTCAGGTTTACTTCTCCTTGCTTTTGAGATAATGTGGACACGGAAGCACATGCAGTTTATTGAGGTGGTGATTACCTTTCCCCACCCTGCATGTAGTTTAGCAGTTTACTGGGCTGGTTCCTGCACACACCAGGTGAACAGAAGAGGTCTGAGCCTTTTAGGAGCTGAAAAGGCCAACAACAGCGAGAGAGGAAGCTGTGTCATCCAAAGGTCCAGGGTCTCCCAGGTCGGGTGCTGACCTGAACGGGGCTCTGGAACCAGAGCTGAACACAGAAGTGGCATAGAGCTCCAGGAGTGGGCCAGAATGTCCTGGGCTGGGACCCAAGAGAGGCAGAATGCAGGACTTCAGTGGTGATGGGGACCAGGAGTCAGTGCAGGGACAGAAATGCCAGCTTTGACAAAAAGGGCTGCTACAGGCTGCATTGTATTCCCTGAAAGAAGCTGAAGTCCTAACCCCCAGTACCTGTGACTGTGACCTTGTTTGGAAATAGGGTCTTGCAATGATCAGGGTAAGGTGAGGTGATTAGGGAAGACCCGATTCTCATATGACTGTTTCTTTATCAAAAGGGGACATTTGAACCCAAAAAACACACACAGGGAGAAACCACATGGAGTTGAAGGCTGAGGCCATGGTGATGCTTCTACAAGCCAAGGAGCATGGAATCTTGCAGCAAAAAAAAAAAAGAATCTTCGAGGGAGGCATGGAAGAGAGTCTCCCATACAGCTCTCAGGAAGAACTGACCCTGCTGACACCTTGGTCTTGAACTTCCAGCCTCCAGAACTGCAAGACTGTAGACTTGATTGTGATGTTTGGTTATGGAAGTCCTAGCAAACTAGTGCAGGCTCTTGCCTAGGTCAGCAGTCTCAGCTGATGACAGTGGAGAATGGGCGCAGCTTAGGAGACCCCCAGAGCCAGCTCCCGTGTCCCAAGGTCTGGAGGAGTCATCAAGGGCCCCAGGGGGTCACACATAAATAAAGAGCATCACTTAATAAGCCCACCATCCAATCTAAGGTCTCCCACTGCCTCTAGTCATGGACGAGGAGAGTCATGGGCTCTTTGAAACCCCAGTCTCCTCAGCAGCCTTCCTGACAGGGGCCTGAGGCATCTCTGAGAAGTGAAGAGTGGCCTTCACTTGACTGGGGACAGAATCCATTTAAATTACTGTCAGCTTGTCTTCCAGCTGTCAGCTCAGGCCATAACATCATAATATTTTCCATCAATAATTTAACCATCTCAGGAATAGAGACTCCAGGGGGTCCCTAGAGAGCTGACTCTCTCCATTCATTATTGAGGGGGCTCTTATAGCCTAACCCTGAGCTCTGGGGGACCCTGCTCCAGGCTAGACCCCCTCCCCAGTACTCCTCTCTTCCTCTCCCTGCTGTTCGTCCCTGTCTTTTTCTGCTCCTTCTCTGAGGTTGATTCCTGTCCTCTGATGTGGAGATCTTTCAGATTTTGTACTTATCCACATCTACATCTTGCTGTATAACACAAGCAGAAATGCAAAGTCTAAGAGAAAAGATGTATTTAAGGTTTCTATTAGTTATGGGCCATGCTTAAAAAGGGTTGATTTGTGCATTCATAGATTGTGTTTGTTTGTTTGTTGCTTAATTTTCCCCAAGATCTTTTCAATTTTGGGGGGATACTGGGAATTGAACCCAGGGCACTTAACCACATCCCCAGCCCTTTTTAAATTTTATTTGTATTTTAATTTTGAGACAGGGTCTCCCTAAATTGCTAAGGCTGGCTTTGAACTCATGATCCTCCTGCCTCAGTCTCCCAAGCTTCTGGAATTACAGGCATGTGCCACCACGCCCAGTTTAAATTTTTATAAAGGGCACCTTGGCAGACCCCAGAGAGGGACTTTGGTATTCCTCCGATAGTTCCTTTGAACCCACCCATTGCCTGGGAGTGGTGGCTTTGTAAGTGGTAGTGGGTGGGGGTCGTGCTGTGGCCTGTGCTGTGAGCACAGGGCTGGGAGATGGAATCAGAACATTGTGTCAACAGAGTGCTGGTGTTCCCTGCCTGGCACCTTGAATTGGACAGAAGCCATTACTTTGGATGATTGCCAGAGGTGAAGCACCTGGTTTTGCCAAGTTCATCCTGCACTGTCCTGACAAGCCTGGATTTGAAGACCAAGGGAGCACCCAGGGACAGAACCTGTGACAAGACCAGTCAGCAGCGATGATGGTGAGACAGCTTTAAGTAGCATCCCAGGCAGTGGACAGGAACAAGTAAGATTTGGAGCCAAAGAGGAATAATGTGGGGACCATCCATGGTGACTGCAACTAGTAGATTAGTGTGAGGTACACAGGCACCCCCAGAAGTATCTCAGAGAATTAAATAGCAATGGTGGTGACAGAGTCTATCATTCTGTAATCAGGTGGTTGAGCACTCAGATCTTACGAATTTGGGACATTAATGTTAACATGGTATCCTTGGAACTCATAGCCTGTGGAAGCCTGCAATATATGATTTATATCCTAAATACATGATGATTTAAAGAGTTAAGAATGATTTTCTAACATTTATTATTCAGTATTCTGGTTATCTAGAGCTATGAAACAAAATACCCCAACATTTAATAGCTTAATACAACCATTTATTTTTCTCAAGATTGTGTAAGTCAGGAATTTGGAAAGGGCTCCCCTGAATGGTTTACATCTGTCTGTGGTGTAACCCCGGGAAGCTGGAGGACACACTTCCAGGAGGGGGTTCTCTCTAATGTCTGGGTCATTTAGCGCTCCTTGACCCCCAACCCCCAGTGATGCACATCCCCCAGGGCCAACTGTGCATGTGACTTGACCTTACAGCCTGGGAGTCTCAGGGCAGCTACTTTTCTTAAGTGGCAGCTGGATTCCAAGGGTCAGTCCAAGTAAGGGCTACAACAGGAACTGGCCCAGGATGGTTTCCACTGTACAATATTAATAGGAGAAAGCATGGAGTCCTCCTGGGCCAAAGGAGTGACGACATAGACCCCCTACCTGACAGGGGAATGGCAAATGCACACTGAGAATGTGGAAGGGGAGGTACTGATATGACCATCTTTGGAAAACAATCTGCCACACGCTTAAGTACATTATGCATGAATGTGTAACATAGTTAAAACTAGTTGAAAATAAACAATCTTAGTTGTTCCTGTGATCTTTACAAATGTTTACTATCATCCCTTGTGTCACATGGCACATATTAATCAATAGATTTACTTCAGACTCACCATCTCTTATCAATGACAATGACTGAGATGGTGACCTTGATGTGTCCCTTCATTTTCTTGAGACTAATAAGGGAGAGTGGTTTAAACACGAAGTTCAGGAGATGACTAAGTAATGACTTTTGGAACGTTTGCAATTGTCACTGAATTTCCTCCTATACTAATTGTGTTGAGTTGATGAAAAGGCTAAGTTACAAAAAAATATATTTTAAAGTTCCTAAACTAAGGAATGGACTTTGAAAACAATATAGGGTATGATCAAGTGTTAGGCTTTAGAATCAGATGAAGCTGGGCTCTTGTGCTGGTCTCTGTCATTTATTAGCTATGTGACCTTAGAGGAAGATTCTTAACCTCTCCCAGCCTCAGTAGTACTTACACTATAAAGTTGGTATCAAGTGTTTCCATTAATCATTGCTGTACAGCAACCACCCCAAAACAGTGAACGGGAATTTATTTCTTATGATGCTGCAGGTCAGGAAATCAGAAAATGCTCTGCTGGGTGGTTCTTCTGCTTCCCTTGGCTTCAGCTAGGGCCACTCTCATTTAGCTAACTATTTGGCTCATCTGGAAAGTTAGATGTCACTCACATGTCAGTACCTCGATTCTTCCCTTTCTCTCTTTATTCAGTAGCCTACAAAAACTTATTTACAGTGTGGTTCCTGAGTTCTTCAGAGTGTAAGTAGAAGCTGCCAGGTCTCTTAAGAGCTAAACTCAACTCACAGTGCCACTTCCACCTGTTTGCTAGTCAAAACCATCTCAAGAACAGACCAGATTCAAGGTAAGGGCAAAAAGACTCCACCTCTGGGTGCAAGGAGTGCCATGTGAAGCCAGGAGGAGAAGACTGGTCCACAGTTACATTGCAGACTACCTACCACATCAGGATCCAGTTAATTTACATAAAATTCACAGCACAGTGGTCTGGTATTCTACAAATGTCTGCCAATAATAATTTTTAAATGTGGTAATATGTATTTTATTGTTCCCAAAATGTTCAGACTTCCCAATTATGAAAAAACACAGATTGGGGATGTAGCTCAGTGGTAATGGGCTTGCTTAGCATGCAAGAAGTCCTGGGTTCTATCACCTGCACCACCACCACCACCCCCCCAAAAAAAAGTAAAAGAAAAATAATCAAACAACAAGTTTTTCCTCCATAAGTACTTTATTTTATTAATGCTTTTAATCTTCACAAAAAATCTTAAGAAATCAATTCTAATTTCCACATTTTACAGATTAAGAAAAAATATTAAACTTCCCTGAATTTTAAGGGGCTAATACTTAATGAATTGAAGGTATAATGGCAAATGCAAATAACTGATCACAGGGATACATAGACTTCATTTACAGAAACTACAAAATTTGTAACATCGAGAGCACTAAATCCAAAGCATCTGCATTCTAGGCGGAGACCCAACCCATTCTTCATGTCCTGGGGCCTGACATATTAAGGGACAGGGAATCATGTATTTCTTCTGAAAGGCTCAACAACCCGTCCACCTCTTTCCCAAAGTTATATGTCTGGGGAGCTGCCCTTGTTGCATAGTGAGCCCTGTGAGATCCCCGATGTGCTGGCCCAGGGCGACGAGAAGAGCAAATAGGTGGGAAGAAGTACCCAGGGCTGTACGGCCTGCAGGGTGGCAGACTCCAGGAAGCCCTTATCCAGTCCCAGCACGTACCAGAGCTGGGTGCTGCCTGCCAAGGGCGTGTCAGCGCTGGGGCAGCAGGGAGCAAGGGGTGCAGCCGGAGAAAGCTGAGAATGGCCCTGAAAAAGCAGGAGCTGGTGGGCCTGCGAGAATTGCATCGACACAAGCCCTGCCACCCTGCACCCCGTAGCAAGCCTAGGACCCCTGCCGTGTCACCCTGGGTCTCCTCCAAGGCCACCATGCACATCTCTTGGGCCCCAACGAGTTGTTCTGTATCTCAAAAACTAATGCAAGAATGACATTATTGGAAGCGATCGAATTAAACTAATCATTATTGAGCAACTGCTGTGTGCCCAACACAACATGGCATTATCTCTACCCTCAGGGACCTCATTCTAGAACATGGGGACCAAGGGAAGCAAGAGATGGAATTTAGGGGGAGGTTGTAGTGCTGTTTTAAAAAAGGTAGAAGAAAAAGGAAAAAGGGAGAGACAGAAGTCATAAGTTATGGGAGGGAGGACTTTGAATTTAAAAATTTCCCCATCACGTAGAGTTTCCTTACTTTTAAAATCAGAATTATTTCTACTTGTATCAGGCACCATAGGCTTTTTTTCTGCTACAGTAACAAAGACTCAATCTCAGTTGCATTGCTGTGACTACAGTTTGTCTCTCACTTATGCAAAATGTCCACTGTGGGTCCAGGTAATTCTTCAGATGCTATTCTCCATGGTGGTTCAGCTTGCCAGGGAGTTTTGATCTTAAGGCAGTTCTGTATCAACATGTGCTTCCCAAATCACTGCAGCAGAAGGCAGGCTGGGTTCAAAGGCTTCTGTGCCCATGAAATGTGACACTTTCACTCCAATTTCATTGATGACCAGAGCAGATTAGATGAAGAAGCCTAATTTCAAGGGGGCAAGGAAGCACAATCCTCCCCACCAGAAAGACAAAAGAGCCTGACAAATTGTGAACAGCTTTGATGTCTCTCCTCTGCCCCAGAGAGTGGATGTGATGATTAAATAAGATCAAGTTAACAGTCGAGAACCACACGGCCACACTGAGAAGGAACGGCTGGGCGGCTAGTTAACCCCACTCAACACTAGTGACTAACTCCTTCCCACCAGCCTCAGGGACACGACTTTGGTGAGTCATTAGCTACAGCAGGTTTTGGAACTTCCATGTCATTCTTAAAGAGTTAAAGATCTGAAGCATTAACTTTAAGAATACAGAAATTCTGTGCATATGAAAATGTTTGCATCTGTTTCCTTATGTTTTCACCCCTCTATCTTGGTCAATTTGGGCTGCTATAACAAAAAGGTCACAGACTAGTTTAAACAACAGACATTTATTTCCCACAATTCTGGAGCTGGAAGTTGGAGACCAGGGCGCCAGCTTGGCTGGGTTCTTGGTGAGGGCTCTCTTGCCTTCCTGCTGCGTCCTTCCATGATGGAGAGATTGTCTCTTGTAGATGTTCAGAGACGGGTTTGCTGAGGGTGAGGACGAACCATGCCTACTCTACCTAGCCTTACCCAGGTGCTTACTCAGGATCGGAGATGGAACTCTGAAGGCACGGATCTAATTTTATTTAGGGTTGCTCAAGACATATATAGACCACATTATCCAATCAGGTTAACATGCTTGTTAAAGTATAACAGAGTCAGCCATAGGTGAACTATACGTCGAGGGTTGAGGTAGTGTAAACAAACCAAGTATGCCTAAGCAATTCTGCCCAGCAACAGGTCTGAGACAAAGGACTGGAGGAATGGCAAGCTCCTGCACACAGCATGAGGCAAGGCAGTGCGAGCGAGCTCACATCACAGCTTTCTGTGATACATGATGGAACGAGGCCTACCCTCAGCTCAAACTCAAGCCTCGGCAACTGCAAAGACCTTCATTCCATGGCGAGTCTTTACCATTACCTCAGTTTCTCTGTTCAGACTGTTTGGCTTACTTAAACCATGGTGTCAGTGACTGCTGTCAGATAAGCTTGAGGAAGGTTCCCTATAGTCTCTCTCTGTCGCTACTCATAAGGTTGTTGATCCCATTCATGAGGGTTCTGCTCTTATGATCTAATTACCTCCCAAAGGCCTCTTCCTAATCCCATTGCATAGGGCACTAGGCTTCAACATGTGAATTTTGGGGGAGACATAGCATTAGTCCAAAACACCTTGGAGCTGTGACTCCCCAAGGCAAAACAATACCCAAAAGAAAACACGGGGCCTCAAAGATACACATAAAAAGTCCTTTCCTTGCTGGGTGGCACATGCCTATAATCCCAGCAACTTGGGAGGCTGAGGTTCAAAGCCAGCCTCAGCAACTTAGTAAGGCCCTGAGCAACTTAGTGATTGTGTCTCAAAATTTAAAATGAAACAGGCTCTTTAGATGGTTCAGCAGTTAAGTGGCCCTGGGTTTAATCCATGGTAGCAAAAAAAAAAAAAGTCCTATCCTTGTGTTTTGGGTCTTTGCAGTATGCTGTCAACTTAGCTTCCATTGTCCCTAAGAAGGGAACTGGGATGAAGGAACTTTCTAACCACATTTAACTCTTAGGGCATAAGAGAGATTGTTTCAATTTAAATTATGTATTTTCTACTCATACCCTCCTTGGAGAGATTTAAATCCATTCGCTGCTTTCCAGCACCATGGCACCTATTGGGGAAATAACTGCACAGTTTCAAAACATCCTCAGTGTTCTTGGGACAGTCTATTCAATTATTAGCCAACGACTTATTTTTTCCCTTTAATTTGTGTGATGATACTTCTGTAGCAGAGGCCAGAGGGTGAGCTGGTACCCCAACAACCCCAACAGGTGAAAGCAATGTTAGGAAGAGGAGGGAAAAGAAGCAGGTCAGGGTGAGATGAGGAAGCAAAGCTGACAGAGAGGTGAGTGCCACCCTGGCCCTCTGCAGCTGTGGGAGGACCCTGATGGAGGGAGAGGCAGGGAGTGGGGACACTGAGAGTAATTGACTTTGACTCCTTTTATCAAAAGGTTCTCCAGAAAATATACACTTTCCTGCTGAAACATGCAGAAAATAATGGAATTGCAGGTGGTTGACTCATCTTCCCAAGAAAATAGACACAACCTGCAATTACACTCTCATTTGTGAGCGCACTGGAGAAATGGCTTCCTCCTCCACCATCTATATGCTCCAGAATAAGGTCTGGGCCACGCCTTGCTCACCGCACGAACCCGGAACCTAGCATGATGGTGAACTTTGGCTCAATCTTGGCTGACAAAATGAGCAAACAAGGTCATTACCAACAAAGGCGTCTGACGATGCCCAAGGCTCTCATTCTGAGCATCGTTCTTATTGCCCAGTCCCTGGGCATAGGTGGCGTGGAAACATTATAACAGACCATTCATTTCAGGGGTTCAGGGCAGCCTCCACTACTGCACTGCAGGGGTCCAAACCCTGGCTTTGCCGCATTCCTGCATGTGACCTTGGGCAGACTTCTGACCCCACCAGTGCCCTTGAGTCCTTATCTATAAAATGGTGATAAGAATAATAATGCCTGTTTTATAAGGTTGTAATAAGGATTAAATGAAATAACACCCTTAGTACTTTGCCTAGGAAGTAGAAATAAAGAGAAAAATGTTGGTTATCTGCATAATTAAAGCTAGATAACTATTTTTGGATACACTCCTGTAATCCTTTTGATCTTTTTTTAAGGAATTTAGACTAAGCTTTAAACTTCAGCTGTTTCTTGTTAATTGAGGTTTTGTTGGAGGCCAATAGTACAGAGGGGATACAGTTTATCAAATCTATGGGAAAATGATGTTCTTTTTTTTTTTTTGCGGTGCTGGGGGTCGAACCCAGGGCCTTATGCTTGCAGCGCAAGCACTGTACCAACTGAGCTATATCCCCAGCCCAAAAATGATGTTCTTGATTACAATTTGCATTACAGTTCTGAGGCTTAACAAACATATTTAATTATGACCCTTTGCATGGGAATCTTTTTCTAGTTATAAGAAATGTGCTTGCAGCTTCCAGTCAAGTTGTAAGCCTTTAGTCATAGTCCTTTCCATTTTCCTCTTCTGCTGGTTTTATACTGTGTCACCTCTGCTAGGCTGAAACCAGATTTGTCACAATCCCCCTTACAGTGTGGTTCCAGATTAGACTTGGCCAAAGAGAAATTTGTGTGAGATTTGGAGGGTAGAAAAACAGTGACCAATGTTCTCTGAAAGTCACCATGGTTTAAGCAGGAGAAAGACGGATGCAGGGGTGCTGCAGGATTCCATCTTGTCCTCACTCCCTCTGGCTCTGGGACCACCTCCTGTGACTTTTCTGCCAACCTTCTTGTGGTCCTCCTCCAGCAGTAGACAGGCCTGCTTTCCCAGGTTCCCTCATAAGCTCTGACCTGGCCATCCATGCCAGCACTTCAGCTAATCTTCAAATCATTCCTTTTTAATTTCTCTTCTTCAGTTTCTCCCCCAATTGTGTGAGGTCTGGTTTTTGTTGTTGTTGTTGTTGTTGTTTCTTTTCTTTCTGTTGTTGTTGTTGTTTTGTTTTGTTTTCCTGGTACTGGGGATTGAACTCAGGGGCACTCAACCACTGAGCCACATCCCCAGCCCTTTTGTATTTTATTTGGAGACAGGGTCTCACTGAGTTGGGCCTCGCTAAGTTGCTGAGGCTGGCTTTGAATTGACGATCCTCCTGCCTCAGCTTCCTGAGCTGCTTCTGCTTCTTGATTGGACCCTGGCTATGAGGGTCATTGAAGTTGCTCTCCACATACGGCATCTTGTTAACCTCACCACCCAAGTAGCCACACCTTTGTGAAGTCACACAAAGTGGCCCTTTTCAATTAACAGACTTTCATGACAGTGGAAGTAACACATGCCTTTTCTGACCCTAAGACTCAAGAAAGTCTGGTGATTTCTACTTTGGCACTTTTACCAACTTGTAGTCCCTCTGTAATGGAGTCAGCTACCTGGTTGGAGGGACCATGTGGGAAAGTCTGAAGGGGAGAAGTTTTGAGATTATGGGAAGAGAAGATCTCTGTCCCGGTGTTCTTGCTGAGCCCTGCTACCAAGCCACCTGCACCACAGTACAGGAGGAAAGGAGCTACACATGGAACCATCTGGAATATTCCTGACTGCAGATGCAAAAGATCCCAAGTAAGACCAGAAGAAAAGCTGACCAGCTAAGCTCCAGACCACCAATAGGATTGGGAGAAATAAGAAAACATTCTTAAATTCTTTCTACTTTGATATAATTATAGATTTACAGAAAATATATAGAACTACATAGTACCAAAAAATTCCAGAATCTTTTGCCCAAATTGCCCAAATGTTAACATTTGTCCCCAACTTAGGGTAAGTTGTAAACACTATACTACTTTATGCCTTGTAAGACGGTATCCCCTAAAAGCAAGACAATTTTCTTATATAAAGATAGTATGATTTTTAAAATCAGAAAATTACTTTCAATGATACTATTATCTTGTGCAAATTTTGCCAACTGTCCCCAAAATGTCCTTTATAGCAAAAGAAAATCTTGGATCATAAATTACATTCCCTTGTTTTTCCATAACCTCCACCAGTTCCTCTTTCTTTGCCTTTCATGACATTACGCTTTTGGTTTTATTTGTTTGTTTGTTTGTTTATTTATTTATTTTTATACTGGGGCTTGAACCCAGGGGCACTGTACCACTGAGATGCCCTCCCAGTCCTTTTTATTTTTTATTTTGAGATAGGGTCTCACTAAATTGGTGAGGCTGACCTTGAACTTGTGATCCTCCTGCCTCAGCCTCTCCAGTCTCCGGAATCACAGGTGTATGCCACCATGCCTGGCTAACATGTACTTTTGAAAAGCACTGACCAGTCACTTTGCAGAATTTTTCTCAACTTGGGTTTAATCTGGTATTTCATTATGACTAAATTCATGTCATACATATTTTGTAGAAGTATAACAGAATGGGTGTTTTATTTTTCTCAGTGCCTTATATCAGGAGGTAAGCAATGTTTATTTGTCACATTACTGGGCCAATTTGAATACTGTTAAATTTGAATTTTTTTCTGAGAGTTTCACAACTTTCTGTAAATTGCTACTTTTCTTTCTTCTTTGTTTACTATGATTATTTTTTATTCTTCTTAGCATCCTTGGTGTTAGCAGAGTTTTTGTTGTTTAACAAACATTTGGTCAAATCAAATAAGTGGAAAAAAATTGTCATTTGCTTATCTGAGTCATACTTCCCTGTGATCATCAGCTTCTGGTTGAACATATGGATCTAAATTAAACCTTGTTTGATTCTGGCCTGCAACAAGGCCAAGCACAGTATGATGTCACGTAAGCTTGGCTAAAATAGGACTCAGGGAGAGTGAGTTCCACTTCAGTGAGGAGAGAGAATCCACCAGGTAATTTGATCAGAAGATTCAGCTTCAGTGTTCAGCGTTGAAGGGATACTCCTATCTCTTTTTATTAAAAATCTTTAGTTCAGCTGCATGGTGGCACATGTCTATAATCCCAGGGACTCAGAAGGCTGAGGCAGGAGGTTCACAAGTTCGAGATCAGCTTCAGCCACTTAGCAAGGCCTTAAGCAACATAATGAGACCCTGTCTCAAAATAAAAAATTAAAAGGGCTGGGTATGTGGCTCAGTGATTAAGTGCCCCTGAGTTCAATCCCTAGTACCAAAACCAAACAAACAAAAGAACCAAAAACTTTTCAAATCATGAGCTCACCTTTCCCAGTTGCTAAAAACCTGGATCCTATTATCCATGATGTATTGTCTTATTTTCTTAATCCTAGAATATGCAGAGAGCAGTTTCAAAATTGAGCCCATACTCCTGCAGAACAATAACACACACACACACTCACACAAACCTGTGGACTTGAGTTCAGTCTTTACAGATGGTTTTTGTCTCTAACTTCAGGGTAAATGATTCAAATCCTTTTTTCAAAAGTTGCTCAAGATGGTTATGGTGGTGTTTTAAGCTACCAAGTTCTGAGGTGGTGGTTTATTTTGCAAACGATTGTAGAATGACTTTGCAAATTAGTACTCTCCACATTCCAGTGTGAAACAGAAATCAGGTCGCTGGGAGAGGCTTTCACCTGACCCCACAGGAACAGGCATTCCGGGCCATTTCTTGGGTGAATCTGGAAGAGCAGCACTGGGCTGGGGCTTATGTATAAATGGACATTGATCTTAGATATCTTGTTTTTCCACCATTCCCATTTCTCTCTTCCCAGAATGTGCTCACTGTCTGCCAGCACGTCCTTCTAAGGCTTCCTGGCTCTGCTAGGTCTTCCTCCCAGTCCTCCATTAGACTTCTCAGTCTCTCAGCTGGAAAGACCTGTGAGCCTTTAGGAGGACGTCTGTCTAGTTAAACAAATTCATAATGCAGTGAAAGACTGATGAACTGGCTACCCTCCCCAGGGCACTTTTGTACCACACTTATTAAACTCAGGCCTTGGGGAAGGGTAAGAGTGAGATAAATGTTTTTGGAACGTGTCTTTTCTGTCCTGACTCTTGACCCCTGCCTACTTAATCTGGAAGCTAGAACTGTCCTTCTGGAAGAGCTGGAGGTAATACACATAGTAAATACTGACTTGTAATCTATTGTAGATAGATAGATAGATAGATAGATAGATAGATAGATAGATAGATAGACATATAAAATTTAGAATTTAGATGAGGTCTCACTATGTTCCCCAGGCAGGCCACAAACTCCTGGGCTCAAGTGAGCTTCCTGTCTCAGCTCTCCCAAGTAGCAGAGACTATAAGGCGTTTGCCACTGTGCTTGGCAATTACAATATTTTATTATTGCCTGGATGACTTAATGCAAAAGTAAATATATTGAATTTCTGCACTTAGTTACTGAACTAGTAAGCTCATGAGCACTGATATTCCTGTAGCTCCTGAGGTGATAAATGTCCCACTGTCCATCACTTGAGCAATATGTGAGGTAATGTGTTAGCTGAGAACTGGTCAGTGAAAACTACAGAAGAGCCAACCCCCGCCCCCCAATCCCACTACTCCATCAGCAGCACCATGGGGTAAGAGAAAGTCCCACTAAGAAAGTCCTTTCTGAGCTGTGACTGGCTTTTCATGCCTTGACCAGCACAGCAACTGCCCTAAGAGGGGGTGTAATGGACTTCAGAAGCAACTAGAAGGATGCCTGACTGACCACAAAACTATTTCTCAGGGTATTCAGAAATTATTTAGGGGAGAATAACCTTGTAATAAGAACAGAGTTGCCCTTATAGTCAAGATGAGGGCTTAGAGTCATTTCATTTGAATTTTCAGGGATAAAACCTTATTGTGTATCCTGGGCTGGCAAGACAGGACATAACTCCTGATATAATGCCACATCAGGTGAGAAACGATGCCTGTCCGTCTGAATTGTTCTCTGCAGCTAATTCCACAAGTGTCTCAAGGGCAGAGCATGATAAGTGAGCAAATGAATTTCAATATTGCAGAGAGATTTCCAGGGAGCTACATTACAAATTAATAAGCTGAGACTGGATTTGGAAGGATGATTAAAGTACCTGGCTAACTTATCCTTGCTAGCAGAACTTCTTCCTTTGGGGTTCTGGGATGAATTTCACGGGATCCATGTCCCCTCAAATTACAGGGGTTTTGTTTAAAGTTGTGCTTGTGCATCTGTATGAGGAGAGAGTGTCAGTAGCTTTCTTTATATTCTCAAAGGAGTAATTTTCTCAAGGTTACAGAGCTGACTGGCACACTGTCTTCTAGACTCAGCTTCCTCCTGATTTCATAATTACTAACCAGTAAGATGAGACTAATTTTATAATGCCACCAATTCTCCTTTACTAGCAATGTAACTTGCTTCGAGGGGTTCAGGGGAAGGAACAGAATGCAATTCATCAGTTTCTTTCTCTCTCAAACTTGGTGTCCTCAAAACTAGCCCCACTTTCTCACACCCTCTATTCTCTGTCCCCTTCCCCATTCTTCCTCTTTTGTAGTCTCTGACCCACTTAGCAGCATCGCTGTCCACACTGACACACTACCGGAAATACGTAATAAGTAATCTCAACTACTCCTCTCAACTAGGCACTCCCTCCAGATCCGTGGAGTTGGAGGTCACCCTGGGTGGGACTGTTGAGGAAGAGGACACAGAGGAAGGCTTCGGGAATCAAACCTGCACCCCTCATTGTGAACTTCCCACAGCAGCTCCAAGGCGCTAGCTTGACCTTGGCCTCTTCTCTAGCCAGTAAATTGATGCATCCCCAAAACACGTGGGGTCCTTGTGAGCTTGGCGGTGTTTGTCGTACCTACGTCCCCTCTCCCCTCTTCGGTATGTTTCTAGGCACCTAATAGGTCAGCTTTGCCTCCTGGTTCTCTCTTCCTCTCTTCATCTTTCTCCCATGGCCTCCTACCCCACCCTCAGAGTTCCCTAATCCCTGCACATTCTACTCAATATGAATCTCCTTCATGACCCCCACCTTTCCACGTTCAGAATTAATGAGTATGATTTACACTGTTTGCCAGTCAACAAGCTAATGACCACTGAGAGATTAAGCCAGACAGAATGGCAAGACTCTGTGCCAGGCTCCTCAAGTTCAGATTCTAACTAGGAAAAGAATAATAATGGTTCCTACCTCATAAAATTGTCACAAAAAATTAATGTATGTGAAGCGTTTAGAACAGCACCAGATGCTCAAGAGGTTTTTATTCATAGGTGAACATAAAGTTCCTCCAAAATGGAGACATATGGGCATCCCAAGGAGAGCAATGATTTAATGACCCTTCAAACCAATATTATTAAATATATGTTTATTTAGGGCAGTGGTTTTCAAACTTTGACATGCATCAGAATGCATGCCCCCAAATGTCTGATTCAATAGATCTTGTGCTGACAAGTTTGCTTTTCTAACAAGTCAATGCTGTCGTTCTAGGGGCCACATTTGAGAACCACTGATTTAGAGCCTTGGTTGTCTATCAGAACCACATGGGAAGCATCTGACCCAATTTCCAAGCTGCTTCTGTGAAAATAAATGAAAACTCTCCCAAGCCCAATGAAACAAAGGCCATTTGTTCAGAGCTTGCTCTAGCAAGGAAGGGAGACACCATGCTTGTGTTTGGCAGAGACTCACAGGCAGGCAGAGGAGTTGGGAAAAGGGACAGCCTCAGATGTGCTCTGATTGGGGCTCATAGACATGGAGAAGCTCCAACTCCTAACCCAGCTGTTAGGTGAGGTGTGCGTATTTGACTTTCACTGGAAGGTCCTAAGTGGGAAATGGGCAGATATTAGGGAATCTGGCAGTCACTGGTGAGTCCTGAGTGTTTGGGGTCAGTTGCTACAGAGGTTAGGATTTGGCTTCCTGGACTGGTTGGTGCAGATTGCAGGTCAGAGTTCTATTTCTGTAAATGGTCTGGTTACCATGCACTGTATATTCAGAATCCTTTATATTCTCAAAGGAAATAATCTAACCACTTAAATCAGAATCAGTGAGGGCAGAATTCAGGTTTCCATATTACTTATTTAAAGTACTGGGGATGGAACCCCATGATGCTTTACCACTGAGCTACCTTCCCAGACCTTTCAATTTTTTATTTTGAGATAGGGTCTCACCAGTTACTTAGGTTCTCCCTAAGTTGTCCAGGCTGGTCTCAAACTTGTGATCTCCCTGCCTCAGCCTCCGAGTCCCTGGGATTGTAGGTGTACTTCACAGCATCCATCTCCTATAATTTTTTAAAGCTCTCCCAAAGTGAACTAAGGTTGAGAACCATGATTTTGAGAATGAACCTGAACGCTCTGCAGGGGAAGCTGCAGCAGGAAGAGGGACAGCTTTATGCTCTTCCTCTGCTCTTCTTCTGCTCTCCCCGCCCAGAACCAACACCACTCTCCTACAATGTTGTTAATGTCCATCTCTGTACCTGGAGGCAACCCGAAAGATGGGTCCTCGTCGGTGCAGACACTTATCAAAAATATGACAGCTGACAGGGTTTGCCCCAAGAGGAGTTATTTCCCCATCTCACTGACCTCTCAGTGCCATTTATTGTCTCATAGATTGCCTTCCAATGAAATTAGAATAGAAATCACATGACCTCCTCTGCTCCCCTTCTTCCCATGGCTTGCCCGTTCTTATGGCTCAGGACTCAGGCCAAACTCCCACCAAAGAGCAGCCTCCCCAAGCCCTCTCTGAGCACTTTCTCCTTCTCTCCCATCACTTTTTGTCCCACTGCTCTATTTTATTCTCTGCATAGTGCTCACCGCTCTCCGAAATCAGTTTTTGTGGTCATTGCCTCTCTCTCAAGAGCAGGATGGGTTCCCTGAAGGCAGGGTATTTGTCAACCAGACACAGCTGTGTTCTTCATGCATCACAAGGACTTTGCTCTCTGCCCCACCCTTTACTGAGTCTGTGGCTTTGGGTCAGTCACTTCAGCCTCTCTGAGCCTCCATTTTCTTACCTATAAATTCAAGGAATGAGACCTCCCAGAATTTCTTCTAGAACTGCTGCCATCGTACAAGGCCATTTTGATGGATTTGAGCTGCAGTGTGCAGTGAGCACTACCCTCACTACATCTGCACTTCAGAAGGGCTTTAACTGTGGGCTGGCTGACATGTCCCACAGTAGGTCTAGTCAAGTGGGGACTGAGCACTGCCAAGGTCTTCCAGTTCTGCCACATATGCAGTTACCAGCTCCAATGACACCCAGAGCCAGCCAGTGGCCCACCTTCCAATAGTCTGTGTTACCAATGACAAGCATGCCCTGATTTCTTGGGACCCATGGGTGAAATCCACATCCACTGAATCAAGAATGGAGGCACAGCAGCTGGGAAGAGTTCCCCCAATCTCCTCTGGGAGCACCGGTCACTGGTACCCTCCAGCAGCACCTGTCCCGACCCGCGGGACATCAACACGGGACCGCAAACCTGAGAGAGAAGGAATGAAGGGACAAGAGACACAGGGAGAGGCAGCAAGACAGGAATTCTGATCAAGCTGCAAATTTTTATTGTTCACACAGGGGTATTTATACTGAGGGAAGGAGGGGTGTGACAAGGTGCAGGCTGGTTGGCTGTGTTCTTCTGCTGGGTTCCTGATAGGGTGCAAATTCGCGCCGGCCGGGAGGTGAGGTTCGCGCCGCCGGGAAGGTGAAGTTTGCGCCGGTGGGAAGGGAGGGGCGCTGCTGCTTATTGTAAAGATCAGAATGTTCTCAGAATAAGAACTTCTTGGTCCCTGACATTTCCCCCTTTCTTATATAAAATTATTGACCATTTTTCGATAGCCATATTTTAAGGGGGTGATAGAGGCTATGCGCTGAGGCGGGGGCGCGGCTTGCCCGAACAGGTACAGAGCTGGAGTGACAATCCCTCGGGAACTGCGCCTGTCTTAGGTTGTCCGTGGCAGAACAACATCCTTACCCGTCATTGGATAATGAGGCTCTAGCCCTCATTTCCTGTCTTAGGTTGGTATGAGCTCTCACGAATCTTACCCGTCATTGGCTGTCCAGTTCAGCTCACAGGGGTGATGGTCTTTTAAGATCATCATCACGATCCATCATCTCCAGTCGATGGTAATGAACCTGAATAGGTTTCGCCTGTATAGCCTCAATTTGAGCTTTAAGAAAAGCCATGATCTTGTTGAATATCAAAGGACCTATAGATACAATAAGCAGCAAGCAAAGGAGGGGACCTAAGAAGGGAAGAAGATAGGGAAGGAGTCCACTGAATCCAGTCCATAGTGGATTATCAGCCAGTGCTTGTCGGCGTTTTTCTGAGTCTTCCTGCAGCTGTTTGATCTTGTCCTTAACAATTCCTGACTTGTTGGCATAGAAACAGCATTTTTCCTGCAAAGACAGACAAATGCCTCCCTGTTCGGCAGTTAGAAGGTCTAAACCTCTCCTATTTTGTAGGACCACTTCTGCTAAGGAATCCACCTGATCTTGAAGATCTTGTATGGTGCTTGAGAGTATCTGTACATCAGAAATCAATTGTCTGGATAATTTTGTATATTGAGTAAGAGAGACCCCCAAACCAGCAGTACCTGAGGCCACTGCTGTAGAGGTTGTGCAAGAACAGGGTCTGTCATTCAGGGGATTTTTCGCATAGATTGTTAGCTGCATCTATAAGAGAGGAAGATTCATCCTCAGGGGGAAGGTTTCCGTCCCTGGGTTGTGGTAAATCATTGACCTGTTTGACCAGGCGTTCTGGTAACCATCTTGGGGCTGCTTGTTCTTGATCTAAAATACAAGCTGAGCCTCGTCCCCAAATGAGGATGGGATCTGGGCCTTTCCATTTATTTGTTAAAGGATCGCGCCACATAACAGATGGGCGAGCAGAACTAGAAGAGGGATGCCAATGTCTGTCTGCGGTCGAATGTCCTTCATTGTCTAGGGTAAGAAAGTTAAGAGCAAATAATGCATGATTAAGGCGATCCCTGGGAGTGGTAAATGCAAGGGAAGAGGCCTTAAGGCGGGTAAGCCAGGTTTTTAAGGTGAGGTGTGCACGTTCCACAATGCCTTGACCTTGAGGGTTATATGGAATTCCAGTAGTATGAGAGATTTGAAGAGTGGCACAAAACTGTTTGAACTTGGTACTGGTATATGCAGGGCCATTATCTGTCTTAATATGTGCTGGCTTTCCCATTATGGAAAAGGCTGAGACAAGATGAGAAATGACATCCTTGGTAGCTTCTCCGCAATGCGGTGATGCAAAAATAAAGCCACTAAAGGTATCTATGGAAACATGTATGTACTTTGTTTTCCCAAATTCAGGAAAGTGAGTAACATCCATCTGCCAAATCTGATTGGGCAGTAATCCTCGAGGGTTAACACCCAGATGTTGAATAGGAAGGGAGACAACGCAAGCAGGACACGCTTTTACAATTTCCCTTGCTTGTTGCCTGGTAATTTTACAAAGTAGCCGAAGGCTCTGAGAATTTAAGTGGTGAAGTTTGTGTAAATCTGTGGCCTCTCGGATGGATCCAATAAGAACTGGGAAAAGGGACCGAGTGGCTGCATCAGCCTGAGCATTACCCCGTGATAGGGGACCGGGAAGATCAGAATGTGCTCTAATGTGTCCTAAGAAAAATGGATGTTTTCTAGCCTGAATTAGTCGTTGAAGCTGGTTAAACAAAAAGGCTGCGTTGGAGGAAGCCTTAATGGCGGGTGAAATCTCCAATAGGGGCACAGAATGGGCAATGTAAGCACTGTCTGTATAAATATTAATAGGTTTATCAAAAAATGTCATAAAGACTTGTGTTATAGCAAACAATTCTACAAGCTGTGCTGATGGATAGGCAGTGTCAAAGGTGGTGGGCTGATTATCAACAACAAAGGCTGCACGGCCATTGCTGGAGCCATCTGTAAAAACAGTAAGGGCTTGTGGAATAGGAGCCTTCCGAGTAACCCGAGGAAAAATAAATGGATGTAACTGAGCAAAATGCAAAAGGGGGTCATTGGGAAGATGGTTATCGATTATTCCCAAAAAGCCTGATAGAGCAATACCCCATTCATCCCTCGTCTGTAGCAAAAATTGGGTTTGATCCTTAGTGTATGGAATCAGAATGCTATCAGGGTCTTTGCCAAAATGTTGTCGAGAAAGCAAGCGACCTTTAATAATGATAGAAGCTACCTGAGCAGGATAGACAGCAATAACTTTAGAGGATGTGGCGGGCAAATGAACCCAGAGCAAGGGGCAACCTTTATTTTTAAAATGTGGATCCCGCTGCCAGAATAGTCCCGTGGGTGTATGAGGGGTGTGTAATATAACCAAAACCAAAGGAAGGTTATAAGATATTTGTGTAACAAATTGTTGAGCAATGGCTTCTGTGACTTGAATTAATGCTTGCTGTGCCTCGGGAGTAAGCTCTCGAGGAGAAGAAGGGTCAGAATCTCCCCTTAAAATATCATTAAGAGGCAAAAGCACATAGGTGGGCAGTTTTAAATATGGTCTTAGCCATTGGATATCCCCTAGTAGTTTTTGGAAATCGTTAAGAGTGTGGAGATGGTCCACACGCAATTGTATATTAGGGATTTGAATTTGATTAGTTTGAAGTTTGAGGCCCAAGTAGGTGTAGGGGTCCTGTGTCTGAACCTTATCAGGGGCTATCTGAAGTCCCAAGGCAGTAAGGGCTTTATAGAGATCCAAATAACAATTATTAAGATCATAGGTATTAGGTGCAGCAATTAACAAATCATCCATATAATGTAATATATAAACTTGTGGCCACCGCTCTCTCACAGGGTCTACTGCTTGAGCAACATATTTTTGGCAAAGACTAGGGCTGTTAGCCATACCCTGGGGAAGGACCTTCCATTGAAATCTTTGCATAGGGCCCTGAAAATTGATGCGGGGGAGGCTGAAAGCAAAATAGGGTCTGTCATCAGGATGTAAAGGAATAGTAAAAAAGCAATCTTTTAAGTCGATGACCATTTTATAATAGTCCCTAGGAATAGCTACCGGTGTAGGGATGCCTGGCTGTAATGCCCCCATCGGGCGCATAACCTTATTGATAGCGCGCAAATCCTGTAAAAGGTGCCATTTGCCTGATTTCTTCTTAATAACAAAAATAGGAGTATTCCAGGGTGAGGTTGAGGGTTCCACATGGCCGGCTGTCAACTGTTCCTGTACTAACATAGAGGCAGCCTCTAATTTTTCTTGGGTAAGGGGCCACTGATCCACCCACACAGGAGTTTGAGTTTCCCAAATAATTTTGTCTGCATGGGGTACAGGAGGGTCAGGGACTGACACTAAAAATCCACATACCCAAGTCCAAATTTGTCTGTTTTTTGTATGGGCTGTACAGGCTCAACCTGTCCTTGTCCTAGCCTCCCAAGGCCTGTACCAGGGATAAAGCCCATACGAAGCATTTGATGAGTGACTAAAGAGTCGGGACTAGCAAGAATAACTTTCATTTGGCTTAGAATGTCTCGTCCCCAAAGGTTGACAGGGAGATCAGGAACAACAAAGGGGGTAACGGTTCCTTTATTCCCTGTGTTATCTTTTGTGTCAGTCCAATTAAGCACCCTGGAGCTAACTAAGGGGTTTCTTGATTGCCCTATTCCTTTAAGGTCAGTTAGTGATGAGGTGAGGGGCCATTCTGATGGCCAATATTTTTGAGAAATAACTGTGGCATCCGCACCAGTATCTAGGATCCCTCGGAATTTCTTTCCTTCAATAAATAAGGTAAGAGTGGGTCTTTTGTGGGAGATAGGTTGGACCCAATACACATCAGAGGAACCTAAAGAGGCTGTGTTTCCTGGTGAATTTCCTGAATTGAGGGGAAGGAGTATTAATTGTGCAATTTTTGTTCCTGCAGGGATGGCAGCTACTCCGTTAACAGCTGTGGCCAGTATTTTAATTTCTCCAGTGTAATCATCATCAATGATGCCAGGGAAGACCTGAACACCTTGTAAGGTGGTAGGAGCTCTCCCAAGAATAAGAGCACACATATGAGGTGGAGGGGGGCCTACAACCCCAGTGGGTATTATTTGAGGTCCTTGCATAGAGTCTAATATTGTATCGGTGGAGGCACAGAGGTCCAATCCTGCGCTGCCTGGGGTAGCACGTTGGAGGGAGGTGATTGTGGAGAAGGACAGGGAGCCTGGATTGGGTTGGGAGTCTGAGAGGGAACAAACCTTATTGCCCCTGGGTTTGCTCTGGGGGTGGTCGGGGCCAGGGGCTGGCCCCGAGAGGAGTTTCCCGAGAAGTTAGAGGGAATAGGCTGTCCAAGGGCATTGGTCTTGGATCTACACTCCTTGGCCCAGTGGCGACCTTTACCACATTTAGGGCAAAGGGTGAGCGGAGGTGGTTTAGTCCCTGTTTGAGGAAATATGGGTCCTTGACCCAGTTTCCCTGTTGGGCAGTCTCGCGCAAAATGGCCAGGTTGTTTGCAAGTAAAGCAAGTACGTGGGCCAGGGTGGTGAAGGGCCTTGGTGAAGGCGGCACCAATGGCGAGACCCATGGCATGGGCTGTTCCTACCCCGGCACACAGCCTAATGAAGTCAGAAAGGTCCCCTTTATCTTTGTGGGGCCGAAGAACATCTTGACATATTGGGTTGGCATTTTCAAAGGCAAGATATTTTACAAAGGAGCTCTCGTTTTCACTTGGTCCAAGTAGGCGCTCCGCAGTTAGATTAAGCCGGGCAACAAAGTCACTATAAGGCTCGTCTGGACCCTGATGAATTTTTGCTAGGGAGGTGGTGGCCGAGCCCTTTTGAGGGAGCCGTCTCCAAGCATGCAAACCAGCAGTTTGAACCTGCGCTAGGAGCCCAGTAGGAAAGCGCGCCTGTTTAGGGTTGGTATCAAATGGCGCATTACCCACTAATTTAACATAGGTCCAGGATTTAGAGGAAGCCTTGGTTGAATTTTTTTGGGCAGTTTCCCGACAGTATTCCCTAAAGTCTGCGTTCCACAACAGGAAGTCACCTGCACTGAGGGTGGCTCGGGCCAAAAATTTCCAATCATTAGGGGTGAGCCACTGTGTACTATGGTTCTCTAGCAAGGCCAGTGTATAAGGTGCAGTGGGGCCATACTGTGTACAAGCCTTTTTAAGTCTTTCAAGAAAGCGGAGGCTCAGCCTTTTATAAGAACCAAGGGCTCCACTCTGTCCAGAGGTGGGCTCCTCCTCATCCCCTGATTCCTGGTCCTCCTCTTGTTCCCTCTCTGGTTCTACCTCTTGTTCCTCCCCTGGTTCCTCTTCCTGACTTCCTTCTAAATTCTCTGCTTCAGTTTGGGGGGGCTGATCTGCTTGACTGCGAGTGACTGGAAAGGCAAGAACAGGCTGACCACGTGGCTTCACCTTACGAGTATTAAGGGGTTTTGGGCCAGTTTGTGTTAACTCCGTGCCCAAGGCCAGTGAGCGAAGCTCGGCATCAAGGGCTTTTAGTTCTTTTAAAAGTTGGATTTGTTCCCGCCTATGTTGGAGAGACTCGCGTAAAGGGGTTAGATTAGGCAAGGGAAGCGGGGAAAAAATGTCTGGGGGGGCAGTAGGTCCCTGAGGGACCGGAGCACAAAAGGCAGGGGGTGTATAAGTGGGAAGTGGATTTGTAAGAGGTGGCAGGTCTGGAAAATGGTGTTGAGCCACTGCCTCCTCCAGGGTGGCCTCATCCTCTGGGGTCAACTCATCATGGGGATTTAAAACCGGATAAATCTTAGGGGGATTTTTAGGGGACTCCTTTGGTAAGGTGGGGTCTGGGAGGTTCCCAGGGTCTGGGAGGGTCCCAGGGTCCTGAGAAGGCTGAGCAGGGGGCATTTGAATACTAACCGAAGGGCATGCCGATGGGGGGCGAGAGGTGGATTGCATTGCCTGCTCCCCAATCTTTACAAGTTTTAAAGTACCACTGTCAAAGGGTGAACTTTTAAGAATCTCATTAATTAAATTCCAATAAGAAAAGACAGTGACGGGCACCTTTTGAGGACCAAAAGTCTCATAATAATCTTTGAGGCAGTCTCCTACTCTGAGCCACCTTTTACCATCAATCGATCCCTCGAGGGGAAACCAAGGACACAAATCCTCTATGTATGAAAAGAATAATCTTAAATCCTTTTTCTTAACACGCGCTCCCCGAGTCTTGAGGGCCTCCTCGAGACCCGTCAGAAACAAATCATGTGACGAGACTGCTTGTCCCATGGTACGTCACTTACCTTGCGCTGACCTCACTCTCCTCCTGGATCTGACTCCCGGTTGCGTCTACCAGGGCGATCCCGAATCCTGCTTGGCCAAGTCTTCCCCGGAGGGCAGCGTTCCGCTTCTCAAAGTTTCCAATCGACCACGTTGGGCGCCAACTGTCCCGACCCGCGGGACATCAACACGGGACCGCAAACCTGAGAGAGAAGGAATGAAGGGACAAGAGACGCAGGGAGAGGCAGCAAGACAGGAATTCTGATCAAGCTGCAAATTTTTATTGTTCACACAGGGGTATTTATACTGAGGGAAGGAGGGGTGTGACAAGGTGCAGGCTGGTTGGCTGTGTTCTTCTGCTGGGTTCCTGATAGGGTGCAAATTCGCGCCGGCCGGGAGGTGAGGTTCGCGCCGCCGGGAAGGTGAAGTTTGCGCCGGTGGGAAGGGAGGGGCGCTGCTGCTTATTGTAAAGATCAGAATGTTCTCAGAATAAGAACTTCTTGGTCCCTGACAAGCACCCTCCTGTTTCTCCATAGGGTGACCTCACCCAGACCACACTTTCCCAGGCTGCTCCCAGCCAGCGACTGGGCTCAACAGGTTCTATAACTGGGCCTTCCTGCCCGGCACAGACAGCCTTTGCTTGGGGACCCCCGCCATTACCTGGTCAAGCCACCCCAGAGCTGCACTGCAGCCAAGTTACTTCTACTCTCCTTGCACAGACACCCGATCTGCACAGTGGTCAGAAATCTCTCCTGCCTTCTCCTATTCTGCCCCTGTATCCTCACAGGTGTTTCCCCTCTGGGTCTCTGGCTCATTAAATCCCATATTGGTACCGGCTTCTCAGAAGACTGACACAGAAGAGCTGGAAACATGGCCAGAAGCTCTGGGTTTTGATCTAGCCCTGCAACAGCTTTCAAGTTATAAAAATTTAATAAAGGCCTCATCGATCGGGAAACACCATCTCCTCTAGTGCAGGCTGGAACAGGCTCAACTGTGGGAACAAATATTACTCTCCCAGATTGGGGCTGAGTGAGGTAACCCAAGGCTCCTGGTAGAGGGGAGTCGTGGAACTCACAGGAACACATAGTTTGGGAAGTCCCCCTCTTCTAGAATCCCCGGTGTACAGATGCATCATTGTCGTTAAGGTTCGCTCATCCTACAAGGAAAGAGGAATTTGGCAGAGAGGAAATTAAGGCACACTTGCTAAGTAGAACTAACCGATGGTGGGATGCAAGAGGAAGTCAGGCAGGGGGAGCCGCAATGCACTTAGGAGGAAACTGTGCCTTGTGGACTAGGTCCAGAAACAATCCCCAGTCGACATCTTGAAGTATTAAGTAGGCACCTAAGTGCAGGAAGTGCTGCTTGGAGGGGTTGTACTGAGCAGGTGCAGCGAGACTACTGGACTTCACAGCGGGGCATCTGGGAGCTCATATTCTAGTCCAGTGGATTTCAAATGCGTTCTCCCACGTGACCAGGGATTTCCTGGAAGAAGAAGAGTCCTCAAACATATGGGTCTCCTTGCCTTCCCATCCTTTAGACAAAACATTTCCCACCACAGGGTTCCATCTCTCAAAACCAACACTGGAATCCACTCATCTAGTCTTACTCTTTTCTTTTACCCACAGAAAAACGAAAACCTAGAGAAGCAGTGTAACTTGCTCAAAGTCACACAGCAAATGAACAGCGAAGGTGGAAGAATTCAAACCTGGGGTGCTTAGCTCAGGTCCTGTTTCTCTTTCTGTTTCACGTGCCACCCTCGAGGAATTTATAATTTCTGTGTCAGTTTTGTGCTCTGCAGATTGGACATTATCTATTAAGCTGAATTAACAAATTAACTGTACCAAACAGTTGTTCAGACTGGGGTTGGGCAGAGGTGTCCATTTTCTGTTTAGAGAAGGTGGAACCAAAGGGGCTTCCCTGCCTTCCACCCAGGTTGCCCTTTACACTCAGGTCACTTGCATTTACTCATGGATGTTCAAATTCATCATTTGTCAAATGTTCCACCATGGAGGCAATGTAGAGTAGTCGGAACAGCACAGTTTTGAAGCCAGACAAGTGTGGCCTTGACCCCTGACTCCTCTTCCAGGCCCTCAGACAAGCTGATGTCATCCGAGCCTCAGTTTCTCTTCCTGTAGGCATGGACAGTGCTGTGAATGGCACACAGTGGGAACTGTCCCTAGGTGGAGCATGTAATAGAAGACTAAGAAGATTTGACCTTCAGACGACAAAGCATCCAAAGTCATGGGGAAACCAGTGCATATGGCAATGAAAGAATAGGTTCTGAATTATCTCCACTGATAGTAAGGAATTCAGAAGAGACAGAGACAGGTGTGAATAAACTCAATCCCCTGAGATGATTTAGGAGAGAGAGGACTCATCTTGAGACTTGGGATGGTGGCAGGTGAGGAGGTGAAGCTGAGGGGACACAGGGATGGGCTGACAGCATGACAGGCAGAGTAGAAGAAAGAACCCAGGCCATTCAGGGAGTGGACTCTGGGTGCCTGGGGGGGAGGGGACAAAATGCTGAAGTGGCAGGGAAGCTACAAAGGCCAGCACTGCTGTTCCTACAGGAAGGAAATTATGTGTGGCTAGCGCGTGTTCAGTGAGGTTTAAGACAGTGGATTCTGGGAATGGTGAATTGTCTTGATGTGAACTCTGAACTCATTGAGGAGCTAAACCCAGTTTCCCTCAGTTTTACTTACTCTAGTTTTTTTACCCGTGAAGAAACTGAGAAGCAAATGACTTTGGTGGCTTTCCCAGTCACATAGTTAAGTGACAAGAGTTGGTCTTGGAACCCAAACCTTTGAATTTCCCATATCCTTCACTCCTTCCAGTTTCAATTGCCCTATATTCTCCCTAGTGTAAAACACAGGACTGGATGGACAGATAATAAACACTTTGGGAAATGCAATAAACCTTAACTGCAGTTCAAATAAACTACAAGTATTACAAGTGTTCCTCCACACTAAGTGCACACTGAAATCATCAGGGAGCTTTAAGAAGAGATATATTGATCCCCAGATTCCAATGCACCACTTGAAAGAGAATCTCAGGGGAAGGGCCTGGGCATCAGTCTTTTTGAAAACTTCTCGGGGGATTCTGAAGTGCATTGGGCCTGCAAATCACTGAGCTGGTGTGCAATGAACACCTGGTCCCGCCCTGCACTGGTGTTCTCAGAAGAGCTCTTGAGTGACACAGCATCTGGGTGATCCACAGGCCCTTCTTGTGCTTCCCTCAGTAGCCGCCGGTCTCTTCCTCCCTCTCTCCTTCTCAGACATATTGCCTCTTGATTTGGTCTTCAGACTCATGGCAGTGACTAATTAATCCTCCCAGAACCATGGAAGAAGACCTACTTGTGGGTGAACCATCTGGAGCTCCTCCTTGGTTCAGTTGGACTTTGGGGAGGATGAGAGAAAGAAAGTGGGCGATGATTCACCCTCCAGATGAAACACGCGAATTGCATTAGTCAAGGAGGGTTGTGGTGCTTGGGGCTCTAACTTTTCCCCTGCGTCTCAATGGTTCCAGATGGTACCTCTTCTCTTCCTGCACGCCTGTGTCCACACTCACCCCCACGGATAGAGAGGCATAGATTTGCTAGGCAACTCTTTATTTCCGTTCACAAAGTGAATTTGGTATTTCTTCAATATTGTGTGTCTATAAAATGCTTCAAGAACTAGACAGATCACTCACACCATAGTATTCTTTTATAGTAGTATTCTCCTGTATAAAGGAGGGTAGGGAGGGCAGGAGCTAATCAATCACCCACTATTTATTAACACCTAGTTTGTATAAGAAATGGCTTTAGAGCCCCACTCAGATTCACTTTTGGGGGTCCAAGTGCCCATCTCACAGCTGCCATTATGGTGGCTACAGATGGCCTTTGGGTGCCATCCTTTAGATAAAAGTGACTCCCCCACCCCCGCTCCCTCCAGGAAGTGAGGCTCCTTGGTATGGCACACAGTCCATGACTGACCGACATGGTGCACAGGGTGCCAACGCCCGTCTTCAAATGGGGTGGCTTATGCTCCTGAAAATCAAGGTAAGTTTAACTTGAGTCACTTCCTTGATCAGCAGCTACCCCTGTCCCATCTCCTGCTCCTGCTTAGAGGGTCTGTTTAGGGCCCTGCCTTAAAATTTGCCTTAAAATTTCACAGGCTTCGAGATCCTTTCTTAGAACCCTTCTAGAAACTGAACTGAGGAAGTTTGCAAGGTGAAGTGAGGTCTGCCACCATGTTAAACCGTGATTCTTCCTTGGCAAACACTCTTTGGTTTATTACAGAGGCAAAACGGACACACAAAAAGGTAAAAGAAGTAACAATGGCCATCTGGAGGGACAGGGAAATGGATGCACAGTTTCAGAGGTAGAAGGTTTTCATGGATGATGGCAGAAACCCATGGAGGAGGGAATGTCGTGGACAAAAATATGAAGCAAGAAAAACCAAGGTACACAATATAAAATTGAAGAGCAAGGGTTCTCAAACTAGGTGACATTGAAGCTCCCCAGAGGAATTCTGAAACCATGGCATGCTGGATCCATCTAGGTCTTCCCATTCTGTAAGTATGGGGCAGGCCAAGAATTCGCATTTCTAACAAGTTTCCAAGGGGATCTGGTGCTGCTGGTCTGGCAATCATTCTTTAAAAACCACTTAAGATATAATTTCAGTAGTGGGGTAATTTCCTGTGTTCCCTTATATCAGGAACCCTCCTGCTCAGTAGATATCAAGGGAGAGGGCAGACTCCTCTTGCCTCCTGACCTTAAGGGGACTTCCTTAAATCTCTTTCAGAGAGGCAATAACCAAATAACTAATAGGCAATATAATTAATAGGCAATCAGTAATAACTAATAATAGCTGTGACTTACAGATAAAAGGACCAAGGCTTAAGTTGGGGAGAGTCTTATGGATTTCAAAAGTTTAACTTTAGGTATCAAAAGCTAAATTCTCTAAAACTGAAATAAGAGGGTTATTATTCAGTGACCTGGTTTTGTATATATAGATTCCCCAGAACATGCCACACCCATCATCTGCATATTGAATAGTGGCTTTCAAGTGACAAGAGCAGAGTTGAGTAGGTGCCACAGGGAGAGAATGTTCTACAAAACCAGAAATATTTACTAGCTGGCCCTTTATAGAAAAGGTTGCCAGAAATCCTAGAGTAAATTCAATAGGAGGTAGAGGGGTGGGAAGTTGATGATGGAAAAATAATTTTCCCATCTCTGGGAAAGAAGATGAATGAACATCCTACCAGCTGGTAGGAAAGAAGATAATCGTTGAGGTTATGATGAAATGACTCTTAGCAAGACATGAGGATAAGAGCAGGGTTATGTTCAGTGATAGGAAAATAGACTTCCATTTTTGCATTTCTAATTATCTGCAGAAGTCATATCTGCTAAGGGTAAGGATCAGAAAAGGAAGAGTGGAACCAACGGCAGGGCACACTAGCTGATCTATAGAGAGTGTTTGCACTTGGAGCATGGGACAGGGCCGAGTGGGCGTGTATCCTGTTTGCAGACCAGGCTCTCCAGCACATATTGGGTTTGCTTTTATCATCAAAGTGATAGGATTTTATTGAGAACCTCCTCTGGGCCACTGTAATGGGCTCTACACATAAATCTCTCTGTGTATTGAATTTCAAGTACAATAAACAGGTTTTGCATTCATTTCACAGATGCAAACCTGAGACTCAGAACCTTTAAAGAAAAGGCATGTAGCTGGCTAATCAGGGGAGTTCAGGGAATAGACGAGGTTGCTGACTGAGCAAGTGGATGGGTGATCACCAGGCTAAGCACTGGGGACTCTCTCCTATAAGAACAGGTAAACCATGCAAGGCCTTGAAAAG
Source organism: Sciurus carolinensis (assembly GCF_902686445.1). Taxonomy (NCBI): domain Eukaryota; kingdom Metazoa; phylum Chordata; class Mammalia; order Rodentia; family Sciuridae; genus Sciurus; species Sciurus carolinensis. The sequence continues at coordinate 37,865,750 of NC_062213.1, forward strand.
AGAGAGTGAAATCTGAGTAGAAAGGATTGAAATTATTTTGTGCACCGGGCTGCCTCTGCCAACTAGACTGTGCCCCTAACAAAGAACAATGTCTTATTCTTCTGTAACTTGGTCGCTTCGTGGCCAATAGAAGCACTGGATCACATTAAAGTGCATCAGTCTGATGCAAATTTTTACAATATCTCTGTCGAAGTTTCTTGAAAAGATGGAATTCCTAAACTCAGAAAAAAACCTCTTTCTGAAAATTCCACTTGGGACTGCAGGGCTGTTGTACCTCTCAAGGTTGTTTTTCTCCCCAAACTTCCAAAAAAATTGCACGAAACTCAATGCCCACCACTAGCTCTTCTCCCTCCTTCTACTCCACCTTCCTGGTTCTAACTGGTTCTTCCCTTCCGTTGTTTGTTTTGTGGCCCTTTCCAATTCACTTCTGCTCAATCTCACAAAAGCCTTAAAGGCTGAAATGGAACTTGGAGACCCTCCTTAGAAGGTGTGTGTACAGATGGAGAAAGCGAATCCTGTATTTGGAACACTACATTTTATGTGTGTGCCTGTCCTATTTCTCTGCACCCCCAGTGCCTGGTAGGGTTCCCAGGAAATAGGTGCTTGGTAAATGCATGTTGCATAATGAAGAAATAAAAGAGATAAAACTGGAGGTGGAAAAAATTTCAAAAAAAAAAAAAAAAAGCTGGAGGTGGGACAGTAAGTTTAATGCCATCATAGTCATCACATGTGAGATTGAGGTTTGGATGGTGCCTAAAGAAGTAGGAATCAAAGGAAGTGAGGAATGTTGGGTGGGTGTTAGGAAGAGGTTAGGAGGAAAAGACCTGAATGGGATTTAAACACTGATAGAGGCAGGGTATTGGCCAGGAGAGGGCACTAGAAGTTAACATAGCAGGCTATGTCCTGGTCCTGCCATTTTCTAGCAGCATGACCTTGAATTAGTTATTGAACCTCTCAGTGCCTCATTTGATAATAATATGCCTGTATCATAGGATCATTATGAAAATGAAATGGGAATATATATGTAATGTACTTGGTACAGAATATTTTGGCTGCTGTTATTAATAGGTATCACAGCTCAGAACTATCTGTGTACCCCACTTGGGAAGGGTGACAGGAGGCACTAACTCCAAAAGCTTATCAACTGTGGGCAGCACCACTGCTGGGGCAGAACAGGGCCCAGGCCTATGGGGCAGAGTCTACCAGAGTGGTACTGGGTATCAAGCACCCTGCCTGACTGGTCCCATAGGGTCCAATCAGGAAGGCGGACACCATAGATTTTATTTTCTTTTGGTACTGGGGATTGAACCCAGGGGTACTTAACGACTGAGACACATCCCCAGACCTTTGTTATGGTTTGGATGTGAGGTGTCCCCCAAAAGCTCACATATGAGACAATGCAGGGAGGTTCAGAGGAGAAATGACTATGTTGAGTCTTAACCCAATCAGTGAATTAATCCCTGATGGGATTAATTGAAGTGGTAGGGAGTGACTGGAGGAGATTGGAATTGGGGTGTGGCTTTTGGGTATATATTTTGTATCTGGAGAGTGGAGTCTCTCTCTCTGCTTCCTGATGATGTGAGCTGCTTCCCTCTGCCACACTTTTCCACCATGATGTTCTGCCTCACCTAGAGTCCCCAGGAATGGAGCCGGACTCCTATGGACTAAGACCTCTGAAACTGTGAACCCTCAAATAAACCTTTCCTCCTCTATGATTGTGCTGATCAGATCATTTAGTCACAGGAGTGAAATAGATGACTAAAACAGCCTTTTTATGTTTTATTTTGAGACAGGGTCTCGCTAAATTGCTAAGGCTGGTTTTGAACTCTCAATCCTCCTGCCTCAGCCTCCTGAGTCTCTGGGATTACAGGCGTGCACCACCACGCCCAGCTCAACACCAAAGATTTTGTTGTAGGAAATGAGACCACAGACTCAGACTTTGGCAGACTACCAGTGCCCTGCTTACGTCACCTCTGACTTAACTCTTTGCTGTTTTGTGCTCTTCCAGTAGCCTGCAGCCATTTCTCTTTGCTGGAGGACTACTCTGGTCTGGTCTGCCTGAGAGTGCACACACCTCCTTGCCCCCAAACCCTTAGCAGTGGCTGACTGGTGTGGGAAATACCTCTCCCCGTTCCTTGCCCCTGAGGAGTCAGCTCTGAAGTGTGAGTGACACTGTCTTTAGAGGTCCCCTTTGAGAGTAAGTCCCTTACCCGCTGTGGGTCATTGCCTGACAACTCACTCTGACTCCTGTAAAGAAAGTTCTGCTGGTTAAAATGGCATCTGACCCTGATGGAATGATCAGAAAGTCAAAATTTCATCTGAAGGTAGAACCCTTCCTCTGACTGATGGAAACCCATGTTCAATCAGAGTTCTAGGATTGCCAGCAACAGAAATAGATTCTGGAGGACACATGTGAACTTCAGTGAATTTGTTGGGATAATATATGGAAGTTCACAGAACTGGTAGGGTGTCACGGAAATTGGGTTAAGAAAGGAGGGTGTTAGGAACTGAATTGAGTCCCCCAGAAATTATAATGAACAGTTAACCTCTAGTATTTCCGAATGGAAACTTACTTGGAAATAAATGTGTTGAGGATATAATTAATAATTCTTGTGTCCTAGTAAAGAGCAGAATTTCAGCCGGGCCCAGTGACACACACCTGTAATCCCAGCTACTCTGGAGAATGAGGCAGGAGGAAAGTTCCAGGCCAGACTTGGCAGTCTCAAAATAAAATAAAAGGGCTGGGGATGTTGCGGAGCAGTAGAACACTTGCCTGGCATGTCAAGTCCCTGGGTTCAATCCCCAGCACTACCAGAAAGGAAGAAGAGAAAAAGAAGAGAAACTGAGAGGCAGACATCGGTAGAGAGCAAAATGAGGACGTGAAGATGGCTGTCGCAAGCCAGGAGAAGGCCTCAGAAAAACCCACCCTGCTGATCTTGATCCCAGACTTCTAGTCTCCAGGACTGTGAGACAGTAAAGTTTCTTTTAAGCTATTCAATTTGGAGTGCATTTTTAAGGAGTACCCAGAATACAGAGGGAAACCAAGGGACGTGGGGGCAGGGGGGCAGTATTTCAGGGCACCTTTGACAGGTGGGTGAGAGTCAGAGAGTCAACTCTTTTCAACTTTTTGCCATTCTGCCCTATGATTCAAAAGCCAGAGAGAGAGTGAGTAAGCATCCCCTTAACTGCCCCTGAGGCCGTGCCCAGCATAGAGAGGTAATGCCTCGTGAGTGACAGAGGGTGTTGGTGGTTTACCCTTTTAAATGTGGACAGGATAATGCAACAGACAAGCACTTGAGAGGGCTCAACAGCAAGGAGTCCATCCACGGCTCTGCTGTGTGGCTTGCCTCCTGAGCACTAATGGGGGTCTCAGGGCCTGGCAGTGGAGGAGGCGCAGCTCTGGGGCCTGCCTAGCGTGCTGGCTGGTACGAGAGTAGAACCAGCATCAGTCCAAAGCAGCTTCAGTGGCCCTGCCCGGAGCTGGTCAAGCCACCAGCAGACCCCTGACCACCTGCAAGAGTGGAACCTCCTGGAGTTCTGCAGGTCTGAGACCTCCTGAGACTCAGTGAACAGGTGTAACCCCCTGTTCAAGACTCTTCCACTGGACTGCCCAAGATGGGGAGGCTGGCACATGCCCAGGGTGGGTATGGCCCAAACCCAGGGGGGCGTGGGGAAGGGGAGAGAGCACCAGGAGGTTATGGAAGAAGGTTCCATCTGTAGGAGAGAGAATAGAGCTCTCTTACTCACTCATTTCCCAGGCCCAGGGATGGGGGGTGGAAGAGTATTCCTCCCTGACTTCTGTTTGTTTATTTTTTTTCAATCTTAATTTTTACGGTTCTGGGATTGAACCCAGGGTCTTGCACATGCTAGGCAAGCACTCTCCCACTGAGACACATCCCAGCCCCTTCCTGATTTCTGAAGAGAAATGCATTCTGATTCTATTTTTCCCAAAAGTCTTTACATTCTTAAAAGCTGTTGATGACCTTGCAACTTCATTTGCCTAGTAAAGCAACCCAGCAGAAAAAAGAAACACCAAAGGCTAAGAGTCTGATCACTTAGACTTGAATCCCAGTCTTTCCATTTAATAACCAAATGACCCGGAACAATCTCTGTACCTCAGTTCCCCTCTCCACAAGTTAGAGCCTACAGGACCTGGTTTCCCACCTCCACTGGGTAGCACAGTATGAGAAGATGGGCTTGTCCCTGGGGTGACCTGGTGCCATCTTTAGGCTGCCTGGCTGTGAGGCAGAAGGAGGCTCTGCGAATGTCCTTTGGCTCCACCTGGAGCTACAAGCACCCTGTGGGACTGTGAGAAGCTTTCCTCTGCTAACAAGGCCACTCTCAGGACTGTAGAAAGCACACGTTTCATGCTCATCAGGTGCTGTACCCAGACATAGTCCCTGGAGAAAGAGAAAGCAAAGGGGAGCTGCTTAGTCTGTTCTGGTCACTAACAGAACACCTGAGACCAGGTGACCTCTGAACAACAGGAATGTGTAGCTCACAGTTCTGGAGGCTTGGAGGTCCAAGATCAAAGTGCCAGCAGAACTGGTGTCTGTTGAGGGCTCACTTTCTCCTAGCTGCACCTCTGGCTGTGTCCCCAAATGGTGGAAGCACCAACTGGTTCTTGGGAGTCTCTTATAAGGTCTCCAATCCCATTTGTGAAGGCTCCACCCTCATGACCTAAGGTGTCCCAAAGGTCCCACCTTCTAATACTGTTACCTTGGGAATTAGGTTTCAGCATGTGTATTTAGGGGGCACAAGCATTCAAAACCATGGCAGGTGGGGACCCCTCCTGGAGCTTAATCAGTCATCTAGCCTGGTCTGAGCAGGCCTCTCTATGCAGCGCCAAGATGGGTGTGTCCTTCCTGGTCCTGAGCCAGCACTTGGGATGAACCCCACAATTCACATGGTGTGGGTTAAGGAATGTGCTTTTTTGGAGAGAGGGACAACCTGCAGAGGCTATAGGGGAGAGAAGAGGAATCTTGCAACCTCTGATTCTTGCACCAGGTGTGCTCTAGCCTGGGCTCTGCTGGGCCTGCTCAAGGCCCTGTGTTCCCTGGAGAGACCCCCACCACCTCGCTCCCACCTCCTTTCTTGCAGGGCAATCAGGAAAGCAGCCTTGCCAGTGGGGGAGCACCCTGGTGGTCTGGATTTGGGGGTCTCAAAAGTGTGTTTTCTGTCCTAAGGAGCTGCAGTGTCCCTGCAGCTGTCCCTGCCCCGTCCTCTGACCTGGAGAGCTGGGGAAAGTGGAGGTGACTCTGCCATCCTGTCACTCTGCGCGAAACACACAGGAGGCCAAATGTTCTCGTCTGGGGCCTGCTCTCCAGGCTGCCTTCACAGGGAGACAGGCTGACTAACATCCAGTCAGTCGAAGCTCAGTGCTCCGGAAGCGGAAGTGTTCCCTAAGCAGTCAGCTCTTACAGAAGCATGCGTTTCATTTGGGGATCAAATAGACATTTCCCTCCCTGAGAAAAGAATTAAATTAAGAGGCTTTATTTTGACTCAGGTGATAGAGTGACAAGTCCGGTGAGATCAGATGACTAATGGATGGCTCACAGAGGATTTTTATTTAATCCTTACTGTTTTTACAAAGCAGTTGTGTCACAGCCCGTGGGCATCGTGACACCACTGATAACTCCCCAGCAGGAGAGACGAACAACGGAGCTGATGAGCAGGCCCTGCCGTGGTCACTGGTTAGCACCCTGGAGTCCTCGGTGAGTCAAGGTAAACTATTGTATCCGCTTTGGAATAAAGTGACTTAACAGTAAGATCCAGGCCTCGTTCTGAAAGGAACAATTTATTTAAAAATAAACTTTTGCCTGGAAAGAAAAGAAAAACAAGCAACTCACATTTCTAGTGACTTCTAGATAAAAACCTGCATTCCACATGAAGGCTGAGAGGCACAGAAACCTTCCCGGGAGGCGGCGGAGTGTCCTTCCCAGGCAGCCTGTAGTTTGTGATGGCAAAACCAGACCTGGTTGTGAAATGAAATTATAAAAACATTACGGTCAGAAACCAATGCCCGGGGAAGGGGCCAGTTCCCCTCTCTTCTCTCAGTCTTTCTCCAGAAAGCCTAATTAACCACAGGTCCCTACATTTTGGATTGTAAATAACTGCCTTAGGAGTCTGACTCCTCTTGAAATGTAACAGATGCCTGTGAAAAGAGCCATTTCTTCTTGTCTATTTCTGTGAGCATGCTTTATGTTAGAGACCCTGCACAAGGTCTTCAGTAGATTAGGAATGTTTGTGGGGAGGGGTGGGATACTAGGGATTGAACTTAGGGGCTCTTGACCACTGAGCCACATCCCCAGCCCTATTTTGTATTTTATTTAGAAACAAGGTCTCACTGAGTTGCTTAGCACCTCGCTTTTGCTGAGGCTGGCTTTGAACTTTTGATCCTCCTGCCTCAGCCTCCTGAGCCACTGGGATTACAGGCGTGCACCATGAATTCTGGAGTTCATTCCAAGTGCTGACTCAGGACCAGGAAGGACCCAGGAAGGGCTTTTGTTTTTAAAGAGGAAAAAAGCCCCACTTTGGAATTTTGTTTTCTTCTGTGCCTGCTGGCATAAAATAAAGTTTGGAGTTCTCCTCTCGGAGTGCTGCTTGCTACTTCTCAACCAGTCTGTTTCCTGCAACAGTATTAGGCTCAACTCTCTCTAGCCAGAAATGACTTAAGTGTCATTCTTCCTAAAGGCCAGCTACTGACCAAAATCAACAAAAAGGAAATCCAGTGGGGCAGATGATGACAACTCCGAATGAGAACTTTGGGTAATACAGTAGAAACCATTAATTAAGCACCAACATCCTCCTGCTTCATTCTAGTAATGACTCCATGAGGAAGGTACTGTTTTAATTGTCTCCATTTTATAGGTAAGAAAAAAACCCTTCTGATAATTCCTTTCAATAGGTGGATGAATAAATAAACCGTGGTAGATCCAGACAATGGAATATCTTTTAGCACTGAAAAGAAATGAGCTGTCAAATCATGGCGGAACCTTGAGTGGATATTACCAAAGGAAAGCAACCGATCTGAAAAGGTTATGTACTATATGATTCCAACTATATGACATTTTGGAAAAGGTAAAATTATGAACAGAGTGGAAAGATCAGTATTCCCGGGATTTGGGGGGATGAGCAGGTGGAACATAGAAGGTTTCCAGGGCAGTGGAACTGTTCTGTATGATACCTTAATGGTGGAGACATGTCCTTTTGCTTTTGTCAACCCCACAGAATGTCCCCCAACAGGGAACCAAATGTAAACTATGGATATTGGGTGATGACCCACCGTTTCTGTTCTCCCCGCCACCTCCCACCACCTCCCACCACCTTCCATGCCACGCACAACCTGTAGTGATTAGTAAATATTTGTCAAATGAACACACAAATGTGCGCCTGTTGACAGGAACTATTATATCCAATTATTAGGGAGACATTTCTTCTATGCTGAAGAATGGATCATAATTAGTTCAAACCACAGGCAATTCTATTTCCCTGTGTGCTGATAGGCCTCAGGGTGAGTGTGTGGCCTAGTTCTAGTCAATTAGGGATAAGGGTGGGGCTAATATTTAGCTAGAACCCACCAGAATGGTGTATTAGTTGACAAAATATTAAAATGCTTTTGTACCAGGTGATAACTACTCCCTCCCTCCTGCCCCAGACCTCCTGCATCTTCCCACAATGCAGTATCCACAAGGTTATGTAGGATATAGAAGGAAGTCTCCAAGGCTTCCCTCCAGGGCTACCATCAGCATTTGCTCAAAGCTGATTGTTAAATGACTTTACCACTGAGTAATGAGAAGTCTAGAAGGAAGATTTTTTTTTTTAAATTTCTCCTTAAATAAACAACCACAACAAAAACCAGAGCTCATGACTTTTTGCTCATTTCCTTTCATCCTCCCTAACACTGCCATATGGCATTTTGGCAGCCATCTTGCAACCATGAGGCAACAGGATAAGAAGATAATAGAGTCTGAATCCTTAATAGTACTGGCGAGCTACACTGCACCCCACCTGGAGCTGTCCTTTCTTTACATGAGAAAATTAAACGTCTTTCAAAGAAGCCTGCGTGAATTCTTTTTTTTGGTTATTTGCAGCTAAACACATCTAAATGATACAGACTCAAGTTTAAAGGGCTAAATAATAATAACAATGCTGACAGAATGCTACATGTTAAGCACTGTGCTAAATATTTTGTGCTTATCATCTTTGCTCTTCTCAATAGGCTTAGGAAAACGCTGTTACCGTCTGGATCTAGAATGTCCCCCCAAAGCTCCTGTGTTGAAATTATAGCCCCCCCATAGCAGAAAGGTTCAGAGGTGGAGCTTTTAGGCAAAGATTGGATCATGAGGTCTCTGCCCTCATGACCATTGGGAGGTAAGACTGAGTTGGAAGAAGTAGATCACTGGGGGCTGTCCTGGAAAGACTGGTCTTCTCCCTGGCCCCCTCCCCTCTCTCTTTCTTTGCTTCCTAGCTGCCATGAGCTGAACAGCTTTCCTTTGTCCCACCCTTCCACCATGACGCTGTGCCTCACCTCAGGCCTAGAACAATGGAGCTAGCCAACCATGACTCAAAACCTCTGAAACCAGGAGCCGAAGTAAAACTTTCCTCCTTTCAGCTGTTAATGTCAGGTATTTTGATCATAGCAACAAAAAGTTGGCTAACACAGAGATCTTTGTTATCTCCGCTTTTCAGATAAGAAAACCAAGGTTTGGGAAGTTTAAAGAACTTACCCAAGCTCATGAAGCTAGCAAGAAGAAAAGTTGGGATTTAAACCCCAGATGGACTAGAACATAAATTGTCTCATTGTTAGCCCTGTCTTCGTATTAATTCTGACTGCTTACTTCTGTTCATGGTCCCTGTATTGGTCAGCTTTGTGATACTATAAGAAAATACCCATCACAAGCTACTTAGGAAATAAAAAGAGGTTTATTTTGATTCACAGTCTTGGAGGTTCAAGTCCAAGATTGACAGCCTTATTGGTTTGGGCCTCTGGCAAGAGTGGCACATCATAGCAAAAGCAAGTGTCAGAGCAAGGACTCACATCTCAAGATAAACAGAGAGAGAATGGAGTCACACACCCCCAGTGACCAAGGACCTCCCACTAGAATCTCTTTTTAAAGATGCAGTAGTACTTCCCAGTACTGCCAGCCTGGGGACCAAGCCTTTAACACGTGGACTGTAGAAGTCCTGGTACAAAAGGTAGGACCCTCCAAGGACATGTGCTTTGCATCACTCCATGCTGAAGGCTGCAATGCCTGGCTTCCCTAAATATCCAGAACAGATCCGTTACCCAATAACTTACACAAACCTTTCCTTGAGCTATTTTTATTTTAAGCTTCTTATGGAAATTAGTTTCACAACTCACTGCTGTGCTTTAAATCTTTATTGGAAAAGTATATAAAGACATCAAGACACAGTGGAGAGACGTTGGGGTTCAACAGGCCTGAATTCAAGCTCTGACTCTACCACACTGACCTTGAGACCCAGACTCTCCACCTCAGTTTCTCCATCCATAAAATCAGAACACCAACATTGGTATGGAGTTGGAGGGCCTACAGCACGTCTTCAGCAAATGGTGATGTCTATTACTATTTGTATTAATTATTCTTCAGATGACACTATCGGATGCCAGGGGTGTCCCTTAGTTCTACTATCCTGGGATCCAATGTAAAACCATGCTCCCTATTGACTTCTGGATGTTTCGGTGCAGTTGACTAAATCATCCTCACTGAGACCACTGAACTCTACCTACAAAGATTCTTCTTCCCCTCAAATTTCATGTCTTTTAAAGAAACAAACCAGGTTCGGTGGTAACACACCAGTAATCCCAGCAACTCGAGAGGCTGAGGCAGGAGGATTGCAAGTTTGAGATCAGCAATTTACAAGGCTGGTCTCAAAATAAAAATCAAAAAGAAAGGGTCTAGGGATGTAGCTTAGTAGTAAAGCACTCCTGGGTTCAACCCCCAGGACGAAAGAGAAAAGAAGGAAAGAAAAGGACAAAAAATACCTGTCAGGTTTCATGTCTCCCTAATGCCTTTTCTCTCAGCCCTTCGCCAGAGGAAGCCACTGCCCCAGGGCCAGCGTCCATCCTTCCTTTGCATATTTGTATATATTTATAAAATGTTTCATGCATTTCAAACTTTTCCCTGGCATTTCTCTGCTGTACAAAATTTGTTTTTAATCTGCTCTCATTTGCAAACTCAGCATCTCCATACCAATTTTGATTTCATCTGTCCCCGTGTTGTCAGGCCACTGTGGCATTCCTGACCAGCGGTACTGCCCAGGGTCTGTGCCCTGCAGGCGCTCTGCGGCTCACCTAAAGGGGACCGTGCCTGAGGCTGGGCTTTGCTGCATGTATTTTCCTGACAGCAGTCAGCATTTCTTAACCTTTTAAAAATAGGACAGTAGATTACAAATGAAGCCCAGCTGTCAGATATTAGATAACTGTACATGTCAGGCACTGTGGTGGCTCTGTCACAACCGTCACTCACTGAATTACTGTTAAAAAGGCAGCTATTATTTGTTAAATTTCAATGTCCAGGGGTTCTCAAAGTTCCTCCTGCTGTCACTCCACCCTTCACAGTGATTCAAAAGGACACCAGGTCAGGGTATTTTTAAAGGATAGTGAGAGAGAGGGCAGAATTTGTGTTGGGAAATGTTATGGTTTGGATGTGAGGTGTTCCCCCAAAACTCGTGAGTGAGACAATGCAAGGTTCAGAGGTAAGATGAATGGGTTATGAGAGCCTTAACTCAGTCAGTGACTTAATCTCTGATGGGATTAACTGGGTGGTAACTGCAGGTGGGTAGGGTAGGGCTGGAGGAGGTGGTCCCTGGCGGCATGCCTTTGGGGTATTTATCTGTATCTGGCAAGTGGACTCTCTGTCTCTGCTTTCTGATCATCATGTGAGCTGTTTCCCCCCACCACACTCTTCCGCCATGATCTTCTGCCTCACCTTGGGCCTTGAGGAATGGAGTCAGCTGTCTATGGACTGAGACCTCTGAAACGTGACCCCCAAATAAACTTTTCCTCCTCTACAATTGTTCTTATCAAATCTCTTAGTCACAGCATCGAAAAAACTGACTAGAAGAGGAGATAAAATTCTGTAATGGGTTCCACAGTGGTATGGAGACCCTGGTCCTCTTTCCAGGTACTCCCCGCTCAGCCTGCACCAGCCTCCCTATGTGTCCTGAGCCAGCGCACAGATGCCCCATGACTTATTCTACCTCCTCCATGCTCACCTTTTCCCCGCCTCAGGTTGTTGCTATTGCCAACAGCGTGGCTGTGAACTTCCTTGTACATGAGTCTTGGGCGTTTTGGCTTCTGTGGGGCAGATTCCCAGAAGTAGAATTGTTGAGTCAAAAACTAACTTTTTTGTTGCAATAGATGTTGTCAGATTGTGTTCCCGAAGTCTGGAACATTTGCAGTTCCACCACCATGCAGGGGGCTCCCCTTTTCTCTGCATGCTGCCAACATAGGTATTATAGCTATTTTCATTTGTTTCCAGTCTGGTACATTAAAGTTACTTTAATTTCCATTTCTTTGAGCTCTGGTGAATTTGGGTATTTTTTTTTTTCATATTTTTGTGACTATGGAGTTCTGCTGGTCTTTAAATTGCTAATTTCTTTTCATCCCTTTTCTTTCCCTTCCTCCTCCCTTCCTTCCTTCGTTTCTTCCCCTCTCTCTCTCTCTCTCTCTCTCTCTCTCTCTCTCTCTCTCTCTGTCATCTCCGTCTTTTCTCTGAATGCCTTCTTGTAAATTATAGCAGACTCTTTGTATATTATCAATATTTCTCTTTGAAGATGTATGTCCTTCGGCTTCAGAAAACTTTTCTATTTTTATTTCCCACGTTCGCCTTGTTGGAATTCAGTACTACATCAGCTTGAGGTCCAGAGTGCAGAGCCAGGAAGGAAGGAGTGACCTGGGAAGAACAAGGACCGGGTGGGTCACAGGCAGGAGCTGGAGCCCCTCAGGGATAGTTAAGATCATTGCTCTGCGATGCTGGCAGTGTGGTGTGGGTGTCTGCTGGCCCAGGTGAGCGGCTAGAACCCACTGTTCACACCAGGAGTTGAACATCAGTAATTGAACACCAGTCATTCCAGCTGCAAGTCTCTGACTGCTTCACTTTCACTCTCTTGTGGCCTACCCTAACCTAAAAAGGGAACTCTGGGAAAGGTCATGTAGCCTAACCAAGTTGACACATGACAAAGCCACTATGACTTCCTTCAAAATCTTATTTAACACTCATAAAGCATTTTTAACACTCATGTAACATATAGCTATGAGTCAGCTATTGTTCTGAGTGATATATATATCACTTAATTTTTATAATGCTTTTATGAAGTAGTTATTATTATTAATAACACTATTTTATAGATGGAGAAACTGAGAACAAAGAGGTTAGGTTATGTGCTTAAAGTCGCACAGTAGGTGATTGGCAATGTGAGGCTTCTAACCCAGAGAGTCTGATTCCAGAATACATATACCTACCACTATGCTATGCAAAGACAGCATTGCCCCATGGCCAAATGACTACTTAGAAGTAAAAACTAGTGAGCTGTAGAGCTTTATTTGGAGAGTTATTTGTTTATTTGATTGTCTGTGTTTTTATTTTGGACTTCCTCAATGAAAGTGGTTTGGTGAGTTTTTTGTACTAAGGAATCAATGTTCTAGTCAAGATGAGAACCAGCTGCTGGAGGATCTGCATTCTGCACCTCACGGGCTCCCCTACTTTGACCTCAGGAAGAGTTCCTGCGGGCAGAGCAGGAGGTGGGCTCCTTCCCACCCACAGGAAGGGTGTGGTGCTGCCCTCTGGCCACCTCCTGTTTGAGGGCTGTGGGCTCTGCGAGCTGCGTCCCCAGGCTGGGAAGAGCTCTGGAGCAGCTTCTGCGTGCTGCGCCTCTCTGCGCCTCATCAGGCTTAACAAACAAACCCCACTCTGCTCCCCAGAGCTCTTCAGCACAGGACCCCTCCTTGTGTAGCCACAGCCTGGAGGTCTTTAACCATGACTATTAATCCTGCCTCTGCCACGGGAGTCACAAAAATGTCCAGCCACCTCTCCAGCCCTTTTATTACGGAGCAAGTTGGCCATTAGCAGGGCCAGGGACACCTGCGTGCCTCCCAGCTTCCTGTTCCTTCTGCTTCCTGCTCAGAAATCCCTTGCCCATGTCTGCACCAGCTCCGCTGTCCCCAAGAACTGACGTCAATGTGGCGTGGTCCAGCCTCCTCAGAGGTGCACAGGTTTCTGGTTCTTGGGTCCCACCCCTGGGACTGCTGTGGGCAGTGCCAATTTAACAGGGAGCCCTCAGGCTTCCCTGATCCAATCTCCAAGACTGACTCCTTAGATTTTTCCACCTAGGTAAGGAACCTATTCAGCTGGCACCATCCACCTGGGGTGGGGGGAATGTTGGGACTTATAACCAGGCTCTGTCCCTAGGGCCTCCCACGGCCACCAAAAAGACAGACTAAGGGCTGGTCGTGGATCCCTGTATTAAACTTGGGCCTGCTTCAGAATCCCCCTGAAGGCTTAACACACAGGCCACATGCCCAGAGCTGCTGACTGAGGGGCTGAGATGGGGTCTGTGAATTTGCTTTTCTTATAAGCTCCTGGTTTATGTCCCTAGCTCTGCGAAGGGGACTGTACTTCAATAACCACTGCTTTCCATAATATGGCCTCCCCTGAGGCCTCTGAAGCATGGCGCTATTTCAATACTGACAGCTACATTTTTGCCGACAGCCAGACTGGGAGCAGCCCCGGGGCCTCCTCCTAGCATTGAGCTGGTCAGTGTCAGCAAAAGCCATGGGAAGCCGAAGACAGACACCCCTGAGGCCCCAGCCCTCTGTTTATCCTGGTTCTCCACACAAAGCCTTTGCTGTGACACAGACTTGCTGACAATCACCACCCTGTGTTTGGGAATGAACCAAATCTTCAAAACTGTCAGACCCATGGATTCCTGGCTCTGAAAACAAATGTAAGCACAGTCTGCCTCTCCCGGACAACCACCCCATGGAAACCCCCGTGCAGGCACACTGAGCAGAAGGCCCCAAATGGGGCCTGGCCCATAGCCGTCTAAGAAGGGCTTCCTGTGCTACCAAGACACTCGGGCCTGGCCGCTCAGGTATGGATAAAGAGACTCAGGGCTCCTCACAATGCTGTAAGTGCTCTCTGCCTGGTGTGCCAGTCCTAGTACACAACACTAGACCAAGTCCCTGATTGCAGAGAGTCCAGGTGGCTGCTCGGGCACATGGGCATTCAGGACACGAGGTCCCTCTGAGAGCCTACAGCAACTTTGTGGCTTCCAGGTAGTTACTTTTCCTGTAGGCCTCTCTGCCTCCTGGCCACCTCTGTCCCATCATTATGCATGTCAGAGGGAAGCATCTGCATACACAGAGATCTGCTAATGGCCTCTTCGGGGTTTAAACCTAGACAGTCTAGTTCAAGTGTCTTAACCTGAACCCTGAACCCAAACGTGAACTGAATTGTAGTAGGTTGGCGGAAGCTCAGGTACTTGTCTATAAAGTAATTAAGAAAGGCGGAACCAGCTCCCCAGGTTTCTACACACAATCCTTGCCTGAGGGAAAAACGTAAAATTGCCCTCTTTCAGCCTCAAGTGAAAAAAGAGACCACCCCTCCCTGGGGCTCTTTCTATTGTGCGATTTTGCATGGTGGTCTGCTGGTCGTGGCTACTTCCGTTCAGTCAGTGGTACAAATGGGGTTGAGTTCACTACCAGAGATCAGTCAGGTGGTTTTTGGTTTTGCTTTGTTTTTAGGTACTGGGAATTGAACCCAAAGTCACTGTACCACTAAGCTATATCCCCAGCCCCCTCCCTCCCTGCCTTCCATTTTGAGATAGGGTCTTGCTAAGTTGCCTAGGTTGGCCTCAAACTTGGCAATCCTCCTGCCTCAGACTTCCCAGTTGCTGGGATTACAGGCGTGCAGCACCACGCCCAGCTCAGTCAGATATTCAGCTAACTTTTAAATGGGTTCAAGAAGTTCAGAAAACTGCATGTATATGATAACTTCTAAACTCAAACACAAAAAGTGCATGATTTTTATTATTACAAAATTAGTTTCTCTCTGATATTACTAATAAATACCAATTTTTTTCAAAGACTAATTTGAAAGGGGTGCCCACTTCTATCTTGCCACAGATCTCAATCTGACCCTGTGTAGACCCTTTGAAACTGGTGTTCTAAGTACAGTTCTTTGGGTGAGTACTCACAGTTATTGCTGCATTTTCAAAAGTGCCATAAGCCCCATCAGTCAGAAAAGGGTGGGAACCACTGGCTTTGATAAAGCTCACAAGTCAGTCCCAGCTGTCCTGCCTTCTCTCCTTCCCTCTGGCCAAGAGTTTCTGTTCTTTTTGACTTAGCTCTGAGTTGATCTGACACTTGTCTGTTTTGAGAACCACTTATTTTACTAATCACCACCAATTTTAAAATTAAAGCAAGGCCTGAAAAAAGGAAAAAAGGTCTGAGTAGTTTTGTGATGCAAGTTAAACAGTAAATGTAAAAATGTTATATGAAATCATAGGGGAGTAGGGAGTTAAAGAAAAGGTAGGGAGTTGCCAGTACAGGCATCCCTGGTATCTGCAGTGGATTGCAGGAGCACCTGTGGATACCAAATTGTGGATGCTCAGGTCCCTTCTATAAAATGGTGTAGCATTTGCATATAACCTAAACACATCTTCCCATGTACTTTAAATCATCTCTACATTACTTTTAATACAGAATGCAGTGTAGACGTTATGCAATAGTTGCTATACTGCATTATTTAGGGACTGATGACAAGGGGAAAAGTCTGAATATGCTTTGTACAGACTCGGCCATCACAGGTCTCACTACGTTTTCAATTTGTGACCAGTTGAATCTGCAAATGCAGAGCCTGTGATATGGAGGGTCGTGCATTTGAAAGTTAGTATAATGACTGATGCCCAAGTTACCCAAGGCTACCCAAGGCTACTTCCTTTGTGTCCTGAGTCACAACAGTAACTAATATCTTGCTTATAGATATTAACTCCCTATCTTGCTTATTCTCCATACCAACTTTATGAGATAAATACTATTATCCCCACTTTACTGATGAAGATATTGAGGCCTAGAGAGTTTAGGCAACTTTTCTAAGTTACACAGAGGGTTACAGCTGGAGGTATTCTGCTTGGACCCTAACTCTTGGTCACTATCGAACTCCTACCATGTCCCAGGAGCTGTGCTGAGCATGTTGAGTATTATTTAATCTTCACAACAAACGCATGAAATAATATTGTTCCCATTTTACAGAAGCCTCACTAGGGTGGGGGAAGTTTAATCACTCACCCAACATCACACAGCTAAGAGACACTGGGATTTAACCCACACAATCTTACTCCGGAGTTCTCAAACTTAACCCTTCTACTAAAATGGGCAGTATTTAAGGAGCTGAACACATCAGCCTCCAGGAGGCCATTCCGGGCTATTCATTAGAAGCAATTGCTGTTATTGGAGAATATGAGC
The DNA here is from genome assembly GCF_902686445.1 of Sciurus carolinensis. Lineage (NCBI taxonomy): Eukaryota > Metazoa > Chordata > Mammalia > Rodentia > Sciuridae > Sciurus > Sciurus carolinensis. The sequence goes on from NC_062213.1 coordinate 37,882,239, forward strand.
TATTTTCTTTTTTAAGAACAAAAACTTGGTGATCATTTCGTCAGCCTTTCAGATAAACGGCTTTCCACCAGCCCACTTTGGTTTCATCAGATGCTTCACGCACACCTGCTGAGCGTGAGGCACTGCGCTCAACGTGCTGTGCGCGCTATAAACGCCAACAAGAAACGTTTTGCGTCCTCCGGGGTCCCTGCAGGTACAGAAAAGCACAGTAGGCAAGAGACTGATGCGAGGCCCTGGCCCCGGGCTCTAGGAGTCGGGAGAGTTCTTCGGCTGTGTTGGTCCCCGGGGACCCTGGTGGGGCGGGGCGGATAGGACCCTAGCTGTTTCAAGTGGCGCCTGCAGCCAGGGCAGAAAAGCGGGACCGAAGTATTCCCTGACCACAGGCTCCTCTGCTGGTTCCAAATTGTAAGAGGAGGATGACTTGGTCTCCGCATCCCGCTGCTTTCGTGCTACAGGCAGCTAGCTTTTTGTTTTCCATGCTCACCAGCATCTCCAGGGACAAATTCCAGAGGGATGGGGTTCTGCTGGGTCACAGGGACAGACACTTCTCTCAACACTTCCAGCCCTGTGTTGGGGCATCGCGTCCTTGAAGTCCCCCTGCACGTCTTCTGAGTGATGAACCGCAACGGAGAAGCAAGCATTACATAAGAGGATTATGAAACTGTAACAGGAGGGTCGGTGATCTGTCTATATAAATAGACGAAATCCTCATTGCTGCGCCACTGTGAGGCTCAGAGCCATCTAGTGGCAGAAAATTATATCTGCAGTCCTAGCTGGTACAAGTCCCCAAACTAATGACTGAAAAAAAGATTTAAACTTTTGTACATACCCATATTGGAAGGCTTTGGGTTAAATTACTTTGATAGAAAATGAATGCACACAGCTGGCGTGGTGGCGCAGGCCTGTAATCCCAGAGGCTAGGGAGGTTGGGACAGGAGGATTGAGAGTTCAAAGCTAGCCTCACAACAGCGAGGCTCCGAGCAACTCAGTGAGACCTTGTCTCTAAATAAAATACAAAATAGGGCTGGGATGTGGCTCAGTGGTTGACGCCCCTGAGTTCAATCCCCAGTACCCAAAAGATAAAAAAAAAAATAAAAATAAAAAGCACAACCTTAATCCTATTTCCTCCCAAAGTTTTAAATGCATGCAATTGTGTACAGTGTACAACAGAGAGAAATCCAAATAGAATGACTCTGTCGCCCTCCTTTACACATTCGTCTGCTCTGATGTGGAACTTTGGGATGTGATTAACTTTGCCACCCGTTTCATAATTATTACAAATTGGTCTTACATGTTAAAAAATATGTATTAATTATACAGAACAATATTCTTTCATTAATTCCCCCCATCTCTACCCATTTTCTTTTCTTTTTGCTCTTTACTTGTCGCTTGGGGGCTATTTGGGGCAAATACTTTAGAGGTGAAATGTGACAGCAGAGGAAAAAGGGATCTCTACGGCTTTTGAGTTTAAAAACATTTTAGGGTCTATACAGGACTTAGGACATAAGTCAACTGTGCTTTTTTAAAACTAAGTGTATAACATAGCTTCAGGGAATTTCAGACGACGCAAATAGTACAGCGTGATGCCATCACACCTGAGCCTGTCTTTGTGACCCATGATCAGTTCAAGTTCAAGCCTTCCCAGCCCCTCCCAGAGTGCCTCGGATTATCCACCCTTCCAGTCTCCCTACAACACCACTCCCCTGACTTCTGATGCTGTGGATGAGCTCCTACTGTTTGGTGAAATTCATATGAATGGAGTTATCCAATGGCTGTCCTGTCGTGTTTGTCTTCTTCTGCTTCACATTATGTTCATGAGAGCCTCTCTTTGGTGTTGCATGTGAACATAGTTCATTCTCAAAAAATAAATAGGTCACATTATTATTGGTGTACGAAATTCCATAGCGTGAATACATTAGCTTATCTCAGTGGACACTGAGTTGTTTCTAGTTTTGAGCTGTTAAGAATAATGTTGTCACAGACATTCTTCTTTTGTATGTACATATTCATTTCCTAGGAGAGGTCACTAGGGGTGACCTTGCTGGAGCATAGACGATGTTTTGTTTAACTTTGGTAAATTCTGAAAAACTGTTTCCAAAGAAGCTATATCAATTTCCACTTCCGACAGGAGCACATGGGGTTGCAGTTGCCCTACGTTCCCACCAGAAGAAGATGATGTGACCAGATGACATGCTGCCTGCTGTGCCTCAACACTGGGAGTTATGAGTCATGGAACTGGATAGGTAGGGGAGTAAGTCCCAGACTGAGGGACCCTAAGATCTGCCTCCCCAATACAATGAAGATGCACAATTGAAGTAAGTTGGACCACAGAATATTATCTAAAAAAAATTTTTTTAGTGCTTGTATTTATGGACTGAGATGTATGACACACACTTGGTGTGTTCTCATTTTTAAAATAGGACTGTTAACGCCAAGCGGGGTTGTACACACCTGTGATCTCAGTGACTTGGGAGGCTGAGGCAGGAAGATCACAAATTTGGGACTAGCCTGAGCAACTCAGCAAGATCTTGTCTCAAAATACAAACTAGAAAGAGCTGGGGATGTAGCTCAATGGCAATGCACCCCTGGGTTCTATCCCCAGCACCAAAGAAAAAGGAGAGGGGAGGTTTAAGATATTTTGAAAACAATACTGCTTTATAGGAAATACACACACACACACACACACACACACACACACACACACGACTTGTGTATGAGTCAAGATTCTAGCTTGAAACTGACAACAGATTCAAAATGGCTAGTTTACAAAGTTATGGGTGGAATTTTTAGAAACTAACAAGGGATCATGCAGTACCCTGGGCCCTGGGAATAATCAAAGCAGGAGACTTTTACCCCTGGACCTGAGGGGCGGGGGAGAACCCAGAGGGACAGGAGCCGAAGGGTAGGAGCTGCCGTCTGTAGCACACTCTTGGCACTGACACAGGGAGGGAGCTTGGGGATCAACCCGCCACTCTCTCATCGCCACCAGGGCACCATCAGAACCGATCAGAGGGCAAAGGTGTGGCTGACAGGACTCAGGCGGTTCAGTCTCCCCAGGCCCAGAGTCAGGTGGTAAAGGGAGAACAGGGAGTTAGAGGTGCCAGGGAAGGTATCTGGTGCTAGTGCTTTGTTCAAACTTTGTCACTTAAAATATGTTTACGTCCCACTCCATCAGCTCTCTAAACTCATCAATTTCTAACTTCCTTTTTCTTCTCCCCCCCAGTCTAACCATGCATTCGTCATTCATTCATTATTTAAGATTTAACTAGCTTTTTTTTCTGATTGTAAAAGAAACACATATTTATTTTTCTAAACAGAAAATACATGAAGGTGTAACAGAGAAAGTCAAGATCATCTTAATTCCACCACCCAGAGATGGTCACTGTTCTTGTTGTGTTTAAGTCAGCTTTTTTGCTGCTGTGACCAAAAAGACCTGACAAGAACAATTAGAGGAAGAAAAGTTTATTTGGGGGCTCAGGGTTTTAGAGGTCTCAGTCCACAGACAGTCAGCTCCATTCCTCAGGGCCCGAGATGAGGCGGCAGAACATCATGGCGGAGGTGCGTGGCAGAGGAAAGCAGCTGGGAACATGGCGCCAGGAAGCAGAGAGGGAGTTCTCTTCTCATCAAGGACAAATGTAAAACCTAATGGCACACCCCCAGTGACCCACCTCCTCCAGCCACAGCCTACCTGTCTATAGTCAGCACCCAGAGGAGTAATGCACTGATTAGGTTAATATTCTCTAAACTTTCTTGCACTGGCTCACACATGAGCTTTTGGGGGAACCCCTCATATCTAAGCCATACTAAGCTATGATATATCCCTTTACCTGTCTTTTCTATACATGTTTGATATCTCATTGTGGTTTCGATTTGCATTGAATTAATCATTTGATTAATGATGTTGGGCAGTTTTTCATGTCTCTTTTTGGAGAGACTAGGTGTTTTTTTTGCAATTGGAAATAATGTTGTATTAAACATCCTTGTATAGTTTTTTGTTTGTCCACTTATCCCTCTAGGATAGTGGTTCTCAAAATGTGTTCCTTGGAACCCTGGAAAGGCCCAGGGAGCTTCTGCAAGGGCAAAGTGAGGACAGGTATCAGCTCAGCCCCTAACCCAGCTTTAGCAGTTGCAGCCTCACTTCCCTCTGTTCTAGTGGAAGAGTTCCATTAGAAATGCAGTTGGCATAAATACAATTTTCTCATACTAGACAAAGGGGCCAAAAATATGCAATGGAGAAAAGATAGCCTCTTCAACAAATGGTGCTGGGAAAACTGGAAAACCATATGCAACAGAATGAAACTAAACCCCTATCTCTCACCCTGCACAAAACTCAACTCAAAATGGATCAAGGACCTTGGAATCAGACCAGAGACCCTGCATCTTACAGAAGAAAAAGTAGGTCCAAATCTTCAACATGTTGGCTTAGGATCAGACTTCCTTAACAGGACTCCCATAGCACAAGAAATAAAAGTAAGAATCAACAACTGGGATAGATTCAAACTAAAAAGCTTTCTCTCAGCAAAGGAAACTATCAGCAATGTGAAGAGAGAGCCTACAGAGTGGGAGAAAATCTTTGCCACTCATACTTCAGGTAGAGCGCTAATTTCCATAATATATAAAGAACTCAAAAAACTCTACACCAAGAATACAAACAATCCAATCAACAAATGGGCTAAGGAAATGAACAGACACTTCACAGAAGAAGATGTACAAACAATCAACAGATATATGAAAAAATGTTCAACATCTCTAGTAATAAGAGAAATGCAAATCAAAACTACCCTAAGATTCCATCTCACCCCAATTAGAATGGCGATTATCAAGAACACAAGCCACAATAGGTGTTGGCGAGGATATGGGGAAAAAGGTACACTCATACATTGCTGATGGGGTTGCAAATTAGTGCAGCCACTCTGGAAAGCAGTGTGGAGATTCCTCAGAAAGCTTGGAATGGAACCACCATTTGACCCAGCTATCCCACTCCTTGGCCTATTCCCAAAGGACTTAAAATCAGCATACTACAGAGACACAGCCACATCAATGTTCATAGCTGCTCAATTCACAATAGCCAGATTGTGGAACCAACCTAGATATCCTTCAATTGATGAATGGATAAAGAAACTGTGATATATATATATAATGGAATATTACTCCACCATAAAGAATGATAAAATTATGGCATTTGCAGGCAAATGGATGAAATTGGAGAATATCATGCTAAGTGAGATAAGCCAATCTCAAAAAACCAAAGGATGAATGATCTCGCTGATAAGTGGATGATGACACATAATGGGGGGTGGGAGGGGTTAGGGTTAGGGTTAGGGAGGGTGGCAAGAATAGGGGAAGGAAGGACTATATAGAGGGAAAAGAGGAGTGGGAGGGGTGGGGGGAAGGGAAAAATAACAGAATGAATCAAACAACATTACCCTATGTAAATTTATGATTACACAAATGGTATGCCTTGACTCCATGTGTACAAACAGAGAAACAACATGTATCCCATTTGTTTACAATAAAAAAAGAAATGCAGTTGGCAATCAGTACTTTGGGAGGTAGTCAAAAATAAAATTATTAGCTCAAAAAGCGTTCATGTTTAAAGATTTCATGGATATGGCCAAATGACACTCCTCAGGAGGCATACAAGTTTATATTCTACCAAAGGCGTCGGTGTGTCTATATTCTACCATGTTAACACTGTTCATTTATACTGATCTAAAGGCTTAAGTATCATTTTTTTCATTTATATTTCCCTGACTAGTAATTGTCTTATTTTCCTTTTGCTGCTGTACAAATGACCAGAGTTGGTGGCTTAAAACAGTACAATGTATATCTTACAGGTCTGGAGGTCCAAATGAGTCCCACACAGGCTGAAATCGAGGAACCAGAAGGGTTGCATTTCCTTCTAGAAGGTCTAGAAGAGGCTATTTCCTTGCCTTTTCCAGTTTATGGAAGTCACCTGCCTTCCTTGACTTGGGCCCCTTCGTCCATCTTCAAAGTCATCCCTCCAACTCTCACTTCCATCATCACGTCTCTTCTCAAACCAGATTCTTTGCCTCCTTCTGTCACTCACTAGGACCCTTGTGATCACACTGGACCACTAGATAACCCAGGATCATCTCCCCATCTCAACATCCTTAACTTCACCACATCTATAAAGTCCCTTTTGACATGAAGATAATGTGATCACAGGGCCTGGGAACTAGGTCCTGGACAGATCTGGGATCCATTGTTCTGTACAGAATGATAGAAAATGTGTTTGTTTATTGACAATTTGTAGCTCTTTCATAAACTGTCTCTTCATGTTCATTTTTTATTGAGATATTTGTACATTTTTTAGCTGGTTTCTTTATAAAACTTTGAATATTATGATCACATTACTCTTACCTATGTTGCAAATTATTTTTTTCCACATTTCAGGTCTTTAACCTTCCCCTAGACTGGGTATTAATCTGCTGTAGCTGCCCTAATAAAACACCTTAGATTCCATGGCTAAAGTAGTAGGTATTTATTTCCCCACAGTTCCAGGAGCTGGCCATCTAGATCAGGGTCCCAGTAGGGTACATTTCTGGGGAGGCTTCTCTGTCTTGCAGATGCTGGCCTTCTCATTGCATCCTCACATGGTGGAAAGAGAGGGAGCCCTCTGGTGTCTCATCTTTTGAGGACACTGAGGACCTCATGACCTCATTGACCTCTCAAAGGTCCCGTCTTTAAATACCCTCACTTTGAGCATTCGGGCTTCAACATATGATTTGGGGGGGCACATATATAACAGGTTGTATGGAAGCCTTTGGCTTTTCATATGGTCAAATCTGCCAAATTTTAATTTTTCATAACCTTTACAGATATGCTGTGACTATAGCACTTCAGTATGCAGCAATCTGTCTGTAGTGTCTGAGCCAAGGCAGGACAATGTGGAAGCACCAGATGTGAGGAGACAGCTCCGTGACTGAGCCTGGGGCCAGCAAAGAAAGGGAGACAGGCAGGGGGAGGCAGAGCTGCCAGAGCTGCCAGGGAGGCAGGGAGGCAGGGAGGCCGGGACTTCCACCCACAGGGCTAGGGCTTCCAGTCTCACCTCCTGCTGCTCCTGCTGCCACGGCAGAGCAGACTTCCTGGGCTGGGTTCCACCTCCAGACCTGGGCACAGGCTGGCCTTCCACCAGGAACAGCTGCTCCTCTCTTTATCAGCTGGCAGTGCCCCTCACCCTTCCAGATTCTGCTTTTCTGGGGAATTTATTCTGCCCCTGCTGGTTCACTGCCCCAGCCTCAAGCTGATGCACCCTCCCTCCACCCCCCACCCCATCTCTGTATGGGATCAGACTGTCCCCTTGGGGGATTTCTGTTGTTCAGAGATGGCTTCAGAGACCGACTGATCTAGGATCTAAGCCTTGGATGTGACTGTGGGCAAGGTCCTTGTCCCTTGGGAGCCTTGGTTTCTCTTTAAAAATGGATGTGCCAATCAAGAATATAAGTAACAATAAATGTGGGCAAAGATGTGGGAAAAACGGTTCACTCATACATTGTTGGTAGGACTGCAAATTGGTGCAACCACTCTGGAAAGCAGTATAGAAATTCCTCAGAAAACCTGGACTAGAGCCACCATTGACCCAACTATCCCACTCCTTAGTATATACCCAAAGGACTTCAGATCAGTTTATTACAGTGACACAGCCACATCAATGTTCATAGCAGCTCAATTCACAATAGCTAAACTATGGAACCAACCTACGTGACCTTCAACGAATGAATGGATAAAGAAAATGTGGTATGCATACACAATAGAGTACTACTCAGCCATAAAAAAACAATGACTTTATGACATTTGCCAGAAAATGGATGGTTCTGGAGACTGTCATGCTAAGCAAAATGAGCCCATCCCAAAAACCAAAGGCTGATTGTTCTCTTTGATATGTGGATACTCACACACAACAAGATGGGGAGGAGAAGAATAGAAGTTTAGTAGATTAGTCAAAGGGGAATGAAAGAACCGGCGGGTGCGGGGGATGAATGGGAAAGACGGTGAAGTGATTCTGGCATAACTCTCCCATGTACGTATATGAATACGCCACAGTGAATCTCCACGTCACGTACAACCACAAGACTGGGATCCTAATTAGAATAAGATGTACTCCATGTTTGTATAAACAAGTCAAATTACATTCTACTGTCATGTATAACCAAAAGAACAAAAATCAAAAAGTTTTTTAAAAACAAATTTGATAGCTGGGCACAGTGGTGCACACCTATAATCCCAGCAGCTTGGGAGGCTGAGGCAGGAGGATCGTGAATTCAAAGCCAGCCTCAGCACCAGCGAGGTGCTAAGCAACTCAGTGAGACCCTGACTCTAAATTAAATATGAAATAGGGCTGGGGATGTGGCTCAGTGGTCGAGTGACCCTGAGTTCAATCCCAAGTACCCAAATAAAGAAAGAAAAAAAAAACCGATGTGACAGTGGCCACCTCTGAACCATGCTGGGTTAGGTGAGTCTCTGTATGTGGGGCCAGACGCCTGGCCCTCAGTCCCCGGGAGGTACTACAGCTGTTAGTGCTGATCCTGGAACCTGCACCCAGCACTGCCAGTGCTGGTGGATGCCTGGATGGAGTGAGCATGGAGGCTGGGGAGAAGGGCCACTGGTCAGAGGACAGCACCGGAGGGCAAGAGAGGACCCAGCTCTCCTCAGGGGCACTGCCCAACTGAGGTCTTTCCCAGCTGTGCCCAGCATCTGGGTTCTGGGCATACATCCTCATACCTCTCTGCTGCCTTTGGGTCCTTGAGGAAGGATGGTGGGAGGCTACCCTTGGGAAGGGGTCTCACGAGGCTGGTCTGACCATTCCTCAGTTCCCGGGAGATAGAAGCCATTGCAGTGGGCTCGAACCTCCCCTTCGTGTCCCTTTTGTTTCTGCAGTAGCATTGTCTGTCCTCTGCTCTGGGATTCTGCTCCTCCGTCTCCCAAGACACAGCCTGGGTGGTCTCAGTAGCCCCATGTGAAATTGCATCCAACTCTTGGGGACTTCATAAGAGGAGGTGGGTGTGCAGCCAAAGGCAGTTATGAGAAGGGAGAGGCAACGGGAGCTCTGTCACAGAGGGACACACTGTGGAGGGGACATGGAGAAAGGCCATACTCAGGCTCCAGGGTATGGCCACCAGCCCTCTTCCCTCACCAAAAAGGATGTGGGGAGAAGACAGTCCTGGGACAAGGGCTGGCCTCACTTTGGGGCATACTGACTCTGGGAGCTCAGTAACACCCAGGCAAAGAAGAGAGGAGCAGGACCTAGAGGACTAATATGTGTCAAGGGTTGATGCTGGTGACGTGCCAGGAGAGATGGGGCTTGGTGAGGCCCGAGGACATTGAGGAAGCTCACTAATTGCGGCCATCCTGTCATAGGAACAGAACCATGAGGATGCTTCAGTTTGGAGATCCCGAGCCAAAAGGGCTGGTAAGGATTGTCCCTGAAACAAGGAGCTACTCCACCCAGCTCCCCGCCGTCCCTACCTCCATCCCTGTTTCCTTGCTCTCTGGCCTCCCTCTGCCCAGAATGACTTCTTTTCATTTCCTGGGGTCACCTCCAGGCCCACATCCTCCTCAGAAGGTGTGCTGATACCTGCAGGTGCAGGTGGGCGGGTCCATCTTTTGTACCTTTGAACATGTGACAGTTAAGTCCCTTTTCATCTTCCAGGCTGGGCTGCGAGGACTTCATGGGAGGATCTATGTCTGTCCTGCTGAGAGAGCCCAGGGAGTTTAGCAGGGTGCCCGGCACATGGGCTTCCCATGGTGGAATCAGCACACTCAGGGGCACGGAGGTTGGTGGCGCCTGTGGCAACCTGGAAGGTCTGGAATGGGCTTAGGAAATGGTCCAGGCCATGTTGCTCCCGGCTATAGGTATCCAGGCTTGCTCTCTGTCTTCCTGGAATCTCAACCCGAACACCCAGGATAAAATTACCCTCAAGTCAATAGAAAGAGGGGATTCTGTCATCTGCAACTAAGTTCCATGACTGATACATATTCAAGTTCCAAAGTCACCTCTAGTGTTTTGTAGGATGAGATACAGAAGAACCTACGAGAAACGAGTAGAGTCATGTGTCATTGCACAACCTGGAAGCAATCGCCGTCACCTTTTTTATTGTTTGCTTGCAAACCTGGTTTCCTAGTCATTTTTTGCTATGGTAGAAATGAGAGAGTTGACATTATTCTATGTCAGACTTGTTTACTTAATATGGATTAAAGTAGCGTCCCTGTCACCTTGTCCTTGAGGTCTTCAGCAACTTCTAGACCAAGAGACGTTCCTCTCCAACTGCTCTGGAGCATTCCATTCTGAGAAACCAATCCCAATTCCATCCACAGCCCACAAGGCCTTGCGGTTTGGCCTTGCTCACTTTTTCCCTCCTTGGAGTTCCAACTTCCTCCTGGCTCCCTGCTGGGGTCACACAACTTCCATTCCATCCTTCACACAGCAGATTCCAGCATCTTAGAAACTGTTGTTCCATCTGCCTGACTGTTGATTTTGCTAGCTCCCTCTCGTGATTCCTCTTTCCCTTCAAATGCCACCTCCTAGGACAGGCCTTCCTTGTATGCCTCTTCTAAATAGCCCCCCTTGACCCACTTGTGACCCTCCACCACAGCCCTCTGTGTACATGCTGCAATCTGGAATTGTCTTTTATGTCTGCTTGCTTGTTATCTGTCTCTCCCAGTAGGACAGGGGCTCCAAGAGGGCAGGCATGTGCAGTTCTTGTTTATCACTACATTTCCCAATGATCTCCTCCAAAATCCCTTTAGAACAACATTTACAACAGCAATATAACAGTAAGTGTGGAGTAGGTCACACCTGTTCACCCTTCCTATTTGAGGATATGAATTAGTTTCTGATTATAAATAATACTGCAACAGATATCTTGGTATATCAGAGTCTCTGTCACTGCCTCTGAAGTGTCAGTCTTATTCTGGATGTTTTTCCACTTCAGAAATTTTAGCTTAGCAAGGTTTCTCTCACTCAAGACTAATAAGCATGCACATACACTCTGTTCTTTAATTTTTATGCCTTTGTTTTATTTTACATTCAAGTTTTAATCATTCTGGAATCTTAATTTGCAGTCAGTTCCGACTTATTTTTGTCCAACTACTTTGGTTGCCATTTTCTTTTCTTTTAAATAGAACTTCACATAATCTTTAAGCACTTAGACCTCTAACCAAAGCCTGGAGCCCTGGATTTACCATCATCTGAACATTGGCCTGTTACAACTCATTTTACCACTTCCCTTTCTATGCTAGTTGGAGAAAACTTTTTTTTTTTTTTGGTCTATCTGGAAAATTCATTCATTCAGTAAATATCAACTAAAGCCAACCTCCTCCCCCCCTTTTTAAGGACACAGTGAGTTTCTTTAATATTTCAGGCTCGAACAGTTTACCTGGGTAGCAATTTGCAATCAACTTGTTGGAATGGAAATTTATGTCTTTCACATTTCTTTGAATCCTAAAGTTATTTGATCCTCAAAAGAAGTGAAAAAACAAGTAAAACCTTCCCATGAAAGCAATCTACTTAGATATCTGAAAAAACTACTATAAAAACTTGTGCTTCATCCTTTGGGGGTCACTCAGTGTCCTGCACAAGGCCAGCACAAAATGTTTGTGTCCAGCCAGGCATGATGGTACACACCTGTAATCCCAGAAACTTGGGAGGCTGAGACAGGAGGATTACAAGATCAAGACTGGCCTCAGCAACTTAGTGAGACCCTAAGCAACTCAATGAGACCCTGACTCTAAATAACATATAAAAAAGGGCTGGAGATGTGGCTAAGTGGTTTAGGCCTCTGGTTCAACCCCCAGAAACCTCTGCCCCCCCAAAAAAGAGTAAGAGAGAGAGAGAGAGAGAGAGAGAGAGAGAGAGAGAGAGAGAGAGAGATATTCTAAGTACTAGAGAAAGTCAGCCTAGGCATAGGTTCTTGTTTGATTGAAATTATATGAATTCTGAGCTGCACCAAGATGAAGCTGAGAATCTCCTTCCCAACCATCAAAAATTCATTGAAATGGATGATGAATGCAAACTTCACACTTTATATGAGAAGCATATGGCCACAGAAATTGCTGCTGATACTCTGGGTGAAAAATATGTTAGGTGGTCCAAATCAGTGGCAGGAACAACAAACAAGTTTTTTTGCGTGAAGCAGGTGTCTTGACCCATTGCTGGGTCAACAGAAGTGAAGGGGCAGATCAAGAACTGAAGAGAGAAAGCATGAATCTATTTGGGGTTGCATTGTGGATGCCAATCTGAGCATTCCCGACTTGATTATTGTAAAAAAAGAAAGAGAGAGAAAGATATTCCTGGACCTATGGATACTATTGTGTTTCATTGCTTGGGACCCAAGAGAGCTAGTTGAATCCACAAACTTTTCAGTCTCTTTAAAGAAGCTGATGTCTGCCAATATATTGTCAGAAACCCTTAAACAAGGAAGGCAAGAAACCCAGTACCAAAACATCTAAGATTCAGCATCTTGTCACCCATGTGTCCTGCAATGCAGACACTGGTATATTGCTCTGAAGCAAAACAGCATTCTAAGAAGAATAAGGAAGAGGCTGCCGAATATGCTAAATTTTTGACCAAGAGAATGAAAGAAGTCTATGAAAAACACCAGGAACAGATCACCAAAAGACACAGGCTGTCCTTGCTGAGTACATCCATTTCCAAGTCTGAGTCAAGTCAAAAATATGAATGTTTAAGAGTAACAAATAAATAAGATCTAACCTTCAAAAAGAAAAAAAGGAATTATATGAATTTTATGATAGTTGAAATCATTTAGAGGAATGCTTTTCAGCTATAACACTAGTAATTAAAAGAGAAAAACAATACAATTTATTAAAACATAATTTATCTAGAATGATAATCCTTAGGAAGTTTATAGTTTAGTACAAAAAGAATAGTTTGTGGGAAAATTCAGAAAAGATCAGGAGAATTTTTCAAAGTTGATGGCAGGGGTCTGAACTGTCATGATGGTTCTTGTCCTTGTCATTCATTCAACGAGCTGCCCATTGCTGGTCCTGCCAACATTATTGCAATTATGTTAACTGTGTTCAATTAACATGAGGGACCTGGGAGTCAGGAGGGCAGTGATTGACAGAATGCACATCGCTCTTGTGACATCATCTTTAGGGGAGAAGAAAGGAAAGGGCAGAGAAAAGGCCCTAGTGGCCTCAGTGATTTGCGAATTGGCCCCAGGCCACTGTGGGGCCATCCTGCTGAAGATGCAAAATGATAACTTCAAACTGATGACCATGGACTCTGCTGCTGCCCTCACCTAACTGGAGGTTGGCACTGAATGTTGTCAGAACTGAGACTACTGCTGTCCCGACAGAGCGAGGGCAGGGACTGGATTTCTAAATCTGAGGTAGAGTTTGGAGATTGACAATGATTAAAGAAACAAAAATAACAAGGTCAATTTTTCAGCACAGGAGAAAACCAGCAGTTAAGTAGGAACAGAGAAGTGTACTAATGACTCAGTTATTCATAACGTTCATAAAATCCGAGACAAATTTTTGTGCAGTTATCAATATACTGCCTCTTTAAATCGCTCCAAATTCACACCGTCTTGCCTGATGAAAATGGATCTGGGTTCTTAGCATGTTTCTCCTGCGGTCTGGCATGGTGTTAAAAGCTTTGCCAGTAGAGGGCGCGCGAGGCACGCGGCAGGAGGAGGGGCTGTCTTCCGTCTCCAGTGCTGTGCAGCCTGTTGCTCCTACTAATTGTTTGGTGGCCAGCAGTGTGGGGAATGAGGCTGGTGGGAGGTTGACATCGAGCCCCATGGAGGTTCAGCAGCACCTCCTGGATCCCTGTGTTGGCTTCTCAGCCTGTCCTGCCGGCTCTCCAGAGAGGTGATCCTGCTTGCTAGTCCTGGCCATGACTTTCTACTTTCTGTACCCTGGAGTGATGTCCCCGCTTGTCTAGTGACTGTGGCCCAGCTCTAGCCTGGAGTAACCCAGCAAACCTCTCTGCCACCCCAGGCTTAGGGAGGGACACTCCTTTCTGAGTGTCTTTGCTCAACTCCACGGGACTTTAAAGAGTTCTCTTTCGCCCGAATCCTGTTGTAGGATGACTATAATAATTCCATATTGTAATTTATTTTTGGCCCCCGGTGAGTTGGTTGGGGGAATTTTACTGGGGATTGACCCTAGGGTTGCTTTATCTCTACTTGCCCAGGCTTTTTTTTTTTTTTTTTTTTTTTTTTTTGAGGCAGGGTCTCTGTGTTGCCCAGACTGACCTCAAACTTGAAATCCTCCCGCCTCAACCTCCTGAGTTGCTGGGATGAGAGGTGTGTGTCACCATGCCCTGCTCCATCTTATACTTCTTTATACTTAATTTTCCCTATACAAATTACCATGTAGTTTTTGTCTCCCAATTGTATCTTGACTGATACAATACTGAAAACTTGTCTGATCAAAATTGATGTCATTATTTTGGGAGGATTGGGACATAGGAGAAAAGAAATATCTTTTCTTCACAAATGGGTTCATGGCTGAGCCAGCCTATCACAAAAGACTGATTAACAGGTCCGAGGTTGTGGCTCAGTGTTAGAGTGCTTACCTGGCACATGTGAGGCACTGGGTTCGATCCTCAGCACCACATTAGAAAAAAAAAAAAGTAAAGTTATTGTGTCCATCTATAACTAAAAAAAAAAAAAAAAAATCTGATTAACAAGAGAAAAAATACGAATTTATTTAATGTTAAGTTTTAGGTGACATGGAAACCTCCAGAAATGAAGACCCAAAGAAACGAGGAAATTGGTGTATATTTATGCTCAGGTTTGGTGAAGGTTGGCCATGATACAGAAGCAGGACTGGACAAAAGTGGGCTTGATCTAATGGCAAAAAACTGGGGGAAATAAATACCCAAGAAAATCTACCATGGCAATGTCCTAACATAAATATGAAGAGAAGCATGTGACTCTAAACTCCCATTTGTGTGTGGGGGTCGGGGGACACACGCCTGTAATCCCAGCAACTCAGGAGGTTGAGGCAGGAGGATTGTGAGTTCAAAGCCAGTCTTAGCAACTTAGTGAGGCCCGAAGCAATTTCGCAACTCAAAATAACAACAACAAAAAAGGGCCGGGGATGTGGCTCAGTGGTTAAGTGCCCTGGGTTCAATCCCCAGTACCAAAAAGCAAACAAACAAATACTAAAAAATCTCCCGCTTGTCACTTGGTTTCCTTATCTCTAACATGGGGGTAAAAACACCCCTGTTTTGTGAGAATTAGAGATAATCTGTGGCTACATTGGTAGCACAGTATCTGACTTGAAGAAACATTAAATAGCTGTTACTGGTATTTTCATCACTTTTATCATGGTTTTAGTTGTTTTCATTGGTGTTTGAAAGTAGAGTCACAACCTCAGATGGTTTTAGAAGCCAGGCCGGGAACATTAGTGAAGCGGGTGGGCCTTCTGGGGACTGTGGCATGGTGGAGGGTACAAGCCCCCTCTCAATGGACCAGCCCCAATTGAGTTCTGTCAGATGAAAACGCTGGTCTGCTCATTATTATCCTCATTCTATTTCCTTTCTTCAGGAAAAGACAGAATCCAAATTATGAGTCCTTAACATTTGCCCTGCATCCGAGCAGAGTCACCCTGTGACTTCCTGTGGTCAGTTGGCCACCAGGGTTTTTCCACATTCCTGCAGGCCCTGGTTACCACGGGCAGCCTCTTACCAGGAGCTACCTGACCCTGTTGTCCCCAGGGTAATATAAAGACCACAGCAGAGGCCCTCTCCTCCACGGTGAGCCCTTTCCTTAACCCCACTCCAGGACCCTCTAGGAAAACCAAGACGGTGAGGATTTTCACATTAAAGTGTTAATGGCTTAACAACTCACCCCACACAATAGATGTCCACTTTTTCAAAGTGAACACTCAGGAAATAAAATTAATTAGCAATGCAGGAATTTTAAGGTCCTGGGTACTTCTGAGGAAGAAGGGTGTTTGTTTACTTCAAAGTCTGCCTTTGCTTTTTAGATCCCACCGATGTAAAACTAGCTGAGGCCAGTGGAGCTCCAGCTTCCTGCCTGAGGCTTGGTCTGAAAGTCTTTGGGGAGCCAGGAGGAGGAGACCTGCGAGGTCCTCCCTCGCAGTGGGTTGACTTCCAGTCAACACCCATCCTCAAGTTGAAAACAGCTGAATGTCTTCCAGGTATTGGTGAAAAACACCAAAAACTACACACTGATCCTGAGAAGACAGCAATCAGTACGGTGTGATCTAGAATTATCAAACATTATTTATACTTAATAAAGAATTAGCAACTGTTGGCTGTAACTTCATCCCAAGTTTTTACCATTGAGGCAAAGGATGTTTCCCTGACCTGAGAAGCAGGCCTTGCAATTTAAGTGTGTGGTCACCAGGTGGTGGAAGCGAACCGCAGCTGTGCAGTCTACAGAGTGGCAAGCCAGGCCCAGCTCACCTGGCATCAAGTTACATAAAAACAGAAGGATCCTACCTCCTCCCTTGCAGCCGTGTTCCACCTGGAGTTAATGGAAAGGTGTTTGCCTTCTCGCAGTTCTTGGCTAAGAGAGTCTGTGTTGTAACCCTGAACACCTTTGCAGGCAAATTTCATCTTTCTGTCTACCTCTGAGAAAGTGAAGGGCTCCTGAGAAAGTGCAGAAGCCTCGAATGTTCCTTTTTCCATAAGCTCATCTTTGTCATTTGCCGTGGTATTTCTGTTTCCCTGCCCGCTCTTACAGGAGGAGGGCAGCCTTACCCTGGTTACCTTCCCAGGAAGGAATGCCAGGCCCAGCCTTTAGGCATTACTTACCATAGCGATGGCAAAAGTCTAGGAAAAACCTGCCCAGGTGGCAAAGCGGGTAAGAGAGCCTCCTGGGGTGGTGCTGCGAAGGAAGGGACTGAGCAGCTCCTCTTTGCTTTCCCTCTGATAAGAGGACCCCTACCCTCTTCTCACTTGTACTCTACCCTTCACTGATTGCCTTCCCTCTTCCCGCCTCCAAGTACAGTCTTTATTAAAGGTAGTTTTGCTCATGACATTGTTGTAAATACTGAATCAGCGAATCCTGAGTTCACAGGGGAATTGAGCTCACGTGGGATATATAAGTATATGAGCCTCTGGTCACATTTTTGTCAAGTGATCAATACATAACCTTGTCTTATGTACGTTTCTGTCTAAAGCCACTTTATATAATAAATATTGATTAACATTGAACTCACAGACGACAGCACTCTAAGTTTTCTAACACATGTATTAGACGCCGTAAGGTGCATCACAGTCTTATTGTGCTTAGGAACTCTGTACTGTTCTTCAGCACTATGCTGGGGGACCACAAAAACAAATTTTTAAAAATTGTCAACAAAAATGCAAAAAAAAGGGGGGATGGGGGCAACATAACAGACTAGTGAAAAGGACTTGGGATTACATCCTGAAAGCTGAACCAGGAAGTCAGAACTGCACCTTGTTGGACCTTTGGGGTGGAAAAGGGGGTGACTCCCTTCTTTCCCACGATAAAGGGTCATAACTGGCACCCCTATACCAAAGACCTGTAAGAAGAGAAAAGCATAGTGACTATCTGATCACAGTCTCACATAACACAGGAGACTGAAGACTGAAGGCTTCTGAAGAACACCTGGGGGAAGCATCCATTTTGGGGGGCAGGCTCTGCTCAGTAGGGGCAGCCGTGTGGAAAAATGGGCAGAAAGGGTCTGAGCTGATGGAAACAGATGGAGTGGGGACACCCAGCTCAGTCCATCTGTCCAGCTTCTTCTTGGTTTCTCAGTTCAGTAAGCATTTCTTCTTTCCAGGTATGAGTCAGGACTCCTCTCGAATGAGGGTCTTAATTATTTTTTATGACTAATTGTTATCCAGAAAAATGAGGAAAATGCTAAAGTGATATTTTTAGGTGTTATGACTGACTTTGGGGCAAAGGAGCTGTGGTTTCTATGACCTACCTTGGGGAAAAGGAATTCTAATTTCTCTGACTTGCCTCAGGAGAACAGGGTGAGAGACAGGAGGACAGAGGTCAGAGGGAAACTTTTTGCCTCTGAGCCCTTCATTTTGAACTGTTTTTCTGAGCCCCAGCAGAACTAGCAGAAAATATGCACATGAGGTGACAGAATTTTCATCTACTATAAAGGACTACCGAAATGTGCTACCAGTATTGATTTGGGGATCACAAATAAATTTTAGCAACTAGGCAAATTTGCATGTAGATAATTCACGAATAATGAAGATCCACTGGACAAGTGTGCCCAGTGGTCAGATCTTGGCTCTCTGCGTTGTCTTTCTCCCTTCTCCCAACAAGAGTCCTACTCTCAAATCACAACCATCATCTCTAAACAGACCACTTCAAAACATTTATCTAAAGCCACGAACTCTCTCTAGACCAAGAGTTCTAGAGTGTGGCTCTAAGATCCCTCGTGGAGGTAGCTGTAAGATCATCCCTTGTCCAAGCACCTGCCTATGTGCATCTGCACTTTCTTCATAAACTTTAACTGAAACAATATATTTCATAGCAACTGAATGTAAAACCAGCTCTGAGAATCAAGCTTTTTTTTTGTTGTTAAACCAGATATTAAGAGACTTATGAAAATGGAAAATGATCACTTACATTTTTTCAGAAAACTTCTTAATGTTGTTGATGTACAAGCATAATAGATTTATGGTAGTTACTTTTATGCAAATTAAAAAGTAGTTTGTGTTTTAGTTCTAATGCCTAATACAATGAATATTGATAGATAAAACCCATTCCATCGAAAGTTCTTTGGGTGCTCAATAATTTTAAGAGTGTAAAATGATTTTGAATTCAAAAGTTAGAGAAGTGCCACTCTAGACCTATGATCCTATTTCCAAGAGTATACCCAAAATGCCCGCTTGGACAACCTAATAGCACCTTAGCTCAGCTTGAAAGGTTACTTGCCAGATTCCCCTACCCTCAGGCTATTCCTCCTACATCATCATTCTCTGGACACCTGGGTCCAAAATCTCATCTCTCTAACTTTTCCCACTCTATCTCTCCCACTCCCATTCCACTTGCCTCTCACCATCAAGCTCAACGACCATCCTGCCTCTCTGCACATCCAGCTGCCCCATTGTGTTAATCTACTTTGTTGTTGTTGCTATAACAAAATAACTGAGACTAAATAATTAAAAAAGAAGTTTATTTAGCTCACAGTTCTAGAGGCAGGGAAGTTTAAGATTGGGTGGCCACAACTTACAAGGGCCTCATGCTGTGTCGTTACATGGAGACAGCATCACGTGGCCAAAGCATGTGGGAGAATGGTGAGTGAGATCATGTGGCACAGAGGGAGAGGACAGAGGAGTTGACCCACTTTATGACACTCCACTCTCCAGGGAACGGATCCAGTTTCACAAGAAAGACTCTAATTCCTCTTAAAGGTACCACTTCCCGACATGGCTAAGTTGACAACCAAATTTTAACATGCATTTTGGTGGGGTCAGACCACATCCAAATCATAGCACCTATGCTCTGCTGGCAAGTCAGTCACCTCCCCGCCAGACACCACTGGGTCAACCTCCTGCTCCAATGCCAGCGACAGAGACCAAAAAGTGGGCACGGTAGGGTTTTCCAGCAGTAACTGCCACTCTTCTGACCAGACTTTCCTTCTCCCTCCAGGAGACAAGGGTGCTAGTGAAGGATGGGGTGAGAGGTTGGAGGTGGGCTGTTTTGCTCCTTATACCAAATGGTTCTGCAGTTCTGCTTCAGTTCTATCAGGACGAACTTAGGTATGAATATTTTCTACCCCAAAACTTATGGGTTCACATCTCCTCTTTCTTCTCTCTGGGGTGAGTTCTAAATATCATGGCTCATGCAATGGCTTTGATTGGTCTTATGCTGACCTCTGTTGCCATCTGGGGGGACCACCATGGTCTCCAGTTCTGACTTCCCAGGTAAGAGGTCCTCCTGCAGCCTTTGCTTCCAGAAGGACCCAATGCCGGTCAAATGCACACAGATTGCTCTTCCCCCAGGGACTAGTTAATGATGATTTTACTACCAATAATGATAGCTAACATTTATTGCACTCTTACTACATGCCAGTTTACAGGCTGGACACTTGTTAAGTTTTATCTCAGTTAATTATCACAAAAAAATCCTATGAAATAGATACTAATATTATCACAACTTTGTAGAAAAGGCTCAGAACACACAAGCAATTTGCCCAAATTGACAGCTGAGGAGCAGAACTGGACTTCACACTCAGAGCCCAGGCTGACCCTAAGAGTTTACATACTAGGAAAACTTCCTCTCAGGAAGCTCCTAGAATCCTCCCTTTCCCACTTTGCTGTGATGACACTTGTGTCCTGGTGCTCGTCGGGGTTAAAATTAAGCAGCTGTGTGTACCCTGCCATACTGCAATCAACAATTAATTTACTCCATCAGCCAAGGTGGAAAGAGGAGGCAGACCCAGAGGGTGCCCTCCAGAAGGACATGTCTAACTATTGTGAGCACTCTGCTCTGAGATAGTTCAGGACTGACTGACCATTCAGGGTGGGTGCAAACAAATATCCCCTGTCATTGCTTAAGGCCATCAAGCCTATCAACACAGCTAAAAGCCAAGGGAAGGACTGTCTGCATTCATCTTGACCCAGGGAATCACCCAGAGCTCTCCCCACAGCCACTGCCCTGCAGAGGGAAACCTCAGTCCTCCCAGGATAGGTGATTAATGAGGGTCAGCAGAACCATATCTGCCCAGAGAGTCAGATGTAGAGACTGGAAAACCAAGAGAGAGAGGAAGGAGGGGAGAAGAAGGCAGAGATAAAATCTCTCAGAAATGCTGCCTCACAAAGACTTGCTCTATGCTGAAAATATCACCCAACTGGGAATCCTCTCTCTAGCCACTCTGTGCCAACTTCACCCAAAGGTCATCTGCTGTCAGAGGGAGCCCAGGTGGAAAGTGAGGTGGGAGGGATTCTGATAGGCTGAGCTCATTCTGGTTTAGCTGGTTTCTGTTTAAATAAATAAATAATGGTAGAGTTTCAATTGTTCTCCAAAAGGCAGTGAAATACACCCTGCATCCCAAAGTGATAGAAAAAAAATTAATACAAACTATAACTTGCAAAGAAAATGGAATCAGGAGAAGCACAGGTGGACACCCAGGTATTTGAAAAGAGGCTGGCAAAGTGGACTTCAGAGACCAACAACAATCTGGTGGCCAACGTTTGAGGACCCACATCTATGGAGGACCTACAGAGCAGCCGGAAAGTCTTGGCTAAAGCACGGTGAAGAAACACAAGAAGACCTCAAATAATTGCAAAGACTTATATCACTAGGGACTTCTTTTTTTTTTTTTTTTTTTTTTTTTTGCGGTACTGGGGATCGAACTCAGGGCCTTGTGTTTGCGAGGCAAGCACTCTACCAGCTGAGTTATCTCCCCAGCCCTGACTAGGGACTTTTTGGTTCCAAATAAGGAAAATGAGCTCTGGAGGACTGAAGACCGGAAGTGGATCGAAAGGCCACACTGTAGCCCCAGAATGACAGGAAGAGCCCTCAGAGGGGACAGGTACTAGGGCAGCTCCAGGGAGCAGAATTAACAGGTGGTCCTGTCCTTTGGGATGGACTTGCTTTGCCATCTGGGATTTGTCTTAGTCCATTCAGGCTGCTGCCATATACTACTTTAAAATGGGCGACTTATAAATGACAGATTTCCATTGCTCACAATTATGGAGGCTGGGAAGTTCAAGATGAAGGCACCAGTAGAGTTAATGGGGCCTGCTCCTCATCGATGATGTGTTCTACATGTCCTCACATGGCAGAAGGGGCAGGCTCACTCCTTCAGACCCTTTTATGAGGGCACCAATCCCACTCAGGAGACCTAGTCACCTCTTAAAGGCCCTCTCGACTCTCTCACTTTGGAGATAAAGATTCAACATTAGAACTTTCAGGGGACATAAACATTCAGACAGTAGCAGGGTCCATCTGTCACATGGCTTCAGATCTAATGTCCACAGGACAAGATTCCCCTTCGCTTAGTTCTGATCACACCCTCACCTTTGGTTAGGGGTCAGTCACCTCAGTTGACAGACAAGATATGTGTCCTTCTTGAGGAAAGTTCTCAAGAGATGCTGCCTCACAGACTTGCTCTGTGCTAAAGACACAATGAGTGAAAGGTAGTGTTTCAGCAGAAAATAGCTGGGGACACAGGGGCTATGCCATATGTCATTATTTATCCACCAGACTTTCCCCATAGGGTACAGGTAGAATCTTAGAGGAATAAATTTTAAGGTAGCATTAGTTATTGGAACTGCAATTAGAAATATTAGACACAGAAATAGAGATACTGTTGCAGGAAAAAAGGAATGGGAAATACCAGGTACCCTGGCACACACCTGTAATCCCAAAAGGTCTGAGGGCAGAGGCAGGAGGATCTCAAGTTTGAGGCAAATCTCAGTAACTTATTGAGGGCCTAAACAACTTAGCAAGACCCTGTCTCAAAATTTTTTTTAAAAAAAGGACTGGGGATGTGGTTCAGTGGTAAAGTGCCCCCTGGGTTCAATCCCCAGTACCCAAAATCAATCGACCAAATCAAAAGAATGGGGGAGCCAACGACAAAAGGAGCAACTTGAAGACTACAGTAGGTTCATCAGGGGGTGGGGTGGGGTATGGGAATAATTTCTTCTCTTCCTGTTCACTGCTGCTTGGAGTTCCGACGTGCAACCTGGGGGAAATGCTCCAATTATTGCACAAGGGAAAACACTGGTGCTAACCAGAGACAAAATAGGAAGAAACAAATAGAACAAATTTACCAAGTCAAACTTTGAATCAAAATGTGAGAGCTAGAAATATTTAAGTGTCTAAAGAAAATCAAAATCAATTTCTTAGATCATACACAGTCCCTCTCAACTCAGTTTAAAAGTACATGACTCCAACTAAGAAAAACGAACATGGAAGCTTCTAGTGAAGAAAGATAAGGTCATAGTGGAGAGCAAACATTCAGAAAAGCCAGACACACACAGACTCTGGTGATGAATTGACAAGTCGGGAAGAAAATGAAAAATGATTAATACAGATGCCCACCAGGAATGGGGGAAGTGGAGGTGGGTGGGGAGGGAGAGAGAGATCCCATAGACAAGTCTGGAAAACCAAAACATGTGAGCCAAGAAAACATTTGAAATCAACATCAAAGGGTCAACAATGTAATAGAAGCAAGTATGTCCCGGAATTGAAGGTAGTCAAGGGACCTCCCCCTGAATTCATTCATTCTACAAGGAGATCCTGAGCTCCAGTGTATTCTAGATGTTGTCCCAAATCTTGAGATAACTGCATTTGACACGTAGAGTCTACATTTATGACCACCCTGCTCATACTCATTGAAGACCCTGCAACATAAATATAGGAATACAATGACCACCAAAGTTTCAAAAATTCTGTGTAGTTGCTTGAGTTTATTGCTTTAATCAAAAGACACAAAAAATTAACACATGAAATGGAACTTCAAATCGATTTCATGTAAGTTTCTTAAAATTTTCTAATTAAAAAAAATAACCCTCGAAGCTCACAAACATTATTCTTGCAATGGCAAAGATAAAATCTGCATTTGAGAGGTCAGGCTTCTATCATGATAACATGAAGTTTTGTTTTTTGGGGGTTTTTCTTTTTTTTTTTGGAAAAAGTTATTTGACCTATTACTCTACTCAGGTGGAAAAATGTAAAAAAACAAAAAACAGTTTCAGAATTCAGAAAGATCTCAGTTGGTCCTGTGGGTTGTTTTTGGAGGGAAGAAATAGGGTAAGAAATTTTCTGGATTTTGTCCAGGTCAGATCTAATTCAAGCTTCAAAGAGAGAACAATATTGTTATTTGAGTTCAGTTTCAATTCAAATTAAAATATCAGTTTCCTACTTTGGGTTCAGTTCAACTCCCTGCTGAGAACTGAGAATGTCATTTAGTGGAAGAAAAGATGCCAGGGTAGTTACTATTTTAACTCATTGTGTATCCACTCAGCCCACCGAAAATTAAGATAGGTGACAGCTCTCAGCTTCTCAGAGCACTGAAGCACTATGGAAATCCTCCAGTCCAGAGAATTCCTTGTGTCCTGGGACCATGTGACCAGAGGGCCTTGGAGAGCTCTGTCCAGAGACAGGAGGTCTGACGGGGTCCTTGTCTGTGGTTTGGCCAGGGCCAGAAGGCTCAGCCACCTGGAGCTGGGAAGCCACTTGGTAGGGAGAGGGAAGCCAGGGCAATGAGATGGGCCCAGTCCTGTATTTGTGGTTGAGGTGACATGAAGATGCCTACTTCTCTGCTCTTCATCCATGACCAGAGATCCTGACAAAGAAACCCGGTGTCCTAAGGAAAAACTGAATAATGGGCAAAGTATAAAGAAGTGACACCCAAAGGACAGTCATGGGAAGCACCTGTCCCCTGCTCCCCTGCCCCCGTGCTAATGTGCTAATGTACGTGTCTGGCCTTGCTGAGCGGAGGCCTGAGGCTGCACCCAATCCGCCCACCCACCCACCCACGGTTGTTTACACCAACACCCACAGCCCAGGCCACCTGGCTTCTTTTGGGAGGCAACTCAAACAGTGTTCAAAGTGACAACCACTTAAACTCCTACTGCACCCACCCCCACCTTAAAAAAAGCAATCGGAGACGTCCTGGGAAAGTATTGAGGAAAAACGATACAGGCATTAGCTTCATGAGACCTCCCTGCCACACCTGGGTATTCCCATCCCTGCCTGTTCTCAGTCGCTTCAGAAGATTAAAAAACAGAAACGAACAGGAACGAAAACAAACAGATTTTTTAAAATCCTAAATGCGAAGCCACATAGAACATTCTGGACTTGTTGCAATCTTCCAACGGTGTAGAATTAGCATACAATTATAAGTAATACATATCACAAGATTTTTGTAAATTATAGTAAAATAAAATAAAATTTTAACCATTTTCAAGTACACTGCTCAGTGACATGAAGGACGATCACTGTTGTGTGACCATCATCCCCATCTGTCTCCAGAACTCTCTTCACCTGCAAAGTTAAAACTCTGTACCCATTAAACACTAGTTCCACCACAAGTGTGATCCCAGTGACTCGGGAGGCTGAGGCAGGAGGATCGAGAGTTCACAAGCCAGTCTCAGCAACTTAGCGAGACTCTGTCTCTCAAAATAAAAGATAAAAAGGGCTGGGGATGTGGCTCAGTGGTTAAGCAGCCCTGGGTTCAATACCTGGTGCCAAAGCAAAAACAAAGCAAAAAACCCAACACTAGTTCCCTATTTGCCCTGTCCCAACACCAGTAACCACCAGTAACCCTTTCTACCTTCTGTATCTATGAATCTGACTACTCTCAGTACTTCACAGGACTGGAATCATGCAATATTTATCACTTACCCGAATAGCCTCAAGGTTCATCCATGTTGTATGTGGCATGTGTCAGAAATTCCTTCCTTTTTAAGACCGAATAGAATTTTGTAATCCTAAGAATCCTCTGAAGCCACTAGCACCACTTTACAGACAGAAAACAGGAAGTTCGATATTTATTTAAATAGTTCATTATTTTACCCACTGATTGAAAGTGCTGCCTTTACTATAAAGTAAATTACCATACATATATAACTATTTTTAAACTCTCTTAATCCCATTGGTATATTCAACCATTTCTGCCTCAATAACAAAGCCTTGAATAATGGATTACATTTTCCTATTTGATATCATTACACTTTTTCCCCCCAAAATAATGTGTTTTTTTTCCTCAGATGGATTTCATCCATATGAGCCCTATATTGTAATTTGATTTAGTTTGTTGTCTAGGGAACTCTTGCACAAGGTTCTGAACTCGTGCACATGAACACAGGCAGGTACACATGCATGCCTAAGTCCCTCTCCTCTATATTCTACAATTCAATTACTTTACCAACTTTCCATCTGTCCTCCCAGGTATAGGCCATACATATGCACTTTAAAATATGTTTACCAAGTGCTACCAAAAATTTCAATTAAAATTTTGCTTAGTTCCTGAATTGAATGCATAAGATTAATTATCAAGGAAATCAACATCTATATAATAACAAATTTCCCCATCCAGCAGCCACAATGTCTTTTGTGTTTTTCCACAAACTTTAATTTTGCCCACATAGATCGCCCATATTTTTTAGATACGTATGCCTATGTATTTTAGCATTTTTTTGTGATTTTTCCAAGAGGTTGATTTTGTATCTTCCTTTTTAATTCAATAATTTCTCATGACCTCACATTCTATTTTCTTGCCTTTTCTATCTGGGCAGTGATAGTGTTTATGGTGACAGCTGATGCCTTCCTTTCTATCTTCAGGTTATTTTTCTTGCACCTATTTCATTGGATTCCTACCATGGTAGTAGATGTCAATGAATAATGGCAATGGTAGACACACCGTCTTGTTGGGAATACTACATTTACTCCATTAACAGTGTTCCCAGTGGCTGCTTCTACCTCTTTCATCTACTATGTTTTTAATAACAATGTGTTCCGAATTAAATCAAATATCTTTTCAGCATCTACTGATGTACTCAAATGGTATTCCTCCTCTAATATCTTAACATACTGAATTACATTCAGATTTTCTAATGTTGAACTACTTTTGCTTCCCCAGAATTAACCACGCTTGATCACAATACACCATTTAAAACATGTTTTATTTAGTATCTTTGCACCTCGATTCACAAAGGAGATGAAGACCTTAATTTTGAAGTCCCGAATGCCAGGCTAAGGAATCTGAATTTCTTTGCTGAGGAAGGATGGGGAACAATAAAGGTCGATTAATATTTGTACCACCTAGAAAATCTTATCCCAGTCAGTCTGGTAATAAGAGTTTATCTTCAGCTAATTGGGTCTCTTCTCTGTTCTGTATTTGCCAAACGTTTCTGACTTGGTCCTGTTCTAGGCAATGTGGTTTAATGACTATTGTAGAGATATGGCTGCAAAATCTTTCCTTTTCTCTTAATTGGAAATCAGCCTATTTTGGGTAACTAGTGTTTCTTTTGATATTTTCATGTCATTGTGTTTTTGTGCACAGTAGCTTGTCAAGAAGGGGTGTGGAGCTGTGTGAATAACAGTTTCATTGGGAAAGAGGATGCATCCCCAGGTCCCTTCAATGGACTCCCTCAGGAGTAAGATGACACAATATATGATCTCAAACAGGGTGACCATAATTGCTAAAATTCCCAGTCTTTTTAGGTATCCTGTTCCATTGTCAAACCATGTGTCAGCATGCATGTCCTTCTTTGTTGTTCTGAAAACAGACAGAGTCACTGCAATCAGAGGGAGAGCAGCTAAAAACCATTTAATGTGCTAGAAAGCCCAGGACAGACTGAAGAATTTAAATTCTCAAAAAGTGCTGGTTCGAAACAGGTTTGTCCTTGCAGACTCCTGAAAATAATCCTGCAGCAGCCTAGGAGGCCACACAAGGCCTATAAGAGGTAGATGACAGCTACAGGTGTATGGAGAACTTGACTGACCACCAGCTCCCTTTCTGGGGTCCTGTACTTCAGGTTCTTAGTTGCACTTGAGAATGGTGATGACACCTGTGGTTGACTGCTAGCTGTCCTTCTATCCAGTCTTCCCTTCCTTCAACAGGGTTTGACTGAATTCAGGGCCACTTAGCAAAGACTACATTTCCCAGTACCCTTTACAGCAAGTTGGCCACATGACTAGGCTCTTCCCGAGAGCCTGTGAGCGGAAGTAATGGGTTCCACTTGCAGATCTTCCCATTAAAACTACTGGGTACACATTCCCCTGATACATCTCCTACTTCCACAGATGTAGAAGCTACGGGTAGAAAAGAAAGACCACAGAGCACCTGGCTACCCCTCATTCTCCTGTTATAAGCTATGTATCTCTTGAGACCTTGTCTCACTGTAGGAGACAGTCATACTTAGGTGGGGGACCTGGGTTCAAGTACTGAAACCCTCCCCTGTGTTTGGGGACATATCCACTGTGTTGGTGGGGAATAGGCCCAACTTCTCACTAAGGAAGCCCTCCAGGTTTATTTCTCACATATGAGAGAGACCAAAGCTTAGCTCACAGATGCTCCATGCTACCTTCGGAGTAGGAGTCCTAGAGAGCAGGGGCAGTTCACATAAATTGGGAGATGAATAATAATTGCACAGTAATTAAATGAATATTGGTTTATAATACAAAGGAAGGTTGATAAATTAAATCAGGTTGTACAAAAGATATAATCAGATGTAATGAAATAAAATAAAAGGGAAAAATATAAACTATAAACATGAGGGGGAAATTTAATATCAAGCTAACTAGATTATTACAAAACATTTAAAAAATTCCAACGAGGTGCCTGCTTCTCTGCAAGGCAGATTAAACAACACATTTTTAACTTTAATTATAGCAAGAACACCTAACTGTTGGTTGAAGCTTAGAGGGTAGACTCCCTGGGTTGGCATACTCACAGAAACCTCTGAGGAAAAATTACATTCAGAGGCACAAGTGGAAAAATAGAAGGAAATTAAATACATTTACAAATTGATGGAACAAATGGAATTTTAACAAATTAATGAAAAGGAGTAGACTGACAGGGAACTGACATTCTAAGAAAGTTCAATTAGCAACTTTGGAGAAGGCTCTGGAAAATTAGAAATGCCAAATAAGACCCAAGAGTTAGCAGAGCTATACTATACGTAAAACCCAGATTTGCAGATTGATCTAGAAAGCAGGCAAGATGGGAACCATATTTCCAGAGAAACTGAGGGAAGAGCAAAACCTCACACAGAAGACAAGTGAGTCGCACGAGGTCTAAGGGTTTAGGAGGGAGATGGGTACCCTCCACAGGCTAACATCTGCAAGTGGGTGATACTTACCAAAAATCAATTAGGCAACCCCTTCCTGCCACCAGCAACACTCTGCAGACTTCTAATTTAATATACCAGAAGTCCAAGACCATTGCTTTAGTAAATCTTGTAAATTGTTTACCTCTCCCATTACTTAAGGCACGTGATTACATGAGCCATGCGCCTGAGAAAGAGACACACAGGTCCAGGATTGCACGAATGGCGGTCCTGGGTGGCAGCAAGACCAGAAGTAGGGGTCTTATGAAGTGGTCAGGACAAAAGTGACTTCAGCAGGCTGGAACGCACCTGGTTTATCTTAGGCTAATACCAAGGGCATCAGGCACTCCCGGTGCTAATGGTGCCAGGTCTGGTCTTAAAGCCCCACGCACCAATCTAATGGTTTTGTTTATTTGTAGTATGTTGAGACACTGTGCTGACTGGGAAACCGACCAGAGTTATTTGGGATATTCATAGGGGTTATGACTCAGACATGTCAAGCTGAGTCCCAATTGCCCCCGTCCTCACCACCCACTTCTTGTCACCTGTCCTTTGTGGCCTCTATGGGCCCAGCTCTCCCAGGCGGCCTGGGATCTCTCTGCTGCCTGTTCACTATGCTCGGCCCAGGCAAAGCTGGGACACCGTCCTTGGACAGCCTACCTAGACTCATCAGACAGCCACTTCCACTCTGGCTTGAGGAAGGCAGAAGAATGGGTCCCAAGTTGCCCCTGCCGTTCAGTTCCACAGACCCGCCAGCAAGTCTTCACAGCACTTAGCAGTCCCTGAAGCCATCTTCCTTATTTGTTACATGTATCTTCTCTGTCTGATGCCCAGAGACAGGGGCTCTGTCTGCTTCTTACTTTTGGAAGCCCAGCAGCTGAACGAGTGTCTTGCTCACGTGCCAGGTGCTCAGTATAATTCTATAGTGTGACTGGCCCTGTGCCCCTTTTCAGGGACACACCAGGACCCAAATTCTGCTACTTCCCCTGCAACCAAATATTCCTTGCCTAATCTGGGAGATATCATCCGTGACAATCCCATGGATCTACTGCCTTTGCAGGACTGTTTCCTTTTCCCCAGAAGCTCAAGCAATTGAAACTTAAAGGTCATAAATGACTGCTTTCCTCTGAGTCCCTAAGGTAGTGAGCTGAAGACAGGCAAGCTGAGCTGCCTGGGAGGCAAAGAGCTGCCAGCAGTAACATCCAGGAAAATTTCAGCCACATATGTAATTTCAAATTTTCTAGTACTCTCATCTTCTAAAAAATGTAAAAAGAAACAGGTGATGTTGGTTTTAATCATATTTTGTGTAACTCAATATATCCAAAATATTATTTCAATGTGCAGTTAAAGAGTTACATTGGTAAGCTGATTTGCCTTTGCTTAGCATTTGTCTTTGAATTGCTGTATGTTTTATGCTTATAGCACTGGCCACATTTCAAGTGGTCAGTGGCCACCTGTGGCTGGCAGTTTCCTATAGGACAGCAAGACAAGAGCCAGGGGAGGGAGGGGAAAAGCCTCTGTGGATATTTTTAAATGTCACCTGCCCACTTTATTTCCATGTCTCTAGGATAGGACGCATAGTCCTGAAGATAGCCTTGTTACTGAACTTAGGAGGGGATGGGATGCAGGGGTGGAGCAGGCATGGAGTGTGGCAGAAATGGTCACCACCCTGCTTGTTTTGACCACCTCTGGGTCACCTCCCTCACATTTCCACAGTGCCTGAGAGGCTGCCCTGGCTGTGCCTGGAGCTAGAAGGGTCAACTCTCTTCCAGATTCCTTTTTGGGAGTGGGTAGGGAACCAAGGAGCTGTCAAGGGGTCAGTGGGAAGCTGCCCTTCCCAGTGGTCCCAGCCTTAGCTAGGCCCAGGCTCAGAGGATTGCCCTTCCAAAGGGTTTGTCTCTCAATGCCCAGCGTCTCCCCAGTTCTCCAGCTCCCTCCCCAACCCCACCTCCAGGTGTTGTAATATCACTGCCTAACACCTCGTGCCATTTTGTCTGTGTTCCAGGAAGGTGGTTTACAGCGTCTCCGCACCAGCAGTCTAAAGGGTAATTGCCCTATTATGAAGTTGGGCCTTGTTTCAGAACCTGCCATCAAAGGTCTCCAAGGCTCCTTGCCAACCCTCATGAGCTTCTTCCCCCTTTTTACTGGAGGGGAAGCACCCATGAAGCCAGCAACTGCCCATCAACAGTGAGTCAGGGCAGGAACAGCACCTCTCCCACCCCACTGGCATGGCAGTGGAAGGATGTCCCCACGAAGCCTTCCTGGTTGGGCAATAGCACATTCCACCTAAGGGGATGGCTTGGATGCCTGCAGCCCTGCCTAGTAACCACTTTTTAACAAAAGACCCAAAGAGATCACGTCTGTCCCTGCTCTACTCTGAGGAGGATTCTGAGCATCATCTAACTTTTTCTTGATGAATCATGCTCTGGATAATGGATAATAAATCTTTCTTAAGCTTTATTTTTAATTGACACATAATAATTGTGTATTAATAATCCTTAAATGATGCTTTAAGCATATTTGTTTTTGTTTCTTTCCTGGCTGTTTATATGATCTCTGCTGGCTTTCCTCTCCCTTTTCAGTTCCCCTATGCTGGTTGGAGTCTGAAAAGTCAGGTAACCGTGTCTTGTAGCAAAGTGTATAAACTGAGTCAACAAGCCCCAGGGTCCATCAAAGGGCCTCTCTCTTCCTTGGCAACGCTTAAGTGCTTGGGCTTTGTCACAACCATTTTAATTTCTAAATGTTCACTTACTTACAGATAATTGAGGAGTCCCTTTATTGGCTTGGAATCATTCCTTTTCTAGGTTACACAGGTTACTCTAGCTTTTATTTTCTATAATCTCTTAGGATATTGGAGAAAATGATTCCAGCTTAGGATCCAAGCTCAGGGGACTTCCGGGAGAACACACAAAGCCGGTATTATTTGCCGCATCCAATGTTCTCATTTTTCGCTAACCTTTGGGCGCATTTACAAATATTCTTAAAGAAAGCATTCATAGCTTACTGCCTACCAAAGGAAAAATGGAAAACAAACCTGATTTCCCTCACACCTAACTTCTACAAATATTCACAGTTTCTTACCAGGCACATGGAAAGGAATGGATGCCACTTGGCAAAAGAAGCATTTGTTTGGGACTTTAATGTAAGGATTAGGTTTTGATGGAATCTTATCCTTGGGAGCATTTCTGCTTTGCCCTTATCTCTATAAAACCCTATCTAAGTTCTGTGAGGTCTTCCCAAATACAAATCTCAAACGTGATTGCTTTCGATTTTTCCTTCAGAAGTCGGGTAGAGGAAAGAACTCCACCCGGAGGAAGAATTCAGGGTGCGAACTGGTGGCACCACAGAAAGTCTAGGGACAGAAAGCTGGCCAAGCTGGTCTTCATAAAAATGGGATGACAATCATGACAGGTGAAGCAGGTGAACAGGCACCCCAAATACGATGATTTGTAGAGCCACAAACTGGGGTAGAAGATGGGAGGAGAAAGGGACGTGACACGGTGGGGCTTCCTGAGCAGTGGTTTTGCTTTGAATGGTACATGCGCACTTCCTGCCCAGACACAGCCTCCTCCAAGCTGGGGAAGCAACTGAGAGCTCCGAGCAATGTTCACGCAACAGGTAAGCCACAGAGGTGCTGCACCTCTCCAGGATCTATAGGCAGGGGTTAAGCCGCAGGGGAGGAAGCTCCACCCCCTTTCACTCACTCCTCACTGGGTTCCCGGGCTTCACTATGCCTGGGGGTGATGAATTGTTGGTAAAATGGCCTCAAATATTTTGCTGAAAGTTTCTTCAAAAGAACAAAACAGTCAGGTGTGGTGGCACATACTTGTAATCCCAGTGCCTCCGGAGGCTGAGGCAGGAGGATCCAGAGTTCAAAGCCGGCCTCAGCCACTTAGCGAGGAGCTAAGCAACTCAGTGAGACCCTGTATCTAAATAAAATACAAAATAGGGCGGGGGAGGTGGCTCAGTGGTTAAGTGTCCCTGAGTTCAATCCCCAGTACCAAAAAAAGAAAGAAAAAGAAAAAGAGCAAAATATTATCATTCCCCTTCAGCTATTAGTCTGCGGCTGTTACCAATAGGATCTAGACTAGGATGCAGTGTCACATAACCTGTTTACCACTGTAAATGGGGTACAAAAGGATTCAGAAAAAAGCCATGAAAATTCCTCAGTAGGAAATGCATTCAAGGAAACAGGTTAACCCTCCCAAGGACCATCTCTCTTTATGCCAAGGTCTCTCACAAGCCCAATCTGACACTTTCCAGCTGCTCTAGGAGAGGCAAGCAGGTGCCTAAAACCCGTGTGCCCTGCACTTTCTGCAAAGGTGGCCCCTTACCCAAGAGCAGTGCTTCTCAAATGTGATTTGCCCACCACAGCTGCCAACTAGGAGCATTCCTGGGGTCTAGGGGACTTTGTACCCAATCATATGTGCCTGGGTGTGTGTTCGCTTGTGCAGGCTCATTCTTGCCATACCTACATTTGCCTTAAAATTCATGAAAATTAAATATAAAATGCAGTCTAAACAAATCACCACTACCTTGGTCCTAGGATCCGCGGGCGCCTGTGGGCTACTGACATCATACTAATTCATCCCTGAGTCTGTAGCTCTCGCAGACTCAAACTGAAGGAACTGACTCAATCACGGACCATACACTGAATTGTCACTTAAATAAGACAACAAACCAGGCTGAGTCTTCTTTGTTGAGAACCCAAATTAAAATGGTCTAGTTACAATTGCTACATCACAAAATTCAGGGTCATCTTTATCATTTTTTGGCTCTCATCTGGAAAGGTAGAGGACACTGTTTCCCCCTCTATAGAACAATAATCATGGTTAAGGATACCAATTTCTATCTCCTAGGGCTGTTGAGACCAGGCAGGAAGTTCTTTGTAACTTTGTGGCATTCCCTGAGTGACCAGTCCTCCTCCACTCTGCATCCTATCACTACGGGAGAAGGAGAGCCCTTGGTTTCCAAGGATGCCCCAGGCCTGGGGTTTTGCCTTGGTCTGGATTCTTACCCAGGCAATGAAGAAATTGTGGGTTCTGGGGATATTCTGTAAGAGCTGACTAACTCCCTAACCTACAGTGCTACACACACACGCGCGCACACACACACGTTAACTAGTCATTCTTACCAGATTTCATTCTTCACAAACTGTTGCTCAGATTGGTTTTCAGAGGGTTTCTGGGAACATCACTTTCTGGTTTTAACTGAGAAGTTTAATGTAAGATTTGTGGCTTAGGATAGAATGAGCTGGTACAACATGGTCCTCCCCATAGTCCTCCACCCAAAGCATGCTCCTTTGAGCAGGAATTTCTGATTCCCTCCTGTCAATAAGGACATCACTTAAAGTTGAAAAATAGCTCTGAGGATAAACTTGATCTCTGGATGGTAATCAGGATCCCTTTGGGATCTTCATCCAAAGATAGTAGCTAAACGTCCCAATGGAAGTCAATACTAACATTCATATTTATAATTAAGTGTATGTATACATATTCAACTTGTACAAACCACAAGAAAACAGAGCAGGATTCCTTATCACCTCCCTCTGCCAATTATCAGGAACTGAATCTCCCATACTTTCCAGAAAAAGGTATAAGCAAAACAAAATCCCATCGCCTATTAAATTCTCCTTTAATTCTACCTTTAAGCCATACAATACTCCTTCTATTACTAAGAATTTGAAAATGTTTGACTGAACTATACATTAATACTGTAAGTAAAAAAAAAAATTAGCCAGGTGCCGTGACCCACACCTGTAATCCTAGTGACTCAGGAGGCTGAGGCAGGAGGATAGAAAGTTCAAAGCCAAACTCAACAACTTAGTGAGGCTCTGAGCAACTTAGTGAGACTTTGTCTCTAAATAAAATACAAAAAGGGCTGGGGATGCGGCCCAGTGGTCAAGTGCCCCTGAGTTCAATCCCCAGTACCAAAAAGAAAATTAAAAAATCAAATTTGTCTTTATCAAAAATTATCAATCAAAAATTATTTTGCTTCTAACTAGAATAATCCTATGCTTGTATAATTATATCAAAATGGATTCTGCTGTCATATATAACTAAAAAGAACCAATAAAAACTTAAATTATTTTGCAGGTGCACACCCATAATCCCAGCTATTCGGGAGACCGAAGCAGGAAGATAGCAAGTTCAAGGTCAGCATGGAAAACTTAGACTTGGTCTCAAAATAAAATGAAAAGGCCTAGGGCTGTAGCACAGTGGTGGAGTGCTTGTCTAGCATGTGCGAGGCCCAGGGTCCAATATCCAGTGCTGCAAAACAAAACAAACTCTTTTGCATTTACAGCTGGCAAAACATTGCACTAATACCAGCAGCCACCAGTGCAGACATCTGGAAATTAATACTCATTATCTTGTCTTGAAGATGGTTACTGGCTCAGGAGAGAGGCTTAGCACAGAAGAATATCTCATTGACAAATAACTCCTTTGGGGTACTCTCTAAGAATACTAATATTTTTTGAAATTTAATATTTTTCTTCCAAGATCTTATCTCAAGTTTCATCAGTTTCATGGAATTTGCAACTAGAAGGTCCCAGAAAGCCCATCTATATGATCTCCAATTTCACATATGAATAAACAAGGACTGTATTAGCACTGAATACACAGCACAGAAAAAAAAATGCTGAAGAAAAAAAAAAGGCGTGGGCTTATATTAGTTCTTTAAGGACACTGAGCACTGTTATTCATTCAACTTAAGTGCTTTGAACATCTTCCATGTGGTCGTCTGGTGCGAGGCCTTAGGATATTAGGGAAAGACCTGGTCCCTGCCTTCAAGGAAATGACTTTTTTGAGCACCCTAATGTTTCCAG
Organism: Sciurus carolinensis; assembly: GCF_902686445.1. NCBI lineage: Eukaryota > Metazoa > Chordata > Mammalia > Rodentia > Sciuridae > Sciurus > Sciurus carolinensis. The sequence goes on from NC_062213.1 coordinate 37,917,803, forward strand.
CACACTTTACCTTTACAGATGTACCATAAGGGAGGTATCAGTATTCCCATTTTACAGATCAAGAAACTCAAGTACAGAGAATTATGTCCAAGAGCACATGAATAATAACTAGAGAGCAGGAATTAAACACAAGTTTATCAGATTGCATTAGTTTTTTTTTTTTTCTTGCTGTGCAACTAATTTTCACAAAGTTAATGGCTTAAAATATCACCCATTGATAGGCACAGTTGTCCCAACTAATCAGGAGACTGAGGCAGGAGGATCGCTTGAACCCAAGATTTTGAGACCAGCCTGGGCAACATATTCTTAAACTATGCACTTCTTCTCCCCAAAGTTGCAGACATTGATTCTTGGCCTAGGCAGACAAACAGAAGTTAAATCTCATTAGTGCAGTGAAGGAATTATTTAAGAAGTTCTAAGAAAATTAGAAAGAAAAAAACTGTCCACTATGCATTGGTAGTGGTGATGGGGAAGGGATGTTTAAGGGGAGTTTGGAGAAGTGATGTTTCAACTGGGTGGTCAGGAAGAGGGCCATTCTTCTCATTCATGTGTCTCCACTGTCCCGAGGCACACAGTAGACTCTTGGTAAATGTTTGTTCACATGGGTGACCACGTGGGTGTCTCCTAGGCAGAGGAGGGGAAGAGTATTCCAGGTATTGAGAACTTCGGGTGTAGAGGTCCATCACTGTGAACCCACATGCCAGAAACATCTGAGCTGTTCAGGCATGCAAGGCAAGAAGCAGCAAAAGAAAAGGCAGATAACAGGCATGGAACATGGAGAGACTTGAACACAGTGCCTAGAAGATAGGACTTCGTTTTGTAAATGAATGGGTTCACTGGGAGAGTTTTAAGGAAGAGGGAAAAAATCAGACTTACACTTGAGGATGTTAGCACCAGTGGACAGGGTAGTCAGAAGGCTGACTTGGTGTGAGGTTGTTCTACAGAACATGCACTAAGAAGAAGTGAGATGCTCCACTGTCAGAAGAGTAGGTGCCCATGAAAGTCCCTGTTGAGCCATTAAGCCATGGAAGTGTCAGGAAGACAGGGAGCATAGGAGCCACCACACCACAATGTAATTCAGACAAACATGAAACTCTAAGTACATTAACTAGTAGAATAGATTGTTGCAGGTTTCTTTACTGGGTTAGGAAATACTTGCTTTCACTGAGGTCTATTCTTTTGGAGGGAAAAAAAAAGAACTTTGAGTTAAAATATATTATTCTCCTTTGATCTCTCTAATTAAGAGACTGGACACACATATTCTTTCGTTCTTAATGAAAGTTAGTGGTATTCCATTTCTTTCTGTGGTCTGTCTTCTCATAACTTGAAAAACAAAAGAATATTTTTTATAAGATCATCAAGGGTGAAACAGGATTTCACAAGAAGAAAGATCACTGGAAAAACAAACTTTTAAAAGAGGACAGATCGTTTTCTATTCATTTTGCTTTCCTCATCCTCAGACTCCACCAAATAAACTGAACAAATACAGCAATTGCTCTGCCCCACCAAAAAGTCTGGATATGTTTCAAGATTGGCTTACGAAGGACAATATACTTAACTGAAAAAATATAAAGACAAAGTCAACCACATCAATTCATCACCGTCTCAGAACTCATTATTCAGAACAGGTAGCCAATAATCACTCAGTGGAGACCCAGATCAACAGGAATGCAAAGATTCAAGGGCCAAACAGTAAATCTCTTTCTGCTTTTCTCCTCTGCTCCCTGGAAGCTAAGTCTTGCTGAGTAGCTGGCCAGGTATTCACATACTTGGTGACTTGGAGGAGGCTGGGAGACTTGGCAAAGGAGCGTGCGCATGCACACACACACACCTCACTTCTTTCCTCTATGGTTCCCTGAAACAGGCTCTTCTGCTTCACTTGGAATAGCAAACTTTCAAGTTCTAGAATAAAGCTGAAGATGTTTATGTGAAATTATGCCATTTTTCTAGTATTCAATAGGCAGGTGGCTGTTGAGACTTGGTTTGTAAGACTCGGTTTACAAGTCGAAATCAATGGATGAGAGAAGGATTTGTGAGAACTTTGAGCAGTGGACAATGGGGTCGATGGAGTGGTAAAGAGGCCCCATCTTAGGGAAGAGGAAGAGACCAAAATAACAGCAGCAAGGGCAGCCAGCAATGGGAAGCAGCAGCTCCTGGAGCCTAGGTGAGCAGAAACCAGAGATGGAACTACAAAAGAAATCACAAGAAGGTGGAACGAACAGAGAAAGACAAAGTACTTTCTTACTGAGAATGGAAAAGTCACATACCCCCACCCCTCCCCAGACATTTTTGGTGGGTTTTTTAAACTTTTCTTTTTTCTTTTTGTTGGTGCTGGGGATCAACCCCAGGGCCTCTGCATGCTAGAAAAGCAGCACCACCACTGAGCCGGGTGCCTGGCCCTTGCCTGTGTTTAGTTTTGGTTTGTTTTTTTTGTTTTTTTTTTTTTTCTTCTTTCCCAACCTCTTTGAAAAGGTGTTTGGATATGGAAATGCTATCTTGTGAATTTGTAAGAAAACCTATTATTCTTTCCCAGTGACAATGCATTTGAATTGAGGCATAAGTGGCTCCTTGGGTAGTATTGAAGTAGATGGGGTTTGGCTATTACAGGGTTTGGCTATTTTTATCTCCTGCCCTGTGAAGCTTTGAAGTTAGAGCAGAAGTAAAAACAGGCTGTGTGTACTCAGACCAGGTCCAAATCCTGGCTCCACCACTTAATAGTATGACCTGGGAAAGGTCCCAAATGACTCTTAATTAACCCTCAGTTTTCTCATCTATATAATGGGAATAATAATCTGCCAGATCCATAATCCCTTGGCAACAATTCTGAAATACAAAGGGCTCTGAAAACAAACAGATCATTTTTAAAGTTAGATGGACATTCATTTGATGGAAAAACTTGACCTCAATTCTTATGAGATTTTATATAGTTTTTTTACTTATCCCAGTAATCCTGACCATTCACATGTTTGCTGAGAAACATTAACATGACTGACTGATGATGGATACTGCCCCAGACCTTGCTGGGGGCTGTTATGAAAAATACAATCTAGGCATAGATTTTTTTTTTAACAATATAAATAATTCTGGATTCTGAAACATTCCTGCATTTGGATGACATCTGCATAAGGGATTGGGGACCTGTAGTTTGGAGGTTGAAAGAACTAGTGAGAGAATGTGTGTGAAGTGCTTGTAATAATGCCTGACATTTTGTAAATGCTCAGGAAATATGAACTATAATTTATTACCTAAAAACACTGAAATAGCTGGCACGCATCTATAATTCCAGTTACTCGGGAGGCTGAGGGTGGAGGATTACAGCTTCAGCAATGTAGCAAGACCCTGTATCAAATTTAAAAAGGAATAGGGGATTGGGAATGCAGCTCAGTGGCAAGTGCCCCTGGGTTTAGTCCCCAGTATAAAATAAAATAAAATATAAAAGCATTAGAATACTTCAAATTGATGGATATGCCAATTACCCTAATCTTTCCTAATCTGATCATTATACATTACATACATATATTGAAATATCACATTGTACCCCATAAATATACACAATTATGTGTCCATTCAAAATTTTAAATATTTTTTAAAAGATTAAAAATGTTCAAGTTAGTATGGTTCTGTCCTTGTCATTCTGGAATCTGCCCACGAGAAACACTGGGCTCTGAAGCTCTGACTCTCCTACCATGGGCCCTGCCACCCCAAGAGCTCACAATTTGAAGAAAAGGAACTTCTCTGGTAGGAAGGTTATACATCGTGTTTCTTCCCCAGGGAGACCCAGAGCCCAAGGCCAAGGAAGAAGTTCCAAGTGCCAGCACCTAGAATGACCAGGGTAAAGAATGGAAGGTATGACATGGGATATACTCTCTCCAAAGGTGGCCTGGCATGATGGCAGAAGGCTCCCCTTTGCAGTCGGGGAGACCTCAGCCCTCGCTCTGCCCTCCCCTATGCTGGGAATCGGTGCGTCTCAGTCTGTGTATGACATGGGCTATCACTACCACCTGGAAGTTTCATCCTGATGGTAAGTGCTTGGAGTAGGGCCTGGTACATAGAAGGTGCTCACAGGTGAATTCAGAGAGACACCTGCACACACCATGCACACTGAATGCCAAAGAAAATGGAGGTGACTACCAACTGCAGATCTGCCGGGCCCTGCATGGACCAGGGCTCTCCTGAGCAAAGGCCAAAGCCTTACATTTCTGACAAAATTGAAGCTCAGAGACCAAATAGAAGGGCTCCATATGAAGACTTACAAGCACAGCGGCAGGACTGAGCCTTGCTTCTTCCTGTTCCCGCAGGGTGGTCACCCTGTGCCATCACTGGGGACTTCTGATTCAATAGGACAAGCATGCATAAGGTCAGGTTGGGGAATTCCAAGGTGATGTGTGGATACATAGAGAGTCAAAAAGGCTCATTCACACCCTGAATCCAGTTCTTGGCCAGACTACCAAGTCCTAGTTTGACTCCTACCTTTATAAAAGGAATAATTTTAAAGTGTACCTAGGAGAAGAAGGGGTTGTTTTCTGCCATTCAAAGCAAATCCTTTCATAAAGGAGACCTTTCACCCAAATTATCACCTTGTCCTCATATGCCCGAATCATCACCGAGAACAAAAAGCAAACAGCTATTCATTACAGAGGTGGCCTTGAGCGTAACCCCAGCTAATTTGTGGTTTTCTGCAGTTGGAGACTTTGACCTACATAATCACCTTTTCTTTCAGATGTGAGCTATTCGACTTGAGAAATGCCAGGTGTGAGACCTCACCAGCCCCCAGGTGTTCCCAAGCACCAGTCCTTTCCTCTCCTGCCCATGCTGAAGTTGAGGGTCCCCTGTATTAGTTGGGGTTCTCCAGAGAAACAAAACCAGTAGAAAGTATATACTAAGAAAGGGATTTATTACAAGATTGGCTCCCGTGATCACAGAGGCTGAACAGACGAGCAGAGGTAGAGAGAGCCAGAGAAGCCAGTAGTGTGGTTTAGTCCAAGAATCTGGAGGCCTCAGAACCAGGAGAACCAGCAGTTCTGGACCCGGAGTCCCGGTAGGGCTGCTAGTGCAGCTCCCAAAGGTCAAAGGCCAATGAACCTGGAGTCTGCTGTGCAAGGCCAGCTACAGGAAGAACATGTCCCATAGCAGAAGGAAGAGCCAGAGAGAGAGAGAGAGAGAACAGTTCCCTCTTCTACTTTCCACCAGCAGATTGGATGGTGCTGTCCGCAATGAGGATGGGTCTAGCCCACTCAGCCCACTGACCCACAGCCAATCCCCTCCAGAAACATCCTCACAGAAGTAATGATGCTTCACCAGGTCTCTGGGTATTCCTCTATCAAGCTAAGCTGACACCCCAAATTAGCTATCTGTTTTGGTTAGGTTTGCATTGCTGTAACCAAAATACCCAACAGGAACAACTTAGAGGAGGAGAAGTTTATCTGCGGCTCACGATTTCAGATGTCTCAGTCCAGAGATAGCTGAGTCCATTACTCTGGGCCCAAAGTGAGGTAGCATGTCATGGCAGAAGGGTCCAGCAGGGGAAAGCTGCTCAGCTCATGGTGGAATCAGGAAGCAGGAGGAGGACAGGAGCCTCAGAGGTCCTTCCAGGGTACACCCCCAGTGACCACCTCCTCCAGTCATGCCCCACCTGCCTACAGTTACCACTCAGTTCTTTCAAACTAGGAAGGACTGATTAGGTCACAGCTCTCACGATGCAATCACTTTACCTCTGAACATTCCTGCATTAGCACAGGAGTTTTGGGGGACACCTCATATCCAAACCACAACACCCTTTTTTTCACCTTACCGTGGTGCTCAGATGTTCCACCCCTCTTTCCAAGTGAATCACAGCAGATTCTAGGACATACCTCCTCAATGCTGGCCCCACGCAGCAAGGAGAGGCGCCCTGGTCCATGCTTTGAGTGATGGCTCTCCACAAACTCCCTCTCCTTCCTTCAGAGCAGGATGGCTCAGAGGCAGACCCACTACAGGGTAAGGCAGTCACACAAGGTGGGCCAGAGAATGAACACGGGGGAGAGAAAAGGAATTTTTTTTAGAAATAATTTTGCCATCTAATTAATTTTTAAAGCATCAAAGTATAAAACAAATATCTATACATCCATATTGAAATGCAAATAAACAAATAAAAACCAATGTGAGAGAAAAGACAGCACTTCTTTATGTAAGAATTCCAGTGCATAAATGTAGAAAGAATTAAGAGAATAGAATATCACTAGTAAAATACTACAATAATCATTGCTGCAGGCAAGCTCCACCAATGGATGCTAAAATTCGTGGGTGAAAGTTAGAAGAGAAGCAGGATATTTGCATAGTCTCAAAAGCATTTTTCTCATTGTGCTTATTAATTACAAAGGGAAAAATAGTGACTTTAATGGTGAAGAAATCCCCATCATCATTGTAATTTAGTAATCAAGATTAGCACTGATATATGCACTGCCCAGATAGTTTTCACTGAGAAGGGCATTCTTGTCAAAAATGCATGACTCCAAAGTACTTATGAGAAAATATTAGACGAGCACAAATTGAAGGGCATTCTATAAAATATCTGAGCAGTAATCTTGAAAAGAGTCAAAGTTGTGATAGACAAGAGAAGGCTGCAACAAATTGGAGCTGATGAAGGAGACATGACGACTGAGGCTCTGGAGTGGATATAAGATCAGGTAAAGGGCATTAGGGGAATACTGGTGAAATCTGAGCAAGATCAGTAGTAGTACTGTGCTCATGTGAATTTCTGAATTGTAATCATTGTACTGTGGTAATGCAAGAGGTTAAACTCAGGGAAAGTTAGGTGAAACAGTTAGGGAACCCCTTTGTGTTATTTTTTAAACTTTTCTGCAAGTCTAAAATTGTGTCAAAATAAAAGAATTTAAAAAAATAGACATCAAGCCAGGCACGGTGGCACACACCTGTAATCCCAGTGGCTCAGGAGGCAGAGGCAGGAAGATCAAAGCCAGCCTCAGCAACTTAGCAAGGACCTAAGTAACTCAGTGAGACCCTGTCTCTAAATAAAATATCTAAAAGGACTAGGAAGGTGACTCAGCCACTAAGTGCCCCTGGATTCAATCCCTGGTACCAAAAAAAAAAAAAGTCTTCCTCGTATTAGTTGAAAAAGTTGCTGTTGTTTCTTTTGTGATTTCCTCACTGCGGTTGGGGAATGGGAAGATGAACTCCAGAATCATTTAGGGCTCACGGCCTCTGAAACCAACTTTGGGCAAATTGGGTTTTGATCCCTCAAAAGTCATCAGTCAATTCTATTCCTCACTTCAAGCCTGTTCATCTTTCCTTGAAAGTTGAAAGAACTTAGAAACACCTGGAAATTCATCATTGAACCTTCTTCCAGGATGGTTCTGAGGGCTTGGGTGTGGTCTATGGTATCAGAGGACAGTTCCACCAGAACAGGTCACTCGCTTTCACTTTAACTCCAGGTATAGCATGCAGTGCTTGGGGGCAAGGTCATTTCCTTAGGATAATAATAGAACCAATCTTGTTGGTTATAAGAATTAGATAAGCTAGTACTTGTTACATCAAGGGTGCACCTTGTAGGTATTGTGCTAAGTAAAATAAAGGTACAGAAGGACAAATATCCTGATTCCACTTATACAAGTGGAATCTCTAATAGGCAAATTCATAGCAGCAGAAAGTAGGGGGTAAGCAGGGTCTGGAGGGAGAAGGGAATGGGGAGTTTTTGTTTAATGGGTAGAATTTTAGTTTGGGATCATGAAAAAGTTCTGGAGATGGTGGTGATGGTCGCACAATGCTGAGAATATGCTTAGTGCTACTGAATTCGTTCTGAAAAATGGCTAACATGGTAAATTTGAAGTTATGTGTATTGTACCACAAAAAAATACCAAAAATTTTTTTTAGTTAAAAGAATTGAATAAGTTTATAAGAAGCTCTTTTATAAATCACTTGGCCATGGTAGATACTGAAATATTCTTGGCTTCCTTTTTCACTAAAGTTTTACAACTATTATGTGTTGCTTGATGTGAATTTTGGCTGTGGTAGCTACATATGATTTCCTATGATTAACCATATTCTTAAACCCATAATGTCCTGGTTTCAACATTTGTTTTTTGCTATATGCAACATTAAGACTGAATTACCAGTTTTCAGAAAATACTGAACACAAATGTCCTATGAAAGCATTTCTGTTTCATATAACTGATGAAAGAGATGTTTGCCACTGCCCTAGGGACCTGGCCAGGGCTCTAGGTGTGCTGTCGCAAATATGCTTGCAACTATGCTCCAGTTTCATAGGTTGATTAACTTGCGTTCCTCCTCCAATCTGTCAAATCACTGTACCCCTCTCCCACCACCACTGACACGGATGCCACCACCCCTACCGCTTCCAGCTAGGGACATCTGAGCCACGTAGGCAGTTAATTTCATAAATTCAGACCGAGGCCCACAGCTGTGTTGCAGTGTAACCAGTGGCCAAACTTGAAGACCACTCTTATACTTAGCACCGACATGATATCTTACTGCTGCTGACTGCGTGGCCAAACTCTGCTACTGTGCTGACTCTCAGCTGGCATTTCATCGCCCTCATCGCTCAGCCCTGGATTTTGTGTCGAGGCTCCCAGCTGCACCGTAAGACATCAATGCTTCGCCTCTTGTTAAATGAGGCTTACGTGGAGGATGCTGGCCTTAGATGCTGGGGTGAGAGGTGGTCTTGCAAAATCTTTTTTATGGTTTTCCATGATGTAATATTGTATTTTTCTACAATTTAGCTTTGGTTTTCATTACATAATCCCTGCTGCTGTAATGAATTCTGATTCTTTTTTTTTTCTTTTTTTGCAGTGCTGGGGATTTGAACCTAGGGCCTTGTGCTTGTGAGGCAATCACTGTACCAACTGAGCCATATCCCCAGCCCTCTGATTCTTTTTCTACAACATCTTTCCATACTATTGAAGACAAAGGGGAGCTACAGCTGCTTTCACTCCAGAACACTACCTCCTACCCTCCTCCCCCTCCGCCACCAGGCTTGCTGATCTTGTGAAAGATCAGTCTCACATTTTGCTACAATTTTCTGGGAGGGGATGGGAGTGGCAGAGCATGAAAATGCTTGACTTTTACACAAAGAGTAGTAGATTCCAGGATGATTCCAAACTTGCAATTTGGTAAAACACCAGCCATCTTTCCTCAACCAAACTCTGGTTGCCTCACTAATCTGTCAAAGTTTACAAGTCTGTGTCCTTTACCTTAAGATCAAGGTTGCCAGGTAAAAAATGGAAGATTCCCAGTTAAATGCAAATTGCTGATAAACAATGATTACGTTTTTTAGTATAAGTATGCCCCAAATATTGCATTGGAACATACTTATGCTAAAAAATTATTTTTTTGCTTAAAATTCCAAATCAACTGGGCATCCATTATTTTTACTTGCTAAACGTGGCAACCCTACCTGAGATCAGACTCTCGCCATTGTCCTATCCTCTGGGTCTGTCCTGGTGGAGCTCCAAAAATGCATTCTGCCAAGAAGCCTGGGACAGAAGGAGACAAAGGAAGAATCTTAATCACATTTGACTTCTGTTCTTATCTAGTCCCAAGTGTTACAGATATGCATTAAGTTCATAAATAAGTGAAAGCCTTTCAATTGGACAACTGGATTTTCATCTTTATTCTAAAACTGTAGCAAGATGGAACTCTATTGAGAGGAAGGAGAGTGGGTAGGTTACTTATCCCAGGTAAGTGACCATGGCAAAGCACTGTCCCTTTAGTCTCTGATTCTCCATTGAAAATTTTGAAGGATTAGACCAAATGACATCTAAGGTCACTTTCAGGGCTAAAAATTATACGATTCTACATTCAAAAGGTCTGAAACTTTCAAGGTGTATTATTGAACATCGCACTATCAGATGAAAAAAATGTAAACATTAGGGTTTTTTAAATTTATGCTGAAAATTTTTAATAAGTTGCTTACCAAGATTAAAATGATCTTGGGTAAAGGCAGATGTTCAACAGAAGTTTTTGCTTGCTTTTTATCTTTTCTTTTTCTTTCTTTTCTTTTTTTTTTTTTTTTGGGTGCTAGAGATTGAACTAACCCAGGGCCTTGTACATGCATGCTAGGCAAGTGCTCTACCACTGAATTATGCCTTCAGCCCAATATATATATATATATATATATATATATATATATATATATATATATATTTTTTTTTTTTTTTTTTTTTTTTTTTTTTTTTAAACAGGGCCTTACTATGTTGCTCAGGCTGGTCTCAACTCCTGGGTTCAAGTGTTCCACCTCAAATTTCAAAGTACCTGGGACTCCAAGGTATACACCACCACACCCAGCCAGAAACATTCTTAATCCAGGTCCAATATACATACAAAGGATGAAAGGCTCTTCGGTGAGCACACCTGCTCATTCTTTTCAAGTGATTCAACAAACATCAATGGCCTGGCCCACCCCACACCTCCACTTATGTTTTTCTGGCTTCCAAATCTCCATGTCCACATTTCATTTCTAACCTGAGGTCCAGAACACAATCTCCAACTCCCTACTAGTATATCTAAAATAAATTTCCTATTATTTTCATCCTACAACCTGCTCTTGCTTTCCTTAAGCTTGGTTAATAGTTTTATTAGCCACCATCATAATTAGCACAAGCTAGAAATCCACTTGGAGTTAATGGGTTACCAAGTCTACTCTTGCTACGTATCTCTTGAATCTATGTCCCTGTATCTATTCCAAGGCCAAGGTTCAAGGTCTCTCATCTGGATTGTTACAGTCTTCTTTCTTTCCCTCATCCACACAGAGACAGAGTGGAAGTTCTGAAACACAGCTCTGATCATCCCAATCCCTGTTTATAATGGCCCTCACTGCCTGGGGAAGGAAGTCCAAACTCCTTCACGTGATTTCTGACCACAGCTGTTTACTCCAATCTCATGTCCTTCCAAACTGTAACACCCAACAACCCATCATTTCCCCAGTCCAGTGTCTCCTTCTAAGCTTGCCTATACTGATCCTTTTATAGAGATATCACTCCCTCCCTCATTTTCTCCTACTGGTGACTTCTTGCTCATCCTCTCAAGACACTCGTTCAAGTGTCTTGGGCAATCTTCTCTGACTAGTCCCCTGCCTCACTCCACCCCAAACAGATTTAAAGACTTCCCCTGGAATGCCTCAGCACACAGGTTATAACTTAATTATACCACCAACTCTTTGCATTACAATTATGGAGTTTTCATCTGCTTCCTGGACTGAACTACTAGCACTTCAAAGACGAGTTCATGGTTTACTTGATTTTGCATCTGCAAGACCCTAGCAAAGGGCCTGGTGCAAGTTCCATAAACATTCTAAGGAGTGAGGAATGGAAAAATGAAATTTAAAATGAAGTGACATTTAGCATAGGCGTTGTTGTAAATGTTTTATGTCATTTATTTCCTACAACAACCTTATAGAGGAAGATTCTATTATTCCCTCCTTTTTTATGGATCAAGAAACCAAGAGTAAGTAACTGTCCAAATTCATGTAGTTAATCAACAATGGAGCCCAACACGGCCTTCGTTCTTCCAGATTCTTTCCATTCCCAACTGTGGAAGGGGACTTCATGAGCAGAGGAGAGGTCAAATGAAAAGAGACATTAGGGGACCTATAAGGAGCAGGAATATTCTACAGATTGTATAATCTGTCTCTCAATGATTAGAAACTAGTTAATAGGACTTGGGATATAGCTCAGTTGATAGAGTGCTTGTCTGGCGTGCACAAGGCCCTGGGTTCAATCTCCAACACTGCAAAAAAAAAAAAAAAAAAAAAACTAATTAATAATGAAATCACATATGAATCCCCTCTAAATTCAAGGCTTCCTGGTTTGGTTTCCTTTACTTTTCACATTTTTGTTATAATGAAATATCAGCTACCACCGGAAGAGTGGATAAAATATATGTAGGTGGTTTAAAGAAAATTATACCTGTAACAATTCCCACCCATGCTAAGACACAGAACTGCCAGTGCCAACGAGCCCTGCCCCTTGTCTCTCTACCCAACCCCTAGCAGAACCACTCTTCGGACTTCTGTGGTAATTATTTCCTTGCTTTTGTTTATAGCTTTGCTATAAATCACACACACACACACACATTTGTATTGTTTCCTATTGCTATAACATATTACCACAAACTTAATGGCCTAAATCAACACAAATCTATTATCATACACTTCTGAGGACAAAAAATATAAAATTCACCTGTAGGACTATGATCCTAGAGGCTCTACAAGAAAATCTGTGTCCTTGTGCTTTCCAGATTCTGTAGGCTACCTACATTCCTTGACTTGAGGACCCTTCCTCCATCTTCAAATCCAGTAGCAAAACATCTCTCCTCTCTGTCCACTCCCTGTTCTCTTCTGACTCTGCCCTTCCTGCCTCTTTTTAAAAGGACTTTTGGGATTACAATGGGCTCAGTTAGATAATCCAGAATAATCTCTCTGTCTCAAGACCCTTGACTTAATGAAATTTACAAAGTTCCTTTCACCATGTAAGGTCACTATTCAGCTTATCATGACCTCTAAACACCTTCCTTTAGTTTTGCCTGTTCTTCAATTTTATATATACTGAATCTTATTGTTATTTTGTTCATATAATCCATTTACATTATAATATAATTATATATTGGAGTTTAAAACTGTCATATCATTTATATTTGTTACAATTATGCAGCATTGGCTTTCTTTCTTTCCTTCTTTTTTTTTTGATGTTGGGCAAGTGTAATTTTTTAATTATTATTTTTTGATTAATTATACACAAATGGAATACAACTTTCATTTCTCTGGTTGTACACAGTTTCCTTTCTTGCTTTCTTGGATTATTTGATTTTTAAATTTTTTTATCATTTTATTTTTTTTTTTTATCATTCCATGTTTCCCCTTCTATTGGTATGGAGGTTCTCACTCTCTAATTTTTTAGTGATTATACTAGAAATTAATATGTATCCCTTTACTTAAAGCCTGAAGTTAACTAATGCCTTTACTCTATCCCACATGATCCAAAAGCTGGGCAACGTTTTGGTTCCATTTTTCCTTCCTTACATGCTATTATTGTTTCTCTTTCTTGCTTTTATTATTGTTTGGTTTTGCCCTTCAAGGTATTATTATCATTGTCGCACACAAACAATATTCATTTACGTGATCCATGTACTTACCACCATCTTTGCTCTTTTTTCTTTCTTCCATTCAAATCTTCCTTGTGAGATCATTTTTATTCTACCTGAAAGAAAGGGCTGAAGTCAGAACTTGCTAGTAACAAATGCTCCCAATGGATCTGACAATGACTTGATTCTACCCTCATTCTTGAAAAATAACTTTTGCAGGGTGTAGAATTCTAGCGTAAGTTTGTGGACGGTTTCATTTCACTGACTTCTGGCTTTCCTGGTTACTTCCTTTGTTACTACTGAGAATTTGGTTATTATCTAGTTACTGCTAATTTGAAGATCAGATTTTCCTTGGTTGATTTTAAGATTTTGTTTATCTTTGGCTGATTAAAATTTAACAATGGGCTGGGGTTGTGGCTTAGTGGTAGAGTGCTTGCCTAGCATGTGTGAGGTACTGTGTTTGATTCCCAGCACTGCATATAAATAAATGAATAAAATAAAGGTCCATCAACAACTGAAAAAAATGCATAAATTTTTTTTTAATTTAACAATGATGATACCAGGAGATTTCTCTCTCTCTCTCTCTCTCTCTCTCTCTCTCGTTTCCTGCTTACCATTCTTGAATCCATGAATTGAAATCTTTGATCAGTTCTAAAAAATTTTCAGTTGTTATATCATCAAATGTTTTTTTTCTCCAAGTCCTTCTCTCCTCTTCTTCTGAGAGTCTGATTAAAGGAATATTGGACCTTTTCACTCTTTTCTCCAAGCCTCTTAAGTCCTTTTTCACATTTTCTTTGTTATTATCTGAATAATTTCTTCTGATCTATATTTCAGTTCTTTAATTCTCTCTTCAGTTATGTCTAGACTGCTATTAAACATATCTATGAAGTTTTTAATTTTGGTATTGCATGTTTTATTTCAGGAAGTTCTGTTTGTTTGTTTTTTCACATCTGCCAGGTCACTTTTATAGTTCCATATCAGTTTTTCTTTAAATTGCCTAAGCGTAGTGGTTTTCATACTCCATTTAATCACTGCAAAACTAGAAACATTTGCTGGTCTCCTTCTTCTAGCTCACATTCCTGGTGGTTTATTTTCTCCAGAGATACCTTTCATTTGCCTGTTCCAAGGACCCAGAGGCACTTTACATGAAGTTACTTTAAGCTAAATTCACAAGGATTTTACAGAAGGTTTTTGTTTTCTTTAGTTTGTTTGTTTTTGTTTACTTATTTTTCGAACATTGGAGTGACATGAATTTGAAAGCTGTGGGAATACCAACCTGCAGTTACAGCTTCTAAGAGCAGTTCCCACTGCCCTACTCTTCTCAGCAGATCATCTCCAGGACCTGATAGTGAAGCACGTTTACTTTTGTTTCACCCTTGTTCTGTGACATTGACCCATTTTAGTAAGGGAAGGGGCAGGTCCTGGACTGTGATTCTGTCCTCTTTGTCCCAAGAAACTCTCAGAATCAAGGTTCAAATTTGCCTAAATTGGCAAATGCCCTTAATGCAAAAATAACTTCAGAGCACCACTTAATTTTCAAAGTTTTTATTTGCTCTTTGATTTTGGATTTTATTTTTTCACTATCTTGTCAGATATTTGATGCTCTTAAGAAGGGAAAAAATGTGTGTGTGTGTGCGCGCGTGTATGCGCGTGCACGTGTGTGGATATTTTTGGCTTGTTTCTCAGTGGGAGTTTGTTCTGAATACTTATCTGGCCTTATCCTGAATGTGGAAATCCCTGCTCTTCCTAGCCTTCTTTGAATTGCACCCTTAGAAACTAAACACCCAACATGCCCTGCTTTCAGCAAGTTAACACATGGAAAAAGCAAACATGTTTTTTAGGTCTCCTGTACTTCAGGAAAAAAAAATCACAGCAAGCTTTCAGAACATATTTGAATTTTTCTAGGAAATTTTTGTTTTTCAAAATTAAATTTTCTCACACATGTGATGCAAGCACTCTACCACTGAACCACAAACCCAGTCCTTGCAAACATGTTTTTTAAGTCTCCTGTACTTCAGGAAAAAAAATCACAGCAAGCTTTCAGAACATATTTGAAATTTTCTAGGAAATTGTTTTGGTGTTTTTGTTTTCAAAATTTAATTTTCTAACCACTATTAAATTATTTTAAAATTGCAATACTTTACCCAGAAATTACTTTTCCAGCAAACTCAGACATCCAAGAATCCAGGAGTAAGTGTAAAATGACTCTACATAATTCAATTAGGTGGCCCAAGATTCATCACCTTACCTTATGGACTTTATTCAGCAGAAAGTCTCTAAGATCTTGTTCAGAGTCTATTAACTCTGATTTTATACACAATTCAAACACACCTGATGCTGCAGTTTTCCAGCCCATAACCCTTAGGAACAATAACTTGAAAATAAGCATGCATTTTGAAAAGAAGTCTCCCTGTAAGAGTCAAGAATGGCATCTGACAGTCCCATGAACAGAGAATAGACAGGACTATAAAAACCCATCCAAAACCTCAAGAAGAGGCACAGTGGAAACATTTGGCCCAAGAAGGCACAAAAGTTTAAGGGAGGCTCCCTGCCCTGCTCCGCAGTGTAGGAAGTCAGCATTTGTGCCCTTAGTACTGATCTTGAGGCCAAGATGAACCGTGAGACTGTTTCTGAAGGTAGAGTGGGATGTAGTACCTTAACACTTTTCCATACTATGTTCTATATTTATATGGAGTTACATTTAATATTTTTTTCTGATTTGGAGAATCTCACTTGCTAGTAGGGACCAGTAAATACACATTCTACTTTATAGCCTCTTAAAATCCAGTTTCCCTTGAGACTGGCTCCAGAAAATTCAGTTTATAAATTCTTTAAGTATGCCTTTAAGTCCTTTTCCCTCCAATCTTGGAACTAAAGAGAAAGTATTTTTTTCAGGATCATTGAGCAGTTTAAAGGATGGATTTAAGAGAAAACAACTGTAGTGGTCAGGTTTGCAGCAAAGTTGGAAATGGAGGGTCTGGCCTTCCTCCAGAGCTACCTACTTTGGGCAGGTTATTCCGATATGCAAAAGAGAACTTTACCAATGCAAAATGAAAACAACAGGATTGTTGAGTGATAGATAATGATGGGGAAGCCAGGGTGAAGGCAGCTGTAGGAAAGAAAATGCTTCCCAGACTGCCCTGTTTTTGTTTGCCCCTCCCCCACCTGGCCCATCCCTCACCCCCCTACCCCCATCCCCACCCACTCCCAATCTCAGCACAAAAAATGTCACCCCGGCTCCTGATGTAAATTAAATTACAAGTCAGGATCATCAAGTTACACCTTGATTTTGGGTCCAACTGAAATGCAGGCCCAAATGTGGTACTAGAATCATCATTTAGGGCTGGGGTGCAGCTCAATGGTAGAGTACTTGCCTAGCATGTGCAAGGCCCTGGGCTCTGTCCTCAGCACTGAAAAAATTTTAAAAAATCATTACTTGAAGGGTTTCAGTTCTTGCTGATCCATGAGATAAGATACTGAGTTTTAGAATTGTTGGGGCTCCAAACACAATAACGCAAAACACGGTGCCTTGGCATGCTGAATACAGTTGTCCCTTGGTATCCATATTGGATTGGTTTCAGGACCCCACAGATACCCAAATCCACAAATGTTCAAGTGCCTTATATAAAATGATGCATATTTGCGTATAACCCATGCACATCCTCTGTATACTTCAAATCATCTCTAGATTACTCGTAATACCAAATATTCAATGTAAATGCTATGTAAACAGTTGTCACACTGCATTGTTTAGGGAATAATGACATCTGTATTTCTGCCTAACCGTCCATGTCTCATAAAAACTAAGCATAAAACGAACAGTTTGCCCTGCATCTTTAGGTCTTTATTTCTGAAAGTCTTTCATGTCACAAAATCAATGTTATGCTTTTCTTCATTAATCTGTCGATTTTTATTTCAGACCCTAACCAGGAATCCTGCACCATGAGGAAACTTTTCCTCCCTATGATATTACTCTCTTTAAAACAATTTCAGTATCATTCCAGAATCTCCAAAGTGTAAAAACCTACCCATCTGTTTATGGCAAGCGGCTGACTACTCGGGCACCATCATCTCAAAGCAATTCTTTGTCTTTTCCCCTTAGTATTTATCCCACCAACTTGAACAGATTCATCGAGTACTTAATTTATATATATATATATATATATATATATATTTTTTTTTTTTTTTTTTTTTTTTTTTTTTTTTTTTTAATTTCATGAATGGAGTTAACAACTGAACTATAGGAGAAAAGTGCTTCCATTTTGTTTCGAATTAGCAGGTCGGTTTGCTTTTGCAAGCCGGCTCTGGTTGATTTGACTGGAAAGCCATGTTTGAAGGATATTGAGGCTGCTTCTAGGCTCAGGAGGAAAAAGTGCTAAGATCCATTAAATGTCTGCCCGGTATCGGAGAAGAGGTGAGCACGCGCGTCAAATATCTGCTGTCCTTAGTTTGGTTCTGCAAATATTTATGGAGTGTCTGCTGTAAGTAGTGAGAAAAGTAAAAGTATTTTTGTTGTTTGCTTTGTACTGTTTTTATTTTAAGTAGAAGAGACATGATTTCTTCCTCTAAGAAGTTGAGAGCAATTAAAATATAGTATGGCATGTGCAATAATGGGAGTGTGCACAGGTGCGCAGTGTCAGAGGAAGGAGCAGATGGGAGCATCAGGGAAGGAGCTGAAGAGGGGAAGGTCAACACCAGCAGTTCCAGAAGGCTGGACTGGCTTCAGCTTTGGCCTGGGTCCACCCCCTCCTCACCTCAACTGCTTCCAAATGGCAGAGCTCCAGTGTATTACCCATTTCTGGGCAACTTTCCTATAGGCATCCTAATAAGTAGCTCGCACACACTTCTCTCTGTCATCCACGGCCTTCATCTCATTATCGAGGATCCTTGCTGAATGTCACTGGGTAGGCTACTGCCCTGTGGGCCTCTGAAGCAGTCAAGGTAGAAAGCCCTGCGATAGGCTCCAGCTCTTTTGTTTTTTTAATTTTTTATAGACTGCATTTTGATTCATTGTACACAAATGGGGTCCATCATTTTGTTTCTATGGTTGTACATGATGTAGATTCATATCATTCATGTAATCATGCATGTACATAGGGTGATGTTGTCTGTCTCATTCCACCATTCTTCATACCCCGCCTCATTTCCCTCTGTCATCTAAAGTTCCTCCATTCTTCTCTCACCCCCCAGCCCCCACCCCCATCAACCTAGGTGCCCTTCAACAGTTGAATGGATAAAGAAACTGTGGTATATATACACAATGGAATATTACTCAGCCATAAAGAAGAAGAATATTATGGCATTTGCAGATAAATGGATGGAATTGGAGAATATCATGCTAAGTGAAATAAACCAATCCCAAAAAACCAAAGGCCGAATGTTTTCCCTGATAACTGGTTCCATCTTTTAAAGCACCCATGCTAAAGATGATGGGACCATGAATAATTATCTGTTAAAGGCACAGACTTTGTGACTAGTTCAAGAAGGACAAAATCCAGAATAATCAGAGGTTTGTGAAAAAGGCTAAACAAATGAACTTTGTATAACATGTTTAGAACAAAAAGACCAAGCTTGAGACAGATCCATAAAGCTAACACATCATATGGAAAAGTCCTCAGGATCAAATTATTCTTCTCCATCATTTTCTTCTCTATAAGGTAATTCTCACTAGGTGGTACATCTGAATCACCCCAAGTATTTATTAAAATGTTTATTCTCAGACCCCATCTCATAATACTAAACCTAAATCTCAGGAAGCAGACTAGGAAACTGCATTTTTAATAGACTCCACCACTTCCAAAGGATTCCAATGTACTCTAAAGGATTAAAACCACAGCTCTTAAAGGCAGAACAATACTAGTTCTAAGGAAATGAAAGACCAAGATACCCAAGGAGGCAGTAAGACAGTACCAGCTGCTTCAAATGAATTTAATTCTGCAAAGTCTATGAACTATATCCAAGATTATAAAATAACTTGCATAAGTGGCCATACAAACATCAACATCAACCTAAGAAATCACAGAGGTTGGGCACAGTGGCAAACGCCTGTAGTCCCAGCCACTTAGGAGACTGAGGCAGGAGAATCTCAGGTTTGAGGTCAGCAGCAACTTAGCAAGATCCTAAGCAACTTGGACCCTGGACAAAATTAAAAATGAAAAGGGCTGGATGTAGGTCAGTGGTAAAGCACCCCTGGGTTCAATCCCCAGGACCAAAAGAAAAAAGAAAAAAATCATGGAGAATGGCAGAAATGCTAGAAACTTGGAGACAAGCAAATGTTTACTGTCAATAAGTGGAAAAAAGAGGGATTTTAAAATGTATAGAATCACTAGTTTTATGTGGATTCCTACTCAAACTTTGGGAAAGGTTTACAGTGTTTATAAGCACTTATAAATGGCTTGTTGATCATTAAGAGTCAGCTTGGAGTCACCACAAGTAAACGTATATGTGTCTTTCAAGCCACATCAACTTGTTGTTGAAAGTAGTCAAGTTATAAATAAAAAAACTACACATATGAAAATAGCCTCTTTCTTTTCTTGATAAGATTGCTAAAATGGTAGTATTATGAAATTAAGTTTTGTTCGTTTTTTTAGGCATTGAACAAACTGTCTCTCTCACAACATTCATAGGCCAAGATGCGGAATCTGAAAAAAAATGTAAGACTAATCATTATGTACTGAGAGTCTACTGTATGTTAGGAATGATGCTAAATGTTTTGTTAAGTACTAATTGATTTGATCCTTACCCCATTCCCATAAAGTAAAAATAATTGTCCCATTTTATGGATGAGGAAACTAAGCAGAGATTCATCGGGGAACTTGTTCAGAATCACATAGCTAGTATGTGGTGAAACAGGTTAAACTGGGGTCTAGTCTGAGATCAAAGCTAGGGTGACTAAAACCTGCACAATATTTCAGATGGTTGGATGGAGTCACAGTCGGATAAAATGCCACATTCAGAAAGAGTTGATCTGTGGATTCATGCCAACCTGAGGGAACTCACTGGTGACTACCAGGGTTCTACAAAATTGTCCTGGGGCTGCTCGACATTTTTATTAGTAATTTGGATAAAGCTATAGAAAGTTGAATTTATTAAATTTACAGATGGCAGAAAGCTAGAGGGGAGGGATAGCTAATAGAGCAAATGAGAGAATCATGATTCAGAATGATCTTGGCAGATGAAATAACAGGCCAGAGTCAGCAAGAGGAAATTTAATAAGGACCATAGTAAAATCCTATACTCTGGTTTCAATGGTAAGTACAATTAGGGACACCCAGCCTACAAGCATAAAGAAAAATTTAGAACCCTAAAGATTAATTACAGCCATTAGTACAGTTTTCTATAGATTGAATTTAAAGTTAAATACATGCAACAACAAAATGACCTAAAGTACTTCTATATCTCACTAACTGCCTGACCCTAGCCCCTCCAAAGCTGAAGTGAACTTATCTCATCAAACCTGTGATGCCATCAATTGCAAGATGCACCCATATTTAGTACCACTGAAGAGGAAGGAGGAAAAGCACTATCAGTTACATTAAAATGTAATGTATTAGCATCTTTTATTTTACAATGCTTGAAAGAAATTTTAAATGTGAATTGCTTTCTGACTTCTCAGGGGGCCACTACAGTGGAGTTGGCGCTCCTGAGCCTGACTCAGCTCCTGAGCAGTTCACTCTGGCCTCAGAACAGGTCGGTCAGGAAGCTTTGCCATGGCCTTGGCCTTTAAGAATACCAGAAAGACAACTGTGGAGTCAGTATTTTAGTCGCACAAATTTTAGTCACACAAACCAGCTGTCAAGGAAAACCCCTGGAGAAGGTGTAGAGAGTCTTGATCAGAGATACAAAAGAAATAAGCATCTCGAAATAAAAGGACTTGCCTGAGTATCTACCAGGCCTCCAAGAATCACTGGGAGCAAAGCTCGTGCTAAGGTTTCTAAGACATAGGATTGTTTCCAGATGACAATCCACAAGCAAACGATCATTGATCCATGCAGCCCATCTGAGACTGTGAAGCAGAGGTGTCTGGCAGTATTGGCCAAGCGTCAAGATTGCAGTCACCGTTGCTGATGCTTAAATCAACTACTTTAATCAATCACTTATTATTGCTAAAAATTTATTTAGCAAAGAGATTTTTGTCACATATCAAGTGTGCATAAAACAAAAGAAAATATAGGAGAAAGAAATGGGTTCAGTTGTTCCTCAACTTCTCATTCAGAGTCTAATCTTTGGGAATATATTTCACTTCAGAGTTGCATATAAATGTGTTTCTTTCTCTCTCTCTCTCTCTCTCTCTCTCTCTCTCTCTCTCTCTCTCTCTCATTCTGCAGCATTTCTTTAAAGAATTCTTTCAAAGCTTTTCTTCCAAGTCAGTATTGATTCAGCCCTACCTCTCATGTTTTAATGCTGGTCTCTTTTCTGAATCTTTTAAGAAAGTGTTAACAAAGGATTTCAGAAAACAACAAGAATTGTATTACTTCCTGAAATCGTTTGTTGAATGAAAAGCTGATGGGTCATAACTGCGCATTTATACCACCAGAAATACAAAGCAAATTGCCATGTATGTAGGCAGTGACACTTACCTCACAGTGTCACCTGCCCAACAGTAATTACAAGACTCCATTGCTCAGAAGAGGCATCCTAAGTTCAGAGATGTCAAATGTAAAACGTTGTGTATTTAAGAATCAATCAAAATCACTATTTATTCTCTGCTTGCAGGTTGAACCTCCTCCAGACTTCAGGATCCATGCTGTCCCATGATAAGAGTTCAGGAGACTCATATTAATTTTACACTCACGGTTCTGTCACCCTGGTGTAACTTAGTCCAATCACCCATATTTTTGTGAGAAGAGTATAAGTCTCGGCTTCCAGGCTGCAGAGTGACTTGGACTCACCACATTCAGTGGCTAACCCATTGCGTCTTCCTAGTTCTTTACACCTCACGGAATGAGCAGTTGTCATCACATACCAAACAATCTTTCCTGAAATGTAACGTTATGAAATTAGGGGTTTCTGAGTAACATAAGACATCTCTTAATCATAATAGTTAAATGTGTAAAAATTGGACTCAGGCTGAATTGAGTTTTGTCCTGACATTAGACACAGGATCTTGGCCCTAGTCTTGCAAAGCTTTGATATTCCCATAGTATAATAGAGGTTTTCATGGTTTTCACTGTTAAACTAGGTGAGGTGAAGTGCTGAATACTCTGCCTGACACATACGGTAAATGAAAAATAAATGATGTGCCACATTGAATTTCAGATGAATCGGAGGTTGAAATGTAAAAAGTTAAGTAGTAAAAAATAGTTGAAGGAAACATGGGAGATTATTTTTATAATGTCAGAATGGAGAAGCCTTTTTAAAACATGATATATGTGAAGAAGGAGAAGAAGTTTAAAATAAAAAGACTGATAGATTTGACTACTTGAAAAATAAAAGAAAAAAAAAAAAACATCGAGTGAACAAATGACATACTGGAAAAAAGTATTTGTGCCATATAACACAAAGGATTGCTTTCCTTAATATATAAGAATCTTCTAGAAATCAACAAGGAAAAGACTTAAACAAATTTTAAAAATTTGCAAAGGATATTTAGAAGAAATTTAAATTGTTCTCCTTAAACATATAAAAAGATCCTTAACCTCACTCGCAAGAAGTCAAGCAGACAAGTCAAAACCATAATAAGCTGTCTGACTACAAACCCTTTCTCAATACCCTGCCTTATCTACCTGGCAGGACCTAATCTATCTCCTGAGGGTAAGGAGGAGTGTGGACTCTCTTTACCCTCTCTTCACCTGGCTCCCTTGCTTGTCTTCTTTTAGGAACCCTACTGAATGGAAAGTCCATTGAGAAAAAAGCTTCCTCCTCCATTGGCACCTGTTTTTCTTCTGGCTTCGGAGTTCTGAAGATTCTAGTCTGGCTCCTGCTGTTGAGGTCTTAAGCTCTGATTAGGATAGTGCCTAAAAACATCTTTTGTTTTTATAGAATTATTGGGTCCTATAGTAGTCAGTGTTCTGTAACTATAACAAAATTCCTGAAACTGTGTAACTTGTAACGAAAAGAGATTTATTTAGCTCAAAGTTCTAGAGGCTGAAAGTCCAGAATTGGGCAACCCCGTTGGTTTGGTTTCTGGTGACAGCCTAAGGACAGGTGGTACCATGACAGGAGTGTATGCAAGAAGGGCAGATAGTATCACCAGTCAGAGCAGCTAAGAGGTAGCCAGGTTTGTTCTTTTGTAATAACCCTCTATCTAGAACTCACTCCGGGTGCCATAAACACACACACAATGCCTCCAAAAACACCTGACACACCTTCCATTAGGCCCCACATCTTAGCTTTACCACACTTGGGACTGAGCTTCCAGTCCATGAACCCCTGGAGGACAGATCACAGGAGGTCCATATACAAGGAACAACCACCTGAAATGTTCTGCATCGATCAACCCACTACCTACAGCTTTACACTGTAAATGGTTCTGTTCTTGAGACAAAGGGCAGCATATTTAAAGGCCACAAGAGTGATAGGTACCCAAACCACGTCACCTGGGAAATAACTGAAGAAACGAGATGTTAGGGTCATGGGGAATTATCGGGAGGAAGCATAATAACTATCCTCGGACAGGAAAAGGGCCGCCCTGAGAGAGCAACTATGCTTACCTGAGCAGCTACTGAGGACAGACTCCACGACAGATAGAAACCACCACAAGAAGATCGATGAGGTGCGGAAGATGCGGAGCTTGTAAAAATGCCACCAGGCCTTTGAAGGCATCTCTGTAGGCGGACATTTTCAAGAGAGTGGTAGATGACGGACTTTGAGGGAGAGATCCTTCTCAGACAGGCTACCTACCTGAGGTCTCTGTTTCTCCCTCTCACATACCATTCTTCCTCTTTTATCCTCTCTCTCCCTTTTTGTCTTTGGTTTTCCTTCTTAGCATACATCACCACCTCACATCTCACACATTTTGCTTTTTTCTTGTTCATTTCCATTCTCCCTCCACTAGAAGGGTCAGGGACCCTCCTAGACATGAGAGTTTGGACCTGTTTTGTTGCGGCCCTGTCCCTGGTGCTCAGGACTGCTTGGCACGTAGTAGGCATTCTTTGCCGCGTGAATAAATGATCAAGGGTTATTGTAGGAGGAGATCCTGCTGGGGTGGATAGTGGATCCAATTATTTTTGGAGACTTTTCAGCATTAGGACCCTAGAATTTCTTAAGCCCCAACAAGTGTTCCTGTGGCTCCTGACCTGTGGGGCTGCGCCCAGGCTGGGGAGGCAAGTGACTAAGAGGCCCATCAAGGCCTCATGTGCAAATTCCCAAATAGGCCAAGAGTGAATATGGCTGGGGCAGAACAGCAATGGAGGAGTGGTGGGTGGGGCTGGGGAGGAGGGGTCTGAGGCCCAACCACGCAGGGGAGGGCTTAGGCTTGGGACAGAACTCCCAGACTTTGAGCAAGCTATTGTCTCTGAGATTCAATTTCCTCACTTATAAAAACCTTACCAAATTGTAAAAGTTAGATGTGAGCCACTGAGCCCAGGGCCAGTCACAGAGGTTTGAAAAAAGTATTTGCTCCTCTTTTTTTTTTTTTTTTTTTTTTTTTTTTTTTTTTTTTTTTATTGTGAACAAATGGGATACATGTTCTTTCACTGTTTGTACATAGAGTAAAGGCATACCATTTGTGTAATCATACGTTTACATAGGGTGATGTTGGTTGATTCATTCTGTTATTTTTTTCCCCTTCCCCCCACCCCTCCCATCCCTCTTTTCCCTCTATACAGTCCTTCCTTCCCCCATTCTTGCCCCCCTCCCTAACCCTCACTCTAACCCTAAAACTAACCCCTCCCACACCCCATTATGTATCATCATCCACTTATCAGCGAGATCATTCTTCCTTTGGTTTTTTGAGATTGGCTTATCTCACTTAGCATGATATTCTCCAATTTCGTCCATTTGCTTGCAAATGCCATAATTTTATCATTCTTTATGGCTGAGTAATATTCCATTGTATATATATGCCACAGTTTCTTTATCCATTCATCAACTGAAGGGCATCTAGGTTGGTTCCACAATCTGGCTATGGTGAATTGAGCAGCAATGAACATTGATGTGGCTGTATCTCTGTAGTATGCTGATTTTAAGTCCTTTGGGTATAGGCCAAGGAGTGGGATAGCTGGGTCAAATGGTAGTTCCATTCCAAGTTTTTTAAGGAATCTCCATACTGCCTTCCAGAGTGGTTGCACTAATTTGCAACCCCACCAGCAATGTATGAGTGTACCTTTTTCCCCACATCCTCGCCAACACCTGTTGTTGCTTGTGTTCTTGATAATCGCCATTCTGATTGGGGTGAGATGGAATCTTAGGGTGGTTTTGATTTGCATTTCTTTTATTACTAGAGATGTTGAACATTTTTCCATATGTTTGTTGATTGTTTGTAGGTCTTCTTCTGTGAAGTGTCTGTTCATTTCCTTAGACCATTTGTCGATTGGATTATTTGTAGTCTTGGTGTTGAGTTTTTTGAGTTCTTTATAGATTCTGGAGATTAGTGCTCTATCTGAAGTATGATTGGCAAAGATTTTCTCCCACTCTGTAGGCTCTTTCTTCACATTGCTGATAGTTTCCTTTGCTGAGAGAAAGCTTTTTAGTTTGAATCTATCCCAGTTGTTGATTCTTACTTTTATTTCTTGTGCTATGGGAGTCCTGTTGAGAAAGTCTGGTCCTAAGCCGACATGTTGAAGATCTGGACCTACATTTTCTTCTATAAGATGCAGGGTCTCTGGTCTGATTCCGAGGTCCTTAATCCATTTTGAGTTTAGTTTTGTGCACGGTGAGAGATATGGGTTTATTTTCATTTTGTTGCATATGGATTTCCAATTCTCCCAGCACCATTTGTTGAAGAGGCTATCTTTTCTCCATTGCATATTTTTGGCCCCTTTGTCTAGTATGAGGAAATTATATTTGTTTGGGTTTGTGTCCGTGTCTTCTATTCTGTACCATTGATCTACCTGTCTATTTTGGTACCAATACCATGCCGTTTTTGTTACTATTGCTTTGTAGTAAAGTTGAAGTTCAGGTATTGCAATACCCCCTGCTTCATTTTTCCTGCGAAGGATTGCTTTAGCAATTCTGGGTTTCTTATTCTTCCAGATGAATTTCATAATTGCTTGCTCTATTTCTGCAAGGTACATCATTGGGATTTTAATTGGAATTGCATTGAATCTGTATAGCACTTTTGGTAGTATGGCCATTTTGACAATATTAATTCTGCCTATCCAGGAACATGGGAGATCTTTCCATCTTCTAAGGTGTTCTTTAATTTCTTTCTTTAGTGTTCTGTAGTTCTCATTGTAGAGGTCTTTCACCTCTTTTGTGAGATTGATTCCCAAGTATTTTATTTTTTTTGAGGCTATTGTGAATGGAGTAGTTTTCCTAACTTCTCTTTCTGAAGATTCATCACTTATGTATAAAAATGCATTGGATTTATGAGCATTGATCTTGTATCCTGCTACTTTACTGAATTCACTTATGAGTTCTAAGAGTTTTCTGGTGGAATTTCCTGGTTCCTCTAAGTATATAATCATATCATCAGCAAATAGGGATAGTTTGAGTTCTTCTTTTCCAATTCGTATCCCTTTAATTTCTTTGGTCTGTCTAATTGCTCTGGCTAGAGTTTCAAGGACGATATTGAATAGGAGTGGTGAGAGAGGGCATCCCTGCCTTGTTCCAGATTTTAGGGGGAATGCTTTCAGTTTTTCACCATTAAGAATAATATTAGCCATGGGCTTAGCATAGATGGCCTTTACAATGTTAAGGAACGTTCCCACTATCCCTATTTTTTCTAGTGTTTTGAGCATGAAGGGGTGCTGTATTTTATCAAATGCTTTTTCTGCATCTATTGAAATAATCATGTGGTTCTTGACTTTAAGTCTGTTGATATGGTGAATTACGTTTATTGATTTCCTGATGTTGAACCAACCTTGCATCCCTGGGATGAAACCCACTTGATCATGATGCACTATCTTTTTAATACATTTTTGTATGCGATTTGCTAAAATTTTGTTGAGAATTTTTGCGTCGATGTTCATTAAGGAAATTGGTCTGAAATTTTCTTTCCTCGATGTGTCTCTGTCTGGTTTAGGTATCAGGGTGATATTGGCTTCGTAGAATGAGTTTGGGAGGGTTCCCTCCTCTTCTATTTCATGGAATACTTTGAAAAGTATTGGAATGAGCTCTTCTTTAAAGGTTTTGTAGAACTCGGCTGAGAAACCATCAGGTCCTGGACTTTTCTTTGTTGGTAGGCTTTTGATGACTTCTTCTATTTCATTACTTGAAATTGGTCTATTTAAATTGTGCATGTCCTCCTCGTTTAGTTTAGGCAATTCATAGGTCTCTAGAAACTTGTTGATATCTTCGAAATTTTCTATTTTGTTGGAATATAGATTTTCAAAATAGCTTCTAATTATGTTTTGTATTTCAGTCGTGTCTGTTGTGATACTTCCTTGTTCATTCCGAATTTTGGTGATTTGGGTTTTCTCTCGTCTTCTCTTTGTTAGTGTGGCTAAAGGTTTATCAATTTTGTTTATTTTTTCGAAGAACCAACTATTTATTTTGTCAATTTTTTGTATTGTTTCTTTCGTTTCAATTTCGTTGATTTCAGCTCTGAGTTTAACTATTTCCTGTCTTCTACTACTTCTGGTGTTGGTCTGTTCTTCTTTTTCTAGGGCTTTGAGCTGTAGTGTTAGTTCATTTATTTTTTGAGTTTTACTTCTTTTATTAAATGCGCTCCATGAAATAAATCTTCCTCTAAGTACGGCTTTCATAGTGTCCCAGAGATTTTGATACGATGTTTCTTTGTTCTCGTTTACCTCTAAGAATTTTTTAATTTCCTTCCTAATATCTTCTGTTATCCATTCCTCATATAATAGCATATTGTTTAATCTCCAGGTGTTGGAGTAATTTCTGTTTTTTGCTCTTTCATTTATTTCTAGTTTCAATCCATTATGGTCTGATAAAATACAAGGAAGTGTCTCTATCTTCTTGTATTTGCTAACATTAGCTTTGTGGCATAATATATGGTCTATTTTAGAGAAGGATCCATGTGCTGCTGAGAAGAAAGTGTATTCACTCTTCATTGGATGGTATATTCTATAAATGTCTGTTAAGTCTAAATTATTGATTGTGTTATTGAGATCTAAGGTTTCTTTATTCAATTTTTGTTTGGAAGATCTGTCCAGTGGAGAGAGAGGCGTGTTAAAATCACCTAGTATTATTGTATTGTGGTCTATTTGGTTTCTGAGATTGAGAAGGATTTGTTTGACATACATGGGTGAGCCACTGTTTGGGGCATAGATATTTATGATTGTTATGTCTTGCTGATTTATGGTTCCCTTAAGCATTATGAAATGTCCTTCTTTATCCCTTCTGATTAACTTTGGCTTGAAGTCCACTTTATCTGAAATGAGGATGGATACCCCAGCTTTTTTGCTGGGTCCATGTGCATGGTAAGTTTTTTCCCATCCTTTCACCTTTAGTCTTTGGGTATCTCTTTCTAAGAGATGAGTCTCTTGCAGGCAACATATTGTTGGATCTTTCTTTTTTATCCAATCTGCCAGTCTATGTCTTTTGATTGATGAATTCAGGCCGTTAATATTCAGGGTAATTATTGAGATATGATTTGTATTCCCGGTCATTTGACTCATTTTATTCATTTATTTGCTTATTTTTGACACGACTTGGTTCCTCTTTATTTGAGAGTTCCTTTAGGATATCTCCTCCCTTTGCTGATTTGCTTCTTTGTTTTTCATTTCTTCTTCATGGAATATTTTGCTGAGAATGTTCTGTAGTGCTGGCTTTCTTTTTGTATATTCTTTTAGCTTTTGTTTATCATGGAAGGATTTTATTTCATCGTCAAATCTGAAGGTAAGTTTTGCTGGGTATAAGATTCTTGGTTGGCATCCATTTTCTTTTAGGGCTTGAAAAATGTTATTCCAGGCCCTTCTAGCTTTTAGGGTCTGGATTGAAAAATCTGCTGATATCCGTATTGGCTTCCCCCTGAATGTAATTTGGTTCTTTTCTCTCACAGCCTTTAAGATTCTGTCTTTATTTTGTATGTTAGGTATTTTCATTATAATGTGCCTTGGTGTGGGTCTGTTGTAATTTTGTGTATTTGGAGTCCTGTAAGCCTCTTGAACTTGATTTTCCATTTCGTTCTTCAGATTTGGGAAATTTTCTGAAATTATCTCATTGAATAGGTTGTTCATTCCTTTGGTTTGTTTCTCTAAGCCTTCCTCAATCCCAATAATTCTCAAATTTGGCCTTTTCATGATATCCCATAGTTCTTGGAGATTCTGTTCATGATTTCTTACCATCTTCTCTGTTTGTTCGACTTTGTTTTCGAGGTTAAATATTTTGTCTTCAATATCTGAGGTTCTGTCTTCCAGGTGTTCTATCCTATTGGTTGTGCTTTCTATGGAGTTCTTAATTTGGTTTATTGTTTCCTTCATTTCAAGGATTTCTGTTTGGTTTTTTTCAATATCTCTAACTCTTTATTGAAATGATCTTTTGCTTCCTGTATTTGCTCTTTTAACTGTCTATTGGTGCGTTCATTCAATGCCTGCATTTGCTCTTTCATTTCATCGTTTGCTTCCCTTATCATGTTGATTATGTACATTCTGAACTCCCTTTCTGACATTTCTTCTGCCATGCTGTCATTGGATTTTATTGATATAACATCCAGATTTGTTTGAGGCATTTTCTTCCCTTGTTTTCTCATATTGTTCAGGTATCAGTGGACTGCAGAGATGTTGCAGATTTCCTCTATTGACTTATAATGTCCCTGAAGATTGCTAGTGTATCCCCTCTTATCCTTCAGTAGCCTGAAGTCTTAGAGGAAGTTGATACTTCGGTGTTCCCCTAGGTAGCTGCCTCTCTAGGGGTGGTGGTCTTCAGGTGGGGTATATTCCCTGCTAGAGGGCAGAGGTGCCTCTACTTGTTGACCAATGGTCATCCAAAGGGGAGCTAGACTGCGGGCTAAGGCAATGCCTGTTTGGGCCTGTGTCTCTGGTTTTACTGTCTTTGTGGGAAAACCTCACTCTGTGGGGAAGACCCACCCGGTGGGGAGGTCTCACTAGTCCGTTCCCCTCCTAGAGGTTCTCCTCAGTCCACAACTACCGCCTGTGCAGGGCAGCCTTCCCAAGCAGCGTTTCCAGGGGCCTGGACCTACCTCCTGGGCTTGGGAGCCCTGCCCTTCGCAGACGAGTCTCCTTTGGTGGCCCCTCCTCAGAGAAGCTGCCCACAGTCCTGGAACCTTCGCTCCACCCCTCAGCTGGTCTCTGTGTAGCTCTTTCAAGAAAAGGTGCTTAGATCCCCGGCTCAGACCGTGCTTTGCACCTAATCACTTGGCTATGCGACCCCTCCTCTGAAGAGTCACTTGGAGCCTCGTACATATGCTCCAAGCCCCAGTGACCCGTCACTCGTCTCTTCCTCCAGGCAGGTGTTCTGTGTGGGCGCTTGGAGACCAAGCCACTCACTGCGCACCTCCACCTCCTCAGGACAGCCCCCTCCCCGTTGTTCAGGCAGTTGCTGAATCCAAATAGTTCGCCACCCAACTCTTTCTCTGGCAGCCCCCGGAGCCCTGGCAGATTGGTCCAAAAAACCAAAAAACCAAGCGGTGTGCTGCTCGGCCTCCTCTGCAAGGTCTCCCACTTTCCGAGCTCACTGTTCCAATGAGGGTAGATGTGTCTTACTGCCTGGGCAGGGCAGCCTTCCCAGGGGCCCAGACCTACCTCCTGGGCCTGGGAGCCTCACCCTTCGTAGACGAGTCTCCTTAGGTTGTCCCTTCTCAGAGACGCTGCCTGAAGTCCTGGAACCTTCACTTCGCCCCTCAGTTTGTCTCTGTGTAGTTCATTCAAGAAAAGGTGCCTAGGTCCCTGGACCGGACCTTGCTATGCACCTAATCGCCTGGCTATGCGACCCGCCCTCTGAGCAGTCACTTGGAGCCTCGTACATATGCTCCAAGCCCCAGTGACCCGTCGCTCGTCTCTTCCTCCAGGTGTGGGCGCTTGGAGACCAAGGCACTCACTGCGTACCTCCACCTCCTCTGGGCAGCCCCCTCCCCGTTGCTCAGGCGGTTGCTGGATCCAAACAACTCGCCGCCCCACTCTTTCTCTGGCAGCCGCTGGAGCCCTGGCAGATCGCTTCAAAACCAAGCGGTGTGTCGCACAACCTCCCTTGCAAAGATCCCCGCTTTCCGAGTTCACTGCTCCAGCAGGGGAGGTGTGTCTTGCCGCCTGGGCAGGGGCATCCTTTGCAGGCAACGTTCCCAGGGGCCCGGACCTCCCTCCTGGGCTTGGGAGCCTCACCCTTCGCAGACGAGTCTCCTTAGGTTAGAGAATCTGCCCGCGGTCCTGGAAACTTCAATCCGCCATTTTTCGCTCCGCTTCGCTGTCCGTTTTTACCGCTCCGGCGGGGGAGGGGCGACCCGCCGAGTCACTGTACTTCACAAAGTTCTCTGCGTTCCAGGGCTACTGCCCCTTCGGGGACGCCTCCCCTATGGGAGAAACTCCCCGGGCGGCTTTGAGTTGGTCCCAAGTCACTATCTCCTCTTTTGAATCTTGAGTCCTGGAGCAACATGAAATGCAGCCGCCCTCTAGTCCGCCATCTTGAACCAAAATCGTATTTGCTCCTCTTACGGTGACTGCCGTTAGGTTATTTAACCTAAGTTTTGTCTGGGTGGATTTTATAGAGGAATGTAAGAAGCACTTGCAAAGTAGAAGACCATTCTTTGATAAAGGCTTAGATCCAGGGAGCAAAAATGATTTCAGGAACATAATCCAGCCCAGGGTTCAGAGACAGGGAGTTTAAATCAAAAATGCCTGGGTTTAAATTCTAGCTCTTATAGTTGCTAACTGAGTGACCTCTAGCAAGTTACTTGACCTCTCTGGGCCTCAACATTCTCATGTGTAAAATGGTACTGATAATAGTGCTCATGGTTCAGGGTTGTTGTGGGGATCAAGTAAGCCACCATCTGTCAAGTGCCGAGAATAGTGACTAGCACACTATGAGGCCCGTGGGGTTTTGGTAATGACTTTGGAGTCTACTTTCTATGAGAATGGGAGACAATGGAGGGCTTTGAATAAAGAAGTGACACCTCAGACTTAGATTTTAAAAAGCAATCCTGTGTTAAAACTCAATTAAGAGTCTGGGGTTGTAGCTCAGTGGAAGAGTGTTTGCCTAGCATGTGTGAGGCCCTGGGTTCGATTATCAGCACCACATATAAATAAATAAAATAAAGGTCCATCGACAACAAAACATAATAATAAAAAAACAATAAAAGAATAAATTGGGGAGGGGGCAGGGGCAGGACGAACAGTCTGATGGTGCTGCTGTGATCTACATTGAAGGATGGTGACCTGGACCAGCCAATGGCACAGATGCCGTGAAAGTCGATCAGCATCAGGAGTTTCAAAGGTGCAGCTCACGGGATTTGCTGACCGATGTGAGTGTGGGGCATTAACCAAGAAAAGGGATCAAGGGTCAGTCTAAGATTTTCAGGGTGAAGCTGCCATTCCCTGAAACGGGAAGAGTAGGGGCAGAGCAGGCGTAAGGGCCTCAGGGAAGGGCTGGGTCGGGAGCACAAGAGGAAGGGGCACCTCAGAGCCAGAGCAAAAAACCTTCTGTCTAAAAAGGAGGGAGGAGCCTCTGGGCCAGGTGAAGCTGCTGGGTGGGTAATGAGAGGACTGCGCCTTGGCAGCAGGTAGGTCCTCCATGGTCTCCTCGGGAGCTGTTTTGTGAAGCTCTGATTAGATCAGGTTTTAAGCAGAGGAGGCTAAATGGAAGGTGGTAGCCTGGATCAAACAGAAAAGTACATTAGTGGAAAAACTAGTGAAATCCAAATAAGACTAGTGAAAGTTTAGTGAATAGTCACGTTCCAATGTTACTTTCTTGGTTTTGCAATGTGCCATTGTGACATAAAATGTCACCACTAGGAGAACCTGGATGAGAAGCACAGGGCAGTTCTCTGAATTATTTGTGCAGCTTTTCTGTAAGTCTAAAATTAGTCCAAACCAACAAGGAGAAAGCGGGTGGGTGTGGAGAATGAGAGAGAGAAAAGGGGACCAGCAAATAGTTAATCCTCTCAAGGTAGAATAATCTGTCCAAGGATGATTAGGGACTTTGCTGAAATTCTACATTAAAACTTTCTGCTCAGCTGGAGGCGCAGCTCCGTGGTAGAGCTCTCACCTGACATGTGGAAAGCCCTGGGTTCAGTCCCCAGCATGGCAAAAACAAAACAAAACAAAACTTCCAGTTCTTTGTGCTTCTATGGATTGTATTCTTAAACCATTACATCATTTTGCATCCCAAAAACTTATACAATTATGAATTGGCGATTTACAATAAAAACACAAAACCTTTCAGCTCTTAACAATGCCACTTTTCTCCTGCTCTACAGCAAACACTCCCGCGCACGATAATCCATGAATCCTTATTAGTCATGTCTGCCCTAATATAAATGAGTTTATCAGCTGCTTTTCTGACGGCAAAAGAAGTAAGAAAGCAGAAGTCAGGGTTTGTTTACTTCATAAATTAGTCCAGGATAAAGCTCTCCTGAGGTAACTCATGGGTGTTTACCTCTGGCTTTTGTTCTTTACACAAATGTAAACACATTCCATTCTTCAGCCTGTTCCTTTTTTCTTCTTCTTTCTTATTTAATAGTCACTTACAAAATTAACAAAATTGAGGCAGAAACATGTTTTCTTGATTGATTACAAGTACTTTCAGGATGTTTGCATTTTTATAACTCCTTTGCTCCTGGCACTAACCCAAGAGTAATCTGCGACAGAAACCCATATCTGAGTCCCCAGATGGCGTGGACTAGCCAGAGGAGGGCCTGAAGCAATGGCGTCCCTCTGAAAGTGGCCAGTTCTTGCCTTATCTCACTGTCACAGATCCTTGAACTTTTCGTCTCTCCTGTTGTTATTTAGACAGAGAGTTTTGGATTCCTAGGACTAGGAAAGAAACTCATAAGTGAGATCTTACATTTAAAGAAACTGTTATATGTCTCTCTCTCTCTCTCTCTCTCTCTCTCTCTCTCTCTCTCTCTCTCTCTTTCTCTCTTGAGTTAAATACCATATGTGTAACTTTATAATCCAATATTTATAAATGTCTTATGAATGAAGGCAATGAATACATTTTCAACCAACTGTATTTTAAATAAAAACTTTACAAGTTTTTGCCAAGAAAAATCAACTTTGACTTTTCAAGAATGAAATTATACTTAAATAATTTTGTTTTAGTTCATCAAAAACAAAAATGAACTTCCAAAAGCAGAGGGAAACAGCCAATTATTAAACATGCAATTTCTATTAAACTTTAAAATGCAACCAACTTCATTAATACATATGAAACCCTCAGTTCCATAAAATACATGCTATTGTTTTTAATTAGGAAAAAATCCAACCACAGTATCCTTTTCAAATTTATAATGTCGGGATGGGTCCTTTATAACCTTCGTGCACCAATGTTCTCTTCAACTTACAAGGCCTGTCATTGACTTTAAAGCCAATTTATAGAAAAATGAAAACCTGTCCAAAACCTCATTAAAAAGAAACCAAAACCTTTTAAATTGATTGGATGTTCTGCCTTAAAATTCAGAGCAAGTGGAATCCTCTGTGGATCTTTGTTTCATTTGTAATTTAAAATGCTGCAACTTTATCTGGAAAGGCGGAGTGCTTAGCTGATGCCTTTGCAGATTGATCAGAAGCCTGCTTTGGTTTGGGTGGTGCAGAAGGAAGCCCCGCCCACTCCCAGAAGAGTAACCTTGAAGCTGAGACAGATGCCAGTGTCAACCTCATGGGGATGTGACTGGTGTGGCACAAGACCCTGTGCTCAGAAGCACCCTGTGTTCTGTTTACTGCTCTGTTTAATCATTTTTGAATAAGGGCCCTGATTTTCATTTTGCACCGGGTTCTGCAAAGTATATAACCAGTCCTGTCTGATAAACACAGGGCCTTGCAGAATATTTGCTGAGGGGATGGCATGAAGGAGCCAGCCATGCAAAGAACCTGCAGGTGGATGTCCCAGGGACTGGGGTGGGTAAGCAGGGATGCCACTCTGCTGAATGCCTGTCCCAGAGTTATGCAGGGTGCAACCTGCATGTCAGTTCATGGCAGGCTGTGTACAAGGACACAGAAAAGTCCTTGCAGGTAGATCATCATAAAAGGGAGGACCGTGGTGACGGCATGGGATGGCCAGATCACTGGGGACTCAGACTGTTGATGATGAGCTTAGATTTTATTCTGAGATGAGATGGAAAGCAGATGAGTTTTAAGCAGATGAATAACATGAACTGATTTATCAAGAGTAGCATTAATCATGAATAACCTGATTTGATCTGTCATGATAAGATAACACTAGGGACTGGGGGTGTAGCTCGGTGGTGGAATGCTGTCTAGCATCGCCAGGCTCTGCATTGGATCCCCAACACTGAAAAAAAGGGGGTCACATGCTTCAGTGTGGAAAATAGAGGGGGTCAGAATAAAAGCAGGGAGATGGGTTATTAGTCCAAGGAGTTTAGCAGCAATGTCATCAATGTCATGATAACTTAGACACGAATGGTAGCAGCAGAAAGTGAGTTGTATATATTTTGGAACATTCAGTAATATTTACTAGTAGCATTATTCCTGGTTTCTGCTGGCAGCTATCATCTTAGTTCTACATCATAAGTAATCGCTAAACTCAAAGTCATACATCATGTCCTGTGTGACTCACTTGTTATGAGAGTACACAGTTGCATAAGTCTGGGCTTATTCAATTTAGTTTACAAAGTCATGCTCACAAATGAAACCAGCAACCTGAAATTTGTGGGTATGTTTATTTTTGGTTATGAAGAGTCTCTCTCATATCAATAGGAAATGAAACCATAAAAAAATAAAGCTATCAAAAGTTCTCAAGACAAGAACTGCTGTATCATAATGACTGTGTTCCCATAGTGATCTCACAAGATA
Source organism: Sciurus carolinensis (assembly GCF_902686445.1). Taxonomy (NCBI): domain Eukaryota; kingdom Metazoa; phylum Chordata; class Mammalia; order Rodentia; family Sciuridae; genus Sciurus; species Sciurus carolinensis. Next base: position 37,953,886 of record NC_062213.1, read on the forward strand.
TGCAAAAAACTGGGGCCACTTTGCAGTCAGCACACGGCTATGGGTGGAGAATAAGCCTGTTGGTGGATAGTGAGAGTTTCCCTGTAGCTGCAAAGTCTTTCCAACAGGCAAAAATAGTCATCAGTAGCAAAGTGGCTGTAGACTTCAGCTACCTTGAAAACTCCTTGATGCTCATTTGTCAGAGATTTAGAAATAGAGGGAAAAAAAACCAAACTAAGCACTTTGGAGATTAACCACCTTATATAGTGCCAAGTGGGACATCAACCTCCAGACTAAACAGGCAGCATTGACAATGAGGTCACGTTGGTGGGAATCGTCCTTGACCTCTGGGTCATTTCAGTAATATCAATTTTCTGCATTTGAAAATATGCAAAGGTAGGATCGGTAGTGCCATGGACCTGAATGTGAGTCATGCTGTGTAGCCATGACCTTCCTCTTCCCAACTATTTGCATTGCTAGGAAGCTGGGCTACTGGGCAAGACACACCACAGGGAAAAGGACGACCTGTCTCTGGAATGCTTGGAAGGAGAGAGAAGCCCATAAACCAACCTGCTGTGTCACAATTAGACTCAGGGCGGGTCCACTCAATCAAACAGGAGGAAGATGGAATGATGATAATTTTGGAAACGAGTCGTAAGGCTGGATAGAGAGTCACTGATCAGAAAACACATTTTATAACCCTGCTTGGTGAAGGAATAAATACTAGGGACTTCTGCATAGGCACAGTGCTCCAAGGAGAGTGACAGGGCCACCTTAGCAGCTTCTCAGGGGAAGACCACAATCAGAAGACAGGCTAGTCCTGGCTCTGCCACCTACTAGCCAGGGAGCCTTGGCCATCTCTCTCACGCTGGCTGGGTCTCAGTTTGCCTCATTTGTCATCAAAGACCACTTCTAAGTGCTTTTCCTGTCACCTCTGCTGCACTGACCACTGAGTCCTCTTGCCAGCGTCCCCTCGCTGGTGTCCACTCCATTGGCTCTTTCTCGTCTCCTTCAGAAGCCTCCCTTCCACTGCTCTCTCTGAAGGGTTGGCTCTCTCAGCACTTCTTCCTCTTCACGCCTCACACTCGGGCAATCCTGTCGCCATCCAGTTTCTGATTACCATGTTTTCTAAATCTCTATCTCTCACCTCAGCCTTTGCCAGGGCCCATGGACAGGTGGTGCCAACTACCACAGGACTGGGCATCTCTACCTGGATGCTCTTTCATCAACTCAGATCCACCAATTGTAAGATAAACTCATATTCTTCTCTCCCTCCTCCTCCAGCATCCTGGCCAACAGTTACCATCATCACCATCCATTTGCCTAGAAACCTAGGACTTGCCACTTTTCCCTCCTCTCCCTCACCACAAAGTCAAATCATTCATCAGAACAGAATTTATTTCTCAAGTGCATCCGCTCCTCCAATCCACACCTAGTACTTTAATTCTGCCTCTCGCTTTTTTGTCTGCCTATTATGGTAGAAGGCAGAGGCTGTTAGTTCTCTGCCAGTATGGATTCCCTTTATTTAATTTAATTTAATTTTATCTTATTTTATTTTATCATAGAATCCCATGTTTTAACCAGGTGCCAGGCCTCTACAAGATAGAGACTATGTGTCTCAAGGTTAATTATAGATAGGTAGATCACATGACCACATGGCCACCTAACCAGGTTCCCACCCTGGAAAGCTTGTGAACTACGGGTCAATTGCTGGACACTACCCCTAGAGTTTCTGATTTGGCAGGGCCGAGTGGGGCCTGGAAACTGCATGTCTAATAAACTGCCAGGTGCTGCTGCTGGTCCAGGACTATACTTCAAGGGTCATTTACAGGATAATAGGGCAATAGGACAAGGGGGCCTGAGTCCTTGAGTGGCCTCAAGGAGCCATGCTCCCTCTGGGGCTCACAATCACTCACTTGAAACTCTTGTTTGGGTCTTATTTTGAGTCTCTGCTTCAGAAGCTTAGCCTATACCAAATAATGCGCCCTCTGGTTCATCCTTCATGATCCAACTTGCATTATCTTTGTAAACTACTATTGATTGAAGTGTCATTCCCTTCTTTAAATCCGTGGAGTCTTTCCTATCACCTAGCGCAGCTCAACTCCACCAGGAGGCAAGCTGGGGTTGTGCGTGATTCTCTTCTGTTCCTCGGGTCACACGGAGGGATTTTCAAAGTCTGAGGGATCCCACAGGAGAAAATACACACTGAATTGTCAGTTTAACAACAATAACAATAATAACTAGTATCTGTTGGGTTATGTGGCAGGAATATCATGCCCTCAATGCCCTGTGAGGATATACTACTGTTTCTAGTTTGCCAATGAAAAGATAGAGACAAAGTAGTAAGCAAACTACCTGGAGGAGACAGGACACTACCTGTGCTACTCATAACCCCCCACCCCAAGGGAGGACTCAGTCCACCTTTGAGGACTTAGTTAATAGCACTACCTCTTTCAGGGTGTACCCCAGTTGCAAGAGGCCACATCACCCAAGGTCACACCCTGCCTGGGGTAGCCTGCATCAGTGACTGAGTTAGGTGGGGGTTTAAAGGCCACTTCAGTCCAAGACAGGTCAGCCCTAACAGGTCACACTCTAGAACTTTCTGCCAAGTTGGCCAGGACTTTGTTGGACCCACTTCTTCTTTGGCCCCACCCTGCTTCCTCTTGTAGGTGTTGATTCCTAATGAACATCTTCCACTCCAAAGTCTGTCCCCGTGTCTGCTTCCAGAGAACCGAATCTGAAACTCACTCAGAAAGTGGCAAGACTGGGCTTCTGAGGCGTTTGTGATGGGAGCTATCTGCTCACGTCACGAGGTCCGTAGCAGGTTGTGAAATCCTGTCACAGGATAGATTCAAGTCTTTGGCCTGGCATTCAAGGCCCTGTGTCATGTGATTCCAGTCTGCTCACCTTTTTCTCTGCACTCTCCTTGACGAGCCCTGTTCTAAAGCCATGCCAAGCATTTGTTCAAGTGGCATTTTGACTAGAATGCCCAGTCCTCCCCGTGAGGTCCTTCCAAGTACAGCTGAAGCTTCATCTCCTTGGTGATGCTTCCAAGAGGCCCCTAGACAAGAAGGAGCTGCGTCGAAGAGTGAATGGAGCCCTGGAGTCTGTCAGGCCTGATTTCAAATTCCGGATCCATGACATAGCTGTGTGACATGCAGAGGAATTGTATAACCACCTCTCACCTTTATTATGGGGACACCAACAACTACCTCAGTGATTGTGAATCAAGTAAAATCTGCGGGTCTCCTTGCCCAGTCCTTCTCAAACTTCACTGTGCCTAGAGACTTCCTGAACAACTTGTTAAAATGCAGATTCCAACCCCATGCCATGATACAGGCCTGTAATTCCAGTGGCTGGGGAGGTTGAGGCTAGAGGATAACAAGTTCAAAGCCAGCCTCAGCAACTTAGCGAGGCACTAAGCAACTTGACGAGACCTTGTTTCAAAAATAAAAAGGGCCAGGGATTTGGTTCAGTGGTTTAACATCCCTAGGTTCAATCACTAATACCAAAGTAAAAAGAAAAAAAGAAAAAGAAAAAGAAAGAAAAAAAGAAAAAAAATGCAGATTCTACATCAGCAAGTCTGAGATGGGGTGGGACCTGAGACTCTGCATTTCTAACAAGTTCCTAGGTAAAGCAGTTGCCTATAATCCACAGACCACACAGTAAGGCCTTAGCCCCGAACCTGGCTCATGGTGGGTACTCAAAGACATTTGCTTGTCCTTACCCCTCTTGGTACACTTCATATCTCACATAATGCTCACTTACGTCATAGTTGCTATGTCTGTGTTTCCCACTACACTGTATTGAGGACAGAAACCATACCATCCTTCTCTCAGTATCATAGTGCCCACCAGAGGGCTAGGGATATATATATATATATAGGGGATCCACAAATATTTGATGACCTGAGCCTATAAAATGGAAAAAAAAATATTAACTCTGCCTGCCTTGACAAATTATTGGAATAAGCCAATGTGATCATTCGGAAGAGAGAGTGTAAAAACGCAGGCCATGTGATACAAAAACAAAGTATTATTATCCATCAGCTTTCCACTCGGTAGCAGTTTGGATTTGTGCAACTGAAGCATGCTTACTTGTAGGCAGTGGCTTAGACTTTGGTGATAAAAAATCAGATTCATCAATAGTTTAAAAATAAACCAAATCCTTTCCAGGATAACAGTGATGAAACTCTTTGCCTGTGATAAGAAAGTGATTACAGGGATTTCAATGAAAAAGATGTATCTTCCCATCAATAGTCAATCAATCAATCAATCAATCAATCATAAAGCAGGCACTGAGTACTCTCTCCAGGTGGCACTGGACTTGCAAAAGACATTTGCTCATTTACCTCTTCCAAATGAGCGTGGGATATTAGCTTCATCTCCTGTCAGTTCGGAGGGTATAATTTTCAGAGATATCCCAGAGATGAGGAGAAGGAAAGAGAGATATCACAAAATGTATAATACAGTAAGTCAATGGGTGTTCCTCTCACCCAGCTTGACACCAGGCATGTTCTATGAATTCATTTGGAAACTAAAAATCTCAGACATGGTAGGAGACAGGTGGCCAGCTCAGCTGGAATATAAAGAGATCGTTGTTGCTGCTGTTAAGATAGGATCTTGTTATGATGCCCACAATGACTTGAACCCCTGGGCTCAAGTGATCCTCCTGCTTCAGCTTCCTTAGTAGGGAACTACGAGCATATACCACGCACGGCACCCACCACTATAAAGAGGTGTGTGTGTATGTGTGTGTGTGTGTGTGTGTGTGGTGCTGGAGATTGAACCCAGGGCCTTGTGCATGCAAGACTCTACCAACTGAGCTATATTCCTAGCCCCCTATAAAGAGATTTTTAATGAAAAGACAAATATAGGTAGGATTAAGATACCCAAAGGGGAGGTAGTAAGAGATACTGAGACACCTAGGGACCAGCAATAGTAGAAGACATCGCCACCCCATGCCAAGAGTCAGGGAGAAGAAATGCCATTAAAAGAGCTGGGTTAAAAGCTTTGGAGTCATGGGAAAAGGTCTGCTCCATGAAACTGTCCCTAAGAGGACACAGTTACTACCATCCATATTGGAGAACCAGAGGAACATGTGGGAGAATAAATATTCTGATCTCGATTTCCAGTCCCTAAGCACACAAGAGCTCCTCCCGTTGGCTAAACCCACCTCTGAGAGCAAGCAGACAGGGTGCCCATGTGTGCACCCCATAGACACCAACCTTCAACTGCAGAACAGAAAGAAGGGCAAAGAAGGAAGGAAAATGAATCAGAGCCGGAGTCAGTGTTGGTTCAGAGTTACTCTTTGAACTCTTCCCAGAATTGTCCTAAGCCTGGCAACACTGGTCCCTAAATATCCTTTCTCCCACATTTTCTTGGTCCCTGTTCTTTCTGACTCTTCCAATCTTCTCAAACTGCTCATATCTAGAATAAATCTTCCCCATTGTAGTTATATAATGTAAATCGGTGTCATCCAAGACACTTAACTCCAACCAGAACCTGAGAAATTGAGACAGAATCAGCCATCAGTTCTGCATTAGCTGCTAAAGATAAATTTTGTATAGTCCACCAATTGTACTGTCTAGTAGCCCAGAGCTAAAAAGCAAATTTGTTTAACCAAAGACTATTTTTCAATTAATTGTGCATAAGGTTATGTGAACTATGCCAAAATATAGCAGCAGTTTAACTAGGAACAGCGTGTTTTGCAAATAATTCTTTCGTCCTCGTAAACCCAAACTGGATGTGCATGATGCTATGAGCCCATCCTACCAGGAAGACAGCCTCTTCTCCCTGGAGAGGGACCTCTACCCAGTCAGTAGGCTCACTGGCTGATGTTTGGCCTGGAAAGGAAACTGGCTAATGACCAGAGTCAAAGTTTTCTTTTTTAGCAACATGTTCATCATTGTCTTCATCAGAGTGGGACTAGAAAAAATGCCCTCAAAAGGATGACTTAATCCTGGACCTACCATATGTAGTTTACAGAATAAGCGCACTGTACCAGTAGACATATGGACAGATCTTAGATGTGTTATGGTGAACCAATAAAGAAAAAAATATACACATAAATTTAGGGGGTAATTTATGGCAGAGCCTTTCCCTAGCACATTCAAGGCCTCAGGTTTGATCACCAGCACCACAGGGGGATAAAATTACTTAGAAAAGAATCCACACCATATACATAGAAGGGGTAATACCAAAAGTTAACATAATGCTCACATAAAAATCCCACAGGTTAAGAACTATTATTATCCTTTTCCTACAGAAGATACACATAAAGTTTTAAAGTTGTCACATTCACATACCTGATGTGCACCCAGGCTTGGGGTACCCATTACTAACTATTGCATTGGACAGTCAATGCAATGCAGTCAATACTAACTATTGCATTGGACAGTATCTGTGGGGAATTATTTCCAGGATTCCCCTTGGATCTATAGATGCTCAAGTCCCTTATACAAAATGGTGTAGTATTTACATATAACCCATGCACATCCTCCTACATGCTTAAAATCCTCTCTAGGTTACTTACAATACATAATATAATGTAAATGCTATGGTAGTTGTTGTCATATTGTATGTTCTTTTGGAAATAATGGCAAGACAAAAAAGAATCTGTACATGTTCAATAAAATGCAATTTTTTCTAAATATTTGTCATCTGCCATTGGTTGAATCCAAAGATGCAGAACCCTACAATATGGAAGGTGGACTTAACTGCCAGTAGGTTTGGAATCAGATGGACCCAACTGCAAAGCTAAGCTCCATCACACTAGTTGTGTGATCTTATAAAAACTCCTTGACCTTCTAAGCCTTAACTTCCTTATAAAAGGGTAGACAACAGCATCTATTTTGAACAGTCATTCTAAGGATTCAAGGAAATGAATGCAAGGTGACCAAAATTTATGGTGTGCCCCAATAGTTAGTAGTGATTAAGAATAAATAATAATAATAAACTGTAAAAGTGGGTATACAAAAAGTTTTGATTCAATGAGGTCCCCATAAGGGTCAAAGTTGCTAAACTTTACAACATAAAAGAATGCCCAGGTTACTCAGCAAGTGTGGGCAGAGCTCCTTCCCACACCCTCCTTGGCTTCAGGATCCAAGTCTTCATGTGCTCCCCATCCCTCTTTAAATGTGGCCTCTGACCTTATCCCTTAGAATTTTATTTTATTTGTTTGTTTTTGTTACTGGGGATTGAACCCAGGGGCATTTAAGCTCTGAGGCACATCCTGAGCCCTTTTTTAATGTTATTTAGAGACAGGGTCTCTCTGAGTTACTTAGCGTCTCACTAAGTTGCTGAAGCTGGCTTTGAAATCACGATCCTTCTGCCTCAGCCTCCTGAGCCACTGGGATTACAGGCCTGTGCCACCACACCGCCCTGAGAATTTTTTGAATGGTACTGAGATCAGAAGTTATTCTCCTTCCCCCTAAACCAGTCTTTTGATCTGCATATCTTGCAGACTGAGGAAGGCAGGATAGGTCAGTGGGGAAGAGTTACCACAGGGAGAAGGGGAACCCCAAACGCTTACATTACTGAGCTGAAGATTTCAGAAGGAAACATTCAGGTTGGAAACATTCATTAGGACTGGGAGACAGGTAGGCAGGGAAGTGCCTGGGATCTAGCTGCTGCCACCCTAGCTGCCATCACCGGCTTCCTCTCTCTCTGTTCCCTCCTACCAAAGCAAGGAGTCATGTGCCACATGTGCACACACTCAACGAGAACAGGGAACATTTACTGATGTTTGGTCTCTGGCTTTGATCTGGTTCTGGTTCTCACTGTGCTTTTAGCTGGTCCTGATGGGCTCCATCCCTAGGGCGGCTCTGGAGTCATGTCTAGAGGTGTCCAGGTTGTGGGGAGGAAATCAAAAAGGCAAGGCCAGGATAAAGGTGGCAAGATGAATTGGGGGCAGTCAGAAGCAGGTGCATGTGAGAGCAACTCAGAAAGTTCAGACCAGTTCAAGTGTGCGGAGGGAACAGGCAAGTTCCTCTTGTCAGTGGGGCTTGGCCCTGTCATGGGGGTGATCCAAGTGGCTCAGGTGAGTTTGTGAGCTCACTGTTGAAGCTGGTGAGCACTCTGTGCTTAGTGTATGGTGAGCAGGCAACACCTGGCTGTGCCATTATCACTGACCCCAGGGGTGGTGGGAAGGTAAAAGCTCAGAACTAACCACCTAGAACTCATCCCTGGAAATTTCAGATGACAAAAACCTACATTTGAGGATCGTTCAGGGTCCTCATTACTTTTCCTTTTTTTTTTTTTTTTTTTTTGCATTTCTGGAGATTTAATCCTGGGCTAGGCAATTGCTCTACCTCTGAGCTACACCCCAGCCATGCTTTGGGTACTGGGAATTGAACCCAAGAGCACTTTACACTGAGCTACATTCCCAGCCCTTTTTTATTTTTTTATTTTGAGACAGGTTCTTGCTAAGTTGTCCAGGTTGGCCTGAAATTTACGATCCTCCTGCCTCAGTTTCCCGAGTTGCTGGGATCACAGGTGTACATCACTACATCTGGCTGTGTGTTTTCCTTTTGCTTTGCAAAAGATGATACCAGGTGGGCAAACACCAAAGGCCCTGCAGGGTTGACCTCTTCCTGGTGGCAGGGACGGTGAGATGCTGGCATGAGGGCACTGAGGCAAAGTCTGTTGTTCTGGAGGACCCCAGGACTCTAGAGACAGGTCCTGGGAAGACCCTGCCTCATGCTGAGGTATCTCTGCACTTACTGACTAAGCAGGAATTGTGGGGGGAGATGGTGGTTCATATGAAGGCAGAGTTCCTAAACTCCAGCAGAGCATGGCTGCCAGGGCAGTTTCATGGAGACCAAAAAGAAGTGCCCACAAACCAATGAAATAACACTTTCAAATAATTTGTATGATAATGAGGTTAAGTCAGGGCAAAATTATTTTTAAAAGGCAAAATACAAAGTCATATATTAAGAATATCCGAAAGGAGTTGATGAAAGATATGTATATGATTCACTGAAAAATTGTTAATTCTGACTGTAGCTGGGTAGTTTTAATTTTCTACATTGATTTTTTTCTGAAATTTTTTCTAATTAATAGTATGATTACTGAGCACATTAGCACATACCTATAATACCAGCAAGTTAGGAGGCTGAGCCAGGAGAATCACAAGTTCAATGCCAGCCTCAGCAACTTAGTAAGACCTTCTAAGGGATTGAGGGGATCATTCAGGGAATATTGGTCTATGTACGTAAATGTTGAATTAAACACATTTAAAATCGTAGCTATATATAATGGCGCAAACTTACTTATTAAATGCAAAGTCCTGAGGTAGCTCTGCCAACAAAAAAGGACTTTTGCCCACAGCAGTTCTCCTTAAGCGCTGTTACTAGAGGGTTGTCAGATGCGCTCTCTCTGCTCTGCAATCCACAGTATGCAAAGTCTTTGGATTCATTTATACTTACTGATTAAGGATCTTCAGTACTACAAATATTTGGTATTCCTCATCCTGTCTTCTGAATGAATATGACAAAAAAAAATCAGACAACTTTTTTAACCCATTTTTAATTCAAAATTTTACTATACTATTACCTAACCCACTGAGCCCTGTTAAAGAAAAAATTATTCAATAATATTTGTTAATGAAGACTCTATTTAGGACCACAGTGATAGCTCCAGGAATCATTGCGACAGTGTCTTACAGTGGTGGAGAGAAGTTGGGCTCTACTCTGACTGCAGCATGAGCAAGTGGGAATTCATAGCCAATGAGTAGTGTCGGGTTGGTGGGTAGAAAATTACTAAGAGAAAACTTGGAATGGAACCACCATTTGACCCAGTTATCCTACTCCTCAGTTTATACCCAAAGTACTTAAAATCAGCATAGTACAAGTGAAACAGCCATACCAATGTTTATAGCAGCTCAATTCACAATAGCTAAGCTATGAAACCAACCTAGGTGCCCTTCAACAGATGAATGGATAAAGAAAATGTGGTACATATACAAAATGGAATATTACTCAGTCATAAAGAAGAATGAATTTATGACATTTGCCAGTAAATGGATGGAACTAGAGACTATCATACTAAGGGAAATAAGCCAGTCCCAAAAAAACAAAGGCCAAATGTTCTATCTGATATGTGGATGCTAACCTATGACAAGGGAGGGTAGAGAGGGGAAGTATAGTTCTTTGGATTAGACAAAGGAGAATCAAGGGAAGGGAGGGGGATGGGAATAGAAAAGACAGTAGAATGAATCAGATGTAACTTTCCTAAGTTCACATATGAATACAAAACCAGTCTAACGCTGCATCATGTTCAACCACAAGAATGGGATCAAAATTGTAATGAGTTGCACTCCATGTGTGTATAAAATATGTCAAAATATACCCTGCTGTCATATATATCTAAAAATAATAAATTATTTTAAATTAAGCAAACAATAAAAATATGAAAAATACTATGAGAAACATTAATAAATGTTGAAACCTCAAAAAAAAAAAAAGAAAATTATTAAGAGGAAGCAGTAGGGTTAAGGGGAATTGTGACTAAACTGACCTAACAGGATTCCTGCTGAAGGAAGGCCAGCTCAGACATCACTTGGGGGATGGTGGAAGATGAGGATCTCAGTAAGACAACAAGGGTGATCAGATATCCAGGGTGGTGTGGGGCCCAGCTAAGTTGTCTTAACAGGGTTCTTTGATAAAGCTAGATTTATACAAGAAAAGGCTCAGGAGGGTCTAGCAGAAAATTCAGAAGCCTGGTTAAAGTTTTCACAATCAAAAATCTTTGTCAGGCTCTTGGTGGGCCTGAGCTGTTTGCTGCAATTGGACAGATTTCTAGACAAACTCGAAAATCTGGAAACCAGGACAAGCTTGACTCCTAGAGAAATAAAATCCCTGTGGTGATTTCAGAGATGAAAAGATTCACTGCCCCCAACACCGCCCACATAGTAGTTCCTTGACAGACAGAACTACTCTGCTCCAAGGCCTGGAGTCACACGAAGAACATGTGCTAAGCAAGCCTGCATTCAAAACGAGGTCTGCACCTTGCAAGCCGTGTGACATAGGACATGTCATATAACTTCTCTGAGTGCTTTCCTCTATTATATAATAAGAACAATATCTACCTTATAGGATTGTCGTAAGGATTGAATGGAATAAGTAAAATTCCTCTCATCAAGGAGTCACTCTGCAGTTTATTAGATGACTTTGAATGCCTTTAAAATTCAGATGATCCTCCCAAGAGCGTCTTCTGTGACTGGTTCTATCTGACTCTATGCAGCATCAGCATCCGCTAGACTCCAAGCAGAGAGCATCACTCATCCTGTATGGAGCCAGCTGCCCAGCTGCTGACCTCTGTCACAAGCCTCATCCTGTCTTCTCTGGGGTCTACTTCCATCACTGAAAGTCTCTCTTATATCTTGAGTCTTTGTCCATTGACTCTTTTCTTTCAGGCTTGCTTGAGTCTTTTAGGCTTAAAGCAATGGTCTGAGAGTATAGCTCAGTAGTAGAACATTTGCCTAGCACGTGAGAGGCCCACACACATACACAAACAAAATCCCATCAGTGAATCCTGTGTGTGCTCTCTGTTATCTCCCACTCTTCTATTTTCTCTTCTAAAAGTTTTGTTGTTTTGCTTTGTTTGTTCCCTGAAGCATGGAAACTTTCAATAAGCAAGCTTATAGAAGAATCTGTATGACTGACTGATCCCAACCTATTGGGCTAGGACAAAACTTCCAGAATGACCTCAAAACTGTAGGCTAAATAGACTTCCTTCCTCTTCAAAAAGCTGATTCCCTGTTGGTGGTAAGTAGGGAAGCCCTTATGTTCTGGCTGAGGGCTGGAGTAGAATGGGAAGGACCCACCATTGACAAAGGGAAGGGACTTAATTCCTCCTTGTTGATTGGTTTGTTTTTGCCCTGCTTTTGAGAACCTGGGGAGATTCCAGGTGAGAGACAGGTTTTCCTTCAGAAGAATCACACACACCATTTTAATTGAGTTCAAACTTGACCTGGCAGGGAAAGAAGCCCTGGGACTTTCCTCCACCCCGCTGTTAGAGAATTGTACTTTAAATATGCTTCTCCTCCAGAAAGCCAGTATCCATAAGTGGCTGAGTAGGAACAAGCCTGAACTCCTCAGGAATGATGGGGAATCTTGTATGCATGAAATGCTGGCTCTCCTGACCCCAGAAATGGGGGTCTGGGCAAGGTGTGAGGAATCAGAGCAGGGGTATCACCTTTGCTTTCTGTCCCAAACTGAAGGGGAAGGGGCTCAGGAAAACATGCTTTCAAGAGTCTGTAGATGATCGTCCTCTTCCTCTTAGCCAAATTGCAGCACTGCGAGATGTACACATTCCTACAGGGTCCTCCAGACTCCTACCCGCCTTTGAGGAGGGATCTCTGTTGGACTGGGGGACGGGGATCCTTCATCCACCAGTGCAGGGAAGCAAAAAGATGGAGGTTAGCGGTGTCCGGTGAGAGAGTGATAGCGAGGATATCGGGGAAAGGGCTCACCCCTGACTCCTCTACTAGTACTGGCCTCAAGGTTTCTTCCTGCCTGCTTCAGGGTGTTCCTAGCTGCTTTGTAGGCAAGAAGAAGGCAGAAAGAAAGGAAGGCCCTCAGACACAAACGTGTCCACACCAGCATCTCAGGGTAGATCCGCATCTCAGTAATACTTATGGAAGGGTGCTCCTCAAGCACCGTTTTCACTTCCTCCCTCCCACCCACACCTCAGTCCACTGCTCCCACCAAAGCCCTGAGGCCACCATTAGCAGGGTTGCCAAAGGCGCCCTTTGTGTAGAAGCCAAGGGGCGTTTTTAAGTCCCTAGATTTCTCCTTGACACTGTTCTCATGGCTCCTGTGACTCTTGTGTTCTCCTTCTCCTTCTGGTATCCCGACTACTATTTCTCTCCATGGGTTCATCCTCTGCCTACTCCGTAGGAGTTGCTGCCCAGGGACTTTTCCTTGGACCGTGTCCTTCTCTGTCTTACCTGTGCAATCTCATCCCGTCCCATATTTTTAATTACTGGTTCTGCGTGGATAACCTACAGATCTTTATATCTAGCTCTAACTTACCCTCTGAGCAGCCAACAACTGTCATATAACTGAACGCTGACCATCTGTACTTTAAAATCTCATTGTTTTTACTCCACTTATCCCCTGCTCCCTGATTTTACAAAATAAATCCTGGGAGACTAACCCCGTGGTCCACTATCTACTCAAACATCCAAACAAGAACCTGGGTGTTTTCCTAGATGCCACCATCTTCCTTATCCTTCTTTATTCTTCCTTTATCCTTTATCCTTCCTTTATCCTTTATCCTTCCTTTATCCTTCCTTTATTCTTCTTTTTTGTGTTCAAATACTAAATCCTACCGATGTTTGCTTCTTAAATGTTTCTCCTCCACTACAACAGTTCAGATCTCACCATCTCTCCTCTAGACGAGGACCTAACTGCAACTGGACTAACTCCTACTTAAAACCATATGCTACCCTAAAACAGGAGGGATATATCCAAGTTCTCCCTGTTCTCCTGCTTAGAAAGATGAAGGGCTCCCTCCTTCCCCTGAGACTCCTGGTTCTCCTTGATATGACCCCTATTTCTCAGCCACCACCCTCAACCCTCCAGCCTTTACTTGTCAAGTCCACAACTCTCTATACTTGCTCTTTCTCTCTGCCCTTGATTATGCAGGGAATGCCCTGCTCACCTCCCTTTACAGCAAACTCTAACTCACCCTTTAAGATAAAATCAGATGTTATCATCTCCAAGAATTCTCTGATCCTTCAGGGTGGGTTGTGGCTGCCTGTCATCCTACCCTGTGATTACACATCCTGAGAAATAACTGGGAAAATGAGCAACCTGTCTTCTAAGATGTTCCCTTGGTGAATTTACCAGTCCTGGATCTGATACTCAACCTGGCAGTCTCAGAAACCTGATTTCATTAGCATATTAAGAACAGATCCATTTCTTCGTGGCAGGCTGAAATTAAGTAATTGCTTATAAAAATATATCAAGTTGGAATATGAGCAGACCAATTTCAACAGGAACTATACACTTTCCTAAAAACTGTTGTATTAGAATGTAAAAAACCAGTGTATTTTTTTTTTTTTTTTTCCGGAAAACACACCTCTCCACAGAAATGAATGAAATTCAGAACAATGGATACTAGGTCAATCAACTACTGGAATCAGGATTAAAAAGTGTCATGCCTCTATCTCCACATTAAGAGAAGGCTTGCAGATGGAATCGTGATAGTAGAAGACTATCAATTAGTATTACCTCTTCCCTGCCTAAGGCCTACATATCCAGGGCCAATGCCAGCCTCTGTGATCCCCTTATTACGTCGCTCCCCCATCCCTGGCCTGGGTGCTTTTCTCTCATTAATCCTCTACTGTAGTTACTGAAAAGGCCCTGTTAGCAAAGGCCATCCTTTTGGCTCATGCTTTGATCCTTTGAGTGTAGATTTCATAGTTTAAGAGGCAAGCTTTGGGGTTGAGGCTGGAGCTCAGTGGTAGACCTCATGAACGCACAGGGGGGGGCCTAGATTCAATTTCCAGCACCAAAAAGAAGGAGCCGCTGTACCTTATTTTCAAGTTCTTGATGAAGGCCTTTCTGTGGCAGACAAATAGGAACTCGAAACTTTAACACACATTTGCCATAATCAGAGGCAGGGGTGGGGCTGGCTGGGGAGGCACGGTGGGATGTGGGGGTAGTGGGGAGAAGTTTAAGCAGTGATTACCTTCCCGCACCTCCACCCCAGCTCCAGTTTCAAAGGCTGCACCTTTTAAACAATATTTTAGGGTTAGAAGTTGCTATAGCAGCTGTTTAAATTGTGATGAAAAGACTCAAGAGGAAATAAAGGCATGTCAGGGATCAGAAGCCAGGATTTATGGAGAAGGGAGGAGGGGGAAGCACTGTGTCCCCCAACCACCAACCCAGCAGAGTGCTGCCCGACCCTCAGTCTCAGCATCACCTGCAGTCTTGAAAGAAGTGCCTAGTCTCAGGCTCCGCCCCCGACCTCCTGAAGGGGAAACCCCAGGGGTGGAGCCCAGTCATCTGTGCCTTATTGGGCCCCCAGGGTGAGTGTGATTCCCAAGTGAAAGCTGACCACCGACCTTCAGCTTGGCTGTGGCCCTCCTGGTAACGCACCCCCACACCCAGGCAGACCATTTTCTAGGTGAATTTCCCTGGGTTTAGAAAGTGGCTTTACCCTGGTCAGCCCTGGGGACCTTGTTTAACCTCTGTCCATATTTTCTTAGTCAAGTATACAGAAGGCCTTTAAGAGTGGTTAATGGACTGAGCTGAATTGTGCATTTTATTTATATTTGTAATAAGCTAATTTTGCCCCTCAAGTCTCTGTGATTTGGCAATATCCAAGTTCAAGTTCTCCTCCACAACATTCCTCTCCAGTTTCTTCAAAGGCTCCTCTCCCCACGCCTCATCTCCCTAATCCTGATGTACGGAGTTCTCACAGTCTGGTTGGACACACTCCGTGCTCTCCTCTCTAAATTCAGTCCCTCAGAAACTCACGTCACTCACCCTGTTCCACATATGGCTGCTGTGGACTAATTCCCTGCCTCAGATCCCATCTGAAGGTCCTGGCATATCCTATTCAAATGGCTCCCCCATGTTCTCTACCTCCCTCTGGCCTCCCTGATCTCCCTGCACCGTGTCTGACTTCATTCCTTCCTCAAATGTCTCCCCTGTTCACTGTCACTGGGACTCTCACTCTCACTTTCCCCAGTGTCCCCGAGACTCTCCTCAGTCTGTGGCTTCCATTCCACTCCAGCCAATGCCGTGATCAAGTTATTCCTGGTCAGTTGAGACGGGCTTCCCATGGTGCTCTCTTGATTGTAAGTCTCTCCCCGCTCTGACCAGCCACAATGCATCAGACACTGCCAAGGTCAAAGAGGGAGGGGAATGGGGAGAGCCATGACCAGCCCCTTTCCTGTCATGGAGAATTGGCAGGCGCCCTCCCCATAGAGTCCAACTGCCTTACTTCTTAGAGCTTGCCTCCTGTCTCTCCCCATTCACTTTAATTTTCTTCCCCTTCCCTCTATGTGAAGCCATCGGACTCCGACCTTATTCATACCATTCCTTCAAGATTGCCTGTTGATAATGGAGATGGCACAAGAAAGGGCTTTGCTAAAAACAGTTCTTTTCTCCAAGGAGGCGCTGTGTGGACTGAATTTAATCTCAGCGATGTACTTTTCTCCCCATTATGGGGTGACCATAGATCAAGGACATTCAGGCTGCAGTATGTAGTATGTCCTCCATGAGAACTGGCCCAGAACAGGCCTTTGGGGAGGAGGTCAGGGCCTCCAGGGATTCCCGACTGCGCTGAAATCCTGAGCGAGGAGTACAAACCTTGAAGGAGGCGGTGGGGAGAGTCCCTGGCCAACTCTACTTACACTGAGAAAGTTGCACCCCCTTTTTTCGGGATGCCAGGAGAGAGAAGGCAAGAATTGGAGACAAAGAGGCCAAGGGACTCTCTGATCACAGGGACCTCATAGCCAAGGATGTAAACCCAAACATTTCTTGGGAAGGTATTCCCAGATTTGCTTAGAATGATGTGATTGTTTTCTAATGGATATGCATCTCCCTCAATCTTGAGAAGGTTTAGAATTAAATAGAGATATGATGAAGGAAATCAAACCTCTTGATAGTGTTTTTTTGTATTAAGGAATCTATACATTTGATATTTTAAAAGCTTTTAGTTTTGATATTTTAAGCACTTTTAATGTTTATTAGTATTTATTAGAAATACTTTTTTAAAATGTTTATTAATTTTTTTTTTTTTTTTTTTTTTTTTTTTTGGTCCTGGGAATTGAAGCCAGGTTCTTTAACACTGAGCCACATCCCCAGCCCTTTTTATTTTTTATTTATGGTCTCACTAAGTTGCTGAGGATCTTGTTAAGTTGCTGAGGCTGGCCTCGAATTTGCAATCCTCATGCCTCAGGCTCCCTAGTCGCTGGGATTACATAGGTGAGCACCACAATGACCATCTAGAACTACTTTTAATGTTTGATGAAGCATCTAAAATTTAACCTTGTAATGCTGATTTTAAATGTATAACTACCTGATGTAGCTTTTGATTTTAAGTTAAAAATCTTTTATAAGTTTATACTCTATATTGGAATTTTAAGAGAAATTACAACTCACCATATGCATTTGTTTATTAGTTTAATGAGAATTACTTAAGAATTTGGAAAAGTTTGTTAATCATAAAATTGATGTGTTTCAAAAAAAGTCAAGTTATTAAATTAATAAATACAGTTTAAAATGATTAACCAAGTGGATCAGACATTGGTTTATTAGATTTATAAATAGAATAATAAAGTGGACATGTTTAATGTAAAAGTTTACAATTTTGAATTTGAAAGTAACAAATATTAATTTTCAAAAATCAAAGTAACTTCTAAATAATTGTTTCAGGGCGAAAGTCTTTAATGCATTTTAAAAACCTTTTCCTTTTTTTTTTTTTTTTGTGTATGCTACCATAGAGAAATTCACAGGGAAATATCCAGAATCTATAAATATGAATTCTTCCCAGTAGCAAATTGCCAAGAAAACATCTGAGGCAGTGTGAGCAGGCAGCCAGGGGGCAGGGCTTGGGAAGGGTCAGAGATTAACAAAAAAGGAACACACCGTGAACTCTGACTTCTCACCTTCCTGCAGACTCGTTTCCCCAGTTGCCTCTGGGCCTGCCACTGAACCTCTTTGCATCATCTTTAACTTTGCGTTTCAAAATCTTAGCTTGTCATTTCCTTATCCCCTTCTCTCTCCTCTTGGCCTCCGTCAAAAGGCTTCCCCTCAGAAATAACCTGTTTAATGATAGCACAATCACCCAACCCAACAGGCTGAAGAACTCTCATTTTCCCCTCTTTTCTCTCTTTCTCCCCTGCCTTAAATGCACTCCCTGTCCAGAGCTGAAGAGCCTTTTAGGCAAGGTTCACTTTCTTCCAACTTCCTGGGTCATCACCATCTATGACGAGGTGGCCTTGTACCAGACGTATTGCAGACTATTGCTGCAACAGTCTTTTGTTACAGTCCTGCTGGAGTTCATCAGACTTTGTCTCTCTAATATTTTATTCACATGAGCTTTTCCTGACTCCCTAATGTCTGGCAAACAAAACGTAAGCTACCCTTGACATCCAGGTTCTCTCACTAACCAGGCGTACTCCTCATCTTAGCAGCCTCATCTTTCATTACTTCTTGAGGCGCCTTCATTTTGTCAACTGATTTGTTGGTCACCACCATCTGACATTGTGCCTGCACATACACACATCTTGACGTAGATGTGTCCTCTGTCTGGAAGGCTCTGACCCTTCTTAGTTGTTTCTGTTTGGTTTTTGGTACCAAGAATTGGACCCAGGGGCACTTAACCACTGAGCCACATCCCCTACCCTTTTCATATTTTATTTAGAGAGGGTCTTGCGAAGTTGCTTAGGGACTTGCTAAATTGTTGATGCTGGCTTTAAACTTTTGATCCTCCTGCCTCAGGCTCCTGAGCCGCTGAGATTACAGGCATGGGCCACCATGCCTGACCCCTTGTTGTTTTTGATTCTTTAAATCTGGTTTCTCCCTCTTCCTCCAAATCCTGTTAAACCCTCACCTCCTTTTAGGCTTTATCATAGATCCCGCGTGGCTGTATGCAATTCACAATCTCCTCCACATCTGTATACATCTCTGTAATTAATCTCTGTGTGTTTATATTTACTCTGTAATAATGTCTTTGGTTTTGCATGTGTATTGTTTCCTTAAGGAGATGATGTAAGTTTTTAAAGGAAGAACCTATTTGCCAACCACAGGAGTTGTAAAGAGGATCCAAGGAGACAGTTTATGTAGAAGTACTTCATAAGCTAAAAAGTTTTATGCAAATAGAGTGTGAGAGTAGTTGTGGTGTGGTTGAAATAGGCAAGGATTTAGACGGGGAAGTTGGATTTGGAAGAGTTGAGTACATTTACTAGTTCTATTTCTTATCAGTGGCACTGTTTTGAGCAAAGTTTAATCTCTCTTGAGCTTCAGGAACCTCACCAGCAAAATGACCACAAAATGCTTTACAGAGTAGAGGGGGTTAAGGAGAGCAAATAAATCGATATTAATAAAATCTTTTTACAAATTTTAAAGCATCTGTAAAAGTATGTGTGTATGTGTGTGTGTGTTTTGTACCAGGGATTGAACCCAAGGGCACTTAACCACTGAGCCACATCTCCAGCTCTTTTTTTATATTTGATTTTAGAGACAGGGTCTCACTGAGTTGCTTAGGGCCTGGCTAAGTTGCTGAGGCTGGCTTTGAACTTTCAATCCTCCTGCCTCAGCATCCCAAGCCCTGGGATTTCAGGTGTGTGTCACCTCACCTCACCTGGCAAAAGTACATTTTTTAGTCATGGAGAAGTGAGCACTGACTAATAAATGTTGATACAGATACCAAAACATGATGGCTTAGTCACTAAAGATTTTAAGATGAAGAGCACATACCATTAAGGCATAAGCAGCATCACTTCTTAAATGGCTAATGGTAGCAGAGGCAAGTAGCTCTAGTGATTCGAACATACTGAATATCTCTGACTTACCAAAGAAGTAAATAGGACTCCAGATATATGTTAATGAAATAAAAATGTCATGGAAATCATTCACTTAGGAGGGACTATTTGAAAGGCATGGAATTTATCCAAATTATCTCAAGTTCTGGACTTTACATTTGAAATATACTCAATATCTGATCATTCAATATTTCTTGTAGCAAAACTGGGTAAACTCAAAGTTATTCTACTTAAAAAGAGATCTGAGGGACTGGGGATCTACCTCAGAAGTAAAGCACCTGCCTAGCATGCATGGGACCCTGGGTTCAATCCCCAGAAACACACACACACACACAAGTATACCAAAATCTAGACCTATACTGTTCAATACTGTAGTCACTAGCCACATGTGTCTATTTTATTATTTTATACTTTAAATTTAAGTTAAATTAAATTTCAGCTCCTTGGTCACACTAATTATATTTCCAGTGCTCAATAGACATAGCGTCATGTGGCTAATGGCTACCATGTTGGATAGCCCAGGTATGGAACATTTCCATCATCTTGGGACATTTTATTGGACAGCCTGCTATAGACTTAGGCAAAATACCATCAAGGTTATGAACTAGCATTTCAAACTTAGCTAATCAATGTACAGAAATTCAGGAGTACAATAATTCAAATATATTCCAACACTAATTTTCCTAAGATGACTCACTAGAACAACATTTTGAGATGCTATAAAAACTACCAGTATTAGATTTCTGGGCAGGCAGGGATAAGCTGGATGGATGCCTATGCAAACAAATTTGTCACTACAAAAAATCTGTATGCACTAGTCAGACACAGGCAATTATGGCTTAGGAGTTAAAGAATTATTTTCCTAATGTAAACTTAGATTAAGTAAAACAAACATACTTGATATTCTCTGAATTTGGTATTCTGCACCTATACAATACATGAGGCAAAAGCAGTAAGTAATGAGAGTCAATTAAATTAAACTTTAGTAGTTTGTCAAGTTTTCTTATTTTTGTTATCATTATGGACTTAATTTTTCACAAATTAATGCATTTTAATTAGCTATAGTCATT
Organism: Sciurus carolinensis; assembly: GCF_902686445.1. Classification (NCBI taxonomy): domain Eukaryota; kingdom Metazoa; phylum Chordata; class Mammalia; order Rodentia; family Sciuridae; genus Sciurus; species Sciurus carolinensis. The sequence goes on from NC_062213.1 coordinate 37,974,441, forward strand.
AATTTCCTATTGATATTCAAATTGACAGAATTTAGTCAATGGTCATCCCTTTAAACTGACTTCTGTATTCTTCCATGCAACACCATTATTATCATTATTTTTCAATATTCTTCTCTTCTGGCCCAGTGAAATGTTCCAAGACCTATATATACTTTCCCAGACCCAGCAGGGAATCAACTGTCTTCCTAAGGCATGTCAGTTCCTTTAAGTGAAAAGTGGTACTAGACACTACAATTTAGACAGAGTACATATGATCAAGCTCATGGTAGAGTAATAGTGTTCCTTGGCCATATCATTGTACAGAAGTAGAAAAGATGTGTTTTATCAAAAATTATTAGCTTATATTAATATTTCCAACTTAGTTCTCACACTACTGCTCGAATACTTCAATTTTTATTCTTCTTTGTAATTACAATTGTATTTTCCTTTATAATTCAATGAGACATTCAACTCTGACTCGAGGTAAAAATGTTGGATTTTTCACAGTATAATTTCTTTCTTTTACCTGACAATACAAAAAAGTAACAAATACTAAAACAAATATTAATACTAACAGTAAAACTATTCATCTTTTTTTTTTTTTAACTCTTCTCTTGGAATGCATCTCACAAAAGACGGCCCCACTAATTATTTGACCAATTACAGTAAATCTTCATTTTGTGTGTTTAATACTTAACAAATATGTGTTTTGTCCTCTTGTCTTAACTCCTATGAGGCTTTTGACACTTCTGAGCTCTTGCATGGTAATTGCTCTCAGCTTCTCACTCTTTCCTCTCAAGAAACTAGGATTTTTTTTCAAGTTCAAGTTATCAGTCCCCCACTCTACCCGACCCCCTGCCCCGCCAAGGGCAAAGGACCCAATTCAGGGCTTTGCATGCTACACTCTGCCAATAAGCTTAATCCCCACCACCCAAATGCAATTTATCTTATCAATAACAGATTTCTTTATGGAAGGAAATAAACAATATTCCAAAATCTTTTGCAAACCAGGAAATGGTATCACTGAGTAAACCTGAAGTAATTCTGACTGATTAAAAGGAGGTATGAAATCCAGACTATACAAGTATAAATTTCCAGGACAGAAATGCACTGGACAGATACTTAGCTCTGTCATGAAATCATTTGACACACACTTGTGAAGACAAGGCAGTTATCCACCATTTAGCATAAATAGATTTCCTTGTTCAGCCTGCTGATGAGCCAAAAGAAAGATTTCTAGAAGGAAGATATTCATACCTTATTGGTTTCCTAGAAGAAAAAGCAAGATAGAGCAGTGAAGCATAGTTACAGGAACTGCCCAATCGTGGTACAAACCGGAACTGATTTCTTCATTTAATCTGATAAGTAGGTCACTTATTACCTACCTTGGCACTGTATCAGGGTCTGTATCAGGGGAGGTGGCACTGTCACTGTGCACATTGCTAGTGGGCCTGGACCTGGGGTCTAGCTGCATGCTGACCTCCTCTGAGTCTCACCTGGTTCCCCTGAGTCTTTTCAAGGAAGAGGGACTATTAAATGGTGGCTATGGTTAAGTAAGGAAACTTGGTCAATTGCTCCCTCCCCTCTTGCCCCCAGCCCCAAACACTCCCGAAGCTGACTTTAATGCGCCTACTTGTGGACCAGAACACCTTGTGCTCACCTACTGCTGCACCGTTTATTGCATCACATTGCAATTTTTGGCAATCATGTCTGTCATGCCATTAGCTGTGACTTTCCTCATACAATATTCTGTCATTATTAAAGGTCTCTTGAAAGTATACCTCTTCAGTTGGGAGTTATTATATTTCCCCATTACTCACACCAAATAGGCCGCTTGAAGTTGGACTTACACATCTCATGAAACTAGTCAACTCTGATTTATCTCACATAATGAGATATATGTTGTTCTATATATATTCTAGAGAGCTGCAACTCAAAAATTATATCCCTGGTACCCAAAAAAATAAAATAAAAATTATTTATAAATCTCTAAGGAAGTTCAAGTAGTCAAATTTTCTAGAGAACTTTGCAATCCTTTTTCTAAGATTAAAAAAAAAAGTAGGGAAATTCTATAATGTCGATATCTTTACACATTCTTCAAGGTAGGTATCTCTTCCTATTTCTGTATCTGCTGTTTTTTTCAAATGTGCTTAACATCACTTAGTAAATATATAGAGAATGAGTAAAGCATATACATATATATATAATATACATATAAGTTTATATATATTATATATATTATATATATAAATAAATATATATATAATATATATTATATATAAATATTATATATATATAAAAGTATATATATATATATTATATATATATAAAATAGAAACACTGCTTTTTAATCACCTTCCCAGGATAGTTGCCCTTTAGTCACCTACCAGGGATCTCAGCTTGAAAGTGACTTCAACCAGGTTCTTCTTAATTTTTATTTTTCTTCTTCTTATTTTTTAATCCAACCTAAAAAAAAATTCCCAGATGAGACTTGGTGTGGTGGCACACACCTGTAATCCCACTGACTCTGGAGGCTGAGGCAGGAGGATCAAGTTACAGGCCAGCCTCAGCAACTTAAGCAAGATCCTCTCTCAAAATTAAAAATCCAAAGGACTGAGGATATAGCTCAGTGATAGAGCACCCTGGGCTCACTCTCCAAAATCTCACATGCGCGCGCGCGCACACACACACACACACACACACACACACACACACAAATAAATAATAAGATGTAAGAATTAAAATAATAAATATAATAACAACAGCAAAAATAATAACAATAATAATTTTTAAAAAACCAGTCGCAACCACCTATAATGAGGTATGGTACCCAGAGGCTGCAACACCAATTGTCTCTATAGATTTGGCAAGTTTTATGTCAAACTCAGCTCTCAACAAATGCCTTTACTGGATTATAATTATCCACTACTGAGAGTTGACGAAAGAAAAAAGTCCATATGAAAATGGTTCCTGCATTTTAACAAAAACAAGAAAAAATTACTATTTTAGACAATTGCCTAATTCTCTAGAAAGGAAATTCCATGAGGGCAGAAACTTTGCTGGTTTTAATATTTTATATGCAGTACATTAAACAACACACACTGTAGGTCTAAATAAGTGAATGAATGAATGAATGTCCTTTATATAAAGAGTCATACAATTTTTTTTAAAGTTTTAGTATAGAAAAAAAAAGTGAGTCTTCCTAAATAACCCTGGTGTGCCTCCTTTTATTAGATAGTAAGAACTTGTTTTCTTTGCCTTCACTTCTAGGAAGATCAAAGTGGTTCCATTCTGAGAATACCTTAATTGGTCTCCTTTTGTCTCTCATCTTTCAAATCCAGTACTTTTACACTGCCACCAGAATTACCTTAGGGAAAAAAACCACTAGGACAAAAGATTAGACCCCGCACTCCCTTTTCATTCAAGGCCCATCTATTTTTCCAATTTTCAAACCCTGGTCTGTTTTTCCTTGGGCTTGCCTTCCTCTCCCGCCTACACAGCTTCCCCCATGGGATTCTGTCACCCCCTTCGATACTTGTTGCTCATTCTCACCCCATGACTTTTCTGATGTTATTTCCTCCCTCTTACAATGCCCTTTCCTTTCTTATTCCCAAGTACTGGTTCCTCCTTAATTCCCAGATCAAAGACTCCATCCTTTGAAATTCACCCTTGCCCTTATTTGCATCAGAGTGGATCTACTTCTTAAGCCTCAGTTGATTCATCAATTCAAGTTTCCTGCCTGATCAACTTGTGTGACAAGGCCATAAAATCACCCATGTTCAATAAAAATATCCAAGTTCAGTAAATATTAGCTCTTAATATTAATAAAATTGTTCTATTTACCTGAAATGTATTTTTGTTATTCTTTGTATCTTAAACTCTGTACTTATGTGTGCTTTTAAGATCAGTGATCCTGGAGTATAACCCAACTCAGAGTATTCCCACATGGACCCCTCACTTAATAGACAATCAAGTTAGTTTTCTGTTATGCATCTAGGATTTAACACTGTCTCAGCATGGTCCTTGTATCTTTCTGTTCTCTAACTTTGTTGTATCTTTTGGGTATACCTTGTACATGTTTCTGGGTAATACTTCTGCCACAAATTTGAATTTGGTATCTGCCAAATCAATTGATGTGTGGTTGAGATACACTATGTCATTTAAGTTTACATATATTATCTTACTCAAGCCTTACAATAAACCATTAGGGAGGTAGTAGTGTCCTGTCATATTAAACAATCAGCGTAACAGGTACAGCAGAGATGGCTGTGTCCTCAGAAGAGCACTTAGTAAGAAGTCTTTGTATTTTGAGATTTTTCTGAGTTTCTTATTTTCTTCTACAGTAAAACCATTAATTACTGTTTTATCCCAATATTTTTTTCTGTATTTATGAGTTTGTGTTATGACACTACATGGGTCTCTTTGTTCAGGTCTTCTTACCTGGCAGCCACTTTCTCAAAAACGAGTGTTGGGTTACATCGTAGGGTACACAATTTAGGGACAAGACTCAATTTTGAATTCTTATAAATCCTTTCCTTTCTTCTAGATTGGTGTGAGAAAAACATGTAATGCATATATATGAAAGAAGATCCAAAGTCTGAAGGGGATGCATTATAGGAAATCCTTCCGATCAAGGGCATGATAATTTATAAAATTAATTTTATAGCTGTTATGTTTCTCGCCAACCTGGCAAACCAATGAAGCATGTAGCTAATTTTCTGATACACTGTATAATTTGAGTCTTCTATCAGAAGACTCATATAATATTTTTCTGTTTTAATGCCCCCCAAAAAAGTATACCCTTCAACTGGAAGGGGGCTTCTACATTCACCGTATTATCCATCTCAAATATATTTCTCAGAGTTACCTAAAGATTTTAAAAGACCAGTCAACTTTAATTTGTCTTACAGTATGAAAAAGTACTATCAATAGTCTGGATGTATTCTGAATATAATCCTGAAGATTATTTATAAATATCTGATGAAGTTGAACAAGTTCTCTGGAAAGGCTTGGAATGTATTCATTAAATAGAAACAGGTTGATCAAATGATATTGACATCATTAGACCTTTTTAGGCACCACAGTGAGGTGCTGCACCTATAAAGACATTAATTAGTCTATCCCACAGCTTGCAATTTCAAGTTAGATGCCATAGGCAAGGCAGATAAACACAGCACACTTTTTTAAGACCAAAAAAGGACTTGTTCCCGTGTTGGTATTAGGAGATAATGAAACCTATAAAGGCCTTGTGGAAGGAAGTTAGGTCATTGGGAGCGTGCCCTTGAAGAGGATATTGGGACATTGGCCTCTCCTCTTTCTTACTCCCTTTGTTTTCCAGTTGAAGTGAACAGGGCTGGGGAGATAGCTCAGTTGGTAGAGTACTTGCCTTACAAACACAAGGCCCTGGGTTCGATCCCCAGCACCCGAAAAAAAAAAAAAAAAAACAAAACCAGTTGAGGTGAACAGGCCTTTTCCACCACATGTTCCTGCCTTGATGTACATGGCATCCCAGTCTAAGGCAACAGGACCAAGCCATTATGGACTGAAACTTGGAGGCAAAATAAACCTTTGTTCTTCCAGCCTAGGTAACTTTGCAAGACTTATTCTCAAATAAATAAAAAAAAAAAATTAAAGGACTAGGGATATGGTTCAGTGGTAGAGTGCTTGCCTAGCTTGCACAAAGCCCTGGTTCAATCCCCAGGACTAAAGGAAAAGAAAGAAAGAAGAAAGAATATGAAGAAAAATGAGAGCAATAAATCAAAAAGGCAAAAAGAACTGGCAAATATTCCACCCACTACCTTTTACTTATAATTTTAGTTCCTTTATCAGAAACCATCATACTTTTCAAGTCCAAGAAGGGATTGCCTGATTGCCCCTGATAGGTGTCAGAGCATATTGAAACACCATGGTACAATGTCCTCAGTTTTAGAGGTCCAGGAACTCCTTTTGTCCAGAAGTCCTTGCTTGTTCCTAATTGCCTGACTTCAGATACTCAATATCTACTACCCGCAAGCTCAGCTCCAGAAATGAGAGCCCAGTTAGTATGTTAGGAAATACTGCCTGCCACAGTCAGTGGAGCCCGGAAGTAGTATGCCGCAGCAGGCCAAGTGCTCTGGGGCGCACAGGGCCCTAGGTACCCGTGGGAACAACAGGTTGAAGAAATTCCCGATGAACCCATTATTGATGATTAGTTCAAAAGCCTGGCTGCCTTCTCCTTGAGGTAAAACAAAACTGCAGGGTGCCAGGTCTTGTGTTATGTGGTAGGAATATAGATAAATATGACATAGGCTCTCTTATGGGGCTTACAACTTATTTTATGAACATAATATTTTAATGTAATATATAGTTAAAGTTGTGGCAGAGGGATGGTCAGAGTAAAGTCCACAGGAAGAGTAGTCAACCCAACTGGTGGTCAGGGAAGCGTTACTAGAAATGAGTAGTTCATGAGTTAGACAGAACCAGGAGAGTGTATCCTACAAGCCAAGAGAGTATATTAAAAAGAATGGAAGAAAACGGGGACAAATTCTGCAAATGTTAGGTAAAATGAACCTGAAGAAAGTCAGGGGCTCCTGATGTGACTGGATTTCTCAAACAGAAGCGAGATCATTGGTGGCTATTGGTGGGCAAGTTTGAGTGGAGTTAAAGGAAGCCATATTGTAGTAGGCAGAGAAATCAAGGAAAGATAGAATAGAAATAAAAAGCATGACTGTGAAGAGAGTGAGTGAAAGGGGAATATATCAGTAAAGAAGGGTGTACTTTCTTTCTGATCCACAAGACAGGTTTCTAATATGAGAGAAAGGCGCTGGTTGGAAATGAGAAGAGTGATTGATGAATCAAGGCAACAGGTTTTTGGTTCTAGTTCCAAATCCCACCTGGGATGGGCTCTTACTCCCTCTCCTGATTCTACCAGCTCCTTTCCTAAGGGATGCTTCTAGCTTTGCTTACACATACTCAGTTGTACCTTCCTAAAATAAAACAATAGTATCCACTAAATGTCAAGGACCACAAGAAATCCTGATGACCAACTTCCTTCCTAAAGTATTAAACTAGAAAGAACTAATGTCTTTCTAATGACTAGAATGCTGTCAACCACCAGGGCCTCTATTTCCTACCAAGACGCCCAGGAGGCTGAATTAATTGGATTTATCAGTTGGAAGTTTGAACAAAAAGGATCGATAACAAAGAAGTCTTGTAACAGTTATTTAATCTAGGCTCTGGTGAAACCTAAGGGAAGATATCTCCAGTGACTGGAGTATTCAACCCATCCTAGATAGTGCTTGCCAAACTCTTGGTCTATGGTAAAATTTTCCAAAGTCAGACATAGTGGTGTACACCTGTAATCCTGTAATCCCAGCAACTAAGGGGGCTGAGGCAGGCCTGCCCAGGCTGACCTGGAACTTGTGATCTTCCTGCCTCAGCCTCCTGAGTAGCTGGAATTACAGGTGTAGGCCATGTGTTTGGCCACATTCTTAGTAATTAATTATGGGTGGTTTTGGCAGTTTTAACTATTGATATAATCTTGCAAAGTTATTGGAGGTGATTTCCCTTCACCCTTTTTTATTGAGTATACTCCCTCTGCCTGTTTAGTTTTTAGTATCACCTCAGTTCAGAAATTTAACAAAAATACTAAAATGAACTCATGTTTTCTTTTAAGACATAATAATGAAATTTTCAACCTCTTATTTTGAAGAAAACCAATTTAGAAGCTAACAAAATTGTCACAGCTTGATAAATGCACTGATTTTAATGTATATATTTATATAGTTACCTCATGAGGACAAGAATTTTTGTTATCTCTTTCTTACAAATATACTAATGGATTGATCTTAATCACAGAGTTCTAAAAGACCAAACAGTGATTTATTGTGTAGTAATAGATGTCTTTCTAAAGCACAATCCAAAGTTTTGATGTTTTGCCTTGTAAAGCACATGAGGCAACATGTTTTTTTCAAAAATATTTATCCTCTTCCAAGAGAAAAACAGCACTTATATTGTTGGTTTAAATTCTAATTAAATGAGAACAGATACAAAGTGCATAGTCCATACGAGGCAATAATAGTACTCATGCATTATAGTTTATTAAATCAAAGAATGAATTGAGCAATCGTTTAACTTTAGACAGCTCCCCTAACAGTGAAATAAAATTATTACTACTTGTTCCACATTCCACACGATTGTTGTTAAATGATAGGATGTTTATGCAAGGGCTTTAAAACTTGTAAAAGCACATTATTACTTTAAAGTGGAATTTATATGTCGACTTAATGTCATTCCTATGACTTGTACTATCATGACTGTCAATTAAATTTAGCATTTCTATTAAAGCCCACAACTAATGTACAAAATCGTTTTAAACACGTATAGTTGTATTGGTTTAGATGATTCCTAATTCTGTCTGGTTGCAGGGCTTTGGTGCCTACACGAGTGATTATGAGAAACTCATACTTAAGGGAAAACATTCTTCTCGAGTCCTGTTTTCCACAGCAAAGAAATGTCTGGCAGAAATAGCACGAATCAATGATTTGAACAGAGCACCTTAAGGTAATAAGTGACCAAAGTCTCCCAATGCCATTTTCCCAAATTAAAGCCACTTTTGATGAACAAACAGCATCCGGTGGACAGCCGGAGAACTGGGCTCAGAGACCAGAGGACAAGGAGGACAACGAAGACCGAGGGGGTCCCCTCCCCCTCCTCTAGGGTGCGCCGCGGGGCGACAAGGGTCCAGCGCCCGGGACGGTTGGGGTCCCCGAGCGGGCGGCCCGGACCCGTGGCCAGTTGGGATCAGCAAGCACCGCGGCCGTTGGAAACTCCAGCTCCCAGCAGGCATCGCTTCGGCTGCCGACGCGCGCGGCGGCGCTGCCCGCTGGGACTCGTAGTGCGGTCCGGGTAGGAGAAAGGGACAGCCACCCCGGCTCCCTCCACGCACGTTTCGGAAACTGGGCCTGCAGGGGATCACACCGGCCCACTGGTGCCCAGCCTCCCTCGGGACCCGAACGAGTGGAGCCGGGTCGCAGCTGCGGGAAGAAGCCCCTGTCGGCCGCGCACGTGGGGGGAGGTTGGCGCTGAGGAACCCGGAAGCCCCGAGCACCGCCCACCGCCGCGGTGACGGGTTAACGCTCCTCCCGGTGGAGGTGGGGGCGGGGAGTGCGCGAGGAGGGGCCCTCCCAGCGACTCCTTCGAGGACCGCCCGGGAGCTGCCCTCCCCTCCCCCACGGCCCTACGCAGCGTGGCCCCGCCCCCGGACGCGGCGCGTGCGCAGAAACCCCGCCCCTCCGCCCCAGCCCCACCCCCACACCCGCAGCAGCCGCCGCCGCCACCTCTCCCTTCCTCTCTGCTTTTTCCTCCTCCTGTTTTCTCTTCCCTCCGCCCCCTCGCCTCCTTTTCTCCTCCTCCTCCGGCGCTGACGCTCGCGTAGGGCCCTGGCGTCAGACGCGCGGGGGCGGGGCGAGTGCGGCGGGGGGTATAAGTAGAGGGTGCAGGAGGCGGTGCTTCCCCTTCTCCCCGGCGGTTAGTGCTGAGAGTGCGGAGTGTGTGCTCCGGGCTCGGAACACACATTTATTATTAAAAAATCCAAAAAAAATCTAAAAAAATCTTTTAAAAAACCCAAAAAAAATTTACAAAAAATCCGCGTCTCCCCCGCCGGAGACTTTTATTTTTTTTCTTCCTCTTTTATAAAATAACCCGGTGAAGCAGCCGAGACCGACCCGCCCGCCCGCGGCCCCGCAGCAGCTCCAAGAAGGAACCAAGAGACCGAGGCCTTCCCGCCGCCCGGACCCGACACCGCCAGCCTCGCTCCCAGCCCGCAACCCGCCGCCCGCGGCAGCTGATCGACCCCGTTCTGCGGCCGTTGAGTAGTTTTCGATTCCGGTTGATTTTTGTCCCTCTGCGCTTGCCCCCGCTCCCCTCCCCCCGACTCCGGCCCCCGGCCCCAGCACTCGCTCTCCTCCTCTCACGGAAAGGTCGCGGCCTGTGGCCCTGCGGGCAGCCGTGCCGAGATGAACCCCAGCGCCCCCAGCTACCCCATGGCCTCGCTCTACGTGGGGGACCTACACCCCGACGTGACCGAGGCGATGCTCTACGAGAAGTTCAGCCCGGCCGGGCCCATCCTCTCCATCCGGGTCTGCAGGGACATGATCACCCGCCGCTCCTTGGGCTACGCGTATGTGAACTTCCAGCAACCGGCGGACGGTGAGAGCCAGGCCCGGAGGGCGGCGGGCGGGCGGCCATGAGGCTCGGGAGGAGGCGGGTGGCTAGGCCGGCGGGCTCGGGGAGGGGAGCGGGAGGGCATGTCAGTCCCCGAGGACCGTAGGGGAGACGCTCGGGCACGGGGACCCCTGGCAGTATCGCCCGGAGCCTCGTTCCTCTACCTGGGGGCACTCTCGCAGCCGGCAGCCGCACGCCCCTCGCATGCTCGGCCACTTCCTTTGCGACCATTTTCTCGTCTTCAGCCGCTCTCAAACTTTAGGGTGATGACGCGCCAGGAGGGTGGGAGAGATTTGCTTCTTCCACTGCGCTCCTGCTTGTAACCGTGGGATTCTGGGGTGCGGGTCGCTGAGCACCTTTCTCGGGTAGTAGGTGTAGGTGCTCCCACCACCCAGGGCTCTGGCCGATTCCCGGGTTTGTAGAGGAAGTGCAATTCAGTGCTCTAAAAATACCACGTGTTGAACCCTGTAACCTCACAGGCCCGAGGCCTGTTCTGCTACTGGCCCAATCGCCGGGGGAATGCCACAAGGCCTTAGAATAAAGTTATTGGGGTACTATTTGGTGGTCGTTCTCGGGCTTGAGATTTTAAGGCATTAGTGACTGATGAACTAGAAATGCAAATAACCAATGAGACAAGCATACGCTAAACATAGAGTGGTGGGAGGAAGGGACATAGAAGAAAATCTTTTAAATGACAGTTTCTCAGACAATTGAGGTCATTATAATCAAATTGGACCTTAGTTTATAGTAATGTGTTCAGTGCATGTATGCATGTGTTTTTTTTTTTTTTTTTTTTTTTTTTAACCTGCAATAGCTCCTGTGGTTTTAAGGAGTTTTTCTTACATATAAGATATTAACTAATTTTGGCTGTAAATGGTATTCGTTAGTGTAACCTGGACTGGACCATTAAATTTATCTGTAGCATTCAAGTGATTCAAGTTTATTTTTATTTTTAAAATGGTCCAGAGTACCCATGAATCTTGGGGAATGATGGAGTATAAAATAGAAAATTGAAATGATTTTGTATTTTTAAGTTAAAACAATTGACAAATTTTGATAAACATAAGGTCTGTGACCTGATGAGTTCTTAGGAGTTTTATATGTGGTTCAGTTGACTTCCAGAAGTCCACTTCATTTGATTATATGACCCAATTATGCTCCCTCCATACTTAATCAAGTATTCTTAAATTACAAGGAAATCATCTTTATTTTAATAGAAAAGGCCATGTGGGTAGAATAAACATAAGTTCATTCAATTAGCTGTTGAGTTTTTCACTAGGCAAAGTTGACACTGAGGTTTTGGGTAAGTCAGAACAGTGATAGGAACCAGAAGTTGTAAAACTATATTGCAGTTTTCCTGCCCTTTTGCTCTGCAGTCACTTCATAACAGTTCGGAACTGAGCAATATGTATCACTGGATATGAGATTAGGGAAGATAGCCTTTGGGGCAAGTAATCACAACCTGAAAACTTGGTAGAAAAAAAACAAATGCTAGAGACATGGTAACTTGAAAGGTTTTTTTTTAAGTGTTGCATTTTAAAAAGCAAAAAATCAATTTTTTAATTTCTTGGGATTTGTAAAAGTTGAACTTTAGGTTGTTAATGGTTACAGTATACTATATTATCAGACCTGTACCATTAAAAAAATAACAATTTTTTCTCATTTATTTTGCCTCTTATATGTATAGTTTGCCATCTTTCCAAGTAGTTTTTCAGTGGTTTTCTTTTTCCCTTTTTAAAAAACACTGTATTTATTGCTGCGTTGATGGAACTGGTGGAATAGCTTCAGAAAGTGACCAGTATTCCATTTAACAGGAAGAGGTGACTCATTAAAAAGACGCTCAAGCACAGTCAGCTAAAAAAAAAAAAAAAAAAAACTGGGGGAGCTGAGTAGGTGTGGTCAATCGATAGTGAGCTGACAGCTGATTATCACAATATTCTAGAAATTGGAACTTTAATTTATAAGAAGAGGCTGGAAATTTTGTCCTGTCAGTAACTTCACAGTTAACATGAACATGGAATTTGTGAAGTTGTTTCAATGCTTCAAATGAACTATTCTCCTTTTTTTTTTTTTTTTTAGGGATTAGTCTTTTTACTTACGGTTATGTTTTTTTATTTAGTCTTACAAAGTAATGTTTCTTTAATGGTACAGGTGCACATATTTGAATCCTTCACAGACTAAAATTAATTGTAAGATTTTCAAGTTTTCTAGCACTATCCAGAAATAACTTGAGTAAATTGTCACTTGTTAAGTAAACCAGTGGTCTGTAAAATTGTGTGTCAAGAAAGTGTTAAAAGTGAGTTGTGGCTATTGTAGAACAGGTATTCAAAAATTCTGAGATTATTGTGCAACCAGTATGTCAAACATTAGTTTTCGAAGGCGTAATTCAGATCTAGCTGTAGCTTTTCATTTCTTTACGTGGTGATAGGAAGTTGTGATATGAAAATCCCAATAACTCAGGTACCTTTTTTTTGTTGTTGTTAAGAATATGAACTGTTGGCAGTGATCAGTGATGAAATGACCAGTTTTGGCAAATAGGAAGAAGTACTTATTAAATCCAGAAACTGCTCTTAGCCTCTCAGTAATCTATAGTTGCCTAGTCTTTTGTATTGCTCATTAAACAGTATGTGAAGGAATCTTAATTTTATGATGCCTAGGAACAAAAAGGTGCTTTTAAATTTAATGGCATTTAAGGGAAGATCGCAAATACATTATCAATATGTCATCCTTTCACGTGAAGTCTGAGGCTTCCGATTATTTTTCTTTTTCCAATGTACAATGTAAATCTAGACTAGCATGTGGTACTTGAAGTTTAAGGAGGAAGAGTTCAACTCTGAGGCCATGTCCCCACCTACTCTATCCACCATTGTTTTGTTGTAATTTTAAGTGACCAGTAAAAGTTTTAAAGTAATATTCTTCTGAAATTTTATTTCTTACAGCGGAGCGTGCTTTAGACACCATGAATTTTGATGTTATAAAGGGCAAGCCAGTACGCATCATGTGGTCTCAGCGTGATCCATCGCTTCGCAAAAGTGGAGTAGGCAACATATTCATTAAAAATTTGGACAAATCCATTGATAATAAAGCACTGTATGATACATTTTCTGCTTTTGGTAACATCCTTTCATGTAAGGTAAGCAAAAATGTGACAGGTAAACATTCACAGTGTTTAGCTGCTTTAATTTAGTCCTTAAAATAGCATCTGTGCTGTTAAATTAGGCTATCTTTTATTTCCAAAATATCTGGGGTTAGTCACTAACAAATTATCTCTGCACACTGGAAAAACATTAAATCAATAGCAAGTAATGAGAAGTTGCTATACATTTTTTTCCATAGGTGGTTTGTGATGAAAATGGTTCCAAGGGCTATGGATTTGTACATTTTGAAACACAGGAAGCAGCTGAAAGAGCTATTGAAAAAATGAACGGAATGCTTCTAAATGATCGCAAAGTGTAAGTATAAATATTTAGATGGTATTTTCAATATGCTTTTAATGGTTCCAGGTCCATTTTAAAAGTTAATGTATTTGTGTTCTTAATAAAGAAACAGAAGTTAATAAACCACATTTGATAGGTCTTATAATTATATTTTTCTCCACACTCGGTGTAATATACAAATAATGGTAAATTTAATGTAATTGATCAACATTCAAACCAAAAACAAACAGAAGATAGATAAAAAGGGATAAAGCTTTTTCAAAATAAATGTATTGTTGAAAAATGAGAAATCCAAACTTTCCTGAGGTACTAATTAAATTAGTCCATTTTACGTTTGAGAAATCTGTGACTAAAATAGTTTGATTTTACACAGAGTTAATGACAGATGGGCTGACCTACACACTGAGAGGTCTGCACTCAACACATTCTGTTTGACCATACTGCTGGGACTGCCACAATTTATTGAAGTATAAAGGAAGCAGAGTTAAATCATATTTGTGATTAATCTTGCCTGAAATACTGATCAAAAGTTGCAAACTTTAATGGCACTGATAAAATCTATCTACAAGGCTATTTCTGTTGCAGTTTCTTAAAATACAGATTTGTTAATTTCTCTAAGAAATTATATATCTTAAATTTTTTTTGTCTTAAATGTCAGTTCTTCTAATCATCTGGGCAAATTCAGCAGGAAGATCCATATTGTAAATGATCTGAGTGTTCTTGCAGTGTAAATTACAGTGATGGCATGCAAGTTGGATTTAATTTTTAGAGGCACCTGCCATACTTTTTATAAATAACTGCAAAGTGGTATGTTCTGTGTCAACTCCATGGTTAAGGAAAGCCTTTGTAATATGTAAAGAACCCACACAAGTCTGAGAAAACTAGCACTCCTCCGTAATGAACATTGATTACAAAGGCTAATTCTTAGAAATTATTTTTAAAGTGAGAGAAATACTCAGCATCATTAGTACAGGTTGAGCATCTCTAACTCAAAAATCTGAAGTCCAAATGCTCCAAAATCTGAAACTCTGCACCAACGTGACAACAAATCAGTTTTTGGCATATTTCATTCAGGTTAGAGATTCTTAGCCAGTGAAGTCCATGCAGATACTCTCAAATTTTAAGACACTTCTGCACTGGGCACAGTGGCACATGCCTGTATTCCCAGTGACTCAAGAGGCTGAGGCAGAACCATTGCAAGTTTGAGGCCAGGATCATCAATTTAGCAAGGCCCTAATCAACTTAGACCCTGTCTCAAAATATTAAAAAGAAGAAGAAAAAAAGAACTATGTAGTTTAGTGGCAAAGTATCCTGGGTTCAGTCTCCAGCACTAAATAAAACTACTTCTGGTCCCAAGTCTTTTAAATAAAGATTATTTAACCTGTACTCATAATTGATATCATCACTTCAGGGGGAACAATTAGAGGTATGCCCATCACTGGCGAGAGCCAGATAAATCCTGATTTTGAGTATATAATGATGTAACTTGGGGAAAATAGTTTTACTATGTAGTATCGTAAATTCTTTTATAGACTTGTCACAATAGTGCATGCCTGTAATTCAGTGACTCCAGAAACTGAGGCAAGGGGATGGCAAGTTTAAGGCCAGCCTCAACAATTTAGTGAAGCTCTAAGCAACTTAGTGAGACCCTGTCTTAAAAAAATATATATATCTGGGTATGTAACTCAGCAGTAGAGCACACTTGGCTTCAATCCCCAGTACCAAAAAAGTTAATTTATATTCCATTTGAACTATGGTTTCTATGACTCTGTCCTAGGAACAAATATAAAGTTGAGAAATTGGCAATATTTACAGTGAAATGTTATGTTTCCATTGAATGTGTATGAAACTAAAAGTGTGGAGAAGCTCCAGCATATTTTTGAAGAGGATAAAGAGATAGAACTCTCTCTCCATAAGTGAATGTTTTTGAACAGAGAACAAAAAGACAGAATTTGAATGGAATTGTAGTTTTTTTTCCCTCTACTTTGCTATGTATTACAGTATTTCATGACATTACTATTTTTGTATTGGGGAAACTTTTTAAAAGTCTTGCTGTTGGTAATACTTTAGTTATGCCAGTGTGTTGTATTCTAGAATACAAATACAGATTTAGGAAGTTTAAATTTCTGTTTTAGGAGTTGGCAAATAACGTGCAAGAGCCACTTTGAAACAGCAATGGTAAAAAGCTTTTATTTAGGTCTTTTCATTGGCATGGTCACACACGATTACTTGTATTGATAGGAGTGATCCCTTTAGCCCTGGATTAGCTAGAGAGAATAGAAGTGTGTGTTAAGAGAAACATTCCTGTGTTGTGATTGTAGTGAAGACATTAAGTTAAGGCCCTATTTCTATTTTGTAATGTGATTTTTATTAGAAGTTCTGAAAACTCTAAATAACAATTTTGAAGTTAACCATCAGGCTTAATTAATCTGAACTTATTTATAAAATAGAATCTAATGTCATAGTCCTTACATATTTTATTAGATTTGTTGGACGATTTAAATCTCGTAAAGAACGAGAAGCAGAACTTGGAGCTAGGGCAAAAGAGTTCACCAATGTTTACATCAAGAATTTTGGAGAAGACATGGATGATGAGCGCCTTAAGGATCTCTTTGGCAAGTTTGGTAATGTGTCTGCATTAAATTTTTACACTCGGAGTTCTGAGTAATTGCTCAACGTTTAATTTTGACTGATACTTGATACTAAAAAGGCAAATGAAATGAGACCAAGTAAGAGATATTTGGATTAAGCTGCAGACCATTGTACTACAAAGTATCATATAAGTAGAATTCTGTGCAATTTAGATGAAAGGTAGCATTAGATTAGCACAGTAAGGTGTGACTGAATAATTAGTTTTTTAAAGACTTTGTTCCATTAAGATGCTGGAACTTAGGCCCTTATAGGATCCCATCTCATCAGAAGCATGCATTTGATGCAACCAGCTTATAATGGAATGCAGAGTCTAGTTACAGATGTCTAGTTAGGATGTTTGGCCAGTTTTAATAACATCACATTAGCAATTTAAAGTAATTACATTCAAAGATGAAGCCACAGGTAGCCATCTGCATGCCTGGGATGTTAAAATATTTTCCTTGCTTTTCAAAGTAACTTCATCAAACTTAATAAAGTATAAACCAGCCTTACTTTGTGTTAGTGGAGTTAACAGGTCAGAAAATGAACATTTTTTGGTACATTTGCAGATGATTTACTTGGCCTCAGTCTTTGCTTTCCTCCTGTTGAACTTAGAGGTGGTACTTCAAGTAATTTGGAAATTAATATTTTTTTTGTTGGCAGGTTAGCATGCCATATTGAACCCACCTTTAAGCAAACAATTATTTTGCACAAAGATAAATCATGTAAGATAACAGAAAATAAGTGATGTCATGATTCACATATTACCCTAAATCCTCTGTACTCTCATTCCTTTTGTATATTTCATGTCTTGCTTCTAAATCTTTTAAAAATTAGAAGTTATTTCTACAGTTGGATTGTTACTGTGTTCATCACTTACCCCAAAGGAGTCATGATATGTGAGTTGACCACCAGTATGTAATTGTGAGATAATTTGTTTTACACAACAGATTTGAAGTATTAGAGGCACATTAAAAAGTCTACCTGTGCCTATGTATCTTAGATTCTCTGTAATCTAATGTGATTTTTAACCTTTTCTCCCCCTACTTGATTGAGATAACCACCCACCTCACTTAAGTATCTTCCACCTCAAAGGGGGAGAAGGGAAGAAAGCATGTGTCTTTAGAAATATATCTCTTCCTCCAGATAATTTATTTTTTACCAGTGGGTCCAGATGTGTGTTCTCTCCCTCCACTCCTATTGAAAAGCAGATGGGCCAGGGATTTCTAGTTCTTAATTCTGAAATGAAGAAATTCAAATTATTAGCTAAAACAAGAAATTCTTCTTTCTATTAAAGCTAAGAATAACTCTTAAATAGTTGTATAAAACATTCCCCAAAATAGAAGCTAGAGTCTTTCAGAGTAGAAAGTATTTGTTTTCCTAGTAGAAGTGAAGAATACCAAGTGCCTTGAACATGGGAGACTTGGAGGAATATCTGAGGTCTTGTTTATCCCCTTTTCCCCCCATGACTTTGTGTGCGCAGTTTTTTTTTTTATTGAGATGTGAAATGTATGAACATTTTGTGTGGAATATCTTTGATTTATTAAAAAAAATTTTTTAGGACCTGCCTTAAGTGTGAAAGTAATGACTGATGAAAGTGGAAAATCCAAAGGATTTGGATTTGTAAGCTTTGAAAGGCATGAAGATGCACAGAAAGTAAGACTTAAATATAATAATTAAATGGAGTGGAGTGCGAGCTTTCTGTACTCTGTAGTAAGGGAGGGGGTATAAAGTTAATTTTTTGTTGAAGTCTATGTGCATGTATCAATGGCTATTTTTCATATTCTTATATTTAATTTGCATATAAGCATTAGTTTGAAAGTATAAATTGGGAGCATTATATCGCCTCCAAACCTCAAACTTTGGGGATGGGTTGTTTTTAACTTAATAATTCAACAAATTCTACTTATTAAAGAATGAGCTTTTATATTAAAAGTTATTAATTTAAATGTTTATGATTTCTGTAAGGCTGTGGATGAAATGAATGGAAAGGAGCTCAATGGAAAACAAATTTACGTTGGTCGAGCTCAGAAAAAAGTGGAACGGCAGACGGAACTTAAGCGCAAATTTGAACAGATGAAGCAAGATAGGATCACCAGATACCAGGTTCATTTTTAATTGAACAAGCAAAATAAGACAGGGACGAGGAAACCTATTTTACATTCATTTCAGTTACTTCCAGGTAACTGAGGGTTTGCGAGGGGAAAGAAGAAAAATGGGATAAAGGAATAGGAGGTGTGCTTAGGTACCACTGGGTGTTCTTTTTTCTTTTTCTACAGTTTTTAATGTTCTTCTTTTAGGGTGTTAACCTTTATGTGAAAAACCTTGATGATGGTATTGATGATGAACGTCTCCGGAAAGAGTTTTCTCCATTTGGTACAATCACTAGTGCAAAGGTGAAAGTTATGCTTTTTACAGTTCTGATCTTTTTATTTATGTAAGTCATTCTGAGTAGTCAGACCCCAACCAGTGAAGATAGAGAGAACAACTCCCTATGCATAGTCTTTTGTGTATGTAATTTTGTATGTGTATGAAAAGTGCACAGGATAATTTTAACTTACTGATTTAACCCTGTGGCTTTGTACTTTTCCCCCCACAACCCCATTAACAAGAAGGAATCTTCTATTATAGAAAATTAGAGATGAAGTGGATGCATACAAATGAAAAATGCCAGTGCCATGTTTCCACCTGTGCTTTTCTAGTAATACTTTAAATGTGATAAGAGTATTCCTGAATGTCTTCATTCTTAGTATGGTTCCTGAAAGTTTGAAGTGAATATTATGTGTCAGTTTATTTTGATTATATGAAGCATGCATGGTTTTCAAAAGAAAACTTTTATTGAGGTGTATAAGTCCTTTGTGGATTATAGTATCACTTTGCAGCAAGGTGAAGGGTTGGTAAGAATTTATTCTGGAGCAGGAGATCATTTATTAATGCTTACTAGAAAAATAATTTATCAAGCAGAATAAAAGGGCAAAATACAAAATAAAAGCCTTCTGTCCCCTATTTTCAGTCTGCAAAATAATCTCTTGTGGTTTTGAGTATTTCCCATATTGGAGATTCCATACCTGGATAAGCTTTCCATACTGTTCAGACTTTTTTTTTTTTTGTATATGTATGAACAGATTTTGAGAAAAAGGTGTTATAATACATACAATGATTTGTATTTTCATATAATAGATGTCCATTTGTATTTAAGATATTTTCTCACTTTTTTTGCTAAATATTCTTACTAAGGATAAGGATGTACCATGTATTTTACTGTTACTTGTTTGGATAAACATTTAGGTCGCTTTTTATGTTTCTACTATTAGAACCATTGCTCTAATGAACATTCTTATATCTAAGTTTATAGAATTGGAATTGCTGTTTTTTGGTCATGATTGTTTAAAAATGAGACAACCAAATCGTACCAAAAGGGCTGAACAAATTTGCACTGGTACTTTTTTTTTTTTTTGGTCAGATTTTTCAATTGAGTAGAAAGTAGGATCTCATCTTTTCAAATTGCTTTTTGATTTAATGTTTACTTTTTTGTGTTATTTTGCCTTTTGCATTTTTCAGTATTGGGTTAGTTTTTTTTTTGTTTTGTTTTTTTAAGGCAGAATTTTATGTTAGCCTTGTTTTATTTTGCAAGTATTTTCTCCCACATCATCACTAATATTCAATAAATAATATTGGAATTAATATTAAACATCTGAAATCTCAAAGTTACTGCTGCATCTCTACTTCTATACTTCCTCCAGTTTTCTTGCTTGGCTAGGAAAATGTGTGTGTGCAACTTGCCCTTACTATTTGGATATTGAGGAAGAATTAATGAATTCAAGGGATTAATGTGATTATAGCCTTAACAGAATTTTAGTTATATGATTCATGGATTGAAATTGACTGTTAATTGGTAATGCTCTTTTCTGCTTCATTCTACCATTACATTAACTTTATTTTTTATTTATTTTTTAATAGGTTATGATGGAGGGTGGTCGCAGCAAAGGGTTTGGTTTTGTATGTTTCTCCTCCCCAGAAGAAGCCACTAAAGCAGTTACAGAAATGAATGGTAGAATTGTGGCCACCAAGCCACTGTATGTAGCTTTAGCTCAGCGCAAAGAAGAGCGTCAGGCTCATCTCACTAACCAGTATATGCAGAGAATGGCAAGTGTACGAGCTGTGCCCAACCCTGTAATCAACCCCTACCAGCCAGCACCTCCTTCAGGTTACTTCATGGCAGCTATCCCACAGGTAGGTTTTCATATATTTGGTTATTGCTTATGTGTTTTGTGTCTTTCAAAATAATAAAACCTTAACTGTGAATTATGATTGAATTGGAAAAATGCTTATATAAAGTATAAGGGCTGTGTGTTTCAAAACAAATAACTAGTTGCATTTTTTCCTAAAGTTAACACATTCATTTTCTTCCTTTTTACAGACTCAGAACCGTGCTGCATACTATCCTCCTAGCCAAATTGCTCAACTAAGACCAAGTCCTCGCTGGACTGCTCAGGGTGCCAGACCTCATCGTAAGCCTTTTAATTAATTAATACTGGGAATTTGATTAAAAGTATACATGAGGCAAATTAGCCTTCTGTTTCCATGCATATTATTGCTCTTCATAATTTATGGTTATAGGTGTTCATTTTTAGAATTTACAGCTTTTATTTTTTTTTTTTTTTTTAAAGAAAAACGCTCTGTCTACTCTGGTTATTTTCCTTTATGAACATTTTGAGATGAATCCACTCTTACTTGGTTATAGTCATCTAATCTGAACATTGGGGTTCTGTCTTTTCAAGCTTTCCTCTGTGCAACAGAGCTAGATTCAGAAGCACTTTGGATTCTCTCCTATTCATATCTTAGATGTTAATAAATACTTGTCATTGTATGAATTAATGTTATGATTTACTGATGCCCTGATCTGAAAAGTCTAGGAAAAAAAGCAAGTTTGAAACTAAGCTTTTAAAAATTTGGCCATTTGCAGCCTTTTGTGCAAACTTAACTCTAAAGCAGCATAACACTTTGACTCAGTGAGGTTTCCCAGTTAATTTATGTTCATATCTTTGAATGTAGCATTCCAAAATATGCCCGGTGCTATCCGCCCAGCCGCTCCTAGACCACCATTTAGTACTATGAGACCAGCTTCTTCACAAGTTCCACGAGTCATGTCAACACAGCGTGTTGGTGAGCCTTAACCCTTTCTGTAAAGAACTTGTCTCAAATTTGAAATAATAAGGTAAAAAATGCAACAACAAAAAATGCTTGCTTTCCTTCTTTTGTAAGCTAACACATCAACACAGACAATGGGTCCACGTCCTGCAGCTGCTGCTGCTGCAGCTACCCCTGCTGTCCGCACTGTTCCACAGTATAAATATGCTGCAGGAGTCCGCAATCCTCAGCAACATCTTAATGCACAGCCACAAGTCACCATGCAACAGGTGTGGATTTTAATCATTTCTTTATTAAATTGACAGTCCTAGGTTGTAATCAGGATGTGATGGCAACTGCCTGATATGTGAAAAACTTTAAGCTATCTGGAACGTCTTGCTAATTAATGATTGAATGAAAAATCTTTTGTGTCTTCTGAGAAATTGGACAGGCAATCCAGCATAGTTGTAAGGAAGAAGTAAAGGAAATTTTAGTTGGACTGAGTTTGGATTTGGTCTTTTCTCTAACCCTGGGACCAAAGCAGTGATAATAGAATGAATGAAGGAGTACAAGAAATACTAAGTATAAAAGATGGAATTTTATTAAATCTGATTGTGCATATTTGAGCACATACATGTTAATTGCTGTCTTTACCCTGTATTTCTGATTTTCTCAGTTTCTCCCAATCATGTTTAAATGGCAGTCTCTATCACTGCAATGATTGCCTATTGATGACTATTTATATGTGCTACTACTACTGTGCTTAGAAGTTTTCCTATTTCATGTCTAGCCTGCTGTTCATGTACAAGGTCAGGAACCTTTGACTGCTTCCATGTTGGCATCTGCCCCTCCTCAAGAGCAAAAGCAAATGTTGGGTGAGTATCTTTGACACACCTTGTCAGGTACAAGAGGCTAGAAAATTTAAAGGTCACTTTGACTCTCTGAACCCAGAAATGATGGCTAGGGCAGTGGAATGATGATGCTACCTAATGAAAAACACTGGAAAGCTATTAAGAAGGTATGTTATTGATAACAGATAAGGTAGCGTGGAATTACTTAACTTGGACCCCACTCCATTTTTGGAAAAAGGAATTTGAACCTAATGTGAAGACAACTTTTGACTTAGGATCTGGGCACAGATTTAACAACTGAATAACAGTAACGTCATTTAATTGAGAGACTGATACTGCCAAGCGTTACTGCTTTGTGAAGAATCTTGCTCTCCCACGTGAAAGACATAATGAAATGATGGGTTATGGGGTAGCATAATATGATATATACAAAAATAAAGTTCCTAAATAACAACAGTTCAATATGGTGTCATTAAAATTTTTTGATTGAAGGAACTTTTGAATATTTTCTTTCCTAGGTGAACGGCTGTTTCCTCTTATTCAAGCCATGCACCCTACTCTTGCTGGTAAAATCACTGGCATGTTATTGGAGATTGATAATTCAGAACTTCTTCATATGCTTGAGTCTCCAGAGTCTCTCCGTTCTAAGGTAATTTAAATTTTGTCTTTTGTCTAGTTATCTCTTATCCTGTTTTTCAGAACTTTTTATAGGAACTTATTTCTGTAGAACATTTGCATAATGCTTTGTACATGCTATGCACTGGCATAGGAGCTCTATAAGTATTGTAAATCCTCACAATAGTGACACCACTGTGGTGCTTGTTATCCTTGTTTTGTAAGTAGGGGAACAAGCACAGAGAAGTTGAATGATTGGCTCAGTGCTCATGCCACTTGTAGAGAGCAAAACCTGTATTTAAATGCATTCAGTTTAGTTCTGGCATCCTTAACTACTACTGCTTGCTTTTTTTTTTAAACTACTACCGCTTTTAACAGTTCTAATTTTCAGTTGAGGATAAGAGTTCATCTTGGTGGTGAATTTTGTCTCTTACTTTTAGAAACTTTATTTTCAGTTGACTCCTTTCTTGAACCATTTTGTTACCTTTTTGTTACTGGGTTGTTTCATTAGGTTGATGAAGCTGTAGCTGTACTACAAGCCCACCAAGCTAAAGAGGCTGCCCAGAAAGCAGTTAACAGTGCCACTGGTGTTCCAACAGTTTAAAGTGAGTTTGTCCTCTTGTGGTTCCTTGTTTTCTGTTGTTTCCTTCATCTTTTATAATAGTTCACTGAGGGTGTTTTGAAACATACATAGCAAAACTTCACTTTACAAGTAATTTATATGTTTGTAGTTTTTTAGGGATGGATATATAAAGGAATTATGGAAAGTTTTACCTATAACCCTGATCATGGCTAGCATTTTTAAAATCACAGCACTTTGAGATTTTTATATTATGAAATGTATCAGATGGCCTGTAATTGGTGGATGCAATAATTGTCCTTGGACCTTTACCATATTGCCTATCATCATTCCCAGGAAACAGGATAGCTGCACAGCTGTGTACAGCTAGGATCTAGGATCAGGAGTTTGCAAGTGCTTTTTGTTAAAGGACCAGGTTTTGTGAGACATGTTGGGTCTGTAGGAATTATTCTATTTTAATGTTACAATATAAAAGCTGTAAATTATATGGAATGGAATGGGTATGGTTGTTTCCCAGTAAAACATTATAGAAACAGGCAACAGACTGAATTTGGCCAAGGGGTTTTTTTACTTGACACTGACAAGTGCCAGTATTTTTTTTCCTAATTATTTTGTATTACATTTTCAGATTGATCAGGGACCACGAAAAGAAACTCGTGCTTCACCGAAGAAAAATATCTAAACATCGAAAAACTTAAATATTATGGAAAAAAAAACATTGCAAAATATAAAATAAATAAAAAAAGGAAAGGAAACTTTGAACCTTATGTACCGAGCAAATGCCAGGTCTAGCAAACAGTGCTAGTCCTTGATTACTTGATTTAAAAACAACAAAAAAAAAAAAACACAAAAAAATAGTAAAATATAAAAACAAATTAATGTTTTATAGACCCTGGGAAAAAGAATTTTCAGCAAAGTACAAAAATTTAAAGCATTCCTTTCTTTAATTTTGTAATTCTTTACTGTGGAATAGCTCAGGATGTCAGTTCTGTTTTAAGTAACAGAATTGATGACTGAGCAAGGAAACGTAATTTGGATTATAAAATTCTTGCTTTAATAAAAATTCCTTAAACAGTGCATGGTTATGTTTATTTTAATTTATTTGTCTTGGTAATTAGCATGTGTAAATAGGTGATATTAAGGTGCATAAATGGGAGTAGCTGTTACATAAGATTCTCTTCTGTAAAGAACGCATACTACTAAGTTCAAGGATGGTTTGGTTCTATGTAAAAAAAAAAAAGCCAATTGCTGTAATGTATTTTATGAATTGAGATTTCCATATGAATCCTTGAGTCAATATATATATATATATATTAGGTGGTTTTAACTTTTCATTTATAAAATTAAGACCCATCAACTTTTGAAATTATGCCAGTTAATGACTATTGAAATTTCAATGCTAGTAGATAATTAGCTAACCCCTTATTTATAGGGGACAAAACAGTAACAGTGGTTGCACTGTATTTGTTGGAGAAGAGGATGTAGATAACATGGCTTTAGTATAATATTTATATTAAATGTCAAGAAGCTAGGAAAGGTTTTACACCTTATTCTTTTGGGGGAATGATGGGGATTGAACCAATGGCCTTGTGCATGCTAAGTATGCACTCTTACCTACTAAGCTATACTCCCAGCCCCTAAACCTTATTCTTGAAAGGTCTTTAGTTAGGCAATTTATGATTGTGATTTATTTTCAGTGTGCTAAAATTACCTTATCACCCACAGTACTTGTTAAAAATGAAGACTAGTAATTTTGTCTTAAAGGATGGGTTTATATCTGCCCTTAGGCCCAGTATATCTGCATAAAACTAAATCCCATGCAGTTTCCTTTTTTGAAAATGGTTTTGATTTTAACCCCTCTCCTATTCTACATGGTACTGCAAGTCAGCTTTCTCAGTTGCACATCTGGTTACCTCATGACCATGCTAGAAATAGGTCTGTTGCATTTGGGACCAAATTAAAGCCCTGGTTTGTGACAGTGATAACTCTGCATGATGAAGGCTTATGATTTTTACACTCATCTGGAATGTTTGTCACTTTGCTAAGTCTTTTGAAACAAAAGATACACAAACCTCACTCTCTTACTCTCTGGCTAAAATCAGTGCACCCAGTGGACAGTAAATTATTTTGTCTTTTCATAGACAACCTCAAGGGACTGACAGTTGACTGAAATTTTCTCCTGAGTCTAAGAAGGATTATCTAAAGGGCTTAGAGAAGGCAGAGGAGTATATACCATCTTTCTCAACATTTTAGTACAAAGTTCCCAGTCTTTAGGAACAGGCTTTAGCTTTAAGACACTAAATCTGTTTTTTTAATCTCTGAAGTTCCCTACTAGTTCCAAAATCAAGTGTTATGGTTAGGGTTTGCACAGACAGCTTATTTTTTTAATACATTGGGTGGTTTGGAATTAAGTGTTGTGTGATATGTGTTTGTTAGTTGTAACAAGTTTACGTGACTGTTGGGCAGGAGCCAACAAATCTGCAGAGTAGATTTTGTGATTTTGCAGGAATTGTTAGGAGAAATTGAGTCAGTCATTTGAGGAATCTATTCACAAATCAGCCATATGAACTAAAATCATTTGTAACCCCCAAATTTGCTTATGCTACTTTCATTCATGGACATGGTTGAGCAACAAAAGTTAAGTCACCTGACAGGCAGATTCTCCCAGATGAGATTGATGGTTTCTTGTTTCAGCTATCACCACACTCTAAACAAGTATCCCTTTTCGTGATTTATTTGGTGCCATGTTCACGTTTTTTAAGTTTTGTGTTGGTGATTTTGCAATTTAAAATGGCCCCCAGGCAGGAGTCATAGTGCTACTGTTGGCTGTGAGTTCAGTGTTAATATATAAGGTGTCTTAACATAAAAAACTAGGTTACATATAGATCAACTGTCAGTTATATGAGGAACTCTTAGGAACCTAACCCCTTGTATTTGTCCTGAGAGCAACTTTTGCTCATTCAGTGTTAGTGTTTTTACAGAAATAACCGCCATGACTAATGAGACTGGTTATACCCAGTAAGTACATAGTTTGTGATCTACAGTGGTTTAAACTACCAAGTTTCATAGGATTTGATGTGGAAAGCAGATCTGATATTGGACTATCATGTATAAAAAAAAAAAAAGCATATGGAAGGCTGCATCATTTGGAGGTTTTGACTAGACATTTTTCTGTGGGTACTAAACCTATAAGGGCTAACTTTTCTAGCCTAGATTTTTTCCTTTTCATTTTAGCATGTATAAGATTTGCACAGATAAAATAATACGCATTATTTTATAGTGTGCTATCTTTCAGTGTACTCCTTGCCCTCCAGCTCAAAGAGACCACAAGTGAGAGAGGGAGAGTACTTTGAAATTCTCTTATTTTGATGTAGAACTATGGACTCAGATTATTCAGTTGGACTATATAACTGAAGAGGTTCTGGATACTTTGGTTTAATGAGTGCATTAGATTTGGTCTCATGGAAGCAAAATGAGTGGTTAAAGTTGGAAGTAGAATGGGTGGGGTTGGTCAGTATTACCAGTTAATACTGTCAAGCTATGATATTCTGAATCACCTCTGCCCGCAGGCCAGACCAATCATGGGGACTCCTGGAGTCAAACGAGAGGCACACTTTTGGAGCATACTAATGCTACGCTAATGAATTGTTTTAAAAGTTTTTGTTATACATGGACAGAATACCTTTATGTGGTGCTGAGGGTGGAACCCAGTAAGTACCTCATACATACTAGGCAAGCTCTCTACCACTGAGCTACAACTCTAGCCTTATGCTAATGAATTCTTTCTTCAAATTGACTCCCTCTTAAATATAACCTGTCCTCATTTAATCTCAGGTTGGATTTAAGGATTCTGGGTTACCACCTTTTTGATGTATACCAATCACTTGGATACATCTCAGGTGTATCTTAGCCATTTAGTTTTAAGTGCTATGTAACTGTGGCAGAGTTACAGGGTAACCTAATTTCACATTGTGGGTGGTACCTTGTTTTATTCCAACCACAGTTGTGGCAAATGTGGGAACAATTGTATAATCTACAAAGATAAAGTTTAATTTGTTACTGACAATATCTCCAGAAAACTTGAGATAGTATGGGATATTAGCTAGTTCAAACTTTATATCTGTAGAGAAAAAAAAGCTCTTCACTTTGGAAATCAAGGATATTTGTATTTTTAGGAAGATTCCACAAAATATATAACCATTGATAAAGCATATATGAGCAAATGGATTTATGGTTGATTAGAGGGTTTTGTTTCTAAACCCACCTGAGGTAAAAAGGTGTGTGGTACATGGAATATTTGTATTATGCTGATGTCAGATTGCCAATAGATGTGCCAGCTTGACATTCAAAAGTGCTTTAAAGACCGGACTCAGTGGCACACGCCTGTCATCCCAGCTGTTTGGGAGGCTGAGGCAGGAAGATTGAGAGTTCAGAGCCAGCCTCATGAGCAACAGCAAGGCGCTAAGCAACTCGGTGAGACAGACTGTCTCTAAATAAAATACAAAATAGGGCTGGGGATGTGGCTCAGTGGTTGAGTGCCCCTGAGTTCAATCCCTAGTACCAAAAAATAAATAAATAAAAAAATAAAGTCTGTGAATATTAATATTTCCCAAACTAAATCAATTGATGTTCTGAAGCATAAAAAATTATAATGTAAAAGGAGCTAAATGCTAGATTGTGTGTCTTTAATTTTAACTTTATTTTTAAACTAATTTTGTATAGGTAAATAAATTATAAATATTGGTGACAATTCTTTATAATACTAGGTGTCACTGCAGTTGTGACTGACGACAGCAACCAGGGGCATCTGTGTAGAGCTATGATTCTTAAAGTGGGGGACTTGTAGTTTGGAAAATTCATTGAACCATTTTTTTGTAACAATGGAAGAAGTGCCTGATTTTTTAAACTCTTTTGTAACTGCTAATATTAAGTGTATGCTGCATATTAACTTACCAAGTGAATTTTTTTCAGTGCCAGGGATTGAACACAGCCTCTCACATCCTAGGCAAGCACTCTGGAGCCATACCCGCTTTCCTCAAATGAAGTCTGTATGCACTAACTCGGTTCTTAAAATCACCATATGACATTGGTTTAGTAACAATGAATTAAAGCTTCAAAAAGTGATTTGCCCATAGTCTTATAGTAGGTGGTTGATGGAGCTGGAATTTGAATCCAGGCTTGTAGTGTTCTAGAGTTTGTGCTTTTAAGCTCAGTATAAATTGCCTAATAACTAAGATAATAAAATTCGATAAGATCTTGGGTACTCGGGCAACCTTCAGCCTGGGGGACTGGTCAGCAGGGAGGCAGCCTATTTATATTTTTATCAAAGTGCAATGGTAAACGAAAACAAGATGCACATTATAAGGCAATCAAAAAGGAGTCATTGTTTAGAAGGAAATGGGGTACTTTAACCAGGCTGAGCATAAAATTCAAGATCAGCTTTTCCTATCTCAGAGCATCTTAGACTCTCTGGGGAACATCAAACATCTCTTTGACCCTGTGATCATTTTTCTGAACTTTCTCAAGTTCCCATTCTAGGTTCCCTTGGAATAGGTAAATAGACTTAATCAAAACCTTTTAATTACCATAAGTTTATAAACCTATGGAATTAACATTCTGACCCTGTATTGCACTTCTGTGCCAATTAGAATGATGTCAACCTTTTCTCAACAGTTATTAAGAAATAAGTTGGATAAAATGTCAACTGCTGCTGCTAAAGAAGAAATTTCCAAAAATGGGGAAGATTTTCTTTCAGATAACACATACTTGGAGTAAGTGGCAAAGCCTGGTCTAGAACTCCCAACTCTCTGACTTCAAGACCTGTCCTATTAACTTTTGGCATAATTTAGCTTTTATTTCTCTTAATTCTTTATGCAGATTTCCCTATTGTCAAGTTACTATTTTTCTTTTGTAATTAATAAGCAGTCTCTGGAGATACTTTGTGCAAATGTTATGCTCCTTAACATACCTTCCCCCCCTGAATTTAACATTAATTCTTGTAGGCTGGTTGAAGATGGTGATTTTTTTCCAATTTCACAACTCCCTTCACACACATCGGGTGGGATAATGAAGGACAGCCCCCCCACGTTTTCTGAACTTAGGAAATTCCTGTTTCATACCAAGGTTTTCAATCCTTTATATCCTTAGTTTTATGCCCACATTTTCTCAGACTGGGCCAGTGGGAGTCCCTGGTGCCATGTGCATGTAACAATCCCTCATGTTTTTGAACACTCTTGCTAGTTGGCTTAAGAAGCAAGTTGATATTGTCCTTTCCTTTTCCTAGCCCTGGACTGGCCATTTTGCTAAGGAACCTGGTTCCTTTTGCAGTGAAAAATATTTTTAAAGCAAGATAAATGTTGTAGGTATGCTCTGCCATTGGTCTGATGTTTCCATGCCTTTCCAGAGTTAGGAAATACAAGAGTTATAAAAGTTTATACTGATACCTTGAAACTAACTCAACCCCCATTTTCTTTCCTTTTCCATATCTGCATCGCCACTCTCCCACAGTAAAAATCCTGGCTTCCAACATCTACACATTTACTCAAACTTACTAAATGCAGCTTCACAATTGCTACAACCATGCCTCTACAAAATGAAACTAACTAGAGTCCAAAACTTTACAAATACCATGTATTCAAAAGTTATTTGGATTAGTTTTTCTCTACCTCACCTTCGTAGAGTAGTTATGATATTTACTTGAAATACACTGGGTTTCTTTTTTTCTCTCTCCGGTCTTTTCCATTTGATTTTAAAATATGTAAAACATTAAAACACGTGTTGGAACTTTTCCCTTAGAGCAAATTCCTAGAAATGGAATTGCTGGGTGGAAGGATAAATGCATACATATTGCCAAATTCCTTTCTGTACTGTAGTGCCTTCTCCCACTAGTGTGCCAGCGCTTGTCAGTGCAGCATGCTGTTTGGGAGTGCATGGCACTCCAATGAGTGAAAAGGGGTAGTTCGGTGCAATTTTAAGTTTTACATATTTTAAAAATCAAATGGAAAAGACGGAAGAGAAAATAAGAAACCCAACTATATTTCAAATAAATATAACTACTCTAGTAAGGTGGGGTAGAGGAAAACTAATCCAAATAACTTTTGAATACATGCTATTTGTAAATAAGTTTTGGACTCTAGTTTTCATTTTGTAGAGGCATGGTTGTAGCAGTCGTGAAACTGCATTTAGTAAGTTTGAGTAAATGTGTAGATGTTGGAAACCAGGACTTTTACTGTGGGAGAATGGCAATACAGATATGGAAAAGGAAACAAAGAATGTTTGGGGGTTGGGTTAGTTTGGGGGTATCAGTATAAACTGCATTTTTCTTACTATGAGTGAAGCTGAACAGTATATAAGGGCCATTTTTTAAATCTCTTAATGAATTGTCTATGCATATACTTTTTCTATTGGGCTTCGGTTCTTTTTTTTCCTCATTAATTGTAAAGACTTATAGATTAGGGATATTAACCATTTAATTATGATAAATGTACTTTAAACTTGTCTTTTATATTTTTGATTATGGTGGCTCTTTGCCACACAAGTTTTTTTTTTTAATTTAGTCAAATGTATCTATCTTTGATTTCATTTGGATTTTTCATCACAGAAAGACTGTCTACCTCAATTTCATGGAGAAATTCATCCTTGTTTTCTATGCCATTTTTAGAGTTTTATTTTTTACATTTCTAGCTCTCTGATTTATTTGGAGTTTATTCTTGCGTATAATATAAGAAATTCACCTAATTTTACTTTTTTCCATGGACCACCAGACTTTCTATTTCTCACAGCGGGATTCTCCAGAAACTTCCCTGTGCTCTGCAATAAAACTGGAGTTCAAGAAAGGCACACAGTTCCTCTTCTCTTTGAAAGGGCCCACTCTTTCCCTTGAGTGTGTCCCCTTTTCCTTTTGCTATCCCTTCAATAAACTCATGCCTTTTGCTCTGAAAAATAATTTTACTTTTTTTCCAAATGGCTATCCAGTTGTTCTAATATTTATTTAAAAGACCATTTTTGTCAGTGTCTTGAGATGCCACCTTTATCAGACACTAAACTTCCATTTGTGGTTGCATCGATACCTGAATTCTTCATTCCTTTAATCTCTCTTTACACGCCAGTACAATGCTCTTCATTACACCAACTGTGCACTATGATTTCACACCTTAGTGGACCAATGTCTCCTAGAGCCCCACTTTCAAAACATTTCAAAAACCCTTGCATGTCTATTTTTCTGTATGATCATTTCAATTTGTCTAACTCCAGGGGGAAAAATCATTTCTTGATAATTTTATTGGGATCACATTAAATGTATACATTAACTTACAAATGAAACCTGAATGACGTAGAAATATCCTAACCAAAACCAGGTAATTTTTCTGTTTATTCAAGTTCATTTTTTTGTCTTTCAAGAGTATTTTGTAGTAAAGTCATATAGGTTTTTGAACAATTCTTGCTAAGATTTTTCATTCTTTTTGCAGTGCTAAGGATCAAATCTGGAGCCTTGCACATGCTAGGTAAATGCTATACCACTGAGTTAAACCCTCAACCCCTCTGGTTAGTTTTATACCTATCATAGCATTTTGGTGCTTTTTTGTAAATGGAAGTTTGTTTCTTCCAGTATATGTTGCAACTGGTTATTACTTGTTCATATGAGAGTTATTGATTTTTGTACCTTGATTTTATGTCCTGTACACTGATTTTTTTTTTAAAACTAGGCTTACATCTTTTTTCCTCTAGGGTTTCTCAGGTGTATTATGTTATGTGCAAATAGAGATAGTTTCACTTTTTGAATTTTTATGCCTTTGCTTTAATTGTATTGATTGAATACCTCCCATGTATTGTTAAGTACTAATAGAGATAGCAGAAATCTTTGCCCTGTTTTTGACCTAAGTGCAAACACTTCTAGGGTTTTACTATTATATAATAGGCTAACTTTAGGGTAAAGATATATATCTGTATATATACGCATAGTTCAGATAGGATACTTTTATGTACACATGTATACAAATGTATACTGTCAAATAAATTGTGTGTGTGTGTGTGTGTGTGTGTGTTCATTGTGAATTGTCTTTAGAATTACACAAGTGTCCTTTGGCTCATTTGAGACTTTATGAACCAATTAGAAAATATCTTTTTTTAAGAGGTGAATGAAGCAAAAGCATATTCACATTTATGTTATGACTGCTATGTTTGGTCTCTATCAAATTAATTTGTGTTGTAATTACTAGAAATGTGACATTTGTTTTCCTTTATTTGGTATATAATTTTTGCCATTTTAAAATGTTCCTTTTGATATTTAGGAAAGATTGTATTTTTGTTCTAGTTATGTTACCTTGTTATCTTGTTAAACCTTTTATTTTCTGGTCTATCAATTTTTAATGGTATCTTTTGACTCCTACGTGTCTGCTGCTTCCTTATTAGACTATTTAACAAACCAATGATCTTATTCTATTTCTCCTTCTCTCTCCCTTCTCTTTCTTTTTGTTGTTTTTCTCCCTTTTTTCATTTTATTTGTGAAACTTGCAATTGTACACAGATGTAGAGAAAACCATGTAATATATCTAATGTTTCCATCATCCACTTTGAACAACTATCAACACTTCCATTTTCGTGCATCTGTATCCCCCAACTCACATCACCTATTTTGAAGCAAATTTCAAACATCTTAACATTTTTTCCTGTAACTCTTTCAGAAGACATCTATGTAAGGTTCTCTATTGCCACAATATCATCATCCCAGCTCAAAGAAATTGACAAGAATTTTTAAATACAGAATATTCAATGTTCATATTTCTTCATTTGTTTTAAATTTTTGCATGCTGGTTGAATACTAAATAAGCTCTAGTTATTGGTATTGACCGGCATATCTCTTGAGCCCCTCTTAATTTAAAATTTTCTACCACCAATTGCTAGTGATATTGAGCACTTTTTCACTTTTTCCTTGTTTTTTTTTTTTTTTTTTTTGGTACCAGGGATTGAACCCAGCAGCACTCAACCACTGAGTCACATCCCCAACCTATTTTATTTTTTATTTTGAGACAGGGTCTCACTAAGTTGTGGAGGCTGGCTTTGAACTTGTGATCCTCCTGCCTCAGCCTCTTCAAGCTTCTGGGATTACAGGCATGTGCCACCGTGCCCCATTTTTTTTTCCTTGCTTTTTTTGACCATCTCGTTTTGTGAGGTGTCTGTTCAAGTCTTGGCTGACTTTTTTGCATCAGGTTTTCTGTCTCATTATTGAGATGTACACGTTCTTTTTATGTTCTGGACATAAGCCCTTTGTCATATATGTGTCTGGAGTATTTTCTTTCATTCTGTGGCTTGTTTATTCATTCTCTAAATGGTGTCTTTGATGAGCAGAAGGTATTCATTTTTGTAAAGTCCAGTGTATTGATTTTTCTCATGGTTCATACTCTTCATGTTCTTTCTTGGTACTTAACAATGTAAAGATATCAAAATAACTATACTTAATAAACTGCCATGTGATTGTGGGAGTGGAAGGGCACCAAACAGCACAACCTTAGGGGCTAACCCAGTTATAGCATATTATAAAATGTATTGATTGTTTTGTCCCTCCTCTTCTTTTAACAAATAAAAGCTTGTCCTAAAAATCAATCCAGAAAAAAGTAAAAGGTAAAAGTCTCTCATCACTGGGGGGTGGCAGGTGGGAGGGTGTTTGGAGCAGGGAGTTAGATATGATAAAATTCAGAAATGTCTGTTCCATCCTTAAAGAATGATTTTACCTTTTTAAAGGACGGATTTTGATGTGACCAAATCAAAACAACCAAGTCCATGTTGAAGCTTCAGATTCCCTGCAGCAGAGTTGCTGAATCAAAATGTCCTGCTTTAGTGCCAAGCATGCTACTTTTAAGACTGAATTTAGCCAGGCCAGTGGGGCACACCTATAATCCCAGCAGCTCGGGAGGTTGAGGCAGGAGGGTCACAAGTTCAAAAGCAGCCTCACAAAAGCAAGGTGCTAAACAACTCAGCAAACCCTGTCTCTAAATAAAATACAAAATAGGTCTGGGGATGTGGTTCAGTGGTTGAATGCCCCTGAGTTCAATCCTCAGTACTGCCCCCCCCCAAAAAAAAGACTGAATTTAATTTACTTTGAAACAATCACAAAAGTTATAGAAAAGTTGGAAATGGAGTAGAAGACATTTATTTTCTAAAATCCTTTGAGGGTAAATTGTCAACCTAATACTCCATGCCCTGAACCCTTCAGTATTTATATCCTATAAATGAGGACATTTTCCTATAGAACCATGTACCACCATCCAAACCCTCACTACCAACTGGTCCTCAGACCCCATTTAATTTATCCAATTGTTTCAGTAATGTCCTCTGTAATAAAGGCCCTAGCTCAGAATTGGTAGTTACATTTGGCCACCAACCCATTTTTTCATTCACTTTGGAGCAATTCTTGAGTCTATCCTTAATTTTAATAACCTTGGCACTATGGAACATTAAGCACCAGCTATCCTGGAAAATATTCCTCCATGTGGGTTTGTCTGCTGTTTCCTTACTGGGCTGAGATTAGACTTTCTCTAGTGGTGCTATCACAGACTTGATTCTGCACTCTCCTACATCCTATAAGTTGGTCCTGTGATTTCATTTTGTCCCATTGCTGATGATGTTTATTTTAAGCATTTGATGAAGTGGGTTTCTGCCACTGTAAAGTTGCTATTTTTCTCTTTGTAATTAATATTTTGTGGGGAGGTATTTTCAAACTATGTAAATATCTGGCTCCTCATCAAATGTTCAATTTACTCATCAATTTACTTTGATCTGTAGGGATTCATGTCTTTTATTTGGTGAGCTATAATCTGTTGCTATCACTAATTTTAGTGCTCAAATTGTGCCTGGTGTGACTAGTGGCATTTCCTTCACGCTGGCCTCTCTGTCCTTTCCACACAACTCCCGTCATTTCCTGGCCTTATGTCAGAAGTTGTTCCACTTTTTCTTTATATTGGCTACTCCAGCCCTGGAATTAGCCACTCCTCCAAGGAGCCCTTCTAGTGAAAAAAAAAAAAAAAAAAAAATGGCCTTTAGAAGCCAAGACCTGCGTGTCCGTTGTGCTTGTGTATATTAGGGGATCCCTAAACCTAAGCTCCCTCAGTGAGCAGGACTGGATACTACAGGAAATATATCCAAGACCTACTGAATCAGAGTCTGTAGTTTTAAACAAATCCCTTGGTGATTTACAGGCACATTAAAGTTTGGGAAGTGTTGCTTAGTTACAGAGTAGTCTTCACTGTCCAAGCTAGCCATTGGAGTATCAGCCATTACAGCTGTATTTCAGGCATCAGAAAGGAGAAAAGGAAGCAAAAGGATTCACTTGCATTTTTGAGTCTTCTGTTTAGTCCCAGAAGTCATTCTGAACGATTTTGTTCATCTCATTGCTTAGAACGTAGTCACATGGCTGCATGCAAGGGAGACAGGGAAAGTTTAATCTTTCAGTTGAGTCCATTGGGAAAGTTATAAACATCTCCGCCCTTTTTGGTCTTGGTGTTCCCTCAGAAATTGGTAAATTGTCAGTAGCAGCAGTGAACACTGAGCAAAGCAACCAACCACTCATGTGAGGCCAGCAGAGAGGTCAGCACGATCAACCCAGAGCTGACTCACAAATGCAAGACCCCCTGATCAAACCCCCTGTTTTATATGGACTTTGTTGCATTCATGCCCACCAATCACACTTTTGCCTGACTTCAGACTAGATCCAGGGCTAGAATTCAAGGAAAAACAAGGTAGAATAGAAAGTTTGGGCCATGTATGGTGGCAAATGTCTGTAATCCCAGCAGTTTGGAAGGCCAAGGCAGGAGGATTGGGAGTTCAAAGCCAGCCTCAGCAACAGCGAGGTGCTAAGCAACTCAACGAGATCCTGTCTCTAAATAAAATGCAAAGTAGGGCTGGGGATGTGGCTTAGTGGTCAAGTGCCCCTGAGTTCAATCCCTAGTACCAAAAAAATTAAAAATAAATAAAATAAAATTTAGCACAGTAGCTCAACCAGCAGTTTTGAAATAACAGTCCTGGTTCAAATCCCAATGCTACTGCTTATCAGTTGTAGGACTTTAAGGAACTTCTGCCTCCTCTCTAGGGCTCAGAGTCCTTGTGTTAAGTAGGGAATAGTGTAGGGCTACCTCTCAATTTGTTGTGAAGATTTAATGGAAATAACTGCTATGCAGGCTCTGGAGTACCTGGCCCATAGCGAACCCTCCAAAACACTAGTTCTTATTACTGAGCAAAGTTTCTGTAAGCTAAGACAGAACCTCCCTGGAGGAGGCTGCTGATGGTGGGCTGGGCCGAGAGACCTGTCAGACAGGAAGTATAGAAACCACCAACTTGAAAGTTCCATCCATTTACTTAATTCTGTAAGCCCAATGTTTCTATCAGTTTAGAAGGATCGCTGCCAGCTCCACTTAATATTCTACATCCTCGTGACAAATTCCCAAGACTTCCCTGGTTTATTGGGATTTTGAGGGGCAGTATCTTTTCTTACCCTGAGTTTGGTTTCCCTTCTTGACTACTTGAACCGTTTCCAACCTATTTTTAAAACAGTACTTTAAAAAAAAAAAAAAAAATCCCACTAACTGATGTGGTGAGGTATGACACTTAACCTCTGACACATCCTCTCTGGAGATAAAAGCCTGCAGCCACTGCTGCCCCTTTACCAGGATTTAGCAAATCCTGGCAAGTCCATATCCGTCACTGGATACGCAAAGAGTGACACTATCATTTTTTTAGACAAACATCCTGGGCAACTTGGCTTCTTTTACTTTGTCATGAATACAACCGGTTTGACTGAGTACCTTAAGGGACCTTGAAAGACCAGTTCTTGTTATTTTTAACCTCCTCCTTGGCTTTTCATTTTGGTTTATAATTCTAATGTATTTGCCAAGGGCTTCTAGGTACCACGGAAAAGAAATACCTAGGATAAAGAGCATTTTTTCCTCTCAAGACCCATGTCTCCGTGACACAAGAGGGAAACATTTAAAGAATGTCAAAGAGTGTGAGTCTGTGTGTCCTTGTGGGTGTTTAGGTGAAACAAGGATTAAGTGCTCCTGTGCTGGA
Organism: Sciurus carolinensis; assembly: GCF_902686445.1. NCBI lineage: Eukaryota > Metazoa > Chordata > Mammalia > Rodentia > Sciuridae > Sciurus > Sciurus carolinensis. The sequence goes on from NC_062213.1 coordinate 38,011,925, forward strand.
CTACTTTAGCTCCTTCTGCCACGCCCCAGGTTGGTCGAAACTATTGGGACTAATCCCTCTGCCTTTTTAACCTCTGATTTCACTGGGACCAAGGTGTCTGACTGGCCACTGCAGGGCCAGGCTGAGAAGAGTAAGAGCACCCCTACAGGTGTGTGCCTGAGACAGTGAACTTGACAACAGGAAATGTCACCCAGGGGCCTCCTGAAGCAGCAGGATTGTGTCTTTCCGTGTCTTGCCTCGTGACCTGTATGAACTAGTGATAAATGAAGAATATAAATGTGGCACTCATTGCTGGTCTCCAGTAGAGGCCAGAGTCTGGTCCCCTCCATGTTATCTCTGCAGTGGGCTGTGGTAGCTACAGCTAGGACTGGTTCAGTAGAAAACTGTACCCCTGTTAACAGTACCAGGGGATTTCCTTGGAGAAATCTCCCCTCAACTCCAGGTAAACCCAGTGAGTTTGACAAGTCACAATGCCTAGTCCTGTCCATGGAGGTGACACTGTGACCCAGCCAGGCCAGTCTTGGTCCCACATCCCGTTGGGCATTGCTGAACAAGCTGGAAAGTTGGAGACCGTCACTGACAACAGCCTCATGCTTACTTGCCACAGCCAGGCTCCAGAGTCTGTCAACTCTGCCTCCAAGATTACTGCCCTATCTTCTTCCCCAGTTACTCTGCCTCTCAGCCTTTGTCATCTCTCTCCTGAACTGTGGAGCCTCCTAGCAGATGGCCCTACATCCACTCTGGCCACCTCTATTCAGTCCACTGCCCATGGAGTATGTGACGGAGTTGCCCTACTCATTTCCCATTTCTACCCTGGCTTCCTGTGGCCCTAGGAAAAGACAGAATCCTTAATGTGGCCTGCAAACCTCATGGAGGGCTCCTTCCCCCTTGTGCTGTCTCACCTTGCACTACTGTCCCTTGGCTCTTTTCATTCAAGCTACCGAGGTCTTCTTGCAACCCCAGGCCAGGAGTTAATCTGCAGCTTTGTGTTGCCCTTCCCTAACTCTTCCCCCAGGTGATTCAACCCTTCGATCTTACCTCTAATATCATGTCCTCAGGGGAGGAGCTTCCCCTGACCCCCCTGCACACCCTGTGGCACCATCTCTCTTCCTCACAGCATTTGCCACAGCGCAAGCGTGTACTTCTTGACCAAGTGATTGTTTGTCTCCCCCACTACTTATGAGCTCTGTGAGGCTAGGCATGGTGTCATTTTTGCTCATGATACATATTGAAGGACTGAGAGTGAATGGATTGCTCCCAGCTGTGGGCATCCAAGATAAGCCAGGCCAACTGGAGCCTTTCCCTGGAATTTCCCAAATCAAAGGTAGAGGACAGCTGCTCTCTTTTCCTCTGGACTTAATAGATACAAGGAGGCAGGCTCAGAGGTGCAGATGGGCCTCTTCCTTGCCTCACAGTTCTCACCCCTCTGCAAAACAAAACCCGGTAAGTGGAAAGGAGAGAAGTGGGGTGGGTCCCTCATTTCATGCCCAGGTCCCTGAGTTCAGAAGTTCTTTAGTTCTCCGAGCCTCCCAAGCCATTCCCAGTCGGGAAAACCAATAGATCTCTGGTTTCTGTAAGCTTATTCAAGTTGGGGTTTTGCTACTTACTTGCAAGAGAAAGACCCCTGGCTAAGGCAATTTTAACCCAGTAACCTGCGCCTGGAGACCCACGACTGGAAAAGCATTGATTTAGAACATTAAAACAATTGGCCTGGGACTGGGGTTGTGGCTCAGTGGTAGAGTGCTTGCCTAGGATGTGTGAGACACTGGGTTTGATTCTCAGCACCGCATATAAGTATATGAATAAAATAAAGGTCTATCAACATCTAAAGAAATTTTTAAAAAATAAGTGGCCTAACGGCAAGTTAAAAATTGTATTTGGCATGGGTGACTTTGCCTACTACAATTATACTACATGGTTTGCTGCCAGATATCTGCTGTAGGAAAGATGTCCCTCACCTTTGGGCAAGCAATTGGGCATGGTTTAAGTATTTCATTTATATGCCAAGTGCATCTCTGTAGCAAACAAGCCACTACATATCTAACCAGCTATCCATTAATGCAACAAATGTGAATTTCACAGCTCTGGTGAGCAATATAGTTGCTACAGGAAGCATGGAGCCAGTAAGATTCAGTCTCCTTGAAAGGTTTACAGAACACTATTATTGAGGAGTATGGCATAGATGTAAATAAAGAGGAAGTGCTCAGGACTACCACCAGGGAGCTAACTCCAGCAAGGCTGCAGGAGGGGCCAGTACCCAGTGGTTAGTGCACTAGAGGCCTCTTAGTCAGAAAGGAGAGTGGCAAACTCAGGCCCTGCTGCTCACCCCACTTAGCCTCACTTAGTTTCTTCCACTGTAAAATGAGAATAATAATCCCCTTGCGGGTTATCAGGAAGATTAGAAGAGATAAAATACATAAACTGCCCAGCAGAGAGTATTCAGCAAATTGAAGTAAATGTTATTATGTGCCCAGGTGGTACTTTGAGGGCCACCTGGAAAGAGCCCCATCCCAAAATTATACTCTCTTGTCCCCACATAAGTCATAGCACTTGAAAACCTGGCGCTGAGGATTTGGCTTTGGGGTTTAAGGTTTGGTTGCCAGAAGACCCCTGTTAAAATGCAAGTGAGAACGTGCATGCCATTACCTGTCCTTGTCAAGGATTGGTTCAACTGGTCAGCAAAGACTAGAACCCGGAGAATGAGGCAAATGACACAGGACCTAGATGCATGCTGTGGACTGTGGCATGTGCTGTTCACGCCCAGATGATCTTGGACAACTGACCTGAGCTCTTCAGTTCCCTCCACTGATGATCCCAGGAACATCGCCTCTCAGAATTGTTTCGATTATTAATTAAGGTAATACATGAAATGTACATGTGCCTGGGCAAGTCAGAATTAGAACCCAGGTTAACCTGATAGCAATGTCAACCCTGAGACTTCTTGTTTCAGTAGTCCACAGGGGGGCATTGCATGCCAATTCATAATCTGTGGAGTTTTCCATTCCATCACTAGACACCAGAAGATCACAACCCTGCCCGAGGTCCAACGACGACTCTGCCGCTTATCTCAAGGGCCTTCTTTTCTTGTCTTCATTAATTCACACTCCTCTTCTGACTAGAGGATGAGTCTCAGTCACTCATCCCGAGATGTGGAGAGAATCCTGAAGGTTGGTGGAGGTTCCCAAATACTAGGCAGATGGCTGCATCAGGCAGCTTCTTGACCCCATCCTCAGAAGCTGATTCAGTGGCCTGGGGCAGGGGCATCTGGAGATTTGGCAGTGGTTTACTTTTTTTCTTCTTTTCTTTTGATAATGGTTTTCTTGTGATGTAATTTACAAACAAAATAATTCATCCACTTAAGGTGCACAATTCAACATTTTCTAGTGATACCCACAATTATGAAGCATCACTGCAGTCAATTCCAGAGCATCTTTATCACCCCAGTGAGAAACTCTGCTCACCAGCTGCCACTCCCCAATCTCCCCACTGCCCCAGGCCTAGGCAGCCATTGATCTACTTTGTTTCCATAGATTTATTTGTCCCGGATATTTCATACACGTGCAATCACACACTTTGTGTCATTTGTGTCTAGCTTTTTTCACTTTCCACGGTATCTTCAAGGATGATTCCTGCTGTATATGTAGCAATATTCCATTGCTTTTTATGGCTGAGTAATATTCCCTTGTGTGACTATCCCCATTTTATTTACGAATTCACCATTTGGATATTTTGGTTTTACCACATTCTGATTATTACAAATAATACGATGATTATTCGTATACAGTTTTTGTACAGACAAATCTTATATTTAAAGTGTTCCCCTGGGTCCAGTGGTTTTTCAGTGAAGGGGTGATTTTGACGCCTGCTCCCCACCAGGGAATGTAGGGAGATGTTTTTGGTTACTGCACCTAGAGGAGAGTTTCTCCTGGCAGATAGAGGCTGAGGCGGCTGCTAAATGCCCTTCAGGGCTCAGGGTGGTCTCCCCGATGTCACCTGTGAAGACATCCACAAGCTCCCGCCGAGGAGACTCAGGTACAGGGCCAGCGGGTCTGGGAGAGCTGCAGGCCCTCATTCTCCCGTCTTCCACTTCAGTATACCTAGATAATTTCAAACTTATAAACCTCACCCTTATTTTCCAAAACCCCTTCAAAAGAAGAGGATCCACATTCCCTCAGAACTCTTTCCAGGGTCTGAAACCTATTGTTTATACTAGGGCATCTGGAGATTCAGAGCTTCAGGGAATTTCTAAGCCCCGTGAAACGGCTAGCACAACTGTAGGCGTGTGTGCGTTTTTCTGGAGAGAAGGTCTCCATTCTAAGTGCTCCTGTGAGCCAGATCCTTCATCTTCTAAACCAGTTTCCTCTCACTCGGTTCTCTGCAGCAGCTCTTCAGAAGCAGACTCCAACCTGACTCCAACTAATCAGTGCAGATGAGATGGAAGGCCGGCACTTCTCCAAGGTCACCCTGCCGGCTGGTGGCAGACAAGCCCGGACCTTTCCTGCAAGTGGCTTAGGGACTTGCTAAGTAGCAAAGTGTTCAAGAGTGTGGGTATCAGGGCCAGATGGCCTGCCCTGGAATCATCGGTCTGCCACTCCTGGTTGTGTGACTTTAGGGAGGACATCTGCGCTTTTGTGCTTGGATTTCCTTACGTGAAAAATGGGTCTAGCAATAATAGTGAACTAATGCCGTGGAGAGAATTAAGCTAGGATGATGCCTGGCAGGTAGTCAGCATTGAAGTTAGCTTCTGTCCCTTACACAGTCTGTTCTCTGCTTTTAAACATACGAATAATCGATGTTTAAAATATACTATATCAACACTGAAACCATTCTAAATGTAATCATTTCCCTTGGACATGTCAGTGTGACCTTTTTTGGGCGTGTCTGAAGGCTGTTTCTGTTTTGTTTTGGTACCGGGGATTGAATCCAGGGGTGCTACATCCCTGGCCCTTTTTATTTTTTATTTTGAGATAGGATCTCACTAAGTTGCTTAGGGACTTGCTAAATGACTGAGGCTGGTCTTAAACTTGCAATCCTCCTGCCTCAGCCTCCTGAGTGGCTGGGATTATAGGTGCGTGCCACCAAGCCCAGTTTGAAGGCAGTTTTTGTGTCCAGGACTTTAAAAAAAAAAACCATTGTCATATAATCTCTTGGATGATAGTAAGTGCTAGGAAGGAAAATGAAGTAGGGTTAGGGAATAAGAATGAACAGGTAGGAGGCTGGGGGGATTGGCATGGGATGGTCAGGTGTAACATCTCTGAGAAGGTGACACTTGAACAAGATCTGAAGAAGGTGAGGGACGAGCCACATGCCATCAGGGGAAGAACATTAGGGCAGAGGAAGCAGCAAGGGTGAAGGCTCCAGAACAAGGTGTTCTTGGCTCAGTCATGAGTCCAGAATGGGCACGGGAGAGGTAGTGGGAACAGGTGGGCTATGACCCAGGTGAGGACCAGGGCGGAGCAGAGAGACCAGTCTGCAGTCTGCTCTGTTAATCCCATTGAGAGAAAATGGTGGACGGACCAGGGTCGGGGGAGAGAAAGGTAAGAACGTGTTGGATTATGGATATATTTTTAAATGAGAACCTGCAGTCTTTGTGGTTGGATCAGGTAAGCAGGGAGAGAGATGGAGGAGTCCAGGTTGACTCCAAAGTAAGTGCCAGCCCATTCTCCAATTAGTTCAAGTCCTGGGGATACCGTAGGCTATGTTTATACATTTAATCTGTGTGTGCATGTTTGTGGTGCTAGGAGTTGAACCAGGCTTCATGCTAGGCGAGGGCCACTGAACTACATTCCCAGCTCCTAGTGAATGTAGTTTTAAGCACTTCAAATGCCAGCTTAGCAGACAAAACCTTCCCCAAGTACCTAAACAACCCTTGGAAAAATATAATGAATTAAGTGACAGTAAATTTGGATAAATTCTATTTTACTTTAACCCTCCTTTCTTTTTTTCTCTTTCTCCCTTCCTTCCTTCCTTCCTTCTTTCCTTCCTTCCTTTCTTTCTCCCTCCCTCCCTCCCTCCTTCCTTCCTTCCCCTCCTCCCTCCCTTTGTCCCTCCCTCCCCTCCTCCCTTTCTTCCTTCCTTCCTGGTGCTGGAAGGACCTGCTTAGCTTCATGCTAAGCAGAAGCTCTACCACTGAGCTATACCCAGGGCCTTCAATCTTGACTATGATTGATTACCAGTTACATACTCTACCGAGTCCTCCAACATATCACAAACGTTGGAGATACCAGTTGATAAAAGTTTCACAGACCATTTCTAAGACTTACTACAAAACTATCAATACAATGAATTATAACATTATTATCTCTAAGATTAAGCCCAAGACCTTCCTGGGATAAAATCTTACATACCTAGTAAGTGAACAATGTTATCATCCCAGGTGAACCAGGGATACCTTCTATCACCTAGGTTGAGACTGCTGACCAATCAAATGTTTTGACTGGGATATAAGTTCTATGAGATTCAGAGATCTGGAGAGAGTTTTATGTCTCTTTTCTTTCTTCCTTTCCTTTATTTTTTTCTCCCTCCCTTCCTTCCTTCCTTCCTTCCTTTTTCTCCTTAACAACAAGAAGTTCTTCCACTAGGTTCTGGTGGGTTGGGGGGTATCTAATAACCCCCACATTCAAATTACTCTGACTACTCACTGTCCAACTCTTTTATAATTTCCACTGACTTATCCTCAAATTTGAGGAGACAGTACTTCAAAATTCCCACCTAGGTTGTTTCACAACTTAATTAGATTTAACTATGAAGTGTGGTTCTCAAACTTGGCTCAACCAACTGCAGAGCTTTGTGAACATGGAGGCCAGTGTCTCACTCAGAGATTCTGGTTTCAATGATATGAGGGGAGGCCGAGGCACTGGAGTTTGTTTATTGTCGCTTAGTAATCGCCTCAGTTATCAGACTGTCTATCGCAGTGCTTGTGTTTACTGAGAGTCCTTATTTTACCTTACCATGGCTCCAAAGGCCGAGAGTAGTGATTTGGATTTGAACAAAGAGAAGCCTCGATGTGCTTCCTCTAAGTGAGAAGGTGAACGTATAATAAGAAATTTTGAGCAAAGAGGCCACGTAATTTTGTTATAGTATATTATTACAATTGTTCTATTTTATGATAGTTATTTTTAATTTCTTACTGTGCCTAATTTATAAATGAGACTTTATGATATTAAGTATATATGGTGAAGATCTAGTGTATAAATATAAGGCAGGGTACTAGCCACAGTTTCAGGTGTTCATGGGTTCTTGGATTCAGTGGGGGATACAGCAATTATCTCTATGCAAAAAAAGCAGAGGTTCAGATAAGGTGTTTTGCCCAAAGTCTCCTGGCTGAGCTTCAAGTTCATATAATGTGATTCCTAAATCCAACAAACTTTCTTATCAGTTAAGCCACATGACTTTCCTTAAGGTTTTAAAACATAACATGGATACTCATTTGTTCCTTTCTAAAATTAAATGTAGGGCACCTAGCACAGCTCGAGGGGATGGTGGTAAGCATACTTTTTCCCATGATGAAGGAAGACATCTTTCCTTTTCTGTGACGTTCTAACAGCTTCCAGGTAATTCCAGGGCACAGCCAGGGTACAGATCTGTTGCTGGACCCTGTGACATTTGTTAAGTCTGGGAATAGACCATGGCTTCCCAAACCTTTCTAAACGAACTTGGAAACTAGAGTCTTGGGGCACCTGGCACCAGGGCAGGAATACTGACCAGTCTCAGTCACTCCTCCAATGTCCATAGGGGACCAGCACCCCAAGGCCCTGGGGGTGCAGCAGTGGATCGGACAAATCTCTGTCCTACTGGAGCTTACATCCTAGTGGGGCACAGTCAGCAGTCAAGTGGAGAAGCCAACAGCTTAGCGACGATGTGGAGCATGGTGGCCAAGAGCCTGCATTCAACCAATGCCCGGCTCTGTGTGACTTTGGCTAGTCATTTAACACCCTTGCCTCAGTCCTCAGTTTCCTCATCTCTAAAACGAGGAAAGATGCACAATAACCTTAATATTAACCATAACCTTAATATTAATTATGAACTTTGGGTGATGATGACAGGTCAGTATAGCTTCTTTGATTATTATTTATTTATTTATTTTGGTACTGGGGATTGAACTCAGGGACACTTGGCCACTGAGTCACATCCCCAGCCATATTTTTAAAATTTTATTTCAAGACAGTCTCAGTTGCTTAGGGCCTCACTAAGTTGCTGAGGCTGGCTTTCAACTCGCGATCCTCCTGCCTCAGCCTCCCAAGCTGCTGGGATTACAGGCATGCGCCACCGCGCCAGCAGGTTCTTTGATTAGTATCTCTGGTGTGGGATATTGATGGTGGGGAGGCTGTGCCTGTGGTAGGGAGGGGTACACAAGAATGGGAGCCCTCTGTACTTTATGCTCAATTTAGCACTGCTCTAAAACTAAGTGGGTGGGTGTTTTTAAAGAGGCTAAAAATAGTGGAGTTCCAACTCACAAAGTTATTGGGAAAACTCAAGAGTTAATTCATGTAAAATACTTGGAGTAATTTCAGATACGTAGAAAATATTCACTAAGAAGTAGCCATTATTTTAACATCAGAGACGGAAAATGGTTTTTCCCCCCAGCTTTATTAATGAGAATGTTTTGAAGAAAGCTAACCTGGGTTAGGAGATAAAAGAGATGGCAGAGAGAGAAGAGGCGGAGAGGGAAGGAGAGGAAGAATCATTTTAGGACTAGGAAAGGGTAGGGATCCCAGTGAAGAGAGGGATGGCTCCAGCAAATGTCTCAGATAAGAGAACAGCAAAACCCAAGGTGCTAGGGCGGGAGTCTGCTTGGTAGGTCCAGGAAAAGGCCAGGAAAGAACCGCATGGAGGGAACAGGCTTGGCTGGGGGAGCTCATTGCGTCCCTCAGCACATCTGTTTGTGGATTCTGATCTCCCACCAAGCAGAATCTTTGTATCACTGGTACTGTGTCAGGTCATGAAATATCCTGTATAAATGTTTATCGAAAAAAGAAAAATTAATGATTAACCATGTCCAGCCCCCTCCATCAGTATATTAGAGTATCAATATTCTAGGCTCAATTGTTCACTCCCTAGTTTTATGCAAAATCCAACTGAGAGAGCTGGTATTGATGGAGCTCTCCTAAGGCTTTGTTTTCATAAAAAGAAAAAATATATAGTCTGTGGGCCCCCAAGGAGGAGTCCAGATGGGCCACCCATTGATAAGAACAATGCAAATCCTTGGCTTGGTTCTTCTAAGTGAGTGGATACAAGTCCCTGGAGTGCCATTATTCTGTACGACTGCTTACATGCAGTCAGGGGTTACCAGAATGAGTGCTTCGCTAGGGTTTCCCGGGGACAGATTCTATGTTCAGCCAGGAGCCTGACTGCCAAACCTGCTTGCTGGCCTCGTATCTCCGGCTGTGCGTGCGCACCCCAGAGCGGCAAGCCTGCCAATTTTCCGCAGGAAGCTTTGTTATTGTCGCATCGTCAGTGTTGTTTACAGGGGATCATGACTTTCCCTTGCAGCCTTTCTTGCATTTTAATGATAACATTCTTCTTTTGTTCGTTCTTAGCAATCTGGTTTGTTAACCCCGCAGGCTGTGACAGGGAATGTGTCACAACACTTTCCCATGACTTAAGTTTCTAAGTCAAGTGTTGGGTCGGGGAGATAATTGTTGCTTTGGCCTGTTTGCTTTCCCTTCTGCTTTCTTATAGGAACAGTGCCGCATTTTCCCTTTGGAGACCTCCTCCCCAACTCCACGTGGCCTCCCAGTGGGGCTATGTATCCTGGGGTCTTGCTTCCTCTCCCTCCCTCCTTACTCCTACCCCAAGGGGGCCCAGCTAGCTAAACTAACTGAGAAGAGCACTTGGTTCCCCTGGTCACAGAGACCCCTGCATTTAGGGGTGGAATTTGACCCATACTAGACCCTCAGAGGTTGGCAAGTTGGCTGGGCACACATCTGTGGCACACATCTGTAATCCCAGTTATTTTGGAGGCTGAGACAGGAGGATTGCAAGTTCAAGGCCAGCTTCGAATTTAATGAGTCCCTGTCTCAAAAATTTAAAAAAGGGCTGGGGATGTGGCTTAGTGGTAGAGTTCCTGTCTAGCATGCAGGAATCCTTTGGTTCAATCTCCAGTACCTAAAAAAAAAAAAAAGATAAGAAAAAGAAAAAGAGTGGGCTGTGTTCTAACTCTCACACAATGGTTCTCAAATTCCACACTTTATCTCTTTAATATACTAAAAGAAAACTCATCAATAATGTGCATGTTATTTAAAAAGTTAATGATTCATTAATAATACAAAAGGGAAATAAAATAGCTTATAATAACAAAATCAGTTATAAAACTAGTATATGATAAAATAATAGTGCATCAGTGTGTAGATGCATGCCTGTGCTAAAAGACACAATTAAGGAGTCAGAGGCTTGCTCTAAACATGTGGAATCACCGTGAGTGGGATAGGGGCAGAAGAGATATGTGCAGGTGTGCCGTATGACGCCTTCAACGCCATGAGGGACATCACCCTCAGTGATACAATTGTACAATACAGTAGAATAGCAAATAACTTTTGGGAACACTTTAGACAAAAGAAAATACAATCTCCCCTTGCTTTACGCATGGTAATATCATGACCAATTCAGTGTATATTAAAATGTGCAAAAAATACTTTGATTATATACAAGATAGGGTTAAGTCTAGAATCAATCATAAATAATCTTTCCACCCAAATAAAGTCCAATGGGGCATTAGCAGTTTATTTGGGACACAGGACAATTCTTCTTTGTATAGGACAATTCTTTGCCACACATCGAGCATTAAATTCAAGCAGTGGGTCCCCATCATCATTGTGACAACCAAAACGGCCCCCACAAATTTCCAAGATGATCCCTAGGGGGCGCTACTAACCGTCCATCGCTCCCATTAAGAAGCCCTGTCCTGGGAGTATGAGCTGTAAGGGCCACAGGCTGGAGCTGCCTCCAGTCATCTTGCCAAGTCTGTGGCAGTCATCTGTAAACGTGAACAAAGCTGGGCTGGGATACAGCTCAGCTGGTAGAGTGCTTGCCCCACAAGCACAACCCTGGGTTCAATCCCCTGCACCGCAAAAACAAAAGTAAATGAAGCCAATATGGAGAAGAAGGCAGAACTGAGAGGTGGCCAGAGAGCTCCTGGAACTTGAATGCCTGAAGTCAGATGACATCTGTATTCCATGAACATTTAATTTCCTTTTTGCTTGAATTTAGTTTCTGATGTGTAATTGAAAAAAAAAAAAAAAGTCAAACTAATACATAGTTCAAAAGGCAGTTGTACATATAATTTAATTTTTCCTCATTAAATTACTTTTACTATGTCAAGAGACAAAATTACAACAAAGTTAAAGATCTTAATTGGCTTTTATTTGCCATTCTAGAATTGGGCAACACCTTATTCTGTTAACTAGAAATACAGTTTCAGTGAGCCGAACAAAAGAAGTTGGTTTTATAGACAGGGAAGACCAGGGGAAGCAGAAACAGAACAAACAGCAGATAGGTTTTTTCAAAGTTCTTTTCTTTTAAAGGTTAAAGCAGAGAGAACTTCAGCTAAAATGACTTGTTTGGGGATTTGGCTATTTTTTTTCTCTCTCTCTCCCAATCTCTTTCTCTTCTAATTTACTGATTTTTTGGAGAGCAGATAAGCAACTCAGTTTTGGTGTTGTGGCTCCGTTTTGGTTTGACCAGTTGATCCCAGTATAGGAACTTAGTCCAAAACAAGGGTCTCCTATACATTTTATTTAATAATTATTACAACTGATTTTTTAAAAAAATTTCTGTAAAGTGGGAATAGAGTAGGGAAGTGATCTCCAGGGTGTTATATCCCAGTAGGTTAGAGTTAGTAAAGCCTATGAGCACAAGAGTTACCTTTTCTTTTTCCCACAGACACACACACAGGTCCTAGCAAGCATACCCATAAGGTATGGCCACATTCTCTGAGCAGAGATGCTTGCTCCAGGGATAGACCAAATTCTCTTTTCCAGAAACTTCAAACCAGGGCCTCCATGAGCTCCAAGGCTGGGATTGCTACAAGTAACACGAAAACCAGGGTGCCATCGGAGATGGGGTTTCTGAAACAGAAAACACCAAACATCTCAGACAAAAGAAAATACACATTTCCCTCACATTACACATGGTAACATCATGGACAATTCGGTGTACTTTAAAATGGGGCAAGAATTGCTTTGTTTATGTAGAGGAGGGAAAGAGTTGGGACTTGCCTGGATCCTGCCAGATGATTTAGAGAAATAGGGAAAGCTGATCTGCAGATATACAGAAGGAGGAAAAGAAACAGGGAGAGTTCTAGGAACTTTCCAGTTCTATGACTTGTCCCTTCTCTAGTCCCAACTGTATCCTGGCTTCAGTTCTCCAGGGACCCCTGTGTCATGGAGCACTTTCCCCTCTTTGTTTCTGACTTGCCTCTAAAGAGTTCTGAGTTAGCACTGAAGCCAGAATTGGGGACAGGCAGTTAGTGTAGAAATAGGGGATCGGGTCAAATGGAGGAAATGGAGGTCATAAAAGCCATCTGCCTCTGGAAGTTGGAGACTGCCCCTGGGAGAATGGAATGTCTAGGATCTCAGGAGCCCATGATTACCAGATTCACCTGCCCTTATCAAGGACTGCAAGCAAGGAGCTGCTAATTAATGCGCGCCCCCCCTTGCCTGGCTGAATCACTTTGGCCCTCCCCCTGCCCCATCCGCTTCTCACTTTTTACATCTCACCTGAAAAACCAGGCCTACCTCACGTAGGCAGGAAGGAGAGATAAAGGGGGAGAGAACTGGAGAACAAAAGAGAGCTTAACGTATAAAAGATGTAGGGTGCCTCACTTCTTGGGACTTTAGAACATCAGCCATGGCCCTCTTCTCCCTCTCGGGAGAAGTTTGTATTATTATTACTTTTAAATAAAACCTGCTTAATATGCTTGCCTTGGCGTGCTTCTCTAGTGTTCAAACTTCAACATTAGAGGGAGCAGAACTCGCCACCGGTAAATGGTGGTATCAGCACCTTATTCCTAGAGGTATTCCAAGTTCTCTCTTGGCATGAAACTAGGTCAAGTTAGATCAGAGCTCACAGCGTGGGGGTTGCCATCTGCTGTGTTCAGGGGCTGACCAGTTCTCCAGCACAACAGGCACTGCTCCTGGATTCGAATTCTAATCAGAAATTCTGACCAAGCACAGGTGATAGAAAGTGGGAGGATTTAATTTTTAAAATTTTAACCAAGGTTAGAGCTGCCATTGGTTAAAGAGCCAACTAGTTCAAGGTTGTTGGTGATAAATAGTCTCAGGCCTCATTCCATAGTCTCCCTCAAGAGACACCTTTTCCTGCCTTTGCTGATAACGTCCAAGCTAACAAATTCCACTCTGTGACAAGCTAACAAATTCCACGCTGTGAAGCCGCTTCTCAATTTCCTGACTTAGGCACTATCTACTGACCTCCCACAGGGACAATGAGAATGGAAGCTGAAGTGGTTGGGGCTGAGGATTTGCCTAAGGTCACACTAATCAGATCATCTGGGGGAGAGGCCCCAGGACCTGCCATTTATTTATTTATTTATTTATTTAAATTTCCTTAGTATTTTCTCACACTTAAGTTTGTGAGCTGCTGTTGAGGGAGGGAGAGACAGACGGACAGAAAGAGAGAAAGAGGGAGAGAGGAAGCTTTGAAGGCAGAACTTGAGCACCCACGTGGCTCTGGTGCTTCCAGGCTAGGTCCTCTTAAGTAAAATTTGTTTCTGGGCCTCAGTTTCTTCTTTAAAATGGGCCCATTTTTAAAGTTTTCTAGAAAATGGAATGACAATCAAATGCCGCACGAAGGTGAGCCAATTCCGCTGCAAAAACAAGAGCTCCTCGGTTCACTTCTAGGAGCCTCATTTTCCTGGCTAGGACGGTGGAGAAGATAATCCCGAGCTCATAGTGACAGTGCTGGCAAGAATATATAAGGGAACATTTTTAATATGAAACAAAGCAAAACAAAAGGCTCATAGACCCACCCCTTGTGCTCAGTCCCGCCAAACAGCGCAAACTGCTGTTCTGCGCTCAAGTTCACCGCCAGCCTATTCTCCGAGAGGCTTTCTCACACCTGCTGCCTTTCTGGTCCCGCCCCTCGCCCCGCCTTCTCCTCTTCGTCTAGCCAACCCAGGTTCACACTTCACGCCTCAGCTAAGGGTCCCCGGTGCAGGTGAGCTTTCCCTGTCCCCAGACACCGCCCCATGCAGGTGCTCTGCGCCTGTGCCCGCCCTCCGCGGAGCGCGCCTGCAGTCCGTTCAGCGTGTGCTCTTTCTTGTTGAACGTCTGGCTTCCCTTGAGACTGTGTGAGCACGGGGACAACATCTGGCACCTCCACTGCAGTGCCAGGCTCACAGAAGAAATGTGCTCGACATGCCTTCTCTCCCGTCTTGGCTGAAGATCAGGCCACCTTGCCTGGCCAGCTGACCGCCAAGCCACCAACTCAACCTTGCTCTTTTAACTCCCTGACGAAAGATGCAGAAAAGTTGGTTGCCCCCCAAGTTCATGTTTATTTACCGGAATCAAAGTGTGATAGCTGAATGGTACGACAGCTCAGCTGGAGGGCCGTACCCGAGCATTGTCCGCAGTGCACCCTGGCGGGGCTGAAAAGGCCCCTCCTTTGTGTCCCTGTCATGGGGCAAGGCTCTCAAGTCTGTTGAAGAAACGAAATCTTTTTTATGTGAACCCTCAAACGATGGGGTTTCCAGGGGCAGGGAGGGCCCTGCTCCAACTACTTCAGAGCTGTGACGCTCTGCTGGAATTCACATGGTCCCCTTGCAACACAGGAAGAGGAAGAGGAGCCACAAAGAATCAAAAGCAGAAACAACACAACTTCGAAAACAGCCAAGCTGCGAAAGCCCTGTGCTCTCAGAAAGGGGTTGGTTGGGTCATTTCCAGTAGAACTGTCGAGAAAAGAGTCACTTATGTCTTTTAACTCTCAAACCAAAGATACTACTCATTGACAATCATGTGTTTCTGGTTTTCATTGATTTATTTTTGAAAGAAGTCAAAAGCATATTTAAAAAAAAATCGTGTCCAACTGTGTTATGATACTCTATTGTTGAAACAGAAAACAAATTCATAGCTGGAAATGTTCTCCAGCCCACAGCCAGAACAAATGTTGTAGAGTGGATTTAAACATCTGGGGGGACAGTTTAGGCATGAAAGTTTGGCATTCAGAGCATGGGTGCTGCAGATACATGGGACAAATGCCATCGCTCCTCACCTCTGCCCGTACATGTGTTACTAAGTAATTGTAGCAGGTTAGCACTTGAGAATGTCAGCGCTAGAACAATTCTGACTGGGTTTGAATCCTGGCTCTGTCGCTTAGCAGATGCATGGCGTTGGGCAGGTTCCTCTACCACACAGTGCCTCAGTCAGATCTCAGTAAAGTAGGAGCAGAAGTGTACCTAACTCATGCCACAGATTGGTCGAGTGACTAAATGACTCAATATACAGTCCCCCACTTATGATAGTTTGATTTAATGATTTGCTGACTTTACCAGTGAACAAAAGCAACATGCATTCAGTAGAAGTTTTACTTCCAGTTTTTTGAATTTTGATTTTTTTTTTTTTTGTACCAAGGATTGAACCCAGAGGTGCTTAATCACTAAGCCATATCCCTAGCGCTTTTTTATATTTTATCTAGAAATAGGGTCATGCTGAGTTGCTCAGGGTCTTGCTAAATTGCTGAGGCTGACTTTGAACTCTGATCCTCCTGCCTCAGCTTCTCCATCTGCTGGGATTAAGGCGTACATCACTGCACCTGGCTGAATTTTGATGTTTCCATTGGCTAGCAACATGCTATCCAATTTTCTCTTGTCCTGCTGGGAGGCAGCAGTGAACTGCAGCTCCCAGTCAGCCACAAGATGCTGACAGGAAAGGGTGGATGCTCTACAGTGTGCTATGTGTGAGTGGTCCAAAGTTAAGTGCTGGGGAAATATTAACTTGAGCCAAAGTATGGATACAACCCAAATATGTCTATCAGCAGGTGAATAACTAATTGTGGTACAGACATATGGTGGAATACTACTCAGCAATGAAGAGAGATAAAAAATTATTAAAAATAAATGTAATACTACTCAGTCAAAAATAAAAAGGGGGGAGGGGTAAAAACCACACATAGCAGCCTGGATGAATCTCAGAATAACTCTGCTAAGAAAAAGAGGGTAGACAACAAAGTACATGCCATGTGAGTCTGTTCTATAGAGTTCCTGAAAATGCAAACTAATCCATAGGGACAGAAAGCAGATGGGTGGCTGCAGGGGCAGGGGGATGCAGGAAGAGATGGAAGGAAAAATTGTAGAGGGACAGGAGGTAACTTTTGGGGGTGATGGATATGTTCCCTATTTTTCGATTGAGATGATGGTTTCCTAGGTATTTATGTGTGTCAAAACTTATCAAATTGCACACTTTAAGCATGTGTAATTTATTGTGTTACTCATACCTCCATGACTATTGAAGAAAAAAAAATATTAACTGTCCCTGTTTCCCACTAACTCCATCCTTCTTAACGCAGCGCCCTGGGCAGTGGCCACCTGGATCCGTCACCACTCAGTGTTCCAGGAATATTGGTTATCCCTGATTAAGATGAACTTTTTGATTGTCTTTCACCTAAAAATAATGTATGATTTTATCAATCACTACTCCTCTGAACTCCTCTGGGCCTCAGTATTTTCCATCAGTAGTCTGGAATTACAATACCTACCTGCTGCTCTGGGCTCTGTGAAGGTCGAATACAGAAATGTTCATCAAAGCACTCCAAAAACCTGCCAGACAAATAGATGGTAATGGGATAGTCCAGGCATCTTGGCTTGAGTGCTTGACGTGTGGACCAGGACGTGGTGGGCCAGCAGAACTTGACACCCAGTGCCTCTTACAGCACTGCTTTTGCACATATTATTTTGACTTATGAATTTAGTGTGAATGCCTGTGTTAGCTTATTTTCTGGCTAGTCTATTTTCTGACTAGTCTTTGGGTCTGCAGAGAGGAAAGATTCAGAGCGTGGATGCTGGAGTCTGATAGTGTTAGCAGGGAGGGTTGCATATGGATGCTCTCTGGGTGTGAGTCTGCAACCTAGAGGAACTTCTGCTGTGGGGCCAGGGACCCTGCTCCTCCATGACTTACAGCCGCGTGCTGGGTGACATCGCTGGCTTGACCTCTCATGCAGAAAATGACTCCATACCACTCTTAAGAGCCCACAGAGGTGCACAAAACATCATGTTCCCAGGAAACAGCTTAAATCAGTAGTGAATAGCTCAAATGAGGTAAATTTAAAATAAATTAGAGAGATTGCTGTTAGAGTTTGGATTTAGAGCACGGGAATTCAAGTCCCAGTGTTGAATAGGGGGACCTATAGGAAGCTCAGCCCTTTCTGCCTCGTTTTCTCATCTGTAAATCAGTATGCTATCACTAGCATAGTAATTACTATTCCCTGATTTTGTGGGCAGGGTTGACATGAGAGTTTTATGAGGTAATAATACACACAAAGATGGCCTCTGGGACTGGGGATGTGACTCCATGGTAGAGTGTGTGCCTAGCCGGTGCGAGGACTTGGGTGAACCTTGGTATGGCAAAAAATGGGTATCTGGAAGATAGTCAATGCTGTATCAATGGTAATTTAAGAATAACAATGTTAGCTGGGAGCAGTGGTGCACGCCTGTAATCCTAGCAGTTCAGGAGGCTGGGGTAGGAGGGTTGCGAGTTCAAAGCCAGCCTCAGCAACTTAGCAAGGCCCTAAGCAACTCAGCGAGACCCTATCTCTAAATAAAATATTAAAAAGGGCTGGAGATGTGGCTCAGTGGTTAAGTGCCCCTGGGTTCAATCCCCAGTACCCCTCCCCCAAAAAAGGAATAACAATAATAATTGATACATAATGTAAGTAACATCATTCCCACTGTTATAATTTACTTCATCCAAGGAGTGACCTCAATTATATATATATTTTTTTGTTCTCCATAGAATCCTTTTTTCTGTTGTTTATTATTAACTCTTTCTTTATACTGAGAAATGATACATTTATCAGTAGATCAAAGAGTTTCCTTACTTTACCTATTAACACTGAATGAGGTGAGAAAGATGAAGGAGGATGATTCTTGAAGAAAAAAAAAATAAAGGCTCTAAAACTACATGTATTCCAAGATCTCATTTTGGGGGTAGAAGGAAGTTTATAAACCCAGAATGAAAATGACTAAAAAAGATACAAACTGAAATTATACCAAAAGTGTGCCAAAGGTACAAACCAATGCACTAAGAGCAGTCCCTCTTTGTCTTGGGGCACGGGAAGCTTTTTATTTTCTTCTCTTGGCTTATCTGTATTTTCTGAACTTTGATCCAATGAATTGACATTGCTTTTGCAATAAGACAAATATTTTAAAGGTTCAAGATATTTCTGATAACTGTGGAATTGCTACTTTTGTTTAGAAAGCAAGACACATTCTTGTTCCCTATAACCCATGAAGATGGCCATCAGTTATAAACAAATCTAAAATAATTAAAATGCTTTCGGTCTAAGACCTGGCCTGTCTGCCTCTGAGAGCCAGAAGAGCAGACACCTTGGCACCCAAATCAAAGGAACCGTGCTGTCCCTCTAAACCTGATTTTCCTTACTTCTTGATACTGCTCTGTAATCCATGAGTCTAAACTCTTCTTAAATTGATAGGTTTCCTGCCTGTAAGTTTCCTTCAAAACCACTGAACTCAAAAAACAAAAACAAAACATGAAAAAAAAAAAAAAAAAAGCAACAAAAGACTCTGTACTGAACCCGAATTCCTTTGAACCCATCAGAGTACAGAATAGTTCACCAAGAGTGATCAAATAGCTGTCCCCGATTCAGGTTCAACCATGACCTTGACTCATTATAAAGAATCACCAGGAGTGCTTTATAAAAATACAGATGCCTGGGTCTCATCTTTAGAGTCCTGGTTTAATAGTTTTTAGGTGTAGCAGTCCCCAGAAGGATCCCCTGTGGATTCGCAGAAAGTCCACTCTGGTCCCATATCACTGCAGAGCTGAAGCAGTCAAGTTTCATCTGTACGACTTACTAGCTGTGCAACTTTGGGCAAGATTCTTAACCTTTCTGTATTTTCAATTTCCTTACCAGTAAAATGTGCATAATTGTCTCTATCTCACAGGTTATTGTGAGGATTAAGTGAATTCATATTTAGAGTCCTCTGAAGAGTGCCTCGTCCACCACGAGTCCTCGCCATTTACTTATGATTTTTTTTTCCTGGCTGATCTCTCTGCTCAACTTCTGAGCATCCACTCACTGTCTCAGGAGGCTTCTAGCAGCCTGTCAAACAAATCTTTGTTCTACAGATGGATGGAAAAGACTTTGAATATAGTCCCCGTGATGGTTGATAGACTAGACGTGTCCCAGCAGGCTGCTTGACTGAAATCCTCATGCAGGTTCCAGGGAGGCCTTTTTCTAAGACTAGACCTCCACCCATCTCCCATGGCACAAGCCAGAGCCCAGATCAGCCTGCAGAAATCTCACAGCCGTGAGGGCGACCATGGTGGGGTTTATTCAAGCTCTAGTACATTTTGCACTCACGGAGTCTTAAAATTCTGATACCCACATAAACCCCAAATCTATTATATCAAGATCCTCAATGGTGGAAGCCAGGCATCTGCATTTTTGTGAAGCTCCTTTGGTGAGTCTACTCTAAGAGTCAGAGCTGAGTAGAGCTGCCAAGGCCCAAACAGAATCCCATGGATTTGTGAATGTTTCCACAACACTAATGAATCATAGGAGCTGGCTAATGTTAATATTAAAAAATACCAGTGGATGTAATTTGATAAATTGATGAGATAAGGGGTCAGGAAAGGATCCAGTATGGGGCCCTGAAGAGGTCAGAACTACTGGACTTTGTGAAAGGTCCTTGGTTTGGGGGATTCCCATGTAGGTCTATTTGTGTTCTGGCATTTTACAGAGTTTTAGGGGAACATCACCTCCACATTTGCTAACGTGCCCCCATCACTCAATAGGACCATTCCGAGAATCCAAAGGAAGACACAGCCAGATGACCGATCTGAACCTCATGATCCTGAAGCGGCCTTGCTCCTGAGGCTTTGTGGTCTCAATGAGGAGAGTTGCAAGAACCCCCAACCAACCAACCCCCCAGCAGGCACTGAAGGAGACACAGGAAGCCACACCAGGCAGCAGAGGGAAGGGAACGAGGGAGAGGTCCCGGAGAGCTGGCAGCCCACAGGAGGCCTAGAGAGGCCATCCACTGAGTCTCTGGGAAGCTCCTGAGTCTCTTGTGCTTCTGTTTCTTCAAATGTAAAATGAGGCCCTGTAGGGATGAAGTGGGTCCGTACGGGACATAAAAAGTGAGTAGTGCTTGGGCCTGAGGAAATCCTGAAAGGGTTAGCTGGGTGCACGACGGTTACCATCAATATGGCAAATGAAGTAACTACCGTTTTTCAGACTCTTCTGCAACTTGGATAAAATTTTCTGCAACTTGGATGAAATTTTCCTCTGTAATATTCTCGTCATCTTTGAAAGGCAGGAAACTCCTTTCCACTGTGACTTTTGAGTAATGTTATGAGTTCTGGGTGGTCCTTAACACTTTGTGTTGATGTTATAAAATGATTGTGATCTACAGGATGGCAATAATTTAATAGCACATTTTCACATTTATCCTGTTTCTTTTCTTTGGCACTGGGGACTGAACCCAGGGGCACTTAACCACTGAGACATATCCCCAGCCTTTTATATATTTTTTTAATTTAGAGATGGGGTCTTGCTGAGCTGCTAAGGGGCTCACTAAGTTGCTGAGATTGGTTTTGAACTTGTGATCCTCCTGCCTCAGTCTCCCGAGCTTCTGGGATTATAGGCATGCACCACCGTGCCCAGCTTTATCCTGTTTCTTGAAGAAAGGTCACTTGTTCTGTAGCCTTTTCATTAAAACCCTCTATCTTTCCACAAAAAGCTATGCAGCCCTTAAGGACAGTTGCTGTGTGAGGCCACCTCTGGACCTCACGCAGCATCACATCAGGTGTTTCCTGCCATTACCACAGGACCCCAGGAGACCTTTAATGAATCAGGCTCAGAAAGGACATATGAACCAATGGAAACCTATGTGTCAATGGAACTATCAGGAGGAAGCCTCTTTTCCATGGGAGAATATTCCTTTCTGGGTTCACTAGAGCATCATCACCCCTCACACACCCAAAATTACTGGTCAGAGGCTGTTCAGTGAGCACAAACACGTTCTGAGCAGAGGAAACCCAGGGGTCTTGCGTGATCTTTCCCCTGGCTGTATGGAAACTGATGAGCCTTCCCTGCCCCACGAAGCTGGCAGTTAGAATCCACATGCTGATGAGAGAGCACTGCTTCTCCCTTGGACAGAACATGGGTGAGGGCGAGAGGTGACTTGGCTCTTTGATGGCCCTTTCCTAGGCACTCCACCAACCCAGCTGCTCTTAGCATGCCTCGGCCTTGTCCAGAGATCAGTACAGGGTGAAATCAGCAAGGTTACAGATATCATTTCACTTCACCCCAGAGGACATCGATTCACCTGGTCATACCTGGGTTTTTACCAAGGCCCATCGCCTCAGCCTGCTTCCCTCCTCCCACTCTGTGTCCTCACCAAGTGATCACATCCTCTCCTATGGCACTATGGTGGTTTGGATCTGGAACATCCCTCAGAAAGTTCCTTTATTGAAAAACATGGTCCCAAGGCAGCAAGGGTCAGAAGTGGGAGTTTTGGGCAATGATCCTGTCATGTGGGCTGTGATGGAATGGACCACTGGAAGGTGGACAAAGTAGGTCACTGGGGCTGTGCCCCGGAAGGGGTTATCTTCTCCCCAGCCCCTTCCTCTTTCTCCTCCTCCTTCTCTCTGCTTGCCGGCTGCCATGAGCTGAGCAGCTCTCCTCTACCACGCCTCTCAGCCATAATATTTCTACCTTGGAGCCAGCTGCCCTGGAGCGAAACCTCAGAACCCATGAGCCCAATAAAGCTTCCCTCTCCTAAGTTGTTCTTATGAGGTATTTTGTCACAGTGACGAAAAGCTGACTTCACCTGCGTCCCCATCTCTCCCCTTCAGTCAAGACCGTCCCTCCACTCCAGACCACCAGCACGCTCTCCTCAAACTCAGTGCGTCCAAACTCAGTTTGAACCCTGTCCCCCACACTCACACCTGTTACATCCCCAGATGGTGGCCCCATTGTCCCTTAAGCCTCTCCTGCTCAAACCCTGAGAAACCCTGAGGCAGCCTTGGGTCTCCCTTACCTGCCCTTTTCTTTACCTCCAAATGCCTGAGCTTGTCCTGCACAATGATGACTTTTCCAGGACATCAACCCTCCAGTGGGACCTAAAACAGAGTTCCAGCCATCTTTCTTGCCGCTGGCTCAGAGCCCTCAGTACACTAAAGCACCCTGAGACTGTCCAAGTAGGGATGATCACAAAGTTTCCCAGGCCTCCGACACCAGGGCACCAGATTTGCGGGTAGCACCTTCCTTGTGTTTTATGATATCTTTTTGGTGACAAGTATCCTTGCTGGGCTGGCTGCCTCTGGTTATGCTATGGCCCTGGTTTATTCTCTGCACACTCACAGAGCGAGCGACCTAGACCCTACCCTGTCTGCCCTTCCTGTAAACCCTTCATCATGGGGACAAAGTCCAGGCTTCTTGGCGCAGAAGCTATGACCTTCAGACACTCCAGTCTCCACCTCCAGCCGTATCATCCCCCTCTTCAGGGTTTACCTCTATTTCCTGTAACAACACACTCCTTATTCTGGTCTGTTTGGTTTCGTTTACTCATCCCACGCTTTTGGGTCCCACTTTTCTGGAATACTCTTACCAGTTAAGTTCTATTCATTCCAAAGATCCCTGTCAAGCATCACTTTCTCCAGAAAGCCCTTCCTGCCTTTCCTCCCATGCTGGCTGAGTTAGTGTCCCTCCTGGGTGTGCCCTGGCCCTCTGGATGTCACTCTGTCCAAGACCTCTCCAGGGTGCTGGTAGCTAGCAGCTTGTGGATGGTTCTAGGAGGCAGTGGGCAGGTGTAGGTTAGCCCCATCTTCGGTCTTCATCTTTCCATTCCCACACTCAACGCCATGCCTGCACAAAGGCCTTGAATGGAACAGAGCTGCTAGGCAGCACATTCGCACACCCCTCTGGAGGGTCACCTCTGCAATGGCTCCATTCCCTGAAGTTTCACTTTCATAGAGTGAGTCCTTCATAATGTCATCTCTCACATCTGGGACCATTGATTTTTCTGGACTTTCTCCCCTCAGCAAGAATAGACTGAAAGTTGTTTTTGTATGGAGAGGTGATTAGGATTCAGTCTGCTTGGATCCTGATTCCCTCCTACAAGATGTGTGACTTTGGGCCAGTGTTCCCTTCACTCCCTTAAGGTTCAAACAGCTCAAAAGTTAAGCCATGGGGCTAGTGGCCGCCAACTCCAGTCTCTGCCTCTATCTTGACATGACCTTGTACTCTGTATCTGTGTGTCCTTTACTGTGTCTTGTAAGGACATTGGCTTTAGAGTTACCCTAATCCAACAAGGCTTTATTTGGAGGCTTACTTTAAATATATCTAAAAACTCTGCTTCTAAATTGTCATGTTCTGAGGTTCCAAGTGGACATGCATTCTTAGAGAACACTATTCAGTCAACTCTGGTCTCCAGACCAGAAGATCCATCCAGGAACCAAGGATGTTTCAGAACTGCCCATTACTGGTGCAATTTTGCACTTTTTCTGTGTATCCTAGACTTTTTATATTCCCTCAAATCCCAAAGGACCCTAGAGCACCCAACACAGCACAAGACAGAAGGCACTCAGTGGTATCCATTGACTGGATGGGAGAAGAACTGGCTGGTGAAACAGAGGTCAGGAATGTAGAAGGGCTAGGACTTACACAGAGGATGGACCTGATTCAGTTCAGCTTGGAGCTGGGGTGCACATTGGACATTGCCATGGGACATAGCCAGAGCCCAGGCCATCCACAGGTGGAAGAAAGTTCCAGGGAAGGCTGGGGTCACTTCTGGGACTGACAAGAATACTCCATTTTGCTGCCCTGAGGACTGGACCAGATCCCAGGGCCTCCCTGATTGGCCTTTGCCCCAGGAGACACCATGAGATGCCCCTGGTCTTGGTGCCTCCAGATCATTTAGCAGTGGCAGGAAATAAACTCTGAGGCTCTTACACCCTGCACTGAAAATTCCCTTGAAGTGAATACAGGTATTAACATTTTTACAGAAGAGGAAGCTACAGCTTAAAGAGTCCACTAACTTGTTCAAGGCCCCTCAACTAGAGCCACCAAGTGAGGAGGCAAGTTCCTTTGTATTTTCTTAATTAACCACTGTAGTACTGCCACCCACAGTTAAGTCTCAATTCCCTTTTCTGTAAAGCCAGAACCTTCAAAAGTTCCTAGCTACAGGTTCCTGTGTAAATTAAATGGCCCAACATAGGTTAGGGCCTGACACACATATGTCTCAGATTCCCGTTTCAACAACCAGCCCTTTACCAGGGATGACAGGCATCTTAAAGGGCTTTCAGTGATTATGAGCAAATTCTTCAGTAAACTTCTCAGATGTATGGGGAAAAAAATGCCCTGTAACTCTGGAAAGTTACTGCACTCTCTGGGTCCATTTTGTCATCAGTACGATACTGATCTAAACCCAGAAGAATTATGGGCTGATTAAAGAGAGAAGGAAGGATGGAGTCAAACAAATGTTGGCATATCAGGTCCACATAGGCTCTTCCCTCCACCAGGGACACAGCAAGGTAGGAGGCATTTTATTCCAACAGAGCCAGAATTAGAGAATTCAGAGGATTCCTTTTCCTAGAAATTTAAATGAGAGACTGTTGACAGAACTTGGGACAGATGGATAGTTGAGATGAACCCAACTGAGAGGGTGCAGTAACTATTTGAAACCAGGACTTCTCTGGGATCAAGAGAGTCCCAAGTTGCTTCCATTTTTTGAGGTTTCTAATATATTAAAGGAAAAAAGATCAAAAATACTAAATTACATATGTTGTGACAGACTGCCTTATGTTTGAATATATATTATATATATTAAGATATAATATATATCTTAATTCATAGTGCACTCCATTCAGTGTTGGTGGGTAATGGTACAGAAACTTTTTCAAGATCATCAGGGGACCCACTGATGTCAGCAGTTGGAGTCTGAGGTGGGGTTCTCATGCACCTTCCTGATTCACCACCTGGAAGAGGTGATGGACATTCTGCAAGTCACAGAGACCCTTGGAGAAGGCCAGCTTCCCCTGGACTGTAGCCTTAAGGATAAGTAGCCCCACCTGGAGGCATGTGGTGGGGGTTGGGTGGGGTGTAGTTGGCCAACCACGGTTTGGCACCTGGACAGGATATACATGCAACTGGAGCCAAGACACAGTTAGGATTCTTAACTTTTGTCGGTTCCAGGAACCCTATGAAAATCTGACAAAACCCTGGACCTTCTCCCCAGGAGATCCTACTGCCTCTCTCTCTCTCTCTCTCTCTCTCTCTCTCTCTCTCTCTCTCTCTCTCTCTCTCTCTCTCTCTCTCTCTCTCTCTCTCTCTCACATACACACACACACACACACACACACACACACGCACACTTCCCCCTCAAGGGACCTCCAACAGTCCGAACCTCGGTGATCTCCCGGGTCTCTCCAACCTGATTGCGTCCCCAGTCCTGCCTGGCAACTGGGGGCCCGCCTCGGGGACTTAGGGTGCTGCGGACCCCGTGGGAGGGAGGGAGCCGGGGACCCGGTCACCGCCTCGGTCCCGCCCACCTGGGGACGGCCTGGGCTCTGGCGAGCTGGCTAAGGGTCCCGCCTCCGCGGCGACGCCAGCCCAGCTGTCGCCACCGCTGTCCGGTTCAGAACCATACACCTCGTCGCCATTGATCGCGCGTCCGTCTCCCCGCGCTGCTCCGGGGTCGCTGCTCCTGCCATGAAAATGCACTTCTGTATCCCGGTGTCCCAGCAGCGGCCCGACACGCTGGGAGGCCGCTACGTGGTGCGCCTGGGGCCGGGTCGGGCTGAGTAGCCAGGGAGAGGGTGACCGTGCTCTCCTGCTCCTTAGCTCATTCGGGCCCCTGTCTGTTTGTAGCTGTACTCCGTGTACCTGGACGGTTTCCTCTTCTGCAAGGTGCGCTACAGCCAGCTACATCGTTGGAATGAACAGGTGAGCGGGTCGGACGCAAGCAGCGACCCGACCGCCCGAGACAGGTGGGGGAAAGTGTGCCCAAAGGGCTCTAGTTGTGTGACTACGACATCGGACCTTTTGGGGGACCTCGGGCTCCTAACCCCTGAAACAGGTAAGGATTAAATGTGAATTGCTTGGGTGTACAGCTCCATGAATACACGTTGCAGCTCCTAATCACCTGCACATAGGAGATGAGGAACAGGGTACAGGTGACTTTCCCAACCCCTTTCCAGCTCACCACCCCCATCAACCCCACCTGGTAGGGTGCTGGATCCGTGGTGGGCTTCATTTCAGTGCCAACTGTTCCCCAGGGCAGTGACCCTTTTCAAAATGAGCAAACCAAGTCAAGACCAAGTGTAGTCTTAGGAATCTAGAACATGAGCAATCTCCTTGTTCTCTAGAGGTTTCAAGTTTCCCTACTTTTAAAAAATGGGTGTCTTTTTGTTTTCAAATGACCATAATCATAAATTTCAAGTCCTGGCAACATAGGAACCCAGGAAACAGATGACTTACCAACTTAGGAGGTCATTTCCCCCTGCAGTTTCTTACTTTGGTGTGCCTACTGTTTTCTCTGGGTGGCAGGTGGATTTATTAGGCTGTTCTAATGGATTTTACTGGTCTTACAAGGAGGTGTAAGTCTTTGAAATGGTTAGAGAAGTATGTGGAAGCTGGGAAATAAAGTTCAAATTCTCCTTCCATCCTTCTCCATGAATAGTTCTTTCTTTTCTTTTTCTAGAGTTTAGATTTTAAAGAGTACATACCTCATGTTAAAACGAAGATAAAGAAGACAGAAAGCAACAGCTATTAACACTGATAAAGGTCCTTTCATACAGTCTCTGGGTTTCAGAGTGAACAGTGATGCCATATTTTATTTCACCATCTTCTGATGGTAGACAGCTAAGTTTGATTTTTCTACTATTGAAAAGGTGTAAAGAACCCATCAAATACAAATCAATAGATGAACCAAAGGAAGTCTGGTAGAAGAAGAGTGGAGGATGGGAAGGAAAAGGGAGAAGGAAAAGGAGTCATGAACTGAAATCAATTTCCATGAATGTCTGAGTTTGTCAGGGTGAACCCAAATACTACGTATATCCATAAAGATCTATTTTTTTAAAAAAAAGAAAAATAAAAGTTTGCCATGGCAAGTCTTCTTGCTTATATGTTGTAGTGAACCGGAAAAGTCCATTTTCAAGGTACGATTAATTATCTTTGGACTTCACAGGAAAAAAGTTGCAACATGATTACTAACAGTACTGAATGACCCTCTGTATTACTAGAGGCTGCACCCCATAAACCCTCAGGATTGATTGGTAAATGAATGAAGAAGGTTGTGTATTTATATTTCTGAAAGACAAGAAGCTGCTTTTGACCAATACACATTTGGGGGGCTGTAGAGATGCAGAGGCGGGCAGGTGATCTTGAAGGAAAAGAAAAGAGAGATGTTTTAGACATTTGGAGGCAGAAGTCAGGGTACCCTCTCCTGCCTTCATCCTTCTTGCTGGATTGTGAGAAGGGAATGAGGAAGTGGCCAACATGAGGGCAAAGCAGGAGGCAGCATGGAGAATGTGGGACCAACTGCTTCCGGGTTGCACACCTCTCTTCTAACCTTCAGATTTCTCACCAAAAATAATAAGCAAGCACATGGTTATGGATGCCAACCTCCTAGGGTGCTTGTGACAGTTAGGGGCCAGGATTTGATGTTTAGAACCTACTCTGACCCATTACATTATGTGATTTCTTTACTTCTTCTCCTCCCTCCTCCTCCCCCCTCCTCCTCCTCCTCTTCTTCTTCTTCATTTTCTTCCTCCTCCTCCTCATCCTTCTCTCCCTCTCCTTCTCCTTTTCCTTCTTTTTTTCAGTGCTCAGGATTGAACCCAGGGACACTTTACCACTGACCACTGAGCTACATCTCCAGCTCTTCCTATTTTTTTTATTTTGAGACAGTATCTTACTAAGTTGTCAAGGCTGACTTCAAACTTAAAATCCTCCTGCCCCAGCCTCCTGAGTCCCTGGGATTATAGGCATATGCCACTGCATCCAGCCACATTATATGATTTCTTATTAATTTGACAAAAAGTAATTATCAGTAAAACAATTGAATCCTAACCTAACATGCTTTTACTTTATTTTGGAATAACATAATGATATTACCCAACTGTAGGTGTTTAGTGTGATGACTTTCAGTAAATGTACATCATAGTCAATACCAAGACAAAAACCAGTTTTTTTTAAATTCTGAAAGTCCCCTTGAACTAGACATGGTGGCCAGGCTTGTAATCCCAGTGACTTGTGAGGTTGAGGCAGGAGGATTGCAAGTTCCAGCAACTGAGCTAGACTGCCTCAAAATAAAAAATAAAAAAGGCTGGGATGTAGTCAGTAGTAGAGCAAGCCCAGCTTCAATCCTTGTAGTGCGGGAAGGAAGGAAGGATGGAAAGAAGTCCCCTTGTTCTCCTTGCTTTTGATCCCCTGCACCCAATCCTGGCCCCATGGCCACCAAGACCTCCTTTCTGTCCTCAGAGTTGCAAACACAGGATTTTGCTGGAGCTGCCCAGCAACCTCATCAGGGCATCGTCATGGTCACTCCCATTTCATGAGATAAGGGATCTTGAGTAGGATGGCCAGATTTAACACACAGAAATGCAGGATTCCCTATTAAATTTGAGTTTCAGGCAAATAATTTTTTAAATATAAGATGTCCTATGCACTCTTTGGGACATACTTAACTGGGCATCCTGTATTATACCACTGAGTGGCCACCGGAGTATGGCATTGAAAGGTTGGGTGACCTTTTCCAGCCATTTCTCTGTTTTTTATTTTCCTGGTCTATTGAGGATATGAAACAGCTCCAAATTCTTCCCTTCCTTTCTTTCTTTCTTTCTTTCTTTCTTTCTTTCTTTCTTTCTTTCTTTCTTTCTTTCTTTCTTTCTTTCTTTCTTTTACTGGGGATTGAGCTCAGGGACACTCAACCACTGAGCCACATCCCCAGCCCTGTTTTGTGTTTTATTTAGAGACAGGATCTCACCAAGTTGCTTAGCGCCTTAATGTTGCTGAGGCTGGCTTTGAATTCAGGGATCCTCTTGCCTCAGCAATACAAAGGACTGTAAAAAAAGGGAAATGGTAGAAAGGTCTCATCTCTCTGTGTGTATGTGTGTGTGTACCCAGGTGTGTATGTGTTTGTGTGAGGATAAATTTATTACCAGTATATTTACTTAAGCAATACTTACAAAGTTTCTATTATATGCTGTATACTTAGATTAAGTGAATACTGTGACTTTAGCATATATGACTTTTGGTCTTAAGAATTGGATTTATATTTTGTATGTTAGAAGTTCTGAGATTGAGCAGGTGCACCTGCCTACACAAGGTGGCTCCCAGCCCATCCCCCTAATGCTCCAGGGTACACATAAGACTGGACCTGGGAAAGAGAAGCTGTGACCCCTGCTCTCTGACATCATCCCCTGCAGTCCCACCCTCAGAGAGGCTTCCTGGAGGGTTGGCAGCTTGTCCGTTTACTGCTGACCACTGCTCACATCTCTTTACTGTGTGAACTGCCTGGGCCACCTTCTCTCTGGGTCTTTTGATAAATAAAACCAGTTTGACTCAGGCCTCCCTCTGCCTTGCCTGCACTACCCTTCCTAAATGGATATCAAATCTGTGATGGCATTATATGATCAGCTCATTTTGGCCCCATATTGCAGAAGAGGCTGACCTGTGTAAGTGATGCTGGACTCTGCAAACAGCGCGCTTGATTCTTGCAGTCAGGCAGCATCAGATGTGGAAACAGGGACAAGTCAGGAAAGCTTGCAAAGGATACTTTAGCAGGAGGGGAGGACTGTGCGAGCCTCTCACACTGCTTCATGGCTCTTCCCTGCCAGATGCTGACCCCACCTGGCTCCTTCCCCACACTGAGCTAACCGAATCTCCCCTCATTTCTCTCCTCAAATCTCGGGTTTCTAACAGGTTGGTCCAGTCATGGCCTCTGCCTTGCTCATTTCCCCTGCTTGGGAATACTCTTGATTTCTAGTCCACCTGTCAGGAGCCAGTCCTTTCTCAAGTCTCACCTCTCCCAGGACGTCCCCCTTGGTTGCATGAGATTCCGTTCTCTGACTCCTCTGGCACCTTGTGTTTAGATACCACAACCCATATTGCTTTGAGTATCTGGTGAGTCTGGGACTTGGAGATGCGGGGTGAATGAGTCACATTAGAAATAGAGACTGTGGAAAACCCACTGTTTGTAAGTCTAATTCCATTTGTTCCAGGTTCTCACCCCTCTGGGGTAGGCCTGGGGGCTGTGAGAACAGTAAGGCAGGGGAAGGAGGTGACGTTTTCAGCCGGTCAGCATGGTTTCACTTATGTTATAAAGCAGAACTGCATGATGGGGAAGTTGGTGTAAGAGGTTGTTTGGGGATTTTTAAAAAATCTGAGCATGGTCCTCCAGAAAAAAAAAAAAAAAGGAACAATTCAACAAAACAGAACAAAAATGCTTCATAATAAAAGAACTGAAGAGTTGTGTTTTCCTTTTGATCTTTTCAAACATTTTTTTGACAGAGGGATTGAGCTGAACTCTTACACCAGTTAATTCTTAGTATGCTAGAGGTTTCCATAGCTAGACTACGTGTTATCTGAAACCCATCGAGAAGTGGCGGTAGAGTTAAGCTGTGGAGTTGACTTCCTGCAGGTTTAACTACTGTTTGCTGCATGTTTAACCTCTTACCGTGTTAGAGGAGGGAGGCAAAAGTTTCTTGAGGTCAGGTCAGGTTGAAGACCTTCTGAGAGGCTTTTTGCTCTGTAGTGGGCAATAGAACCTAATCCTTGCTGACTCTCTCCCGGCCCTTGGCCTCAGGCTAGGGACTGCCCACGATGCCCTCCTGCAGAGGCCAACCCTGGGCATCCCTCTTGTCTCAGGCTGCTCTAATCAGAACCAATTTGGGAGCATCTGTGACATTTATGAACACATGCCAAGGAAGACAATTGCCTTTTAAAGATCACTTAATCAGTTAATCAAGAAATAATTGCATGTAAAGAAGACAGCTTTCTGCTTTGTTGAATGGAATTAGCAGAGATGGGGTGCATAAATCCTTGGATTGTTTGAGCAGCCCTGCCTGGGATGGAGCTCCAGCTGGGGTGCCTTTTGACAGTCTCTGGCAGGGCAGGAGTATTTCCTTGAGTTTCAAAGAAACACAATGGTTGCTACAATGTTTTGTGCTAGGGTTACATGAAAGGTTGCAAACTTCAATGGCTCCCAGCAATTTAAAGGAGGATCAGGGGACAGGCATTGGGGCAAGGGAACTGATTCTGTCTTCTCTTACCAGGTGGTTGCTGAACCTATTGATTCTAGATCTTCTGGTTTTTCAAGAGTAGCAAGTACATCAAGTATTTTTTAAAAGTAAACTTCATTTTGGGGAACAGTTTTAGTTTACAGAAAAGATAGTACAGAGAGTTCCCATGTGCCCCACATTTAGTTTCCTCTATTATTAGAATTTTCATTGATGTGGCACATTTGTTACAATTAATGAACCAGTTTTGATACAATGTTAACAACTAGAGTCCAGAATTTATTCAGACTTTCTTCATTTTTGCTTACTGTCCTATTTCTAATCTAGGACCCCAGTCAGGACTCTATATTATATTTAGTTATTTTGTCTCCTTAAGCTCCTTGGACTATGACAGTTTCTCAGACTTTCCTTATTTTTAATGACACTGACAGTTTTGAAAAGTACTGGTAGTATTTTATGGAATGCCCCTCTATTGGAATATTATGTTTTTCACATAATGAGAATGAGGTTGTGAGTTTGGGGAAGGGTGAAGACCTCAGAGGTAAAGCACCTTCCTTCCTTCCTTCCTTCCTTCCTTCCTTCCTTCCTTCCTTCCTTCCTTCCTTCCTTCCTTCCTTCCTTTCTTTTTTAATACATAACAGTAGAATGTATTTTGACATATTATACATACATAGAGTAAAACTTCCCATTTTTGAGGTTGTACATGATGTGAAATTACACTGGTTGTATATTTATATATGAACACAGGAAAGTTATGTCAATTCATTCTACAGTCTTTCCCATTCCCATCCCCCAACCCTTCCCTTTGTTCCCCTTTGTATAATCCAGTGAACTTCTATCCCCACCTCCCCATTGTGAGTCAGCATCCACATATCAAAGAGAACATTGGCCTTTGGTTTTTTGGGATTGGCTTATTTCACTTAGCAAGACAGTCTTAAGTTCCATCCATTTACAGGCAAATGCCATAATTTCATTCTTTCTTACAGCTAAGTAGTATTCCATTGCATATATGTACATTTTCTTTATCCATGCATCTGTTGTAGGGCATCTAGGTTGGTTCCATAGTTTAGCTATTGTGAATTGAGCTGGGTAAAGCACTGTTGTAATCATGTGCTGTCTGGGTACTTACTATCCACATAAGCTGTTGACGTTGCCCTTCACTTGACTGAAATGGTGCTTGCCTGGTTGCCACTGTAGAACTGCCCTTTTCTCTCCCTTTCCCTGGTGTACTCTTTGGAAGGAAATCACTATGCACAGCCCACACTGTGAGCAGAGCTTTGTGCTCCCCTCCTTGAGGAATGAATAGCAGGATTCTTCTGCACAGATTTGTCTATTTTCTCCTATTCATCCATTCAGTAATTTTCATCTGTATGGAATGATGTATATTCACTTTACATTTTTGAGTTGAATGTCAATACTTCTCTCTTTCTCTCTTTCTCTCTCTCTCTCTCTCTCTCTCTCTCTCTCTCTCTCTCTCTCTCTTTCTCTCTCTCTCTCTCTCTCTCTTTCTTTCTGATCAAATTATCCCAGCTTTGGTCCTTGGGAGCTCTGAGTTTGCTTCTGAGTCTCTTTGATATACTCCCATTGTTGATTTTGTTTTGTTTTGAGTACTTCCGTACTTCCTGGTATCACAAGATACTCAGAATCATCTTGTGTATCTCCTGTCTCAGTCTTGGAATCAGCTGTTTCTCTGTGGATCCTTGGTTGCTTTTGTTGCAGAATGGCGTTAGAAACCAGGGTCTAGGTGCTAGATGTGTTCGTTGCTGCAGAAGGGTTGCTGCTTCTAGGACCCTCACTTGCCTTCTAGGCAGCAAGGAAGTAAATGTGTGTGCAGCAACCAATGTGTGTGGACTTACCTGTAAGTATCTCCATCTGTATCCATGTTAAGCTAATCATGAGCACATACAAGTTCATCTAACTCTGATATGTTACCTCCTACCCTTATCTGCAAACTCCCATAATGACACTGAGGAACCTGACTCCCACTCTCTGCCATCATTTACAAACTTGTTTGATTGGGTATACACATAGAGCAGTATTAGAATTGTTGACTCAGACTCCCATGGGAAACAACTTTATCAACTCATGTGCTTACACAGACATGTCATTGGGATCTACAGACTCCACTCATTCCCAAGGTCCTTAGGTCAGTGCTTTTCAGCCCTTATCCCTTCGGTGAGCTGGTTTCATACATTTGTAATAGAGTTTGCTTCTTTTGGCACACTCTGTATGTCATCCTGGGATTCTCCCACTTCCCAAATGATTATTAAAATCTTATACTTAGTTAGGCGGTGGCACATCTGTAATCCCAGCAGCTGGGGAGGCTGAGGAGGAGAATCAAGAGTTCAAAGCCAGCCTCAGCAACTTACAAGGCCCTAAGCAACTCAGTGAGACCCTCTCTAAATAAAATATAAAATAGGACTGGGAGTGAGGCTTAGTGGCTGAGTACCCGAGTTCAATCCCCAGTACCAAAATCATTTAAAAAAAATTTTTTTTTTTACTTTGTTAAGCTTGTGTTGTAAAGTTCAATGGGTTTTGACAAATGCATAATGTCATGTGTCCACAGTTACAGTATCACACAGAATAACTTTACCTCCCTAAAAAAATCCATGTTCTGCACACATAGTCCTTTCAGTATCATCTGAGCCCCTCAATATGATCAGATTATATATGCTAATAAATGACTTTATAAAAAAAGAAAAAAATTCCATGTGCTTTACCTATTCAATACCCCTTCACCGAACCAAAGCCCCTGGTGACTGTTGTTCTTTTAATTGTCTATTTTTGCCTTTTCCTTTCCCAGAATGTCATACAATTGAACCCATACAGCATGTAGCTTTTCTAGACTGTCTTATTTCCACTTAGCAATATGCATTTAAGATTCATCCATGTCTTTTTGTAGTTTGATAGTTCACTTCTTTTTATTGCAGAATAATATTCTATTGTATGGATATGTCACAATTTTTTAATCTATTCATTTGAAGGACACCTTTACTGCTTTCAGTTTGGGGAGTTATGAATAAAGCTGCTATAAATATTCACTTGCAGGTTTTTGTGTAGACATAGTTTTCAAATCAACTGGATAACCACTTAGGAGTGTGATCACTGGATTATATAGTAGGACAATGTTTAACTTTGTAAAACATTGTCAAACTGTTTTCCAAAGTGACCATAATATTTTGCATTCTCTCCAGGATATAAGTCTTAAAATTTTTAAATCTCTAAAATAAATATTGGCATCAAATTAAAATTCTCTAAAAATTGATCAACCAAGCAAAATGCATCGGTAAGCTGTATTTTGCCCACAGACCGACAGTCTTTCAAGATGTTAGCACAACACTGTCCAGTAGAAGTTTCTGTGCTGATGGAAATGCTCTTTATTTGCTTTGTCCCATTCAATAGCAACTTGCCATGTTTCCAGCAGCTATGCGACACTTGAAATGTGGTGCAAAATGACTGAGAAACTGAATTTGCATTTTTTATTTTATTTTAATTAAGTTTAAATTTACTCATAGGTAGCAAATGACCACCATATTGGATGACATAGTTCTAGGCTTTAAAGATGTTGGCTTTTCCTTGAGTGAGATGGGATGCCACAGAGGATTTTGAGCAGGGCAGTGCAACGATTTGACTTA
This sequence comes from Sciurus carolinensis, assembly GCF_902686445.1. Taxonomy (NCBI): domain Eukaryota; kingdom Metazoa; phylum Chordata; class Mammalia; order Rodentia; family Sciuridae; genus Sciurus; species Sciurus carolinensis. Next base: position 38,046,996 of record NC_062213.1, read on the forward strand.
TATTTTTGAAGTATCACTTTAGATGCTATGTTAGAATAGACTGAAGGGAGTCAAGCGAAGAAGCAGAGACCCTTTGGAAGGCTACTGCAGTAATTTAGAAAACAGATGACAAATGGCTTGGACCAGCATAATGGTATTGGGGGTGGAGAGAGAAGTGGTCAGATTCTTGACATATTTTGAAGTTAGAGACAGTGCAAGGTAAATGTTTGCCAGATACACAGTGTAATTGTGGCAAAAGCAATTACAATTAAATTAAAATTTGAATTTTGTCTGTTTGCAGTCTTATTTCTCTTAGATCTGCCTTTGTTTTCTTTAAATCATAAACTACAGTAATAGTAAGTAATGGTAATTGTTTTCAGCCCTCCTGCTCATAAATGCCATAGAACCTGATTAAGTTGTGGGCTGGCTTTTTTTTTTCCCCCTCTTCTTTTAGACAGGTTGATCTTGCCTTACCTTCAAGCTACCATTGGAAGTGTAGTACTGGAACTGAGAACGCACACTCTTGGTTCTTAATTTAAAAATGATTTTTATGCATCTTCTATAAAAATAATTACCACTGTGGTCTTGGGTCATGTATAGGTGGGTGGGAGGGAGGTGTGCTAGGTTTCTATTGCGATTATAGTCAGCCTTATAGGAATTCTGTAACCAGCACTATCCAATAGAAATATCATACGTACCATGTATGTAATTTTAAATTTTCTGATAGCCACATTAAAAAGAGTAAAAAGAAGCAGATGGAATTAATTTAGATTATATATTTAATCTAATATACCCAAAGTATTATCATTTCAAATGTGTAATCAATATAAAAAGTTATCAGTGAGCCACTGGGTGTGGTGGCACAGGCCTATTATCCCAGCAGCTCAGGAGGCTAAGGCAGGAGGATTGTAAGTTTGAGGTCAGCCTCAGGAATTTAGCAAAGCCCTAAGTAACTCAGTGAGACCTTTTCTTAAAATAATATATAAAAAAGGACTGGAGATGTGGCTCAGTAGTTAAGCACCCCTGGTTTCAATCCCCAGTACCAAAACAAAACAAAACAAAACAAAAACAAAAACAAAACAAAACAACAACAACGAAAAATGAATTTAGTGAGATATTTAACATTCTCTTTCCTTCAAACTAAGCTTTTAAAACCTGAAGTGTGTTTTGCCCTTATAGCACTTTGGTTTAGACTAGCCACATTTCAAGTGTTCATAGCTACCGTGACTAATGGCTTACAGTATTAACACAACTGTAAACATGTCTGTCAAGTTCAGATATGGTGCCGTTGGGGTCAGGAGTTAAATTCCTAACTATAATCATGGAGATCACAGAATTATTATGAAATGAATTAAGGAAATATTGTTTAATATAGAGTGGTGGACAGTCTTATAAACAAATAGAACATCAAAATACACCCCAACTCTACCAAGGTTACGCTGGAGTTAACGGTGTGTGACATGTGTATTAGCATCTTAAGAGCTTATGCTGAAATGTATTCATCTTTAAGAAAATAAGATTATCCTCTTTTCCTTCTTTTGGCCATCAAGAAGGGTGAATCTTAAATAAAGTCCTGGGATTTGCTCTAAGAGGAGGCTTTAGTGTCTTCCCACCCCTGCATTCCCTGGCACTGGGAATTGAACTTAGGGGTGCTTACCATTGAGCTGATTCCCAGCCCTTCCTATTCTTTATTTTGAGACAGAATCTCACTAAGTTGCAAGACTGGTCTCACACTTGAGATCTTCCTGCCTCAGTCCTCCCGACTCCAAGTAGCTGGAATCACAGTCATGCGCCACCACATCCCACTGGGACTTTAGTATCTCATCAGCCTTGGGTTGGAGTCTCACTTGTCTTAACTGTGTTTTCTGGATCTTTCAGCTAAGGCGGGTGTTTGGAAATTGCCTGCCACCCTTTCCACCAAAATACTATCTGGCAATGACCACATCTATGGCTGAGGAAAGGAGGGACCAGCTGGAACGATATTTGCAAAATGGTATGTATTTGGGTTTCTTTTACAGATTTATTGAGATACAAGTTGCACATCACAAATTCATCCATTTTAAGTTTATAATTCTGTAGGTTTTAACATATTAGTATAATTGTGCAACCATCACCATAATCTACTTTTAAAATGTTGTCATGACCCCCCAAAAAAATCTTGTGTCCATTAGCAGTGACCCCTATTTTAGCCTTCTTCTACCAGGCCCTGGCAACCAATACCCTAATTTGTATTTATAGAGATTTGTTTGTTCTGGATATTTTATATTTATGGAATCATATGATATGTGTTCTTTGTATTGAGTTTTAAAAGTACTTTATGTTCAGATTCACCCTTGGGTGCCATATATAGTCTTTGTAGAAATCAAAGAAATGTGACCTGGATTAAGATAGAACAAGGGGTCAGGCACAGTGGCATATGCCTGTGATTCCAGCAGCTCAGGAGGCTGAGGCAGGAGGAACTTGAGTTCAAAGCCATCCTCAGCAACCACAAGGCACTAGGCAACTCAGTGAGAACCTGTCTCTAATATAATACAAAATAGGGCTGGGGATGTGACTCAGTGGTCAAGTGCCCCTGAGTTCAAACCCAAAGGGGAGGAGAAAAAAACCAGTACCAGAGATGGCCTTTCCACCTTGGAAGAGTCTATATGGAGGCTCAAGGATGCTCAGAGATCTGCACTGGCTCCTGTGAGGCTGGTAAAACCACCGTCTTGCCTGGTGCCTGGGTCCTGCAAATGCTGTGCTTTCCAGACTGTGATTGGCAAGATGAAGCTCTTTACAAAAGAGGGGGTTAAGGGTATACAGCAAAATTAGCATTTGAATAATTAGACTTCAAAATTAGGAATCAGTCTATACATATAATATTTTTAAAAAATAGACTATGCAAAGGAGTATACAATGAAAGGTAAGTCTTCCTCCCACCCCAGGACTCCAGAGGTAAACAATATTACCGGTGGCTCCCAAATTCCCTGGAAGCAATCCATGTGTACACTAGAGTGTATGATCATCTCTTTTTGTTACTATACACACTTTTCTGTACCTGATTCTTTCAAACATTTTGTTCTGAAAGTCTAATTTACAGAAAAAGTATAAAAATAACACAAAGAATTTCTGTATATTCATCCAGATTTCCCAGTTGTTAACATTTTACATTTGCTTTATCATTCTCTTCCCCATGTGTGTTTGTGTATGTTATGGATGTATATATGTTTTTTTGTAAGGTTTAAATGTTACACACCTAACATTTTATCCTTGATACTTCTGTGTGTCTTTCCTAAGATCAAGGACACTGCCTTATGCAACCAGAGTATAGTTATCCAAATCAGAAAATCAACATTGATCCAGTCATGTTATCTAGAAACCTTATTTAAACTTCACCAACTATTCCTTTATAGCTTAAGAAAAAGCTTTTTCTTCTGTATGTTGATTTTGCCTTTTAAAATACATATCTTAGAGATTATTCTACATGAGCAATTGTAGATTTACCCCATTATTTTTCATGACTACATTTTTTTTTTTTTTTTTTTTTTTTTTTTTTTGGGTGCTGGGGATCGAACCCAGGGCCTTGTGCTTACAAGGCAAGCACTCTACCGACTGAACTATCTCCCTGGTCCCATGACTACATTTTTTTAACTTTGTACTGGGGGTTGAACCAGGGGCACTTTATCACTGAACCACATTCCCAGTTTTGTTTTGTTTTGTTTTGTTTTTTTGAGACAGTATTACTAAGTTGCTTAGGGCCTCTCTAGGCTGCTGAGGTCGACCTTGAACTTGTGATCCTCCAGCCTCAGCCTTTTGAACCACTGGGCTTACAGGTGTGCAACACCATGCCCAGCTCATTTTCTTAAACATAGTCAAAATTCTAGAAATCATCTATTTCCCACTTATTTTTTGTAATGGAACCTGTACCTCTTTTTAGACCTGTTGAACAAGACTTTTCAAGCTCAAAGTGTATCTCGTTTGAATTTTCATTTACTCTTGTTTGGTTTTCTCAGGTCTTAGCAAAATATAACTTTAATAATACTACCCGGCCTTACCACAAGTGAACACAGTGTTTCAGGGGCCACTGTTCCAGGTGTGGTCTTCATCCACATCATCAGGATGTCTTGTGCATCCTCTGACAAGGTCAAGTAAGGGGACAGCACAGCCTAGTGTCCTAACTGAGAGCTTGGACTCTAGAATCAACCCCAGAGTCACATTCTAGTTTTGCCTCTCACTGACTGTCTGACCTTGAGCAAGATACTCACCTCCTCTGAATTTCAGTGCCTTTAGCTCTGAAATGGTGATAATGGTTGCCTTAGGGTTTGTCATGAAGTTTAAATGAGCTACAATATTCAGTGCTTAGCACCTGGAACTTAATAGTTACATGGTAAGTACTAAATTGGATGAACACTTTTTTCAATAGCTTTCTCCATCCTTAAGATCCATACCAAGCAATATAGTTAGTATGCCACATCTATTCCAGAACATGAGATGAGTGTCCCCTCCCCAGCCCCCAAACTACTCCTCAAAACAGAAGGAATGACTCATAAAAAATTTCTCATGTTACCAAGATGCTCCTTTTAAACATTTGGGAAGGTACATCCCATAATGAAGTTGGTGCTAGTTTTGAATGTTGGTAGACTTTATTCGATGAGATCAGAGAAGCTGCAACAAAAAGAACAGAAGAGGGAAAGAAATTTAAGAGCGGTTTAGTAAGTGTATAAGTTTGGCTCAAGTGTAGGGCCCAGGAGGGGAGGGAGACAACACAGGAGGAAGCAGTTGGCAGTGCCAGGCCTCTGCAGCTCTGCCTCACTTTGTCACAGCACCTGGCAAATGCTGTATGGAACTTTAAAACTAAGAGGTGGCAGGAAGTAGTTGGGGGACAATATTTTTGTAAGAATAGAATGAAGCACTTCAAATGTCTTTTTGCTTCTTGGGTAACCTCTTGAGAGCTCCCAGCATTCAAAGAGAAACTTTCAATTGGTACTTATTAATTAACTTAAAAATTTTCAAATTACCATGTTTCTCACTAAACAGGGTACCTAGATTTAACTTTTAAGATCTTTTTGCTTCTTCATTTAAACAAACCAATTTTTTTTCCTTGTAGTCCTGGGAATTGAACCCAAGGTCTCACACATGTAGATAAGTGCTCTACCACTGAGCTGTGTCCCCAGTCCTGCTTCTTCATATTAATTTCATGGTCATCCTAGTAGAACAGTAAGGTGGATATCGGGCAGCTTAGGCATGCATGAATGAAGTGCGATTCCTGGGAACATTGTCACCCTGAATTGGCATGATGGGTTCGTGTCATTGTCGAGGCTGCCTAGAGGAGGCGAGCTTTGTGAATTTTCATGCATTTGAGAGGTCACAACCTCCATCACCTTTAGCGAGGCCACTATATACTGGCGAGGATGGAGGGTCCCCAGGAGAACAGATAAATTAGTAGTAACCAAGTCTCAGTCCAGCCTGTGCTAACCCAGCTCACTGTTCATGTTTTTCAGTAACTGCGGATCCAAACATGTTGAGAAGTGATGTCTTCATTGAGTTTTTAAAACTGGTACAGCTGGTAAGCTTGCTCCTCCTTATTGAGGTCATCATCTGTCTGCAGAACATGTCTATTAAGCATGTGTACTTGCGAGAATACATGTGCGTGCTTTGACCATCAACTCCGCAGAGCCTGGACTTGAGTAAAATACATTCATGTTGAGTAGATTGGAGGGTTGTTGCCATTTTGGAGGTTATTGTGGTTTAGGTCTGGAATGTCCCCCCAAAAGCTCATGTGTTAGATAGTGCAGCAATATTCAGAGGTGAAATGTTTGGATTGTGAGGGATATAAACTCATCGGTGTATCTGTCCATTTGATGGACTAATAATTTGAATGGACTACTGGCTGGTAACTGTAGGCAGATGGGGCATGGCTGGAGGAAGCAGGTCAGTAGGGGCATGCCCTTGGGGACTAGATCTTGTCCCTGGCTTTCCCTCTCTCTCTCTCTCTCTCTCTCTCTCTCTCTCTCTCTCTCTCTCTCTCCCTCTCTCTCCTGCCATGAACTGAGCAGCTTTCCTCCGCCATGCTTTTTGGCCATGATGTTTCTGCCTTGGAGCAGGCCAACCATGGACTGAACCTCTGAAACCTTGAGCCAAAAATCTTTCCTCCTCTAATTGTTTTTTGTCAGATATTTTGATTATAGTGATGAAAAGTCAACTAACACAGAGGTTTAAATTCTATATGGAAAATGAAATTTTAGCTCTTTTTTTTTTTTTTTAATACAGATACCTTTTTCTGTAGCCTAAGTATCATCCATGTCAAAACTGGGCACGGAGGTGCATGCCTGTAATCCCAGTGGTTTGGGAGGCTGAGGCAGGAGGATTATGAGTTCAAAGCCAGCCTCGGCAACTTAGTGAAGCCCTATGCAACTCAGCAAGACCCTGTCTCTAAATTATAAAAAAAGGGCTTGGGATGTGGCTCAGTGGTTAAGCATCCCTGGGATCCCATACTGAGTTTTAGTCACTGAGATTTCCAAGTGTGCCATGGCAAAGCTCTCAGGACAGCAAGTTCTAACAGTTATTACTTCTATATTCTCTGCTCCTAAACTCATTATAAATGGAGAAAATCCATCCTGAATAGAGTAACGTACAGCAATTCCCTTTCAGTGAATGGTTTGAAGAACCAATGGCCACGGTCCCCATAGTTCGTAACTTTGCTAAGTCCATTCGTTTAAAACATACTCATTCTAATTGTACATATGGAACATTTTTATGCCTGCATGTATGAACTTGGCTGAATTGAACTCTGAAATGATGAAAGTTATATAATAATTTACCACTGAATTGGACCCCTAGCAAGGGGAAGGATGATGCTTTGGTCAGGTTTGCTAAGACCAGGGCAGATTTTTTTTAGACAGGGTTCCAAGCGTGTTGCTCCATTGACTGGCTCACTTAACCTAAAATACGGCCCTAGCACCTTCCACAGTATAGCGGTTCTTATTTTCACATACTCTTGATGGTTTAAACATATACATACTTTTCCTTTGAAAAGTTTGTGTTGAGGTGGTGATGCCAGCAATAAAATTTAAACAAAAGTATATACAATGAAACATAACCTTTTCTTCCCCACACCCCCATTCTCCAGGATTAATAGTTATTTACAGTTCAATGTGTGTTCTCTCTACATATTTCTCTGCATATAAAAATATAAGCACACGCCCGATATACTTTTGGGAATCTGTGTGAAGCTCTGGATTGAACCCCCAGCCTCGTGTATGCTAGGCAAGTGCTCTACCCCAGACTATACCCCCCCACCTAGAAAACTCATTGGGCTTTGCTTTTTGAAACTTAAAATCTTGAGGATCATTTTATATCAGGACATATACTGGTAAGTCTGACTTTAGTTCTTTTGGGGTTGCATTATGGATTTTTCTTTCAATGCTTTTAAAAAATCATTCATGAAGTATCAATATTGTGGACCTTTGTTTTGCATATAATTTTTCTGATAACTCAGGTTTGTGCCTGATTTTAGTTATCTTAGTATATTGCCTTTATAACTTTATACAAAAATCTGATACCCCAGCCACTTTTTGCAATATCTTTTTTTTGTTTCTTCTGAAGTGTTTTTCAATTTCATAACGGCCTTCTTTTTCTCTTCCATTTTCCCCATGAATTTGCAAACTCACGTTTGTATTCTTTTCTTTCCTCGCCTCTCTGAGGCCTTTCTCTGTTCTTTTGAGATCTTCATTCAGAGATGTCATATTTTTATCAACACATGTTCACCTGCTTAGTGGTATAATTTCTCAGGTACATATTTTTTCTTCTTTTGCAGAATTTTTGCATAGGTCCCTCTGCAATTCTTTTCAGGTTACTGTTGGGCATTGGAAGGGCTGTTCTCTTGGCCCTCGCTGTTTGCTCACTCATCCTGTGGGAAGGGACTTGAGTTGGGTCACTTGAGTCTGTCTGTTGTTAAGATTTCTGAATCTTGCCTCTTGTTTCTAAACATTTTCTCACTAATTCTCTGCCATAAGATCCAAGCAGTTGATCTAGCAATGAATCATAAACCAAGCTCCCTGGATCATGGCTTAGCATTTTAAATCCTTCTGTTGACTCAGATCAGCATCCCCAGAACTGGTATAGTGGTTAAGAGTTCAGGGTCAGGAGTGAGATGATCCAGGTTCAAATTTTGGCCACCTGACTTTCTAGTTGTATGTTTGGGGAAAATTTAGCCTCTTTGTATTTTAGTATCTCCATCTGTAAAATGGAGAGTTCTTCTCTTAGAGTTACTTTGAGAATTAAAAGAACTAATACCCCTTTGAGCACTTAAATACCATCTGGCACAACGTTAACACTTGGGGAGTAGTCACTACTATAGCTGATGCCTTTTTCTCATCCCAGCCACGCCGAGAAATGGCTTTTAGCAGAGATGGAGTCTCTGCACACTTCTCCATCCTCCCCTGCACCTGGGTGGTGTGAGATGGGCTCAGAGCTGTGCCCCCAGCCCTGCTGAGCCCTGGTGATGAACTGGTTTTAGACAGCATGTGAATCACTGTGCAAGTCCTCTTCTTCCTGCTCTGCCCCCAGCTCTGAGATCAGCGTGCTTGGCAGCCCCTCTAACACCCAGCGGTGCAGGCCCAGAACTATTTTTTAGTTTCTTCCAAGATGGTTTTCCTTTTAGTTGTTTTCTCTTTGCCTCCAAAAGGAGAGCAGGACAGAGGTGGCTTTACCTCTGAAACTGTCTAAAAAGGTTTCCATTATGATTTTGAAAATGAAGTTAAGTTCATTGGACCTGCCTGGTCTATCCCATCCTCTGTTGTTTTAAATTCAACAAAAATGCATTAAACGATTGCTGTGAGCTGACACCACACCAGAGGCAGGTGAGACATCAGTAGGTGATGCCCAGTCTGGCTCACAGAGTTTGTTTTCTTGGGGAGACAGAAATGTCACTTGGCTCATCAATAATTGCAGTAGACACTATGCCATAGCACCAGGCTATGATACCTACCCACCCCTGCCCACGCGGGAGTGCACGATACCCATGATAGACACTGAGCACACTGGTGCAGGACTGTTCCAGCATACAGTTGGCAAGGTGTCAAAATGTTCATCCCCTCAGCCCCGGCGTGACACTTATGGGCTCCACCACCTTTAGCAGTCACATGCCCACTTCCCCCAGTGTGCAGTGCAAATGGTGAGAAGAGGGCCAGGAGGCACAACCGCAGGATGAGTGTGGGCCTGGGAGACATGGTAAGGCGGGACCATGGTTGGGGTGATGTTCTAAAGGGAGTGACATTTAAGCTGCTCTTTAAAGGTTTCCTGTTCCAGGGTGGACAGGAAGGAAGATTACAGGCACTCTAGCTTTTTAATTTTTTTCCATTGGAGGAAAGAAACAATGAGCATCGTATCTAGAGGTGTGGGGAGAATCAGGACCCATATGGGTGAAAGGGAAGCAGTGGTCACATCATGTGCCAGATGAGACTACTCCCACTTCCCTACTGCCCGCAGACCCTGCCCCCAAGTGCCCTCCAGAACTGGAAGTATCTGTGGCAGTACACAGATTCAGTCAACACGGGAGAGAAATGGCCAGCAGAGCTTGCAGCAGGATTGCTTCTGCGAGGCTGGGAGGCTGGGAGGCCCAGAATGAGCAGTGATTCATGGATCTGCCGTGAAGGAGGCAAGAAGCAGGGATCAGGCCATCTCCCCACCTGGACACTTTCCCTGCCTCTGCTAGGTGTGGTAGCCAGTAGTTCCTAGCGGTTATTGCCGAATAATCACACATTGCAGGCCTGGCCCTTCAAGTCTCAGAAAGTACAAGAGCATCTTCCTGCTTCTGGACAAGAGCACACTATATTAAAAATGTGTACTCACGTGACCTCCCAGGAATCCTTCCCAGGAAAGCTGCCATCAGGGATGGTCAAAGCCTAGATGCAAAAGGTACACCTAAAGGGGCATTTAATTGACTCAGCCCAGTGCTTCATGCCGTTTCTCATGACGGGTTGAAGGAGGTACTGTTACTTGAGGTTGAGGACTGGCTTTTAGTGAGTGGAAGACCAGGTCCACATCCACGGAGCCTGGATCCAGAGCCTCTGCTCCATTCATGCTCTGAGATATTTCTAGAGTGGAGGTACCTACCCACCCCTGCCCCATGTGATCCCTCTTGTCTTGTGTGTCTAGACCTCCTTTACCAACTTGCTACACTCTGGATTTTTGTGACCACTTTAGAGATAAGGAGTTTTGGAAAAGGCAAAGCTGAAGACCTTTTTATGTTCTTGGTTTACAAGCTGAAGTGTTCTCAGCCCGGAGAACTGCAAACATGAAACCAGATGTTTGAGAAAAGGAAGGCTAAGGACGCATTTGGAGTGGCTTTTGTGCACCTGGGAAGTTAGGGGCAGCCTTTTTATTTAGGAGGTTTTACTCACATGGCTGTGTTGTGGGGGCTCTGGGAAATGACATTTTCCCCATTTCCTCTTAAGAACATGCTGAGCTCCTGGAGAAGTCCAGAGATTTCTCAGGCTGAAGGATTAGATTAGATTTGAAGAGAGTTAGCACTTGTTTTACAATGTGTCAAGGCAGCTATGCACAGTGGCACATGCCTGTAATCCTGTGACTCAGGAGGCTGAGGCAGGAGGATTGCGGGTTCTAAGCCAGCCTCAGCAACTTAGTGAGGCCCTGAACAACTTAACCAGACCCAGTTGCAAAACAAGAAAATTAAAAGAAAAAGGCAGCCAATGGTATTGGAGGATTTTGAGGTTTCATGAAAGTAAATATATTCCTGTCCATTTTCTGGCATCAGTTGTACTTTTTCATTCGTGATCCACTCTAGAGCAAGATGGCTTCTTATTTAACATTTTGTTAAATGTTAACAATTTTTTACAATTCCACTCTACCAAATTGACTTTTCTCCTCTAATTTTGTCTTTCATTGCTTTTACATTTTATTAATTGTGATATTAAAAAATTGTAGTAAAATTCAAATATCACAAATAGAGCCAGATTCCTTCTTAATCACTGCTTAGAACCTGTTTTCTCTGTTTATATAAATAAAATATATGCTTGGCTGTGCTTAAACCTATGACCAACTCTTTCCACTCCTATGAAGTGCTAAAATCAGAATTTTCCCCAGGGTCAAACAGGTCAGATTCTTTCTTGGAAATTATCCACCCAGAGCCTTTGTCTTTCTGTTGTTCAGGATGAGACTTTGCCTGGTTGGGAAGGAGCCAGGAGACAAGGGAAGTGGAAGAGGGGAGTGGGCAGGAGGGCCTGGGGAGTCAGTGGCTCCAAGTCCTTGAAGAAGGAGGGTTGGACACCACCTGGAATCAGGAGGAGGAAGGCCACCTCTTAAACTGAACATGAGACAATAGCAAGAATAGGTGAGGCTCCAGATGTAGTCCACGCTTGGACTCTGACTGTGAGTGCAAGTGGATGAAGTTCCCACCTTGATATTTCTCTGTGACTTATGGGAAGTGAGGTTAAGTGGGGAAAAGAAGGAGGTCAGTGTGGCTGGAGTCTTGGGGAGAGGGAGAAGGTTGAAATAGAATGCAAGTCAGATGCCTTTGGGTGAGGTCACCCCTGCGACGCACTAGGGAGCAGGAGGAAGGAAAGGGAGGGGCAGTTGCCTATGGATCTGCTCATCTGATCAAAGCAAAGAGCTGGGTGCCCCTTTAACCCATTGCCTCCCTCAGTGTGGTCATTATCTATTGAGAAGAGCTTCTGCCAATCAACACCAGGGTTGCAGTGTCCTAAGAGAGCATTGGAGACTTAACCTCAGTGTTCTTTTCTAAAATACCTAGGTAAGCACATGGTGTGGTGGGCTAGAGAGGAAGTCACACACTTAAGCAATTCATTTTGAGGTGTTCCAGTTTAGATGCCACGATTCTACTTCTTTTTTTCTCTCATTTGGATTATTTTGAGAATACGGTGCTGAGATTCAAGTGTCCGTTGATATTAGCACAAATGTTATTAGTACACTGTCCACATACTCCTACTCTGAAGGAGTTTACCATCTAATCAAGTTTTTGTTACCTCTAGGGGTTCTGGATTCATTTTCTGCTCAGCAAAGAATTGAAGATCAGGACACAGAGTTAGCAAGCAAGCAGCAGGCTTATTGCAAAAGCAACAGTAACAGACTTCTCCAAAGGAAAGGGGCGCTGGAGCTGGGAGTCCAGTGGGGGAGTTTGAGCCTCCTCTTTTTATGGTCTCTGGGTTTTTTCCTTTCCTTATCTCCTCCCCTGTCCATGCTCTCCTCACAATGATTGATTGATGCCCACACTGTGTCCACATGTATATTTTCAGTTTTCTATGGGATCCCCTGCTTAGGAGCATGAGAACGGAAGTGTCCCTGATTAGGTCCCTGCACTTTCGTCAGTTGACTTCATCAGAAGACCCTCCATGCTCCTTTGTTCTGGTCCTTCCCCTGACCTCCTCACTCGCCACCTTTCCCTGACCTGTGTCCTTTTACATCTCCCTCACTTTAAGCAAATGAAGTATTAAAAGTCAAGAACATTCAACCAACAAACACTTAGTGGGTAAGGTGAAGCATAACAGATTCCATTTTTATTAGGTCTTCTTTTTAGGGTGAGGGGTACTGGGGATTGAACTTGGGGGCACTTGACCACTGAGCCACATCCCCAGCCCTTTTTGTATTTTATTTAGAGACAGGATCTCACTGAGTTGCTCAGAGGACTCGCTGAGTTGCCGAGGCTGGCTTTGAACACATGATCCTCCTGCCTCAGCCTCCTAAGTTGCTGGGATTTCAGGCATGGGCCCTGCTTATTAGGGTTTTTTTAATTGTAAGGGATAAAAATCAAAAAAGGAAATGTATTAATCTGACTGAAAAATCACAGAAGTTTGGCTGGCTCCCTCTTCTTGCCCCTACCTCAAGGGCTGCTTTCCTCGGTGTGCACTGTATTCTCCCAGAGCCTCTTCAGGGTCCTGGTAAGGTTAGAGCCCCAGGTGAAGGAGTGAACCCTGACTGTCCTTCAAATGGACATAGAACTCCACTGGGTGATGTGCTGGAGAGAAGGAGGAAAGAAGGTGAGGAGCAGTAGCCAGCGAACCTGTATCCTCCTGACTGGTGGTGAAGAGTCAGGTGTCCCATGGCAATGGGAGGACATTGGGGGATTTTGAGCAAGAGAGAGACATTCTGGGGTTTGCCTTTTTAAATATTTCTCAGGCTGCTGGTGGGGTGTTTTGTGGCAAGAAGAATGGAAGAAGCAGACCTGCTGAGGAGGCTTCTGCAGGAGTGGAGGCCCGGGGAGAGGTCAGATGGGTCCAAGGACTGGAGCTCGAGAGAAGTAGATGGACTTAAGAGATAGTTTAAGATAATGAATCAGCAGATCTCCGCACCTCTTTGCACAGGAGTGTTGGAAACACTTCCTAAAGCTTTCTTGACTCCTTTATTTCTTACCTGTGGACACTAAATCAAATCAAAGCTATGTAACTTCCTGCTACATTGAAACAGCAAAGCAGCCACGAATGTTGGCACTGTGGGGTGTTCTGCATGGTTTCTGCAGTATCTCTGTGAATCCTCACCAAGCCCTCTGTGACGGGCACTAGATTATCCTGTTTTAGGGCTGAAGAAATAAGGTATGGAGAGGGCAGCTACCTGCTCAGGTTTGCACACAGTCACATGACGTGAGTGACAGAACCTCTCTATAAACCCTCTAAACGGAGGGGTTGGGAGAGCTTGAGGCTGGTAAAGACATGGAGGTGCAGGGACCGTGGCTCACGCAGGGACAGCCTGGAAGCTCCACCACCCTCACGCTGTATGTCTCTGGTTGGGCTGTTCCTGGGTTGTATCCTTTAAAATAAGCTGGTAATCGTGGACTGTTTTCCTGAGTTCTTTGAGTCATTCTAGAAAATTCTGTAGACTGAGAGGGAGTCATAGGAACCTGAATTTGCAGTGACCTGGAAAGAAATGCAGGTAGCCTAGATGCCCCATTTGCAGGTGGTGTCTGCCGCAGGGCAGTTCTGTAGAACTGAACCTTTACATGTGGGATCTGCTAATTTACCTGCTAATGACAGGTAAGTCACGTCAGAACAGAATTAAATTGTTGGACAGCCATTTGGCGTCCAAGAACTAGAGAACTGATTGATATGAGGAAAGGCCACACATTTAAGGTCAGAAAAAAATCAGAGATAAGGACTTTTAGGGATGCTTGGAAATATTAAAAATGTTGAGAGTTAACTCCAAGACCACTCAGGATATGGATGATTTTATTAAAAAAAATTTTTTTTCCTCCAAAATGGATGCTCTCTTGTTTGGAAATTATGCAAGCTTTGTGTTATTGCTCTGTCTTGGTCTCTTTCCACACCCCTCGTCACCCTCACTCTGCCCCCAGAAAAACCCCACCAAAACATCTCTGCAGTGGGCTCTCTTGTGTACTGGAACTGTCCACCTGAAGAGCAGCAGGTAAAGCAGTCCCAGGCTGCTCCCTCCTCCGGGGAGTGTGAAGGCTGACTTTGTTCCCCTTTCACTTACAGAACACGTTTGATGTTGCAACCGAGAAAGCTGCTCTGGATATACTTCTGCCCAATGGAAGGAGCATTAAAGTGGAAATCCTAACATCAGATACTGCTGAAAGAATCCTAGAGGTAAATTTTGTTTACACTCCGGCTCCTGAGCTGAATTTAGGAGTAATTCTACCTTAAAAGCAGGGACTGACACATGGTTATCTTCCAGAAGTTTCCTGCCTGTTCTTTTATGCTGTAGATGACTTACCTACAGGAGGTGCTGGGATTTCCTGGGAGACTAAGCAAGAAAACTCAGCATCAGTCAATCCTCCAGAGCCTCCTTGGTTTTTTATCCCTGTAGGCATCAATTTTCCTGAGATCTCTGAGGGAATTCCAAAGGCTGCTATCACTTCCTTGGAACTTAGCTAGGATATGGCCTGGAAATATGCTAAATGCTTTTTTATGGGCTGCACCAGGGTTGGGAGTAGGCAGGAGGGTGGTGCCCACCTGAGTCTGGAACAGACCATACTCAGGATGGTGGTGACAGGTTCTGGTAGAGGATGACAGGGGATTTCTTGAAGGTCCCTCCTCTGTCACATGGAAAACCCCTGCAAACAATACTCTATCAGGTCTAATTTTGAGCGCAGAGAGACAGACCTGAGTTTGGGACAAGTTTGAGACCCAGAAAGCACCCTCCCTTCTTCAGATGTGGTCTTCACCAGCTTTGCCTCCCAGACCTGCCCAGTGGGCTGCCCTCTCCTCACACCCTTGTCTTTGACCATGGTCCTTTTCCTTTCCCTGCCCCCACCTCCAGGTCCTTTTCCTTTGGAGAGTTTTAGTTCTAACTCCCTAGAAAAACATACAGGGGAGAATAAACTTGAGGAACTCAGGAAGTTTCTGGGATATTTCAAAGGAGAAAGTTCCCGGGCTCAAGTGATGGTATCTGACCCTTCAGCCAGAGGTGGAAGTGCCGTGTTATGGACCAGCCTAGGCTCAGGGCTGCCTTGATCTACACCCTGCATCAGGGCCCTCTTACCAGTTTGGAGGCCCAGTCCTGCCCAGCTGCTCCTGACCTTAGTGGAGTAGCCTACAGCCCCGGATTAGGAAACACCTTTTCTCTACATTTCAGATGTTTATTTTGGACTTTGCTTCCTACTAAAGTCATTGTGTACACCCTGCACCGAACTTTTCTTGGCTTGCTAACTTTCTGTATAATAAAAACAGTTTTATGAAAACACACACACACACACACACACACACACACACACACACACATCCCCCACCAAAAACTGAAGGAGAAGGGTAGTGATGGAGTGGGGGCCACAAACAGATGCCTCAGGGGCAGGCATGTGACCCAGGGCACAGGTGATATCAGGGTATAGTTGCTGGGTGGAGGATAATTTGGAAATGGTTGGGACTGTGCAGAACTAGAGGGCACTTGTCCCTCCCGAAGACCACATCATTGGCATGTTTTTCACACCCTGGGCTCACTGGCCAAGCTCGACACACTGTAACTTAAGTTGTTTGTGGTGGTTTCTTGGAGTCTGTTATCTGCTAGGGTTAGGATGAGCCCTGGATTCAGATTATAGTGCTTTCACAGACTAGCTGTATGAGTTTGGGGGAAGTTATTTAACCTTGCAAGACAGCATTTAAGTAATTATATAAACAGCGTGCAGTCCATACAATGTGATGGTTATGTTTATTGATCAGTATTTGGATTGCTATTGATATCAGAAAGAATGTCAGGTACTGAGCAGAGCAAGAAGTCTAGGGTTCTGCAGTGCAGATTGAGTATCCCCACTCTAAAAATTTGCAATACTCCAAAATCCAAAACTTTTTAAATGTCGACATGATACCACAACTGGAAAATTCCACATCTGACCTTATGGAGCAAGTTGCAATCAATACACAGGCATATTAAAAGTATTGTGTAAAATTGCCTTTAGGCTGTGTGTATAAAGTGTATATCAAGCATAAATGAATTTCATATTTAGACTTGGGTCCCATCCCAAGATTTCTCATTAAATTCCAAAATCTGAAAAACATCCCAAATCTGAAACCTCTGGTCTCAGACATTTCAGATTAAGAGATATTCAACCTATACCATCTGTTTTGCTCAGTGTCCCTGGAATCGAAAGGCACATATCTGATGAGGTCCTTTTGTGGTCTTAGAAAAATGTGCTGTCTCTCAGCAGATCACCTTGGCTCGTGAGAAGTGCAAATCCATGACACTGACATAATTAGGTCAGGTCTGTGTAACTGGAGGCTCCTCCCCAGAAGTGGAGGAGTTTCCATAAGAGGTGAAGTGAGCACAGGCACACCTGGATGGACATCCTCAGCAGGGGCTGGAGAGCTCTCTAGCTTGTGGGACCCTGCACTTGAAACTTTGTAACTGAAAGGCAGTTTCCTCATCTTCCCACGCGTGCCTGCTGACACTCACTGTGCTTCCCCTGCCTGCCTCCCCCCATGCTGCCCTTCACTCACTGATGGACTCTAGAAGGGCCCACAACAAAGCTAAAATCTGGTGCTGCTGTAGTTTTATGGGTGGCATTTGTTTTGAAGCATCATTAACACTTGCTAAGAGTGAAAATGGGTCTGTATTTGTATCTTTATAAATTACTGTGTTAGCTCTCCGTTTCTATAACAAATACTTAAGATAAATTGACTTATAAGGAGAAAAGGTTTATTTTGGATCACAGTTTTGGAGATGCCAGTCCATGATTGGTTAGCCAAATTGTACAGGGCTGTGGTGAGGTAGCACATCCTAGCGGAAGTGTGTGGCAGAGCAAAACATCCCACCCACCTCACTGCCAGGAAGGAGAGAGGTGGGTCCCGGGGAGAGACAGACATCAGGGTCCCAGAGTTCCCTTCAAGGGCATGTCTGAAGGTCCCCTCCTAGGTCCCACCTCTTAAAGTTTCCACCATCTCCCAATATCACCAAGCTGGGGACCAACTTTAACATAGGGGCCTTTGGGGTACATTCCAGATCCAAATGCTAGCAATTCTAAAAGGCTTCTCTACTCTTCATTTGCACCTGCTCCTCCTGTTTCTCTTCCTCAGCAGGGACACCTGTAGCTTTTGCTAAGTGGATCACAAAAGAAGGAGATCTGACCTAAGTGAACATGGGTCAGAGTTACTCTAGGAAAAGAAGTCTACCATGCCATCTCCTACCACACACTTGCCCTGTGTATGTGGGAGAGCCCTGTCTCGCAAGCCTGTAATCCCAGTGGCTCAGGAGGCTGAGGCAGGAGGATCACCAGTTCAAAGCAGGCCTTAGCAATTTAGCGAGGCCCTAAACAACTTAGTAAGACCCTGTCCAAATAAAGTATAAAAAAGGGCTGGGGATGTTGCTCAATAGTTAAGCACCATGGGTGGATTCAATCCCTGGTACCAAAATAAAAAAGAGGTGAGAGGGGAAGCGCATGGTTTTCACACCCATGCTGAGAACGCACACCCATACCAGGCCCCTTGTCTCAAGAGGTAATTCACAGACCTCTAACAAGAAAAGTACCCCTTTGAGGCTGGTATTGTCCTACTGTCACCCGAAAACTCGGAGCCGAGCTTAGAGCCTCAGCATATGCAGGGCCATGGAGGCAGATCCTCAGAGTGCTGTAGAGGGGACCTAGCGAGTGAAGACGAGGGGGGCCTGGTGCCACCTTCCGGTTGGACAGGTGCAAAAAATCCAGAACTCTACTCATGACAGGGTGACTATAAAAAATAATGTACTGTGTATTTCAAAATAACTGGAAGAACGAATTTTAAATGCCTTTGCCATGAAAAAAAATATGATAAATGTTTGAGAAAAGGAGTTACTTACCCCAATATGAACATTACACAATATGTATGTGTCATATATATAACATTGTCCAGTTTCCCATAAGTGTGTGTGATGCTTGTGTGTCAATTAAAAAACAAAAAGACAAGGAGTTCAAGGGACTCACCTGGGAGCCCAGTCTTAAGGGGACCCCGCTGGTCGGGGCGGGCGATAGCCTGTGGAAGTGTGGAAGTTCCAGTTCAGGGAAGGCGAAGGATGGACAACGTTGGGAGGTCACAGCTTGGTGGACCTGCTGGTGAAGATGAAATTGCTGGTGTTGCAATGAAAGCCAGTTGATGTGAAGATCAGAGAGGACTATGAAATGAAGGCTGCCAGTGCCTGAGATGGGGTTTTTCACTCAGCAAGTGTCACTTCACTGTCACAGAAAGCATCAGAGACTCAGGTCCCGTGTGCCAGAAGTGGATGGTAGCACTTGCACTTTTGTGTGCCAGTTAAGTTTCCCGGGTTGGTAATCCAGCCCACGGGGAGGTATGATGGCATGCAGGCCATAGGTGCAGGTTTACAGAAGACAGATGGTCATAGAGAATGGTTCCTGCCTTCCAGGGGACAGTAGGCACCCAAATGAGGCAGGACGTGTGTCTGTACCCAATATAAGACAACCACCCTCAATGGAAGCCAGTCTCTGGGCACTAGGGTGGGTTCTAAATTTTCTAAAATGAGTATGTGTCATTTTTAGATACCAGAAAGATTTCTTTGTCCCCTGTCTCACAAAAGCACTTGTAACCTACGTGTATAAGTCACTCCAGTTCTTCACATCACAGTTAGGACATGTGGTTGGCTCCCTGATGTTCTTCCTTTTGCTTATCTCTGGTTAAAGGTGGTGTCGCAAAGGCTTGGACTGCGTCAGGAGCTCTTGGGCTACTTCGGCCTCTTTCTCATTCGGTTTCACAAGGAGGGCAAGCTCTCTGGTAAGAAGGAGTAGGGGGATGGGGAGGGCAGGTGTGAGCAGAGGTTCATCCCAGGAGATAGGAGAGTCACAGCTAAGGCGCCAGTCACACCCCAGGTTGCGGTGTGTGAGCTGTTCTCAGCTCTGGATCAAAAGTTGGGGGAATAAGAGATTGTGTCCTTGTTCAGAGTGATCTGGGACAAGTATGCCCAGAGAAGTAGGATTGTCAGGAGCAAGACCTTGAGTGGTTCTGGTACCTGTTCTCTTCTGTGCCTGCCCATCCCAATCTGATGTCCTCTCCCCTTCACCCCTGGGCCTATCCTGGCTGCTGGCCTTGGGCCATGCCTCACCCTCCTTGTGGATGGAGTGTGCTTTAGTCAGCTTTTCTTCACTGCTGTGACTAAGAAATCTGACCAGCACAATTGTAGAAGAAAAAAGGTTTATTTGAGGGCTCACAGTTTCAGAGGTCTTAGTCCACAGAAGGCCGGTTCTATTCCTCGGGGCTCAAGATGAGGCAGAACATCATGGCAGGAGAGAGTGGTGGAGGAAGCAGCTCACATCACGGTGATCAGGAAGCAGAGAGAGAGACTCCACTCTTCAGATACAAAATATATACCCCACAGACACGCCCCAGTTCCCACCTCCCCCAGCCACACCCTACCACTTCAATTAATCTGGGATTAATTCACTGACTCGGTTAAGAACCTTACTGCATTGTCTCACATGTGAGCTTTTGGGGGACACCTCACATCCAAACCATAACAGAGTGCTAGATCCCAGATGTCAGGATATCCCACACAGCATGATGTTTCCTTCTTAGGGAATATTCTTTATCAAATGTGGATGATAAACAAGATTTTAGATTCTTTAAAAAAAGCTAAGGAGATAGTGAAAGATAACAGTCCAGTTCCCATGGCTATTGCTCTCCTCTCTGGTTCATTCTACATATTACAGGCTTTTAAAGTTATGAGATGGTATTGGTTATCTTAGTTTATGTGTGTCCTCAAGAAGCAGTAGGAGGTGGTTTTGAGTTGGAAGGCAAAAGATTTGGGTGTGGGCTGGGCCCTAGGGGCTATCATCTGCCAGCCATGACACTGGGCATCTCCAGATCTATTTCTCCATCTGTATCATAGGGAAAAATATCCTATCCTGTCGCCGCCCGTGGCAATTTGTTACCGCCTGCAGCAACAATTGTGCGGGTATTTATCGGAGGTGGACTGGAAACTGAGCTACTTCTACTATCTTTCTCTTTAGTGCGCTGCTTTCTTGCTTGTTCACTTGTTCCCTAGCTTATAGGGGAAGAAAGGCTCTGAGAGGAGAGAGAGAGAGAGAGGCTTTGCATAAGGGAGAAAGAGACACTTTGCTTAAGAGAGAGACTACACTTTCAGAGATCTATATCTTCTTAGGTCTGCTGCTTCTTCTTAAAGGTGCATCTGGCATCCTGCGTCCTTCACTCTGCTATCTAGAGGTGTGGCTTTACTTCTTCGTTCTGCAATCTGCAACCTGCGTTCTGCCATCATTCAGAGGTGCTGCTTAACCGTTGCTTATCCGTCCTGCTAACTGCTTATCCAGTTATTCTTGGTGCTTCCTATAGGTGTGTCTTATATACAGCCAATAAGGCAGCCAATCAGCTTGGGATTAGCACAATTGAGGCACGCCCCTCGGTACCAATCAAGAAAGAATGAGGAATATCTGTTGACCACTAGCACAGAGGAGAAATTAACTAATTAGGCAAAGGTAGATCACGCCGTGTTAACATTAATTATGCACCACCTCTTGGCTCAACGCCAGCCGCCATCTTAGGGTTACCCAAACATGTCTTCTGCACTACCCCAGGGCCAGGGATTTGATGCAGATCAAATAGTATTAATTTTTTTTTCTTTTTTTGCGGTGCTGGGGATTGAACCCAGGGCATCTACCAACTGAGCTATATCCCCAGCCCAGTATTAATTTTTTGATGAACTTCAGAAAGTTAAAAATTATATCCTCATACAGGAGAATATTCTTAGTGTGATTTTTTTTCCAAAAGTAATGTCTGCCTTTCTCACTTGAAAGTCTTTGTGTGTGAACTCTGTGTGCTGTTTCCACCAGCCGGCCTTTCTTTTCCCTTTCTCTAGTTGTGAAGAAGTTGGTGGACTTTGAACTCCCTTACGTTTGTCTTCGGAATGCTGAGGTGGAAAACTGCAAGGTTGGACTCAGAAAGTGGTAAGTTGTTATGGTGGCAGAAACCCTTGTGCATCACACCACGTCTGCATCTCACCAATGGCCTGGCCTGCCCATAACCCCATCATGGGAGAGAGACCAGGAACTTGGGAAGGTTAAGAGGAAAGATCATGAAGAAGAGAGGGGGGGTGACATGAACCCCAATATTTGTCCTAAAGAAAATGCAGAGGATGACTTCCACTGGTCTCAAGGGAATCCTCAGGGATATTATAATGAGGACCATGGCTTCTGTGTTGCTCAGAGGCAGGCAAGAAGGGAAGGCTTGAGAGATAGCAGAAGGGGCAGAATGGATGGGAGCAAGATGTCCCTGGTCATGGGTTTGCTCTGGAATGGATTGCTAACTGTATTAATTGAAGGATTCTTAACAGTTACCAGTAGGTCTGATTCATCTGTTGCGCTGTGGTAGTCCCTGGAGGCAAAAGGCAAACTCAACCAATTTGCAAGGAATTTGAACTCTTAAGTATTCATCTTACCTTCCTAAAGGCTATGCCAGGGTTCTATGTACCAGGGTCACTCATGTTTCCAGCAATAGAACACAAGTGTTCCTCTGCAGAAAATCCTATCATTCCCCAGAAACAGGGGTCCTCTGGAGAACATGGAACAGACAATGACAATGAGAAGCAGGACCCTTTCCCACCCATCTGTAGCCCCTCGAATTTATTACCATTGCTACTTAGGTTTGCTTTCTCCCAGCTCAGTTATTCTGTAATCTGAGTGCAGAAACCTTAAAGAAAGGCATTTCAAAATATGGGGATAGTAGTTAACTTGACCTTGTGGTGCCTTCCTGGAGCTCCAGTTTGTGGTTTCGAATTTTAGAACATCCCCTGCAAGGCTAGAAGTTAACCGCTCAGAAGTGTTCTGAGAAATTGTCAACTCTTGTGGCATGGAACCCTGAGAAGGGGTGAGGACTCAGGCCTAAGGGTTAGAGAACATCGGTTTGGAAGCTGCTTACCACAGAGTGGCTGAGCACAGTGGTTCCTGGACAGAGTTTCTGAACCTAAGTCCCAGCTCTCTCAGGTTTTAGCTTTATAACCTTAGCCAAGTTTTTTAAGCTCCCTATTCCTCCCTGTTCCCTATTTCTTTATCTGTAATATGGGAATATAGAATAGTGCTTTCCTCCTAGGATTCTTATAGAGTGATCATATATGCTCCAAAAGTTTTAGTCAGTTTTTTTTTTTTATTGTAATACTGATGATAATTATAATCATAGCAACCATAGAATCTCTGGGGCTTAGCTTTTTCACTTGAGATCACAGAAGAGAGGACGATTCTGTCCCTAACCTTGAGGCTTGAATTAGAAATTAGGCTTTGTCTTTGTCTTCATTAAAAAAGTAAATTCTAGATGATAAGTGAAAGATAAAACATCTGCTCAACATAAGCCAGCATCTGGGTCTAGGTAAACCATCTCTGATTAGGGGACCAGGAATAAGGGAGTCTGCTTCTGTTGCTGGAGCTGAGAATCAGGTTTCCAGAAGGGGAGAGCCTGGCAGAGCCTCCCATAATGCCTCCCCCTCTTTCCAGAGGAGGCTGTACTGGGTGAGGGTAGGGAGGCCAGCTCTAAGAGCTGTGTGATTCCAGTAGCTGAGGCCTCTTAGCAAGGCCTAGTCAGAGTTTCAAGAATTTTTTTCTGTCCATGACTTCTCTGGGTGCATCTTCCTGGTTCCTTTCAGACCAGTTGTGCCCACTCTATCTCATCCTCTGACTCCAGAGCCTCATCTTGGGGTGGGTTTGGGGTCCTCCATCTCTCTGGAGTGAATAGCAGACACTATTCTGTGCTCCACAGAGTCCTCTGGGATGTGGTAAAGAGGTAACCACAATGTCAGTGGAGATGCTTCGGTGGCTTCTCCCCATCCTCCAAATGAAGATGACCTTCAATCTCCATTTTCATTCTTTTCTGAGTCTAAGTCAACCCTGCCAGTCTAGTCACAGGACAGTGGCTGCTTGCCTCTGCCTTCCGATTGGTTGTAGATCAGCCAGGGCACGCCCTTCCTGTTTCTGCCTATTCTTAGCATGCTGCTGCACATACACAGCCTGGAATTTCAGTTCATGCTGGTGATTCTGAATCTGACAGACAGAAATGGAGCCCCTGCTATTTGCTACTCATTCTGCCAAGACCCAGAAGGGCACTTCTGAACAGAGGTCGGGGTCTTGACATCTCTTGTCTGGAAAACTTGATCAGAGCAGTGGTCAGGATAAGCTCAATGCTGATAAAGCACACAAGATGGATTGCTAACACAGCCTTGGGGAGCAGAGACCAGAGAAGGGGACTCTGGAGAGCCTTGTAGAGAAAGGCAGATAAGCCAGGCATGGTAGCTCATGCCTGTACTCCCAGTAGCTCAGGAGGCTGAGGCAGGAGGATTGTGAGTTTGAAACTAGCCTCCACAACTTAGCAAGGCCCTAAGCAACTCAGGGAGATCCTGTGTCTAAATGAAATATTTTTAAAAGGCTGGGGAATGTGGCTCAGTGTTTGAGTGCCCCTGCGTTCAATCCCTGGTACCAAACAAACAAACAAAAAGACAAACAGGCAGATAAGACAGGGAAGGAGGGCAGTAAGGCAGCGTTCTGTCCATGCAGAAGGAGAGGAGAAAAGCTCAATTGGAATGCATTAAGTATGGGAATGATGACAGATGGTAGGGAAATAAGAGCAGGGTGACCCCATAAAGGACCTCAGAAGTAAACAGAATAAGTGACCCAACTCCCACAACTCTGACAGTCAGAGAACAGCCACTGGGGTTGGACTGTGGAGCGTGAGAGTGAGACAGAAAGCCTGGGAAGGAGCTTCCCTGAGCAGCTCAAGCGAGCAGTGAGGATGACCGGGTAGGCAGTGGTGGGTAGGTGTGGGGCAGGTGACCATGCTAGGGGCTGAGGGGTGGGGAAAGGAAGTCCAGGACTGGGTGGGCAAGAATGAGGCTGGGTGGGCCCAGGAATGCAGACCATTTCCCCAAAGCTTTATTATTTTATTTTTGCATTTTCACTCTCAGAGCTCATCAGGTAAGAGCTCACAGCATAAAAAAAAATGTAGGAAACAGAAGAGCTGGAGGGAAGAAGTGAAGGCTAGGCAAGTCCAGGGGCCAGCGGGGTGTGGCTTGGTGAGAGAAGGGGCCCCTGCTTTCAAATGCACTTCCTCCAGGTGTGCCCTTTAGCCTGTCCTACGAATTCATGTAATGCTCCTAAATTATGTAGGTACATGGATCCAGCCCTTGACTCAATGCTGATGGACTGCAGAGCAGCCGTAGATCTGCTGTACATGCAGGTGAGAATACCATGCATTGTAGGCCATTTGGTTTAGAATCATTTTTAAAATGTTAAATTGTAAAGGATTGCATCTCCATACCTAGAACAGGCAGATTCAACTAGGACTGAGGTGACTAGGGACTGGGGAAAGGAGAAGGGAAAGTTACTGTTTAATGGGTACAGAATTTTTGTTGGAGGGTGGTGAAAATAATTTTGGTATAGATAGCAGTAATAGTTATACAACATTGTGAATGTATACAGTATCGCTGGATTGAACACTTATGAATGGTTAAAGTGATAAATGTTATGCTGCTTCTATTTCTTACAATTTTAAAATTTAAAAAGTAGAGCAGTTTACAGAGGGAAATAATATTTCAATCTTTATTTTAACAGTCATTCTGTGAATTTGCAGGTGACCCTGTCACCTAGGCTAATTAGATAAGCCTAGAAAGGAAAACCCTGCAAATATAAGGTCACACATGGTCCCTAAATCTTACTATACATGACCTGCTTTTTCCCTGAGACAGGAGAGAGCACACCTACCTGCTCCAGGGCTGGCTTTATGGGCACAAGGCCTGTGCAGTCATGTGGGGCCCGGTGCTCAGAAGGCCCTCCTGGGCTTGTTTGACACTCTGCTGTTGCCATTTTCAAATTCTTAATAACTTATTAACAAGGGCCTCTGTATTTTCCTTTTGTGCTGGGTAAGCCCTGCAAATTATGTAGTTGGTCCTTCACCCCCTAACCTCCCAAAAAGTAAATTTAGAGTTTGGTTTCCTTTCCCTTCCCCTGTCTTGTGTGGCAAAGGTTCTGCCAGGCAGTGAAATGGTAGCAGATGCTGCCTCTGATCCGCCCTGGGGCCCCCTCCTCAATTCTCTACTGCTTCACTGACTGCTCCCAGGTGTTCCCTTGCACCAAGTAAGCATGCTTGCCCAGCCTGTGTGAGGCTCTGGGTTTGATCCCCAGCACCAAAAAAAAAAAAAAAAAAAAAAAAAAAAAAAAAAAAAAAAAGAAAAGAAAAGACAAAAGAAACAGAAAAAGAAATTAGAACAAGGTGCCCCTTCCCTCAAATGGCCTAGCCCCATGTCAGAGTCACGCCTTGATGAGGGCGTGTGGGCTGATGTCTAGTCTCCTGACATAGCACGGCCACATGCAGGCACACACATTCCTGGTCTTCCTGTACCATCTTCAATCAGTCCAAGTGGAGTGGCTGATGCCTTCCTTGGAGACACACGTGTTCTCCATTCCTCATGACAGGGCCTTCTGCAGAGTGTGTGATTGAAGCCCTTGAAAACCACGACTTAAGTGATTTCACTTATTTTTAAAATCACATTCTGCATGACCCCATTAGCCAGGGTTCAGGGCACATGTGATTGAGTGGAGACCTTTGTCTGGACTTGACTCCCCCATTGTCTGACCAGCGGGGAGTGAGGTCTTGTGCATAATGCATTCGAGTGATGACTTGCGAAACCATCATCATCTTTTCAAAGGTAGCCAAACAAAATGAGTTGTTCTGCTTATGTTATAGGACCCTTAAACCTCAGTGCTTGAGAATCCTGGATCCCCCCCACCTGCCCACCCATGCTGAATACTTAAGAGTCAGCCAAACTTCCTGCCATGGCTGCTGTTTATCTTCATTATTTAGCTAAACCTCCTCTCCGACATCATTATCCTCTGCTAACTGTCCGGAGGGTCTGACATCATATAGAATCAGGAAAGAAAAAGATGTTTAGTTCTTCATGCTCATGCTGATCCAATCTGGTGTGGTATGCAGGTTCACTTTTGAGGACATTTAGTGACAAAGAGAAAGCCTTGGGGAAGGAGTTGTCTACCCTGTAAGAATTCAGCAGCTTGGGCACAGTAGAGGCTTTGGTGCAGTGGTCAGACCAGAGTTTAACCTAACTCCTGCCACTTATTGACTTGGTCATCTTGCACATCATAACCTCTCTGAACCTCAATTAATCCATCTATAAAATGGTGATAATCATTCCATAGAATATTAGGAAAAAGTCAATGAAAACACCTAGCTAAAGTAGATTCTCAACAAAATGTTATTTTGCTTCTCTTTAAATCCTATATACCTTGCCCCCAACATAAACAGAAATGCAAAGATGTATTCAGCTTTTCATTTTCTTTTTGGAGATAAGGCATACCCTGCCAGGACATAACACACAGACTTATGTTCAGGCTAAGGTATAAAGAAGTCCCTGGTAACTGGCGAGCAACTGTTGAGTGTTGGCTGTATGTGGGACATTGGGCAGATGCACTGATATGAAGAACACGAGGTCTTCCCTTGAAGGGTTGACACTCTGAGGAACAATGGCAAATGCTGTTCAATCAGGAGACCTTGAAGTAGCATAGGTGAAGCACACGTGGCTGATGAGGTACGCCTCACACCAGAGCTCCAAGGCAGGCTGCAGCCAATGGGCTTTATGGCTTCCATTTTTCACCTTGCTTCAGAGCAATCCTGATGGGCTTCCTCAGAGGGTGGTTGTTCTCCAGGCATTTCTGCCTTTGAGCCCAGTATTGTTCTGCTGGAACCTGCAGTGGATTAGGAGACAACTGAGAAAGCCACTCGGGCTTTGGAGTTTGCAAACATTTGTACATGGTGGTGACCCAAAACGGAGCAGCCAGGGACCAATGAGACACCCAATTTTAATTTTTTTAAGAAGTAAAATATTTTCACCTTTTCAAAGTTTTACAAATACAGAAGACTGTACAACAAAAGTACAGACCTTAAATTCGCCATGAACTTCAACTGTTAACTTTTTTTTAGTGTGTTTATTTCATATGTATTTAGTTTACATGCACATCCATTTGCTTGACTTGTAAAACTCATTCAAGATTTGTTTTGATGTATACTTATTTTGTTGTTTTATAAAAAAATTAGGGTCTACTATTGTACTCTTATTTTGTAACTTGATATTCTTTTCAGGTATCAATACCTGAAAATACCCCACTTTAAAATGTTCTATATAATTTTGAATGAGGGGATAACCTATTATTTGGTTAAATGTATGATCAGTTACTTATTTGGGGGCATTTCATAATAGCACCTACCTCACACAGTGGCCCTAAGGATTACTTTTATTTTAGAGCAATTTAGAACCTTGCCTGATACATATTGAGCATTATACAGACATCCTTCAGAATCCACAGGGAATTGATCCCAGGACCCACTGGGATACCAAAATCCCAGAATGCTTAAGTCTCCTAAATAAAATGTTGTAGTATTTCCATATAACCTACACACATCCTCCCAAATACTTAAATCTCTAGATTGCATTATTATAATACCTAATATAGTTAAAATGCTATGTAAATGGTTGTTAGAATGTGTTGTTTAGGGACCAGCGATGAGGGGGAAATTCTGCACACATTCAGCATAGATGCATGTTCCCCCCAAATGTATTCTATCCACACTGGTTCAATCAATGGATGTGGAACTCATGGGTACAGAAGGGAGACTGTGTGTGTCTGCCACTAGTAATAAGTTAATTTTTTTTATTATTACAAACATTAGCAGCCTTCACTTTATAAATATTTCCCCCACATCTATGTTTATGATTCTTACAGGTAGTTTTTGATTTGTATCATCAAATTAGCTCTAGAAAGTTACCAATTAAATCCATCACTCCTATATGGAACATCCAATTTCCCCAAACCCTTGTCAGTTCTGATTGTATGCTCTAGTCTTTGCCAAACTAAGAGGCAAAAAATTCTTTGATTGCTAGGAAAGCTGAATGTGTACTTGTCATTTGGAATTCCTTTGGTCAATTGCCAACACTTATCTTTTGTCCATTTTCTTGTTGAGGATGTTTACATTTTTTCTATCAATATTAACTCCTTGCCATATACGATGCAGTCATTTCCCCTGATTTACCATCTGCTTCTCTGTTTTGTTCTTGATGGGTTTTATGTGCAGCAATTTATGTTTTCATGTATTTATATATAATTACTCCTTCGTTATGATGTTTTGTCTGTATATTTTTTTTAAAATGGTCCTTACCTCAAGATCAGATGAACATTTATTTATTTTTTTTCTGGTTCTTTTGTGTTTTGTTGTCACACTTAAATCTTTAGTCTCTCTGGAAGGTATTTGATTGGGGGTATAGAGAAAGGGCTACGTTTATTTTCTTTACCAAGTGTTGTCAATTGTCCCCAAACTGTAGAACAATCTTTTCCTACCAGCTAATTTAAAAAGCAACCTTCCTACCATGCTAAATACTTACATAGATCTACGTGGGTCTGTTTTTATAGCCCTTCATCATGAGTATGTTTTTGTCAGATTAATTCATTTCTGCTAGGGTTGGTAAATTGTCAGTTTGTGTTGTTTTAAGGCAATACAGGACATTGAAGAAGAATGGGCCAAACCCACACCAGCCCAGAGGCAGGAATTAGAGGCTCTCCAGAAAGAAAACAATCAAACAAAGGTGAGTCAAAAACTGTACCAAGAGACATCCTTGGAAGGGAGTTCAAGAAACATTAGAATTGAGCTGTTTCTATAATTTATCTACCCTTCAAACACTAAAAGGGAGATTCTCTTTAAAAATGAGAACACCTTTATTGATTTTTCTGATTGTAAGAATTAATAAAAGCTTGTCACTTAAAGATTCTAAAAAATACAGACAGCATGTTATGAGTTCTTTGCCAAGTTAATTAATGTAGATCCTCCACATAGTTTTTAATGACTCTAGAGTATTCCATTTTGTGGATTGGGTATCATTTCGCTAACCCATTTCTATTATTAGAGTCAGGTTGTTTCTAGCCTTTGCTGCTATAAATCACTTTGGCAGCGAGCACCAGGAGGTCCAGTACTGTGTCTAATTTACACATACTGTGTTCCCAGCACCCGGGACAGGTACTGCGAAGCTCCCAGAACACTGCAGCCAGCATCTCCACCTTTAGCTGTGTGTTCTGTTATTCCATGGGATAGATTTCCAAACATCCATTTTTAGAGCTTCCAGACTGTGGTACCAACTCATACACCTCCTGCCTGTGAGCAGTGTACGTGAGCCCGAGTGACAAGGTGGGCCCTAACAGAAGGCGTGTTCTCTGCCTCACGGTGCTCTTTCCTCCTTCTTTTAGACTTTGCCTGAGTTTGCATCTGCAGCACAGAGTTGAACAAAATGCCACCAAAATGTAGAGGACTCAGTTGTACTTAGGTTCACATAGAAAGTAATTCCGCAAAGGCTCAGACACTTGGAGGATTTTATGGATGGACTGCAAAAAAAAAAAAAAAAAAAAAAAGATAAAAGGAAACAAAAGGAAAGGCACGTACTGCCAGTTCTGCCAGTTTAGTATCTCCCCCTTGGTATTCCACTTCTGCTTTGCTAAAAAAAAAATAATAATAATAATAATAATAATAAAAACCTTGGAGTTTAGTTTCTTGTATGTCTATAAATTTTGACAAGTGCCCCATCTATTTTGATGGGTAGAATATTACTGCTCCTTTGGTCACAGTTACAAATTGTGTGCACCATGGCAGTGCATATCTGCCCTAACTTCTTAATTAAGCAAAAATACTGTTTTTACTATGCAGCTGCACTCTACCAGAATGTGTATTTGTATTTTTTCCCACAAAGCAAAATATATTTTCTATGGTAAACATTTTGCCTAAATTTGCCATATGATTTGTGAAGGTAGTCTTTTAAAAACTTTGAATACACAAATTAGATTTTAACAATTGAGTCATTATTGAAATTAACTTGTTTTCTCTCACAGTGTCTAAGGGTACTAATCCATAACCAACATTATTTAAGCATTTGTGGAGTTCTTTTGTTAATGGAACAAACATTAACAACTTTGACTTTGTTTGATGTACACGTACAGGAAATCTTGGAATTGGAAATGAGTGAAATTAACGTAAAGAGTCATTTGATCTGAATCAGGGATAAGCTAACTATGGCTTATGGGCCACTTTTGTAAATAAAGTTTTATTGGCACCAGTCATGCTTATTCATATATGTATTAGCTAAGGCTGCAGTGGCAGAGGTGATAAGTTGCTACACAGACCATATGCCCCTAAAGCCAGAAGTATTTACAGAAGACTTTGCCAGCACCTGTTCTAAATGGAAATATACAAACATACCTTCCGCAGCTATATATATGAAATTATTCAGGTATATTCTTCTTAAAAGAACTAGTTTTTCAAATAGAGAATCCTTCTAGGTTTCTGTCTTCTGGTTTGCATATAGTTAATGATATCACAACATCCCTTTATAAATGAAAAATGCCAAAACCCACTGTCTGGCAAAATGAAACTTTAGTTTTAATTAAACTCTTTCATTTCTTTAAACTCTTTGCAGCCAAGAGTTTATTGAAATTTTTAAAAAGTGTTATCAAATAAGAAACAATTATAGGTTTCTGCCACATTTTAAGAAAGTGTCATAGCAAATGCCTGAAACCTTTAGGTAGGTTTTACTTGTAAGTAATATTTAATGTGGTTCATTTAGATGCCTCTCTATACCACATTAAACTCTCTCTTTTCTCTGTGACAAAAAGACTCAGTACCACGTATTCCTGCCCTGTAATTTCTGATGCTTTCCACTGACCCAATCAGAGGCTATTTAAGCTGAAGCCTGGGCCATAGCTAGTCCACGTGGCTAGCAGAGAGTAGCTTCAAATACTCGTTCTGCCAGTGTGAGATCGGGAGTCTCTTGTCCCTCCCTGCTTATGTCTTGGCATGTTTCATTTTATCCCAGAGCACCTCACATGGTCCTTGAAAGGGAGACGCAAATTCCCGAACTTCAGGAAAGGATTGGGAAAGAGCAGGGCTGTCTCGGGCTGGTAGTCTTTCTGATTTAACCACATGCTAAAGGGAGAACTCTGTTCTCTGCACACACATCTCACACGCCACTAGGGCAGGACCAGGGCGACAGCTGCAAGAACAAGGTGGAGGTCACCAAACCACATCAGCTCATTTTAACACAATCATTAATAACGATACTTATAGATGTTAATGGGACAGGAAGCCGGGACCGCAGGTGTGAAACCTCTGTTCTTGAGTCAGTTCAGAAGCA
Source organism: Sciurus carolinensis (assembly GCF_902686445.1). Taxonomy (NCBI): domain Eukaryota; kingdom Metazoa; phylum Chordata; class Mammalia; order Rodentia; family Sciuridae; genus Sciurus; species Sciurus carolinensis. The sequence goes on from NC_062213.1 coordinate 38,078,586, forward strand.
GAGGGGAAAGTTTGATTTTACAAATAAAGTGAAAGTGTCCCCTTGGCATTTGGAAGCTGTCCAAACTTGCTTAGGAAAGAGACCTACTTGTGCTCTCACTTCATTGCCATTTCCAAAATCTCTCTCTCCACCATCGCATGAAGCAGCCTGAAAAATGGACTTTTCCTCCTATTTAGATCTCAGGTTAACTTTTAAAGTGTACAATTGGGACACAGAGGTGAATGAGGCAAGAATGGTCCCTGCCCTGCAGGACACACCTGGAATTTCCCCAGGGCTTATTGTCAGCACAGAGGGCACAGTGTGGTCCAGAAGAAAAGATATTTTCACTGTGAGCAAAGTCCAGCAGTCTGTTAGAATGACAGCAGCTCACATGAGATTTTCACCTGCTTCAAGTGGTCTTTTGCTTCCTCCTACCCCTCACCCCTGGCCTTGGCAGTTTTTGGAGCTGTCCCGGGGGGTGCAGCACTACGGATGCATGCAACTGGACCCACTGACATGCGACTACCCAGAACCCGGCTGCAGGGCCCTTCTTTCTGTCGGCAATCATGAGATCAGCTGCTGCATAACACTGCCTGACAACCGGATCCAGGATGTCACTTTCCAGATGAGCAGGGTGAAGTGCTGGCAGGTTACTTTCCTTGTAAGTATCTTGGCACCTGGCTTTGCCCATGATTTTAAAAGATCCTATTGCTCTTGGAAGACAGAGTTGGTGCTAGGGAGATCAATAGGTCATTTGATTGAGTACCTCGAGTAGAGAGGCATCTAAACCACATTAAACATCACTTAGTAGTAAAGCCTGTCTAAAGTGGTATAGGTTCCCCATCTGGAGCAATAGGGACACCAATATTCTTACCTTCCAACAGCAGCCTTCCCTACTGCCTGAAGGGTGGTGAGAGCGATAACAGCAGCTGGTACTAACAGCTACCATTCACTGAGCACACAGTAAGTGCTCAGTGCTGGCAGGACACTGCATGCTGACAGGAAGAGCCCTTGTAAGGGGCCGTAGCAGCATGCTTACATTGCTGTCTCCTCACCAGCAAAGCTTGCTTTTTTTTTTAATTGTTCATTTATTATTCTCATTGATAGAAAGACAGTAGCTCCTCCTCATAATAATAATATATGTACTACACACCTGCAAAAGTCAGCATTGCAAAAGAGTTAACCAGGTACCTAAGCTTTTGGTTTGGTTTCTTTTTGTTTTTATTACCCTTTTCTTTGTGCCAGCAAAGCTTTCTGATCAGATGTATTGAGTGCCTGCTTGGTAGCAGGTCCTGTGCTGGCCTCTGCCACATCTGTTATTTAATTAAATTCTGACAAGTACTCAGTGAGCTAACTGGGATTATCCTCTTTACACAGAAACCAGATTAGTAGAAGACAAGAGCTTCCAGGGCAATTGTGATACCCAGTTGTTAAATCCATGGGACCCGTGGGGATTTTTTAGCTACCTCTGACTTGACCTCTCTCTGGCATTTGATAATGTCAGCCATTTCTTCCATTTCATGATCTCCTTTCCTTCTCCTGTTGTTGCGGGCCTCTTCTTCTTCTGAGCCTTGCTGGAAGGCTCTTGTTTTCTGGGCTCCATTTCTAGCATTGTTTTCTCTCAATAGAAATAAACTACCACATCCCTCTCTAAAGCCTGGTGTTTCCTGCGGCCCCTGGCCACCTTCTCCAGATGTCTCGATGACATCACAAGCTCAGCCTTTCCCCAGAAGCAGGCTTGTCCTTTGCTCTCAAGACTGTGCTGCTCTTCTTCCTCCTGTGTCCTCTGTGTTGACAAATGGGGCTTCCACCAGTACCTACTCACTGATTGCCAAGCCAGTAATATTGCTGATGGAGACTGTCCTGTCTGCTACCTTGCTACCCCTCAAAGATGCCCCTTTCTCTGTACCCTCACGGGGTGGTCTCAACATTCCCTGCATGGATGGATCGAACAGCATCCTAAACCTTCTTCTTTCCCTACTCTTTCTCCTTTGGAGTCAAAGAAAATATGTTGTATGATTTCACTCCTTTTAAACATACAGGAACCTGTTTTGCAGCCCAAAATTGAATCCATCTTGGTAAATGTTCCTTGTGTGCCTAGAGTGTCTTTGGCTATTGGATGGAATGTTCTATACCTGTCAGCTGCTTTAGGGATTGACTTTTTTTTTCCACAGCACAATTCTTTGGAAATTCATCCAAGTTGTGCATATCAATAGTACAATATATTCTTTGCATTACTGAACAGTAGCCCATGTTATGGATGTACTAAAGTGCAGTTTACTGTCCCTTTGAAGGACAGCAGGTTGATTTCAGTTTCTAGCTATTAGGAATGTAGCTGCTATAATATTCACGTATCAGTTTTTGTCTGAGCTCAAGTGTTCGTTTCTCTGGAATAAATGCCCAGGAGTGCAGTTGCTGGGTTGTATGGTAATTACATGTTTAGTTTTTAAGAAACGGCCAGGCTGTTTTCGAAAGTGACTGTATCATTTTACATTCCCATCAGCAATATGAAGGATCCAGTTTCTTTGCATCTTCACCAGCATTTGGTGGCATCACTATTTTTTATTTTAGTCTTTCTGGTAGGTGTGGGATGGTATCTCATTCTGCTTCTCATTTGCATTTTGCTCATGGCTAATGATACTGAGCATCTTTTCATGGGCTTCTCTGCCATCTGTTTATCGTCTTCAGTGAAATGCCTCTTAACATTTCTCTCGTCCATTTTCTAATTGGGATGTTTGATTCCTTTTTCCCTTTCTTTCTTCCTTTTTTTCTTTTGTGGTGCTGCAGATGGAATGGAACCCAGGGCCTCATGTTAGGCAAGTGCTCTACCACTACACTACACCCCACTCCAATTATCTGCTTTTTTTTTTAACAGATTTGAGAATGCCTTATGTATTATAGGTGCCAGTCCTTTGCTGGCTTTCTGATTTGCAATATTTTTTTTTCTCTCTTTCTGTAGTTTTTCATCATCTTAACAGGGTCTTTTGCAGAGCAAAAGTTTTTCATATTGGTGAAATCCAGTTCATTCATTTTTTTTCTTTTATGGATTGTGCTTTTTGGTGTCAAGTCTCAGACCTCTTTGACAAAATCCTAGATCATGAAGATTTTTTCTATTGTTTCATTCCTAAAGGTTTTGTAGTTACAGGTTTTACATGGAAGTCTCTGAGTGATCTCGAGTGGGTTTGGCACAGGGCACGAGACTGAGACGTCTCCCTCTCTTGCCTCTGGAAGTTCAGTTGCTACAGTGCTGTTTGTTGACAAGTCTATCTGTCCTCAATTGAATGGCTTTTGTACCTTTGTCAAAATCAGTCGGCCCGTTTGTGTGGGTCTCTTTCTGAGTTCTCTTCTGTTCTGCTGATATGCGTCTCTTCCTCCACCAGCACAACACAATCGTTTCCTTTCTTTGTAGCAGTTTTATTGAAATGTAATTTGTGTATCATGCAATTCACCCACATGAAATATACAATTCGATGGTATTCAGTATATTCACAGAGTTGTGCAGCTACTTCCACAGTCACTTTAGAACACTTTTATCACCTCGAAAAGAAGCCACATACCCTTTAGTTGTCACCACCCTGTCCCTCATCCCAATCAGCCCTAAGAAACCACTTGTCTACATTCCTTCTCTATAGATTACATTTGCCTTCTTGGATATTTTATATGAGTGGAAGCATAATACGGAGACTTTGTGATTAGTTTTTTACTTAGCATAATGTTTCCAAGGTTCATATTGATTATAACATGTATCAGTACTTTATTCTTATGTATGACCAAATAATATTCCACTGTCTGGACACACCACCTTTTATTTACCTGTTTATCATCAAAATGCTTCTCATTTGCATTTTGCTCATGGCTAATGAAATAGCTGAAATTGGTGGGCATTTGGGTTGTTTCCGTTCTTTGGCTATAATGAACTGAGTGGCTATGCACATTTGTGTACAAGCTTTGGGTGGGCACGTATTTTCATTTCTCTTGAATATAAACCTAGGAGTGGAATTATTGGATCAAATGGTAGTTCTGCCTTTGACTTTGAGGAACCACCAGCCTGTCATCCACATTGGTTGTACCATTTTAGTTTCCACCAGCAGTGGTCGAGGGTTCTAATTTCTTCACATTCTTGTCAGTACTAAATATTATCTGATTTTTTAAATTATAGCCAACCTAATGGGTACAAAGTGGTACCTCACTGTGGTTTTCTTTATTTCAGTCTTCTTTCTTTTTGTGCTTCATCTTGGGTACTCACTATTGCTATGGCTTCAGGGTCACTGATCTTTTCTTCTCTAATGTCTTAATGTGCTATTTATTCCATCCAGTATGTTATTACATCTAATATTGTACTTTTCATCTCCAGAAGTTCCATTTGGGTCTTTGAAAAATATATCTCCCACCTCCTCCCTAGTCACGCTGTTTTTCTATAAGTTCTCTTGTGTTTGGAGCATATTTTAAATACGGTCATGCATGGCATAATGGTGTTTTGGTGGATGACAGATTGTACATACGGTGGTCTCCTGTGAGATGATAATGGAGCTGAAAATTCCCATTGCTTAGTAGCTTCCATAATGCCATAGCACAATGCGTTACTTGTATGTCTGTGTGATGTTGGTGTAAATAAACCCACTGCATTGCCACTTCTATTAAAAGTGTAGCATACCCAATTATGTACAATACCTAATAGTTGATAGTAATAATGAAAGACTACATTTCTGGCTTATTTACTATCATACTTTTCATGATCAGAGTGTAGTCCTTCTACTTACTAAAAAAAATCTACTATAAAACAGCAGGCCATGTTAGCCAGCCGCAGCTTCATACATTCCTTGATTGCATCAAGAGGCCACAGTGAGTGATTGATGTGGGTAGAACCTGTGCTCAGCATGCCCAAGGCCCAGGATTGAATCCCCACCCTTCCCCCACCCAGATAACTGTCACATCAAGTGATTGACATATACCGTCTAGGTTTGTGTGAGTACATTCTGTGATCTTTACACAATGACAGAAATGCCTAACAACAAAATTTTTCAGAACATATTCCCATTGGTAAGGGACACATGGATATAACTTAATATTTTGGCCTACTAACTCATCTCTGTCACTTCGGAGTTTGTTTTTAGTATTTGGTTTCTCACTTGTTTGGATCATATTTCCTCCTTTGCATGCCAGGCATTTTGTGGTATGCTAAGCGTGAATTTCACATTGTTGAATGCTGGATTTTATTGTATTCCTTTAAAGGTATTAGACTTCGTTCTGTAATGCAGAACATTGGGACTGGTTTTACTCTTTGGAGGCTTGCTATTCCACTTGCGTTTTTTATTATTATTATTTTTAGTTGTAGGTGGACATGATATCTTTATTTTTTTTAACATGGTGCTGAGAATTAAACCCAGTGCTTACACATGCAAGTGCTGTACCACTGAGCCACAACCCCAGCCCCTACACTTTCTTAACGTAGGTCCGGAGCAATCTTTAGTCTAGGGCTAATTCAACCCTTTATCATCCCCTACCTTCCTAGGACTGCCTAGTATGGTCTCTACTTTGATTGATGAACACACAAACTCCGCCCAGTCTTGTTTGCAGGCTCCTGGAATTGTTCAGTCTACTGCTTTTCATTGGGGTTCTTTTCTGGTCTTGAGTTGTTCCACTTCACACATGCACAGACCATTACTCAGGTGAAGATTTGAGAAGAACCAATCTAGATGCCTTTCAACAGATGAATGGATAAAGAAAATGTGGTACATATACACAATGGAATATTACTTAGCCTTAAAGAAGAATGATATTATGGCATTTGCTGGTAAATGGATGGAGCTGGAGAATAACATGCTAAGCAAAATAAGCCACTTCCAAAAAAACCAAAAACCAAATTCTTTCTCTGATATGTGGATGCTAATTCACCATAAAGGTGGGGAGCACTAGGGAAAAATAAAGGGACTTTGCATTAGGCAGAGGGGAGTGAAAGGAGGGGAAGGAGTACGGGGGTAGGAAGGATAGTAGAATGAATCAGACATTATTACCCTATATGCATATATGATTACTTGACTAGTGTAATTCTACATCATGTACCACCAGAAAAATGAGAAGTTACACTCCGTTCATGTATGATGTGTCAAAGTGCATTCTACTGTCATGTATAACTAATTATAACAAATTTTTAAAAAAAAAGACTTGAGAAGAACTCTCTGTAGCTCATGGTATTCTACCCCATGAATTCTTACCTCAACTTCTTCAAAATTTGTCCCTTTCTTCTCAACTCAGCAAGCCCTCTGGGCTCTGTTTTGGTTCCCTCTGCTGGTGCTACAACTTGGAAACTCCCCTAGTGAGTAAGCTGGGATAATCATGGGGCTCACTTCATTTGTTTTCCTTATCTCTGGCATTATGGATTGTTCGTTGTCTGCAAACAGCTGTTGCTCAATTTATGTTTTCACGCTGGTGCTATCAGACCAATATATCTAAATATAAATCCAGGGGTATTATCCAGCTTTTAAAATCTCTTGATGTCTATTGCCTTCAGGATAAAGTCTAGAATCCTTAACTTAGCTGATAAGCGTGTAAGAATTATGGCTCTTTAGTGGCAACCAACACATCAGACTCCAGCCATAAAAGGGGACTCGTTGGAAGGATATGGAGCAACCTACAGGTTCAAAGGAAAAACTGAAGCTGAGGCTGAAGAGAGTCAAGAGCCAAAATAGGAAACAGGAGCTCCACTTGGATCCACTCCTTGGATCTCTTGACTTTGAAACCCAAAAGGGGCACAGAGAACATTCCTCCAGTTGGCCTAAACTTGGGTCATAGTCTCTCTGATTGGTCATTCTCTAAAAGTCCCACATAGATGGCCTACCGTGAAAGGGGGATGCTTTTCACAAAGAAATATGAGACACTATTACTAGGAGAAAGAGTCAGGGATGCTATATGGTCAAAAATGGTAGATGTGCCCCACCAGGATTTTAGGATCTGGCCCTGGCCCACTCTCCCTGCATGCTTGGAACCTGTGCTGCAGCCACATAGCACCTCTCACGGTGTCTCCAACATGCCAGCCTCTCTCCAGCCTCGGTGGATTTGCATTTGTATTTCTCCTACCAGAATTCATCCCTCACCTTCCTCTCTTAAAAAAAAAAAAAAAAAAAAAAAAAAAAGACAAAAACAATCAAACAAACAAAAACACCATGACAAATGAGGAAGCTTCTATTCTGCTCAGATGCCTCTCCTCCCAGAGGCCTTCCCTTGCCCTCCTAGCCCAGGCTAGGGGCCCATGCTATTTCCTCCCATAGATCTTGCGTTTGCTTCCCTGATCACATTTACTGCATCGTTCTGTGGTGATTGACCTTCCTGGCTTCTCAATTACTAATAATTTCTTGGATGTAGGGACACTGTCATTTTGATAGCTTGCCTACCACATAAATAGGTACTTAGATTTCTATTGAAAATCAAATACTATCTTTTCCTCTGTCTGTAGGGGACTCTGCTGGATATGGATGGACCCCAGCGAACTCTCAATCAGAACTTAGAGCTCAGATTTCAGTACAGCGAGGAGAGTCGCTGGCAGTGGTTTGTTATTTATACCAAACAGGTGAGTTCTCAGGGCAGAGCATGATGACCCTTTGTGATGGAGTGCTGTCTTGCTGGTTGAGGTGGACAAAGAATATTACCTTAACCCAGTGAGAGCAGGGCATAGAGTGTGCTATGCACATTCTTTTTGGACTATAATATCTCTTTGTTTCTTTGGTTTCTGTTTTGCTTTATTTTATTAGTCACTATGGCCTTCGTATCAATTAGAAATGAATTTGGTTACTGTGTTAGTTCTCCATTGCTGTGACAAAATACCTGAGATCAATAAAATTAAAGGAGGAAAGGTTTATTTTGGTTCATGGTTTTGGAGGCTATAGTTCGTAGTCTCTTGGCCCTATTGCTTTGGGCCTGGAGTGAAGCCGAACATCATGATGGGTAGCACAAGGTGGAGCAAAACCGTTCATCTAATGGTGACCGGGAAGCAAAAGAGAGGAAAAGGAAGTGACCAGGGTCCCAATATGCTCTTCAAGGCATGCCTCCAATGATCCAGCTTCCTCTAACTAGGGCCCACCTCCTAAAGTCACCACCACCTCTCTGTTGGCACCATGAGCTGGAGACCAAGCCTTAACACATGAGTTTTGGGGGAACATTTAAGATCCAAATCTTAACAGTTGTCAAGTAATGGAGACTCAACTCACTGGCTTAGACCTGGGGTGAGCGAATTATTTTTTAAAAGTCTAGATGGCGAATATTTTAGGATCTGAGATCCACATGGTCTGTGTTGCAACTACTCAACTCTGTCAACAGCAGTCATAGACAATGCATAAACAAAGGGCCTAGTTGGGTTCTCATAAGACTTTATTTACAAAAACAGGTGATGGGCTAGATTTATTTGATGACCCCTGACTTAGACAATATAGATTTTTATTATCTCAATAGGAATACTAAAAGTAGATGATTTGGAATCTTTATCATTCCCTTGGTCTTATCCAAGCAGATAAAAAGCTAATTTTTTTTGGTACCAGAGATTGAACCCAGGGGCCCAGGGGTACTTAACCACTGAACTACATCCCCAACCCTTTTTAATATTTTATTTAGAGATAGGGTCACTGAATTGCTTAGGGCCTCACTAAGTTGCTGAGGCTGGCTTTGAACTCGAGATCTTCCTGCCTCAGCCTCCTGAGCAGCTAGGATTACAGGCATGCACCACCCTGCCCTGGAAAAACCTAAGTTCTGAAACACCAAATCCAATTGAAAATTTTTTACTGAATTACTAAACTAACATATGCTATTTCCAATTAGATTCAAAACTGACAGGCATTCTAAAATGGTATCAAAATATCAAAATAACATTTGTATTGACATTATGTTCAATTTGAGTCCCACTAAGTTCTATGGAACAGTCTAATTTCAGGTAAACAAAGCACTGTTCCAACTCTCCACTTACAGTACAGTTGTCAGACTTCAAGGTACTCTGAAAAATACAGAGTACTGAACCACAATCCTAGGTTGCAGACATGGGTCCTTTAGGTTCATCTTAAATATGAACATCCTAGGGAAATGGTAGAATGGTTTGCTGAGATAAGATCTGCAGTCACTTGCAAAGACAGAGAGATTTTGGGCAGCGAAACTAACCCCCTAACCACCCCATTATAAAGCTAAGTGCAGTTAAATTTTATTATGACCTTTTAATCTAAACAGCAGCAAATGAGTTCACACCGCGACAGAGTGGTGCAATAAACATTCCTTGAAAGGATTCCTAGTAAGATCTTATTTCCTTGGAGTGTGAGTTTTATTCACCTGCACCCAAGGGCTACTTGTGCAAAAGACAAAAATTTGACTTGTGTGCCTTGTAAATACCAACGAAGGCTTGGGCCCAAATCTTTTCTATCTCTTTAAACAAAAGCTTAGTTTGTTTATTTATTTATTATTTATTTGCAGTTGTATTTATTTGGGGTTAAAACCTAGAGCCTTGCACATGCTAGACAAGCGCTCTACCACTGAACGGCATCCCCAACCCTTTTCATTTTTTATTTCAAGACGGGGTCTCACCAAGTTGCCAAGGCTGGTCTTGAACTTGCAACCCTCCTGCCTCACCTGCGAGTAGCTGGGTTTACAGGCAAACACCACTGTGCCTGGCAAAAGCTTGGTTCTTCATGTTTAATAAACCCAACCTGGTTTATAGCAGAGTCCTAGCCCACAAATTTGTGCCCCCGGGGTAGAAAGTGGAATCGGTTGGCATCTTGAGGAATTCTAAAATATTCCTCCTCGCGGCACCAGCTCAAGCGTTTATTGTTGAACTATTTCATGCTCTGGCTGTGCATGGGTCACGTCCATGTGCAGATACGCAGGGCTACTTCTTAACAAAACTAGCAAGTCAAACTTTGGGCCTGCATGTTATCTTTCTCTTTTTTTCCCACCTTTTCCCCTTAAGGTTGGAGCTTCAGTTGCTCAAACCTTAGAAGGGGCCAAAGAGAAACAGCAAACCAAGAAATAAGAGCAGAACAAGAAAGAAAAAGAGATGAGTGGGAAAATCATAGGGTCTCTTAAATCTGGTGTGTAACGGTGAAGATCCAGGGAACAGGGAAGCCTTGGCCTTTATGTAGCAAGAAATGCAGTGGTGAGTGTCCTGGCCTCTGGTGATCTGGGGCCAGCTCCCTGCCTTGCAAGTGAGTGATAAGAATTCAAAAATGACAGTGAAGAAAAACAAATCATTTAAAAAATTTCAATGAAAGCAATAAGGTTCCAGTATATTCTTTCAAAGAGGTTACTCATTAGGTCTTATAACAGGTCTCTTGGTAATGATGTCTACAATTAAATACACCAGAATTCACCATCATCAGTTTATTTAATTCCAATAATCCAAAATAGTTTATATAACATGTTGCTCATAAAACATGATCTGCTTACAAAATAATAGAAAATATGTAAGAAAGGAATTTTTGGAAGATTAATAATGAAATTTGGCCCATTTTTTAGCTGTCCCTAAAATTTACCAAAAATATAGCCATACAGTAGAGGGAATTTATGGGTTTGTTTTGTTTTGTTTTGTTTTGCTAATTGCATTTTATGTAAATTTCTGCAAGTTAAAGAAGAGATCTAAATTCTGGAAAGCATGCTATTGGATTTTAAGTGGAGTTCAAAATCTGCTCTGTGGCCCGAGGAGGGAAGGGAGAGAATGAAGATCTCTTCAGTAGAGAGTGTTCTTTATTTCTGGATTTTATAGGCTTTTCTGCTGAGTAGCTGCTTGAAAAAGATGATCTCAGAGAAGATGGTACAACTGGCTGCTGAAAGCTCAGAAATGGTAAGTGCTCTTCTTACCTTGTTCTCTTCAAGTTCCACTGTCAGCCAACACCTGGAGACCAGTCCACATCCCTGAGTCCCCAGGCGCAGGTCTGGTCCCCCGTGGGGGAGGCAGCAATGCTAAAGTGAGCTTCTCTGGCCTCTGGTGCTCCACAGTCTGGATGGCCTGGCGGGAGTCTGTCTTTAGAATTCAAGCCATTTTTCCAATGAGAAGCCATCTTTGGAAACTGAGCACCGTGTAACTCTCTACTCTGTATTGTTTTGTTTCTTCCTTCCTCTAACTGGAAGCTTTTGGATTTATTATAAAATCTACATCATGAGCTGGGTTTGGTGGTACATGCCTGTAATCCCAGCAGCTCAGGAGACTGAAGCAGGAGGATCTCAAATTCAAAGCCAGCCTCAGCAACAGCGAGGCCTTAGGCAACTCAGTGAGACCCTGTCTCTAAATAAAATACAAAATAGGGCTGGGGATGTGACTCAGTGGTCGAATGCCCCTGAATTTAATCCCCAGTACCTAAAAAAAAAAAAAAAAAGCTACATCATGAAGTCAGGATCTTGAGGGGATCTTCAACACAGTGGAGATGATCTTAAGCAGGCTCTAGAGTTTTCTCTAGAAAGAATCCAGAGTCTCTCAATTCTTCTACTGTGCCAAATGGAAATTCCTTTAGCCTTAGGTGGAAACCATAGTGTGAAAGAAACTCTAAAGCCTCTGTGGGTTTTTTTGTGTGTTTTGTTTGCTTGTTTGTTTTTTGGTTTTTGTTTACTTTTTCTTAAAGTAAAATTAACTTTAGCTGGACATGGTGGTACACACCTGTAATTCCAGATACTCAGGAGGCTGAGGCAGGAGGCTCACAAGTTCAAGGTCAGCCTGGACAACTTAAAAAAAAAAAAATGTTAAAAGGCTGGCAATGTAGCTTAGAGGTAGAGGCTAGAGTGCTTGCCTAGTATGCATAATACACTGGGTTCGATTCCCAATAAAATAAAAAATAAATAAAATTAATTTTACTTTCGAGTTTGCATTTATTCATAAAAGCCTACTCGATCTCCGAAAAGGTTGGTGAGCAAACTATAAAGCAAAAAATTCGCTGAGATTTAAAATTTTTCAAACTGCTTTGTCATCATGATTATAAGCATGTTCCCAATAAGACAGTACAGTTTGATTTTCTTAAATGATTACAAATACTAATGCCTCCTTGACATTTATAAACTTAATTCTTTGCAGAATATTACACTGATCTTTAAAAATACAACAGAAAACATTCAGAAATGCTTTTAGTTATATTTAGTCCATTATCAGAGGTTAGATGACATCTTTAGTTTAACATCAATCTTTACATTTTTTTTCTGAGAAAATAATTGTGTTTCGTACTCATTTCTTCTTCTAAAGCCGAAAATATCTTTCCAGGGGAAATAAATTCACTGCCTCTTGGTGCCTGAACAATTCAAAATGTACTAGAGAACAGTTAAATGAAGGAGGCTCTTTTTAAAAGAGTAATAAAATCCAACCTCTTAGGCAGAATGGACTCTCCTAGGCTTTGATTATTATATATATAAGACAGAAAAAAGAGAAAAGTAATTAACTGAAGTAGCCTTGTTAAAAGGGAGAAGTGCCCTCAAATGTGGATGAATAAAATGTAAGCTACTTGATGCAGGAAATACTTGTACCATGAATAGCTAAAGAGTTAGCTCAATAAAATGGAGAAGGTAATAACCTATTTAAGGTTCTCAAGGAAAACAACCACGTGACATTCCTTACATTTGCACATGAATTGGAATCTATCTCCCTGGCTAATAGCAAAATCACATCCTAGTCAATACTCTTGTATTGCTTTAAACAAATATTCAAGAAGGTTTATTTGGGGGTTCTTGGAAAGAGAAGTTAGGACCCCCTTCCTCTTGAAAACCCAGTTGTAGGCCTCTCAGCCTGGAGCTTCCTGGGTGGACTGGGACTCTGCAAGGTAAAGCAGAAACAGAGGACCCTAGGAACTCACTGAGCACTGGGCTTCCTCACAAAGGACAGTGGTCTAGAGTCATTTTGTGACTTAAAGTATATATGTTTTAGTCCCCTTTTCCCCTGATGCAACCAAAAGACCAGACAAGAACAATTTTAGAGGAGGTAGAGTTTATTTGGGGTTCACCATTTCAGAGATCTCAGTCCATGGGAGGTCAGCTCCATTGCTCTGGGCCCGAGGTGAAGCAGAACATCATGGCAGAAGACTGTGGTAGAGGAAAGCAGCTCAGGACATGGTAATGCAGGGCAGGGGGATTCGCGGGTGGGGGGGAGAGAGAGGCCCGCCCCCCCTCACCACAGACAAAATACAAGCCCCAAAGGCACAGCCCCAGAGACCCACTTTCTCCAGCCACACCCTGCCTGCTTATAGTCATCACCCAGTTAATCCCTATTAGGGGATTAATGCACTAATGAGGCTAAGACTTTCATAACCCAATCACTTCACCTCTAAGCTTCCTTGCATTGTCTCACACATGAGCTTTGGGGGACCCCTCAGTCTAAACCGTAACACTGTGTAAGTGTAAGACTGTGACGTTCTAGGCAAACTGTATGAATTGACACCTGCACATGTCATTTAGGGAAGGTCTGTGTGCACTAGGACAGATGTCCCTACTTGCAAGGCAGGTGGAGTCCAAGATTTTGATAATCTTGAAGAATCTGGGGAAAGAGGGAAAAATTGAGGAAACTGTGACTAAACAAACCCCATAAATAAAGTAGATGGTCCCTAGGAGCAGTTTAGATAGTACTGGTTTTTCCTATTAACATGGAATGAGTGGAAGAAGAAATTTAGTACTAATTTAATTAGCAAGGTAGCATTAGGCAATGCTTTCAAAGGTAAGACTTGACCTGTTTATGAAGAGATTTTAAAAATTCGAGACAAATAAATGCAGTGAAGAATAATGGAAACGTACAACCTTGACAAAGATGTTTGTCCTTGAATTCTTTTTTGGAAAAAAACATATATTTTTTTAGCATCTATTTGTTTTTCTATTGTGGAGCTGAGGATCAAACCCAGTACCTCTCACATGCAAGGCAAGCACTCTACCACTGAGCCACAACCACAGCCCCTTCACTGCAAACTCTTAAAGGCAATTTTAACCAGGAGAAGGAAAAAAAGTGTATCATTCTCCTTAAAGTTATGTGTCTACAGAAAAGCCTAAATCAATTTTGTTAATACCTACTGCTTTTAACTGGAGCAGAATTATAAAGGATTGTTTTATTTGAAAATAAAGCGTAATTTGTTAGGATTAGGTTTAGCTGCATATAACAGAAAATAAAACAAGACAAAGCAAGTGCCGTAGGCAAAATAGAAGTGTGTTTCTCTCTCATCAAAAAGAAGCCCAGAGGTAGGCAGTCTCAGGCTGGGATAGTGGTTCCACAATGTCACCAGAGACCACAATGCTGTACCATCTTCGGTGTCTGGCTTTCACCTCTTGCACAATGTGGCTGCTGGAGCCCCAGTCATTCCACCCACGTTCTAGGAAGTACCTATCAAGAAGAAACAAGGAATAACTCCCTTCTTTCCTTTAAGGAGGAGTTTCCGAAGTCTCACACAGAATTTCTACCTGTAGTTCACTAGCCAAGAGTTAGTCACATCATGGCACCTGCTCCCAAGGGAGTCAGGCGAATGTAGTCTTTTAGCAGAATGTGTTGTCTCTCCAAATAAAACTGGATAGAGGGCAGAATGGATAATGGAGTAGACTACTGACAACCTCTGCCAGCTAAAGGATTCTAAAAAAACACTGAGAAAGGAAAGTAGAGGTACTTTATACAATAGATGTGTTACTGAAGATTCCTGAAAGCATATTGTTATTATTTTATACATTGAACCATAATCTGAATGCATGGAAGTTCTATTGGGAATAGACTGGTGAATAACTTCCTGAATTGAAAATATATGAAAATTACAGTTTTATTCATCTATACCCAGTTTTTGTATTTTCTTCCTTTAATTTTCTTTTCACTGGGTCTCACTTCTAAATTCATTTTCTCAATATGGCCAAGAACAAGATGGCTTTCTAATGCCTGCTACCTCATTCGTACCTCTCATCTACCCCCAATTGCCATATGTATCTCCCTCTTTCTCTGTCTCCCTCCCTCCCCGCACTTCTCTTTTCAACAACCCTGCCCCAGAATTTGGGCAAAGCAAGATTATTCAAAAGGCAACTGGTGCTTTTTGGAGATGAGGTCTTGCTATGTTGCCCGGGTTGTCCTCAGACTCCTGGGCTCCAGTGATTTTCCCGCCTCGGCCTCAAGTGAGGGTCCACAGGTGTGCGCCACTGTGCCCAGGTGGTGCTTCCAGTGTGCCTCTAGGACGTGAGAGGGTGGCATATCTGATGTCCTGGAGCACCAACCTTCGGGGGACAGGTCCAGTCCAGGAAATGGAAAAGCACAGAGTTCAGGGCAGATAGGGAAAGGTCTGAGCACAGCAGGGGCAGAGTTTCAGAGAGCCAGGGGGTCATGACTGCTCAGTAGTAAGTGATAATGTTATTAACAGAATCTACTGGACTGAAAATGTATGCCAGGCGTGGCTTGGGAGGCTGAGGCAGGAGGATCACAAGTTCAAAGCCAGCCTCAGCAAAAGTGAGGCGCTGAGCAACTGAGTGAGACCCTGTCTCTAAATAAAATACAAAATAGGGCTGGGGATGTGGCTTAGTGGTTGAGTGCCCTGAGTTCAGTCCCCAGTACCCCCCAAAAGTGTAGGAGCACTGTTTCAAAACAAGAATTCACTTTTCCCAACTTTATTCCTTGTAGTATGTAAAGCATTTATAGACATTATAATATGCCAAGGAAATAAATTTTTGTCCACAATTACTTAACACTTATCATGGGTTCTATTTTATTTACTTTGATTTGAGAAAAGGGAGATCAAGGAGAATAAGGGAGAAAAAATTAAGAGAATTTCCCCCCCAGGTTCTGTATTCATAGCACAAGACCATAAACTATAATGCAATATTATAAAATAATTAAAAATAACAATAGAAAAACACATAGGACATCAGAATATTAATTTCTCATTTACCAAACTTAATAATGGTAATTATTGAGATCTGGACTTCAAATACTCTAACATTACCATTCAAATGCCGACTTAAAGGAAATTCTGTGTATATCCCCTGAAAGCAATTTATTTTACAGCCAAATTAACCATAGATAAAAGATAATGCTTTTAATGATGTTTACCCAGTTATTCTGGAATGTCCCATTCCATATTCTTGAGAGCAATAAGCAGCAGTGAAGAACTTCCCCCTTCCCCTCTTCATCTCATCATCTACCAATGGCTGTGTTTACCGCATGCTGACCCGAAACCAAGGCCCAGGGTCAGGGGGCCTGTGTGTTGGAACAGAAAAGCAGTCAGTGCAGAGACGCCCGCCGTTGAGTGCCCTGTGCCCTGTTCCTGGTGGGAGCCGTGGACATAATGCAGACTGGTTCAATAGTCCTTTTCTTTTCCATGAAGAAGAGTCCAAGAACTCTGTCCTCCCGCGCTGGTTAGGTCACATTCACTAGATGTGCCAGACACTGTCTGCCCCTCCAGATTCACTCCCTGTCCCTGCGCTGTGCCCTGAGACTGACCAGTGAGGACTGTGACCTTGCTTTCCGTGGAACCACCCAGTGGGAATCCCAGCAGGAGGCTGGAGAATGGTGGAAAAGTGGGATTGGACTACTTATTTCTCCAGTCCTGCCCCTGGCGAGTCCCAGTGGCTTCACATCCCTCTACTGAAGGCCGCAGCTCCTGCACACAACCCTCCTCCCTGCAGCTAGGCTACTCCGGTTCCAGTAGAAGCTGCCCCGCTCCCAGCCCCTGCAGGCTGGGAGGTGGTAAGAATACCCTCCACACCACCCTCCTTGCAACCCCCAAGGGGGCCTAGAGTCCCTTCCCTGACATGCTTTAATCCCACCCACATCTCCATTAAATGCTAAGTAGTTCCTTTCAAAACTCTCATCGTTACCCAGGGGTGTACCATCTGTTTCCTGCTGGATCCCCACTGGTACATTAAGTTTACTTCATGGACACGAGGTCTAGTGAAGTGTCTTTGAATTCAGTGTGACTCTTCATTTGATTAATGGTGCCTTTTGATTAAGCGAAGCCCCACTTGGCTTTGATTCAGCATATGGATTGGAGCTCCGTGGATTAGCTGAGGATTTGGAAATGCATTTCATTTCGTGTGAAGTCCTTTTAAAGGCTGTGTCAAATCGCAAAATCCATAGGCAGCCGCCAGTGTTAAACACGGTGCTTTACTGCACTTTTGGGGACTCAGTGTCTGTAACAGTTAGGCCCTGGCAGATGAAGGGGGATCCGTAGATAACAAGCGTGTGTGCCTAGGGACTGGCAGCCTTGGGGACCATTAAGAGGATTATTGTGGAAGGGAAATGTGCAAGTTAAATAGATGATTTGTGTGCTTGCTTCTCCGGGCTGTGCTGACTGACATTTTACTAATCTATTTAGCAGATTGAAGTCCTGGAACAAGGCAAAAGTCAAAAATACCATGTTCAACAAAGCCAGGTCTGTGAGTAAAAGGATGTAATTGATACATTATAATTTTGATAAATCTGCTCTTTTTCCCTCTTTACTGAAAGTAATTCTCTTTCCAAGAATAAGCCAGAATTGCTCAGAAACTCAGTATGTAGATTGAAGAGCTGTCACTAAAGTACAGTTATTTTTGTTGTAGCATCCAGCGGGGCTAAGGAAATTTCCACATGAAAAGTTTCCAAGAGGAACACAACATTCCTTGGTGATTTTCTTCTGCATCCCATGCATTTTTTGGAAAATCTTCTGAGGGTGTATTTCAGTGCATTTAGTATGTTTCCATTTCACAGATTTTTAGCAATGCACTTCATTTGAAGCAACTTTTAAGTTTATAAAATACTTCTTTGAGTATTTAGTTCTGGGTAGATAACAATAATAGAATCATCATGACAACATCATTAAGGACTTGTTATTTGACAGGCACCATTCTGAGCTCTTTTATGTGAATGAACACATTTATCCTTTCCGAAGATCTCTGTAAGTCCACTGAGGAAACTAAGGGACAGATTTAAATGACATACCCAAGGTTGAACAGTAATCAATGATGAAGGAAGCCAGCAACTTGATCCCAGAATCGTGCCCTTAACTACTTGCTAATTATGGTTTTCTATGTCCAAATTGTAGTGCAGATTAATAAACTAAAGGTAACCTCTAAGTAGTGTTTGAATGGGATGTGTCATCCGTCTAGCATCTGTCTCAGGGTCTGGTATATATAGAATAGTCCCTCATATATAAAAATATATTTATAAATATGTGAGGACATAAGGTTCTTTTCTTGAGTGAATGAGCTCAGAAAACAAAACAGCATAAACACAAAGCTTTCTCTTTCACAATAGGGTTTCTGGTTAGATCAGAGACAGGAGAGGAGCTCTACCGTTTACGAGCTATGCCTCTTCAGAGAGATCAGAAACCTAAATGCGCTTAGGGGACTCCTGAAGTGCTTCTTAAAAGGCAGATTCCTGGTCCTCACTCCCAAAGATTGATGCAATAGATCTAGGATGGGGACCTTGGAAATCAGCATTTCAAACAAGCACCCCCGTGGGAGACACTGCATCCAGCTTCAGTTCCATTTCCTTCAAACTGTAGATGATAATTACCGCCTCATTTAGATTCCACCATTTCGGCAGCCAACTGACAGCACAGAGCAGTTGTTCTCAGCCTTGGCTACACATTGGAATCACCCGGGGCGCTCTAGAAAATGAAGGATGACTGGATCCCACCTTGGAGATTCTGAATTAATTGGTCTGAAGAGCCTGGACAATGGAATTTTTAAAAGTTCTCCGAGTGGTTCTGACATACAACCAGGATTGGAACCATTATGCTAGAATCGTGGTTCACAAAGTGTGGTCCCTAAGCCAGCAGTGTGGGCATCGACTGAATTCAAATTCTTGGACTCAAAACTTACTGGATCAGAAACTCCAGGGGAGGGGCCCAGCAACCTGTTTACTGAGCCTCCAGATGAGTCTGATGGATGGTGAGAGCTATAGACCACACAACACACAGCACAGCCATGACTGACAGCGATGCTAATTCAGTTGTCCTTCCAGATAAACAGTGACTTTACAGCAGGCCAATGTGCTCAAGCTCTGAGCAGGGCCAGCATGTCAGAAGGGGGCCTGATGTCCAGGTATATTTAATACCAATTTATTGACCAAGGCTTCATTTGGAGCCAGACACAATTAGAATCTCCATGAATAGTTGTCTCTCAGTATCTAAGGGGGATGCTGAAATCTTTGGATGCTCAAGGTTTTAATATAAATACAATGGCGTAGTATTTGCATGTAAACTATATACATACTCCCATGTACTTTAAATCATCTCTAGATTACTTATAGTACCTGATACAGTGTAAGTGCATGTAAAACTTATTATTGAAATACTTATAATACTGAATGGTTTAGGGAATAACAAGAAAAAAATCTACATGGTCAGTAGAGATGCAATTTTTAAAACTATTTTGTATCAGCAGTTGGCTGAACCTGTGGCTATGGAGCCGGTGGATTCTGGGGGCCAACTTTAAAACTCATTTATTCCTTATAACAACCCAGGTCCTGTTGTTATCCTTAGTTTAGGGACTGACACACAGAAAAGTTAAGTGACTTGCTCAAGATCATACAGCCACAGCCAGTATTTGAATTGAAGCAGTCTTTTTCTTAAAAATAAACAAATAAATAAATAAATAAATAAATAAATAAATAAATAAAATCTATTCCTTTAATCACTCTGCCAAAGGTCTCTCTATCAAGACAAATTTCTCATAGAAAAAAGTTTTAGCCCATTTGCCTGGTGAGGTGTCCCAGAAGACCAAAGCCTACTCTGCATGACCCTGTCTTTGAGATTTCAAACTACAGGCTCACTGAAGGTTTGTGGTAACCATGAACTCTTAAAATGCTTGAAAATAAGCATGGTGATATTTTAGAGTTTGTTTTTGTGGTGCAATGTTCTGAAGATTTGAGGTAAAGTTAAAAATTGAAAGTCACATGACTTTAAAATTGGGGAGAGGGACAAGACAGGTAAAGTTAAGCTTTGCCTGAAATGACAGGACCCGGAAAGCTACTTAAGACAAGGCTTCCTCTGCAGTCCTGCGGGGGTCGCTGTCCTTGGCCCTAACACCAATCCCAAAATAAAGCCTCTGCAGGTTAAAACCTTTTTGTAAGAAACCACTGCTTAAACAGGTATAAGCTTTCTGTAGCCCTTTTAATGTTGTTTTAACCTCCTTGAAGTTTTTGTTATTGTTAATGTGAAAATTATTTCCTCTCATTTATGAATCTGACCTCTCTGCTTACTTTGCAACAGAAGGACTATTCTAGTTTTCAGCCAAGACAAAGAAAGATTAAGAGAGCAGAAGGTGATTGTGTTTTTGGAACCATAAAGGAAGAAGATCTTTGAAGAGAAGTTTTACCTTTTAATTTTTTTTTTTTTTTTTTTTTTTTTGAATGCTATCTCAAGACAGCAAAAGAGTTTGGGAGTTGAAAATGGGCTTCCTACCAGCAGGAACTTTCTTGACTTTTTCCCCACTTTTGCTGACATTCAGATAAGATTGTTCATCAAGACTACTGCAGCACTCTGTGTAAATCTCATGATTAAAGAGATACAGGAACTAAAGCTATAGCTAGTTTTTAATGACTCATAAGCAACAAATGGCAGATTTGAATCAACTAATATGAATATGTACCTGAATATTTTTAATGAATATGTACCTGTTTCATGAAATCTTCTGATGTTCTGATATTACATGCATGGAAAGCTTGTTCTAAAAAGTGTTTAGGGTCATGTTCTAAAGATGTGACTAATCGGAAGAGGAAAGCATGGCTCTAAGAAGTGGAATAATTGGAAAAGAAATCCAGACTTCTCTGATCTAGCCACAGAGCTAGAATAGGGGAGGGGAGTGAAATGCTGATTTCTCTCTTACATATGGTTCTAACAGTACAGATGACCACAAAGTAATAGGCTGCCTGCTCCTATGTTTCTTCACTGGAATAATTGCATTCTGTCCTTAGAATACTGAATTCAGTTCAATAAGCATCATGCTGTTCTGAATGCTTTTATTTTAGAAAGAAATAAGGCCCTGCACTTGACATCAAATACCTTCTGTATCTCTTAGCTTTTGAATTATGTGTTTTCTCATATAAGATGTTTCCTTATACAATTTCCTTATTCAGTTATCTCTTGGTAATGAATTTAATTTTGTATAGAATTAAGACCGCAATAAAGAAGTGGGACAGAGGAATCTATACAATGTAATCAGAGAAAAAAGTGCAATATTCTAATGTTATTTTCTAACTGGGTAGTATAATGACATAATAACTATGAAATATATTCTGTTGAATACAAAATTTACTGATGAAAATTCTGTGGATGGTCTTTTTTAAATATAGAGTATACTAAAACACTAGAGTGTTAATAAATCAACACAATAACCATAACAGAAGCTGATTTACTATTTTGCCTACTTAAGGGTAGCCAAAGTCTTTCTCTTTTTAGTAGTAAACACCTGCACAGTATAAGGAGCTGTCATAGACACCCCAAACATAAGGAGAATTTGTAAGAAGATGCATATAGGGGCTGGCAGTGTGGCTCAGTGGTAGAGCACTTGCCTAGCATGTATGAGGCCCTGGGTTCAATCCCCAGCACCAAAAACAAACAATCAAAAAGAGAAGATACATGTAATAGATTGAAGTGGATGTGGTTGCCCTCTTTGTAGATTAAAAAGTATCATTTAATTTGGTCCATTACTTGTGTTTCAATTCCACCCATGAGAGGAGTGATCCCAGATCATAGGTAGTCAGTGTCAAAAGTGTAGTGCAGACTCTGTGTCAAAGGAAGTTGGGGGCAATCAGGAAAGCGCCAAGGGGAAGAGAGACTGTGAGGAAAGAGTAGAGATGGGCGGGGGAACAGGAGGGGGCACGTTAGAGAAAGGGAAGGGTAGACACAGGTGAGAGAATAAGAACAGTATAAGAAAGCAGTGAGCACATCCGCTCTGTGCTAGCAGTTTCTGGCTAACAGAGCAGTCAGCAGGTAAAGCTAAGAGTAAGAAGGGTCAGTAAACACGCACGTACGAAGGCAGTGTCCCGATCATATAAATGCAGCAGTTGTGAGGATCTGAGGATGGCAAAACCAGAAACACTGTGTTTAATATTTTTTTTCTCAAAACAGTGAGGTTATCATTAATATCTGAAAACGAGAAGAAAAATACAAGTGATGAGATTCATTCCACACTACAGACCAGGAAGACTACAGGAATGGGGATGGTAGAAAATAAGATTCACAATTTAATTTGTAAAATGACATACACATCCTTTAGTATTTTAGCAAGAGAAGAAGGGGCGATTAGTCCATTTGGGTATTCCTTGGGCCTATTTTACTTTAGAAGGAGTTGGGGAGTTTGAATTCAGTTGATTATTGGGCAAAAAGTCAACTCCAACTGCCAGAGTGGTCTTCCTGCTGCAGGCCCTGGTAGAGTTGATGAGGGAGACCCCCTTCAGTCCTGGGGATGAAGACCTCCCTGCGTGGAGGGTCCCAGCAGCACAGCCACCCCTGTGCTGGACACTTCCTGCACACTTCCTTTATTGGGTAGGTCATGGTCCACAGTCTCAGGTAACTCTTAAGGGTAGGTGGCATAGCTTTGTAAATTACCATATGCTTCCAATGGTAGACTCATTCCTCATATACAGTCAGCTCTGTATTCATCAGCTCTGTACCTGTGGATTTAACCAGCTATGGATCAAAAACAGTTAAGCCTATGATGGTTGTGCCTGTGCTAAATAGGTACAGGTTTTTTTCTTGTTATTCCCTAAACAATATAGTATGAGAACTATTTACATAGCAGTTATATTTCATTACGAATTGTAAGTAATCTGTATGATTTAAAGGATATGGAGTATGTTATAGATTATATATACATATAATCTATACATATAATTATATGTACATATGGTGCCAATTTTTTTTTTTTTTTTTTTTTTTTTTTTGGTACAGGGATTGAACACAGGGGCACTTAACCACTGAACCACATCCCCAGCCCTTTTTTGTATTTTATTTAGAGACAAGGTCTCACTGAGTTGCCTATGGCCTTGCTGTTGCTAAGGCTGACTTTGAACTTGAGACCCTCCTGCCTCAGCCTCCTGAGAGGCTGGGATTACAGGTGTGAGCCACCTCTCCTGGCACATACTGTGCCTTTAATATAAGGGACCTGAGTATCCATGGATTTTAGTATCCACAAGGAATCCTGGAATGCATCCCCTGCAGACACTGAGGGGCAACGCTACCTGCAAAAATGGTTGCCAGTCAGCCACATTTTCTCCTGATACCACTTCATTCACCAATATTACTTCTAGAAACTAGACATGCATGTGTTTACAGCTATTTACATTCCAAAATAACTAGCATAAGCAATTTGTCCACAGGCAAATACACTTAAGTTTGGAAATTTCACAAAAATAATAGTGAGATAAAAGGGGAGAGCTGATGAAATGGTGGTCGGTCCTTTCGTAAGAGCTATCTGGCTCCTGTGGAGGGAAGCACGCACAGCCTTTGTCTGCAGAGCTGGCGTAGCCCCCAGGGCCAGGCCGGTCTAACCGTGTGTGGTGTGCTTAGAGCTTGCACACATCCCTATGTGGACAACTGTGTAGGCAGCCTCTCATCACTGTGCCTAATACCTGAGAAAAACAAAGGAGGAAAGATTTATTTTGGCTCACGGTTTCAGTCCATGGTCAGCTGGCTGCATTGCTTTGGGCCTGAGATGAAGCAGAACATCATGGCAGAAGGGCATGGCAAAGGAAAGCTGCTCACCTGGTAACACCAGGAAACAGAGGCAGGGAAGGGATATAGTACCCAAGGGCATGCCCCCAAGCCCCACTCTCTTCAACTGAGGACACACCTCCTGCTGTTTCCACCACCTCCAAACAATGCCGTAGGATTATGAATCCATGGATGGATTAGCCCACTGATGAGATCAGAGCCTTCCTGGTCCAACCGCTTCTCAAACGTCCCACCTCTGAACATTGCTGCACTGATGATCAAGTCTTCTGGGGACACTCCAGATTCACACTAGAACAACAGTCACAAAAATTTTATGTTAAACATTTTGGTTAGAAATGACTTTAAGTTCCCTCCCAAAGCAAATTCAAAAAGAGCTAAGCAAACTTAATTTGTGGAAACCAAATAGGTTCCAAACTTCAGTGGGAAAACAGTGGCCAAAATGATCCTAAAATACAAAAGAGTCACAGAGGAGAAAGGGACAAAGGCAACTCTACTTCCCTGAATTCTGTTTAGTTATTCCTCCTCCCAAGGGTGGGATGGTTATAGGGGCCCACCAGGCAGGTAGAGGCAGTGGCCCATGAGGATCCAAGATGGCAGGGGATGGAGTGGAAAATATCTTTCTCCTTCATGAGGTGGTCTCATTCCTGAGGTGTTTTCAGTGATCCAAGAAAAATGCCAAGAAAAAGGCAGGTATGTTTTGCTGTTGCACAAAAAGCAGAGGTGCTGCATTAACTTAGAAAAAGTACAGCTAACCAGTAATTCCTTACAGGATGGCTTTTAAATTTTATAGCTGCCCCTTTTCCCACTTTATTGATGTATAATTGTACTTTGCTCATAAGTGACTTTTGAGTAGCTAATAATTATACTTTTAGAAAGTAAGTCGTTTGTATGACAACTTTCCAGATGAGAAAAATCAGAGCTATAGAAAATGATATGATATTGTTGGTGGGTTTGGGTCTTTGGTACTTTTCTGTAGAGTCAAGTCTAGAGTGGCCAGATGGGCTTTTCTTGTGTGATATCTTGAAAGAGGTTGGTCATTCAGTTGGTTTAAAGGTGCTGACCCTAGTGATTTTGCACTACTCCTGCACCATCCAAATAATTTATTTCCCAGAAATATGGGAACACAGACATGTCTGTACCTCCTGATGAGTTTTCTGTCTGTCCACATGAGCACATATTTGTTGACTAGAGGCACTTGGAGTGGCAAACTGAGACTGGTAGATGGGAGCTGGCTTTGCTGTGGACGTGCATGCTCTTGTTCTTGCTGGAAACTGGTCCCAGCAGAATTTCTGGGGAGCTCCCCTTTGTAATGGGGTCTTATGTGCAGAGGAAGAGATATTGGAAAGCCACTAATCAAAGGAAGTCCAGAACTTGATTTTCCACAAAATAAAAATGATAAGTAAAAAAAAAGTGAAACAGTAAGTATTAAGCTTCTTATAAATGTTGTGAAAGTCAATCACCTGGAGACAAGTTCTCTTCCGAAATCAACTTTGAGTTGATTCCTAAATACTGCCCCACAATAGCTAGTGGAGCATTCCACTTTCCAGAGGCCAAGAAAAACCCTACTATGCCTAAAGGGAAAGTGGTTCTACTTCCAGGACTTATAAATCAACACATTAAGAAAGAAAATAATAAGATGGTACATCAAGGTTAATTTTTATGTATGGACTGACTACATATCACAGTGGTTAAATTCAATGATTTTTACAGGTAACTGAATTTATATCAATTATGTTCTGTAAGTATTTGTTGGTCTGTGTCATAGACACTCTTTATCCTCTTTTTTCCCCCTTCATCTCTTTTCTCTTTCAGTTAACAAAAATTACAACAGAGATGACGGGCAGTCAGGGGATTCACAATGCAGATAGACTGAGTAATGAATTCATTGTAGAAAAATCTTAAAACGTTATTTCCTTTTTGCAAAATCCCTTACCTGAGACTTAAAAAAAAAAAAATCCTGCTGGATGATTAGCAGAACAAGAACAAAAGAAAAGGTAACTGTCTCAGTTGGTTTGTGCTGCTATAACAAAAATCCTGAGACTACGGGTTAAGGATGTAGCTCAGTGGCAAAGCATTGTCTAGCATATACAAGGCCCTGGGTTCACTCCTTGGCACCAAAACAAACAAACAAACAAAACCCTGAAAGTGAATGATTTACAAATAATGGACATTTATTTCTCACAGTTCTGGAGGTTAGGAAGGTCAAGGCTAAGGTGCTGGCAGGTTTGGTGAGGAATTGCTGTCTGCTTCCAGGATGGCACCTTCTACTGCCTCTTCCAGGGAACATGTATTCTGCCTGGCAGAGGAGATGGAAGGAATGGACTTGCCCTCTCAAGTCCTTTTATAAGGTGATAATTCCATCCAGGGGGTCTCTACCTTAATGATTCAATCAATCCTTAAAGGTCCCACCTCTTAATACTCTCACAGTGGCAATTACTTTTCAACATAGGAATTTTGGTGGACACATTCAAATCATGGCAGCAATTAATTCTATTTATTTTTAATGTACTTTGTGAGCTAGAAGATAGATACATAAAATACATTTTTGTGTGTTTTAAGAGGTTGGTCATTCAGTTGGTTTAAAGGTGCTCACCCTAGTGATTTTGTACTACTCCTACACCAACCAAATAGTTTCTTTCCCAGAAATGTGGGAACACAGACATATCTACAAGTGACTACAAGACAAAAATCACTTGTAGTCATTGTTCAGTCTTTTCTCATTCTGTTGCCTTAAAACAAATGCACAAGCTAAGAGCAGTTTTTACTCCTTATCTACCTTTTTTCCTCCCTATAAATGTCGGAAGTTCCCCATCTTGCTGATCAAGAGCAGAAGTTCAAAACATATATTAGTTCAGAAATGGTTGAAAAAGAGTTGTCAAAGTATGGTTATATTCTCAAAAGTCAAAGTAGAACAACCTCAGGCTTTACCCTGACACTGGTACCACAATTTTGTAAGGTGGAAATGAAAGCGTTGGATTGGGATTCTGAGAGAGAGACAGCAAAATAGGCAAGGTCTAATATGAGAAAGAAGTGTGCTTGGCTTCTGTCTGAGTGATCGCCAGGAGTTTGTTTTGAGATTAAGGGGAGAGTTCAGATCCCTCTAAGACTAAATTTTCAGTTCAGTTTGAGTCCCTGGGGTGAGCTAAGCTCCATGCCAGGGCTGAAGTGAACACACACGATGACTGGAATCTTCTAAGCTGCTCATTATCTGGTCTGAGCAGACATCCCCAGGCTTTTGAGGACCAGCATGAACCCTCAGCTTTTCCAGTGCCTAGATGTAACAAGCCCTAACTAGTTCTGTCTCTAAGGAGGGGGATTATTAAAGGGTTAGAAAGGAAATGGAGCCAGAAAAAAAAAAAAAAAAAAAAAAACAGGAAAAAAGGCAAGAGTAGCCTGAACTGGGAGCTTTTTTGATCTTTTCTTCTGTTGCCCTTGCTTGTCTGCTTCTGAGAAAATTTATAAGGCTACTGACTTTGAGAGTTTCTGGGGACAAATTTTGTAGAATAAAATAAATGACCAAGCATCTGACATCATCATTTTTTATGCACTCGGAAGAGTTTTTATTGACATTTTTGATGATAAGCTCTTCGGGAGATGATTTCTTAGGAGCTTCAGAATCCCAGTTCTTACATATGCTGCAATCCAAATAAAATTCTACTTTTAAATGCCTAATAGTTCATATCTCATTGTTCAGTTATTTTGAGACCTGCTGGCCACAGGCATAACTTCTTAGCAAAGAGCCCCTGTAACTCAGGGGCCCAGAGATTACAGAATCAAGGCAGTCTAGTTTTTGAGAAGTGAAGGTATGCAGACTGATTAGACTCTTAACCTAGGATGGGAACTCAGAAGTGATGCATGAGATTTTTCAAGTTTCCTCTTGCAATACTTAAAAACATTTAAGTTCCACAACTTAATTAGTGAAGTGGGAGGAGCTGCATTATCCTCCTGACCTGAATTCTGAGCTTCCTTCTGCCTCTCGTTGTCCATGTGACTTTAGGCAAGTCACCTGACTTAGCCCTCAGTTTCCTCAACTACAAACTTAGCTATAAGAATCTGTATGTGTCCTGGATTGTTTGTTCTGCTCTGTTTGGTCAACTTAGCTATGTTGGGAACTAAGAATCCCCTCTCCTGAATGGTTCCAGTTTGAATTGGCTCAAAGAGGAACTTGCATGAAAATTGGGAGACACTAAAGGGCCATTACTCTCTGAAGGTCTTTTCACAAGCAGAGTGCCATATAAATGCAGAGGGGCTGGCGGTTTCCAGCTTGTCCTTGACCCCCTCTACTTCACATCTAGCTCTTCTTGCCTGCTGGCCTTGCTGACTACCACTAGACACTTGGTTGAGGACTCCCAGAAGCAGAAGGGATTTGCACAGCATTTGCTTAAACCTTTGCAAAAGATATTTCCTTAATAGGGATTGGTTACTTAACTTTGGGAAGGGAAGGTTAACTGGGGCAAGACACTCACTATATATGTTCCTGTCAAATACATTATTTCATGCATGTGTGAAGCTGCATGGCTCTGGCATATGCGAGTACATGAAGAAAAACACCAAATGGGGTTGCAGCAAGGAGCCAGGCTTTTTCCTGCTTTTCAGGGTTCCAGCTGTTATCTCAGTAACTCCAAAAATTCAAGATCTAAGATGTTTACTTTGCAATTAAAAAGGGAGCAAGTTCCTATCTGAAAGGTTTGCTTCAACACTTTCTAGTTATGCTGGTTGCTGGAGGGGAATATCATTCTTCCAGACTTCAAATTTTTCCTCAAACTGTTTTGCAAAGATGATGATTTGATGACTGACACCCAGGCACCCTTCTCCTCCGCCCTCTCCTCCCCACTCCGTGATTTAAATGCTTAAAATTACTGGGGGGCTGAAATGAGTCTAACTCCAGTATAGACAAATAGGTACCACTTGTCTCATAGCCAGGGGCTCACTAATCCTGTGGCTGTGCCTGAGAACCCAGGCTGTGGTCTGAAACACCTGAAGGAGCCAGGCTCAGGGCAGAGGGAGACCTGCAGAGGCTGTGCTGTTCAAGAACATGTCTCCCCCTGCTGGTTATTCATCAGTACTACAAACAAACAAAACGCACTTATGGAACAGGGAGCAAAACTCAAAACCAGGAGGAAATGCCCTTTCCTTTGCAGGTACAGTATGTTTTAAAAATACCTCCCCGTTCTGTCCACATCTCTTTTCTTTTTTTTTTTTTTTTTTTTTTTTTTTTTTCTTTTCCACATCTCTTTTCTGAAAAGACAACTGGTTGCCAGGTAGTTCCTAGATCACTTTGAGCCTCTCCTGATAAGTGTTCAATTGTATTTCTGAAAGTCTTCTGCATTTACTAAGACTTCACAGAAGCATGCATCCAGTAAAGCCAAAAAAAAAAAAAAAAAAAAGTGTTCTTTTTCCCTGATAAGAAGAAAACTTCCCAAGTAAAAATCCTAACCTGGGCAAATATTTTCTTTCCTCCATTCATTCACTCAGTTGTATCAAATACAATGGTTCTCAACCCAGCCCTGGCTGCACATTAGAATTCCCTGGGCAGCTTTTAAAAATGTGGATGTTGGGCTGGGGATTATGGACAACATCCCTAGCAGACATGAGATCCTGGGTCTGATCCCCAGCACTGCAAAAAATAAAATAATAAAATCAGTAAGAATACAGATGGTGGGGTCCTGCTTCAAAACAATTCTAAACTAATCTTCCTTCACCAGGCACTGGTATTTTTAAGCTATGGTGACTGTAATGTGTTGCCAGTGAAACCGGTCTTGAAAATCAGGATCAGGGGGCTGGGGAGATAGCTCAGTCGGTGGAGTGCTTTCCTTGCAAGCATAAGGCCCTGGGTTCGATCCCCAGCACTGCAAAAAAAAAAAAAAAAAAAGAAAGAAAAAAAATTCAGGATCGGGTCCTCATTGCCCCTATGTTGAAGATTTAAAGTGTGAGGGATGCCGGGACGAGAGCAAAAATCCTTATTTAAAGGATAGGAGAGAGAAGAGAGAAGGGGAGGGGAGAGGAGAGGGTCCCGCCCCTTTTATAGATTTTAGGCTTCCTTTCTTCTCATGCCCCCTCCCCTTATCCTGCCTACCTGACCAAAAGGCAGGAAGAAAGTCGTCCAGGGGGTGATTCCTTGTGTTGGAAAATGGGTTCCTTCCCCTCCCCTGGAGGTTCATAGCAACCAGGTGATAGGGAGTGCTATCTACCCATTTCCTGTTCTTTGATAATCAGCTGCCTGTCCTTTGCCCTGGTCTTACCAGGGTTGAGAACTACTAAGCTAATATTCTGAACACTTACCATGTGCCAGTCGTGGCAACGGCAACTTGGTTGACCTGACCCTCTGACATCACCATTCACAGGCCACACAGACTGTCCCCTCTGTCTAGAACACTTCTTTTTATCATATAACTAACTCCTTATGCTTTGAGTCTTGATTAAATGTCACCATTCAAAGACATCACTGCCTTCTTGCTGAGTGAGATTCCAAATTGTTTGCCCTCCTAGTAGTTTTCCCCTTTTCCTTTGCAATTCTTATCCTAGCTGCAATTACAAGTACGCCTCCGCACTGGAAACCCCACAAGCAGAACTTGGACCAGACTTATGGATATGAAGACAAAAGGCAGATTTACCTGAAGAGAATGAAATTTAAGCTCCCAGGCCCTTATGATAGGCTGGCTAACAGTCCCTCAAAGACATCCATGTCTTAATTCCCAGAACCTATGGATATGTTACCTTGCATGGTAAAAGAGGCTTTGTCGAGGTGATAAGTAAAGATCCTGAGATGGGGAGATTGTTCAGGATTATCCACGTGTGCACAATGTAAGTATAAGATAAGTCAAAGTTAGAGAAGCAAGAGATTGAAGTTAGAGAAGGCACAAGAACGGAAGCAAAATCCAGAGAGAATATAGGATGCTACACTACTGGCTTTGAAGATGGAGGAAGGGGCCCAGAGTCAGTGAATGGAGGTGGCCTCTGAAACCGGAGGAGGTAAGGAAACAGGTTCTCCTGAGAGCCTCCAGGAGGAACACAGCACTGAACTTGGATGTTGGTCTGGAGAAACTGATCATGGTCTTCTGCTTTCCTGACCTGTAAGATAAATAACCTAGTTTTAAGCCATTAAGTGGTGGTAATTCATTACATCAAAAATAAGAGGTCACACTCTACAAGATGGGTTTTGCGGAAGCCGCCAGTTCTCTTAGAACACATCAGATAGAGGCTGCTCCCGCCAGAGCTGCGGGTGATGGATTTAAGGCAGATCTCATCTTTAAGGAGATTGAGAAGAAGCTTGAAGAGGATGGGGAACAGTTTGTGAAGAAAATTGGTGGTATTTTTGCCTTCAAGGTGAAGGATGGTCCTGGTGGTAAAGAAGCCACCCGGGGGGGGGGGGGGGGGGCGCTGGGGATACAGCTCAGTTGGTAGAGTACTTACCTTGCAAGCGCAAGGCCCTGGGTTCAATCCCCAGTACCGCAAAAAAAAAAAAAAAGAAGAAGCCACCTGGGTAGTAGATGTGAAGAATGGCAAAGGATCACTGTTTCCCAACTCAGGCCTTCTTTCAAGGCAAACTGAAAGTTACTGGCAACATGGGCCTGGCGATGAAATTACAAAATCTTCAGCTTCAAGCAGGCAAAGCTAAGCTGTGAAGAATTCCCTTTGGCAACTTTGGAAAATGGAGATGAGATATATAGATATATATCCACATATTTCATTGTCAGAACTTAGACTGAAACTACACATTGGCAAATAGCATGAGACAGATTTGTTAAATGGGTGTGACCTAAGTGCTTGGTAAACAGAGGCTGATGGGGTCCTACTGCTTTTTGGAATTGCATACAACTGTGCATGACAAAGTTAATATGGTAATTATGATTTGGGGTAAATTAGTTTCAGAACAAAATTAGGAACAGTAAAATCTAAAAACTACGTAAACAAAAGCTCTCATTTTGCTTAAAAGTATATTTCAGGATTATTCTGCTAAAAATTCAGTGTAAGTTTTTCTTGGGAGAACTAGGGAAGAAACAGAATAGCGGTAACTGACCAGTAATTAGTGTTGTGCACTTAATGACCTGTATCAGTTTCTT
Source organism: Sciurus carolinensis (assembly GCF_902686445.1). NCBI lineage: Eukaryota > Metazoa > Chordata > Mammalia > Rodentia > Sciuridae > Sciurus > Sciurus carolinensis. Next base: position 38,110,237 of record NC_062213.1, read on the forward strand.
ACTAATAATTAAAATTCTGTATTGGGATTTAAAAACAGAACAAAACTTGTAAACTTTTGCATTTCATGCCATCAGAAATTTTTTTTTACTTCCCAAATAAAGTGATATAATCAGAGCTTGCAGAGGGGGAGGAATTTATATCTGAACACAGGCCTATTTTTAAACTAAAAATATTTGTAAATGGATTTCTTTCTTGAAAAATCAGGGTATTAGAGTCATAAAATACTGTTGCTAAAAATAATTGAAAAAAGTTTAATTTTAGATGCACAGTTTTCAAATTATTATCTCATATTTTTAAGTTTATAAAGCTCTCAGCTTTTTAATCATAATTTTCCTTTTTCAAGTTTGGTTAATTATCTGCATTTATCTTCCTGGTTTTTCTAATTCTAATGTTATTTCTTATATCTTAGATATGGAGTAAATATAATGCTTTTGGAAGAATATTTAATAGAAAATTAAAATAATTCTTGCTGAAAAAAAAATAGGAAACTAATACACAGTCCTCACTTGTATGCAGCCCTCCTAGAATCCTGGGATGGACTCTGGAAGTATGTTCACATAGCCATATATTTTTGTAAAATTTGCAAAATTAAAATATTTTAGCTACAACTAAGACTGCCATCTCTTTCCATTTAGACATCCTAAGTCATTCTTCTCCCCTGAATGAGCAGCACTAGGTGGCTACAGGCAATCTGGGGTTCTGGCTAAGCAGAAAAGTAGTTGGAATACTTGCATTTGTGTTCAGTGGAATATATTCTTGTGGTTCATGGTCACTTCCATGTGGCATTAAGTTATTACTGGAGTATAAGAATAGCTTCTGTCAATACTCCTAACACCCATTATGTCAAAGTCCCCAGGTGCAGTGACATTAAAGAAGCCATAGAATATGTGTTGCTTGCAGTTCATTTCTTTAATCTCATCAGAGGATAAAAAGCTATCTTCAGAGTCTCTAAATTTTTTTTTCAAATTGAATCAAAGCAATAATTCATGAAGAGGAAGAGATAAATTTGAATATAAGTAATGAATAGACTTTTAGATTATTTGACATACCAATTAATGAAGATGAGGTAATTGTATGAATATATTGTAGAAAGGCTTAAATTACTTGCTGATTTGACACAATTTATAGACATCAGTGAAGCTATAAACTCCATACATGACCACCAGGAGGAAATCAATGACATTGATTAATGTTTCATCAATTCAAAGAGTAATATTTATAATTAGACACCACATGAGAAAGAGTGAGGTCTTATAAACTGCACTGAGATCTTATAATTCTTTTTTTTTTAATTTTATTAGCACATTATAATATACATAGTATTGGGCTCATTTTGACAAAATACTACATGCAAGGAATTTGATTTCAATCCCCATCCCTCCCTTTTCCTTTCCTTCCTTTCTCCCCCTATTTTCCCTCCTGTACTCTATTGGAGATCTTACAATTCTCATATGAAAAAAATTTGATAATGAGTTCCTTAAATTTGATAGTAATCCTGCACCTTTACATGACTTTTCCAAGAACCATTAGACTGACTAGATGGTCCTTAAATGGATGGACCTGAGACATCTTAGAGGGTGGCTTGGTTGAGTGAGTGATGCTAGAATTCAGATGAGGTTACTATTGAGCGGAAGTCTCGGCTGTAGGGCTCAAGTTAGTCAACTAAAAAAGAAGAAGAAAGTTTTGAATGAAAGAATGTTTCGGTACATGAACTTCTCACCACATTTTTAGTTTTGGCTGTACACATGTTGCAGTAAGTCAAGGACTACTACAAAGTGGGATGTACACATTCAATCTATTTTTGAAAAACAAATCCAGGTCCTATTTCAGAATAAGAACTATTTGGCTATTGCTATTTGGGTTCTCTACAACATCTGCCTAGTAGCCAGCAACTATTTATTGATGCTTACAACACTTAATAAAACCGTCCTTGCCTTTGAAACTTCCAGTTAGTGAAGGGGGTGGAACGTACACTTAGAAAAGGTGAAAAGTGAAAAATACTCCTATGCTCCAATTGGATAAACCTGTTAGATGAGCTTCCCTTAATTCGCAGCAGGTCGAACCGCTGTGCGGACCTTCCACCTGCAGGGGGCGCGCCGGCCTCCGTGGAGCTGGGCCGCTCTGGCCCGGCGGTTACTCCGTCGCCTCAGTGGCTGGGCCCCTCCTCCCTCTGCAACCTGCGGGGAGGTGCTGCTGCTATCGCCGCTGCTTGTCTCGCAGGTACCTGGGCCAGGGGCCTGTGGCAGCACCTGGGCGGGAGTCCCTGATACCCCACTGCCAGCCCTGGATCGGGCCCGCAGAGCCGGGCCCGGGGCCTGGCCGTGGGCTGGGAGGAGCGAGGGCGCCAGGCTCCCCGCACCTTGCCCGGGGGCCGCGGGGAGCCAGGCCGAGGGGGCCGTCGCGGGTCCGAGGTGGCTTCCTCGCTGGCCGTGCTGTAGGTGAAGGCCGGGGACAGGTCCACGGGGGCCCATGCTTGCTTTGCGGAGCGTGGCTGTGCTTGTCCGGGGAGGGTGTCCTGTGCACCGCGGCTGCGACCGGGAGACAGGAGCCGTGGGGCGCGCTCCCGCGGGGTTCAGCGGGAGTCGGGCGGAAGCCTGCCCGGGCCCCAGGACACACGCAGTGCTTTCGCTGCATCAGCAGAGAAAGTGATGAGGAGGCCACGGTTCAGGGGTAAATGGAAACTGTGGCGATGTGAGTGGACTGTCCAGAATGGCATATGGCCTTGGGGTGCCCGTGATAAGACAGGATGGGCACACCTTCCACTTAGGCCTCGGGTGATCACACACCTCCACTCCTAACTAACCTGCCGTGCTAAGAAGCAGATCGTTTTCTCTCCAGATTGTCCAGCTGCCTTGAGGAAAAGGCATTTATTCTTTAGAACTTTCCACTGTGTTCAGAATTGGCTGCCAAACATAAGGTAAACATATACCACTGGATTGTAACACTTTTCACTCCTTAGGAAACAGTGGTTGCCTGGAGCTTATTGGTTTAAAGAACTGTACTATCAGTGGTGTGGGGATGATTTTCATTTTATTACAGTAGTAGGTGTCTTCAGTGCTTATTTTGTGTCACCGTTGTGCCAAGCGCTTTAAATACTACTACTTTTATTTAATCCTTGCAGCACACTTATAAGATAACATTTCCAACTTGCAGATAAGGAAGCTGAAGCACAAAATTAACTGGTGGAAGGTTAGCTGACAAAAGATGAACAGAATTTGAGCCTCACCTCCCGTATTCTCTTATACCTGCATCTGTTATCTGTCCAAACATAGTAGTTTCCTGTAATTTTTATTTATTAATTTGATTTGTAGCCCAAACTGATTCATGGCTATAATCAAGAGTCCTGTCCTGTAATTTAAAAGGAGCTTAGTGAGAAAAATGTTTGCTCATTAAGGATTATAGTGATAATGAAGTTAATCTTGAACTGTGGTCCTCACCACTTCAGTACAGTTTGATTTGAAATAGAGATGGGCCTGTTTGGTTATTAACATGCTTCGTTACTTTTGTTTCCATATCAGTTTTGGTGATTTCACTTTGCTTTTGCAGTATTATGTTAGTAGTATCAGAAAGAAATTAAAGATATAACTAAGTTAATATTTTATAGCTGTAGGAAGCATATTGGAAAGAGACTGAAATAAAGAGATTATCAATGTGTTATTTTGAGCAATTTGAGTTACTTAATATGGAAGATAAAGGATTGTCACAGTTCCTTTCATTGTTAAAATGGAAATTGTATTTCCTATATGAAAAGAGGTTGGATATTATAGTATCCCAAGTCTGTTAGCCTTATCAGGATTTGAGTTTGTATATTCAGCATTCATACAGCAAATATATACAGGTTACCTTTCATGGCTAGATGCTGTTCTAAAGGTTGTAAGAGTGACAAAAGCAAAGTCCTTTTGCACGTAGAGCTAACATTACTGGAATAAGGCAGGTTGATAAGTAAATTAAGAATTAAAATATATCCAATTAGGTGGTAACAGTTGCTAAGAAGAAAAAGAAGTTAAGGGGGATAGAAAGTGCCATGGAAGGAGCAGATGTGTTTAAAAATAAGGATCAGTACCACGGAGAACACTCTTGAACAGAACTGAAGGAGTGTGGGACACCCATGATCCATCAGGGGAAGAGCATACCAAGCCAAGTACAAAAGCCCAGAATCTGCCAGTTTTGTTGGAAGACCAGCAAGGAGCCCACTGGGTTTGAATAGACCGATTGTGGGATGGGAGAAGGAGTGAGCAGGATGAGGCTAGAGACCTAATGGATCCTGGTAAAGACTTTGATTTGCAATGAGAAGGGAGGTGGTAAGAGGGATTTGAACAGAGGAATGAGGGGATCTGACAGTGTTTTTGAAGAATCACTCTGGCTGCTGTGTTCATTATCACCTCTAAGAGCTAGGATGGAAGCAGAGAGGCAGTCAGGAGGTGGTACTGTAATCCAAGTAAGTGATGATGTTGACCTAGACCGAGTGGTAGTAATAGAGGTACCATAGTTACTCCTTATTTGTGAGGAATACATTCCAAGACTTCTAGTGGATGCCTGAAACCTTGGATGGTACCAAAACCCGTATACAGTCTGCTGTGTTTTCCTACATATACATGCCTGTGATAAAATTTACTTTATAAATTAGGCATATAAGAGATTAAAAATAATAATAAAATAAGAATTATAACATTATAATAAAAATTTTGTGAATGTGGTCTCTCAAAATTTATTATACTGTACTCCCCCTTCTTGTGACAGTATGAGATGACATGGTGCCTGTGTGACGACACGAAGCAAGGTGAATGGCATAGGCATCATGATGTAGATTAATACATGAGGGTTACTTGAATACAAGCACTGCAGCACTGATGCTGCAAAGCTCCATCTGATAACTGAGAAGGCTACTAAGTTAACAAAGGACTGGGAGTATATACAGAGAGGGTAGCTGAAGAAAAGGATGTTTTATGTTCCATTCCGGACAGTTAGATAGCTTGAGATTTCATTACTACACAGAATGGTGCACAATTTAAAACTTAGGAATTATTTCTGCAATATTTTTATTATTTTTATTTGTTCTAATTGGTTATACATGACAGTAGAATGCATTTTGATACATTGCACACAAATGGAGCTTAAGTTCTCATTCCTCTGGTCCTGAGTCACACCAGTAGTGTAATCATACGTGTATATAGGATGATAATATCTGTCTCATTCTACCATCCTTCCCATCCCCACCACTCCATCCCTTTCCTTACTTCCCTCTGCACAATCCAGAGTTCCTTCATTCTTCCCTACCCCACCCACACTATGGATCAGTATCTGCTTATTAGACAAAACATTTGACCTTTGGTTTTGGGAGATTGGCTTATTTCATTTAGCATGATATCTTCAAGCTCCATCCATTTACCAGCAAATGCCATAATTGCATTTGTCTTTAAGGCTCAATAATATTCCATTGTGTAGACCACATTTTCTTTATCCTTTCATCTGTTGAAGGACATCTAGGTTGGTTCCATAGTTTTGCTATTGTAGATTGAGCTGCTATAAACATTGATATGGCTGTGTCACTAGTGTGCTGATTTTAAGTCCTTTGGGTATAAACCGAGGAGTGGGATATCTGGGTTAAATGGTGGGTCCATTTCAGGTTTTCTGAGGAATCTCCATACTGCTTTCCATAGTGGTTGCACCAATTTGCAGTCCCACCAGCAATGTATGAGTGTATCTTTTCCCCCCCACATCCTCGCCAACACTTATTCCTTGTATTCTTGATAATTGCCATTCGGACTGCACTAAGATGAAATCTTAAGAGTAGCTTTGATGTGCATTTCTCTAATTGTTAGAGATGATTAACACTTTTTCATGTGTTGATTAGTTGTATTTCTTCCATGAAGTGTTTGTTCAGTTCCTTAGCCCATTTATTGATTGAGTTATTTGCTTTTTTGGTGTTTTTTGAGTTCTTTATATATCCTGGAGATTAGTGACCTATCAAAGGTGCATGTGGTAAAGATTCCCCCCCCCCTTCTGTAGGCTCTCTCTTCACATTATTGATTGTTTCCTTTGCTGAGAAGAAGCTTTTTAGTTTGAATGCATCCCATTTATTGATTCTTAATTTTACTTCTTGCACTTTAGGAGTCTTGTTAAGGAAGTCAGATCCTAAGCCAACATGATGATTTGGGCCTTCTCTTTCTTCTATTAGGCGCAGGTTCTCTGTTTTAGTGCCTAAGTCTTTGATCCACTTTGAGTTGATTTTTGTGCAGGGTGAAAGACAGAGGTTTAATTTCATTTTGTTACATATGGATTTCCAGTTTTCCCAGCACTGTTTGTTGAATGAGCTATCTTTCCTCCAATGTATGTTTTTGGCACCTTTGTCTCTCGTGAGATAACTGTATTTATGTTGGTTTGTCTCTGTGTCTTCTGGATTGTACCATTGGTCTATGTGTCTATTTTGGTGCCAGTACCATGCCGTTTTTATCACTATTGCTTTGTAGTATAGTTTAAGGTCTGGTATCTGATGCCTCCTGCTCTATTCTTCTTGCTAAGGATTGCTTTGGCTATTCTGGATCTCTTATTTTTCCAAATGAATTTCATGATTGCTTTTTCTAGTTCTATGAAGAATATCATTGGAATTTTAATAGGAATTGCATTAAATCTGTATAACACTTTTAGTAGTATGGCCATTTTGATAATATTAATTGTGCCTATCCAAAAGCATGGGAGATCTTTCCATCTTCTAAGGTCTTCTTCAATTTCTTTCTTTAGTTTTCTGTAGTTTTTGTTGTAGAGGTCTTTCACTTCTTTAGTTAGATTGATTCCAAAGTATTTTATTTTATTTTATTTGGAGACTATTGTGAATGGAGTCGTTCTCCTAATTTCTCTTGCCATGGATTAATCACTTATGTATAGAAATGCATTTGATTTATGGGTATTGATTTTATATCCTGCTGCTTTACTAAATTCATTCATTAATTCTAGAAGTTTTCTGATGGAATTTCTTTGATCTTCTAAATATGAATCATATCATTGGCAAATAGTGATAGTTTGAGTTCTTTTCCTACTCGTATCCCTTTAATTTTTTTGGTCTGTCTAATTCCTCTGGCTAGAGTTTCAAGGACGATGTTGAACAGAAGTGGTGAAGAGGGCATCCCTGCCTTGTTCCAGTTTTTAGAGGGAATGCTTTCAATTTTTCTCCATTTAGAATGAGGTTGGTCCTGGGCTTGGCATAGATAGCTTTACAACGTTGAGGTACGTTCCTGCTATCCCTAGTTTTTCTAGTGTTTTGAACATGAAGGGGTGCTGTATTTCGTCAAATGCTTTTTTCTGCATCTATTGAGATGATCATATGGTTCTTGTCTTTAAGTCTATTGATGTGAAGAATTACATTTATTGATTGCCATATGTTGAACCAACCTTGCATGCCTAGGACGAACTTCACTTGATCGATCGTGGTGCACTATCTTTTTAATTTGTTTTTGTATGTGACTTGCCAGAATTTTGTTGAGAATTTTTGCATCTATGTTCATCAGGGATATTGGTCTGAAGTTTTCTTTCCTTAATGTGTCTTTGTCTGGTTTTGGTATCAGGGTGATACTAGCCTCATAGAATGACTTTGGAAGGGTTCCCTCCTTTTCTATTTCATGGAATAATTTGAGGAGTATTGGTGTTAATTCTTCTTTGAAGGTCTTGTAGAACTCAACTGAGAATCCATCTGGTCCCGGGCTTTTCTTGCTTAGTAGGCTTTTTATGGCATCTTCTGTTTCATTGCTTGAAATTGATCCATTTAAATTATGTATGTCCTCCTGAGTCAATTTGGGTAGATCATATATCTCTAGAAATTTGTCAAAGTCTTCAAGATTTTGTATTTTATCTGAGTATAAATTTTTGAAATAGTTTCTAATTATTCTGTTTTTCAGCAGTGTCCATCATGATATTTCCTTTTTCATCACAAATTTTAGTAATTTGAATTTTCTCTTCTTTCTCTTTGTTAATGTAGCTAAGAGTTTATCAAGTTTATTTCTTCAAAGAACCAATTTTTATGTCTTATTGATGTATGATTACCTTAAGCAGTATGAAATGTCCTTCTTTATCCCTTCTAACTAACTTTGGTTTGAAGTCCACTTTGTCTGATATGAGGATAGAAACCCCTGCTTGTTTATGCAGTCCATGTGAGTGATATGTTTTTCCCAACCTTTCACCTTCAGCCTGTGGATGTCTTTTCCTATGAGATGAGTCTTCTGAAGACAGCATACTGTTGCTTTTTTTAAAAAAAAAAATCCAATCTCCCAGTCTATGTCCTTTGACTGATGAGTTTAGGTCATTAACATTCAGGGTAATTATTGCGATATGATTTGTATTCCAATAATTTTGGTTTATTTTTGGTTTTTAACTTGACTCAATTCTCCTTTGATTGACTTTTCCTTTAGTGTGGTTCCTCCTTTTGCTGGTTTTCATTGATTTTTTTCTTTATTTCCTCCTCATGGACTATTTTGCTGAAAATGTTCTGTAGTGCAGGCTTTCGCATTGTCAATTCTTTTAACTTTTGTTTATCATGGAAGGTTTTTATTTTATTTTCAAATCTGAAGCTTAATCTTGCTGGATATAAAATTCTTGGTTGGCATCCATTTTCTTTCAGAGCTTGATATATGTTATTCCAGGATCCATTGGCGTTAGGGATCTGGGTTGAGAAATTGGCTGAAATCTGAATTGGTTTCCCCCATATATAATTTGATTTTTTTCTCTCTTAGCCTTTAAAATGCTAATCTTATTCTGTTAATCATTCTCATTATAATGTGCCTTGGTGTGGGTCTGTTGTAATTTTGTAAGTTGGGGTCCTGTAAGCCTCTTGTAGTTGATTTTCTATTTCATTCTTTAGATTTGGGAAATTTTCTGATATTATGTCATTGAAAAGACTGCATTCTTCTGGTTTGTCTAACCACGCCTTTGTCTATTCTGATAAATCTGAATTTGGTCTTTTCATGTTATCCCATATTACTTGGAAGTTCTTTCCATGGTTTCTAACCATCTTTTCTGTGCATTCGACTTTATCTTCAAGAGTATTTATTTTGTTTTTATTGTCTGAGGTTGCTTCGCCTAAGTAGTCTAGTCTGTTGGTGATACTTTCCATTGAATTTTAATTTGGTTTATTGTTTCCTTCATTTCAAGGAATTCTACTTGATTCCTTTTTGTAATCTCTGCCTCTTTATTGAAGTGATCTTTCACTTCCGGTATTTTCTCTCCAGTACTTTATTTCGAAGATCAATCTACGTATATATTTTCTAAACTCCTTCTCTGACACTTCTTCTACTGTGTTGTCTATGGATTCTATCGTTGGAACATCTTGGTTTGTTTTAGGCCCTTTGTTCCCTTGTTTTTTCATGTTGTTTGTGCGTCTTCCCATCTAGCAGTATGGAGCTAAGGCAGTACAGATTCTACCCTGTAGTCTTACAGTGCCCCCAAAGGCTTCCAGTACCTCACCTTTAAGGGGGAGACCAATATTAACAGTACTGAATGCAAACAGTATACCGGCTTAAACTAAGTAGCTCCAATTAAGACATCTACAGTTTTGTTGCAATAAGCAGAAATGATGTGTTCAACTATTGTCTACTGTATAAAGAATAAGTTTGCTAAAAGGGTTTACTGTTTTAAATGACAGACAACAAAGGAACAGAAGTAGTGTAAGATGGGATGTTTATAAGGGAGGAGAGAAGACAAGGTAAAAATTTATAGTAAGAGTGAGGGAGGAATTAATAGAGGTTGACTGTTAGTATGAAATAAGTGAGAAAGAGAATCCATGGAGATAGATAGGTAAGAGGAAAAATATATTCCATTTTTTTAAAAGTAAAAATACAAGAATACATAAAAAAAACTAATATACTATTCAGACATCCTTTCCTCAATAAATTGATGCGTGGAAAATATTTGGATTCAAAGATGGTAGAGGCATGAGAGAGAGGGGGAAAAACAGGAAAGTTTCAATGACAAATTGGATGATTGCTGCTGTTTGCTTTCAAAAATGTTCTCAGCTTCCCTTCTCCACCAATAAGTGGGGTTGTCTGAAGTTTGATGTTAGCTCCAGTCCAGTGGGTGCTGGACTGGTTGGGTGGGTGAGCCAAGATGCCCTCACACCCTCTTCTAGTCTTCCCACCCATTGTAACCAGCCCCTTCTGTCCTTCTGCACTTCAGGACTCACTGAGCTGAAGAGAGCTCAGTTTCCCCCAGTTTCTCCAACCTGTGCTCCTCCCGTAGAACTACCCCTAGTCTCTGACTTTCCACAGGCTTTCCAGACCCAGACTGACCTTTGCAAACCCAGCTGCAATCTTATGGACCTGGGATTCAGCTTCCCCACGCCCTGCCCTGCTATAGTCCTAAGATCTCAATGCCCTTTTAACTTGCAGAGAGACCACCAGAGATGCGCTTACACAAAGAAGTGACCCTGCAAAGAGGCAGCCAGATGGCGGCCACTGGCACACCCAGCAGAAAGACCTCAGGTGCAACCAGACCTTTAGGTACCCCAACATGTCTCCATGCCTGGCTTGTGTTCCTAGACTGAGGTGGTCATACCCCAAGATGGCAGTAGCAAACCTGCAAGCCCTGTCCAGTGTCTCAAGATGGCCACAGCCACATGTAACTAAACCTGCTGGTACTGTGACAGTGAACTTCCAGGCAGCAGCAGGCAGCAGGAGATCTGCTGGTAATCTACAGGAGGTCTACAGGCTAATGACAGGCGATCAGCAGGTGGAAGTTGGGTGGTGTGCAGTGGGTAGGTGAAAGGTGGGTGATGACAGGCAGTGGTCAGTCAGCCATCTGTGCTCAAAAGGCAGGCAATATGCTGGCAGACAGCAGGCAATTGCAGCAGATGAATGGGAGGTAAACAGCAAGGGATAGGTGGGCAGCGGACGCTTGTCTTGAAGAGAAACAGTATTTCCTCTGCTTGAATCCCGACCATGGATCAACAAGGAATGCAGCCTCCCTCTAGTTCGCCATCTTGGATCCCTGCAATTTTTCATTTGATATTTCAGAGCACAGTTGACCCTGGGTAACTGAAGCCATGGAAAGCAACCAAGGATAAGGGGGAACTATATAGGAAGAAGCAGTCAGACTCCAGGCTGACAGGATTGCTGATGGATTGCCTGGAATGAGAATCAAGGAATGAAGCGTGACATGGCCTTTGGCCTGAGCTGTTGGAAGGATGCAGTTGCCATTTACTGAGATAGAAAACATGAGGGTGGAGAGAGATCTGCAGGTGGGTGAAGCAGGAATCAGTTTAATTTTAGTTAGGTTTGAGATACCTGTTCAGATGGGTTATGAGAGACTAGAATTCAAAGGAAAGGTTTGAATGGGAGTAGAAATTTGGAAATCAGTAGAAAGATTTCATTTGAGGCTGTGAAATTGAGATTTAGTCTAAGGAAATGAGGATTGAGCTGTGGGACAGTGTTCATAAATGGGCAGGACTAAGAAGTTCAAAGGAGACCAAGGAGAAGCTTTTGAAGGTAGGCAGAAAAGGGGGTGAGTGTGGAGTGCTGAAAGCTAAATTAAGAGAGTATATGAGGAGGAAGTGACCAACTGCATTGCCCCCTGCTGATTTGTCAAGTCAGATAAAATGCAGACTGGAAGATGATGCTTGCCTTTGAAGGTCATCGGTGACCTTGCAAGAGCACTTTCAAGAGATTAGTAAGAGAAAAAGAAAAACCTGGTTGGTGTGGCTTCAGGAGCTAATAGGACAGGAATTAGAGATTGGAAGTATGGACAAATCTTTGGGAGAAAATAGCTGTGAATTTTTTATAAATTATTTGAAAGCATTGTAGTCATTCCCCCAGTAAACCATTTTTGTTTATAACTTCAGCTACTTAGCAGCTAGACTTGGATTATTTTATCGATGACTGATGGAAATAGCTATTCTATTGCTAATAATAGTAATAGCAATAATAGTAATAATGTATAATTAATTTTCAAAACCAGTACACAATGAACCTTCAGTTCCTTGCTTGCCAATGGCAAGAGAACTCAGTTCCTAAAAAAAAAAAAAAAAAGAGGGCTCAGTTCCTCACAACATGACCTCCTTTGAATTATCACTTGAGTGTCCTATAGCATGGTATCTTGCCCTGTTCAAAGCAAGTGATACACAAGACATCAAGGAGGAAACTGCAGTGCCTTTTGTGACCTAGTCATGGAAGCCACTTTCACCATATTCTGTTGGTTAGGTGTGTGTTAGTAAATCCAGTTCATACAGACAGGGAGCAAAATAAAGTTCTACCTATTGAAGAAATGTGTATCATAGAATTTGTGGACATATTTTAAAACTCACACATGTACTTCTGTTAATGATATGACTATTTCTTAGAAAATTCAAGAGAAACTATGGATGTCTTACTAGAACTAGTAAGAGTTCAACAAGGTTACCAATGTGAAATCAACATAATGTACATCCATTTCATTCCTGGTACTAGTAATAGCCAAATAAAAATTGTATTTTAAAAGCCAATTATGGCAGAAATAAAAACAATAAGTTATTTAAAAATAAATTTTGCAAATATTAGTGCATATCAGATCTTTTATTACAAAATAATTCTAAGCTCAGAGTTTTCAAGTAAAGTATGAAATTGACACTACTGAAATTGATTTACATAACCCTGAAGAAATTAAGAGATGACACATTGAGAATTTTTCTTTGACACAAAAGCTAACTCATTATCAATAAAATTTCAGTTTCTCAGAAAATAAAGAATTAATGTTGCTGGGTGTGGTGACTCACGTCTGTAATCCCAGTGGCTTGGGAGGCTGAGGTAGGAGAATCACAGGTTCAAAGTCAGCTTCAGCAACTTAGTGAAGCTGTAAGCAACCTAGTGAGACCCTGTCTCAAAATAAAAAATAAAAATGACTGGGGCTGTGGCTCAGTGATTAAGTACCCTTTAGTTTAACCCCTGGTACCAAAAAAAAAAAAAAATTAGTGAAAGAGAGAGATCTTCAAAGAAGGGAAGGGATAGAATATTTTAAGTTTTGAAGGATACAGGTGACGTGAAATTACAATACCATTATATTGCTTCCAGTTTATATATATAGTGAGATTTTTCAGTAGCTGGAAAAATTTGCACAAAAATATGCTCAAAAATGATTTTATTTTTAATACCCACTATGCTAAGAGAGGAAATCAAAAATACAAAATTCTCAAAACCACAAAAGGCAGAAAAAATGGAAGATAAAAATAGAAATAGAACAAAGGCGTTGATCCACCTGTCTTTTTTGGTGCCAATACCATGCCGTTTTTGTTACTATTGCTCTGTAGAATAGTTGAAGTTCTGGTATTGTGATACTCCCTGCTTCACTCTTCCTGCTAAGGATTACTTTAGCTATTCTGGGTCTTTTATTTTTCCAAATGAATTTCATGATTGCTTGCTCCTTGGCCTATACTCAAAGGACTTAAAGTCAGCATACTACAGTGATGCAGCCACATCAATGTTCGTAGCTGCTCAATTCACAGTAGCTATATTGTGGAATCAACCTAGATGCCCTTCAATAGATGAATGGATAAAGAAACTGTGAGATATATATATGCGTGTATACACACACACACACACACACACACACACACACACACACAATGGAATATTACTCAGCCATAAAGAAGAATAAAATTATGGCATTTGCAGGCAAATGGATGAAATTGGAGAATATCATGCTAAGTGAGATAAGCCAATCCCAAAAAACCAAAGGACAAATGATCTCTGATAAGTGGATGATGATACATAATGGGGGGTGGGAGGGAGGCAAGAATGGAGGAAGGATGGATTGTATAGAGGAATAAAGGGTGGGAGGGGTGGGGGGAAAGAAAAAATAACAGAATGAGACAAACATTATACTGTGTACATGTATGATCACACAAATGTATGACTCTACTTCATGTACAACCAGAGAAACAAGCTGTACCCCATTTGTTTACAATGAATCAAAATAAATAAATTATAAAAAAAGAACAAAGGCAATGAGTAGAAAATAGTAATGAATATGTTGACTTATTAACCCAACTATATCAATAGTCACTTTATATATCAGTGGTATAAATGTACCAATTAAAAATTGGATCAAAAAATCAAGATACCTTCCAATATACACATGAGTCAAAACCACATTGTACATTATCCCTCATTAATATACATGAACATTATGGTGTCAATCAAAAATAAAACAAGATCCAGCAACATCTTGTCTATAATAAAGACACTTTAAAACTAATGACACATGTAGTTTAAAAGTAAATGGGTGGATTGTTCTAACACTAATTTTTTAAAAAGCAAGAGTAGCTGTAATAATAATATCAGAGTAAAGAAAATTATCAGGATTAAAGAAAGTCATTGAATAAGGATAAAAGGAAACAATTCTTCAAGAAAATGTAACATCCTTAAGGTGTGTATGTGTACAGAAATAGCATCAGACTGTATGAGGCAAAAACTGATATGACTGCAAGGATAAATAGATGAATCAATTATTCTTGTCAGAGACTTTAACACACTTCTCTCAGAAATGGACAAGTCCAGAAGACAGCAAGTTATTAAGGACATATTTGAACTCAGCAATACCATTAATCAACTTCATATAATTGACATCTTAGACTACTGCTTCCAAAACAGCAGAATGCACATTCTTCTCAAGCACATGAAACATTCACCAAGATAGGCCACATTCATGGCCATAAAACACACCTTAACAAATTTGAAAGAATAGAAATAATATAGTGTCTATTTTGAGCACAAAGCAATTAAATTAAAAATCAATAACAGCTGGAAAATACTCAGATACTTGGAGATTAAGAAACATGGATCAAAGAAGAAATCTCTATAGAGAAATTAATGTTTCTAGTTAAATGAAAAAGAAAACTAACATCAAAATCTGTGGGATACAGCAAAAGCAGTGTGTAGAGGGAAATTTATAGCATTGAATGCATGTATTAGAAAAGAACAAAGATGTAAAAATCAGTCATCTAAATTTCTACCTTAGGAAGCCAGAAGAAAAATCAAATCCAGAGTAAGAAGAAGAAGATAAATAAGAATTAGAACAAAATCAATGAAATTAAAAACAGGAAGTTACTTACCAGTGAAACCAAAACCTGGTATTTTTAAAAAGATCAATAAACAAAGGAAGAACATAAATTACTGGTATTGGGAATGAAAGAGCATCACTACTGATCCCATGGACATTAAATGGAAAAATAAAAGAAATTATGAACATCTCTGTACCCACAAATTAGATAACTTAGATGAAATGAGCAAGTTCCTTAAAAGATATAACCATCAAAATTCACACAAGAAAAAACAGACTATCTGAATAGATCTGTATCTTGCAAAGAAATTGAGTAAAAACTAACCTTCCAAAAAAGCACCAGGATGATGAATTCTACCAGACATTTAAGGAAGAAGTTATACCAATTCTCTACTATCTCTTTCAGATTATAGAAACTGAGGGAATACTTAATTCATTATGTGAGTACAGTATTATCCTAAAACCAAAATCAGACAAAGACATTGCAGGAAAAGAAACCTATAGGCCAGCAGCACCCCTGAATGTGTATACAAAAATCTTCAAGAAAATATTAGCAAATTAAATTCAAAAAATATAAAAATTATGTACCACCACCAAATGGAGTCTATCCATTTGTGTTCAGGATGAACTATCCAGGATGTGTTCAGCATGTGAAAATCAATGTAATTCATTACATCAATTAAAAAGAAATCACATGATCAAGTAGATGTCAAAGCAATTTAAAAAATCCAACATTTCATGATTTAAAAAAAAATTTATCAGTAAACTTGGAATGAAGGGAACTTCCTCAATTTGATAAAGAGTATCTACAAAAACCTACAGCTAACATCATACCTAATAGAAACTTGAAGCATTTCCGTTAAGATCAAAAATAAGGCAAAGATGTTCCCTCTCACCATTGCTTTTCAACACCATATTGGAAATCATAGATGAAGCAATAAGATGAGATAAGGAAATAAAAGTTATACAGATTGGAAAGGAAGAGATAAAACCATCTTTGTTTGCAAAGGAGTTAAAAACAGGTCCGTACAAAAACCTGCCCACGATGTTTATAGTAGCTTTTTTCAAAATTGCCAACAGTTGGAAGCAACCAAGATGCCCTTCAGTAGTTGAATGAATAAACTGTAGTACATCCAAGTAGTGTAATATTCAGCACTACAGAAGAATGAACTGTCAAGCTATGAAAGAAACAGAAGAAACTTAAATTCATATTCTTTTTTTTTCCCCTTTTTTTGGCTGATGGCAGGGGGCAGTATCTTGCTGTGTTGCTCAGGCAGGCCTCAGATTCAGTCAACCTGCTTCAGCTTTCTAAGTAGCTGGGATTGTAGTCACACATTAGCTTTTAAATGCATGTTCGTAAGTGAAAAAGCCAATCTGAAGGGCTTCATATTGAATAATTTCAGTGATCTGCCTTAGAAGCTGACTGAAGAGAGTTAGGGACAGTGTGCAGGCAGATTTCCTCCTGTTTGGAGTGGCCAGAGGGTACGAAAAGAGAGATTGAGAAACATAAATGAGAAATTCATAGTGTAAAGGAGTGGAGAAGCTGGAAGATCCTGAGGTAGTTGTGGGTCAAAGACTGGGTGGTAGACTGTGTTCCAAGTGTTCAAAGTCCAAGTAAGGGCAACTGAGGTAAAGGAGAGATAAAAGTATTTGACATTAAGAAGTTTGAGGAACTCTTTTGAGTTTATTTTTTTTAAGTGACTAAATTACATGCCTAAAATCATTAAATAAACTAGTTGAAAACTAAAATTTGGGCTAGAGAAGATAGAAGCAGTATGGAAGGACATGGTATTAGATGATAGATAATATTTTAGATGCATTTGTGTTAGTACTGCTGAAGGAGACGTAAAAATAGTGGTAAATTTTTAACTTTAAAGTTTGTGTTTAATTTGTTCTTATGTCTGTCTGCTTTTTTGTTTTGTTTTTGTTTTCTCAGTCACAAACCCAGGGGTGCTTAACCACTAAGCTACATCCCTGACCCTTTTTATTGTTTGAGAGGCAGTCTTGCTGAGTTGCTTAGGGCCTTGCTAAGTTGCTGAGACTAGTCTCGAACTTGCAGTCCTCCTCCTGAGTCACTGGGATTACAGGCATGCTTCACCAGGCCCAGCTGTGTTTGTTCTTATACTTCTCAGCAATTTAAGATACTAAACATTTCAAACTACAGATAATTTCCCCAAATCCAAAACTTGTGAATTTTGAGAGTAGAATTTGTTCTATTTATTTAAAAGAAATAAGAAACTTGTTTTTGTTTATTGTTTGAATACTGTGAAGTCATCTTTTGATAGCATTTTAGAGAACAATTTGCCTATCATAATTCTTTTCTTAATGCATTTCTCTTTAGTACCAGAACAAAAATTCCGAGTAGCAATCATTTAAAGTTTCTTTAAAAAAATTCTCAAGTTTTATAGTTTATCATGCCCCTAACCTCGGGTCATATAGAATATTTATTTATTTATTTTTAGTTGTAGATGGACACAATACCTTTTATTTGTTCTTTTGTAGTGCTGAGAATCCAGTGCCTCACACATGCTAGGCAAGCACTCTGCCACTGAGCCACAACCCCAGCCCATAGAACTTTTATTTTTAATGTATTATTTCCAGTCTCTTCAGTATTTGTCAAAGAGTAAATGACAAAATATTAAGTAGTTCTGAGAAATTGAGTGGGAAAACTAGAAGGAAAATGAGGCTTGTATTTGCCAAAACTAGAAAGCAATTTTAATTGCCAGTGTACAAAAACCGTTTATTGAACAGACGTGCATGGAATACAGCAAGTCTAGAAGAACCATGTAGCTATACAAATTTGAGATCCTTAGTCACTGACTACTCTTTTCTTCCCACATTGGCACAATGGTCCGATGGGTCTCTGAGCAGTCAGTAAAAATAGTTCCATGGGAAACTTGTATGGGGATTTATCATGATCTGTTCCCATTTCTGAAAGACTTCCCAGAACTCTGAGTACTAAATGTAAACTAAACCAACTCATAGATCTGTCATTTTAGTAGAGACACCAAGTCTTAATCAGAAAGAAAACTGCTATCATTCATTGGCTCTTCCATTCAAAATTATTATTCTACTGAAGCTACTGGGACTGCTGAGTCAGTTCTGCCTTAGAATATTGGTGTTTCCCACTTCTTGCCCCACCATTCAGATTCTTAAGTGGCAGCTTGAGAAAAACTTTAGCCAAAAAGTACAACTTTCTGCCTATAATTCTCCTAATCTGGGCTAGGAATCCTAGGAGAAGCTAGTCTGTTTTTCTTTCTTGAGCCTAGGGCCATGTAGAAGCATAGACCTCCTACTTCCTCTTCTCTGGGCCTCAAAGGATGCTTCCCCAATAGGTTACTCCCAGCCAGAAGCAGAAAAAGAACCAAAGGCTCCCCTTAAGTTGTCATGCACTCCTCAACTCTCTTAATTATCAATCTTTTATTCCCTCCTGCCAAAGGTCTTACCTTTAAAGCTTATCATATCCAGCGGGCAGAAAGAGGAAATGTCTCCCTATATAGTGAATCATTCTGTCAATTTTTGGTGATTTTGTGTATTTTTTAATGTTATAAAGGGTACAAATCAGGAGATACATAGGGTAAGGTTGGTTGGCATGCTCCCTCTGGGCACAAGACCTTCCAAGCATACAATGTGTTCACCAGTCCAGAGGTCTCCAAATCTCATGGGGCTTTGCACTCTTACTTACTTTCTCAGGACCAGCATCCATCCTGATATTATCTGACCACCCACTCTGAGACATCTCATTAGCACAAACTCAAGTGTAGTTGAAAGAGGTGCCTTACAAACAACAGACACTTTTCTGAAGAAATGCCAATGCTTTAGCTCTGTGACAGCAATCAGGAACATATGTCTACTGGCTCTAGCACCATTTGTTGAAAAGGCTAGCTTATCTCCATCAAATAGCTTTTGCTCCTGTACGTGCCATTTTAAAAGGTCATTTTAAGCCTTGCAAGCGCAAGGCCCTGGGTTCAATCCCTGGCACTGCAAAAAAAAAAAAAAAAAAAAAGGTCATTTTATAAAAAGTCGTTTGGCTAACTTGGTTTCTTAGTCTACTCTCTAGTTGTTTTTATTTGTATATCCTACTCATTTACAAGGGCCACTAGAGGTTGGAGTAGAATGTAGGTTCAATAAGGGCATATAAGGAGTTCCTGAATTTTAAGGGTCTAGCTAGGCCCTAAATGGAATAGGTAAGAGTGATGTGTGTAGCTTTATGCACGAGTTCACACCTCAGAGATCCAGCGGGGATGGCCCTCGTCCACCTCTTGTCAATAGAATGGATACTTTGCATGAAGGATGCAGTTCACCTAGCACAAATTTAGATTGTGGAAAGGGACAACTTATAATATAATTTTGAAAAATAAACTATTATATTGAAGGTGATATACTTTATATTTCTACCATGAATCATGTATAGGATTAGAACCTTGGGGGTGATGGGTAATGGGTATAGTAGCATGGAAAGTTCTTTTTAAAGTATGGGAAAGAACTCTGTGGTTCTCAGTATCCGTATTTGTAAAATAAAGAGATTGGTTTGGATGACCCTGGATGACCCTTCCAGCTCTAAAATATCCCCTGGAAATAGTTAAGTTTCTTCTAAGAAAACAGTCTTATGCCTTTCAACTGGTTTAAATTTTGTGATATATTTAGAAAATAAGAAATATTTTGTAAAAATTGTAGTTCCTGTATTAAACACTGAATAATTGAATAAAAATGTCATTAATAAGCACCTTATATAATTAGTCTGCTAAGGTGACTTTAATGAGATTTAGATTTCAGAACAGTTGAAATCATTTATGCTGTTAATTTTCTTGGTAAATGTTTTCTAAAGAGAAACATTTAACTTCATCCCAATTCTGAATTTTCACAAGTTTATCATCACTGAGGATTATGATAATTTGTAACTGAAATGAAATGAAGAAAACCTTCAAAGGTGGTCCTTTTTTTTTTTTTTTTTTTTTTTTTTTTTTTCGGAGTGTAAAAGAGTATAATTTATTCAAGTGAGAAGAAAAAAAGACAAAGCGCTCATGAGAGGGAACCTGATAGCGGTTGCCCAAAAGTGCTCCTTTTGCCTTTTACCTTACCAGATTCTAATGCTGCACTCAAAAGCAGGTAGGCCACAAGGTGGCACCATTAGGCCATTTGACTAAAGTGCTACTGTATCTAGAAAAAATTTTAAAAAAAAAATCAATGGACTTTATTACAGAAGTAATACATGTACAGGAAAGACTTCTGATTGATTTTCCAATGCTTATTTTAATTTTTATTATAGAATTATAGGTTATAAACTAGAAATTTCACCAGGTGCGGTAGCACACACTTGTAATCCCAGCAACTTGGGAGTGTGAAGCAGGAGGATCGAAAGTCCAAGACCAACCTCAACAACTTAGAAAAATTCTGTCTCAAAAAATAAATAACTACAAATGGAGATTTGGGCCTACTTTTTCTACTATTTGGTGAAGAGTCTCAGGTCTAATTCCTAGATCCTTTATCTATTTTGAGTTGAGTTTTGTACAGGGTGAGAGCTAGGGGTTTAATTTCATTTTACTGCATATGGACTTCCAGTTTTCCCAGCACCATTTGTTGAAGAGGCTATCCTTTCTCCATTGTAAGTTTTTGGCACCCTTGTCTAGTATGAGGTTACTGTACTTATGTGGGTATGTCTCCATGTCTTCTATCCTGTACCATTGATCTACCTGTCTATTTTGGTGCCGTTTTTGTTACTATTGCCCTATAGTAGAGTTTAAGGTCTGGGATTGTGATACCTCCTGCATCACTCTTCCTGCCCAGGATTGCTTTGGCTATTCTGGTTCTTTTGTTCTAGGGATGTAGCTCATGGTAGAGCACCTTGGGTTCATTCCCCAGCATTCAAAATAAATAAACTGAAAACTTCCTAGAGAGAAAGTCCATTGCTAAGAATTTTAAATGTGGCTAAGTTATTTAATAAAGGTTCTAGAAAATACTGAGAAGTATTAGAATAAAATAAAATACCAGTATTACTTTTGTGAACCATTAATTTTTATTTTAAGCTAATGTTTTCTAACAGTTGAATTCTAACTAGACTTTAATACTTTAAACAAAAAAGTAACATAAATATGTATACAGAAATATATCAGAAATCGTTGGTTGGTGTTTTTTGATTTTTCTTATGGAAAAAGAAGAATTTAGGTAAGACTTTTCTTGTTACCTCAAACATTAAGAAATACTTGAGAATAATGAGTCACTTACTGCAAAATGAGATTTCCAAATATTTTATTGTTGTTTTCTCACACTTTAAAAAAACTTACTTTGTATGAGATGATTACAAAAGGTTACTTCAGAATATGTGTGCTAGACTGTTTCTTGTAAAGGAAGAAACATTTCCAGGTAGTATTTTACTATGGTTTAAAAAGTTCAGTTTGAATGAAATAATTATAGGGAGTTAATTTGGAATATATATGCTAAACTAGTATAAACCCTTATGTTATCTTTGGTAAAAGATTTGCTGAGGTATTTCATTATGTAAATAAAAATCTTGTAAAACAAACAACTTGGTGTTTTTACTTATGCAACAAGGATAATTTTAGTACTTAATCTTATGAGGTTTTTAAAAGGCTTAAATAAATTATTAGAGGAAAAACAGTACCTGCAGTATAATAATTTAATGTGTCAAAAACTGTGTATCTCAAATGTTTGAAACAATTGTTTGCTTAGAAGTAGCAGACATACAAATGTATTCTTTTTCTTTCATTAAGCTTGGTTCCCTAATAGCATCTATTAAGTAAACCTGTTTAACCTAGTTTTAATTAGTATCTGACCTTAAACATAATGAACTGGACTTTTGAAAAGTATTCACACATTTCAAATTAACTTTCTCCTTTGTTAGGTTAATAAAATTTTATGAAGTAATTGATAGCTTAACATTGAAGAAATCACACTATTGATTGTAACATTTAAATTAAAATGTTAAATATACCACAAAATGTGAACTCTCCACAAATTTAGGTATAAAGTAAAAAGTGTATCTGTTAATGGTGGATTCAGCTCTATCTCAAAATTGCTCTTGCTGAATTTTTATTTTTTTATTTTGAAAGTAAAATTCAGAAGATTCTACTTAAAAAATCTTCCCTCTAATGTTCTTCATAGTACTGGGATATCCTGAAAGGATAATATTCTCAATTCCTCTTTTTAATTTACTTGTTACTACACTTTCAGAAAGAGAATGACTCTTTTCTGTTTTAAGAACCCAAAGTAAATATTTGCAGTTTGTCTTTATTAGGACAGATAACTCAAAAAATTACAATCCTGATCATACAATCAATAGGAATTTACTCCCCAGTCCTTTCTAATGTAGAATGCCAAAAAAAAAAGATAAAGATTTTAAATCCAGCTTTCGTTTAAGATGAACTATAATTCAGAATCTTGGAAGTTTCCGAGTGAGCAAATAAAGCATTACATCAATATTGCTGTCACAAGTGAAACCATTAACCCTTAAACAGACAAGGTGGCTTCATAGCCATTCATGATAGCCAGCCTCATCTCTTCACATGTTTCAAATGCATGATCTAAAACCTCATTAGGATATTCAGATATTAGCCAAAAAGATTATTTTAAAATTGTTAGACTATACATTTTGATTGACTTTAAATGTCTGAATTTGAATCTATATAATAGGGAAAATAGTACAGATTTCTTTTTTCTTTTTTTTCTCTCTCTTCTTATTATTTTTTATTTCCTTTTTTTTTTTTTTTTTTTTTTATGGTACCAGAAATTAAACCCCAGGCACTCTACCCCTGAGCTATATCCCCAACTCTTATATTTTTTATTTTGAGACAAGGTCTCAGTAAGTTGCTGAGGCCAGCCTTAAACTTGTAATCCTCCTGACTCAGCCTCCCAAGTCACCGAGATTACAGGTGTGCACTGTACTTGGCTGACAAATTACTCTTTAATATGCTAAGAAATTCAATAAGAAATTTATGGTACATACATACAGTAGAACACTCTTTAACCATTAAAAATGGCACACTGGTAACATGGAAGGATATTCACAATATGGTACATGAAACAATTAAACATTGGTTTATATAATAAGAATTAAATAAATACATATAGGAGGGGGAAAAAAAAAAAAAACACTAGAGGACCATAGCACCAAAATAGTAGGAGTTATTTCTAGTTGGTAGGATTATGGGTAATTTTTATCTTCTCTCCATTCATATATTTTCTAAAAAAATTTTACGGTGAAATGTAGAACAAATTGTAAGAAAAAAATGTTACTTTAAATCCTCTGACAGTGAACTTAATTGAATATATATTTAGGAAAGAATTGTCAGATTCTCCGATCTCTAAATTTCAAGAAACAAGTGCTAGGTGTTGTGCGTTCTGCCAAGATACACAGGTAAGACACAACTATTTCTTGCCTTCTAGAAATATGGTCTGGAAGGAATTGTGGGACATTTGTGAGCAAGCAACAAGTTTTGTATGAACTGTTTTCTCCTGATTATCTTGATAAGAGTAGTGAGACCACATGGCATACTGGGAATAGCATTGAACAAAGATGAAGCCCCACTCTGTCACTCACAGAGGTGTGACCATAGACTCATTAACCTCTGTAGGTGTTGGAAATTAAGATCACTCTGTTAGAGAAGTACAGCTACTGAAATAAACAGACTGAAGAAATATAGCCAGATTTCCTTTAAACATAACTTTTTTATTTTCTTGCCCAACATCTGTAAATATGTGCAAAGCTTAGGGTTTTTGTTTGTTTGTTTGGTTGGTTTTTTGTTGTTTGCTTTTTAGCAGGTGTTATTTGTTTGCTGTTGTTTGTTTGTTTTGTAGTGCTGGGGATTCAACCCAGGGCCTCAGGCACACAAGCACTCTATCACTATCACTGAGCTGTGTCCACACCCCAGAGCTTTAGGTTTCAAGAACAGTCATTCTAAAGTACTAGTGGTTAGGATTTAATGACTTCATCTGAAATTCTGGCTTCAAGGTTCTTTGAGGTTATTCTATGTTTTGAAACAACAGTATCCTTTTAAAAGGATAAAAATAACCAACTCAGATATAGAGAATATAGATTTCGGTACTCCATTTACTATATATGATTCATTTTCTCAATTTTGGTACTTTTCTTTGACATTAGAAAATGTAGGCAGTAAGACCTGATAAGCTCTCTCAAGCTGTGCCACTTTTTTCCTTGCATTTTGACAGTGTCTGATGCTTTGATCTTTGATTAAAATTGCTATTTAGGAGCTGGGCACAGTGGTGCACACCTGTAATCCCAGTGACTTGGGAAGCTGAGACAAGATGATGACAAGTTCAAAACGAGCCTCAGCAGATTATCAAAGCCCTAAACAGATTAGCGAGACCCTTAAAAAAATTTGCTATACAGGGATGACGTAGTCAGTCCATTGGAATCAAGAAATGTAGCACTTACTCTTGCCTTACCCAGTGATTTTTCATGACAAATCAATATTTATGTACGGTGGTAGATATTAGATATAGAAGGCCACTTTAGGTTATATGTACAGTATATATTTAAATAGAATATCTTTTCTCAATTAGATCTTAACCATCAAGAATATGATCTTAAAGTTTTGATTATTGACCTAAGATTGTGAGTCTAGAGTTTTAGATATTAAATTAAAAGAATATTAGATAGAACTTTCCATCAAGTCAGTGACACGCTCCCACCCAGACTTCCTTATTGGTTTATTTAGATTCAGACAAGAGCCATTTGACATTAAGGGCACTTTTCTAGGTGATCACCTCATCCAAAAGGATGTCTGACTTGATGAAGTCCATCAGGAAGTACCGAGAGAATGAGTTGAAAGTGTCAGGTTGCACCAGCCCTCAAGACCTGACCCCCAGTTCTGTTTGAACAATCCCAGCATGTCTACCTCTGATCCAGTCCACAGACAATATCCCTTCTGGGCCCTGTCCCTTAGGATGCAGAGCTCTGGTGAAGAACCAGCATACTTTCTGGGGCATAGCCACTTCCACCATGGACTCTTCATGCACCAGACCTGGTGTTTTTCTCCTGCCAGGATCCAGTTCACTCTTTCCTGGGGTTCTGTCTTCCACACTAGATGTCTTCTCATTGCTAGAAACTGCCCTGATACCAGATTGATGTTCTGTGCAAGCTTTCTTCAGTCTAGCAGAGTGTTGTGCTCAGCCTTGTGAGGAGAATGACTTGCATATTGAGTGCTGAAGTACTAGAGCTGGTTAGTAGCTGAGCTGGGATTCAAACCCAGGAATTTCAGCTCCGCACACGTTCCAGGTGGAGTGACCAAGCTCTCGACAGCCTCTAGCCAGCAGGAAAACATCCTCTCTGTTGTACACCCCTCAGGGTAGTCTCTCTTAGGAGAGTCCGACTATATTATATGTCTTTCCCTCCTTTCCCCACCTCTGAAAGCAGCTTTCATTACACTTAACTTTTACATTCATTCACAGGGGAACTGACTCAGTCCTCGGTGAATTTTTAAAGGTACTTATCACTGTTCACACTCATTAGTGCCTCTAACTCTTATTGTGGAATGGTTCTTAAACACCCCCATTGGTGAGTTCTAGGGATCCATCTATGTTTTTCCAAATGCTTAAGTGGTACAAAGAAGTTACCATAAATAACCTAAAGCCCAGAAAGATGACTCCAAAGATGGCCTTACATTGTTTTTTTGCATTGGGGAAGATAGGCATCTTCCAGCCCAGTAGTCTGTCAATTAAAATCTTTAGGCCTTCATATGGCCCAGCAATTGTACTCCTAACAATTTATCCCAGAAAAATAAAGATTAGGTTCACGTAAAAGCCTGTACACAAATGTTTGTAGAAGCTTAGTGTAATGGCCAACCAACAATGGTTGACAAATGTTTGTACATCTTTACCATAGAATACTACTCAGTATTAAGATAGGGACAAACTGTTGATACACATAATCTGGATGAATCTCCAGAGAATTGTGCTGAGTGAAAAAAGCAGTTCTAAAGGTTCCATGTATGGTACTGTGTGGTTCCATTTATACAGCATTCTTGAAATGACAGTTACAGAAAAGGAAGACAGAGTAGTGGTTTCCAAGGGTAGAGGAGAGGTGGGGGTGGAAGGGAAGAAGATACAAGTATAAATTGAAAGATCTTGTGGTGGTAGAAATGTTCTGAATCTTGCTTATGTCAGTGTCAATATCCTGGATGTGATGCTGTACTGCAGATATGCAAGAAGTTATCACTTGGGTAAAGGTACACAGGAACTCTTATTTCTCACATGTGAATCTACAGCTATCTCAATATAAAAAGTTTAATTAAAAAATCTTTAGTCATTCTTGGCCCTTGGACATTAGTTAACATGTTCTGCTTTTCTGATTTTTATTCACTTTATGACTTCTTAGGGAAGCCGTTAATAGATGTCTAGTGGTTAAGATTCATTGCAACTGTGGCAGTTTTCTTGGCTGTTTTCTAGTAATTTGGTCTAATATACTTGTATAACATAAGTATGGAAGTACATAAGTGAATCTGTTATTGGATCACATGTGTTTTGTTACCAAAGACCTTGGCACATCAGATGAAAGTGGCAGAACCATCACCTTTTTGTCAATTTAAGGGAGTACTAAGTAGTTATTTGAGGCATAATTATCTATCTGGCACTCCATCTCCAAATGAAAAGCAAAACTTCTTTTTTACATAATGTCGACTCTTTTACCTTCAGAATAATCCCCTGGCACTATTTTAACTTTGAATGCTGAAGCCAAGTCCTATATTAAAGAAAGGCATTAGTTGTGAAGACTTCACTCCAATGGTTAGAAT
Source organism: Sciurus carolinensis (assembly GCF_902686445.1). NCBI lineage: Eukaryota > Metazoa > Chordata > Mammalia > Rodentia > Sciuridae > Sciurus > Sciurus carolinensis. The sequence goes on from NC_062213.1 coordinate 38,137,018, forward strand.
GAGAGAGGGAAAGTTCTAGGTGTTGGATGAATTCAGGATGTTTGTTCAGAAGATTAATGGTTCAGTAATACTAAGTATGTCTGAATTGATGTTAAGAGATCACAGAAAACTAGGAAACAAGGATAGATGTTTTTTGTATTACGTCTTCATATTTATTGACACTGTTGTGGAGATGGTGCTCACATGCAGTTTATCAGGCATTATCACCAGCTCCAGCTTAGCACTAATAGCCCTATGATACAACCTGAATACATACTGTAAATGGAGCATCATAAAATGCCATTATTTCCCTATATGAATTTATTTAAGGTATGACTGACCAAAAAAAGGTTAATATAAGTTTCAACTTGACAACAAATTTGGGATTTGGACTTTATATCACACCAGTTAGCATAGCACATTTCAGCACATGGTAGATATTTAATGCATTAATATTGCTTTTTTTGTAGTTCATATTGCCTACTTATATCCCTGCTTCTATGATCTGTCCAGAAGAATGTCAAGTGAGCAGTCAGGGTACTTTCATAGTCTAGATCTCAGTGGACAGTGGGCAACCAAAGCAGGTCCCAATGGAAGCATTAAGATAGGGTGACACCACGGTTCAGGAACAAAGTCAGGTGGTATGGAGAAGATTGCAGCTAGATTTGGGTCAGATTTTCACACTGAAAAGAAGAGGAAGGACATTCTCAGGAAGAGATGTAAGTGTATACATTCAAGATAGATTAGAAAAAATTTTTTTTCAGTATGGGAATTGAAATCAGTGGCATTCTACCACTGAGTTGCATCCTCAGTTCTTGTTTTATTTTTATTTTGAGTCAGGGTCTCACTAAATTGCCCAGGCTGGCCTTAAACTTGGGATTCTCCTGCCTCAGCCTCCTAAATCTCTGAGACTACAGGCATGTGCCACTGTACCCATTCAAAAATATTTTTCCTCATGTATCCTCTTGGTTTTTTCAAAAATTTTTTTTAGTTACAGATGGACATAATACCTTTATTTTATTTATTCATTATTTTGTGGTGCTGAGGATCAAACCCAGTGCCTCACGCATGCCAGGCAAGCACTCTACCACTGAGCCACAACCCCAGCCCTTATGTATCCTCTTGGTTTAAATGTAAATGTATCCTTTTGGCTATTTTCACTGTTCCTTCCCATTCTCATTATGAATAGTGTTTTATTTCTACAAGTGCTTTTGTAAGGGACAGAGATGTGGCTCAGTGGTAGAGCACTTGCCTACCATATGCAAGGCGTGGGTTTGATTCCCAGCACCTTAAGAAGAGTTTAAAGAAGTAAAATGATGTTTTTGTGGTGTGATCTGGGAGCCAGCCTCCATTTATAATGTTTAAAAAATAAGCATTCTGAATTCTAGACAGTGACTGTGGGTGCATTTTTGGGGCCTAGTTTGTTCTCTGTTGATGGCACATAGTTTGATGTTTCTTCTTTCATGCTTTCGTGTTTGTGGACGACATTGCAGCTCCACGTTAAGCCTTCCTTGCTTTTCACTGCTTTATTGCTGGTCAGTTACTTCACTAGTCTGAAAAGTTGCTGTCCCACCGCAGGTTTTCTGGGGTCCTTCGGTCTGTCTGTGTGGAATAGAACAGGACATTCTTTATCATGTCACACCTTTGCTATAACTTAATTTTCTTTTTATTGTAGATCCTTGCTGGCATATTACTGAATATTTTTATTGAACCTGCTTAAGAATTCAGAGAAACTGCTGAGTGACCACTGGAGGAAAGATCTAATCTTTCAACTGACGTAAGTACTTTCTGCTGTGGGCTCCCTCACACTGTGTGAAAACCTTAGTGACCTGTGGCATTGTATTAAAGGAGATTTGGCTCTGTGATCAAGATGAACAACACTGTTCATCTGTCATTGGGGTAAACATGGGGGTGAGGTTTGCAAGATTCTCAAGGACAAAGAAGGTGACAAAATTCTCTACACTTACTCGCACCTAAAATTGAATAGACAAGAAAGGCTTATATTCTTACTGAGCCCACACTTAGAAGAATCCTGTTCTGACAAACACAAGAATTCTTACCGTATTTGAGTCAAAATACCAAGGAGATCTTTTTTCAGTATCTATTCTTACAGAATTTAGACAAAGTATATTATCTCTCAAAAAGCTCTGAATATATGGTGTTTTGTTTTTAAAAAGGTTTATGATAAGCTTTTATTATACAAACCAGTAAGTACTGTAGGGGGAAATGAGGAGATTACCCTCCAAAACGAGTTCCTGATTATTTTATTGAGTAAATTCTTCTCATGGAGTTAATTTTCTTAAAAACCGTTATTTAGGGCTGGGGAGATAGCTCAGCTCGTAGAGTGCTTGCCTCGCAAGCACAAGGCCCTGAGTTCGATCCCCAGTACCGCAAAAAAACTAAAAAAAAAAAAAAAAACGTTATTTAGTATTATAATCTGAAGTTTATTTCATCCTGACCTCTGTAATTCTTGATCATAAGCAGATTTTCCCCTTATATGGAATCATCCTGACCAGCTGCTCTCCCATCATATCCACGCACTCACATCCACTGAGTCATCCTGCTTTCCAGAATGTTCCCTCCTCCCGCTGCTGTCTTAGGTCAGACTCTTATCATTTCTTGCCTAAATTGCCGCATTGACCTGTTCATTGAGCTCCCTGCCGTCAGTCTTTCCCTCTCCAGTCTAACCCTCCATGTCATCTTCTGGCATCATAGGTGTGCCATTTCCTTGGCTTAAAATCCTACAGTGACTCTCACTGAAATTCAAGGATAATAAGCCTTACCGTGGAAGGTAAGTGGTTAGGAAGTAGGTAAAGCTCATTAAAAGCCCTTAGTTGATGCCCGGCTCAGAGCAGGGCCTCAGTCAGTGTACTGCCTCTCCTTCCCCCAGAGAACCCATGGCAACAGCAGAGCTCCAGTGTAAAGGCAGCCCAGGCCTGGAGGGATGGGGGCTCTGCTGCAGAAACAGACTGAAAGGAAGGTGGGCCAACAGTCCCACTGGTATCCACAGCCACGCCTTCTGCTTTCCTGAATGCTCTGGAGCTTAGACACGAGATGAGATTGGTCTAGCACTCATTCTGTTAGTGTTCCAGGAAGAAAGACTTCACCTGAAGAAATGCAAACTGAACCCCTTTGAGCCTAAGCTTTTATAACCTTAGAGTAAGAGCGAAATCTCTGTGAACGCATTCTTCTCAGCTTTTGTATTTTCCTGTTTTGATTTGTTTTTGGTTTCCTAGTAAAATTTCCTTTGAGAGGCTTGAACTTTTTCTTCAGTGAACCAAGGGGAAAAAGAGAGAGAGAGAGAGATGTTACAGTGGGCACAGTTGGAATTACTGCTGTTGTCCCACCTCTGCATTCCCAGGAAGGCCTACTTTTCCTCATCTATCTTCAGACAGTTGGAGTTTGGCAAAATCCTGTATTGAGATGATCACACAATATAGCACAGTGGGGTTGATAATGTCAAATGAAGGTTAATTTGTATTGATTTCATGACTTTTCCAATTTTTAAATTCAGTTTGTTATTTTTATTAACTTTTCTCTTCTATGAAAACTTGAAATTTTGTGCTATAAACACAACATTCTAAAGGTCCTTATTGTCAATTAAGTTAATTTTTCTTTCATTCAGGTAATTTTGTTTACCATATAGAGTATCACAAATACAAGGAAAAGCAAATATATGAAAGAGAATTACTTACATGGTGAAAAGTAAAACAGCTTCATAGTAATTTAATTGCAATTTTGATCTAGCAAATGTGAGGAAAATAAAATCATTTAATGGAAAATAAAATATAATCGGTAACTTTGTTATTGTTGTTTCTGGTCAGTAAAGTAATTTTATTATAGACGAGAATCCAAGAAGGATAAGAAATAGTACTTTCATGATCGACTTCATTGTCTTGATTCAGTTTGGCTTCATCAGATCTCACTCACCTCATATTTCATTACAGGCATATTCCATCCACATTAGAACAATGTCCTACGTTTTTGTAAATGATTCTTCTCAAACTAATGTGCCCTTGCTACAAGCCTGTATTGATGGAGACTTTAACTATTCTAAGCGGCTTCTGGAAAGTGGCTTTGACCCAAATATCCGTGACAGCAGAGGCAGGACAGGCCTTCACCTTGCAGCAGCCCGAGGGAATGTAGACATCTGCCAGCTGTTGCATAAATTTGGTGCTGATCTGCTGGCCACAGATTATCAAGGAAACACAGCTCTTCATCTCTGTGGCCATGTGGATACCATCCAATTCTTAGTTTCCAATGGACTCAAAATTGATATATGGTAAGTTCTTTGTGGTTTTGAAGTCTAGTCATTTTTTATCATTAGTCTTTGAACAAGTGGTCTAATCTCAGAGTCTTCATTTTGTTTCCTATTGATCAGTTGTAATGACAAGTTCAGAAAAGCATTGAAGACTGAGGTCTCGTTAGGCAAGTGAGAGAACAAGAGACTAACTTCTAGATTTACACTGAAGCAGTACAATATTTCCTGTGAAAAGAGTGGCTAGTTTCTACTAACTCATTGCATAGTGTAAGACGGGGTAAGAAGGAAAGAGCTAATATTTGTTGATAATCTACTGTGAGCTGGACTGTGTTTGTGTACATTGCAGCTCATCTCGTCCTCAGAACCAGTAGCTTTTACGGTAGTTTGTTCTGTTCATCTTATACATGGAGTTGAGATGAGATCACTTGGCTATAAGGGACAGAGCTGGAATGTGAACTTAGTTCCTGACTCCAAAGTTCATTTGCCTTCTGTCACATAACATACCAACTTCATAATCTCTCTGGGGTTCAGGGTCTTTAGATGGAGGAAGTTTGAGGAAGTCATGGGTTTTTAACTTGATTTAGAAATACCCTGTTTCTTGAATGGGAAAGATGTCAGGCCACCTTTAAAACTGAGTTTGAGGTTTAAATGACAGTTACTTGCTGCCCTGGTTTATTGGTGTTGCAATGCTCCTGAATCTGAACAAGACAGTAAATGATTCTGTTACTGAGGTCACAATGTAGTGGGAATTAACTGTAGGATTCAGTGTGATTAGGGTTCTGTCCTGTTACTACTGTTAAATAGCTGAGTGTACAAAAGTAACTTTAAAAAAAATTTTTTTAAAGATTTTAAAAATATATGCTCTTCCCATAAACTCTGTCAAATAAGAGTGAATCTAGAACTAAACTGTCCAAGTAATCTCTGAGAAGATGTTCTCTTTTTATTTACTGTCTTTTACCCAGTCTTTTTACTTGTGTATTTTCCTTTTCCTTTTCCCTGGAATGAAGAAAGTAGGTTGATTCAAACATCAGCTTCTGACTTGCACTTTGGCTGTGCTCCAAGATTAATTTTAATTTTGAGTTAATTGATTCCATCCTTTCTTCACTGAGATCTATACAAATGAGTACTAACAGGATAATATAACTGCTGTAAGCCTCTTTATTTTTATGAATTTTTTTTAGCAATCATCAAGGTGCTACTCCTTTAGTTCTGGCAAAGCGCAGGGGAGTGAATAAAGATGTCATCCGATTGCTGGAATCTTTGGAAGAACAGGAGGTAAAAGGATTTAACAGAGGAACTCACTCGAAACTGGAGACCATGCAGACGGCTGAGAGTGAAAGGTACTTGAGATATAATTTTTTAAGGGGCCAGTCACTAAGTACCTGGATCTTTTGTTGGAACTTTGTGAACTTGGTTTCTTTGCTTTCAATTGCAGGGTTTTGATTCTATCTTTGAACTCTATATAGTCTTTATGAATTCAGATTACAATTGAGAAAGTATTAACAGAAAGTACTATGTGCCCCCATGCACATAATGTTCAGCCAGCCACCTGCTGTATTGCAGTGCAAGGGAGAAGAGCTAGTTAAAATCTGAATCTGAGGGAAGGAAACAGGAATTTAAGAATTCTAAGTACAGATCACCAAAAGAATCAAATTTCAAAAAAGGAAGAGAAAGATAAGACTGAGAACTTGGACAATATTAGAAAGATCAAACAGATAGTTTCAAGGATAGGAAAGTGGAGTGCTGAGAAATAAAAACAGGGAAAGTAAGATAAGACTGAACCCATACACAATTCAGTCATTGAAAGTGACTTTCATGGGAGTTGGAACTAATGAAATTTGGGTTTCTCTAAGTAACTGAAGCTAAGATGCAGTGGCTGATGAGGTCCTAAATATCTCATCACTTTTCATCAAGAGGCAGTGGAAAACATGGTTCAGGGAGTTTTGAAAAGTTGGCAAACGATCCTTTCTGCAGCCTACTGGCTCATCAAGGGAAGTCAGTAGACCTGGCCTAGTTTTTAGTGGCACACAGTTTGGTGAACCACCATGGAGTTTTGGCCACTACATTATACAGAGAGGTGAGAAGGATAATAAGCTTACTATCACTTGTTCCCAAATTTTTCTGTAGAATATAGATGGAACAAAAAAGCCCACATCAGCTATTCACCTTGTATCTGATTGACCAGGACTTGACTTTAGTGTGGCACCAACCACTCAGATACCACTTGTGTATCTGTAGGTTCTAAATTAAATTTTTCATAATCAGCCTTCCTTCATCTGATTCCTTTGCACCCATGATTGCCTTCCTCCTCCTCCAGTGCTGGCTGGTATACTACTGGCACCATTAAATGCCACTTTCAAGCTTAGGTCTTCTTTGTTTATATACTTTTACTCACATTTTTATCCTAAAGCAATTCAACAGTTTTACCTCTAAAAGGGTTCATGCTCCTCATGTTACCGTCAAAAGATGACAAATTTTAGATAAACAAAGTCAAAGATGCATTTGCAAGCCCTTTTCTCTCCTGTATGCTCTGGGTCAACAGTCAGTGTCAAGCACTCTAACAATGTTAACTATTCTTTGTTAAAGATCATGTTCCTTCAAAATAATTTGAAATTTATCTTCATCTTTCTAAAATAATATTACATTATTTTAAACTTCTTTACTATGACAAATATCCAAGAATGTGTTTTTAATTGGTGTATTTTTGAGACCTTTATTTTGTTAATAGCCATTTTCCAGGACCCCCCCCCCTTTTGTTTTAATCAGAAATACACTTTTATCTTTATTTTGCCTCTATTTTGATTACATAACTAAGAAGTGATTAGTTGCGTAGGTGGCTCAGTATCAAATATTTACTCCTACTTTTTTCATAAACTTTTCATGTAACTCTAGCATGAGACTTTGTATTATTTACACCTTTGCCTAAAGCCACTTCTTCAAGAATTAAATCATTAATACTTTTATTACCTAGATTTCCTACCTTATTTAGACCTCTTAGTGTCATGGAATAAATGCAGTGATTGAGGCTTAAGTTTAAAGACAATGTCATTAGGAAAATGTACATCAAAACCACAGTGAAATACCACTTCACAGCTAATAGGATGACTATAATCAAAAGTCAGTAACAAATGTTATGAAGGATAGGGAGAAATTGGACTTTTACTTTGCTGGAAGGAACATAAACTAGTGCAGTCCCTTTAGAAAACAGCCCGCAGTTCCTTAAGGTGTTACACATATAGTTACCATATGACGCAGCAATTCCACTTATAGGTGCATACCAAAGACAATTGAAATCATATGTCCACACAAAAACTTCTGTATAGATATTTATAGCAGCTTTATTCATAATAGCCAAAAGATGGAAACCACCCACAAGTCTATCAACTGATGAAAGAATAAACAAACTGTCACCTGTTCATTGAATGGAGTATTATTCCACCGAAAAAGGAATGAAATCTGATATGTGCTCCAACATGGGTCAGTACTGCAGAGAAGCCAGATACAAAAGGCCACATATTATATAATTCTTCCTATATGAAATGTCCAGAACAGGCAAATACACAAAGATAGGAAGTAGATTGTGGTTACAAGGAGCTGCAGGAACAATTCAGAGTAACTGATGGGTACGGAGTTTCTTAGAGAGGTGAAGAAAATGTTTTAGAATTAGATAGTGGAGATGGTTTATAACTTTGTGAATATACTGAAAGCCACTGAAATGTATAGTTTTAAAAGATGAATTTTATGGCATGTAAATCATATCCCAAAAAAGGTAGGGGTAAAAAGTTTAAAGGGATTAGCTAGCATATGGCATTATAACTCTGCTGTGTGCTGACGTTTTCTAGAAAAGAAAATGAAGCAAGGTTTTAAATGGTTTAATACAGTGTTTTCCTTAGGGTTTCCAGATATATAACATAACTTCTGTGTAAGGGCCTATAGTTGAAGCTGCTGAAAAACATTTCCCACTCCTACTAGTATCCTAAGTTTAATTTAGTTCCTTTTTATTATAGAGGTACGGAATGACAAAGACAGTGTAGATAACATATGTTTAAAAAGAAAGATTAAACACACACACACACACACACACACACACACACACACAATTATACTAGAGTCAGGTATCCCCTGAACGATGGAAAGCATTTCATTGAATAATCTCTCTATGAAAAAAAATTCTGATTGGGTCAATCATGGTTGCACATGCCTGTAATCCCAGCGACTTGGGAGGCTGAGGCAGGAGGATCACAAGTTCAAAGCCGACCTCAGCAACTTAGTGAGGCCCTAAGCAACTTAGTGAAACCCTGTCTCAAAATAAAAAATAAAAAGGACTGGGATTGTGACTCAGTAGTTAAGTGCCCCTGGGTTCAAAATCCCTGATACCAAAAAACAAAAATTCTGATCGGCCAAGCTTCCTGAGCTCCTAGAGAGTGCTCACTGAATTCTCATTTGATACCTTATGTCTTTGAGTGTGACAGCATGTCAGTCTATTCAATAAACTTCATATAGGTCAAACTAAACCTGTCCTGCACTTTATCTTTTTATGGTTAACACTTGTTCAGGTCTTCTTAACGTTCTAATCTTTGAAACTTTCTTGAGTTTTCTTAAATTCCCATATTATTGTACATTCCCACTGAAAATGTCTTCTCTTATTCAGAGTAGAACCTTTTTTCTTTTTTTGGCAGTACTGGGGATTGAACTCATGGGTGCTATCCCACTGAACCACATCCCCAGCCCTTTTATTTATTTTTTAATTAATTTTTTTAATTTATTTTGGGTACTGTACCCAGGGGTACTTTACCACTGAACTACATCCCCAACCCTTTTTTATTTTTTATTTTGAGATAGGGTTTCAATTAGTTTTCAGCAAGGTTGGCCTTGAATTTGCAATTCTCCTGTTTCAGCCTCCCAGGTTGCTGAGATTATAAGTGAGTATCACTGTGCCTGGCTGAGACTAAGCATTTGTAATATAAAAAGAATTTGGATGTTGAATAGACTGGCCCATGAGGAAGGCAGCAGGCTGTGACTAGAGATGCCCTATTACCAATAAAGATTGAAGGACCTTTAGTTAATGGTGCCAAGAAGTAAAATAAAGTTGTAGGATTAAAAACACTGCCAGTTTTGGTTGTGCTTACTCACAGTTCATGGTAAACAAGACTCTTAAGACATTGCTTTACTGTTTTCATTGTTCTGTGCCTAGATGGTTGGAGGAATATTAAAAGAAGGGGTATAGGAAGGATAGTAATGAGCTTTTATAACCAATAGAGAGTCGATGCATATGATTCTTTATGGGTTTATCTAAATGATACCCTGTTCTAGGGCCTGCACTGTGATAGAACTATGGGTGCCAATCCCATAAAGCTTTCAGTTCATAATGGTGCTTCCTTGAGATGCCAAAAGTAGAGATTCTGTGTTCTCTTTGCGGTGGTCATATTTCTCAGTGACAGTGTTTTAAATATCAGAATCAGTGTTTTGATAGCATTTGCACTCCCTTATTCTATATTGTTTTATAAGACAGGACCAAAACCAATAGGAAGAAACTATTAAGAATTCCTAATGAATGGACCAGTCCACATGTACATCAGACTAAGGAATAAGCTTCCATTATTACAAAATTATACTTTAAGAAGGAATTCCTTCATTGATCAGATTATTGAAGTAAAATAATTAAAATTCTCCTTAAACTTTTACATTCACATATATATGTAAGTGCTTATTTTCATTCACTTAAAATTTCAAATTAGGAGTTTTCATTTTTAATCTCCTAAATTTTAAGTGTGTTTTGGTTTATATCTTGATGAAAACAACTCATTTGACCTATGTCAAGACTTCTGCTTGGGACATCTTTATTAGAATTTTTAATTTGATTCTGCTAGCTACTAAACCAAGAAGCAGTCATTGCAGTTCATCAATTTATAGTTCAGGGTAGACTGTCACAATACCTATGGATATATGAATGAGCATGGAAGTGGGTGAGAGCATATACGTAAGTCAGTTTCTTCTTATAACTATTATATTATAAGTTTGGCCTTTCATAAATAACATGACTTACTGTTTTACATTTTTGAAACGGGTGAAGTGTGTCTTTCTTTGTCTTCCTTTAACAGTGCCATGGAAAGCCATTCCCTCCTCAATCCCAACCTACAGCAAGGTGAAGGAGTCCTGTCCAGCTTTCGAACCACTTGGCAGGAATTCGTAGAGGATCTGGGCTTCTGGAGGGTCCTGCTCCTGATCTTTGTCATTGCTTTGCTGTCTCTTGGCATTGCCTACTATGTGAGTGGAGTGCTGCCCTTCGTGGAAAACCAGCCTGAACTGGTGCATTAAAGGAGCTCATAGAGATGAGGCAAATGCCTATTTCTGGGCTCCCAACATTGATTCCCAGTTTCTCAAAATTTTTCTTAGTGCAAGGCAGTGAGGGCTGAGCATTTTTCTTTATGCACTTTTACTTATTGTAATCCTTTTAGAAGAATAATGTGTTCATTTGAACTTCATACTGTAGTCAACTATAGTGCATCCTAATGCTACCTCTGACTTAACCTGACTTCTTAAGAAAATCTGCTGATAACCTTGTTTGATAAAAACATGCAAATGACTAGAGAATAGAAGCTAAAGGAAGAGAGTATCCTTAGGATAGAAACCTTACCCTGATCTTAGACCAATTGAAGTATCCAAAAAGAAAAAAACGTTCCCTTTATGAATGTTTTGGGTGGTGGGTTTAGTTTTGTTTATTTTTGCAAGAGCTCCTTTTTTCTTTTTATTTACTTTTTCTGGGGAGAGGACAAAACCTTTGAACTTAGAGTACATTTTAAAAATCTTGTATGGCAAATTAATATTGTTAGAATCTATTTGGTTTATTTTAACATTTTGAAGTCTAGTCACAAACCAAACAAAACTTTTGAAATGAGCTATATTTTCTTCAAAACCGATTGATTTAATCTTTGCTTTAGAGCAATTTTGATTTATTGTAAACTGCTTTGCTTGTTAGTGTCTGTGAAAAATCAGCTTCAGGAGTTCACTTTGCTCACTTTCTACTTTCCCCTTGTATATATTTTAGAGGTGTCCTGTTCATCAAAAGTGCAGTCAGAAAACTCTTTTTCTGCTGAATAGTTAGCAGGGAGAAATAATTCTAATATTTAATGTCACTAGAATTTTGTAGTGCTATTACAGTGGAAACGTCAGTTCTATAAGCTAGCTGTGCGTCACAGTGGTATCATAATTATTTAACGTGCTGTCCTGTTTAGAGGCCTGTCAGACTTGTCATTGCAGTCCCATCCACATCAGTGATTCTTGGACGGAAGGAACAGGTGGAGTACTCAGTCAACAGCCCAGAGCCATACTGTACTGTCATAAGCTCTTTATGACTGGTAACATTATGTACATTGAAATCTGGCCCCCCTATATTGCCGCTTTCAGCAGTGTGTTTGAAGGCCTCTTTTGTTAATGTTTCTATATGTATAAATCATTTCTTAGGTTATTACAAAAGAATCTGAATGCTTAATAATTGTTCATTGAGTGAAGTCTGAAAATTGCAGTGAAAGAATTAACGGTTTTATTTTCTAGAACAACAGCATCTAAGTTACTGCTAGTTGAATTGTTGCTAGAATTAGAAATCACAGTTAGAGTAGAATTGGTACTTGTGATTCTTTTTGCTCCTTGATATTTCCTCCTTTGTATTTATATATCTGGTATTGAAACTTTTTTCTTTTGTGTGGCTTGTTCCTCCCCTAAAAAGATGTTATAAAATTCCTGATGTACTGTTTTGTTTCAGGATCAGCTTGCAGAGTCTTGCTTTTAGGTCAGATACAAACAAAATTAATCATACTTGGTGTAACTACAGCAAAAAAAAAAAAAAAAAACTCAAATTCAAAGTATATTCAGAATGAAAGTTTTACCTTTGTAATTCTAAACATACAAAACTGGTCAATATATGTAAATATATTATACTTTTTTAAAGATTAATGTTTCCTTTTAAGTGCTGATTTCTTTGTATTCTCTGCATTCAGTATTAAGTAAAACCACCAATAAAATATTTATAAATCCTTAATCACAGTCTACTTTCTCAGTATATCATGATTTTTCTTTTAATTCAGGACTTTGTAATGGATTGCAATTGGCTATTTGAAAAACAAAACTTTTTTCAAACCTAACATAATAGATAGCTAGACTTTTATGCATGCCTTACAGATGCTCCAAAACTAATTTGGGTGAATTCCTTGTGGATTTAAGAATGACAATAACTACCATGGTTAAGCACCTCCCAATTAGACAAGTCACTCACCGTGGCTCATCTCATTTCATCCTTATACCCGTTAGGGCCCGACGTGTCCCCATTTTATAAGATGAGAAAGCTGACCCGGGGAAGGTGAAGTGATTCATCCAGCCCAAGGTCACACATCCAGGCCACGGTGGAGCTAGGACTCCAGACTGAGGCTCTATCCCCAATTAGAAATTGGCTCTTTCCTCCCACCCCACTGTCTGTCACGAAACTGGCAGCAGTATCGTGTTTATCTAGGGCCTCACCTGCTGCCATCCCCACAGGGTATTACTAAATTTTCCACTCCTGTTCCTGCATTCTTTTCCTCCTGTGACGCACCATTTTACACATGCTCCCAGTGGTACAGCCTTTCACATTCAAGCTCAAACCCTGGCATATTCAGAAAACATTGCATAGTCTACCCTGGGCTGCCGCCTTCTCTACCGCAGATCCCACCACTGCCACACTCAGGGAGACCACATTTATTTTGCATTTTTTGGCCTGTTCTTCTGTAAACATGTATTTTTTTAAATTTGTTGCTGTAATCATAAGCTTAGTGAAAAGCAGAGCCTTCGTCTATTTTTACATCCCTTCCTGTCCACAGTGCATCATATAGAGCTTTTTATACACAGTACTGATAGCATTACTTTGCCTGTCACTTTATGTTTTATTTCAGATCAAATAGCTCTTTATTCTCACATGTTCCCCCCAGTAAGTTGCACGCATCGCCTGTGCTGGTCTTCACCCAACAGTGTGCCTCAGCATGACGGACAAACTACACAGGCTGGTCCTTCCTGTACAGCCAGCTCCTTACCTAAGAATCGTGCAGGTTCCCCCCAGCAGCGCCTGCATAGGTTTACCACCTTGTACAGAAGTCCGAGAGCATTATTTACCTTTTGGTGTTGTTTTTGGTGGTGGTGGTGGTTTTTTAAACCTGACCTCAGCCTTTTATATGTGAAATTGTTTACATATGCATCAAAGTGCTTTCAGTTACAAAACCTCAAAATTCAAATTGGAAGCATCTTCTACCATAGGAAGTATATTGGTTCATGTTACAAGTAATTTGCCTGAGCATTTACATATTGAAAACACAATTGCTTGCATTGCTTGCATTGTATCTTGCAGTCAGTAGGGCTGACATAGACCAAAAGTCTTTAGCTTAGCTCCCCTGGGCTTTGGGATGTACTCTTCTGTTTTGCTACATTCCCCAGTTCTGAGATGAGCATAGAATTTTCAGGTATCCTAATAGAGAAGAAGAAATTATCTATTTTTTTCCTTTTAGTACTGGGGATTGAACCCAAGAGTGCTCTATCTCTGAGCTATAACCTACCCAGTTCTTTTCGTCTTTTTATTTTGCTAGATGGCCAAGCCTGGCCTCAAACTTGAGATCCTCTTGCCTCGAACTCCCAAGAGGCTGAGATGGTAGGCATGTGTGGCAAAAAGAAACCATCTTTCCTGTGATTTCCTCCTAGGACACATTGCTACAAAGCCCCTAGCAAACCCTGCTTCATTGACTGACATTACATCATATACCCTAATCTGAAACCAACTGGTGGGAGGCATGCGTTGACTTTAGGCCTGGAATGACAGTTAGTCAATGGTGGATACAGGGGAGGTAGAATTCATATGATTGGCTTGGACCAGTGATTTTAGAAATGATTTGGGCCACTGTTGACAATTAGTGGCCAGTTTGACACAACAAAGAATTGTTCTATAACCTGCATGATTCTTTAGTATTCTTTGGAACATTCATATGTTAAGAAAACAAAAGTAAGAACTATTACAGTTATCTGAGACTAAACCCCAACTCTTTTCACATTTTAAAACAAAGATAGTTTTTAATGTACCATGAATTTTCCAAGAATACAGCCACCAGATAATTAAGGGAAGATTCCACTTTATTTTGTTCAAGACTTGACCAAGAATTCTGTTTCAAAAGTCTTGATATTGCCAGCAGTGCTATCGATGATAATTAAGTGACCGACATGATTCTATTAAACATATTGACTCGTTCCTTCTAATGTAATTTGCCTGAGCATTTACATATTGAAAACACATTTTATTAGAAATTACTTTCGTTGTATTTGGTCTTTATATTACCTGATTTGTGTGAAATAATTTTACTGATTTCAGCAGTTGCTACTCCCTTGTATCTGGGATTCATGCTGCAGCTTATCTTATTTATTCATCTTAAGCATATGTGCTCTCTCCACATGGTTCAAACTTGGAGACTATACCAGTAAGTGGCTTTCCCCAAAGTTAATAGAACACTGGTTGGGGTTTGGGGAGATGAAGCCAGCATCTGGTTAAAATATCCTTTTAAATTGTTCAGGCAGAAGCCATTCCATTACACTCTGAAGTGGATTCAAAACAATTTTCCAGAGAAGAGCTTGACCTTGCCATGGACACCCTTTGGCTTCCCTCAAAGAACATAAGTATGCATATCATTCAGTTGGTCATCCTTGGACTCCACAGCACAACTGAGCTGCTCTATAGGGGTTGACACTTCCCTGGGAACAGAGAGTTGGCCACACTCATGTTAGATATTAAGAACTACAATCTTGGGGCTGGGGAGATAGCTCAGTCGGTAGAGTGCTTGCCTTGCATGCACAAGGCCCTGGGTTCGGTCCCCAGCACCGCAAAATAAAACTATAATCTCAAGTTCCTCATTACTTACTATTCACCCAAAACTTAGCTGGTGACAATATTTAGAGATACTCCTTGGCAGATGTTATAGATTAGCATTGACCAAACTGCAGTGATAGAAATTTTCCATATCTGTGCTGTTGAGTGCAGGAACTACTTGCTTCTCAGATTGACTTAAATTACAAAGTCAAATTTTATTCACACAAGCCACATTTCTAGTGGTCAGTAAGTCACCACTGCCAATTGTATTGAATGACACAGATAGAGAACACTCTCATTTTTACAGAAAATTCTTTTGGGTCACACTTGTCTAAAATCTACCTTGGGTTCCAGTCAGGTCAGTGTAGAGCTAGATACTCAGTCCACATTATGGCAGTCCTTTACTGAGCTCTTCACTGATAAGTGGTGGTATCACTATACAGGGCTTATTAACACAAATGTTCACAAAAGCTACTGTCCTCTTGCAACAGGGAAGCCAAGGGACTAGGGGCAGTTTCAAAGAACATATCCAAGGTCCCCCAGCTAGTAAGGGGCAGAGCTGGGATTTGAATTCAGCAGCTGGACTGGGGTCTCTTCACCATTGTGCTGTGATGTCATCATCTTGAACTGAAAATTGTCTCCTCACCTGTGGACCTAACCATTGCATCCATTCTAAGGAAAGTGACTGAATGCCATTGACACAGACCTTTATGGAGACCCCGAGGAGGAACTTCGGCTTCTAAACCAGAACCACAAGCCTTTCTGCTGAGCAGTTGTTTTGCTTTCACATGATGTTCTCCAACAATTGTGTAATTGACCAGGTAGAATGCCTTTCACACTGGATGCTTGAAAAGCTTAATGCCAAGCTTGGGTTCCCTCAGAAGCCATTGCAATAGAGGTTATTGTCGTGATTTATCATTTTATGTGTGCTATTCTGTGTGCATGATGGGCTATGGATAGTTGGGAGGTATTTTTTTGTTTTGTTTTGTTTTTATAGTAGAATTGATAGGACTACCACAAAACTGCCTATTTTTTCCTGGAACCTAACAGAGGAAAGTATATTGACCTTTTGCAATTGGAAACAGTACTCTGTTACCTCCTACTCAAAAATGCAATTATGGTTTCTGGCATTCCTACAGATATCAGTTTACCTTATTTATGTGTCTTTCTTTGTTCCAAAAAGGGATTTAAGTTAAGCTGAATAAGCAGGTATTATTCTAAACCATGGAAATCAAATGTCCTAGGTTATTCTATTCTAGCGTCTTGATGAATCATTTGAATGAAGACTGAAAAATGGACATTAAGAGGTACTGTAATCACAAAATTTTAGAGAGACATTAGAAGGTACATTGGGTTCTGCTAAGAGGGACTGAATGACTATAATCCCAAAGTTAAGAAAGGACTAGAAATGTTATCAGAATCCAGATGTCATCCATTGCTCTTATCTTTTCCATGGGTCCCTTCCACATCTCCATGGTCCCCTGCCCCAATATATGGTTCCAAAATTTTTTTCCAGACCACTGGTCTCATAATAGATATTGAGACCTATACTACTGATATACAGCATTTATTA
This sequence comes from Sciurus carolinensis, assembly GCF_902686445.1. NCBI lineage: Eukaryota > Metazoa > Chordata > Mammalia > Rodentia > Sciuridae > Sciurus > Sciurus carolinensis. The sequence goes on from NC_062213.1 coordinate 38,153,704, forward strand.
AGCTTTTCACATGTAATAGAGCATAGTTTCAGTTGCAACTGATTGCTAACATAAACTCTAGTGATCAAGAATGGCAGCACATCATTTTATAGCATTTGGAACTTTTCAAATATGGTGTTTAGAAGAATTTATCCTGAAGGAATCTAGTCATGCTTTCTAAATATTATTTTAAAATAAAAGTGTTATGGTTTAGATATGAGGTGTCCCCAAAAGCTCACGTGTGAAACAATGCAAGAAATTTCAGAGGTGAATTGATTGGTTGTGGGAACCTTAATCTATTCAGTGCATTAATCCACTAGAATTGATTAACTAGGTGGTAACCGTAGGCAGTAGGGTGCTGCTGGAGGCAGTGGGTCACTGAAGGTGTGTCTCCTCAAAGGAGGTTTATATTTTGTCCCTGCTGAGCAGAGTGGTCTCTCTCCCCTTCCTGGTATCATATCCAGGAAGCTGCTTTCCTCCACCACACTCTTGCACCATGGTGTTCTGCTCACCTAGGACCCAGAGCAATGGAGCCAGTTGTCTGTGGACTGAGACCTGTGAAACTGTGAGCTCCAAATAAACTTTTCCTCCTCTGAAATTGTTCTTGTCAGGTCTTTTGGTGGCAGCAGTGAAAATGCTGACAAAACCAAGTGACTGGTGTTAGATAGACTTTTTTTTTTTGGAGGCGAAGTTTTTCTGTATAGACCGGGTCAACCCTGAACCTTGTGATCCTCCTGCCTTAGCCTCCCCAATGGCTAGCCAAGATAGACTTTCTTGTCTTTGTCTTCTTGTACTATAATAGTCTTGGTGATATTTTTTGTCAAGATGAAAAATTTGTAAGCCCAGGATGTAGATTTCTGTAAACCAGTTTCCATGTGTTTCTCAACAGAAGAGTCACCATGCCATTCTCCCTTTAAAGCATCTTCCACTGTGGAAATGATTTGAGGATGCTAAGCAGATGACTCCAGAGTTTCATTAGTAGGCATAATGGTTATTTGCAGTACTTTTCTTATAAAAGCAACTATTTCCTCAAGCTCATTGTGGGCTGTATACTTTTGAGTTAGGAGATCAGAGGCTACAGGAACATGTGTAAACTTAAGCTCTAGGATTATAAAATGCCTTATTTGATGATGCTTAAAACTATTCATTTTATGGTCCTCCAGTAAGCCAGAGATGTCCTGCAGTTGCTAGTTGAACCCTCCATTATGCGTTCCATGTGTCCTTTCCACATCTTTGCAAGCCTCCCTGAAAAGGCAGAGATATATGAATGAAGATAAAAAAGCACACACTTAGGATAAAATCTTAGAAATCCCTCATCTTGAATGTTCACTAGGTTCCTGTTCCTTTATTTTTTTTTCCTATAAAGATTTATTATTGTTAACCTGGGTTGGGGAGATTTTTATGTCTGAATCAGTTTAAGGATCAATTTAAAAATAAGCCCTAACCAAGGGAAGTTCTGACTTGAAATACACAAAGTATACCTCCTGAGATTCTTTTTAAAGATAAATTATTTACTGGAATCATTATGAATTAAAGTATGCATGTATTACTTTATGAGTAGATACATTTGAGCAAATTGCAGTTGTTTTTCTGTTTTTCACAGTATCCCTTTATGTGTATTTAACTTTTTAAGACATGCAACATTAGCTCTACAGAATGCTTACTGTTTGTGCATGACCATAGGCTTAAATTCCTTCTTGGAGGTTAAAGAATAATTGCTCATCTAATTCTCTTATACCTTAATACTACGAATTGCAAATATTTAGAAATGTGGCATTGGAAAGTTAATTATTTCCTCCTGTAACTGGGCTAGGAGAACGTTATTTTCTAACACAAGAAAAATTATTCTCTGTCTTTTGGGGATTGATTTCTAAATTTGAAAACTCTGTGTCAGAGTTGTCTGGTCTGTTTCACTGAAATTTCAGCTTCTACAAAATAAAAATAAGTTTTGAAATAGTTTCTAGGTCACTGGCACACAATGCTGGCAAAAAAAAAAAAAACTATAACTTATTTTGGATAGCTCCAGTTAGCATGATCCGTCAGCACAGGCTGTTCTTTTAGATTGTGATACAAGTTTTAAAAAGTCCTTTTGCATTCTTACTCTGTAAACTTAGGCATGGGTGATTCTCCTTTATTTTAGTACATCCGCTGATTTGGGAGGAGGGAAGGATTTCACCACATATCAGTTCTATATTTCGCCTTATTGAACAACCCTCATTTATTTGTTATTTTAGGTAAGTTCCAATTTTAGACCAGACAGTGGGGGCTGTGGTTACACTGGAAAACACATAGACTAGGTGTTGACAGCTCCCAGCTTGACTTCATATGAACTGACCATGGTCAAATATTTTAAGTTCTCTGAACCTCTGTTTTTATGTGCAAGACAGAAATAAGAGCAACCTCACAAGTCTGTTATAATTAATAAAAATAAGAATTATCTTATTTTCAATGTTGTATATGTACCAGGAAGGTTGAAACTGTTATTATCCCATAAAGAAAATGAAGCTTAAGAAGTTAAGTGTGCCTTCTAAAGTCATGGAGTAGTGTCAGTTTTCAAACCAGAGTCTGTCTAACTGGTGCTTTCGAGCTTACCTCTTATGCCATCCATCCCACTTGGGTTGAGTAAGACATTCCATCTGAAGGTACCTGGTTCTTTGAGGGATTCAACATATGTTATTTCTCCCTGCCTTGGAAGAAAGATTATATGTTTTATTGACTGAATTCTAGTTTTTTATGCTCAATGGATCTATCACAAAATTTCTGATTTGCTGAGGAAGTTTTAGTAACTGCTTTATTATGTACATACCCTGCTCATTGTTTTTCATAGCAATGGCCTTATAAGAACCCATAGAACCTTCCCAATATGCTCATAGTTTAGAAAGAAGTAATTCTGCTTTCGGGGTTATATGGCTGAGCCCCTTTTCTCCTGCTGATTTTAATGGAGTCCTAATGATGCAGAAAGCAACCTTACTTCAATCCTTCAGTTTATACATCCTCAAATGTCATTCCCAGCTGTGGAATAAATAGAGATAATCAGCTTATTTCAATGTCAGCCTTTTAAAATACATGTGATTTTTCTTGAATTTCTGCATTCAATTTGGATAAAATAAGCTGTAACAGAGGGTCTACAGAATGTTTCTCAGTTACAAGAATTGATGCAAAGGAGGCAAAGGATGTGATGAGAGGCCATGCCTTCAGCACCCCAGAGGAACTGGTCTCTCTTCCTCGCCATTTATGGGATCCATGTGAAAACCAAATGCACAAGGCACACAGAACCCTCTACCTGTGTCTGGGAGTCAGAATGGTATGGTGATTGAATACATGGGCCTTGCAGTCAGACCTGGGTTTAGGCCCCAACTCTCCAGTTATGATGGCTTGGCCTTGTGCAGATTGCCACTGCCTTCTCCCCTAGCCTCAGGTTCATCATTTGGTAAATGGGAAACACTAATCAGAGAATCAAAAGAGATAATAGATGCAAAATGTTCAGTGCAGGATTTGGTGCACAGTGACCCTCAATAATTAGTGTAATTATATGATTACTTCCCCTTTTGGACATCTGCTACCTAGTGTTCTGACAGCCCCCACAGTACATTAAGAGGCATTTATTTGCAGGAAGACAGGACAACTTCTGTTCTGCAATTGGTGGGGCCTGTGGGCATGGGCTCCCGGATAGCTTCAGTTCTTTTTTAAGTTCCCATTAAATAATACCATAATTGTTAGGGGATGTTGAACACAGTCCCTGCCAATCTTCCTGAACCTTCCTTGCAGGAAGCCAAGGACATTTGAGGAACTCTCCAGAACCCTTCCCTGTCGGGTGTTGAGAGACAGTTAAGGGTAAGAAGAGGATCAGCAGGCCCGTGCCTTCTAGTTCCTTCCATTTTTTTTTTTTTTTTTTTTTTTTTTTTTGTGATCTTACCTGTATTGGCCCATCTCTGTAGGATAGCAGGTTTGTTTTTACCTTCCCCACCTTTACAGAAAATAAAACTGAGGCTCGAAGCTTGGCAAGGCAAGACAAGCTGAATCCAGGCCATCTAATCTCCGGGTCACTGTTCTCTGCACCTGGCTGCTGTCACCTGAGCCTCAGAGGCCAAAAGAGAAAGGACACAGACGTCAGTGTCCTGGCGGGGGGCGGGGGGGACTGTCAACATCACGATTTGTGTCACAGAGCGTCATCTCCGAAGCTCTGCAGTTAAGAGAGGAAGCAGAGGATCTGTTCTGCCCAGTCCTGCCCTGCAGGTGGCCCTGGCACCTGCCGCCCTGCTCACTTCCCAGGTCCTCCTCTGCGCGGGCAGCATGCCACCTCCACAAGGCAAATCACATCCATTTGATCTGAAACAAAAGGCTGCCATGGTGTCTGAAATGACAACTCCCAGGCGGGTGAGGTCATGCTGTTCTGTTTGTCTCCAAGGGCTGTGGGGATCCAATTTCAGTTGTGAAGAAAATGGTCTGGGGAAAAAAAGTTACTTCATTCGGAAAATTCCGCAAAGCCATAAATACAGCTTGCAGCGAATGAACGCGCACGCTCCTCGCTCCAGGGCGGACAAGAGCTTTGGGAGGAGGAAGAGCACCGCCCCGCCCCGCCCGGCCCCGCCCACCGCCCGGCAGCTCAGCCGGCCGCTCCCAGACCCGGACTCTGTGCGCTGTTCTGGCAGATCCCTCGCCGAGCCTCTCGGTAACCCAGGGCGTGTTTCCCCTGGTTCTCACCCTAACTTGTCTCCGGCCAATGCCCATCCCTGGAGCATCCAGCACAATTGTACTGGCTTTCCTGTCTGCAATGGTTGACCTGCATTTCTGAGTTGCTATTAAAACAAATTAAAAGTAACATTTTGTTTTGTCGGATCTTGTTTTGTTTTTTGTGCCGGACATTGAACCCAGGGGGCTCTCTACCACCGAGCTACACTCTTTATTTTGAGACAGGGCCTCCTTAAGTTGCCGAGGCTGGCTTTGAACTCGCCATCCTCCTGCCTCAGCCTCCTGAGCGGCTGGAATGCAAGGCGTGCACCCCCGCACCGGCTTCGTTTTCATTTCTTATTTCCTTTCTAGTCTGCGATCTCTTGTGACTCCTTTTTTGGGTGTTTTATTTTGTTTGACTTTTCTTATTCTTTTTTCTTTCCAGTGAGCACAGGGAGAGGCAGAAACTGGCGGGTAAATTTTATTGTGATTTTCTTGAGAAACTCTGACTATAACGCCCAGCTGAGATTTTCAGCCCTGAGTCAGGAAGGGGCAGTCACTCCCAGGAAAGACCAGAACAGAGAGCTGAAATCCAGGGACAACTTTTCAAGACATGTTGGCTTTAATAGTGTAAGAACAATATGGTAAGATTACAGAATTTTGGCAAACAGAAGAAAGTCTTTCTAACCCAAACTCTCATCGTGTCTTCCAGGTGCAGGTCTAGTTAAGGCACTGGGCCGTTTGGTCTACCCTGTTCCTCTTTGTCTCCTAACTTTGTCAGAGCACCCCTCTCCCTTGGGCCTCTACCCCAGGAAGTCGCAGCTCCACAGCGTTCCCCAGACTCTCATAGCCGGTCTTTCCGGAAACTCCCACAGCTTGTTTCCATTCCAAAATTAGTTCCTAGAATCAACAGGCCCCTTGAGTTTGGTCTGGAGAACACGAAATCCTTCCACGTGGCCTACAAAGTGTGCTGATCTCTGAGCAGCTCACATGCAGCATCAGTGCCTGGCCATTGTTGGAAAGGAAGAACTGTTCTTCTACCCACTTGGCGTAGTCACTGGGGATTTGCAAATTAAACAGATGAATGACAAATTAGCAATTGAAAAAGATTTATTCCCATTTGCATGTATGTGAGAATGCACCCAAAAAATATATATATATATTTATGTCCCAGATAGAACCTGGGGCTTTCGTGCCATCCTAACAGAAGGGAGGGCATTTCTAAGAGAATAAAGGACTTGGGAAAAACAAACAGGCCCTTGGGAGAATAGCTGGGAAATATGATAGTTTTTGTTTTAGCTTGTGCAGTGCTGTGGATTGGAACTGGGGGCCTCATGCATACGAGGCAAGAAGTGCTCTGCCTCTGAGCTGCATCCCCAGTCCTGTTTGGGTGATTTCTTATCTGGGTGCTGACATGTGTTGACTTCTCTTCAGTGATAAGTGTCAGTCTTCTCTGGCTAGGAAACTCCTGGGGAAGGGATTTATGATAGCCAAATTCTTTGGGAGAAGCTTTGCTTTTAGGAAGATAAGGGGAGTTCAGAAAAGCTCTCTTCCTGCAGCTGCTCATTGTCAAATGTCTTCAGGCATGGTGGCACATTCTGGACCCCCTTCTAATGCAGGGCTCCTTCTGGAATACCCTGCTGTCACTTGCAGCCATTCTCCAGGTCTGAGTTCCGGCCACATCTTTAACAGCTGTCCTTGCCCTTGGGCAGGCACAGTCAGACACCCCCAGGCCCACTCCCACGGCTGCCCCCTGAGCCTCAGTGGGACCTTCCAGGTACCCAGAGCAGGGTGGGAGCTGTAGGAAGGCCGTGGGGACCTTCCTGTTTTCCTCCGGATCCCCACTCCTAATCCAGTTCACACACAGTGAGGAGGCACAGTGTGTTCTAGGTGAGGGCTTTTTGCCCCTGGGGCAAAGAATCATGAGAAAATATAAGAAAAAAAACAAAGCCAACTTTTTTTTTTCTTTTTAAAGTCCCCATTAACCCAATTAGTGAAATCCTGCAGGGGCTTTGTCTTCATGGAATTCAACTGTATCTCGATATTACTTGAAAGAAAGGAGCTATCTGCTCACATTTAGGAAATGTGAATTTTCACATTTCACATCTTGGCATTTGATTTCTAGATGAATATATAACACAAGCCACTTATGTCACTTGAATTTTCTAGTTCTCACTAGAAAATTATTATTTATTATTATTTATTATTTATTATTATTTAAAATAATAATAAGAAACCAGAGAACTTAATTTTGTATTAATTCTTTTTAGTTCCACATAACAATGGGGTTCAGTTTGACATAATTATAAAAGCATGGGATATGATTTTGGTAGTCTGTTTTGTTCAACCCAGTATTTCCAAAATAGTATCATTTTTTTTGAAGTTTAAAGGGTTTCTTTATTTGTTTGTCTGTTATTGTTTATTCTATTTGGTTATACATGACAGCGGAATGCATTTTGATTCATTGTAGAAACATGTACATAGGGTAATGATGTTTGTCTCATTTCCCATCTTTCCTTCCCCCTCTCCTCCCTTCATTTCCCTCTACACAATCCAAAGTTCCTCCTTTCTTCCCTTACCCCCTCCCCACCCACCCCTTTATGTATCAGCATTCACTTATCAGAGAAAACTTTTGGCCTTTGATTTTGGGGGATTGGCTTATTTCATTTAGCATGATATTCTCCAACTCCATCCCAAAATAATATAATTTTTAACAACCAAAATCAAAAACTCATGAGATACTTTGCATTCTTTTTTGTTCTATGACTTTGAAATTCCTCCCTTTCGGAGCAGCTCAGTTCAGACTGGCCACCTTATAAGTGCTTGGGAACCGCTGGTGGCTACTATGCTGAACAGCACAGCTCTAGACAAATGCCATCTATGGGTGAATTCCCGGAATTCACAGGAATTCCCTGTGAATCTGACCCTGGCAAGTGGCATTGGCTCTGGGGCTGCAGCTAGAGCCGAGCAAGCCAGAGACCCAGTCTATCAGGATCACAGGGCACAACTGAAAACTGAGGAGTCAAGAACCTGTCCCCATTTTCTCAATGCTGAGATGATGGGAGGGAGCCCTCCAGATCCACCTTTTCTCAGCTGTCTCTTGGATCAGTCTGATCAGACTCAGCTGAGAGGCTGCAGGTGGGAAGTTTGCTCCCACTGGTGTAACTTCACTAATTCATTCAACAAATACTCCTGGGCAGCCACAGAGCCAGGTGCTGCTCTTGGACTTGGGATATAGCGGATGGCTTGAGCAGATGGACAACAAAAAGTAAACAAAATAGATAAGCAGGTTGACTAGTATACTACAAAGTGGTGCATGCTCTGGAAACTAAGGGGAAAACAGGATAAGGTAAGGAAATAAGAAGTTCTGGGAATGGAACAGCTTCCATTAAATGCGAAGGTCAGGCTGGCCTCACTGAGAAGGTGAGATTTGAACAAAGAGTTGAAGGAGGTGAGAAAGTTGACCAAAAGAACCTTCCAGACAGAACAGTTAGAGCCCTGGGGAGGGTGGGGAGCAGGAATGTGCCTGACACATTTGGGAAACACTGGAAAGACTGATGGAGAGAAGACCAGAAGATACACTCCCAGAGGTTATGTGGGGGTAAGGCGGCGGGATCATTTAGGACTAGAAAGGTCATTGCAAGGGTATTGACTTTAACTTTGAGGAAAATGAAGAATCACTACAGAAAATTGACTGACGTGACTGACTTAATTTTTAACAGGATCCCTCATGGCTGTGTTGAGAATAGAGTATGGGAGTCAAGATTAGAAACAGAGGGAGCAGCCAGGAGGCTATCCCAACAACCCCGTTGAAAGATGGTGGTGCTTGGACCAGGACAGTGTAGTGAAGATTATAAAGAATGGGTCAGATTATGGATCTATTTTAAAGGTGAAGCCAGTGGGATGTGAGAAAAAAATAATAAAAAATGACTCAGTTTTTTTGTTTGTTTGTTTGAGCCCCTGCTAAGATGTTAAGGTCATCTACAGAGATAGGAAAGACTGCAGGTGGCTCAGTTTATGGGATATTATGGTCTGGATCTTAAATGTCTCCCAAAGGCCATGTTTCAAAGGCTTTGTTCCCAGCTTGTGGCACCTTTGGATGGTGGTGGAACCTTTAGGAGATAAGGTCTAATAGAAAAAAGTTAGTTCATTGGGGACATGACCTTGAAGGGAATATTGGGATCTCTCTCTCTCATTCCCTGCTACCATGAGGTGAGGAACTTTGCTCCACCATGAACTTCCATCATAAATAATGTTATGTCTTGCCACAGATGCAAGGGCAACCATGGACTGTGAGACATCTTTCCTCTTTAGCTGATTTTCTCAGGTGTTTTGTCATAGCAATGAAATGATAACTAATATGTGGTAGATCAGGAGTTTGGTTTTGAACATATTGAGTTTGCAATATCTGTTCAACATCCAAAAAGAAATGGCAACTAGATTGTTGGAATTATGAGTCTTGGTTTGGGGGTGAGATTTGGGCTGGAGATAGAAATTCTCTGTTATATTGGAAGTTCCTAGCATATGTATCAATGGAATTTAGAGCCCTGGGACTGGGTAAGATCACCTGAGTGAATATAGAGGATCCCATGGTGCTCCACTAAAGGGTTAAAGAGATAACAGGAATGAACCGGGGAGACTGAGGAAGAGTAATCAGAAGTTTAAGAAAAAACAAGAGACTATTGGGTTCTAGAAGTCAAAGAAAGTGCTTCAAGGATAATGAGTGAACTGAATGGAATGTTCACAATAGGCTAAATGACATGTGATTGATAATGAGATTTCACCACTGGGTTTAGCAATGCCTAGGTCATTGCCATCCTGAGATCAGTTTCCTTGATATGATGGGAACAATAACCCAGCTGGGATATACAGGTCTTTGTGTGGACATAAATTTCATTTCATTTGAGTAGTTATCTAGGAGTGGAATTGTTGGGTAATACAGCAATCTATGTTTAATTTTATGAGAAACAACCAACCTCTTTCCCCAAATGACTAATTTTTACATTTTTACCAGTAATGTATGTGTTCCAGTTGCCCTACAGCCTTAGCAGTACCAGATGTCATCAATCTTTAAATTCTAGAGGAAGTTTTGTTGTTTATTTTTTTAAAAATTTTGGAACAGCTTTAGATTCATAAAAAAGTTGAAAAGACAGTGCCAAGGATTTCAGTACACCCTTCACCCAGTTTTCCCTGATGTTACCATCTTGCCATAGTACATTGGTCAAAACTAAGAATTTAACACTGGCCCATGTTAATGCATAACTATAATATCTAATTGGAGTTGGTCAATTTCTTCACTAATGTTCTCTTCCTCTTCCAGGACACCATACATTTTGTCTTCACGTCTCCATCTTCTTACTCTGAATTATTTCCTCAGCCTTTCCTTGGTTTTCATGACCTTGAAAATTGCCAGGTATTTTGTAGAATGTTCTTCAATTCAGGTTTATCTAATGTTTCTTTAGCATTTGACTCGGATTATGGGCTTGGAGGAAGAATACCACGGAGGGGAAGGGCCCTCCTATCAGATGATATTAAGGGTCCGTGAGAGCTTCGTGATTTGTCCCTGGTGCTATCAGCCTTCATCCTTTGGTGAAGATGCTACCTACCTGCTTTCTTCCTTACTAAGTTACCATTTTTTGCCTTTCTATACTCTACTCTTCAGCAGTGAGTCACTAAGTCCAGACTACCCTTGAGGACAGGACGCTACCCTGGAGGGTAGAGTGCACACAGACATCATTTAGAATTCTTCTGTCGGGGAAATTTCTCCCTTCTTTTTTATTAATTTATTAAATAATTTGTAGAGAAAGCTTTAAAAAGTAAGAGAAAACAGCAGATTTGTATGTTATATACATATGTAAATGTATATGTATTTACGTATGTATTATATAACATTACATATGCATTATGTATTGATAGAAATGATCTGAGAGTAACTCATGGAGTTTGTTTCTTCACCTAGTGTTGAATTTTTTTCACAGACCTTTCCTCCTGTTTTTGTAAAATTCCCTTTCCCCATGGCTCAGTTTCCTTAGGCCTTACAGGAAGTCAGAAGTCTGTGGGGGTCAGGGGCAGAGGTTTCATAGAGGTCCCCATGGAACCAGGGCTTAGGTCCAGTTGTCTGGCAGAAGCCCTTGGTACTTGGTGGCAGGGGACTCCCCTCTCCCAGCCCTCACATCACACCTCTCAGCCCCTCAGCCACGGGAGCGGGTACAGAATGGGGAATTCCAGGGCTCAAGAACAGCCCATGTTTCCCTTTGGGTAGGAAAGGGCTGGATATCCATCATGGGGATCAGGGGCAGGTGGGACCCTCTAACAGGGACTGGAAGGGGGGATGATGGTCCTTGAGGGAAGGTTTCAAAGGAAGAAAGTAGCAGATGAAGTTACTTGACTCCAACTCAGAATCCAGAAGAGCAAACCCAGTGTTTCTTCCATCCTTTGTGGGGAGACCAGGAACTCTGAGGACCATGGCCAAGATCCTAGTCCTGACTTGTGGTCCAAGGGAGAGAAAGAGAAACCTGAGCACCCAGGGCAGGGGGAGTACATTTTATATGCCCAGGTTAGAAAGTCTGGTGTCCGAGAGCTCAAGAGAGAGATCCGGGACGGAGGTTAGCTGGGACTTGGACCTGTACAGTGGGCTTACCACTCCTGCTCCACACACCCTCCCCAAGCCCTACCACAGAAACCCCTTATCTGGCCTCCAACTGGGGAACTCCTGGCACCCCCACACACAAGGTGTGGGGGTGGTGGAGAGAGTGGTTGTAACAAAGGAGACATATCTTGCATGGCAGAAATGATCTCCAGCTTATATTTTGCAGAGGCTAGCAGTATGGTGTCTATGCAAAAAGTGTGTGTTTGTATGTGAATCGATCCACAGCCTCCCTTGACACCTGAGAAACCGTCACCACTGAAAGGAAGATGGTGAATCCCCCTTCATTCAGAGAAGACCTCTCTCTTCTCAACCATCTGCCCACGGGTTTCTCATTAAGATAGTAATTCATTGTGCAGGGAAAGGAACTTACCATGTGGAAATTCCCACTTCCTCCAGAGAACAGTGCACACAGTGTTGACCTCGGTGAGGAAGGATTCCCCCTCCCCACAGGCTTCCCAGGTGGCTTTTCTCTTGGGAGCTGAAGACTCCAGGTCTCTTCCAAACTCTGGGACCAAATCTGAAAAATGTTCTAGGAATGAATCTGCCAAACACCAATACCTGATTAATTAGAGCAGTTTTTTTGTTTTTACTTTTGTTTTTGTTTTTTCTGTCCAGTATCCCCTGTCACCAACAACAGCACTCCAGTTTTCCTTTGGGGAAGCAGCTCTTCTGACCTTCTGGCTCACATCCTTCCAGTAGAGCCGGGTCACATGACCCAGGCCTGGCCTTCAGCAGGCACAGTTAGATGGAGTGTAGGGCAGGGCCTGTCTGAGCTTGAGATGATTCTGAGGAAGTGAAGAGATGCAGTCTTGAAAGCTCCTGGGCCCAGCTGGCTTTTTCGATTGCAAGGAAATTCCTCTCCCTCCCTCCCTCCCTCCCTCCCTTCCTTCCATCCTTCTTTCATCTTTTAAACAACATTTATAGGAGGACACTGATTTGACCTGAGCCCCTGCCCCAGTCCCAATAGACCAAACCAAAATGGAGTCCCTCAGGCTAATGTCCCACATCACCAAACTGAAACTACATTGTTTATCTAACCTTCTGAGAAATCAGGAAAGAGAGATAATAATCCAAATCAGCAGTCAGGCCAGTTTTAGCTGACGCGATAAGGAAGTCCCCTCTGCTTTAACCCTTATAAGGAAGGTACTCTGAAGTAACCTCACGCAACCAATTTACTTTTTGTTCCGTTTCTGCTTCTTCAACCCTCTCCTGCCTAGGAAGCCAATCTTCCTCTGCTCATTTCATCAGAGCATGTTTTCCAAATTTTTGGTGGAAATGCTGCCCCAATTCATGAATCACAAATAAAAACCAATTCGATTATTTGACCAACTTTGTTGTAATTTTGGCTTCTGGCAATCCCTTTTCTCCCTCCACACCTTCTTCTTCCTGTCTCTCTCTCCAGTTTGAATTTGGTTTTTGTCTCTTGTACTAGAATTGTTCCAACAAACACCCTGATGGCATTGCCACCTCACATGCCAGCCTGTCCCCCCAACATTGTTTGAGAAAAGCTAATGCTCTCCACCTTTGGGGTGCCCATGCGGCTACTGAGCCCTCCAAACCCACAACCTCTTTGTCCCCTAATTTTATTATAAAATAAAAATGCATTTTTAAGAAATTGACTACATACATTTTTCTATTAAACAAGTCACACAAATATTTATTTTTAAATTAGAGAAGAGGGATAAGTCACTTATACCCAGTTCTTGTGGGCATTTTCATTTATTTTCCTACAAATGTTCCCCCGCATGCTCTTACATGATCACAGCCCCCAGTCCTCCAACACAGACTGCTATTACCATCCTCACCACCCTGGTCATCACCATATGGTATTGTCATTGGTACTTCTCTCTTTCTGTGGTTTTTCAAAGTCTCTGTTCTCAGTGGCTTCCCTTAGGGGCAGTAGAGCTGTTATGAGATGGAAACTAAGTAAACTGAGTAAATCACCCCAAATGATGTAAACACACTTAGGTGGGCACGCTCACCCACTCTGACACGGTTTCCAGAAACCTGGGTTTTGTGACGGTCAGCTTTCATACAGATGCCTGGGCCCTACCACCAGAGATCCGGAGTCTGAGGTTCCAACAAGTTGTCCTTCTGAGAAGATCCCAGCACAGCCACCTGGCCAGCCCCGAGGGAGGGAATGCATTTGCTCTTCAGGGAGTCCTTCAAGTTTGAGAAGACCAGGTGAGGTGTCACTTTCCATTGAATAAGTGCCCCTGTGGTTTTCCGGAAGCCTAGATATTTCTTGGGGGCCAAGTTTCCAAAGGGGCTATGAGCCACAGCTCACGCTGAGCCCTCGGTGTCCCCACCTAAGTCACCTGTATGTGGAAGGGAGGTGACCCTTCCTTTACCTGTTAGAGATAGAGGAGCAGGCTTGGAGTGAGGTGGGGTCTTCAGTTCCATTTCATGTGTATGGAGTATTAGGGTCTCTGCCATGGGACATAATGATGAATAAAATAAACCACGGTGCCTGTCTTCTAGGACCAGTGGGACTATGAACACAAAATACATAAATAAATGCCACCCAGCCTGCAAAGTGCCAGGCAGAGGGAGGCACAGGGCACCCTGGGAGGGCAGAGGAGAGGCACTGACCGCCTGTGGGACTGGGGAGGCCCTGCACAGCAGAGTCAGATGAGGCCAGGTGAGAGGGCCTCCCTGCAAAAGGATCAGCAGAGGCAAGGGTGAGGAGGCGCCACAACCTGTGAATGGAAGGAAACGGAGCCTCTGAGGTCACTGGTCCTCGAGCCCCACGTGGGCCCAACATGGATCATTGGAGGGTTTTCAGTCTCTGAGGTGAAATGACGTGGTGTCTGACTCCTCACAGTCTCATCTCAAATATTCCAGATTCGGTCAATGACTCCAAACCTGGTTTAGGCCAGCGAATAAACACCTGGCCACCATGGGCCCCATCATCAGCAACTGTGGCTGGGACCATGAATCTGCCCCCAAAGCAGCAGCTTAAATGAAGCAGTACAAGGTTCATGCAGTGACCCGGGGCCAAGGTCAGGCACTAGCTAATGCACCATCCCAGACTGCCTTGCTCCTCAGAGTGAAGCGGAGGCCCAGTGGCAGGGCATGGGTCTTGGACTCCAAACCTGCAGAACCTGCTCTGCCGTTAACAGATCCCTGGTCACTTATTCACACTCTGTAGTTGAACAGTTGCTCTCTTACTCACTGGGGTGAGGGAGATTGCACAGCACGGCAAGCCATGACCCTTTCCATGAAAGGGTGTTTGGAAGGATTTGAAAGATTGGGCTTTGCTTAGATCAGTTTGGGGAGGGTCCAGGGAAGCAAGGGTTTGCTTGGGTGGGCTGCTGTCAGGACAATCCCAAGACTGTGTATCTTACTATATCTTATCTACACTGAGGACAGATCGGATTACGGCTACAGTTGATAAAACATCAGCAGTCATTCATATTAACCAGAAAGGGGGATGCTTAGTGTCTTGTGAGTTTTGTCTAGACAACGTTATAAAGTTGTCTGCTTTGGCTTCCTTCATCAGAGTTGCAGTCACCTTGTCTGATGTTGGTGTTCTGTGAGGTTGTTTATGTTCTACAGAACAGCTAGGCCAGCTTCTAAGAAGACTAAACCCTAACTGAAAGGGTCAGGTCAGTTCCTAGATATCAGGGGCTGCTTTTTTTCCCCTCAACATTAAAGGTTGAGAATCAATGTTTTAGTTTGTGGCTTCTTTTTTCAAGGTTGCCTTGTGGTCCAATATGATTGTTAGAGCTCCAACCATTACATTAGTGTTCCAGGGGTACAAAGGGGGTGGGGATGGTGAAGACCAATTTCCCAGATTCCTTTAAAAAGCTTTTAGGACTCTCCTCGCCACCAACTTGCACTTATACCTCATTGGTGTCCTTGTTTTTAATAGAATTGGGAAACAGTCCTTCAATGAGTTGTATTTGCCACCCCGACTCTCCAAAAATCAGGTTCTTTTGGTGAAGCAGAAAGGAAAATTGAGCATAAGGTAGGCAACTGGCAATCTCTAAGACAGGGAAGCCAGACCTCCAGAATGAGGAAATTCCTGGTCCTGGAGGGTGGCAAGACTTTTATCTTTATTTTCCTTATCAGCACTTAACATTCCTGTACCCAGAGATGGCCAGCATGTTTGCAATTAAAAAAAAAAAAAAAAAAATAGAAGCAACTCCAGGGTCTGCAAGAACTTTTTGTAAGGTATTCTTGCTTCTCAGATGTTCCATATCCTGCTAGGAGAGCAGGAGAGATGTCAGTCCACACATCAGAGAGATTTTATGGCAAGAAAGGCCCTCGCTCCCTTCAGAGTGTCCCTGTCATTTTCCAGGAGGCTCCAAAGGGACATCTCCCACGTGCCTCCATGGTCATGTGCCACCTCCCAGGCTCATGGTCTCATTTCACATAAATTTGCTGACCACTTCCAAGATACTAGGTCCTGTGCTCATGACAAAACTTTCTCATTGACCAAATTCTGCTCGGTGTCCCTGGATTATTTTCCAGTGAGGCCTGAGGTTCAGGCTGTGGTGCTGTCTGTCTGCCTCATCCAATTTTAGCAAGAATCTTAACACCTCAGTTTAACAAGAACCCCCACCCTCAGTCCGCCCCATATCCTCCAGGTGATGTCTGATCTCTGGCCTGCCTTCAGCAAGAACCCTGTCTGGTGGGTTTAGTCAGAGTTCCCCTTACCCCTAAAGGTTCTTCTTAATAATTTTCCATTTTGGGTTCAGGACCCACTATCCCAAGATACAGCACCTCAGCACATAATAAAAGAGCAGAAGCAGAAGTTCCCTCTGAACCTCCTACCCTTCTCCTTGAAGTAGACCATAGAAGACTTCTCTGATCTTCCTTTTTAAAAAATTTTTTGTTTTTTCTTTTTGGTACTGGCGATCAAACCCAGGCCCTCACACAGGCTAGACAAGCTTTCTATCACTGAACTACAATTCACAGCCCAGCACATGCTGTGTTTTGAGGGGAGCTCAATCTCTCTCCCCTATAGTGAATTCTCCCTGTGGACAGCCACCATGGGGGAAGGCCTATTGTTGTACAAGGTTAGACCCTGAGAAGCTCGGAGGAGCCTTTGCAGGGAGACCCCTGCAAAGGGGAGGAACGTGCCACCCCACCTCTGGACCATATTTTGTCCAAACCTCTTTGGTGCTCACCCTCTACTGCCAGGGCCTCCCCACCATTCCACGGGGCTCAGAGAGGAGCAGGTGCCTGTGGCCCCTGCATGGCTGCTCCCTTTCTCATCTGCAGCACCCCCTATTCCACTCAACCCAGTCAGTTCAGCTACGTAGAGACCTGGGGTACATGTCAGTGGCCCCAGGGTGACATGCAAGTGGTTAACAACCAGTACGGCAAGGGCACTGACAATCAGCATGGACACCTGTCCCTGAGGTTGGAAGCTGTCCAAGTAACTATTGTCCCCACCCAGGCAACCAGTCACCAAACACCAGCTGTCCCCCAAAGAGCTGGAAGGCCAGAAGGAGCAGGGAGAACTTCCCAGAGCACCAGGCCTTCCCAGGAACCCTGAAACCAGGAAATAGATACTCCAAAGCTCTGTTCCCAATCCCAGGGCCCCAAAGAGGCCCTCTACCAAACACCACAGGCCACAAAACTGAGTTCAACCTCCTCAAGGTCTGCCATATTCTTGCTTTTCCTACTTACTTTGTTTTCCTGGTTCTCCAGTTATATTCCAATCCGTCCTGCCTGTCCTCCCACTTCCGCCTCCTCCAGAAAGTCTCCCTGGCTCTGTCTCCTTTATTTTTTTTTCAGTCTTTTTGCAGTTCTAGGGGTAGAGTCCAGGGGCATTCTGCCACTGAGTTACATTCCCAGCCCTTTTTATTTTTTATTTTGAAATGGGGTCTCACTAAGTTGCCAAGGCTGACCTTGAACTTGCCATTCTCTCCCCTTAGCTTTCCAAATAACTGGGATTACAGAGTGTGCCACTGCACCCAGCTTGTCTCCTTTCATGTCTAATTCTTCCCTTGGGCTCTTCAACCTCTGTGTCCTTATGTCAGCACTTGGGGCTGCGTGTTTCACCTTCTGGCCTTTCAGTTCCTACTGGGCAGAAGGCACGTGTTACATTCCTACAGAATGGTGGTCACAAGCACAGGCCTGGAAGCAAGCAGAAGGTGCACTGTGCACTCAGATCCCCCTGCCACTGTGTGCCTCAGCCACAGGCCTGAGCTTCTCTGTACCTGTGGATAAAGGAGGGTACCATGCCTGCTGAGAGGCTTCTGGGAGGATTACATGAAGCCCCCTTTGCAAAGCACCCCGTGGGTGCCTGGTACAAAGTAGGTCCTCCACAAACGTCAGCTGTTGGTGTGACAGTCTCTACCATACTGGCATGGCACCAACTCAACAGGGCACATGAAGTGGTCAGTGGCCACGTGGACTGAACCTCCATCTTCACAGGGGTGGGGGGTATGCATTGGTTCATTTGGTTGTGTTTTTCTGTGGGGTTGTTTCAGGTCTTCACACAGCAGAAGTGCAAGGCTTATGCCTTATATCCACAGAGCCTAACTGGCCAGGAGGCCATGGGTCAAGTTCATGGGTGGACAGAGAAACTAAAACTGAGACAGCTTCAGTTGCTAAAAACAGGAATGGAGAGAACCTTGTTTGGGGAAATCTTCTCTATTTCTCCCCCCTCTCCCCCACAGACCTTTCTACAAGAACAGATTCTAGGAATACCCCAAAGATCCTTCAGGTGCCACCTGCCCTGTTGTGAGGGAGGCTCTATCAGAAAGGGTAGTGAGGGTCTCAATCAGATATGGTCATCTTGACACCTCCCATGTATGGTCCCAGTCCTAGGCTCCATTCTGGTAAAAAAAAAAAAAAAAAAAAAAAAACCTGGCTAACAGAATTGTCTCTTGAAGCAACTTATGTCAATTTCCCCTAATTCAGGCAACTCTGATTGTGAGAAAAGCATTCAGCTATTGCAAGGGTGCCACTTAACTCATCACAGAGAACAAGTCTTTTGAACTGATGAGAATTTTTTAGAAGTCACATGTTGTTTTCACTTTCACCTATTAAAATCGAAGCTTGTATTCAGCTTTTTAGAAAGCTTCCCAGCACAGTCAGTCACCGTCAGAGGCGTGAGCTGGCTCTCAGTCCTGTGCCAGGGGTCACCACCCTGTGGTAGCTCAGACCAGCTCAGCAAGTGGCCGTCTTGATCTCAGACTTGAACTTAATTTGAAAGAAAGAAAGAAAGCCCTACAAAAAGGTCATAAGCGAGCAACAGGAAATGGTCTATGTCTGTCATTGCCTCTACTGTCTTTTGGCCTGGGAGCTGTGGGCAGCAGCCAGGGAAAGGACTGAGCCAGGAGGAAATGGAGTTCCAGGTTTCGAGTAGATTGGATCCTGGAAGAGACCCCCCTCATACATCTGGAATTTGCTGGGTGGAAACCAAACCTGCCCTGGGTCAGTAGCCAGGAAGCAAGGACTCACCTGGAAGGGACATCAGCTAAGCTGTTTGAGCCAAATGCAAACTTTGCTATTTCAATGAAAGAAGTTCCTATGACCAAGTTCCCCAGTGCCCCAGCCACTGGTGTGAGTGGGATCCTATTTCCATTTACACAGAAGCCCCACTGCACAGGGCCATGCAGTGTGTGTGTACATCTTGGGGGAGCAGAGGTATTTGCATAACACAGATATCTTTGCAGATACAGACAAACAGGAAGTTTCAAAACAGAGGCTGTTTCCTTTCACTGTGAATCAGCAGCCGCTTCCTTCTCACAGAGAAGCAGTAATAGTCGCACGGTGCATTGCTGTGGCATACAGGTGAACAGCAGCTGCCTCCAAGGGTGGCCTCCCAGGTCCAGGACGACCCTGTCTGCCCCAGCCCTGCCTACTTCCTCTAGGCTATGCTCTGCACCTGGCTTCCTGGAGTGCTTCAGGAAATGTTCGGATCCCAGTTCTCCACATATTAGCCCAAGTCTTCAGCCACTCAAATTGGATGACATTAGTGCGGGAATGAGCCTACCCACCAGTTCCTGGCTGAAGCTTGTGTTACAGAGAGGTGCTGTAGAGTAACAGGCCCACCCTAGACTTGGCATGGGCATGCCTGGGATCGATCCCCATTCTAGCCCAGAGAGACATAGGCAAGCCACTGTGCCTTCTCAGCCTCGGCTCCCTTGTCAGTTAATGGAGCTGATAATATTACTTTGCAGCCTTGGGGGTTAATATGACAGTGAAAGGGAAGGCAGAAAAATAAAAGCAGAAGGCAACTAAGCTCAAATCCCAGCTCCACTGGGTCCTGGCTGTGAGGCTCTGGGGAAAATATCTACTTCTCCAATCTTCATTTCTCCACCTGTAACATGGAGATGATAGGACTATGTACCCTGAGGACTTACGGGAGAGTTAAATGATACAATCATTTAGCACTGAGCACAGTGTCTGGGTCACAAGAAATTCCCACGATTGTGAATCACTCTCCCATTGACTCCTGCTGCCCCCACCCCACCCAAAGACCTCTGCTGAGTTCTTTGACCATTGTGTGCCAAGCACCTGCTTGGACCATAGAGAGGCTTAATAAATCTGTGGAATAAATGCACAAATGTTCCCTGTTCTTCCTTGTTTGTAGCAAGGAAATGTATCTACATGAATGTTAAGTTTTTATGAAAGAGGCAGAGCCCTTTTTCTGTTTTTGAAATTCCTAAAAGTGGGCCAGTAGGGACAACTGGTTACACACATCAGGACTTGATGCCGTCAGAGCTGGTTTGTGTTCCAGTCTTGCCACTCACGGGCAGTGTACCCTTTGCTTCTCTCGGGCTCAGTTCCTCATCTGTAAAGTGGACATCAGAGCACTCTGTGCTTAAATAAGTGCATGGAGGAATGTGGCAGGTAATCCCAACCTCAGGACCACGGAAGAAGATGATTCACAGAGTTGACTTTTTCTTCCCAGGGAATAAGCTTTGGAGCCAATGTCCCTCTTGCCTCATTTCTCTTGATTTCCTCCTTCCCAGTAGGATCTCTTTCCCTCCTTAGCTCTGCCACGTGGTCTTTTCTTGTTGAAGAGTGGTGTCCCTACCCCTGTGGACGCCTGCAGAGGACAGGAAGCTCCCATCCCCCAACCAAGCTCACTGCCCCACCCTAGTAGGAGTGTGGGGGCACAAGAGACCCATTTCTGTGCAAGGAAGTGGCCCACTCACCCAGGTACTGACTCCTCCTCAGGTCACCTATGCCAGAGTTGTGCTCACTGGTTGGTCCTGCCAAGATGAGTTCCAGATGCCAGGGGGTTCAGACTGCATGAAAGGTCTGGCTTTGAATTCAAGGCTCTGCCACAAGCAAGGCTGTGTAATCTCAGGCAAGTCTGTTACCCTTTAATCCATCAATCAGGGACCAGTGCTCACACCCAGAGATGATATTGAAAGTAATTAATTACCAGCCACAGCACTGACCTATCAAAAGGATGCCAGCCAGTACCAGACCATCCCTGCTGAATCTCTCCTGCAGAGGTGTGGGGCACCTGGCAATTTGTAAACACCACCAACCTGTCAAGTGGAGCCTCTCTTATACAGTTCCTCCTAGCCTGGCTCCAGGGAAGGACATTCCGAGGAGACAATGGGTCAAAACAGACCTGGGTCTTGTTCTCCCTAACCTTTGCAATGGGTCATCTCCATTTCTTGCCTCCCTTTCTCACTAGAAAGTCACAAAAGTGCTGGGGATGGGATGGGACCTTGGTCTCACCTGCCCAACATGAATCATAGTACATTCCTATGTGACCTAGGGGCAGAAGCTGTTTTCTCCATGAACACTGCAAATCTTCAGCGCAGCAACATTAGAGACAAATGCCTACTGGCCCAGTCACTGAGCACCTGTTTACAAAACAGGCCACAGGAATATGTAGCTACTAACACATTCCGTGGGGTCCCTTGAACTTCTGGAAGGAATAGTCCAGTGACATTCGTTGTGCACATAGCCCTGGACAAGTTCTGAATCAGGGACCTGATGTGATTTCCCATCTCTTATCACTCCTTGGACCAGTTTTTTACAAAAGGTTCTTCCCAGAGCACTCGGAAGTAGCCCTCCTTATGGGAAGAGTTGAAACTCAGGCACCCCTAGTTCTGCTTCCCACAATGCAAAGCCTTGAGATATCAAGGACATCAGGCTAAGCTGCCCAGAGAGCCCAGGTCATCTCTGCCTCCAGGGAGAGCCTGCTGGAGTCCAGATCTGCTAAGGCCAGGACAGCTGGTCACCCAGGGAGGCCTGCAATCCCCTGCTTGTGCTGTGACAGCCTGCTGGGCCCCTGTTGTGAGTATTAAAGGCAGCCATCTCTCTCCTGCGGCCACTGAGGTACCAGCAGTACCCAACTACACAGCTATGTCATCACAGAAAGATGCTCCTTGGCGGGTGGTGGGGGGTGGGGGGTGGGGATGACTGCTGCAGAACTCTGACTCCAGACATGTCACTTAAGTGATTGCTGCCCCATCAAAGCCACATGACAGAATCCAAACCCAAATGGGATTTGCTGGGAACCGTTTTATCCACGAGTATATTTATTTATTTTAGAACAGCACCCTTTGTGAATAGAACCCAACAGAAATCCGTCCTTGGTTATTTAGGCATCTATACCTTTCCCTTGCTGTGTCGTGAC
Organism: Sciurus carolinensis; assembly: GCF_902686445.1. Taxonomy (NCBI): domain Eukaryota; kingdom Metazoa; phylum Chordata; class Mammalia; order Rodentia; family Sciuridae; genus Sciurus; species Sciurus carolinensis. The sequence continues at coordinate 38,175,573 of NC_062213.1, forward strand.
TATGCACAGTGTAACACAGCACTGAGATCATAAAGCTACCATTCCTTACCTGTAAACTATGCCCTATCTCTATCAAGTATTTTTATATATTTTCTCCCCTTTGATTTATTCCTTATCAAGAATCTATTAGGGCTGGGATTGTGGCTCAGTGGTAGATCTCTTTCTTAGCACATGTGAAGCACTGAGTTTGATTCTCAGCATCACATAAAAATAAATAAATAAAGGTATTGTGTCCATTTACATCTAAAAATGTTTAAAAAAAAAGAAAAAAGAATCTATTAGGCTGAGGGTGTTGGTACATGCCTGTAACACCAGCAACTCAGGAGGCTGAGGCAGGAGGATCACAAGTTTGGTACCAGCTTCAGCAACTTAGTGGGGCCCTAAGCAACTTTTCAAGACCCTGTCTCAAAATAATAATATAATAATAATAATAATAATGGCTGCTGATGTGGTTGAGGGGTTAAGCACCATTCAGTTCAATCCCCAGTGCCCTCTCCAAAATTAATTAGGAAGGGATTATGGTAAGAATAATTTGGTAACATTTATTAAACTTTCTCAATGTGCCAGGCATTAAACTCAGAGTTTTGTAACTAACATCTCATTTGTTTCCTCCAAGAACCTCCTGGGAAGTAAGTACTAGTATTGCCTGTTTCACAGATGAATAAGGGTGACCTGGGCCTTGAACCTGGACCTGCCACTCCCACAGCCTGTGAGCTACACTATTGCTCTTTCCTATGTCCTGCACTAATTCTGCATCTTGTCACTTGTCTCCTGCCTGGACCTGGGGACTGAGGATCCTCTTCTGAACTCAGGCAGCTAAACTGGCCAAGCTCCAGAATGCAAACCTGCCTGGCTTCCTGGCAGGTGAGAAATCTGGGTCTGGCTTCCCACCGTCTTGCCCCTGGGCCTCTGCCAGCCAGTGCAGATTCATGATCATGCTCCCCTTAGCCCAAATGAAATAATGGGAATGACTTAGTGTGTCTTAATGTGGCACGATTGTTACAATTGATGAACCAACAGTGATGCATCACTGTGGACCACAGTCCATGGCTTACCTTGAGTTTGACTCTTGGGTTGGCACATTCTAAGGGTTTTGATAAATATGTAATGACATTTATCTATCATGATTTTGCACAGAATAGTTTCACAACCCTAAAAATCTTTTGTACGCCACCTGTTCATCCTTCCTCCTTCCTGACCTCAACAATCGCCAACCAATCTTTTCACTGCCTGTATAGTTTTGCCTTTTCCAGAACGTCATAGAGTTGTGTATGTACGTAGCCTGCTTCCACCACCAGAAGATATGTGGGTAAGATCTTTTTGTGGTTTGATAGTTCATTTCTTTTTATTATAGAATAATTTCCATTGTCTGGATGTGCCTCAATTCGTTTATCCATTTACCTACAGAACATCTTGATTGCTTCAAGGTTTGGCAGTTACGAATAAAGGTGACAGAAGCCTTGTGTGCAGGCTTTTGTGTGGAAGTTCAGATTTCTCAATGTGCCAGTTTATTGGGATAAATACCAAGAGGACAATTGCTGGGTTGTATGACGACAGTGTTTAACTTTGCAAATAGAATTTTAAACTTAATTTTACTCAGGATGGTTGGTGTTGTACTGTGACTTCCTAAGGGCAGTGGTCTACCAGTTCAGCATCCCTTCCTGTCCCTTCCTCTCGGCCTCCCTGTCCTTCCCTACTCCTGGCTGCAGCAGCATCTGCTCTCAGAAGACCCACCAGGCTGGGAGTGTACACAAACCACCTGGTTCACATCTTCTCCAAGACAGGGGAGTGCTTGCGTGGCATTTTATTACCAGTTAAAATTCCATTCCTGCTGAGCGTACACAAAGATCTCATTTATATCAAGCTAAATACTTTAGAATGTCAATAAAATTTGAAAGTAAAATTTGGGAATAATTCTGGAATACAATCAAACACATTGTACATACATTATTAGATTCTTGAATTTTAATATGTTTCATTTCTTTATCTTCCCCATATGCTGCTTTTTTTTTTTTTTAACCAAGTTGCTTTCTCCTCTTCTCAACATCCATACCTCGAATTTGGAAAATCATATTCATGTTTTATTCACAGGGGAACAAGCCTTATTTGTCTTGTGTATGCTTTATAGAAAAGTATCTTGTGGTTTTTGTTTGTTTGTTGTGAGAAGAGCCTCACTGTTGCCCACGCTGGTCTCCCGTGATCCTCCCTCCTCAGCCTCCTAAGTAACTGAGACCACAGGTGTGTGCCACCACACCCAGCTTTTTCCCTTTAGCTTGACAATGTCTTTCCACAGATCTTAATCTTTGCAGGTGTGAACCCATGAGCATCATTGGAATTCCATTAACATACTGATTTCACATGTATTTAAAAATAGTCGTTTCTCCCCCAGGTCACAGAGTCCTGGAGGAGACAATAAAGGGCATGAGTTTTGGTCCCTGGGATTCTGGGTCTTTCTCATGAGCTCTGAGTTAAACCTGTCACAGTCACCAAGGTCCTTTACACCCTGTCTCTTGGGGCCTCACTACTTCCTACACACCGAGGGACTCTACATTCACACCCACTAGTACTAAGTCACCTCAGCCCTGCCCCAACCCGTCTCACCATTTCCCTGGGAGCTCCTGGTATCTTGGGTGCTGGCCCCCACTGCTCTGGGTGCTATCGGCCTCTCTCTGGAGTTTCCATTCTCACCCAGCTCCCCACAGGAAGCCTGTTGTGGTAGGCGGGTTGGTTTGATTAACCTCTCAATTCTCCACTGAAGAAACAGACCCAAGTTTCCAGACAGCATTTTGAATGATACATCACACTCCACATCTCTCCTGTCACTCAAGTGTGGCCTGAGAAGAACCCTACTCAGGAAGACCTCCTACTCACCTTGGGTGAGGGACAAGCCTCCCATCCCTCCCTGCTTTGTTCAGGGGTCCTAATTCTGGTGTTCTGAATGTTGACCACTGAGTTCCAGCATCCTCTTTCCTCCCAGGGTCCCAAGAGTGAGCTCTCAAGAGAGGCAAGGCTTCTGCACTCCTCTCTCCCCTTCCAGAATTCCTGTGGTGGACATGCCGAGCTGGCTCTGCTTGGGTTACAATAAACTGAACTGCTATCAAAGAGACCCCGAGATGCATTGACTTACAGAAGTGTATTTCCAGATCACATAATATCTCGGGATGGATGTTCCAGGTCAGCTGGTGGTTTCACAGGGATGGTGATTCAGTGACCCAGGTCCTTCTGGCAATGGCACCATCATCTCCCAAGCCAGTGGTAGGGGAACAAGAAAATGAAAGAGGCATGCTGCTGTCTCAAAGGCTCCTCACACGCCAGCGGCTGAAATTCAGTCTTGTGGCCACCTTTAACTGCAGGAGGGGCTGGGGAAATACAGCCCCCTCTCATCCGGGAAGAATCAGAGAATAGAAAAAGGTGGAGAGCAAACTGCCCTGCCATGGACCCCACTCCTCTTCCTCCTAATTCCCTTACCTTTTCCTTGCAATGTAAAGTACTGAGAATTTTATAATCTGTGACACCGACACAATCAAGAGGGAGCCATCTCCTCAAAGCTTCTTAGAACAGGTAATGGAGTAGAATCCGTTCACCAAGGAGTAATCATCGCTGTCTTAAAAACACATTCAAGGGCTGCATTAGAGTTCTGCATTAGAATTCTCGGAGCTCTTATTTTGTTTGTTCTAAAATTTATCATATGTACTTTTATTCATTATATCCAGGCCTCACTGATGTGTACCAGCTCCCGGAAAAATAAAAAACAAACATTAGCCAAACATCTTCCCTGAGCTCAAATACATTTTAGAGTTTCCAGCTTAATGTCAAGTCTTGTGATATTAATCTCTGGGTAGCTTGTCTAGATCCCATCTAGACACATTTGAGTTAGTGATATTGTTAACAAGAAGCAGGACCAAACTGGGGGCACGGTCCTTGACAAGAGTCCTGTATCCTCCACCTGACCCCAGATGAGGCTGGTCCCACCTGTCTGTCAAGGAGCTAGAGAAGTCAAGTTGATTTAGGGGAGCATTGGACATTTGTTGGATGCCCCATGGTAAAATGGGTACTTTTGGCTTGGAAATGGGTGAGGGGAAAGAGAATGGGAGAATCAAAGGTGGCATCTCCAGACACCCCAAGGTGGTTCATGGAACTCACCATCTGTCTTATAGTGAGAGATTCCCCAATTTTTTGTCACCTCAGGTTCTTTTTTCTCTTCCTAACTGTACTAATTATAGGTGTTCCCCAAGGGCCTCTGTTTCTATCTATCTATCTATCTATCTATCTATCTATCTATCTTACTTTGCCCCTCAGAGAAATTGTCCTATCTGTGACTTGTGTTACTTTTATGTTCAAGTCTCTCAACTTCTCCCACTCCTGACTTCTCCTCAGACTTTAGGTATGCAAAGTCATCAAGACACCTCCACTGAACTGATCCATCATCACATAAGTCATCATATGTCAAAAGTGGAACGGAACTGGACAGTCACACTGGGTTCCAGGCCAGATGTCCCTGGAGACATCTCCGCATGTCTAGAAAGATGTTGCGCCTGGGCCAAGGCTTGCCATGGGATGGTCTCATGGATTGGGGATGCTAATCCAAACACATGGGTGACATCTCTTGTTCTCACCCATGTACTGCTATTCCTGTGTAGTCACTGGCATCTGTTTGATCTTCCATAGTGCCTCTTGGATTCATTTCTTCATGCTCATTCCCATTCCTACTGCCTCATCCCAGCATAGACTGCCATTACCGTTGGCCCCACACTCCATTCTCTGACTTGGTTACAAATTATCTTCCTCATAAGTTTCATTTCATCATACCCCAGAATGATTATTTCCTGAGAAATGATCCCAGGAAAGAGATGACAGCTTTCTGACTGAAGCCTGTTGAAGTCTTAGCAGGGGGGATTTCTAAGGAAGGGGAGGAAACCAGAAGAAGCCTGGCCTAGTGATACAGGGATGACCATACCCAAGGTCTGTATGGGAACAAAGAACTGGCAGTAACCATACAAACCATGGTGGTCACAGTGCCCTTGTAAGCTTGGGCTTAATTGTGGATGGTCTCACTGAGAGCCGTGTGACACCAGGAGCTCCTGAGCAGCAGTGACTCTCTGTCAGATGAGAGGTAGCGTCATCATGTGGGTAGTTAAGTCCATTGGAGCTTCCCTTCCTCTTGACTTGCAACCCCATCTCTTCAGCATCACAGACCAAACTCTTCGTAAATGGCCTCATCCATCCTACTTCCCAGTAGAAAGCTGGTGTTCCAGTTAGCCCTGGAATCTTCTCACATACCTTATAGTTGTCTGTCTCACTTAGTTTCTGAGCCAATCTTGACCATTGTTGGTAAGATTAACAGAATCCCCCTTTCCTGTTTTAAGCATCCAGAGAGAGCTATTTGCTGTCATAGGCTCCCATGAGCCTCCAAAGCTGCAACCTTTCTTTCCTCATCCCCTGGGGAACAGACTTCAACTTTGGTCTTCCTCACTGAGAATTCACTTTGACACTAAAACCAAGCCCCTGAGCTGATCACTGGACCTCTGCCTGCTCTGACCATCTCTCAAGTACTAGATTCAGCAGAGCTGAGCCCATAGCCACAGAATCTTGGCCTTCTGTAGGAACTACACCCCAGTAAAATTCTGCCTACTCAAAAGCTAAATTGTAAGCATCCCATCCTTGCCCCCCGAGGCCTTTTCCAACTCCTCCTAAATCTCCTGCTTGACTCCCTTTCCCACACTGTCTCCATCTTGGTCATGTTCTGTCTTCTGCAGTTGCTTGACCTCAGCTTGTCCTGACACCCATCCCTCACTGTCCTAGGGCTTAGGATCTTGTCTATACTCTCTGGTGTGTGGCTTTAGAAGTCTCCCATTTCCAGGTCCAGTCTTATCTACTCTGAAGGTTCCAAGCCTAGATATCTGCTTTGAATTACCTGTAAGAACCTCCGCTGTTCTCTTCTCCAAATTGGACCCTTTTGTGTACAGCGCCTCAAGCACCCCATGCATGCCAAAACACAAGGGCCTGGACACTGTGGCACCACACTCCTCCTCCCTGCTCCATCCCTCCATCAGCAGTCTGCAGTGGGTTACTTCCTCCACCTCAGACACCCTTTACTGTCCTTCTCCTCTCTCCACCAGCCAGAGAACTCCCATATGCTGCCTAATGCTGGTGAGCGCATGGGTAACAAGGGTCACTCCCAGTTCTAAACCTTCCTCCTGGCTCTTTCTCAGTCCAGAATTCTCGATCTGTTTCTTTCTGCCTAGGCTTATCTTTTCCTGGTTCAAGGCTAGACTCTCCTTTGGAGCCTCCTCCAATACTAAGATTTCTTGAGTCCTACCTGGTTCAGGACTATTGTGTTGGGTGATCATTACCAGGCCCAAGTTAGTAGGCCTTAAGCAGCATTCCCTACAGTATCTAAAACTTTGGATTTGTCTGCAATATAAAACTACTAGGATTCAAAGGGAATGAAAAACATACCACATGGCATAACTGCCCCTCCTGGGTAGTCAAGAGAAGTTTTAGCCACAGAGGGGTGGGGCAGGACTGGTCCTTGTTGTGGTAGGGAGTGTAGAAATGCCAGGTGAATCTACTGTAGTGACTATTGCCAACAAAGAGTTGTCACTCCTTTGCTTTGTGGATATGATGTGACCTTAGGAGCTTTGGGTGAAATTTTTACCCGAGATGCCTCTAGAGGTGAAAGCTTCTCCAGGTGTGGTCCTTAGACCACCTGCACCACACCACCAGTGTTGGTTAAAATATCTACTCCTGGTTTCCCTGCAGACCTGTTGAACCAGGAGCTCTGAAGGTGGAGCCTAGGAATCTACATCTTCATCAGGCCCTGTCTCAATGGATCAGTTATGATCAATTATCTGGCAAAGATGCTGTTGCAGCGGCCTCACAGCAAACCCTGGGGTCCTGGGGCCCTCTGCCTTGGTAGCAAAGATTTGTTGGTCCTACCTCATGACTCTAGACTGAGATTCACCTGTGGTTTTGCCAACATGTCCTATACCATTTTGCCTAAGTGGGCATTCTGTAAATATTTGTCGAATTAACTAGCACACTTGAGGGTCTCTTTTTTGGTTTCTTTGGGGCCAACCAGTGACACAGTAAGAGGTCACAGACCCAGGCCACATCTGCAAATAGAAACAGAAGAGGAGACAGAAGTTTATAACACCCCAGCCTGGGTCCTAAGGGGTTGCAGTCTGGGAGGAGAGCTGTCTCTGGAAAAAGAACAACGTGGAGAGCCTCAGAAGCAAGAGTGCCTTCCCAAATGGTTAGGAAAATTCTTGAAGGGACAGGTTCTGAATTGTACTTGGACTTGTAGACTGCCAATTTTCCAGTATCTTAAATACTTACATGTTGAAATCTGCTTGTTTTTGTTGGAGTACTTAGTTACAAGCAACAGAAACAAGCTCTGGAGGATTTGAGAAGAAAAGAAATTTAGTAAAAGTGTACCTGGGAAACTGAGGGCCCAGGTTCAGAAAACAGTAGAAACACGAGAGACTGGAGAGGAAGAAGCACTGCCAGGTAAACCCACAGGGACAAGCTGATGAGGACATCACTGTCACATTGGCAAGGCCAGGATTCCAGGCTTGCACCACCTACACCACCGGCACTGGACCCAGTGCACCATGGCCCAAGACTCTGCCCTCTTCCACTGACGTGTGAAAGCTTCTCTACCATCTCTGTTTCTGTGCACCATTAGCTTCCAATTCAGGGCAGGAGTCCTTGGCCACACCCACATCCTAGCTGCGAGGGAGGTTGGAAAACAAAGCATCCAGAAGCTCTTGTTTTTGGTGGGAGGCAGATACCCCTGCATGGGGTGAGGAATTCCCCAAACATAGGAAAGGGTGCAGATGCAAGGTAGCCAAAGCAAATGACCAATGTTTGCCATATGCTCTATATCTTGTATGGGAACAAGAAGTACAAATGTGAAAGAACAGCCATTTTCTTTTGTTTTCTTTTTTAAAAAGGGAATTTTGCAGAACTTCAGTTGTGCATGTTATGAAAGCAATAAGATTCTTCTCCATGGGAGCTGGGGAAGTCTTAATGCAAAGGGGAACCTTGAGGAACATAGAGGGTTGTGGCAGGTTGGGAAAGAGGGGAGGGCCCCCAGACTGGGGAAATTACAGAGGGCGGGGTTATCTTGAAGCAGGAGGGGAAGCAGAAGGAAACAGCCTGACCTGCCTCAGAAGCCAAGGTCCGTCGTACTGAAACCCATCATTCTCCTCAGTACCTCCCAGCAGTCCTACTGCCATTAACTGAGAATGATATCTCCACTACTCCTCGGAGCCAGTAAATGAGAAGTGCCCAGTTTTGACAGAACTTGATTATGCTTAGAATAACAATGAGCTGAAATTTGTTGCTACTAATTATTCAGTGTAATACTGCCCTCAAAGTTCAAGGTTAACTCGGTGAAGAGAAGTTACCCAAAATGGAAATATTATTTTTGCTTGTACATAGTGTCTTTCACAGGCCTTAAAAATAATGATGGCCTCCTAGCCCAATGGTTCCCAACATGGATGGTCAGTATCCTTTATCCTTTAAGCCCATGTATCATTAACTAAAACTCAATATTTGTAGATGGTGCTTTTTATTAAAAAAAAGAAGTGCAAAAACCATAATGAACAACTCATAGGTTTTTTTCTATTGCATTAATCAGTGTGTTTTGACAAATGTATATCCCTGTGTAACCCAACCCCTCACCAACATACAGACTATTCCCACACTTTGGAGAGTTCCTCTTTCCACCAAACCTCTACAAATGCCTCTAAAATAACTGCCCTATGTATAGTTATATAGTTTTGCCTGTTATAGATTCTTTTGTGTAAAACTTTTTGTCACTCAACATAATACTTTAAAGATGTGTCCTTTTTGTTGCATATATTCATAGTTAATTCCTTTTTCTTGCTGATTTTATCCCATTTATATGGATATACCATAGTTTGTTTACCCACTCTTTTGTTGATAGGCTTTTGGACTATTTCCTCATTTTTTAGCTATTATAAATAAAACTGCTACAAATACTCTTGTACAAAGCTTTTTTGTTGTTGTCATTCTGTTTTGTTTTGGATATGTTTTTCTTTCTCCTAGGTAAATTCTTAGGAGTAGGATTGCTGTGTTGTAGCATATCTAGTTCTATATTGTTTCCCAGTGATTGTACCACTTTATACTCTTCCTAACAATGTGTTATGGTTTGGATGTGAGGTGCCCCCCAAAAGCCCACATGTAAGACAATGCAGGAAGTTTCAGAGGAGAAATGATTGGGTTGTAAAATTCTTAACCTAATCAGTTAATTATTCCCTGGTGGGATTAATTGAAGTGATAGGGTGTGATGGAGGAGACTGAAATTGGGGCATAGTTTTGGGGTATATATTTGAATCTGGAGAGTGGAGACTCTCTGCTTCCTGATGATGCAAGCTGCTTCCCTCTGCCAAGCTCTTCTGCCATGATGTTCTGCCTCACTTCAAGTTCCAAGGAATGGAGGAGGCCTTCTATGGACTAAGATCTCTGAAACCATGAGCCCTCCAATAAATCTTTCCTCTTCTATAATTGTGCTGGTGAGATCTTTTAGTCACAGCAACAAAAAAACTGACTGAAACACAACGTATGATTTGTGGTGGTTAAACATTCTAATAGCATTTATGTTTTCAATCTTAATTTTAGCCATTCTGGGGGGTATGTAATAGTCTTTCCTTGTGATTTTTAATTTACGTATCTTTGATGATTGATGATCGGGAACACTTTTTTCACAGGTTTATTGGCCAGTAGTATATCTTCTCTGATCACTCTTTTGCCTGTTTTGTGGAAGTGTTTGTCTTCTTATTTTTGACACTTAACCTGCTGATATTGAGCTCAAATTTTTGCATTCATGTTCATGAAAAACATCGATTTATGATTTCCTTTTATTGTAGTAGCCTTCTTTGGTCTTGGTACCAGGGTTATGATAGTCTCATAAAAAGAGTTTGGAAATATCCTTTCCAAACTCTATTTTATGAAATAATTTACACAATATCTTTTTTACCCTTTTACTTAAAATATTCCTCTGACTTTATATTCATACTCTACTCGTAGACGGGATAAAATTAGGATTTTTTTTTTCTAGCCTGACAATCCCAGACTTTTTAAACTGAGTATTTGGTTGATTTACATTTAATGTAATTATTGATGTCATTATATTTGTTATTTGTTTTTAGTTTGTCCAATCTGGGTCACCTCCCTGCCCGTCATCCTTTTCCTTCTTCCTACTTTCTTTGGAGTTAATTTTTATTTTTTAAACACTTACTTTTAATTTATCTGCTGGTTTTTGTTGTTGTTGTTATTGTTGTTGTTGTTGTTGTTGTTTGGTCAGACAGAATATGCCAAAGTATAAGCAGAAGCCAGAAGCTGTGGTTCCCTGACCTCGTCTTTACTGGTCCACTCCCTTGTTGTCTTTTTCCCTCACTAATCCTCACTCTTACTCCTTCAGTGAAGTGAGCATGCCTTACAAAGTTTCTTGAGTTCTAGCCACCAGGCTGAGGCTGAGAGGTCCCAGACATCTTGTTAAATAAGAACACTCCGTGATGAAGCTTTGCCTATCTTTCACTTGTGTTTGAAGGGACTCAACATTACTAGTGCCCCAGAGAAAAAGACCTTTTCCTAAAATGCTCTTCTCCTTGGTCACATGCCCCAGCCATGGGTTCATATTCTGAACCAGTGACTCCTTCTAAGTGGGTTAGTGTATTAGTCAAGCTGTCCTTAAACCTTGCCTAAACCTTAGCTGGTGCAGCTGGAGGTGGCAAGGAGCGAGAGCTGGGCCAGCCAATTTGCTGCTGCCTCTACATCAGGACAATGCCAGCTCCTGCCCCACACAGTGTCTCCCACTCCAGCCGCCTCCCTTCCACGGATCAGCTCTTCAAAAGCCCACAGTGTGAATGTCCCTTTTAAAAGTTCTTCCTTCCCAATGAGGCTGGAAGAACAGGGTGATTTTGAAGAGGTGTTAGTTTCACCAGGACTTCGAAGCTGGCCTCAGGCAGACTGGAATCCTCAAATGTATTTTTTGAGCATTTGAATTCAAATGCTTTAAGGCAAGTCAGGAAACTCTCCAGGGAGTTTCAGGCCCCACCCTTCTCTGTGGCATTTTGACTGGCTCCTGTAGGCATGTAGGTGTGTAGACCTTGTAGCAAGTTCTATCTGTAGGTAACTGGAAGAGGGTAAGGATTCTGCACATAGGCTCAGCCCTTGACACCTGAGGAAAGTGTCCCGAGCGTGGGTACGTCTGAATATAACCACCAGAGATCTAGAAACATACCTCCAAGGCGCCAAGTTCCAGCCCACCAGCTCCAGGCCCAGATGTTCTCACAAGTTATTTAGGTTCCTCTTTATGGTTAAACAAGCTCTACTTGGGAAAAATCCACCTGTACAGTCTACTTTTTTATCGCAAAAATTCAAGCCTAACACAGCATTGTGTGCAGGCAATTACCTTAAAGAACAAATTTGGGTACAAGTCAGAAACAACCAGAGTTTATTGAGTGAAATGGAATTGATCTGGGTTCTTAGGACTTCAGGGGAAAGCACAGAAATCCAAAGGGAGATCCCAGAGGCACAGACTCAGGATTGTGGCTGGCCACAGCCTCCCCTGCAACCTCTTCAGGAGTCACACTTCTCCTTTTCACCTGGGGCTCCACAGTGCTAGCCAGAGTTTTTCTTCAAGCGCTTTTAGTTTATGTCTCAAAATGCTTTCAATGCCTCCCAATGCCTTTAGAAAAAAATCCTAATTCAATGCCTTGACTTGTGGGGTCAGGATTTTTTTTTTTTTTTTTGACTGCAGATTGAACCTAGGGGTGATTTAACACTGAGTCACATACTTTAACCCTTTTTAGTTTTTATTTTGAGACAGGGTCTCCCTAAGTTGCTTATATCCTCCCTAAATTGCTGAGGCTGGCCTCAGACTTGTAATCCTCCTGCTTCAGACTCCTGAGTTGCTGGGATTATAGACAGGTGCCACTATGCCCACCAGTGTTTCAGCCTGAATTTTCCCACAACTCTCTCTCTCCACTCTCTGGCCCCCAACACTGCTCTGACTCTTTGATAACAAGCCTGTGTCCACGCTGCTCCCTTCTCCTGGACCACTCCCTTTCCCAAGCCCCACCCCCATTGTATTAATTTCCTGTTGCTGCTGTAACAAATTTCCACAAACTTAATGGTATAAAACAAAACAAATGTATTCTGTCAGAGTTCTGGAGGCTAGAAATCTGAATCTGTTTCTGTGAGCTAAGGTCAAGATGCTGACTGGCCTGGATCCTTCTGGAAGCTCTGAGAAGAAAGTCCATTTCCTTATCTTTGTCAGTTGTATTCCCTGGCTTGTGCTTCCTTCCTGCGTCTTCAGAGCACATCACTCCAGTCTCTGCCTCCAAGTCCATATTACCTTCTCTTCCACTGCAGTCGAAATCCCCTTTGCCTCCCTTATAAGTACACTTGTGGATGACATTTGGGGCTAGTAGGACAATCCAGGTTAAGCTTTCATCTCAAGATTCTTTATTTAATCACGTCTCATTTCTCACATAAGGTAACACTGACAGGTTCCAGTGGTAAGGATGTGACCAGAGAAATACTGCTCTCTGAAGGCCATTATTCAGCCAACCACACTCACCAACCTGGCAACCTACCGGCCATTTTCCCTTTAGGATTTGCTCAGACTTCACTTTTCTCTGTGGGGTGGCCTCCCTGCTCCCAAGACCTTGTTTAGGGATGCTCCCTGGCCAGACTCCCTACTGCAACATGTAGCACCCTGGATTGTAACCAAAGGCCTTTTTATCTGCTTTCTTTCAATCAGTATTAGCAGCAGAAGTGCCAGGCTCTGTGCACCTTCTTCCTCTCAGGTCCCCAGGGTCTGGCACAGGTACATGCTTACATTACACACTTTCGCAGGACGGAAGGTGCAAACTCTGGCTGCCAGCGCTGGGGTGAAGAGCCCTGATGGAGGGGGTACAGAGGCCCCGTATTCACAGTGATAAAGGGCTGTGGTGAGCCATGCTAGGCGGACCAGTTGTATTGTGCCTTGGTGTTACGTCCCTTAGGGCTGAACTCCAGAGCTTTGCAAAGTGTTCATCAGTCATCCAGCAGCAGAGCCCCGGGGTTCCTCTGGTCACTTTCACTGCTCCCTGCAACGGTTCTGTTACCCGGCCCCGGGGCACAGCTCTTGGGTAAAAGCACTTGAAGTCCAACTTCACTGTACCTCCCTGGTGGTCTGTGGCTGGTTCTCTAGACATTGATTAACTTTTCAGGGAAACACAATCATTTGTAAACTCAATCCACCTATTGGGGAAGATATAAACACAAGCAAACATTAACTCAGACCCATCGCTTTCCAACCCACAGTTACCCTTGGGGACACTGGCAGTCTCACTTGCCCTATGTCCAGGTGGTTATTTGGTTGAAGGCAGTGAACTTCACAGTAATGTGCTTTCAGTTTATACCAACAGATACGGAAGGTGACCTTGGAATGTACCATCAAAGTTTATGAATCTGCAAGAAACACAAACACACATACTTCCCAAGGCCGTGTTATATCACAAGCTGCGTGTGTTTATCTCTGACAAGGCTAATCTAATTTAAATTATTTATACCCAAACTTAAAAGCCACTAAAACAATCCTACAGAATGAAGTAATGAGGAAAAGTAGTCTCAGTATGCTGAGACTTGACTCTTGCTCTGCCCTTAACACCTGCTGGCTGCAAGCTTAGGTGCTTCTTGGTGCATCCTCTGGCTTCAGCGTCAGAGTAGAGTGGGTAGAGGAGGTTTTGAGAGTTTCTGTTGGATGGTTAAGAGTAGAAACAGGCTGGGTTGTCTAGTCAACCCTCAAAAAGCATCACCTCTTTGAGATTGCAAATGCCAGGGTAGTATAGAACTGAACAGCCCCTCCAGGAAGTGCACTGGGCCATCTCTGCTCTTCCCACCCTGTCACATGTCTGGGCGCTGGTGGCTGGACATTCTAGAACTCACAGTCAAAGCAGTAGTCCTAATGGAAGCGCCAATAGTTTTATCCCAAGATGATCCCTCAGAGCAGGGTCCATTTCTAGAGTGTTGGACCCTTTCTATACAGTTTAGAAGTCTCTCCTCTACCCCACTGTATTTCCCCAAGAAATTCCATTCCACCCTCCATTTCCTTCATCTCTTCCCTCTGCTCTACACCTCCAAACTTCTCCTTCTCTCTGTTACCTCTGGCGTTTCATCTCTTCCCTCTGCTCTACACCTCCAAACTTCTCCTTCTCTGTGTTACCTCTGGCATTGGGGTCCTGTGTTCATCAGCATCCTGGGCAAGCAGGAAGATCACAACAAAGGAGGGATCTTGGAATGAATGGGAACTGTTGGCTTGATTCTGGCATGTCGTGTAATCAGCATCTACATAAAATGTGGATTTCTTTTCTCTATCGTCAACCCTGACTTGACAGGCAGTTTAGAGTCATGGTTAAGACCATGGATTTTGAGTCAGATAGGCCAAGTTAGTGGTGGCTCTGTCATTTATAAACAGTATGCCCTTGAGTTCGCTAGTCTACCACGTTCCTCCGATCTATAAAATGAACTAACAGGGAGTGACACCTACCTTAGAGAGTCACTCAGGGAAAGGAAATGAGATTGTGCATGTAAAAGGCTTAAACTCCTTGTATATATACAAAATGATCAGCAAACATTGCCATTATCAACAATGATAAGATTGTTGGTAATATAAGAACCACATGCAGAAATTTAAGTAGAGAATGTGAGTGAACTAACTGCCCTATATTCTCCTTCCATGCAGAGCAGATGGAGGTTGATGGGAAAGTTTTCTAAGAGTACATGAGAGGCAAGGTCCTGTAGGGATAGAATTCCAAAAGCCAAGTCTCCTGGGTCTCCAAGAGAATGAAGAGAATCCTACCTTAAGCCTGCCCTGTTTGGTTTGTAAATCTGGCCCAAAGGAAAGTAATTTAATGGAAACAATCACAAGTAGGTTTAGAGTCAGGGAGAGGCTGAACCATCCAGTTTCATGGTGTATGACTTGGGAAAAACAAACTATTCAGGGGTAGCTTTGACTCAGTGAACCAGCAGTCTGACGGGTCCAAAGCTACTTCCCATAGGTCTTAAACCAGAGCCCTGTAAAGAAGGAACTAGTCAGGAAGGAACTAAACAGGGCTGAAGTAACTACAAACAGATCCAACTGGTTTTTGTGGTGGGTAACGTTTGTTTAACATTATGTCCAGATGTCTAGATTGCAAGACACATATTGTTAGCATCAAAAAATGTTTATAAAATTTTTAGTTCAGCTCCATACTGGGTTAGGTACTGTGATAAATCAAACTGAAACCAAATTTGCAGACTCCACCCATGTAAGGAAGGTCTGGAGCTGGTCCGAGGTTTCAAAAAAAGTGGATAAGAAACAAAATAAGGGAATCATATGAGCAAGAAGGACTTGCCCAGTGTCCTCAGCTGTTGTTTTAACTGAAAGAAAAATGCTAAATTGAGGAATGGTAAAGTAATCAGAAGTGTTGCTGAGGTCTGGTTCCCTAAGGAGCCTGGGACACAGGGAAGCCCCCTTCCTGGAATGATCGGCTGGTTTCCATTGCTGGGCATTAATGAGATGCCCTGCTGAGCAACCCCTGGTGAGTGTGAGGGATGAACACTCCACTTCCCCAAAACTGCCTCAGCTGTGCTGGGCTGCCTTTTATTGGCCTTTCCATGAAACTTAAGTATTAATATCCTGTGTTTGGAGATAACTTCCTCTTCTGGCAAAAAAAAAAAAAAATTTTCAGGGGATTGTTTGTTTATTTGTTTTACCCTGGTGTGGGCTATAACCCAAAGGTCGTATTTTTAGGTTTGACCTTGGGTGACAGGACAGAACTCAAGAAGCCCAGCCAGACCAAGAGCTTCACTATCAGATCAGCTCAGACCAACATTTGCTTCACTTCTGGGTGATGCTTTCAGTATATTGTTCTAAACTAAAAAACTGTCCTTAAAATCATTCTTGTGAAAAAAAAAAAATAAGATAGGAGCCTCCATCAGCAGAAGACAGCTTACACCTGGGCCTCAGAAAAATGTCAAAAAGTTTTCCCACAAGCATGCTAATATGTTGGAAGCACCTGGAAAAACCATTAATTTACAGTTCATTGTCTAAGAAATCTATGACTAAGAAGCTACCTATTATCTTTAAAATGGTCTATAATTTCATTCTTACTTTGATGGATAGAGGGAGAAAGGACTGGAAAACAGAGAGAAGAACCCACCTCACTCCTCAAGCTGTTCCTCTTCCCACCAATGTTTAAATGATTCTGGAAAAAATCGAAGATAAGTCTGAAAAAGATGGAGTAACTAGTGACAAAGTTTTTCCTGTTGATAAATTACAGCAAATAATGTCGCTGTCAAATCTTTACCACTAAGGTCCACAACAGCTTTCCAGAACAACAATCCAGAGCAACTTTCCCAACCAATAAATTCCCAGGATGGGTTGGATATGTTTGGGGCAAGCTTAGAACACATAGGATATTTGACCTAAAAGGTAAGACTGGAAATTGAGTCCTCCATTCTGTTTAGTGAATGCACAGAATTTTCTAGAAATGCTTGGCTTTAAAGTTTTGCATTTGTGGCATGTCAGAGTATAAGGCTAGAGAATAATATCCTAGGAAGAGTGACTGTCCCTGGGTTAAGTTCCCACAGTGCCTCCCAGCGGGTCTCTCACAGGTGCTATGAGACTCAGAGTGGGCAATGGGCACCAGGCACCCAGGGACAACCGTTACCTTTGAGCATTTTCTTCCACTTGTGGACAGTGGAGGGGCTGGAGAAGACCGTTGGTCTACCAGTTGCAGAATTGTCTGTGGTGAGGTCTATGGGTTCTTGCATCAGCTGCACTGAGCTGGAACCTTGGCTCTACCCTCCTCCAGCAAAGAATTTCACCTTTCTATACCTTGTTTTCCTCATCTGTCCAATGGACATTGTCATCTGACTTAAATCCTACAAGACTCCTGAAGGTGACGGGAGGGGACTCAACCAAAAACTTTAGCTTGGCGTCAGCCACAGGCTCATCTGCTTGACATGAGACTCACTACTCTCTCTCTGAAGAAGGCCACGATCTCCCAAAGGCCGCACACTGACCTGGTCAGGAGGCTGTGTATAATTTGTAGAGGCCTTAACGACCATATTCAAGTAGGCTCAAAACTAAAGATGTCAACATGTACAGTTACCCCTTCCTTTTTTTTTTTTTAAAAAAGACAAGCTACTTTGCAAATAGCAGAGATCCTGCCCAGAATGAAACTATTTCAAATGTCAACTAAAATATGTGAGTGGCACCAAAATTATTCAAGAAAGCAACCCCTCTTTCACTACTAAATCCTTACATCAGGCCTCTCCCTCAGTGGCCACACACTTCTAGAACAGATACCTAGAGAAACATTTTTAATGAAACTCATGATATATGAACTTTCCAAAGTCATATTGTTCATTCCTACCACAATATGGTTTTTTAAAAATTTGTTTGTTGTAGATGGACAGAATACTTTTATTCATTTATTTTTATGTGGTGCTTAGGATCGAACCCAGTACCTCACACGTCCTAGGCAAGTGTTCTGCCACTGGCTACAGCCCCAGCTCCTACGATATGTTTTGGTCCATTATCTGGCAGAAAGTTTGCAGTTTAAATATGTTCGTACATGTATTCATAATTTATTCACAGTGATTTATGGAGCGCCCACTATGTGCCAGGAATGGTCTGAGACAGCAGTGAGCACATTCCTGTTCTCAGTTTAGGTGACGAATATTTCTCACTGGATTTATTTAGGTTCTCTCATGGGTAGTGAATTGTCTGAGCAAGAAGACCGCCAGGCTCTGTGGGTATTTGGAACCTGCATGGAGACTCCCAAACAGCTTCCATGGGGACCATTCTGGAGGAGCACTTGGCCCCTATTGTCAGAATCGAGGACTGTGCTTTTCTCACAATTACGGGTTGGCTCTTTGAAACCAGGCCACTTAGGTGGCCAATGGAGTTTATAGACCACATCCTCATCAATCTTTCTCCTGCAGAGTGACCCTTAGCTTGTCAATTTGAGAGGACAAACTCAAGAGGAAAGTGTGGGAGGCTTGGACCTAACAGGCAGGAAAAAAAGAAAAAAAGTTGTGGAGAGATGAGCTCTGACAGGGGAACTTCCAAAGGTCTGGTCAAGATTCCTGCTGCTGTGGCAAGCAATCTCAGGGCTCAGAGTATCTGCGAGAAGCAGTGATCGTAAGTAATTGGTTGCTGAACCCTTCAGGGCCCTCAGCTGTAAGCCACAGCGGCTGGTTCTAGTAATCTAGTACAAAGGAGTTCATTAAAAAGAGATTGGCTAGCTCGTAGAATCAGTAGGAGCTGGGAGAACCCATTCACGGAACAGTGACCGAATCTATGCTACAGAACCGCCCCAAGGAAGACGCTGCTGCTCCACCAGACAAAAGCTACCAGCGTAGCCACTCCACAGATGCCATTTCTCTTCCATTTCTTCCAAAAGAAACCTCTGCTACCTGCCTTGCCAGCAAAACAGTGCCTGAAGGTTCCCAATTCCAAGTCAAAGTCTCACCCAGGAAGCTTGATGGGGGAACCTGCTCATCATTCTCATATTCTAAAGACAAGGAATCTTCTTCCTGAAGAAAATGGGAATCGTAAAGCTGGCACTTTCCCATATAGAGCAAAAATGAGTTAGAGGATAGGGCTGGGGTTGTGGCTCAGTGGTAGAGCCTTGCCTAGCATGTATGAGGCACTGGGTTTGAGTCTCAGCATCACATATAAATAAATGAATAAAATAAAGGTCTATCAACATCTAAAAAAAATTCTTTTTAAATAGTTGGATAGTCAGGTAACATGGAAATTGCCTAGTTCACTCAACCTTTTAGCCAACCTCAAGACCAGCACCAGCCTCCTCTGCCTGAGATGGTGGTAGCTCAGACACCAAGAGTAGTGGCCCCTCAGGAGTCAAACAAACTCAAAGTAAAGTCATCTCACCTTTTATTGGAGAAAGTTGGTGAGTAGTGTGTATGGTGTTGAATCATCACATTGGTGAGCAGTGTGTATGGTTCAGTCACCTTTTCTTTTTGTCTAGCTCCATGCAAGAGAGGAGCTATCCCAGAATCACCTACCCAGTTCCTTGAGAGACAGAGGCTTTGGATTCTGGGATCAAGGCTACCCCCTCAGAAGCACTCAAGATGTTGCCCAGGGTAGCAGCATTGGTGGCTCCAAGATGTGAGCATGGACTTTTCTGCTTTGAGCAGCAGGGCCCACGGTCCCCTCTTTGCACCCCTTTTCCTCTAAGTTGCTCCCTGGAAAAGGATCACAGTCAAATATGAGGAGTCATTAATTCTTATCTGTTTACCTTCAAATCCTGGCAGCATTTGGAGACCTCTCAGAGACTGTGTCCTGTGACCCACAGGCTGAGACTCAGAGTTTGAGAATGCTGCCCACAGTCTCTCAGGAACCAGCAGCAGAACTGGTACCAGCACCCATTTCCAGTACCAGAATCCAGTTCTTCACTCTCCCGAAATAGCACTTCTTCTTCAGGAATATTTGCATTCTAATAGAATACCAACACTAAAGTCAAAGGACTGAGTCCTCTTTGTGAAATGTTGGTCACCCTTGAGCCCCTGTCTAAGAACTTCTGAGTATGAGGTCAGTTTTCCCCAGGAAGCCACACGCAGGAACTGATACAGTAAACAGAGCAGGCAGCACCTGGCACCTGCACTCTGAGGGACACCTGACGCCCTCAGTGCACAGCTGAAGGAAGGCAGGCACTTCCCACAGCTGTGAAGTCTCAGCACCCAGGGGTCACAGTGAGCACATTTCTCTTTGGTTCCTAAGGCCCAGGGAAATCCTAACTGGCCAAGTTCAACTGCGTGTTACCATCACAGTTAGCAAAGCATGTGTCAGAGGAGGACAATCTGCAGAATTTCAAGTTTCCTCTCTCTAAAGGGAGGGAGTTGAGTTCCGTGATCTTTAAAACTCTTTAGGCTCCTACCCTGAGAGAATCCCAGTGGAGGAGGGCCAATCCCTGAGGAGCCACTTGCAAAGGAATCACAAAGGAAGCTTTGGTCAGGGCTTCAGAGCTTGTAAACTGTAAACTCAACTGAAGTCTAATCGGAACCTGAAATGGGGCCAGCACAGTCACGGCTTTGACGCTTGGGAGGCGTTCGTTCTGAGACTGCGTGGGCTCAGGATGTCTGTCTCATGCTGTCTGCACTCACCTCCGCCCATTCACCATTCAGCAGAGCAAAGAGCAAAGCGCAGGGCTGTCGCTTCACTGGGGGATGCCCCTCTGCATCTGTGGTCTCCAAGGTTCCTCCATCCTGTCACTCAGCCGAACAAAGGCTGCAAGTGCTAATTTCATTTTTTAAAATAAGTTTGCATCTGATTATAAGATGAATGTTCATATATGCAAAAAAATGTATATTGTCAACAGGACACTGAAGCCCAAAGCGCTTCTTGCTTTCATCTGCTTCTTACCCCATGAGTGCTCTGGTTTCCTTTCCTCTGATTCGGGGAAACCCTGTCCATACTAGTTTGAGCGTTTCTTATCCTCCTACTTCCTGGTCTTTCTGCATCTCCAAAGCTCCTGAGAGCTGGGCTGGTGAAACAGATCCTGAGGGGAAGGCAGGGAGGAGAGCTTATACGTTAGAACAGTTACTCATTAACAGGACCCAGACTACCTACGCAGCTAGATGTTCAACCAACAGACCTGTGGGTCCACCTCCTTTGGCTCCTCCTACTACCTCATTCTGAAAAATATTTAGAAATTTCTTAATTTGTTGTAATACCTAGATAAAGAATAGAAAGTGGCATTTGTGGGACAGAAGTAGAAGAAACACCAACATCTATGAAAGAAAGCACTTGAGAGTTATTGGTGGGAGTTACTGATGGGAAGAGAAGAAAAGAGTTGCAATGATGCTGATTGGTTGGTGCAGTCTACCTGTCTGTTACACCAAAGCAGGTCCAGTAAATAACAGTGATATAAATAATAAAGTTGACCACGTCCTTTATGTGCCTGCCAGGTACTTTACACAGAACATTCCATTTATTCCTTAATCTCCCTCTGTTACAGAGAGGAAATTTAAAGCTCAGATAAATCAAACCATTTACTCAAAGCCTCACATGTTAGTAAATGGTAAAGTTGGGATTTGAACTAGAGCAGTTTGACTCCGAGATCATGCTTTTAACCTCTACCCATGCTCTACCACCTCCTCACAAGGAGAGGTTTCACTTGGGAGAATGGAGAAAGACACATAAAGACTTGAACAAGGCCACAGGGTATGTGGGCAAGACCTGTGCTCTCTTCACAGAGGAAGAGAGGAGCTAGGGGGAAATTCCACTATGATAAGACACATTGCTTAGGAATTGCATGGATACATCTCAGTCAATATAGGTTAACTTCTTCAACAAAACCCCCACTATATTAACATCTGAACACTATGTTTAGTTCCTACCCACACAAACTGGACATTCCTGGTCAGCCAACTCCCCTGAGTTTCCCCTCCACACAGTGACACAGGGATCCAGGTCCCTGCTCTTAGTGAAACCAGGTGAGGAAGAAAGTGAGGGAAGACCTGCTGTATACTTAACCACCTCAGTCCAAAAGTGACAAATCACTTAGGGCCATATTTCACTGACCAGAATTAATGACTTGGAGTGGGCTGGGGGACAGGAAAATGTCTCTAGCTAGGTAACTTCTTCCCAATAGCAACCCCATACTTAGGAGATCAAGGAGTCAATGAGAACATGACCTTTTAAAGGTTAACTAGACATTTCTATCACAAGCATACTTGAGAAAAAGAGTGGAGGGTGACATGATAGCCTGACCAAGTATGGTGAATGGCACATGAATTTCCAATCATATGGGCTGCGTTGGAAGTGGGGCGCTCCAGGGATGAGACTGGCTGCTTCTCTTGTGGAGTGGATCCAGGATGGCAATCCCATTCTCCAGGCGTCTGTGGCCTGCTGAATCTTAACCTAGGCACAATGATCAGGGTCTGCCTTGGCCTACAGTTCAATGTCACTGAATCTGTTTAGCCTTGACAGAGAAGTGGTCTCAGAGAGCAAGGCCGTTCTTCCTATGGGTTTAGCTAGAATCAGTTATTCTGGTCACATGACTTACTGAAGTTTTTAATAAGCTCCTGTTGACTGGGCAGTCACTCTGGGAGTTCAGGCAAGAAGTACTGAATCCCAGGATCTAAATCTGCAGACTGCAGACGTTTACAGAAGGAATTTGAATAAATGTGACTGTCAGAAGAGAAAAGGGGCCAAGAAAAAGGGTGGACAGATTCTGAGGAAAAAAGAAAAAAACCACCAGGCTGTTCTCAGTCATATTTCAGATTCCAAGTTTGTATGTTTTTTTTTCCAAATTGTCATTAATTATGGATTGTGTGTACCTTTGGAAATTTGTTAATATTATGAGTTTTGCAATGGTGTTTCCTGCTTCTTTTCCATATGTGACCGTTTATTTAGTCAGCTGGTTCTCATTTCTGAGTATAGGCTCAGTGGTCCAGCTAAAGGAAAATGGGCCGAAATGCCTCAAATGAAACTCAAATAAATAAAGGCCTTCAATTCCTGTTTTTTAGGAGTAGATAAATACAGTATTGAGTCCATTGGGACTAATCTGACCTCTCTTTAGGAAAATGACCCCAGATGGAAATAATAGTGAATTTGAAAACATTCGAACTGCATATTTTCTGAAGGGCCAGTTCTCTCTAAATAGCTGACACTTTGTACTTGGAAAATGGTCTATAACCATCCTTCAAAATACTCCTCAAAAGAAGAGTACAAAATTTCCCTTAGTTTCCAAAGGAGGGAAACAGACTCTGAAAAGACAAACATGTCTCCCGAGGTCACAGGGAGAGCACAGAACTTGGAGATCCTCCTGATGCTGCTTACCCCACTACCACCAGCGACAGCCCCACATTCATGTAGCCACTTTCCCTACCCAATAGCTGAAGGGACCGTAGCATAGACTCACAGACCAGGGAGCTGCTCAAGACATTGTAGGCTTTTCCATTTGACCTCAGTGCTCAGTATTTTAGTGCTTTAAACCATCTCATAAGAAACTTCCAAAAAGTTGAGGTTGACCTTCATTTGAAATCCTTGTGTAGCTGCCAGCCTCACCACCTGCTCACTCTCCTCCACCTGACACCTGCCTGTACCTCTCATGTTAGCAACCCATCTCTCTCAGTTATCTTCTGGATGTCTTCTTCCTCCACTCAGCTTCGCCAGGTGACCCTTGCCCCTCTCTGCACAAGCACAGCCAGCCTGAGTGGGCAGGGCTGAGGCACAGAGTGGTTTTGGAACCCAGACTTTTGTGTGCTCCAGCCCACATGGGAGCTGTGGTGGACCAGACCAGGCTCAGCTGCTGTGGCAGATCTGTGGGACATAGCTGAGGATAGCATGGCAGGGAGTCGTGACCTTGGACACAAGAACAGGTGGAACTCTGAGCCAGGACTGGAGCTAGAGGCAGCTATAGCACGCGCGCACACACACACACACACACACACACACACACACTATGGTGTCATGGAAAAGGGCCCTATGGACAGGAATCCAGAAACCCTGTTTCAGATCAGACAGAAGCCTTTGGAGAGGATCTCCTGCTGTGTCACCACATGGCTGGTGGCACCATGAGGCAGAAGCATGTGCAAAAGCAGTGAGCAGTGTGTATGGAGAAGACCAAAATGCCAGGGGCAGCCTTCTTTATAACCACCCACTGCCTCCATGACCCATCCAGTTCCACAAGATCCACTCAGTCCTGAGAGACTCCTTGTCTCTTAAGAAAGCCATTAATCATTCATGAGGGTGGGGCCC
Organism: Sciurus carolinensis; assembly: GCF_902686445.1. NCBI lineage: Eukaryota > Metazoa > Chordata > Mammalia > Rodentia > Sciuridae > Sciurus > Sciurus carolinensis. The sequence goes on from NC_062213.1 coordinate 38,199,367, forward strand.
CACGACCATATTGTCCTCCAAAGGCCCCCATAATCCCACTGCTGCACTGAGGAATTGACCTCAGCATAAATTTTGGTGGGGACAGACCACGTCCAGGGGCTCCTGCAGAAGGATACACAGTAATAGCCGACACTCCCACACGCTGAGCGTGTCTCCGACACTGGCCGCAGCACTTTGTATGTACTCCCTTGCTTAGTTCTCACACCAACACTATGGAGTGTGTGTTATCATCAGGCTCAAGATAGTTCTGGAAACAGGCACAGAGAGGTTTGCCAACTTGCCAGAGAACTCCCGGTTGGAAGTGGCTGTGCTGGGCTTTGAATCCAGGCAGTCTAGCTTCATCATCTCATAGGGTTGCCATGAAGCAATCTTTGTACAGCTCCTAGCTCAGTGCCTGGCCCAGAGTCATCACTCTAAAGATTTAGAAGTCAGAGGCTTGTGACTTTTGTGAGGTTGGGCATGGGATGTGTGTCAGCAAAGAAAATAGAGAGTCTCACACGTGGAAATCTAGGCTGGGCAGAAGGACAAGAAATGGTTGCACAGTGTCCAGGGTTTAAACCAGGTCCAGATGCTCAGTTTTGCTGCCTCTTCCTCCAGGAAGCCTTCCATGATCTTATAGAAGTGAACTCGGCCACCCTCCTTTCTAGCGTACCCCATAGTGTGTGAGCCAGACTCCATCACTGCACTTACCACACTGGACTCTAATTACACTCACTTATTCTCCTCACTGTGGGCCCAGCAATGACTTTGGCCTATTCACCTTTCTGTCCCCAGGGTCTGGCATCCAACCCAACACATAGTAGGTATCAGCAGTGCTACTTAAGGACATGAATGAAGAACAAACAGGCTCAAATGGTATCTTGGCAACAATATTCCTGCCTCTGGTCCAGGCATGTCCATTCTCACAACACGGAGCCTGCCAGGAAGGCCTGCCTGGTCTTCATTCTCACTCCAGGCCTGTGTGGTCCAGGGTACGAAGCGCCCAGGCCTCTGTGGAGACTATTAACAGCTAGACACGTCAGGAGGATCTGTGGAGATTGCCGCCGGTTGGGCCTTCTCTGCCACTTGCAGCCCAGACCACAGCAGAGAGTGTGGCTGGAGCTGACAGAGTAGCTCCTAATGGGACTAGGAAATCACACCTGCATAGCAGACCCTCCTCCTGTGAGGCCCCCAGGCCTTCCAGAGAAGCTCCCATTAGGTCCAGAGAGGGTCCCCACTAAACTACTCCTCTCAGCAGACTTTTTACATAACAACTTCTCTATCCAAGGTCTGTCCCTAGCAAGACAGGCGCTGAGGTCACCCACCCCAGCTCCAAGATGGCCATCTCTGAGACCCTCTTTCCTCAGTTACCAAGCACTTCCTGCTTCTTCCAAGCCTAGGGCTAGAGGGAGCAACTTTCTCAGGAGAGGCCCCCTGGGTACCTTCAGGGAATTCCCAAGCCTCACAATCTGCCTGCAGTCTGAACTTGACTTCTCCAAAGTTGCTCAAGAATGCTGGCATATAGATTGGGAGGCTCAGCACAAAGCACCTTGTTTGCTTGGCTTTCTTTCCCAACACTGTTGCCCCAGTCAACTACCAAGATGCAGAAATGTGCCTGATTGTATAAGCTGAAAACAGGCAGGCCCAGATGTAAGATGTTTTGGCCCAAAATATAAAATCAATGTGTAATCACCTAACAGGTTCAAGGTTAATTGTAGTTTTTAATTCGTTGCTCTGTCAAGTCAAGCTACTTCTACAAAGCAAAGGCAGGCAACCTCATAGTTGCTACCAGGGCACTGGGCATAATTTCCAGGCTTGACTTTTCCTCAGGGAAAACTCTGAGGCTTGCACCTCCAACCTGGGCTCTTCACACCTGCTTTCCTGGATGCAAGCTATAGCAAGAAACTCAGATCATTGTGCCACAGAGAGATTCAAGTGATTTTGCTGGCAGAAATAGAGGAGTTTCTGCTAATCTATTCTCTAGAAAATGCAAGGCATGGAATATTCTGGACAGCCCTCAGATATCCAGTAATAATAAAATTTCTCCACAAATGAAATTGTTGGTATGGGATAGAAGGAAAAAAAAAGTGTAGCCAGAGCTTGGCTAAGGCTGTTTGTGAGGCAGGTTTGGTGAACGTGTGGCCTAATTTCACAATGCTCTTGATGGAGAGCTCTTACCTAAAGGCCAGGCTGTGGATCACTGGGGCAGGCAGCCTGCTCCTTGGCATATTTGAGGGCAGTGGAGCATGAGGACACTCAGAAGGCTTGGAGCTCTCCCCCAGTTCTACTTCCAAGACCTCAGCACGTCACTGAACTGAATAAATGCTGGTGACAGTACCTACTCTAACTCTTAGAGGTTAAAATGAAGTGGCAGAGTGTGTGTGAGGTTGCCAACTATTGAGACATTGTTTCAGAGCTCTAAAGCTCTCTCTGTTCTGTGTTCCTGATCTGGGACTCTGCAATCCACTATTCTCTTGTGCCAGCTGGCTCCCTGTTAGATATTGTCAACTGAGTAGTAGTAACAGACTAGGGTGAAGCAAGTGTGTTGTGTGTTGGAAGCAACATTTTTGGAAGCATTGACTCTCAGTTGTGGACCGTGCACTTGAAAGACCCTCATGAAATGCTCCCAAGATTCAGACTAAATGATTTCTCTTACCTTCCGCAACTGACAAACATGAACCTTGTTCTCCCTTATAGAAAGCCAACTTCCTGGCCTGGCACGGTGGCTCCAACCTGTAATTCCAGCAGCTCAGGAGGCTGAGACAGGAGGACCACGAATTCAAAGCCAGCCTCAGCAACGGCGATATGCTAAGCAATTTAGTGAGACCCTGTCTCTAAATAAAATACAAAATAGGGCTGGGGATGTGGCTCAGTGGTCGAGTGCCTCTGAGTTCCATCCCCAGGCCCCCAACCCCTCCAAAAGCCAACTTCCTAAATATTTTAAGACAGTTGTTTTAGTGGTGTAAGTCTCCTTTTTTCCCTCCAAAGACAATAGACAAGTAGCTTTTAGTCATTGAGGGTGCTTTCAGGGTTTTATCATGGTTACAGAAATCTGTGAGGTGGTAGGGATTGTTGAGCAACCCTTGCTTGCTGTTTCCAGGGCCCGGGAGCCTGGGTTGGGTGAAGGGTGGACAACGTGATTCAAGTGGCCTGAATCCACGACCTTCAGCACTGTTCTTATGCCTACGCCTGGCCTAGACTGCCAGCCAGAAGGAAGGGAACATGAGCATCCACCAAGGCTTGGAAACAGGAAGGAAAAAGAGCACACTTTGCTAAGGAGAAAGTAAGTCCAAAGGAGTCGTCCACCAAGAGCAGTCATCAATTCCTGTGGGCATTGTCACCCCCAGTTTCAATGAAATCATGATTCCATCTGGTTTAAGGAAAATAAAATCTATAGTGTTTAATGATTTCATTCTCATATTAACTCTAAATGAACAAACAACATCTTTAGCTCTGCATGTAGAAAAATACAAACCATTCTAACAGAGTGATGTTTAAATATAAACTCACTCTCTGATTCACCTCTGCCTCGCCTGCCCCAGACCTACAGCTCTAACCAATATTGACATACAAATGCTAAATAATTAAGCTGTTGATATTATGCTCCAGGGCATCTTGGTTACAGTGCCACATGATCTTTGTATTCCATCTAAGACCTGATTCCGGCAAGCCAAATCTCACAGATGGCAGTTTAGGGACAGAGAACAGAACATGCTGTTTATTTTATTTTATTTTTTTCTCCGTGCAAGAAAATGGTAGGAAAAGACCAAACAGTAGCTTTCAGAAACATGCCTTATCTTATGATTTTGAACATGTAATTTTGAAAAATACTCCTATTTTATTAATTTTTTTATTTTTACAGATTGCATTTTGATTCTTTGTACACAAATGGGTACAACTTTTCATTTCTATGGTTGTACACATGTAGCTTCACACCATTCATGTAATCATGAATATACATAGGGTAATACTATCTCTTTCATTCTACTTTCTGTCCCCCACCCTCTCCCACCCCATTTTCCTCTACACCATCCAAAGTTCCTTCATTCTTCTCTTCCCCCTGCCCCCCCCCTTGTTACATATTGTCATGCACTTATCAGAGAAAACACTTGGCCTTTGGTTTTTTGGGCTTAGTCTATTTCACTTAGCATGATATTTTCCAACTTCATTCATTTACTAGCAAATGACATAATTTTATTCTTCTTTATAGTGGGGTAATATTCCATTGTGTGTATATACCACAGTTTCTTTATCCATTCATCAATTGAAGGGCATCTAGGTTGGTTCCATGATCCAGCTATTGTGAATTGAGCAGCTATGAACACTGATGTGGCTGCATCTCTGTAGTATGCTGATTTTAAGTCCTTTGGGTATAAACTGAGGAATGGGATAACTGGATCAAATGGTGGGTCCATTCCAAGTTTTCTGAGGAATCTCCATACTGCTTTCCAGAGTGGCTGCACCAATTTGCAACCCTACCAGCAATGTATGAGTGTACCTTTTTCCCCACATCCACGCCAACACTTCTTATTGCTTGTGTTCTTGATAATAGCCATTCTAATTAGATTTAGATGAAATTTTAGGGTGGTTTTAATTTGCATTTCTCTAATTACTAGGTATGACGAGCACTTTTTCATATATTTGTTGATCACCTGTATATCTTCTTCTGTGAAGTGTCTGCCAAGTTCCTTAGCCCATTTATTGATTGGGTTCTTTGTAGGAAAATACTCCTTTTGTCTTGGGTACTATGTTAATTCTGGGGGGTTGTCATAGCAGAGTACAACACACAGGGTGGTTTAAACACCAGAAATTAATTTTTTTTTTCACAATTCTGGAGGCTGGAAGCCCAAGAGGGAAGCATTGGTTGTGCAGATTTCTTTTGAAGCCTGTCTCCTTTGCTTACAATGGCTGGCTTCTCCCTGTCTTCACAGGGTCTTTCCTCTGTGCGCATCTGTGTCCTAAATCTCCTCTTCTAATGAGGACACTGGATGTATGAGATCAGGGTCAACCCCCCAAACCTCATTTTACCTTAAGGTCCACCTCTTTAAAGGTCTTACCTCCAAATACATTCTGAGGTCCTGGAGTCTAGAACTCAACACATGAATGTCGGGAAGCAGGATGCGGGGGGCACGATTCAGTCCAGAACACGTGCTGGTGATGATGCTGCAGTGACAGCTAACATTTTCTGGAGCCTTTACTAAGTGCTTGAAATTGAACTGAACACTCAACTTGAATTTAATCTTTAAAAATAGTCCCATATGATAGGGACCCTCATTTTGTCATTCTACAGAGTAGCAATGAAGCTTTCAGGAGATGAAGCCACTTGCCCAAGTTGACACAACCATGAAGCAGAAAATTAGAAATACAAAGGACAACACAATGTGAACCCAGGTCTGTCTGATGCCAAGAGAACCAAGCTTTACAGGATCCTGCAACTATTTCCCTTCCCAGCAAATTAATAAAAAATAATGTACTAACTCTCAGCACATATCCATTGATGAAAATAAAATGAAATATTTTTCAAGAGAAATAATGCCCTAGGTAACTCAAATTTTAAAGGAAGAATACAATTTATGGGTGATAACCACTTTCACAATTAGGAAGTATTTTTAAGACACAACTAAAGAAAAAGAAAAGCAATGAATAATTAAATTTTATTATTGGTGTTCTTGGCATTGCATTAGAAAACCAAATGATGACTATCCATTTTGGAGAAAACCCCAGATCTCAAGAACACATTTTGTACTATGAAATTTGAACTTTACACGAAGACAGGAACAAGTACTAAATCGAGTAGGTGAGAAACATTTATGTTTTTTTTCCTCTCTCTACCTTACATATAAAGTTATATCATTTTACTGGAAGGCTGAACCTATCCCATCTAATTCCTTCATCTCATGTACCTATTTCAAGATTCCTACTCAAAACAGTTATCAATGATCCAACTGTGTCACTTTTAACATAATACCTAGTTTACCTGTCATTTCTTCCCTGCCCTTACTATTCTATCCACCTAGCTAATAGTAGTCATATAATCATAACAAAATAAAATGAGCAACTATGATTAGAAATGATTCCTGAACTAAACATTCCAAAAGTTCCAGAAAACATGAACCACTGACTTCCTGTAAATATTAGAAGTGCCCAGCAAATGTGACCTGGTTGGAATTAACTAGTTGATGCTAACCATCCTTCTCCAATTAGCAGCAATGCATATGTCCTTATCAACATAAAAAGGAATACTTCCAACTTCTCTTGTGCATGGTTTAGTCAAAGTTACTATGAAATGACAGTTGGAAAGATTTAGTTTATGTCTTTAAAGAGGCAATATTTAACAAAATTTAAGATTAATTATCTACTTTGTATATATCCTGGTTAAAGACCCAAACTAGCATAAATTGATATTAACCTGCTAACCTTTTAGGTATCCTCAAAGAGTGTCTAATGACTGAAATAGAGAAAATATGCATACTTTCTAACCCAAGCTTTCAGTGTGATCCACTTAATGTTGAGGTCCTGAATACATAAAGCATTGTAGCTAATAAAAACATTTGGTAGAAGGATTCAGTGACCAAAGTCAGTTGTGGCTACATTAAGACTTTAACTGCAAGAAATGTAAATCAACAAATCCAACAAGGAAGAATACTGCTTTTATAATGAAATCAATACAGCTTTTAAAAATGATAAATAATGCAAAGTAGGGCCAATGTCAACAGCCATTTTCCCATAAAGACCCACAGTGCACAATTACAACCACAAAAATGCCATTTGAGGCCCAACTTCTATGGGTTGGGGAAGTTGCTGTAGAGCTCTGCTCTCAGGAGTGCCTGCAGAGTGTACCGCATACTCCCTCGTCACCCACCCCAGCATGGAGAGTCCCCTCAAGTCCTCTCCGAGCTTTATTTATTTATTTATTTATTTGTACCAGGGATTGAACCCAGGGTGCTTAACCACTGAGCCACATCCTAGTCCTTTTTAATTTTCTATTTTGAGTCAAAGTCTTGTTAAATTGCTCAGGTCCTCAATAAAGTTGCAGAGGCTAGTTTTGAACTTGCGATCCTCCAGCCTTAGCCTCCTGAGCTGCTGGGATTGCAGGCATGTGCCACCACGCCCAGCCCTTTCCAGGTTCTTTCTCCCTTTCCTCAACTTCTTCCTCTACATGTATGATTCCTAAATACTCTTTATATTTTCCCCACAACATTCGGGAATATCTTATTATCTCCTCACCACACTTACAAGCTTTAGGAAGATAGGTAGCAAACATTTTCTCAACTTTTATAGCTACAGACTCTACCATAGTAATCATTTCATAAATATTTATTTAATAATTGAATAAATTATAAATTCAGTTTTTTTCCATGTTTGTATCATGTCCCACCCTTCTAATTTGTTGTTGAATGGAATGTATCTTTGTGTTTATATATATGACTTCTTTTCTTTTTTGGGGGTCGGCAGTCTACCAGGGATTGAACTCAGGGCACTTGACCACTGAGCAACAACCCCAGCCTTATTTTGTATTTTATTTAGAGACAGGGTCTCACTGAGTTGCTTAGCACCTTGCTTTTACTAAGGCTGGCTTTGAACTTAAGATCCTCTTGCTTCAGCCTCCCAAACGCTGGGATTACAGGCCTGTGCCACCACGCCCAGTTGACTTCTTTTCTTGATACTAACATTTTTAATGACAAAGTATATTTTCAAAATACATTCTCTTTATTGAAGAATGTACAAATTCAGTTATTTGCTGAATATTAAACTGTCTTATCATAATAAGGCTCAAGGTAAGATTAGATATTTTCAATAATCTAGAGTGAACGACTCTTTGTACTATCTAAGGAAATAAACTCAACCAACAAACATTCTTTGTAACTTTTTGAAAAGAGGATTTAGGGGAATGTTTGCTGAACGGTTAATCTTGTATCTTACCATGTGACTCAGATTTCAGGAGCGATATGACAGAATGAGAGCAAGGCTGTCATCTGGAAATCCCCCAGCCTGGGCACTTGTGGTCCAGCCCATTTTTAAACTCTGCAGTGTGGTGTAGACCAGTATCTAGGCAACCCTGATGATGGGATTTCAACTATGCCTCAAAAAAGCTGTGCTCCAGCCCAAGTAAACAACCCTGCTGCTTCAAGCAAGCAAAGAGCTGTCAACACCACACTTTCACTCAGCTCTGAAAACCTACCATTTCCACGTGTGGAGGGTACACAGTGCTCTCTTGCTAAGGAGCATCTTCTGCTTCAAATAAGAGGAGTCATACTTTGAGATGGGAGACCACAGGCCAGATGACTCTCAGGGCTCAATGTTCAGAAAATAGGACCATCATTTTGTGCTAGAGGAGTTGTTTTTCTCTGGTGCCCCAGTGAGGAACACTAAATACAGGTGTCCACATTTGCATATGTACCTCCCACAGTGCGATTCTGTTTGCTAGTGGCAATAACTTCCTGGGTTGTTTCTGCTCCACATTGACTTGACCTAACTGGGATGCTTACTCACATAACCTGCTTTTAACATAGCTTTCCCAGAACTAAAATTCTAACCCGATGGCAGAAGCCTCCAAGGGAAAGAGAAGCGAGAAAGGCATTATCAGAGCCCTTCAAAGCTGTCCTCTCTCTCCATTATCCTAAAGGATAGATTTTAGATATTGCGTTCTGTGAGACAGTGAGTTATGCTATTGGAGTTCCCTGAAGTTGTTTTTGAGTAACTCTCCCAAAAGCCAGGAAATTCTCATTTGTCTTCTCGTCTCTCTGTCTCTCTGTCTCTCTGTCTCTCTCTCTCTCTCTCTATCTCTCTCTCTCCCTAACATACACACGTATTCTCTATGTGAGACCCTATTTCCAAATGATTTTTTTCATAAAATAAATCAATACTTTCTGTTGTTTAGATGGTATTATGAAGTAGGTCAGTAAACACCTGTCATAGTGCTGTGTGGTGGTTTTTAAATAAGTCTACAAATTTCTGGCATGCCTCCCTTCGAAAGATAAAATCTAATTCCCATCCTTTTTCTTGAGTGTGCCTGGGCTTAGTGACTTGTTTCAAATTAATCGAATGCTGAAGAAATGATGCTCTGTGGCTTTGAGGTTAGGCCATGACAATGATAACTTCTACCTGTTCGCTCTGGGGCTGCTTGCTTTGGTGGAAGTCAGCTACCATGTTGTGAGGACCCTCAAGCAGGCCTAGGGAGAGGCCCAGGCAGAGAGGTGCCAAAGCTCCTGACAAAGCTAACATCATCTTGCTAGTTGTGTGAATGGTGATCTGGGAAATGGGACCTCTAGCCCTGGTCAAGCATGCAGATAATTTTAACACTAGCTAACATCTTGACTATAATCTCATAAAAGACCCCAAACCAAAGCCACCCAAAGTACTCCCATACTGCTGGCCCATAGGAATTGCAAGACAGTTAAATGTTTGTGGTGGTAAACCACTACATTTTGGGACAATCCATTACACAGCAATAGATATACACATTGCCACTCCCTCTCCTGTGCCAAGACAAATAACACCAATTAATTATGGAATGTATCTCCTGATCCTGGACATGACTTTGTCAACCTCACATGTTGTGTCGAAGCCACCACCAAGAGAGATGAAACCCACTTGCCAGCACAGATCTAAATGACCAACTAGAACATTCAGGCCCATGTTTTAGAAAGTGCCCCTTTCTTCAACTGGAACTGAAGATTAACTTTAGAAGCCCTCCCATTACAACGTAGGTGCCATGAACTGAGCACAGGTAAAAGTTTGGCCTATGGAGATCAGTTCTTTTGTTTGACTCTGGTCTGTTTCCTCTGGATTTTTTTTTTTTTTTTTTTTCAATTTATTCCCCCAAAAGCAGACATCATTCACCAACTCAAGGATTTAGTCAAAGTGAGTTTTGTGTATGTAACCTAGTTCCTCAGGCCACAGTAGAAAAGAGGTAAAAATAAATAAGGTCACTAAAGTATAACTGGAGAGTCATGTCAGCAAAATAGTGGTGTAGCTGGCTCCAAGCTCTAACTCCCCACAGAAACACCAAAAAACAAGCAGAGACTCTGGAAAACAACCAAAGGTTTCCAGCAACCATGTGAATGCTGAATCAAGAAAAAAGGAGCTTAAAAATGGTAAGAAAGATTTGTGGCCTTTTTGCTTTGCCCCCATCCTGCCACCTCCCCCGCTGGCTGGCAGTCTTGAAGAGGTGGTAGCCCAGGTTCCCAATGTGGGACTGGGGTCCCTGGTTCCAGGTCTTACTCTCAAATCACCGCACATGTCTGTTCTCACCTGTCTGGAGGCTCTCTAAAAGGCTGGGTTTGCCTTTTGGACCTTAGGTCAGAAAAAGAGTGGGCACTGCTTAAAAATACTGCACTGTGAACTAATAACCCACAGAAGGCTGGGGGAAAAGATTATGGTACAGATATTCCATAGATTTTCCCAGGAAGAAGGCTGTGGAAAATTCTTTGTGAAATTAGAACACACAAAGGTGCCTGGGTGAGCAGGGCAATCTAGAAAACTGCAGATGCTCAGGGTTAAGGTGTGTGCTCAGAAAAGAACTGAGAAGATCCTAAGCTTTCACCTCCGGCTTCTAAACAAAAGCTGAAAGTCTGTCACCAGCCACCAGCCTACAAGATTTGCTGAAGGGAGACCTTCAGGTTGAAATGGAAAACACCAGGCAATAGCATGAGTCAGAAGGAAGAAATAAAGATTAACACACAAAAAGTTAGGCCCTTGCCAGAGCTAAAATTATTAAACCGTTAGGAAAGAACACTGGGGAAAATCTTCATGACATTGAATTTGGCAACAATTTTATGGAGAGAACTCCACACACAAAGGCAACAAAACAAAAAAAGAGATACAAGGGACTCCATCAAAATTAAGAGTTTGGGCCTGGGATGTAGCTCAGTGGCAAAGTGTCTGACTCACATTCACAAAGCCCTGGGTTCGACACCCAGTTCCAAAAAATACTGAAAAAATCAACCCCACCAAATAAATAAATAAATAAATAAATAAATATGATTTTTAAAAAAACTAAGAGTTTTTCTGCTGCAAATTTTTGCTTTCAAAACAATGAAAAACAGCAGGAAAAACATCCACAAGTCCTATCTGATAAGAAATTAATATCCAGTGGATCTGGAGACTATCATGCTGTTAGGTAGTAGCTAGCAATGCATAGTGAAATGGAGGTAAGGTCACAAGTATTTTTTAAATTACTTTAGGGTCTTCTTTAAACTACTTCCAAAGTAGACAAGAAAGCAAAAGGTGATAGTTAATTTGTAGAAAATAAACAGAAGCGAGGGAGCTAGTTGGAAAACACATCAAGAGTAAAGGATTAATGGGCCTGACTCTTGACAGGATCCAGTGAGGTTGATGTGAAGTTAGGAATTATGGCTGTTAAGTGTCTCCATCTGCCTGGGAAGGAAGATTCTGTTAGTTGCACATGTGCACTAAGGTAACTTCCGACCAGTTACTGACCCTAGTGCCCACATGAACATGGGATTGACTTGTAGATGGAGTTCCCCTAAATAGAATGGCCACCATGACAGTTCCAGAGAGGACCAAGGTCAAAAACTCCACTGCCCAACATGAAGGAGGTGTTGAACACCTGATTGGCAAAGAGTACAGAAGGTGGTTCCCAGTTCTCCTGGTAAACATCGAACAGTAATAAACTTGGAGATGGCATTGTCTCCTTTTTCATTCTCTGCTGGGAGGCAGCCCACTCTCTCTCAAGAGTGCTCTCCGCTTTAGCCTCACTTTGCTTTTAATTTACTTTCACTTATGATAAAGTTCTCTTGCATGGTTTTTGGTGTCTGACATTAAATTTTCTTTCGTCAGAACCCAAGAACCCAGGTTTGGAATTTCAGCTCCCTGCTTTCCTGTGACAGTGCTAGAGTGCTTGCCTAGCATGCCCTGCACACTCAGGTACCTTTGTGTGTCCTAATTTAACAAAGAATTTTCCACAGTCTTCTTCCTGGGAAACCTATGGAATGTCAGCACCATAATCTTTTCCCAAAAAAATTACCAAATGTGGAATGTTTTCTCTGATAGGTGGAAGCTAACCCACAATAAGGGGTGGGGGAGATTAGAAGTTTGGTGATTAGACAAAGGGGAATGAAGAAAGTGAGGGGGAATGGGAATAGGAAAGACAGTGGAATGAATCTGACATAACCTTCCTGTGTAAACATATGACTATTCCACAGGGAATCTCACTCTCAGGTACATCCACAAGACTGGAGTCCTAATTAGAATAAGATTCAAGATATAGTCCATGCTTGTATAATTGTAGCAAAATGGATTCTACTGTTATGTATAACTAAAAAGAATCAATAAAAATAAATACAAATAAATTAATATTCAGAATTTATATAGAACAATAACTCCTTAACAACCATCAATCCAGCTCAGAACTGGGAAAAGATTAAATCAATATTTCTCTCAAGAAGATTTTTAAAGGGCTCAACATCACTGATTAGGTAAATGAAAATAAAAACCCCAATGAGATACCACTTCACATTCACTAGAATGGCTGTAACAATAATTTTTTTTGAAGTAAGCAGTAAGCACTGCAAGAATATGGAGAAATTGGAAGGCTTGTACACTGCTGATAGGAATATGAAATGGTGCAGCTGCTGTAGAAAACAGTTTCATGTTTCCTCGAGAAGTTACAGATAGAATTATCACAGGACCCAGCAATCCCATTCCTCAGTATATGTCCCCCAAATTGAAAATCAGACTCAAACAGATACTTGCAAGCCAATGTTTATTGCTGCATTACTCACAGTAGTCAAAAACTGAAAATCATTCAAGCACCCATAAAGCGAGGAATATAATGGATATCCATAAATAAAATGCAGTACATACATACAATGGGAGATCCAGCTATATAAAAGAATGAAGTTCTTATACGTACTACAACGCAAGTGACATTATGTTTTAATTTTTTTTTTAGTTGTAGATGGACACAATACTTTTGTTTTATTATTTATTTGTATGTGGTGCTGAGGCTCAAACCCGGTGCCTCACACATGCTAGGCAAGTGCTCCATCATGAAGTTACAGACCCAGCCCCACAAATGACATTTTTAAAAAATATGCTACATGAAATGAGAAAGACACAGAAAGGACTAATATTGTATGAGTCCACTTACATGAAATACCCAAAATAGGCAAATTTATAGAGACAGAAAGATTAAAGGTTGGCAGTGACTGTGGAAAGGGGGGATGGGAGTTACTGCCTGAAAGTTATAGAGATTCCATTTGGAGTGATAAACAGTTTTGGAAAAATAGAACACATGGATTGCTGTATGACCTTATTAACATAGTTAATGCTATTGAATTATACATTGAAAAATGATTAAAATGATACATTTTATATTATAGATATTTTATCACAATTTTTTAAATAAATTTTTTAGAGTGTAGCTGAGGATTAGGGATGTAGCTTAGTGGTAGAGTGCTTGCCTAGCATGCCCAAGGTCCTGGGTTCAGTTCTCAGTTTGCAGAGAGAAAGAAAAACGAGCAGTATAGCTAAGACAGAGGAGAGGGACCTTTTGTTTTTCCTGATAACATTTCCCCAATTGACTGGACAGCATTTTTAAAAGGTAACTTGTTGTCAGGACCATGGTAACGTCTTGTTAAGGCCACAGGAAAAACCCAACAAAGTTACACAAGGTAATCACTCACCCACCAGCCCAAAGGGCAGGCCTCCCCTCCTGAGGAGGCCACAGGCTGTCTGTGCCGCAGATGGCTGTGCAGCAACACCCCGAGATCTCCAAGTTTCTCCTAAATAGATCTGACATCACAGGAAATGTAAGGGAATGCCCTCAGGTCCCATTCTGCTTCTCAGTTCCTCCTCTCCTTTTCTCTCTAGAATAAAATCTGCTTACAGGCACATGCACCAAGATACCACCAACAGTTTCTCAGTTCCTGGTGCCTAGCTTTCCAGACCCTAGGGACACCTCCAGGGAGCCAGACAGGGGAAGTCCCTTTTGTCCCCCTCTGTGTATACTTAGTTACAAAGTTACCAGCTGGACTGCCTAAAGTTCTCAAAGTCTAGCAGAGATTTTAGGAAATGGCTTTTCAGTTTTGTTACTCCCTCCCCAGAGCTCAGGCAGAAATTCATGGAGACTAGGACAGGGTTCATTGAGGGAGTTGGGGATCAGTCTATGTGACAGACATAGGAGCTGTGCTCAGGAACACCAGCATTGATCTGGTGCCCCTGGTTAAGTCTGAGAACTTCAGGCTTTTTCTTCAACACTAATTGTCTTCTAAGAAGAGTCTCAGACCATCAGGCAAATAAAGCCACTGTGGGTTACCACCTCTGCTCCCCAGACCTGTTGGACAGTCTGCATCCTAGGGGGTGTCCCATTGGTTATTCATCTTCGAAGGTTTATGTTGGCTTGCTGTGTGCCGCATATACGAGTCAAAACTTTAGACATGTACGTTTCTTCTTTTTTTTAATTAAGAAAATTCTAATGTCACTCATGATACCTTCATGTTTTAGAAATTTTGCAATGTACCAAAAATTATATATAAAATAATTTAAACTTTCCCTTAATTTTGTTTATTGTTTCATGTGATCCTCACAATAACCCAGTGAGGAAGACCTAACTGTTTCTGTGACCAGTTAAGGAAAGCTAGGCTCCAGGAGAGGGTAAGAACCTTGACTGAGATGATACCTAGAAATGAATTTGCACTAAGAAAGCTGGAGCTCCTTCCAATGGCCACCCTGTCTCCTCCAGCTGGGACCCCAGCTGCAGATGCTGGAGCATCACCACCTACATGAGACTCACAGGAATCTTCTACAACATTCTATAACCAGTCCTTGCTGAACTGATGATTCCCAAAAGAAAGAAGGAGACCCAACTCTTGCCAGCCACAAAAACTGCTACTAATACCTGGGTTCCTTGGAAGGTGACTTCCTAATCTTAACTGGGCACCTTGGACAAGGTGACTTCCTAATCTTAACTATAAGGGTTGGTCCAAGGAATAGAGATAATATATAACCAGTTTAAAGAAATACCTGGTACTCACATGCTTTCAGAAATTTGGTAGCCCAAAAAGTGGAAGTTCCTTCCAGGTCAAAAGTTCCACCCCTGTCCTACCATTTGGTGTTTGAATAGCAATTAAACCTGGGCCACTAATGTTAAAGTCAAGTGTGGGAAGAATCCCATACACAAACTTAGACACTGATAATTACAGGGGAACATACCATTGGGTTGTAGTTAAGGTGTACCCCAAGAGGGCCAGTTATTTTGCCTTTCCTAAATTCTACAGTGGTTCTTGTTTTTCGAATTCCGACGTCTATCTCACCAAAGCCAGTCTCAGGTTTTCTTTTTTCCCCAACTCTACCACATTCAAGGAGCTTGAGAGTTTTCTCCAAATCACAAGCATAAAGACCTACCAGGAAGTCCCTGAGTTATCTCGGTGATAAATTCCTTCTCCAAATCATTTACAATTTTCTCCAGGTACCCCTTGATGTTTGTGTGAACAGCCTGCAAAATGGGAGCTAGTTTTCTTCTGCTCGTGAGACATCTGGCTTTGGGCATCTCTGATCAAAGACTTCATAAATCCTCTAACTTGTATCTTTCTTCCACAATCATCAGAGCCACCTGCAAGCACGATAGGAAAAGATGTTTTTCTATTTAAAAATCACTGTCAAAAGTTGACTTGGCTTCCCTGTTCACAGTGTTACTGTGGGAGAAAGAACTCGGCCCTCGCAGCTTCAGGTTGAGTCCACACCAGCCCACTACTTCCGCAACAACACCGCCAGCCTCTGACTAATCCTCAACTTACCAGTGATTCATTCACACGAAGGAGCTGGGTGCATACCTACCGCCTCCACCACTGAGCTCTCCCTAATAGCTCTTCCACTGCTGGAGCCGCCAGCACCCTATCCCCATCCGGCTTCCTCCTCCCCATCCTTCTCTGGGCTCAGAGAAACTAACACATTGGAGACAACATCTTCAGCCCTTCTCAGCAAGATCTGCTGATGCTAAAGGCAGTAGGCAAGGTTTTCAGAACAGGGGCCTTGGAATTGGGTAGGCCATGGATTATGTTTAAGTTTCTTCCCTTGTTGATGTGTGACCTTAGATGTGCTCATTAATTTCTCTCTTGCTTTTCTTGTCTGTAAAATGGGATTATAACTGCACTAATCCCTTAAGGGGGATTTTTTTTTTTTTTTCAGAAAAAAAGAAAAACAAATGTTATTGCTTTGCTAGCAAAAGGAGAAAAACAGAGGATTTCTGTTCCTTAGGGGTCTTTGAGCATTGAACAAGAGGCATATAAAACTCATAGCTCAAAAATAAAATAAAGTAAAATAAAATAAAACAAAACACATAGCTCCTAAGTGCCTTATACAAGGCAGTTTTCATTATCATCATTTTTTTTTTTTTGGGGGGGGTGCTGGGGATCGAACCCAGGGCCTTGTGCTTACAAGGCAAGCACTCTACCAACTTTGCTATCCCAGCCCCTCATTATCATCATTATTAATACCCAGACTCTGCTCCACTCAGAGGCATTGGTAACAGCAGTCCACCATTGTCTCCCACCCCATCCGTTTGGGCTCACTCTCTCCAGAAAGTTTCCAAAACATGCCATTCCTATCTCGGTGATTTGGCACAGGTGCTGCCATCTGTCTAGAATCTTCTTCCTCTCCCTGCACCCTTGTTCCCTTTTGCCTGAGGTCTCATCCTTTAGGTCTCAGCTTAGATGTCAATTCTCTGGGAAGCCTTGCTGAGTCCTCCCCCCACGAGACCTGATTAGGTTCCCTCTCAATGCTGTAAAATGCTGTACCTCTTTGGAAGGTACTATCCACTGTTATAATTAAATCATTATGAATTTAACTATTTTTTAATGTGTCTACTATAAGCTCCATGAGGATAGGAGTTGGCCTATCTTGCCTAAGAGATGGTTTGGCAACAGAGTATGAATGAACAGGCAAAAGGAAGGGAGGGAGGGAAGGAGGGAGGCAGGGAGTTTGGTTTGGGGTATATACAGACCATCTAAATCATACTTTTCTAGACCTTGCCACAGTGGATCAGCTCAGAGGTCTGGACTTCTGCATCAACTTGCTAACATAACTTGAGGCCTGTGTCTGGATCTCAGCCAGTTTTATAGGGTCCAACATCATACCAAGTTCTTCTAGACCCTTCCTTTGGAGGATTAGATACTACTTTCAAACTCACCAGGCACCACCACCTGAGGTCTTGCCCAGTTCCTAGAACTAGACCCCAGCCTCCTGCCTGCATTTGCTTCTTTCTCCCACCTGGATCCTCACCGTTAAGCTCCATCCTCTGGATTAGCCTGCCACCTCACACCTCGGCCAACTCCCACACCCTGAAGACATTAGATGCACAGAGCCCAACTTGTGAGGCCATAGGTCTCTCCACTGCTGAGTGGCTGAGACCCCAGAAGTCCTCATACCTCTGATCGTGGACTCCAGGGAAGACAGGGATCAGGGCCACTACCAGTCTTCCTGGGATCATCCAGGAGCTCAACTCTCATTGCGGCATCCTGGGATCACTTCTCACCAACTTCCCACAGAGTACCGTAGACATGTGACATTTCTGCAAGTTTCGAAAAAAACTGACTTGTGAAAAATCCTCATTTTTCGTGAGGGTTCTTACTTGCTGAAGGCCACCTGCCACAACCCACACCACCCCCTCGCCCCATCTCCAGCTCACATACTTTAGTTTTACAATACCTGTGCCAGTTACCATGTGTATCTCTCCAAGGGAAAATACATGCCCAGATCCAATCAACCAGCCTAGATAAGTCTTTGGAGCCTCAGTCCAGAACTGAAGTGCTGGCCTTCTCCCATCCCTGTACCACGTGTTTTCTAGCTATCTGGCATCACAGGGGAGTGGGGAGAAGGAATGGAGGCCAACCCAGAACTTTCCGAGATTGTGTGTGTCAACAAACGGCATGGTTGTTTCTAGCTGCCAAAGATTTCAGCTTGTGATGGGGAAGCCAGGTGCTTCCTAGGAAGGAAGGGCATCTTATTAGTTCAGCCAGCTCAGCTATTGGGTTGTGTGGGGTGATGGAGGCAGAAGTTGGGCAAAGGCCAAATTAACCTGAATAAGAGAAGGTGAGGGAGATACACATAGGTCTTACATAGCAAAAGGGGCTGAGAGAAGAGGGAGCTGACAGGAGAACCTGTATAGCTGTAAGTGCAAAAAGAAGGGGTGGGGGGCAGGAAGATGGGATGAGGAAGGAGAAGAGGAGTGGCCATTGTCAGGGGTTAAACTCTGTGCCCTGCGGCATGGAGTACACCCTGCTCCACACCTCCTTAGAAAACTTCAGGACGCTTCCATGACTCCTTGGTGTTTTCCGAATCAGCCATGTGACGTCTTCATCTCATTATTTCCTTGAGGCGACAGGTGCAGGGTGAGTGAGCAGACTTCCAAGGAAGCCCAACTTGGAGACAAACAGTAACATATGTATTTGCGTGTGTGTTTGTTTGTTTAGAGGCTGTCAGAGTCACTCTTTATTGATGCAAAGAATAAATAAGAAAAATATAATTCATGAAAATGAAAAAAAAAAATAGTTACCCTGGGTCCCATTGGTTTGATACTACTTTTCCTTATTGTTTTTGGAATCCTGGCTGAACTGTTGAGTGAAGTGTTTTGAAGCTGGGACCTGGGGAGACCTCTGAGACAAAGAGAATCCGGATCCTTGGCAACCAATGTCATCCCAGTGGCCAGCTGACTGCTGCTGTCTTGTGGTTCAATTAACAGGAAAAATGAAAAGAGATCCAGCAGTTCTGGAGAATGTTGTCCTATCCCTTCTCAGGAAGACCAAGGGGTCAGAGAAAGCCCTCTGCCTTCATGGGAGCACACACTGGCCCAGCAGCCGCACCCTGCGGGGTGCATACCACAATCACACTTATAATTTAATTCAAGAAACTGGAGCTTCAAGCCAAGAGCAACAGCTTGTGATTTGTGGGTGTCCAAAACACGACAGAAAGTGGTCAATGTGTAGGCGACAGATGGGAGGGGAAGGTATTCCTTAGCTGTGGAGGAGGAAGGCTGAGGGACTCTTCCATTTTGGAACATGTGGCTTTTCTCTGCTGGGGATCAGTGACACTGACCAGGAAAGTCGGAGCCTGCAGGCCGCTGAGCCTGAAGGTCAGGCATGGTCACTTTAAAAATAAACACTTGGGACTATAATCCTGGCTCAGCGCGTGCATTTGTGGCCTTGGACTGAAGACACCGGCCACAGCCACAATTTGCATTCACCAAAAATAGCCATTTCAGCATCTGGAAGTGAGACTGGGAAGGAAAAGCCAAGTTTAATTTCTCACTCTCTTGCTGTTCTCCTCCAAGCAGATCGACTTGGTTCTTGTTACCGTCTTTCAACAAAAATGTATTGCAGGCCATTTTATGCACTAGAGATTCTGTTGGACCCTGAGATTCAACAGTGTACAAAACAGACCTGGGCCCTGCCCTCAAGGACCTTAAAGTCTTAGTTTCTTGTGGCTGTCCTAACAAAAAGCCACTAAGTGCATAGCTTTAAATAACAGAAATTTGTTTTCACACAGTTCTGGAGGCTAGAAGCCTAAAATCAAGTGATAGCAGGGTCACACTCCTTCCAAAGACTCCAAGAAAGAATCCTTTCTTGCCTCTTCCAGTTTCCGTTAGCTGCCAGGGATCCTTGACATTCCTTGGCATTCCTCTCTCCCATCTTTGCCTCTGTTTTCAGAAGGCCTTTTCCCCTGTGTATGTTTCAGTGTCAAAATTTCCCTTTTTTTGTGAGTAAACCAGTAATATTAGATTTCAGGTGCACACAAATCCAGTGTGACCTCATCTTAACTAATTACATCTGCGAAGACCTTGTTTCAGAAGAAAGTCCATATTTTGAGTTTCCAGGGGAACACAAATTTGGGGTGGGAGGGCACTATTCAACTGTACAGGACATTAAGTGGTAAGCCAATGAACACACAAATAGGTAGCTTTTAGCCAGGTTTACTATGAGAATCAGGAGAACACAGAGGAAAGATATAAAAAAATTGTAATTTGGCCAGAGAAGAAGCACATGTAAATTTGAGACAAGGAAGATGTGGTTGCTAAAGAGATTATAACCACTAAAAAGAAGTTGAGTGGTTTACTGAGACAATAGCAAAGATGTCTTAAGGGCATCTCAGAAATCAGCAAGGCCATACCCATCATAGGCTCAAGGTTACAAAAGTGAAAACTCCTTTAAGAGACCATGGAGACAGGCACCCTGTTCACACAAGGATGCCTAAAAAGTTGATTCCCCAGGATTTGTTTCATGTGCTGAAGTCACTGCAGCCATGGTCCAAAGGGACCCAGGTACTGTTTGAGCTGGCAGCAGACCTTGGCATAGTTGTACGGTTCTGCAGGAATGCAGGATGCTGGAGTTAAGAGCTCATGAAAACTTCCGCTGAGATTTCATAGGAAGACCTGTGAGGCCAGGAAAAGTGTAGCAGGGTCAGTATCCTTATGGCAGCCCCTGGACGGGTGATATATGAACGCTGTGAGAGGGAAGTCAAAGATATAATGGAGACCCCTGGAATTAAGAGATGCCAGGAATATGGATCATCTGCCAAGGAAAGTTGCAAGCAGAACAACAGAGAGGTCATATGGGTTACAGCCAGTGAAGCCCAGGGGGCCAAGATGCCTAGCTCTTTGGGGCTCACATCTCACTACAGTATGCCCTGGATGGTAGACATGGAGCTATAGGACTTAATGTTTGCCCAGAGGTTGTTGTTCTTGCTTTGGTCCCAACCCTTCTTTTTATGCCTCTAATCCACCCTTTTGGAATAGGAATGTTGACTCTATGACATTGTAAATTAAATGTGTATAACTTGCTTTTGATTTTTACAGAGGCTTACAACAAAGAACTTTGCTTTAGTCTCAGAGGAGACAATAGACTTGGACTTTTGAGAAATGGTGGAACTACTGAGACTATGGGGATTCTGGGAGATGGACTAAATGTATTTTGTATTATGAAATGGACATGAGCTTTTGGGGGCCACGGGTTTGGATCTTTAATGTTTCTCAAAAACTCATATGTTAGGCAATGCAGGAATGTTCAGAGATGATGTGATTAAATTATAAGAGCTATAATCTAATCAGTGAGTTAATTCATTTGCTGGATAATAATTTGAGTGGTAACTATAGTCAGGTGGGGCATGACTGAGGAAATAGGTCACTGGGGGCATTGCCTGGACTCTATCAGTCATGGCTCATTCCTTTCTCTCTCTGCTTCCTGGCTTCCATGAGCTGACAGCTTTCCTCCACTACACCCGTCCACCATGATGTTCTGCTTCACCTCAAACCCAGAGCATCAGTCTACTGACCATGGATTGCACCTCTGATGCTGTGACCCCAAAATAAACTTTTTCTTCTCCAAGTTGTTCCTGTCAGGTATTTTCATCACAGTGATGAAAAGCTGACCAACACAATGGGAGAACTGCCCAGAAAATCAGAGATTCATGTTTTCAGTGACTTTTGATCACTGCCACCATGTTGTAGTATGGTTGGGTCTGTTTATGAAGCTATAGGTATGGACCATGAATAGTATCAGGGGAAGGTCCTCCCTACCCCTGACCACTACCTTAAGGTTGGGGAAATCCAGGGGGCCAGGATGTGGAGCAGTCTCAGAAAAAGACTCCAGTGAGAATGCTTGAATGAGGAACTTTCAGATACCACCATGCTCTCAAGAGTGCCATCAGGAACAGAGCTGACCCTCTCAAGAAGTTCAGGGCTACTAGCTGAACAGCACTTACCTTAGTACAGGTGATCACATGTAACTGTTGTGATGGGGCTAAGACACACAGTCTGGACTCAGATGTCCAGGGCCAGGGAGAGTTCTGTGGGTTTAGTATGCCAACTTTCAAGGTCTCTCAACCTCAGCTTTCTCTTACACCAGTTCCTTCCCAGGGATGGGTGGGGTGAGGTTAGTGACCAGTACCAAGCTGGAGCCAACCAGCTTCACACAGGTACAGCCTGATAGCACCTCACCTGGAGCTTCTGAGACTACAATGTGAGAGAGAACTTCTTGGTGCTCAGCCTGTGTGACCTGGTGCACGGAGGTAATGTGCCACCTGGAAGGCTTCCCTTCTCACCTCACAGTCTGCCCCCAGGAGATATCCAATTGGACCCTGACTTCTTGTATCTCCCCCACATCTGCTTCCCTCCTTACCCGCTATGTCTCCCTCTCATGAGATCACACTCCCCAATAATTGGTTCACCTTTATGCTTTTGCATTAGGCTCTGCAGTGGGAAACCCAGGCAAAGAAGTCAGTTCTAGTTGTGACCTTAGGAAAATGCCCAATCTCTCTGCACCTCAATATTCCTGTCTCCCAAATGGGGGGAAATAGGAGCTTTTACTGTTGTAGGTAGAATAATGGACTCCCAAAGATGTTCACATCCCAATCCCTGGAATCTATAAATAGGTAAGTTTCATGGCAAAGGGAAATTAAAGTTGCAGATGGAATTCAGAAGGTTAATTAGTCAATCTGAAAATAGAAAGATAATTCTGGATCATCCAGGTAGGCCCTGAATACTGAAAAGTAGAAGGAGGAATCCGAAGAGAGACGTGACTACTGAAGAGAGACCCAGAGAAATGCAAGGTTGCCTGAGGAGGAAGAAAGACACCATCAACCAGGGAATGTGAGCAGCCTCTAGAAGCTAGAAAGGGCCCCAAAATGAACTATCCCATATAGTGTCCAGAGGAGCATCCCACTCTGCCAGAACCATGGTATTAGGCCAGTGAGAACAAGGCCAGACTTCTGACATTCAAAACTATAAAAATACATTTGTGTCATTTTAAGCCCCCTAAGCTTTTGGTATTTTGTTATTATAGCAATAGAAAACTAACCTCACAGGCTATCGTGACAGTTTTATGTGACAATATGTGTGAGGTACTTAGCTCAAGACCTGATAGGCAGGAAACGAGTTTACTGTTACTATTTGGGATAAGTAACTTGAGAGGACTGGGCTGATTAATACAAGGTGTGGACACCTGAGTCCTGCCCCTGGTGATTCAGGAGTGTGGGAACAGGGAGGAAAATTCAAAAGTTATATGAGTGAATCTCATGTAGAACCATATCTTAGAGCCCCAAATGATAACCTTGTGGCCATCAGCACCCCATATCCTCTGGTCCCTTAGTGCATCTATCTATGCCCTATGTCAGATGCACAGCCACCTGAAAAGCACTCCAGGATCCAAAATAGCAGTCACACCCCTTGGTCTGAAAATGCTTTTTCTTGCCAAGTTGATGTTTTTGTCACTGTGAATGCCTCATATTCTGTCTTTAAAATATAAAGACACTTATTCAGGAATCATCGAGGAAGGGGGCCTCCAGGTGGGGTTCCTGGACCAGCAGCATTTGGAACTTCTTAGAAATACACATTCTCCATCCAGATGCAGCCCTCCTGAGTCCAAACCCTGAGGGCGGGGCCCCACGATCTCCAGGGAATTCTGACACACCCTCAAGTGGGAGAGCCTCTGCTCGGCTCTGCTAGGCTTTGGGCAAGTACCCAATACAGGGGGCTCTCCTCACTGTGGTGGGAGTTTAGTATCCTGTCTACTCTTCCTAGCCTGGGGTCAGTCACACAGGGTGTAGGACTTATTAATTTAAGCAAAGAAATTTTAATGGCACGCCCACCATTTGTCTACCACTGAGCCAAAATGGGACATTGGGGAAGAAGCCATATTGGATCCTGACCTCAGGAGCTAACAGACAAGTCAGACATTCAACAAATCATTAACCAGTGATACCTTACAAGGTCTGATGTGCAGTTTTTAAAGTCCTTGCTTCTGAACCCTTAATTTTCATACAAATCCCCTGGGAGCTTGTTAACAGGCAGATTCTGATTCAGCAGGGCTGGGACAGGGCTACCGGTCTACATTTCTGACCAGCTCCCCATGACGAGGGCCTAGGTCTAAAGACCATGCTTTGAGTTGTAACACTTGTCACAGTCATAACACTTTAAATCTTTTAATGCAAACTTGTATCTGTTATCCCATTCTAGACTGGCAATTGTTGACAAGAATAAATGGCAGGGATTATCCTCATTGCAGGTGAGAAACTGAGGTCCTGAGACTTGCAGTGCCACATTAAGTCTTGAGACCCCAAGACTTGATAAAACCTTTCCTGCTTTTTTAAGAGACAAAGGCTGAGACCAAGGACAGGGGCGGGTCCCTGATCAACTCCCACAGGCAAGTTTTATCACAGAGCCACAGAGCCCTCCCTGCACCAGCTCTGATGTGGGGGTGACAGCTGCTTGGTCTCCCTCCAGTCCAGGACTTTGATAAGAAAATAGACGTGAATTGGTGGTGCCTCCAAGTCCAGTGAGCGGTTGGGCCCCCGTGAAAGACAAGAAAGGCACACTCCGACCTCGCTGAAGGGCAAGAAAGTAACACTGGATGTTTGTGGCCCCTCTTACTCCACCCTGTTCCCCTTTTAAAATAAAGGCCTCCCAGTCTCCCTACAGCAAAGGGAAAATGGGAAGCAGACTTTCTTGGCTTCTTTCCAGTTGGGCAGCTGGAATCCATTGGACATGTTCAAATAGTTAGCCTCTCCTGAGATACCCTGCTGGGTAAAGCTGCCATTTTATTCAAGAATGTTTTCTTCCCTCTTGGGCCTCCCAGCTCAGGACTGAGAGGCCCACACTTGACCTCTTATATCCAAGCCCTCCTTGAACACACTGAGCTTCCTTGAGGTTACTAATTTCAAGTGTTTTAGGAATTCTTTCAGAAGGCTACACCTTCCATCATATCAAGCATATTAAAAAGCATCCAAGTCTCATGTAGTGAGTATTTGGCCAATGTGAGCGAGTAGTATTTGTTCGTATTTTGGCTGTTAAAAAAAAATGGTGATGACTTTAAATTCTGCTTTTAAGATGAATTCGCCTACAAAGAATACATTCAATTTACAATGGGCTGTGCTGTCTCCACAATCAGTATGCAGATGAAAGCCTTTGCAAAGGGAAGAAATGCAAGACGTATTGTTTTTAAGCATCATGAATTTTTTATGAATTTCCAATTTATGCATGAAATTAGCATGCCATTTTTGTAGACATTCAATCAAACCTTCTTTAATTTTAGTTGTGCAGTTTTCTCTTCCTACTTCGGAGCACCCTGCAAACCTAAGCATTTCTGTAGGCCTATGAGGGTACTAATGGCGAAACAGGCCTTGGATGAGGAAGGGAGAGGCAGGCTGGGAACAGGGCAATGGCTGCGGCAGCCTGAGGGAACCACGCTCCAGCTTTAGGAGTCTCCACCACACTTTGCTTCCTTCCAGTATTTTCTTACCTCCAGGGATCCAGTTTCAGCCAAGAATCTGGTTGCCATGGTGACAAGGAATCTCAAACTGGAGAAAACTAGGCAGAATCATCAGGTCGGGGGCTTTGTTCAAACTGACTACATTTTCATTACAGAAAGTGTGGTGAGCAGTGCGCAAAAGGAGTGGAATCACGCGGAGCAGTCTGGATGGAAAAAGACCACTGAGTGAGAGGAAAGACAGAGCGCGTGACAGGGAGGTGGCAGGTCCAGGGGCTTGCGGCCAGGGCATGTCCGCTAAATGGTCACATGGTTTTCAATCTCAGCTCTGCTGCTCCTCAGTGGGTGACTCTGGGTGAATAATTTTACGTCTCTCTGCCTGCCTTTCATTCATGTCGTAGGGTAATAATAATATCTGCCACCGACAGTTGCTGCAAGGATTAAATGAGCCATTGCAATTTCAGGGACTTAGCACAAGGTTTGGCACATTTTAGATGCTCACATATTACCTGATTCCTTTATGTATATACGTTCGGTGAAGTTTTTCCAAGTAATAGCTATCATTTTATCACGGAGAGCAAATTTCACAGGTCCAAAATCACTCTCAGGGTCTGCCTTCATATAGTACCATATGACTCCAGTCCTAAGGGAGAGAAAAATATTCTTTGGGTGGCTCCAGTGCATGTTAGGATCCTCAGAGAACCGCAGCTTTTAACTGCTCACATATAAAGCCAATAGCACCCAGGCACGGTCGGTGCATGCCCGCAATCCTGGCAGCTTGGGAGGCTGAGGCAGGAGGATTGTGAGTTCAAAGTCAGCCTCAGCAACTCAGTGAGGCCCTAAGCAACTCACTGAGACCCTGTCTCTAAATAACATACAAAAAAATGGCTGGGGATATGGCTCAGTGGTTAAGTGCCCTGGAACAAAAAAAAAAAAAAAAAAAAAAAAAAAAAAAAATAGCCAATAGCAAACTCTGCTGAGGGAATGTGTCCCAAGGAAAAGTTAAAGAATGAAAATAGCAGTCTGCATCAGTAAATCACCCAAGAAACATCAGGTCCCATAGACCTGCTATAGTGAAGGTAGGGAGGCAGCATGGTTAAAGCAGATGTGTTGGTTATGATTCTCAAACTGGCATGAGTGTTGGAATCCCCCCAGAGTCCTCCGCTGAATATGGAATTAAGGTAGGAAAGGGGAGGCAGGGAAGAAGGATGAGAGAGAATTTTTATGGGCCAGGTTTGGAGGTGACAGGTGCTACTTCCCCCCATTCTATTGGCCAGATTTACTAACATGCTACCTCTGAGTAATGGCAGGAAGAAATGGGTTGACCTGTAGCTTAGAGGCAAACCAACCAGCTAATGCCAGAAGAGGTGATTTTAATGCAAAGTTAAGTTCAAAAACTGCTCTTCTGGAACAAAAGGGGAAAGAATCGAAGTTACCAAAACTAAAGAAAGAAACAGAGAAAATAATAACATTCTAGTGGAAGAGCAGCTGGGGACTCCCAGGCACTCTCACATACGCCCACTGAAATGTCACAGATGAGGCACCGGGACTCTCGCTTGGCCTTCCAAGTTCCAGGCACCTCATTCAGCCTCCCCTTCCCCACTCAGCCCACTCTGGCCTGCTGTGTGCTTGCTTGTGGGCCAGGGTTTCAATTTCTTCACCCTGGAATCCCAAGTACCTGACAAAGCACTTTCGAAGCAAAGTAGTAAATGTTGTTTGAACACAGTTGATTTCACTTAATTAGGGACAAAACAGAAAAGAAGAAAATGAGACTCAGGGAAGTAAAATTTGGGGGCTGGGGCAGGTTATAAGTGCAGATCTGGCCTCTTGGTAGTTAGCTGACCTTGGGCAAGGAATCTAAACTTTTGGTGCCTTGGTTTCCTGGTTTGTATATCAAGTTCATGATCACATAAACCACCAATTCTTGTGTGGAGGGTTCAGTACGTCAAGATTTCTAAATGTGCTTAGAAGAGGGCCTCACTTAGCCTATGTTCTGGGCAAGTACTGTTGCTATTTTTGTTAGTTAAACAATAAGAACTCCCACCACCGAAAGGAGATGAGGGTTGAAATGAGCAAACACAACAAGAGAGACCCATCTGCCCACAGAATGGGGGAGGAGGAGATGACAGAGACAGGTAAGTTTCCCCATGTACCATGGCAGGGAGACTTCAAACATCAGAGGGTGACAATGAACTTTTTACAGAGCAAACAGAACATCATGGAACATCACAGTGCTGGCCCTGCAGGAAATGAGCCAGTCAGAGCTGCGTGGTTGACATGGGTGACTTCAGGAGCCCCACGGTGCAAGTTGTGGCTGACATTCAGAGGGGAAATGTGATGCGTGTTGGTGGTAGGGCGGTGAAAGGGAGGTGGCAGAGGAAAGGACGTGGGTCATGGGTGTCAGGGAAGAGGGATGGAGAGAATAGAAATTTCTTTCTTGGGTTATTCGAGATTTACTTGATATTATTTGACATTGTCTTTCAGCAAGAGGTGATTGTTTTGTTACATTAAATATCCATAATCCAGAAGACATATTGCACTTGCTGCACTGATGAGATTTTAAAGATTTGGAGGAGATGAACATATTTTAGGGGATTAAAAAATACTTAAAGCCCTGTGGGATGAGACTCAGAGACAATGCCGTGAATTTCTGCTCAGTCATTCAAGGTTTATTTGTCATGAGAATGAAACAAAGGTGCTGCTTCAATTTCCTTTGAGACACATCTGGCCATTTGTGAGATGGGTGTGACCATCGAGAAAACAATCCATGATTAAAGTATGTCTGGCCTATTTTCTCCTACCTCTTGGCCATCATCAATAATTCTGTAGTCAGATGGTCAGCCCTGGTGGTTAAGGTCCTGATGATTATCATTACAGCACACCATCCTGAGACTCTCTTCTGTCACTTATCCCTTATGCTTTAAAGTCACCATAGAAATCTAGGGATCTGGGCTGGGGTTGTGGCTCAGCGGCAGAGCGCTTGCCTGGCATGTGTGAGGCCCTGGGTTCAGTCCTCAGCACCACGTATAAATAAATTAAATAAAGGTCTATCAACAAAAAAAAATTGAAAAAAGAAAAAAAGAAATCTAGGGATCTGAAGAGAGGGGTTGGAACTTGGGGGAGGGGAGGGCAGGGATACCTTGGAGAGAGGTGAAAGGGAGGCCAGAGTTGCCCAAATCCAACCTCACATCTCTACTGTTCTTCAACTCCCTCTGCATCTCTCCACTGCCTTGGGAATGACATTGGTCTTGTTCACCATGGCATTCAACTTCCTGAGAATTCCACCCATCCTTTGCTACTTCCTGTTCATTACCTGGAAGTCGCCCTGGTCTTATTACAGTCTCTGAAACAGTCTAAGCTCTGCACCACTTTTTTTCCTAGCCTCTCTCCGGAAACCCCTTTCTGCTGCTCATCACAGAACCAACTCCTTAGTCCTCTTTTTCTGAGGAGGGAACATCCACCCCCAGAAGGGATCTTGCTGTCTTGGTAGCCATTGTGCCCTGATTGTCGGCATCTCTACTAGATACAGTCTCCAGGCAAGCGGATATTGAATGAATAAGCTTGTTCATTGCCGACTGGCAAGCCCCACAGTTTGGTTCCCAGTAGGATCAGGCAATGTGAGTGGGCTGAGTTTCTATAAAAGTCTCCCTTCTAGGTTCCAATTTTGGTGAAACTATCTATCTTTGTGGGCACGAATGAACGTACTTACCACTGTTGAATCACGTCCCCAGTTACCCAGCTATGGGCCATGTTGGCCAGGCCCACGGAAGAGTCTCAGCCTACACTCACTGTTCAATTCCTTTAGCCTCAGGGACAGCAGGAGCTGCCAGATCAGAAACCCCAACACCACAGAAAGACAAAAGAACCCAAAATCCAAAGGGCCCTCAGGTAAGACATCTAACACTCAGTTAGGAGTAAGCCTTGTGAAGAGAGAATCTATAAAGGGTACTGCTCACCTAGTTTGGGTCATTCTGAGTACTGGAATTTTTATGTTTTAAATATTCATATACATACAATTATACAAGACTAAGACTATGTGAGAGGATTTCACAGTGATTATTTCTGAGAGATAAGGAGTAAAGGTAGTTTTTGTTTTTTTCTTAGTTGAATTTCTGAAGTTTCTTAAATAAATATGCTTTACTTTTGGAATAAGAAAGAAAAGATCAACTATGTATGGTGGTTCACACCTATAATCCCAGCTGCTCAGGAGGCTGAGGCAGGAGGATTGCAAATTGAAGGCCAACCAGGGCAACTCAGTGAAACCTTGTGTCAAAATTAAAAAATAAGCCCTCACTCACCCCTGATGATGTGCCTCACTGCGAGCACTATACCAACATCCCTCAGAAATGCTCAGACTACCAGCAGTCCTTTGCCATATGAGATCAGTGTCCAGGGCAGTGGCTCCATTTCACTTGGGCTCATGCTAAAGGCATAAAATCTGGTGCAGATTCCTGAGCCTCCACACTTCAAGGTATAGATCTTTTAGCAGATGCTTTAGTCATTACAATGGAGCCAAAGGGAAGAGCAGTAATTATTGAGCAGAGTTGGAGAGGTCCCAGAGTAACAAAAGGTGATTTGACTGTTGCAAAGCCAATTGACTTAAAGAAGAAGTACAAAAATATTAGAACTAAATTGTTCAAGATGTTGCTAGTAATAAATGAGGAGGCTGGGGATGGCAACCCCGCTGCTACTATACTGGCACACTCTTGCCAAGGAAGACTTTGAGGTGCTAATCCCATGGGGATCAGGAGAGTTGTGATGTTAGCTGTGGATGCTGCATTACTGAACTTAAGAAGCAGTCTAGCTGAGCATGGTGGCACATGCCTGTAATCCCAGTGAGTTGGGAGGCTGAGGCAGGAGGATTGCAAGTTCAAAGCCAGTCTCATCAACAATGAGGTGCTAAGCAACTCAGTGAGACCCTGTCTTTAGAAAAATATATAAAAGGGGGTTGGGGATGTGGCTGGGGTTGAGTGCCCCTGAGTTTAATCCCCAGTACCCCTCTCCCCAAAAAAGGAGCAGTCTAAACCTGTGACAACCCCTGAAGAAATGGTTGAGGTTGCTACAATTTCTGCAAATAGAGACCCCCAAAAATTGGCAACATAATTTTTGATGCAACAAAAAAGATTGGAAGAAAGGGAGGGAGTCATCACAGTTAAGCCTGGAAAAACACTAAATGATGAATTTGAAATTATGGAAGGCATGAAGCTAAATGGAAGCTATATTTCTCCATACTTTATGAATATATCAAAAGGTCATAAAATGTGAATTCCAGGATGCCTATGTTCTAACTGAGTGAAAAGAAAATTTCTAACATCAGGCCATTATACCAGTTTGTGAAATTGCCAATCCCCACCACAAACCCTTGGTCATAATTGCTGAAGACGTTGAAGCTCTAAGTACACCTGTTTTGAATAGGCTAAAAGTTGTTCTTCAGATTATGGCAGTCAAAGTTCCAGGTTTGGGTGAAAATAGAACCAACTTAAAGATGTAGCTATTGCTACAGTTGGTGCAGTGTTTGGAGAAGAGGGTTTGATCCTAAATATTGAAGATGTTCAATTTCATGACTTAGGAAGAGTTGGAGAGGTCATTGTCACCAAAGATGATGTCATGCTCTTGAAAGGAAAAGGTGAGAGAGCTGAAATTGAAAGAAATTCAAGAAATCACTTAGCAATTAGAAATCACACTTAGTGAATTTGAAAAGGGAAAAAATGATTAACTGGCAAAATCTTCAAATGGAGTAGCTGCAGGTTGAGGTGACAAATGATGTAGAAATGAATGAAAAGAGTTACAGATGCCCTCGTGCTGCAGAGCTGCTGTTGAAGAAGGTGTTCTTCTGGGTGGGGACTACTCTCTGTTTCAGTGCATTCCAGGTTTGGACTCGCTAACTCCAGCTAACGAAGATCCAAAAATTGGGTATAGAAATTATTAAAAGAACACTCAAAATTCCTGCAATGACCATAGCTAAGAATGCAGGTGTTGAAGGATCATTGATAGTTGAAAACATTTTGCAAAGTTCCTCAGAAGTTGGTTCCAATGCTATGCTTGGAGACTTTGTGAATATGGTGGAAAAAGAAATTATGCATCCAACCCATGTTATAAAAACTGCTTTATTGAATGCCGCTGGGGTGACTTCTCTGTTAACTATAGCAGAAGACACTATCATCACAGATACCTAAAGAAGAGAAGGACCCTGGAATGGGCATGATGGGTGGAATGGGAGGTGACATGTTCTAATTCTGAGAATAGTGCTTCACCATTACTAGCAAACTGTAACAGGAAGCTCTAGGTAGGTTCCACACTAGCAACTTCAGAGAAGTCACCTGAGAAAATGACTGAAGAAAAGACTGGTTGGTGTTTAAGAAAATCACTGTAACTCTGTTACTGGTTTCAGTTGACAATTTATAACAGGTTACTGCTGTCATTGTCCATGCTTACAGATAATTTTTATTCATTTGAATAAAAAGACATTTGTGCATTCCTGATACAGGGTGCAAGAGCCACATACCATATGCTACCTTCAACTTAAATCATAGGCATTTTTACTAAATGCTTATAAAATGGGGATGTTGGACCTCAAAGTTTCCATGTCAAGTGAAGAAAAGAACAGGAACTGTGCTAAAGTCAGAATTTTAGTGCTTGCTATCACCAGAAGAGAAATTCAGAAGCAGCCTTTCTGTGGAGCATAATTATATACAAAGTAGAGAAATATTCAATTACAGGACAACCTTTGTGGAATATTTGTTTAAAGTTAAAATGAATGAATAAATAAATAAAAGGGTTTTGGAGTTATACTTCAATTGTACAGGGCTTGCCTATCATGTACAAGGTGATGTTATTTCAATATCCAGCACTGAAAATAAATAAATAAATATATATATATATATATATATATGTATATATCTTCTGCGGAAAATAAGCCCCTTCTCAGTTTAACACAATGCTGAATACACACATGCGCATGCATGCACAAAACATTGAATTAAGATTATTTCATCATGATGATGCAGTCTGCTAAAAAAAAAAAGAAAAAGAAAAAGAACCCAAAGCCTCATGCATGCTAGGTAAGTGTCCTACTACTGAGTTATACCCTCCAGCTCAATTTTAAAAAATAATATGTTCCCATAAAATTTTAAAAAATTGCAAACTACAGTAGAGTTACAAAGAAGGAAAAATTAGTCAAATCAATTACTATTCACATTTTGAGTTTTTAAAAAGTTCAGACTTCTTTTTGAAGTAAACTACTTCGTCTTATTTAGCCTAGTTATAATTATATTATATATACAGAGTATTTTCTTGCCCTTTAAAAACTCATTTAGTTATAGGTACTTCCCATTTATTTATTTTTTTATTTAGCTACCAGGTATTGAACCCAGGGGCACTTAACCATTGAGCCACATCCCCAGTCTTTTTAAAATATTTTATTTAAAGACAGGTTCTCACTGAGTTGCTTAGGGCCTTGCTAAATTGCTGAGGCTGGCTTTGAACTTGAGATCCTTCTGCTTCAGCCTCCCGAGCCACTGGGATTATAGGTATGTGCCACTGCTTCTGGCTTTCAATGTTCTTAGTCTACACATTATTTCCACATGCAAATACTATTCTATCTACTGCAATATCAAAGCTTGACTTCTACTTGTGTCCTCAGCAGTGGACATATATACCCACAGTTGTGAGTTGCCCTTGGCATGCTGTGCCATAGAGTTTAGATTTCATTCTGAGGACAATGGGAAATCACTGACTGACTTTAAGCCTCTGAGTGGTGTAAGTGAGTCTTCTTATGGAGATTCCTTCTGACCCAACATGGAGAATAGATTGGCTAGGGTGAGGCTGAAAATGGGAGAACAAGGGAGCTAAGCCTTTCACAGAAATCCACAGTTCCAGTTCTTTCCTTCACTTTGCATGGTATTGTGAAGTTTTTGAACACTATGGAAATTTTGACACCCAATGTCCCGATTTTACAAATAGTCAAATGAGGCTCAAAGAGTTTAAGTGACTTCTCTCAGGTGTAAAGATTAATGGAAAATGGCACCTAGAAGGTAAGATTTCTGATTTTAGTCTCATGTCCTTGTTCTTTTTTTTTTTTTTTTTTTTTAGCTGAATGTTAGCCGACTGCATCATCATCATGAAATACCTTAATTCGATGTTGTGTGTGTGTGTGTGTGTATTCAGCACTGTGTTATACTAAGGAGGGGTTTATTTTCTGCAGAAGACAGGAATTCTTGATGTGGTGGTGATAAGGTAATGGCAATGATGATGGAGGTGACTCTTCATGAAGAAAAAAGTACTCTATGACTATGATCTCATTTGATTTTCAAACTAACTGACATAAGAGTGACTATCATTTAAGGCCAAGTTAACTATTGTATGAGATATTTCATGTACATTATTATCATATGAGGTATTTTATGTATATTATTTCATTTAATTGACACCAGAGACCTATTAGTTCAGTATCATTATTCTTCTCATTTTACAGATGAGGAAACTGGCCCAGGGAGGTAAAATGACTCATCCATGTCCTCAGGGAAGCTGGAATTAGAACCCAGTTCATCAGTGAATTTTACTGACTTTTTTTTTTCTCAGAATTAACCATTGAGACAACACTCTCCTCCAGCAGGTAACTGAATTAAATTGTTGAAGGGCATGGCTACAAAAGAAGGGAAGCAGGTTGGCTGGACAGGCCAGGTGCACAGCTACTGGAAACGTGCTGGCCAGTCCTTCTGAAGATGCCCCTTGTGCAGAGCAAGAAGACATGAAGGAGAGCTCCACACAGCAACATTCTCCACAAGTGGCTGTGTCCACAGGTCACCAAACAGGCACTAGGCTATTTTGCCAGAGGCACCCGTGTGCATCTTATCATTCAGAATGACATCTCAAAAGGCACAGATGTGAGAGGTTCATAAACTGCTAAAGAACAGACTGTCTTCAACCCCGAAACTCTCTAAATATTGATCACCTCTCACAGGTTCCTATCAGCCTAAATCTCCACACTTGGTGTACAGGCAACAGAGTCTGTGGGCCAACAAAACCGCCCAAAGCAGATGTACTTCTGGAAATGTGACAGCAAACATTCATTATTGGGTTGTTTCAATGTGAACATATCTGGAACAGCTGTACCTAGTTCAGGTCCATAAATGCAGCTCACAATTAGTTTACCATCCAAGATTCATTTATGGGAAAAATGTAGGCCACCAGGAGAGTAATCATCACGCATAGGTTTTATATCCTGCCATAAGCAAACCAGACTAGTCTGACACTAATTTGCCTGAGGTATTTGTCCTTCTAGAGATGAATGGGAGGGAAGGAAGAGTTCCATGATTGCCAAAAGCACCGCTAAGCAAGGAAAGGAGTTCCTTTTTTTAAAAAAAATTTTTTTTTTTTTTTTGCCAGGTGCAGTGATATACTCCTTCAATCCCAGGAACTCGGGAAGCTAAGGCAGGAGGATCATGAGTTCAAAACCAGCCTCAGCAACTTAGTGAGGTCCTAAGTAATACAGCGAGACCCTGTCTCTAAACAAAACACAAAAAAGGGCTGGGGATGTCGCTCCACGGTTAAATGCCCTTAGGTTCAATCCCTGGTACCAAAAAGGAAAAAAAAAAAAAAATCTTCATATAATGAAGGAGACAACCAAGGACCACCTGAAACACTTGTCCATATTCAGTTCAGTCATTTTTACAACCTGGGCTTTCTCCAGGTTATTGGTTTTGCTTGCCACGCGGTAATGGGTTTCTATTCCCTACCCCAGGTATGAGTACGGCTCACCCTCCCCTCCTTCAGGTCTTCACTCACCCGTCACCTTGTCTGTGGCACCCTACCTAGCTCTCTGTCTGCCTCACACACTACACACTCCCCTCAATTCCTCCTGTGCATCTTTCCTGCTCTTTACCATCCTAGCACAGATTCCTGTTTCATGTATTCTATCTGCTGCTTATTTACCATGTGATTGTTGTCTGCTCTGTTACAACGTAGGCTCCATGAGAGCAACGGTCTTTGTCCTTATTGTTTACTCCTTTTCCTCAAATGAGCACATTGCTATTACATAGTTGTCTCTCAACACATTTATGGAACAGATGAATGAATGAATAAATGAATGAATGAATGAATCCATTTCTTTCTTTCTTTTAGTACTTCTTGGGATTGAACTCAAGGGCACTTGACCACAGAGTCACATCCCCAGCCCTATTTTGTATTTTATTTAGAAACAGGGTCTCACTGAGTTGCTCAGCGCCTCGCTTTTGCTGAGGCTGGCTTTGAACTCAAGATCCTTCTGCCTCAGCCTTCCGAGCTGCTGGGATTACAGGTGCGCAACACTGCACCCAGACTATTTCTTAAAATTATTTGGAAACGACTCCAGTGGGAACTAAGTCGTTATGGAGGGAAATATTATTTACCCAGCCTCTTTTATCAAGATAAGGCCTTTTTATGTCAAAGAGAGAAGTTAAAGTGCTGTTTTAAAAGATGACTGCAGGTTGTCCCCTTGCTCTAGAGACTGAGAACAGAATCCACCCTGGGGATAAAACTGCTCTACTGTTTAAGAAAACATTTAATGGTATTTGGCTATGCAAAAAATGAGAAGATGGACTGAGGTTGCTCTTTATAAAAGAAGTAAAATCTTGACCATGATTTTGTTAGGCAGTGTTTTGGGTTGTTTCTATGAAGGGACCATCAGTTTCCCCTGACAAATGTAAAATACAGAAGTTCTGGTTTGAGTTGCATCCTGGAGGGATGTTGGGCTTGAGAGCAAACACAGATTGGAGAAGGAATTTGCTTCTGAGGGAAAAGACCCCAACTGGAGTGCACTGGTGCAGGGAGGGGGCTGCTAATGGCACCACTGAGAGACTTATAATGATGAACTTTCATTTTAAGTGGTGCCAGCAATGTGCCCAGTCCCTCATCAATTGT
Source organism: Sciurus carolinensis (assembly GCF_902686445.1). NCBI lineage: Eukaryota > Metazoa > Chordata > Mammalia > Rodentia > Sciuridae > Sciurus > Sciurus carolinensis. The sequence continues at coordinate 38,235,462 of NC_062213.1, forward strand.
TACACAAGGCTGGTTAGTAAGCACCTACTGTATAGCTGTGCTAGGTGTAGTTGTGCTAGGTATTAAAATATTAAAACATTTCATACTGGTTGGTTATGAGGCTTTTGCTCCTAGGTGCCCCCACCATCGCCTTGAGTAGCCCCAGCTAATGCCAGGACCCCTTAACTTCCCAGTGACCCAGAGACTAATGGTTTATACCTGACCCGGCAGGGAGCCTTTAGCCTTCATTGGCCATTTTCTGGTCATGGTACCTGTTAAATATTTTTGCCCTCACTGCTACCTCAAACACCCCAGTTTGGTTTAAGAGGTAAGCAGGAAAGAGAGGAGAAGGCTGTGTTCACACTTGGACTGAAGCAGAACAGAGAGAGGTCAGTAGAATGGAAAAAAGTGAGGGGACAATATAGATAGAGAAGGAGCAGTTGCCATGGAAGAGCAGAGGATTGGCGACGGGCAACACCAGGGCATGTCACCGCTTGCCAAACATCTTCTGAGCCACCCAGAGGGCACTAGTGTCCTGCACTCTCACAGAACAAGGATCTGGGCCATGAAAGCTGAATGTTAAAGGAACTGAGATCACACCTTACAAAGAAAGAACAGATGGCCCTTCCCATCAAGGGTCTGCTAATTCTGATGGATTTAATTTTATATCAAAGAATTATTCTTGTGGATGGAGACCAGGCTGAAAGAAAACAGCCCAATGCCACTTGTATTTAATCAGCTGTTCAGCTTTGCAGGGGGTATGCAGGGCTGCAGCTGGTGCTCCCATGCTAGCTTCACATCTGACACGTTCTACAGCAATCCACATCCTGGGCAACCCTGGAAGGAACACAGGGCACCACTGTGCTTATTAGACTCCCTGCTCAGCCCCAGCAGTCTTTTCTCTTCCTATCAGGAAAATGAGTGGGAAGCTATGAGGCGGAAATAAAAGCGATCATTTTCATGAGGCCCAACGCTGTGGGGATGTGGTGCAGGATGCAGTTCTGTCTTCCTCTCTCGCATTCTCCTGGCCTCTCTGTCCTGCGGTTCTCCCCCCCTCCCTGTGTCCTTCTACCTGGATCTTCCCTGGTCTTCCCACACTTGCATCTTCGCCTGAAGGAGAGGACTCACATCCTACTCATTGAGGAGATGGCTGGATTTTGCCCAGGGCTTGCTGCGGGCAGACAAATGACTCCCATCTCACTGTGGAAAAGCCAGATTGTGTCTGGGAAGCCAGAGAATGAAAAAGTCAGATTGTGTCTGGGCAAATGGCAAGTCCTGGTGATTACTAGCACTCAAGACACAGAGCTCTCAAAAAGCCTGTGAAGGAAGAGTGGGTGGTCCCCTCAAGCCCCTCATCCTACCTGATAATGCTGAACACTTTCCGGAAAATGTCTCATTTAAGACCTAAGAGGTATGTCTGCCACCCAGGACTCATTCAGGAGTTTCAGAGCAAAGTGTCTCTTCATCTGCCTCCCTGACTTTCTTGCCCACGACTCTCCTCCACTGGCTCTGGCCACATGGACTTCCTTGCTGAACGTGGGATCTGCCAAGCACATTCCCACCTCAGAGCTCTGCACTACCTGCTCTTTTTGTCTAGAACACTCTAGATGTCCATATGGCACCCTACCTTTCTTTCCCGGGGTCCCTACTCAAATGTCACCTTCTCAGAGATCTTCAAAACCAACAGACATCTCTAATCACTTGCTACAACTTTACCCAACCTTATTTTCCTTTCTAGCACTTTCCCCATCAAGATATATCTAAAGTTATTTTCTGTCTCTTTCCATTAGTATATAAAGTCTAGACAACAGATATGTGGCTATTTTCTTTGCTGCAGAGACCTCAGTATCCAGAAAAGAACTTGATACAAAGCAGATGTTCAATAAATACTGTCGAATGAATGCTTGAATGGTTTGCCAATTCTTGCACCAACACATTTTCTTTTATTATTAATTTTTGTACCTGAAACCTTAAGACACTCTTATTATATCACTTAAAGCCAGTCTGAGCTTCTGAGAGGCAGGGACCATCTGATGTCCCTCACTAACTTCCTACAATTCCAGCCACAGAGGTCTTTAAGTTGACCCTTGTTAGCGTCATCTAAGGTGGACATATAATTTACATTAGCCTTTCCAGCCCCCACACCCAGACACAGGTGTGAGGCAATTGGGATTTGCTGCTTGGACTCTTCAATAACACTACTTCTTCCCACTAAAGGTGCATGTATTCACACATGGTGTTGTATACACCTGTGGACACCCAACCAGATGCCAAGGCACTGCCCAAGTACTGGACTCAAGAATATTCCATATAATGGGAGACTGAGGCCAAAGGATCAGAAGTTCCAGGCCAGCTTGGCAACTTAGTTGGACCCTGTCTCAAAATAAAATTTTTAAAAAGGGCCAGGGATGTAGCTCAGCGGTAGCACACTTTCCTAGCATACATAAGGTCCTTGGTTCAATTCCCTACAGTTTTGTTTTGTTTTTTAAAAGAATATTACACTTGATCATTCAACATCAAAAATATATTTTTCAGGTACCTAATATATTATTCTGGCAATGCAGTCATGGACAAAAAATGTATATCTTAACATTGTGCAAATCAGACAATTAGGTTTATTCACTTGCCTTAGAATTGACCTAAAAACTAAAATCTTCAAAGATATGAACCCATGCTGAATTTTTTAAAAAGTTCTAGAAATGGGTAGTGAGATGGCTGTGCAGCATTGTGACTGTACTTAGTGCTACTAAATTGTACACTTAAAATAGTTATATTGGTAAAGTTTATGTGTATTTTACTACACAAAAACTGCTTTCATTCTCTTTCCTTAAATATGTGTTCTGCGGTTCACCAACCTGCAACTCTTTCACTCACACTTATTTGGTGAACAAGAAGTTTACACAAGGGGTGTTGGGTGACCCACAGAATTATCATGAATACTAGAGAAATAGGCCAGGGGCTGCATTTTGAAAAACAACATTTCCAGCCATGCTGCAGAACTGCTTTGTCACCAGTGGTGACTGCCACCAGTCACCAGATGCTACAGTTTGCAACTCCCTACTTAAATCAGCTTCCTACTTTACCATGATTGCTGCTACCCTCAACACCAGTCATACTTCTGCACAAGAATTTGACCTTTTAGCTACAGTCACTGCCAAAAATCTCCTCCACCAAATAGATTACGGATGACACTGGTATTCTGACAGTGCCCCTTTTAGTGGCTTACATTGTGCACTTTCAATGTTAAGTCTCCTTCTAGAAGTCTCATGTGAGTGTATCAGATTGGTGCAGGTGCCTGATCTTTAGCTGTATCAGAGTCTTGGAAAATGTGTTCAGAGTTCTGTCTTAGGGGGCCAGGGTTCCTAAGACAGGGCATTCTTCAAACACAGGAAGTATTTTCAGTAGCATCCAGGAAATGTGACAAATGTCCCCTATGGATACTCTCTTATTTTGCTCTTTCCTTTTTTCTTCCTAGCCACATTTTTTCTTCTCCAAAGCTCCATTTATACCATGCTTCTTTAGACACTAGAACAGTTGGAGGCCCCCACAAGTTTCTCTATGTCTAGATGCACAGTGGGGGTTCAGGTTCACCTTGACTAAGAGAGAATCTGAGCCCAGAATGGCCAAACTGCCCCGATGCTTAATCCCCCGACAAAGTTCTGACACTTGGGACAGATTGTAGTATGGGGTATTTAGAGGGAGAGTGAACTGGATGACAGTTCTTACCCTGGACAAATATTGTCAACCTAGCAGGTGTTCATGAAGTACCTCGGAATCAGGCTCGCACGTGGATACAGCATTGCACAATGATCCATGGTCAGGTCCTGCTATAGGTGTGGGAGAGTCAGCCATTGACAATCTAGGCAAAATCCATTGCCCTTTCATATGTTCTCTTGGGATAAGACTGGCCACAAGGAAACAAGTATCTAATGCATTATTGGTGGTAAATGTTGTAGAGAAAATCAAGTAAGAAAGGCAGTTTGCTTTGCTAGGGCTGTCATTGCCTACAGACGGGGTGATTTAAACTAAGAAGTTTATTCTCTCACAGTTCTAGGGGCTAGAAATCCAAGAACAAGATGTTGGCAGGGTTGGTTTCCTCTGGGGCCCCTCTCCTGGGCTTGTAGGTGTCTGTCTTCTCCCAGGGTCTTCACAAGGCTATCCCTTTATGTGTCACATCCTAATCTTCTCTTCACCAGTCATATTGGATTATGGCCCATCCATATGACCTCATTTTACCTCAGTTACCTCTTGAAAGGTCTCATCTGAGGTTCTGGGGGTCAGGACTTCAGCATATGAACTGAGGAGGGATATAATTCAACCCATAACAGGAGAAGGGAGAGCAAGAGGATCGGATGTTAAAATTTTATATAATTTTTTGTCTTAATACTATTTATTTTGGGATTTATTCTTTATTATGGAAATTTCTAAACCTACTCAAAACAAACAAAATCCAGTCTCAGTAATATATTTACCCTTCCCCCTGCTTACTCTGTGTTTTATTTGCTGCTAGAGTACATGTTTTCAAATTTCCATAATCACATCATTTGAGCATGCACCTAAAAAAAGTAACATTTTCTTATATGACTATAATGCTACTATCCCACCTACCTAAATTAAAAATTCTTCAGTGATGTCTAATGCCAGTCCTCAGTAAAATTTTCTCAGTTATCAAAATTGTTTTCACTATTTTTTTTTTTTGTACAAATCAGGATCCAAATGGTCCATTCATTGTTTGGCTGTTACCTCTCTTACGTCTTCCCGAAATCTCCTTTAATCTAGAAGAATCCTTCCTACGTTTTTCTCTTACAAGTTGACTTGGAGGAAGCACGTCAATTTCTCTAAAAAGCCCACAATTGTTTTCCCTGATTCCTTTCTGTGATGTCCTTTGGCAAGGACCTCTCTCTGCTATATTTTCTGTAGACCAGAAATTAGAATTAATGGTTTGACTTGATTCAAGTTCAGTTTTTCTCCAAGCCCACCTCAGTGATGATGCCATTTCCTTCATTTTGCATCATATCTGGAGAGATACATCTGGGTGCATTTTTAGTCGTGCTAAGATTGACTAGCTGTTTCAGGTGCTGACAGCCTGTTCTTTCCCTTGTAAAATACCTCATGAACAAGATCATATGGTTTCGTCCTCTACTGGTAACAATTTGTTTTATTCCAGCCTTTTCATAAAGGACTACAAAATGGCAATTTTCTAATTCTGTCATTTCCTCCATAATTTATATTATCCATAATACTGATATAGAGGAACTTCTCCTTTATCTACCTGGGGTTTGGTTACTCTGAAATTTGGTTTATGGGGAAAAGGCAGAATAGATTCTGGGGATACTCATGAACTTTTCATGAAGTCAATGCTTTAATTGAGTTACATTTAGAATGCGTGAGAGGAGCTGGATTTTGAAAGGACATTTACATTGAATATTTGTAAAGTGAACAGATAAGCCTTTAGTATCCGTTTAATCCCCAAATCATTATCTTTGAAAGCCTGAAGATGCAGAATTAGTTTTCTGTAAGGAAAACAGAGTTTTCATCAAGAAAGCCCTGAATAAATACTGACCGATTGTTGATTGAATGATCAATATACAGTCATTGCAGTGGTTCCTGATCTTTCTACTGGTAAGCACATGACAAATGACACCCAGCACCCCTGGAAGTGTACTGGTCTAGCAGCACTAATGATATCTCAGGCATTGTGCTAAGTGCTCTGTACACAGGAACCAGTTTAGTCCACCACCCAAGGGAGGTACTCATTCCCTCAACAAGGAAACAGATCAAGAAGGTGAAGTTGGTTTCCCAAGGTCACAGATAGTAACTGGTGGATCCAGAAGCAAAACCCAGGTGGTGTGACTTCAGCACGTGTTCTGAGAACAACACTGAAAACCATAACTGGCAAGTGTATAACTCCCAGAGAGTTAGCTGAAACCAATTTTTCTACCACTCAGAGAGAACTTTAAATTCATTCTAATTGAATTATTCTGTTAAAAGGCATAAATCAATGGAAAATGTTTATTCTTCCATCGATAAAGAATTTGTTGCAGCACAAATGACATTATCATGACAGGCTGGCAGAGACTCTGAAGACATCTCAAGAAGGATGCTTGGGTTTTGTTTTTGCTTTTGTGTTACTGGGGATTAAACTCAGGGCCTTGTCCATGCTAGATAAGCTCTCCAACACTGAGCCAAAGATGCCTACACCCCACCAGCTAACGCCATTCAATTCCAGGTGGGTTAGAGCGCCTCTGGAGTGAATCAAATTGCCTAAAAACAATAGCTGCTGTGTTTAAGGGCTAATCATGTGCATGGATACCCATCAGGGATGATGAGCGGAACTCCTTAAACATATTAACTCCCCATCTACTTATACGGCCCTTTTCCCTAGACAGACCCCAGTCCAAACCTCCCTGGGAATGCCCCCAAGAGATCCTGCAGGATATGGTTAAGAAAGTGATGCTTACCCCTGTTTTCTGGGATCTGTCAGCCTCACCAGGCCCTACCTCAGTAGTCAGGTCCAAGGCTGTGCTAGTGAGCTGAGGTGGTTTCAAAGCGGGGAGAATGTCATTACTCCTCCTGAAGCAATTATCCCCCTCCCCTCCGCACCCAGGAGCTCACTCTCCAAGTCCCTTGATGCTGTGATGCTTCTGAGCACCAGTCTGGATACTGCTCCATCCTCTGTGGCATGAATTAAAGAACAGAAAATCCAGGTGGCAAAGCTGACAGTCAGGAGAACCTTCATCTGACTTGACAGTTTTCAAGTCTGCATCAACCTATCTTTCCCTATGTAGGAATCGTTATGGCTCCAGCTTTCCTTCTAAATAATATGTAAACATCCATCCATGACTCAAGCCAGATATTTGTTGTTACCTAAACTACACCCTACTCGGGTTCTCTCCTATGGTCCCCGAGGCATCTTCCACACAAGCCTGGTGCCAGCTCCACCCGACCAGGCCTCCCCTCCTGGCTTCTTGCCAAGGCTGCTCTTAGCCTGCGTTAATTAGCACCCTCCGCCCCCGCCCATCCTCAGTTCTGCCGCCCACTCAGGCAGGCTAGGGCTGACAGGGAGAGTTGAGAATGAAAAAAAAAAAAAAAAAAAAAGAGCAAAGCTTGGGAAATGAGAAAAGCTGCAAACTGGAAGCCCTTCATGCCAAGTTTAGGGCAGCCCCTGTCGGGAGGGCAATAAAGAAATAGCAATTTATGCAATTTAGAAGCAAATGGCCCTTTCATCTGGAGTGGCTGTCTAATGAAAAGCACACTCCACCAGGGAGGGGCCCGCGGAGCCCTGCAGCAGAGAAAAGGCTGCCTGGCTGGGCCCTGCTCATAAAAGCAGCTGGAGGCGGAGGGAAGGAGCAGAACGTCCCTGGTGAATGCAAGATTGCATTTTCTTCTGTGTGTCTCTTGAATGTTCTCTCCTGGGGCCTACCCTGAGCTCAGTCACTGGTGCGAGAAGGATGCTCATAGGGGCATTGGTTATTGCCTCCCACATGCTGAAGAAAGGGGGCAACGGAGTTAGAGAGGGATGGAGAAGAGACATTTGACTGCAGTTCTTATCACTGGAATCATTTCCAGAAATAAGACTGGAGATTTGCTGTCACCAGGAAAATACTCCACCTTTATCAATTTAACAGCTCCAGGAGCCAACTCTCCTTCCCCCAGCATGAGGTGGCTTTGAATTGGCTCTGTCATTGCTATCCAAGAGTTAGCATTGGAGTAGCCTGGAGCTTACTAGAAATGCAGACTGGGGGGGGTCCTGCTAGGGAGCTACTGAGCCACAGTCTGCATGTTAACACCCTCCCCTGGTGATTCTGCAGAGCCAGCTGAGTGGGCGACCCCAGGCCTACCTCTAGATGGTGAGGAGAGAGATGTGGGGTATAGACAAGAGAGGAGCCACCAATTTTTTTGTGGGCCTGTGAAAAGCCAAGGGGGAAAGTGAGTAATAGAGCCGCTCTTCGTGTCTGCTGGGAACTTTCAACAGTGAGTCACTGTCACTTGTCTCTTCTAAGTTCTGCTGGGTCCCTCCTCCCTCCAGACAGGTAGAACAGCTGGGTGCAATGGCCTCGTCCTCTATCTACGTCAAATGGCTGATTCTCTTTTGCCTGTTGGCAACCAAATCTAACAAGCACTCTTGGGACCTAGGACTGCATCAAAGTGAGGGGGTTTAGGCCTCTTTGGAGCAGCCCTGAGGGTCCAAGACCCTCACCCACTCCCTGGCTGGGAGAAGGTCTCCCCAGGACTAGAAGGCAAGGTGACCTTAACCCCTGAGAACCCTTTCAACTTTCACAGAGGGGCCCCATTTAATATTTTCCCAAGTTGCCCTCCACCCCAACACCAGATGCTAGGAGCAAAGAAAGGTTGCATTACAAAATTTATTTGAAAGAGAAACCTCCCAAGCATTTTCTTTTTAATCTTGCAAATATTTCAAGAATGTGTGCTCTCAAAGCTGTGAAGAATGTCTGCTTCAGCATCCATCAGCATTATGAAAGAAAAAAATCAATGTTTGATGTGGGGAACATGGAAAACGGAGCCCATTAAGGAAAAGGACAGAATCTCTCTTTGTAATAAACAACCGTGGGGTGTGCATGTTCACCTCTCGTCACACTAGAACATGCTCTGGCCCCTGTCACTTCTGCCCCCATCTGCCCCTTCTCTTGGTGCTTCCAGGAGGCCACCAAATGGCACGTTCACTTCTTTGAGCAAGGATGTGTCAAATGGCCTCTTTTTAAAAATAATTCTGATAACGAAGTTAAGTGGACATTATCTTTCAGCAGTTGATCTGACTGCTCACAAAGCATGGTCATTTCCAAGGGTTAGATACTAGCAGAGCTGGAGAGAAAATGAGGCGTGTCCTCAGGTATCATGTTGGGGAGCTTACTTTGGTTCTGCTGTATCCCCAAGCTCAACACAGCCATGTTGGAAGGTAGAAGAGTTTTATATTTTCTCTTTAGCCTTCGAAGATTTGATATTTTAGTGTATGAAGTGAGTAATGGTGTTGCAGGGGCAAGGGGTGGACATAAAAATTCATTAACATGCAGAAACAGGGGAGTCCTACACAAAGTAGGACTAACCTCAGGAGAAGGGCAGAGAGTTGAAGTTTGTGTCCCTGCAGAAGGAAATGTGGATCTCCTAGAGGGAAGTGGTAGACAGGTTCTGGGACAGTGAGGGAAGGCAAATATTCCATGATGCTGATACGTCACCCAGGTAACAGCCATCAGGCTACCTGTTGTCATCTGCCTGGGCCAGGTGTCAGACCGCCCCATCTCTCCTCCCCGTGAAAAGAGAGATTTTAGGCACGTGGATAGAAACTCCAGGGTCTGCAGCTGCTGTTTACTAGTGTAGTTGGATGTGCATTCCTTTTTACAAAAGGGCAGCTTTTTGGAGCCATTCCTGTGTCTGCAGAGGCCTGAAGAGTTCCTGAATAACCAACTCAAATTATGCCAAAGAAACATATTTTGAGGGTGGCCATTTTTATCTCCCTAGTAGGCGCTTTAGAAATGTCTGTGGCCGAAGGAGAAAGGAAAGAGGAAAAGTGAACGAGACAGCAGGCAGCTCTCAGGGCCTCGCCTGTCTGCTTTCCTCTGCAGGGTAATGGCAGGTGCCCAAAGACCCCGAATAGTTAAAAAGAAATTGAGGATAAAACTGGAACAATGAGGGCTGGGGATGTGGCTCAGTGGTGGAGCGCTCACCTAGCCCGTGTGAGGCACTGGGTTCCATCCTCGGCACCACATGAAAATAAATAAAGGTATTACATTCATCTACAATTAAAAAAAAATTTTTTTTTAAAGTGGAACAATGAAGACTTGGATGAGAAGGAACCCTGACAGCCTTCAGGCCTCCTGGTCTGTAGACCACAGTGAAGATCCTCTCCTATTGCTGGGGACCCATCTGAGGCTGGATTCCTTAGAAGAACAGAACTGGAGACAAGATTCCTAGGGAGGGCTGCCAGGATGAGTGGAGGGAGGAAACAGGAAGAACCAGCAGGGATGTGGCCTCCCTGAGAGAGCGCCAGAGGTATAAATGACACCACCAAGTTGACGGAGTGGACCTCACCGTGAGGCAAGGGGCCATCGGTGGTCAGACATTGAGCCGGGGCAGGAGGTGGAAGGGTGAGGGCAATTTGAAGGGGAATGAAGGCCATGTACCAGGCCTCATGGGGGTCCAGGCAGCTGACCAGCAGCTCCTACTATATTCTAAAGTCCATTTCAAGATGCAATTGGGCCTGGCAGTCAAGACTCTTCAAGAAATGTGAGTGCATTTAATTTAAGAGAAATTTTACCAACTCTCTATTCTGACTTTGTTTGCTTCCCACCACATCCATTGCCTTCTAACATGCTAACAATTGACCTATTTTCTTTATGTTAGTCAATATTTTATTCTCTCTGCTCCTACACACTACAACATAAGCTCTATGAAGGAAGGCATTTTTATCTCTTTGACCTGATGTAGCCCTAGAATAGCACCCAACAGGTAGAAAATACTGGGTAAATATTTGTTGGATGAAAGAGGAATCTGATGAATATATCTTGCCTGGTGTTGCTCAAGGATTTTTGCAAATATTCTTGGTGTCCAAAGAAACCAAATGGTGACCTGTGTTAATGAGCAGGAAACCACAGCATGTTCGAGGAGGATCTAAAGCCCTGTGATTCTCAGGCTTCCTTGTGTTCAAGAATCACCTGGGGGATCTTTTTAAAAATACAGTTCTTGGTTCCCTGACCCAGAGATTCTGATTCAGTAGCCCTTGAGGGAGCCCAAGAATACACCCTTCAGAAATACGTAACTGTGGATTTTGATGCAGGTGACCTAAGGCACACACTTAGTCGGAAACAATGACTCAGTTATAAATAGCTGGCTCAGCCCATCCAGTTGATCAACCACAGATCGGGGCCAGACCTGGTTCTCACCAGCATGGTGAGTTTTCCACTCTCAGCCTCTCTGAATATATGTTCATAAGCTTTGCACGTATGTTGGTTACCATGGGAACATAAAAGCTTGACAAAACCCTACAACTGGGCCTCAGAGACGTAGGTTGAGAGCTATCTTTAGAACAATCCGGCTTTACAATTTATTATGTATTGTATTGTCCCTGTTTTCCCGTAGATTCTTTTAAAAAATTGTAAATGTGCTTTTTGTGATGTGCTGATGTCGTCACCATTTGTCAGCAGGGAACTCAGTGTGAGCCAGGAATTGGAGCAGGATGCAGTGATTGATGTGGGGGTTGTGATGGAAAGACTTGGGGAAGTGGTATGGAAAAACTGGAATGAAGATCTAATGCTGGCAGAGGGCAGCCCAAACACAGTATGGTAACTGATTAGAAGTTAGTAAGGTTAAAAAAATTAACAAGTTGTTGCGGGGAAGAATCTCTAACCCTAAATGAGTGAATGAATTAGAGAATGAATGAATTAGCATTGACTTAAAGATACTGCAATGAAGGACACTTCATTTTCTATAAGCCTTCTTAGAGGGAACGTGTTCCAGGGGAGGTGAGACCCCAAAGGGTGTGCTCAAAGGAACAAAGGTAGCTGATAAGCTATTTCCCAAGAGACATGGAAGGAAGAACTCTATTGGAGGTTAAGTATCCTCAATCCGAAAATCCAAAATACAAAATGTTCCAAAATACAAAATTTTTGAGCACCATCATTTACTACAAGTGGAAAATTCCACACCATAAAATTTTGTCTCATGCACAAAATTATTAAAAATATGGTATGAAATTACTTTCTTTCTCGTATAAGGATTATATGAAACATAAGTGACTTTGGTGTTTAGACTTGGGTTCCATACTCAAGATGCCTTAGTATGTATATACAAATATCCGCAAATTTGAAAACAATCCCAAATCTAAAACACTCGTGGTCTCTGGCATTTCAAATAATGGACACTCAATATTTATCATGTGTGGCACTTAGCATGTGCCAAGCTCTGTCTTAAGTTTTTGATATTATCTCCATTGAGCTTCATTTCAATGCGCTAAGGCAGACACTATTATCCTCATTTTACAGATGAGGAAACAGAGAGGTTAAGTCAGTTGTCTAAATTCGCCCAGCTACTTAGTATTTGAACTAGACTTTATTCCAGGCAAACTAGGTCCAGAATTCTGCTTTTAACCTACCACTACTTTCCAAAGCATCTGAAATGTAACGAGCAGGACTTTGTCTTTTGGGGCATTGTCAAGAGGGTGGATGAACTGTTTCAAAATGGAACCTGGCACAAAACTGCATAGGTTGGCATGTTTGGTAGCAGATGTGCCACAGAAACAGGGAAGAAGCCCTGGAAGAAGACTTGGGAGACATACACACAAGGTGGAGTTCAAATCACTCCTCTGAAGTCATAGGACCTAAATGCTGTCCTCTTCAACCTAGGCAGAAAGTCTATCATGGAAAAACTGTGTTTGCCAGTTGGGTTTTTTCTAGGGGAGGAGCTTGAAGAGTTGGACAGAGTTGACCCCAGTTCTCTAGGGAGTCCGTGATCTGAAGTTTTAGCAGTCCTCCATCTTGACCCCCCTGTTGTGTATATTTCCAGCCTGACTCCTCACTGCGAATGTACTCATAATCCTGACCCAGGACTCACCAAGCAAGGCACCAGGAGAGAGGAGCAGCGGAACTGGGAGGAAGGTGGTCCAGAGCTCAAACCCTGTGGGCTGTGGCTGGGACACCTCAGGAAGAGTCAGGTCGGCAAGAGAGGGAAAAGAGCCGGGGACACTGGACACTGCAGGCGGAGAAACTCCAAGCAGAGCTGGTGGCCAAAGTCTGAACTAAACCTCAAGCCACAGCACATGTCTGATCTGCCACCAGGCAGAAAACCTGGGAGCATCTGAATCCATCCTGAACGGAGAGAGGCTTGAGGTGGAAGGAAAGAAGACCCCTAAGGGAGGATCAGGGCTCGCTGGCATGGCCTCCACCCTCTTTTACGCAGCCTCCTCTCCTCTTTCTCCACTTCCGCTCTTCCTGTCTGCCTTCTCTGTGCTCAGCTGAGGCGTCATGAATGCAAATGAGATCAAGGAAGAACAGTCTGGAGATGTATGCCTTACCCAGGAAGTATATTCAGGCCCCCAATAAAGCATCGCTATCAGCCCTGAAGAATTCCTGACGGGGGATTTCTAACAGATACCTGGGGGGTGGGGTTTGGGAGGAGGACAGTGGCCATGGACCCAGGTGGGTAAGACATCTACTGCCACAATTTCCTTACCCAGGAAACCCTATGCAACTTACACACACACACACACACACACACACACACACACACACACTTACAGTGCACTGGGACAGTCCTCCCGGGGAAGCTGCCATTCCTCTCTGAAGTTAGCTAGGTGAAGAAGGTGCGCCTCCTGCCCCTGAAAGCCAGAGGGGAGGGAGGCCACCATCACTGCTGCGGTGACCCTGCCAGGTCCTTGTGTAAGTCTCTGTCAGGCTCTGACACCAGGGACATCCTGGGATTATTGGTTCTATGTAGCCAAGACCCTCTGTCCTTCCAGCCACTCCTCTCCCAAGCCTAGGAGTGTTCTGTCACGTGGGTCTTTGGTACCCACAGGCTAGCGAGGTCTGGGGACATTGGGTTACACACCAAACCTGAAAACAGATGACTTTGCCTTGTTATTTTACAACCTGAAACGTGTTCCCCGGTCTTTTTCAGCCTTCACACACCTCGCTCACACATCGGTGGAAGAGTCCAGCCTGGCCAGCAGTCACCTTGCTGTCCCTCCACCCACACTTGCAGAGATGACCCCCTCTGCTCCGGGAGCCCCGTCCACTGCTGACAACCATCTGCACTTAACGATCCAAAGCCACTGTGGATCCCTTCCATGGTTGTGCTTTGGGTGCAAATAACAGGGTTTCTTTATTGTTTTTCAAGTTCTCGGTTTACTTCTGAAGAGCGAGATGGATTTTCTCACCCAGCGTGACACTGAGGGTTCGGAAAGGATTCTTGGTGTGGGAAATCCACAACTATAATGAAAGGGTTTATCACGCTTGAGCTCCCAAAACAGGGTGGCCCAGGTAGGTGTTAACTGTGTCGACTCGGCTGGGCGGTGAGGGGAGCCACCTGAGCCAAGGTGCCCAGGACCCAGGGCCGGGGTGGGGACGCCTGGCAGAGCTAGAACAGTCATGCTAAGGGGACGCTCCCAGGCCCCAGGAGCTCCCTGAGAGGGCCATGCAAGGTTGTGACGGGGAAGGCCACGTGGGTGGCCCAGCCCTGTGACGGACGCTGCACGTGGACTCTGCCTGCCCGGCTCCCACGTGCCGCTGGGCCCTTGACCTCTGCTATCTGCAGACTCCCGGGTTCTGCTTACTCATTTCCTTTCTCACTTTTTCTCAAGTGGCGGGAACTCTTGTGCCCAGGGGGAGGGCTGAAGTCAGAGGTTCAGACCCAGAGCCCAAGCTCATACTCCATGGGTCCACATCAGTCTGCTGTTGCTAAACGTTTTGACTGTGACCCCAATGACCTTTGAATTACACTCAGCCCAGAGGGATGCTCACCATGTGAGAGGTCAGTGAGGGACCAGGCCACCCATGCCATCTTGTAAATTCTCATCAGGACCTCCCTCGTTATCCCATCACCCAATTACTTGGAGTATTTTTCCTTTTTATTTTCCTCTCTCCTTCTCCCCACTCCTTCCTTGACCATACTATTGAATACAGAGTACGTTAAATATGCTTTGGGCTTGTCTGCCCTGAATTTCACCATATCTTGTTTACCCCTGTGCTGTCCCGGTTGCTATTTCTTGGCTCAGCTCAGACCCCTGTGTTCTTGCTGCCACTGACCACCTGCTCTCCTCACCGCTGTTACCCAGGTGTGGCTCCCCGTGTTGGAAACCTTGCTGGCAGCAACATCCTTAGGCTTTGTCATTCTCGACCATCTAGGACCAGCTGAGGACTCGACCTCCCACCCACCTGGATGCATTTTCTGATCCTCTTACAGACACTGCGCTTTGCTACCCATCACTGATATGTTTCCTTTACAAGGAGGGTTGCCAAAGGAGCTGATCAGGCCCTTCACAGAAGAAGAAATATGAATGGCCAACCAGTACACAAAAAAGTGTTCACCATCACTAGCAATTAGAGAAATGTAGATTAAAACAGCACTGAGGGCTGGGGTGTGGCTCAGTGGTATAGCACTTGCCTAGCATGTGTGACCCACTGGGTTCGATTCTCAGCACCACATATAAGTAAGTAAAATAAAGATCCATTGACAACTAAAAAAAAAATTTTTTTTAAATACATTTAAAAAAAGAAAAACTACACTGAGATTTTATCTCATTCCAATCAGAGTGGCAATTATCCAGAATACAAGCAACGATAAATGTTATCGAGGATGTGGGGAAAAAGGCACACTCATACATTGCTGGTGGGGCTGCAAATTAGTGCAGTCACTCTGGAAAGCAGTGTGGAGATTCCTCAGAAAATTTGGAATGGAACCACCATTTGACCCAGTTATCCCACTCCTCGGCTTATACCCAAAGAACTTAAAATCAGCATACTACAGTGATGCAGCCACATCCATGTTTATAGCAGCTCAATTCACAATAGATTTAAGCTATAGTACCAACCTAGGTGCCCTTCAACAGATGAATGGATAAAAAAAATGTGGTACATATACACAGTGGAATGTTACTCAGTCATAGAAAACAATAAAATTATGGCATTTGCCAGTAAATGAATGGAACTGGAGACTATCATGCTAAGTGAAATAAGCCAATCAACGCAAAGGCCAAATGATCTCTCTGATATGCAGATACTAACACACAATGGGGGGAGGGGAAGAATAGAAGTTCATTGGATTAGACAAATGGAGGAAAAGGGAGGGGGATGGTGGTAGGAAAGACAATAGAATGAATCAGACATAATTTCCTATATTCACAAATGAATACACGACCAGTGAAACTGCACATCATGTACAACCACAAGAATGGGAAGTTGTGCTCCTTGTATGTACGATATGTCAAAATACACTCCACTGTCATGTATATCTAAAAAGAACAAAGTTTTTGAAAAGTAGAATTGCCAGACTTAGCAAATAAGAACACAACCATCCAGTTAAATTTCAATTTCAGATCAGGGATGACTAAACTCCGTATGTGTGGAACACATCCTTGGAACATCCCCACACCACACAGTGACAACAACAGTCAACTGCAACTTATTGACAGGTAATTGAGGAATGTGTGGGCTGACACTGGCCAGAGTGCTGTGGCCAAGAACACCACTCCCTCCTTCCCCTGGCCGCCAGCCTCCTCTGGGTCGCCTACATTCTTAGATCAGGTTTGGCTGACCAGGTGGCTGCAGCCTTCCAGCCTCATGTTCTTTGGCGAAGCAGGAAGAGCTATTTTTCCAAAGGCTCCCACGAAACCGTCAGTTCACTCGGATTCAATCAGCTTTGGTGGCTTACCCAGCACTCAACCAAAACTTGTGGCCAAGGAAGTGAGATGCACTGATTGGCTTAGGCAGGGCCCAGTTGCACCGCCTTGGGGTTCGAGGGCCACCTGCCACCCAGACCACGTGGAGGGAGAGGCCACAGGTGGACCTGAGAGACGCTGCTGAAGAACAGGGAGTGGGGGCTGGGAAGCCAGCAGTGTGCACTCTCTACTCACATGGAAGTAGCTTAGCACAGGGACCGGGCTGCCCTGTGGCTTCTACAGCAGCTTGTGAAGGCTGGAGAGAGGGCGCAGACGGAGGCAGCGTGGAAGGAAGGCGTCCGCCTCTCCATAGTGCATCAAGTGGTGGCCATGGATGGCTCCTAGAGTGGGCAGCTGGGCTCCCCTGGCCTCACCTCCCAGCTATTGCGCAGCCCGCAACACGTAAGACCGTTCATGCAACACGTGAGACTGTCTCCACCATGCAACTTCATTATCATGTGACGCTGATGATAGGAAAGGTTTTCAGAATGTCCAGTAACCCAGGGACGCATGACACACCAGGCGGCTTCTCTGAATCATTTGCAAGGGCAAACGGCGCAGAATGCTGTTAGTGTTTAACCTGAGTTTTACTCACATCTAAGGGACTGCCTCAGCTTCGTTAAGTATTTTTTAATGCTATTGTCCAAAGGATCACTTCTTTAAAAATCAAATATGGAAGACAAGAAATTGCTACAACAGTCTATAAGCAGAGCTAAACAAAGATATGAACCATTTAATTACCTTAGTTTCAAATGACCCTGTGTCCTAATTAGTGTTTTTCTTCAAGTAAAAAAAAAAAAAAAAAAAAAAAAAAGCCTAAAGACTAAAGGCCTAAGAAATAAAATAAATGCTTATTTCTCTTTCATGTAGAAGAAATCTCAGGGGTGATAAAATGTCTTCATAAAGTCTTCAGGAACCATGTCTTTTCAGCGCTTCTTCATTCTTGGCATATTCTACCTCATGGTTCAATATGGCTGCTTCAGCTCCAGCCATCCTATCTGCATTATAGTTATCAGGAAGGAGGAAGGGAAAAGCACATGTTTCTGCACTATAAGGACACTTCCTTAAATTTATACATGACACCTTAATTTATGTTCTATTGACCAGAACTTAATTATGTGTCCACATATATCAGTAAAAGAAGCAGGGAAATGCAGATTGATAGCTTTTTAAGTAGTTCAAAATTGTAGGTTATTTGAGGAAGAAAGAAAGAAAGGGACAGAGAAGGGAGGGAGAAAACAAGAAAGGAAGGAGGGAAAAAGGAAAGAAGGAAGAAAATTGGGGGCAAATGGAAATCTTAGCACCAGAGACAACTAGAAAACTTCATATTATAATAAGACTGAAACACTGGAATATTTTGACAATTTCTTTACCTTTTTTTGGTGCTGAGGATCAGACCCAGGGGCACTTAACCACTGAACCACATCCCCAGCCACCACACCCCCTTTTTTGAGACAGGGTCTCACTAAGTTGCTTAGGGCCTCACTAAGTTGCTGAGACTGGCCTCAAACCTGCTCTCTTCCTTCCTCAGCCTCCCAACTCACTGGGAGGTATAATACCACCACACCCAGCAAGGAAAGATTTATTTTTTTTTTTTAACTGAAAATCAGACCTGGAATTTATTGTATAAGCAAGAAAACTCACAATCAAAGCAAAGTCTCCAAACCCTGAACTACACAAAACAACAACTACATGGATTTAATTTCAGGAGAATAAGAGGTGAACTACAAAGCATTTCCTGTAAGAGTGAGCATTGGGCCTTGTGAGTTGAAGAACCACTGAATTAGAGAATCCACCATCCCTCAGGTCAGTTAATGATAAAATTTTCTTGTTCATTTCTTGACACATGATTGGGTTTATGGGAGAGATTTAAAAAAAAAAAAGAGAGAGAGAGAGAGAACAAAGAATACCAGGCAGGGACCAAATAAACATTAAACCCTGAACAACTTAAAATAGTCCACATTTTCTTCCTGTATGTTAAGTGTATCATTTCATAGTGGTAGGAACAATGTCCATTTGCTATTTGAATGGAAGTAATTAGAGCCTACATCTAATAAGCATGGTCATATTTAGCCCTCGTTCATGTTTGTAGTATTCATATCCATTTGATATTCTATCACATTAATTTGGCATTTTTAAAATGTGGAGGGGAAGAGGCGAAGTCAGGGTGCTGAATTGTTGGATCATTGATAATTGTTGATAATTGCTGAAGGGGATTCATTATTCTGTTATCTCTACTTCTAGGCCTGTTTAAATATAGCTACCATGAAAAGCCTTTTATGTATACATTATCTTTTTTTTTAGAGGAGAACAAATGGCTAAATTCTCTATTTTTGAGGTTGGAAGGCCTGGAACACAGAGGTGGTGGAGTAACTCTCCGGAGACTCCTTCCCTCTTCTGCCCCTGAGCTAACAGACATGGCTCACAAGGTTGATCTCCATCAAAAAGAGCTAATAATAAAACCCTTTTGTCGGGGAACAGCGGTGCCGTACTGGACTTCAAAAGGATTGGCTTCAACAGGGCTTCCATCTCTCATAAAGTTTTCCTTGTTAGGAAAACATCTCCATAGAGAGGCTTCATACACAATTCACTCTTTCCCGGGGCCCCAGGACCGCCTGTTCTCCAGCATTTATTGAGGACCTGTTCTGAGTTGTTCTGGAAAGACAGAGATGTGTGAGACACTGTCACCACCCTCGAGCAGTTCAGAGCCTGCTGGGAGACATGGACATAGACGGTGATGAAATCCTGTGGCCAAACCAAGCACATTTGTGAAACAGGGTGGGTATAAGGTATGGAAAAGCAAAAGGGATCAGAAAAGAAATTTTTTTAAATGTTGTCCTCATTGAAAGAAATTTAATACTAAGCAGTATTATATAGTTGAATATATGCCAATTATAGCCTCGTTAACACAAACGACAAAGATTCTTTAACAATGAATGGAATTTGCAAATGTTAATATATCCCACATATTTTAATAAGACTTGACCACAAAGTCTTCTGTTGCAATCATAAGAAATGTGATATTTAAGGAGGAAAGGTCTTTCAAGAAGCCGGTAGAAGGCAAGTTTTTATGTAACTGGATGCCCAAGTTAGTGGAAAGCAATTTTTTTCAAATAGATAGGACGTACTTAAATTATTAAATAAGTTTTTGGGGTATAGCAATTAGCTTAATGGCTGGGCAGGGAACATTTGCGAATGAATGAAATCAGTGAATCAAAATGAGTGCGGATACTTGAGTTCTAGTCTTGGCTTTGTCACAAAGGTAACCAAGTGCCTTAACCAGGTCAGGTCACCTCCCTGAGATTTTATTTCTTACCCAGTAAAATTAAGGGATAGGTTTATTTGGGGTCTCAAACTTTATTCAGTCATGTCACCCCTTGTGCCAATGAAGCACTACTTGGAAGTTCAACACATAAGATGGCTGAGTGGAGGTGCCCAGTGTGGGCCCGTGTTATTCTGAATCCAGGCTCTTGGTTCATTCTCGTGTTCCCCTCCCCTGGTGGTTCCAGAGTCACCTCCTCCAAAGAACAGAGTGTGACAGACACTGATCTGGAGAATCCCTGGGGTCTCATCTAGCTCTCACACCAGATGATCCTATTGCAAACCATAGGGCCACCAAATTCTAGTGAAGGAAATGCCAAAGGAACCCTCGGTTCACCTGTGAAGAAAGAAGATTAAAAAACGGGGCGTCTTGAACTGATCAAACTTGGTAGTATTTCTGAGAAGCCAGGAATAAAAGACAAGACAGCTCTTTTTTTTCTGATTTAGATTAGCTTCGTAAGTGGAGAGAATACAAACAAGCTTAGGCCCAGAGTCAGGCCTTCCAGAAGAATCCAAGGGGCAGTATCACCAGACATAAAGACTTTGCTTTTCTCAGCCTTCTCTGTTTAATGCTCTCAAACGTCACGTAGGAAAGCTGGGGCTATTAATACACAGCCCTGCTGATAACACATGTAGTTATCATGGGAACAAAAACACATTTCCCCAGCTTTAAACCTCAAGCACATTTTCTGTCATCTGTAACTGACTGGAAGGCTGGCTTCAGGGCAGATGCTTTTCTTGTTCATTTGAGGCCATTGCTTCCAGCACTTGCTGGGAAAGGAGACTCTGAGGTGGAGGGGTTGGCAGGATCGAAGAGAATTCTTCTCCCTTGCTTATAGGAACTGCTCATGGGCTGGGACTCCAGGGGCCTTTTTGTTTATGCAAACTCTCCCTGAGATAACACGGAGTACGTATTTCTCAGAGAAAGGCTCCAGAAAGCCGAGTGCTGCTGTGTTGAACCTTAGCAGTCTTATGACTTAGGCCTTGGCCAAAACCACCTCCATTAGGCGCAGCCATGGGCTTCATTTTTAAGATCTTGGGCTGGTGCAAAACCACACAGCATCTGGACACAGTCTTGAGGGACTCATGCAGTAGGAGACTGAACCCCCTCACACAACCTTACCTTCCAAAAGCCAAACCACCCACGGTGGGTCATTTCATGAACCCTCACAGCTTTCCTGGAAAGGAGACTGAGAACAGACTGGGTGAGGAAGGAAAACCAGGCCGCAGGAGAGGCCCATCTGAGCTTCTGGCTTCCAACTTTGCACTTAATAAACGAGGCCAGCCGCTTCTTTGTAGAAGCTTATTTCTGTCGACTGTGGGAAGAAACCATTGTCAACAGTGTGCATTTTATAGACTCAAGTTCCAAACCACATAACGTTCCATTTTTTCTCAACTCAGCCCTCAGTGCTGAGAGATTACATCAACCTCTGAGAAGAGCATCTGTAGACTTCATCCCAGCATCTGGCAGGAAGGGATCTGGTTTTCCCATGGGTCTGTACTAGCTAAAATGTTTGTTATTACCCAGTCCTTGGAGCTCTTTGTCAGCTCAACTCCTGTCCTTTCTGGTGGTAGCCTGAAACCACTGCCACTGCTGGGGACTTGAGTTACACCAGAAATGTGAAGATACCCGGGAAAGCTCTTGTTGGGATCAAAGACCTTGACTGGACGCTTCAGCGTTCCCTTTTCTTGTCCACACTCGCAGGATGGAGCTCTCCATCTAGTGCAGTAGAACATGGGTGCCTTGTCTACCAGAGATGAGCTTAGTTACCAGAAATATTGTGTCATCTATCTGCAAGACCATGTTTGCAGTATGATTCATATTTTGTTATACTATATTATGCAAAGACGGTAAAGAAATCTCCAAACTCATAAGAGTGTCTGTGTCAAGAAGGTTAAAATCTGAATGATTTTTTTTCTTCCTTTATATGAGTTTTCCAAATTTTGTGCAATGAACAGATAAAGCTTTTAGGGCAGGAAAAAAATTAATTGTGTGTGTGTGTGTGTGTGTGTGTACACACTTGTGCTGTGGAATTGGTACCAGGGCCTCACACATGCTAGGCAAACACTCTACATCTCCAGACCTTTTTTTTTTTCTTTTTCAATTTTATTTTTTATTTTGAGATAGTCTCCTTTAAGTTGCCCAGACTGTCCTTGAACTTGCAATCCTCCTGCCTCAGCTTCCTGAGTAGTTAGGATTACAGATGAACATCACCACACCCTGCCAGTCAAGTTCTTTTTAACACAAGAAAAAAAATGTATTTGCGTAAACTATCTAAATAACTGATATTGAACAGGGATTCTGACTGTCCAAAGATCAGTAAGAGGGTTTTGAGAAAAAATATGAACAAATAATAAAGGTACAAAATGCAGAGTTCTTTGATAGATACAAAATGAGAAGACAGTTGAGAATATAGCAGACAGAGGAGAAAAAAAGGAAAAGAAAAGAATACAGCAGAGGGACTCCATGGATAACTTTGGCATGACACTCCTTAATTCTTCCGGTTCTTAAGTCAAGAACTGAGACTCCTAGAATCAGCCAACTCTGGCCTGGAACCCATTTACTCATTATGGACAATGAAAAAAATTACTAGAAGTTTCTGGGCCCACTTTCCCCAGAAGGTTCTTCTACCAGGGATTGAACTCAGGAGCATTTAACCACTGAGCCACATCCCCAGCCCCCCCTTTTTTTAAAATTTTATTTAGAGATAGGGCCTCACTAAGTTGCCGAGGTTGGCTTTGAACTTGCAATCCTCCTGCCTCAGCCTCCCAAGCCACTGGGATTACAGGGATGCACCACTATGCCTGGCTCCCCATTCTCTTGAGAGAATGGCTTGAGATGAGGTCAGGAAGTCTCTCACCCCATGAGGGGCACACAGGAACACCCCTGAGGGTCTGTGGGATGACCTCCAGGGTTCCTTTTCTGCAGCTCTGTCCACCAGTGTCCTCAGGGAGGAAGGCTCTGATGACTCCACCAGGCCACCCAGGCAGGTTAGGTGAAGGAGGAAGGGACACAACTCAGAACTCCAATCTGCACCTGTAGCCTGGGCTCTGCCTGGGTGGGAGAGAGAGGCCGAGGCAGGTGGGCATTCGGGTTTGCACAGTGACTTGCTGACTGCAGTTCAGGAATGGAAACCCCCTGACTGTTGCCTCTGTTGCAAACCTGGCAAGAGCAGGGAATACCAAGCACCAGTGTGGGCGTGTTAACCCAGTTGTAGCCCTTTGTTAATCAGCTGCTTTGAGTCTGGACTTCAACACATGCTTACCGCATTTGTTCAGGTAAATTAACGCCGGGAGGAGGGTCGAGATTTCCTGTGCTTCCCCACTGGGTGTCTCGTGGAATCCACACAGCCCTCCTGAGGGGTCTGTCGCTACAATCTCATCACCCCCAACACCATCCCAAGTGTACAGGGAAGATGCTGAGAAGAGAAACTTACCCAGCTCCCTCCGTGACATTGGAAACAGGGTCGACACTTACCTAACCACACCAAAGACCATTTGCCCAACACTTAGGCAGGAGTGTGAAGAATCCGGAATGGTGCCAAGTACCAGGAAGTCCTCCAAAGGCAGCTGAAGTACACCCAGCATCAACTTTATGTACTTAAGTGAGCATGTTTTATTCATATGCCATCTTCCAGGGCCTGCCTCTTGAGTATTGGCTTTTTTCTTTTTCTTTTTCTTTCTTTCTTTTTTTTTTTTTTTCCTGCACAAAGCAGAAAGATACCAAGCTTCCTCTGAGATGTAAGTAAATCTCATTGGCTCCCAACAGTGTGCCTAATAGCAGCAATTCAGTTGGGACATCCTTCTTGGACCACTGCAATCAATCTATTTGGTTTGGTCCTCCTCCCTTGGTCTCCCCAACACCTCATCCCATCGTCTTGGCAGGGTTTAGAATCTTAGTATAAAGAGGATAATTGCTTAACTTCAGTTGTAAGAATAAAAGAGAAAAGGTTTGTTACATTTCCCAAAACTAAAAAGGAAGAAATAGGTTTATAACTCAAGTTTAAGGAAGATCAGGGCTACCTCAGATTCAGATTTGAACAGAGAACCCCTTAGGGAGTGAACCTGACTTGCTAATTTCCCTGGAAGAAAATTCTTTGAAAAATCCGCAAGCCTGATCAAAGAAAATACATGCTGTTTTGTTTCTTGTTCCTAGAAAACATCATGGCAATTCATTTTGTATATGGGATTCGTGACATGCAAAGGACTTTTAAAAATGGAGTTCTGATGCTTACTTTATCTGCTTTCCGACCTTCATAGACCCTGCTGGTGTTCTGCATAAGAGCATCTCCTGCTTATGTCACTGAGCAACGAGTTGTAACCATGTAACACTACTGTTAAGAGTTCTGCTGGATCCTGCAAATGCTTTTTAAAGTGTTTTAAAGAAATGGATTCATTCCCAGTAATATCCATTAGGGCGTTTCAGAGAAGATGGATTTTGGCCCTTTAGGAAATCCAGTCCCATCATAAAGGGACAGAGTGGAGGTCAGTGCAATCCTGCAGGAGCCACCAGTGAGTTAAGGCAGAGAATCACAGAGGCACGGCCTAGAAAACCAAGCTTCAGGGAGTGAAAACATTTTTAAAAACAATCACTGAGAGTTTCCATCTGGAAACTATAAATTTTAGTTTTACGAAAACCGTAAGCCCTATTTTACAAAATAAAATTTCATAAATTTGTTTTTATAATGTCCTATGTATACAAATAGGAAAATATAAAATAAATTAATTTTTTAAAAAATCTTACATAGTGTAACTAGGACAAAAAATATTGTTTTTCAAAGCCAAAGATTCATAGGTTTAAGTTTTAATAACTTAGGCAGCTAGTAAAGAAACTTTACAGACTGGAACCTGGCATTAATCAGAATTTTCCCTTAGAGTCATGTTTTTGTCTATACAATATTTGAAATGCTTAGATATTAAGCAGTTCTCACGAGTACTGTATGCTTAATAGTATTTTCTATCATTAAATTTCAGATTGTGGGATTACTTTCACAATAAAATTTGAGAAATTTATAGTTGCCTGATAAAAATTCAGTCTCGTCAAATTCTGACGTGCTTTGGTTCAGTCCTGCCCCTGACCCCAAGGAGATTTCTCTATTAGGAGAATTTGCTATAATAACATTTTACAAAAAGGAAGCTTTTCACAACACCTAATTTTAGACACCGAGTCAGGGATACTCAGACGTGCTGTCTTTTGAGTTTCTAAGTGCTTTCCTGTTTTATCCCCCACTGGATTCTGATAGTCATTATGTAACCTTGGAATAAACACCGGAGTTCTCCTCACCATTTCATAAATCATAGACACAGATGCCAAATCCCCTAAACAAAAATTGTAATAGAGGGGCAGGAACAGGAAAAAAAACACACAAATCAAAACAAAAACGCAACAGGAAATCGGAAGATGAGGTAGGCAGAGCTCTTCCTGAAACCCTTCTTTGTAGGCAGAGGTGGGAGTGAGGAAGGGAGCTCCATCTCTTCCCATGATTATATCCACAGCCATATCTCTGGTGCTGAACAGACCCATCCACACACTACTGTACCTTTTGTGACCAAGGACTATACTTTTCAAGATAGTAGCCTGAAACAGGGAAGAGGAAGGCAAAGGGGCAGAGTCTGAAGCCTGGAACAGGAGAACGAGAGGCACATATCATCTTGACTTTGGTCATCTGAGCTGACCAAATACACACAGTCCACAACAAATGGCTCATCCCAGGGCTCCTGCCCTGCCAAAAGACTGTGTGACATACTGTAGGGTTTATAGAACACTTGAGAAAAAGGTATGTTCACTGAGCAAGCATCTGCTTTTTTGTGTCCTGAAAAGACCTTAAAATTTGCATTTTGTAGTTACTTGGGCAAAGGCGAAGATTAGGAAGGAAACATGTATCAGAAGAGCATGAACAATGGTTAACAGCACAAAGTCTCAGGCCAGTTATCCCAGGTTCAAACCTGCCTACCACTCAGGGCTCTGGAGCCTCGGGCATATTTCTTTAAATGTTTTGTGCACGTTGAGGATCATAGTACTACCTGCCTCATTTGGTTATCATGAGGATTATTTAATAAGTTGATTCGTGCAAAACACTAGGTCCACAGTTAGTACTATATTGGGTTACCATACCTAATACAAAGTCCACGTTAGGTGCTTTCATGTAACATTAGACTTAAATCCAGGTGTGTCTGCCATGGAGCCATGTCCAACGCTATTGGTGCCTCTAACTCTAGCTGCTATTTTATGAACACTGGCATTGCAGTTTAGAACATTACATTCCTAATCAATAGTATTGATGAGGAAAAGTATTCCTCCCTCCATAATTATTTGTCAAATTTGAAATTAACAGGCATTAGATAAATGCATTTGACACCTGAAATCGAGTCACTCGGGACCTCTGGGCCTTGGGAGAAAGCCCTGCCTGGCGTGGGTTTTGGTGCAGTTGGGGAAGGAGATCATGGCTCCTTCCTTCCTTCCTTCTCTCCCTCACCAGACAGGAAGGGCCAGCAAATGTACAGCTGCCTCTTGACAAGGTGACAAAGCTCCAGGCAGGGTCTTTCCTGCACTAGAGAACATCTGCTGGCTCAATCACCAAGCAGTCATTCTCTCACAGACTCTCCTTTGGAAGCCCCCAAAGAACTCAGGAACTTGGGAACAGGTTTTTCCTTACCAAAAGCACTCAAGGCAGGAAGCAGGCCTTCCTTCAGGCTGCCCTGCTCAGCTTCCTGGCCACACAAGAAAACAGGGAAGAACAGGCAATAGAAAAGCACTAATTAGAAAACACACACACACACACACACACACACACACACACACACAAAGCAGTAATGTTGAGATGATAAAATTATTTCAAGTCTGAACTCATGAGGAGTGGAGTCCTTGCAAGTATTTATTATTTTCATCTACCAAATATTGGTAAAGCTCTTTAGGAGCTTCTCTAGCATCCTTTGGGGGTGAGAGAATAGGAATGGGGTTTTGCTGGAGCCCATAGAAGTGATCTCTAGAAGACCCAGAAGACAGGACACCATGACACCACCATCTGAAAGAGGCTTGCCAAGTTTTATTCTCTGTAGGGCATCTGGGCTGAGCATGGTCGGAGAATGGGCTGAGTAATATAGCTTACCGGTGCATACAGAGATGAGCCTGTGACATTAACCTCATAGGTCCCTGTGCCCTAAGCAGAGATGCTAACTAAAGCATTACTTTAGTTAATGCCTAACAGGTATTTAAGATTAAAATAACAGGTAGGCAGATGGAGCAAACTTATATTATTGGAGAAATGCTCCTAAAATATTCTATTCTTAATTTGGGTACTTATCCTTTAAGTGACCTATCAAAGAACTCATATCCAATTCAAGGTCATGAAGAGTCGTGGCTATAGTTTCTTCACAGAGTTTCATAGTTTTACATCCTACAATTTGGTATGTGATCCATTTCAAGTGAATTTTTGGTATGGCAGGAGGCAGAGGGCACTCCTTTGCATGTGATTATCTGGTTGTCCCAAACCTTTTGTTGAACAGACTACCCTACCTCCACTGAATTGTCTTGGAACTAATTGACTGTAAATGTTAGAGTTTATTTTAAGACTCTCAATTCTATTCCAGTGATCTATTCTTATGCCAGTACCACACTGCCTTGATACTATAGCTTTTTAAGAAGGTTTGAAATTGGAAAGTGTGATTCCTCCAACTTTTTTCGTCTTTTCCAAGATTGTTCTGACTATTCTGGGTCCCTTGGATTACCATATGAATTTTAAGATCAACTTATCAATACTACAAAAAGACAGCTAGGATTTTGAGCCTGCAGATCAATGTGGCAGTATTGAAAATACATTTTTAAAAGTTAGCAAACTGAAAAAGGTTAGCACCCCCAAGTCCTGCCACTTGAAATCAGCAAGGCTTTGGGCTTCTTTGAGACCTCACACATACCCATATATACAGCAGTGCAATTCACAATAGCCAAATCATGGAATCAGCCGAGGTGTCCATCAGTGGACAAATGGATAAAGAAAATGTAGGTGTATACATGATGGAGTTTTATTTACCCATAAAGAGGAAAGAAATTATGTCATTTTTCAGGAAAATGGATGGACCTTGAGACTATTATGTTAAGCAAAATAAACCAAACTGAGGTTAAGGGTCATATTTTTTTTTCTCATACGTGGAAGCTGGAGAAGAAAAAGGGGAATAGGTGTGTGAGGGGGGCTCTCATGAAAATAGAAGGGAGACCAAGAGAGTATAGGAAGGGGACCTGGGGGAGGGAGGGAAAAAGGGAAAGGGGAGGTACTGGGGAATGAAATTGACCAAATTATATTGCTATATTGTATGTGTGTATGAACATGTACCAATGAATACCACTACCATGTATAATTATAACACACTAATAAGAAGCAAAAGAAAAAGATGCTAAAACAAAAAAGTTAGCACACTAAAATGGTTAGTACCCTGACTCCCAAGCTCTGTCACTTAAAGTCCTCAAGACTTTGGACTTCATTATGTCTTATTCTCACAGAAGGAAGTAATGCCTACCTAAGGAGTTGACAAATAATTGAGTGATACAATCTACATGAAAACACAGTGAAAAACTATAAAGTATTGTGAAAATTTAAAGTGTCCTTAAGCCTATTTTTGTAGGGAGTCATTAATTCATTCATTCAATTGACATTTTGATGGATCTTATGATTAGAAACCAAGAAATGCATCAGAAACCCATGTTGTTGTCAGGTTTCTGGCTCTGTGATAAACACCTGAGATAACTTATAAGGAAGAAAGGTGTATTTTGGCTCAGGGGTTTAGAGGTTTCATCCCATGATTGCCTGGCCCTGTTGCCTTTGGGCCTGTGGCAAGGCAAAACATCATGGTGGAGAGTTTATGGTGGAGGAGGTCTACTTACCCCTACTATTTTTTTTTTTTTTTTTTTTGGCCAGGAGGCAAAAAAAAAAGAGAGGAAGGGGCCAGGCACCCCAAGTCCCCTTTAAGGGCACACCCCCATGACCTTACTTCTTTCCACTAGGCCCTTGCCCCTTAGTTTCCACCATCTCCCAATAGCCCTTCAGGATCATGACCAAACCTTTAACACTTGAACCTTCAGAGAACATTTAAGATCATAACCACAACAACATAAAAAAATTTATTGTTCCTTTCAAGCTGCTTATCTAAGAAACTTATACATTTCTGACAATGCTACAGTCATTTGAAATATTTTTCAGTGATTGGCCCACATTTCTTTGTTTACTTAACAACTTTTACATAATTGAACACAGATAAATATCTAAAATTAATCAAAACATAAAAATAACATTGAGAAAAATCAAATTTCTGTAACAAAACATCTGTTTTTATATGCTTGTGTAGAGAAGAAGAAATTCTGATTAAAAATGAGAACTAGAGGACTGGGGCTATAGCTCAGAGGTAGAGCGCTTGCCTAGCATGTGTGAGGCACTGGGTTCGATCCTCAGCACCACATAAAAATAAATAAATAGAAAAAAGGGATTGTGTCCATCTACAACTAAAAATATTTTTTTAATGAGAACTAGAATTAATTAGTAATTTTTGTCTTACAATAATACCAATACTTTCCTGATCCAACCAATCTCAGTGAATTAAAGTTATTGCAATTTTATGTTAGTCATTCATACGTATAATCTCACTAAAGTTATTTTCACTCCAATATGTATCACATTGCTTTGAATACTCTCAGTGATGGCAAATCATTGTTTTTGAAAGCAATTTGGTTTCTTGGAATGATTTGAAGTCAAGTCTGGTGGCTCTGGGAAGGGAGTGATCAGTATGGGTAACATACCAAACTTTTCTCAAGATTACATACCACTAAGTAATAGTTTGTTGATTTTGGCGGGGAGGGGGATCTTTTCTTTAAACTGTCAGAATTTATGTATTTAAATGAGAGTTGTCCCACAGAGAAGTCCCTGGTCTGGGCATTTATCTACTTGTGATCTAATAAATGGGCTCTTGTTTCCGAGGTATGGCTGGGAATTTTTTCACTCTCCATCTTGCACCTCCTATCCACCCCCTAGAACATGGTTTTTCAAGCTTGTCATATTTGACCTTGGTGCTGGATAATTCATTGTCGTGAGAACTGCCGTGTGTGCTGCAGGACATTTAGCCTCATTCCTGACTGCTGCCCACTAGTCGCCAGCCATAACCCCTCCCTCGGTCATGGTAGTCAAATGATCTCCAGACAATTCCAGATGTGCTCTGGAGGTTACAGTCGTTCCTGTTTGAGACCCATTGCCCTCGAGAGCTTGGTGTTCTGCAGGTTTGGGCTCCCCTTGCTCAAAGCAATAGGCTTTTACTTGCATAAGTCTAGACCAAAGATCTCAATTGCACAGCTCCAGGAGCAAGCACATAATTTACATTAGTGAAAGAGACAAGATGAAAAAAAAAAAAGTTTTTTGTTTTTTTTTAAATTTTTTAGTTGTCAATAGACCTTTATTTTATTTATGTATATGCGGTGCTGAGAATTGAACCCAGTGCCTCACACATGCCAGGCAAGTGCTCTACCACTGAGCCACAACCCCAGCCCAAGTTCGGTTTTTTTGTTTGTTTGTTTGTTTGTGGAAGTAATTTTTCCTTATTTACTATAAGATAAGAAACAAGACAATTGTGATAAATAACACAAATGAACAATCAGCCTCAGCTTAAGGCGCTATAGGGATTGGGAGAGACTAGTGAACTGAGTTCAGAGCCACTGTTCAGCTCCAGCCAACACTGTCTTTAAGCCTAATATTGCAGAGCTTTCAATGTGGTGGGGAGTGAGGAGCCAGAAATTCAGACTGTTTATTTATGAAATCTTCCAATCTTGTAGTACATTGTCATTAAATTCAAAATGTTTAAAACCTTGCATGTGAATCTTAGGTCCAACCACTGGCTTCAGGTCTGCTATTCCTGGTAGAGGCTCACAGAGACACAGAATTAAGTTGCCTTGAGGAAAGTGAACAGAAGCTATGAGATTAAAAAAAAAGAAGAAAGAGAAAGAAAGAAAGAAAGAAAGAAAGAAAGAAAGAAAGAAAGAAAGAAAGAAAGAAAGAAAGAGAGAGAGAGAGAGAGAAAGAAAGAAAGAAAGAGAAAGAAAGAAAGAAAGAAAAAAGAATGGCGAGGGAGGGGTTAGAGAAGAATGGAGGAACTTTGGATTGTGTAGCAGGAAAAAGCGGGAGGGGCAGGAGAAGGAAAGATAGTGGAACGAGACAGACATCATTACCCTATGTACATGTATGATTATATGAATGGTGTGACTCTACATTGTGCACAACCATAGAAACGACAAGTTGTACCCCATAATGAATCAAAGTGCAGTCTGTAAAAATACATTAAAAATAATAATAATAAAATAATTAGCTTGGGGGAGAGAGAGAGAGAAGAGAGAGAGAGAGACTCCTGGAAGCACTAGACTTCAAAGAACTGCACTCTGGGGAGATGGGGCCAGTCCCTCCCACCGCCCACCTCAAAGGCAGAATCCCTGCTATAACTGTCCGCATGACACCTGGGAACCAGGAGCTTCTGTGAAGGTCTGGCACAGAGGGTATGGGTGCCATGAACCGTGGCCTGCAAACGAGCAAAGCAATTCTGCCAATGAATATCTCTGACCAGGATGGACTCGGCGAGACCCAGCGACCTTTCTTAAGTTTCCTGGGTGCCATAAACCTCAGCATTCTACTGCTGTCTCAACAGAGAATAGAGAGCTCCCTGTACAACCTCCACTGGCCCTTCCTCCACTGAATTTCCCTGCTACCTTCTGTCATATTGTCTCTAAGTTGCTCTAAAACCATTCGGCATAGACAGTGTATGTCAGTTTTATTGTGAATTTTAGAGGCAGTTAACTGACATTTGAAGTTGTGTACGTCTGGTTTTGGACCTGCTGGGCAATAAAGATCTGTTTGTGTGTCAGAATCCAGTGTGAAACTCCCATTCATTATAAGGAGAAGGTGTAATTGTGACTGTCACCTACTTTAACTATTGAAGACTGTGATAGCTACCAACAACAATCAGTAGTTGTGAATATACAAATTGACTGAGGTCATTTCAGCACATCTGCCAACACTGATTGATGGGGAAAAAAATCAAATTTCATTTGATTTTGTCAATTAAAAGAGTATGAGATTTCTTTCTCCTGAAGAACCAGAGATCACATATGTAATTGTTACACCCTTTAATCCATCAACACTGTCAATACTAATATTTGGTGGTTCTCTTTTATAATCACTGTTAAAAATGTCAGTCTTTTCAATAATCACACCTAGCGTGAGAGTCACACCTTGTTTGAATCACATGTCTGATTAAAATCACAGCAAAAAAGGCTAAAGGAATCTGCCTAGAAGAAATGAGAGCAATATCTCAGGTTGTCTTCTGTGTTTCATGTGGTTCTACTTGTTTTGTTTTGGATAGTCACTTATACTTCCATTTCTATTCAATCCTTGTGAGGATTAGAGATGTGACTTAAATGTAAATCCTGAATCCACTGACTTTATAATCTAGGGAGAAAGAAAGAAAGGAACAAGTGCAAACATCAGCCAAGAACACAAAACAGAAGTGACCATTTAAAATGACATGAATCTCACATAGGGGCATTCTCTGGCTGTGCGGAAGACTGGGCTTCAGAGAGGAGAGTGCAGTGAGCCAGCCTTAAATGAGAAGAAATTTGGTGGAGAATGGGGAGGATGCTCTGTGTAAAGAAAGCGGCAGAGGGAGGAAAATCCTACCAAGGAACAGCAGTCCAAGGCAGGACCAACAAGAGGGTTTAGAATAATCTCAACTAACAGTCTATAACTGGCACTAAGGAATTCTGCCACACGGGTGGGTGGGGTTGGGGAAGTCCAGCCCTCCAGCTGGGCTGCACTAACCGGTAGGAGGGAGCCTCCTTTCCAACTTCACACAGTCAGAGTGGCCTAGTGGAGCCTTATTCTTGATGGTCTTGACTGGCATCCCAAGAACTTTGGGTTTTGTTCTGTAGCCGGTGGGAAGCCCTGGCTTTGGGGTTTGAAGAGTTTTTTAAAAAATTATGACATAAATAATGAAAATAATCAGATGGATATTAAGCAAACTTTTCTTTCTGGCTTACTACTTCAGATGTATTCTCACACATTCACAAACACCTATGAAAGTAAGTTTTTCTAACATATGATCAAATCCATTGCATAACAGTTGAATGAATTTTTAAAGAGTTCTTGTCAGATACAAAGCCATGGGCTAGTTCTCCAGGCTCTCGACCCAGAACTCTCACTGTTCTGGTTTTTATGGCATTGAACTTCTGTACGGATCACTGATACAGTGCTCGCTTGGGTGTTTGGATAAAAGTGCAAAATAAAACAGAAATACACAAACTCTTAGAGTAAAAAGGAAGCTCCTTTCTCCTAGATTTTTCTTAGACATTCTTCAGTTTTAACTGTGAAACACTGGCAGATAGCTAACGCAAGTAAGTTCAAGATCATGAGCAAAAATAGTGGTCAACTACCACCCTGCACACTCCAATGTATTTCCATTTGTCTCAACGTGAACTAATGCAGCATTTATCCAATAGCTACGAGAGGCTGTCTGTTCTCAGCAAGGAACAGTGTCTGTGGTTTTCCTGGGTGCAAACCAAATTTCCACTTGTGTGAAAACTCAAAGGAGCCACAATTCCAATGCAGAAGACTTGCTTAGAGGAGGCTCACCCGCCCCTGCAGTGATGCTTCCCCATAATGGGACAAGGTGAGGCCCCCAGGTGAGGGCACCCTAAGAAGAATATCAGAACCATCAAACACAAAGAGCGGTTTCTCCAATCCACACACATCTTACTTGCAGCAAAAGAAACAGAGACCAGGTTATCTGCGGAGTTACTCCTTTCCTGATTCCCAGTCACCTAATTCTGTGCTCTCCTGCTTGTGAATCGGTGGTCATTTTTCAACAAGCATCCTCCCACTTATAGATTTTTCAATGCGTTTTTATTGAGACAGATGCCGTGTAGCATAAAATCCACCGTTTATTTATTCTTTGGTACTAGGGATTGAACCCATATCCTCAGCCCTTTTTATTTTTTATTTTGAGACAAGATCTAGCTAAGTTGCTAGGGTCTCATTAAGGTGCTGAGGTTGGCCTTGAACTTGCGATCCTCCAACCTCAGCCTCCCAAGTCTCTGGGATTACAAGCATATGCTATAGAGCCCAGCAAAATCCACCATTCAGTGGTTTTAAATATATTTGCTAGGTTGTGCCACGGCTCTCCAATTCCAGAACATTTCCACCACTGCCCCGCCCACCGCAAAAAAAAAAAATATATATATGCTAAGTGAAATAAACCAGTTACAAAAGAAAAATACCATGTGATTCCACTTATATGAGGCTCTTGGAGTCGTCAAGGTTCATGAGACAGAAAAGAGAAGGGTGGTTGACAGGATGGGGAGGGAGAGGAGAAGAGGAGAGCTGTTAAGAGTTTCTCTTTCATCAGACTTTGAAAAGAGTTACCCGGATGATGGTGGTGCGGGCTCCACTCCATCATGAAGATATTTAATACCACTGAACTGTATATTTAAAAAAGGTTGGGATAGTGTTATGTGTATTTTACCACAGTAAACAAACAAAATGGAAAAATTCTGTAGACATCTTATTGTGACTAGCAATGTATATGGCATTGTTTGTGCTAATAGTTTTCATTGGTTAAATGTAAACATTTAAAATGTGCCAAGTATTTTTTTTAAAGAAGCCACACCTACTATCAATTACTCTCCACCCTCTCTCCCCACAGCCCCTGGCAACCTCTAATCATCCACTTTCTGTCTCTTCAGATTCGCCCGTCCTGGACGTTTCAGATAAACGGGATCATATGATACGTGGCCTTTTCTGCCTGGCTTCTTTCATTTAGCATAAGGGTTTCCAGGTTCATCTCTATCACAGCAAGTTTCATTTCCTTTCATGGCTACATACATGGGTCTTTAAAAGGGGCTTCAGCCTAAGAGATAGAAGGCAGATTTTTCTTGGGTGTAGAACTGTGGCATCTGAGCTGGGGAGCACACAGTCTTCTCTAGAAGGCTTCATTGTGCACAGCTGGCCACATGGACCTAATTTTCTGCCTCTCTGTAGGCACTTCCTTTCCTCCATCCAGCTCAAGAGACCCCCATAACAGTGGGGGATGGCTTTCAAGCCCAGCCAGGATACCAGGGCCCCTTGTCAGGTCTTTCAGTAGTAATGTAACTCAGAGGTGTCATGACGCCAGTGGCTCCTCTGTAATTAATTCCCTGTCTTAAATACGAGATATCACAGGGAAGAAATTCTGCTGGACATTTTGCTAATTAAAACTGGATGGAGCCCTGATAACCAGACAAGCACAGTTCACTTGGTAGCATGCCCTGTGGCACATGCAGCTCAGGATGGGAGGAATACAAGACCTGTGCACCATTCAGCAACGTGCCACTTCCTGCTCTGCTGCAGAGCTGGCTAATCAGTCTGGTGGGGAGGGTGGGCTGCTGTTCTTCTTTCTCAGCAGGGTGTTGATGTACTTTTCTTGGATAATAGTAAAATTACCCCAAACATGGAGGTTCTCTGGCTGGGAAAGCGGTGGTCCAGTAGGATCCACTCTAGATGTACTTATTATTTATCCTAGTATAAAGGGGTAAGGAAGATCATCGTATTTTTTAAATTTCGAATTTCTTCTAAAGGATCACACTTCTAATAGATTCACCATCAGATTCTCTGTGATTTTCTTTTATGTATTTGCTGCTCTCTAGAAATTCCTTTGCGCCCTGATTGCCAGGGTTCTTCCTTGGAATAGATAAACAGTCCCAAACCAGGAGGTTTTCCCTCAAGTTCAGGGATAATTTGGTACGCTTTCTTGGAAAGTTTAGGGAGCATTTAACTGGGAGTGTTTGAAGGTTTGAGGCAGGGAGGAAGGAGATAAGCCAAGAGGGCGCAGTCACAGAATGAAGGAATTGTGCCGAGCATTACTTTTATATAAAACATGAAGTTCTATTCATGATTTGTATATGAATGTGACTGAGAAGAGCATGTTGTATAGCATTATTTGGCTTCAAGGACTCACTGAGACGAAATTGACAAGGCACAACTATTGCCAGCCATCCTCTCTTGTGGAAGCCACCTAATACTGTTGGGCTCACACGAGCCGTGCCTTTCCATTCCCCCGGCTGAGCTCCAATCCTTAAATATTCTCTCAGTCCGTTTCCTTGGTAGCTAGAAAAGGCCATGTGGCATAGTCACACAAAGAAAGCTTTTGCTTTTCTGATAAAGGAAAATGTTGTCATTATGTCCTTCTTCTCTTTCTTCACTGAATGTGTTGTGATGTCTGGAACTACAGCAGATTTCTTGTGATGATAAGGAAAGGTGAAGAGAATTTTGGAGATGTTAGTGCTACCATCACATCATGGAGCTGAGGAAGCAACACCACTGACGGCCCACATCTAACCTTTCGGTTATTTGAGAAATACAAACCCCTATTTGTTGAGTCAGATTTTTGCTAATGCCAACTAATATAAGCGACTTACAGAAAGAACTTTATTACATTCCCATACTCTGATTTACTAATACATATTTACTCTCATACTTCTGCTGAAATATCCACTACTTCCCTCTTATCTCCTCCTGTCTATTTCAGTACTGTACAAAGTCTATTTTTATTATTCCCACAGGTTCATTTCATGGAAATGTAATAGGTTTATGTTTTAAATTTGGAGACAAAGATTTGCTAAATTCATTTTGAAAAAATATAGCCATAAGTTTCATTTTCAAAATTTAAAGTGTGCCACTCCATATAGATAAAAATGCTTCCTGGAGCAGTTACCACCCACATGCGACAGAACTGGTCAATGTGGGACAAAGATAGGGAAATTGTGACTGTGTACAAAGCTGTTGGATGACAGGCCAGTTTGTGCATGAAGATAAGATTTTTAGAAACCCATAACCTTTAGCAACCTCAAGTGCTGAAAGCAGAGTGTGAAATAACCAAAATAGAAAAAAACAGGAGGCCTTCTTACTGATCTTAATTTCACTCATCTACTTTTAAAATTTGAAAGAAATGCATACTGTTTAGAAGAAAAAAAAATGTATGCTTTTGAAATTTTAAAATCAATCCCTTGAACATGTGTCTGTGGTCTGTTTGGGGAAGTCTGAGTAGTTGATATTGTTTTGTCTGTTAAGGGCATGGTCCATTGTATCATGCAGCTTCCTGTTTATTAGGACCTTGGGGAAAACTTTCTGGTTGATCACAGAACCTCGAATATTTGTATCTGAGCAATAGGTTTATTTTTATCTTATGAATATTTATGGGTTATTTAATTGCCAATGGGCCACTGATTTTTCTCACATTTGGTGATTTTAAAAAAAAACATTTAAAAATCTACATGAGTCTCATGATATTAGTGTATACTAGAAAGGTATGAGTTATTTGGTCAAATTTTCATGTGATAACCAGGAGTAACGCTGGCCAGTAATACACTGTCAGCCTTCACTTGACAGTTTCAAGCACTGACACAGAAGATACAGTGTTAACTAACATTATGTGAATTTTTCAAATTTTATTTACTTTTATCACTAGCTTTAAGAATTCATTGTTAAAATGACAAAAAGAGAGATCAAAACATTTTTAATTAAGATAAACACCCCCCTGACATATATAATTATTTTAACATTACAATTAAAGTTTGTTTTTCACTCAGGGCAAGTCCAAAATGGGTTTTCTAATCAGCCTATAGCTCTCCTCCAACCCAGACTCCTAAATCATGACTCCATCAACTTCAAATTGGTAACTTCCAAGATTGCCTTACTGCTCTGAATCAAGCCTGCCGAAGAAGCAGCATGGAAGATGGAGTTGGGAGTTACATGGGGGCTGGTCTACTTATATTTCATTGGCCGGGACTCAGTCACATGGTCACACTAACTGCAAGGGAAGCTGAGAAATGAAGTCCAGTTCTGTGCCCAAGAAGCCCAGGAAAGTTTTAAGGAAGACTTGGTCAATCTCTGCAACAATGAAAGACATAATCAAGGAAAAGAAAAAGTTTTACAATCTGAAGAGGAATAGAAAATTCAATTAATGAAAAGATAGACTACACCCCCAGGGAGACTGCAGAATTCTATCTACGCAAATCATGTGTTAAAAAGTGAAAGAGGATATGATAAAAATAGGATGAGGGTGATATTTGAAAGGACACCCTAGGGACAGAGACATGACACACTCCTCCCCTGGTGACACAGTAGGCAGAACCAACCCAATTGTAAAAAAGAAGCTCACTGTGTTAACCTGTTGCTCAAATAGAACCATTCTAGAAAAACTCCCACTTTTACATACCTAACTGATCACCTGTGTATAATTCCACATAATTCCTCCTGCCTGAAATGACTTCCTGCTCCCTTGGCTTGTAAAAGTCACTCTTCTCCCATGCAAGAGATGCGCAAAACAGATGTAGAAGCCAACCAAATTTATAATATTATTACTTTTGTGTTCAGTTTGAGGAATAAGTTACCTAATTATTGTGATCCATTTGTGTTTGTTATTTAAGATGTCTGAAATATTTAAGAGACTCTGCTGACTTATTCACCTTGTGATGTTATTTTGATTGGTAGATCAATATCGGAATTGTGATTTATTTCTTGAAAACTATAAAATACTTGAATTTGCTATTAAATTTCAGCGTTCAAGAGAACCTAATTCGCTACCTATATAAGGTAGTTTTATTATAAGAGTCAATTGAGATATAGAAAGATTTTTCTTGCTAGGTTTGTAAATGTTGTTCCATCATGCATTTGAAGTATTTCAGAAAATAAAATTTATTAGATTTGTAAATGTAGTTGGAAATATTTTAGAAAATTTAAATATTGTAAATTAAATATTGTGTAAAGGGGGTCAGTTGTTTGAAGAAATTTCATCTTTTTAAATTTGTAAGTTATTTGAACATTAAACAACAAGGAAAAACAATCATTCTTTTTTATATAATAACCACTCTATCTATATATAATAATTAGATTTACAGGTTAAGTTTGAAGACTTAAAACTGAATTTTAAAATATTTAGCTTTAATAACTGAATATTTAAAGTAAATTGAATATTAATTAAAGTAGGTATAAGTAGTTTGTTTTGCTCATAAATTAGTTAATTGTTAAGAAGGGGAAGAAGGAGAGCAACAGACATTTAATAAATAGCAGAAGTGACAGTATTTAATATTTAACCAATTCATTTCTTTCTAGATGTGGTATGGGACTAGAAATTGGCTTATGGTGCTTGTAGGGAAAAAGGAGTACAATTTTCAGACATCCATATGACAATTTAGAAACTTTTAAAAGTATTTTTAAAATTGTAAATGGACACAATATCTTTTTATGTGGTGCTAAGGATCGAACCCAGTGCCTCACGTGTGCTAGGCAAGCACTCTACCACTGAGCTACGATTGCAGCCCCTACAATTTGGAAATTTAAAATCAGGTACAGAGGATTATATACACATGCATAATATGCACATCAAATTCCCACAAAGTCAACTTTACAAGGTTGGTTACAACAAAGGAAGCTAATTATGTATCAGTCTCCTAAGGTCTCCTAAAGATTCAGGGAAGTTTTCAGGATAACTGCCTCAAAGATCAACTTTAGACTCTAACAAGAAGTAAGGCATGGCCCTGCCCAAGTGACCCCTAGCCTGAGCCTCCATGCAGCTGTGTTTTTCCCGCAGGAGGGGTGAAGCCCTGCTGGCCTGGCAGGGAGCAGCTGAGGCAGCTGAGGAGCAGCAGGAGTGAGGAGGAAACTGAGAGGATCCAGGAAACCCAAAACTGGGCTGGGGTCCCCAGAGGAAGGGCTGTGTCTTGGAAGCCCACTTCCTCACAGGAAATAGGGTGTCGAGGCATATGGGGCAGAGGCAGTGGATCTGACAGGGAGAATCAGGGCCATTCCACCAATTCTGTTCAAAGCAGAACAAAGGACAGGAGGGGCAGTGCCCTGGGTCTGTCCAAGATTCAAGGTAGACCCAAGGGCCCTGTGATGACAGAGCAACTCTGGAAGCACAGAAAGGACAGGACAGTGGCTACACCATGAGGGAAATGTCTGGTTACTGGTGCTGAGATCTAGAGCAGAACAGATACTAAATTTAATCAGCATCCCCGACAACTAAGGGGCAGCAGAAGGGACAGAAAGGCCTGTGGGGCAGTGGATGCTCTGTAAGAACAGATGGACTAGACACTTGGTGTCCTGATGCCTTCACATCTGTTGTAATAATTATCACCATCTTAACTGTGAGCCAGGTGAAAAAGGACAGGAGTAGCAAATGCAAAGTTCCAAGGCGTAGCGGGGAGAGCACTATGCTGAGCAAGATGGTGGGCGGGGGGGAGTCTAAGGGATGGAAAAGCAAGAGGCAAGAAATGGGGCAACACAGCATCCTGGGTCTCTATTCTCTAGGTGACAGTAATGCCCCCCACCTCAATTCGGTACTCCCAAATGTCCCCAACATTGCTAAATGCCCCCCAGGAACTGAATCATCTGTGGATGAGGACCAGTGCTCTGGCACAGAAGCTCTGTGAAAACTGGAACTTTCCTCTCACATATCTCTGCAGCACTGGAGAAGTAAATCTTGAATGGATGAATGAACAAATGAATAAATGGCTAGTAACAGCAGTGGAAAAGTAACAATGACGTGCTGATAAAATTCCAAAACTTTCCTGCATTATTTTGCTCAAAGGTAGTCAGCAGCATTAAGGCAAGCTTCTAGGATACAAACTTCATTTGAAAAATCTCTCTTCAGTAAGATCCAGAGAGTAGTTTTCTGCTATTATGCAGTTACAATCTCTTACTCGTGCTTTTTAAATTTTTATTATGTGATAGCAGAAGAAGTCAGCAAATCCCCAATATCCATCCTTTCTTTCTCCCCAGTAACAGAATCCTTGGAAGTGCACCTGGCAATGTGGATACCAAACAACACAACTTATTTCTCAACTTCCCTTGCTAGATGTGGCCCTGTTGCTAAATTCTGAGATGTGGCAAGATTATCAGGAATAAGTTTCTGGGAACTTTCCTTAAAGGGAATCCTGTGTCTTCCCTTTGTCCTTCTCTTCCCCTCAACACTCTTCCACTTTCTTTTTAGGATCCAGCAGGGGTTATCCCAGGCCTAGACATGACAGAATGGGGAACTCAAAGGGCCTGGGGCCATGAGGTCTTGGCAGAGTTGCCACACCAGCCCTGGACAGCCTAACTGGACCTTTAATGACACAAAAATAATCCCATATTTTGTGTAAGTCTCTCTTTGTTCTTCTACTCTCAGCCCAAATTAATCCTCAGTAAGATAAAAAATAAAATTCTGATCTGGGCATGGGGATAAACTATAATCCCAGTTACCCAGGAGACTGAGGCAAGATAAGTTCAAGGCCAGCCTGGGAAACTGAGCTTAGATCCTGTCTCAAAATAAAAAATAAAAAGGTCTGGGGCAGTAGCTCAGTAGTAGAGTGCCCCTGGGTTCAATCTCCAGGACTATAAAGGAAAAAAATATGTATTTCTCACACACCTTGTTGAAAATATTTTAAATTTCTCTCTCCCTCATTTTTTTCTTCCCTATTATTTTCCCCACACATAGTTGATAAATGATCTCTTAAAGTCTTAAAGTCTTTGCCAAATCATATCACCTCCCATCCTATGCAATCCAAGTACTTTCTCATTTCCTTCTAACCAAAGCATACCTCTTTAGCCTGGTCCTTTGGTTTGAGTGTAACCCCTAAGGATTCAGGGGGTTGAAATTTAATCCTCACTATGAAGTATTTTTAAGAGGGTGGAAATTCAATCAAACTATGGTGTTTAGAGGTGATTAAGATGAGATAAGGTCAGTTGGGTGAAGTTCCCATGATTGAATACTAGTGACTTTAAATGAAGAGACAGAGATCAAAAGAGACCTACATGCTTCCTGTCTCTTGCCAAGTGATAGAGTCCACATAGAGACTTTACCAGCAAGAAAGCCATTACCAGATGCAGGCCCTCCCCTTTGGAGTAGCATCATGAACCAGAGAAATCCTGTTTTCTTTATAGTTACCCAGCTTCAGGTACTTTGTTATAATAATGGAAAACAGACTAATACAACCAGTATGGAAGTTCCCTGCAACATGCATTCATCCTATCTATTCAGCATTGTCTCCTTCCACTCCCTCTGCTTGGCTCAGATGCTCTCTTCTCCCAAAAGGTCAGTCCCCACCTTTGTCTGTCAAAGCTTTCCACATCTTTGAAGATCCATTTCATATGTCATTTTTCCCAAAAAGATTTTCCGCCTTCCCCTTAGCAGGATGGATCTCTTTCCTCTCTATGCTATATCCACAGTATGTGTATCTTTCATCTGAGATTATACTCCATGGTGCCCTTTAATTTTTCTGTCCTAATTCTAGCCATCCTACACAGAAAGTTTTATAAAAACAGAAATGATAGTTATTCACTGATGTAATCTCTATCACCATTACATAATTCCTGTTTAGATGATTAACAGTGATTTGTGGAATTGAATGGACATGGCTTCTTGGCACAGAAAGATACCAATATAGCTCACTGCTAATTAGTTTGTTTTAAATTTTATTTTTCAGTTTCTCCCATATCTTCCTCCTGAAAAAAGCCCTTGGCAGTGGGGTATTTGTTTTCTCTTATTAAATTGAAGACCCTTGATACCAGGGACTATGTTTTGAAGTTATTTTCTATTTCCTTTCCCCCCACCTCCTCCACCTCACCTCCTATAGTTAGCTCAATGCCCACATTCACTGAACTATTTATAATACTGGTTGAAGTAATGAATGAATGAAGTTGAGGTAACTCTTTTTTTACTCTATTCACATTTTTCTTTTCCAATTGTTTACTTCTCTTTTTCACTTGCAGGGCCTGCTACTCATTCTAATTCTCTCAACTTTCTTCTGCTCAGTTTCCCAGGCATGATTTATGAGGGATCATTCTCAGCTCTTCCCAGTGCTCTCAGAAATCCAGAAAGCCTTTCTTTAGTCTCCATACAATGAAAATCTGATGCAGTACCAAAGGGCATGAGATGCTGAATTCTTCAAAGATGTGATCACAACACAAAGCTTTTAGATATCAGCATAGATGTGTTTAAATATAAAACTGCGTGAAGTCAATGTGTCTAATGCTGTGTGGTCAACACTCCAAGATAAAGATAGCTTCCACAGCCAACCAAGGTTTGCTTGCTTGTTTTTTGTATGAATTCATCCTATCACTTTTCAAATTGGAATTAAGGCAGAATTAATCTTAACAATCTTAAGTTCTGTTCATTATTTTATTTCAAGCTTGCAAATTATCCCCAAGGAACATGAAGTTGGGAATGAATCCAGAAGAGCACCTACTGCAGAAATGTCAATAGTTGGTAGACTTTTCTAAAGACTACACTGTTTCCTAACAGAGTTGTCTCCACTTACATTCTCTGGCACCCCTCGTTGATGGTGCATTGTCTAATTCAAGCATACTCAGTGGGTGAGCATGCCCAGAAGTACGTAGTCTCAATACTTCAACTACTTTCATAGAGTTTTTTTACAGTTCACATTTTATATGTGACACCAGATTTACTTCTTAATTCCATTCTTCCACTCAGACCAACCAAAAGTCCTTTGCCTGATTTTTTTCTGTCACTGAGGAATAAGTTTCTACTATCTGGGTCTCTGGGTGATGACCATACAGTCACACAGGCTATGCTCCACCTGGCTCTGGGATTGAAGTGGTGATCTTCCTCTAGTTTCCTGCTCACATAAATTCCCCAAAACTCACTCCCCGCTTTTTGCAAATTGTACCAGTTAACTTTCTATTACTATTTCAAATTCCTGAGGTCAATAAACTTATAAAGAGAAAAGTTCATTTTGGTTTACAGTTTTGGAGATTATAGTCCATGTTGAGTTGGCCCTGTTGCTTTCAGGCCTATAGTACATCATGGCAGGTGTGCGTGGTTGAACAAGAGTCTCTCCACATGGAGACCAGGAAGTGAGTAAAAGGAAGAGGGTGAGACCAAGTTCCACAATCCCCTTTGTGGGCCTGCACTCCCTACCACATGACATAAACTTCCACTAGGCCCCACGTCCTAAATGTTTTCATCGTCTTCCAGAAGCACCAGACTGAAGACCAAGACTTCAATACATGGGGGATATCCAGATACATACTATAGCATGAACCTCCAGTCTGCATCCTTCATCTGTTCTTCCTTCTCTTCTGTTCAAACTGTTCCTAAAGGAAGCTCCTCGCAGTCATTCAACCTACATAAAATCACAGTGCTCTCTGTTGACTCTCTTTGTGTCCAAAGTTTTGTTCATTTCAGTTTTGACAGATTATCTTGTGCCAAGCCCAATGCTAGGCCGCAGGGATAGAAAGAAGGTTAAAGCATTGTTCCTGTTCCTGAGAGGAGGGGCTTATAGCTTTCCCTTCTCTTTTTATATACCTGATACTCCTTAAATCATTCATTAACATGAACACTTAAATTTTGGGAATTGCCTTGTTTGGCAGGAATGGTGATTTTACCACATGGTCCTACTATTCAGTGTGCAAAAGATGTTCAGATGAATGTCGGTCAAAGCAAAGAATGTACCTCTTTCACTCCCCTTTCTTAATCCTAAAAATCTTCTGTCCAAGCTGGCCTAAGTTGACTTTTTTTGTATACTGCAGGAGAATTTTGGTAGAGAAGAAATTGTCTTATTTGTTTGAAACAAAATGAAAGTTAGGTTCTGGGTAGTGTGAACTACTCCCTGGCTCTGTTGTTTAACTTCAGCATGATTACCTGGTACATGAAAGAAGGTTCACCATCAGGATTAAGAGTACTGAAACAGTGTATATCAGCTGTTCCAGGAAAATCTAGAAAAAGAGAATGGGACAAAAGCTACCAAAATA
Source organism: Sciurus carolinensis (assembly GCF_902686445.1). Taxonomy (NCBI): domain Eukaryota; kingdom Metazoa; phylum Chordata; class Mammalia; order Rodentia; family Sciuridae; genus Sciurus; species Sciurus carolinensis. The sequence goes on from NC_062213.1 coordinate 38,279,952, forward strand.
CAAATCTCTTGAAGGGTGCATTTGCTTTGAATCCTCCACCCTCATGGCCACTCCAAGCTTTCCTCCCTATCTTTGATCCACGGGGAGTGCCTGTAGCCCCTACTTGGGGAGTGGATTTCCACCAAGGAGGCAACATTATTATTTCTGTATCTAGGTCCTCACCATAGAAGGTTTCCTCTCTCCTAGTGACTTTCACAGAAAGTAACCTTTTTATGATGTATTCTGCCACGAGCACCCACTAGCTTATAGATCCAATATAATCGGACATTGTTACACAGACGTGTCTCTCTTCTTTCTGATTTTGAGTTACATCACAAAGCTAAGTTCCATAAACTTAACCAAAGGTGGCACCATGCCTGACTCCTTCACTGTCTTCCCCCATCCACTGCAGAACTATATGGTTGGGATGTGGAGGACATGTGTCCAGGACAGTCCCCCCAAGTGAGAACTAACAGAAAAATGTTCTCATTTCTTGGGTCAGACGCCATGGCAATTGCTTTGCATGCAACATATTGTTTCTCTCGTCCAGTAACCACAAAGACACATACCTAGTACATGGTGGAGCCAAAACCCCAACCCAAGCAGCCTACCCTGGAACCTGGTGTTTATAACAACCCTGTGCAAACTCTAAGGCAGTGTGCCAAGGTCATGTGTGGACAGTTTAGGCCAAGAAGGAATCAATTCTTCCTGAATTGCTTTTGGATATTTCTATTTTTGTGGGAGGTGTTTCCCAAGGCCACAGGGAATGTGAAAAATGAAATCAGCTTCTTTTAAAAGAAACTCATGAGGAACAAATGACTCTTGGTCAGGCTGCTCCTCTCTCTGGTCAACTTCCTGGCAGGAAACAGAAAGTTGCCTGCAGCAAACAACAGAGATGGGAGAAGGAAGAAGTATTAGCCCTTGCCTGTTGTCTGGCTTCTTGTTTTGTTTTGCTCTCCAAAATTTGCATAGATATGGTTTTTATGCTTTAAGGGAAAAAAATGTTGTTTTTTCCATGAGATAAGATTTACTTTGCTGAGTAATTGGCCAAGGAATGGCACAGGATTAGCCAAGCTACCTGGATATCAACTCCATTACCTCCTCTGAAACCAGCTCTGTGTCCCCTCACCTATCTACTTAGAAATGCCCGCTTCCTTTATGCTCTCACTCCACCTCCTGCCTATTCTTGTAGCACTTTACCAAGCTTATCTTTGTATGTGTCTCATTCTCTACGAGACTGCCAGCTCTGTGGAGGCAGGAACTACGTCTGACTCCTCTGTTGACTCCCACTGCTTCCATGGTGCCCAGTACATACAGCTGCTTCTAGGAGCTAATAGAGCGAATGAGCAAATATTGACAGTTGGCTGGCCATCAGCACTGACTGATCACCCAAGTGGTAGTAGCTCATACTCATGTTTCATTTAATGCTCAAGACCCTGTTGGGCAGTTCCATCTACTCCCAATTTGCAGATGAGGGAACTAGGGCTCAGGGAATTCAGTGAATTATCCAAAGTCACACAGGCAGTAAACATTGGAGCCAGGAGTCAAGTTCAAGTGCTCTTTTCCATTATACCCTTTTGCCTCCTCCTTTAAATTGGCAGGTAAAAGAAGTTGGCAGTGCAGAAGTTCAAAAGAATACTATTTCATGGCACATGAAAATGATAGGAAATCCAAACTTCCTTGCCCATAAATGAAGTTTTATTGAAACACAGCCATGCTTATTTGTTGATGAATCATTTACAGTTGATTTCCTACTACAATGGCAGATCTAAAGAGTCAAAGTAGATTGTACAGACCAAAAAGCCCCAAAGAGTTCTTATCTGGTCCTTTACAAGAAAAATTTCCCAGTCACAGTATAAGCAAATAAGAAGAGATTCCTCATGCAGAAATACCTCTTTTCTCTTCTCCACCCCAACCCCAAACATAGTGTCTGCTCAGAAATTCTTTTGGGTTAACAAACTGCAAATACTTCCTGGGACATTTGCAACTACATGCCATTCTTCACAGTTCCATTTGATTTCACTTCATCACTCCTTAGACCAACATGGAAGAGAGAAGCAGGGGAAGATAGAACTAGGCAAGGCGAGGGAAAGAGGAGAAAGAGGGCTGGGTGCAGTGGTGCATGCCTCTAATCCCAGTGACTCCGAGTCTATAGTAGGAGGATCACAAGTTCTAGGCCAGCCTCAGCAACACAGGGAGGCCCTAAGAAACTTAGCAAGACCCTGTCTCAAAATGAAAAATAGGTCTGGGGATGTAACTTGGTAAAGCACTGCTTGGTTAAATCCCTAGTACCAAAATATAAAAATAAAAACAAAGTGGGGGTGGGGGGAAAAGATGAACAAAATCAGAAGTAAACTTTGTTCCAAACAAGTAAATCCATTAAGAAACCCCCAAAGGGAAAAGATTAACAAAAACTTACAGGTACTCCAGCTTTCTCTGCAATTGACACAATCATATCTCTTTCTCAAGAAAATGTAACCATTTTGACAAAATGTCAACAAGGGGTAATAATGCCAGTTAGACTAGATGCTTTAACCAAGCAATTGTTGCAGAAAAGGTTTAATATTTACTCAGTTTAGGAACCAACCACTTTCAGAGATGAACTCAAAAACTCTCAGTAAAATTTAGCTGTCCTGGCAAACCAAGCTGAAGAGCTAGAATGATCTAAAAGAAGTTGCTGAATCCCTTCCAGAAGAAAGAAGGAGCAATTTTAGCATTCAAACCTTAATGCCAAAACACTGCCACAATCAGCCAGCAATGCCATAGGCGAAAAAAAAAAAAAGACTGTTATTTTAAAATAAATAAAAATTTTAAAGTCTGCACCTTCCCTTGATTAGCATAAGCCTGATTTCAATAATAGAAAAGCCCCAGTGATGGTAATACCAGACATCTGGCAAAACCTCCCTGCCTAGGAACCTCACAGCAAGATTTCTAGACTTAGGAACGAGCTTGGTAAAATACCAGAATAAGCCTAGCAAAGTGTTTCTCCATTTTAAGACAAAGACCAGGGATGAAGACCACAAGAATGCCAGGGTTTGCCAAAACCAAGTCCCATTGGGTTTTGTTTTTCCAAGTGTGTCCTTAATACAGAGGAAAGGTTTGATACAAACGGGACCCACAGAGGGATATGAAAAACTGAGGGGGAAAAAAAATCTCATTTCCCAAGATAAAAAATAAAAATCAGACAAGCAAAGCAGTATGAGCAAAAAGGAGAGTAAACCCTTGTGACACTGTCTACGCTCTGGCACATTTAGCCTTTGCTTCTGTTTCTGACTTTCCCACGTCGGGGATTCAACCCTTCACATTTGGGGGAGTTTATTCACAAGTTTATACACAATCCACAAAGGACATCCCAATGGCTTACTGCCAATTGCCAATAGGTCACCATCCCAAATTAGATAACCAAGAATAAGGAGGGTAATTAAAAGCAATCATTCTAACTAGTACTCAAAACTGTCAAAATATTGAGAAAGTAGGTCTCTGGAAGTGGCACAGCAAATGGAGGCCTAAGGAGACACAGTGGGCTAAACATAATGTGGGATCCTGGGTGGGATACTGGACTAGAGAAAGCAGAGTCTAAACACTAAAGAGATCTGAATAAAGCATGGATCTCGGCTAATAATGAGGTATCAGTATTGATTCATTAGTTGTGACGAATCCACCATATTGATAGAAGATGCTCCATAGGGGGAAGGGAGGGTGGTCACAGGAGAAGTCTGTACCAGTTTCATAACTTTTCTGTAAATTCAAAAATAGTGTAGGGGGTGTAGCTTGGTGGTAGAGCACTTACCCAGCCTGTGTGCAGCCCTGGGCTCCATTCCTAGGACCACAAACACCAACCAACTATTCTTTATGGGAAAGAAGAAGAGGGAAGATGTTGGTCCAAATCATAGTCATGCAGAAGGAGCGAGTCGAGGGATCAAAGGTACAGTATGAGGACTATAGTTAACATGGTATTGCACAGTAGAAATGTGCTTAGAAATAGACTTCAGGCATCTTACCACCCACCACCAGAAAAGGGAAGAAAAGGGGCTTCCGAATATGTACTAGTCATTTCACTATATATAGGTATATCAAAATATCATGGTGTGCACCTTAAATGTGTGCAAAGATTTTTAATCTTAAAGGTACAAATAACTTCTGAAAGAAGGAGGGCTGGGGAGATAGCTCAGCTGGTAGAGTGTTTGCCTCGCGATCCCAGGACCCTGGGTTCAATCCCCAGTACTGGAAAAAAAAAAAAAAAAAACCATTCACTTAGGGAACATTTAGTGAGTGCCTGGACATCTGTCAGGCCCTGTTGCATTTGAAAGCTGACACTGAGAGACTTATTAGGCATTTATTTTTTAATTAAAAAGAAAGAAAGGGGGAAATGGGTGGTCTTGGGTTTGAAATTTTTCAGAAAAACTGGATTCAACATTTAATTACACTTATCCTTACTCCACCTCTCAGAGCACACTGCAACGATCTATAAAAAAAGAGCTGCAGAACACATTTTCCAAAGTTATTTGATTATGAATTTTTTTTCCTTACAGGACACTTCTTAGGAAGAGCTTCTCCCCCAAGACACTTAGGAAACCATTGATTTATGCCATCCTCAAAGAGAACTGGAATAGCAGGAAACTGCTAAAAGAAGGGCCCCCACCCTGTACAATTCATGCCGTACAATTAAAAGAAACGCAAGGAAAACAATTGAATCCCCCACTACTGATTTTTAACTTGTTGCTTCAGGGATTTCAAAAGCAAGAAATTCTGCCAAACTAATTGCTGGAAAGTTCTCATTTGAGGCCCAAGGACTTAGACAAGAACCTAATGGACTGTGTATTTTGTTAAATGTACCTGGATGAGGAAACCACATCAGCGTGACTTGACATCTTCCACGTTCAACAAAGGGCATTTGTATCTTGGTCTTTTGAAAAAAATACAAATTTGGGGGTGGAAAATGCATATTTGGTTGAGATTAGTTAATGCAAAGATGAATAAGTCCTCCTTATGCTGAGGAACAAAGACAATTCAGTTTGTAACTAACTGCAAATACCCAACTATCTCTTGAACAGCTGGATTATTAAAAGCCATGTATGAAAAACTGTACGTTTTATTCTTTGAGACATGCAACTTTGTAAAGTCTAAATTGCATTTTAATTTGATCACTCAGGGCAGTTGTATCTCTTCAGCTGAAATTAAGATAATAACAAGCTCAGACCAGGCAGAGTTTTCTTATAAATTTGTTTCAAAATACAGCAGATGATAAGGGATAAGACTTGAATCTCGACAACACAGCTCTGTTGTGGGATGTGTCAGTAGCATTTTTATCAATCTCTGAGTGCTTTTATTTATTTATTTATTTTTGGCAGGGGGTACCAGGGATTGAACTCAGGGGCACTCAACCACTGAGCCACATCCCCAGCCTATTTTGTATTTTATTTAGAGACAGGGCCTCATGGAGTACTTAGCACTTCACTTTTGCAGAGCCTGGTTTTGAACTGGAGATCCTTCTGCCTCAGCCTCCCAAGCCAGTGGGATTACAGGCATGCACCACTGCGCCCAGCCTCTGAGTGCTTTTCTTTCTTTCTTTCTTTTTTTAATCATTTTTTGATATACTTTTTTAGTTGTTGATGGACCTTTATTTTCATTCATTTATTTATATGCAGTTCTGAGGATCAAACCCAGTGCCTAACACATGCGAGGCAAGCGCTCCACCACTGAGCCACAACTGCCAGCCCCTCTGAGTGTTTTTAACATAGTCCTTGAAGAACTGGAAAAATCTTTCTTGGAATGCATTTAAAGTACCAGAAAAATAATTGTTGAGGAAATAGAGAACTTTAGCAGAATAGAGGAAGGTAATGAAAATTGAGGAAAAGAGCACAGGTTTTTTTGAGGATATTAGATGAGGGTTTGAATCACAGATCCATCCCTTGAAAGCTGAGGAAGCAGCCCCGTGTGGTGGTGCAGGCCTTTAGCTCCTGCTGCGTGGGAGGCGGAAGCAGGAGAAGGCGCACCTGCATCTGGTGTCCCATTGCTCCACCACTGAAGACAGACTGAGACCCTTGCTCCCACAGCCCGGGTTCAGAAGCACTAGGGAAGAGCTGGATTACTGGCGCCACAGTGGTGCCAGGACCTGTCACCAAGAGGCGGCCAAGTGCCCATTAGTACCGCATGATGGCGCTAGGCGAGGAGCTTCGACTTTGAAGGGGACCAACATGTGACATGACACTCTTTACCTCCATGTTGACAAGGAACCAAAAGACACCCCTGGAGGATATCATCATCGTGAACCAAGTGACACTTGGCATTCAGGTTAAGAAGAAATTAACATCCAGTGTCCTTGTATGGTTTATACAGATTCACCAGTGTTTAAAACAGTTTAGACCTGAGGGGAAAGCTTTTAATTGAGCAGATTTGATCAGATGAAGAAATAAACATCAAAAGGATTGCCAGCTGTGGTCTTGGGACAAATGTCAATTCTTTTTTTTTTTTTTTAAGTTGCCAAGGCTGGCCTCAAACTTTATTTATTTTTATTTATTTGTTTATTTATTTTTTATTGTAAACAAATGGGATGCATGTTGTTTCTCTGTTTGTACATGGAGTAAAGGCATACCATTTGTATAATCATAAATTTACATAGGGTGATGTTGGTTGATTCATTCTGTTATTTTTCCCTTCCCTCCACCCCTCCCACCCCTCTTTTCCCTCTATACAGTCCTTCCTTCCTCCGTTCTTGCCCCCCTCCCTAACCCTAACCCTAACCCTAACACCAACCCCTCCCACCCCCATTATGTGTCATCATCCGCTTATCAGCGAGATCATTCTTCCTTTGGTTTTTTGAGATTGGCTTATATCACTTAGCATGATATTCTCCAATTTCATCCATTTGCCTGCAAATGCCATAATTTTATCATTCTTTATGGCTGAGTAATATTCCATTATATATATATATATATATATATATATATATATATATATATATAAAATATATATAGGCCAAGGAGTGGGATAGCTGGATCAAATGGTGGTTCCATTTCAAGCTTTCTGAGTAATCTCCACACTGCTTTCCAGAATGGCTGCACTAATTTGCAGCCCCACCAACAATGTATGAGTGTACCTTTTTCTTCACATCCTCGCCAACACCTATTGTTGCTTGTGTTCTTGATAATTGCCATTCTAATTGGGGTGAGATGGAATCTTAGGGTAGTTTTGATTACAAATGTCGATTCTTAAGCCTTACAAGATATTTACATTCCAATGACTTCAGTGGTATCCCACGGGAAAACAGGACCATTTGGTAGCATAGTTTGAACATTAACAAATTAGCTTTTTACTTGCTGCTATAAAAAAGTACTGTGACTTTAGTAACAATGCAAATGCATTATCTTATGGTTCTAGGAGTCAGAGGTCAAAATGGGTCTCACTGGCTAACATCAAGGGATGTCGGCAGGGCTGAGTCCCTTCTGGAATCCCCAGGAAGCGTCCCTTTCCTCACCATTTCCAGTTTCTATAGGCTCCCTTTGGCTCATGGCCTCGATCCCATCTTCCAAACCATCAGGTACAGTTCTTCTGTGTCACCTCGCTCTAACCTCCTCTCTGATTTCTCTTCTGTCACCCTCTTCCAGATTTTCAGGACTCCTGTGATTACATCAGGACCACGTGGATAATCCAGGACAATGTCCCTGTCTTGAAGCCCACTGAGCAGCAACCTTTATTCTGTCTACAATCTTCATTCTCCCTGCCATGCATGTACTGGGTCCACTGGCCAGGAATTGGATGTGGCCCTATCAGGGGAGGCACGATGCTGCCTACCATACAAATCCAGACCTTAAAGAGAGCATCACCAATTCTCCTGAACCATCAATAGGACAACTGGCCTTTGAAATACTGATTATCAATTCTATTTAAAAACTCCAAATCTATAAGGTAAATATCTAAAGTTGAAATGTTAAAACTTTTCAGAGGACATAGTGTATATGACATGGAAAGGAAACTCTCTTAGTAAACTAACTCTTTAAGAGGAAAGAAGTTTAATTTTAAAGAGCAGGTTAACATTTTTAAAACTGGTTATTTTTAATAATTTGGGTAAATTTCCACATTACCTAATTTCCATTGTATCCTTCCAACAACAATACCACTCCTACACAACATAGCCATAGAATAGCCTAGAACCCATAGGTAAATTTTGAAATACAAAATACCCATAACATAAAACCAGAGGACAAAAAACTTCTAAATTATATTAAAATTAGCAAAGCATGATCCTTTTCTTAGCTGACATGGGAAGATTCTTTTTTTTAATTTATTTTTATTGTAAACAAATGGGATACATGTTGTTTGTTTGTACATGGATTAAAGGCATACCATTTGTGTAATCATACATTTACATAGGGCAATGTTGTTTGATTCATTCTGTTATTTTTTCCTTCCCCCCACCCCTCCCACCCCTCTTTTCCCTCTATACAGCCCCTCCTTCCTCCATTCTTGCCCCCTCCCACCCACCATTATATGTCCTCATCTGCTTATCAGCGAGATCATTCTTCCTTTGGTTTTTTGAGATTGGCTTATCTCACTTAGCATGATATTCTCCAATTTCATCCATTTACCTGCAAATGCCATAATTTTATTATTCTTTATGACTGAGTAATATTCCACTGTATAAATATACCACAGTTTCTTTATCCATTCATCAATCGAAGGGCATCTAGGTTGGTTCCACAATCTGGCTATTGTGAATTGAGCAGCTATGAACATTGATGTGGCTGTATCTCTGTAGTATGCTGATTTTAAGTCCTTTGGGTATAGGCCAAGGAGTGGGATAGCTGGGTCAAATGGTGGTTCCATTCCAAGTTTTCTAAGGAATCTCCTCCACACTGCTTTCCAGAATGGCTGCACTAATTTGCAGCCCCACCAGCAATCTATGAGTGTACCTTTTTCCCCACATCCTCTCCAACACCATTGTTGCTTGTATTCTTGATAATCGCCATTCTGATTCGGGTGAGATGGAATCTTAGGGTGGTTTTGATTTGCATTTCTCTTATTACTAGAGATGTTGAACATTTTTCATATGTTTGTTGATTGCTTGTAGATCTTTTTCTGTGAAGTGTCTGTTCATTTCCTTAGCCCATTTGTTGATTGGGTTATTTGTATTCTTGGTGTAGAGTTTTTTGAGTTCTTTATAGATTCTGGAGATTAGTGCTCTATTGAAGTATGATTGGCAAAGATTTTCTCCCACTCTGTAGGCTCTTTCTTCGCATTGCTGATAGTTTCCTTTGCTGAGAGAAAGCTTTTTAGTTTGAATCTACATGGGAAGCTTCTTAACAATACGATGAAATTATTCCTTCTTTCCCTAAATGCAGAGCCTATGTTAAAGCTGTCCAAATAGGTAAGTTTATATTGGTAGGGTTTCCTGCACATGCATCATGAAATGAGAAAAATAAATTAGTTCATCTGTGATTCCATTAAAAGCAGAGCCTCTTTATGGGTAGGGGAAAGGAATACATTTACACACTGCTATTGGGAGTACAGGTTGGTACAATAATTTAGAGGGCAACTTCACATATATATACATGATATTTTTTGATCCATATCTTTCAATTGTACAATTACACTGGTAGAAATCTATTCTACAGAAAAAACTCACACAAACACTTGAGAATAAGTGTACTATAGTATTTGTTGCAGCATTGTTTATAATCATGTAGCAAGAATGAAAAGAACCATTCATAGATTAATAGTTAAATTACACACATCAATTTCTTGGATTATTATATTTTTAATTAGGCAAAGTTATAATGCACAAACTTTAATGAAATATATAAAGAATTATGATGGAAATTCAGTGATTTAAAAGAATTCAGATCCATCTTAAAAATCGGCAAAGAATTTAATAGACATTGCCCCAGATTAGATAACAGAAATAGCCAAGAAACACATGAAAAAATGTTCATTATCATTAGTTATTAGAGAAATTCCAACCAAAACCCCAAGGAGACATCATGTCACCAGGATGGCTAAGAAAAGAAAGACACACAATAACAAGTGTTGATCAGCACACGGAGAAACTGAAGCCTGCATTCACCACTGGTAAGAATAGCAACTGGGGTAGTTCCTACAGGTGGGTCCAGACTTTGGAGATTCTTTAGGGGGCAATGAAACTATTTTAAAATTAGATGGTAGTGAAGGTTTGAGAGCTCTCTGAATACACTAAAAGCCCACTGTACTTTAAAAGAGTGAATCTTATGGTATAAGAATGATAACATCTCAATAAAGATGTTATTCCTTGAAGAGTTCGAAGAACCACATAATGTAGATCTGCCACAAGGTCATTAAGTGAGAGCAAACCCTTCAATAGTAGTTTATATTTGCAGAATACTTATTAAGGAGCATATTTTTCTAAGTATTTCATATATATTTTAACTCATTTGATCCTTACAATAACCCTATAAGGTAAGTACTGTTAGTCCCACAGATAAAGAAACTGCAACTTGCCCATAATCGCATAATGGTAAATAATAAAACCAGGTTCTGAACTCAGGTCATCTAGCCTGAGTCCGTATCACTTAACCACTCACTATTGATGCTCTTACCACTACTCTAAACCACAATGCTCCCTAGCAGATATGGAGTTTATTCCCCAGAGACAGTTATCTGGACCCCCAATTAAAGTAACCAAAAGGAGCTGGATATTTCACTCTAAACAGCTTTACATTTTTTACAACTAAAGAAAATAACCAAGAAGAGTCTACCTACAATCCAAGCCTGTTTTGCCAAAATATGAGAAGTTATAAAACAAAGAAAATTGTCAAGGATTAAAACCCATTCCTACCTAAGTCCAACAGACACTTGTTACTCTGTTATCTGCCATTGTAAATTTTTATCAATAAAAAAAGCAATACAGAGAAGACTACATATTAAACATCCCACAAACATCCCTTGAGTAGTACAAGCAAAGAGATTTGACATTAGGATAAAATGTAAATATTTTCAATGTCCACTGTGATGTGTAATTCCATTAGAATTCCTTTGTCATTAGGAACTTCTCTTTTTCTTTTGTCACTTTTTATTAAGCTCATCTACTGAGGAAAATTGAAGTATATATGGAAGATTAGAGATGATTTCATAGGCATTTATTTGTCTTCATAAAATAAAAGACAACAAAGACCTGTAAATCAGGACACAAAGGATAAAGCAATAACGGTTCATGTTTTATAACAGGTGACATTTCTTTGCTCTTTTGTTTTAAAATTAAATTGATTGACAAACATTCAAAAGCCTGCTTTCCTTTGTACCTTGCTAGTTGCACAAAGTAGCATTCATTTCAGAAAATGCTGGTGATTCTTACTCTAAAATTCTCCTACATACAAGGATGAATTCTTTTCTCTCTCACCCTGTGGCAAGGTTTTTATAGAATACTAGGGCAGGGTAGGGGAGGAAAGCCTGCATCAGAGGAGCCAGGCTAATTGACTTGGAGGTGCACCTGAACGGGAATTGCAATGGCAAACGAGTAGTCATGATCTGGGTCCTGGTGTGTGTCTGCAAGCCGCTTTCACAGGTGTGGAAAAGAAGGAAAGGCATTGACTCACTGGTTATGATCTTCTGGCAATGCTGTCCTCCAAGCCTCACCCCAGCCTGGTCCCCACTCCGCCACATCTTCCTGATGCCTTGCTAAACCTCTTCTATAGCCACCGCCTCTGAGCCTTGACCACGCTGCCCAGATTCCTGAAGACACCTACTTTCTACCGAATCCCACCTCTCTCCATCACCACCCATAACATACACATTCTAGGCTTTTTCTTTTTTGACTCTCCATGGAACCCACTTAATTCCTGGAAATTTTCATCAACTATCTTTACCTCATTCACTTAATTTTTTCTCTTTTTTTATTTGTTCTAGTTAGTTATACATGACAGTACAATGCATTTTGACACATCATACATACATGGAGTGTAACTTCTTATTCTTCTGGTTGTACATGACGTAGAATCAAACTGGTCATGTAATCTTATATGTACACAGGGTAATAATGTCCTTTTCATTCTACTATCCTTTCTATATCTCCATACACCCTCCCCTCCCTTCACTCCCCTCTGTCTAATCCAAAGTACATCTATTCTTCCCTATCCCACCCCCTATTGTGAATTAGTATCCACATATCAGAGAAAGCATTTGGCCTTTGGTGTTTTGGGAGTTGGCTTATTTCAATTAGCAGGATATTCTCCAGCTCTATCCATTTACTGGCAAATGGCATCATTTCATTCTTTAAGGCTGAGTGATATTTCATCATATATATATATATATATATATATATATATATATATATATATATATACCATGTTTTCTTTATGCATTTAGTTGAAAGACACCTAGGTTGGTTCCATAGTTTAGCTATTATGAGTTGAGCTGCTATAAATATTGATGTGGCTGGGTCACTGTAGTATGCTGATTTTAAGTCCTCTGAGTATAAATGGAGGAGTGGGATAGGTGGGTCAAATGGTGGGTCTATTCCAAGTTTTCTGAGGAATCTCCATACTGCTTTCCATAATGGTTACACCCATCTGCATTCCCTCCAGCAATGAATGAGTGAACCTTTTCCCCCACATCCTCACCAACACTTACAGTTGTTTGTATTCTTGATAATTACCATTCTAACTGGATTGAGATGAAATCTTGGTGTAGTTGAATTTGCATTTCTCTACTTGCTACAGATGTTGAAGATTTTTTCATATTTTTTTGATCCATTATATTTCTTCTTCTGTGAAGTGTCTGTCCTTTTCCCTCATTTAATAATTTTATTCCATCACAACCACTATTTCAGAACAAAATCTATGTGCCAAACACTCCCAGAGCAACCTCTACGGATCATTTCCTCCAAGCAATTTTCCAGTTACAACAGTGAATGTGCATATTACCTGATAACTCTCCATCTCTGTCCTGTTACTACTAGATGGGGACTTGCCTGATCTTTGTACCTATAACACTCTTGTCTCAGGCACATGACTGGCACCCAATCAAGTCTTGTTAACCTGCAGAGAGGCCAAGTCTGCCAAGAACAGCTACTCCCGCCATACTCTGGTAAGAGAAAGTGAATGTACTTTTTCTCCCATTTCTGAGTCACACTATCCAGCTGACTTTTGATCCATTCTCCTTCTTCCTCCAGCCTCTTCCCCAAATATTTATCTCTAAAAACTAATAATGTATCCCATTCAACTTTGGCCCAAAGCAGAAACACTAGGTCCCCAAATCCCAATACATTGCCTATAAGACCGCTTATTAACTGTGAGTTGAAATGAAATCCCAGAATGCAGTGACAGAGAGACAGGATTGGAGTCCCAACACTGACATCCTGGGCAAGTCACAACTTCTTGGAAGTTTCGTGTCCTATCAGTAGGATAGAAACCAGCCTTCAGAAACTTCTTGTGAGAACATAATAAATGACTGTATAAGAAAGTGCTTTGAGGGCCGGGGTTGTGGCTCAGTGTTGGAGCGCTTGCCTAGCATGTGTGAGGCACTGGGTTGGATTCAGAGACCCTGCATATTATAGAAGAAAAAGTAGGTTCAAATCTTCAACATGTCGGCTTAGGACCAGACTTCCTCAACAGGACTCCCATAGCACAAGAAATAAAAGCAAGAATCAACAACTGGGATAGATTCAAACTAAAAAGCTTTCTCTCAGCAAAGGAAACTCTCAGTAATGTGAAGAGAGAGCCTACAGAGTGGGAGAATATCTTTGCCACTCATACTTCAGATACAGCGCTAATTTCCAGAATCTATAAAGAACTCAAAAAACTCTACACCAAGAATACAAATAATCCAATCAACAAATGGGCTAAGGAAATGAACAGACACTTCACAGAAGAAGATCTACAAGCAATCCACAAAAGTATGAAAAAATGTTCAACATCTCTAGTAATAAGAGAAATGCAAATCAAAACCACCCTAAGATTCCATCTCACCCCAATTAGAATGGTGATTATCAAGAACACAAGCAACAATAGGTGTTGGCGAGGATGTGGGGAGAAAGGTACACTCATACATTGCTGGTGGGGCTGCAAATTAGTGCAGCCATTCTGGAAAGCAGTGTGGAGGAGATTCCTTAGAAAACTTGGAATGGAACCACCATTTGACCCAGCTATCCCACTCCTTGGCCTATACCCAAAGGACTTCAAATCAGCATACTACAGTGATGCAGCCACATCAATGTTCATAGCTGCTCAATTCACAATAACCAGATTGTGGAACCAACCTAGATGTCCTTCAATTGATGAATGGATAAAGAAACTGTGGTATATATATATATCATGGAATATTATTCAGCCATAAATAATAATAAAATTATGACATTTGCAGGCAAATGGATGAAATTGGAGAATATCATGCTAAGTGAGATAAGCCAATCTCAAAAATCCAAAGGACGAATGATCTCCCTGATCAGTGGATGATGACACACAGTGGGGAGTGGGAAGGAGGTAAGAATGGAAGAAAGAGGAACTGTGTAGAGGGAAAAGAGGAGTGGGAGGGGTGGGGGGGGAAGGAAAAAATAATGGAATGAATCAAACACTATTATCCTATGTAAAAGTATGACTACACAAATGGTGTGTCTTTACTTCACGCACAAACAGAAAAACAGTATGTAACCCATTTGTGTACAATAAAAATAAATTTAAAAAATAAAAAAATAAAAAATAAAATAAAGGCCCATCAACAACTAAAAACAAATTAAAATTAAAAATAAAAGAAAGGAAGTGCCCTAAGCCAGGCACAGTGGCGCACACCTGTAATCCCAGCGGCTCAAGAGGCTGAGGCAGGAGGATCGGGATTTCAAAGCCAGCCTCAGCAACACAGCAAGGCCCGAAGCAGCTCAGCGAGACCCTGTCTCTAAATTAAAGACAAACCAGGACTGGGGATGTGGCTCAGTGGTTGAGTGCCCTGAGTTCAATCCCTGGTGTCCATGTCCCTCAAAAAAGAAAGTACTTTGAACATTACAAACACTTACAAAAAATATTGAGTTAATGTCTTTCAGAAGGACCCCCAGAGCCTTCCTCAGCCTAATTCCACATTTTTTTTTTTTTTTTGGGTGCTGGGGATCGAACCCAGGGTCTTGTGCTTACAAGGCAAGCACTCTACTGACTGAGCTATCTCCCCAGCCCCCTAATTCCACATTTTTGACAATTGATGCCTAGTTATGTCACAGAAGTAGAGAGAGAAAAATAATGAATAGTGCCACTTCTGGGACACAGCAATGGTGTTATTTTTCTCCCACTCCTTAGCGCCCTCCCCAGTACACTTCATCTGTGCTGACTCCTTCTACCTCCAAAGTGGCATCACCAGTGTTCTGACCAATCTCACCTCTCATTCCCGTCCTCCCTTCATGGACTTGCCTACCCTCCAGACTTCAGTCATCAGTTTCTAGGCAAAGTCCTCATTTGTAGCTTCAGTCCTAATCTCCCCCCAGGCCTGATGTACGGATGGCCTGGACCATCTCATATCTAAAACTAAACTCCTCATCTCTCCCCCACTGACTCTTCCTTCTGCTTTCTCTCCTTATCCCTGCTCTGTAGTTAGCTACCGGATTCTGGCAGTTCTCTTTTGCAACATCTTTCCAAGTCCTCATGGCCGCATAGAGACCTATAAGACTAGTATGGCATCTAGCTTACCTATCTGGTGGGGTTTTCTCAATAACAAAAGACGGCAGTGTTTTAAATACACAATAACTTTAAGCTTTATGAAAAAAACTTCTAAGTAATACATCTCTGTTACGTATTTGTCCACACTGTCATAGGAAAAGGGTTTGAGTTTATTATTCTCATTTGCTAGTAAAACGATGAAGCAGAAGATTATATAATAGACATTTCTCATATCAATTAACTGGGGATATGATTTGATGACACCAAAAGATTAATGACACAGTTTTTTCAGTTTTGCAAACTTCTGCCCAGTACAAATTGATTCTTGCCTCAAAGTGAGACTCCAGATGTTCATGTCTTAAAGATGGAGTTCACTTCACTTCTACATGTTTGGGGACCTGGAACCTTCCTTGACAACTGATGCCCAACTGCCTGTCCGACCAGACCCTAGTGCCTCCGCCTAGGGAACACAGTGAAGTATCTCTTCTTTTACTACAATGCAACCTGATCATTTTCTCTGCTGTATCGTTGCAACACTTTCTAGTGCTATCAAACTCCTGGCTTCTGACCCTCCGAGAAGGACTATGCCTGTAGTTCTACTCAGGAATTTAACCTAGGACTATAACCTTCCATTCCTCAAAGAGGGACAGTTATTTTGAATCTGTCTTTTTGGATGATATTCATATGTTAATATTTGCCTTCCTTTTAGAGAATTAAAAACTAAATTATACAGCCTCTTCTTATTACTAATATGTCCAAGACATGAAATCCCGTCTCAGTGCCCCTCATCCCTGACGTCCTACCCTGACCTCAGGAGGACACACCATACTTCATGGGAGGTCCAGGTCACACCTTACAACTGTGCCTGAACAGAGGTGAGCCTTCTCACGGTCGATAAGCACCTGCTTCTCTAGCCTTGAAGAGAGATTTCCATCCCCCAAATCAATTCCACGATCTGCTATCTACTGCTCCTTTTTCTCCTCTCAGTTGCTTCCTCTGTTCCCCAAGAGGATCTTCCTAAGTTCAGTCAGTGAACAAATCATTCCCGTGACATTTACCCCTCCCCCTCCTAGCGTCTTTCATTACAGTTGCACTTCGCCTAAGCTCATACAACAAAATCATGGCAAAAGAAAAATGTCACAGTTCTCCAATTCATTTCCTCCAGGAGTTCTCTCCAGAGCTGCCTGTGTTGAATTAACTAAAGATTGCCCGTTCCTCGGTGATCTATATATTCTTGGACTATTGGTCCATCACAGTCAATACCCTGGTGCTGGCTTTTTATTTAAAATTGCAGGCGTAGCTGCCAAAGACCTACGAAACTGAAAGATAATCTATCAGCCAGCGACAAAGGAGGCTCCTAGGAAGGGCGGATGAACAATCAAGGAAAAGAAAAACCTGTAGACAGACTTGACCCAGTTCAAGAACCATGGAAGTCAGAAGAGACATTCGCAAGCGTGAACGAGGGCCCTGACAGGACAGGTCTCCTTCCACACCAATTCACAAAGATGTTTACACCCCATTTACCACTCGAAACATTTTCTTAGGGAGACTTTGAGGCCTATGACCCAGTTTCTGGCTTACCTTCTCTACGTGACCTACCGCCTCCTGGTTCAAACGGATGAAGCAATTTCATTTTATTCCAGGTATAAATGATGTTTCAGGCCTGCTGAAATCAGGAACAAGAATCAGAAATAGTGGAAAGATCTTTTCCTCTTCCCCACCTTCTCTTCTTCTCCCGGTCCCTCTGTATACATAGCCTCCTACTCCTACTGACAGGTCTAGAATTCTTTTATAAGCTCTTCACCCTCAAGCAAATGAGTTTTGTACTGTTAAAATTGAAAATGGCCTATAATCCCAGCTACTCAGGAGGCTGAGGTAGAAGGATCTTAAGTTCAAGGACAGCGGGGCAACTTAGCAAGAGCTGGAGATATAGCTCATAGTAGAGTGTCCCTGGGTTCAGTCCCCAGTGGGGGAAAATAATATTGAAATATCATGAAAAGAGGTACATTTTAAGTCCTACCAGTCATTTGCACGTTGATGAAATTCAGTTGCTTGTATTTCTGTTTCATTCTTTCTTTTTTTTTTCCTTTTGGTATCAGGGATTGAACTCAGAAGTGCTTAACCACTAAGCCACATCCCCAGCCCTTCATATTTTATTTAGAGACAGGGTCTCACTGAGTTGCTTAGGGCCTCGCTAAGTTGCTGGGACTGGCTTTGAGCTCACGATCGTCCAGCCTCAGCTTCCTGAGCCGCTGGGATTCCAGGTGCGTACCACTGTGCCTGGCCACAGAGCAGATTTTGAGAAAGAAAGCAAAGAGGGCATATGCTTTGTAGATACTGAGGCGGACATAACAATCTTGGAAGGATCTACAGGCCAGCTGCCCGCCTCACAATCTAGCCAAAAGCAAGTCATGGGTATTCCTGTCTCCAGTTCTGCCACATCGCCTCAGTCCCAGGTGGCATCTCAGGGCCCAACAGTTCACCACAGGCCTCACTCTCTGGAGGATGGGAGGAAGACAGAGGGAGTGAGCTGCAAGTGGGGAGCCAAAGCAAGCCAAGCGAGACCGAGTCAGTGGCTGGGTGGGGGAGTGCCCTTCCTTGAGTTCAACCTTATTTTAATGTTTAGTCAATGATCAATTCAAGTTCACATTATCAGTGGTCTTTTCTGTCTGAGTTACCAGAATCCACTGATGCACAGCAAAAGGCAAATTAATTCTTGGAGTAAGATGGGAAAGATGGAAGTTACCCTGAGGTCATTCTCTGGGAATCTGGAGTTTGACATTTTTGGTATAAAAGTGGCCTAGAGCTTTCTGAAATATGGATAGAAAAAGAGCCATTTCAAGACTTTAGGTGATTTCAGTCTTGTAAGTTAGGAAATCTACAAGATAAATCAGAATCGGTTACATAATTTGGGAGACCCAATACAAAATGAAAATTCAGAACAATTCCAAAGTGAAGATAGCCAAGCTTTAAAGCAAACATTCCTTCGAAGTGTAGGGCCCTGTGGTTTACAAGCCATTTAGTGGTTGGTTGGTTTACAGGCCATTTGGTGATTCGACCATGGAGTATAGACCCATCTCTAATGTAGAAATGATGAGGCCAGACCCTAAAGATCTAAACTGCTCTGTTTGAAAATAACGCCTCTGTGACAACAGAAATTTGGACTGTTTGACTTATCACCAAATTATCTGGGCCCAGAGTAGATGCCCGATAAATATTTGTTGGGGGGGAAAAGTGAGTAAACAAGCATAAAATAAATTGTCTGCGGTAGGATGTTGCATCATGAAAAATTTTATATATTATTTCAATTTTTCTCTGCATGCCACTGGCCCTCAAGTGCAGGTAAACTGTTAATCTGTGCTTGTGGAGACATGAATACTCTTTAGAAAGTGTTTATTTGAGAAAACCAGAGTTGTTTGCATTGCAGCATATCTTACTCTATTTTCTGTTGCTATGACAAAATACTCGAGACTGAGTGATTTAGAAAGAAAAAAGATTTATTTTGGCTCATGGTTCAAGCACATGGTACCAACACCTGCTTAGCTTCTGGTGAGGGCTTCATGGCAGTTCCTTTCAAGATAGAAAACAGAAGGGCGAGCAGGTGCATCTGGAAGAGAAAAAGGGGGGTGAATTTCCATGATAGTTAACCATTTCCCGTGGGAAAAAAACTAGTCCATTCATGAGGGTTCTGCCTCCAAGACCCAAATACCTCCTACTATGCTCCATCTCTCAACCCTGCCATACTAAAGACTATAAACCTCAACATGAGCTTTGGGAATGGGAGGGGGACAAAACATCTTTAAGTCATGTACAAGGTTCAAGAGGATTTGAGCAGAGATGGTGGACCAAGTGCTGCCCCAGTTGGAGGAGGCCCTTCTTATCAAGGAACCCAGACCATTCTCTTATCTTATTATTAGAAGCATTGGGAGCATGTCATGAAACAGCAGCACACTGATAAACATGCACTCTGAAATCAGACTACACTCGTTATTACCTGCTGCTCGTACTTGGGCAAGTTGCTAGACCTCTCTGTGTGCCTCAGTTTCTTCATCTGTAAGATGGAAGGATAATATATTATCCACCTCACAGGGCTTTTTAAAGGATCAAATAGGTACCTGCATACAGACTTTGGAGCAGGGACAGAGTAAGAGCTACACAGGTGTTTGCCTTTTAATCATAACACTCTTTGGAAGGGCACCATTGTCCGGGACAATTACACAGCCCCTTGGAGCAGCTTCCTAAAGAGTAAATATTCATAAAGGGAACAAGAGTAGAAGAGAGAAGCAGACTGATCTGCCCATATGTAAGTGTGCAAGTACTTCCGTCCTCCCATCTCCTATCTCAGCAAATTCCCAGAAATAGCCTGGGAAGAAGGGTTCTTTACTTTATTGGGGACAGGAGGCTTGGGGGAACAGCAGAACAATAAGCAGCAGGACTTCCAGGCACCAATGCTATTATGTGCCTTGTCTGAATCTGTTTTCTGTGGCTGTAACAGAATATATGAGACTGGAAAACTTATAAAGAAAAGGGGTTGTGGAGGCTGGAAGGTCCAAGTCTTGGCTTCTGGTGAAAACCTCATGGCAGTCCAAACTCATAGTGGAAAAAGGAGGGGAGGCCAGCACATATGGAAGAGAGAAAAGGGGACCTCCCTCACCCAGTAACTAACCCGTTCCCATGAGAAGAGCATTAACTTAGTCACAAGGGCCGCAACCCCACCACTCAAACACCTCCCAACAGACCCCGCCTCCCAACACCACCACATAGGCAATTGAATTTCAGCATGAGCTTCAGAGGAAAGAAACCAGATTCAACCCATAGCTCGGCTCCACTTGTACATTTAGACCATGGAGTCAGGATGACACAATGGCAGTCAACACACCCTTTGGTCAGGAGCGAGGACTCCGGGGTCATAGTTCATCTAGTTCACAACCTGCCTCTATCACGGGGTCAGTGCTAACCCCATGGTGTAACTAGGACCCACTGCTGTGTACTGAGCCTTCTTCTAAAAGCACGGAGTTGAACTGGAATTGGTTAGCTAAGTTTTTCTAAATTCCCAGAGTGCACCAAATCTGAGTTGGGGAACTGAGAGGACAGCAGCTAGCCCACTGGGCACTCGTTTGCCATCAGGAAAAGGCTTCCTGTCCTGAGCCTGACCAGGCTCAGGCTGGTCTCTGCTCCCAATTCCCCAACTTGGCCAGGAGCCCCAGTGCAGGGCATGACCCTAACAGAAACACTCAGAGCACACTTAAGCAAAGGAGGTTATTTTTTTAATCTAGAACAGAAACACTTGGAGAAAAAAAAGTCTTTTAATTTAAAAATTACCAAATCCATGAATTCCCTTTAAATGTTTATAACAATTCAAGACCAGAGAGACTTAATCCTAAAAAAACTTGGGCTAGTCTTACTTCCTTAAGAGAATTAGGTTCCTAGCAGAGGCAAAATATACGATGGGTTTTTGAAGGAAGTGTTAGATGTTTTGCCGAGCAGAGCCTGGAACTAGAAAATAGCGGCTCTCTCCCCAGTCCCGTAACGAACCAATTTTAAAAGAAGAGTCATAAATCAATTTTCCCCATGAATTTCTTGCGCAAAAACTCACAAGATTAATTTGAGGCCCTTGAACAATAAATTATCTCTGTGGGTTTACAACAAGCAAAAAGCAGATATGTCAACGTATCTTCTACCTGTAATTTAAGTACCGCTGCAAGTAGTAAGTCAGTACTACGAGATGTGAAATCCTTGAATGAGAAGGGCAGAAAGGATCTCAAATTCTCATTTACCATCCACTGTGTGTATTTTCCTGACGTGTTCTCTGGTAATCTGGAATGTTCCTGTCAAGAATGCTTGTCCAGACGCAAGACTTCTTTCCTTGGCTGTTGGGAGAAATCCTAGTTCTTGGCTCGCAGCAGTGAATGTCTCAAGTGTGTAAACTTGCAGGGAGGAGCGTTCCACTTCTCCCACCTAGGAAAGTAAACAACTGCCCCAAGTCGACCTAGTGCTACCAAGGGAACCCGTATAGGAGCCTGGTGGTCTGATCCCCCGTGGCACATTGTGATTGGGCAAGAAACGTATAAAATGTATACCCGCTCCTGCAAAAAATGAGTTTGCAGGCTGCTCGCCACAAGCCTGCTTTCACCCAACTCCCAGAGTCTGGGGGTCTTGACTCCGCGGCCCTTACCTGCGCCTGAGCTAGCCTGGCACCCCTACACTTGGCAGTTACAGAGCAAGGGGTCTTGGACTGAGTCAGGCTACGGGAGGTTTTTGTTTTCACTCACCCACCAACCAGCTGGACTACCAGAATGATCTTTCTCCCATTCCCCACCTGGCAACCTCCTATTCATCTTTGAAGAAGTCACTAAAATGCCACCTCCTCTCGGAAGCCTGCAGGGACTTCCCCCAGGGAGGTCTCGGGGTTCAAGTACATATTTTTCACATCTCTTACAGTATTTTTGTCTGTTTCTTGATTTTTTTTTCTACATATGTTTTTCTAGCTAAAATACACCTTTCCCGCATGCAGGCAATGTGAACTGGCATGTCTATTTCCGTGGCCCCTCATACACTCCTTGACTCACTGAATGAAATGAGCCTGTGAGGCCAGGCGAATCACGCAAGCTCTCTGGTTGTAAAATGAAGGCACTGTCATTTGTAAAATGAAGGTGTCTGTACACTAGTCAGGGTTCTCCAGAGAAACAGACCCAACCTGGAGAAGGAAAAAGAATAGCATTTGGCTGACTTGACCTTGGCGGCTGGGCAGTCTCGCCTACCTTGTGGAAGCTGGAGACCAGGGAAGCTGGCGTGTAATTCAGTCCTCGGAAGGCCTGAGGACTGGGGGCAGCAAGGAGAGGTTCTGCTAATATAAGTCCGAAGAACCAGGAGCTCCCATGTCTGGGGGTCAGGAGAGGACGGATCCCAGATCAAGAAGAGAGAGAAGGTGTCCCTCCTACACCTTTGATTCTGTGGGATGGTGCCTACCCTCGTTGGTGAGGATGGTTTTTTGCTCAGTTTCCTGATTCAAATACCAATTTCTTCTGGAAACAGTCTCACAAACACAGCCAGAAATAACCTTTTACCAGCTATCTAGGCATCTTTTAGCCCAATTAAGCGGATGCATGAAATTAACCATCACCACATCAATCTATTTTTTAAAGGTTCTATCTAACTCAAATGCTCCTTGAGGGCATGACATTCAGGTACTGATGTTTCATCTAGGCCTCCTTCTGGGGTTGGGCAGCCAGAGTCACCTCTGGAGTTCTGCTGCCTCTCCTTCATACCTGCTCCACTCTTCAGATTCCCCTACACGTCCCAGATATGGCTCTTCTCCACAGACCTTCATACTCTGCAGGGTCAAGGTTAAAGACACAGATCCTGGAGGCAGACTGACCTCACATACTGACTCTAGTACCTACCAGTTATTAATCTTGGGTCTTATTCCACTTCTCGATTTCCTAATTTTAAAATTGACATGATGATAACAACACCACCTGCCTCCTAGGATTATCTGGGATGTGATGAATGCTGTGACCAGTGAAAAGAGATGCCAGCCTTAAACAACACGGGGCCCCTCCAATCTCCTTCCTCCAGTCTGAGCCTACTGTGGCTATTGGATCCTATTATTTTTTAAATTTTTTAAAATTTTTTCTTTTTAGACATACATGACAGTAGAGTGTATTTTGAAATAGTATACATACATGGAGTATAACTTCCCATTCTTGTGGTTGTATATGATGTGGAGTTACATTGGTTCTACTGTCTTTCCTATTCCCACCCCCTCCCTTCCCTTCATTCCCCTTTGTCTAATACAAAGTGCTTTTGTTCTTCCCTCCCATGCCCCCCTTATGTGTATGTTAGCATCCACATATGAAAGAGAACATTTAATCTTTGGTTTTGGGGATTGACTTATTTCACTTAGCTTGATAGTCTCCAGTTCCATCTACCTACGGGCAAATGCCACAACTTTTTTCTTCTTTATGACTGAGTAATATTCCATTGGGTGTATATACCACATTTTTGGTTCTTATTTTTGAAAAAAAAATGAAATAAGAACTCGGAATATGTCCCCTGTCTGGACATCAAAGGGGTGGGGCAATTCAGGGAGTAATCCAGGCCCTAGAAGGCTCAGCTCAATGCAGGTTACTAAGCACAGGGATTTTACTTTGACAATGAATAATGAAATCAGGGCTTCACAAGTTAGTTTTCCTGATTAGTGAACGGAATGTATGTCTTCTTCTTATCAGAAAGTAATAATAGATGGTTTCCCAAGATATATATTTCTCTGATCATATATGTAATTTAAGAAAATTTTGTTTTTAATAATAGCACTTAACATTAGAATGGCACTTCATACTTTTTCCTTTCAATGATTTTGTAAGATTCTTATAAGCCTGTGAGTTGGTAAAGCAGACAGTATTGACCCCATTAAAAGAGTAATCACTAAAGTATTGTATTTGAGATTAACACATATGTATTTGGCAGTTCTCTGGACACTCAGACATGAATGAACCAGTAGTATTCTCTGGGAAGGTAAGAAAGTAACTCAGATTTTCTTCATCAATTTCCTGGAATTGAATTGTTAATTATAAATGATTTTGAATCTAAGGATAATAACATGTTAAACGGATCTATAGGTTAGAAATTGCTGCTGTTACAAATAATGTGTTACTTCTCTTATTTCAAGAATGTAAGATAATGACTTATAGTTCGTAGTGCAAAATAGGAATGCAGACATAAAAAATACACAAATTAGGCATAAAATACTATATAGCCACATCCTTTAGAAATACAAAATTATGAGGAGCTAAATAGACCATCATTCCCATGTGGAAATTAGTATGGTTATTTAATCACAAATTAGAATTCCACTTGACTTTACAGAATGCCTAGTGCAGAAAAGATAATCTTCACTCTGGAAATTTGCAATTATACTCCCAAATAATACTCACAATCTTCTTCACGCTTCACAGTATTAAAGTAACCTTAACTTTTAAGGGAATGCTTGCGAACAGTTAAAGCTGGTGCATTAAAGTATGAGCTTAGGTATAGATATGGATTCACAGAGTAGATTTTAATATATAATATTGGGATCCTCTTTCTTGAATTCTAGACAGGTATTTGCTCCAAATCTTATTTGATAAGTCCTGAGTAAATGAATCATATCACTCCATCACGAAATGCAATTCCAGGAAGGCTTTCTTATTCCTGAGAACAAGCAAGGAAGTACTCTGTTTATTGAACTGAATGATGGAATCATATTTTGGCAAAATTATAGGGAGTAAGCAGATGGGAAATGGGAGAAAAGCCATGGGCAAGAAAAATCATGAGTTTTCACCACATAACTAAAATATAAAGGAAAATTCTCTTGGGAACCCCATGGGTCACTTGATTCAACAGCAGTGATTTATTTTCCATTCAGCGAGGGTTCTAAACTCCAGGGGTAGGGGGAGTCTTATGACATATGGCTCTCAGCACCAGCTGTGACAGGGAAAGGGCTGTTGAGAGAATAATTCTGACTCAGATAATGAGATCCTTTGCTGGCTGCATTTAATAGCTTCACAGGAAATTTTAGGATGGAAGTCAGCCAACAAAACCCTCTTCATTGGCTCTTTCCTTTCAGTAGGTGCACACCACAGACGCTTATTTATTTCTCGAAAAAATTAATTCTTGTAAAAAGTTTAGTGAAGTTATTTCACACGATAGTCCAGTGTATCTTTCAAACTAGGAGAGAGGGTTAGAACGACTGTCTTTCCTGTCGGCTTATTCCATTCCTTCCTTTTCTTGACGGTTTTATGCTGGGCACTGTCATGCCTGCTGAGGACCAAGGAACCAATTGACAACCGGAGCCGTTGGGGATGTGAGTACAGGAGGGAAATGGCCAGCAAGGAACTCTGGATCTGTGTGGAGAAGGGTCTGGAATGCCGGATGAGAAAGAGGCAATAGCAAGTCCCAGATGTTTTCTAATTAGCAGAAGGGCATGATCAGATCTGTGATTCCAAAAAAAAAAAAAAAAAAAAAAAATCAGTCTGGTGACAATATGAATGACAGGTTGGAAGGGAAAGATAATGAACTTGGCAATATCACTTGGAATATTCTAGAAATAGGCTGAAGGGAGAAATGCTGAAAACCTAAACTAACACAGTGGCTCTAGGGATAGAGAGAGAGGAGAAAACAGATTCAACACTTAGTCATTAGGTCCTATTCAATCTCTCTCTGAAACTTCTTGGCCAATTTAGTCAAATGTCTCAATAGTGTCCTTTAAAGCACTTTGTTTTCCTCTAGTTAAGGATTCTGACCAGGATCACATATTGCATTTGATTAAGCTCTTCAGTTTCCTTTAATCTGGAATAATTCATCAGTTTTTCATTCACTTTCATGACATTGACATTTTTGAAAAATGCAGGTCAGTTATTTTATAGACTGTATCTTAATTTTGGTTTGTCTGGTGTTTTCTCATGATTAGATTCAGATTGTGCATTTCCAGCTGGAACACCACATAAGCAATGTTGTGTCCTTCTTAGGTCACATCTGGAGGCCACACGACACCCACCTGCTCCTCATTGGTTATGTCCATCTTAATTATCCAGTCAGGATGTTGTCTGGTTTCTCCACTGTCCAGTTACTATTTTCTCTCTGGTTACCAATAAGCAATCTGTGGGCAAATTCTTTAAGGCCATATAAACATTCTGTTCTTCAGCAAACTTTCCTCCCTAGATGTGGCATTCTTTGATGATTCTTTTCCAAATCAGTTTTTACCATGATGTTTGCAAAATGGTAATTTTTTTCCCCAGATCTACAATCCTCCAGACCTTCTATTTTTATTTGGACACATTTCGACCTATCTTAATCCATTTTGTGCTGCTGTAACAGAATACCTTATGAAGAGTACCTCTTTACAAGGTAACTTATAAAGAAAGAAACAATTTCTCACTATTCTGAAAGGGAAGTCCAAGGTCGAGAGGACTCATCCGGCGAAGGCCTTCTTGCTGCATCATTCCATGGCAGAAGGTGGAGGGGAAAGAGATCATGGGCAGGGGTGCTGGCTCATCCTTTTATCAGGAATCACTCCCAGGATAACTAAGTCACTCCCAGGATTAGCCCATTTCCAAAGGCAGGGCCCTCATGACCTAATTACCTCTCAAAAGTCCCACCTCTCAACATGGCTGCCTTGGAGATTAAGTTTCCAACACATGAACTTTGGGAGACAGAAGCAAACCTTTTACTACCTGAAATATGGGACTACATATCCATTATCCAATATCCAAATCCATTTGTGGTTTTGTGCATAAATTCTAATAGAAGTGTGCTGTGGGGACTTCCAAGAAGTCTCTTTAAAGGAATTGAGTTCAGTAAGAGAGAGGTGGGTGCTCGTCTTCCTCCCTCCAAGAAAGAACCAGAGCCCTGGGGAACACCGATAGTTGCTGGATAACCAGGAAAAAAAAAAAAAATGCCAGTATAGAGGTCTGTGAAAAATCAAGCATCAAGACAATCAAGGCAAGGAAGAAGTTTCAGGAAAAGAATGAACAGTTCGAATATCATAACAAAGTAAAACGAAACAAGGACTGAACAGCCTCCATTGAAATTGGCCATTAAGAGGTCTTTGGCAGTCTACGGAGAGGACTTTCATTAAAATGGAGGGGAAATCTGCACTTCAGCAAGTTAAGGACCAACCCGAAGATAAAACATAAGCATTAAGTTTAGATGACTTCCACAAAGCTTACCAGAAAAGGGAAGGAATGAGATTAGGCTATAATTAATTTCCAGCCTATATACTGATGGCAGAGACAAACTGCCTTGTTCATCTTGAATTTCCAGCAATTAATGCATGCTTGGCACATAGCAAATGATAAATAAATAGTAGCTGAATGTAAACTAGACCGAAAATGTCCCCTCCCTCAGAAACCTCCCACTCAAGTAAGTAAATGAACGGATAGAGTAGGTTGCATAGTTGAAGGGTGAATTTATAGGATAAGAGATGCAATTTTTAAAATTTATTACATTAAGTAGCAACTCTGTGAGTTTCGATGAACAAATAATCATGTACAACCACAGCAGGTATTTTCATCACCCCCAAAAGTTCCCTTATATCCCCTTCCCTTACCCCCCAGTCTTTGGCAACCACTGATATGATTTCTGTTCCCAGAGCTTTGACTTTTTCCAAATGTTGTGTAAGTGACACAAAAATAGGAATCTGTTTAATAAGCAAGTCAATGCCTTCTGAATTTGGTTTATTCCATTTAGCATAATATTTTGGAGATTATCCAAGTTGTCTATTTCATATAGTAGTTCACTCTTTTTGATTGGTGAGTAGTATTCCATTATATGGTTACATTCCAAAATGTCTGGTTCTCAGTTGATGGATATTTGGTTTCAGTTTAGGGCAATTACAAATAACACTTCTATTAATATTTGCACACAGGTCTTTGTGTGAGCATACTTTTTCATTTCTCTTAGTAAGTCCTTGGGAGTGGTATTATTGTGTGTATGTGTTTTTAGTTGTCAATGAACCTTTATTTTACTTATTTATATGCAGTGCTGAGAATTGCACGCAGTGCCTCACACATTCTAGGCAAGTACTCTACCACTGAGCCACACCCCAGCCCTACTGTGTGTATTTTTAACTACATAAGAAAACTGTCTAACTTTTCTCAAACTTAAACCATTTTGCATGCCAACAATGTATGAGACTGCTGTTGTTTTACATCTTCCCCAGAACTCGATGTCAGTTTTATAAAGTTTAACTGTTCTAATATGTGTGCAGGTGGTTCCTGACTTAGCTAGTTTGACTTGTCATTTTTTTCAACTTCATGACAGTGGGAAAGTGATATACCTCCAGTAGAAATTGGACTTTGAATTCTGAATTTCAATCTCCTTCCAGGCTAGCAAATGCAACTTGAGGCTGGGCAATGGCAGGGAGCCACAGTGCCCAGACGACTACAAGATAACACGGGAAACAACCAGTACTCTATACCAAGTAGCCAGTGTGTTTTGGATACAAGTGTTCAATAAATTACACAAGAGATCCTATACTTTGTTATAAAATAAGTTTGGTGTTACATGATTTTGCCCAGTTGCAGGCTAGAGTATTACAAGAATGTTTAAGATAGGCCTGGCTAAGCTGTAATTTCAGTAGATCAGGTGTATTAAATGCATTTCAACCTAGGATATTGTGTGGGGACCTAACCTCATTGTAAATGGAGGAGCATCTGTACAGTGCTATATCATTATGGTTTTCATTTACATTTTTTACTGCATTTGCATTCTGCTGATTACATTGAACATCTTTCCATGTGCTGATTTGCCATTTACACCTCTTCTTGGGCAAAGTGTCTGTTCAAACCTTTAGTTCACTTTAAAAATTGGGTTGTTCATATTATTATTAAAGAATTGTGTAAGCCTTTACATATTCCAGATCAAAATTCTTTATGACAAACATTTCCTCCGAGTCTGGGCTTGTCTTTTCTCAAAGTATATTTTGAAGAACAAAAGTTTTTCAGGTTGATGAAGTCTAATTTACCCATTTCTTCTTTTATGGTTCATACATTTGTATTCTATCTCAGAAATCTGTGTAATTAAAGGTCCTAAGCTTTCTCCTAAAAGATTTACAGTTTTACAATTAAGTTTGTGGTTCCTTCTGAGATATGGTTTTGTACACAGAGAGGTCAGAAGATTAGAATCTTCTATCTATAGGAGAATGTTGATAGAAGAAGGACCTCTATTTTCTTTGTTAGGAGGAGACAAGATCTTCTGAGAAAGGAGGAAGACAAGACTTGGAAATAGGTTGGAGAAGAATAGCTAAGATCTGGAATGCATACAATGGAGAATGAGGAAGACCGAAATCAAACAAAGCTAAATGATGTTAAGGACTAGGGCAAGTCTGGGAACCTTGAATCTGTAATTGCTCCAGTTTCACAGTTAGGCATTTTCCTTAGTTGTATTGATTTACCTCATTAGCATAGGAGTGATGAAGGCCAACAGAAAGAAAAGGAGGGTGAATTCACAGAGAGATCGATGAGAAATTATATCCTGGTTAGAGAGAACAGGAAATAAGTCCACCAGGGATGAGACAAGAAGAAAGTACTGTGGGGACTAGAGGTCTGGGTAAAGTTGAAGAGCAAACCCCAAATTTAAAGATTACTCTGAACTCTTCGTTCTGAGGAACAAATTGCATTTTAGTATGTATTTGGTTGCAAGTGGAAAAAAAAATTAGTCTACTCAAATAAAGTGACTTAAACCACAGAGGTTTGGGGTTTGTCGTTATTGTTGTTGGTGGTGGTTTTTCTCCATTTTGTATTTCTTCCATACCAAGAAGCCCAGAAATAGGAAGCTCTGGGAATGGTTAAAGAAGCAGCAGTCATACCAGGGTCCTGGGGTAAATGCCTCTGCTTTTGTCTTGGTCTACCCTTGTAATTAAAAAATGGCCACCAAAGCTTGGACATCAGGTCTTTTAATGGCATATTCAACGGTAAGAAAGATGAAGGGTTTATCCTCTTGTGTCTCTCTTGTAACATGGAGAAAAATCTTTCCAGAAGTCTTCTCCTCAACTGGTTTTTCTCAGTTTCCACTGGCCAACCCTGAGCCACATGCTCATACCATGCTTCACTGAAGACTAGAAGCAAGTGACATGGCTTCCTATTCTACAGCAAGTGGAGGCTTTGTCAGCAAGGACAACCACTAGCACTGTCACATCATGTTCTTAGAAAACATGTATGACCTTAATATGAGAGAAAACCGGATCCTTGAAAGGAACCCCAGGCCTTCCTGAGTGAAAGGCACTTAGTCTGTTAGAGATTATAATGAATATGCACAAATGTTACTTAAATAGCTACCTATTTCACTTAACTATTACTGAAATATTTGCCTTTTTCAGAATAGATAAAATTCTACTATCTTTCCCCTTTACTTTAAAACATTTTATTTTATTTTATTTAGTTGTCGATGGATCTTTTATTTTATTTATTTATATGTGGTACTGAGGATCAAACTCAGGGCCTCACACATGCCAGGCAATTGCTCTACCACTGAGCCACAACCCAGACCCCTCCCTTTACTTTAGAAATACCTTTCTTCTACCTACCTGCTTTCTTCTTTTTCTTATTCACATCCACATACATCACAAATATTTCTAAACAAAAATAATTTCAGTCTTCTAAATTCTTGACTTCCTTGACTTTGGTTTACAGTCACATGTTAGATGATGTCCCTAAATTGTCTCCACATGCATTTTGTCTTTAAAATCGTATAAAATATAAAATAAAAATATTAATGAGAAATATAAACATTGATCCTTATAAACCTAATGCACATATGACAGAAAGGAGGGAATCTTCCTCAGATGACTTTTTTAGATGTAAATAGGTTAATTTTTGTTCTTTTATGATGGAAGATTACAAAAAATATGAATATATAGATAGATAGATGTACGTGTGTGTGTGTGTGTGTGTGTGTGTGCACATGTGTATGCTTTGGATACTGTTTGTCCTCCAAAGGTTCCTGTGCTAGACACAGTCCCCAGTGTCATAGTGTTGAGGTGGTTGGACTTTAAGAGGCAGGGCCTAGTGAAGGTGATTAGGTCTGAGGGCTCCACCTTCATGGATGTGTTAGTGTAGTCTGATGGAAAAGAGTTGGCCTTACAGAATTGAAATAGTTCTCAAGAGAGAAGGTTGTTATAGTGAGGCTGGTCTCTCCCTCCCCATTCTCTGACTTCTTCCCTTGGCTCATGACATCTTTCTCTTTCTCTTTTTCTCTCTGTCTTGTGCATGTGATGCCATCTATGCCATCCACCATGTTGTCATGCAGCCAGGGGTTGCTCAACCAGAAACTACGGCCAGGGGTTTTCCAGACACCAGAATTGTAAGCCAAATAAATTTTCCTTTATAAATCACCCAGTCTCTGCTATTTTATTATAGTAACATAAATGTTCACACACACACAATTTATACTGTGCCATAAAATCTTCCCTTATATAATTTATTTTGCTCAATTTTCACACTTTTGATTTAAATTCACATTTTCACAAACTCATATGAAAAAGGGACTATTAACCATTATATTTAAGTCTCCAATCTTGTGATCTTATTGAAACAAACTCTCTCATTTCTTCCTAGCACCCACCTTAATCCTTCAACTCTTAACAGAAGTCCAGCCCTGCTGCTCCTCTCTTGTTTATCTCTAACTCTTTCTCTGTGCTGCCTGCAGACCTCTTTCAGTACTTTGCACTGGTTGTGCTGTTTCCTTTTTCCTAAGATATTGATGAAATGTCTACATTATTTCTCTTCTCAAAGCAGTCCTAACTACTTTTAAAGCAAAGGGCCTGGGAATGTCATCAACATAAAGAAGTAAGAATTAGAAATAGAAATAACTCCTGTTGGCAAGTGCCCTCATTCTTGTTATTTTATTCCAGGTGAGTTATTTCTTGCACATACGTTTGTAGACTATAAGAACTATTAGGATTCCTCTGCTTGGCACAGTCCTGAATATCCTGTTAGGAGCATCAAATCCAGCACCAACAAACCATCTGTAGTGAACAGTCACACACAGCACCTCATTTCTAACCTACTGCCTGTCCTTTGTATGACAATCAACACAGCAAAATATTGCTCCTTTTATATGTAGTAGAAAAACAAATCTAAATTCATGAAGAGTCTGAATTGGAGATCTTTTTTAAACTAAATTATTGTATTACTTTTGGATACCTATAGTATCTTCAACTGGTAAGGAGAGGTTTCTAAGCAGAAGTACCAGTTGCTTACTTTGATAATTGAATAACATTTGGGTAGTCAGTAGGATCTGCTTATATAAAAATAGCAAATGCACTTATCTTCTTAAAAACCATTTCTCCGTTTAAGTAGGATAACATCCTAATCATCACAACTACACGATGTCATTCTCACTTAGAGGACTAATTTGCTCTTTTTATTTTGGGGTGTGTGTGTATGTGTGTATTTGCTGGGGATGAAACCCAGAGCTTCACATGCTAGCAAGAGGTACCCTTGTTCCTTTTAAAGAGCAGTGAGAGTTATTCTTTTCAAGAGTGGTTTTGTTAGAGAGTTGCATTTTAAGTTACTTCAATCTTGATAATTAGGGTTATTTGCCTGACAAATTCAGAAAGGGTTAGAAATGGATACACTGAATTAGGATAGTGTATGTGATTTCAGCTTTGAGGAACACAAATGTTTTCTTAGGCTGTGGTAACCCTTGATCTATCACTCTTAATTTGTCATAAATAATTAGAAAGTCATTGGTTATATCATAATGTGTATGTATAGGCCTTGGAGTTAGAAAAACAAATCAAGATTGAACTGAAAGTTTATTCTGAGAATTTGTGGATTTTAAAACACATAGACACAGCATTTGATACTGTTCTTTGAATTCCAAAATCTTAGGGATACAAAAAGAGGAGAGCAAATGCCATGCAAAACTCCCAAAATTTTTTTAGAGTAAGATGACTTTAGTTTTTATCTGGTACGAACAGCACTGTGACTCCAGATATGTCATGTAACATCTCTGAGCCTGCTTTTCAGCTACAAATGATATTATTAACCCCAGAACATTATGTTATAAAATGTTTTGTAAACTGTTCAGAATCATTCAAATGCTAGCCTTAAAAAAATTCAAACATTTAATTTGCAATTTATTGTTTTAAAAATAGAACCGTTCTTTCCGGGCATGTTGGCACATGACTATAATCCCAGCAGCTCCAGAGGCTGAGGCAGGAGGCTTGCAAATTCAAAGCAACCTCAGCAACTCAGCAAGGCCCCCAGCAACTTAGTGAGACCCTATTCCCCTGTCTAAAAATAAAAAATAAAAAGGGCTGTGGATGTGACTCAGGGGTTAAGTGCCCCTGGGTTCAATCCCTAGTACTACTACTACTACTACTACTACTAATACATTTTTAAAATAGAACTGTTCTTGTCTTGGCTTAGGAGAAAAACTTTCTAACACTTGGTTTCTTTTGAAAAACTCAAAATAAACTCTTCTACCTGTGGTTGGCTTGTAATTATTGCATAGTTCTGTGAGGGACAGAAACATAACAGTAAGTAGTGATTTTAAACAAATTGTCAAATCACCCCTACATTAGTGAAGACTTTTTGGTCAGGAAAGAATTCGTGTGTAGATGAAATGTAGAGTTTAATGTGGCTTTTCACCAAAACATCAAATATAGCTCTTAAGTATGCTGTAAAAAATTTAATTTGCATTGTTTTGTTTTAACAAGAACAAAAGGTTTACAAATAAAAAAACAAATAATAAAGTCCTGAGAAATGACAGAAAGTAATGAATAGGAAAAATTGTCCTTCATAATTTACATGAATGACAATGAAGACAGCAATTATTGATTGACCAGACCCAATTATCTAACTGCAGATGGGCATAGGTACATCACCACCAAAAGATGTGTTTATTGTTAGCAGGACCATAAGTACCGAATGAAGAATGACAAGAAAAGGAAATAAAAATAATTTTGAGCAAAATAAGTGAAACTCAGAAAGAAAAGTATCTCATGTTTTCTCTCATATGTAGAAGCTAAAGGGGAAAAAAAAGGTTTCACCATGAAAATAGAAGGGGACAAAAGAAAGTAGAAGGAGACCATTAGGGTAGAGGAAGAGGATGCAGGGGAGGTGGGAGGAGTAGAAGAGACACTGGGGAGTGAAATTAATCAAATTACATTTTAATGTACATACAAATATAGCACAATGAAAACCACCATCCTGTATAATTAATATGCACCAATTAAAAAAAGACATAGTGAGAAGACAGCAATCTGCAACCTGGAAGAGGGTACTCACCAACTCAAATAGACTGGCACCCTGATCTTGGATTTCTAGCCTATGGACTCTGAGTAATAAGTTTTTGTTGTTTATATATATTTTTTTAAAGTACAGGAAATGTAAATATTCAATATCATGTTATCTATTGCAGCTGATAAATTTAGAAATTGTACTCTGGTCAAAATGCCAGTCATTTCATCCCTGTCCGAATCTCCTCACAAACCCTGCAGACTTCCTGCATGCTGGACGGGTGTTCCTAAAGTAGTAGGGCCCTGTCCTTCTCTCTGACCAGCAAATCTGACCAGGGACAGCACCTGGCTCAAACTGGGTCAATCATATTCTTTGGGACATAGGGTTGGATGGTATTGGTATTGAAGACACAAGGTCAGGAAGACACAAGGTCGAAATTGGCAGCATGGAAGCCCAAATCCATATGCAAGCCAGTCATAGGAGGGAAAAGAACCTACAAACCGTGCAGAGATACAGAATAATGAGTCTGACCAAGGCAAAATGGAACAGAAGTGAAATAAGGGTAAAGAGTAATAGGAAACCAAGAAGAAAGGGAGGGAAGAGAAGGAAAGAGTAGAAGAGAGAGAGAAGCTATCTAATCATACATGCTTTCTTCACTTGGGTTCTGTCTGATATCTTAGATTAAATCTCCTCTCCTTTATTTGTGCTGGCTCCCATGTGTTTGGATTCCTCTGAACCAAAGGATACTTTAGTAAGACATTCACCAATTGTATTAGAGCCAAAAGTTAAAAAGTAAACAAGAAAGACATCTGAACAGTCATAGTGCATTTCCAAAATATTATATACTAAATCTCACAAGACAAAAAACCTTTCATTACTTGTTTAATTTTTTGTAACTGCTGCATTGAAATAATTTCCTCACTATAAAAAAAAAATCCACCCTTCTTTCATTGCCTTTTGGCTTTAAAAATTTTTAATCCCATCAGGCTTCTAGTCCCAGCATGCAAATCTACGAGCAGCTTTATTAACAAAGAGAGAACAACTAATAGAAGCAAGCTACACTACAGCAGTAGAAAGTGACAGTCGACAGCCCAGCCTCAGAGGAAACAAATGCTATAAATAGGAACACAACAATTTCAAAGGAAAAAAAAAAAAAAAAAAAGCAATCTGGGGCCATTTGCTGTTTTCCTAAAACTCTTTTGGTTCTGAGGAACAGCTCAAATTACATCTAATATTAGGGAAAGAGTTATAAGGAAGGAAGAAAACAGAGACCTCAGCCCCACAGGGCCTCGTGGGAACCGAGGCAGGCCAAAGTACCCGCACCCTTGGGAAGAACACAAGCTCCGTGAGCCAGACCTCGAGAAGACTGGGCCCAGGACGTCATCTAGAATCCAAGGTGACCCCAGGACCTCAGCATCAGGATTCACCGCGGTAGGAGCTGTTTTTGTGACTCAGCTTTCCTCTAGAGACCTCTGCGCCTGTCAGAGCCTTTCAAAGTTTTCCCTGCCTGCCCGCTGACTGGCTTCCTCGTTCTTTCTTTGGAATTGGCAAACTGGCAGCTCATGACCTATTTTAACCGGCAGACGTGACGTTTGGCTCGAATGGTGCCTCCGCATTGCTTCGAATTCCAAAGTCTCTGGGTGTGGCACGAACTTGGCAGTCCCAGCCTCTCTGCCACGCCCACTACCTTCGCCGCGCCCTCTTCCCTCACTCACATTGCCTGCCTGACTGCAGGAGGAATTTGAGTGTGACCCTTGCTCTCTCTTTTCCACCTCACAGCTTCTGGTTATCATAATATCTAGTTTCCCTCTTGACTTTTGCTTGTTCTACCCCATTGACTCTCTGTGTTTAGCTCCCACTGCTAACCTCTAATTCCTGCTTCAAATTCCCCGAAGGGAGACTCTGGACCACATCTCCCTTTGGGGCTAAGCTTTTCCCACCTGTTCATATGATAGAAAGCTGGCCAACGGTACAGCGACTTTAGTTCACGTGCTCACTCTGACCAATCAGCTGGGCCCCAGGAGCAACCAGGCCCACCTGGAACTGCACAGCTGCCTAGGGCTGATTACTTCAGCTGGAACCATGGGCCTTGCAGTCACCTCTAGAAAGGGCTGAGGGAAAGATGACCGCTGCAGTTTTCCAGTGCAGTGAAAGAGAAAGACCTAACTCTGCAAACCTGAAAACATCTGAGAATCAGGCTCCATGTTGCCTCTCCAAATAATTAACACCTCTGATGCTAGCATTGAGTCTCTAAGGAAATGTTAAATTGTGTTCAGTCTCAACTTTTTAAGGAAGCAGAGATGTGTGCACTATCCATTGAAAATGATAAAAGTAAAAATACCGAAAAGTATCTAATATGTACTCAGATATTTGGGGATCTTTGAATTTTTTGAAAATCTCATTTCTCTTTAAAATAGGAATTAGTCCTAGAAAGTTACTCTGAATATAACCTCTGAACGTTTTCTACTGTCAGCTCTGCCATTGACCAGCTAGCAATTTCCTTAGTGATTTGGTGCCTCAATTTCCCATCTCTACAATGAGGATAATAATAGTACCTACCTCACAGGGTTTCAGATTAAATGAGAAAATCCAAATATAACAGGTACCTGGTTCATAATTAAGTGCTAAAGATTACTAAATATTGGTATCATTGTTGCCTTTAGTCTTTGGTTTTTGTTTGGTTTGGTTTGGTTTGGTAATGGGGATTGAATCCAGGGATACTTTACCACTAAGCCACTTCCCCAGCCCTTTTTTATGTTTTATTTAGAGACAGATTGTCGCTGAGTTGCTTAGGGCCTTGCTATGT
This sequence comes from Sciurus carolinensis, assembly GCF_902686445.1. Classification (NCBI taxonomy): domain Eukaryota; kingdom Metazoa; phylum Chordata; class Mammalia; order Rodentia; family Sciuridae; genus Sciurus; species Sciurus carolinensis. The sequence goes on from NC_062213.1 coordinate 38,317,070, forward strand.
TGCTGAGGCTGGCTTTGAACTCACGATGCTCCTGCACCGCTGGATTACAGGCATGCGCTACCATGCCTGGCAAGTTTTTGTTGTTTTCATTGTTATATTACACTAGTGAAATTTTTATAATGGTCAATAATGGTTGAGATCTTCTTCATCTTCTCTCTGACATTGTGTTCTAACTCTCATATAAGTCTTGTACTGAATTTCCAAACAAAACAAATTGCTTCAATCAGACTATTATATAACAACAGTGTCTGTTTAGGGGGGACCTGAACTTGTTCTAACTTAATGCTGTTCTACCTATCCATTTACTTATCTTTGTGCCTACACAGAAAGACAACCTTCAGGACAGCCTCCAATGCAGACATTTGAAAGTAAACACCTTTGAAAAGCAACAAAGGCTATAACTGATGCCAAAGAACTAATCTGAAGACAGTCTCTTTGGAGTCTCTGGCCAGTTCAGGGATGACTTCCTGCCTGGAAATAAGACAGGAAAGTGCTGAATGGGTACACGTCAAAAGGGTTGGGGCCTGGAAGGAATAGAACTCAGTGAAACCACCAGAATCATCTAGGGAGCTTTAGAAAACACACCAAGGCTGGTCTCACCTTAGACCAAATAAATTTTAATGTTTGGGGTGGGGCAGGGGAAGGGAAAGGGCAAGCAGCCATATTATTTAAAACTCCCTAAATGCTCATTACACACAGCAAGTGTTGAGAACCCCACTGTTCTAGAACTTTCTCTAATTTGCTGCTGTCACTGGGCACTACTCGGAAGAGACGTTACCAGACAAGAACAGAGGAAAGGAGAAAAGATAGTGCCCCAAAACCTGCTCATCAAAGCTGTTCATCAGCCCTTGCTCTCTGCTCAGCATTGTGTAGAAACTGAACAGGAGAAGAAAAGAAGATGAGGTTAGCTTACCTTCATGAGCTTTCAGAGTTAGGAAGTTGAAATAAGCACATAAGACAAGGCGGTAGGACCATGACACATTATGTGGTAGCTGTGATTAGAAAGACATGCTCGGAGGGGTCAGCAGAGGACAGGTGAGAGTGAACGTGAAGGAGGTAGTGTTCTGAAGATGAGTAGAACAGGGAGCGCGAAGAAGTGTAAAGACAGTAAGTAAAAGAAAGGGCCTGGTGTGGGCACACAGGGCGACAAGAGCACTAGGGTGCAGGATGTTTGTTAGGCAGTGGGAAATTCACTTGTATAATTTCAGGAGAGGGGAACCGAATCGCAGAGGGCTGATGTACTAGACTGAGTCATTTAAACAGCATGCAATAGAGACGAGGAAGCCATTGTGGGGTCTCAAGTCAAGATAGACAATGTGACTAATATAACAGAATATTGAAGAAAGCCAGGTTGGTGATAGATTGTTACAATAATCCCAGTGTGGGTGGTTGTGGGTAAAGGCCTACCTGGTCACAGTAGAAACAGATAAGAGGAAAAAGGGTGACTCTTAGGAACAGGTTACATTCCTTTTCTGTGTGTTATTTTGATTTCTGGGTTTGTATTTATTTTTGACAATGTAATACATAAACATTATAAAATTGGGGAAATCACAGAAATCTGCATATCTGTCTAAACACAAGTAATTACTGCTTTGATGTATATCCAGTTTTTAGTATATCTTATGTGGTTGTAATCTCACTATATATACCATTTTGTATCCTGCCTTTAATGTTACACTGTGAGCATTTTCCCATGTCATTAATAGTTTTAACCTTTGTTTTTGTAGCTATGTGACCTTCCTTAGTACAGAAACACTGTGATTTATTCACAGGGCAACTTTCAAATTGCTTTCATTTTTCCCCTGCTAACACCCGTATTGTTTGGAACATCTCTGTGCATTAATCTCTACCCTTTTTGATGGTTACATCCGTAGAATGGATTTCTAGTCATGCCATTACAGAATAAAGATTTAAAAATCATTTTTTTTTTAAGATTTAAAAACTTAAAGTTCTTGCTATTTACCAAGGAATTGCTTTCCAAAGTATTGATCCAACTTGCACTGCTGCCAACAGTTTAACAATGCTGGATTCTCTTACTTGTTAATACGCTGGAATAAGAAATTAAATCTAATTTGTATTTTTCTGATTATCTGTAATGTTGAACTTTTTAATGTCTTTATTCGTTGTTTATATTTTATGAAGGGCCTGTTTGGTTTTTCTTTTCCCATTTTAGAAATAGTAAGAAGGAACACATTTTAATAATTGACAATATACCAAGAATGAAAAAGATAAGATTCAGAGGTATGACATTCTTTGAAAATATACACAAGACAGAAGAGGGAAAACCTCATAAACAAAATAAAAAATTAAATAGCAATTCAGAAAAGAATTATAACACATATTGCAGAAAAGAGGCTAAAATCCACAATAAACACCTTACATCAACCAATAAAGGTCACCAATCTAATAGAAAAATGGGCAAAGGACATGAACACAGAGTTTTTAAAGCAATTGCAAATTAATTTTAAAGACAAAAAGATATTCAATTTCACTCACAATGAAATGTTCCAAGTTAAAATGACAGTGAGATAGAATTTTCACCTAATAGACTTGCAAAGGTCAAAATGTTTAATTATACATGTTGTTAAAGAGGATATTAGAAGACACACTCATACATTGTTGGTGAGACTATCTTATCAAAGTGATTTATGTGATCACTTGGAAGATAGTTAGACAATAGATATCAGTATGGAAAATGGGCATAGGCTTTGACTCAGCAATTCTACTTCTAGGAATTTATTCTACAGAGAATTTAAAATGTCTGTGAAATAAGATGTAACAGAAAATTGTTACAAATATGTTTGTTGGAGAATAATATTGGAAACAAGGTAAACAGATTATTTAAGTAATACATGGCACGTCGTACAGTTGAATTAAAAATAATAGGCATTAAAAATAATAGGGTGACTTTGGAGGTACTCATATATTGTTCAAGATATATTCTTGAGTGAAAAAGCAGGATGCAAAGGTAAACATTGTATAAGGAGAAGAGAGAGTTGGGGAGGATATATAATATATATGTATATATGTAATATGCACACATACACATATTCACATATATATATTTGCTTGTATGTGCAAAGTTGCTTCGGATAGATAGATAAGAAACTGATAATGGGTGGAAGAATGGGAACTGGGAGTAAAAAAGAGACTTTTCACTCTACTCTTCTGTTCCTTGCAAATTTTGCACTATATATATTTTTTTTCTGTTCTAAATAAGATGTCTTGAAAGCAGCTGCAATGGGAAAATGTGACTATGAAAAGAATTGCCATAGTTTGGATCTTCAATGTCTCCCAAAGGCTCATGTGTTTAAGGCTTGGTCCCCAGTATGCTGCTATTGGGAGGTGGTGGAACCTTTAAGAGGTAGAGCCTAGTAGGAGGTATTTAGGTCACTGGGGTGTGCTCTGAAAAGGGGTAGTAGGATCCTGGTTTCTTCCTCTTCCTCACTTTTTTGCTCCCTGGCCATGAGGTGAATGGTTTTGCTCAATTATGTGTCCCTGCCAGGATGCGCTGCCTTGTCCCAGGACTGGAACCTCCAGAACTGTGAGCCAAAATAAACCTTTTCTCCTTATAATGTGCTTATCTCATTATAGTGACACAAAGCTAACACACGAATGATGATGACTTCATTATGTGAAATCAAAGTTCAAAGGGGCAGCTGCCTGGAGTCTCTCCAAATTGTGATTTGATAAAACTACATCAGTCAGTGTTCCCTCCTGGACTGTAAGTCCACCATGGTAGGGGCTGTGAATGTGGGCATCTCTGCTGAATACTAGCACTTACCCATTCAGGAGGTGCTTAACAAACATGTCTTAGATGACTACCAGGATTCTAATCTAAAGAGTCAAAAAAATGCAGAAGTCGCTGATAGAGATGGACAGATCAAAGTGAAAGGAAGACTCAGAGACCAAAGCATTTAGAAGTGAAAAAGAAGGTTCCCTGGGGTGGGGGCGGGATCTGTAAGGGAGTCAACTTCAGAGCTCCAGAGTCACTCTGCTCCTTTCACACTAGTATGTGTGTCTATAGAGAAAGTGTCAGCAGAACTGTGGAGAGAAATGAAGGTGGAGAGGTGGGCAGAGGCCAAGTTTCAATGGGCTTTAGAAGCTGTGTAAAGGAGTGAGAAGAATGAGAGAATTAGAAACTGAAAGGGCAAACATACTGTTCAGCTCCCCTTGACCTCAAGAGACAGAGATCAAAATCAAAGGGGAAATTTATTGTTTTGTGTTATTGGGAAGTCCAGAGACTTACCCAATGTCACCAAGATACTCTTTTTCCACTCCACCACACCCACTTTTCTGTGCTGGCTTCCTTCTCTTGCAGATTTTTTCTACATATTGGCTTCTAGCAACTTCAGCTTTACCATTAACAAACAAGTGATACCAGGAGTTCCTAGCTGTTCCAGTGAAAATCTTAGAACTAACCCATATGGGACAAGTTGGGTCCTAAAGCCATCCCTGAAATAATCACAGCACTCATAGGCAAGGCAAAGGTCATATGATTACCCTGTGGGTCATAACTTTAATCTTATGAACCAAGAGTGAGGGAGGGTATAGTCCCAAAGAAATTAGATGCTCTTTTCCAAACACAAAGATGCTGAACAGGTAAACCACTGATAACAGTTCACCATGAACAAAGATATCAAAGGGTGATTATTCTCTTTTTTAAAAATAAAAATTGGAAATAAATTTTGGAGGGACAAAGGTTAAGATGGTAGAGAAGGTTGGAGAGATTATGGGGCAAAATCTGGAAGAAAGGGGAATGGATGATGTGTAAATGCAAACTCTGATGGAAGAGAATAACTAAGGACTCTGAAAGTCAGGAAAGACCTAGGAGTCTATCTAATCCAATTCCCATACCTCTTCTATACCATCCCCCCGCAAATAGTCCCACACAAATTAGGATTCCTTTCAGAATCGTTCAAACTCAACTTGAACATATTCAGTGATGGATAATTTATAACTTTAGCAAGTATTTAGGTTTGTCGTCAGACAAGTCTGATTCTTTAAAATATCTGCTTTTCTTTGACCTAAAATCTAGTCCTCAGTGTGCCTTCTGGATAAACAATAAGTCAACTTCTTTAATCAGACAATTCTCTTATGTATTGGAAGACTCTTCATTTCTGTCCCAGTCCTTTTTCTCTCAGCCAAGCACAACTAGTTGTTTCAAACACATATCTGGTGACATAATTTTTACAGATTTTTCTATGTCCTAGTTATCTTTCTTGGGATTCATGCTGGTTTATACGTATCTTTTAAAGACATGTTTGAATATAAACCTCCAGATGAGGCCTGGCTGCTGATGAGTCCTGTGGAAACAGGGACTCCTCTTATCTGGACACAATACTTTGCTAATGCAATATAAGATTTCACTGGCTTTTTTTGCAATACTGTATTGCCATGCACCTATTTTGAGCTTGTGACCAACAAAATCCCAAGACTTTTTTTCTCATGAATGACTGCCAGTTCAGGTCTCTTATAATTATGCAAGTGGTATAATTTGAATTGAAAGAATGGAACTTCCTAATTTTTCCTTTTAAATTTCTTCTTGTTTCTTTCAGACTCCATTCTGTTACTTGTCCTGCCAAAATGTGACTTTTTATAACCAGAAGGAAGTCTAAGGCCTGTAGACCATGCTGTAATTGAAGGGAAACTTACTGCCTTTCATTAGCCCAGCTGGTCTTTTGGCTTAGACATTGACTAACTCCCATGTCTGATTCTTGAATAATCTGGTTTCTATTCCTTGCTTATGCCTTGGTCATGTGTTGCAGTCTTTCTAGCCAGCAGATCATGCATGGAGGTGGGGGATAGTTTGAGCTTTAACCCATGGTTTCAGGTTAGTCACTATCAACCTTTGCTCCCACTTTTGTTTTGTGTTGACTGTTCTGGATGAATGGATACTTCAGTATCTGTAAGCTGTTCCACCCCTCTCCCATGGCCAGTGAAAAAGTAGCAGCCAAGACAGCTCTAGAGGAATTTGGAGTTAGTCACACCTACCCTGTGCTTTAGGAAAGGGTTCTCAGAGTCCTAACTAACTAACACTCCATAATCAAACTGTGTGATGAGTCTTTCACTCAAATACCAGATTACTATATCCATCTCACCCACTCCATGCCCTTGCCCTTACCATAACTGAAGCCCTCTGCACTATACCTAGGTCATCTGGGGTCTTTAGTCCCTTATGATGCCCTCACCTGGTTCTTCGAAGACCCTTTTTATGGGCTATGACAAGCTTCCAGAATTTGAAAGGTGAGAATTCGAAAGATGAGAATTCTTCCTGAGGTGAGATTTGCACAACCATTTGAAATGTTAATATTGGTACCTAAAAGCACTTTCCTATGCACTGCCCCTTAGACTGGAAACTTTCCAATGTTGATCTCTCTCTGACAGGTTAACCCACTGCCTTCCTATCCACCACCAGCATCCCACCAGCTTTGAAGCTCTGGGAAAGTGCCAGTTACAAAGAAGAAAGAGAAGGCACAATTGAGGCACTGAGAGTATGGCAGAAGGTGGGATCAAAAGTGAAAGTTCTCCCCTGACCCAAAGAAAGGGAGGTGCCTTGTACTGCAGTAGACACCAACTGCCCTTTCATTCCACCTTCCATAAACACATGCCTTCAAGAATGAAGACAGACTCCTTTAAAAGAACTGAGCTACTCTGGTGCAGGACTCAGACCTCAACCATTTTCAGGGCTTACCTGTTTGCTAGGATTGATTTCTCAGTTTTCCCACAAATCTCTATAATAGCGCATTGTCAGACTGTGTGGAAAACTATAAAGAAATGATATATTTGAGCTTCACCTATTCTGAAGAAGAAATGCTGTCTTGAAAAGCAGCAGTGAAGCAGAACTATCAGGGATGCTCTCATCACTGTCCCAAAGTTGTTTTCTGTGATGCCCTTTTTGTATTATTTTAAAAAGAGGAACCAGATGTTTTCCTAAGGGGAAATTTCTAATACCCTCTTTCTGAAAAATAAGACACTGGAATTAAGGGACCATCCACTCAGGATTTCCCAGGTTATAACCATAATAGAGTCATGCATGACATCACCTGTAGTGAAAGAGCTTTTCCTCTGCTGAATCTAACAAGATATTTTATAAAGATTCCTAGATACTAAAACACTTTTCCTTACCAACTCAAAATTAGTAAGCCAGAAAATGGAAGAATTTTTTCTTTACAGTTCTTAGTTAGGCTAAGATTAAAAACCTAAAAACCAAACTTAGATGCGTGGGATTTTCCATAGCAAAATAAAAAGTACCTGGAGGACAATCCAAATAAAATCATTTAAAAAGAAATGATGCTGATGTATGTGCTGAAGAGTAATTCACAGAATGTTTAATCTAGATCCAGAGATGTCAGTCTATTGGCTACCATCCTGATCATTTGAGGAAAGGGTTTCAAAAGTTTCAAAAGGATGAAAATCTAAACTATCACTCAAAGAAACTGCCAAATTGAAGTTTGAAGATATTAGCAAATATACTCAGTATTTCTTTCTTTCATCAAAGAGAGTCAAAATACAGTTTTGTGTTTAATACAGACTGTTTAAAGGGTGTAAAATAAATAAAATTTCAGTTATTTCAGAGTAGAAAATATTGAGAACCATAAGGAGTTAGAACTTGGAAGAGGGTAGGGGGAATGAATTCAAGGCCTCATAAAAAGGAAGTAAGATTGGTTTTCCCTTTGAAAGAGGAGGACAAACAGACTTGAAGAGGAGGCAAAGTGACAAGCCAGGGAGAAAGGGGAGAAAGGCAGAAGGCTGGATGGTCTCAGTAAAACAGGAAGTGGGAGGGGCTACTCCAGCTTTCCTCACTAGACCATAAGATTTGTGAAGGTAGTGCTGTGGCTTAAATAAGCATCCCCGAGGCCCATGTATTAAAGGCATGGTCCCATGATAGTGTTATTAGAAGGTGGTAGAACTTTTGAGAGGTGGGGCCTAATGGAAGGTCTTTAGGTTATTGGGGGCACGTCCATAAAGGGGTTTGTGGGACTCTTGCCCCTTTGTCTCTTTCTCCTTGTTTCTCAGTCATGAGATAAGCAGCTTTGCTTCACCACATGCTCCCTCCATGATGTGCTGCCTCACCACAGATCCAAAGCAACAGTGCCAACCAATTATGACTTGTAAGTGAAATGGAAAAGAACCAAAGTAAGGCCATTTTGTTCTATCTGACTCCACTGTATGCTTGCTTATAATGTTTTCTTTTCAACCTCCTGACAGCTGTATCTATGTTGACAGTACAGTAGGACCTTCCCATGTCCCCGACTATGGCCCTGATATATAACAAAATGACTCTGAAATGTATAATCAAAATAATTCTCTCACGTAATAAAAATATCTGTCTCGACAGGGTCTTTCTGACCTACATGTGCCTTAATTGTTCTTGTGGTTTTTGTGGATTTTGCCTTTATAAACTTTGTACTTCCAAAACTCAGGTGCTGGGAGTTCATTGAGGCATTAGCCTGCTCTCAGCCACTTGCCTGGCATGCTCATTAAAGGAGCTTTTTTCCCCTCTCAGTTTGGCTTAATATGCATGGTGGTTTGTAATTCTCATGCACTCCATAACAGTAACCTACAAAACTATGAGTCAAAATAAATCTTTTTTCTTTATAAATTGATTATCCTGTGCATTTTTTTTTTTTTTTTTTTTGTGGTAACAAAATTAACTAACACAGGAAGGGACTGGATTTGTTTTGCTCCCTATTATAATACCCAATGTCTTGCATAGTACATGGCATATTGTTGACTCTAAATTAGTATTCATTAAATAAAATGCAAGAAAAAGCATAGACCTTCAGGACTTAGAAGTGAGAAATACTGGGAATAGCTATGGTAGACACTGGGCTCTGGAATCAAGAAAAAATGAATAATGGGGTTGCTAATCTGAGGTTAGGCAGTAGTATGCACTTACAGAGAACTGGATCATCATTTTTTCTGAAGTTCAGAAGCAAGAACAGAAAAAGAAGTCCGATGGGAACTGATATGACTAGCAGAGTGGAATGGAAAATGGATAAAAGGACACAGTATGCATGGGAGGGTGATGGAGGCCCAGCTGGAAATGGGGTCAAGGGTGGAGACAGACTGGGAGCAGCTATATACTGACAAAGTCATGAAATTACAGGTATCTTTGAGGGCTCTAGGCCACTATTGCATATATCTTTGCAGCATTTAGATTTGTAACAGGTCGAGAATCCAACTCAGGGTTTTACTCTAAATTCTGCAATTTAGATACAGACTATGTCTGATTTGTTTTCTCCTGTGGTCTGATTTGTTAATTAAATGAATACCACAGGGGGAAGAGAATAAATAAATAAATATTAATCTCCTACTTTAAAACAGGGGGAGGACAGAAGGAAGAAATGAGTTAAAGACATGCTTGATATGTGTTATAGCTATTAAAATTATGAACTATTTAGATTTTTGTGTATATAAATGTATATGGATATATATGAATATATATGTGTGCATAATACATATACACAAATACTTATCCCCATAAATGTCCACAGATATTGTCTGTAATATTGGGTTTGATAACAATGATTAGAAAAATCTATCATTTAGTTATCCCGTATTCTCCTTGTTGTGGGATGGGGTCAAGAACTGGTCAATACAAGATGAGACTGAGGCCAGAGGGTGGGTAAGAACCAGATTCCTGAGGACTGACAAACATCTCGTCCAAAGGTCAGTTACTGAAAGGCAAGGGCCTAGAGTTGACACAATCTGAGCAGGATCAGAGATGAAACTGACCAGGTCCAACAGAGGGACAAATTAAAAGACACAATACAGGCAGATCCAGAATTACTACTGTATGTTTGCCTATTTGCAAGACAGACTTTTTTAAGTCCTCTGCAATTTTTTTTTTTTTTTTTTTTTTGGTACCAGGGATTGAACCAGGTGCCCTTAACCACTGAGCCACATTCCCAGCCCTTTTTTGTATTTTATTTAGAGACAGGGTCTTGCTGAGTTGCTTAGGGCCTTGCTGAGTTGCTGAGGCTGGCTTTGAACTGGTGATCCTCCTGTCTCAGGCACCCCAGTCACTAGGATTATAGGTGTGTGCCACCACACCTGATTTAAGTTCTCTCTGCCTTTAGTATTAAACATGGTTCCCCTTCTAGGATATTCTTTTTAAAAAATGAATCCTTTAAATCAATGTTACTATTACCTCCTGTTAAAATATCTTCTTATGTAGTTTTGTTTATTTTTTTATGTTTTTTTCATGTAAACACATAGACTCATATATTTAGGTTTCTCAGGTTGGAAATTGCTTCTGAAAAATCAATACGAAGTTACAATAGACCTCTAAGTAAGAGTAGATAGTAACTCATTGTTAGGTGGGCACGAGGTAGGAGTAGGGACTAGAGGAAGAAAAGCATGAGCTGGGCACTGTGGTGCACACCTGTGACCTCACTAGGCTGAGGCAGGAGGATTTTAAGTTTGAGGCCAGCCTGGGTAACTTAGCAAGACTGTCTTAAAATTAATAATAGTATTAATAATAACAACAACAACAGTAAAAGGATTGGAGACATAGCTCAGCGGTGAAGCACTCCAGGGTTCAATCCCCAATACCACAAAAGGGAATGAAAGGAACTTCTACTTTCCTCCAGATTTCTTAAGTCTTCAATATGTAAGATTTCAGAGGAGTCTACTGTTCATTTAAAGGAAAACAAAAATTCCTCACTTGTTTTGGTATTGGGTCTATAAATCAGTGAAGTATTAAGGTGGAAACAAAAGAAATACCTCTTTGTGATCAATCATCTACTTTAATCATTAAATTCTTGAATTTGTGTTGCAAAGTTGTACTTTTGAAAGCAGATTATCTTTAAGTATGGTTTCTGAATCCCCAAAACGTTTGCTATTAGTCTATTCTTCTATTCAACACGGAACACAGAGAAGATAATTTAGTAGAACTCGTGCATGTATGGAACTAATATTATATAAAATCTAGATTAGGCATCCTCTTCCTCCTGATAAAAATAAATTATAGTAGCAACTTTCATGTAGGGGAATTTTTATTTGAACAAAGCCATTTCAAAGTTACAGCTCTAAAGTTCAGTTTTCCCTTCATGTCCTTGGGATCTATTGTACCAAGTTTTGCTTTTATCACAGGATATTAAAACCCCAGAAATAATTTGAAATTGAATACAGATCTCTGGCCCTGAGACTTTAGATATTTTTCTCCCTTGCTTAGATATCCAACTATTTTAAAATCTCATTCTCTTTGATCGTTGATAGGAATGTTGGCTTGACATAGTCATTTTAGCTCCAAACTTGTGATGCTTTTTGAAAACACCCAAGTATGAACTTCAGCAACTTAACAAAGGGTCCTAAATTCTCCCCTGAGGTCCTAAATAGCTATCAGCTGATGTATTCAAGGTATTATATGTCCTATCTTGCCTATTTTTAATATCACACAGAATTTCAGTTAGCCATTTTGGGTTCTGACCACATTTGCTAAGAAATAACTGTTTAGATATGTTTTCCTCTAACACATTTTTAATGGGATTCCCCTGGCAAAGGTAGATGGGAATTTTTTTTTTTTTGAGCCATACTAGAAACAGAATTGTTTTTGGTAATTGCTGATGGGTTTCCTGGCTAGCATATATGGAACTAAAGTGACAGTTTCATTGAGCAGAATGAATGGCAGAAAAAAAGAGTGAAAGATTGTCACTCTGCAAAAATAGGTTGTCCAGCTCCAGCAGAGCTTATTTTCTATTTAATTGCCTTTCTCTGATGCTTTCTCCCTCTTCAAATGCCTGAATCTTCTTACTAATTCAGTGCTGAGGTTCTGTCAAAAATATTAAACACAATTTGAAAGGAATATAAAAATGTAAACTAGAACTCCTAAAAATGATATTATGAGGGAATGATGTTTTTCCCTGTCATAAAAAGTTTCTATGATGTATTGTCTTCAAATAAAAGTCATTCAATCTAATATTCACTTATCTTAAAATAGCACTATTGGTAATAGTTAATATTTCCTGAGCTATTACTAAGTGTCAGGCATTGTGCTGTTTTTATTTAATACTTCCTCTAGAGTATTTAAAATAATTTTTTTGGATTTTAAATAAGATTTCCATCCCCCACAACCACCCCCCAAAAGACTTCAATCCCAAGAAAAATAAAACATGTATATTCATTCTGGTAAAGAATAAGAATCACCACATTTAGCATGATAATTTTTTGATTAAAATTTTTTTGAAGCGTATGTAGCTAGATGCCCAATTCAACTGTAAAATAACTCAATAAATGATTCACAGACTATCCATCTTTGAGCCTTATAAACTCAGTGTGTCCTCCAAAATAAATCAATTGTAAATGTATTCCTTGGTGATTTGATTATGGTGAATTTCTTTATTCAGCTTTATACTAGCTGCAAACTACAGGGTGCCAGTCCTCCAGGCTTCCACAACATTATCAAGGGCAACAGGAAGAACAGTTGCCCCCTGTCCACCCTAGACTGTCACAGGACATGTGCTTCTGACAAAGACTCCTCATGGATCATCATCACCATTTACTTGGACTGTGCATTCCCAAATCTGACCCTCCTAACCATTTCTCTTCCTCTCCTTTTCTTCTCCAACAGTACAGAATTTCGCTGTCAGTGACACCCCTGGATACTATCTAATTAGACTAATGCAATTCTGGTAGTGAGTGTTCTTTATTGCATTATTTGGTATTAGGGTTCTGGGTCACATCTAAAAATGTTCCAGCTTGAAAGCTAATCTAATCCCTTATTTGCTTTTGTTTGGAAATCTCTTCATTCTCTAGTTAATAACGTGGTTGAAGAATGCTAAAGCCAGCATTACCTAAAATGCTATTCATATTTTCTAAGTGAGGAAAGTGTTCTTTGTTTGCATTTAAATGTAATCCCATTCAATGATACAACTGGCTATCAGTACCAGTTTGTAGGTATGTATAAATAATTTTAAAATATCTCTCTTGTTTCAAAATGATAAAAGATGAATTACAAATACATATAATATAGCACCTGAAAAATTTAATCTGAAATTTCTGAGGAAATGGAAATGGATGACTCTTAGGAGTGAGTTAAGTCTATAAAGTACATCCTGGTAAATCTTACACACAGGCCAACAGGAGACCATGTATTTGGCACCAACCTTTCTCACAGTCAAGGGAAATACTGCAAGTTCCACAATTAGTATCCAGAAGACAAAAACAAATGGAATAATAAACAAGGGAAACACTATAACCAGGTGCTTAAAAAAAAAGATACTGTCAGACAAGTTTCATGACTCTTTCTTATAAATCTCTTAACTTAGGCCCAAGGTATTATATCAAAATGAATTCATTAAGGAAATCTCAGAGGACAATGTAGCCATGGCAGTGAACAGGGAGCTGGAGAGGGAGGAAGGAGGGTGATCTAGGCACAAACCATGGACTAAAACATTGCGACAGTTGGCCATGACATGACACATGTTACCATGAAGATTGTGAAATTTGTTGTCTAATCTAGGACCCCAGGAGAGTGAAAGGGAATACTATTTATAATTAAGCCCCCACATCAGGCAAAAGCCATGACTGTCCTGAGCAAACTGAGACATACAGTCACTCTAAGTCACTGCTTAATACCCACTGACATCCTGCTCCAGTGCAACCTGCCACCGTGGACCTAGTGAGCCAACTCAGCCTGTCCAGCACAGAGTGAGCCTAACCTGCTCTAGTTATAGGGAATTCTGGGAATTTCCAGTCCAGGTCACCTGCACAGGGAAGGTAATTGAGAAGTACTGAAGTAAGAAATTGGGAACAGTGGCCTGAGGATTCGGACTCCATCAAGCAAAGATTTAGGGGAAATGTTCAGAGAATGGGTAAGGGGGAGATAAATCAGGTGATAGCCTGGGTCCCATGAAGAGGAAAGGACACCTTTCTTTCCCCTAGTACTCTGTGAAAGGCCCAGTGGGAGATCTACTGGAAGAAACCTTCTTGAAGTTGGGTATTATCACAATGGCTGACCTCTTAAGCTGTGATTCTTAAATATGTAACATGAATTACCTAGAGAACTTGTTAAAAATTAGATTCCAGGCTCCCAGTCCATGGATAATGATTCTGTTAGTCTGAGATGGAACTCAAGAATCTATTTTAACAGGTACTCCATGCTTCTAGCTTATGATTTGAAAAATACTACCTTCAAGACTGCTTCAGTGGCCCTTCATGGAGTCTAACCCTCCCCCAAGAAAGAGCACCTTAGGCCAGATTTAGCAAAGAGTACAGTACCTGTTTTCTCTGTGGAAGGTGGACAGTGGGGGAAAGTAAAAGGGATGGGTAAATGATCAGAGAAGCTCTGCTTTTCCATCAAGCGACTAGGTTCTCAATTTGGAAGGAAAAAAGGCCTCTCCTCCCTAGGTTCAAAGTATGGTCCTAGCGCACACACAATACAGGCGACTCTATTTTTAAAATTCTAGTTATTGACAATTCACAACATGCCAAGCCTTTAGGATTGTATTTTTATTCATTTAGTTCTGAGTACAACCCAATGGGCTAAGTCCTATTTTTACCCCCATTTTATGACAGAGAACATTGAGCTGGACCATTGTGATTCACATCCATGGTGCACTGGCACAGTGCGATGTATCTCCATGGCACACCTTCAAGTAACACAGGACACGATATTCACAGTCTCACACACTGTTCCTGGCATTCTGGGTTATAGAAATTCTGTAACTTTCCTAGGGTACCACAACTAGAACTGAAACTCTGAAACCTCATAGATGAGAAAAAGGAGGTAACTGTATAAGAAGAAATTCCTATGACCCTACTGAGAAGGGAATTGAACCAACCTAGAAATCAGTGTATGTAGTCAAAAAAGGATACATAAAGGTGAGGGGTCCAAAAGTAGTACATTCCACCTGGCATGGTGGTGCATGCCTATAATCCCAATAGATTGGGAGGCTGAAGCAGGAGGACCACAAGTTCAAAGCCAGTCTCAGCAACTTAGTGAGGTCTCACTTAGGTCTTAGTGAGGTCTTACTTAGCAAGACCCTGTCTGAAAATAAAAAATACAAATTTGGAAATGTAGCTAAGTACCCCTGGGGTCAATCCCTGGTCCAAAAGAAGAAGGAGGAGGAAGGAGAGGGAGAGGGGGAGGAGAAGGGGAAGGAGAAAGTAGCATATTTAAGTTATAAGTTATGACAATCTCCCAAGTCTTCCTGGGCAAGGAAGACACCCAAGACTGCTTCTCTAAACCATGTGAACGACAACAAAGACTAAAGACCCAAACTGCCATTCCTGATTGTTTTTTTTCCTCCAGTGAAATAGCCCTAAGGTCAAGTTTCTTGCCTCTGATTACCACATTCTAAATTAATGTTAGTCATTTATATCACACTTTTGGCCCTTGTATCAGAGTGATTTTCTATATGTCAGTTTCCCTGCCAAGTTTATGAGGTGCTTGAGGATAGAGACATTATTTACTAAACATGTGTCTCCTGGTACCTAGGGAAGGCATGTCATGTGTGCATAGCTAGATTTCTTTGGTTGCTTTCTTCTTTTCTTCTTATGTATCAGGCATTAAGTTCTTTGCCTTCAAAGTTTGATGGGAAGAACCTATAAATAAAATATAGTGCTTTACATACAAAATTAAACAGGTGAGCACAAGGTTGCTGTGGAGCCAGACAGGCTTGACTTAGGTGAGGATCAGTGAGGACTGGTAAAACAAGCCAGGCATTCTAGGCAAAGTGGCACCTACAAAGTTAGGTGGCATCTACAAAAAAAAAAAAAAAAAAAAAAAAAAAAAAAAAAAAAAAAAAAAAAAAAATTGAGGAAGAGAGGGAAAAAAGGAAGAAAGGAAAGGAGAATAGAGAGAAATCTGTGTCTCTGAAGGGAATTTAAGTGTGACCGAAGAAATTTTCATTTGGACTGTGAGACCAGTGGAGGGTCTGGGGTAGATGGGAGAGAGGGTACAAGTTCTGGAGCCAGACTGCCTACATGGCCCAAATCCCAGATCTACCACTTACTAGCTATGTAACTGTGCAAATGACTCAAGCTCTCAGGCCTAATTTGTTAATGGGATAACAACAGTACCTACCTTTGGGAGCTCATGATAATTAAGTGGCTTAATACTCATAAAACAATCAGAACAAGGCCTGTCGTGTAGTATGTACTCAATAAGGAGTAGTTATTATAGTAACCCCATGGTTCTCTCTCATTTCCCACTTTTATTCTTTTCCTTGCAGGTCTTACCAATTATACCTCTAAGTCAAACAGCCAAATCATCTGTTTGTCTCCAGTTTCCATTTTGTTTTAAATAACTATGACTTCTTTACTGAATTATTAAAATAACCTCCTTACTGGTCTTCCTGCTTCCGCTCTTTGTTGCTATAATCTGATCCACAGAATAGCCAGAGTGATCAAAGATAAAGCCATCACAGGTAAATCAGATATTACTTTACTTAAAAATCTATTGCTTCATCCCACATCATTGTTAACAATCATTTAGAATTCTCCTTACCATGACCCAAAATGTCTTAATCTGGCTCCTGTCTACCTCTCTAACCTCCATCTCCATACGCCATTCCCTCTTAATATGCTTCAACCTCTAGTTACCTTGAACATGACAGGTTTTTTCTTGCTAGCATCTTTCCACCTGTTGTTCTGTCTTTCCTTTTAACTTGTTTGCCTCCTTTTTGCCTTCTAGAACCCAGCTCAATTGTCAGAACTTTAGTTTGAGAGACCAAAATAAAGTAATAGCCTCCTTATTTTCTCTTGTTACTAAGGGAAATTTATTTCCTTTGGTTGATTTATTCTTTTTGTTTTCCTTCATGCCTCACATACAAATGAGAGCAGACACATGGGCTGTTTTTCATTGCTGTATTCTCAGTGCATATAACAGTAAGTGTTCACCCCTCAGCATAGTAGGCAAATATTTATTAATGCTGAATGAATTAGAAAAGAGAAAGAAGTAGGATAAAATGGCTAAAAATTAAGATCCTAGGGGCCAATTATTATTATTTTGCATTAATCCATTGAGAATGATGAGGTCCTAAGTCTTGGCTGGGCACTGGAATCACTTGGAGGAATTTTAAAAAATACTAACACTAGTCAGAGATTCTGCCTTAATTGATGAGTGCAGCCTTGGCATAAGAATTTTTGAAGGCTCCCCAGTGGATTCTAAAAGGGCAGTCAAACTCTATAAAGCGTCACCCCAAAGGCAGAAGGGAATATAGAATAGCAGGGGGATATTTAGAGGGTTTAATAAATATTTAGAGGGTTTAGAGGTCTTAGTCGAGGTAACAGAAAGGAGAGTGCCTGGGAAGAATCCTAGATTTCTTGCTTGGGCTGGATGAATGAGAGAGACAAGCTTTAAGGAAAAGGTAACAAAATCCCACAGTGGGCTGGCTGAGTTTGAGATGCCTGTAGAAACTCTAGCAGAGATGTTCAATAGGTATGTTTCTCCTTATAGATTCATGTTGGCCTAGTTCTAAAGAGTAGGAAACCCCTCTAATTTCCAGAATGACAAGTCAGAAAAGGCATCTCTGGAAAGCATGACAATGGTACAGAATACAAGACCATCTTTCTGCACAACTTCTTTATTCAAAAACTCCCTCCAAGCCAAATCTCCATCTGTGCTAAAATGTTTAACATGCTGATACATTTTCAAGAAGGATTATGTATGAGTACTATTCCATAAATCCATTTAATTAACTATTCTTATACTATCTGTAGGCTTAGAGTTTCCCATAGATTAAATTGCTGATAGCCTCCAAGTGGCAATTAAAAATATACATATAAAGCAGCTCTAAAACTTCCAATAAATGAAAACAAATATATCTATAATCACTTCCTTCAAGATTTGTGATCACAGACACTTAGACCTAAACTGCCTAGCTTGTTCAGTTTTCTAATTGGTAAATATTTACTGGGTTGCCAAAGAAACCAAGTATAGCCTGAAAAGACCATGGCTCCTTGGTTTGTTTCTAATTTAAATTAGATGCACTAAAATAAGGAAAGAGTAATATATCTAGTTAAGTAGCAGATGGCAGATGGACATTTTGTCCAGCATCTATTACATTCGTTTTTCAGCATTTCAAGAAAAAGTTATCTAAATCTTGAAAAGAAGTAACTGGGAAGGAATGGACCAGGACTGGAATGAATGTTTATTCAAACCAAGAATAATTTATACCAAGTCTTGTGTAGGTTAAAAAATTCAAAGGGGGTAAGGTATGGCTGGTTTAAAAGATACGAGGTGGAACAGACAAAGCTGGATTAAAGGAATTCTCAGTGTATTGAAATGGGTAAGGACTTATATGTTTACTGTGGGAGCAGCAAGGACGCGCTGCAGCAAGCTCTGCTCTCCCTAGGGCTGCCAATCAAGCAGGTGAACCGTGAAAGCACAAGGGAATAAATCATGTCGTGCCCAACACCAGCGGCCAGGGTCCCCCTGTCCCGCACCTCCTTCCACCACGGGCACCGCTCCAGCCACCCCCACCTGCTCCCGAAGGAGGACTCTCGGGGCTGCGGAGAGGAGAGCAGCAGACACTCGTCCCATAGGCCGGCCTACTCTAGGCGAAGTATTGCGGGCGGGAGCGACAGTGACAGCCCCAGGCTCCCCGCCGCCCGGGTGCAGCCACGGTTCTCCAGCACTCCACGAACTCGCACGACGAACAGTCGCGTCCCAGCGTCGCCCGCGGCGGTCCGGGTGGGCGCGACGCCATGACGCACGGCACGCGGGCGGAGCGGTGCGCCGGGACGGGGTGGGGCCGGGCGGGGAGGCGAGGGGCGGGAGGAAGGAGTGGGAGGAGGAGGCGGGGAAAGCGGGGCTGAGGGTGGGGGAGAATGGCAGTTGCGGCGCTGGTTCCCGGGAGCTGCGGTCCAGCCAGAACTGCGGAGGAGGCGTTCGGGAAAGCGGCCGTCCGGACCCCTTCCCTCCGTTACCCCCGCCCCAGCTGAGAGGCACCGCGGCGGGTCCGAGGACCCTCCTCCGCGCTTCCTCCGGCTTTTGCCGCCGTCCCCGGGAGATGGGCCTGCTCTCCCGCAGCCTTGCGTCGCTGCCGCTCTGAGGACTTGAAGGTACAGCGGGCACCCGAGGAGGCTGCTCCGGGAATGGGGGTGTAGAGAGGGCTCGGGCGGTTCTCGTTTCCGAAACCCAAAGAGCTCCGGCCAGGGCGCTGCCCTCACACCCCTCCCGGGACGGATATGGATTCGGAAGTCCAGCAGAAAAGGCGCCCCCTCTGTGTCCACTCGGGGCGGCCCGGCGGTCAGGCCTCGGGGTTCAGGCCTCGGGCTGGGTCCGGGTCCCCCGTGGGGCCCAGCGCGGGCTTCTACTGGGAGCGGGCCGAGACCGGGCGTGGGCTCCGCCTCGAGCCTTGACCTGGCTGGGCTGTCTGTGGGGCGGGCGGCGGCTCCGCAGTGTTGTGACGGGCCGAGGAGGCGCTCCCCGAGCACTCCCCCAGCCCCCGAAGCGGGCGAGACCTGAGGGCGGCTGCCGCGGGGCGGCGGCGGGGGCGGAGCGCATTCCTGACGGGTGATATCGGCTTTAACGGGACCGTTTCCGGGCCTCGCTGCACATTTGGAGCCGGGACTTCGCCCCCGAATCCCTGCTGCTTGGGGACCATAGGGTAGGAGAGCCTTGTAGCGGCGGAATGTTCATTCGGGAGAATTAGTACCTCTTCAAAACCGAAAATCACACACGCAGGAAAAATGGTGTAGCCTTGGAGAACGTCTGTATTAATGGGGGGGGGGGTCTAAACCCTCAAGATGTTCCCAACCCTCACCCAGCAAGTAATGCCACTACTTTTAATTTACAGATTTTCCCGTAATTAGGTTTTCATTCTGCAGTTGCTCTTCCCCGCCCCCCATTTCCATTAATGGGAAGAAGAAAAGGAAGTTTAGGGTTCATTAACCCCGAGGCAAGGACAGTAAATAAAACAGGGAAGAGTGGGTAAGGCTGTATACGTGGGAAAGAGCAAGGTTTCATTTTTGTTCATTGGTCCCTTGGAGGAAGGAATATATGAATAATGCTTTTGCACTGCTTAATAGTTACTGTTTAAAATGTTGCAGAATGCTCTATTAGATTGATGTTGGAAAGGACAGCATTTAAGTGTCGCTGCAATTTTCAGACCGAGGTGTTGGCTGGAAAAGCTAATTTTAAATATAGTAAACGGTGGAGACATAAAGCAATTCTTTCCCTTGATCGGTTGCCTCAAAATGTTTGTGATGTTTCCTTTCCATTCTGCAGAGTTATTTTGCTTGTTTTGTTGTGGTGGTTGTTTGTGTGTTTTGGTAAGAACAGGGCTTTTTTAAAATTGGGTTTTGTTTCTTATTTTAACCTAGATTCATTTACCCTTGGTGTATGAAGCCTGATGGTGTGCCTAAGTTTATTTTCATTTTTCCCATTAAACATCTTACCACTTCTTTTTATAATTCAAGCCATTGCCATATTTGCCTGCTTATGCTTCTTTAACCCTGAGCAGTCTGGATTGAATTAGAATGTAAATACTTTTCTCTGTTTAGAAAATGGCTATGACCTTATTTTCAAATTTCCTTTCCTTTCTGTATATATGCAGTTAGAAGGTAAGGATTTAGAATTTAGTGTTGGGTCTTAAACCAAATTATGCAAAAAAAATCTGTTGTTAACATTGTGCTTCTTAATATTCTTTTAAAAATTACTATGTAAAGTATAACTGAAGTTTAAATTTTATATTCCATGGAAAATATTTTAACGTCATTATAAGGTGTCTTTCTGAGGAAAAATTGCATTTGGCAACTAATCTTGGTGTGTTTTTTTTTTTCAGTATCTCAGTTTTATTATTATAGGATTCAGTAGGATTAATTTTTTTAAAACTGAAAGATTGTTTTAGGAGTTGAAACACAATCCAATTCTTACTGTCCAAATAGTAGCTACTTGAAATGTATCCTCAGTTAGTCATTGGAGTTAATATAAAGAATTGTCCACTTTATTGTCATCAAACCCATGTTAGAATTTGTTTTATTTTTTCCTATTAGTGGTGATTTGTTGGATTTTTGGAGTCTTTTTACTTAACTAAATGAATCCGTATTATTTTCTGCCTACAGAAAAGGCACCAAGATTAGTATCTTTTTAAAAAACACTTAAACATCTTAGTGAAAAGTATTTGAACATAGGTGAAGTCATAAAACATTTCTGCATTTGTGAATGTCAAGTACTTGGGGTTTAATCTCTCTTTAATGGAATCAGAATGAAGTATACTGGAAAGGAGTAGAGGAGTATACTTGTTAAGAGTCATTAGATGAAATTAAATATGGGTATTTTTTTTTTTTTTTTTTTTTTTTTTTTTGGCGGTACTGGGGATTGAACTCAGGGCCTTGTGCTTGCAAGGCAAGCACTCTACCAGTTGAGCTATCTCCCCAGCCCAAATATGGGTAATTTAAACAAAATTTTTTTAACATTTGAAAGACTTGTCTATTATGGCAGGTTCTGATTTTATTTTAAACATTTATTTATTTAGATTATCACAGAAATTCTTTAGTTTCTGATCATCCCTCCCATATACATATGCTTAAAATTATTTTTGTTTAATCTGCAGGCACTGAGAATTGAGAAATGTAGTTTTCTGAAATTTCCAAGAGGTGGAAAAAGGCAAAATATTTATGATACCCTGTGAAAGTCCCTAGTCAAGTGCTTGGCACAGAGTAAGTTGATGATACATTTTGTTAAGTTCACATCAAAATTGCTCACTTGTATCTTCTCTACTTAGGTAGACTAGAAAATCCTAGATAATTGTTATTGTTCTTCTGATGCTACTAATAGGTGGTCATTGTCAGATGCAGGCTGGTTCTTATTGTCTCAGCTTATGCTCTTTTATATATATTTTTTATTCTTGAGGCCCATATAAAAATTAGGCCATCTTGGGCTAAAGGCCAAAGTGGAGTTGAATTTCTAAATTTATATTTGATTGCATATTATATTGTGTTTGGCTAGTGCATCATAGTACATCGGAGCAAAGTAATACTTTAATGATTGTCTGAGATGACCCAGTATCATATATGGAGTACTTTAGTTATAAGTCTTTGGTTTGACTCCAATTTAGCAAAATGTTAATCTGATTACTATGGAGACTAGCCAAATTTTCCTTACTTAGGCTTTCTTATCCTCTCCAAGAAGGAGTAATTATTTTTCTTTGGTGTGTGTGTGTGTGTGTGTGTGTGTGTGTTTTGTTACAAGATGTCAGTTCTTTGTTAGCTGACAGAGATGCATAACATCAAAACAGCATACATGCATAAGCATACCTGCATAGCTAAAGACTGAAAGATAATATTTGCTAAACATCTGTATTTCAGATGGTGGTAGACTTCAAAAGGCAATGAAATCATTTTGGGTGTTTAAAACTTGGGTACTTCATTCATTTCTCAATAACTATCATATGTCAGTGATACTTTCTATATTAGAATGAAAAAGAGAAGCACATTTCATTAAAGTAGTTTTCTTAGTTTTTGCTGTATTGGTCTTTGTTTAATAACACTTGAAGAATTATTTTTATTATTCATATTATTTTGAAAGCTGTGCCATTACCTTTAAAATCTTGTCCTACTATTTTATTTTAAAAATCATTTGCTAGAAAATTACTAGTTGTTGATTTTAGAAGTCCTGTTTGGCAAAGTTTTGTTATGTGAAAGTCTCAATAGGATAAAACTGATGAATTGTTGTAGCCTACAAATAAGTTTGTGCACTGAATCTTGAAACCAAATTTTCCTCATAAGGCATTGTAGTTTAAGTCCTAAAATAAATAAATAAAAGTACAATAAACCCCCTCAGAACTGAATCTTTGGTCCACAAAACTGCAGTTGGCTTAACATTTATGTACACTTAACATTCTCAGCCTCTGTTCCACTCTTGGAGACACCTGAGAGTAAAAATAGCCTTGTTGTAATGTGGATAGCTAGTTGAAGAGGAACTTTTCTAAAAATGAGTGTAAGAAAGGAGCAAACTAGTTAGAGGGAAGGAGAAGGAAACCAGGACAGGCTATTGGGAGTATGATAGTATTAGGCTCCTAGAAAAATATGTTGCAGCATAATACTATAAATCTTGTATCACAAAAATAGGTGGTTAATAGTCTTAACTCTATGGATTTATATTTGTAATTTCTAAATCAAGTATTTGCATTCACCCCCAAAATGGTGTTATAAATTACTCTTACGCAAAATCACAAATGAGATAATGTAGGAGACATAATGAGACCATTCTCTGTTCACTCTTAAGGTCTCAGCATTTGGCATAAACCTGATGTAATAGGTGTTGAATAAGTATTTGCTGACTAAATAAACTATCTACAATGTAAGGTATCTATTTCATAGCTTTCTCTGTAGCAGTGCTGTCCAGTAGAAATATAAAGTGAGCCACAAGTGTAATTTTAAGATTTTCCAGGGCCATGTTAAAAAGAAATAAACAAGCACAGGTGAAATTAATTTTCATAATTTAACCCAACACATCCAAAGTATCATTTCAACTTGTATTAATGAGTGACTTTACAGTCTTGGACAGTGAAGCTCCAAGAGTATTTTATATAACATCTTCCTTTCCACACGAGATTCTTCATCTTTTTGGTAGTCTTTTTGTTAGTCTGTTTGTAACCTATTGATGTTTGAGGACAAATACAGAGCTGTGTATGCCATGATACTGAAATTATTGAGTTGAATTGCAAGTCAGGGTACCTGTCTTCTGTTCTCAGTTTTACAACTCCCCCAAAATGACTTTGTACACATCTATTTCATTGGATTAGTATAAATTAATCTTGCATTTGCAACACTGAACTGCTCAAACAATACTATAAAAAAGATCTTTTTATTAGTAGTAACTTGTCTCAGCAAGGCTCGATATAAAAACAAAAGGAAGAAGTCCCTATGAGACTACTGCATATGGAGTGTACTGTTACCTCCATTTTGGACTCAGTTACAATGAATAAATCAATAAAGGTGTTCCTGTAAATCATAGAATCAGGAGAGATGAGTGGTTTGTTTGAACACCAAAATTTAATCTCTCATCTATTTAAATATGGCCTAAACTGATCTGGCCTAAACTTTGTGTTTATATGAATAACTGGGAATCTTACATAGATTAGTCATCCTTAAAGTCATGAATTAAGGTCCTGGAAAGGGGGCATTGTGACTAGTAAGTAATGTAACTAGATAGTTAGAGAAAGTAAAGCAACCATTTAGAAAAGCCTGTCATTTCAGAATGTATGATGTGTAACGCAGTGACAGTAATTCTTTTATCCAAACCAGGGATGGTAGTTGTTCCCCAGCAAGCAGTTGACAGACTTCTGCTTTTATAGAGCCAGATTAAATAGATGTCTCTTTATAGTCGTATCATTTAATTTGAAGATAAGCATATACATTGTTTTTATTTTGGAGAAACATGAAATATCTTTTGGCTTATTGCATAAATATAGCACACTTTACCAATGTCCCTAGCAAAAATTTCTGGATTCACAGTATGGTGAGTTGAAAGGTAGCTTCCCATAAGATATGTTCATGACCTAATCCCCAGAACCTGTGGATGTTACCTTATTTGGAAAAGGGTATTTGCAGTTGTAATTAAGGATTTTGAGATGAGATCATCCTGAGATATCCAGGTAGCCCCAAAATCCAGTGATAAATGTCCTTATAAGTGAAAAGCAGGGGAAATCATTTGGAGAAAAACATACAGAAGAAAAGGAGGCAATATGGCTGTGGAGACAGAGAGATTGTAGTGATGTGGCCATGTTCATGGTCACCAGAAGCTGAAGGAGGCAAAGAATAGATTCACCTCTAGCCCCAGAAAGGCATATGACCCTGTTGGATTTTGTATCTCTAACCTCCAGAGCTGCAAGAGAATAAATCCTTGTTGTTTTCAGCTACCCAATTTGTGGCAGTTTGTTATAGTAGCTACAGGAAACTAATATATAGTCAAAACTTTGCAGTAAATCATGTATAGAGAATACCAGAGACTAAACAGTTCTTTCTTTAGAATTCTAATCCTTTCTTAGAACTACCAGAGGAAGTGTGTTAATACTCTCCAGTCTCAACAGGTTTAAGAAATAGATCATATCCTTTAATAAGATGTATTGTGACTTTCACTATATCATTTCTTTTCTCACTTTCCTAGCTTGTCCATTCTTTGCTCCTTACTTTTTAAGATACAATTGACATTTAGGTGAGGGGAATGAGTAAAACACTAATAGGGACAGACTAACAGATCTTATCTTTTTAAAGTGTAATTCCTAAATGATCCCTCTCTTGCCTTTTCCATCTCTTACTGGGTCCTCCTCTTCTCCCTTATAACTTACAGTTGGACTCCAACAGCTCTCATTCCCTCCCTCTCTATACTTACTTCCTTGGTGATCTCATCCGTGCTTATGATCTTACATACCATCTATACATTTCTAGACTAGATTTTTTTCCTGAGCTCCAGGCTTGTCAAACAGGTATTTGTGTGTACATCTCCACCTAGGTGTAAAAGGTATCTCAGTTTCAAATGCCTGAAAATGAACTAGTCTGGGCTCCTTCCTTACACTTGTTCTTTTCACATCCTCCCCCGTTTCAGTTAATAGCAGTTTCAGTCTCATTTAATAGGGCTCAGATCCTCTCACATTCCACAGTCAGGAAATCCTAACAGTACTTTCTTCACAACATGCATCAAAACATCTTCATCACCTCTACTGATGAGCCATCATCTCTTCTAGATTTTTGCTGTAGTTTGTTCTCCATGTTGTCATCCTTGTTCTTCCACCTAATATTAACATCAGAATAATCCTTTTACACTATTCAGATTTTAAACAGTTTAGATTTTAAGTTTCTCTATCTTAGAAAAAAGTCAAAGTTTTTACATTGGTCTATAACCCAAACAACACGACCCTATTACTTTTCAGTCTATCCCATATATTCTTTGCCTTCTTCATTCCCTCTCAGTCACATTCTAACCTGTTGACTGTTCCTTGAGCATACCAGGCATATTGTTCTTTTAGGGCCTTTGCAGTATCTATTCCGTCTGCCTTGACCATTCTTTCCCCAAATTTCCATGTGGCTAACTCCTCTACCTCCTTTGGACCTTTGCTTAAATATCACTTTTTATTTTATTTTATTTATTTTTTAATATTTTTTTAGTTGTCAATGAACTTATTTGTGTGGGATGCTGAGAATCAAACCCAGTGCCTCACACATGCTAGGCAAGCACTCTACCACTGAGCCACAATCCCAGCCCTAAATAGCACTTTCTAAATGAGACTCTGATTTCCCTGTTTAAAATGGTAGTCAACACCACACATACACTCTCCTTTTTCCCACCTCCTAGCAAAGAATCAAATTAAAATATTGAGGTGAAGTGTTTATAAAATTATAAATTCTATGTAAAAAAACATGAATTTTTTTTTTTTTTAGTAATGTTTATAAGTACTGACCTACAGTGATTTGTAGAGATAAGATAGGAGTTGGGGCTTGAAAGAGGAGTCAGACTTTAAATAGCAGAAAAGATGGAAGAGAAGGAGGCAGAGGCAAAGGCATAGTAAAAGCCATGGAGTTGATACTATGTATGTTTTTTTTGAGATATTTAATAAATAGGTCAGTTAGCTAGAGTGCAGGGTTTTATGTGGAAGAACTGAGAGACTAAGATTTTTCTGTTGGAAGGGCTTTGAATACCATGTGAAGTTTGAAATTTTTATTATCTGTGGAAATCAATGGAAATTTGTAAGCAGGCCTTGACACAGGGTAGTGGGGATAGTTCAGATATCCGGTGATTAATGAAGACCTTGTCTAAGATGATAAAGAGCAGGGAGACTGACTGCCATACTAGCTCCTTTTTGGTCTAGACACTTTGTGCGATGAAGGAAATGTTCTAGATTGTGCTGCTCATAATGATAGTAAGTAGCTACGTATGGCTATAGAGCATTTGAAATGTTACTGGTGCAACTGAGGGACTAGAATTAAATTTTAATTGAAATAGCCTTATGTGGCTGGTTGTGTTATATTGAACTGAGTAGCTCTAGACTTCAGTTTTCTTACTTATAAGCTGTAGAGATTAGAATACTAGTGTTACCAGGAGGATGGGTTCTGTAGCCAAATAGAGTTGGTGCTGTCTTCTTAGAAGAGTGGGTGTTTGAGAAGATGCACCTGTGCATGACTAGTATATGTGAAATAGTTCCATGGTTTGTACCTTTTCATTCTTCTTATTTCCAAGTCTTAAGAAACCCACTCAGTTTTCGATGGTTGTTTTATCAAATTGGTCTTTAGATTGCTCCCTCCCTGAAGTCAGTGGTTAAGTATCTTATACATCTGATTTAAAGGTGTGTTTTACAATTATAATTAAACTGATTTTGTTTCTTTCAAATTTTCATTAAAAGAAAACCCTTACAGATTTTATGATTGTTGACTGTATAATTCTTACCTACATACTTTCGTTTTCTTTAGAAAATATTCCCCTACTTGTTTTCTTTTCTTGTATATTTAATATTTCCTTTGTGTTTTGAGTTTTTAATCTCATTTCAGAGAACATTTTTAGAGAGGCTAATATCAATGTTGCATATCCAAAGGAAAACAGATTTTGCTTAATTGTGCCTCTTATTTCCCAAGAGATGTCATTCCTTCTGAGAATTACTTTATACTTTGAAGAAAATTTGAAAAATACCTTCTAGGACATCTACCAAACAATTCCAATGTACACATATCACAAAATTTTACACATACAGTCATTTAGCTAACTGGAGGTCTTCCTTTAGGAAAAAGAGGAAAGTGCTTCTAAAGTTGAGAAGTGAAGTCATACGTGGTGGTGCATGCCTGTAATCCCAGCAACTCAGGAAGCTCAGACAGGACGATTGCAAGTTCAAAACCAGCCTCAGCCATTTGGTGAGGCCCTAAGCAACTTAGTGAGACCCTGTTTCAAAATAAAAAATAAAAAGGGCTGGGGATGTTGGCTCAGTAGTTAACCTCCCTTTGGTTCAATCCCCAGTGGTATTACCACTACTACTACTAATAATAATAATTAGTAATAAGTCTTTTAAAATAAGAGAAGAATTATTTCTTTATCTAGAAAACTTATCCACTGTTAACCCTGGAGTATTCTCTGTATTAAAATTATCTGTATATTTGCATATTAGAGTTGTCTTTTAGAATTAAGCAACCTAGACATCATCTGGTTTAATCCTCACCTTTCAAATAAGGAAATAGAAATCAAAGTAAATAGACTTGACTAAGATCTCATACTAGGTTTAACATTTCCTTTCTGTTTTTGCAGCAGTTGTGTATTTTAACTAATTGAAGTTTTTTCAACAGCTAGTTAACTTTTTAAAAAACCCCTTGAAAAATTACATGGTTTTGGATATTTTAATGTACCTGGCATTTTGCACTCTGCTTTGCTTATCATTTCCCTATTGGTGTATTACCTGCTCTTATCAAAAGAGGAAGTGGAATGAGCCAACCAAAATGTTTTTCATCTTTTTTAATTGGGAAAATGGAATGAATAATACTTTTTCCTTTCTGCAGCAACTTGGTTTTGTAATGGATAGAGTGATGAGTATTACTAAAACCACAATCCACCATTCTCTTCTCTCAGTCAAAAATAGGTTTAAATAGGTAAATGTAGCAGAAGCATGTTTGTGAAACTCTTTTTTTTTTTTTTTTTTTTTTTTTTTTTTTTTTTTTTTTTTTTTATTTTTTTTACGTTTACATAGGGTAATGATGTTTATTATATTTTTCCCCTCCCCCCCCACCCCTCCCACCCCTCCCACCCCTCCCACCCCTCTTTTCCCTCTACACAGTCCTTCTTTCCTTCATTCTTACTGCTCTCCTTAGCCTAACTCTAAACCTAACCCTAAACCTAATGCTAGCCCCTCCCACCCCCCATTATATGTCCTCATCCGCTTATCAGCGAGATCATTCGTCCTTTAGTTTTTTGAGATTGGCTTATCTCACTTAGCATGATATTCTCCAATTTCGACCATTTGCCTACAAATGCCATAATTTTATCATTCTTCATCGCGGAGTAATATTCCATTGTATAAATATGCCACAGTTTCTTTATCCATTCATCAACTGAAGGGCATCTAGGTTGGTTCCACAATCTGGCTATGGTGAATTGAGCAGCAATGAACATTGATGTGGCTGTATCTCTGTAGTATGCTGATTTTAAGTCCTTTGGGTATAGGCCAAGGAGTGGGATAGCTGGGTCAAATGGTGTTTCCATTCCAAGCTTTCTGAGGAATCTCCACACTGCTTTCCAGAGTGGTTGCACTAATTTGCAACCCCACCAGCAATGTATGAGTGTTCCTTTTTCACCACATCCTCGCCAACACCTATTGTTGCTTGTATTCTTGATAATCGCCATTCTAATTGGGGTGAGATGAAATCTTAGGGTAGTTTTGATTTGCATTTCCCTTATTACTAGGGATGTTGAACATTTTTTCATATATCTGGTGATTACTTGTACATCTTCTTCTGTGAAGTGTCTGTTCATTTCCTTAGCCCATTTGTTGATTGGATTATTTGTATTCTTCGTGTAGAGTTTTTTGAGTTCTTTATAGATTCTGGAAATTAGCGCTCTATCTGAGGTATGGTTGGCAAAGATACTCTCCCACTCTGTAGGCTCTCTCTTCACATTTCTGATAGTTTCCTTTGCTGAGAGAAAGCTTTTTAGTTTGAATCTATCCCAGTTGTTTATTCTTGCTTTTATTTCTTGTGCTATGGGAGTCCTGTTAAGGAAATCTGATCCTGAGCCAACCAGTTGAAGATTTGGACCTACTTTTTCTTCTATAAGATGCAGGGTCTCTGGTCTGATTCCGAGGTCCTTGATCCATTTTGAGTTGAGTTTTGTGTAGGGTGAGAGATAGGGGTTTAGTTTCATTCTATTGCATATAGTTTTCCAGTTTTCCCAGCACCATTTGTTGAAGAGGCTATCTTTTCTCCATTGCATATTGTTGGAACCTTTGTCTAGTATGAGAAAATTGTATTTATTTGGGTTTGTGTCCATGTCCTCTATTCTGTACCATTGATCTACCTGTCTATTTTGGTACCAATACCATGCCGTTTTTGTTACTATTGCTTTGTAGTAGAGTTGAAGATCTGGTATTGCAATACCCCCTGCTTCGCTCTTGCTACTGAGGATTGCTTTAGCTATTCTAGGTTTTTTATTCTTCCAGATGAATTTCATAATTGCTTGCTCTATTTCTGCGAGGTACATCATTGGGATTTTAATTGGAATTGCATTGAATCTGTATAGCACTTTAGGTAGTATAGCCATTTTGACGATATTAATTCTGCCTATCCAGGAACATGGGAGATCTTTCCATCTTCTAAGGTTTTCTTGAATTTCTTTCTTTAGTGTTCTGTAGTTCTCATTGTAGAGGTCTTTCACCTCTTTTGTGAGATTGATTCCCAAGTATTTTATTTTTTTCGATGCTATTGTGAATGGAGTAGTTTTCCTAATTTCTCTTTCTGAAGATTCATCACTTATGTATAAAATGCGTTGGATTTATGAGCATTGATCTTGTAACCTGCTACTTTACTGAATTCACTTATGAGTTCTAAAAGTTTTCTGGTGGAATTTCCAGGTTCCTCTAAATATATAATCATGTCATCAGCGAACAGGGATAGTTTGAGTTCTTCTTTTCCTATTC
The DNA here is from genome assembly GCF_902686445.1 of Sciurus carolinensis. NCBI lineage: Eukaryota > Metazoa > Chordata > Mammalia > Rodentia > Sciuridae > Sciurus > Sciurus carolinensis. Next base: position 38,347,633 of record NC_062213.1, read on the forward strand.
GTATCCCTTTAATTTCTTTGGTTTGTCTAATTGCTCTGGCTAGAGTCTCAAGGACGATGTTGAATAGAAGCGGTGAAAGAGGGCATCCCTGCCTTGTTCCAGTTTTTAGGGGGAACGCTTTCAGTTTTTCACCATTTAGAATGATATTAGCCATGGGCTTAGCGTAGATGGCCTTTATAATGTTTAGGAATGTTCCCATTACCCCAATTTTTTCTAGTGTTTTGAGCATGAAGGGATGCTGTATTTTATCAAATGCTTTTTCTGCATCTATTGAAATAATCATGTGATTCTTAACTTTAAGTCTGTTGATATGGTGAATGACATTTATTGATTTCCGAATGTTGAACCAACCTTGCATCCCTGGGATAAAACCCACTTGATCGTGGTGCACTATCTTTTTAATATATATTTGTATGCGATTTGCTAAAATTTTGTTGAGAATTTTTGCATCGATGTTCATTAAGGATATTGGTCTGAAATTTTCTTTCCTTGATGTGTCTCTGTCTGGTTTAGGTATCAGGGTGATATTGGCTTCATAGAACGAGTTTGGTAGGGTTCCCTCCTCTTCTATCTCATGGAATAGTTTGAGGAGTATTGGAATGAGCTCTTCTTTAAAGGTTTTATAGAACTCGGCTGAGAACCCATCTGGTCCTGGACTTTTCTTTGTTGGTAGGCTTTTGATGACCTCTTCTATTTCATTGCTTGAAATTGGTTTATTTAAGTTGTGTATGTCCTCCTCGTTCAGTTTAGGTAGTTCATATGTCTCTAGAAATTTGTTGATGTCTTCAAGGTTTTCTGTTTTGTTGGAGTATAGATTTTCGAAATAGCTTCTAATTATGTTTTGTATTTCACTCGTGTCTGTTGTGATGTTTCCTTGTTCATTCCGAATTTTAGTAATTTGAGTTTTCTCCCTCTTTCTCTTTGTTAGTGTGGCTAAGGGTTTATCAATTTTATTTATTTTTTCAAAGAACCAACTATTTATTTTATTAATTTTTCCGATTGTTTCTTTTGTTTCGATTTCGTTGATTTCGGCTCTGATTTTAACTATTTCCTGTCTTCTACTACTTTTGGTATTGGTCTGCTCTTCTTTTTCTAGTGCTTTGAGCTGTAGTGTTAACTCGTTTATTTGTTGATTTCTACTTCTTTTTTTGAATGCACCCCATGAAATAAATCTTCCTCTAAGTACTGCTTTCATAGTGTCCCAGAGATTTTGATATGATGTGTCTTTGTTCTCGTTTACTTCTAAGAATTTTTTTATTTCCCTCCTGATGTCTTCTGTTATCCATTCATCATATAATAGTGTATTATTTAGTCTCCAGGTATTGGAGAAGTTTCTGTTTTTTATTCTGTCATTTATTTCTAATTTCAATCCATTATGATCTGATAGAGTACAAGGTAGTATCTCTATCTTCTTGTATTTACTAACAGTAGCTTTGTGGCATAAAATATGGTCTATTTTAGAGAAGGATCCATGTGCTGCTGAGAAGAAAGTGTATTCATTCTTTGTTGGATGGTATATTCTATATATGTCCGTTAAGTCTAAATTGCTGATTGTGTTGTTGAGATCTATAGTTTCTTTATTCAATTTTTGTTTGGACGATCTATCCAGTGATGAGAGAGGTGTGTTAAAATCGCCTAGTATTATTGTGTTGTGGTCTATTTGATTTCTGGAATTGAGAAGGATTTGTTTGACGTACGTGGATGAGCCAATGTTCGGGGCATAGATATTTATGATTGTTATGTCTTGCTGATTTATGCTTCCCTTAAGCAGCATGTAATGTCCTTCTTTATCCCTTCTGACTAGTTTTGGTTTGAAGTCCACATTATCTGAGATGAGGATGGATACTCCAGCTTTTTTGCTGTGTCCGTGTGCATGGTATGTTTTTCCCCATCCTTTCACCTTTAGTCTATGGGTGTCTTTTTCTATGAGATGTGTCTCTTGCAGGCAGCATATTGTTGGATTTTTCTTTTTAATCCAATCTGCCAGTCTGTGTCTTTTGATTGATGAATTCAGGCCATTAACATTCAGGGTTATTATTGTGATATGATTTGTATTCCCAGTCAATGGACTCATATTTGTTTTTGACATGATTTGGTTTCTCCTTTATTTGGCTATTCCTTTAGGCTAGCGCCTCCTGTTGCTGATTTGCATCGTTGTTTTTCATCTCTTCCTCATGGAATATTTTGCTGAGAATGTTCTGTAATGCTGGCTTTCTTTTTGTAAATTCCTTTAGCTTTTGTTTATCATGGAAGGATCTTATTTCATCGTCAAATTTGAAGGTAAGTTTTGCTGGGTATAAGATTCTTGGTTGGCATCCATTTTCTTTCAGGGCTTGGTATATGTTGTTCCAGGCCCTTCTAGCTTTTAGGGTCTGGATTGAAAAATCTGCTGATATTCTTATTGGTTTCCCTCTGAATGTAATTTGATTCTTTTCTCTCGCGGCCTTTAAAATTCTGTCTTTATTTTGTATGTTAGGTATTTTCATAATAATGTGCCTTGGTGTGGGTCTGTTGTAATTTTGTATGTTTGGAGTTCTATAAGCCTCTTGTACTTGGTTTTCCATTTCGTTCTTCAGATTTGGGAAATTTTCTGTTATTATTTCATTGAATAGATTGTTCATTCCTTTGGTTTGTTTCTCTAAGCCTTCCTCAATCCCAATAATTCTCAAATTTGGCCTTTTCATGATATCCCATAGTTCTTGGAGATTCTGTTCATGATTTCTTACCATCTTCTCTGTTTGTTCCACTTTGTTTTCAAGGTTAAATATTTTGTCTTCAATGTCTGAGGTTCTGTCTTCCAGGTGTTCTATCCTATTGGTTATGCTTTCTATGGAGTTTTTAACTTGGTTTATTGTTTCCTTCATTTCAAGGATTTCAGTTTGGTTTTTTTTCAGTATCTCTAACTCTTTATTGAAATGATCTCTTGCTTCCCGTATTTGGTCTTTTAACTGTTGATTGGTGCGATCATTTAATGCCTGCATTTGCTCTTTCATCTCCTCCTTCAATGCCTGCATTTGCTCTTTCATCTCCTCATTAGCTTCCCTGATCGTTTTAATTACGTACATTCTGAACTCCCTTTCTGACATTTCTTCTGCTGTGCTGTCATTGGGTTTTATTGATGTAGTATCTAGGTTTGTTTGGGACATTTTCTTCCCTTGTTTTCTCATAATGGTCAGTTGTCAGTGGGACCCTGAGATGTTGCAGTTTTCCACTATTGGCTTATAGTGTCCCAGTAGATTTCCAGTGTATCACCTCCCAGCCTTCAGTAGCCTGATGTCTTGGAGGAATCTGATAAAGCAGCTCATTCGAAGAATACTGCCCCTAGCCCCCTACTGGTTCCACGTTTTGGAACTGGCTCTGTGCGGAAATGCTCTCACTGTGGGCCTGCACCGTGTAGCTGGCCGTGTGGGAAGAGCCCACTGCCGGAGTGTGGAAGACTACCTTGGGAAGACTCAAGCTGCCCTGCCCGGCTCTGCTAAGCCACCTCTATCTGGGCCTGCCACCCGGGCTGAGCTTTACCCAGTGGGCAGACTCACCCGTGGCTCCACTTCAGTCCGAGTCTCTCAATGCCTCCCCTTCTTAACTCCTGGGTTGTGGAGCGACCGGAGGTGCAGTCTCCCTCTAGGCCGCCATCTTGGATCGCCCCGTGAAGAGAGCCCGCAGCCGGAGTGGGCAGAGCCGCCTGAAGAGGTCTCCGGCTGCCCTGCCCTTATCCCTGAGGCTGACTGCAGATCGAGGCTCTCCGCTGGTTCTTTGCAGGAGTACACTGCACTGCAGGGGCTCCGGGACTCGGAGCGTGCTCTGTTCAGACAGGCTCTCACTAGGGGGCCAGTTCCGTTCCGAGAACCTGGAGAAGCTGGCTGTGTGGGCGGGGCCCACCGCCGGAGTGCGCAGGACTGCCTGTGGATGACTCTAGCTGCCCTGCCCGGCTCCGATAAGCCACCTCTATCTGGGCCTGCCACCCGGGCCGAGCTTTACCCAGTGGGCAGACTCACCCGTGGCTCCACTTCAGTCCGAGTCTCTCAATGCCTCCCCTTCTTAACTCCTGGGTTGTGGAGCGACCGGAGGTGCAGTCTCCCTCTAGGCCGCCATCTTGGATCGCCCCGTGAAGAGAGCCCGCAGCCGGAGTGGGCAGAGCCGCCTGAAGAGGTCTCCGGCTGCTCTGCCCTTATCCCTGAGGCTGACTGCAGATCGAGGCTCTCCGCTGGTTCTTTGCAGGAGTACACTGCACTGCAGGGGCTCCGGGACTCGGAGCGTGCTCTGTTCAGACAGGCTCTCACTAGGGGGCCAGTTCCATTCCGAGAACCTGGAGAAGCTGGCTGTGTGGGCGGGGCCCACCGCCGGAGTGCGCAGGACTGCCTGTGGATGACTCTAGCTGCCCTGCCCGGCTCCGATAAGCCACCTCTATCTGGGCCTGCCACCCGGGCCGAGCTTTACCCAGTGGGCAGACTCACCCGTGGCTCCACTTCAGTCCGAGTCTCTCAATGCCTCCCCTTCTTAACTCCTGGGTTGTGGAGCGACCGGAGGTGCAGTCTCCCTCTAGGCCGCCATCTTGGATCGCCCCGTGAAGAGAGCCCGCAGCCGGAGTGGGCAGAGCCGCCTGAAGAGGTCTCCGGCTGCTCTGCTCTTATCCCTGAGGCTGACTGCAGATCGAGGCTCTCCGCTGGTTCTTTGCAGGAGTACACTGCACTGCAGGGGCTCCGGGACTCGGAGCGTGCTCTGTTCAGACAGGCTCTCACTAGGGGGCCAGTTCCGTTCCGAGAACCTGGAGAAGCTGGCTGTGTGGGCGGGGCCCACCGCCGGAGTGCGCAGGACTGCCTGTGGATGATTCTAGCTGCCCTGCCCGGCTCCGATAAGCCACCTCTATCTGGGCCTGCCACCCGGGCCGAGCTTTACCCAGTGGGCAGACTCACCCGTGGCTCCACTTCAGTCCGAGTCTCTCAATGCCTCCCCTTCTTAACTCCTGGGTTGTGGAGCGACCGGAGGTGCAGTCTCCCTCTAGGCCGCCATCTTGGATCGCCCCCTGTGAAACTCTTTTAGAAATATCTCTTTTGAGAGGTTTTGTGGCATATGGTAATAGTTTATTCTCAACTTTAAATTTCTGTTTCTGGGAGATCATAGAAACTATATGAAGGATAGAATTCAAGGCAGTATATCTGGGTCTTGGGAAGCATGCACTTTTCAAAAGTGGAAACTGATTGCTGGAAAATGATACTTTCTTAACACTAATTTTCTGTTTATTCTATATCCTATTTATAAGTAGTTAAGTGGAAAATATTTATTCAATTTTTAATATTAGAAAGACAACTAGAGTTAGGTTTGTAGCTATATAAATGTAAGAAAACTGAAAACTTTATTTACAAGAAATCAATTCCCTGTAATACTGTATTTCAAACTTACAATGTATAACTGTACTGATTACATTAGAAAAACCATTTCAGAGCCAACCATTTTTTAATTTTATTTCTAATATTTTGTGTAGTAATCCTCCAACAGTTTTATCCAGTAAATAGTTTAGATTTGTGCCATCTTTTCAGATATATATAATAAGATAATATATAATATATATAATAGTTATAGCTAATACTTAAGTGATTAATATGCACCATACCCTTTGCTGAATTCTTTATATGTTGTTTAATCTTCATAGTAATTATGGACTATAGGTATTATTGTTATTCCTATTTTACAGGTAAAACAAATGAGTTTTAGTAACCCAGTGTCACACAGCTAGCTACTATGAATTCAACCCAAGATATACTAACTCCAAAGTCCATGCTTTACTCTGAATATGTGCTCCAATGTTTTTGTATAACATTTTAAAAACTTTTCCCATTAGGCATGATGATACACGCCTATAAACCCAGCTACTCAGGAGGCTGAGGCAGAAAATGAGGAAGGATAATCCCAAGTTGAGGCCAGCCTGGGCAACTTAGTGAGATCCTATATCAAAATAAAATAAAAAGGTTAACACTTGAGAAAATTTGAAGATATTTTTTAAAAAAGAGAAGAATTATTTCTTTATCTAGAAAACTTATCCACTGTGAACCCTGGAGTATTCTCTGTATTAAAACTAGCCTTGGTGATAGAGCTTGCCTAACATGTTCCTAGTTCCTGAGTTCAACACTCAGTACTTCAAAAAATAAAAAAAAAAATATAAAAATTAAACCCTCTCCCCAAGATACTCTAAAATTTTTTTAACCTCATTTTATCTCCAACTTTAAGGTGATAAGGTAGGTAATTGTGTCAAAACAGACAACTCCAGAATCTTACAGAACAAAGTTAAGTTTGTTTCTCATACAGAGAACCATATGGATGACTCACATATCCTTAAGTCTCATGTTTTTGCTATCTGTTAAGGTCAACTTGGAGTCATCCTCTGGAGTTACTATCTTTAACCACCATTGAGTGAAAAAATAGAGCTTAAGAATGGTTGAAGGAATGACTTCCCAGCCCCATCCTTGAAAAGGATCATTGCACTTAAATTGCATTTGGCTAGGACTAGTCATGTGGCCACATTTGGCTACAAGTGGAATGGAAAATGGCCTCCTCTTTTGTGCTCAGAAGGAAACTGAAACATGAGCATATTAGCATCATCTCTGCCAGTAGCGTTTTCCCTATTTCAGATGGTTCAGAGAGATTGTTACTGACCTAAAGCCACAAAACACTTGGTTAGAGATCCATAGTACCTAGGTTTCCTTATATCAGCATATAATACGTTCGTGTTTCTGAAGAGATATTGCAATAATTGAAAGGCATTTAGATTGTATCTCTAGCACCATCGCTGCCTTTCACATTGGGCATGTAAGTGTTCTACCTCTTTGTTACATTTAATTTAGAGATTTTGTTTATAAGGCATAATAAACTTAAAAATTTTCCCAGTGATAATTGCTATTTTAAGAGAAAGTGACATAATCTGTAATATTATTATTTACATATTTATAATCAACTGCCTGTTGAACACACAATATTGATTAACCTTTATTTGTATGCCTTTTATCTTTAATAAATGTAAATCAAGTTTTGAGACTTTCCCCACTGTTTTATGTACTTATATTGGTTCCTGATGTTAGGGCAGTGAGATAAATAAGTATTTTCTATACTAGATCATTTTGTTCAATTAAATAGTGATTCCTTTTTATGGAATTGAGTGTCAGGGTGTTAGAAAACCATTATCACTTAAAGATACAGTGCTGTTCAAAGTATTTATAGTCTATTAGAAGAAAGCTTTAAAATGGGTTTTAATAAATATTTGTTTAGATTATGGGACTATCATATGCCCAAATATAAATAAGGTTTTTATTGTTGAAAAATTATGCTTCAGAAAGAAACACTATTAAAATTTAGATGTTGAGGGGAAATGAAAAAAAAATTAGATCCTTGCAGAGTCTTTCATTTACTATACTCTTAAAGGAGGATTAGTCTAAAATATCTGCTCAGTGTTTAAATGAACTAGAATGAAAGTTCCACAAAACAGGGGACTCGTCTGTTTTGTTCAGCATTGTATATTGTATGCACAGCTCTTAGAAGAATATCTGGTACATAATAGGCACTGAAGACATTTGTTGAAAGAAGAAAATGAATGAAATATAGGTAGGTTACTTGGAGCAAAAAGACAAAAACATTTTAAACACATTTAGTTATTCTTAGAACACCTTACAATTGCAGATGTTGGATAATGCAAGAAAACTTTTTAAAGATTGTTTTTAAGAAGCAGTCTGATAAATGGTCATATTGTGAAGATTACAAATGTAAACTTAGACTAAAATTTTCTATGGCAGGATCATATACAGATTCAAGAATTTTGCATCTTTGGTAAACTGCCAGATGTCTAAGTCCATGTAGCCCAAGGGACCTGAAACTCAAGCAGAAAGTCAGAGTTCTATTGACTTGATATCGGGCTGGAGTTTCGGAGTGACTGGAATTGAGTGAATAAATCCTAGAAAGGAGGAAATTTTTGTAAAGTGGCCCTGAAAGTTGTGAGTAAACATTCTTTTAATTCCTGGTTATCTCCTGAACTGTGCATGGCAGATTTCAAGGATCTCAGAAGAAAATAATAGCTGAGATACAGAAAAAGCTGAATAGAAATTATAGCTACTATCCTTTACACAGAAGACAGAATTTGGTGTTTGATTCCCACCAAGATAGAGGAGCTTAGTAAACATTTGTGCTTTCTCCCACCCACTCTGAAAAAGCATAAGCTGTACCTCCATAATTTAAAGTTGATGAGCCAGTCACTTAACTGCCAGGTGTAGTAGAATTCTTTCTTCAGAAGATAAGAGATTGTAGAGCCTTTAAAACATATCATCCACAATATGCAGTTTATAATAAGCAATTACTAGACATGTGAAATAGGAGGAACATATAGCTTGCTGTACAGACGCCCCCCACCCCCCCCACCCCCATTAATAGCAGAATTAGCAGACTTTTAAAGTAGCTCTAATATTTTTAAGGAGTTAAAGGGGAAAGTGTGATCATAATGATTGAGTATATGGACAATCTCAAAGGAGAAATAGAAATCATATAAAAATTAGTCTAGAACTGAAAAGTACATTTTTAAAATGAAAATTTCATTGGATGGATTGATTTAACAGCACATTGAAAATGGCAGAGGAAAAAGCTGGTGAAATTGAAGGTACATCAGTAAAAATTTGCTAAACTAAAGAATGAAGAAAAAAAAAGATTTCAAAAAATGAACAGAGCCCTAGTGGGTCACTGGGACAAAATTAAATTGTCTAACATATAGATAATTGGAATTCCAGGAGAGGAGAGAGAGAAGACAATAGGATTAAAAAATATTAAAGGAAGTAATCTCCCTTATATTTCCTTATTCATTTGAGTGAACTTCAAATCCAAGAATTTTGGTGAACCCCAAGCAGGATTAATACAAAAAATACTACATGTAGGTACATCTTAATCAGACTGCTCAAAGTCAAAGGTAGAAATTACTGAGTGTAACCAAAGGGAAGAGTTACAGGGTAATCAAAATGTCAATGAAAGATGACTTGTCAGAAATAATAAGAAGCCAGAAGACTGTATAATGACCTATTTAAAGTCCCGAAAAGATAAAACTATTACATGGAATTCTATATTCAGCAAATGTGTCTGGTTAAAAAAAAAAAAGTGAAATAAGGACATATTTCATATTTCATATTAAAAAGTAAAGAGAATTCATTGCTAGGAGACCTGCACACTGAGAAATGCTAAAGGAAGTTCTTGAGTTTATAGGAAGATGACACAAATGAAAAGAAACATGGATTCACAAGAAGAAATGAAGAGAACAGAAATATTTCAAAAAATAGGTTTCATCCTCTGAAAGGATTTCATAAGCATATAAAGCAACAGAATAATTTACAGAAGAGTTTCATAGATATGAATTAAAAATTTATACCTCTTCAAAGTATGAAAATTGAAGGATAGGCTTTGGATAAAGTAAATATTGAAGGTTTAAAACCATCAATGTTCCAATGTAAAAATGGTAAAAAAAAAAAAAAAAAAAGATGAACAGGTAAAACATAGAAGTAAAAAATCACTATGTAAATGGCTGAAAGATCAGTAGAGGGAAGGGAGCAGGGGTTGGGGAAAGGAAAGGAAGGGGAAGGAAATGTACTAGGGACTGAATTAAAACAAGTTATATTCCATGCTTTTATAATTATGTCAAAATGGATTCTACTATCATATATAACTAAAAACCCATTAAAGAAAAAGAAGTAGAGGATGGTATATGTTAACAGATGTTTATTTAGTGATCAAATAAATTCAAATACCTCTCTTTCTTTTTTGCTACAGTGGAAAAACTATTGACATAATAAAGGTTGTTGGGGGCTGGGGTAGCTCAGTGGTAGAGCACTTACCTATCACATGTGAGGCACTGGGTTTGATCCTCAGCACCACATAAAAATAAATAAATAAAATAAAAGTATTGTGTCCATCTACAACTAAAAATATTTTAAAAAATAAAGGATGTTTTTGAGAATTCAGGGAAATGAGCACCTTTCTGACTGGCTGAAGTATAATTTGGAACACAACAGTTTGATAGTCTCAAAAGCTTATTTTAGAAGTTCATATCACTTAGAAGATTCATACACAAAGAGGTATATGAATAATCAAATAATTTGGGGGGATTGTTATTTATTAACTGGTATTGACATTAATGACTAGCCATTTTAGAAATCAAAACTCGATCTCTATTTATTCCTGACATTAAAATAAACTGAAGCTGATTAAAGATTAAGCAAAAATATAAACTGTATAGAAGTGCCAGAAGATTTTAGAGGATTAAAAAAATGTAATCTTGGAGTAAGCAAGGCTTTTCTAAGATAGCCGTAGAAACCAAAAGTCAAAGACAAAGATAATGTGAATTCGAGCATGCAAAAATGTCTTGAAATTTCTGCATTGAAGAGTTGCTGATCAAATATTTTAAATTTTTTAAAAAGATGTATGTGAAGGCCGGGGTTGTAGCTCAGTGGTAGAGCACTTGCCTTGTATGAGTTCTATCCTCAGTACCACATAAATAAATTTAAAAAAGGTATAAGTAAAATAAAGGTATTATGTCCATCTGCAACTAAAAACAACAAAAAAGATGTATGTGATACATGATAGCAGGGTTTATTTGCATAGAACTGGGTCTTATATACCAATAAGAAAAGTCCACCAACAGGAAGGATATGAACACACAGTTCACCAAAAATGAAATTTAAGTGACTTGTAGAGAGAAAAATACTAAATATTTTTCTCATCCATCAAAAAAACTTCCTCTTCATTTCCCATTCTCACATTCAAATAAATAGCCATTGAAATTAAGATTTTTCTTTATTCCTCATTTTCTCCATCTTCTCAAAATAAGTATATACTGTTATGCTTTTATAATATAGAATGTGACATCTTAAATAGAAAGTCTTATTCTTTCTTGATTCTTTTACTTGAAGCTTCAGGCTTCAGAAGTGACCAAATTAGTGCTCTTTAGAAACTATGCTGGAAATTTTCTGCATCTATTCCCTTCTCACTAAAATAAAATAAAGCAACCCTCTTAATGTTCTCGTCACTAGTGCTAGTAAATATTGTTACATGCTACTTTTATCACTTGCATGTTTCAGAGGTACTATATACCTGGATATCAGACATCTGAAAAAGAATGGAAAATTAGAATTTATAGGTATTCTTTGCTCTTAGATTTAGTATTTAGGTCATCAGTACAGAATTATTGGATTTTCTCAATATTTTAACCTTTTTGAGAAGTGTCAGGAAAAAAGCTAGTTTTAGCTGAATAATAGAAACAAAAACATATTTGAACTTATAATAGAATTTTCTCTTGAAATTTTAATTTTTTTTGTCTGCTAACTTTTTACCCAGCCTTCTTTATTTCCAGAATACCCTCTAATGAATCATACGTCATTTAGGCAAATAGGTGGCTAGTAGGTGCTACTAAAGTGTTTATGGTTGGGGGTGTTTATCAATGGCATATTCAGGATGCTTAATGTGTTTTGTGTATCCTGTAGCACTGGGGTAAAAGATTATTTTCACAGTTTAAAAATCTGGATGTCAAAAGCTGTGTGGTTTAATAAGAATCATGCAAGAATCACAACCAAAAGGCATCATTTATTTAGCCATTATTTATTAGTCTTTATAAGCTATACATTGTGTAAGGTACCAGGAATTCAAAGGTTATCTTACATTTCACTTCAGCTAACATTTAGTATGGTGTTAGGTTTTGTTAGATACTGTTAACATATTTCAGTTTCACATTATTCTTATAACATCTATTTGAAGTGATTTTGTAATGGAGAGATCATAGACTTGGTAATGTACCTTCTCTAGGGTATTATCATTTAAAGTGGCTCTATCAGGTCTCTTGATTCCCAAGTTCTCTTTCTGTGTTCAATACTAGATTTTTTTTGTTCCCTACCCCAGATGTACTTTTCATTTACCCTTCTCTGCCCTCCTTTGTGCTCCAGGAAGTTGACCTCTAAGAACTGCTTCATTTATCCTTCCTTTTGGATTCTGGTTGGCTTTAGCAAATGTGAGATATTGCCCAAATATTGGACCCAGAGGAGAAAGAAACTCTGGGTACTTATTTCTTCAGGTGATGCTGATCAGCCAGCCCCTCTCCAATAATTGCTCCCTCCCTGGCACTTGTAAGTACATCCTTGTTACCTCTTTGAAAGTTTTGATTTTTGCTAGGACCCTGACTGGTACATAAACTTTTCTTAAAGTAGGTATAGATTGAACCTCTGACTGTTCTTATCTATCCTGTGTTTGTAAGTTGAGTATTTAAAACCTGGGACTTATTTTCGTTTAAAATAGTATTAAAATTGGTTAGCTGCTTTATCTGGAGTATTCAACTTTTGTAATTTTTACAGAGTATAAAAACATAGCCTGGTGTAGAATATATTTTAAGATGAGTCAATAAAAACTTTCAGCACTTTTACTAGATCTTCAAGCCACACCACTTTTACACATGATTGAAACACCTTTGTTTTGGGCCATTCCAGTTTCTTAATTTCTCACACATTCCTCAAGAGATGGAAAAATTAAGAATCAAGAGATCTTAGCCAGGCATGGTAGTGGTGGTACACACTTATAATCACCCTTACCTAGGAGGCTGAGGCAAGAGAGTGACAAGTTCGAAACTAGCCTCAGCAACTTAATGAGACCCTGTCTCAAAATAAAAAATAAAACTGTCTGGGAATGGGGATGTAACTTAGTTGAAGAGTCCCATGAGTTCACTCCCCGGTACCTAAAAAAAAAGAGAGAGAGAGATCGATTGATCAAGATCTTGACTTTACAAGGATATGGACACTGGACACTGGGGCCTAGAGGAGGTTATTTAGGGGGATTCTGGTCTTTGACCTTTTCAGTACCAATCTCAAGTGCCTCTCCTTAGTCGTAAAGTACATTTTAAAAAGTCAGGTATAGGGTTCCTTTGCTAGTGGTAAAATTAATTCACCAGCCAGATTTCTTAGGGGAGTACAAGTGTTAGCAGCAATAGAAGGGAGTAGTGGGTTTCTTGTTGGCATTGTTCTAAACTGGGAAAAACAGGAAAGGAGAAACATTCCTGATGTCTTAAATTAGGTGACTGGAGTTGTGATGTTGGTGTTAGAGAGGTACCTGTTTTATGATTTTAGATACTAGACTGAAAAATACATAATATGAGATCTACTTGTGTTTTTACTATTCTATTTTAATAACCAAACTCTTCTAACATCTTTAATTAGAGAGCCATACTTTTGTTCTGTGGAAGAGGGTTCCCACTAAATAGCTGTAATAATAACATCATGGAGGCTACATTAGTCAGGATTCTCCAGAGAAATAAATCAACTAGAGATTTATATATATATATTTATATATATATATAATATATTTTTTATATATATATTTTATATATATATATTTATATATATATTAGATATATATATATGAATATATATTCATATATATTTTATGAAGGGTTGTTTCACATGATCTGCTGTCTTCAACCTGGAGGCCCAGGAAAGCCTGTGTAAACCCAGTCCAAACCCAAAGACTTGTAAACCAGAGGACCCAATGGTAGAAGTCCTGGTCTGAGTTCATAGGCCTAAGAAGCAGAAGTAACCAAGTGCAAGGGTTGGAGAGAGATGGTTGTCCTGGCCTAAGTAGAGAGCAACCTCTCTCTCTCTTTTTTTTTTTCCTGTTTGGGCCTATAGTGGATTGAACAGTACCCACATTAGTAAGTGTGATTTACTTTACTCATTAAAATTGTTCATCTGCCGATCTGTTCTAGAAACACCCTCAGACATATGCAGAAATAATGTTTTATCAGCTCTCTTTGGGTATCTCTTTGCTCAGTCATGTTGATACATAAAATTACCTACTGCAGAGGCCAACCTAAATTTACCTTTCCCTCTTCACTGCTTTTCTTCATGTTTTCAGTGCATTTTAGCTTGACAGATCCTTGTGATAGTAATAGTAAATTCATATAAAGATTTGCTGAATTGGGAATTATTAGGAGTTGAGGATATATCCTGTGATATTATTAGGTATATTTAATGCCTCTCATCATTTGTTCCTATTCTGAAATGTGTGAACTATTCTGTTATGTTTACATATAGGGTTTTATATACAATTTATTCCATATTTAATACAATAGACCTCATATGTGTCTATTAAATTAATTGGACTTAAAAATGTATCTGTATATGCCTAAGAAGTATGGCAGTAAAGTAAGACTACCAATGTTTTCTAAGTCTGTTTTTCCATCTGTAAATTGAGAATAATGAAAAAAGATATATTTTTAACACTTGCAAATTGTAAATTTGAGGAGGAGAAGGAGGAGCAATGGTTATGCCTCCATTTCTGGGGCGATAGGATAAAATATTGACTATATCTTCAGAATGCTGTTATGTAGGCCTCTTGTTATCTTATTCAGATGGCTTGCAAGATGGCTTCTTTTCTTTTGAGGAACATTCTGAATTAACCTATTATTTGTCATAATGTCCGACAGCCTCCCTCTAAATTTGGTGAAAGTTCACCTTTTTTGAGGGATACAGTAATAGAGACAAATTTAATTATATATAGAGAGAAACTTATAATGTGGATTCCAGGTCATGTTCCTTCTCTAGATCTTAAAAATGAGGATAGAAAGTATGTGTATTTTGTTAATTGTGATAACTTCAGTGTTGAGCACATGCTAGGTTAGATTTCAATTGTGAAATTTGGCCAAAAGTTCTTGCAATTGAGGTATTCCCAGTTCTCTTCAGTTATATACTTACAGATACTTCCTTGGGTTATTTCTACAGAGGGTAGTCATTAAAGTCTCCTGTGTCTCCATATCAGTAGGCCAAGGATACCTTATTAGTGCCTGAAGTAATGTAAAACAAGGAGAGAAGCATCTCATATTCTGCTTGGAGGAACCAGTTAGACGTTATTTATTAAATTTTAAAATTGAAATATCTTTAACCTAGCAGTCCTATGTATAAAAAACATCTTTCAGATGATATAAGGATGTATATTGTGCAAAGAAATCCACTGCAGCCTAGTTGATAGAAGTAAAAAGTCAAACCAAATTAAAACAACAACAAAAAACCTATAACTTTCAAGTGTTCAGCAAGATTTAAATGAGTTAACCACAGTTTAAATGTAATATGAAAAGACTTACATAGAATGCTGAACTAATGATGATAATTGCAAAATACTATGAATAGTATGAGTCCATTTGTAGAAAAAATAAAACTATACAGGGTTATATACACATATACAATTTCTGGAGAAGTTTGGAAACTCTTAACAGTGATTACCATGGGGAGTACAATTTTAAACATTTACTCACTGTCTTCTGCATAGTTTAAAATGATATAAATTACCTATAACTAAAAAATAAATGAGTCTTGCAAACAACAACAAAAAGTTCTTCTCTAAAGCTATACAATCAGAATTTCCGTAAATGAGGTCCAGAGCTTTTGTATTTTGAAAATGTTCCTCAGTAATTTGGCTATACACTCTGATGAAGTACCATTAATACTAAAGAGACATTATTACTTACTCTTTCCCATAAAAACAAAATCCTGTGGACTTGCCCTCCAAAAAAAGTATCCTTATATAGATTAATTGTTTTGAACTTGATATAAATAGAATTTTACAGCACATATTCTTCTCTTTTGTTTTAATTAGTTATACATGACAGTGGAATGCACTTTGATACATCATTCATAGATGGAGTACAATTTCTCATTCTTCTGGTTGTACATGATATGGAATCTCACTGGTTATATAGTTATATATGTACATAGGGTAATAAAGTCTGATTCATTCTACCCCCATATGTCCTCCCCTCCCTTCACTCCCCTCCACCTAAAGTAACTGTTCTTCCCTACCCCCCCCCCCCTTATTGTGAATTGGCATCCGCATATTAGAGAAAACATTTGGCCTTTGGGTTTTTGGGATTGGCTTATTTCACTTAGCATGATATTCTCCAGCTCCATCCATTTACTGGCAAATGCCATAATTTCATTCTTTTGTAAGACTGAGTAATATTCCACTGTGTATATATACCACATTTTTTTTAATACATTCATCTGTTGAAGGGCACCTGGGCTGGTTCCATAGTTTAGCTATTGTGAGTTGAGCTACTATAAACATTGATGTGGCTACATTACTATAATATGCTGATATTAAGTCCTTTGGGTAGACTGGAATAGCTGGATCAAATGGTGGTTCCATTCCAAGTTTTCTGAGGAATCTTCATACTGCTTTCCATAATGGTTGCACCAATTTGCATTTCCAACAGCAGTGTATGAAGGTATAGCACATATTCTTTTGGGTGGGAGTCTTTCTTGTTTTATGTGTAGCAGAATTTTCATTGCTTTATGGTAGAGTGTGAATATATCACAACTTATTTATCTATTCTGTTGATGGAATGTGGATTATTTCTAGTATTTTGACTATGATAATTAATACTGCTGTGAACCTTGTTATGTATACCTTTTGATTGCTGGGTAATACATTATGTATTCAGATTTGGTGGATATAGCCAAACAGTTTTCCAAAGTAGGTGTACCATTTACACCTCCTGGAAGAAAGTTCCTATTCTTCCAGATCCTTGTCCATACTTGGAAATACTAGTCTGGGTGTGTAGTGGGCTCTCAATGTAGCTTTAATGTTTTATTCCTTGATAATTAATGGTATTGAGCATTTTTTCATATTCTTTTGTGAAGTGCCTGTTAAGTCCTCTGCTCCCTTTTCTGTTGGATTGTCTTTTATTGATTTGTATATGTTCTTTACTGTTTGTTTATTAGTTATATGTAACATATGTCTTCTCACACCCTTAATAATGTCTCTTGATTTTATTGTCATCCAGTTTGTCAGTCTTTTCTTTTATGGTTAGCACTTCTATACTTTTAAAGAAATCTTTCATTGAAATATTCTCTTGTCTTCTAGAAGCTTCTTAGTTTTACTTTTCACATTTAGATCTGTGAACCATCTGGAATTGATGTTTACACATGGGGTAAACCATAGGTCGTTTTTTTTTTTTTTCTTTCTCAGTTGAATAATGTATAGATATAGTACCTTTTTTTTGTTTAAAGACCATTTTTAGTGCTCAGCAGTATCAGTCACCTTTGTCATAAATCAAGTGTCAGATATATGGGACTTTTAAGACTGTGTTCTGTTTTATTGGTTTGTATCTATCTTTGTGACATAGCACACTGTGGTAATTACTGTAACTTTATAATAAGTCATTTTTTTTCTGGCACTGTAAGAGCCCCTCCCCCCATAGTATTTTTCTTCAGAACTGTGTAAGCTGTTATTGGCCATTTGTATTTGCATACATTTATCGTCAATTAAAAGCAAAAACTCAAAAAGGCAGTGAAGAGTCATTAAATTCAGTGTGACAAGGATCAGAAGTTTATGTAAGATTTTAAGAATGATCACATCAGTTCAACTTGTAGAGAATCTTTTAAAATTAAAGAATGTCCTCCTAGCTATTTCAGCATTAATTTTATATTCTCCTGTAGACTATTTTAATAAGTTGGCCTTATGTTTCAAACTAACGGTTAAAGAACATACTTGTGTGAAATTTCTTTGAATTTGTGTTTACAAAAGCATGCAGACTAAAAATACAATAAAGTGATCTTGGTTTTTGTTTGCTTTTCAGGACATCTATGATAACAGTCTTCAGTAAATCAAACTTCTTCAAGAATTCTGTGAAGGAACCAAGTAGGATTTTCTTACATCATGACTTAGTCTGAATGCAAGAACAAGAAGTAGGTTTTATCTGTAAATATAATGAAGGGCTGTGTATAAACACTGACCCTGACACAATTCTAATGAGCATTTTAGACATGAGTTTACACCGGCAAATGGGTTCAGATCGAGATCTTCAGTCTTCTGCTTCATCTGTGAGCTTGCCTTCTGTCAAAAAGGCACCCAAAAAAAGAAGAATTTCAATTGGCTCTCTGTTTCGAAGGAAAAAGGATAACAAACGTAAATCAAGGGAGCTAAATGGCGGGGTGGATGGAATTGCAAGTATTGAAAGTATACATTCTGAAATGTGTACTGATAAGAACTCCATTTTCTCTACAAATACCTCTTCTGACAATGGATTAACTTCTATCAGCAAACAAATTGGAGACTTTATAGAGTGCCCTTTGTGCCTTTTGCGGCATTCTAAAGACAGATTTCCTGATATAATGACTTGTCATCATAGATCTTGTGTGGATTGCTTACGACAATACCTAAGGATAGAAATCTCTGAAAGTAGAGTTAATATCAGTTGCCCAGAATGTACTGAACGGTTTAATCCCCATGACATTCGTTTGATATTAAGTGATGATGTCTTGATGGAAAAATATGAAGAATTTATGCTTAGACGGTGGCTTGTTGCAGATCCTGATTGTAGGTGGTGTCCAGCTCCAGACTGTGGGTAAGAAGATATTGTTTGACTTTTCTTGAGTTACTTCATTTTTTTCTGTGGGGATAAAAGAATTTGCTGACTGTTACTCAAAAGAACAGTCTTTACGTGTCAGAGAATTCATTCATTCAACAAATATTTTCAACATATACCACAGTAGGCACAATGGTAGGTACTAAAGGCAGGAATCCTATCTTATTATGTTCTCTCTGTGTTTTATTTTCATATAAGAGCATTTTGGAAGAAAAGGGTAAGATGGTAGAGAACAGGATCTAGTAGTATGCAAAACTGAAAATTTTCCCACTATTTAGAATAACAGACGAAAGGACTAGGGTTGCTTGTGATCATCAATAAATAACCCTTTTGAAAAGTACTTTGTGCCACAGAATGATGCATTCATGTTGATATATGTAAATATTTCCTAGTCTCAAGATCTGCTACTTAAAGGCTTTATTTAATGCTTCATTTGCCTCAAGTTTTTGAATTACAAATCCATTTTCCCAACGTTTAAAATAAAAGTTTGTTTATGTATTTGATTATTGTTGAAAATAGCCCCTACTTATATAATGTGTTTATTATGTTTAGTTGTCAGAACTAGAAGAAAATAGCCATATGCTCTTCAAGAATAGTAAAAGCCATCAACAGTGAGGTTTAGCATATCATTTGCTTACCATAGTACATTATAATAAGAGTTTATGAAAACCTGGAATTTCCAGGTTATTTGAAATTTCCAGGTTATTTATAAGGCTGAAATGTGAGCCTTATAATTTGAAGACTCTTATCTGAATCAAACCCCTTTTAAACAGCTTTTTGGATAGTCAGTTTTCAAATTGTGTCTAACCCATATGCCTACATTTCATAATTTTAAATGACAAAAACCATAACTATTTCATATGATAATTTTTTAGCAACATTTAAAATTTTTTCAGAAATCCATACTTTTGGATGTTTTTAAACATTTTTTCTCATTGAGACATTATTAAAAAGTAAAATGGCTTAGTATTGTAAATATTTGGAGAAGGTAACTTAAATGTTGAGTATAAAATATAAATAATAGAAACAAGTTATGAAAACAACCACTGTACATTTAATGAATAATTATCCTTCATTAATTTGACTATACAATAATTTTGGGTTGTTGGTTGTCAGTAACTTTATCCACAAAGAACAAAGAATACATGTCACAGAGATTAACTTTTATATATATTTTGGTTTATGCTGGTTCTCTAGCACACAATTATGTGTTACAGGTTTTATGTTGGTGTTATATGGAAAACCTTACCCAGTAACATAAACTTGAATGTGTACTTTGAAAATATAAAATGTACACGAACCCTGATTAAAAATTAGTTTTATTTATCCTGAGCATATACAAACCTGATTTTGAATCCCTATCCTGTCATGTTATAAGGAATGAGGTTATCTTTAAAGCTATTAGTAGTAAAATTCCTAGCACACACTAAGATTTTCATAGCTTTTATTTATTATTCCTTACCTTTATTTCCTAAGTGTTTGGGGGTTTTTTTTGTTTGTTTGTTTTGTTTTGTTTTTGTTTTGCAGTGCCAGGGATTGAACTCAGATCCTTGCGCTTGCTAGGCAAGGACTCTACCACTGAGCTACACATTCAGGACTCGGTTCTTATTTTTTAAAATGGGTCAGTCAAATTTTTACTGGACCAGCATGCCAGGTACTGAAGATTTATTAATGAGCAAAAGACAAAAATCTCTGCCCTCTTGGAGCATATTAAAACCTTTGGAATCCACAGAGGGGCTTTTTAAAATTATAACTCCATTTATTATTTAAATCTAGTGTAAGGAATACAGGTAAATATCTGAATATTTGGCAGTCATTTATAGAAATGCTTAACCAAAGTACCAGGACCACAGGTATATAATGTGGCATTTAACCCTTCATTATAAAACACATTTCAAAAGGTTTTTTTTTTTATTTTTTGGTTTTTAGAAATGGCAGATGTGAAATTATGAATTTTCCCTTTTTGCATTTGATATTTATCAGTATGGCTATTTTCTGTATCTGACATTAATTTTATTTAAACATGTTGTTTAACACACTTCAGGAAATACTGTCTTTGCCTCAGAGTTGAAAGAGCACTGACCTGGATTCTATTTAATATCTCTTGAGGTTTCTGGCCTAATATTTCTACTTTTTTGAGGGCCAGCGAAGGTTAAACTTGTTTAAAGGACAGTATTTCTAACAACCCCTCTTGAGAAGGGGCTTAGAAGGCCAGAGCTGAGTGCTGTGATTTAACTAGAGCGAAGCTTTCTGGCTTGCTTGTAGAACATACCAGTTCTCACAGATTCAAAGAAAAAAATGTGGCCAATGGCTAGGATGAGGGAAATGTAAGAGGGGAGGAAGCATAGAAGCTGTGTTGGATAAAAATACCCAATTACCTTCTGTTTTAGGAGGCCTCATTGGTATGTTGTCTAGGCAGATAGCAAAAAAAAAAAAAATGTGTTTTGTAGTTTCTATCATTACCTGTTTCAGTTGACTAAAACTCTGCTAGCAGCTATGTTATCTTTGTCATCTTATGTGAGTACTTCTTTCTTTGCTGGAGAGCTTTGAATATACAAAACATTTACTATGTTAGAATGGAATTAATTTAAATGTCTGTGAACCAGCCTCTCAAGGGAGAAAAAAAGTATTTTTTCTTTGTAACTACAGGTTAACCTTGTACTCTACAAAAAATTGTTGAGTGAACCAATTTGATTATATATTCCTAACATAAGACATTAAAATTACACAGGTAATAAGTACTAGAAGTTAAATTTGTACCAGCTAGCCTACTTCTCTCTTCTGGCTTTGTAACTTGTGACTGACTTAAAAAAAATAGTTGATTTTGGCTTTGTCCCCTGCATTAACATAGATCTCCCCATTCTGTCTCTCTTCCCTCCCTTCTTCCTTTCTTAAAAAGTAGGTTAGACAAGAGGGTTAGAAAAAAAAAAAATGCCATTTTTTTTCCATTCAATTTATTATTTTTATATAAAAGTTTTACTTTACATCATAGATACTATAGATTCATAATTAATAGAAAATTAAGTGTACAGTCTTTTTATTGGAAGATTTTATTGGAAGATTTATCTCATTTTACTCAGTTTCCCCAATTTTACTTAGATTTATTTGTGTGTATGTGTATTTAATTATATACACGTGTAGATTTGTGCATCTGTCACCACAAAGTGTACTGCAGTTCCACCACAAGGATCCCTCATTGCTCTTTCATAATAACATCCACCTCCCTCCCACTTTCTCCGTTTTCCCTGGCAGTCAGTAATCAATTTTCCATTTCTAAAATTTTGTCATTTCAAAAATGTATAAATAGAAGCATATGGTTTGTAACTTTAAAAATTGACTCTTTTCAGTCAGCATAGTTCCCCAAAGATCATCTAAGTTGTTATCTATATCTGTCAATTTCTCTATTATTAAGTAGTGGTCCATGGTGTACATGTATGCACCATTTACTTGTTGAAGGACATCTGAACTCTCTAGTTTTTAACTACTATGAATACAGCTACTATGGATAATTCACATACAAAATCATTATTCTGGGATAAATGCCCAGAATTTAAGTCAAAAGATTTTAAAGTGCCAAACATATTTACTCAGGGAATAGGTGTTAGTGCTATACACAAATCTACTTACTGTTCTCAGTTTTTCCTTTTCTCTGAAGCAAAACACAAACTACTTCATTGAGAAATTCTGGTGTGTGTACTTTTTGGAAGGGGATTGGTACCAACAACTGATTTTTTACCATAGTGTAGAAAGAAAAATGTGAGACTTTATGCGTAAATTACAAGATAACAATTTATAAATTGGCACAGAATACCACTAACAGGTATAGTTCTTTCATACTCACTACATTTTAAAATAATCATTTTCTTTTAACTTTTCTGATTTTAAAAGTAACAAGTAATTGTAGAAAATCAGAAATATATAAATAAGAAAATTAAAACCTCAATACCAGGAACCACTGTCAAATATTTTGATGAATTTCTAAGTCTGTTTTGTGAATGTACAATACTGATTTAATACAAATTTTATAGAATTGGGATTTAGGCTAAATATAGCTTGATATTCTACATAACAGTTAAAAGTTTAAAATTTAAAAATTAAACTTTAAAATGTTTTTAAACTGTATATCTTCATTTGTGACCTATTCAACCTTTTTCTTTCATTTTTATATTGGTGAGATAATGTTAGAGTTATGGCTGTTTGTTAATGCTTAAATAGGAAATGTTTTTCAGGAATAACATTTTAGTTGGATAGTTTTTGTTTTGTGTCATATTTTAAATTGTCTTTCTTATTTTTTCAAGTTATGCTGTGATAGCATTTGGATGTGCCAGCTGTCCAAAATTAACTTGTGGACGAGAAGGCTGTGGAACAGAATTTTGCTACCACTGTAAACAGATTTGGCATCCCAACCAGACCTGTGATGCTGCTAGACAGGAGAGAGCCCAGAGTTTACGTCTGAGAACTATTCGTTCTTCATCCATTAGTTACAGTCAAGAGTCTGGAGCAGCAGGTATTTATGTTTGATTTAATAAGATATTTGACACATACAGAACACTTATTTTAATGAAAAATAATTATTTAACTGTTAAACTTATTCTCCCTTCACTTTTTAAGTGTTTTAGGTTTTAAGTTCATTTCTGTCCCAAAAGCACTCCTTCTTTCCAATGGAAGAAAATGATTCTGAGATAAAAAAGATTTTATTGTTAAAAAAAAAAAAAGCAAGTCTCATGATTATTTTGTATTTCCAAAAAAATAACAGTTTTGAACATGTCACCTTTAGATTGTTTTTAATTGTGTAAATATCACAAGATTAAAGATTTAAAAGTGTTTTTTCTTAGAATCCGTTCTGTTTAAATATTTTTTGAAATGCATTTTAAGTTAACAGATGTCTCTTCCAGTCTCAGGAATAAAGATACAAAAATCATTCCTAGTGAGGATATTAAGAATATTAAGGTGTCTTTGGCCAGGAATTTTAAAGCTACCTGAGGATCTTCACGTGAGCAATGTATGTCTCATAAATCTCAGAAATTTAAACAACATTAACAACAACGAAAAAACCCTGATGATCTTAATGTTCTTGGAGTAAATATTCAAAAATTTTAATATTTCATATTGACAAAACTTTCATTGCTTATTGGAATTTCAATCCTTTTTAGAAAAATATTTTTCTAATTAGTTGTAATAGAGGAAAAACATGGAAAATACAGAAATTTATTAAGAAAACAAGGTATATTCCTACCAGTAGTCTATCAAGATTGCTGTGTACTTTTGCTACTAGAAAAAAAGGTTTCATTTAAACTTTAAAATGGAACATTGAACATTTAACACTTTATTTAACATACATGGATTTTCATTCTTATTTTCTTACTGACTTGTTTCCTAAAGATTTAGGGTGGGACTCAAAGTCATTAGTAATAATTTATAGATACCTACAAATTGGGTCCAGAAACAATTGGGGCCTGAATATACCTTAAACTCTCCCCTAAAGAGAAAGTAGTTGCCATTGTCCTGTTCACTTGGAAATAATATCCCTCTCCTCTAAGCAGGATTGAATATTTATTTATTTGTCACAAGACAACTAACATTGTAGAAAAAGAGTGAATGGAGTCTAGAATCAGACTACCTGGATTCAAATCTCATATTCTCCTTTCTCTTTGACCTTGAGCAAGTTACCTCATCTGTTAAAGTTTACAGTGTTGAAACATTCCCTGACTTTGAGTATATGAGATAGGGAAACAGAAACCATAGTCACCTTCTAAAGATTTGGGCCATCATTACATAAAAAATAGTGTGCAGATGACTTTCATTATATTTTTTAAAAATTATGAATTAGTTATACAAACAAGTATTGGTCTTCCTCAGAGTAATCAGAAGAGAGGTTATTTCAGCAGTGCTATCTCAGAATGTCTTACTGGCATAAACTTTTTAGATTTTGCCAATTTAATATCAGTTTGATTTGACAATATGATATCTAGGAATAATCAAAAGTTCCTTCAGAGCTAAGACTAATATAATGATATCATACAGAGTTGAATCATATATGCTGGTTTAGGTTTGTCCAAAGAAAAATGTGATTCTGATAATGAGAAAGATTTTTTTAATATATGTGAAGTATATAAAATAGCTGTGAAGGCAGTTCTAAAAGAAAAACTTCCCAAATGATTTGAGCCAATAGTAGCATTGTTGGAGTAAATATTGCCTCTCGATATGATCATTTAAAAAAATAAACTTCATTGGAAATTTATTCCACGTTCATTTAAAATTATCTCATAGTTCTGAAAAATTAAATACATGCATTTTTTCATATCCTACAATACTTTAAAAATCAGAGCTCTCAAAAAATGGGTTTGTGATTATTTCTTTTGATGTAATCTATTAAAAAAAAAAAAAAACCCAACTTGGCTTCTCATCGACCTGTGGAAAGAGAAAAAGGAAAGGGAATTACTATCTAAGCTAGTTTTATTAATTACTGTTATCCTAGATATCATGGTATTCTTTGTTTCACTATCATGATACAGTGAAAAATTTGCGATTGTTATAATAATGAGTTGGTTATTTCCAATCAATCACTGAAGATAAATATGTACTTAATCATAAGGTTCGTTCAATAATTTATAATGTTTATATTTGTCCTTAAACTGTGAGAGATGAAGTTGGTCATGAAAAGTCTGAGACTTTTCCTTATAGCTATTGGGGGTTTATATGCTTGGAGTTGTATTTTCAATGAACTACTAAATTTTTATTTTTGCTATTTTACTTTCCTCTTTATAAAAATATAATATTTAATTAGCTCCCACTCCCACCTCTATCACATACTACTACCATTCTAGAGAGAATTTCTGATAATATTTGAGAACACAGTGTTCTGTAATGTTTTTTCTTAATAGGACAGTGACCTATATTATAATAGTAAATATAAATATAGTGGTCAAAAAAATGAAAGTCTTGCCAAACTCTTTAAAAAGGTATGGGAGGGGCTGGGGTTGTGGCTCAGTGGTAGAGCACTTGCCTAATATGTGTGAGGCCCTGGGTTTGATCCTCAGCACCATATAAAAATAAATAAATAAATAATACAAGGTATTTTTTCCATCTACAATAGAAAATATAAAACAAAAAGATATGGGAAACGTTTTCTAATATTCAACTGTAGCTTAATGCTTGAGGAATGGAAACTCACTTGACCCATCTAATCAGTAAAACAATTTCATTTAGGATTTTTGTGTTGTGAGACTGTTTTGAAAGACATATATCATTATTTAATGTAAACAGTAAATTCTTTTTCTAATTTTTTGGTTTGAGGAAAGAAAGCAGACAAAACAGCTTTTAATAAATACATACATAGAAAATGAAAATGTTGGTACAGATATAATAAGAACACATAACTTTATGATGTTAATTCTCTAACTTTAGCATATTAAAAGCCTGTTTTTTGTTGTTTTGGAACTGTAAGAATAAAGGGCTGTTACCTTTGATATCTTTCAGTTTGTTCCAAAGATTGCATGAATTGCAGCCAAAATTTGAGTCTCTTTATTCCCACCTCTAATTGAGATATCTACTATTGAGTATTCTGTGGTATGAGGAAGCCTATAAATTAATATACTGCTTAAGGAGATAAGATTAGCCTTTCTTTTCTTTGATATACTAAATGTTGAATCAGGTATAAAAGCCAACTTTTTTCTTTTATGGCCCAGTGTTTATAAATTCTTAATGTAGGCTTTTTGTTCTTTGGATCATTTAAATCATGACTTATGGATATTTTTAATTTTTATATTCTAGTAATTATCAGTTGCCTTGGTCTGGCTGCATAGAGTTATCAGTTTGCTCAAAATTGCTTGAATCATTAAAACACTAATTATGAACATTGACCAGTTCTTAAGTTAAAAAACAGTTTTGCCCTACAAGAAGCCCTAAGGAACCTTGAATTCTCTGATAACGCACAGGTAAAATTTGACCATAAAATTTGTAGAAAGGAAAATTGAATATAGCTTAATATTTAAAATGTAAGAAATTGGAACAAATACTTAAATTCAGTGGTTATCCCTATAAGTAAATATTTTTTCTAAACTGTGCACATTTACATATATTTAATATGTATATATGTTATACATATTTAGAAAATGTAGTTGGCTAATAGTAACAGTAAAATAATCTTAGGTTGCTATTTAATAGCTGCAAGAGGTCAAAATAGTAGTATCATTTAAGATTACTCTTATTCTGTCATTGGTTCCTGAAGTTGTATACCACTTGATTTTAACTTGCTACCATTATAAATTGTAATCATATTCCTATACAAGGAGCATACATCAACATTTGAATAAGTGAAGGAATAAATGAGTAAAAAGGACAGAGACAACTTAAAAAAGTTATGAGCATGATTAGCATTGGTTTCTTTTGTACTGATACTTTCCCATGTTTATAGTGTTTATAACCATATAAACTTTATCTCTTACCTCTTCCCTTTTATTTTGGTTACTGATTCTTTGCATGATCCATCTCTCTGTTATATGTAGTACAAGGGAAAACCCTGCTTTTCTAAAGATATCCATATTTTTATTTTTATAGTATTTGAAGTTGATGTTATTATAAGTGAACTTTGGATATAGTGCCTTCAAATTAATACCCAGTTGTCACTTCCTATTAGCATTTATTCACTACAGGCATAGCATGCAGACTCTCTACATTTGAATTAAATGGAGATGTTTTAAAAAGTTCTAGAACAAGAAGTGCCACTCAGAAGACAGCTATGGTATCTAGACAAGACAAACTACATAGTGTAGTTTGCAGTTTGTCTATTGCTGTCCTTGATTCTCCTTTCTCTTTTTATTCTCAGTTTTTTTTTGTTCTTATTGTTTTACTACTATGTTTGAAAAATGTTTACAACTTGAAATTTTAATGAAAGTTTTATTCCCTCTCAAAAGGGAAAAAAGAATGCTTTGCAGATAGCATTAAGCCATCAGTTAACAAACTGTACATGCTGAGTTTTTTGTTTTTGTTTTTGTTTTTGTTTGGCAGACCTACAATTGATAATGTACTAGAAATTATTTTTAGACCAGTTTTATATACTTAACAGGTATCTCTGTGTTCCTAATAGCTGATGATATAAAGCCATGTCCACGTTGTGCTGCTTATATAATAAAGATGAATGATGGGAGCTGCAATCATATGACGTGTGCTGTCTGTGGTTGTGAGTTTTGTTGGTTGTGTATGAAAGAAATCTCTGATTTACATTATCTAAGGTAAGCTTTTAGAGGAATCTGTTTGTATATATGATTTACATTATAAGACAAAAATGTTTTGGAAAACATCCTAAACATTTTTAAACATGAAATTTTTAAGATATTTAAGGGGTGGGTTTCTTCTAGGTCCATAAATTTAAAAGGTACCAAATATTATGCTAGTTATTTATGGGTTTGTTTGTTTGTTTTGAAACAGGCTGGTGGGGAATCTCACTATTTTGTCCAGGCTAGTCAAGAATTCCTGAGCTCAAGCGACCCTCCTATCTCAGCTCCCTGAATAGTGTGAATTATGAGCATGTGCCACCATGCCCAGTTTATGATAGCTGTTTGGAATTAATAAGTAGTCCAAAATAGGAAGTGGAACTTTCTTTTATTTTTTTGTTTTCAATATCCTACTAATATATTTTATAGTGAATCTTACCTTAAATTTTTTTTTTTTTTTTTTTTGCTTTTAAATGAACTGAGATAAGAAAAAGAAAGGGGGAAAATAAGTATGAGAAGTTTTCTGATGTAGTCATTGCTTTTATGTGTTAATAGTAATTTGTTGTGATATTTTGCGGTAGTTATTTACATTGTAATTTTTCCCACTAGTCCATCAGGATGTACTTTTTGGGGGAAAAAACCCTGGAGTAGAAAGAAGAAAATCTTGTGGCAGCTGGGAACCCTTGTTGGTGCTCCTGTAGGAATTGCTTTAATAGCTGGTATTGCTATCCCAGCAATGATTATTGGAATTCCTGTATATGTGGGCCGTAAGGTAAATGCACCCTTCCTCCTTACTGTGTTAGGTTATTCTAAATCTTTAGGTGGATCTTTAGTATTGACAAATTTGTTTTGCTTTTTTTTTTTTTTTTTTTTTTTTTAAGATAAAGGTTGTTTTTAGTTTCTTCTTTGTAAAACAGTTACTGTTTTTCAAAAAATAATAGTTTCAGTGTTTGTCAAGATAATACATATGCATAAAAAGCAGTCTTGCTTTAAAATTCTCTGATTCTGAAAACTAATACATTTACATTGTAAAACTAACTTTGAGTATAAAGTATTTAAGGGTACATAGCTGATATTTTTCTTATGAGTGTGTCCTTATAAAATCAAGTCTATGAGATTTTTTAATAAAAGTAATAGCTAAATAATGAATGCTGTCAGGCAAAGGATAATTAGCCAGTTGTTTACTCTTTTCTATTTCAGTTCAAAGTTTCTCCCCGTGTATTACTGCTATTAATAAATACATTGTTCTGTAGATTATAATGATCTTGTGGAAGTCTAAACACACTATTAATTACTACCACTGGCCTGTGATTATTGAGTTATGCCTCATTAGTTAAGCAAATAATTCTTTTTTGAAGAATTAATGGGATAATTTATGAAATGCTAAGAAGTCTGCTGCTGTCTTTAATTAATAGAACCTCAGACTTGAAAAATAACTATAGAAATTATCTAATCTCAACCCTGTTCCCAGGCAAAACAAAAGATAGCAATGTACATTTTTTCTTTTTATTGGTTCTTTTTAGTTATACATAACTTTAGGATTCATTTTGACATAATTATGAAAACATGGATTATTAGTTGCTCTAATTTAGTCCCCAGTACTTCCCCTTTTCCCTTCATCCCTCCCCTTGTTCCTTTCTCTATACTTTACTGATCTTTTTGCTGTTATAGATTTTTAAAAATTAGTGTTTTGTGGATATACATGATGGTGATATTCACTGTGGTATATTCATATATGTACATAGGAAATTTAGGTCAGATTCATTCCATTGTTCTTTCCTTATCCTATCCTTCCTACCTTCCCTTCAGTCCCCTTCATTTAGTCCACTGATCTAGTCCACTGATCTTTCTTTATTTTAGCTTCTCATATCAGAAGAAACATTCACCCTTTGACTTTTTTAGTCTAGGTTTTTTCACTTAGTTTGATAGTCTCCAGTTCCATCCATTTACCAGAAAATGCCATAATTTTATTCTTTTTTATGTCTAATATTCCATTGTATATATATATATGTACACATTTCCTTTAAAAGGATAGTAATTTTTTTATTTAGCTTTTAATTTTTTGCAGACTGCATTTTGATTTATTGTACACAAATGGGGTACATCATTTCGTTTCTATGGTTGTACACAATGTAGATTCATACTATTCGAGTAATCATACATGTACATAGGGTAAGGATAGTAATTTTAAAAAAGGAAACAAACAGTTGTTGAGTCT
Organism: Sciurus carolinensis; assembly: GCF_902686445.1. NCBI lineage: Eukaryota > Metazoa > Chordata > Mammalia > Rodentia > Sciuridae > Sciurus > Sciurus carolinensis. Next base: position 38,377,481 of record NC_062213.1, read on the forward strand.
GTGTGAAAGATGTTTTATGTACTTTAACTCATTCTAACTCTGTAATAACCTTAATATTTTAGTCTCTTATGTGATAGAATATTGAGATTTTTAAGAGTTCATGTAGTTTATCATTAGTTGCACAGAAAGAAATAGACCTGGGATTTGAATCCAGATTAATTCTTTATGTAAGATTTCTGGGAAGTTTCACTATAGCCATTTAGGCTCTTCAGTGATAAGGAAACCACCAGCCCATTCTGTTGTCAAATGGCTATTAATTGTTAGAGAATTCTTATGTTGAGTCAAAAACTATCTCCTTCATTATGCTTCTCATTTCTGGGACCAAGTTAGTTTTGGGGACTGAGGGTATATATATGCTCAGTGGTAGAGTGCTTTGCCTAGCATGCAGAAGGACCTGGGTTAGATGACCACCACCCCAAAAACAAAACAAAATTTTAGTTTTGGGACTGATGACAGATGTTTACAAGCCAGATGTTTATTCCAGAAGGGCTCAAGTAGATAAACCTAAACTTAAAAATTTCCCCAGAATAGAACCTGAGTATAATAATTCTTCATGTGGTATTCAAAGCAAGATTTTTCTGAAAATAAAACTTTTTTTAGATATTTAGAAGAATGGAAAGAGAGACTGCTAACACTGCACATACCTACAAATAGTTTATAGAGGGGGGAATATTTACTGTATTTTTCAAGTCTTGGGTGCTGTTATAAGATTCTTGTTCTCAAACATGTACTGAAAGGGTTGCAACTTAATGAATTAGTTTTTCATGATAGTAATGTTCTGTGGTGTTTAGAGATCCAAACCAGCCCAAGAAAACCTGAAAACCTGTTAAGTTGATAAAGTGCCCAAAAGCTGGGCCTTCATTTTATACATACATATATATATATATATATATATATATATATATATATATATATATATATATATAAATAGAATGTGTGGCAAAAAATTTGCAACCAGAAAAAATGAATTTGATTCAGAAATAGTGGGATGATATGAGTACTGTAATTGAACATTATTGCTTCAGGATACAGAATTTTCTTGAAGACTCTTTTCTCTTTGCAATCTGCCTTTGCAACTCTACTCTATCCTTTTGTAGCTTTGACTTTGCTCTACTTCAGTGCTAAGTTTCCCAGGAATCAGAGTAGAGAGGAGCAAAAATTAACTGCCATACTGAAGGATAATGAAAAGGACCTTAGGAAGGTCTGCCATCTTGTGGCCTCTATAGAGAGGTGCTGAGGTTCATTCCCCAGGAACATAGCATCAGTTCTGGGAAATGGGATTCTCCCTAGGAAGTAGAAATGATCCTGGTCTCACACATGTTTCCCTGACCTCTCCTTCCTAGTCTTTTCAGTGTTAAATCTGTCTCACAAGATTCATTATGCTTCATAGTCTTCCAGATAACCACAAGTTGTTACACCTTATCTATAATATTGTTTATAGGCTAAGTATTTCATGTTAGAGACCACCTGTTTACTTTTGAGACTGTTTTGAACATGTCTTGAAACAGTGTAGGGAAATGTGCTTTATCTTTAGCTCTTACAAACCCTAAGAACAAAGATATTGAGCTATTGCCCTAAGTTTATATAATACCTCACAAACCACTTTTCCTGGTAATTATTAAGTTCTGTTTATTAACACTGATACCATACAAAGATGCTAATAAGTAGATCCAACTCCCGTCTGCTGGTTGCCATTATTTATTCTCCTTTAACACAACTCCTACTTGTCTTGGGGTAGGGGGGTACCAGGGATTGAATTCAGACCACTGAGCCATATCTCCAGCCCTTTTTTGTATTTTATTTAGAGACTGGGTCTCACTGAGTTGCTTAGGGTCTTGCTGTTGTTGAGGACTGATTTTGAACTTGCGATCCTCCTGCTTCAGTCTCCCAAGCTGCTGGGATTACAGGCCTGCACCATCACACCTGACTCTACTCCTACTTTGTGAATGAGTGCGCGATTTTTAGTCATCTGTTGATACTTTTCTTCTTTTAAAAAGGGATCTGAGAATAACATAATTCTTAGTGATATTTAATAATGAACTATATTTTAAGGTCAACTTTTTAAAAAAGAGTAGAAATTCTCCCCTAGGGACTGATTTTTACCACTTAGGGAATCTTATTTAGAAAGAAATATTTGGAATACTAAATTTCCTAGAAATATTTTTTAGTTAAATCCAACTCAACCATGATGGAAATAATATTCTTAATTTTTTCTTTCCTTAATATATTATTTTGCCACTCTTGAATAAAACTGTAAAGGCTACTTTTTACTCAAGACTTTTAAAAATAAACACAAAATCTATCAAATCACTTTCTTCTTATTTTAGCACATTATTAATACAGAGTAAATTATTTGTGAGCATATGGCTTAAGAACAATAGCTTTACCTTGAATTAGGATATATATGTATATGTATATATGTATAGATATGTATATAAACATAAATATATGTGTATACATATACATAAATATGTATATGTATATATAAATATGTGTGTGTTATATATATACATATATACATACACACACACACACACACACACACATAATGTGTTTTTCTCTTTAATTCTCCAACCCCATTTTTATTTTTAATTCAAGATTCACAATCGTTACGAAGGCAAGGATGTTTCAAAGCACAAACGGAATCTAGCCATAGCAGGTGGTGTAACATTGTCTGTAATCGTATCTCCAGTAGTAGCTGCTGTGACTGTAGGTAAGAAAATCCTTTAAAATACTATCTACCTAATACTTTGTGTAGTTTTATGAAAGGGATTTTAAAACAAAGTATTATAGTTAAAGATAGGAGGGGTACTTTTTAAATTCATCTTTAAAGACTATTTAAGTTGAGCCAACAGAAAGTCTCTCATTCAGTAACTGTACTAGTTATAAAAGTATTATAGACTCAGGGTAGTTGATGAAGTATTAGTGACTGGTAGCCCCTTTCACACAATACAGATCAGAGACTTGGTTCTTATGTGTCACCTGAAAGAATGGTAGCTTTGAATTTGCTTGTATCCTTTAAGAGCTGGTTAAATCCATGTTTGGCAAGTGTTCCACCCAAACCTTCAGAATCCTAGCATTTTTCTCCTGTGAACTTTCTCTTGAAAAGATTTTCTCTAAACCTCATGCTTACATGATTTCTTTTTGGTTTCTGATGTCTAATTTAATTCTTCTTTAGGTATTGGTGTTCCCATTATGTTAGCTTATGTCTATGGCGTTGTTCCAATTTCTCTCTGCCGAAGTGGAGGTTGTGGAGTCTCAACAGGCAATGGAAAAGGAGTCAGGATTGAATTTGATGATGAAAATGATATAAATGTTGGTGGAACTAACACAGCTGTAGGTAAGTCCTTGAAACAAAGGAAGAAAATGTGCTTATTAATAGTTTTAAGTAGGGGGAGCCATAGATAACATGCAAGTCAGATTTGTCTTCCTTGTATGAAGCCTAATAGGGTTCATCCAGAAGTACATTTGTGAAATGGGTATGGATGGAAGAAGGTGGCATAGTTCTGGATGCCTAACTTCTAGCAGGAATATAATGCCTTAAAAATCTTAACTTTTCATCTTATGTTTTGCCTAATACACTACTAATCATTAAGAAAAGGATATGAAGAGAAATGCAGTTAAAAGATGTCAGTATGTCAAAAATATCTTTAGCCCAGTGTTATTCAAAGAAATATGAATTATAGTTAGTGGCAAGATGAATAAAAAGGCCTGTAGACTATCAATAGGAATATAAATTAATGAATTTTTTAAAGCATATGTTCTATATTCCAGCTATTTTTGTTATATAAATTTGTCTTAGGGAAATAATTAGGCAAATAGGTGAAAAATAATGTCCAGTGCCTCCTTATCCATCATCTCTGGTGGTTCATTTTCCTCTCCTAACCTCTAAATGTTTGAGTTTCTTAGGGCCCAGTTCTAAGACTTAGCTTATTTATCTATGCTCACTCCCTAGGTAATGTCATCTATTAAATTATTGGAAAAATCCTAGGCTAGAACTCTCCCCTGAACTTCAGACTTGTTTATCTAACTCTCTTCTTTACTCTGCACTTGGATGTTAAGCAAGAATTTCAAGCTCCATTCGTCTATAACCAAACTCTTTGCTTTGAAAACCAGTTCTTCCTTCTGTCATCCTCATCACATTAAGTAGCTTCTCTATTCTTCCTGTTGCTTGGTTCAAAAACATTTACTTATGATGATTCCCTCTTAACCCCTTCCTACTTTACATCTGATTTATCAGCAAATTAGGATGTTTCTTTCAGTGTTTAGCAATAATCTAACCACTTGTTACTCTGCTGTTGCATTAGTTCAAGCTGTTAACCTGTCTTTCTCTGTGGTCAGCTTCTCAGCTTCCCCTCACTATCCCACAGTGCAGCCATGGTCATGACTCATATCATTCCTTTGTTATGCTCAAAACTTGCCCACTAACTTCTAACTCTGTTGGGGTGAGGGAGCCCTTATCTTGGCCCATACGACCCCATATGATCTGCCCTGACTTTGTTTCTGAACTCATCTCTTGTCACTCTCCTGTTTCATTTAATCTATCCTTGACTTTCGAGGGTTCCAGGCGTGCTCCTGCTTCTGGCCTTTAAACTTATAGTTCCCTCTGCCTGTGTTACTCCTCCTGTAGATAATTTCATGAGTCACTTCACTTATTTTGAGTCTCTATGAGTGTTCCCATATCAAAGAGATCTTCTCATCACATTATATAAAATGGTGCCCAGGCTTGTATAGACAGGCACTTCTCAATCACTCTCACTTCCTTTACCTCTTTTTCTCATAACTTTCATCTCCATACGATTAGATGTGTTATAAGAACTCAGATCCTCTGAATAAGTGAACTCTTGGATAAAAAACTTGTAAAAGTGCTGTGAGATTAGAATATTTTGTTATCAGATCTGATAGTAGCTTGCAATTAGAACTGTGACCTATAAATAGAAATCAACTTTTGACCCATTCTTTAAACTCTCCAGATGTCGGCCTTAATGAAAAATTTCCCATCATTTTACTCCAAAGTCAGCTAATTTTGTTAATAATTAGTTCATTGTAGAATTTCTAAATCTTTTGCATTTCTTGAAAAAATTAGTGACCATTTAAAAATGAGGGCTAGTCCCTGAGCCAGCTATACTTTCTGTGATGTTTCCCTTTATTCTTACCCCATGATTACATGTCCATGACTGGAGACATCTTTTCTATTCCTGTGTATTGTTTTAAACTTCATGTAATTTGAAATCATGGAGAAAGTCAAGAAGGGGAAAATTAATAATCATATTTATTTAAATTATTTGCATTTAGACACAACATCAGTGGCAGAAGCAAGACACAACCCTAGCATAGGGGAGGGAAGTGTCGGTGGTCTGACTGGCAGTTTGAGTGCAAGTGGAAGCCACATGGATCGAATTGGAGCCATTCGAGACAACCTGAGTGAAACAGCTAGCACCATGGCACTAGCTGGAGCTAGTATAACCGGAAGTCTGTCAGGAAGTGCCATGGTCAACTGTTTTAACCGGTAAGAAATAACTGTTTTGATTTGTTTCTGCCTTTTGTTAAGTACGAGCCATTAAGTATATGAGGAGAAATTTGAACACAGCATAGTGATTCTCCTAAGAGTGACGTTAAATATAAGTTGTACACAGAAAAGGGATTTTTGCTGTATTTGAATTTTCTATCACAATATAACCATGATGTGAGTATAAAATTAAATATAAGAAATAGCATTCAGCCAATTTTTCAGTGCACTGGTCAGATGTTATATTACAAATTAAGTCTGGAATTGCTGAATTATACACTGGAGAAAAGGTGTAGGCTTAGCTTACACCTTTCTTCTGGGGGTAACAACAACTGGATGTTCAGAAATGAGACTTTGCCTGAGGTTTGGGGAACAAACAGGTGGAGTCAGGATATCCAGGGATACATGAACTGGGGCCAGGTGGTCTGCCTGGGTCCCAAGGTGTTAATAGTCACCTCTCACCAACAACCATATTCAGTATTCTTCTTCTTTTTTTTTTTTTTTTTTTGCAGTGCTGGGGATTGAACCCAGGGCCTTGTGCAAGCACTCTACCAACTGAGCTATATCCCCAACCCTATTCAGTATTCTTTACTTCTTTTTATTAGCTTTGTTTGTTTGTGAGTTTTTTATTTGTTTGTTTGATGATACCAGGGATTGAATTCAGGGGCACTTGACCATTGAGCCACATCCCCAATCCTATTTTAATATTTTATTTAGAAACAGGGTCTCTCTGCATTGCTTAGGGCCTAACTTTTGCTGAGGCTGGCTTTGAACTTGCAGTCCTCCTGCCTCAGCCTCCTGAACCACTGGGATTACAGGCATGTGTCACTGCACCTGGCTTTTTTTTTTTTAAATATAGAATAAAATATATGAATTAAAAAATAAATCAGTCATATTTATCTTTTTTTTAGGAAGTTTGCATTTGAACAAAAACTCAAGATGTAGCAGTATGTGTTATTATCTGTTACTTTAAAAGTCAGATACAGGCTGGGGATGAAGCTCAGGCTAGCATGCATGAAACCCTGGGTTCAATCCCCAGCACTGCAAAAATAAGTAAATAGATAAATGATTTCAGGTATTATGTGTAGAATCATCTTCATTATAGGATATTTTTAATCCACTGATCTGTCATGATTAATGGTTAATAATGTATTCTAACTTTCATACTGAAACATGTCAGAAGTGCCACAATCTGAGTGAAAATAATGGAGCATACTTAAGTTAAAATCTATTGTATCCTTTCTGTGTTTTTCTCTTACAACCTTACTTGGCATACAGCTAATTTTTCATTTTCCGTTTGGAGATCTGGTACTGTTTAGTGTGCTGCTGCAATAGAAGGTGGATAATCAAATAAGAAGAAACTAAAAAAATAATGGTTTATACAATAGCTTCTCATTATGAAGGTTTTTTGTTGTTGTTATTTTTGGACCAAGGATTGAACCCCAGGGCACTGAGCTACATCCCCAACCTTTTTTACTTTTTGTATTTTAAGACAGGGTCTCACTAAGTTGCCCAGGCTGGACTTGAACTTGCGATCCTCCTGCCACAGCCTTTGGAGTAACTGGAATTATAGGCGTGTGCCACAGCACACATTTTCATGATGGTTCTCAATTGAATTATTTAATGATACATATTATAGTAGTCCTGAATTACAATTTTTGTTTTTTATCCGATACTCTCCTCTTTAAGGTTGGAAGTACAAGCAGATGTGCAGAAAGAACGGTACAGTCTAAGTGGAGAATCTGGTACAGTCAGCTTGGGAACAGTTAGTGATAATGCCAGCACCAAAGCAATGGCAGGATCCATTCTGAATTCCTACATCCCATTGGACAAGTAAGGAAAAACTTGTTATAAAATCAGAAGTATTTAAAATTAATTTATTTATCCTTATCATTGGGCAAAAAAGTCAGTAAAGAACAAGGACAAACTATTATATTCTCTGGAAAAAGAAAGTGGTGAGATGTCCAGAGAAGGCAAATTCACACAGAGAGAAAGTAGATTTGAGGCTGCCAGGAGCTAGAAGGAGGGAAGAATGGGAACTGACTGCTAATGGGCACAGGGCTTCTTTTTGGGATGATAAGTTCAGTGGTGGTGAGTGGGTGAATTTTGTGATGTGTAAATTGTATTTCAGGAAAGTTATTCTTAAAAGGGGGGCAGTAGCATAATACCTAGAACAGCACAATATATCTACTATTTTAAAAATTGAAGCATTATAAAGATAGACCTCTTATTTCAGCTAGTTCTATTTTAGTAGAATATGTCTTTTATTAATATATTCTGACAGCTTTTATATATAGTCTTTGGATTTTTCATACAAAACCCCTCCCCTTTGCTATCTGAGTAAATATAAAAAGGAAACTAAAAATTGTTTATATTTGATACTTTTATGCTTCAGGGAAGGCAACAGTATGGAGGTACAAGTAGATATTGAATCAAAACCATCCAAATTCAGGCACAACAGTGGAAGCAGTAGTGTGGATGATGGCAGCGGCACCCGAAGCCATGCAGGTGGTTCATCCAGTGGCTTGCCTGAAGGTAAATCCTGTGCCACCAAGTGGTCCAAAGAAGCAACTGCAGGAAAAAAATCAAAAAGTGGGAAATTGAGAAAAAAGGGTAACATGAAGATAAATGAGACCAGAGAGGACATGGACGCACAGTTGTTAGAACAACAGAGCACGAACTCAAGTGAATTTGAGGCTCCATCCCTCAGTGACAGTATGCCATCTGTAGCAGATTCGCACTCTAGTCATTTTTCTGAATTTAGTTGTTCTGATCTAGAAAGCATGAAAACTTCCTGTAGTCATGGTTCCAGTGATTATCATGCCCGATTTGCTACTGTTAACATTCTTCCTGAGGTAGAAAATGACCGCTTGGAGAATTCTCCACATCAGTGTAGCATTTCTCTGCTTACCAAAACTGCTTCATGTTCAGAAGTTCCACAACTGAATCAGACTGCTGAAGAACATGGTAACAATGGAATAAAACCTAATGTTGATTTATATTTTGGTGATGCACTAAAAGAAACAAATAACAACCACTCACATCAGACAATGGAATTAAAAGTTGCAATTCAGACTGAAATTTAGGCCCATAAATGCTGCAAAACTGTTACCACTGAACAACCTTGTTGGGAGCTGGTTGAACTATATGTGACTACTTTTAAGTTGCAAGTTACTAGCAAAATCTAGGTTTCATAATCATAATGCAGATAATATTTTCTGTGTTCAGCAAAGCATTGTGTTTCATGTGAATTTTAATTACCAAACTATGAAATGAAGGCTTTAAAAGTGCATTACTATAAGAATAATAAATCTTAAGAGCAAAGCATGTTTTGTGTGCTTGTCACAAAACATCGCTTGATGCACATACCTGTGTATTTAGATAGAAATTTGGCTTAATTTATAATCAATATAAAATACTAATGCAGTTCTACAGCTTTCTTATGAAGTAAACTTGAGGCTTAGGGATCAGTGGTTAGTGATATTTTATTGAAACCACTAAGGGATACTGTTCAAAAGAACTTGGCAGGTTATTCTGGATATATGATACTCTTTGTAACATTTCTGTTCATAACTGGGCTTGAATTTCATTTTTTTCTTCATATGCAATGTGAATATATAAAGCTTAATGCAGCCCATTTGCAACCATTTGGATACTTAGACACTTTGAGCAAGATTGTGGCAGTTTTTGCACAACTTTGAAATAGAAACACCTGGTACTCTATATCTCTTATTGTTGATGCCATTTTAGAAGAAAAATGTAAAGGTAGGTAATTAAGTGTACTGACAACAAATACACGACTGCAAAATAAAATCCCATTAGGTTATAAGTATCACAAAAATGTCCCCTTTTACTAAGGGGCAACTTGCACCCCATTGATTCTTGGTGCCTTTGGGATAGACTGGGTTTTAAGGACCTAGTTATTTGAGGATTTTACTGTGTTGTTTTCCATACTGTCCTCTTTAGTCACCTTGGATTATATAGAAAAATACAGGAAATAGATAAACATGAATGTGATTAATAACAATGCTGAATAAGTATTAGCCTACCAAAGACACACTCAGGCTTTAGTGAATAACTTCACATAACCTCAGTTTTTAACACATGTATCTTTTCCAATGATGACAACAAAGCACTGGTGCAGAGCTTGTACCAAGTACAAAAGGTCTGTGTATGGTTAGCTTTATTTCCTTTTGTTTATGGAAGATGTTCAACTGACATAAGCAGAAGTTGGCCAGAATACTGCCTGTACTGTTAACTTCTTGTATAATTCACTTAAATAAAGCAGGTTAACCTCAATGATAGCAGTTACAAAGTTCCATCTTATGTGTTCTTTTAAGTATTACCATTATGGTGCTACTGAGCATTTTCTTTTGATAAAAAGGAAAAATGTCATGGGCTGCAGTCTTCTTCCATCACTTTTCCTCACCAGGTCCATTAATATGCTTATAACACTAGTGCCATTTATTTTATTTGATAATGCTTATTAATGGTATTTGTATATTTGTTTGCATTCCAGTTTTGTTCAATGAGTGTGTAAACTGCATATGTGAAATAAATGTAAATACTAATGTTACTGCCTTTTATTGTATGCACGTGTTTCTATAACAGCAGTATTCACGTTATATGATGATATTTACAAATATTGCAAGCCATTGAGATGATATGCCATCTCACCTTAGCTCAATTTCAGTTTGCTGAACTTTTCAAAAAACAATATTTGGAAACTCTCCTTTCTTCATTTCATTTCCTGGAATTGCCTCCTAAAAGAAGATGATTTCTTAACATAATTTCATTTTTTTAAAGTGAATTCACTGAGTTTGATAAGTAGATCTATGATTAAGTTGTGGAGAAAGATCATTATATAAATATGCATCTTAAGTAAAAAGATCTTGACTATTTTAAGAGAACCATTAGATTATGAAACTGGAGCCATTTAAATTCAAGCTAGTAGTTTATCAAGTACTTTCTATTCTTGTAGCCTCTGTAAAATGCACAGATGGTTTGTTTTTTCCTGGAACATAGTTAATACTTCATGAAAATAATCTGTGTGAATATGTTGACTATCTTGACATTTCTGTAAAAGGCTAAAGATGAAAGCTAAATGATCTTTGAAGGAATACAGCCAAAGTGGCAACATATTGAAGGGCCTACACTTGGTTCACAATCCCCACATCTTTTTATTTTCCTTTAAGGCTGGGAGGAGGAATCATATGGTACTGAGAGGAAAAAAAAAAAAATACAAAGAATAGTATGCCCTACTGCTGATTGTATAGACTTCCAGTTTAACTGGATTCTCTAAGTGAACAAATACCTAACTTCAGAACACTGAATTAGCTTTTTATGTTAAATTTGCATAATCTGTCACTCTTAATTTCTATATGTACTTCATATGCTAATCAGACTTTTTGTGATTTGTTCCTGTTTAGTCATTTGACAAAGTAACAGATGCTGGAGTTATGTATCTGTTATGTATGGTGCTAAACGTACATTCTTGCTGCAAAGAGCTTATAGTTGGGAGAAAGACAAAAATAATAAAACATATACATAGCTTAAAATAATGTAGAATGATGGTTATGAAAAACACAAGGTGGGGGAATTAGAGTTACTGGGAATTTGGGAAATAGTGCTGTTGTATATAGGGCAAACAAGAAAGGTCTCTGCAAATGGGACAGAGATGTAAAGAACATAAGGAAAGGGCTGTGTAGATAAACCTAGTGGATGAGCTTTTCAGAAATGTCTTCATATAAGTTAATGGAAAATTGATACATCAGTCTTGGAATTTGAATTTGATATCCAGTAGGTAAGTCTGCCATTTTTCTTGGAGAGTGTCTTGGCTGTTTTGGCACTTTACATTTCCATAAACCTCTTAAAATAACCTTGAAGTTTAACTAATTTTGACTGAGATTGCATTGCATTTGTAATTATCTTTATAGAAGCCTTTCACATCTTACATTTTTATTTTCAGGTACTTGATGATTTTTATGCTGTTATTACATTTTTTTTAAAAATGTCACTTGCTGTATAGATATACCATTGATTTTTATATAATAATTTTTGTCTGGGGAATTGTACTCTTAATTCCAATCATTTTCTCTCCAGATTCTTTGGGATATCTATGTATACAGTCATCATCTGTGAATTTATTTAAAAAACACTTTTACAGTGCTTTGAAGAATCAAATGCTTTCCAAGCATTTTTAAAATATTAACTTCACTCTTAGAACAACCCTGTGAATGGGGTACACATTATCTCCCACTGTATTACATGTAGACAAAGTAACAGAGAAACTGTGATAGTGAGTACTTGGCCTGGAGTTCCATACCTGGTAAAGTGGCAGGGCTGGGACTCAAGGTGTTTTGCTTCTTACTCTTAGGTCATTACCTCATTTCTTCTGCTGGTTCATTTGCATTGGTTAGGACTTCTAGGGCTTAATAGTGGTTGTAGGAGGCATTGTTGATTTAATGATTTCAAAGGGAAACCTTTCAATGTTTTAACCATGATATTGACTGCATTTATTTTATAGGCATTCTTTATCAAATTTAGTCAGTTCCAGCTTCTAGTTTGCCAAGAGCTCTTACTTTGGAAAATGTGGAATTTTATTAGCTGCCTTGTAGGGAGGGGCATCAGTTATATAATTTGATTCATTTTAATGTGCTTATGTGGTGAATGCGATTTTTTGAACATTAACCTAGGATAAACTTCAGTTATCAGAATGTGTAAGATTGGAATTATATCTTCTTTGAATGTTTGGTAGAAATTGATGTTTAGGCCATTAGGGCTTGAATTGTTTGCTTGCTTTTTTAACCATGGAGAACCAGATTTTCAGGATTGGTAAGCAGCTTGATTTCATCTATGTTACACAAGCAGTAAGAAATAGCAAGTTATTTCCTCTGTAAAAGTTTGCTAATTCTATAATGTGTGTGTGTTGGTTGGTGACAATGGCAACAGGATAGACTGGGTTTTACCTTTTTATTTTTCTCTCCAGCCTTTTTCCTATTGGAGCACCTATTTCTGCTACCATTTGTCCTGTGTGAAGGAGGTGAAACTTGGATAGTATGCCAGATTGTGTACCAGGTACCTCTGAATTCTGAATTCAAGGTACCAGGAAAGCAAATCTTAAAAACAAGCAAGCAAACAAACAAAAAAACTGTAGGCACTGGAGGGCAAGGAGTTTATCTTTCCTTTTGTTGTTCTGTACTTACAGTATTCACTTTATATTTGAAGAGGAAATTAAGGATAATTTTATGTGATGAAAACAGAAGAATAACTGAACAAAGGGAATGAAGATGTTTGTGAGTTGTTAACCTCAGAGTTGGTGACTGGTCTCTTCATAACATCGTCCAGTTAAATAAGTTTTTTACTAGTGGCTGAAAAAGTAATCATTTTTAACAAGGCTTTAATACCAAATACATTTTTAAATGTTCTAAATGTATGGCAGCCACTGGAACATAATTTTTCAGAGCTGATATAGCCAAGGCATTTAAACTTCACTTGGGGGGGGGGACTTTTCTTGTTTTATTTGTTTAAAGAAAATGTAATATTTTCAACTACATAAAGAAATGATTGCCTTAGAGGTAACAGATGTTTTAAAGGCAATTATTATAGAAAGTTTAAATAAAATGTGTACAAAGTAATTTATTTCTCCCTCCCCTTTTTTTCTCCTTACCTCTCCTCTCTGTTCTCTGCTCTGCCCCTCTTGTCATAGTACCTTCCCCTATAACCAACACAAATAACCAATATTTATAAGGCAGTAGTTTTCTCCATATTTATACAGTCACACAATACATATATTCATTGATTATTTTCTGGATTTTCTCAATGTCATCTTAGGTCCTAAGTTTTCAATTCTGTGAATATTTCAATGAAATTACACAGGTGCTTTAAAATAGGTGATAAGCTGTAACTAGACCTTGTATGTTAATATAAATTATACAATATGTAATTTTATATTACATAAATATATTATCATATACTAAAGTTTTAATAGGTTATTCCACATGGAGACGGTGGGACAAAATGGGTTAAGGAAATCTGTCCAAATCTACTGTAATACCTCGAATTCATCCTTTTTTAATGGCTGTATTTATATAGTGTAAATGTGCTTGCTAAAATTATTCAAACATTCTCATATTGATGAGCATTCACTTTGTTTCTGCTTATTTTTTCCTTACTAGGAGACCCTGCAGGAAACATCCTAATATGTCCATAGTTTCTGGTAGTTTTAATTATGGGTGGTAGATTTATGGAAATCAAATGGTTTGGTTATAGTACATGCATTTAAATTTAGTAAGAGTCCCAGATTCTCTTCCAAAAAAGATCATCAGAATAATTTATAGTTTACTAGTACTACATGAGTCTCCTTATTACAGCATTCCACCAATAATTAGGTGTTAGAGCTTTGTGATTTTTGCAAAACTATTTAGTATAAAGTAATATCTATTACCTGATTTTGTTTTCCTGACTACTAAATTTGTACATCTCTTCATATTTTGTCTTTTGGAGGATGGGAGTATTTAAATTTGCTATTATATGCCTTCCCTGTTTTGGGTTGTTTTCTTGTCATTTTGAAAGTGATCTTTGTATATTACAGCTGTTATCAGTTTGACTTATTATATTTGTTAGTAGATCTTTTTTTCTTTTTCTTTTCAGTGTGCATTGATTTTGAATCCTACAATAGATCCTTAAGCCTGCAAATAGTTTTCCTTCCTTTGATAATGTTTGGGGCTTTACAGTATGGCGTCAACCTCCAGTAGTGTTAAATAGAAAGTTAAGAGTTGATATCCTTAACCTTGTTTCCAATCATAGGGTGAAGGTATTTAGTCTTTCACTCTTCCTTAGCTTTTGTTCCTCCTAGTAAATTCTCCACAAGTTCATATAGGTATCCTTTGGGGATTGATTAGAGGATCCCAAAGTTTGCCTTGGTAAGTTATTCACTTCCTCGGGTAATTTGCTTTTGTTTTCTCATGTTTTAAAAAGTTGAAATATGGTTCACATATCATAAAATTCATACTTTAAAGTACACAGTTCAAGAGTCTGGTATATTTGCAAGATTGTACAAACATTACCACTATCTAATTCTAAAACATTTTCACCAGCTCATAAAGAAACCTTGTACCCATTAGCAGTCAGTTCCCATTCTTCTCTTTCTGTCCCTGGCAATCACTGATCTACCTTCTGTTTCTATGAATATCACCCGTTCTGAACATTTCATATAAATGGAATCATAAAATGTGGCTTTGTCTTCTTTCTCTTAATGCTTTCAAGGTTTCTCCATGGAACAGCACTATCACGTCCTCATTCTTTTATGGCTGACTAGTATTCTGCTTGGATTTAACACACTTGTGTTTATGCATTCATCAATTGATGGAGAAATTTCTGCATTTTCAGCTTTCTTGAATGTGATACCAAGAGTTTGGGAATTATTGGGTGAAATCGTAACTCTCTTTGACTTTTTGGGGAACTGACAAACTTTTCCAAAGCAGGTGCACTATTTTACATCCCATCAGCAATGTGTCATAATTTCTAATTCCCCCACATTCCTGCCAATACTTGTCTTTTTTTTAATATTCTAGTAAGATCTTTTTCCTTTCCCTAAAACAAGGGAAAAGAAATAAGATTAAAATTGTATTAATTGAAATAGTTCTCCCAACCCACTAATTATATAGCAAATAGGCCTGTTTTATAGGTTAAGAAACTAATATAGAACAGATCAAATGACAGGTTATAAGATTAAATTTTCAGCTACTTAGGATGTGATTTAGGGCACTATTAAAACCCTATAGAAAATAGAAAAATCAATTCAAGTTGCTTTGTTAGTCTTGTCTGCCTTCTACTTGCTACACAGGAACACATACTTCCAGTGGCAGAGTATTTCTAATACTTGTGATACTGGAAATTCCATAGTAAAGCAATCCAGTTCTCCTGAGCTCTTCCTTATGATCTGGCTTAGACTTTAGAAAACATTCTTACTATTTTCTCATCCTTTTTAATACCTGTGACCTTTGAACATTTCATTGATACTTTTTTTTTTCCTACTAGAGATTCATGTGCTTGGTGTTATTGCCAATTTTTCCCAAATTAAGCATAAGTTTATTAAAGGTGAGGGCTCTCCAGTGCTTTATTCGGAGGGCCATAAAATAGTTTGTTTACTTACAATGCTTATACAATTTATATATTAATTAGTTATTGTACAATCCAGCTTCTAGGCCACTGGGTCACAAATTCCAGCTTCCCAAAGAATGAAGAGCTATTTTTAGATTCCTAATCCCCTGGACTCTGGATATTAAGATTCCCAAGTGACTGTGCAAACATTCCAGGAATGACTAAGAAATATTCAGCTTCTGGAATAGGGACTTCTAATCTGCTCTGGAAACTAGCACTTTATAAGGCAGTGTCCTCTAGATTCATTCATTTAATGAAGACAAAGCATCCACCTGTCTGTGCCAGGCTCCAACTCTACAATGGTTTGTGTGTTGGTTCACCTTCAGTACAAGAACAAATTGAGAAAGAAAGATGCTTGCTGTTACAAATAGTCTTTATACAAGCCAGGCACAGTGGTGCATACCTGTAATCCCAGCAACTTGGGAGGCTGAGGCAGGATTCCAACTTTGAGGCCAGCCTTAGCAATTTAGGGAGACCCTGTCTCAAAATAAAATTTGAAAAGGGGAGCTGGGGATGTAGATCAGTGGTAAAGTGCCCTTGGGGTGGGACCCCCGACACACACACACACACACACACACACACACACACACACACACACAATAGTCCCTGTGAAACTGTTGCAACATGACCCATTTCCAGGAGATGCCACCAGAGCTCAAGGGGCAGTCACTTTCTAGCTCTAATACTGGAAGGGTTTTAATGTGCATAAATATGAAGGTGTCTGTAGTATTTGAAGAGTTTTCTTATCCTTTCCAACAAATATAGATGAGATCGTTAGGCTTACAGGAAGAAAGCAGTTAGTCATTTGTCACTTAATGATGGGGATATAGCCTAAGAAATGGATCAGGAGGTAATTTTGTTGTGTGAACACCATAGAGTATACTTGCACAAACTAAAACAGCTACATCTAGGTAATACAAAATCACCATTGTGTATGTATGTACACACCTGTGTACACCAATGTGTAATACAGCCCATTTACTTTTATAAAAACTTTTACCATGAAAAAAACATTTTTGTTTTTGTTATAGATTTTCAATCATCAAGATATAATTTGAAAGGTACTGTTGATGATTTTGAAAATGTTCCGTGATTATAAAAGATAAAATGACGAATTATGGAAATAATGAAAGTGATAGTAATCTTTCATTTTCACTTTTAAGTGTACAAGAAAACACCCCTGAAAAGGTAACTGTCTATAGACTACTGGAACAAATGACAATACACTGATTGAGACCTGAATGTTTTATTGTTAAGAAATACCTTTATTTTGGCCCAGTTAACACAAGAGCTTTCAATATGATGAGTTCTTCACTTTTCTTTTACAATAGAGGGATAAATATAGTCACAAAAACAGAAAACAAAAAAGGGGAAGGAAACATGTAAATGTTTGAGAAAAATATGAAGATGAATTCAAATATAAATTCAGGCTTAATTTGCTTTTATATAATGGTTGTTTTGCTTACATAAGCAATATATATAAGAATAAGTCACTTTTAAATCTAGTAAAAAGTGGTAGAAACTTTTGGCAATTTTTGTTCTTAATCATTAGGCAATCCTTCCTTATTAGAAAATATAAGTTCCTCTTATGGCTCTGATTGATAAACACAATTTATTTAATAAATCACCTCACCATAGAGTTCAGTGTTGCAGCTCATTTTAACTGGTAATTCTCTAGTATAAAATGGGATTTATATATATCTTATGATATAAAGTGAATAATCATTGTTAATAACTTTCACTTTTAAAAAAAGAATTTTAAAGAATTCATTTCTATCAAACTTAAGAGAACTCCTTCATAGCACAAAGAAATGCAGTTTAACTCAACTTTTTAACAGGTGAGTTACTGAAAGAAAAAGGCATACTATAAATTAAAATGTATCTTTAACATGTTCCAAACATACTTTTTAAATATAAAGATGTTGGTTCTGGTACATAAGAAAATATTTACAACTTAAAAAAAGCAGATTGTAGAATATACGTGTTCTGTGTATAAAAATAAGTAAAATGTTTTACAGTCCAGACCAAGGGATCTTTTCTAAGCCAGGTTTTATCCATGCAACTCTATTACAATACCATTCGATCAGCGTTACTGGAGCAACATGCATGGAAGAAATCTTACCATAACCTGAGTTAAAGCTCATACTGACTTTTTAAGGCTTGTACATCTTCTAAAGTAAAATGATGATTTGGTGTGTCTGAAAGATCATCAAACAGCTGTTTAATTTGCTCCTTTTGGCCTTTGCTAATTAGTGTCAACATCATCTGAAAAAAAGGTAAAAAGTCAGATTACTATAAATAATTAACATTTTTAAAGTTATAAAAACCCTGAAAGAACTGATATCTATTAATGAACAACACTTTGCCACTTACCTTAAACCTTTCTGCTTTACTCAGATACAGAAGATGCTGATACACCAAGGAGGGATCCTTAGCAACAATATGATTTTTCAGAGACTGAACTAGGAGAAGGAATATATCCCCTTCAAGTTTGTTACTCAACAACACTGGCAAATCTTTTGGTGCAGTGATGGCTAAAAGATGTGCGCAGGCTTCTTCATCTTTCCTCATGTTGACAGCATTTATAACCTGGCCAAATTCATAAGCATTGGTAGGCTTGGAAATCTCAAGTCTCTGGGAGTGTTCTAGGGGCCCACTTCTTCCACCTCCTTTCTCAGAAGCCAGGCAGTCAGCTGAGATGTCCCCTGAGGTTCTTTCAGGCTCCTCATTGCCTTCATTCACCTTCATAAGAAAAAAATTATACCGTGACATTGAATAACAGTCATCCCACATACTCTGCTACCTTGGTTAAAATGGGAAGTGAAAACCACAAGTAGACTGTACTTGAGTTTTAAGGCAAAAGTATGTAATTTGTAATAACTGTAAAATCTATAGTTTCTTTAGGAAGAGAATTTTAGGTTCTAACTATTCAGTTCATAAACACATTTTTCTATATACTACTTTAAAACTATTTTGCATTGAAAAATAACAATTTTATTTTCAGAACTTTCCTTGAATAAAAACATTATACAAAATGAAAACCTGTAACATTTTTTTTTCTATTTTGTGATAAATTTTACATTACTCTTATTTCCTTATATTTAACAGAGAAGTTCACTTATATTTTTCCAATTCTCTTAGAATTTTCATTAAAGAAAAAACCTTCTGGCTTTTCAGTTCTCTTCCTTCTTTAAAGGAGAGGAACTTTTAGCTTCTCTCACCTATTAACCTCTTACTCTTAGGGGAAATATAAGACCATGAATTAGTATTCATGAATGCACAGGAATTCATGGCCTGGCATTCTTCACTGATGGCAAGGCAAAACATCTGAATTATTAGAAATCACAAAGGCAGGTGTGATCCTGGGGAGGTCCATGATCTCTGCTAAGCCAATCTTAGAGTGCTAAAAAAACGATCTGAGACAATCTGGAAAATCTCCATAGGGGTGTGGCTTTTAAGGTCCAGAAACGGAGTCAGTTCTATCAGGATTCTCCAGGTCTAACCTGAAGCAAAGCCTGATGGCCAAGTGCCATGGCTCCAGTATGCCACAGAGTGGAAGCAGTGCAACTCACAGGCCAGAGAGGCTGGCAAAGGAAGGAGGAAATGACGAAATGAACAGGCACACAATACCAGCCACAGACCCACTCTGGGAAGTAACAGTGATGAATTATGACTGCAAAGGGCAAGTTTTATCTTTCTCACTGGCTAAAATTTTCCACTGATCATCAGAATAAGAACAAAATTTTTGTGGAACTCAAATATGATCTTAGTTATGTATAACATCTCCAAAAGAGTACTTTCAAAGATAATAAAAAATGATACCTCTTGAATTTCAATTTTCCTTCTCTCTTTTCCTTTGTTGAATGATGCCGGGTTATCCTTAATATTAAGGAGTCTGGTTACCTCTTCCAATTCCATCTTTGCTTCTACAATATTTGGGTCTAACAGGACAACTTTATTGAGATCAGATAAGCTTTTCTGATAATCCTGAGAGTAGGAAGACAGTAAATAATTTTTATAAATACAAGACAAGGCTTCCACTGGCCTGAGTGACAAAGTAAGCTCATACAGTGTGTACACAGGGAGTCTTGTAAAGCGCCTGTGGGTGAGTCTACAGCTAAAGGATTAACCCATTATACAGCAAACCTCTTCTGCTGAAGAAAGCACAGAATCTGAAGTTAGTAAACCCACGTGTTTTTCTGTATCACTGGTTTTCCCTGTCCTTACACCTGGAAGGCATTCATCTCCTGGATAAGTAAACAAAAGAGTGAACAGTCTCATGTTGGAAGTTCCTAGCAGTGAAACTTAAGAAAAGATCCTAAGCTGGGTAGGGTGACCAGTCCCCACTACTCAGGAGGCTGAGGAAGGAGGATCACCTGGGCTCAGGAGTCTGAGTCAGCCTGAGCAACATATTGAGATAAGCTTCAGTTTTCTCATCTTTAAAATGTAACAAAAACTCTATTCTAATTTTTACAAGGCTGTACCAAGGAATAAATGAATGAATAAAATGGATATTTTATTTATGAATAGTTTATTCAAACCTATAAAGGGATATACAAATGGTAGTTCTGATACTATTGTCTAATAAAACCCTTCAAAACTGTTTACTGTTTGAAATAGGTGTCAACCCTTAACCTAAGAGACAATATATTGTAAAGGTTGAAGGCAAAAAATGAATCTAAAATTACAAGATGTGGCTATTGACTCTGGCAGCAGACACAGATGCCACAAAATCAATCTGCTATGACAGGCCATGTTCTAGAACTTCAAACTTTTAATTAAACCAAATTGTGAGGAGGCAAAGAATCATAATGATGTATGACACATTAATAACAGTTAATAATGTGCTTAATTAATAACAGTTAATAATTATTGTGCTGAAGGCTGAGCCACGGACGAGCTGAGCTTGTGGTTATGAGACATTCCTGAGAGACTAGCTGTAATGCTCAGCCCTACCCCTTCCTTCAGCAACTCACCAAAGCAAGTGACAGGCTGAAAGGGATAACCTTAAAGCCACTCTAATTTGTAATAAAAAAAAAAAAAAAAAGGTAAATCGCTTACAAACTAATATATTACATACTATTGGTAAATTTCCACATACCACTATGTTGCCACAGCACAGATGGAACCCACTAGGAAAAAAACTGTATTTATACCCCAAAAGTGTCCTAGGCGGGAACCATACCTGGAGGGCAAGGGAGTGAAGCAAGATGGCAAGTTCTCATGGTAACAGCCAACTCTTCCCATTCTCAGCATTTTACAAATCTGACTTTATTCTCACGATAGCACTAAAAATATTAACTTCTATTGTTCCTGTTTTAAATATAAGGAAACTTTGGTATAAGGAAATAAGGGATGATCACAACAGCAGTGCCCAGAGGTGGGTGATAAACAGTGTGGAGCTCCAGTGTGAGGTCTGGAAACAGGTGGCTCTGTGAGCTCCAACATGGAAATGGAAGTCCCACATGCAGGAGCTGTGTGATCCTTTTCACTCACTCAAGGAAGTCTGCCTGAAAAGCACTTTGTCTGGTTGGAGGAAAGGCGAGAGAACATGCTTTGGTAAGTGCTAACGCAGGCAGGTGTGCAGAGAGGGCAGGGCAGGAAGGAAGAGGACAGCACCAGGCAAGGAGGCAGCGCAGGGGGTGTCCATCCCCTCCACAAGTGGCCACTCAGCTGGCCCTGTGTGGTATGGAGCTGGGAATACTGCGACGGGACAAAGCTGGGCCATGCCCTCAAGGGAGCTGTCTAATGATGGGGTACAATAAAAGAAGTAAACACATGAATAAATACAATGATTACAGACTGTCATGATAAATTAAGAAAAGCCAGGGCTGTGCCAAACACCAACAAGGGAGGAAGGAGTGTCCTTTTCCTACAGCTGTCAGAGAACAATGCCTGAAGAGAGAGCAGCTATGCAGAATGGTGGGGAGAGCAGAGCTTAAATAAAGTGTGGCATTGGCCAAAAAGAGGACTTTGAAAGTTGCTAACTAACCTCAGCAGACCTTTAAAAAAAAAAAAAAAAAGAGTATAATCATATGTGTTGGTGATAATATTTACTATTAATAGAAATTCTTAAACTATAAAATTGATAATTATTTTATAAGGTATTATTCATTTTGATATTTTTGGACTTGTAGCATCCCTTATTGGCTGTAACCCTGTTTTATTTACCTCTATACTAACATCTACCACATAACTGGCACTTAGAAATAAAAGCAAAATGTTGAGACCTTTTTTGTGTAGAACAACTGTAAATACCTTTCAAAACTGTGTGCGTGCATGCGTGCGCGCGCGCACACACACACACACACACACACACACACCAACTACTAAAGGCAGCTAAAAAAAGATCAAAGAAAGCAGAATGTGCAGCAGGAGGCACAGGGCACCTGGGCTGCTTCCTTGTTACACTTGCCCTGAGCAAACAGATTCAGGTGTGACATCTGACACATTTCATAAGCAATTGTAGCCTGTGAAGATTCTGAAATTAAATTCACTTGGCACACAGCTCAACCTACTGAACAGATAAAGCAAGCTATAAAACATGAAATCAGAACAAGATACCAGTCTCATGATATAGTGGGACAAAATAACTCAATTTTAGGATTTTCTTTCTGCATCATAATAGAATTTCTAAAATTCATTCCGAGGATAAAATTCCAGTTCTTTATTAGGTGTAGCTTCTGATCTTGAGTCAGCTAAACAGGTTCAAAGAGGCTATCAGTATGAGGTGGACCTGATCTAAGAGTTTGGACATATATAAATTCATGAGTCATGGAGATCTATCCTCATTTACCCAAATCCATCAGCTCCAAGAGTTAAGTAAATTTTGAAGGACTCTCTTAATTCATGGTGCCACACACCATCTAGGAAATCTTTACATGAGGTTTACAGAAGAATTTTGCTAACAAAAGTGGAGGGGTCATCAGAGTCACCTGGACACCGACACTGTAAATACAGTGCAGCTGTGTGGCTCCCTCAGAGGGTGACATCTGGTCCTGGCAGGAAGCACAGGCCTGGCTCTACTGCAGCCTGAGTGGATCTGCAGTCTAGAAAGGCCTGATCACTCAGTGCACACAGATGAAACTCATTTGGTATACTAAGCAACAAGACTGCTCCCTCCCAACAAAATCCAGGTATTTCCCTTTCAATGAATCTATTTCTACCTCAAATGAATCTCTCTCTACCCATGCGCAAGCCTGTCCCCACTTCCTGTGCTCCCTTCATTATCACACCGTACCACCAGCCACCCAGAGGCCTGGGAGGCACTCCCTTCTTCCTCCAGATATCTTACTGGTATCTCCCGCCAACTTTACCATCAAACAACCTTGAATTAACTTCTGTTATGGTCTGAATCTGTCCCCCCCAAAATTTGTATGTTAAAGTTCTAAACCACAATGCTGTACAACTAAGTATATTTGGAGACAGGATCCTGAAAGAGGTAACCAAGTTAAATTAGTTAGGGTGGGCCCTATTCCAGTACGACTGGTGCCCTTACAAGAAATGGAAATTTGAAAACACACACACACAGGGAAGGAAGACTGTGAAGATGTAGAGAAGATGGTAATTAACATACCATGGAGACAGGCCTCAGAAGAAACCGAACCTGCATGATCTCAGATCTCCAGAAGTGTGAGAAAACAAATTTCTATTGTTTAAGCCACTCAGTTTGTGGCACTTTATTATAGAAGCTCTGGTAAGTGAATATACCTTCTCTCTTCCCTCTGTATTACCTTCCTCCAGGCATGTGCTTCTCACCTTGGTGGCCTCCCACTTATATTCCTATCCATAAAAGACTCCTCTCTGATCTACCTTGTGTGTTGTCCCCAAATTGGACCTGTCGTGGCAGCATTTACCCCTTAAGGTTGATTCCATCACCTGCGGGATCAAGTCTAGCCTCCTCTTTATGGCCTCTCTTGATCTGACCATCTCTATCCATCCTCACTCCCACCTACACTTGAACTGCAGCTGTATAGCTCATGAACAAGTTCATAAAAAATGTGCATAAGAATGTCATAGCAGTTTTATTCATAAAAGCCCCAAGCAAGAAACAACTGGTGTATGTATAACAAATTGTGATATTCATACAACAGTGATGAAAGAAACAATTCCTGGTAGTCACAAAATAGATGAATCTCAGGTTACACTGACTAAAAGAACCCAAAGAACAGTATACTGTATGGTTATGTAAAAAAAGAAGAAAAGCTATAGAGACAGAAATTAGATGAATGGGAAGGAGAAGAGTGAGAAAGACTGCAAAGGGGCAAAGGAAACTTTCTAATATTTTCTGTGATTTCCTGGTGACAATATTTTCTACATGTAAGAACATTCATTCATCAAGACTTATGTGCAGAAGAATCTGTACAAGGAAAAGTATAATTATACAACACCCTCTTTATTCTCAACTAATGGTGTGGTTTTCTTAGAGAAGAATGCTGTTCTATAATCTCACACTGACCATCAGGCTTAAGGCTCAAGTCACTATCAACTTCACATCTCTGATACATCTCTAGGTCACACATCACTGTGTCCACGGGGTGACTGGTTTTCCATTCAGATGCCTTCCCTCACCCTACCTCAACCCCAATCTTTGCTGAAGGATCAGTGGCACTGCTGTGGCTTTCAATAATTCGATAACATCCCTTTTGGTCTCCTAAAGTAAACCTACTACAACTCCTTAGGAAGGCAGAGGATAATTTTTATTTAAAGTTGGAAGGAATCCATATTATAGTTAGTAGTGAAATCTGAAGCCTATTCTACAGCTTTAGGACTGGTTAATATAGTTCTAGGACTAAACCTCAGATCATCTCATTCCCACTCTGTGATCCTGAGATTTTGGGAGGTTTTTTTGTTTTTCGTAGCAGAAAGTAAACCCAGGGGAGAGCACTTAACCACTGAGTGACATCTCCATCCCTTTTTTATTATTTTTTTTGAGACAGGGTTTCACTAAGTTACTTAGGGCCTTGGTAAGTTGCTGAAGCTGGCCTTCAACTTATGATCCTCCTGCCTCAGCCTCCCAAGTCACTAGGATTACCAGTGTGTGCCACCATGCCATCAGGTGGCATGGTCAACACCAAGCTGATCCTGAGATTATATATGTCCATGGAAACCACCTGGAATGTTCAAAGCAGAAATTTACATATGAAAACACAGACGTCCTCACCTTGAGTCCTTTATGAGCCAGCGCCCGTCTATAATACGCCTTCACATTGTCACCGTCTATCTGAAGCGCCTGATCACAGTCCTGCTTTGCCTCTTCAAACTGGCATAACTTCAGGTAACACAGAGCTCTGTTGTAACACAAGGGAACACAGTATTAGCAAAGGAAAAATAGCATCTGTAAACTAAGACAGCTAGTAAAAAATCAGAGAACAGTTCAGTAAGTCTATTTTGTACACCAAAGATATTTCAACTGAAAATGAACGCATGACTCCAAGCTGTGGCACTCTCTTGCAGTGCATGAAATTACAGCGCTGGTGATACAAGAAGGATGCAGTCTGGTGCAGAGAGAGTTAAACTGAGCAAACACAATAAAGTCTGTACAGGTGTTCTGGAAGCTCACAGCTGAGAATCCCATCAGATCATGTAGGGCAGAGTCAAGAGACAGAGCAGTGGGGACTTCCTGGAAGAAGTGACATTTATAGTCACTTATGAAGTGAGAATGATCCAAGTCACTAGGTTGAGAGAGTTAAGGGCAAGGTAGGGGTCAGTAGAGGCTAAAGGCACGGAATGTGTCCACACCTGTGCTGGGAGAGAGCATGATGCTCCTGATGAATTAAGAAAAACACCACATGGCTGCAGTGTAGGTCAGAGCCAGGAGGACAGGCAGGCCAGATTAAGGTCCTTACAAATCAGGGCAAGGAGGCTGAGCTATATTCTGAGCCTAACAGAGGTCTGCTGAAGGATTTTAATAGGGGCTGACGGTTTACAGGTTTTAGGAAGATCACCATAGCTACTTGAGTATAGACAAGAGAACTTGGGAGAACAAGACAAGAGGGAACAAGAACTTGCAGGGACACTATGGAGGGTGTCACAGAGATGAAAGAAGGTCAGAAAGGTCATGCTAAAGGGGGATGTAGAGAGTAGGACCACTGAGCTTGCTGTCGTCTGAAACAAGGAGGTCAGGAGTAATGAGCAGCCCTGATGCAGAAGGGAGCGGGTATTTGGGTCTGGCATTCAAAAGACACATCTGCAAAGTGTTAAATGGAGCTGGCTCACAGAGGGGATGAGATGGCCCTGGGAGTTAGTTGAGTGGAAAAGGGATCAAGAACTCCTGAACTCTGAGATACCACAATAAGAAAAGCCTGCAGAGGGAGAAGAGAAGCTGTCTACCACTGCAGCCAAGGGAAGAAGGGCCTCACTAAGAACTGAGCAGCCAGTGATAACCAGTCCTCCATAATATGGACAGAAAGGCATAGAATTTAGTGATAAAGTTTTGATAAAGAGCTTGTCACCAGAGGAAAACATTCAAAAACATGGTGATGGGCCAGGTCAAGAATTCATCTGAAATAGCCAGGGAAAGGTCTGCAACTGTCCTCTCCTACTCTATCACCAGATTCTACCTTTCCCTGTAAATCTCAAATCACCACATATTAGCGGGATATTCTCTACTATATGTGGCACCCAAGCAGCATTCTAGACATCTTCCTGTTCCTACTATACACTATAAAAGATGCTGGTTCTTTCCCTCAGAACTGCAGAAGAAAAAGTGCACTGCTGCATAAGACACTATTTTGAAAAGTCATTGGTTCCCATTCCTCCCACACTGGACAATGCCCAACTCAGATAGCTGCAGAGGCCAGGAAGTGCCAAATCAGAACAGCACCAGCCCAAGCAGCAACTGTAGCTCAAGGGGACCTGGTGACAAAGACATCAGATCTGTCACTCCCACACCTCACATTCCCAATTCCTTTGCAATCCCTATGTTCCCATCTCTTTCAGAAACACTAAGGACAATTTGTCATGTAAATTCCTAGAACCATGGCCCAAAACATCGGCAACTAATTAACTTATTATAAATTAATTGCACTAATTAACAGAATACCTTTTTAAATTATTACTTTTTAAAATAATCAAAAGTATTAACACAGTAAGTATATGAAGTTACAAGAGCTTGCCTGTTTGTATATATGGTACACTCCTTGTCATTAATCTTCAAGCATTCACTGTATTTACTAATAGCATCTTTATAGTTTTTGTCCTTTACATATTCATTTCCTTCTTCCTTAAGAGCTTTAAACATTTTTTCTTCTATGGCTTCTATGGGACAAAAAAAAAAAAGAAAAGAAAAAAAAGAAATGTTCATATAAGTACCTCTACAAAATCCTAAGTATAGCTATAGGTAAATCTAATATTGCTAATTAATTTGATCACATATGACACAGAGCTAGCCTAAATGGAACAAAACTATGTACAAACTAAAAAGATAATCTGGTTACAAGTAAAAATATTTATGTAATTATAAAACTATTATTTTCCAATTACAAAATACAGTGAGTATGGGGGCACACAACTGTAATCCTAGGGACTTGGGAGGTTGAGGATGGGGGATCACAAGTTCAAGGTCAGCCTCAGTAACTTAGCAAGACCCAAAGGAACTTAGCAAAACCTTGTCTCAAAATTAAAAAAATAAAAAAATAAGGCTGGGGATGTGGTTCAGTGGTAAAGCACCATGGGTGTAAAACCCAGCACCATCCCCTGAAAAAAAATTACAAAACAAAATACAAGTAATTTCACATGCTATCCATACTGGCATGATTTCTTTTCTCTGTTGGGTTTATTGAAACCTTAACAAGCCAGAACTACCTGACAGGTAGTCCATACAAAGACAAGAGTTAGACTCTCAAATATAGCTGCTCATCTGAACTGGCAAGATCCAATGAAAATTTCTGTCACCTCAATTTATGCAGCCTTGTACGGCACTTTCACAACAGTACAGGGCACCTTAAACATTTCATTAAGCTGTAAGAATGGCAGAATCCGTCTATGAAATGGGGATACAAATACCTTCAGTGTTTGGCTCAGTAACCATTTTCATGAATAATGGCAAAAAAACCTCTTAAACCATGAAGTGGACATCTAACCAGCACTACGAATTTCCTGTTAAATATTTATGCTGTATTACTTTAAACACATCAATCTTATTACTTTATCCCTGTCACATACGTGGTCTACGAGATAGCTTACTTCGTCTCAATAATGCTAACTTAATGTTTATTAAGAGGATACTATAGGATTACACACTCAGCACATGTCAAGTATTTTATATACATATCTTCATTTCTTCTTGAGAAACCATCTCATGATATATTCATATTTCCCCCTTTCCTATACACTTGGACACAGGAGGGGTAAAGCAACTTCTTAAGACCATGTGGTTAAAAAGCAGAACAGGGTCTTAAAACCAGG
This sequence comes from Sciurus carolinensis, assembly GCF_902686445.1. Taxonomy (NCBI): domain Eukaryota; kingdom Metazoa; phylum Chordata; class Mammalia; order Rodentia; family Sciuridae; genus Sciurus; species Sciurus carolinensis. Next base: position 38,405,562 of record NC_062213.1, read on the forward strand.
TCTGATGCCAGAGTTCAGTCTCTTCTCTCTCATGAACATGGTTCAGAGGAAATGAATACAGGTTTCCCCACCTGTGATGCTCAGTGAGTGATGGCTCCTGGGATCTCCCCCTTGGTCTGGGGTCATCTGTGTGGCAGGATGCCAAGCTCGCAGGGGCTCAGAAGTGGGCACAGCAGGAATGGGTGACAGCTTTTCCCGCCAATTTGGTCCATCGAGTTCCATTAAAATTCTTGTAATTCTAAAGAGAAAATGAGTGCTCTTTACTTACCATGCATTTTGAATTTTACATTACTGAAGTCAGACATAGTAAGACAGACAAATGCTATGTCTAAGTGCATGTATTTCCTTGTAGAAAACATACAACTTGAGTTATTTTCTTTCCACATAAAATGAATGTTTTTCAAGAGAACTTTTACAAATTGCCATTAATGATATAAATTCAGGCCACTTCTTTTTCTCCTCCCCACCCCTCTTTTTTTTTTTTTTTTTTTTTTTTTGTTGGATTCAGGGTTTTTATGTTGCCCATTCTAGCCTCAACCTTGATATTTTCCTGTCTTGGTCTCCTGGGTAGCTGGGATGTAGGCATGCACCACTGTGCCCAGGTAGACCATTTTCTAATCAAAAGAAAAAAAGGAAGGCATTTTTAATTTGTTTTAAAATTTTTAATATGTGCACAATTAAATTTTAATTTTTGAAACGTGAAATATAAAACCAAAATTTAGGAGACCTAAAAGAAATATTTCCCCATAATATTTAATGCAAGTACTAAAATGAAAATGTATTGCTCAAGAATAATCAGAAGTACTTTAGAATTTCTTTGAAAAAACTGCACTGCGGTGGTTGAAGACAGGTATTCGAGACTGGTACTAAAACTGATTAGGGCTAGCTGTCATGTGGAACACTGCTTCTTAAAACATAAGGTTAAGACAGTCTTACCTTGTATTTTTCACTTCCAAAATTATCCACATATTTTCTTTTCACATGAATAAAGATGAAAAAACAGGATAATGCAGTCTACCGTAAGGGCCCTTACACAAACAACACTTCTAATGACCATTGTAAGATTCAGGTTAGCATCCTCAAGTATTAGTTTCTCATTATTTTAAACTAACCAAATGTCACACGGATTTAAAAATAATACTGAATTATGTCTTTGGGATGAATATGGTTTCAAAAAGACACTTCCCAAGACGGAGAAGGTTTACTGGTAATTAACTAATAGAATGCACTGAAGTTAGCAGCTAAGTCTACAGTCTCAAATACATTTTCTTTTTTTTTTTTAAGTTTTGATGGATCTTTATTTTTTTATTTACATGCAGTGCTGAGAATGGAACCTAGTGCCTCACACAAGTTAGGCAAGCGCTCTTCCACTGAGCTACAACGCCAGGCCCTCAGATACTTTTTGTGTTAGAAATCAGTATATTATATATGTAGACAATTGTAATACATATACTTTTCCGACAGTTTCTAAACTGAAATTTCAATAGCAATCTTTGGTTATGATAATGAAGTCTCACTGAGTGTAAAAATCTAAATTTGAAAATCAATGTATAACCACCCACAACTGCAGAGGAAAAAAGCAGCTTTGAAAAAAGAATTTTTAAGCAAAACTTATATTACCAGTAGAGAGGAAGGAAGAGGCAGCTGAAAAGAGATGATGTGTTGCCAGGGAGTGAATAAGTATATGCAGGGAAATCTAACATAGTAAGATTCCTAGAGAGGAAGAGAGGAATATGGTTAATGGAAGAAAGAAACAAAATAAGCAAAAATGTTTAAATTAAAAAAAAAAAAAACAAGTTGCTGGTGCTTACTTTTCCATGATGAACTGAAATAGATGGAAAAGCAAGCATAAATAAGGGATTCACAAAAAAGAAATAATGAAATTTTAAAGTTGATATTTTATATTAAAAATATATAGCAAAACCAGAGAAAGCCTCCTCATCTTTCTTATAAGAGTATCCCAACAAGAACCCATCAATTAAAAAATAACTTGTCTTAAAAGTCACTTGATATGAAAGAACCTTAAGCACATACAAAATATAATACAAACCTCAAAAAGTTAAATGTAGCCATATGAACCTGCAATTCTGCTCATATGTACCAAAAGGAACTGAAAACAGGTGTGCAAACAGAAACTTATCCAAAAATGTTCACAGCAGCACTATTCACAATAGCTAAAAGGTAGAAACAACTGACATGTCCATTAAATGGTGAATGGATAAACAATATATGATACACGTATGGAGTATCATTCAGTCATAAAAAGAAATGAAGTAGAGATACATGCTACACCATAGATGAACTTTGAAAAAATTACACTAAATGAAAGAAGTCAAACACAAAGTCACACAGTCTATGATTCTATTTATCCAGAACAGATGACGACAGCAAATTGGTGATTGGCATGGGTTGGGAAAGGGAGAATGGGAAGTAACTGCTTAATGGCTACCAGTTTCCTTTTGGGGTGATGAAAATATGTCAAAACTAGAAGGAACTAATGTTTGCACAACACTGTGAGTGTACTAAATGCCACTGGACTACACACTTTTATGGTAGGTAGTTAATTTCATGCTATGAGTTTTATATCAATTTTTAAATTAAAAATGTAAAATGCAGAAAGTTGAAAAATTAGAGTAATCATGGTCTCTCAGACACAATTTCTCCCTTCAAACCATTCAGCCTTATCACTAGTTTTCCTGAAATATCTTTTTATCAGGCTCCTTGTCATAAATCAGAGGGATCATCCCACTTGATATTTCAGGAGAACTGTGAGAAGATCTTCCTTTCTCAACCAGAAAACTGCCAGGCAAAGAATGGGGACAACTAAAAGCAGAGCCCCAAAGCACAAGAGTATACTGAACTTTCCCTGTTGGAGAACACACTCATTCCATGCATTCCTGTTGAGGAGAGCCACTACTGTTTGTGATATTGCATCTATAAAGATGGAAACACTCTGATTCCTGACCTCAGAAAGACAGGAAAAGAATTTTACAAAAAGACACAAAGAATATAAAAACAATATGGGTGGGTAATGAGAGTAGGCCAGTATTATGGGGCACTGAGAAAGAAAAGCTAAGTAATATGTACGGGTCAAGGGGGTTGAGGTGGGGGTATTGGTGGGTCGGAGAAAGGCATTTCCTAGAATAAGGAAGAAAGTCCTCTCCTAAAGAGTGTCATGGATCTTACCTGAGCAAATGAGGACAGGGCCTTCAGGCACATAGGGGATGGCAGATGACAGACAGTAAGGTGGCTGGGCATTACCAGGTAAGACTGCCTAACAGCTCACAATCAAGGAGGCTGCCACTGCCTGAGGTTGGGTCTCTTCCCACTCTGCCACAAACAACCAATACAGGCTGAAATTCCTTACTCTAAGTGCTTGATACCACAGTGTTTCAGATTTTAGATTTTCTTTCCAGATTTTGGAATATTTCCATACATAGAGGTGATATTTGGAGGATAGGGCTCAAGTGTAAACATGAAATACATTTATGTTTTATTTATTTATTTATTTATTTATTTATTTATTTATTTATTTTTGCGGTGCTGGGGATTGAACCCAGGGCCTTGTGCTTGCAAGGCAAGCATTCTACCAACTGAGCTATATCCCCAGTCCCCATTTATGTTTTATAGCCACCTTATACACATAGCCTGATGGTAATCTTATACAATATTTTTGGTATATCTGCATTTGACTATGATGGTCACGTAAGGAATTTTCCACTCATGGTGTTGTAGGTGGCTCAGAAAGTTTTAGATTTTTGGAGCACTTCGGATTTCAAATTTCCAGTTAGGGATGCTCAATCTATGTATACCCCCCTTTTCTTTTAGTCAAGCTGGGATCAGGTAAGTTTCATGTGACCTGAGCTAAGGCCATGTGGGAAGGCAGGGCATGACTTTAAAAATGAATTAACATAAAACATGCCATTTTCATTTTCTAAGTTTGCTCAAGGTTTTCTGGTATTACATGAGCCCCTTTCAAAGACAGTCTCAAATGTTCTCTGCAACAACTATGGCCTGCACCCAGATCTTAGTGTCTAACAAATGTCCCACATGGGCATAATTTGTCTTGTGGTAAATGTTCACCATAACTATATTCTAGTTTATTGAAAGATAGAGACCAAATCATTTCTTCCCCACTTTGCCTTTTTGCAGGGAGTGGGGCCTGGTACAATAGACCAGCACAGGGTACAGGTGAGCACATAAATTTTCAAGAAATTATATTTTGGACAAATGGGATCAGAAAGTAAAATATACCAGAAATGTCATCCAGCTCATAATTTCCAAATTTCAGCTGAAAGCAATTATCAAGTCTGGAGATTTTCTTGCATGTTCCTAAGGCAGGGGACAGATGCTGGATAGGGAATCAGAGCTTTTTTTTTTTTTTTTTTTTTTTTTTTTTTTAAGTTGTAGATGGACACAATGCCTTAATTTTATTTTATTTATTTTTATATATTTTTTTAGTTGTAGATGGACAGAATGCTTTTATTTGTTTATTTTTATATGGTGCTAAGGCTCAAACTCAGTGCCTCACACATGCTAAGCAAGTGCTCTGCCACTGAGCTACAGCCCCAGTCCAATACCTTAATTTTATTTATTTATTTTTATGTGGTATTGAGGATTGAAACCAGTGACCTACATGTGCTAGGCAAGTGCTCTACCACTGAGCTACAGCCCCAGACCTAGAATCAGAGCTTTGAGCATGCGTGTGACCACTGAGTCCCAACAGCAGCCTGAGCCTGGAAACTCTTACCTTCCCATTCTTACTCAGGGAGTAAGATGATCATAATGTAAATTTCATCCAAACTCAGCTACTTCACCATTACAAAATAATACTCTTCCTAATTTACAAGGACATGCAACAAGTATCTAGCCAGGTGGTAAAGATGCCCAACTTCCTGAGCAGAAACACCCCACACAGATGCCTCTGCCAACAGACCTGATGCCAATGAACACCCTGAAACCCTGTGAGAAGATGCATCTCTGGAGTTTGTCCAATAGTTACTATTGATTTATGACATTAATGAAAACACCTTCCTAATATCACAGGTTATTTAAGCAGCACACTGAATTATTATTACACCTTGTATTAGTTTAAAAAATTCGCAAACAATAATGAATGGATGAAACAAATATAAAGGTCCAAGAGGATTGATCACTCAACATATATGAAGGGACAGTTAGAAATTAAGTTACAGAGAAAGACAGAGGCATGTGATTTAAGGAACTAGAAGAAGGCAATCATTCACATAAAGTAAATAACTGAGAACATGTCTGCACTTTGACATCATTCTTGAAGGAGAGGAAGAGGAAGAAAATCAATTCCATTAGAAAACAAATAGACTTTAGCTAGCTGCCTCAGATCAGATTACCTGTTAATACTGTCATTTGCTAGCTGGATTCCACAGTCTATTTGCAACACTGTTTTATAATCCACATAAGCTTTCCCATACTGTTCTAAAGTTTCATAGGCCATTGCTCTTCGCAAAAGAGGTTTCATTGAGAATGGATGAAGTTCCAGGGCCCTAAAGAAGACAAAAATATTACATATCATTGATCTTGGAAGCCACCCTTTAATTTACAGTATCAGACTCAAATATGTACATATCTAATATTTCATTTTGTAGACTTGGCAATATACAAGAAAAGCAAAACCAAAGTAGCACAGCAATCAGATTTGTAGTTACTTTCTTTGAAGCCAGTACCAAAGCACTCTAGCATGCGCTCGTTCCAGTCTGAGGCTGAGCTCCCTGCAGCAGGCCTCAGCCTCCCCAGTGCCCTATCAGAGCCAAGCATGGCCCTGCACAGAGCAGGAGATTCATGTTACTGACAGATTAAAATAAATTAAGTGCAACTATGTATTTAATAAAGCACCTTAGTCTGAAATCACAAAAACTTGCATAGTATTTTGAAAATCAGAGCTCTAAAATTTTCTATAGTTCAATAAGATTTACTTGCTACAAAAAGGTGTCAAAAATAGACTAAGGCAATCAAGGAACTAAAAGTGATCTTTTGTAAGTCATGAATTTTCACCTTGTACTTTTGAGTTTATGAAGTACTTCTAATATCACTAAAGATGTATTTCAAGGTTGTGTTCATTGGTTTTGTTAAAAGTAACTGTTTTAAAGCTACTTCAGTACTTAATGTACTTTATTGTACTCTGAAATAAAATACGAAAGGCTGTACACTGCTGAGGGCAAAACTAGGAGAACAGAGACTGAAAATGTGTCCCTCTCACAACCACCTGACTATATCCATTTCACAGCAGACTTCCAAAGCTCATGGTGCTGTTTTCAGATCAAGATGGCCCAGCGCTAAGCCTAGGATCCATAATGGATAAGAAGAGGCATTTTGGGGCTGAGGCTGGGGCTATAGCTCAGTGGTTGAGCACTTGCAAGGAGGCACTGGGTTCGATCCTCAGCACCACATAAAAAGAAATAAAGTTGTTGTGTCCTACAACTAAAAAAAAAAATTTTTTAAAGATGAGGCATTTCATTTTTAGCACATTTTTGCATGGTAAACACAACTTTGTTTCTTTCTTCCCACAATTTCCAAAATGCATATGAGCTTATAAATGAAATGCCACCATTCATAAAAACTAACGGAAAACTTCTGAACCAGAGCTTACAAAAGAGGTTGTCATTCAAGTTCACGCAGTTAAGACCCTAAAGAGTCTCCTAATTTCAAGTCTGTTAGAAAATAGCAAAGACAGGCAAAAGCAGAGGATTACTAGGCAACATCCATCTGTATTTAGTCTGTCAAAATATCCTCAATAGAAAGCTGCCCAAAGATTTTTGGTGTGGTTTAAATAACCCCAAAAGATTGTCTGACCAGTTGGAACCTTTTTTAAGCTAAAAACAGTTATGAGAATGAGAAATTTCTAGAATAATGGTTCTCAAACTTTTGCTTATGCATCAAAATGTCTTTTCACTTGAGGGCCTAATACAGAAACATGGAGACATGTGGTGTGGAGGGCTCCACGCCCCTTACACATCCCAAACACCCCCATCACTCCCAATAGTGATCCTCAAACATACCCCTGGGAAACAGTAAAGATCCTCAGAGTGTAGATATTTAAAATTAAATAGTAGTTTTTCTCCAAGACAAATAAAAAATTATTTTCAGTACATTTCATTCAAAGTTTCTCCCCATTCCCTTATTTTAAATTCTGTCCCCATAAATTTTCTTTTGTCGATGTCTGACTCATGGTACCACTTGTCTGGTAATGATAGCTCACAGAAGTCTTCAAAGAGCAAAGCTAATTAACTGAAAACTAAAAGCTTCCTTAAAAATGTATGCGGTCTTTCTGGGGCAAAAAGATAGTCATATTGTCTGTTAATAAATTATTCCTAGTTCACAAAGATTTAAATACATCCATACTTCAACATGTTTACAAAGGCACACCATGGCTTCTCTGGCATGAAAACAAGTCTGAGAATCTCAGCTGTAGAGTCACGTCACTCTCCACTGGGCATCATCTCTATTCCCCTCCTGCTGGAATTCATACACCAGCTATCACAGAAAATATCTAAGTAGGTCGGCAGGCCTCTGTGGAGGTCAGCACTGACCAGCAAAGCCAGATTCTTTGGCCTAGAACACAGCTTTTATCTAAGGACATCCTACCTAAATCCACACCTACTCCTACCCCAGTTGGGCAGCTCAAGCTCTCCCCCAGGACCAGCCCCCATTCTAGTCTCCCTAGACACCATGGCTGGAGTCACATCTTTGGATTTTAGCCAGTAAACTCCTGCCTCCCTAAACATTCTCACTTAAGGGCAAAGTGAATCAACTATTCACAGCAGGCTTGGCTTCAGGGATCTCAAGTTTTAAATAAAATTCTGACCTCACTCCATTTAGGAAGGCCTGACCAATCTGAAAGGGAATGTATTAGAAACAGACACTTGGAAGGATGCTGGCTATAAATCACAACATGCCTGGTATCTAACAAATTCATATGGTCTTGTCAGTTATAGGCAGTGCTAAATGTTAAGGACAGGCTCTCTGGGAAAAGAAAAAAGATTTGAGAGCCCAGATATGTGGGACTTGCCAGTTTTCATGGTTATCAGTGCTCACACCATTGGCAGAATTCAAGCTACCAACTTATTACCAGTTCACAAAATCCTGAAACTATTACATTAGCTGGTGTGAGCCAGTGCAACCACACATGGGTCAGGCCAAAATATAAATATTCATATTAAATCTGAACATACAAAATTGGCAAAAAAAAAAAAAAAATCCAAGTGCCTCAAGCCCTTTTTAAATTGTAGGCACAGATCCTAGCAAAGTTTACCCTATCAATAAACTGGCACTGCCAAAGAAATAAATAATAAATTAGTCACATTATAGTGCCCACACAATCTACTGTCCAAACTAAGCCTTTTTAAGAGTAAAAAGGGGTGATAATTAATAATTATATGAAACAACAGGAGTAAACCAAGGCTGTATGAGTCAAACCAGGACTTATTTTTTAGATGCACTAACAGTAACTTCTTGCTAAAGGGCTTCTGAAGCAGACTTATTAATTAATGGCAAAAGAAAACAGTATGTTTCATTCATGTAAATATATTAATCCATCCTGGCAGGTAACTTACTGAGTACCCTTGGTGACTACTGTGCTTTGAAGGGGCAGAAAGTGTGTAAGACACAGCTCCTGACTGTGAAGATTTTAAATCCACTACAGTGAATGTCAGGAACCTACAGGCATGACCAAGTGTCAGTGTAGGTGTTATAGATGTACAAAGAGCCTGAGGAGATCAAGAAGGCAGACAGGAAGGACAGGTGACCGAGGATTTCAGAAGCAAAGATATACAGAGGACATTACTAACACTGGGAACAAAGTGGGCAAAGGCTGGGAGACCCAGCCATGAGTGTAAGGAAGTGATCCAGCTGACCACATGGGAGCAGGAAGCTTGTTTGGGGTCTTGTGGTGTCACAGAAGCTTATAATTGTCTGGAAGACAATACTGAGGCATTAAAGACCTTCTGGAAACAAGCTGAACAAAATAATGCTTCAGGAGAAGTCATTCTGAGGCCACAGTGAACTGGAACTGGTTATTAGGCTTCTCCAGTAGTCTAGAAGTGATATGAAAAGAGCATGAGTTAGGGTGGGGGCAGAGAAAATGAAAAAAGTTCATGTGTGAGTAGAGAATTATGACCTTTCTGTATTAATCAATTAACATACCTTAAAGTTGTCTTAAGAAATTGGACCCTTTTGCAGAAAATTTAGGAGGATATCGTACTCATCACATTGAAATTATAACAATCTCTTAACAAACCTGAAAGGTGCAGTTTACCTGTTACAATCTTGAATGCAGCCACTGCAGTTTCCTTCTTTTAGGTAACATGCTGCTCTATTTGAATATAAGATACTTAGATCATCTGCATTTTCACTTCCTAAAATCACATTTAATTAAATACAGTTAAAATCCATTAGCAAAATCACAGTTCACCAGAATTAAAAGACAACTGCAGTCTCAGTGGCACTGCAGTGCTACAATTGCTCATCATGCAGAGCTCCTTGGAGCTGGCTACCCCTGCAGTGGCCACAAAGGAAAGCAGGGCAGAGACCAACGCAACCGTGCCTGGCTGGGCACATATTCCACATTCCAAGGTATTGCTCACATAGGTCAAGTCTCACTGCGCACTTAGTCACCAGGAAGGAATGCCCCGGGGCAAGGGCTGTCACCCAGTAGGCGGCCTGTGCCACTCCTGCGCGAGCCCCCTTAGGTCTGGGGAAGCCCACAATGCCTGGGTCGGTCTCGGCAACAGCTCACCTACCTGCAGGCTCCAGCTGGGTTATCGCCGCCGAGTACCGGCGGGCCGCCTCGGCAAACTGTCCGCTTTTGAACAGCTCATTGCCCTGACTCTTCAGGCCGTCGGGGTCGAGTCGGGCAGCCGGAGCGTCGGTCGAGTTGGGGTCCCCGGCGCCCCGCCCGCCACTGGAGTGCCCGTTGGCGCCGTCGCTGGCCGTCGCTGGGGCCAGCGGCCCGCCCCGCTTCTCCGCGCCGGGCCCGGGCGCCGGGTCTCGCCGCGGCGCGCCCCTCGCCGGCCGCTTGCCGCCCTCACTTTTGCCGGTCAGCTTCTTCTGGATGTTGCCCATGGCGCGCGGGGCTCGCGCCCGCTGGGCGGCCACTGTGGGAAAGTGGATGCGGGAAGTGAGCGTTTGCATCACCAGCACCTACGACCGCGGAGGCCGCGGGGTGCCCGGCGCAGAGGGCGGGCTCGCGGGGAAGCCGGGGCGGGCGCCGCCCCCACGGGCGGAGCCACGGTCCCGGGACCTCCCTGCTCGTCCCAGGCCCCGCCCGCCCGGCCTCGAGGCGCGGTTCCAGGGCTCCCGGGGGAAGCCACCCCGTGTTAACCCTTTAACGTCGAAGGGCTCGTGACCGAAAACTAGCCCTTTGAGAACCGTGTCCATTATCGGACCGCACCTGTTGAAGTAAATCGTACATATTTACCACTTAGGGTGAATTAAGCAAGTAGAACTTGACGAACACAATGACTGCACCCAACATTAGGAGCACCCCTTCCTTATTTTAAAGGACCAGCGGAAAAGGTCATTTGAAAGAAAAAGTCAAAGTAATTTTTAAGTCATTTCAAAGTGAATTTAGCAAAGACAACAGATAAAACAGGCACATAGTATTTACACTCAAAGGGAGCATTAAAAACAGCAAATTTTCCATTCTAATGTCTTATTCAAATTAGAAAATTACTTTGCATTTGACTGAAAGATTTCTAGCATTAACTTTAACAAATGAGTACTAAATCTATTTTTAAATGAAATTTATGTATATTTCATTGAGTGTCATAAATATTTAAAACAAAGCAATCATGTCGATACCATTGAAAAGTAATTACATATCCAAATTTCCAAGCTTTCTCTTTTAACAAGTTCTAATCTGATTTTTAGTAGTTATAATTTTCCATTCTCTTTCATGAATGGTAAGGTCAATATTAAAGGACAAAAACAGGGAACATAAACCCCAGTTATCTCAATGAAAATCAGTAGATGATCTATCCCTCTAAAAGAAGTAATAAAGATACATTAATTAGTAGTTTTCAGTATAGTAGAATAACATTCAATTTGGATAGCCAACCAAAAGGGGCTCAATTATTAAAGTAATAAAAATATTTTGTTACAGAAATAAATCCCCAGATTGCACCAAGTAAGGTGCATTAGAGCAAGGCTCCAGTTTTCACTGATACCTGCTACTCAAGTTCTTACTCAGAAATTGGATAGGAGCACAAGTCTGGGTCAGCAGAAACTATGGACAACTGGGTATTATTTACCAAACAGCTGCATTTATTGAGAATAATATACATACACCAATTCTCATACCAAGTATTATCATTCCCACTTTACAAATGAGATAAGAGGACACAGGAAGTAGCTAAGGATCTCAAGTACAGAAAAAAAGGGTAACTGGGACTTGAACTACAGATTGAAATGTCCCTGAACAATTTGTGCAGTCCCGAAAAGGTATGAAGAGGTCTGAGCATGGAAGAATTGTAAGTCTTGTGGGGTATGAACCTACCCACAGGACACTGCAGAAGGGCTGGTTCAGGAGGAGGGACCTTTTCCAGATACACTAACTTGGGAGTTGATAGCATATAAAGGACCATCGAAGTATGGATGTGGATGGGATTATCAAAGCCTCCAAAGGATACCTGAGAAATGCTGACAAAGAATGAGCACAGGAAGAACCTCCAATGTAGACTGAAGAATGCTTAGAAATGAAAGAAGAACCAGGGGTAGGTACTGCCTCAGAAACAAAGCATGTGTAGGGAAAAAGGAAGTTCACAAAAAATATCAAAAGAAGGAAGGGCCAACAGTGCGATCTGCAGTGGTATAGTTTATAGTTGAAAGCAAAAATCCTCAGTGAAATAACAAGCCTGATTCAACTCCATATTAAAGGACTATATACCATGGTCAAGTGGGATTTATTTCAGGAATGCAAAGGTAGCTCAACATCAGAAAGTCAAATAATGCTAAAGGGGAAAAAAAACATGGTTATCACAACTGATGAGGATACAGCATTTGACAAATCCAACACCCTTTCATGATAGAAACACTCACGAAACTAGAAGTTTCTCAACATGATAAACAAGATTTATGAAGAACCCATAGCTAATATCATATTCAGTGATACAAGAATGAAAGCTTTCCCTCCAAGATCAGCAACAAGGATGTCCAATTTCACCATTGTTATTCAACACTGTACTAGACATTGTAGCCTAATCAAAAGGCAGGAAAATGAAATAAAAGGCATCCATATCAGAAATTCTATTCATAAATGATATGATCCAATATGTACAGAAAATCCCAAAGAATCTACCAGGGGGTGGGATAAAGCCTATTAGAATTAATAAACAAATTCAACAAAGCTGGAGGATACAAGATCAACATACAAAAAAAATCAGTGTGTTTCTATATATCAACAAAGAACAGTCTAAAAAGGAAATAATCTATTTATAATAGCATGTGAAATATCTAAGTATAAATTTTAAAGAAATTAAAAGACAAATAAAAAGTATCCTGTGATCCTGTGATCATGTTAGGAAAATATGTTCTTAAGAGTCAGTATTACCCAAAGGAATCTACAGATTAAACACAATCCCTTATCCAAATTTTTTTGCAGAAATGGAAAAGTCAATCCTCAGTTCAAATGTGTATAGGGTCCAAAACAGCCAAAATAATCTTGAGAAAATAAAGAACAAAATTGAAGGACTTACGCTTCTTAATTTCAAAACTTACTAAATGCTATAGTAATCAAAATAGTATGGTGCTGATATAAGGACAGCCACACAGACTAATGAAATACAATTGAGAATACAAAAATAAACCCATATTTCAAGGTCAACTGATTCTTGACAATGGAGCCAACTCCATTCAATAGGAAAAGAACAGTTTCAAATGGTGCTGGGACAACTGGATTTCCACATGATAAAACAAAAAACACAAAACTAAGTTGAACTCCCCACCTCACACCATATATAAAAAATAATTAAAATGGATCAATGACCTCTATACTACTCAGTTTATATCCAAAGGTCTTAAAATCAGCATACTACAGTGATGCAGCCACATCAATGTTCATAGCAGCTCAATTCACAATAGCTAGATTGTGGAACCAAACTAGATGCCCTTCAATTGATAAATGGATAAAGAAACTGTGATATATATACACAATGGAATATTACTCAGCCATAAAGAAGAATTAAAAGTATGGTATTTGCTGGTAAATGGATGAAGTTGGAAAATATCATGCTAAGTGAAATAGGCAAGCCCCAAAAACCAAACGCCAAATGTTTTCTCTGATAAGTGCATGACAATATATAACGAGGTAGGGGTAGCAGGGGGAAGAGAAGAATGAAGGAATTTCAGATGGTGTAGAGGAAAATGGGGTGGAAGGAGGTGGAGGACAGAAAGATAGTAGAATGAAACAGACAATATTACCCTATGTATATGTATAATTACATGAATGGTGTGAATCTACATTGTATACAACCATAGAAATAAAAAGTTGTACCCCATTTGTGTACAATGAAGCAAAATATAGTCTGTAAAAATAAAAAAGATTTTAATAAAAAAAAAAAATACCAGTGACTTGGAAGGTTGCAGGAGGAGTATCCCAAGTTCAAGATCAGACTCAGCAACTTAGTGAGGCCCTAAGCAATTTAGCAAGATCCTGTCTTGAAATAAAAAATAAAAAAGGGTTGGGGATGTAGCTCAGTGGTAAAGCATCTCTGGGTTCAATCCCCAATATCAAAAAAAGAAAAGAGATCAAGTCACAAAAATCTTAGAAGAAAATATAGGGGCAAACATTCACAATGTTGAATTTGACTATGGATTCTTACACATGCCACCCAAAGCAAAACAGACAAATTGGACTTCATCAAAATTAAAAACTTTTGTGCCTCAAGGGAAATTATCGACCAACACAGAAAATGGGAGAAAAAAATGCAAATCATGCATCTATCTGATAAAGGTCTAATATTCAGAATATATAAAGGGCACTCACTTAAAAATGGACAAAGAACTTGAACAGACATTTCTCCATATAAGATAAACAAATGACCAATAAGCATATGAAATGATGGTAAACACAGTTATTAGGGAAATGGAAATCAAAACCTTAAGTATAACATGTCAAAATATACTCTACTATCATGTATATCTAAAAAGAACAAATAAAAATTTTTAAAAAATAAGGAAATACCACTTCATAACCCCTAGAATGGATAATCAAAAAAGCTGACAACAATTTAAGTGTTGGCAAAAATTTGGACAACCTGGAACCATTATACATTACTGGTGGGAATAGTAAATGATGTAGCCACTTTGAAATACAGTCTGCAGTCCTTCAAGAAGTTAAACATATAGTTACCACATAAACCAGTAATTCTAGGCTCAAGTATATGCCCCCAAAAAACATCTGTTCACACATAAATGTTCTGACATTTATGACAAATGGATAACGCCCAAAAGTACAAAGAACCCAAATATCCATCAACTGATATGTAGAGAAAACGTGGTATTATCTATACAATGGAATAGTATTTGTAAATGAAGGAATGAAGTACTGATACATGCTTCAACATGGATTAATCCTGAAAATATTACAGTAAGTGAAAGAACACAGGTATGAAAGTTGCATACTACATTATTCTACCTACATGAAAATTTTGAATAAGCAAATCCCTGGAGACAAAAAATGATTAGTGATCACAGGGGACCAGGGAAAAGAGAGAATGAGGAGTTACTACTAATGAGCATGGGATTTCTTTTGGGATAATAAAAATGTCCTGTAAGCCGGGCACAGTGGTGCACGCCAATAATCCCAGTGGCTCAGGAGGTTGAGGCAGAAATTGGATAGGAGCACAAGTCTGGGTCAGCAGAAACTATGGACAACTGGGTATTATTTACCAAACAGCTGCATTTATTGAGAATAATATACATACACCAATTCTCATACCAAGTATTATCATTCCCACTTTACAAATGAGATAAGAGGACACAGGAAGTAGCTAAGGATCTCAAGTACAGAAAAAAAGGGTAACTGGGACTTGAACTACAGATTGAAATGTCCCTGAACAATTTGTGCAGTCCCGAAAAGGTATGAAGAGGTCTGAGCATGGAAGAACTGTAAGTCTTGTGGGGTATGAACCTACCCACAGGACACTGCAGAAGGGCTGGTTCAGGAGGAGCCAGCCTCAGCAACAGTGAGGTGCTAAGCAACTCAGTGAGACCCCGAATCTAAATAAAATACAAATAGGACTGGGGATGTGGCTCAGTAGTTGAGTCCCCCTGAGTTTAATTCCCAGTACCAAAAAAAAAAAAAAAAAAAAAGAAAGAAAGAAAAAAAAAGTCTGGAATTAGTGGTGTTAGCTGTATAACCTTGTGAATACACTAAAATCCACTGAATTCAAAAAGGATAAACTATATCTCAATAAAAAAAAACAGATTTCACCACACCCTTGACCACAAAGGGTACTTTTTTTCCCCATTTAAGCCAATTTGATAAGAGAAAAATAACCTGTTTTATTTTTATTTTTTAATTAGGAATAAAAAATTATCAGTCATTTATACTTCTTCATTAGTGATGTGTCTTTCATATGCTTTGCCCATTTCTGTGCTGGCTCTTCCATCATTTTCTTACAGTTTTGTTAAAAACTCTTTATATTAAAAGGTATCGGCCCTTAGTCACTTTGCCTAGTTTGTTATTTGCCTTTTAGGTTTTTTAATTTTTAATGGCACCTAACACATACAGTTTCTCACATTTACCTAATCAGAAATAATTCACCTTTATGGTTTTGTTTATTGTTTTAATTATTAGATCCCTGCTCTCCTGATTCTGTCAATTGTAGAGCAAGACAAATATTTATATTTTATTCTTCTGTTTGTGAAAGACTATTTAATTTTCTCACATTACACATTTAAGTGGGAAGTGAGCAATAGCACTACAAAGGAAACTAGGTGCTGGCTTTCTTCTGATTGCTTCCACAGACTCCGTAAGGAGACAGATGGAAGTGAGTACCAAAGTCTCTAACAGCTACAGTTGTATGATGACAGCCACTTCTTCTAAATGACCCCATTAGGGAAGGGAAAACACAAGTAGATGGGGAGCTTCTGAGAAAAAGCCCATGAACTCAAACCCCCAAATCTAATCATCCTGGCAAGAAGGCAGATGTTTCTTAATATTAGTCCTTAGAGAATAGATGAAGAAAGCCTATCAATTGTCTTATCTCAATACCTGCCAGAGTAGGTGCTCAGTAACTGTCAGTTGTTAATTAAATCCATGGGTTATGCTGTACCTCAGTCTGGATGAACTGGACCTGGTCAACCCAAGTGGAGCTTATAAAAGAGAAGCAATATCAGCAAAGGTTACAAAACTTGAATTGCTGCATTTTCCCATTATCCTCACAACCCCCTGGAACATACCCCATAATGACTAGGAATTCTTTCTTGGAATGTGGTGGGATGGGGAACAATATGCAAAGATTACAACTAGATAACTTCCTTCTGGGTCATGACATTTATTATCCTACAAGTGAATTGGATTGCTTCTCTCACATCCAAGGTTCTAGGACCTCTTTGTACATGTCATCCAACAATGTATCTTGGTAGAGGTGAGCATAAGCTAGTTCAGCTGATGTGTTTCATTTTAAGAATAAAAGGATTACTTATGAGTTTCCAGCTAATTATCCACCTCATGTTGATTTGCTTTCCTGATAAAATATATATTCTATCAAGAATTCTGGTTTTCTGAATCATACATATTTTATATATTCTTCGGTCTATAAAATAATTAGGGGGAAATTAATGACAATGTAAAAAATGATTCTCTTAAAGTTCTGGCTGTTGGAGATTTGAATGGGAATGTTGCTTCTCTATTAGACTCAGATATTCACCTACCTCAGAGAGAAACATCAATTGGTTAACTGATATTACACTACAACCATCCTGATTCAGATTTCTAATCACAGAAATATTATTAGAAGTTTTCTTGAAAAAAATTAGCCGTTTCCTGTTTATCTCTATTTGGAAGGAAAGTCTTTTAGTTTCATAAATGATCACACTCATCTTTAACTCACTAGCTCCTCAACATAGGTTCAGTTACTGATAAGAATTCTTGGTATATCAGAGAACATTAAAGTAGATTGTATCTATTCTTGGAGAATGCAGTCTGATGATATTTGGCCTGGGCTTTATAGAATGTATAGTCTCTTAACTGGTATCCAGTAACCACATTTAGGATATAGACTTTGGAGTCAAACATATTCTTGGACCATATTCCAAATGTGTGACTTAACTTGTACAAATGTGGCAAGTAACTTCACCTCTCTAAGCTTCTGTTGCCTAATCTATTGAAGTATAGATAATTATAGCTTCCTTAAGGATTACATAAAACATTCTATGTAAAGCACACCCACAGTTCTTGGAATGTGCTAATCATTCAGCCCTCCACACACATACACACACACAAAACAGTAAGGAGTAAACATACTCCACCTTATTTTACCACTGTCAAACTCAGGCACTGTCAACCTAGAATTCTATAGCCGCTAAAAATATCCTGGATTCAATACCCAACACTGCAAAAAGTAAAAAAGAAATGCCAAAGAAAATTCTTCGGCTGAAAGAGAAACAATGCCAGAAGGAAACTTGGAACGTCAGGAATGAAGAAAGTGCAAAAAAAAAAAAAAAAAAAAAAAAGTATCTGAGTAAATAAGATAGACTATTTTTCTCCTTTTAAATTCTTTAAAATATATAGTAAGGTTGAATGTAAAAATCATAATATTGTTTGATAGGGTTTTAAATGAATGTGGATATAATATGTACAATGACTACAATATAAAGGGAAGGGTAAGGAGACAATAAAAAACTATGAAGTTTTAACATATACTTTAAGTAGTAAATTACTAATTCTAAGCAGAATGTAGGTTAAATATGTACATTTAACATTCTATAGAGAGCACTAATAGAATGTACAAAGATTATGGTTTACCAAAAAACCTCTAGAAATAAATTAAAATTAAAAAACTAGCTGGGCATGGTGGCATATGCCTGTAATCTCAACTACTCAGGAAATTGAAGAAGGAAGATTATAAGTTTGAGGCCAGTCTGGGCAATTTAGCAAGATCCTGTCTCAAAATAAAACTTTTTTTAAAACAAGGGCTCAGTGTTAAAGCACCTCTGGGTTTGATCTCAAGTACCACCAACAACACCAAATAATAATAATAAATATGCAAATCCTTCCAAAGAAAATAGCAAAGTGAACTGGTATAAAACACAGAGGGGGGAAAAAACAGAAAAACAAATAATATTTAAACACAACATATTAATACTTATACCTAAATACAAACATACCAATACTTGGGAAAAACATACCAATTATAAGAAAGAGTTAGTAAGAACAGGGAAAACAAGATGCAACCAAATGCTGTCTAAAAGAAACATACTTTGCTGATACAGGGAGGTTAAAAGTAAAAGAATAGAAAAAATATATATATATATATTATATAAATATTAGTCCAAAAGATCTCAAGTGGCTATATTAATATAAGACAAAGTAGACTTTAAAAAGCAAGTAAAAGGGGTTGGAGATATAGCTCAGTTGGTAGAGTGCTTGCCTTGCAAGCATAAGGCTCTGGGTTCAATCCCAAGCACCGTAAAAAAAAAAAAAAAGCAAGTAAAATTACCAAAGATAGGAAGGGACATTTCAGAATTTGAAAAAGATAAATTGGCTAACAAGATACAGCAATCCTAAATGTAAAAGCATGTGAAAACAGAACCTCAAAACACATGAAGCAAAAAGTGATAAAAGGCAAGTCAGGAGTGGTGGCACACACCTCTAATTCCAACAACTCAGGAGGCCGAAGCAGGAGGGTCACAAGTTTGAGGATAGCCTCAGTAACTTAGTGAGACCCTGTCTCAAAATAAAAAATGAAAAGGCCTGATGATGTAGTTCGCAGTGAAATGCCCCTGCATTCAACCCCCAGAACCAAAACAAAACAAAAAACAGAAAATCAGCAGGGATAAAGAACTGAGCAACGCCATTCACCAACTAGATCTAATTGACATTTATAGTGTATTCTACCAAAAACAAAATATGGCATATTCATCATGGCATATTCATCAAGAAAGAACATGTTCTGCATCATGAAACAAGCTTCAAAAAATTTAAACAACACAGTCTAAACAACACAAAGTATATTCTGTGACTTTAATGGAAGTAAACTAGAAATCAATAATAGAAAAATAATAAATCTCAAAAATTTTTGGAAATTCAGTATGTCTTATGATTCAAAGGAAGAGTCTCAAGGAAAATTAGAAAATATTTTCAAATAAATGACAATGAAAGTACAACATATCAAAATGTTTGGGGTGCAGCTAAAGCAGTGATCAGAAGAAAACATACAGCATCAGATATTTATATTAAGGGGAAAAAGACAAGTAGATATTCTAGCTTCTATCTTGAGAAACTACTTCAGATAAAGAGGAGTAAAATGAACTCAAAACAAGCAGAAGGAAGGAAATGTCAAAGAGCAGAAATCAATGAAACTGAAAAATAAAGCAGGAAAAAGGATAAATGAAACAAAAACTGGTATTTTGCAAAGATCAATAACAATACTACATTTCTAGCCAGACTGGCAAAGAAAAAAAAAGAGAAAACACACAAATTACTAATAACAGGAAGAGGAAGTTATCACTACAGACCTCCAGGCATTAAAACAATAATCAAGGTGTTACAGTTTGGATGGGAATGTCCCCAAAAGCTCATATGTTGGAAGTATGATCCCCAATACAGCAAGATTCAGAAGTGGGGCTTTTAGGTAAGGATTAGGGCCCTGGCCACATTGGTAGATTAATCCATTTGCTAGACATATCCATTGATAGCTGAATAGGTTACTGGGGAGTGGGATCTGATTGAAGGAAGTAGGTCACTGGGGGCATGCACTGCAAGGGTGTATCTGTCCGCCCTCCCCACCCCTACTTTCTGGCTGCCATGAGTTGAGCAACTTTCCTCTGCCATATGATCTACCTCACCTCTGGCCCACAGCAATTGAGTCAGCAAACCAAGGGCTGAAACCTGTGAAACTGAGCCAAAATAAACTTTTCCTCTTCTAAGTTGTTCTTTTTTTTTTTTTATTGTAAACAAATGGGATACATGTTGTTTCTCTGTTTGTACATGGCATAAAGGCATACCATTTGTGTAATCATAAATTTACATAGGGTATTGTTGTTTGATTCATTCTGTTATTTTTTCCCTTCCCCCCACCCCTCCCACCCCTCTTTTCCCTCTATACAGTCCTTCCTTCCTCCATTCTTGCCCCCCTCCCTAACCCTAACTCTAACCCTAACACTAACCCCTCCCACACCCCATTATGTGTCATCATCCACTTATTAGCGATATCATTTGGCCTTTGGTTTTTTGAGATTGGCTTATCTCACTTAGCATGATATTCTCCAGTTTCATCCATTTGCCTGCAAATGCCATAAATTTATCATTCTTTATGGCTGAGTAATATTCCATTGTATATATATACCACAGTTTCTTTATCCATTCATCAATTGAAGGACATCTAGGTTGGTTCCACAATCTGGCTATTGTGAACTGAGCAGCTATGAACATTGATGTGGCTATATTTCTGTAGTATGCTGATTTTAGGTCCTTTGGGTATAGGCCAAGGAGTGGGATAGCTGGGTCAAATGGTGGTTCCATTCCAAGTTTTCTAAGGAATCTCCACACTGCTTTCCAGAGTGGCTGCACTAATTTGCAGCCCCACCAGCAATGTATGAGTGTACCTTTTTCCCCACATCCTCGCCAACACCTGTTGTTGCTTGTATTCTTGATAATTGCCATTCTAATTTGGGTGAGATGGAATCTTAGGGTGGTTTTGATTTGCATTTCTCTTATTACTAGAGATGTTGAACATTTTTCCATATGTTTGTTGATTGCTTGTAGATCTTCTTCTGTGAAGTGTCTGTTCATTTCCTTAGCCCATTTGTCGATTGGATTATTTGCATTCTTGGTGTAGAGTTTTTTGAGTTCTTTATAGATTCTGGAGATTAGTGCTCTATCTGAAGTATGGGTGGCAAAGATTTTCTCCTACTCTGTAGGCTCTCTCTTCACATTGCTGATAGTTTCCTTTGCTGAAAGAAAGCTTTTTAGTTTGAATCTATCCCAGTTATTGATTCTTGCTTTTATTTCTTGTGCTATGGGAGTCCTGTTGAGGAAGTCTGGTCCTAAGCCGACATGTTGAAGATCTGGACCTACTTTTTCTTCTATAATCTGCAGGGTCTCTGGTCTGATTCCGAGGTCCTTAATCCATTTTCAGTTTAGTTTCATGCATGGTGAGAGATATGGGTTTAGTTTCATTCTGTTGCATATGGATTTCCAATTCTCCCAGCACCATTTGTTAAAGAGGCTATCTTTTCTCCATTGCATATTTTTGGCCTCTTTGTCTAGTATGAGAAAATTGTATTTATTTGGGTTTGTGTCCGTGTCCTCTATTCTGTACCATTGATCTACCTTTCTATTTTGGTACCAATACCATGACGTTTTTGTTACTATTGCTTTGTAGTAGAGTTGAAGATCTGGTATTGCAATACCCCCTGCTTCACTCTTTCTGCTAAGGATTGCTTTAGTTATTCTGGGTTTCTTATTCTTCCAGATGAATTTCATAATTGCTTGCTCTATTTCTGTAAGGTATTGCATTGAATTGCATTGAATCTGTATAGCACTTTTGGTAGTATGGCCATTTTGACAATATTAATTCTTCCTATCCAAGAACATGGGAGATCTTTCCATCTTCTAAGGTTTTCTTGAATTTCTTTCTTTAGTGTTCTGTAGTTCTCATCGTAGAGGTCTTTCACCTCTTTTGTGAGATTGATTCCCAAGTATTTTATTTTTTTCGAGGCCATTGTGAATGGGGTAGTTTTCCTAATTATTCTTTCCAAAGATTCATCACTTATGTATAAAAATGCATTAGAGTTATGTGCATTGATCTTATATCCCGCTACTTTACTGAATTCACTTATGAGTTCTAAAAGTTTTCTGGTGGAATTTCCTGGTTCCTCTAAGTATATAATCATATCATCAGCAAATAGGGATAGTTTGAGTTCTTCTTTCCCTATTCGTATCCCTTTAATTTCTTTGGTCTGTCTAATTGCTCTGGCTAGAGTTTCAAGGACGATATTGAATAGAAGTGGTGAAAGAGGGCATCCCTGCCTTGTTCCAGTTTTTAGAGGGAATGCTTTCAGTTTTTCACCATTTAGAATGATATTAGCCATGGGCTTAGCATAGATGGCCTTTACAATGTTAAGGAATGTTCCCACTATCCCTGTTTTTTCTAGTGTTTTGAGCATGAAGGGATGCTGTATTTTATCAAATGCTTTTTCCTCATCTATCGAAATAATCATGTGATTCTTGACTTTAAGTCTATTGATATGGTGAATGACATTTATTGATTTCCTGATGTTGAACCAACCTTGCATCCCTGGGATGAAACCCACTTGATCATGGTGCACTACCTTTTTAATATGTTTTTGTATGCGATTTGCTAAAATTTTGTTGAGAATTTTTGCGTCGATGTTCATTAAGGATATTGGTCTGAAATTTTCTTTCCTCGATGTGTCTCTGTCTGGTTTAGGTATCAGGGTAATATTGGCTTCATAGAATGAGTTTGGGAGGGTTCCCTCCTCTTCTATTTTATGGAATACTTTGATCTAAGTTGTTCTTATCAGGTATTTTTGGTTCCAGCAATGAAAACTGATTAATACACAGGGAGTGCTATGAATAATTCTATGTAGAGAAATCCAACAACTTAAATGAAATGGACCAATTCCTCGAAACTATCAAACTACCAGGATTTGCTTAAAAAATAAAATAGCCTGGAGAGTTGTATATCTATTAAAGAAAATGAATTTTTTTTAAAATTTAGAATCTTATACACACACACTCCCCCCCACCACACACACATACATACACACTTTAATGGAAGTAAACTAGAAATCAATAATAGAAAAATAATAAATCTCAAAAATTTTTGGAAATTCAGTATGGCTCATGATTCAAAGAAGAGTCTCAAGGGAAATTAGAAAATATTTTCAAATAAATGACAATGAAAGTACAACATATCAAAATGTTTGGGGTGCAACTAAAGCAGTGATCAGAAGAAAACTTACAGCATCAGATATTTATATTAAGGGGAAAAAGACGAGTAGATATTCTAAGCTTCTATCTTGAGAAACTACTCCCTCTCCCCCTCCCTCCCTCCTCCTCCTCACCTCTCTCCAAGACCAGACAGTTCCAGTGACAAGTTCAATCAAATATTTAAAGAAATAACATCAATTTTGCATAATCTCTTTCAGAGACTAGAAGTGCAGGAGGTACATCCCAACTCATTTTATGAAGCTGGCATTGCCCTGATAAACTAAAAACGAGACAAGTACAGTAATGAGTGAATAAGTGGAAGACAAGGAAAGATAAGAAGAGGGCTACAATCAAATATCTCTTGGGAAAATAGATGTAAAAATCCTCAATAACATATTAATGAATAAAATCCAGCAACAAATAAAATAATAATACATCATGATCAACTTACTACAGAAGAAAAATCATACGATCAATTCCAGTGATGCAGAAAAGCATGTGAATAATTCAACATCAACTGAAAATACAAACTCAACTAGCTATAACTAGAAAACCACTTCCTTAAACTAACAAAGGGCATCTATCAGATGCCAATAGCTAACATTGAGTTTAATGATCAAAGACTGAATATCTACCTTCTAAGACTGAGAACAAATCATATACGTCCACTCTCACCACCTGCTCAACTTTCTAGCCAGTACAATAAAAGGGGAAAAGGAGATTACAGATTAGAAATGAAAAAAACAAAACTGTCCTTATTTCCAGACAACATATTTGTCTATGAAGAAAATTCCAAATAATCTATAAAAATGTGTGAATCAGCAAGAGGCAAAATACAAAGTCAACATACAAAAATAAATAAATAAAACATATTTCTAAAGGCTAACAATGAACACCTGAATTTTTAATTTTATAATTTTTTTAAAAATACTATGTATAATAACTCCAGAAAGTTGAAATGTGTAAGTATAAATCTGCCAAAGCATGTACAGTGTCTGTATATTGAAAACCATACAATGCTAATGAAAGAAATCAAATGGAGAGACAAATTATGTTCATGTATTAGAAAATTCCATATGGTTATAATGTCATTTCTCCCCCAAACTGATCTATAAACTCAATACAATTCCAATCAAATTCCCAGCATGATTTTTTATATCTAGAAAAACAGATTTTACTGCTTCATATTTGCCATCCTATTATTATACTCTACTGCATATTACAATGATAGATAAAGGAAAATCACTCCTATTTTGTAATGAGCATATAAATGGTAAATTTTAGTAGTATAATAAAGACTTGTGGTAAAATAGTCATCAAATGTTAGGTGATTTTATTAAGTGGTTCGCTGTTAAGTGGTTTTATACAATAGAGAAGTATAACTGAATATTAAACGAGAGAATTGTAGACCAAAAAAAAAATAAAATATATCTCCAAAAATTTTGACTTTAAAACTGCAAAGGCAGAGAAGTTAGAATAGTCAAATGATTTTGTAAGAGAAAAATAAAGCTGAATCACACAACCTGATTTTAAGATTTAACTCTAAAGCCATCTGAACCAAGACAGTGTGGTACTGATGAAAGATGATAGACACATAAGTCAGTACAACAGAATGGCAGCCAGAATTAGACTGTACTGGCCACATGAACATGGCCAATTAATTTTTTTTATGTAAGGGCAAGGGCAATCAAAGAAGTAAGGATAGTTTCCAATAAAAAACTGGCCATCCATATTCAAAACAATTGAAACTCAATCTAATTCTCACATTCCATATAAAAATCAATTCAGAACTGATACATATCTTATTGTAAAATATAAACTGAAAAGAAAACAACACAGGAGAAAATTTTTCATGACTTTGAGTTAGACAAAGTATCCTTAGATCAAAAGCACAGTGCATTTTTTAAAAGTGTAAATTTGACTCCAACAAAATTAAAAATCTTTGTTCTGTGAAAGCAATATTTAAAGAAATTTTAAAAGCCAGATACAGGGAAAAAATATTTTCAACTCTCATAGCTAACAAAGGATTGCAACAAGACATCAAAAATATAAAGATTTCTCAAAATTCAACAGTAAGAAAACAATCTTAAAAAAATTAGTGGAATAATTTAGACCTTCACTACAAATGATATAGAGATGGCAAATGAGCACATGAAAAGAGGTTCAACATCATTTGCCATAGGAAATGTGTAAATTAAAACCATAATGAGCATATACCTAACAAAACAGATTTAAAAATCCTGGTCTTACCAAATACTTACAAGGATATGAAGTGAACTCATATATGGCAATGAAAAATGGTACAGTTACTCTGGAAAACAGTCTGGCAATTTCTGATAAAGTTATATACACACTTGCCATATGAGTTGGCAAGCCTACTCTTAAGCATTTACCTTTCACCCAAAAACCTGCACATGAAAGTTTACAGCAGCTATAGTCATAATTATCAAATACCAGAAACAGCCTAAATGTCCTTGAACAAACTGGATAAACAAATTTTGGTACACCCACATAATGGTATTCTACTCAGCAATAAAGAGGAACGAAGTGAACTCTGGCCATCACTGCCTCTGTGGGCATGTTGTGGGAAACATGATTCAAAGGAACCGCAACAATTAAGGGAGCTATTTATTGGTTGTCTGAGGTCTCAAACTACAAATGATAGTTAAAGAGAACATACTGAGAAATGGAGAGTATACTCCCAGATTGTGTGGTAATGGCAGACACCCCCACACCAAAGAAAATGTTCCAAGGGCTTTGGTTTTGTGATTTATTCTTGTGTTGAAGACCTGGGTGCAGCAACTTTTGCTCTACCACACAAAGTTGATGGGTATTAAGTGGAAATAGAGCTGTTTCTCCAAAGAAATGTATAAAGCCCAATGTACATCTAACAGTGAAGAAAATTTTTGTTGCTGATATTAAAAAAAAAGATACAGAAGAATACAATTTGATTGACTACTTTGGAAAGTATGGCAAGATTGAAACCTTAAGTTATGAAAAACAAGCAGAGTGGGAAAAGACTTGCTTTTATAATTTCTGATTGTCATGGTACAGTTGATAAAATTGATGTTCAGAAATAACCACACTATTAATGAGCATAACTGAGGTGAAAAAGGCCTTTTCTAAACAGGAAATGCAGTCTGCTGGATCACAAGAAGGTCATGGAGGTAGATCTGGCAACTTTATGGATCATGGAGGAAACTTTGGAGGTGGTAAAAGTAATTTTGGCTATGGTGGAAACTCTGTTGGAAGAGGAGCCAATGATGGTGGAAGTGGTAGCAGCAGAGGCAATTATGGAGAAGGTGATGATGGATATAATGGATTTGGAGGTAATGTTAATTACAGCAGTGATTCTGGTTATAGTAGAGAAGTGGTGGTGGTAGGCTAGGATATGGAAACCAAGGTGGTGGATGTGGTAGTGGTGAAGGAGGACATGATAGTTACAATGAAGGAGGGAATTTTGGCATTGCTAACCACAGTGGTGGCTGAAACTATAATGATTTTGGAAATTATAGTGGACAGCACCAATCAAATTATAAACCCATGAAGGTGGGCAGTTTTGATGACAGCAGCTCTGACAGTCCCTGTGTTGGTAGGTGAAAGTGGTGGACATGGGAGAAGATTCTTAAAACAGTATAAAAAGGTTACAGTTCTTAGCAAAAGAATGAGGAGTTATCAGGAAAGCTACGGGTTACTTTGAGACAATCATCACAAATGCGTTAGAGTAACTGCAAAAATCTGCCACAGAAGGATCAATGATCCATAGTCAGAAAAGTTATTGCAGCTTAAACAGGAAACCTTCTTGTGATATCACAACCACAACTAGTAAGAAGTGTAGCTATTGATTAATGCAATGTAGTTATTGGTTAATACAATGTCAATCAGATTCCTGAGGTCTTTTAGCTTAGTTGCATCTTAGTCTTTTTCTTTCTTTTCATTATATCAGGTATACTTCCTGGTAAATTGTGGTGTGGTACAGGAATTAAAAATTCAGTAATTTTTAACTTAAAAAAAAAGAGAAAATAACCAATGATACATGAAACTATATCAGCAAATCTCAGGGACAATGTACAGTGAAAGAAGCTAGTCTCAAAATATTACATACTTTCTGATTTCATTTATATAACATTCTAGAAAGGGTAAAATTATAGGAACAAAAAACAATGACAGATCAATGGTTAGTAAGAACTGGAGTTAAGAAAGAGTCTGGTTAAAAGGGCTTTAAATAATTTAAAAATAGTAGCAATCAGAACAGTTTATACTTCATTTTGTTCCAGATAAGACTTTAAATGATTTCCTTTAACTACAAGATACTTATTATCTTAAGTTAAATATAAACCCTAAAATGAACATTTGTTGCTAAAACTTATTTAAAATCTGGCTGAAAGATGAGCCCTCAATTCTTCAAAACTTTTACCTTAATTTCTCTTTTTATCCTTTGATGCTCTCTCTTCTTTTCCCTGTGCTTTCTGGTGCTCTTCCTCTCTATCTCCTCCTCTTTCTCCCTCCTTTTCTCTCACTTTATGGGTTTTCTGGGTTTTGGTTTTGGTTTTTGTATTGCTGGGATCAAACCCAGGGCCTCACACATTTGTCAAGTGCCCCACCACTGAAATACATCCCCGGCCTCTGCCCTTTTGTTTTTATTCTATATTTTAATTTGAAATGTACAGTTTAGATTATATACTTGTCATAAAAAAAACTTATTTTTAAAAAAGTTATTTTTTAAAAGTTCAATGAACTTAACATTTTATATTTCTCTCTCAACATTAAAATATTTGGTCAAATTACTTACAAGTTGATTTTTTACTTGTGAATGATTTTAATAATTAATATTTTCCCCTTGGTAATTCAGGGATTCTCAAGAAGAGGGAAGATTTTTATGCCCCTGGCCAAGCAAGCATTTACACAAATCTTTTCCTTCGTGATTGACCTACCTCTCATTGTTTTACCTTATAACCATGAAGTTTTATCTAGTCTATATTCATTTTTTGAAACACTTCTTTTGCATATTTAAAACTTTTTGAGAGACACACAATTTCCCAATAATGCATTTGTTTTAGGTATATAAACAGGTCCATCCCAATTCCTACTTGAAGCCAACACATCTGTTTACAACCAAGTGGATATACACACAATCACCTAAAAGAGAGATTTAAGGTGAATTTACAAATGATTATTGCCATGTAGACACAGCCATTTACATTAAAAGGTGATAATTAGAAATTAAATTGAGCACTAGGGAAAAAAGTGCCAGACTAAGAGGAAAAAAGCATTGGGGAGATTATATTAAACTGTATCAAGAAAAAGGTAAGCTAAACTTGCTTACAGATTCACATGGTAAAGCTAGAAAAAGTTTGGCAGACAAAATTTATGAACAAATAGAAAAACTGAGCTAGCTTATTATATAACCAGGTAGTTCTCTGAATAACCAAAATAGAGAAGGTATTTTACTCTTATCTCCACTGCCATCTTCATGTTTTCTTCCACTTCCCTTTTCATCTTCATCTTCTGAGTTTTCTACTTCCTCAATAACCATCCTTTTCCCTTTAGACTGGGTCCTTGATCCAGGTTCAGAATTTTTCACATCTCTTTCAACTTCTGACAAGGTTTTCTGCAAATCACAATATTAACGACAATGTTTTCCTTTAATAAAAAGAAATTCTTTCAGGCAAGAATATGAAGATATTAAGAAATGAAT
Organism: Sciurus carolinensis; assembly: GCF_902686445.1. Classification (NCBI taxonomy): domain Eukaryota; kingdom Metazoa; phylum Chordata; class Mammalia; order Rodentia; family Sciuridae; genus Sciurus; species Sciurus carolinensis. The sequence continues at coordinate 38,434,412 of NC_062213.1, forward strand.
AAAAACACAAGGTTTTTTATGGTGTGTGGTTTTTTTTTCAAAGCTACTTCACTGCTTTATCTAATTATAACTATACATATCATAAAAAGCTTAGAGTAGCAAAGGAAAAAAACTCACCTGAAATCCTGCCACTCAAATAACACCGTTGACATTTTGATAATCTTCCCAAATGTTTCTGTGCATACAGCCAAGCAAAGATGTATAGTTTCACACAAGTGAAATCATGCTACCTGTGCTTTTTTTAAAGAATAATGTTGAAAGTTCTAAAATGCTTTATGCCAGTGAAACCAAGAAAGCAGACAGATTCTCAGCAAGGCTGGTGAACAAAAAAAAAGTGGGCCCAGCAGCTGAGGGGACCAATTCCTGGCAAACTCGAGTTTGGCCCAAAATATAGGCCCAGTAAACACACAATGCATGACATAGAGGGTGCTTAAGTGAGAAAATCAAACATGGAGAGAGGTTTACACAGGGGACAACTGGTCATGGAAACCCACCTGGTTCTACCCCTACCCCTCTAATTTGACTGCTTGCAGGACCAGCTGGGAGAGAATCTGGCTGGGAACCCGGAAGGGCGGGGGCATGAGAGAATATTTGGAGACAACCCAAGACCAGGAAACATGAGGTCCAAGGTGACGTAGGGGACTAAAAATTGGGTTCCCTACCACATGAGTGGAGCCCGGAGGGCATCCCTGGGGTAGAGTCTTCCAGTGTGAACCAGCAAGTACTGGGTGCTGGAGGTGCACTGATTTAAAATCTCCAGACCAACTGGCATTCAGTGAAGAGCCTAACCCTGCTCCAGGAATTCTGCCTACAGGATTACCCTCTCACTCCAGCAATCCAGAGGGTGGAACATCATGCTCCAGATGATCACACCTAAAACTGCTGAGAAGAGAAACTGAGAATCTTTTTAACTCCTCAGATCCATACTGTTAGGCAGGCAGACATGCAAACAACATGACAAAGCAAGGGAACAAATCACCCCAAGCAAATCACTTACTCCAAGAACAGAATCCACTGACACCACAGTGAAGAAATGTCAGAGAAGGAGTTTAGAATGTACATAGTTAAACTGATCTGCGACATAAGATGATATAAGAAATGAAATCAGAAAGATACAGGAAGTAAAAGATCACTTCAATGAAGAGGCAGAGATTCTGAAGAAAAAAAGAAAGCCCAAGCAGAAGTTCTCTAAATGAAAGAAATAATAAACCAAATTAAAATTTCAATAGAAAACGTCACCAACAGATTAGATCACTTAGAAGACAGAACCTCAGGCAATGAAGACAAAATACGTAATCTTGAAAACAGAGTTGACCATGGAGAGAAGATGTTAAGAAACAATGAACAGAACTTCCAAGCACTATGGGATAACATGAAAATATCAAATTTAAGATTTTTCAGATTGGTGAAGGTGTGGAGATACAAACCAAATGAATGAACATCTTTTCAATGAAATAATATCAGAAAATTTCCCAAACCTGAAGAATGAAATGGAAAATCAAATTCAAGAGGCTTACCAAATGTACAAAATTACAAAAGACCCACACCAAGGCACATTATAATGAAAATGCCTAACATATAGCATAAGGATAGAATTTTAAAGACTATGAGAGAAAAATATCAGATTACTTATAGGAGGAAACCAGTTTAGATCTCACAGATTTCTCAACCCAGACCCTCACAGTTAGGAGGTCCTGGAATAACACATACCAAGTTCTGAAAGAAAATGAATGCCAACCAAGAATCCTATATTCAGCAAAATGAAGCTTCAGATTTGAAGATGAAATAAAAATCTCGTGGTTTTAAATTTACATTTCCCTGATGACCAATATTACTGAGCATCTTTTAATGTGCTTATTTTCCATCTATGTATCTCTTTTAGTTAAGTGTCAGATCAAATATTTTGTTTCGTCCAAGGGTATAGCAGAGTGGTAGAGAGCTTGCCTGGGTATAGCAGAGTGGTAGAGAGCTTGCCTAGCAAGACCCTGGGTGGGATTCCCAGAACTGGGGGAAAAAAAACTTGTTTTTTACTTAGCTGCCTGTCTTCTTATTATTGAATTTTGAAAGTTCTTTATGTATTGTTGATACAAATCCTCTGCTGAATACATGATTTGAAAATATTTTCTCCTAGTATGTAACTTGTTTATCATTTGCATCTTATAATTTTCTCCTTCCCTCTCTTTTTTTTTTTTTTTTTGGTACCAAGGATTGAACCCAGGAGCACTCAACCACTGAGCCACATTCCCAGTCCTTTTTTATTTTTTATTTTGAGACAGGGTCTCGCTAAGTTGCTTAGGGCCTCACTAAATAGCTGAGGCTAGCTTGAATTTGAGATCCTCCTGCCTCAGCCTCCCGAACCGCTAGGATTACAGGCTTCTGCTACTGTGCCCAGTCATCTTTTTGTTCTTCTAATAGTGCCTTTCTAAGAGCAGGAATTGTTAATTTTGATGAAATCCAATTTATCAGTTTCTTTTATGGATTGTGCTTTCCATGTCACATGAAAAATACTTGTCTGATGCAAGGACATAAAGATTTCTCCTAAATATCATGCTAAGTGAAATAAGCCAATCCCTAAAAACCAAAGGCCAAATGTTTTTCCTGATAAGTGGAGAATGATATATAATGGGGGTGGGGATGTGGGGAGTGAGAGAAGAATGGAGGAACTTTAGATTATGTAGAAGGAAATGAGAAGGAGGGGGGTATGAAAAATGGAATGAGACAGACATCAGTACTCTATGTACATGTATGATTACACGAATGGTATGAATCTACATTGTGCACAACCATAGAAACGAAATGATATACCCCATTTATGTACGATGAATCAAAATGCAGTCTGTAAAAAATTAAAAAATAAATAAATAATTAAAGAAAAAAGAATGGGGAGTTATATTCCATGTATAATATGTCAAAATGTACTTACTGTCATGTATACCCAAAAAGAACAAATAAAAACAAAGAGGTAGGAAAAAAAAAGATTTCTCCTATGTTTTCTTCTAGAATTTTTATTTTAGGTTTTACATTAAGGTATATGATCCATTTTGAGTTAATTTTTCCATGTGGTTAAGATAAAAATGCATTTGGATAAGGACTAAAAGTTAATATGTAAATGTGAAACTATGTTGGGTAGTAATATTATAGGTGGTTTTTCTTGTTTTGAATTTTTCTTTCTTTTTTTTTTGCAGTACTGGGGATTGAACCCAGTGGGGCCTTGTACTTGCAAGGCAAGTACTCTACCAACTGAGCTATATCCCCAGCCCTTTGAATTTTTCTTTTAAAATACTGTTTAATTAACATTTAATAACTATAACCTTTATACAAAGGAAATAAAAGAGAGAGTGCAATAGGTTATCCAATAGGAATGTGTGAAAATTTAGGGTCAATTTATTGTGGAAAGGCAATTCTCCACAATTTTATCCTATTTCTGATCATATTGCAAACAGAGGCACTAAATCACCTTTGTTCTGGATTATATTTAAGGATCTTTATATCATGAATACCTTTAGAAAATAGAAATAGCATTTCCCTGAAGAGGACAGGGCAAGTCTATTTACTCTGTAATATAATAAAGACAATATTTCCCTCTGAAGCAGAGATTTGGCAGTTTGTTTATAGCCCATAATAAAAAGTGAGTTTTTCCCCATTTTCAATTCCTCAATCTTCCCACAAACCCACTGAGTATGCAGCATTCATCTGGGTCACTCTGCATCACTCCTGTGGGTTCAAGAAGAGAACTGACATGAATGTGGAGCTCATCAGCATGTTATACCATGAGTATTACTTTCTGTCTGATCCAGGCTATCTTGTTTCCTTTGCTAAGCCACCTTGTTAATTTGCAAGTAGAGTAAAATCTCAGACCCTTCACAGTTCCTGACACCTCTACTGTTTAGGCCTTAATACAAATACCCTAATTAGATATCTGAGTTAGTCCATCAGTCAGGTAGCTTGTGCTACTAATGACGTTCTCCTAACCATTCTAGCAACAGACAGAAACACTCTTCTGTGGTCACAGAGATTACCCTTAATCCTACCTACGAAACTTTTATACCACGCTGCATGGTAAATTGAGATTACCTCAGAGAAAAGCACTGCCTGTATCTGCTGAGAGGTAGGCTTATATCTTTACACCATTTTTTCTTAAAAACCTGCTTTCAAGCTGGGCATGGTGGAGACTCCTGTAATCCCAGTGGCTGAAGAGGTTTTGACAGGAGAACTAAAAGTTGGAGGTCAGTCTCAGCAACTTAGCAGGGCCCTAAGCAACTTAGTAAAATCCTGTCTCAAAAAAAAAAAGAAAAGAAAAGGTTGGGGATGTAGCTCAGTGGTAAAGTGCCCCTGGGTTAAATCCCCAGTAGCAAAAAAAGAAAATACACACACACACACACACACACACACACACACAAACACAAACAAAAAACTTGTTTCATTCATTTCAAAGTGCATGTTAACATTTTGAGATGTCTAGGATATCTTTTTAAAGGTGGGACCTAATCCTCAACATCAGCAAGACTAATACCATTTTTAATACCTTTATTTTTTATTTATTTATTTTTATGTGGTGTTGAGGATTGAACCCAGTGTCTCACACATGCTAGGTAAGCACTCTATCACTGAGCTACAACCCCAGCCCCCTGATACCATTTTAACATAAATTCAGAAAGAGTAAATTATAGCATTAGGTAAGAAATCACTTTTTACACTTACCTTAGCCAAATCATTATCAGGCTCAACATCCAGTACTTTCCTCAAATCTTCTATAGCTTCCTGAAGTTTGTTTTGATGTTTATATGTAGTGGCACGGCGGAGAAGAGCTGAAAATTTACCAAAATAAAAGTTGTATGTTTTAACATATCATATTGTAGTTATAACTATATGGCAAGTTGAAAAAAAAAGGTAGCACTGGACACTTTAAGATGTAATTAAGCAAAGCTTACATACACCCATTTTCATGTTGAACATATAAAAAAGGTCCTATGGTAAACAGAAGAGGCTGCATCAGGTAACTCTCTCTTTACCAACTGGGCAGCTCCAGGCCTGGCCAGCTCCTCAACAGGCTGAGAGACTCCATACCTTACACTTTCAAAGGCACCATCTTATGCTCCAGAACTGGGAAGGTTTTCACTAAACAATGCTTTCCTTCTTACAAGCATCACTAATATTTTCTTCTCACTTTTTGAAATTTTAAAAAATGCCATGTTGAAATTTAGTATAATATTAAACCAGCATCTAGCTCAGAATATGGCACATTAGTAAAATCTATTTAGACATCTCTAAAATGATTAGAAAGAGTTGATTAGCACAGGAAACTGAATGTATCTAATGACTTAAGTCAGCTAGCTTCAGAAATTGAGTCCTTTGGTAGTCCGCATTAGATTTTTTTTGGTAGGTTTCAATGTATAATTTTATAATTATTTACTACAACAATGAATGCCTTTCTAGCCCCATCATTACTGATTAAATAATGAGAGAACTTAGTGTAATTAGTTCAATATTTCAAAAAAATCAGTTTTAGTAATTCTAAAAGGTGAGAAATTTTTATCTGACATTTTAATATGCCTTTTTTAAAAAATATATAAATCTAATAAATTTTATTTTAGTCTTAGAAGTAGCCATGAAAACCTCAAAAAATTTTAATCAAAATTGTAGCATAGTGCTTTAAGTACACTTTACCTATTGCCACTGCTATTCAGATTCAAATATTCAGGATGTAACAATTATCTCTTTTTTTGGGGGGGGTAACTTTTTTTCTGTTTCTATTTTTATTTATATATATATATATATGTATATATATATATATATATATATACTTTTTTTTTTTTTTTTTCAGTGGGAGAGTACTGGGGATTGAACTTAGGGGTACTCATTCACTACTGAGCCACATCCCCAGTCATATTATGTATGTTTTTTTGGGAGACAGGGTCTGACTGTTGCTTAGCACCTCACTGTTGCTGAAGCTGGTTTTGAACTCGCAATCCTCCTGCCTCAGCCTCCCGAGTCACTGGGGTAACTTTTAATTTGGAAAAACTTTCAAAGTTGTAGAAAAGTTGCAAAGATAGTACAAAGGTCCCTGTGTATCTTCACTTACATTCCCCTAATGAGAAAATCTTATTCAATCTTTTGGGATTATTAACTCCCTCACTGCAAATAATCAGGGACTTAAATTTCAAGTTAAAATTAAAAGTAACTCTACAGAGGTGATGACTCACATATGGAAATTTGAGTTAATCTGAAATATTTTTAATGTGTGTATTAAGCATCTATAAATGGTCTTTAACAGACCCTGCCATAAATTTAAAAGCATTTGGTGAATATTTTACCCTTTATGTTTCCAGGTTCTAACTGCAAGACCTTTTCACAATCCTGAAAAGCACTATTCCAGTTCTGCAATTTGATTTCCGCTTGAGCTCGATTGTTGTAGGCAGCTACAGTGGGAAATGCTGAGATACTCCTATAAAAGAAACAACTGTTGGTAACAAGTAGACCTAAAGTAAACATAAGAAGATTAAAAAAAAAAAACTTCAGTTAAAGTTGTAGATTAAACAATTATAACCTAGGTATGGGCTGAACTGTGTCTCTCAAATATTTATCCATTGAAGTCCTAAACTCCACAGTACCTCATAATATGAATATTCCTGGAGACAGGGACCTTAAAGAGGTAATTAAGTGAAAATGAGATAAATGATGTAGACCCTGTTCCAATAAAATTGGTGCCCTTATAGAAAAGATTAGGACACACATGCACCCATGAACATATAGGAGAAGGCAGCCACCTGCAAGCCAAGGAGAGAGAGCACAAAAGAAATCAACCCCATCAACACCTTGATCTCAGACTTACAGCCTCCAGAACTATGAGAAAACAAATTTTTCATGTATAAGTTACTCTGTGGTACTTTGTCATGGCAACCCTAGCAACTGATACAGCCTAAAGCATAAAGCTAATAAAATACAATTCAACATACAAAATAGCTACATTTAGACAAATGCTTAAAAATCTAGTTAAGGCTTAAAGTAAACTCAGACTTTACAGATGACATAGGAATTTAAATACCCATAGATCACCTTCAAAAGCAGGTTAGTTAGCATTAAATATCAAATACACTTTTTGAATTCTTAGGAACAATTTCATAGAACAAAACAAAATTAATCACAATTGATAGTCTATATTCAGCTGTTATTGTGTTAACAGAAACAAATTAGTTTGTAACTAAAAGCAGATTTAATTCTAAGGAAATGATCAAAGTAATTTAATTGAGGGAATTTAATTGAAGAAATAGGAAAGTAGTCAGTGGGATGAAAAACAGAGACATAAGAAAGCAAATTTTGCTAGATTAAGGATATTAGTACAAAATAAAATGGAAATGAAAAGGGAAAACTTAAAATCTACCTGCTGTTGCTTAAAAAGTTGGTATAGAATGCTGTGAAATCATGAATACCCAGATTTAGGAAACACAAGGGTATTAGTACACCAAAATTACTAAATCCAGAAGAGGAATAGAATGTGAAAATGGAAATGTGATAAACAGGGTCAATTTAATAAGATCATCAAAGATAAATATAGAGGTATTACATGGTAGGACAGAAACCAGACATGGAACATACATGTAAGGGTAAACAATAGGAGGATTTGACACCAAGCACTTCCCACTGGCCAAGCACTAGCACATTACATACACAGATCATTTGATCCTCATTACAATCCATAGGGGAGGTTTTACTGCTCTTTACAATTTGCAGATGAGAAAGCAGATGACAGAATAGCTAAGTGAAGTGCCACAGCCACAGCTAGTAAATGATAAAGGCAAGGTTCACACCCTGTCTGCTCCTGTTACTACCAGGTTATTCTGCCTTCGGTATACTTGTCTTAAGACTGCTAAATTAGTTTTCACAACAGCTCTGAAGATGGCACCATTATAACCCTCTCACACTGAGGAAACCAAGCCAAGAGAGGTGACAAAAGTCAGAGGTGGCAGTGTGAGTTCCCTTAACCATCATACTACACCACTTTAAATTCTTCAACTCTATGACTTCTTAACAGAAGATAAGGAAAATGTTGTTCCCCATCATGGACAAGAGAATCTCCACTGATGGAAATGAACAAGAAGAAAGAAAACAATGTCAGAGGTGACATCTACCAGCCTGAACATGGGAGGCTGCACTAAATGAACCTCTCATCAAATATCCTTTTTTAAAAAAAATACTTTTTTAGTTATAGATGGACACAGTACTTTTATTTTGTTTATTTTTTTAAGCAGTGCTGAGGATCAAACCCAATGCCTCACACATGCTAGGCAATTACTCTACCACTGAGCCACAAATCCAGCCCCTCAAATATCCTTTTTATCCCTTTCAACAAAGACAAACCTCTTTACAGACACGACAACGAAAAAAAAATTTCTCCTTATGAAAATGAAAGGAATATTATACAGAGGTTAATTTGAAGGTAGCTTTAATGATTCTATGAGTATTTTGTAACAATATTTTAGGATCTTCATGAACTTTTCATGTAATGTAAGACTTCAAAAGTTCATATATGTATTAATTGACATCTGCTATGACCCAGGAACTTTGCTGGGCAATAAGGATACAATGGTGTAAAAAAAGAAAAAAAGAAATTGGACAAGTAGACTCTGCTCTTACAGAGCTGACGGTTCAGGTAGTATCAAATCACATACTGTACCTTTAACAAGTACTATATATGAGAGGTAAGACTGCTGTAAAAGGTTATAATCTGGGGGGTGGCATGGAGTAGGATAGAGATTTAACCTAGTCTGGGAGGTCACAGAAGACTTTTCCAAAGAAGCAAGGCACAGGCTAAGGTAAAGGATAAGCTAGAATGTATTAGATAATGAGAGGCGGAAGGTCATTCTAAACAGAGGACTCAGCATGTACAAAGATCCTGTAGTCAGAGGGAGTACCATAAATACCAGGATTAGGTCCAGGCAGTCTACCAACAGAACTCAAGTTCTTAACCTTTATGCTATTTGGACCTTTTGCAAAGTTCCTTTAAGGTAGTTTCTATTCTCTCTGTAATACAGGAAAGCCAGATCTTCTGTCAAGGGTGGGAATGAAGACAGAGTTAGAGGTCTGAGGAAATATTGAAAAAACAAGACAAACAAAAGTAAATTTATGATAAGGCACATGTACAAATAAAATACCTTGAGCAATTCTGAAATAGACATACCTTATTTATGTTGCTTCAATAATTAAAACACTATCACTTTTTAAAATGGTAAGTTTAAACTACAACCAACCTAGTATAATACATCACAGCCTCCTCATAATCGCCTGAGTTGAAAGCTTCATTTCCTTTTTCTTTTTCACGAACAGCAAGTAAACCCCTGTCCTTCTCAGTTAAACCTAGAAATAAATATTAACTGCTATATGTGAAAATATAACAATATAATTTCTTAAGGTTTAAATTCATGAGTACTTTTGTGCAGTGCTGGGGATCAATTCTAGGGCCTCACACATGCCAGGCGAGTGCTCTACCACAGAGCTACCCCAGTCACCAAGAGTGCTTAATCTAACTGAAGTAGAAAATAGTAAATAAAATAAAATAAAATAAAATAAAATAAAAGGTTTTCTAAGTTTAGGGGTATTTTTTCCTTTTTTAATTAGAAATTCAGAATTTTTAAGGATTTAGATGATTTTTATAATTGATTTCATTAAAAGTCATCTATGGACTTCAAATGAAAACTGTCTCTTTTTTTGTTTGAGGTAATAAAAAAATGTGAGGAATTTCTGGGAAAGAGAAGATAAAAAGGAACAAAAACAAATTACAGTAAGAAAAATAGGTTTATATTTTGAAGTATTACTAAATTTATTGTAACCATTATTCACATAAAGTAGTTAAAAGAAATAAACTTGTTAAAGATGGCCAACTTCAAGAGAAAAATCCAAACTTTTAAGGGAAATCTGTAACATTCAAAGACAATGTTTTCTAGGGGAACAGTTGTTATTATAATTTAAAACTTTAAAGACTGCTAAATTATTCTGATTTTTTTTATTGTAAACAAATGGGATACACGTTGTTTCTCTGTACATGGAGTAAAGGCATACCATTTGTGTAATCATAAATTTACATAGGGTAATGTTGTTTGAATCATTCTGTTATTTTTTCCCTTCCCCCCACCCCTCCCACCCCTCTTTTCCCTCTATACAGTCCTTCCTTCCTCCATTCTTGCCCCCCTCCCTAACCCTAACCCTAACCCTAACTCCTCCCACACCATTATGTGTCATCATCTGCTTATCAGCAAGATCATTCGTCCTTTGGTTTTTTGAGATTGGCTTATCTCACTTAGCATGATATTCTCCAATTTCATCCATTTGCCTGCAAATGCCATAATTTTATCATTCTTTATGGCTGAGTAATATTCCATTATATATATATACCACAGTTTCTTTATCCATTCATCAATTGAAGGACATCTAGGTTAGTTTAAATTATTTTTATTTTCCCCGTTACCTGCTGTGTCTACTTGTCTCTCAATTTTAGACAAATGTGACTTGTTGTCAATTACAGTCTTTTCTTTGTAATCTTCATCAATTTTTGAACATTCTTTTTCCACATCAAATCTTAAATGAAAAAACAAAACTGAGAAAATACAATACAAGTAAGAAAATAAAATTGTTACTGATATTCTTTATTTGTATTACAAGCTAAATAACTTTTTGTTTTTTGGTACTAGGGATTGAACCCAGGGGCACTCAACTACTAAGTCACATCCCCAGACCGTTTTATATTTTATTTATACAGGGTCTCAATAAGTTGCTTAGAGCCTTTTTCAATTGCTCAGGCTGGCTTTGAGCTTGTAATCCTTCTACCTCAGACTCCCAAGCTGCTGAAATTTCAGGCACATGCCACTGCGCCTGGTTAAATATCTCTTAATCAATGCTTGGGACCAGAAGTGTTTCAGATTTCAAATTTTTTTTTTTTCCAGTTTTTGGAGTATTTGTATATACATAATGGAATTACTTTGGGGATAGTGATCAAGAACAAATGCAAAATTCATTTATGTTTTTATACACCTCATACATATAGCCTGAACATAATTTAATATTTTTAAAATTTTTGTGTATGACACTAAGTATTACAATGTGGAACTTTCTATGTGTGTCATATTGTGAGTGCTAAAAAATTCAGATTTTGGAGCCTTTCAGATTTCAGATTTTCAGATTAGGAATGTTCAACTTGTACTGTGCCTTTAGATGTATATTCAAAAACTGCACAATATGTTTGTTTTCCAAGTCATTTGCACTCCTTAAGAAAATATGCAATTAAGTAAGGATTTAAATATTAGTCAAATAAAACCTGTTCAGAATCTTATAATTAAATTGTGAGCAATTTCTCTCCATTTAAAATGTTTGTACTTTTTTATTTCAGATGATTATAAAGACAGCATTAGTTATTTTTGGTTAATTTTATGAACAAAAGGATATAGTCCTTGTTTAATGAAAAACAAAATCAGAATTGCTAGATACTCTTAATAGTATACTAAAATAATTCAGTACCCTTGAGATATTTAGGTATATAATTATCTTTAAAGTTACAGTATTTAATGGAAAAGAATTTTTCAAAGATAAAATTTATATAGAGAAATATAAAACATACTTATCCCATTCTGCATAATCTCTTGGAATTTTCTTTTTGGCTAGTTTGTTTTTAGAATGTTTTTCCTAAAAGAAAAATATCATATTTTATGAGACACATTTTATCTATAATTAGTAGATTTTACTGTAAATACAATGTGAAGTATTGGATTAAGATATACAAATAGAAGAGATCAGAAAAATAGTACCTTTGAGGTTATGACAACTTCAGTATCAGAATACAATAATATACAGCAGGTAAAAGAAAGAATTTAAAATCTTAGTTAATTCTGGGAACAATCTAGTCTTTTAAAAATATTTTTTAGATGTTAATGGACGTTTATTTTAGTCATTTATTTATATGTGGTGCTGAGAACAGAACCAAGTGCCTCACACATGCTAGGCAAATACTCTACCACTGAGTCACAACTCCAGGCCCCAATCTATAGACTTTTAAGCATATGTGTGTATAAAGACACACATGAAATTATTTTCTTATAATAAAAAGATATTAATTCTGATTCATTCTTGCAAAACCTAGGCACTGGAGAAACAAGAATCACTAGTTTGCTCTATTAGTCAGAGCTGTTTTGTTGCAATGACAGACACCCAACTTAGACTAATTCAATTTTAAAAGAATAAATTATTGACTTATATAAACAAACTGATAAAAAGGCAGGGTACTGCCAGATAAAGGGATTACTATGCCTTTCCTCCAGCTTTCTCTCTCCTGCCCCTATCTCTGTTCCTTTATGCCTGCTGATTTCATTTTCCTCTATGGTGACTTGCATTCTCCACATAGGAGGAAAATTTGGCCACATCAGTTTGGGATTATAATCTTACAGGCCTCCTCATCAGAGAGGAAAAAGAGGTGATTCTTGATTGCACCTTCAGTTAAGAGAAATCCCAGGGAAGCACTCTACTGGCTAGTTTGAGTCAAGTGCCTGACCATGACCAAGCACTAGCTTGAATCAAAGGAGCCCAAACTAGATCCCAGTCCCACTGCTGAGAATGGGGTAGAGAGGCAGGTGCTGTACCAGAAGGGAATGAGAGGAAAGCAAATAATAACCATTATGTACACAAATAATTAATCTCTCAGAGCAAGTAGTACAATGTTATGCTAGATATATATTAAGGAATATTACTGTTTAAAAAAAAAAGCTTTCTATATAGTCTGAAGAAAGGGGAATACAGCAGAATTTTTAACAAAATAAAGTAGGTAGGTACTGATTTGTCTTTAAACCATTACATGTATTTACTGTCATGAAATTTGTGTTTGCTAATAGATGAGAGCAATTCTAGGACCTATAAAACTGTATGAAGGCGTATTCCTTACAGGCTAACTAAGTACTTTGATTCAATTTTCCTGCTTATGAAGACAATGTTCTTGGGCTAACCTGTGTTTCCCAAAAAGATATAGAGAAGTCCTAATTCTAGTAATTGTCAATGATACTTCATTTGGAAATAGGGTTGGTACAGATGTAATCGAGTTAAGATGAGGTTGTGGGCCCTAATCCAGGAAGTTAATGTCCTTATAAAAAGAAAAGGAGACAGGCTCAAAGGGAAGCTGGTCACAATGCAGAAAAAGGCAGAGATGGGAGTTATGCTGTCCAAGTCAACAAAATGCCTGGCACTGTAAGAAACTGGAAGAGCAGGGATGGATCCACCCCCCATAGGTTTTAAAGGGAGCATGGTCTTGCCCATACCTTGATTTTGCACTGATTTCTGGCCTCCAGAACTATGAAAGAATATATTTCTCTTGATTTACTTTATGTTTGTGTTACTTTATTAGAACAGCCCTAGGAAACTAATACAGGCTTAATTTTAAAAGGCACTGATTAAATTCATGTGGCTCTCCAATACCTACCTGTGACAAAGAATTCCTCTTGAGGAATTTTTAAAAAATGAACATGAATTGATTTAATTGTGGTATTCATTACACTGTGTATGTGTATAACCATCATGTTAAATATACAATATGCATTTTTAAATTATAACTCAATAAAGAAAAAATTTAATAAAAATTAAATGTGCCTGAAATTTCAGCAGCTTGGGAGTCTGAGGTAGAAGGATTACAAGCTCAAAGCCAGCCTGAGCAATTGAAAAAGGCTCTAAGCAACTTATTGAGACCCTGTATAAATAAAATATAAAACGGTCTGGGGATGTGACTTAGTAGTTGAGTGCCCCTGGGTTCAATCCCTAGTACCAAAAAACAAAAAGTTATTTAGCTTGTAATACAAATAAAGAATATCAGTAACAATTTTATTTTCTTACTTGTATTGTATTTTCTCAGTTTTGTTTTTTCATTTAAGATTTGATGTGGAAAATTTAATAAATGAAAAGAACGGACATCAATAAGAGTCTGAAGACATAAACCATATACTAAACAATATATTTCTATATTGTATGAAGAGGTATCACTCCTTGACTCAGAAAGACTGGAACATGTACTCTTTCCACATGTTCCCACAGCACCCAGTAATTACTGACTTCATCCATATCATAGTGTCAGTGGGGTTCACACTTTTTGGTCTCATGATGCTTTCACACTTCTGAAAATTATTGGTCATTTGGAGTTATGCAGAGCTTCCAAACATTCACAAATCTCATTATACAATTTAAAAAACACATTTTTAGGGCTGGGGAGGTAGCTCAGCTGGTAGAGTGCTTGCCTCGCAAGCACAAGGCCCTGAGTTCGATCCCCAGTACCGCAAAAAAAAAAAAAAAAAAAAATGTATTTTTAATATCCCTACAGTACTCATAATTCTTTGAAATAAAACTAAATAAAGCTAAATAAAACTTATAGGTGGCCATTCACTTGGAATGAGCTCCTACACTAGGCCCCAAGAGATCAAAACAAAATGGAGTAATTTATGCTAAAGATCCAGATGACCAAATGGAAACTAAGTTATCTAACCTTTCATGCTGTTTTCAATTTTAAATAAACATAATCCCATATATTATATAAAAAATAAAATAATGAAAATATGAATTAATCAATATAGATGGTGACAGTCTTTATTACACGTGCAATTTTTAGTATGAAGTAAAGTCCAGAAAGGTAAATTATCAGCAAGCCATAATGATAAAGAGCTATGGATGTTTTTAAAATAAAATCAAGGATTCAAAGAAAAGACAAAAATAACAAGAATGAGTTAACCCAGAATGAAAAGACTCAGGTAGCCATCCTTTCAGACACAATAAGATCAGCCAAATGCCAAGAGGCCCAGTTTCAACTTGAGCTTGAGTAGATGGAATGAGAACCCCCAATGTTCCTTCTCTATGAAACTACAGGTTAAAAAGGAGAGATCTATGTGACAAAACAAGGACCAACCAAAAAGAAAGGGAGATAAAAGGAAAACAAAACAAAACAAAACACTAAACAGGAATGACATCTACGAACTTGAAAGTACCTGCTTAATATTTTTAAATTGCTAGTTAATTAAATGACATAAGATAATCCTCTTTACCTCTACTGGATATATACAATTGTTCCCTAAAAATCTCACACATTGAATGGGACCTTATATGCTAGTAAAACTAGTCAAAGTAAGAGAGAAGACAGCAAAAAAAAAAAAAAAAGGGGGGGGGAGGTGGGGTGGAGTGAGGGGAAGGCAGTAAATCCAAGATGCAAGTCCTCAAAGGAAAACGCTCTTTCAGTTTGATCTCTAAGTGATGAGATATGGAATACTGAAGATATCAGACACACCAGCTGAAAACATCTCCAGCTCTCCGGGAGGACATCGCACACTGGTTATTCTGCTTAGACTGAGAGTTCCTTAAGCAACAACCACTACTGTCTCCACCTAACAGCTCTACCCCACAACAAAAATGTCTACCTGGCCAACAGGAAGACAGCT
Organism: Sciurus carolinensis; assembly: GCF_902686445.1. Lineage (NCBI taxonomy): Eukaryota > Metazoa > Chordata > Mammalia > Rodentia > Sciuridae > Sciurus > Sciurus carolinensis. The sequence goes on from NC_062213.1 coordinate 38,449,858, forward strand.
GCTAGAACCACGAACTGGAGGCAAATGATCTTTCATTCCTGGAAATGTTTCAGTTCCATGAAAGTGCATTCTATTTTCTTCTCTTTTAATTTCTGATACCCAACTCTGATAAGAATGGAGAAAAAGAAGGTAAACATACAGTTTGAAATAACTAACCAGGCATTATAAAGAACCATATATCATAGTTTTTCTTTTTTTTTTTTTTTGGCGGGAGGGTGGTACCAAGGATTGAACCCAGGGACAATCAACCACTGAGCCACATCCCCAGCCCATTTTTTATTTTGAGAAAAGGCCTCACTAAGTTGCTGAGGCTGGCTTTTGAACTTGCAATCCTTCTGCCTCAGTCTCCCAAACTGCTGGGATTACAGGTGTGTGGAACACCTTTTCTACTTTCTTTATAATTGTGGTAAATAAATATAACCTTAAATTTACCTTCTCAACCATTTTTAGTATACAGTACAGTCCTATTAAGAGTATTCACATCGTTGTTTTCTGTCTTTCCTTTGTCTTGCGAGATCTTATTTATCATCCCTTCCAGAGAACTTTTCCTGAACTTCCTGGTTGGTTTAAAAATGCTCCTATCCCACTCATTAGCATAAAGATTGTATGTCATCTATTGTCAGTTTCTCTCTTCATACTGTAAGCTCCCAGATGGCAGAGCCTTAGTCTTAACTTCATCTTTGCAGTTCAGTGTCTAGCACATATTAGATTCTTAATGTTTATTGAACTGAATTAATTTTAAGGTGCCAGGAAAAAAATTGAGGAAGAAATTTATTGTCTGTGAAATTCTAATATTTATTATTCATTCCAATATGTATATATTGTGAGTCTAATATTGAGACAATCATAAATACTGCAATTCAGCAATAAACTATGTTATCTGTCCTAACCATATAGGGGAATGGGAGTATGAAAAGGAGGCAAAGAGGAGAAATATGAGAAAAGGTAAAGCAATTTACAAAGAAGGGGAATTAAGAAGGAGGAAGGGAGTAAGATGCACTGGGGAAAGTGGCCAAGAAAGCATGGGAGAAAATTAGGGGAGAAGGTGACAACTCCAAAAGTGGTCAAGAGGATAAAGGACACACTGGGGAAAGGGAAAATGGGGAGTTGTTTAATGGGCACAGGGTTTTAGGTCAGCAAGATAAATTATGGAGAGTGGTCACACAACAATGTGAATATACTTAATTCTGCTGGATTACATTTTTTAAAAGATTAAGATTGGCTGGGGATGTAGCTCAGAGGTAGTACACTTGCTTAGCATGTATGAGGCCCTGGGTTCAACGCCCAGGACAATGAAAATTTAAAAAAAAAAAAAAAAAAAAAAAAAAAAAAAGCTAAGACGATCAATTTTATGTTATATGTACTGTATCACCAGTACATAAAATTTAATAACTGGAGTGATATAGATTGAGCAAAAGAATTGAAATAAAAATATCAAAATTAACAGTAACATACAAGATGAAATATTTAGGAATAAATTAAACAAAAATGCAAGAACTATACACTGAAAATTATAAGGTATTTCTGTAAAAAAATTAAAGAAGACCTGGACTGGGGGTGTAGCTCAGTGGTAGAATAGGAGCTTAGCATATTTAGGACCTGGGTTCAATCCCCAATACCACAAATTAAGTAAATAAAGAGAACAAAAAGGAATGGAGAAATGTGCAATGTGGATGTGGATCAGAAACCTCAATGGTATTGTCAGTTCTTCCACAATTGATCCACAGATTTAACACAATCTCAGTACAAACAGGAGAAAGTTGTTTTGTATAACTTGATAAGCAAAAGACCTAGACTCGTCAAAACAACTTAGAAAAAGGAGGACAAGGCTGGAGGACTTGCACTACCTGATTTCAAGACTTCCTGTAAAAATACTATAATCAACAATGAATGAACATGGAATTTAAGACATGGAATGAACATGACATTTAAAACAGTGAAACAGATCAGGAGTCAGAAATAAACCCCATAGAGGGTCAACTGACTTTTGACAATGGTACCAAGAAGCCCCATGTGCAAAGGACCATCGTTCATTAAATGGTGCTTGAACACTTGAACAATATGTATTACCCATCAAATAAAACAGATCGTAGACCTAAATATAAGCATAATCAAAGATTTCTTAAATAGAACAAAATCCCAAACTATATATACTCCATTTATATATTATTTATCAAAATACATACATTCTACTGTCATATATAAGAACAAATTAAAAGATAAAAAGTTTTAAAAATGGTATTGCCAAAATTAAAATCGTTTGCTCTTCCAAATACACTATTTAAAAAAGTAAGAAGGCAAGCCAAAGAGCATCAGAAAATAATTGCAAAACATATCTAGGGAGGTAGAGTTGTGGTTCAGTGGTAGAGCGCTTGCCCGGCATGTGTGAGGCCCTGGGTTCGATGCTCAGCACCACATATAAATAAATAAAGATCCATGAACAACTAAAAATATATTTAAAAACTTAAAAAACATATATAATAAAGGGCACATACTTAAATTCAGTAATAAAAACACAAACGATCCAATTTTTAAATATTTATTTATGTGTGTGCTTGTTTGTTTATTGGTACTAACCCAGGGACACTCTATCTCTGAGCTACATTGGGCCTTTTTTTTATTTTGAGTGAAAGTCTTGCTAAGTTGCTGAGAGTCTTGCTAAGTTGCCCAAGCTGGCCTCTAACTTGCAATTATCCTGCCTCAGTCTCCCAAGTTGCTGGGATTACAAGTGTGTCCTATCATACTTGGCTCCTATTTTTTTAATGGGCAAAGAATTTAAAGATATTTCAAAAAAGAAAATAAATGGATAGAAAATAACTATTATGGAAAGACAGTATCATTAGTCATTAGAGATATGCAAATTAAAATCATAATGAGATACCTAATAGAATGGCTAACATTAACAAAATTGACAACACTGAATAATGTTGATCAGGATGTACAGTAAACTGGAAATTTTAAACACTGTTGACAGGACTGCACAATGGTACAGCCACTTTGGAAAATATTTTGGCAGTATCTTCATTAACTGGTTAAGTGGATAAACAAACCCATGGGATGTTCATACAATTCAATATTACTCAATATTTACCTGCAACAACATAGATGAACCTCAGAAGCATTATGTTAAGTGAAAGAAGACAGACACAAAAGACAACACACCATGTGATTACATTTATCTAAAAGACTAAAATAGCAAACTATGCTGATGGCAACTCAGTGATCATCAGAGGCCAGGGCATGGGGTGTGCAAACTGCAAAGAAGCAGAAGGAAACTTTTTGCAGTGATGGAAATGTTCTATATCATATACATTGGTAAGAAGTCAGGGAAATATACACTATATAATTGATACTTTTTTTTTTTTTTGGAAGTGCTGGGGATCAAACCTAGGGCCTTGTGCGCTAGCAAGTGCTCTACCATTGAGCATTCTACCCTGCTCCAAAGTCAGTAATTGAATATAAATTATACTCAATAAAACCGATTAAAATAAATCAGCAAACATACAAACTGGCCATTAATACAAGAAGAAATTTAGTGACAGGTGAAAAAAATTCCACTTTACTATTAATCAAAAAGTAAACTATAACTTTTCAACTATGAAAACTGATTAAAAACTATTACAGTATCCAGTGAAAAGTACCTGAAAATGGGCATTCTTATAATACACTGTTGGTGGGACAGAAAGAAGGTAAAACTTTTCTGAGAACAGAAATTTGACTCAAAAGCATGAAAAATCTTCATATCTTTTGCTCAAACAATTTGAATTCGAATAATTTATCTGGCAGAAATCATCAGGAAAGTGTAAAAACATCATAAACAAACATGTTTTTATAGCACTATCTAGGGAAAATGATTAAATTATGATTCTTTTATAAGATAGAATATTATCCAGTCATTTAAATTGCATTTGCACACACACAAAAAGTATTTCTATGGTTGTAAGAAGTAAACAATACTTTCTAAATAATTACCACTAAAAGCCCTTTACTGATAAACAAGAAGCCTAGGATTTCACATAAGTGAAGTATGTCTGGCATATATATGTTGTCAACTACAATATTTACCAAACACTGGTGTTATTCTATACCTTTAAATCACCATCAATTTTTTCCCATTCTTCTTCTGTAAAACTGGAAGCTGTTGCTGCAGGCTTATCTTTCCTCAAAGCTCTGCTTTTAGGAGCCAAGTTTTTAAGGCGCTTTTCACAAAATTCTGTAAGTTCAGGATAATATCCTTCCTCACCAGACCTTTAAAATATTTACAATTTTAGAGTTAGATCTTGTCTAGAGGATTTCTAAGCTGGGTTCTGTGGAGCCTGTGTTCTGCAGAGATCTCAGGAGCTACACAAAGTTGAAGGCTGGTCTGCTGTCTCAACTAATAAAAACTCCATTTTTATTTGTTAATCTTTGGAGTGACTGAGGAAAAAAGGAACTCCAAAGAAAGTCAATTCCATTGCATTCTCTGTAAGTTGAATAAATAACATTTTATCCCCTATTTAGCACACATATGTTCATTTTGTATATAAAGCAATTTTAAACATATACATGTAAATTCAATAGTAGAAGCAGAAAAAGAATGTGGGTTTCCTTTTCAATGAGGAGTTTCTGTTCATAATTCAACTTTTTAAAAAAGAGAGGGGGATAGCAAAACATGGCGGAGAAACAGTTTAGATAAAACATCCTAACTGCGACCATTCAAGAAACAGAATGCCTTCCTTGAAGAACTAAGATCAAACATTTCTCCTTCTCCTGTAGGTCTGTTCACTCTTAAATTTCTAGAAAAATATAAATAAATCCCATTTCCAGATTAAAATTCTGAAAACAATTCTAAGTCAGTACAATGTAATTTAATTAGGTTATTCAGAGAATTTCTTGGAACTAACATTACAACTGTAGCTTTCAAACTCTTTCATAAGTTTCTTATCAGTCCTTCCCCAAAAATAAATGACAATATTCGGCTGAGAAAAACAAAAAGGAAAACAATATGATTCTTCATCTTTTTACTTAAAAAATGATGAGTTGATTACATCAACTCTGACAGGAAGGACAGGAAGCTAAAGGTGATGGAGGAGGAAAAGGAATGAACAGAGTGAAGGAAGAGGATCAGAGGAAAGCAATGCAAGAACCACTGGAGAGCCAAAAGAATACTGTTGAGTCCTGCACAGGAGGGTTCATGCTCCACAGGTGCCTTCGGCAACAGAGCTCTGCTCTCCAAGTGAAAACACTCAAGAAATTCAAAACAGGTGTCCCAGGTTGGTACTCCCTAGGGCAGTGTTTCTAGAAGTGGATTCCTTGACCACCTACCTGCCTGACAATTAATTGGCTTGCTTATTTCTGTGTTCTACCCGTTTTCCTGGCAAAATCTTTGGGAATGAGTCCTCAAATTTATAATTTTTAACAACCATATGTGATGTATGTTAAAATTTGATAAATCACCACCTATTCTAGGAAGATCATTATTCTGTTTTCTGATCTCACCTATGGACCTCCCCAACCTCCTTTGTTGTCAGAGAACAGAAGTAGAAAGTACCAAAGAACTCTGTAAGCCAAGACCGGTGAGAAAAACTTACCTCCTAAGGGTACTTTCACAATTGCTTTACCTGTCCCTAGAAGATGTGGAGGAAGCAAGAAAAATGCCCTCTTGGCTATCAATTAGCCTAATAAATAAGTCTAATGCTGTAAGTAACTTTGCCAGAACCTTCCAAACTAACCATAGGATCAAAATCATTATTTTGGAACCCACCAGGGGCAAAAGTAATCATCTCAATATTTGAAAATTTCCCCAATATTTCTATTGTTGCTTTAACTTTTAGAAGGTCACAACATAATTAAAACTGGCATAATGAAGCCTGAAATTATTTTTAAATGCTTACCTGAGCACACAAAGAATTTTTTCCAGGTGTTTAACATCTGAACATTTTTCAATATATTTGAAATCCAAATGTTCAATGGGAATTTTAAATGTTTTTGTTGTTCCAAAACCCCACAATGATGGATAATCTTTGGAGGTCATGGCTGAAATATAATATAGGAAAACAAATGTGAAGCTAACATGTATAATAATGCTCAATTTGGATAGCAGTAACCATTTGGACACTCCTAGAGAAAAGGAGGTGGAGTGTCTTTTCCAAAGAGGAAGGCTACTCATTTTGAATTGTCTTCCTTAAAACAACAGGTAACATTTACAGAGCTAAATTACTATGTGCTTACACATGGATTCTCTCACTTAATCTTTACTTAAGCAAAGCTAGGACACAATGACAAAGCAGGTGTTGGTGCTCAAAATTCTGTTTGTTAACATCCCAATCACCCTTTGTGACTCAATGCAAACATAAGTAATATCCTTTCTGTAGTTTTTTCCATTTCCATTTCTTGCCTCTTTATATTCCCAACACTACCACTCACTCCTGTCAATGAACACCTCCTAGCACTGTGTTCTAAAACACTTTGTACATTACTCTCACAGAGTAATGTTTAATGTTCTTTGTCTTCCTTTCCAGATTGTGAGGGAGCTTACTTGTCCGCATAGCTCTAGGACTAATACAAGTAGTGCTATGTACATACACCTAAAGAAAGACTTTCTGAATTGAATTGGAAATAAGGAGTCCTTGGACACTCTCACAGATAATACAGCTGCTAATGATGAAATACTAAAAATAGCAACAAATGCTTAGTTCTTCATGTGTGCTGGGCAACATTCTAAGTGTATGGATACTGTACCTGTATTACCTCATTTAATCCTTCAATTACTATGTCAGGTAGGTTTTATTTTATGTAAAGAGCAATAATATCAGTTAACATTTATGGAGTTAAATTACCATGTACCCTAGATTATCTTACTTAATCTTTAAAACCACTCTCATGATGGATGTTAATAATTACTCCCAGAGCTTGGAATGTGACAGTTTAATGGTAGAGTGCTTGCCCAGCATGTGTGAAGGCCTGGGTTCAATCCCCAAAACCACAAAAAATAAATATAACAATAATCACTCCCATTTTACCGATAAACAAGTTGACAAGTGAATTGAAGATATGAATCTGAGTAGGCTAACTACTGAGTCCACATACTTAAACATCCTAAAAGTGCTTTTCAAACTGCAGATGTCAACTCATGAAATTAGTAAGTAATCAATATTGATACATGAGATAGAAACGAATTTTAAAAAGTACTACCTGGAATACACTTGTTATTTTATGAAAAATTTTATTTCATGTCTATGTAAATGAAAATTATGTGCAATATAAATGCACATAGTTGCAAAACAAAATATATTAGATGTCACTTTAAAAAAAAAAACACTGCACCAAAACCATTTTAAAAACAAATAGTTTTAATTTATAAAAGTATTTCCTGCAGTGTGACTTCCTTCTGGTTCATAGACACTTTTTCAGTTTTTGGTTTTTTTTTTCTGTAGGATACACGTTCTCAAGATTACTAAATGTTCTTAAGTTCTGAAAAGCAAGATACTTTATTTGCTCTCTTAAGAACTTTCACAACTTTGCAGATTTTGTCTTCGATTAGGAAAATCTTTGGTCCTAGCTGGATTTAATTTCTTCTTCGTCGTCATGACCCACATCCACTTCCCACATTTCCTAATCAGTTTATGCGTAACACCTCCAGTGCAAACAGCCATGGACTAGTGGAAACCCTAGCAACGCGAAAAACCTGGGCATGTCCCACCAGGCCGACGGCGCCCTGCAGCTGGAGACCGAAAGGAAATGGCATCCTCCAGCCATGGCAACGGTTTCTATGTACGCGCGGCCAGAGCGCGCACGATTAGGGGTTGGTCCTAGAGCTCTACGACCTACAAACCGTCTTAAGTCGCTGCCCAGTCCCTGGCTTTGACCACCAGGGTTGAAGTTCCTGGCCAACCCCAAGAACTCCAGTCCTGAGATCCCGCACCAGCATCCCCCATCACGCGTGGCGGCCTGGAAAGCACCGCGTTTGTTCCCCTGGACCAGGCAGTACGTTCATCCCTCCCGCACGCTCCTTACTCTATAGTGTGAGAGGGGATTTCGTTCTCTGCCTCCGCCAGTCTGTCCCACTCCCGGGCGAAGGGCTGTGATGAGATGTACGTTATTCCTGATCGGCAGGTACTCACCAGCATTCACCAGGGTCTGACCCAGCACTTTTCGGAGTACCGGGCCGCCGCGCCAATCCAGCGCTACAGGAGGGGCGTGTCGCCGCCGCCGCTGAGACCCAAGGGCGAGGGAAGGACCGCCGGGAGGCGGAGATCAGGTCCTGTGCAGTGTGATTGGCTGCCCTGCACCTGCCACCCGGCCGATTGGCCTTACAGCGCCAAGCTTCGTCCCCCTCACCCGGAAAAGGACTTTTAGAGCAGGAGTTAAGTGTGAAGTTTTTTAGGATCCTCTCCTGTTTCTTAAGAGTTAAAACGCTGTTACTGCTGTTATACTGGACTGCTACACTTCTAAGTTCAATTGATATTTTCTACTACTTAACTATAAAAACATAACTAAAAATTCAGAGTCTGCATTGCAACCTATTATATCCACCCCTTAAAACAAGAATAAACCAGACTAGATTCCCTTTTTTATGCATTCCATTTTCTGGGTGCTGGCTGAGTCAGGAACCCTAATGGGTGCTGGTATAAAAAGGTTAATAAGACATAATACAATTCAGATTAATAAAACAATAGAAATCATTTGTGGAGAAACGTTAAAATAAATTTCAGACTAGTTAAAATGAACAATGCATCTAGTACAGGGTGTAGCTCATGAGGAATTCAATAAATTGTTTCTCTTTCCTTTTGCACTTAAAGACCTACACTACAGTCTGTTAACATGGACGGTTAGTGGTAAAAATTCTAATACTAAACCTTTGATTTTATATTATATATAATTGTTTCCATTGCCAGTGCCAAAGAATATTAAACTTGCATGTTTATAGGCAGTCTCCAACTTTACAATAATTCACAAGTTGACTTATTGTCATGGGGAACAGCATCACGTTCCAGATCCTGCGAAGTCATTTCACACCAGTCAGCAAACTCATTCCAAAATTATGCCCTAAAACTGGCATGGTGGTATACACTTGCAATCCCAGAGCAACTTATAGAGACCCTGTCTCAAAATAAAAAGAACTAGGGATGTGGCTCAGTGGTTAAGTACAGCTGGGTTCAATCTCTGATACCAAAAAATTCCAAAAATTATGCCCTAAGTCATACTCAGCCCACTGCAACTTTACATCATTGTATTTCCAGCAGAGGGAAAAAAAAAAAATCCTTTAAGTATCTGGGGAATGGTTTTAATTCACATGCCTAATTTTTTTCTTCTGGTTATAATTAAGTATAAATGCATGCAGAGTAAACAAGCAGAATAAAAAGCAAAAGGAAAGACTACATAAGAAAACGAAAATACCACTACAATCTTCAGAGATTAAATTACATCCAAGAAACAAGGAGGCAGATATGCCTGATAAGTTCATATAGCCAGCTAACACAGGGCAATATGGGTATTTGGACCCAAAGTCTTACACAGAATCCCATACTGAGGTCTTCACTATCCAATCCATCAATGTGTTCTATTTTCTCAACTTCAAAGCATGTCCCATAATCAGCTACTTCTCACTCCCTACAGCTACCACCCCAGCCTAGTCATTTTCACTGGCATTAACTACTATAGATGATCTTGCAGTATTTCCTCCACTATCAACTGTCCTTATATAATCCATTCTCACACAAAAGTCTGCATAATTTTTTAAGTCTTACGTCACTCTTCTGCTTGCTGTCCCAGTGACTTCCCATCACAACTTAAATGAACTGGCCTCTGCCCACCTCTGCAACCTCACCTTTCTTTTAAAAGACACATTTATTCAGCATCATGATCAGACTAACATTTAGCAATTAACAGCATGGGTGCAAAAAATAAAAAGTCTACATTAAAACCTTTATTGGAATGCTTTACATTTTCCACAGAACAGAAACTAAAATAACCGTTACCCAATTAGTCACAAATACAGTTCTCGAGGGTTTTTTTCCCATATACACGAGTACTGTCTAAATCATGTCTTCATTGTAGCAGCTAGGCCCTGTCACCACTGTGCCTGGCTGAGCTCACAAATCTGTAGCTGTAGTTTCCCTGTCACTTCTCTGGCCCTCCTGTCTTGCTAAGCTTGGTTTCCTGGCAGCAGTAACACCTTCTACCAGTGTCATAGCTACTGCTGCTGTTGGAACCACCAGAGCCATGCTGGTTTTGTGTTTTGACAAAGTACTGGCCTCTAACACCATAAGGTCCACACCTTCTGCCTCCAGTTTCCACCCTTAATGGGTCCAAAATCATTGTAGCTTCCACCACCTCCAAAACTGTTTCCATCATTACTAAATCCACTGTAGCTATCCCTGCTGCCACCATATCCACCACCACCAGTTGCCAACAAAGCCACCATGGCCAGTTTTCACCACAAAATTGTCATTTCTACCAAAACCACCTCTACAACCACCACCAATGTTTCCCGAACCACTTCAACCTCTGACTAGAAGAAGCACTAGCCATCTCTTGCTTTGACAGGGCTTTTACACTTTTACAATTTACTGAATTCCTCATGAGCTACACACTGTACTAGGTGCATTGTTCATTTTAACTAGTCTGAAATTTATTTTAACGTTTCTCCACAAATGATTTCTATTGTTTTATTAATCTGAATTGTATTATGTCTTATTAACCTTTTTATACCAGCACCCATTAGGGTTCCTGACTCAGCCAGCACCCAGGAAACAGAAGCCCTTTTGACACTTCACAGCTGTGGCCATTCACAGTATGGTTTTTCTGAATGACAATCTTAGACACAGTATCAAGGTCGTCAAAAGTTACAAAAGCACAGGACCTCTTCTTTCCACTGTCTCAGTCAGTCATGATTTCAATAACTTCAATTTTCCCAAACTGTTCATAATAATCTCATAGGTGACGTTCCTCAGTGTCTTCTATAATGCCACCAACAAAGATCATTTTCAAAGTTAAGTGGGCCGCTGGTCTGAGAATCTTCTCTTGGGATAGCTCTTTCTGGTTCCACAACTCTTCCACCTACCTTGGTCTTCCATTCATGGCTGCATCCATTTCCTCCACAGTGGCATAAGTGACAAACCCAAAGCCCCTGGAGCACTTGGTATCTGGGTCTCTCATTAACACACAGTTCATGAGTGTTCCCCATTATTCAAATTGGCTTCACAGACGCTCATCAGTTTCAGCTCACGTCTTTGATGAATAGCTTCTGCAGATGTTTGGGCTCTTTAGGGGACTCTTGATTTAGACATGATGGCAGTAGGAAGAGAGACTTCAACAACACTTTCTTGGTGGTGTTCATGGGCAAAAATGCAACCTCATCTTTTCCCACTATCTCACTATTGAAGTTTAAGTCACACGGGCTTCATTTTGAAGTGGGAACAATACAAGTTCACATTCTGCCCCAGAGCTTTTACACAGGCTGTTTCCCCTAATCCAGTAATGCTCCTAATCTTTCAGTCTTCTACTCAAAGTAACTACTCCACCTTGATAAATTGTCTATATAGAACACATTTCAGAAGGATAGGCATGCATATGTGAAGCAACTTGTTTTCACACGTTCTCAATCATTCTTTTATGTATTCATTTCTGATTTTACCTATTATTTTTTAATTCTTTGTGTCTTTATACTGAGAGCAAGTAGACTAGTTTAATCTGTACCATAATGCTAGGGAATTTACCAATAGTTCACAATAGTTTCCAAGGAACTTATTTAATTAAAATTTTACAGAACTCTAGAAACCAGCATTTCTAACAAGCCTCTGATTAAAGTGTGATCTTGAAAAGCAATTTTAACTTTCATTTTATGTCAGATCACATAATAAAATAAAATTAAATGATTTAATTAAACAAAAATATTTATACAAATTATTGATATCTAAACACAATTTGGTTTGGAAAATGAAATGAAATAAAGTGAAAATCATATGTATATAATTGTATTCATAAGTGTGCTAAATGAAAAGCTGTACAACAATGAGAAACATTAAAGGGTCAAATCCAAGTACAAAGGAAGACACTCCTCTGAATTCCCATGTTTCATCGAGCATCAAAAACCACCACTGTATTAAAGTAAGTTAAGGACAAAAGGATGCTTAAAAATTATATAAGATTTAAGGCTTCCAGGAAAATCACTTTCTCTTTGCAATAAGCTTATTTGTTATTTAATTTAAAATGCACCAAAATGGAATTTACTAATTACTATGACAAGTGGCAATTATCTAAATTTTTCAATTTTTTTTTTTTTTTTTTTTTTTTTGCGGTGCTGGGGATCGAACCCAGGGCCTTGTGCTTGTGAGGCAAGCACTCTACCAACTGAGCTATACCCCCAGCCCAATTTTTCAATTTTTATGAGTACTTTTTCCATGATAAAAGACACTGAAGCAATGCTAAAGGTGATAACAATGATTTTTAGGAATTTGTTCATTACTACATTAACAGTTCACCCTCAATATTTGGGCTAATTTATATGTTCCACTTTTTCCACACAATATTTCTATTTCTCCTTGTATATTTAGTTTGTCCATAAACTCAAACTCAAGAATGAGAACCTCTACAAACACCAGAATCCCTGAAAAATACTTGAGAACCAAAATCAACTGGTATTTGATTATTATGAGCCTATACAATGGTATGAAAATGTTAATTGTGTTTGTTTTCAAAGTAACCCACAAGTTATTACTATTTTACCAGAACTTAGTATGTACCAATCCCAACATAATTCATTTCCTCCTCATATTTACAAAGCATAATTAAAAGGATACATCTTTTGGTTCTTTTCTTGTACATTATTCTGTATCCACATTCTCTGCATCTGATTGGATCCCTAGATTTTATTTCATTTTCTGTGTGACATTCTAGAAAAGAAAACACATTTACTCAATACATTAAAGGAAAACATTACAGACAAGAAAATATTCGTAACTATATTTTTTATCCAAGGCAAAACAGTAAAATATACTAAAACCAAAGGGTATGCTGCCATTTTAAATATATTAAGTAGATAAGAAGAGTTGTGAGCAATACACTTTTTCCAGGTGAAAACATGAAATCTTAACAGGTTTTTTTCTTTTTCGTCTGCTTTTTTTTAATGATTACTAAAAAGTATTCTACTTTATAACTTTAAAGATCAGTAATCCATTTAAGGAAAGGATAAACGCAATAATTAAAAAAAAAAAAAAAAAAAAAAGGGCAGGGAAACACTCTTACTTTAACTGCTACTCTTACCTCCACAGATATATATCATTGGCTGCTGCTTTGGGGGTTGAACGTCCTTCTGGGTGTCCATTCCTAGTACCTAAAATCACAAGCTCAAATATTAAGCATCTCAAAGGGGCTTCTCAAAAAACAACCAATCCCCATTTCCCTCTGAAGCTAAAAAGATGCCAATTCCTAATCTGTACTTCTTTCTTAAACACTACAGGTTAGGTCTAAATGATGAAACATACACAAAGTACTGAGCGCTCACCCCAAACTCACACAATAATAAAAACTTTATACATGTTATTTCATTACAATCCTCAAAATAATCCTCGGATGTATCACTCTTGTTTTAGAGATGAAGAAACTGCCATTTAGAAAATTAATTTGGGCAGAATCACTCAGCAACAAAAAGGCAAAGAGCTTCAGTTGACCGAAAGCTCGCGTTTTCGTTTAACTTACGTTCCAATTTCCAAACTTTAGCTGGTAGAACGCCCACCCCAAAAAACAAAACAAAACAAAAACAAACAAACAAAAAGTTACCTCTCTCAACGGAAAAACGTTCTAACCGGTAACTCCCAGCAGCTAAAAGAAGCTAGAGAAAGACTGACAACGTCGACTTTATTCTGGCCTCCCCTCACTGACCCCACCCGACATCTTTTTAGCATATAGACACTAAAAATTTTTGGCCCAAATACCCACCCCTAAAACCCCAAGGCACCTACCTCTACGGTAAAGAGACTTTTCCCCGCGTTTCCAAACAGAACCCCAATCGTCCAGGCGTCGCAGTCAATTTCCGGCGCTGGCGTATGACGCAAAGAGGTGTCTCCGCCTCTTCCGCCTCGAAGTGGCCTGGGAACCCGGATTGCACAAAGGCGGTAAAGCGGGCGCATCTTTACTGTAGACTGATACAGGTGACTGTTTCGCCCGTAGCTACTTTCCTTTCTCAGGAAAGCAAAGCATTTTAATAGTTCTGCAAGTCGAAGAGATTTGTGTTTCTGACTAACGAAGTTAATAGGAAGTAAAGCGAAAGGGCAGAGATAAAAGAGAAACCGTGACAAATGCGGGTGTAACCCAAACTAGCCGTTACTCTTAATTTACATGGAAAGACCCATCATTAGTTTTCACGTCTAATAGCACTTTCTAGTTTATGCTTTTCAAATGTTTGAGACCTCTGCTGGAGCAGTGCTGCAGCTGCCTCTCATCCTTCGCCTAGTTTCGTTTTTTACTTTCCAGCTGTCTCCTAGGCTCCTGTCATTCGCCTTTTCCAATCCTTTTATTTGTTTTAAAGCAAGGACCCGTGAGTGCAGCTACATCACTCAATCCCCACTCTAACTTAAGAGATATTGGTCACGTTAGTTTTCTCCCTCTGTCCCATGTATTCGTCTCCAGAAAAAACAATTATTCAATAGAGGTGCATTTTTTCAAAAATAAATTTTCAGTGAGATGAATATATCTGTTGAGTTCAGAATATTTACAGTCGTTTACTTCTTTCATAGCAGATACTTAGTAGGGAAAAGAAAATGAAGTTAATCAAATTCAGAAATATTTTAATTAGTTGTTAATAACAATTATAAAGTTAATCAAAGAAGTAGGCCTTTTTTTCTCCTGATATGCACCATGTTTTTATCTTATTAAGCAGGCTGTGTTCCTTTCCAGTTCTCCATCCAGCATCTTGAGAACTTTGAGCTTCACTTTTCACATCTACGAGTTCAAGCTGTTTAGCTTGATCTTTACAGCCTTCCTAAATGCCAATTTAAAATTTTCCAGAACTTGAGGTGTAGCTTAATGGTAGAGTGCTTGCCTGGCATGTGCAAGGACCTGGATTCAATCCCAGCACTGTCAATATTAATAATAGAAGTAGTAGTTAATAAATTAAAAATAGAAATTTTTAGAGAAAAATTAATTTAAATTAAAAATAAAATTAAAATTAAAAATAGAAATTTCCAGAAAAGTATCAATTTCCTGATTCTTCCTCTACCATAGGCTAATAGCATAAATATTTTGACCATCAGCCCTGTTACAAAGTACTTCTGTCAACCAAAGAGAAGCGATAATTCAATACAAGGGCACACTAGGTTTTTCCACAAGAAATATTAAATAAGACCATTTTTATCACAAAAGACAAGGATAATGGAGCAATCCTGAAAGTGAAGATTTTACATTTACAAGCTGTCCTAGATTCTAAGTCCAAGTATCAAGATGATTCTGGAACAAAACAATCTATAGCAATCAAAATTGATCAATACAGGTAGAATATAAATGGATCCTAGAACCCTTCAGAATGGTAGGATAATGACATATCATAGCAAGGAGATCCAGAATTTCATTTTGGTGCTACATCCCAATTCAGTAGCAGTAATTTAGGCAGTAGGCAGTAATTTAGGATCATTCTAGAGCATGTTCCTTGGAAGCTACCCTCTTACTTTTTTGTGGGGGTGGGGGGAATCTGGGTGTGGGGATTGAATCCAGGGCTTCACACATGCAAATGCTGTACCACTGATCCACATCCTCAACCCTGCTCTCTTACTGCCAAGAATAATGTTAGCTAACTTTTCTCCAGCACTTATTACATGGCAGACATCACTGCACTGTTCTCTCCTGATGAGAGTAGTTGTCTTGCCATCCTGAACATAAGGGTGTTTAATTCTTTTTAATATGGTTATGGAAATACAAGATGCTGTTTTTCCCCCTGAATTTCTCTCTTTTTTTCCTTGATCATAATTACTTATATATATATTTTATAGCTTGAATGTCATCACCTATGGGAGAATCTTCATTATATTCTATTGAATGGTCACAAAAAGCATTAGGTCTTGTGGATAGCAGGTGTATTCTAGAATTCTTATGGGAATTCTGATGATGGAATGGTGCCCAAAATCAAGAAAGAGAAGTAAAAAAAAGCAAAAGATTGGTGGGTAAAGAATATAAAAATATAGTTCAGTGGCTATCTTTGGTGAAATTCCTGGAAAGGACATGTGTGTGTGTGTGCAGGCAGTGATGAAAATTATTCTTTCTTGAATTACACAAAGGTTCTATGATATTCTTCACTTACAATTAAAGTATCTCAGGAAAAAAGAAAAGAGTGAAGTTTGAATGATATTTGGAGGTTATGTGGATTATATTTAACCATAGGCAAAATTTCCCGCCCTGTTTACATTGGATGGTGATGAGTAGCAAACATTAACAAAATAAGTAGATTTTGGAAGGTGATAAAATACTCAGGAAATTTCAGTAGAGGAGGATGGCAAGTGCTAAGCAGGGAAGGGTAAAATAGCAGTAACATTTGTTTGAAGAGCTAGGGAGCATACTACTCACTGTGTGGAGGAGTGTAGGGGAGGCTTCAGACAGGTGCTCTTGAATAATGTGTAATTCATCAATTCCTTTCCTTAACTCCTACAGGTATTTCAACTTAAGCTCACAATAAAACCATCTTATTTTACACCATGTCTGTTCTCTAACATTCCCCTCACCCTATGCCACAAGCTGGGGACTCTGCCAGGTTCTTCTCCACTCCCACTGTCTTCCAGAATGATGCAGTAGCGTCTACTGTCTCCTTGAAGCCACCCTCACCTCTCTTATTCTATCCTTCATGCTGCCACAGTGGTTTTTCTAAAATGCTCTGCATTGCCTAGGCGATAAACTTCAGATTCTTCAGATAACATGCATTGATAACTTTCAGTGACTTGGCTCTACCCCTTCCCAAGAATTTTCTCTTGTCCTGTCCTCTGGTATATCTTAGTTTCTAGCTATAACAAATTATTTACAATTTTTCTAATGTGTCCAACTCTGAATTTCCTGCTCGATTATTTTGTTTTGAATTTGGAATTTCCTGTTGTGTACCTTTTATGCCACTGGTCCATCAAAATCTATCTGACGTCATGGTCATTAGAAGTTAGCATTGCACCCTCTTCTCCGTAGCATCAGTTGGTCCCTCTTCCCATTGCCTCACTGCTATTCTTCTATTATAGCACCTGTACAGTACCATTAGCCCCTTAAACCAGTGACTGCCTGCCTCATGTTCATTTTCTCAGTACCTAGCCCAATAACTGGCAGGAAAATTGAGTTTAGTAGTTGTTAGCGAGATTGATTTTGAATATCAAGGATGACTCAGAGGCATGCAGATAGAGAAATGTCATCAGAGTAGAGTGGTGATAGGGGCAATTAGCACCGCCAATAGTTGAGGCTCTGAAAGAGAAGTGTAAGTTCTGGGATGATAACCTAAGATAAGTGCTGAGGAGGGTCTTGTCTAAGGAGTAGGCCAAGGAGAAGAAGCCCAAAACAAGACCAGGAGGAAGCTGCCAAGAACAGTAGGACAGTGTCTGGCATCTAAGTGCCCAGTAAATGTTTACTGAATGAAAATTAGAGTTTAAAAATACATTTGGCATTGAAAGTACTTGGGTGTATGTGATGCCTAATAAGGGATGTCTGTAAATAACACATTTCACTGTTTTTTCAGTTTTCTAATTACAAAATCTATATATTTTTCTCTATTCATTGTAGAAACATGAGAAGAAAACACAAACAGGACGCTATTAAAAGGGGGGAAAAAAAGCATAATCTTGCAGGAAGATACAGTAACCAAGTCATTCATACTTTCGGCTCTTACACTGTGTCCGTCTATACTTTTCACCTAAGAGCTCTCATCCGGTCCGTGACCTGCTTTTACACTTGATAGCATGGGGGGGGGGGGGGCGCGCACACACACACACACACATACACACACACACACACACACACCCTTTCCAGTGAACACCCCCGACACACACACACACACACACACACACACACACACACACACACACACACACACACACACAGCATTATTTCTAACGGCATCGCAATGGAGGGCACAGAAGCCTTTGAAAATAATGCTTCCCGGAGCGAGCGTGCGGAACGGGCCTTGCCACGCTCCGTGGGGTGGGCGGGAGGGGGCGGGGCCTGGCGAGCCTAAGGAAGGGGAGGCGCGGGGCGGTTACTCAGGGCGGGCAGTTCAAACCCAAGGAGGGAAAGGCGGCGGCCCCACGCGAAGCCGGCGTGGGGGTTGCCATAGCCCGGCATCCCTGGGGGCGAGCGAGGCTCCTCCCCGCGCGCCCGCCGCGGCTGCCAGGTCCCCCGCCCACTCATCCTCCCGGCTGGCGGTCAGCAGCAGGTGGACGGGGCGGGGCCCAGGTGTGTGCCGGCCGGGCGGCCTCGGGGCGGCCCGCGCCCCACAGGGGTCTGCGGGTGCCGGGACCTGCGAGGCACAGGGCAGCCGCCCTCCGACGTCCGCCGGCCCTCGCGGGCCCTGGTGTCGGCGCCAGCCCGCCTGGGCGCTCGGGTGAGACCGTTACCCACCCACCAGCTGATAGCACCTGGGGGTAAAAGACAGCGCTGCAGCTCAGGCTGCTTTTTCAGAAACCCGACTTTAAGAAGTGCACTCATTGCCAAGAGTAACTGGAGAAAACACGAATATTAAGAGTACTGTTGTCTGAGGGGTTGAAGGAAATTCAAAATGATTTAGGCCTTTTCAAGTGTGACGTCTAATCCCTGCAGCATGTATTTTATGTATCCTTCCAATTTTAGCATTCATTGTGCTGCTGGACGTTTCAGTAGTTCAAACGGAAGTTTCTAAGTGACATTACTTTGGCATGAGTTTTAATGAGAAAGATGAGAGATTTTCTTGTTTAGAAACCTACGGTAACTTTGACATCTAGGAGTTCAAGATTTACTGATGGTAAGATTTTCCACCTTAACAAGTAAAAGAAATATGGTTTTAACATAATCAAATATAATTCATGATTTAATAGGTGCTTTCTTTTTTTTGATTGGTACATTGTAATTGTACACAATAATAGGATTCATTATGCTATATTTGTATATGTATATAACCTAACTTGTAGGCGCTTTAAAAAAAAGCCTTTAGACACGCGTTCTGAGCCCTTTATCAGAAGCCTGGTTTTTAAAAACGAGTTATCAAAGAGCTCATAAGTGGTCTGTTGAGTCAGTACAATAAGCCAAGGAGCATTCTGTGATTTGGGGTGAAAATTTTAAGGTTAAGTTTTGAAGAACCAAGTTTTGAGACTTGTGTCTCGGGGTAGATGAAAATGATGACAGCACAAAAAAACCTGTGGTTTTGAAAGGGATGGAGAATATCCGGGACTCCACTTTGTTTCTAACAATTTGCCTCTCAGTTTCCCAAATTCTAGCATGGTGAGACACCTAGTGGTGAAGTAGTAGAATAAATTTGTTTTAACATTTTAGAAACTCCTTGACCTTTTTTTTTTTTTAACCAAAAATTGAGTGAAACCGTTCCTTAATAGAAGATTTGTGGGAGGAAATGTAATCTGAAAATACATACTAGCTTATTAATATTAACATTTAGAAGACAAAAATTGCTTTACACTACATTGCAAATTGTAGAAAGCAAAGTTTGATCATCTTGGCTCCTAAAGCAGGTGCAGAAGTTAACAGTGATCACAGGGGACATGTGTAAGATTTGTTAAAAAGGGGTAGAAATTTAAAAAGTTAGATACTTTGCCCTGTATAAATGATCTTCTAGTATCAGTTTACTGTAAAGAAATAATTTTGTGTTTAGTGTAGAAATTAGTTTTCACACCATGCTTGTTCACTATGATTTGTTTTCTTTTGAGACAAGGTCTTGCTAAGTTGCTGGGTCTGGCTTTGAACTTGCCATCCTCCTGCCTCAGCCTCCCCAGTTGTTAGGATTACAGACGTGGGCCACCATGCCTGGCTCTTTCACTAATATATTTAACTGATTTAACTAGGTATAAATCAATTGCTATCCCATGACAGTCAACTGAAACTTATTTCCTGATAGTATTTTAATTGGGAAAAGTCATGCATTTGGCTTGGAGAATATCCTGAAGTAATAATTTTCTTAGTGTCCTTTGAAATATCTGGAGATGTATCAAAAATAATAACTTTCCATATTAGCATCCTTCCTTTGAGTTAGGATTTAATTCAGGTTTCTATAAAGAAGGAATGTGATAATACTGTTGAAAAGTTGAATAAAATATTTCCTACTGTCATTTCTTATATAATTGCTGAGTAACTGTTTTCTTTAAGTAATTGCTTTGAATCCCTTATTTGCTACTTCAAAAGTATTTTAAAGGGTGGTTTTTTGCCTGTTTTCTATAATTTTAAGCCTGCAATGGGACCTCATTCTTAAAAAGTTAGAAACTGAGACATAAGGGCTGGGGTTGTAGCTCAGTGGTAGAGCACTTGCCTAGCACTGGGCTTGATCCTGAGCACCACAAATAAATAAATAAATACATAAATACATAAATAAAATAAAGGTATTGTGTCCATTTACAACTAAAAATATTTTTTAGAAAAGAAACTGAGACAAAAGTATTACATGCCAAATTTGAAATGGCCCTATATCTGTGGTACAGTGATTCATTTTGGTTATCTCAAGAAAAATGTATTAGTAATCAATGAATCAGAGTCTTCGTAATTCTGACCTTATAAAGTCTGACCTCATAAATAGTTATGGGTACTGAATTTCTCTTTGTTACATGTGTGATGAGCCTAATTGCAGTTAAACTATTGGCAGCACTCATTATTTGACACATGTTTAAAAAGTAGCGTACAGAGTTTTTTAAATAACTTTATTTGCATCCCAAAACTTTTAAAGGACATACCAACCTGACAAATATAGGGAAGCATGAATAAGCTAGAATATTAAAATTAAAAGAATGTACTTTAGTGCTACACAATGATAAAATAATAAAAATGAGGCTGCTAGAATTTTTTTTAGTTGTTCAAGAAAACATTTATGCATGGTGCTTAGACTATGGCTGGTCAAGTAATCTATGAATATTTAAAATCTCAGGTTTTGGTATTATGACAAGTTGTTTTAAGGGGTAGGGTTGTAGCTCACTGGCAGAGCATGTGTGAGGCCCTGGGTTCTATCCTCAACACCATATTAAAATAAATAAATAAAGGTATAAAAAAAGAAGTTGTTTTAAGTAGGATACACATCAGTATATTGTGTAGTAGATTTGATTTTCAAAATAACTTTTTAACAAATTGTCATATAATTTTCTAACATTACCTGTACTCAAAACAGATAATGTATTTTGGTGTAAGCTGCCTGATACTCATTTCAAAGGAAGAATAAATTTATTTTTACTTTGTAGAAACAAAGAGCTTGAAGATGTCACAAAGGCACTCAGGTCAAGCTAGCCCTGGAACAGGAAGTCAGGTGGACTCTCCTACCACCAACTGCAAGTGCTCCAGCCTCAGACGTTCTGGTTCCACATCTTCCTTTCAAGATAGTGGCCATAATGAGTTGTCAAAATCTTTCTGCTTTAATAATATAGATAAAGAAGTTTTAGGAAACAATGAAAGAGACCCAACAGTAATCCTTGAGCACCCTGAAACTTTAAACCTAGGCCTAACACATCCCTTAGAGTCTCCCACTCAGAGAAAGAAATGTATCTTTCCTAGGAAGGAAAAGGAGAAAACCCCAAAACTTTGTGAAACTCCTAAAGTCAGTGGGAAAAAATGTTTACTGCGGAGAAGATTGAATATGTCTTTCTCTCTTCTGAAAGGGGATTTTGAATCACAAAATAGTTCTCTAGGAAGTAGTATAAGCCAAGTTCTCAACTTAGAAAAAAATATCCCAAGCAGTGCCACAGATTTTCCCAGGCAAAATGATTTTAGCCCATTGGTTACTAGCACTTTAAAAACAGAAGAAGTATTAGGCAGCAGTCAAAGCTTGAGACTAACTTTTTCTCAACACAAGACTTCCACAATTGATGATTCTAAAGATGATTGTGGCCTATTTGAAGTTGAATGTATATCTCCAATTCAGGGCAATAATTTCAAAGATTCTATCACACATGACTTTAGTGATAGCAGTTTAAGTGTTAATGATGAAAATACACATCCTGAACTTCTGGGCTCCTCTGGTAGTGGAACAACTGGTGGACCAGAAGAGGACATATTTGTGACTCCAGTAAGTAATCTTGTAGCGAACATTAAATTTAATGCAAGTCAAACACATTCCCCTTCAGCTGAAGTGAGACCCAATGTTTCAACACCTGAAGACAGTGGTTTCAACTCACTTAGCTTAGAGAAGTCTGAAGATTCCCTCTCTGACCAGGAGGGTTCTTTTCAAGAACTATTCCAGAAACACAAGGGGACTCTCAAATTGGGGGACACCATAAGAAAGTCAAGGCGTCTTGGCAGGTCGAGAAGACTGTCCACTCTTCGAGAGCAAGGCTCACAGTCGGAGACAGAAGAGGAAAAGCAGATCATCCACTCCAGCTCTGAAACAAGACTGTTGACCCCTTCAGACACCTCAGAGAGTGGGCTAGGCTGTGATAATAAGAGTGGGGATTTGACCATAAGCTTCAAGAACTTATCGAGGACCCCAGCCTTGCAATTAGTTCAGGAACTCTTTATGAAAAACAAAAGGAAAAGATTTCAGCAAAAGGATGCCCATGAATTCTTAGAAGAAAGGGATGGGGAAAAAATTGCTGCCCTGCAATGTGTTCTTGCAGGACTGATTGGCAAGAAGATGGGTATAGAACAGCTGGACATCTTAACAGAATTAAAATACAGAAATTTAAAGCATATTCTTGCTATGGTTTTAGATTCCTTGACTGCAGAGAGCCTGTACAGGTAAGAAAAGTTTTTGAAATAAAACTTGTTTTTAACCTTTTTTTTAAGTTGAAAAGTTTTTCTATGACTGGAGTGTTCTGTTTTTCATTTGTTTGGGTTTTTTTTTTTCAGTCTTTGGTGGTCTTACACTATATTAAAGGTTTTTAAAATAACCTTACCAGCAGAGCTTGCTAGTATAGTTTCTTCTGTTTAAAGCCTGCTTTCAAAGCAACAATATAGTTGTTTTTTTTTTCTGAATAAAATTTGGTCACTCATTTGGAAAGAGAATTCCTAAAAGTTGAACTTTACATTTTCAAAATGGCAAACTTTGTTCCACAGATTGTTTAATGATTTGGGAGTTTACATCCTATTGTTGGATATAAATTGTATTAAAATTCTGATATTTGGTCAGAAACATTAAGAATGTGGTTACTAAGAAATGAACACATACTTGGATACCATTTAATTATTTAAATCAAGTTCTAGAATCCAAGAATAATGGTCAGCTTTCATTTTACGGTTTGGTCTTTCCAGAGGCCAAGGAACTATGCATTGTTTCATTTTCATTGCTAACACAGAAGAGGAAGTGAATTACTTTTGGGAATTACAAACTGAAGAATCTGTGTTCACAGATATTCCAGTAGTTTGAGTGCTGCTACATAGTTAGGACAGACAGGCATTTAGGACTTCTAACGATAGGAACTAGAATTACAAAGACTAAAGGAAGAGTGTTCATGCTGGTGATCTGGAGGAGTTTCAGGATTATAAGAAGACAGGACTCTCAGTCATGACCAGGAAGGAGGGAAGTCACATAGAACAGCTTTCTGCAGAGTGGTGGTAACAGGGAGAACATACAGGAAGGCAGTGAATCTCTCTCTCAATAGGAATATGCCAAGTGTTTGGTTCATAGCATCCTTGCTAGGTTTATGGCCACTACTTCTAAAGCCCTTCCTCACTTTTTCCTCATACAATAATTGCAGGCTATTGTAGAGAATTGTAGAATTTCATAGCTGGAAGTCTTCTTAAATATTTAGTCTAACTACTTATTTTGCAGATGAGGAAACAGCTCTAGAAGTTAAGTGACCTGCCAGAAGTCACTCAGGAGACAGGACTAGATCTAGGTCTACAGCTGAGCTCTCTCATTTCTCATCCAGTGTTTTCCCATGAATTTTTAATGATTAAGGTCTTTCAGAATAAACTTGATAGAGAATGTATTTGGTAGGATACAAACGAGTATCCCAAGTAGGATAACAAATAGTTTAGTGTACCCATATGTGTGTATTCTTTTAAAAAATGTTCAAGAGATAAATTATTTGTTTAAACAGTTATGGAAATTGCCAAAACATAGGAATGTTAATTTTTTATATGCTAGAGTATTTAGATATGGACCAGTTAAAATAAAAAGTTGGGTGACACTTTAGGGTGCTTGTTTGTATGAGCAATTGATGTTCATATTTCAACAATGACTTTCGCACACTCTCCAAATTCATAGTGTTTGTACTGCAGAATGTGTATCTATAGCCTTAGCTGTGCTGTTCTCGACAGTGTGAAGAATGATGGTCAGTTGAAATTGGTGTGCAGAATACCTAATTATGTCATGTCCTTCCTCATTAATGGGTGACTTTCTGCTTGTTCTCTCCTTTGTCTGATATCTGACTGGTTTAGAGAGAGGCAATGGCAACTCAAGTGGCCTTGGCAGCAGGAAATGTTGACAACTCAAGCATCACCTGGGTCCTCTAAAATGAGTGACTGCTCTTTTTCAGTCTTCTGACTTTATTCCCTCTGAATGACTTGTTAGAATAATTTTAAAAAGGCTGGATTAACAAAATATTACTTCTAATTTAATAATTAATATAGTTGAAGTTATTGGTAATAGCAATCATTGGATGAAAACTGTCTTTAGGTGCTTCATTCTCATGAACTTTGGTTTATAAAACAGGAACTTTGGTGCTACTCACAATAGTGTCTGTTGTACGGCATTTATTACTTTTAGTGAAGGATTAATTTTTCTTATGTTTACTTAGCCAAAATGGCAGAGATGCATTGAATACAGTAATAGGAGAAATCAATTTAAAGTTCTTGTACTACAGTTGATAATTATTTGCTTGCATGTTTGGTTTCACGTTTTGAATCTTAGTATCACACTAACTTAATTTCCCCCTGGACTCATTTTGGCCTTATATGACTTTATGAAGTGGTAACCTATTAAAATTGCTAACATATACTTAATATTTATCAGAAATTCTTTCATAGGGTGAATTAGTATGAGACAATGATGTTGATCAAGTCATATTTTTAATGTAACTTCCTAGTTTAAGTTTACTGTCCAAAATCTTTTAAGTTTTTCTTATTACTTACCATACACGAACAATGATAATCTTTCAGAATACATACAATATAAGGACTGATCTTTTGTTTCAGTGTTTGGAAAGTCAGCAAAAATTGGCGAGAAATTGTTGTTCAAGATAAGAAAGCAAATCGGAGGAGGAAATTTTATATCACACAACTGAAAGCAAATTCTGAGGTAATAATTTTCTAAAATGGATTAACATAAATAACTAATAATTCCATATTGTGAAAAAGCTAATTTGGTTTTCCTATCTTTTTTTTAGGTACTGAGGATTGAACTCAGGGGCACTCAACCACTGATCCCCAACCCCAACCCTATTACGTATTTTATTTAGAGACAGGGTCTCACTGAGTTGCTTAGCATCTCGCTTTTGCTGAGGCTAGCTTTGAACTCTTGATCCTCCTGCCTCAGCCTCAGCTCCTGAGCCGCTGGGATTACAAACCTGCACCACCATACCAGGGTCCTATCTTTTAGCCTTTTCCATTTAGTTAACATTCACTCAATTAACTAAGTAAATAACATATGTAGAGGCCTAGAGGCGATGGTGGCAGATAAGTACCTGTGAAGCACCATAAACTTATATTCCTTTGAGGACTTGAGATCTGGCTTTGAAGTGACAAGAAAAGTGCTACCAAAGTTGATTAATTGTGTAACGGACATCTGATGACTACCACCCATATTTGTTTATAGATTCAACTTTGAGACCTTTCTTAGGCATCAATATCCAAAGAAACTCTGAGAGTTTGCTACCTTAAGTCTTGTTCTAGTAAAAAATATTTAATAACATACTATAAGAAAATTTTATAATTTGACTAAATATAATTGGGATGAAGCATGGCATAAACAAAATATGAACATCTAAATACAGATTAGTAGGTTTCTCATTTCAGTGAAACATTAGGGACTCCTGTTAACTAAAACTTTAAAAAAAAAAGTTTTACCTTTTCCCCAGTGGTGTTGCCTTCTGACTTATTCAGATCTGCTGACCACTTACGGATGCAGCTGCGGGCTCCTGGAGCTTCTAACAGAGAAGATATTAACATTAAACTGTTTTCTTAACAGAGTGCTGCCCTGCACACTAGAGGCAGACTTTAAAACACCTATTTTTAAAGCAAGCATCTATTAATATTTAAACTTTTAGCTCCATTTACTGCTTAACACCTCCAAGGAAGAAAAGGGGTTCTTTTGGCAACCCATCCTAGTAATTCTGGATAAAATATTCTATCCTCATACCCTAGTCATCACTTTAAAAAAAAAAAAAAAAAAACTTGGTTACTTAAAATAGTATACTTTTTGCCTTTTTCTTTTTTCTTTTTTTCTTTTTTTTTAAAAGGAAACGCTTTTCGTTTGTTTGTTATTCCCATAATCACAGAGTGCTGGGGACTCGATCCCGGGCCTCCAGCATGAGAGACAGGCATTCTACAAGATAGGCTATATGGCCTGCTGCCTTTTTCAAAAAACTTTTCATTTGCTTTTTGAAACTCAAAGTAATACAAGCACAAGGTTTAAAAAGTGAAAATGGATTGAGGCTTGAAATAAAACATGGCATTCTCCTGTCCTATCCCTTCCTACTTCCAATTCTTGTCCCATCAAGGCAATCACTTTCAACTCTTCCAGTCTTTACCTCCACAATTAAATGTTTTGTTGATATTATTTTTTTTGTAGAGAGATTAGTTTAGATCTCTAACCTCTGACCACTACTCTTACTAGCTACCTCCTCCTCCTCACCCCAAGTCCCTTCCTCTCTTTATTATTATAATTGTACCACTATTTGAGAATGAGTTAGAATTAAGTGTTGGCATCATTGAGACTGTATTAGGAGTATTATGACTTGTACACTATGATTACCCTTTCTTTCCTATGTAATTCCTGCCCCTGCAGAGTTAATAATTGCCTAGTTTTTCTCTCTTTTTGCTCAGTGTTTCTCTGTTCAGATCCCTGATTCATCTCCCATTATTCACCAGAACCGAAGGTCTCCTCTCTGTAGGCCTAAACAAACCAGGTATTCTACTTCTTCCTTTTTTTCCTCAGAGGTGTCCTTCATGGAGGACTATGCCCTCCTGTCCCCACCTGGACTGGTTGCTTTCTATCTAAACTATCTTAATGTGTCACTACTAAACAGAAAATTTATGAAACAATGTTATAGTGTAATTTTGTTTGTCTGCCTTGGAATAGTGAGAATGAGCCCTAGAATTGGAATGCCATACCTTTCCCATTGCATTTCTTAATTAATTATTCACTGTTCTCTCATTTTCATGGAAAAGAATAACCATTAAATGACTTCACTCTCACACTAAAATATTATCTGGTAATGTGATGATAACTATGTTTTGAAAAATCTTGGTACTTGTGAATGTGTGCTTTTTTTGACTGCTTCACTGCTTATTCAAAAATAGTAGCACACATTTTAAACTCCATGAGGATTAGACTGTTTTATTCACTTGGCACCTATTAAGTGCTCTATAAATATTTATTAAAATGACTGAATGCTTCTTCTATGACTGAAATTTGCTTCAACAACCTATCTTTATTCATTTTGGGGTGCACGTACACTGTGTTTGCCAGCTGCACTGAAATCCAGAGGGTGTTCTTTCAGTGTGTTTTTGGGTTATGTGCTGTGCCCTAGGCTGCAAATCATTTATTCATATATAATATAAAAGATATATTGAGTCCTTGGATAGTTTGAACATGTTCAAATGTATTCGTTCTAATTTCTAAAGGCCAGTATTTGTTCATTACTCTTATGCATATATTTTTAAGCTATTAATCACATAATTTTTCATGACCCCCTAACTTCCTTTCCTATACTTGTCCTACTATAATTTTTCACATTTTAACTCTCCCCACAGTTAGAAGTCAATTATGGCAAAGGAGACTATTGAGGGAGAGGAAACACAATTATAGTTGGACATTGAAGGATATTCACCCATAGTACATTTTATTTTGATAATTGGTTAAGAAAGTCAATTAAACAAAAAAAAAACCCTGATTTTCTCATTACCATCCTTAACAAAATAAGAGGCTATACAGATAACTTATTGAAAATATTTTTTTGTTTTTAATCATTTGTTTCTATTTTTTTCCAGCATTATTGAGGTATAATTGAAAATAGAAATTATATATTTTCAAGGTATACAAGCTCCTTATTTGTTGACTGAAACTTGAACAATGTGAGAGAGATTTTTTTTCTCCTTTTATATAACATCAAAGCTGTTAAAACTTAACAGTAAAAATGAATCAGCACTGGGTATTTGCAAAATTCAGCTAAAGAAATTGGGTTTTATGGTCTAACCAGTCCCATTGTTCTTCTGACATGTGGCTAAGGTAAGAACCTTCAGAGAATTCCATGATATCCCATGACAGACTTTCAAAAGATTGTCTTCTTCCTAGACCTTGGCTTAAAACAGGAATTGCAAACTACAGTCTATGGGCCAAGTCCTCCATCACCTGTATTTTTAAAGTAAGTTTTGTTAGAACACAGCCCCACTCTTTCATTTACTTATTGTCTACAGTTGCTTTCTGTATGACGGCACCATTGAATAGCTGCAACTACATGGACAACAAAGTCTAAAATATATACTATCCAGCTCTTTACAAACCACGTTTACCAAATCGAGGCTTACAAAAAATGGATATGTAATTCATCATGCAAATTCAGAGTTAAAATTTATTGTTTTAATTTTTCTTCTTAGATTTCTTTGACTATATTTCAAATGTTAGGAGAGAAAAGACTTTTCAGGGGGTTAAAAGAAACAATCTAGGGAAAAATTTCTGTTGGTATAGCCAAGTTTTAAACATTTACATCCATCAGAAAGCTGTCCTATCTGGGAACTGTTTTGATAATGTAGTATTGACTCCTCTCATCCTTTACCACAGGAAGTCGTATTAAATGTTGAAGATGCTGCCACTCGGCTTCATCTTTTAAATCGCTCAGCTTTAAGATCAGTGCAAGCTCAGGCTCATACACCCAGTTCTCAGAAAGAGCAAGTTCCAACCTTATCTCCTTGGGGAGAAGTTTTGACACCTATAGCAAGCTCTTCAGTTAACCACTTAAATAGCAAACAGGAAGAATATGTTAAGGTAAGTATCATAAATTATTAGAAATAAATATTTGCCATTTGAAATAAAGTGATTCTCTATGTGACACCAGGAGATTTAGTGTGTGTGTGCTTTCACTGCAGGTTGCCAAAACGCTTTTTATTGATGAAGCATTAAAACCTTGCCCAAGGTGCCAATCCCCTGCTAAATACCAGCCATATAAGAAAAGAGGACTGTGTAGCCGCACAGCCTGTGGTTTTGACTTTTGCGTGTTGTGTTTGTGTGCTTATCATGGGTCTGAAGAATGTAGTAGAGGAACAGCAAAGCCAAGAAATAGAAAAGATGCTCTCCCAGGAAGTGCCCAGAGTAAGCGGAATTTAAAACGCCTTTAAAGAGATGAAACATAAAAGAAGCTTTCCCTCTATGCAATGTTCTATTTGTCTGACTTAAAATTATGAATACTTGCAAATCTTCCCATTAATGACAGATGATGATTTATGTCCTATTTTGTATATATCACAACCCTGTTATTGTATGTTTTAAGTGATAAGTTTTGAAAAAATTTTATTTTACTATGTCATTTTTGCCCATTTTAATAACTCGGTATTTTAAATAAAGAACTTTCAAAGTTGTCATATACATATATGTATTTTGCTATTTCATCACTATGTGTTGAAATGTTCTTCAATCAGTTTTAAAAACTAGTTTTCCAAATAATATTAAAAATTTTGAACTTGGGACCATATAGTTTTAGAAAATGAACACTTACCTGAAATGAAATATAAATAAAATGTTTTAAGAAGCTCTATTAAACTTACTCCATAATTTCAATCTTTCTTATGTTGGCATATTTTGATAGACTTCTGAGTAAGTAAAATTTACTTAACATTGATAACTAAAAAGACATAAAAAACAGGCTGGGGAGATAGCTCAGTCGGTAGAGTGCTTGTAAGGCACCGCCAAAAAAAAAAAAAAAAAGACATAAAAAAGTAAATTATGGGGACTATGTGGTTATTCATAATGGGAATCTCAGTCAATTAATAACCCTGTAAGTCACACATTACAAGGTAATATTTTTAAACTTTCTGTAACTATGGTCACAGATTTCAATTATTCATTGTAGCCAACATATTACTATTTTGACAAATTTGGGCTGGTTGAAAAGATAGTTTTTAAAATAAGACAATGTACTAAGTTATTTATAATGTAAATTATGGTTTATAATGTACCTCTTTCCAAAAAATGATTTTAGGTTGGTTGTATGTTCCATATAAAACAGCAGCAAAAAAGAGATAAGTTCTATTGCTGAACAAATTACTCAAACCAGGGGAACATTTGACAATAGTTTCATCATTCTTTTGGCTTATGTGTAGGTAAGTTCTGTGTGTACACATCCATGTTCCTACCATGCACAGATTTACATGTAGCTATTACACGCTATTTTAATAAGATGATTTAAAGTGTTAGATATAAATATGTGTGGGAAAATCTGCCATTAATTTTAATTTATTGTTTAACTGGTTATAAAATTTTGATTAATTGCTACATATTACATTTTATCTATATCCTTTTCAGTTCCACAAAGGAATTTTGAAGACAAAACATAAATATGAGTAAAGTATTAATTGCATTTAATTAAAGCCTACAATCTCTAAATTTTAGGACTTTTTGATTTGTTTGGTTCTAACCAAATTAAGTTCTCAGTCTCTGTTTCCTGACACATCTTCCACATTGAGTCAATTTACTAGTTAATGTTGTGCACTTCAGGCTTAACTCTTTTTCTCCATCAGAGGAGTTTTCTTTGTTTTTAGGAAATTTGTTCTAGTCCTGATTCTCCTTAATGTATGAAGTCACCTCTTCAATTTGTTTAATCCAAACTACGTATGTTTGACCTCTCTTTCTGTGGCCTGAATCGAATCACATCTTCATCTGTCATATGAACATTTTTGCTATTTCATGCTCTTGATTTTCTGCCTGATCTGAATGTCATTCCCCTAGTGACTATTTAGATTTTAGAATCATAGATCCAGTTCCTTGACATGGCAATATGCATACAATATTATCTATCCTATGTCATTTAAATGCTCACATTTCCCAATATCTTAAGGATTTTTATTATTTTGTTAAAGAACAGGAAAGGAAGACAAACATTTCTTGGTCACAGAGATTGTCTTGTGCAAGGTCACCGGGCCTTCCCTTTCCTCTCTGCCTATCTCAAGCCCTCTGGTGTTGTGTGTTGCAGCCACCATTACTTTGCAGAGCGCTGCTTACTCGTCACCCTGTGGCTACCCAGCCCACTAGAATGCAGTATTGTATTTCACTTTGATGGTGAAAAAATAGATTGTACCACATTTAATTTTAGAAATAAGCAGCAAACACGTTTTCCTTTCTACTGAAGATAATCTTAA
This sequence comes from Sciurus carolinensis, assembly GCF_902686445.1. NCBI lineage: Eukaryota > Metazoa > Chordata > Mammalia > Rodentia > Sciuridae > Sciurus > Sciurus carolinensis. The sequence goes on from NC_062213.1 coordinate 38,481,484, forward strand.
GTAATAGAAGTCAAAGATTTTTACATTTCTCTCTTTTCTTAGGATTTAAGTATTCAGATCAAATAAATATGAATGAAATAGAGTAAGGAAACATATTTTAATGATTTTATAATAAAATTTTCTGAAGGAAAATATCAGAGTAGGAATTCAAAAGGTGGTAAGGTCCTTTTTGGTAGGTTTTATATTTGTGATACGGTAAAGAGGTAGATTGGTTAACTGGAAGAAAATCTAACAATATTCATGCTTAACTTTAATATTAAACAAATGCCCATTCATCCATAAAATCGGCATTATCTTAATTATTTAAAGTTATTGTGTATTGTCATAACTAACTGGAGTAGTTACCCCAGCTCTGTACTTCCATAGCATCCTTTATGCTTCTAACCTGCTTGCAAAAGATGAAATTTAGCATACCATTAATTGATCACTTTTTATGTACAGACACTGTTTTTAGCCCTTTATACATGCTAACTCATTTATTCCTTACAGTGATTCTATAAGGAATTCATTATCTTATTCATTTTATATATCAGAAAACTGAGGAAAAGAAGTTAAATAATTTGAGATCATACAGGCAACAAGTGGGGAACAGAATTCTAGTAGAGGCAGTCCACCATCAGTAAAACTCTGCACAACTCTAATGATGAACTCAGTACACATATAATTACAAAGTCTTAAATGGAAGACTCATTTTTTATTTATTTATTTTTTTTAGATTTTTAACTCATTAATGTATATGATCCTACCAATCCATGCAAAGACATCCATGGTTAACATTTTGATGTATCATGGAGGACCATTTTGGTATTTAAGAACAATCCATTGGTCTACTAGGGGAAAAAAATCTAATTTAAAATAATTCTGCTTGAATAGAGTAGTCCCTAACTCATGATTGGATTAAACAATTTTATCATTTAAAAATATAAATGAATTAAATGAATATACCATTTTCTGAAAATGAAGTTTAAGAGAAAGCCTTCTAGTCCTGAGGTTTTTATAATCTAATGACAGAAGAACATGAAAAATAAGTATTACCATATTCCAGTTTTGCTACATTCTTATCAGTTTTGGTTTCTGGGGAGGGAAAGAAGTCAGAAAGATTCACAAAACATGTATTGATGGGTGTACTCTGTGTTCCTGAGAAAGTTCCAAAACAAGAGGAATAATTACATTTGGTATTTTATTTTTATATTTTGTTTCATTTCTTTAAAAGGACATAGGAAAACCAATAAATGCTTGGCCTTCTACTGATTTAGGATAAGAATCAGTCTTTCTCCCTATGGTCTGCCCCTTGACAGCCTTGGTGACTAATGGGCAGGAATATTCTATTTGATTTCTCAATTCCAGGAAGGTCAGATATTTCCAAGTTCTCACCTCCTAGTTTGGAAAAATGGTCAGAAACTCATGGCATATAATATAAAAAGAAACAACACTGGAAGTTTTATCATTTTATACTATCTTTTCTATGGACACAAATGTGGATGTTTAAGTTTAGTCAAGCTATTTAAAGAACTAAGTTTTATTATGAATCTCTTAACAATAAGGGTTGAATTTCTATTGAGAAAGTATTTTTGTTACTTACTTGGCTGTGTGTAAAGCTAAGCTTTCCCATTTCCTTTGTTTAATTTATGACAAAGCAAAATTGTCAAGTTTATGGCACAATTTACTGAACATTTTGGATTTTTATTCTATTATGTTAATGATTTATATTATAACTTATCATGAATTTGTCATAAACCTATTTAAAATTGTGTAACCTATATAGAAAATGCTTTAAATATTTTAAAAGGTGGAAAAACTCATTTTTTATAGAGGAATATTTCAAAGACCACACTAAAATATTCCACTAGGGGGCACCAAAGACTCATTTATAGTGATTCTGGCCTTTACTCAAAAAAGTAATTTTAGCTTTTATGTATTTGACATTGATATGCTATGATTGCCAAATAGGGGAAGCGTTCCTTGACTTAATTTTAAAAGTGTATATAGAATAAATTTGGGGAATAGTTTTTACTCAGAGTTGGTAATTAAAATATTTTATCTGGCTTGCAAGAGCATATTGCTTTCCCGGCTGTCTGCTAATAGAACACCTTATTGGTGGGCCCTGGTTTGCGTTTAGGCCATCTGTGTTTACTTGCCAGCCTGCTCTACACTCCTGGCTCCCTTGTCATGGACTGTGGAGCCAAAGAAGTGGAAGGAGCAATGGAAACATGGCAGGTGAGTGCTGATTATGAAAGTAGTGTAGTGCTACCAGTGATTTCCCTCCCAATTCTCATTCCTGCAGAAAGACAGTGCTAGATTCAGGGCTTAATCACATCCTACCTAGATTACTGTGAATGCCTCCTAACAGAGCCCTGTACTTCTACTTACTCCCCGTTTGAATCTCTCCTAAACGTTCAGTGCAGGTTATTTGTATGAAATGTGGTTCTAATCAGATGGATTCCTAATTAAAATGTAGCAGATTTAGACTTTCTCAATTAGGACTTTCCAGCAGTCTACCCCACCATTTCATTCTGTAAACTCTATACCAGGCAAACTAGATTTCTGGCTGTTTTCTCAATTTCTCATGTGATTTCTCCTGCTTCCTTCCTCCCTTGCCATATTATATTCCATCAAAATCCAGCTAATCAGCAGGGTGCAGTGGTGCATGCCTGTAATCCCAGAGGCTTGGGAGGCTGAGACAGAAGGATAGCAAGTTCAAAGCTAGCCTTAGAAATGGCAAGGCGCTAAGCAACTCAGTGAGAGCCTCTCTCTAAATAAAATACAAAATAGGGCTGGGGATGTGGCTCAGTGGTTGAATGTCCCTGAGTTTAATCCCTGGTACCCACTAACCCTGCAAAAAAGAAAGAAAAAAAACATCCAGCTAATCTTTAATTTGTTTCCATGAATCATTTTCTGATCTCTCCAACAAGATGAAATTTTTACTTTATGTGAATCTAATGTTTACATCTTTCTCATATTTCTGTATTCTTTGTATTAAATTCTTGTCATCCACCATTAGTAAGTTTCTTAAGGGTAGAACTATTTTACCTCTCTACCTCCTTCAGCATTGTGTCTTGTACATGATAGAATATACAGAAAGTTTTAGTTGTGCTGAAATAATAATGATTGATTGTCATGTGATATAGTAAACTTTATCCAAATCTCAATTTTCTTTACTTTTTCAGGTAGTGGCACAGTAACTTCAGTTATAGTTGTTTTGAGAGAGCTGAAATAGACACCACCATCTTTTCTGCAGCCCTCTGATCACTTGGGATTTCTACCACATTCCATTTTCCCATCCCTCTTGGCCTTTGCCAATGCTTTTTTCTCCCTGGGGTTGTCATTCCCTCCTTTCTCCAGTGCTGCTTCTCTTCTTCGAATGCTCAGGGCTCAGCAAGGCTGGTCCCCTCCCTCCTGCCCCAGGCTGGTTGTCTCTCTCCTCCTCAGTGCAACTGGAACCCCTTTGGTACTGTTTTCACTACCTCTATCCGTGTTTTTGTTTTCCTCACTAGACAGTGAGTTCCTCTTGCCCGTGTCTGTGTCCCCAGTGCTTACTTAATATGAACCACAGCTCCATGTTTGTCAGTGGCCATTCCTGCAACTTCTCTGCCCATGCTAGGTTACCTGTACATGGTGCATGTTGGAGCAGAGAGAGGTGCTCCTAAGTTAAACCATTCTTCTATATCATGGTTAAAAATGAGAGATGTCAAGGCCACTGGCATGAAAGTCCTTTGGTTTTCTCCTCTGCTACCAGGGAAATGTAAGCAGCTGCCTCCCTCCATATGCACTGATACACAGTGTAATTTGCCCTCAATTTCAAGTTACCCTGTTAGTGCTCTTGAATTATTTCCTAAGGAATATAAATATCCCAGGGGCAGGGCTGTTTTTTCTTACCTCCCTTTTTTGTGCTTCAGTATCTGCTACTACAACCCTAGAGACACTATAAATAATGATTAAAGGGCTGTGGAATCCTGGGACAGGGACTGTAATTTAACATGTTTGCATATCTTTATTGTTGGTGGCTGATTTTTCTTTTGGCCTGGCACTGGGACTGTGTGTCTTGCAGACATTATCTCATTGTGTTAAGAGCAACCCATGAGAGAGTTACCCTTATTATCTGCAATTTTTTTCTAGCTAAACTAAGATTTAGAGGGGCTTAAAATATATTCATCCCACATTAGTGAATTTAGAGCCGGGTTAAACAGTGGCAGTTTGATTTTACATATTTAGTCTTAGCTTCCTGCCTGCTCATACCCTCTCCTGCACCAGCAGAACTTTGGGTCTGCTCTTCCCTGCTTTATCAGGGAATCACTTGCCTACTGGTTTGGCCACAGGTAAGCAGATGGGAAATTCAAGTTATTGGACTTTCATCCTTTCTTTTTCTTTTCATTTTTTTTTTTTTTCTGACCACTGATCCTAGATTGGGAAATAAAAATTTGAGATCTTTTATTTTGACCAATGATGTATCTTATGACTTTTAATAATATAATATTTCTTCTTTAAATATAGTTTATTTGTTTAACACATTTATCAAGAATTTACTGCATTGTGCCAGGTTTTGCTCTAGTTACTGGAGTTATAAGAGATACTGACATGGGTTAAAAAATCATTTAGAGCACAAATTCGTTTTTTAAAAGGAAAAGGATTAGGGGAGGAGAGAAAAAGAAGAAACTTCTGTATTTGTAAAAATCACAATATTCTACAGCAGTATTAGAGTTTTTAACTTTAACTAGGGAAGGGTTAAAAATTGAATTATCAGTGTGTACAAGAAATAAAGCAAGGGAATGGAATATATTGACAATTAGAATAAATCTAAACCAGCAGGTCCAGATGGTAGTTATCTTGGATAAGTTAAGAAATTGCCTAATGAATATATTACACTAATTATGTTCTTCAAGAAATTATGAACTGTTAGGAAGTAGGAAAAATGCTGTTTTTCAGTTAAATGTAATACGGATGATGGTGGTTATACAATATAGATAGTATAACATAATTTAACAAAAAGAAAAGATAATCAGCAATAACCAAAAGGAGAATGGAAATAATAAATTTCAGAGCCTGTGTTTCTAAATTTCCTTGCCACACCTGCGGTTACTTTAGGAGCCGAAGTGTGGGCATGGGTCACATACTATTAGGTGTTGAGTTGCCACTCAGCTCTGAGGGAAAACACTCAAATGCACTGTTTGGCCATTCGGATCCACTTATGTATAAAAATTTAATACAGTTTAGCTGCTTGAAAATAAATGAAGACAACCCAAATGAGAACAAACAGGCTATTTATTCTAAGGTTGCGATAGTAGGGGAGTCAGCCCAGATCATTTGTATTTTTCAGAGGCTGGAAGGTAAGCAGGGAGTGGGAAAGCTTTACTAGTGAGAAAAGAAAAGGGAAGACTAGGTCCCCTTGCTCAGGTGTTGGTATGGGAGGGGGGATGTGGGTTAAATGGAATCTAGTGGACGGCCTGGGTGCTTGTTTAGAGAATGTTTTGGCTTTCTCTGATTGATCCTGATTGGAAGTAGCCATAAGCTTAAGGAAGCTGGCAGTCACTGACCCAATCCTGACCATTCTGAGCCTATTACTGCAAAGGTTGTGGTTTGACTTCCAAGAGTGGTTGCTATAGAAGTTAGAGGTCAGAGTTGACTCTCATATACCTTATGACGCCATTGTCCATTTGAATATCAAGACTCTTGACCATGTTAAATATCCTATTATCATTGAAAAGTACAATTAATATGAATTCCATCCTTTGGTGCTATTCCTCTTGAGACTCAGAAAAGTTGAGAACAAGCCTTAAACTGGAACAAGCTACCATGCCAAACCCAAGGAAGAATGTGTACTTCCAAGTCATTAAGCAGAGGGTTGGATGCCTCAAAATATGGTCTTGATTGTCAAGGAGATCTTTACACCTACACATACTAATTAGTCTCTCTGGCAGTAATTGGGAGAATTGTTAAATAACTCCCTGATATTTCTCACCCTGAGCAGATACACTTTCTCATCCTGAACAGGCTACATAAAATAGCCCTAATGCAATTAATCCTCACTGTTCCGAAGATTGGTGTTTGATGTGGGGCTCAAATCCAAAACCCTATCATTTTTCTCTCTAGAAACTTAACATGGTGACACTTCTGTTCTAATCCCCAGTTACACTGGCTTCTGACTGCACCACAATTTTAGATGTCTTGTGGGGAGACTGAGATGCCTCTCCAGGGTTCCCTAAGTTGAGTTTAAGTATACAAGAAGATCTGTAAATAAGGCAACCCCAAACTTTCCAAACTTGCTGACTACATCTCTACAATCAAGACAATAAACAGAAATTTGATTCTACTTATGTAGGTAGAGTTTCTATTAAAACCTTTGGTTTCAGGGCTGCAGTTGTAACTCAGTGATACAGCACTTGCCTAGCATGTGTGAGGCACTGGGTTCAAGCCTCAGCACCACATAAAAATTTAAAAAAAACAAAGGTATAAAAATACAATAACATTATTTTAAAAACGCTTTGGTTTCAATGATATAGACTGGTTGAAGGGGGAAAAAAGGACTTTTGGTAAAACTACCATCATCTGGGGAGAGAGGGCAGAGACAGAATATGATGAACTCAAAGTAAACAGAATCCAGACATCAGGGAAATGCAAATAAAAACCACAAAGAGATACCACTTCATACCCAAGAGGATGGCCACAATGAAAATGTCAAGAGATAAAAAGGTCAGGTGATAAGTGTCAGCCAGGATGCAAAGTCAGAACCAGCATCCACTGCCCACGGGAGTGAAAAATGGTACAATTTGGAAAACAGGCTGTCCACTCCTGAACAGATAGAAACCTAAAAGAAATGAAAACATATGTACACACAAAATTTGCACATGAATGTTCATAGCATCATTATTCATAATGGTCAAAAGATAGAAACCAAAGTGTTCACTGATAGTGAATGGACAAAATGTGATAAATATTTTGATAAACAAAATGTGATTTAGCCATACATTGGAATATTATTAAGTCTTAAAAAAGAAATGAAGTACTGATCCATACCACAACAGTGAATGAACCTGGAAGACATTATACAAAGAAGTCAAACACAAAAGACCACATGTGGTGTGATTTCATTTGTATGAAATGTCCAGAATAGGCAATATATAGACCGAAGGTAGATCGGTGGTAGTTAGGGAAGGAAATAAGGAAACTTAAAGGGTATGGCGTTTGTTTGAGATGATGAAAATGGTCTAAATTTATGGTGATGATTTCACAACTCTGAACCTACTTTAAATGAGTGCATTGGATATGTGAATTATATCTCAATAAAACTGTTACCAAAAAATTACCAAAACATTAGAAGAGTTTACAATGTAAGTCAGTCAAGTTACTATCTTTGTGGTTCTCATGCTGGTTTTCAATCTTCTGAGATTATTTTCAGGGAGAGAGTCCATGTAAGTCAGTGACCAAAGAGCAAAGACCTTGGAATCAGGGAACTGGATTAATCTATGGCTTTAATATTTTCAAGCTGTGTCTTTCTATAAATTATCTAAGTGTCAGTTTCCAAAATTGTCGATTGAGAACAGCACTAATCTTCAGGTTCTTGTTAGATGCTTCTAGTGATAAAGTAATGTGTAAGCTGCTATTAATGTTAAAATAGATTATTGACTTCTCATCCGTATGACTACCTGAGACACGAAAAGGCTTGTCTGTGAACAGCGCATAATGCCATGGAGAGGAGCTCCAGAAGTTCATTTTGAGAAGTATCTACTGAGTGGTGGTACTGAAGCCAGAATTAAGGACAGGTAGTTAGTGTAGATATAGGGGATCGGGTCAAATCGAGGAAATGAAGCCATGAAGTCATCTGCCTCTGGAAGTTGGAGATTGTTCCTGGAAGAATGGAATGTCAAGGATCTGCAGAGTCATTGATTACCAAATTTACCTGCCTTTATCAAGGACTGCAAGCATGGAGCTGCTAATTAATGTCCCCTGGGCCCTTATCTGCCTGAACCACCTTGGCCCTCCCCCTGCCCATGGCTTCAAAAACCAGGCCTAGTCATATAGGCAGGAAGGAGAGATAAGAGGGAGAGAACTGGAGAACAAAAGAGACCTTAACCTATAAAAGATGTAGGGTGCGCTCACTTCTGGAGACTTTAGAACATTAGCCATGGCCCCCTTCTTCCTGCAGGGAGAAGTCTGTATTATTACCTTTACATAAAACCTGCTTAATCTGTTTGCCTTGGCGTGCTTCTCTAGTGTTCAATCTTCAACATTAGAAGGAGCAGAACTCGTCACCGGTAAACAGCGGTATCAGTACTCAGTAGTGGGTATCGTACAGAAAGGAGGAGGTTAAAATAAGATGTAGCTCTCTTCACCCGCAGAAGCTTACTCACTGGTATTGGCACTGGGGACTGGGAGTGCACCTTCCTGAAGCAGTGATTTTAAAATCAATGTGGTTATATAATGTAGGTTTACACCAAAAATATAGAGGAGCAAGAGGAGAAGCCAATGAGAGGCATCTATGGGAGGGTATCCTGGAGGAGATGACCCCCAAGCTGAGTCTTAAGGAATGAGAAAATGTCACCTGGTAAAGAAAAGGTCAGAAGGTTTCTCTGGTGGCAGAAACAGAAATTTGGTAGGCAAACTCAAAGTCCACTTATATGCCATCAAATTCTGAGTTCCGGTGTTAATTGCAAACCCAATCTTCATTTGGATGGTTAACAAACTCTCAACATGATCCAGTCATAGTATTCCCTATCTCGGCCTATGGCAACTCTGGCCTTCTGGCTGTTCAGGCCAAAAACAGTGGAGTCATTCTCAGCTACTTATTTCCTTTCCCCCATTCAACAGCTCAGGTAATCCTTTGAGCTCCGCTTGAAAAATGTGTGCAGAGTCTGAGTCCTCCTAAACCTATGTTGCCTGCTCTGAGCCACCATCAGCCCTTACCTGCCTCTACTCATGCATATACATCCTCTAAACAGCACCCAGGATGATCTTTCACACAAAAGTAAAACCGTGACATTTCTCTGTTCAAACTCTTCTGTTTTGCATTTCATTCAGAATGAAAGCCAAAGTCCTTGCCAGGGCCCACAAGGCCCTTGTGATTTGCTCCCCACACCTCTCCTTACCTCTGCTCTCTCAATTGCATTTTGCCCTCTGATTTTGTCTGGCGGAGGCAATGGTTTATTTTACTTTTGTCTTTTCCTGTGTCATATCGAAAAAGCAATAAATACAACCAGGCAGGTGTTATGCTTCCTTGCCATATAAGCACCGATTGTCTTATTCCTTGCTTAAGCATTTGCATACCTGCTGGCCCCTGGCCAACCTTGAGTGTTCCCCCACTCGGAGGAGGCAAATGTGGAGCCACTGAAGGTTTTAAGGAAGTCAGATTGGTATTTAGATAGATGATATTACTTTCAGCATGGAGAATGGATTTAAGGGGAACTGCACTGGAAGCAAAGGCTGGAAGGGAGACAAGTTAGAAAGCTTTTACAATAGTCCAGATGGAAGCCTGTACTAAGGCTGTGATTGCTAGAGAGAATGGAGAGGAGATTCTGGATTCCAGAAATACTTTTAGAATTGGCAGGACCCAATGCTTGACTGAATATGGGGTTTGGAAAGAAAACCTTAGGGGGGAAAACTCCCAGGTTTCTGGTTTGAGAAACCATCTGGTAGATGAAGGTACCACTTAGTGGTCATTAGATTTTTGTTAGAAGATGACGGGGAAGATGGGTTTCTTTTTGGACATTTGTATTGGATGCATTGCCGTGTATCGCAAACAACAGGATTTGAGATTTCCTTAGGCTGAGGGCGAGTGGGGCTGTTACCTAGGGTTTTTTTTTTTTTTTTTTTTTTTTTTTTTTTTTTTTTTGTGGTGCTTGGGATCGAACCCGGGGCCTCGCAAATTCTGGACCATCGCTCTACCCCTGAGCTATACCCCAGCCCCCAACCAAGAACTTTTCTGAAAATGTGTGGGGTTTTTGTTTGTTTGTTTTTTCCTATTTAGAACTATTGTTTTTAAATTTCACTCTTTGTACTTAAACTTTTCCCAGGTGTGTTCAGGGGAAATCCCAATTTATCTTCTTCTCTTCTACAGCCTCCTCGGGTAATTTTTAAAACCCAGATTATCTTAAAAGTGTAGCAGTCCTAACTGATTGGAGAAAAAGTAGGCGGGAGATCTGTTCCCAAAGCCCTCGGGCGTCTCACTTTTCCACAGGTGTGTGCTTCGGCTTCTCCCTCCGCTCAGGACCGCGCCTGGCGTCCTGGCGCCCGCACCCGCCGGCCGGCCTGTGGTCGTTGCCTGGACGGGGCGGGCGGGGTCCTGCCCGGGCGGGGTCCTGCCCAGCGAGCCCAGGCCTGAGCCCGGGTCTCCACGGCAACCCGCCGGCCCGGCGGGTCTTTAAGGGCGACGGGTCTCCGGGACCCGCTCCCGTCCTGCCGCAGGCGGAGGCGCGTGGCGGCCGCATTGTCTCCGCGCCATAGCAACCCGGGCGCGGCGGGGACAGGCGCGCCGCCCAGCGTCGCTCCCGGGGCAGACGGCCCTGGCGGGAGCCGGGCGGCCTCGCGCGGGCCCGGGGCGCGGGCGGCGGCATGCCGAGGAGGCGGCTCACCGCGGGTAGGTGCGCGGCGCGCCTCGGGTCGGGCGCGGCGTCAGGGCCGCGCCTCGCGCCCCCTCTGGAGGTTACTGCTCGCCCGGGCGTCCGCTCTTCCCGACCGTCGGAAATCTGGCTTCACCGCCCTCGCATTGCTTTTATTAGGAAATTCACCTCCTCCCCCGTTTACATTGGCAGCGAGTTGCTTTATCTTGCTTAACTCTCCATTTTGCAGCTGGAGTAATGGAGGCCTCCGTGGAGGAAGGTGAACTCCAGGGTCACAGTGAATTAGTGACCAAGCTGGATTCCAGAGGCCTCGCCTCCCCACTTCCACCTTGAATTCCAACTTAAAATTCAATCCATGTGCAGAGAATGCACAGAGGGCCAAACTTTTACTGAGCTTGCCCGTGTATAAAGTGGGGCTAGGCGCTGTCTCAGATTATTTCATTTACTGTAAAAGGAAATCAGATTTGAGTGAGATAATGTAATATTTTATCTTGTTTCAGAGCCACCAGATATTACAGAAGAAGAATTTGTAAGTAAAATTTAAAGGGGCTATTTATTTTTACTCTTTTTCCAATACAAAATATTGTATCATAGATGAAAGTTGTGTGTTTTTCCGTTTTGCCAAATAGAGTAGAAACTTTGGTTTAGTAACAACGGTGAAAACTGTACAAGACCTTTTTATAGTCTTCAGAAGGGGCCAATTAATTTGTATGGTGAATGCTGATCATTATTAAAGTTCTTTCACATAAACGACCTCATTTAATTTCTGTGAACTCTTAAGTGTCTCCATGAGAGGTAGGTTTTATTTCCATGGTTTTGTTGTGTTGTGACTCTGAGGTTCCTGGTTGCAGTAAACATTAGTAAGTAGCATTGACTGATAGTGATTGATTTATAATTCCTTTTAAAATTTTCTATGAATTGTTCTCAGTTCAGACTTCTGGAGAAGTTGAGTAATAATAAGTATTTTGCCAAATTATACACATCATCATTTAGACACATGGTATCTTCAGGATGGGTTTGTCTGTATTTCCTATTATATATTTAAGGAACTTGCCCCAAATTATAGACCGGTAGGCAATAGTGAAGCCTAATTCTTACTAAGGTCTGATTCTGAATCCAAGAACCACTTCTATTATTTGCTTTCCTCCTCCAACACTTATTTCTCTTGTTGACTGGTTATCTTATTTGCTTTTGGCTTCTTATTCAACAAGCATGAATGGTTGCATATTCAAAGTGCAGTCCTAGAGGGATAAGATTAAAGAGGAGAGAGGGCTGTCTCCCTGGGTTGACAGCTTCCACTTTGACCTTTACAGACCTTTGCTGCTGAGACAGAGAAAGGGAGAGAGAGGCCGAGGACCACCCCCCCCCCCAAGGTAGAGTACACAGAGTTTGAATTCTGTTCAGTGGGAAAAAATTTTTTTTTTTTTTTTGGGTGCTGGGGATCGAACCCAGGGCCTTGTGCTTGCAAGGCAAGCGCTCTACCAACTGAGCTATTTCCCCAGCCCCGGGAAAAATTTTTAAAGCTACTCCAGGCCTTTAGCCTGAGCTGCTCTTGGTTGCAGCAGGAGATGAGCATTTTTGAAACCAGCTCATCATTTCTCGTACAATTCCAGTGCGAGCTCTCTGAAGAGCACTCAGTAACTTACCACCTGATGTTTGAGCAGTTCGCTATTTCAGGCTGACCCAGTCTGCAAACCCATTATAGCTTAAAGACACGATCAGCCCACCCCCTTGACTTCTTTAACACCACGATCTCCCAGTTCTCCAATCCTTCATTCTTATTACTCCTTTTCCAGCTTCTTTTTCCCTTCCAGTGAAAGTGTTGACCTTGGGGATTCTGTTCTGCAGGATTTCTCTGGGCCAGCTCCTTTTCTGCTTCAGTAGCTTCAGCTATCCCCATTTCATGGCACTTTCAAGTCTGCACACCTCTAACCCAGACACCACTTTTAATGCCACTTCTGGATATCCAGTAGTATTGGGCATCTTCATCATCTGGATATCCCTGCATCACCTCAACAGAACTTTTCTCTCTCATGCCTGATCCTCAATTCTTTTTCCTTCTCTTTTTCTTATTTTGGTTAATGGGGCCCCTGGCCATTCAGTCTCCCAAACCAGAGCCTTTCTTCCTCTCCTGTCTACCATCATTTACTAAGTCTCTTTCATAGCCAGATCTTTTATCCATCCTCACAGCTACTGTCTTATTTCAGGCCTTTATCCCTGGCCTGGACTTTGGCGGTGGTCCCAACTGATAGCTCTGCCTTCAGTATTCCCTCTGCCAGTTCCAGTTTTTCTTTGTCTAAAGCACAGAATGCAAATTCCTGTGCATCAGCTGTACTGGTGACTAGTTACTGCTTTGCTCTACCTTTAGGTTTTTCCTTCTTCCATCATTCTGACCCTGGCTACCAGTTTGCCCTTAACTCTTTAAAAAATTACCATGTTACACAACCCTATTATCTGCTTATTATGACCCACATTTCACAGATGAGGAAGTCGAAGTTTACAGAGGTTAACCACTGGGTCTGAGGCCACACATCTAGTAATGGGGGAGCCAGATTGTCCAATACCTTGCTTCACATGCAAACTTTTCTATAACTGTTTAGCCTTCTTTAACCTTACCTCCCAATATTTCTCTTGTGATAAAGATGACATTCATCCTGTTTTGGGTTTATAAAGTACTTCCACATGCCTTCTGGTCCAGCCAAACTACCCTGCTGGGCTCCTGCCCGTGCTGTTGAGTTTGGTCTCAGTTGCCCTTTCCCATCCATTTCACAATCTTGCACATTCTTCCAGGCCCAGCTCATCTCCTCCATGAAACCTTTCCAACCTAACATCATCCAGACTGCCTTGGAGCTCAGGGCAGCTTTCCGCCGAGACCAGTTTGTGCCTAGATCCTTAAGCTCACATGATCAACCAAGCATGGTCTACAGATTAAATAAGTACCTGTCTTGAACATGCATTTACCCTTTTTTTTACGAAATGTGAAAGTATTGTTCTCATGCATGAACTACCTAGTCTTAGACAGAGTGTGGCAGAGACTTGTAGCTCCCCAACACCATTTTTTCATTTTTCATAATAGATACTAGACAATTTACTATCACAGTAAAGATTACATTTTCTAGCTTCCTCTGTAGCCAAATATGGTTGTGTAACTAAATTCTGGTCAGTAGAATATACACAGAAGTGTTATGTCCTACTTCTGGAAAGTTGCTGTTTACAGAGATCAAATAACCAATCCCAGGTCACATAGCTAGTAACTAGATGAGCTACAATTGGAAACTGGATTATTTTCTATTTAAAATTTTTTTTAAAATTTGTTATTTTTAGTTATACATGACAGTAGAATGTATTTTGATATACATATGTGGAGTATAAACTCCCGTTTTTGTGGTTGTACATGATTTGAAGTTACACCGGTGGTGTATTCTTATATAAACATACGAAAGTTATGTCTAATTCATTCTACTATCTTTCCTATTCCCACCCTGTCCCCCATTGTGAGTCAGCATCTACATATGTAAGAGAACAACATTTGAACTTTGGTTTTTGGGGTTTGGCTTATTTCACTTAGCATGATACTCTCTAGTTCTGCCCATTTACCAACAAATGCCATAGTTTCTTTCTTTTTTATGACTGAGTAATATTCCATTGTGTATATGTACCACATTTTGGAAGCTGGATTTTTTAACTTATGTAAGTAGAGAGGGGGAAGATGAGCCAGTTTCTTCTTTTCTCCTGACTGGAATAAGGATGTGATGTTGGAACTGAAACAGTCATCTTGGATCATAAGGTAGAAGTGGCATCTTGAAGTGGCAGAGTCAGAAGATCAAAGCATTGTTGGCTCCTGATATTTGAGAACCATGCTGCCTGCCCTGAACTGCTTGTGATTATATGAGACAAATAAACTACTAAGATTTCATTCAAATAGTCCTTTTTTGGTTCTGTGCTCCTGTGTGCATAGCATTTTTTTTCTTTTTTCTCTTTCCACATATTTTATTTGTGCATTTTTGCTGTATAGTGATGGGATGTATTGTTACATATTCATACATGAACACAATATAACAATATAAATAAGCCAATACCATTCCCCATCACTTCCTCCCTCTTTGCCTTCCAAACCCTGATCCTCTACAAATCTCCCTTTGATTTCCATGAAATCCCCCTTTTCCTTTTTTTTCCTCTTTAGCTTCCATGTATGAGAGAAAACATGCCATTGCTTAATGATCTCTAGTTCCATCCATTTTCCTGGAAATGACATTTCATATTTTTTATGGCTTAATAAAACTCCATTGTATACAAACTATACCACATTCTTTTTTATTTTATTAATTTTTTTTAACTTTTACAGACTGCATTTTGATTCACTGTATACAAATAGGGTACAGCTTTTCATTTCTATGTTTGTACACAATATAGATTCACACCATTCATGTAATCATACATATATATAGGGTAATACTGTCTCTTTCATTCTACTATCTTTCCATCCCCCACTCCCTCCTACCCCATTTTCCTCTACACCATCCAAAGTTCCTGCATTCTTCTCTCCCCCACCCCTCATTATATATAGTCATCCACTTATCAGAGAAAACATTCGGCCTTTGATTTTTTGGGCTTAGCCTATTTCACTTAGCATGATATTTTCCATCTTCACCTGTTTACTAGCAAATGCCATCATTTTTTCTTCTTTATGGCCGAGTAATATTCCATTGTGTATATATACCATAGTTTCTTTATTCATTTGTCAATTGAAGGGCATCTCAGTTGGTTCCACAGTCTAGCTATTGTGAATTGAGCTCCTGTGAACATTGATGTGTCTGCATCACTGTAGTATGCAGATTTTAAGTCCTTTGGGTATAAACCAAGGAGTGGGATAGCTGGGTCAAATGGTGGGTCCATTCCAAATTTTCTGAGGAAACTCCATACTGCTTTCCAGAGTGGCTGCACCAATTTGCAACTCCACCAGCAATGCATGAGTGTACCTTTTTTTCCACATCCACGCCAACACTTCTTATTGCTTGTGTTCTTGATAATAGCCATTCTAATTGGAGTTAGATGAAATCTTAGGGTGGTTTTAATTTGCATTTTTCTAATTACTAGGGATAAATATTGGTTTTTTTTTCATATTGTATTTTCTCAATCAGTAGATCTAAAAGTACAGTACTGTTGTGGATGCCTGCTAAATATTTTATCCTTAACATGGCCTCTTCAAGCATAGATCAACTCACTAGAATCAATCATTTGTTTGCCAGGGACACACTACCTTGTATATTATATATTCAGACTTTCTAATCTGTAAATTTTGAGTTTCTTAACAAAATTGTGAACTCTGATAGGGTTATGGTAGTACTGTGTGTCAGTACACCATAATATTTCCCATAGTGTGTACAGCACAATGTCCAGAATATGCCATTAAATGCTAAATAAATTTGGGTTGATGGGTATTTTCTTGCATAATAGTGTTATATTTCACTTCTTTGTTTGCAAAGTTTCATCTGATATGTATTCCACACTTCTTAATCATCTGTCTTCTGACATTTTTCTACTTTAGCCCTTTATTACTGTGTATGGTTAGTCTTTGATACGTTTCTTGTATCAAAAACATACAAAAATATGTTTAGGTTGCCCATCAGTTCCTTTGGGGGTTGTATTTAATCACATAATCAAAATATGAATACATTCTTGTAAAGAATTCAAATAATACAGAGAAAATGAATGTTTATGTTCACTACTACTCTCAATATTAGTCTCTCTCCTTTCTTTTATAGTACATAAAAACTGAAAAGTAAATTCTCCATAGCCAAAAGATAAGAGTCCCAATTGCTTTATGATTCATTGGGATTTTATTACATGCAATGTACACATTGAAAAAGTTTAAAGTGAGAGTGACTCTTAAATTTTTCTAACATTAGAATAGAATAAGTTAATATTTTAGATTTAAGTGTGTGAGTTTTAAGTTGAAAATATTCTTTTTGTGTGTATGCCTTAAAATAATGTTTGCAACTATGCAAATAAGTATGTCAGACTTAAAAAAGTCTTTGTGGAGTAAAAGGACTGTAATATAATAGTCTATTTTGTTGAAAGTTTTCTGATATTTAAAATCTACAGTTACATTAAAAATGTTTGAAAAAGAAAAAAGTAAAAGAAGAAACCTTTTATCTTACCATGAAATTAGGAGGAACATTAATTTCAACCAGTATTTTACTTGTTAAAAATGGCATTCATTTTAGCTAATATTCAGTCTGTTCAAATTCATATTCCATTATCATAGGTTGAATGAAATTATGAAAAACATATAGAGCATTTCCCAGGCATGAGAGTCCTCATTATTTTAACATAATATAAAATAAATGTGCATAATTCCAATTCTCATGAACAAAAGTAATTACCTGGCAATTAATAACCTCTTGGTATTTATTTTTCCAAATGAAACTTGACAGAACATGCATAAATTGTGTTGGATGAACTGTGAGAGCATTCTCAGGTTGACACACTAGGTGGCTTTATACGCAAATGGTGGAGGGCAGGAGCAGGTAGGGGTAGGTACCACTGCTACTCTCCCCTTCTTTCCTGAAGAGGTCACAGAACTGGGAGTCAGAGTGCAGAGAAGTCTTCTGAATACCGAAAGTGGGTCCTAGGGATTCTTTGGAAAGTGTTGGGCAGTTTGAGAGCCTTTCATCTCTGTGGCATCCTGTATTCAGGGTAGGAATCTGTCCTCCTGTGCTCTTTTGGAGCTACAGAAACTGTCATTAGTAAGTTAGTAAGTATATCGTTAAGCAGCAACTTGCACTTTGAGCTGTATCAGACACTACTGGGGACACATGTTTATCTGTCACCAGTTCCAAAGTAGCATGCCTTCTGATTGGAGAGCTGACCTAATATGAAACAACAAGAGGATAAGCAGTTTATATTTAAGGGTTCAACGTGAGGTTTGAACCAAAAGTGCGTGAGTATTTAGAGGACCTTACCGCATCCTCTTTTTACCCACAGGTAAGGTGCAGAGGGGGACAAGGTGCAATGCTCCTTTAAATTAGAATATTAGGTTGTGAGGACCTTTGTATAGGGAGGGAGCCTCAGCAGAGTTGGGTCTACAGGATTAACTGAAGCCTAGTAGGTATCATTTGAGACTGTGATTGGGTAGAAGGGAACTGAGATCATCTTTTGGCTTCTGCAGGACTTTGGGTGTTTTTTTCAGGAGAGAGAACAGAGACCCACTAGGAAGAATGTTGGGTTATGCTGCTCTAGTATGTGGTGGGGGCCCTTGGGGATGGGGATGGGGGCGGTATCCTTTTGCTCTTCACTACATGAGCCACTCTTTCTTTCTTTCTCCTTCATAGACTTTATTCATAAAAAATAACATAATTTTGCAAACTCAGGAGAATTTCATAAATGGACTTTTGTTTTTTTAAATTTCAAAAATACTTTTGATCTAAACAGACTACTTTCACAAGCCACTTTGTGTAGCTTATTTCACCTTGCATTCTTTACTTACCTTGTTTTCTCTTTTGACAACATCTCTTTATTTTAACAATACATTAGTATTGTTTTCTTCAAGTCTTTGTTAGGTTATTGGTCTTTACAGGTTTCGCATCCTCAGTATGATTATTCAAGCATTTATTCAACAAAAATATTTTAAGCATTACTCTCTAAGGACACTGGGAATTTTAAAAATGAGTAAGAAACAGACTTTTTCTTCTAGAAGTTCACAATCCAGTGGGTGAGAACATGTACATAGACAATTATAGAATGAAGCGATAAATGTTTTTATAGGGGAAACACAGATTACCACTCTTCCAGACCTTGTGGAAAGAAAAAGTGAGTAGGGGAGAACAAAACTTTCCAGGCAAGATAATCGGAATGTATCAAAGTAGTGAGCTATGAAAAATTTCTGTGGCTGGAGCATGCTAGTATGCAGTAAGGTTGGACAGGTAAGCAGGAGCCAAATTGCACTCATCACAAACCATTGTGATGAATGTATTATGCAGAAAAGGATTGGGACAGTGGGCCCTTTGTATTAAATGAAGTATTGTTGGGGAGACTGATCCATAAGGTAGTGTGGTTAAGGAGGGTTAGGAAAGAGCGTTTGGCTTGTTATGGAGAAAGAGGGTGAAACAGAGGTCTCAGGGGTCTGATCTGTAGTGGATAGCATCCCAAGGTAGTGGTCCAAAGATGATCAGATAACCAGGAATTTATTCTAGAGGTAATGATAGTAGTAGTGATTTTGGATTTGTCATTTAGTACACAGGAAGCTAAGATGGCTGTCCATAAAGTGCAGAGAAACTTGGTTTTGTTTCCTTATACATAACTACCACTCACAGCATTCTATTATGATGAATTTTGAACATATAAGAAAATTAAAAGAATCATATAATGAACACTGATATACTTACCAGGATTTCAGTTATTATATTGCAACATTTGCATTTTCTGTTCTTCTGTCTGTCCTGCCAGCAGTCCATCAACCTATCTTATTTTTTATGCATTTTAAAACAAGTTACAGACATTGGTATGCTTCACCTCAAAACATCTCAGTGTGAATATCACAAACTAGTTCAATATTAGTTTATGATTCTTTTGGTGATGTAAAATTTATATACTGAGAAATGCAAAAATTTTGAATCATTTGATAAATGTCAAATGTATGTACCTGTGTAATCCAGACTCCCATCAATATACAGAGTATTAACATAATTCTAGAAAGTTCCTTCAAGCTCCTTCTCAGCTGATTCTTGCCTCCATTCCCCAGAAACAATTACCTTATGTTTCACTTTCTGAGCTTTCTTCTTTGTTTATGCAGTTTCTCTCTGTACTCTGCATTGCCTCTCATATTTATATTTCTAAATATAGAATATAAAGTTATTTGAAATACATTTCAAATGCCATTTTCTCCATTTGAGTCTCTTCTGATTCTATCAGATAACATCTTTACCTCTGAGGAAACAGTTTATAAGATCTTTGTATATCTTAAGCATCTTTAGAGTGGTGAAGAAATTGTAATTCATTTGATTTGAGGGTATAGCAAAATAAACCAAAAAAAATAACCTACCATCTTTAGCAAGCAAGCATAAACTATTTTACCTAGCCAACTTTCAGTAAGAAATTTGAGAAGTTTGGACTAAAAATGGAAAAGTTGACTTCATGTCCACAGATGGCACACCTGTAATACATGAAAATAGGTTCCAAGAGTATTCAGCTCTGAAGAAGTGTTCCTACCTTCCATTGCATCATTCAGCTGAAAATCTGTGTTGCAAATTCAGCAGTCAGGTTCATGGAATGATGTAATGGAGGAATTGATTGTAACTTAGTTTTCTTCTTGATTGTACCTTTAAATGTCACCAATTTATTGTTTCTTTGGAAGATATCAAATCCACGTATGAAGAATTAATTCTGAGAAATTAGATTGTGGAAACTAATTGAAAATAACTGAGCTGCTGCTGCTTCAGATGAAGGCTTTTTTTTCTTCTTCATTTTTTGGTAATTCAAAGACTTTAGGAGTAAAGGGATTATCAGATCTTCATTGGTTTGCAAAACTACATGCTGATGTGACACGCTATTTGAACACATTGAACTGGTAACTGCCATGGGAAATGCACTCATGGATTTAGAGAAGTGCAAGTCTTCCCACTGAAGTGCCCTGGGAGGATTTAGCAGGTGGTACTTGCAGTCTGCACTTATTTCCCATGGGAGGACTGCCCCAGTGTTTAGTATGCACAGATGTTAAGTTACAAATTCAGAAAAAAATAGGGATTTTGATGTATTTGAATAACACCTTAAGTTTCTAGGGTTGCCTAAGTACAAACTTAAAGATGTGACTGCCAGCAAATGCTCAGTCTCCAAGGGGTTAGAGCAGGGCTACTAGTGCTACCTAAGAACTCTTAGCCATTCATAGCAAGATGAGCTCAGAAATCACGAGTGTTTAGAAACTTGGTGGTGTTTTGACAAAGTATATTTGTAACCTTTGAATTTAGCCATAAAAATTGGGATTGCAATGTATGCCCTTTATTTCATTTCCTGGTAATTCATGAAAGTTTACATTTGTCTGAAATAGATTAAGGAAAAAAACAAAAACAAAACAGGTGCCTCACCATATCTAGTTCACTGAGTTAGAATCTTTTAGAAGTGTGAGGCATCTGGAAATGAATATATGAAGCTAAGGATTGTCTAGAAATTTCTGGCAATGTGGCTGGTCAAATTCCAGGTAATATTAGATCCGCCAAGCTCTATGAAATATCCATTCTGTAATACAGCTAAAAATTAAAAATAAAATGCATAATTGAGATAACTAACAAGAGAATATACTCCTCTATTGTTATTAAAGTATACACCCTTCCCATTTCTAGATTTTTTTTTTTTTTTTTTATGGTGCTGGGGATCGAACCCAGGGCCTTGTGCTTACAAGGCAAGCACTCTACCGACTGAGCTATCTCCCCAGCCCCCCATTTCTAGATTTTTGATCATGTGGCCTAGTAGTGCAAAATTTGTCTCTTCTTTTCCTAACACAACACCTTCTACCTTGGAGATACAAAAATTATTTATTGAATTCAGATATTTCCTCATAATAATAAGCAGAAATAAGTTACTTCATTAAATACAGTCCCAGGAAATAAAGGTAACTTTGAAAGGTAAAATTTGAAAAGTTATTAGCTTTATAACTTCCCCCAAATGGTACCTGTCTTGTTCTGCCTTATTAGACCATTGCCAATCAGAACTTCATCTGAACATACTACTAAGGTACCACTTTGAAGGTGGTATATTTATTAACTCCTTAGTTGGTTATTATTTTAACCAGTTGAGATTTCTAGTAAATTCCCTGATAAGTCCTGTGTTTGTTCATAACTCTCTTCTGACACTAGTTATTTAAAGAAATTACCATGAACACCTGTTTTCCAAAGTAGTTGTAAATATACTATAGTATCTTCTGAATAGCATTATACTGCAGTAATTTTTAAAAAAAATTTTTAAATAACTTTATAAAAATAAAATCATCAGTCATATGGAAATAATAGTATTGTCATGTTTTCAACTTTCATGTTAGATTTGTGAAATTGAAATATAATTATGAATAACAAAGTAAACACATGTACTGTTTGACAGGGTGTTCCATAATGTGCTTTTGACACAATGGAAACAATTACTAATAAAATAAGGTGTTTTATGATTTGGAAGGGAAATTTTGTTCTTGGTGGTGGCATTTTAGAACTTTTGCCAGTTCTAAAAGTAGTTATGCTGGTAGATGAGATAGTTATGGAAAAATGTATACAATCCTTATGCTGAGAACATATGCATTGTCAAAGTTTCCTCATGCAAAAATGAAGCAGAACCCAGATTACGAAAACCACGTCTCTGAGGGGCAGACAGAAGAACACTTTATTCACTTAGTTTAGTGCTTCCACTGGGAAGTTTTAAGAAATTTATCTTCTCAATTTCCTTTTAGCCCCAAACACTGCTTCTGACTTTATTGACTGCCTTTATTTTTATGAAATATATGGATTTTAATAAGTCTGTGGGAAATGTCTCATGTGGTGGAATGATTTTGTGTTTGTCTATTCTTTTAAATGTTGTGCTGCTTTTTCAGACATTCTGTTTTGAGCTGAGTACAACAGCAAGGTCTTTTAAGAGTATATTCCTTTCTGTTTTCTTATTCCTTTCTTCCAAAGACTCTAGCACTGTGTTGTTTGTAGTGAGGTTCTCTGTTCGCTGACTAAAAAAGATTTGAAGATCTGTATAATAATAATTGATAGCAGAATTAGAGAATAATATGGGCATGTTTTAAAACATCTTCACATAATCAGAATATTGTTTTCTTATGTTTTTGAAGGAAGATTTTTTGGCAACAGATGGCTTCCTTGTGGACTACTTTAATGAATTCCTAAGCCTACCAGTGAGTACATTATGATGTTCTATTGACTATATTATCAAAGTAAAATATTGTAATCACTGAATTATCTTTATAGAGTTAATCATTTGGATTTGAGTCCTACTTAGAAATTATTCTTATTGAAGTAAGCTGGAGTTCTCCTAAGCATCAAAGAGTATTCTGTATAAAATCTGACATAGTTGTATTTGGCACCATGTTAGCCTTTGAACAAAGATGATAAGGACAGAATATCAAAAATCAAGAAACTAAATGTTTTACTCCAGGCAATTATTTTCATCCTTGTGGTCAGATATTAAAGTGGAATTTACATTCAAGACAACAAGAGTTTTGTAGTAAATAAAACTTTGGATACTATTGATATAACATAGGTGGATGCTGGTTAATAGAGTTTCAGTCTTAGCAGTGACTGATAAAGTTAAGTATGAAGTGGTTTTGGAAAGATAAAATGAGGGTTCATAAAAAGTTTTATATTATTGTATGGAATAGCAGTTAAAAGAAAGATAAGGAAAGGTTTTCATTATGTTATAAAAGCATAAATACTTTTTTATTCAAATTTTTACCAGGGAAAATTTGGAATATAAAGAAGTCCCAAATAATTTTAAAGGGAGTGGACCATAAAATGTTAAATCTCATAAACCAAAGCACTGATAATATCTTTTGAGGAGAAAGTACTATTCAGTACTATCCAGTATTTTCTTGCTGAGATTAGTTTTTGTATATAGGTATGTGTCTATTCATACATCCATGTTTGTTTTGTGATTTTTCCCACCCAAATCATTTTGTGTTCTCTCACGCATTTGGTTCAGCTGGGTCTCTGGATCCATTATGTAAGAGTTAGATTGAGACACCAAGGCACTTTCTCTCTTTTAGGAACAGACCTGAGTGACACTACAGGATTTTCAGGGGGTTCGTTGGTGTGATTCTACCTTTCTACCTTTCATCATCTTGTTATACATTATAAAAAAATCCAGTAGTGTCACAAAATTGTCAGAAGTTGACTCTTCTAGAGTATGTAACCTTCCCTTAGTGCACTGCAATCTCCATTGTTTCTCCAGCCTCCATATAATATATAATTATATATATTTCTAGTCTATATAATTTTATATATTAGAATATATGTGGTGAAGGTCACCCACCCACCTTGACCACATGTATTCTAACACATAAAAAATTTTGTATTGCTTATAAAATTTTAAAAAATATTTTGTTTTAGTCGTAGGCAGACACAATACCTTTATTTTATTTTTTTAATGTGATACTGAGGATCAAACCCAGGGCCTCACACATGCTAGGCAAGCGCTCTGCCACTGAGCCACAACCCCAGCCCATTGTTTGTAAAATTTTAAATAGGAAAATCTCTATGTAAGTCTAACTTCAGTTTTTCAGCATTTAAATTTCAGTGCTCAAGTTTGTGATTATCTTAATTTTTACTTATTCCAGAAAATAAATTCCCCTGCTTACCTTTCTTTTCTTTTTATAGAAAAAAAATCTATTTTAAATTTACAAGTAATGCAGCAATAATATAGAAATTTTGTCAAAAATGTGAGAAAAATTCAACCATAATCCTGCCATTCAGTCAAAATAGACATTACAATTTTTTTTAATTTTTAAATTTTATTTGTTCTAATTAATGGTAATAGTACCATTTTTGTATGTTTTCTTCCAGGCTTTGGGTGAAATAAGAGTGATTTCTGTTGAATTCTGTATAGTAGTGTTTTTCATCCCTCCCCAATAGCCATTTGTGAATTTGAAACCTCTTGTGTGTCCCAGGCAGCCAACAGAGCTCTTTTCTATCTCCAAATCCCCTGTTTTTACTGCCTTCTCCCCGCTGTACCTTTTTGTGTACTGCATGTAGTATCACATGGTCAACCTATCAGGAACCCATTCTTCACATCACAAAGCAAGAGAAGGGAAAATGTCACACAACTGCAAAAAGAATTTGGGGACAGGGGGGAGAAGGAATGATAGATTCTCAAACCAAGTGCCTGGCAAAATTCTAGACCAGATTAGTAATGTTTAGCTTATGAGCACTTAGCTAAGAATTAGAAGCCAGCATGGGTTTAACGAGAATAAGTGTGCCAAACTAATCTCTTTTAGGATAGTTATGAACTGGTATTTTAGGGAACCATAAATTCAGTGCATTAGGATTTCAATAAAGTGTTATAAAAATAATAAATTGAATCATGTTACTTCCTGATCTACTCAAAACCCTGTTTAGAGGCTTCTCGTTAACTAAAAATAAAATCCAGAATCTAGTGTGATTTGGTTCTTGCCATCTCTTGATCTTTATTTCCTATTCTTTTTCCCTGGATAATCCTTTTTGAGCTTAAGTAGCCTTCATGTATCTCAAATATGAATATGCCAGATATATTCAGGATCTTTCAACCTGGAACACTCTTCCTTAAGGTATCTGTATCACTTTCTTCCTGACTTAAATCATTTCTGCTCAGAAAGCCTTTCCTACCAACCCTATCTAAAATAATATCCCCAACACACACCCAACGCATATTGCTTTATTTGTCCCCAAAGCCCTTATCATTATCTGTGACATTATTTTTCAAATATTTGAACTGGTTCACTAACTATAACCAGTAGGGGGTTGATTTTTAATAGCCTAGAGATCGAACTTGGCATTCTTTAATATGGAATTCAAGACCCATTACAATTTGACTCAACCTTTCTGGCTCTATCTCTAACTGTGTATTACTGGCAACACTGCACACTCTTTTCTGCCTCCTCTAACCTACCCACCCACCTTGGCCACATGTATTCTTGTGCTCAATTCCTACCATGTAATGGTTAGTGACAGGAGTAAGACTAACCTCTGTTTGAGTGTGATCTTTCTACTCATTACTAGTGTGATCTTAGACATCACTCAATTCCTTGACTTATTTCTCCGTAAAAACAATGTGCTTGCCTTATAAGATTGTTAAGAAGTGAGGTAATCTATATTAAGGATTAGTGCTTCTCTTTTCTTTCCTTTCACTAACTAGATCATCTCCTCTTCCATTCCTGAAACCAACAGGCAATCACTCTGATTGGGTTGGCATATCATTGCCAATCTGGAGAATAATTTTCTGTGCCACACAAATCTGTCATCAACTTTGCCTTTTAAAAATTATTTTTATCAGAGACTTATGTGAAAAGTTGCAAGAGAATCAGTGTTTTTCCAGTTTAAGGTCACTCATCTGGTAAATGACAGGGTCCGTCTAGGGCCACATGGCTCAAAACCTTTTGATTTTCCCACTGCATTATGATGTCTACAGAACTGGCAACAGAGAAATAAACTGATCATTTGGATAACAGACTCTGGTCTCATTTTTATCCTGGTGCGTAGTATGAAATGAACTAAAATAAACAAAACTAATATATTTTTTAGAGTACATTAATAGAAGTATAGTCAAGATCAAGAAAAGCATTAGTCTGGGAGCATAAGAAGGCACTCAGAATAGGGTTGTATCATGAGACCACATTTGGAATATTGTGTTCCGTTCTTGGTGCCATATGTTAAGAGCTGCTCTGACAAACCAGACTCAGGGAGACCCAGCCCGTGAACACTCGAGACTGTGTCAGATGAGGAAGGGTTGAAAGAAGTGTGCATGTTTAACCTGGCTTAGGACTGGGTGGTAGGGGTGAAATAGAGTGGCCTTTTCAAATATTTGAAGATCTGACTGAGGAAGAGGGGTTAACATTCTGTGACACTAGAGGATACTACCAGGGGCTCATTTATGAAGGAATCTAATGTTTAAAATTTTTTTAAAAAATATTTCTTTTTAGATGTTAATGGACTTTTATTTTATTCATTTATTTGTAGTGGTGCTGACTGAGAATTGAACCCAGTGCCCATCACATGCTAGGCAAGCACTTACCACTGAGCCCCAGCCCCAGCCCATGAGGGATCTGATTTTCAGGTTTATTTTCAAACAATGAAATAGGGCCATCTTATAAACTCCATGTGATTAGTCGTATTTAAATGGAAGTTAGGAAGTCATTTTGTAGAATAGGGGAGATTATCTATCTATCTATCTATCTATCTATGGTGGAAGACTGGACTTACCCAACAAAGGAAATTTTGATGAATTCCTTCTTCTCTGCTCATTTTATCTCGGGAGCTACATTGTAAATCTCTCAGGGACAAAGATAGGTCTCTTTTTGTTGTATCTCCCAAAACTTCTTGAAGGGGATTCTGTTTTTATTTCCTCATCTTCCAGGTAAGATCTTTGAAATAAACAAGTAATCCTTCTGATCTTTTCTCCTGCCTCCCTGGTTTCCATCCCCACCTCCCACCCCAAACCATCACAGACTAAGCCTGAAAGTGTAGATGCAGATTATAGGGCTGTGCAGTCATCTAGATTTCTGAGACTTCTACTTTTGTAGGGACAAATCCAAAGTCCCATAGCTGGATTTTGGCAAAAATGAGCCTAGGAATCAATCTAGGAGTCTTTCTGGCTCCTGTACTATTTCTTTCCATTACACCATTGCACCCTTGGGACACAGAGTAAGATCCAGAAATCAATGGCTGGTAGCCTGCCTCCATGTTATTTTTTGATGAGGGGAATCCAGGACAGTTGCTGCTATTATAAATGATTATGGCACTTTCCAAATCCTAGCTTTCATAACTTCATTCTGTTTGTTCTTGTGCCAAGTTCACATTTAGATATTGTTTTCATTTGGTGTCTGGGAGGTTGTGTTTTTTTATTTTTTTCCTGCTGTCAACTCTTTATGGACAAGTGTTTGCTTATTAAGTTTTCTTCTGTGCTATAGTGTGAAAACATTTTTTCCTTTTGGTTTTGTTTTGTGTGTTTTATGCTCAGTGACTGTTGTGGGATTGAGTTGACGAGCCCACATAGATTTAGGTTGGTCCTCTGTGGGTGGTTTCGAATATTTGTGACATTTATGGTTTGCAGAAGCTGAAGGGGTGGCCTGTTCTATACCCTCCTCGCAAGGATAGGTATGTCATGTGTTTGCCAGACCATGCTTAGCTATGAGCTTTTGGAATTTTACCATAACTTCTTTTTTTTGGACTGATTCTCCACACTTTTTTTTAATCTGTAAACTATTATAATTTCTTGCAGCTTTATGGAGGAGTTATATGCTAAATGGATTGTTGGGTGAGGGGGGCATGGAGAAACAGAATATAGATTTGGGGACTGAGGGCTTGGGTATCCCCTTGCCAAAACTTAACTGCTCAGAGCTTGTTATTTCAGGGTGTTGATGGAGCTTTGGTAATTGCTTAGTTTAGTGTTTATACCTGTGGGTGTTTTGATAAACCTTGTAGCTCCAACATAAAACACTCACATTACCTAATGTAAATTATTTTATTAACTAAGGATATTTTCTATACATTTTATGTGACACATTATTCCTTCCATCTGATTGGTGAATGTCTACTAAACAGTTTATAGTTAAACATCTAAAATGATAATAAAATTTAGATTAAAATAAGTTGTGATTGGGAACTGACTTGTTATATTCAAGCAGTCAGATGTTTTTTATTCACTGACTAGGATGCATGTTTAAAATATAGCTTTGGAGCTCAATTAGTACAGACAGAGTTGGAGCAGAGATGAACATGTGTTAAATTAACCTAGTCATTAGTTTTTAATTTAAATACTGTTCAGCTAAATAATTTGGCACCCAGTAAGTTTCAGTGGTGCTGGGCTGGCAGTTTAAGCACATCGCTAATTATTCACAGGTTTTTTTTCTTCTTCTTTTCAAAGAAATATGGAACCAGCAATTTATTGTGGTAAAAATATTTTCATGCACTTGCTTTTTCTGTGAAAATATTTTTCGCACATGGATGACTAGTACTACAAAGTTAGCTTTCACCACCTTCAGGTCAATTCATTTTAGAACATTTGGAAATGATACCCTTGAAATAAGAAAATTAAAGTAAGGAAAAGGGCACAGTCTGTAACAGCTTGCGGAGGATTGAGTTTGAGGGTCAAACTGAAGATTTTTCCTGTCATATGATTAAAAACTGTTCTAAATCAGCCTACTCAACTTTTTGGGAAAATGTTTTCTGTATCATTCATTTCTATCTCCCCTACCCTGTGTATCTTTTATTGTCATATACTAAACTAACTTTAGGAGTTTTGCAGAAATGCTTGGAAATGGTAAAAACAAAGAACTTGATGCATAAGAGATTTTTTTAAAGCAGAAACCGGAATTTGGGTCATAATGAAAGTGCAGAGTTCTTTCTACTGTGTACAGAACGTAGATGGCAGGCACCCTCACCAAGGTGAGTACATGTGACAGCATGAGGGAACAGACAGTTGGCTTTGGAGTTTGTCTTAACCTGAAATCTGCCTCTCATAAGCTAAAACTCTTTGGTAGTGCCTCGTCATTCTGAAGTGATGTTTTTAAAACTTGAGTGTGCATTAGAGTTACCCAAGAGTTTGTTAAAACTGAGAATGCTGGGCCCCATCCCAGGTTCCCAATTTTAGGGAGAAGCCCCAGAATTTGCTTTTCTTACAGTCTCCTATGTGATGCCGATTCTGCTGGTCAAAGGACCTCACTGAGAATCACAATGCAGCTCTTTGATGAGCTAGTCCACTCTCTGGCTTCTCTCCCGATATTCTCCCTTCACACATTAAACTTCAACAATGTCACCCTGGCTTGCAGTTCACAAAAGTGCCTGTTATTTGTGCTCCTGTATTTGGATGCATTGGCTCCTCCTTTTGCTGAATTTTCTTCCCTCTCTTGTCTCCCAAGGAATACCTGTTCTCTCTTCAGAACCCAATCTTGCATCTCACTTTCTCCACACCTCTTCCTTAGTTTACAAAAGATAGCTAAATGAATCCTTATGTGCCATCACACCATTCTGTATACACTGAGGTTGTGCTTTCTATGTTTTAATGTGGTATTGCAACATAA
Source organism: Sciurus carolinensis (assembly GCF_902686445.1). Lineage (NCBI taxonomy): Eukaryota > Metazoa > Chordata > Mammalia > Rodentia > Sciuridae > Sciurus > Sciurus carolinensis. The sequence goes on from NC_062213.1 coordinate 38,510,785, forward strand.
TGCATTACTATACAAATTGAACTATTCATGCACTGCCTAGAGAGCAAGGATGATTTAAAGATTGAAAGCAATAGTAACAAAAACGGCATGGTATTGGTACCAAAATAGAAAGGTAGATCAATGGTACAGAATAGAGGACATGGACACAAACCCAAATAAATAAAATTTTCTCATACTACACAAAGGTGCCAAAAATATGCAAGGGAGAAAAGATAGCCTCTTCAACAAATGGTGCTGGGAAAACTGGAAATCCATATGCAACAGAATGAAACTAAACCCCTATCTCTCACCCTGCACAAAACTCAACTCAAAATGGATCAAGGACCTCGGAATCAGACCAGAGACCCTTCATCTTATAGAAGAGAAAGTAGGTCCTAATCTTCAATATGTCAGCCAAGGATCAAACTTTCTTAACAGGATGCCCATAGCACAAGAAATAAAAGCAAGAATCAACAACTGGGATAGATTGAAACTAAAAAGTTTTCTCACAGCAAAGGAAACTATTAGCAATGCGAAGAGAGAGCCTACAGAGTGGGAGAAAATCTTTGCCACTCATACTTCAGATAGAGCACTGATTTCCAGAATCTATAAAGAACTCAAAAAACTCTACACCAAGAATACAAATAATCCAATCAACAAATGGGCTAAGGAAATGAACAGACACTTCACAGAAGAAGATGTACAAGCAATCAACAGATATATGAAAAAATGCTCAACATCTCTAGTAATAAGAGAAATGCAAATCAGAACTACCATAAGATTCCATCTCACCCCAATCAGAATGGCAATTTTCAAGAACACAAGCAACAATAGGTGTTGGCGAGGATGTGGGGGAAAAGGTACACTCATACATTGCTGGTGGGGGTGCAAATTAGTGCAGCCACTCGGGAAAGCAGTGTGGAGATTCCTCAGAAAGCTTGGAATGGAACCACCATTTGACCCAGCTATCCCACTCCTTGGCCTATAACCAAAGAACTTAAAATCAGCATACTACAGAGATGCAGCCACATCAATGTTCATAGCTGCTCAATTCACAATAGCCAGATTGTGGAACCAACCTAGAAGCCCTTCAATTGATGAATGGATAAAGAAACTGTGATATATATATACAATGGAATATTACTCTAGAATAATAATAATAAAATTATGACATTTGCAGGCAAATGGATGAAATTGGAGAATATCATGCTAAGTGAGATAAGCCAATATCAAAAATCCAAAGGACGAATGATCTCGCTGTATAGAGGGAAAGGAGGGGTGGGAGAGGTGGAAAGAAGGGAAAAAATAACAGAATGAATCAAACACCATTACCCTATGTAAATTTATGATTGCACGAATGGTGTGCCTTTACTGCATGTACAAACAGAGAAACAACATGTATCCCATTTGTTTACAATAAAAAAATGAAAAAAAAATAAAGATTGAGAATAAGCTTGACTTATTTCAATAAATTTGTACCAGTTCATGAATATATGTCCTGGAGAAGATGTGAGATGGAAGAAGAGAATCCGTCACTCTCTCCTGAGTCCCTTCCTTCCTCTTGATAGTGTCATCATCTCATGCCAAGGGCAGTTCTGATGTTAAACATAAATTTTTTTGTACAGCATGAGTTTTAAACCCAAACTTTCCACTTTATCTTGTTCCTAACTAAAGAAACAGCAACCCATTTCCATGCCAGAAGAAACTGATCAATTTGAGAACAGTGTTTAAGATAACACTATATTTTATGGGCGGATTTCAGGAGGGTTAATTTTTTTTTTTTTAAGAAACTGGTGTTTATTTTCCATAACCTTGTTCCCATTTTGCTTAATAAGTGTCTGCAGAACAGCTCAAGACCACTCCGTGGTTGTTCCTACCCACTCAGTGGCCTGAGCAGTGGGAACTGCAGAGCAGTCTTCAGTGGCCGGCTGGGCACTCCAGTCTTCAGTAGGGAACTGCTGGATAGGCACAGAGGGCACCTGCACACCTGCAGAACAGTCTGCAACCTCAGGTTGAGTAGCAGTGAACTCAGGAGCTGGAGCAGTTCATTCACCGTGAAATTCCTCCTTGGTCACAGTTTTTTCAGTGGCAGCCTGCTCTTCCTTTTCAATCTCTTCAGGATCTCTGTAGAAGTAGAGATCAGGCATGACCTCCCACAGGTGTTCACGGGAGATGGTGCCAAGCGTGCGCAGATCTTCTCGGGCCAGCATCCACCACATCGGACCCACAGAATGAGCTCCCTTATTGTTGCATGGAATGGCAATGTCCCCATAGTGCAGAGGAGAGTCTGTGTTACACAGAGCAATGGTAGGCAGATTGACATAAGATGCTTCTGTCAGAGGCTGGTGGTCAGCCCTGGGATCAGTAACCACCGGAAGACGTGGCTCCTGGAAGGCTGCCTGGATCTGGTTAGTGAAGGTTCCAGGAGTGAAGCAGCCAGCAATAGGAGTGGCTCCTGTGGCAGCAGCAAACTTCAGCACAGCCCGCTGGCCAGTATTCCTAGAGGATGTGACACTGACATCGGCAGGGTTTTTAATGGCAACAATGGCAGGAGCTGCCAGTAGAAGCTTCTTGCAGGTTCTCTTCAGATTTATGATGTGTATGCCATCACTTTTCCCTTTGTAGGTATATTGTTCCATCTGGAAATCAAGGTTGGTGCCACCTAAGCGGGTTCCTACTGCAAGAAATTTGAGGACATCCTCTTCCTTCATTTTCAGGACATCAAGGGCTCGGGACATTGTGACAGTTTCCCTTTAAGTTATGACAGGAATCAAGAACAACATCATATGGACCCATCCCTGGATAGCACAGAAGGGAAAAAGGAGGAGGGTTAATTTTGGCTCAGTATGAGTTCATCTTACATGCTGGCTTTAGAATTCATTCCTTTTGGAGACTGTGTCTTTATCGTCTAGTGTATTTACTTATTCTTCTTCCTCTGTTATACTGTGTGTACTCTGAGGTATAAACCATGTCATTTTAGAATTTTGTGGAGGATGCTCTGTATTGGTTTCTTCAGTATTGCTATATATCACCCATCATATTATCTCATTTAACAAGGATTCAATAAATACTTATTGAATAAATGAACAAACTAACAAAGGAACAGTGGAGTTGGGTGTATTGCTAGAGAACAGAAGATACAGAATCTATTATCATGGACAGGCATCTTGGACTGATGGAGTACCAAATATGAAAGGCACCTGTGGATTATCCATTTGAGGCCTTCACCCCCCCCCCTTTTTTTTCCTGATGTTTCAGAAAGACAAAGTAGTTTGCCCAGCATTTGTTCTGTTTAATCATTGTGCTTTTCCTTCTCTGGATAGTTTCTAGTTTAGTCAAATCTCTTTTAAACTATTTTAGTATTGTCCCCATGGACATATTTCCCTTTGGCATTTGCATTTACACAAATTTTAACTTACTTCAGTATTTTGTTGATTCTTCATCAGTGAAAAATAAGTAATTATATACTTGTTCCTTCAAGAGCAGAAACAATGTTTTATTCATCTCTATATCCTGTGTTGCTTAGGATAATAATTGGCACTTGAGCATTTAAAATTTTTGATGTTGTTGAAATGAATTAACTGATAGAAGCTATGAATCAGATATTTGCCACTTTTATAATCTTAGAAACACAGTTCTATTAAGGACTTTCTGAGATTTCCTCTGACTTGTAGATTTTTAAATAGGGAAATGGTCTACCTTTGGTAGAGACTGTCAAGTCTTAAACAGTCTTAACTTTAAAAATTATAAATGTTTTAACATATCTTACACTTAACATTTCTTTTTATGAGATATTTCATGCTATTCTCACTTTTGTGTACTTCTATGCTTTAGTTTTTCTCTCTCAGAATGGATATACCTCTCCTCTTTCACCACTTACCTGAATTCAATATTCAGACATTTTTATGAGTACATATGTATGTGTTAGCTTCCCCTAATTATGACCAAGTACCTGATGAGAACAACTGAGATGTGGGAAAGTGTATTTGGAGCTCACTGTTTCAGAGGATTTAGTTCATATATGACTGACTCCTTTCCTCTGGGCCCAAGGTGTGGCAGCAAATCCTTGGGGGAAGGGCATGGAGAGGGAAGCTGCTCAGCTCAAGGGAGCTAGAAGCAGAGAGGAGAGGGAAGGGGCATGCCCCCAGAGACCCATCTCCTCCAGCCATGCCCCATCTGCCCACAGTAACCACAAACCTAGTCCATTCAAACTAGGATCAACTGATTCAGTTACAGCTCTCAATCTAATCATTTAACCTCTGAATATTCCTACATTAACACTGGACCCTTTGGGGATACTTCATATCTTTAGTCTAACTTGAAGAGTCTCCATAGTCAATAGGTTCAGCATTGCCTAAAAGTCCAAATCCAAAGCCTCATCTGAAACTCAAGGCAAAATCTTGACATGAGCCCTTAAAAATTAAAAGCAAGTTACATATATCCAGTATACAATGGCACAAAGTAAATATTGCCTTTCCAAAAGGGAGCAATAGGAGCATACAAAGAAGGGATGGGATCAAAACCAGACTGAAACCCACCTGGGCAAAAAACATTCTATAGCTCCACATTTGGCATCCAGTGTACATGGTAGAGAGATGTGTTCTCCAAAGGTCTTGGACAGCCCTGTCCCTTCAGCCTTTCTTGTTTCAGCCCTAATGACCTCTCTCTTAGCTTGTCTTTCCCTGTAGCCAGCAGCTTTCCTCAGCAGACATTCTACATTACTGGCATCTCTTAATTCCTGGCATCTCCATTCTTACTTAAGCTTTACTTTCACAGCTTCACACACCACCCTCTCAGGAGCAGCCCATAGGGTGCTTGACCCTGCTACACTTTTCCCGGCCTTCCAGACCTTCCTTTGAAATCTCAGTGGAAGCCTCCAAGACCCTCTAACTCCAGTATTCTGCATTCCTGAAGAACCAGCACCACATGGACAATGCTAAGGTCTGCTGCCAGCTTCAGTGGTGAATTGGCCCCCTGGAATTACAGCTGCAACTGCCTCTGACTGCCTGGGTGACTGAATACTAGCAAAACAAATTCCTAGGTGCCCCTGTGCAAGCAGGGTGTTCCCAAGGCCTATTTCAAATGAATTTTTACTTTTACACCCTTGACCCTGTGATAGAAAAGCTCCCAAATCCTGAGATGCTCTCAAGCCATTTTTTCTGTTGTTTCTGTGCAAAGTATTTAGCATCTATTTAGTGGCTGTAATCTCTTTAACAAGCACACCATCCTTGACCCCAGTTTTACGTGCACTTTTCTGGCCAAACTGCAAGTTTCAAAAATCCTTCTGTTTTCTGGTCCCAGTAAACCTGGCTAAATGATTCCATCACTGTTCATGCCACTGTCTAGATGCTGTGCTGTCTTGAAATTTGCCCCAACAGATTAATTAGTCCATTACCTTTAGATTAAACCTCACAGAAAGCTCATGAAAATAGGCAAAATGTAGACAACTTCTTTGATAGAATATAACACAAATGGCCCCTAGTCCAATTCCCAATAAAGCCCACATTCTCTGAAATGTCATGAACACAGAATTTATTATCTGCATTCCTATGTACAGTATGGTCTTCTGAGCTCCCACTAGAATCACTTGTTGTGCTCCATTTACAACATTCTCAGGCTTCTCCAGCCTGCTCTCCAAACTTCTCCAAACTCCTTCCATGAACCATTTCCAAAGACTTCTGAAACACTCCATCAACTGAGTCACAGCAACAACCCCACTTCTTGGTAGAAATTTCTTTTTTAGTCAGCTTTCCCTCATTGTTAACAAAACACCAACAAGAACAACTTAGAGCACCTCATATCCAAACCTTAAGAGCATATGATTAGTAAAACCTAAATCACACATGAAGCCATACTTACATGAAATCTGGAAAATATAGTTTTTTGTTTTCCAGGCCTAGCATTTCAGGAGGTTGGAATAGATACTGAGTGAGCTGCTCTGCAGCACTCACCCTAAGCCCTAACTAAAATTCCTAGTCTTAAATCTGTTTCATGTTATCAATCCAGAGTTTTGTAGTAAGCTCCTTATAGAACTTGCTGATACACTATGAAGAGATCATTTAACCTTTATCAGCCATAGTTTTTCTTTGTACTGGAGAGTTAATAATTACCACCCTACATCTGGTTGTTATAACAGTCACTCTATCAATCTGGTGGAAGCCGTCTAACTTCCTAGATCATGAGCTGGCAAGGAGACAGTACATCCTCCAGACTACTACCTGGGAAAACTTACTAAAACATGAACTGTTAGTAACTGTGTTACTGCCCCACATAGGATTTAGTATGCCTTACTGTTGCCCAGAGGATCAAGAAAAGGGCTTTACTTCTTAAAATAGCATGCAAAGATTTTGATGATCTGGTCCTATTTACCTTAGGTACCTCAGGTCTTTCTCCTCTGTTCCTTAAACTATGTTAATTTTATTGTCTGTGAAGCAAATGCAGTGAAGAAGGGGAAAGGTGATGTCTTTGGAACCAGACAAACATGTTTCCAAGGCACTGATCTATCACTTCATAGGTCAGACTCCATGGGTTATCATATCAATTAGCCATCTCAAGCATTAGTTTTCTGTAAAGAACTCCAGGAATGTGGAAGGAAAGTGTAGTGTGGTTAAGGTGTCCATCACATACCTACACGGGGTAGATGTCCAGTGAACAGTAGATTTTTATCTTTGTTATTTCTGCCTCTCGTGCCTTAATTTAGTACAGCTAAGTAAGCTTGGTTACTGAGGTGCTCAGAGTGTCACAACCCCTCTAAAGCTTTTTACTTGAGCAGTTTATTGATTAGTAGAAATTTTTTCTTTGTCTATTGAACTGACTAATTGGCATTCTATACTTTAGATCATCAAAGCTTTGTGTTCTGCTACCTGATTTAGGGGTAGAAAGCAGAAAAAGGAAAGGAAAACAACAAAGGTCAAGTTGATCCTCTTGTTCTGTGGATACTTGGAACTAGAAAAAAAAAATCTTTTCCAGGTGGTCTTTCACATTTCCTCTTCCATTTCTCCCACCCTGATGATCTGTGATGTTCACTTACTACTGAGTTCAGTTCATTTCCTTTCCCTAACTAAATTAATCCAGTCTCTGATATCAGCATTCTTTTATCTCTTCTGTCTAGTAATAGCATAATTCAGGAATAATATTTCACATGTAGATGAGTGGTGCCTGTTTGAATCTCCAAATTGGAAAGATGCAATGGGCAACCAATAAAATATACTTATTAATGCAACCTTGTACACAATTTATTACTAATTATTCATACTTTTTCATCAAGCCATACTTGTCATTTTGGGGGCAAGCCTTGGCTCTGAGGCTTTTGGACCGTAGACCAATATTCATCTTGAACTCTGGGCATGTACTTTAAATTTCCTACAAATATATTATTTTACATCTCTGTATAAATGTAAGCACACACACATATATATTTTGAGCTCCAATTTTACAATGATGTTTTACCCTTTATTAAAGTACAACTATAGTATAGTTCAGTGGTAGAGCACTTACCTTGCAAGTGTGAGGCACTGGGTTAGATCCTCAACAACACATAAAAATAAACAACAACAACAACAAAAAAGATTATGTCCATCTTACAGTTAGAAAAAAATTTTTAAAGTAAGTATAACTATAGTGTATCCTACAATTCCTTAGTAAAATGTGTAAGAATTAACACTCTACCTAGGACACTTACTGATCCATGGGGAAGAGTTTAATGTTTTTTTATCATTTGGCTAACTGCATATAAATGACACAAATGAGTAGTCAGTTTATTAAAGGTACTCAGTACCTTTATTGGAGAGCAAAATGGGACAAGACTTGACCACTGTACCACTGACTTTTTCTGGGAATAAAGAACCTAAAGATGTTCAATGGTTTACCCAAAGTCACAGAGCTATTTATTGTCAAGCTGGCTTTCAAAGACTCATGACTATTGTATATTAACTGGTTAACTTTAAATAAAAACTGTCAGCATTTAGTAGTTACTCAGAAATGTTATTCTCTTTTACTTTTATTTGTCACAGTGAAAGGAATGGTGTTGAAATAATCTTAATGAGGAACATATTGTGCTTAATTTTCTCTTTTGGAAAAAGGGAAATTGTTAGCTTTCATGGCTCCTGGGGATAAGAGAGATAATGGGAGCCTTATTTCTTCTTCCTTTACTCATTCTTCCCTACTAATCCACCCGCTTCTTAGAGGATAACATTGCTTCATAGCCACTAGATATATATTTTTCTTTAGTTTCAAAGATTAACAGATAAGATGTTTATACAAAGGCAATTTCTGCCACAGAATACCCTGATACTTATCTCATGGCATAAAGTCACTGGTAAAGAAGGACTCAGTGGATCCTCTCATCTCTAACCAAGGGATTTCCAAGCTCCTAATGGGGGAAGGAAATGATTAAGAACATAAAACTAAGTACACATGCATATATGTAAACACTAAGTCTTCTTAAAGACAGTTTCTGGGTTTAAATTTTTTAAAAAATATTTCCACACATTTATATTTGCAGACATTTTCAGAGGCAATAAGATTTAATGTGGATTTTGGAGTTTTTGAAGTGATTAACAATGCTCCACAACTTCTGGAAAAGCAACTGAAAAAAATCCTACAAAATCAGCAACCTCGAAATCCCATCTATGATGTTGTAAGGAAAGGAAAGAATGATGTTAAACCTTTTCACATGACTGTCCCCTGTGAAGATGAGACCATTAATATCAACTATAATATTATGGTAAGAAAACATCTGAGTTTAGATCTTAAAAGACAGAGAAAGTATTTGGTGAGAAAATATGTAGCTCCTTGGACTTATCTTTCTGAAATCTAACTGTATTTATTGTGTTGTACATACACATAGTATTTGTTAGGCACTGTATCATCTGTTTCTATCTAGTGGTCAATTTAGTGTAGCAATTTTGTTGATGTTTATCAACATACGAAAGTTAACATAATTTACCTTGAACATTTAAAATATTAGGTTATTTTGTGGCAGTATAAAGGGTGTATATATTCTTTACTATTTAGGTTAGTTACTTTGTAGGAGATGTGGATTTACAGGGAGAGTTTATTTCACTTGGGTTTTAAACCAATCCTAGTAAGCAATTAGTAATTAAAACTTTTTATCCTCAAGTTATCCCAGATGGCTTTGACCTCCCTCGCCTTAAATTCTATTATCGGCCTCTAGTTTTTGTCTGTTTAGCATGAGGTCAAAATTCTGGGTTCTAACATTGGTTGTTCAAACACTTACCAACTCTGTGTCCTTGAACAAGTCATTTCGATGAACCTCATTTTTATCTTCTGTTATGCTTTCACTACCTACTACTTAGGTTTGTTCTGTGGATCAAATGACAATAATAATGAATGTTTAATTATAATATTTTCATCTGACAGCACTAGGCTAAAATAGTCTAACACTTCAGACATAGCTCTACTCCAGCCTTAAGGTTTTTTAATTCTTCAATTACTAAATTCAAATATATTTCTGTCTTTCCTGTTAATTTATATCAGATTAAATGGTAATATTAATACCTATGTTAAGGCATTGTTTTGAAGCTAAAACAAGGAAATAAAGTCTAAATTATATCAATTGTTAGGTAAAAAAGAGTTTTTACTTGATGTGCCAATGATATTTATTAGCAACAATAATTACTAGCAAATTAATAAACATCAGTAATTACATGAAATTTAAGTGACCTATGCACCCCAATTAAAAGTCAGAGTCAGATGGGATAAAAGAAGAAAAACAGCTATTGCTGGAGATTAAAACACTGTTCTTTGAGTAATCAGCAGAAAAGACAGAAGATCAGTAAGGACATGGAAGTTCTATATAACACTAAGAATCAAGACAATATAGTTAATATTTATGAAACTTTTACACTACAATAGTAGGATACACATTGTTTTTAAAGTACACTAGTAGTATTTACCAAAATGGACCATATTCTGTGCCTCAAAATGAATTCAACAAACTCGAAAGATCTAAAAGCATGCAAAATATATTCTCTAATCCAGAATTAAGCTATAATCAATAAGAAAAAATATCTGAAAAATCACAAATATTTAAATAATTAAACAATACATTTCTAAATACCCCATAGGTCAAAGGATAATCTCAAAGGAAATGAGAAATTATGTTGAATTGAGTGAAAATTAAAACCCAACATATCACAAATTGGGGGATGCAGGTGAATTAGTCCTTGGAGGGAAATTTATAGCATTAAGTACTTATAATATGAAATACCAAACTCAAATCAGTGTCCACCTTCCACTATAGGAAACTAGCAGAATAAAGCTAAATCAAAAGTAAAGACCAACATCAATTAAATTGAAGAGAGAAAATCAATGTAAATGAAGTCTTACTCTTTGGAAAAAAACAATGAAATCAATAAGCCTTTAGCCAAATGATAAAGAATGAAAAGATAAATGACTAATCAGAAAAGAAAAAAAGGACATCATTACAAATCCTAAAAAAAAAAAAAGAATTTTTCAAGCAGCTTTACATAACAGTAAAGCTGAACAGTTTAAATTAAATGGACATATTCCTTGAAAGACACAAATTGGGGAGTTTCAAGATGGCGGACTAGGGGGCGGCTGCATTTCACGTTGCTCCAGGACACAAGATTCAAAAGAGGAGATAGTGAGAGACTTGGGACCAACTCAAAACCACTGGGTGAGTCTCTCCCATTGGGGAGGCGTCCCGGATGGGGCGGTAGCCCCAGAATGCAGGGAACTTTGTGAAGTAGAGTTGCCCGGCGAGACGCCCCTCCCCCCACTGGAGCGGTAAACACGGACAACTGGGATCATCGAAGAGGAGGCGGCTCAGCACAGCGCTTGGACTCGGAGCAACCACTGGGGCTCTGGGCGGCTGCCTGAGGAGGAGCTGCGTGGCGAGCTGCTTGGACTCAGAACAACAGCTTCTGAACACCGGGGGGCTGCCCGGAGAAAGAGGAGGAGCACGGCAGGTCGCTTGGTCTAGGAGTGACTGCATCAGAGCCACAGGCGGTTGCCAGAGGAGGAGGCGAGTGGTGAGTTGATTGGACTAAAAGCGACCGCTCCTGAACACCGGTGGCCTGCCTGGAGGAGGAGCATGGTGGGTCACTTGGTCTCGGAGCCACCGCTCCTGAACCCCCCAGGGGCTACCCCGAGGAGGAGGAGGAGGAACAGGGCGGGTCACTTGGACTCGGAGTGACTGCCTAGGGCTACGGGCGGTTGGCGGGAGGAGGAGACGCGAAGTGAGTTGGACTCCTAGTGACTGCGTCGGAAACCCGGCCGCTGTCCGGAGGAGGAGGTGTGTGGCGGGTCTCTGGGTATCGGAGCTATTGTACGGGGCTCCAGGTGATGGCTCAGAGGAGGGGCCGCATAGCCAGGCGATTAGGTGCAGAGGGTCCCAGGAGCTAGGTGGCTTCTTGCTGGAAGAGCCGCACAGAGACACGCCTAGGGGCGGAGCGAAGTTTCCAGGACTGCGGGCAGATTCTCTGGGAGAGGCAGCCTAAGGAGACTCGCCTGCGAAGGGTGAGGCTCCCAGGCCCAGGACGTAGGTCCGGGCCCCTGGGAACATTGCAGAGGAAGATAGCCCAGCCCAGGTGGTAGTTGTAGATTGAGGGGAACCTCTAGGAGGGGAACTGATCAGCAAGACGTCCCCACCGAGTGAGTCTTCCCTGCCGGGTGAGGTTTTCCCACAGGGACGGTAAAACCAGAGACACAGGCACAAACAGGCCTTGCCTCAGCCCGCAGCCTAGTTCCCCGTTGGATGACCATTGGTCAACAAGTGGAGGCACCTCTGCCCACTAGCAGGAATATACCCCACCTGAGGGTCACCACCCCTAGAGAGGCAGCTTCTTCATGGAGCTCCGCATTATCAACTTCTCCAAGACTTCAGGCTACTGAAGGATAAGAGGGGATATACTAGCAATCTTCAGGGACATTATAAGTCGATAGAGGAAATCTGCAATATCTTAATGACCCACTGATTCCTGAACAATATGAGAAAACAAGGGAAGAAAATGCCCCAAACAAATCTAGATGTTACATCAATAAAATCCAACGACAGCATGGCAGGAGAAATGACAGAAAGGGAGTTCAGAATGTACATAATTAAAATGATCAGAGAAGCAAACGATGAGATGAAAGAGCAAATGCAGGCATTGAATGATGAGATGAAAGAGCAAATGCAGGCATTGAATGATAGCACCAATCGACAGTTAAAAGAGCAAATACAGGAAGCAAAAGATCATTTCAATAAAGAGTTAGAGATATTGAAAAAAAACCAAACAGAAATCCTTGAAATGAAGGAAACAATAAACCAAATTAAGAACTCCATAGAAAGCATAACCAATAGGATAGAACACCTGGAAGACAGAACTTCAGATATTGAAGACAAAATATTTAACCTCGAAAGCAAAGTTGAACAAACAGAGAAGATGGTAAGAAATCATGAACAGAATCTGCAAGAACTATGGGATATCATGAAAAGGCCAAATTTGAGAATTATTGGGATTGAGGAAGGCTTAGAGAAACAAACCAAAGGCATGAATAATCTATTCAATGAAATAATATCAGAAAATTTCCCAAATCTGAAGAATGAAATGGAAAATCAAGTCCAAGAGGCTTATAGGACTCCAAATACACAAAATTACAACAGACCCACACCAAGGCACATTATAATGAAAATACCTAACATACAAAATAAAGACAGAATTTTAAAGGCTGTGAGAGAAAAGAACCAAATTACATTCAGGGGGAAACCAATACGTATATCAGCAGATTTTTCAATCCAGACCCTAAAAGCTAGAAGGGCCTGGAACAACATTTTTCAAGCTCTGAAAGAAAATGGATGCCAACCAAGAATCTTATACCCAGCAAAACTTACCTTCATATTTGACGATGAAATAAAATCATTCCATGATAAACAAAAGCTAAAAGAATTTACAAAAAGAAAGCCAGCATTACAGAACATTCTCAGCAAAATATTTCATGAGGAAGAGATAAAAAACAAAGAAGCATATCAGCAAAGAGAGGAATTACCCTAAAGGAACTGTCAAATAAAGGAGGAACCAAGATGTGTCAAAAAATAAATAAATAAATAAATAAAATTTTAAATATGAACCAAATGACCGGGACTACAAATCATATCTCAATAATAACCCTGAATGTTAATGGCCTGAATTCATCAATCAAAAGACATAGACTGGCAGATTGGATTAAAAAGAAAGATCCAACAATATGTTGCCTGCAAGAGACTCACCTCATAGAAAGAGATACCCATAGACTAAAGGTGAAAGGATGGGGAAAAACATACCATGCACATGGACTCAGCAAAAAAGCTGGAGTATCCATCCTCATTTCAGATAATGTGGACTTCAAGCCAAAGTTAGTCAGAAGGGATAAAGAAGGACATTTCATACTGCTTAAGGGAAGCATAAATCAGCAAGATATAACAATCATAAACATCTATGCCCCAAACAGTGGCTCATCCATGTATGTTAAACAAATCCTTCTCAATTTTAGAAACCAAATAGACCATAACACAATAATACTAGGTGATTTTAACACGCCTCTTTCACCACTGGACAGATCTTCCAAACAAAAATTGAACAAAGAAACCATAGAACTCAATAACACAATGAATAATTTAGACATAACAGACATTTATAGAATATACCATCCAATGAAGAGTGAATACACTTTCTTCTCAGCAGCACATGGATCCTTCTCTAAAATAGACCATATATTATGCCACAAAGCTAATGTCAGCAAATACAAGAAGATAGAGACACTACCTTGTATTCTATCAGATCATAATGGATTGAAGTTAGAAAGAATGAAAGAGTAAAAAACAGAAACTACTCCAACACCTGGAGATTAAACAATATGCTATTATATGATGAATGGATAACAGAAGATATTAGGAAGGAAATTAAAAAATTCTTAGAGGTAAACGAGAACAAAGAAACATCATATCAAAATCTCTGGGACACTATGAAAGCAGTACTTAGAGGAAGATTTATTTCATGGAGCGCATTTAATAAAAGAAGTAAAACTCAACAAATAAACGACCTAACACTACAGCTCAAAGCCCTAGAAAAAGAAGAACAGACCAACACCAAAAGTAGTAGAAGACAGGAAATAGTTAAACTCAGAGCTGAAATCAACGAAATTGAAACAAAAGAAACAATACAAGAAATTGACAAAATAAATAGTTGGTTCTTCGAAAAAATAAACAAAATTGATAAACCTTTAGCCACACTAACAAAGAGAAGATGAGAGAAAACCCAAATCACTAAAATTCGGAATGAACAAGGAAATATCACAACAGACACGACTGAAATACAAAACATAATTAGAAGCTATTTTGAAAATCTATACTCCAACAAAATAGAAAATTTTGAAGACATCAACAGGTTTCTAGAGACATATGAATTGCCTAAACTGAACGAAGAGGACATACACAATTTAAATAGACCAATTTCAAGTAATGAAATAGAAGAAGTCATCAATAGCCTACCAACAAAGAAAAGTCCAGGACCAGATGGGTTCTCAACCGAGTTCTACAAAACCTTTAAAGAAGAGCTTATTCCAATACTTCTCAAAGTATTCCATAAAATAGAAGAGGAGGGAACTCTCCCAAACTCATTCTATGAAGCCAATATTACCCTGATACCTAAACCAGACAGAGACACATCGAGGAAAGAAAATTTCAGACCAATATCCTTAATGAACATCGACGCAAAAATTCTCAACAAAATTTTAGCAAATCGCATACAAAAACATATTAAAAAGGTAGTGCACCATGATCAAGTGGGTTTCATCCCAGGGATGCAAGGTTGGTTCAACATCAGGAAATCAGTAAATGTCATTCACCATATAAATAGACTTAAAGTCAAGAATCACATGATTATTTCGATAGATGCAGAAAAAGCATTTGATAAAATACAGCACCCCTTCATGCTCAAAACACTAGAAAAAATAGGGATAGTGGGAACATTCCTTAACACTGTAAAGGCCATCTATGCTAAGCCCATGGCTAATATCATTCGAAATGGTGAAAAACTGAAAGCATTCCCTCTAAAAACTGGAACAAGGCAGGGATGCCCTCTTTCACCACTTCTATTCAATATCGTCCTTGAAACTCTAGCCAGAGCAATTAGACAGACCAAAGAAATTAAAGGGATACGAATAGGAAAAGAAGAACTCAAACTATCCCTATTTGCTGATGATATGATTGTATACTTAGAGGAACCAGGAAATTCCACCAGAAAACTTTTAGATCTCATAAGTGAATTCAGTAAAGTAGCGGGATATAAGATCAATGCACATAAATCTAAGGCATTTTTATACATAAGCGATGAATCTTCAGAAAGAGAAATCAGGAAAACTACCCCATTCACAATAGCTTCAAAAAAAAATAAAATACTTGGGAATCAATCTCACAAAAGAGGTGAAAGACCTCTACAATGAGAACTATAGAACACTAAAGAAAGAAATTAAAGAAAACCTTAGAAGATGGAAAGATCTCCCATGTTCTTGGATAGGAAGAATTAATATTGTCAAAATGGCCATACTACCAAAAGTGCTATACAGATTCAATGCAATTCCAATTAAAATCCCAATGATGTACCTTACAGAAATAGAGCAAGCAATTATGAAATTCATCTGGAAGAATAAAAAACCCAGAATAGCTAAAGCAATCCTTGGCAGAAAGAGTGAAGCAGGGGGTATCGCAATACCAGATCTTCAACTCTACTACAAAGCAATAGTAACAAAAACGGCGTGGTATTGGTACCAAAATAGAAAGGTGGATCAATGGTACAGAATAGAGGACACGGATACAAACCCAAATAAATACAATTTTCTCATACTAGACAAAGGGGCCAAAAATATGAAATGGAGAAAAGATAGCCTCTTCAACAAATGGTGCTGGGAAAACTGGAAATCCATATGCAACAGAATGAAACTAAACCCATATCTCTCACCATGCACGAAACTAAACTCAAAATGGATTAAGGACCTCGGAATCAGACCAGAGACCTTGCATCTTATAGAAGAAAAAGTAGGTCCAGAGCTTCAACATGTCGGCTTAGGACCAGACTTCCTCAACAGGACTCCCATAGCACAAGAAATAAAAGCAAAAATTAATAACTGGGATAGATTCAAACTAAAAATCTTTCTCTCAGCAAAGGAAACTATCAGCAATGCGAAGAAAGAGCCTACAGAGTGGGAGAAAATCTTTGCCAATCATACTTCAGATAGAGCGCTAATCTCCAGAATCTATAAAGAACTCAAAAAACTCTACACCAAGAATGCAAATAATCCAGTTGACAAATGGGCTAAGGAAATGAATAGACACTTCACAGAAGAAGATGTACAAGCAATCAACAAACATATGGAAAAATGTTCAACATCTCTAGTAATAAGAGAAATGCAAATCAAAACCACCCTAAGATTCCATCTCACCCCAATTAGAATGGCGATTATCAAGAATACAAGCAACAACAGGTGTTGGCGAGGATGTGGGGAGAAAGGTACACTCATACATTGCTGGTGGGGGTGCAAATTAGTGCAGCCACTCGGGAAAGCAGTGTGGAGACTCCTTAGAAAACTTGGAATGGAACCAGCATTTGACCCAGCTATCCCACTCCTTGACCTATACCCAAAGGACTTAAAATCAGCATATTACAGAGATACAGCCACATCAATGTTCATAGCTGCTCAGTTCACAATAGCCAGATTGTGGAACCAACCTAGATGTCCTTCAATTGATGAATGGATAAAGAAAATGTGGTATATATATATATAATGGAATATTACTCAGCCATAAAGAATGATAAAATTATGGCATTTGCAGGCAAATGGATGAAACTGGAGAATATCGTGCTAAGTGAGATAAGCCAATCTCAAAAAACCGATGGACAAATGATATCGCTAATAAGTGGATGATGACACATAATGGGGGGTAGGAGGGGTTAGTGTTAGGGTTAGAGTTAGGGTTAGGGAGGGGGGCAAGAATGGAGGAAGGAAGGACTGTATAGAGGGAAAAGAAGGGTGGG
Source organism: Sciurus carolinensis (assembly GCF_902686445.1). Lineage (NCBI taxonomy): Eukaryota > Metazoa > Chordata > Mammalia > Rodentia > Sciuridae > Sciurus > Sciurus carolinensis. Next base: position 38,527,800 of record NC_062213.1, read on the forward strand.
AGGGGTGGGGGGGAAGGGGAAAAAAATAACAGAATGAATCAAACAACATTACCCTATGTAAATTTATGATTATACAAATGGTATGCCTTTACGCCATGTACAAACAGAGTAACAACATGTATCCCATTTGTTTACAATAAAAAAAAAGCTAAATTCTAAAAAAAAAAAAAAAAAAAGAAAGACAAATTATGAATGCTCACTCAAGATGATAAAGATAATCTGAATGAAAGAAGGGGGGAGAGGGAGGGACTGGAAAAGGGAGGAATTGCAGAATGAAATTGGTTAAATTATGCTATATATGTATGTGAATACATTACAGTCAATTTCACCTTTATATGTCTCTATAAAGCACCTGTTAAAGAAAACAACAAATAAACGGAAGGAAGGTCAGTAGAGTAGGGGAAGGAGAATGAGAGGGAGAAGGGGAGGGAAACAGGAAATACTAGGACTGAAATATGTAGTAAATATTCCATGCATGTATGATTATGTCAAAATTGATCCCAATATTATGTATAACTATAATACACTGATAAAAACTTTTTTAAAAAAGAGTCTGAGGGCTGGGTTGTGACTCAGTGGCAGAATGCTTGCCTAGCATGTGTGAGGCACTGGTTTTGATCCTCCTCACTGCATACAAAAATAAGCAAATAAAATAAAAACATGCTGTCCATCTATAACCACAAATTAAAAAAAAAAAACCAAAAACAGATCATTGGAGTAGCCCTATGTTAAGGAAATTGGATCTATAGTTAAAAATCCCACAAAGAAAACTCTAAGCCCAGCAGCTGCACTGATGAATTCTATCAAACACTTAGTAATGAGTGTTGTAATGAATGAATACCAAATTTATGAAAATTTCCAGAAAACAATAAAGGAGGGATCAATTTCCATTTCATTTTATGAGGCTAGCATTATTCTGATGCTATCACTAAAGAAATTTCAAGGAAAAGAAAAAAACCACAAACAACTGGGTATGGTGATGCTTGCCTTTAGTGCCAGCAACCTGGAAGGCTGAGGCAGGAAGATTACAAGATTGAAGCCAGTGTCAGCAACTTAATGAGAGCCTGTCTCAAAATAAAAATCTAAAAATAGAAATGTAGGTCAATGGTAGCACAACTCGTGTTCAGTACCCACTACCACAAAACAAATAAAAAAAACTACAGACTAATCTCATGAATTTGGACACAGAAGTACTCATAAAAAGGTAAGCAAATTGAATTCAGCCATGCAAGAATAAAAAATAATTTATCATATTTTAGAAGATAACATAGGCATAAATCTTTATTATCTTGGATTAAGCATTCTTTTTTTAGATACGACAGCAAAAGCACAAGTGACAAAAGGAAAAATGAATTGGACTTCATCAAATTTTACAAGTTTTAGTCAGGCGTGGTGGCACACAGCTGTAATCTCAACTACTCAGGAGACTGAGGCAGGAGGATTGCAAGTTTTAAGGCTAACCTGGGCAATTTACTGAAACCCTGCCTCAAATTAAAAAAAAAAAAAAATTAAAAGGGTTGGGGATGTAGCTCAGTGGTAGAGCACTTGTGTAGTAAGTGCCAGGTGCACCGCCCCATCAAAAACTTTAAAAAAATTTTATGCTGTAAAAAAGACTACCAGTAAAGTGAAAGACAGCCTACACAACCAGAGAACATATTTGCAGATTATATATTTCATAAAAACTTGTATCTAGATTTTATAAAGGACTCTTATAATCCAACAATAAAAAGATCGATTTAAAAGACAATTTAAAAGTTTGAATAGAATCTGAATAGACATTTCTCTAAAGAGGATTTACAAATGTCTGGTGAGCACATGAAAGATGTTCAACTATCTTTAGTCACAGGGAGAATGTAATCAAAACTACCAGATACCACTTGACATCTACCAGTATGGCTATAAGAATCAAATTTGATTTTATTTTTTCAAGATTTATTTTTGGGTCAAATAGATGCAAATACATTCTAAAAAGGGAAAAATGTAGATTAACAGTTTTTTAGTTAAATATTAGGTAATTTGGTTTTGGGTGAACTAATCTGACAACCTTATAGACTTCCTGAAGGGTTTATATTGATCTTTATATACAGTTCGGCATTTTTTAAAATACCCTGAATGTATTGCTAAATGAGGACTTGTGTCCCGCAGGGTTGTCAGTGTGTAGTGTGTCTCTGGAGTCTTCCTAACTGCAAGTTCCAAATTTCTTTTAGATCACACTGTAAGCAACAATGCAGGTAATCACTAAGGTGCTCCTGTGTAGGTGCTGGTTGTTTCCATGGTTCTCTTCTGTTCTTTTGTTGCCCAGAAGATAAGTGTTTGATGCAAGCAAATGGATGTTTTTGCTGAACTGGAGGAGACCATTGTGTGCCAAGTTTTCTGCTTCTGAGAGCCTAATTACTTTGTGCCAAATGTCAGCAATATTGAGCATACATGCATCCTCATGAGCATCAGCTTATCAGATCCAGCAACACTACTGTTTGTTCCGGTACTTTCCTTATGGAGTTAGTAATGGTGTGTTGACTTCTAATGCTACTGTCACAGCAAAACTAGGCTGTGGCAGATGGTCCATGGAAGCCACATGAATGCAGACACCTTTACCTCACTGAGTTGTGTATGTGATTGGTGGTTTTACTTGTTGGTGGCATTTGTTGAAGTACTGACATTCTTTAGAATTCTGAAAAAAGTGAATGTAAGAAAAATTAAAATCAATAGTGAGTAAATGTTTTAGGATGAGTAGCAGTTTAAAAACTCCTCAGTAATTCTGTATTGCCCTCACAACCTCAAGGTAAAATCTAAACTCTTTAATGTTGATTAAAACTATTCACAGTCAGACCCGGCCTGCTCCTCCAGCCTCCTCCTTTATCCCTCAGATGGCATCCTGTGATCTAATATTCTAAACTTGTCCCCTGCTCCCTTCCTCAACCTAGCTAGTCATGCTTCAAGTCAGAGAATGCAGAGCATGCTCTGTGGAAACATCTCCTGAGTTGGGTGCCTACATGGACACCCACAGAAGCCTACACTGTGGCACCACAATACAACCTTGGTATCTTTAGGAAAGTGCCCAGGAGTATTAAATATTTAATGAAAAAATTTTTTAAACTGAAAGAATAAGGGACCTACAGTGGCCTTTATTGTTTTCTTGGTGATTCTTTTTCAGTTTGTGATGATGAGATTAGATTGCTATTATTATTATTGGTACTGGGGATTGAGCCCAGAGACACTCTGCCACTAAGTTACATCCCCAGCCCTTTTTATATTATTTTGGGATAGGATTTCACTAAGTTGATGACTCCTCAGACTTGATCTTGATATTCTCCTGCCTTGGTCGCCCAGGTTACTGGGATTACAGGTGTATGCCATCAGGCCCAGATTTGTTTATGATTATCTTAACCTATTTTATGATAGTAGAAATACTAAAACTGACTGTTTTTTTCCCTCCTTCCTCCTCCTCCAATAAGTTACTTAACTTTTCTGAATTCAACTAGTTAATCTGTAAAATGGAGATAATAGTTGATAAAGGGTTATTGAGAGAATGAAAGAGGTACTATAGGCAAGAAGTGGCTCAGGGTCATTGCTCTCTTATGCAGATAGAAGGTAGGGGTGGAGTGCCTAGTGATAGCAAGAGATCAGTATTGCTTTCATGATTAGGCCTCAGTTGTCCTAAAAGGTGACTTTCTGTGACACATTTTTTTTCACTTTCTCCTAATAGTGTCTCAATCGTGAACAAGGTATTAAGTGGATCAAAAAACAAAGACTTCCAGCATTTCTAGAAAGTGATTGCTACTTTGAATACAGGTATTGGAGTCTCATCTATATACTTATTTTTAAATGCCTATTTTTCACCTAAAGTCATTTTTTTTCTGTGATTTCTTAGTAAAGTGGCATGCCTTTGACCCCATTGCAGTTGGAATCTACCTGCTATAGAATAAGAGTGACAGTTTTATAGAAATAGCACCTAATCAATATACTTCATCTTTATTTCTTTGATCATTATACTTTTAAAATTATCTATTGGTGATAATGATATTAATGTGCAGATGCTTATAAACCATGATAGAATGTCAGGGCTGAGATTGTGGATCAGTGGTAGAGTGCTTGCCTAGCACATGTAAGGCACTGGGTTGATCCTCAGCACCACATGAAAATAAATAAATAAAATAAAGGTATTGTGTATATCTATAATTAAATTTTTTTTAAAAATATAAAAATTTAAAAAAGATAAAACTGGTCAAGATTTTCCTTTGTTCCCTGACTTTTAAAGTGTAAATACCTAAGCATTCTGAAATTATACTAAAATTTGACCTTTGATTAGAACAATCATTTTAAAAATAAAATAAAATAGAAAAATATTAAGTAGTGAGTAGTTTGAGAAATATTCCATTCATTTCAGCAGAGTTTAACAGAATCATGCTGCAGAGCTAGGAGGAGAGATTGACTTGAATACATAAAATGAAATTTTAGGGGTTTCTTCCTGAATTCTACCATATTTGAAACTTATGTCAAAATTTATGATTTCTACAATGCAGGTTAGCCAAATTAATCTCACAAGTAAGATGGAGCCAATCAGGCATGACTTTCATACTTGGTACAGATAGTACTCCCTGGATCCTGAAAAAACTGCCCAGTCCACCACCTCCTAGTGATGAAGAAGACGATCTCCTGATTCTGAAAAAGTTCTACATTTCTCTTGGCGAGGTAAAAGGATGGGTAATTTCTGGTGACAGCACTTCAGTGAAACTTTTCGTTTCACCGGCATGTATTTCATTTGTACTACTTAAGTAGAGAGAATGATTTCAAAAGCTTTTAAAGCCAGGCTCAGTGGCACACACCTGTAATCCTAGAAATTTAGGAGCCTGAGGTAAGAGGTTCACAAGTTTGAGGCTAGCCTCAACAACTTTGTGAGACTCTGTCTTAAAGTGAAAAATAAAAAGACTGGGTTGTATCTCAGTGGTAAAGTGGTCCTGGGTTCACTCGTCCTCTACCAAAAAAAAAAAAAAAAAAAATCCAACCCCATTTAAAGCATAGTTTAGCAATAATTCTTGTGGATTTATGTGGACTCACTCGCTTCATTCTTTCACCTAAAATGCAGTTAGATACAGTATTCTTTCACATCTGAAGTAACAAAAACAAAACTGAAGAACATCTCAGTATCACCTAGGAAGCAAGGGTAACTTGAGTTACCCCTAATTTCATTGTTCATTACAAAATTGTTATTTGGATTTCGTTAATTTTTGTATAAAAAGATGATGAATTGGATTTTCTCACCCCTGTACTACTAAAATTCCTTAGTAGTAAAATGCATTACTCTTTAACTGCTATGAGATAATTTATCCTCCACAATTGCAGAAATGTGGAATTATATGAGTGTATTGGAAGAGATATAACTTAGCATCAAATGTTCTTTTGGATCATCACAGCATTTAGCCTCTTATTTTAATCAGATCTCATCTCAGGCAACACACTTCTGATAAGCAATTCTATATAAAATCTGGAATGGCAAATATGTGGTCCTTGTGCTGCTGCTCTGTTAGTGTGCATTCATAGCAGACATTGCTAATCAATTGTGGCGGTTTTTCTGCTGAGCAGGACTTGACTCCAAATTCTTTTCAGTATAGTTTTTTAGGCAGGTACTTCCTATTGATTAAAGATGTCACATAAAAGGAAACCTTTTCTGTCTGCATTGGAATGGATAGACTTTTTCAAATGGTATTTGAACTTTTTTTCCCCATGTTATCTTCTAGTTAATTTTGTCGTTGGGGCATTTCTATCAGTAATATTTGTCAAGAATGTTTAAAATTATACCAGTCCCATTATTTCTACTGGTTAATGCTTAGTGATGTATTAAAGGCACATTTTTCTTCTCTATTATACTTATTTTTAAGTATTTTTTTCTTAATTTATATATTACAGAAATGTCATGAATGAATGTCATAAAATATAGACTGATAGTTGAGGCCAATAAACTTGCAAAGGGATGATCAATCCAGGGGACCAATCCTGACTTCTTATATGTGAATTTATCAAATATAGGAAGTAAATATCCAAGCTAGTTTACTTTTGCTGCTTTCTGAGATTTTAAAAAACTCTCATTTCTGTTCATTTGATTAATATTTTAACTATATCATATAATTTTTCATAATCTTCGAACTTTGAGGATTCACATTTTTTGACTCAAATTTAAATTATGTCTATAAATATGAATTAATCTTTATGATAATTGGTAATATTTCTTTGAGTCTTTGGTTTTACCATCTAAACACAATTGGCCCATCTCTTAAAAGTGTCAAGTGGAATAATTAACTGATGACTGACTGATGATTTATTTCTTCCCTGTCCTCTACTCCCTTATCCTTTTTATGCAGTTTAAACAGCAGGGATACTTATATATTATTCTCCCTCAATTCCTTGAGCCTCAATTTTTGGCCTCCTCTGTGGGCTTAGGATACTGCTTAGAAGCGGAGTGGCTCTATAAGTAAATGTTAAATAACATATGATTAATATTAAATGCCTTGGTTTTAAAGAAAAGAGGGAACAAAGTGACTTAGTCTTTCAAAGCTTTCATGTACTGAGGAACCTTCTCCTTAGGAGGAGCAGTGGCTATGCAGAGGCACCTCTCAATTCTCTCGATTCTCTCTTGCTTTAGTCTCCTTGTGTGGCCTGACTTGCCCTGCTAATTCTCTGTAATAGACAGGAGACACTGTCTTTCATTTGAGCCCTGCCTCTTCTGTGAGTGTTAGGCTAAGTGCCCACCAGCTGCCAGTTGGAGAAAGGAGAAATGAGAGGAATGCAGGACACTCCCTTCTCTGTTCCTGTTAAATAACTTAGATTCTCTAGGAAAAATGGGAGATGACATTTGTGAGAGTGGCAGGCAGAGGAGTTTTCCCAGGAAAGCTGGGACAGGAGCTTCTCAGGGCTAGGATTCTAGAAGTTACAAATCAGCTTGGTAATCGGGTCTGCTAGTTCAGGGTACACAAAGCAAGGGAAAACTGACCAAGGGGCGGGGGGGGTGGGTCAGGAGTCAGTCTGCAGGAAGCATCCAATCCAAGCAAAATTGTGAAAGTCTTAGGCAAAGGAGGTTGCTAAGCTTCGGGGCTTACAGTAGAGTCACTGTCACACTGGGGGAGCAGTTGATAAAAACATTGAGCCAGGTCAGGCAGAATTGAGGCATGAAATAATTGGAAAAGCTGTAAATGAGAACACTAGTAAAAGATACATAAAAGGATGTAATAAATCCAGAAGGAGAGTTTCATGTCCTGTTTTGGTCAGCAATAATCTGAGAGTAAGTGTGAAGAAGAATTTGGTGGTATTGTACTCATTTTTTTCTTTGGTTATCTGATATGAAAAAAGAAAAAAGGATTAAAGCTATCTATTGGCTAACGCATTTTAGTACAGTTTTCTTTTTTTCATAGAATAATTTTTCCTTTACATATTGTATTTCATAAATTGAATATTATTATAATGATTTGTCCAGGTTTGCAATTGGAGGATACTGTCAATCTTATATTAAATTAATATGTCCCTTTCTTCCTAGGCTTCTTACACTCAAACAGAAGATTGGTTTACACTTGCAAAACAAAGTCAGGAAACAGTATGCACCTTTTCATTACCCTGTTGTATAACCCACAGCAAAACTGAACTTCCAGCTATTTCATCTGTTACTGGTAAGCAGAAAAAGACAAGACTGACCCAGAGCTCCTCTTTAAGTTGTTTGTTGTTTGTTGTAGTCTTACAGGACAGCTCTTGGTGATTGAGGAGAAAATATTATCCACACACTTCAGGCCTCTATGCAACTTCCTTTTGCTTCTTGAGAAGCAAGTTGGGATGGTAAAAGGGGAGGGTTTAAAAGAACTCAATTCTAATATTTATTAGTTGTGTGATTTTTTTATGATTGATTCCACTTCTTATTTTTCTCATCTATAGGATTAGACTAATGATATGTGCTAAATGTATGGAAAATGCCTGACCTTGTGCTTGGCTCCTAATCTGCAGCTGATAAATATTTGTCTTGTCTTTATTTCCTATCACAGTTCACAGATTCTTTTTATTAAACCTTTGCCATAACATGGGTACAATATTTCTGTCTTCTTAAAAGTGAACAGTCATCGATTGAAATTGAGTTTCCCTTCTGTTTTTAAGTTCAGACTATTTTTTTCCCTTGAAAAGCAAATAAAGGGGCTGGGGTTGTGGGTCAGTGGTAGAGCACTTGCCTGGCATGTCTGAGGCACTGGGTTCGATCCTCAGCACCACATAAAAATAAATAAATGAAGCTATTAAAAAAAAAAAAAGCAAATAAATTTCTACTGCTTTTATAGGTGCTTTTGTGGGTGATACAAACATTCCACAAAAACAGAAGGAAAATTCCAGAAATAGGAGTCATTAGCTATGGTATTATTAGAGAAGAAAATCTAAATGTAATTCAGGAAAAGAGTTCAGGAACTCACTTACAGTTGTTAACTGTAAGGGTTTACTAATCTATAACCCTCTGAAAAGTATGTGCAACTTCAGGAGAAGATAAATCTGGACACTCTAGAATTGAACCTAGGTCTAGGTAAAGAGAACGCAACCTCCTTAATAGTTGGATTTATGGGTTTCTTGCTGTTTCCTCAAAATACTAAAGTATAATATTGGAGAGTATAGGTAAGTAAATATGAAAAGCAAGGACAATGGGAGGGTGGTGAGCAGAGATGTCTACCTTGTTCTCTACCACACCCTCCCTCCCACTCTGTGGGATTGAGCCCAGAAACCCCTGGAAGGTTCAGAAAGTCTAATCTTTTGATATTGGGGGGGAAATGTAGTGTATATTGTTTTTCCATGAAACTTATAAGTGAAATCAGTCTTTATAGTGCATTGAGATTTGAAATCTAGTAACTAAGAAAGTAGTCATCAAGGGTGGGAATAGATGACAACAGTCACCTGGTCCATGACTCAATTGACCATGTGATATATAGTGATGTCATCTGATATTCACTGATTTCTGAGAGAAAAATGGGAGCTAAATACTATATCTTTAGAAAAAAGTGTAAAAATAATTCTTTTTTTTTTTTTTTGTGGTGCTGGGGATTGAACCCAGGGCCTTGTACTTGTGAGGCAAGTACTCTACCAACTGAGCTATCTCCCCAGCCCAAAATAATCCTTTTGTAAGCCTTCATAAATGCCTTGCTATTTTGTAACTTTAATGGTAAGTTGTAAGAATGTTAGGATTTGAACCTTATTTTCTAAAACAGTGAATTTTAAATTAAAATTAAAATTTTAATGATTCCAGTTCTGATCTGATCATCTATTGGTCTCATCATCTATGGCAGCTAATTTTCCCTTGTTACACAACATGAAATATTAAAGCACATATTTAACTATTTAATATCTTTCTACTTCTCTAATAGATTTGGTCCTTATGTTTTGCCATTCTATATCAGTTCTGAAATATTAAATTTTAAAAGCATACAATGTCTTTTTGAATATTCTTTATGTTAGAGATATCAAATATTTAGTCCATCTGCCATCCTCTTCCCTTGCCATGTTCAAGGAAGACAAGGTTAATCCCTGTTGGCAGATTTTTCCTTACTGGTTCCAAATTGGCTTCAGAATCCTTCTGAAGATACTGGTCCCTGCACCCACTCCCTGTGATAAACTCATTTACCATGCAGGCTCTATAACATCTGTTTAACAATATCAGTTTTCTCATATCTAACTTAACCACCCTTTATAATTTAATACAGAGAGTTCTATCTTTGATGATGGAGTTCACCCCAGGACAAAAAAAGGCGTATCTAAAATCACTGCATTTGAAGAAGAGGAGGAGGAAGGATCTGCATCTCTAAAAGATACTCCCTCTCATGCTCTTCTGAGAATATACCTTGAGAAGCAACACGATGTAGCTAATGAAAGGGTGACTTTGCACTTCTCAACGTGTGAAGAATTTTTAAACTTGTTTGTATATTCTGTTTTAAGAGTAGCCATTCAGCAAATTACTGGGGAGCCAATCAGAGAAAGCCCAGACTATGTAGACTTCAACAAAGTAGATCAAGTGTCATTTGCTGATTTTGTTGAGCCTTGCCTTGGCAAGAATTTTTTAGCTGAACCAGTTCAAACTGTAAAGGAAAAGAAGTCAGAAGAGATATTAGAAAAAGCAAGTTTAAGTTCAAAGAGTGAGAGCATTGGACCTGAGAGCAGAGCTGACTGGTGTGTGTCTCACAGAACCTATGACATTGGCAATAGAAGGGAGTTTGAAAGATTTAAGAAATTTATGAAGGGCACATTAGGGGAGAAGTATTTGTGGCTGTGGATGGATATTGAAAGGTTGAAAGTTCTTAAAGACCCTGGAAGACATCAAAGGTATTTCTAATTTTTATTTTTTAATAGTTTCAAAAATAAATTATAGAATATTCATTTGGGTTATTTAAGACAAGTACAAAGACTGAAATAAATATAAAAATGTAATTTATACTTTTGAAGGAATGAATAATGATAAAATTTGTTTTATTATAATAATATATTTTTTAAAATATTGTGCTGAGGATCGAACCCAGTACCTCACACATGCTAGGCAAGTGCTCTACCACTGAGCCACAACCCCAGCCCCTAAAAATACATTTGATTTCACAGATTTTCTGATTTCATAGCTTTCAGGTACTAATAATAGCAATGATTTGGGTTTGCATAATGTTTTCATCCCATAAATTCTAGAACTACTCTAAAATTTTCTACTTAAGTTTTTATAACATTCCAATGATATGAAATGTTTATAGACAAAAAACTTACCAGTTATTTAAGCACATTGCTTATTAGTGATATTTATGCCAGTGTAAGAGCCTGTTCCTAGCAACCTGCTTGGTTTAACAGATTCCATGTAGCTGGATATCTGAATGAGTCTCTCCACTGGAGAACCTCCTAGAGGTCTAATGGGGTTCAGGCTAGCTCCATGTATAGTAGGTTACTATAAGTCTAAGAATCTTAAGAGGACACTATTTGAGGCATGTTCTTATCTTGTCTGTGGCTTCCTGAACTTCTCTGAAGCAGATTAACTATGGTAGAATCCAATTCCTATTAAGATTTGACTGAGCTAGGTGCAGTGGCGCATACCTGTAATCCCAGCGACCGGGGAGGCTAAGGCAAAAGGATCATGAGTTCAGCCAGCCTCAGCAAAAGGTGCTAAGCAACTCAGTGAGACCCTGTCTCTAAATAAAATACAAAATAGGGTTGAGGATGTGGCTCAGTGGTTGAGTGCCCCTGAGTTCAATCCCTAGTACCAAAAAACAAAAACAAAAACCAACAAGATTTGACTGAGTATATTCTAAGTGATTGGATTAGTCCAATTATTTTAAAGGCATTCCGATTTACAGAGCTTATAGTTTTAAGAGCAGGGCACTGTGACAGGTTAGGAAGCATGACCTGATTGATTATGGAGTGAACATCATTACCACTTTTGAGGACATATCAGGGAAGTTACATGCAAGTAACCTACATTGGTTTTTCAGAATTAAGACTGTAGTTTCCATGGTTGCTACAAAAAATTACCCAAATTTTGTGGCCTAAAGCAACTAAATTTTACTTATTCTCTTATAATTCTAGAGGTCCGAAGGCTCTGGGTGGGGGAGGGGAGATTCATTTCTATGCCTTTTCCAATTTATAAAGGCCACCTACATTCCTGGGTTTGTGGCCTCTTCCTGCATCTTCAAAGCCATCAGCATGGCATCTTGCCCTTGACCTCAGCATTTGTCCTCACATCATTAAGACTGTCTCTCTTTCCTCCTTCTTTTAAAGGACTCTTGTGATTACATTGGGACCACCCTGATAATCCAAAATAATCTCTTTAAAGTCCTCATCTAAATACATCTATAAGGTCTCTTTTACCATGTAAAGTAACAAATTAACAAATTCTGGGGATCAGGATGTGGACAGCTTTGCAAATCCATTTAGCCTCCCACACTTGCCCTTCTCATTCCCATAACTGTGAGAAATATTTTAATCTCCATAAAAAATGTTTGGTATTCCTATAAATCAGTGTTCGTTTTGAGATAGTCCATTATTTGTCTGAAACATCTACATTTGGGTAATAGAATATTGTATCAACATGTGTGTATATGTAGGTATGTGTTTTGTTTCAGACATCTTGAGAAGATGAAAAAATGCTATCTAGTGAGCAGTGGAGACTGCTACCTTTCTGCAGAAATCTTATCAAAATTTAAACTGTTAGATGGATCTCAGTGGACTGAAGAACATTTAAAAAATATTCAGTCTGAGGTTGTAAAACCTTTACTTCTGTATTGGTAAGAAAATTAACGTGAATCAAAGTTTCCTACTTTCACTTTTCTTAGGCTATTTTATGAGTTATGCCTTTTGTTGATTGGGCATATAATTTGTGGAAGTTTAAAATAACATTATTAATCTTTGACCTTTCTTTTTTTGTGTGTGTGGTGTTGGAGATTGAACCCTTGGCCTTGTGCTTGCAAGGCAAGCAAGCACTCTATCAACTGAGCTATATCCCCAGCCCCGACCTTTCTTAAAAGACCTTAACTTTTAAATAACTAGGATGTTTGGGTGATTAAATCCACTATGAGGTTGGACAGTACTTAAGTTTTCTTCTAACTTTGTGAGCACATCCTTCTATACCTTACCCTTTTATGATCAATATTCTATAAAATTGGTGTGTGTGTGTATGTGTGTGTGTGTGTGTGTGTGTGTGTGTACATAAAGCTAGAGTTACAGCTTTATCATCTCAGTGAACATTTTTTGAGCATTTCCTTAGGGCAAGTGCTGTGCCAAGGATAAAAGATAAAACCTGGTCAACTAGGGGTCATGGTCCAGTGTGGGGAACAGACAAGTCAAATTAGATAATAGGCAATAGCTGAATGCATACCACATGGTTCTCCTTTAGCGCAGAGAAGGGGGCACATTTCACCTGTGACTCAGGGAACTGGAAGCAAGGAAAAGAGAACAGACAAAGGAATAGACTAAAATGTGTACCATTTGAGGATCTGCATGGTGTCCATTGTAATTGTTGGATCTGATTGTGTCATTTTTCTACTTTAAATTTCACTGGTTTCACCAAAGATTTCAGTGTAAAATGCAGATTTTTAAATTAGCAAATTAGGTAATCATGATTTGTTCCTTGTCCACTTCTCTAACATCATCTCCCACATAAGTATTCTAGATTCTATACATGCTTTGTACTTTTCTATATGTAACATGCTCTTTTCTTTCTTCAGAAAATTTATTCTTAGATATTTAAGACATATAGAAAGGTATAAATTATACTATAGTGGGTACATATGCATACACAGCCCAACTTAATAAAATATTGCCAACATGGTGTGCTTTCCCTTTTTAATTAAACTTTTTGTTTTGAGATAATTGTAGATTCACATGTACCCTCTAACCAGTTTCTCCCAATGGTAGCATCTTGCATAACTCTAGTATAATTTCACAGTGAGGAGATGAATATTGATATGATATGACCATCTTTTCTACATATGACCAGTTTTACATGTACTCATTTGTGTGTGTATTTAGTTCTATTATCACTTTATCATTTATATATTCATGAATGTACAACTATAGTCTAGATATAGAACAGTTAGGATACCACAAGCTTTCTTTGTACTAACCTCTTATAACCATCCCCATCCTCCCTCTCCTCTTTTATCCCTAACTCCTGGAAACACTAATAAATGAAATTTTATGTAATCTTTCAGCATTAGGTTTTAAAACTCATCCCAATTGCCTTGAGATCTGTCCAAGTATTGGGAGTTTGTTCCTTTGTATTCCTGAGTAGTATTCATATACACATACACACACTGAAAATAGATTTCTCCCACTCACAAGAACTTGAGAATTAAGGTGTGTACAAATGGACACAAGAACTTATAGCAGCATAAAAAATAATACAATACTAGTTTAGGACTCACTCTGAAATGTCCCGTATTATTGAATGAATTCACCTAATGGCTAATCAAAGATTAATGCTATGTGAATGAAATAAGAGTATAAAATTATAATGGTAAAGGCAGTAAGAATTTATGGAGTCAAATGAAGATACTTTAATGATATGAATCATAAAATTGAGACACCTAAATTTCCTGGCCACCAATATATGATGTATTTGATAAGGCTCTTCTAGATATGCCCACTTACTGACTGACATACAAAAGGAAGTAATTTTGGATATCTCCAACTCTGCTAAGTAAAGTTTCTGAAATATAGGATAGAATGACATGACCACAGAGATGACATGGGATGCTTCCTGATTCTAACCTCCTTATGGACTTTGGATTCTCCTCCACTCCTGCTTTGTTCACACTGAAAAGATATCTACCTTCTTCCTATAATAAAGGGAAGTAATTTTCTGCCAGGTCCTACAATATGGAATAAAAATTAGTCCATGGGCTATGGCATCTGGGGGAAAACCTGGTCCAAGAAACAATTAGCGGCAGGCCTTGACAGCTGGAGTTAACCTCATGTACAATAGTTAACCCACAGACTGAGTACCAGGATATCCAACCAATTAAGTGTGGCCTTGACGTTGTGCCAGACATTCTTTTTCCTAAGTTTCTGGCAGTAGAATTGGTCTTTCAATTATATAAATTGTTGTAAAATTAGTTCCTACCTTTAAATTTAAGACTTGAAAATAGATAATTTGAATCATAACTACTTTAGTAGCATATCTGAGCATTACCAAAAATGTTTATAATATTTAAAAATGTTAATTCATTCTACAAATTTTTATTTGGTACTATAACTACTAAACTGCTTTAAAATGATCACAGTACATTTTTTGTTTATTTTACTAGAAAATATGTTATTTTAAAACTTCCTTCATCAATGGTATGTTTCTTTTTCTTATCAAGCAGATAATAACTCGATGATGATTTTATGATTTTTTTTCCCCCAGTACACAAAGGCCTTTTTATATAAGCAAATGGAATCACAGGCAGTTGACACAGAAAAATATTTTTTAAGGCTAGGGAGCAGAAGAAGAAATACAAGTTATTAGAAAGGGGGTAAGATTGATCATTGAAGATTATTTTGAGGCTTTTGGGTTTTGAGGTTTATTGTCTAGTTTAATCTTAATTTCTCTAATCTTATATTTGTTATTCCAATAAACAGGGCACCAAGATTCTGTGTTACTCATTCACCCTCAACAAAACATGCTACTGCTGAACTGAAATTCTGGCACCTCCGTCAAGAGAAACCAAGAAAAGATATTGATCCTTTTCCACAAATGGCAACTCTCTTGCCATTAAGACCTAAATCTTGCATTCCACATATATCTGAGGTCCAGGTAGGGTGTCCAGTCTATGGTTTGGCCTCTGCTGGTGTGCAGTTAAATTTCCATGCTGGAATGTTGTGCACTGCTCCTTCCATCCATTTCATTATGTGCTTAATTGAAGTGGTGCTGGTTCCTAATGTACACATTGCCACAGTTAGAAAATGGGAAAATCTATAATCTGTTATCTATGAAGCGGCAAAAGTGATTATTTTAAAATGTATGATCATGTCACTTACATGCTCAAACTATCCATTGGCTTCCTCTCCCACTCAGAATAAAATCCAGTCTTTGTGCAACCGTATAGGCCTCTGCCTGATGACCTTGTTTCTTACCACTCTTCTCTAACTTACTGGTTCCTTTTTCCCTCTTTGAATACAGCATATAAAATCCTAGGGCTTTGCACTTATTATTCCCTTTGCTTGAAGCACTGTTCCTCCAGACGTCCATGTGGCTTGCCCCGACCTCCTTTAACTGTTTGCTCAAGTATCTCTTAATCCCTGACTCTTCTATACACACGCTTATGTAAAATAGCATACACATCCTCCATCTATCTGTGTTGCCCTTTGCCCTGCTTTATTTTGCTTTTTTGTTCTTATAATCATGTGATTTATTTATTTATTTGTTTTACCTCCTATAGAATATAAGGGATTTTTCTTTGTTACCTCTTTGTCTCTAGTGCCTGAAACAGTGCCTGGCATGTAATCACTGGTTAGTAAAGGTAAACTGAAAGAATGAGTGGGAAGTTGCAACAGCAGAATTAGAGGTAGTGAGTTTTCATCATATGAGGAAGAATATAAAAGCATAAAAAGATAAAGAAAATACCTGAAAAAGAGAAGAAAATTTAGCTAACTTTAAAAAGAATAAATAAATAGTCATATATTTTGGCACAGAAAAGCAAGAACTATACCTTTATTTTAGTAATAAGGAGCCTTTAAAGCATCACAGAATGTTGACTTGTTGACCACAGTTACAAACAGCTTCTTCAAAAGATTACTTTGTATTCAGGATATATTATTTTTAAAGGCAGGAAGATGTGTAATAAGGTTTTGCATGTTTTACTTCTACAAATAGTGTTTTAGAACTGGAGAGACATTAGAGTTTTTCTGTCCATAGTTCCTTAACCCTAGATACATGTTAGAAATCACTTGGAGAAATTTTAAACTTACCAATGCTTGAATCCCGCCTTCAGAAATTCTGTTAATTGATCTGAAATGCATCAGAGTTACTGAAAATCAGGGAGTTATTTTGGAACTGAGGTGCTCAACCCTCCTTGAATATCAGTGCCATGGTTTAGAACCTGCTGTTTTATAAGATTCCCAGGTGATTCATATGGGAAGCACAGCTGCTGGCTGTTGTTTCTTAAGCTTTGGCACACTAAACATCACCAAAGACTGCATTCAAACACATTCCTGGGCTCCACCAGAGATCGGGGTTCAGTGACTCTGGAGTGGGCCCAAGGCTTGCATTCTAATCAGCTGCCTCCCTCCTGAGGCTCCTACTGCTGCTCTGGGGATCACACTGGGAGTTAGTATCTCTTTAGTGCACCAGTGTTTCCTCATCGATTATTTTGACATCTTCCTGACCTCCCTTGCATCTTGTGGCTTTACTGTATGCCACTCCACTGATTAATCCTCCTGGTTCACCTATGTGACTCAGTGGCCCAGTCTCTAGGTGAGCACACATCTTGGAGGCAGACTGCAGGGAGCACATCACCTGAAAGCATACTAGCATTTGCATAAACAACATCATCAAACTGAGAGGTATTGGGGAAAGGAAAAATAAGATGTGATTAAGAAAAGGACCTTGAATAAGTGAACACTGCCAAAGGAAAGAGGAGAGATTAACTAGTGTGAAAAAGTGGTAGAAACATGAATTGTCCTTTGTTGCCTTTGGCTTCTAGAGAATTAGCACCATCTGTTTTCCTGATGCTTTGTAGTTGGACAGTGCTTTCTGATCTCTCTCTCTCTTTGGCAGAAAGCACTCAATGCCATTTTTTCCCATTTAAAAATTAAGATAATAATTCATATACAATAGAAGATGCCCTTTTCAGTCTATAGTTCTGTGAATTTTGACACAGGTATACACTGTATAACCACCATCACAGTCATCATATAGGACAGTTTTTCCTCCTCCTTCCTCCTCAGTTCTACTTGCCCTTTTGTCAGTTTTCCCACCCCCACTTACCCCCACCCCTGTTCTCCTAGCTTCCCCACACTGGCAAGCTCAAAAACTCTAACTTGGGCTTCTCTCTATATGATACACTATAATTTTGTGTTGGGGGCGGGTAAAAAGCACATGAATGACATTCCCCCTCTGCTTGTGTCCTGTATGTCCACCATTGCATCATGCAAGTCTGGGTCCACATCCATTTGAAACAACTCCCCCTTCCCTCCTGGAAACTACCATTCTATTTTCTGTTTCTATAAATTTAATAACTTTTGTATGATATATGTTTATCTGAAAGTGTTACTGAAAGCTCAGTCCTTCTGATGCCAGTCCAGTAATGAGGACACAGTTTTGAGATAAAAAGTTTTATTGCTTTGCTAGCAAAGGAGAAACACAGGGGACTCCTGTCCCAAAGGCTGTGATTTTGCCCATCAGCAGGAACGGGGTGGGTGTGGGGAGGCTTTAAAGAAGTGATTCAAAGGCTACATTCCAGGTGTTCTCTGTTGGAGTTGTAATTCACTTGTTAATTTGGGAGATGGTCATTTCTGAGATCTGGTGCCATCCCCAAAGTCTGGATTACTTTGTTCCTATGGTGGGTGTGTGCTCAGGGACAGATAACTCTGCCTAAAATGGGCAAGAAAGGTAATCCTGTTTCCCCTGAGATTAGGGAAGGGGAGCAATTAGGGAGGAGCAGAGAGAAAGGAAGAGAAAGAAACATGTCCATTTTAAAAATAAGTTACAGTGGCAGAGCAGCAAGGGCTATACTCAAAGCATTAAGTGGACCACTGTTACATAAGCTCAGCCTCCTGTGGGACCTTTCATTTATTGAGTGTTGATTAATGTCATGCTGTGTTCTGAATTACTAAAGCAGACTGGGAGCCCTGGTATCTAGGAATTTATATGTAAACCATACTTACGGCAACTAAATTTGCTTATAGAATTCTGAAAAATTATTAGTATTTCTTAGCTATGTAGAATATATGTAAATTTTATTGTTCTACCACTGAGCTACATCCTCAGCCTTTTTCACTTTCACTTTTTGTTTTGAGACAGGGTCTTGCTAAATTGCTCTGGTGGCCCTGGAATTCCTCAGCCTCTCTAGTAACTGGGATTATAGGTGTGCACTACCATGCCAGCTACTATAAAGAACTAAAAGAATGGGAACAATAAACGTGAAAATAAAATGTCCCAAAATGGAAGTGCTGTTAAGATATAGATCCCTTCACCAGGGCTAAGGGTATCTTTCTTTGATTTTCCTGCCCTGCAATATCCGCCACCCCAGACCTATTCAATTATAGAACAAAGAAAAGTTTCTGCCACGTTCTTCCTCCAGCTTCCTCCAGCAGTAGAGTCAGGACATACAATCATTTGGTTCTTTTCTTAAATCTAACTTGCAATGGCTTTTCACTCTGCTGGTTGCATAAAAAAGGGAAATTGGGGAAGGAGAAAATGTCCATTTTAGTAAGAAACATGGTAGGAGGCACAATGAGAGAAGAAATTCTCCAGTGATCAAAACAAATAAGAGGTGTGTATACAGAACTATGCTTTATTCTCTCTTTTTTCCCTCATTTTGCTTACTTTTGATTTTGTTCATTATCTTGCCACTTTTAGAAAGAGGACTTGAGTTTATTACAACCTCCTAAACCTGCCAAAAAATTACCTAGAGTAAAAACAGCAACTCAGAAACCTTGGAAGAATGAATCTTTGTATCACGTTTCCTCCAAGGATGATGGAATTGAGAAAGGGTAGGTGAAATTTTTTGTGTGTCAAGTGCTTTCATGCGATGGTAAGATTTTGAAGAATTTAAAAATTAAGTAGAAATTAAAAACTAGTACATTGATTTTATGTGGGTACCTATATTTCAGTGGTATTTATTAGAGGCTCATACTTGCTATACATACTCTAAATTAGTAGTGTAATTCCATATGCTATTAATTCTAAAGATGGTACCTCCAATCTCTGTCCTCTCATGAGCTGTACAATTAGGAGAAGATTTGCCTTCTAATACTTTGACTTTATTCAGTAATTCATATTTCTCAAATTTAAGAACTCCTGAGACTTTCCAATATTGTCATTGTTTAATATAGCATATTATTTCATTAATTTAGGCTGGTTAACATACTAACCCTTTTTATTGTTCTTTATTTCCAATGGAACTATTGTTCTTTATCCTGAGAAATACTCTTTGATATTAACTTTGAATAATTCTTAGTTTCTTCACTTTCATTCTTTTTTATATTAACTTTAAATAATTCTTTGTTCACTAATTTCTCTTATTATTTTTTATTGAAAATTAAATTCACCATTTAAGTCATAGTTAAATGTACAATTAGTGATTTTTAGCATATTCCCAAAGTTGTATACTCATTGCCAGTATATAATTCCTGAAATTTTCTTCATACCCAAAAGGAATTCCATAACCAGTAGTTACTCCACATTCCCCTTCTTCTAGTCTCTAATACATATCCAGCAACCACTTTCTATATGTATAGATATGCCTTTTGTGGACATTTCATATAAATTAAATCTTACAATTTGTGGCCTTTTGTGTCTGGCTTCTTTTATCTAGCATAACATTTTTATTTATTTATTTATTTTAGTTGTAGATAGACACAATACCTTTATTTTATTTATTTATTTTTACATGATACACCCAGTGCCTCACAGGTACAAGGCAAGCACTCTACTACTGAGCTCCAACTGCAACCCATAGCATAACATTTTTAAGATTTTGCATTTTGTATTCATTTTTATTATTAAGTATTTTTTTCAGGGTATAGAACTGTACATGAGTAGCTAGTTTATTTTAGCATATTAAAGATATTATTTTGTTGTCTTCTAGTTTTTATGGTTTCTGTTGAGATATTAGCTATCAGGCTATTTATTATTCTTCTGAAGAATAATTGGTTAATGTAATAAATATTATTTTATTCATTTATGTTTTTTTACATAATTACTCTTTATTATTCTTTATTTCCAATGAGATAATTCCTTTGCCTTATTATTATTTGTTACTATTATTTATTATTATTAGTTTATTAATTATTATTATTATTATTATTATTTTGCAGTTTTACTCTGATGTGTTTAGGTATGGATTTTCTTTTATGTAGCCAACTCTGGGTAATTAGACCTATGACTTTGAAGCCTTTAACCAGTAGTTTTAGGAAATTCTCACCTGTTACCTCTTCTCATACTGCTTCTAACCCACTCTCTCCTCTCATGCTTAAATGTAAGTTAGACCTTCTCAATTTATCCCCTAAAGCCCTGTCTTCTATATACCATCTTATTGTCCCATCCTTCTTTATCCAGATATTTATCTTCAAGTTCATTGTTTCTCTGTTTAACCTGCTGCTAATGACATCTTTTGAGTTCCCAATTTCAGTTGTGTTTTTTGGTTTTTATAATTTTTCTTTGATATTTTTATACCTATTTTAGGTCATATTTTTATATTTTTCAGTTCTCTGCTGAAATTCTCAGTTTTCTATTTTATTTTCTGAATCATAGTTGGTTAAAGTCTGTGTCTGATATTTTTAATATCTGGAGCTTCTGTGACTCTTTCTGTTACTCTATTTTTAGTTGTTTTTTTATTCTTGTCATATTTTTGTTTATTTTATGCTATTCCTTTTATTTGAAAATTGATTTGTGAAATTTATTTGAGACTTACATTACATTTTTCTGGAGTTGTTTTTTTTTCTCCTTGTTTTTACTAGATAACTCAACTTAAATTACTTAATAGTAATTTAAGAATCATCTTAATTCAATTATGTTCATTTTTCTGAGACAACAAAATGTCTCAAGATTATTCTGCAATATAATTTACCTCTAGTATACTAGCATTGGTTTACCTCTAGTATACCCTTACTACTAGGATGTAACCCCTCAGATTCCCAATAAAATGTACATAAAGCTGACAATGCCCTGGACTCTGTCAGACATGTTACTAAGTTTACTAGATGCTCTTAATTAACAGCAAATCCTCAGGGAAAAGTAGTCTCAACTGACGCGTCACTTCTGTGAATTTTTATTTCTCTGAGTTTTGGCTTAATAATTCTTGACTACATTATTAGCACTCAGCTGCCTTCAAACAGTTTTATTTTTATATTTTATTCAACTTTTCTAGTTGTCTTCATTGTGAGAGTTGGTCAAATCACCTTGTCTGCCATTTCCAAAAGTAGCAATTAATGAGTTTGTTTGTTTTGTTTCTTTGGTACCAGGGATTGAACCCAGGGGCACTTAACCACTGAGCCACATCCCCAGACCTTTTTATATTTTTATTTAGAGACAGGTTCTTGCTAAATTGCTAAGTTGATGAGGTTGGCTTTGAACTTGCAATCCTCCTGCCTCAGTATCCTGAGCCACTAGGATTATAGGCGTGTGCCACTGTATCAGGCAATTAATGAGTTTTTATGGTGTTAATATTTGCTTGTATTATTAATTTTTATTGCATCTCCATGAAGGAATTATGATAATTTTTCAGGTGAAGAAACAAGTCAAAAGATCTATAGGCATGTGTTTCCCAGAAAATATGTATTTTAGAAACTACATTGTTATGACTAGAGTATCCATTGTTACATGAAACAGCAGGAGAGAGGCTGAAAAGATAAATGAGGTTCAGAATGTGGAATTTCTTATCTGTCACAGTAAGGAATTTGAGATTTTTCTTTGCATACTAAAAATCAACGATAATTTTTGTGTCATTTATTAAATTTTTTTTTAATTGGAAATATCCACGTGGTTCAAAACTAGTAAGGGCTGGGGTGGAGTTCAGTGGTAGAACTCTTTCCTAGCATATATGAGGTCCTGAATTTTATATGAAGCACTGAAAAAAAATGACATGCTGTACACTTATACTGCAAATTGTTTGTTTTTTCTATTAATGTATCTTAGATATTTTTTAATAGTAGTGAATGTACCATAGCAATAGATATGCTATAATCTATTTTGTTTCTTTTTCTTATCTTGTTTCCTCTTATGTCTGACTATTGTTCATTTTATAAAACAAATTGTATTCATATTCTATTAAAGGACAAGGCATTATTTTCAATATGGATTGAAACAATGAATGTTCTTATACTTTTGCTATATTTCACATATATATGTTTATTTATTGGATAAATTCCTATAAGTAGAATTGTCAAAGTTCACATGCTTTTAAAATTTTGATAGATATTCCCAAGTTGTCTTTCAGAGGTGTTCATACAGTTTATATTCCCCAAGGCATGCTTGAGAGTGCCATTTTTACCTTACCATTACAAATATAGTATATGTTACCTTTTATACCCAGATAGGATTTTGAAATTACATTTATTGTTTTAACTAAATTTGAGCTTTTTTCATATATTTAAAAATATTTTTACTTTAATTTCTGACAACTGTCTGTTCAGAAAGAGAAAAGGCAGAACTGGAGGTGGCAGATGAATTTGGTTAGGGTCACTGCCTAGGTGAATGTTCTGGTATTGAGTACAGTGTCTGTCTGATACATAGTATGTGTTCAATTAATATTTGTTGAATGACTTAATATACAGCATAAGGTTCTCTTGAAGAATGAGATAAAAACATGTTGGGTTCTTATTTCTTCACATTCTTGCCAACACAAATTTTGTGTTTTAAAAGTATAAGGTATACTGCTATAAAAAATTTAAAACTACATTAAGATATGTATTGGAATCATGTCCAAAATATAGGTCTAGAGCCCAGGAAAGAGATCAACTACAAATAGATTTGGGAAGCATTATACTTTAGGAAGCAGTCAAAGTGTGGGCATGGAGGGATGATCATGAAAGAGAAAAAGTAATGAAGTAAGTTATCAAATTTTACAGTAAAGGCAGAGAATATTGGAATCAGAAGAGAGGACCAAGAAAGTCTGAGAGGAAATGAACCTATAAAAAAGGGTATCATGGAAGCCGGGAAGGAAGAATTTTAAAAGAATGTTAAATGCAAAGTAGTCAAATTAATGCCAGAAAGTATACATTTTTATTTGTGAATGAAAGAGTTATTGAAAAGATTTTTATAAGATAAATTTCAAGAGTCAAAAACCAAATGATATCAGGTGGAAGAATATTTCAAAGGTGAAGATGAACCAATTATTATAGAGCACTCTACTTTTAATTTTTCATTTTAAGTGTAGTTCACATTTAGTTGTGTGAAATGATATAAAGCCCATATACCCAGTGTCCCCCAGTGAGATATCATCTTGTGTAACTAGAGAACCATATCAGATCTAGGAAACTGATATTTATACAACCCAGCTACCTTATTAAACTTCATTAGTTTTATATGCACTTATTTGTGTGTACAATTGAACACAGGTACATTTTCATGTGACTGTCACCACTTGAGATACCAAACAGTTCCATCACAAGGATCTCTTGGACTACCACTTGATACTCACAACCACTTGCCTTCCTTCCCTGCCTCTAGCCACTGACAACCTAAACTTTTCTCCATCTCTATAATTTGTCATTTCAAGAATGTCATATAAATGGAATCATGAAGAATGCAACGTTTTGAGATTTTTTTTACTTTTAATTCCCTTGAGATATCTCCAAGTTGTTGCCAGTATCTATAGTATGCTTCTTTTATTGCTGCATAATATTCCATAGATTACTCTTTTAAAAAATTTGGATATAATGATTTGAGTGAGTCAGAATAATAGTTAAAAGTCATTATTTAAGGGAGAGTATTTCCTAAGTATTTTGTGAGTTTTTTTTTAGGCTATTGCAAATGGAAATGTTTTCTTAATTTCATTTTTGGACATTTCATTTCTAGAATTCATATTTACAATTGATTTTTTGTATATTTATCTTATATCCTGTGTCCTTACTGAACTTATAACTCTAGTAGATTTTTAGCTGACTCTGTGTATTATCTGAGAATAAATATAGTTTTTTAATTTTTTCTTTCCCTCAAGATACCTTTTATTTATTTTTCTTGTCTAATTGCCTTAGCTAGACCCTCCAGCACAATGCTTAATGGAAGCGGAAAGAACAGACAGCCTTATTTTGTTCCCAATTTTAGAGAAAAGCATTCAACTTTTCACCATTAAGTATGATGTTAGTTATATCTTTTTCACAGATTCTCTATCATTTTGAGGAAGTTCTTTGGTGCCACATATACCAATTGTGCTCAAAATTTGTTGATCAATTGATTCTGATCCCAATAATTTAGGTCAATGCACATATCAGAAAGCAGGAAAGTTATTCGTTTAACATCTTTTACTGACATTTCTGAATGTCTGAAGCCCCAGCTGGACAGAAGATATGCTTATACGGAAGAACCTAAGGTAAGTATTTTGAGGATTAATAATCTTCTTTCTCATTTTATTGGTCAGTATCCCTTGATCTTAGGAAATTTTTTATTAACTCACCATATTTTTCTCTACTAAGCAATACATTTTATTTTTTCCTTGCGAAAGGATTTTTACACAAAAATTCCCTGCCCTCTGTGTTTCCTTTTGTAAGTTAAGTATCATGTTATAATCATTGTAAAAACTACTTGTTCTGGTTTGGATATGATACCTCAAACACAAAATAGCACCCTTTAGTATTTTTAAATTTTTAACTGTTGATTAAAATAATATTTGAAGTTAGGTTTTAGAAATATACAATTTTTAAAAAACAGAATATTCCCAGAGTGCAACTACCTTTAAAACATGGATTTAATGCACCTGTTTTAGATGGAAATTTCATATCCCAAAAGGATTATACTTTAGAGACCTCAGAAACTCCAATATAGTCTCAACACTTAGCTGTAATTTTGTGTAATTTTATTTTATTCTAAGCAAATAGTTCTTTTTTATTTCTTATTAGGATTGTTTTTCTTCCTAAAGTAATTTTTTTTTTTAGTGTGGAATGCTAATAGTTAAACATCATAAAACATTAACTTTTTATCTCAGAGTTTGTCAGGCAGCTAAAGAGGCAGAGAGACAATATGACAGAGAGTAAGAACCTTCCTTAAACCCTAAATTTTTTCACACTACACTTAAGGTTATAAAGAAATCTGAGTTCCACAAAACAAATAACAAGAGTTCATGCAAATAGTATATGCCCTCTCATGTTCTGGAGTCACTCTTGTGTTTGAAGAAATTGTTTTCCACATTTCAAGGATGGCGTTGGTGTTGCTAGCATTGTTGGCAGAGAAGCCATAAACAGCAGAGTTTTATGAGAACTTATATTGCCTTTTACACTCTGTAGGCCATGACCTACGTGGGGTGGCACTGTCCAAAGAGGGACTCCCTAAGGACAGTTAATGAGCAGCACTGAGAGACCTTGAAGATAGTTCTTTTTATAATCCTCTTGTAGCTATAATAACAGCACCTCAAGGCTAAAATAACAGTAAATAAGTAGGAAAGAAGAGGCCACCAACAGAGATTTGGAACACTTCTCAAATGCCATCGCTGTGCCTGAAAAATGAAAATAATTGAGGTCAGGAAGTCACTTCAAATATCAAGTTTGAAATCAGATTGGTGTATAATAGAATGAATTCTGCTGCGATAGTTGGCCCCATAAGTGAATCTTACATATGCCAGTCAGATGCAAACATACTGCATCCATTACATATATATAGTACAAAAACAAAATAGTCCAGTGGGAAAATGAAAGGCTGGCAGGACTTATGAAACCCATTCGTAAATGCTATTAAAAATTACAGTGCTTTGGGGTGGATAATGAACTTATGTTTTGTTATCTAGATTAAAACCATAGCAGATATTGATGCCTTAGGAGGATATGACATGGAAAATTTGTTGCAATCTTTGTACGTAGAAAATAGAGCCGGATTTTTCTTTACTAAATTCTGCGAGGATTCAGGAAACAAGGTAGAAAATAATTATTTAAGATTTTATAATTTTGCTTCATTTAAAAATAAGAGATTGGGACTGGGGAGATAGCTCAGACGGTAGAGTGCTTGCTTTGTAAGCACAAGGCCCTGGGTTCGATCCCCAGCACCCAAAAAATAAATAAATAAATAAAAATAAAAATAAGAGGTATTGAAATAATTCAGTGCTCAAATAAATATATTTGATGCTAAATATTTAGTAAACATTTAAACTTCTCAATTATATTTCTCTTTGGTTTACTAGTCTACTGAAATTACAAAGAAAAGTAAAATACAGATAGACAAGGATTGGCTTGCATTCCTAACACTGGTTTGCATTCCTAACACTGGTTTATTTTTATATAATTTTATTTCAGTGTAATATATTTTAGAATTGATTTCTATCAATCCCTTAATTTTTAATAATTCTAAAAATTACAAATTATAATGAGTAAAGGCAAAATCATTTGTTTTATTCTTAATCAAAGAGTATATATTTGACTTACATGAAAAATATTTAACTAGCTCAATTATTAGAATAATGTTTGGTTCTGCTATAATGTACATTGGCTTCTATATATCAAAATACCTTCAGATTTTGGTTGCATGCCAGAAACATGTGGTTACTCTTTAATTAGAGCACTTACTATTTTAATGACTAATTATGTGAGAGGCATACATGCAAAAATATAATGTTCCAATGGCAATACCAATAAATATTTTGTATATTCCCAGTTTTTGATAGAAGATTAAAACCATCATATATTGAACCTGATTTATGGTAACAGCAAGGAGCTAAACAATGATTCATATTTGAAATTATAACTTTGTAGAGTTTTAATAATTAGTTGGTAATTGTTTATGTACTTTTTCCATCTGCAGTTGTGGAAGAACTGTGTGTACTTTTGGTTTGACCTACAAGCTTATCATCAGCTTTTCTACCAAGAAACACTTCAGCCTTTTAAAGTATGCAAGCAAGCACAAGTAAGTAGTAAATAATGTTGGGTCCATGTGAAGCTCTAAGTACACAATGAAATAAATATTTTGTCCAGCCCCAAACAAGAGAAATCTGGGATTATAGGCAAAAAGGCAGCAGTTAAATTGTAGCCAGGGGATTACTTTATTTAAATGTCAGCAGAATATTGTCTTGTAATCTGATTTGTGGGTTTTCAGTTGTATCTATTTTATTTGGTTTGTTCTGTTTTCTCTTTGCTGCCAACTACTTGTTCTTCCAATAAAGAACATCTCATCTTCTTTTCTCCCTACTAACTTATACCTTGTTTTGACTGTTGACGATTTAAAAGAGAACCCCCAGAATGGACTTACGGTGAATCACTGGAGTGATTGGGATTCACTGACCAGTGTTCTCTGAGCTTCCTGCAGACCTCCACTGCTGGCTGTGCCAGGCCGCTGTTGACTGGCCCTGTGTGCAGCCCCTCTGGCTCCTGGGCTTCTGTGCTACACACCCTGTGAGGCAGATATCCACAGGGTGGATGAGAGAACGTTTTAAGACCACCCTGAAGTCAAATAGAGGAGGAAGAACAGAAGATTCTAAAAGGGGGACAGAGAGAGTGGTTTCTTTTGGGGGAGGAAGGAAAAGAGAACAGAATTATGACTCAAGCTGACTTATCTTTTGGTTTTCTGTTCTTGGGCTCTTCTGATCTTTTATGAAGAGAGGTCTCCAAGCCTGGAAAACTGCTAATCACTTCTATATCTGTTGATCACTTAAGTGATTCTTATAACCCAGAATAACCCATTCCAGAATACCTTCTCCCAAAACACTGCAGAGGAAACCAGCTTCATGGTTTTATTTATCATTTTATAATCTTATTCAGGACATCAGATAATACTGCTGATGTCTATTGTTGCTTCCGCCACCCTGACTCTGGCATGAATGACTCTGCTTTGTAAATCAGGAAAGGGCTTTGTACTTTTTACTGTGAAAATAAGGGCTTCGCTTCTACATAGCCCAGATGTCTTCTTGAAATCATGAAATTAATCTCTGTTTTACCAGTTCCATTTTCTGAGACCACACAGTTGACTGTTGTACTCTGTTAGTCCTTTACCTGTAATTCACTGTTTATCCTCCTGCCCCTAACCCATTGCCCCTGTCTGCTGTAGTACCATCAGTTATTTTTATTATGTTTTCACTTCTACAAAGAGTACTCCTCCAAAAATCTTCAGCTGCTTAATGAAGCAGAATTTTCTTTGGGGGGTTAATAATAACCAGATTTCCATGTACTTGTAAAGAAGGAAATGCATTTAAGTTTGATATACTTTTTAATTCTTTGTAGTGGTATTATTCAATTAGCTATAAATGATTGTAAAACAGTTTAGATTATTCAGAGATGGATTACTCTGTTTTGAGATTATCAGGGCCTGAGTTTTTCCCCTATGCTCTCTTTTGGGGAGTTAGAGACAGGATATGGGAAGAAAAGGAGCAAATTCACGTGAGTTTTTGATGTATTTTTTTCTTGCATCCATGGCTATTTTGTTTTATTTTATTTTTTTGTAGGAGTAACAATTGTCCAAATTGATGTAGGTTTTAGGTAATACCATAATCCTGTAGGTTTATTTCACAGTATGAAATATCACTCATTTCTTTACAATTGTTGTATGATTTCCTTCAAGGATACATTTACAATAAAGATCTTTGGATTGATAATGCTACTGGCGGAATATAATTATATGGCACTATGTTAAAGTTGCTGTGACTTGATTTATATAGTTTTTGTAATCTGCCAAACTGTATGCCAGGAGAGCAAGAGTGGATTCCAAGGGACTTACATGATATTCTGTATACTTACCCTGAAGTTTTATTGCCCCATGAAATATTGTAGAAATATCTGTAGACAGACTAGATGGGGAGGGTTAGTAACAGTGATTTAGCATGATGAAAAAGTCCAAATGTTTGAACTACTGTATTGGGCATACCATTAAGTTTTCACTGCATGCCTTTGAGAGAACATAGTGCACAACTGGAAACCAATCAAATAAGTCTTAGCAAGGAGAAAGGGAATCACTACCTTTGTGTAGAGATAAAATCCTGACATTGGAAACAGCTTGTAGGGGAACCATCTACAGCTGTGAAGATTTGAAGACTAGGTACTACACCTTTTGAATGTACATGCTTGCTTCAGTGAGAAAGCATGACAATTGGAAAAAATAGGCTTGGTACCACTGCCTTTTCTAACTTCTTCCATCTTTGTGAGTCTTTCAAACTGTCCTAACAAAAATTATGCATTTATTATCTATCATTCTCCATAGCATACACATTGAGATTTTTAAAAAATAGTAAAATGATACATTCACATTATATGTGTTTATAAATATGTATACACACTGACACACAAAGGTTGTAAAAATAAGAAATGAGAAGGAGGAAGAGAAGGAACAGTAAAACTTGAGTCTACAAGAAGGATTATATGGAAAATGCAGGAGTCAATGAGTAAAAAGACAGGTAAGAATGAAAGAGAAATGAGATATAAGGAGTGCTACAGGGCTGGGGATATAGCTCAGTTGGTAGAGTGCTTGCTTTGCAAGCACAAGGCCCTAGGTTCAATCCCCAGCACCGCCAAAAAAAAAAAAAAAGGATTGCTACATAAATACATTATATTTTATCACAAGCCATTTAAATAAAGATATTCTATAATAGTGCAAAGTTTTTGCTTTATTGGATTAGATATCAGGGTTATTCCATGTTACTTTAAAGAATTGCTTAGATCAGAGGCTAAATGACATAGAAGTAAAAAAATCACAGAACTTGGAGTTTAAAGACATGACTTTAAGTCACATTCTGCTAGTTACTGGCTGGGTAAATTTTGTCAAGTCAATTTTAATAAGCCTTGGCTTTGTGTTCTGCAAAATGTGGGTATTAACAATATTTTACATGGATTTGGAAATTACATGTTCTTTTTCTGCTTTTACCCTTACAATTATAATACGGATGCTGAAATTACAATTGGTCTAATTGTTAGACATCTAAAAATATCTGAAAGTAATCATCTTCCTTGTCATTTCAAATGATTTAGGATCTTAAAACACTTTTATTCTACCATACCTTGCCCATTTTACATATAATTTTTTGTACTATGTATATTCTATTCTTTTTTTTTTTTTTTGCATTGCTGAGGTTTAGACCCAGGTCCTCATGTGTGCCAGGCAAATTCTTTGCTACTGACCTACATCCCAGGTTCATGTACAATGTTTTTTATTCAATGCATTTTACACCTTCTAAGCAGTCATCATTTTTTTAGTGCCGTCAGTGCTTGTATCCAATTTATTCACAAATGAATTTCTTGCTTGCCACTGCTTTTCTTTTTTTTTTTTTTTTGCGGTGCTGGGGATCGAACCCAGGGCCTTGTGCTTGCAAGGCAAGCACTCTACTGAGTGAGCTATATCCCCAGCCCTTGCCACTGCTTTTCACATCACATTTCTTCCTTTGGACTTACTTTCTGAAGACTATCCCTAAGTTGAGTAGTTTTTTCAGTTAGTGGTAAAAAATACCCCAGGTTTCATTTTTCTGAGAATGTTCATTTCATTCTGATTCTTGACTTAGCTGAATCTAGAATTGTAGGCTGACAGTTTCCTCTTAGCACCTAGAAGATGTTTTTCTTCTGTCTTCTGCTTCAGTTGCCCTTATTGAAGAGTTTGCTGTTGCTTCTTGTAGGATACTTTTCTTCACTGTTTTCTTTTATAACCTTTCCATTTGTCTTTTCTGCTTCTTTTTAGATAGGTTCTCACCATGCTGCCCAGGCTGCCAGACTGGCCTCAAAGTCGTGGGCTCAACTAATCTTCCCCCATTCCTCAGCCTCTGGGCCACTGCGCCTGGCTAGGCCTTTACACATTTGACTTTGGTGTTCTGTATTCCACTTCTGTGTGTGTACTGCAGTTATCTTTCTTGGGTTTTATTTGCTTCTAGAATCTGAAGAATCATTCTTTTAAGCAATTGTGGAAAATCCTCAACTATTATTTCTTTCAGGCTTTCTGCTTCTACATTTTCTGCTTTTTAGTATTCCCAGTCTGATCAGTGTTGACACTTGGAATACATCTTCTTATCTTTCTTCTTTGAAGTTTTCTCAGATTTTAGTATGTGTTTTATATTTTAAATTGAAATAGATTAATTTCCTTCTGTTTTCAGTTTGTTTATTATTTCTTCAACAGATTTTATTTGACTCTTTGACCCACCTATTGAGTTAAATCATTTAAGGAGTTACTTTTTTTAATTATTAAACATTATATTCATGTTTTGCAAATCTTTCTGGTGCTTTTTCTTTTGTCTTTTTTCTCATGTCCTTTTATATTTTAAATATCTTTAATTATTTTAAACATTTATTAGAGTTTGTAACTGTGTTAGATATTTATTCCTCTGTAGCAGTAGGATCACAAACTTCATAGCTTAGAACAACACACATTTATTGTCTCACTGTTTATGTGGGTCAGGATTCTGGATACAGATTTGCTGGTCCTCTGTAAGGTTGTAATCAAGGTTAGGCTGCTTTCTCCACATGGAAAGGGAAAGAATCTGCCTTACTGTTCACATGATTGTTAGCAACATTCAGTTCCTGGCAAACTGCCAGACTGAGGGCCTCTGTTTTTGGCTGACTGTGAGCAGAGGCCACCCTCAGCCCTGTGCCCATGTGGCCTTCATGTGGCAATGCACAACATGGCAGCTTACTTCTCCAAGCCAGCAAGTGGGAGAGTTCCTTAGCAAGACATCCATTGCCATCTTACAGAATGTTATGGTGTACACGTGATCACATACACATCATCACCACTGCTGTATTCTGTTGGCTAGAAGCAGGCCACACATTATGCCCATGCTTGGAGAGAGATCATATAAGGGCATGAATACCAGGAGACATTATGTTCATGGGGCCAACTTGGAGTCTGACTCCCACAGTATTCAATAATTTTATGATTTGTAGTTTCTTGGAAGAACTAATTCTGCTGTTTATTAGTTCTGCTGACATGGTGGATTCTTTCCTTGTGTGTTTTGTAATTTTGAATTATGAGCTCTTTAGTGGAATTTTTATCTATGGTTCTTCAGGAAGACACTTTTTAATGCTACTTTCTTACCTTGCAGCAGTGTGTAAATTTGAAAACCAAACTCACATGAGAGGAAACTCACAGTAACACATTCTTAGGAAATGTCTTTTTTTTTTTTTAGCACAGAATTCAGGCAAAGATAAGCAAGCTTATTTTTTTGTCTCCTAGGTTTGGTAGGTTTAAAGAAGCTTGCTTTTCTGATTTTTACTATGGATGTTAAATAAGAAAACATGTGACTGCTTCTTCTAGAGCTCTTTTTCTGATATTTTGGCAGCCTGGATTACTTGAAAACTCTTCCTTTATAAAATTTATAGAAATACTGGATAAAATATAACAAATAATTTTCCAAATATATGACTGAGATGGCAAGGGAAGCCACCAGGGGCCAGAATCAAGGAGTGTATAGAAAACCAGGGTGATAAGCATGTACAGACAGTGGAACTGCCATGAGGGTAAAGCAAGAGCCACAGAGTACCAGAGACAAGGCCTGGGCCCTCATGAGGTGAAAGTGTTACACTGAGATCCCACCTATGTCTAACTCCTTAAAGGGTCATGCACAAAATGAAATGCAGAGTGGAAAATATTGGTTGTATAAATTAAAATATAATTTATCTTATATTAAATTTCAAAGTATGTATTTTCTACATGTCATTTTTTTTGTATAACCCATAGCACACATGAGATATTTTTATTCTCATTTTGTCTAACCAGAAGGAAATTAGATTTCTGACATGTTAACATTGCTAGGGAAAAAACTTTGCTCAATCTGGAGGTAGGGAACCCTGCTTCAGTGTGGCACTCCCCTCCTCTATGAAAGTTCTCGAGTCTACCTCATGGGACTCCTGTAAGGATTTCATAAGATGGTGTAGGTGAAAGCATTTTTTGGTATAGAGCACGCTATAGAATAAATAAATATTGTTATGATGATTCTATCAATTACTTGGATAATAGGGAAGGAAGGTAGGAAGTAGAAGTAATTGCAGAAAATAAGATGGAAGAACCACTGCTCCCAAATCAATAGCTATTCACTCAGACAACACTAGTACTTATTCTGAGTTTCAGAATAGAACTTCTATAAAAATATACTGCATAGAATCATAAGCTTTTAAGAATTTCTTTCACAATATTTTGTTGATTACTTATTAACATTCACTGAGAGACTGCCATGTGCCAAGTAACGCCTTGTTGGATCTGAGGGTGATCAGGACAAAATTCTCAACTTTAAGAGCTCACTCTGTAAGGAGGAGAGAATTCACTAAAATACTCCAATCATGTTTGAAACAACAACAAAAACAAACAGCATCTTTAGTGGAAGATAGAATAAATTCTTCCTTTACTAACGGATAACAGTTGGCTGTTGTTTTATTTTAAAAATCATCAACCTATTTTCAAATACCTGTAGAAGTGAGGAAATTGTTTCCTTTTTTCTCATTTTTTGAGCCAAATGTTGCTCTCTTTTGGTCTTATTTATGCCTTATGAAGCAACACAAAATAAATCTTTCTTTTGATGACAACCCCTCAAACAAATAAAAAAATTATACCATCTTATTTTATTTGTATTAACAACTTCAGACTAATTTTGAAATTTTGCCAGTATTTTCAACCATTGCTAGATGAAAGTTTGACATTTGGGAGTCCCACCCCTGACATCTCCACCCAGTGAGTTGTCAGCTTGAAAATACTCTCTGGCCCAATGCTTTGGTGAGAGACTCTTGTTTCTA
Source organism: Sciurus carolinensis (assembly GCF_902686445.1). NCBI lineage: Eukaryota > Metazoa > Chordata > Mammalia > Rodentia > Sciuridae > Sciurus > Sciurus carolinensis. The sequence continues at coordinate 38,561,814 of NC_062213.1, forward strand.
TTTACACACATTCCTACAAAGAAGAGGCTTGATGGGTTCCCATTAAATAAGTCAGTTCAAGTAACTACTTTAGGGTTATAATACTGTCACCAGTTGTGTACTTGCAACAATTTCATGAGAGAAAAAGGAAACACAAAAACTAAGCCAGTAAAGGTCAAACCTGTACCAGGCATTTGTGTTTTTAGAAGTCAGAAGACGAAATGAAATAATAATACAGAATTCATTCACGTATTCATTCAGCAGTTATTTACTGCTGTCCTCATCCTTTCTAGCTCTCGATCATCTAGTTTCCTGGTGGGTGATCTTCAACATAGTGTGGATTCAAATGATGTTCTTATTAGGTTACACAGTGTGGTCTTGCTTGAGGGTTCTCCAAGTATGTCAGTGCATTTGTCCCCTTTGCTCCTGCTCCTGTTTCTAGTGCTGCAGAAATAGGAAATTAACATAAACCAGATAGCAGCTATACCAGCAGTTACAAGTACACACTCGCTTAGCCTAAAAACGTTTATTGATATTCCCGCAAACATTTATGAAGCATCTGCTTTATTCTTGGCTCTGATCTGAGCTGGGAACACACTGGTGAACAACACACACATATACACAAGTTGTTGCCCCCAGAGCTCTTTCTATCAAGGCTGGAGAATGTGTTTTTTTTTTTTTTTTTTTTTTTGTAAACAAATGGGATACATGTTGTCTCTCTGTTTGTACATAGAGTAAAGGCATACCATTTGTGTAATCATAAATTTACATAGGGTGATGTTGGTTGGAGAATGTGCTTTTGTTGCCCAGTTTTCCAGAGAGCCCTAGAAAGATCAAGAAAGACAAAACCATGCAGCCCTTTTCCTATAAAATTTGCCTTGTCTTGTCAATATTTTCCAGTGACGTCTGAGCTAACTATAGGTAACTAAAACTTTGGGTGTTATCCTAGAAAAATTTGTGGCATAAGAGGGGTGGTGTTGAAGATTTGTTTCTGATAATCAGCTTATTTTTTGCTTTGTTCATTGTTTTCTGTTACCTTAATTGTTTAACTTCTCTCTTACCTTGACTTTTACAGGACTTAAATACTTCACAATGGTCCTGACATTTTCATTACAGTGCTATGAGCTAAGTACTCCTTTTGTAGGCGCTGGTGTATTCTCAGGTGCACTACAGAGCTCATATTTCTTCACTCGGCAGCAGCTTTAAGAATCAAGCTATGTTTTTTAAAAGATGAATGGGCATGGTTGAGTGGTGAAGTTGGATGGTGATAGAGTGTAGAAAATCATGAACCTCTTTATAGTTTCATGGTAAACTTCAGTGTCTTCCTCATTAGGTTGTTTCTTGAGTGCTGTGCAATTACTATTTAAGCTTTGTTACATTATTTGTTTTTGTTACCAGAGAGATGGTGTCCCAAGTAGCAGTCAGGCTTGGATTCCTAAGCACTATGAATCACTGAGCACAGAATCAGCAGGGTTCTGTCTCACAGCCCATTTTGTTGTGTTTGCTAGTGAAGTGGATTCAGGAAGAACACGCACAGCAGCCAGCTTTCTGGCTTACAGTTACCCATTCATTCCTGTTCCTGATGTTTATAACATACCAGCAATTCACATTCAGTTAGAAGATTCTGAACACTATAGGACTGTGAACCAGAAAAGGATCTTGAAAGATTCTCTGTTAGTTATCTTATCTCCATGAAGGTCCAAACCTGAACTTCTGTGAACTGTAATTATTATCACGCATGACATTTATTTGAGTTTTACTCTCTGTTAGGTTCTGTGCTAATAACTTTATGTGGATACTTTTATTTAATTCTTGACAATCCTAAGAGGTTGGTACATAATGAGGAAACAGATTCAGAGAAGCTGAATGCTTTTGAAGGCCATTCATTTAGCAATTTTTGAATGCGGAATTAGAACCAAGTGTTCTGACTTTAGGTCCTATGCTATCAACTTCTAAGTTGTGGCTTTCTTATATTATTCATTGTCTCTACAAAAAAAAAACCATATCCGTTTATCATCTTGTTTAATCTTTCATCTTTATGAACACTATATGTCAGATTTCACCCTTAATATTTTTCCCCACTAGACTTATGAGTCCATGAAGACTGTCTGCTTTAACTACCTTACAGGTAGCTTATGAAAAGTGCTCCATTGATTATTGAATAAATGAATGAGCTCATGGACATATTTATATTTCTCAGCAATATGTTATAAATCTTATTATAGTTAATCATTGATTATTTGGATATAACTACCAATCAAATATTATTTTTTTAAACATCTTATGTAAAAATAGTTTAAGGAGCCCTCATAAACCATCACCCAGCTTCATCAATTATCCATATTCCATCCTTCCAAATATACTGTGTTAATAGTCCAAATTTGTTCTTAATAAATTGCTCTTAATAAATTGCTCTTAACAAATTGCCCTGGAACAACAATGAAATCTTCCTGTCCCCTCTTACCTCACCAAGGAATCTAAAAATAAGGTTGCTTTTTGAAACATAAACGATGCAATCAATGTATAACAATTTAGGACAGATATGAGCAGTTGTTTAGAGACAGAATGATTTCCTGGGTCTGCAAGGTTTGTAATGAAGACACCAGAACATGTAAAGAAACGTCAAGAAGAGGTTCACGCTGAACATGGTGTCAAATGCCTGTAATCCTCGTGTGTCAGGAGGCTGAGGCAGGAGGATGGCGAGTTCAAAGCCAGTCTCAGCAAAAGTGAGGTGCTAAGCAACTCAGTGAGACCCTGTCTCTAAATAAAATACAAAATAGGTTTGGGGATGTGGCTCAGGGATTGAGTACCTCTGAGTTCAATCCCCAATACCAAAAAAAAAAGTTGGTTAACCATTAGCGCCCCAGAAAGAAAAGTTGTGACAGAGGCAGACTTTAACCATGCTCTGGAAGCACCATGCTGAGATGCCTACACCTGTGAGTATTGGATCAGACTGACAGATCTGGATAAAGAGAACAACCATAGTGATCATGCAGTTAACTCCCCTTCTTCTGACTCAGGTAACCAGCTATGTGTAAACCTGTTCTCCAAGGTGGTATGCTAGTTACTGTCAACAACCAGCCTGATTGATGGTTGATTTTTCTCATTGCAATCACTTGATGCTTTGGTTTCATCTATTGGTCTTGTGTGCTTTGTTAGCATGGATTAGCATCTCTGTGAGATTTTTGTTTAAACCAAAAATGTTAATATAATCATGCTTTTCTTATTGAATTATTCTTTGTTCATTGATTTTCAAGAGATTATTTATTATCAGAGGTTAAATAATTCCATTAGTTTAAACATGTCATGCTTTTGATAAAGGATTTTTTTTAAATGAGTAAATATTGATAAGATTAAAACCTTATTTATTCCTTAGGTTGCATTAGACTGCTTAGTAACAGTTCTTTTTGTGTGTGCTTGTCTATTTTATTCCATCATGCACTTAAAACATCTTGAGCAATAGCCCAAATCGGCCTTAAAAATCTCGTCTATTGTGTCCCTTGAGTTTATGGTTTGTTTTTGGCTTTACTTAACACGTTCTATTTTCCCCTGCTGATTTTTCATTCTGTCCAAAATGATTCAAGTTTGTTTTATTCTTTTATCCTATTGGCATTTTTTTTTAGGTGCTTTTGCTTTGACTTCTTAGTAGGATCTGAGCAATTGCCAGAAATTCTCAGTTCAATTGTCATCACATTATCTATTTGTGTGCAATTCCATCTTGTGTTGATCTCTGCAGTAGTTTGCCTTTCAGTATCAGGATGTTGCAATCCCTCGGTCCCATCTTTAAGATTCCTAATTGAAAAACTCAAGTACTTCACATGGAAATCCATTTGTGGAGAGCTCCATCTGTAATTTATTCCCTTTCGGCATCGCTCCTTGGTAATGTTTTTGAGCTCCTAGTGGGACATGAGAAGTCATTAAAAATCATCATTTTTTCCTCCTTTTGCAGAAAAAAAAGTTTGGAATGCTTGAACTTGCTCGTTATTTTCTTTTTCTGCCTCATATGAACTCAGATAATGTTCTGTGCCCACTAGAGCTGTGAATGGTTATGAAAACAGATTTTTTTATTTTTTACTGAAGGAAATATTTTGTGATTTATGAAAGTATCTTGTATCAGGGCATTTATATTCTTTTTATAAACACCTCCAAGAACTATTTTTCGCCTTTAGCATATTGGAACACAGTTTCATCTCATTGTTTCATATAAATTCCAAGGATAGAGTTATTGAACTCACTCGAGATGGTTCCACATTACTTTGCTATTTGCCTTCAAGTACAGCTGTCTGCTTTTTGCTTGTTGTTACAGCTTAGTGGACATCTGCTCTATTGTGCTTAAGATTATCTGTGAAGTGATTCAGGTCTCTTTGGGGTCCAGAGACTGAATCCAGACCCATTTAGAACCAATTGTATTTCTCTTACTGCTTTCATGTTTTTTCTTCAAAGCTACTCCTTGTACTTTCTCACGAGGACAAGTTAACAAGTTTTTCCCCATTACATCCTTAACCTCTTCTGACTCACTTATCAGAATGAAATTAAGTTTAACATTTGAAGCTTAGCTTCACCCTTTTCTAAATAAAAACCATTCAGAATGTAAGCAGACAGATTTAAAGAAAGACTACTGGCCCTTCTCTTGTGGTCCAGCTTGACTCTTAACTATTAAAAGGGGCTTAACTATATCTGTATTTAAAAAGATGGATGTCAGTTAAGTGGAGTACGGAAGTAAACTTATAAATTGGCACATTGTGGTGTGAAGTGGTTTATTGTGGGATGTAGCTTTGCCTCCAGTAAATATTTGAATTAGCTGGTGCCGTTTGCCTTTTCCATACTTTATTTCTCTTCAGTGGTCATTATAGGAAAAGAAATAAATTTGCCTTTTAATCATTGGTATGATTGTAAATGTTTAACAACCAGCTCTCGAGAGTTGTCATGATCTGTAGTATTTGTTGATCTCTGGGTGAGTGATTTCAGACCCCAACATGTCACCAGATAGAGGGGTTGGGAGAGTTGTGCAGCAGCGCATTGTTATATAGTCTGTTCACCTTAAAGGCACAACAGAGGTTAATAACTTGAAGAGCATGGAGAATAAAACAGAATCATTAGGAAGCAGTGAGTTTTAAGTATTCATAGTATTCATTATCTTTGTTTTTAGAATAATTTCTTTAATTGTAACTTTATGTAATTTAATTTTGGAATGGAGTTTAACCACTGACTTGTGAATTTTCAAAAAACTTACAAATTGACCCTTGGGAACTGAGACAAGCCAGCTCCATCAGACCTTTGCTTATGATAGAGGAAGAGAGGTAATGACAAGAGACATGTCACTCTGTTTCTCTCTGTTTTGAGCTTCTCCATGTTAGGACTATAGACCCTAACCCTCCACCTTCAGAATTTTCTTCCACCTTTTAGAGACTGCTCTTGCCCTTGCTTGAGGTGGCACATCATCTTTGTTCTAGAATTATTAGGTCTTAGTTTGTTTACAATGAACTTGAAGAAAGAGCTGATGAAAAAGCTTTCTGTATTTCAGTAGCCAAAGAATTCTCCTTTTCTTTTTCTTTAGAGTATATAAAGTAATGTCATGGGTTTTGTGAGATATCTCTCTTCTTCCTCAGGGGCTGGCAGATCTTCGATGATACTACCCTATCAGTCTATCAGGCAGAACTCCGGTGCTACCTGCCCATAGTAGAAGGAATAACAATGGCACACAGCTTCATATTTCCTGTATACTCTTGGTGGGAATCTTGGGAAATTACTAGAAGAATGTGAAAGATGCATATTAAAATGCTCCTGCTGCTGTTTATCATTATAGTCAAGTAATGGGTCCAAGAAAAATCAACTTGCTAATGATGCAAAATGCTGAAGCAAAAACGTTTTCTCCTAATCTCTGAACTACTTTAATAAGTTGTTGAAAATCTACTACTTAAGTTATTTTTAAATTAACATATAATAATTGTACATATTTATGGGGTACAATGTGATGATTTGATCTATACCTTATGCAGTGAATAAATCAGGACAGTTAGATATCTGTCACCTCATGCATTTATCATTTCTTTGTGGTGATAACATTCAAAGAAAATCTACTTTTTAGTATCCCTGATTTTAGTTTGTCTGCTAATAGGATTGGTTCGATGTCCTGTAAGCCAGTATCAAGGTCTCACAGCACATGGGATTTGATACATGGTATCCTCAGCATTCTGAAGAGCTCATTTTTTTTTTTATGGTGGGATACATACTTTTTTTTAAAATTTATTTTTAATGTAAACAAATGGGATACATGTTGTTTCTATTTGTACATGAAGTAAAGGCGTGCCATTTGTGAAATCATACATTTACATAGGGTAATGATGTTTGATTCATTCTGTTATTTTTTCCTTCCCCCTATCCCTCCCACTCCTCTTTTCCTTCTATATAGTCCCTCCTTCCTTCATTCTTGCCCCCTTCCCACCCCCCATTATGTGTCATCATCCGCTTATCAGCAAGATCATTCGTTCTTTGGTTTTTTGAGATTGGCTTATCTCACTTAGCATGATATTCTCCAATTTCATCCATTTGCCTGCAAATGCTATAATTTTACTATTCTTTATAGCTGAGTAATATTCCATTGTATATGTATACCACAGTTTCTTTATCCATTCATCAGTTGAAGGACATCTAGGTTGTTTCCACAATCTAGCTATTGTGAATTGAGCAACTGTGAACATTGATGTGGCTATATCTCTGTAGTATGCTGATTTTAAGTCCTTTGTGTATAGGCCAAGGAGTGGGATAGCTGGGTCAAATGGTGGATCCATTCCAAGCTTTCTGAGGAATCTCCACACTGCTTTCCCGAGTGGCTGCACTAATTTGCACCCCCACAAGCAATGTATGAGTGTACCTTTTTCCCCACATCCTCACCAACACCTATTGTTGCTTGTATTCTTGATAATTGCCATTCTATTTGGGGTGAGATGGAATCTTAGGGTAGTTTTGATTTGCATTTCTCTTATTACTAGAGATGTTGAGCATTTTTTCATGTTTGTTGATTGCTTGTAGATCTTCTTCTGTGAAGTGTCTGTTCATTTCCTTAGCCCATTTGTTGCTTGGGTTATTTGTATTCTTGGTGTAGAGTTTTTTGAGTTCTTTATAGATTCTGGAAATTAGTGCTCTATCTGAAGTATGAGTGGCAAAGATTTTCTCCCACTCTGTAGGCTCTCTCTTCGCATTGCTGATAGTTTCCTTTGCTGAGAGAAAGCTTTTTAATTTGAATCTGTCCCAGTTTTTGATTCTTGCTTTTATTTCTTGTGCTATGGGAGTCCTGTTAAGGAAGTTTGATCCTAAGCCGACATGTTGAAGATTAGGACCTAGTTTTTATTCTATAAGATGAAGGGTCTCTGGTCTGATTCCGAGGTCCTTAATCCATTTTGAGTTGAGTTTTGTGCAGGTTGAGAGATAGGGGTTTAGTTTCATTCTGTTGCATATGGATTTCCAGTTTTCCCATCACCATTTGTTGAAGAGGCTATCTTTTCTCCATTGCATATTTTTGGCCCCTTTGTCTATTATGAGAAAATTGTATTTATTTGGGTTTGTGTCCATGTCCTCTATTCTGTACCATTGATCTACCTGTCTATTTTGGTACCAATACCATGCCGTTTTTGTTACTATTGCTTTATAGTATAGTTGAAGTTCTGGTATTGCGACACCCCCCTGTTTCATTCTTCCTGCTAAGGATTGCTTTAGCTATTCTGGGTTTCTTATTCTTCCAGATGAATTTCATGATTTCTTGTTCTATTTCTGTAAGGTATATCATTGGGATTTTAATTGGAATTACATTGAATCTGTGTAGCACTTTTGGTAGTATGGCCATTTTGACCATATTAATTCTGCCTGTCCAAGAACATGGGCGATCTTTCCATCTTCTAAGGTCTTCCTCAGTTTCTTTCTTCAATGTTTTGTAGTTTTCATTGTAGAGATCTTTTACCTCTTTGGTTAGATTGATTCCCAAGTATTTTATTTTTTTTGAGGCTATTGCAAATGGAGTTGTTTTCCTCATTTCCCTTTCAGATGTTTCATTGCTTGTGTATAAAAATGCTTTAGATTTATGTGTGTTGATTTTATAGCCTGCTATTTTGCTGAATTCATTGATGAGGTCAAGAAGTTTTCTGGAGGAGTTGTTTGGATCCTCTAAATATATAATCATGTCATCAGCAAATAGGGGTAGTTTGAGTTCCTCTTTTCCTATTCGTATCCCTTTAATTTCTTTAGTCTGTCTAATTGCTCTGGCTAGAGTTTCGAGGACAGTGTTGAACAGAAGTGGTGAAAGAGGATGTCCCTGTCTTGTTCCCATTTTTAAAGGGAATGGTTTCAGTTTTTCTCCATTAAGAATGATGTTGGCGATGGGCTTAGCATAAATAGCCTTTACAATGTTCAGGTATGTTCCTACTATCCCTATTTTTTCTAGTGTTTTGAGCATGAAGGTGTGTTGTATTTTGTCGAATGCTTTTTCTGTGTCAATGGAAATAACCATATGATTCTTATCCTTAAGTCTGTTGACATGATGGATTACGTTTATTGATTTACGGATGTTAAACCATCCTTGCATTCCAGGGATGAACCCGACTTGATCATGGTACACGATTTTCTTAATATATTTTTGCCAATTTGCCAATATTTTGTTAAGGATCTTTGCATCTATATTCATCAAGGATACTGGTCTAAAATTTTCTTTCCTTGATGTGTCTTTGCCTGGTTTGGGTATGAGTGATATTAGCTTCATAGAATGAGTTTGGTAGGGTATCCTCCTTTTCTCTTCCCTGGAATACTTTGAGAAGTATTGGAATGAGTTCTTCTTTGAAAGTCTTGTAGAACTCGGTTGAGAATCTATCTGGTCCTGGGCTTTTCTTGGATGGTAGGTTTTTAATGGCTTCTTCTATTTCATTGCTTGATATTGATCTGTTTAAATTGTGTATGTCCTCCTGGTTCAGTTTGGGAGGAGCATATGTCTCTAGAAATTTGTCAATGTCTTCAGTAGTTTCTATTTTGTTGGAATACAGATTTTCAAAGTAGCTTCTCATTATGTTCTGTATCTCAGTGGTGTCTGTCGTGATATTTCCTTTTTCATCACAAAGTTTATTAATCTGAGTTTTCTCTCTCCTTCTCTTTGTTAGTGTGGCTAAGGGTTTGTCTATTTTGTTTACTTTTTCAAAGAACCAACTTTTTGTTTTGTCAATTTTTTCAATTGTTTCTTTTGTTTCAATTTCCTAAAGAGCTCATTTTAAGTCATAGAGTTCCAAAGTTTTACATTTCTCTTTCTTATTTCCAGTCCTGGCCTGGTGGTGACAGCAAAACATCATGCAATCATTGTTACCAGGCAATCATAGAAAGATACATACACATGATCATTAAAATAAATACATCAAAAGGAAGTATGTGAAACTGTTCCATTAACATAACTAACAGCTGAAATGTAACATAACAAATCAACACATGTGCTACAACATTTGGTATTATTCTTGACTTTTCCTTTTAAGGCTGCACAGAAATTGTTCTTGTTTTCATTGGAACACAGATGAGTGTCAAGCTGCAGCTCATCAAATGGCCCCTACTTATGGAAAAGATGCCTTCCCAAGACTGTGCTCACCTCTGGCACGAGGAGAATACTTTTGCTGGGTGCTTCTACAGCATGTGTCTACAGCATGATAATTAGAATCTTAACCTATAGCTGTCATCATTTAGTCTTTGGTACAAAGAAAAATCCAAATAGCATAGACAATCATGGAAAATTATTTTTTTCCTTTTGACATTGTTAAAAATGAGAATATATCCAATAAGTTCATAATTCCCATTTCTGAGGTTTATTTATCTAGACTTTATGATGCAATAAGAAAACATTCATTAACATGGGAAAAATAAACCTGTAATGCATTTTGGTATATTTGAAAAGTTATTGGGATCCACTTCTACTCAAGAAGATGCTCAGTAACATACACCTTCAAAATGATTCTGAAAAGTTTATTGGTGATACTGCAGTCTTGCATGCAAAATATCATAGGTTTGAAAAAAAATAAAAGTTGCAAAGGCATATGTCATTTTAATTTGTTGGATCCAGCTGTGTAGTATAATGCAGTAGTATGAATAGGGTATTGTCACTAATCAAGCATCTGAGTGTTTTTTTTTTTTTTTGTGGAGGCAAAATTAGAAACATTTTCCCCTATATGCCAACAAACTAATGTGTATTAAAAATAAATGGTATTCACCTTTCACTTCCCTTTAGAAAGAAAATATTTATTGAAACAGTGTTATTTTTCTGTCCCACCCCATTTTTATTATTTTTGGTCTTCATTTCTTCTCAATTCTTCCAATTTGTTTCTCCATTCTCTTTTTTTCCCCTCTCCATTTCAACTCTTCCTCCTGTCATCTTTTTCTTTTACTAGTCTTGTTAGCCATCAGTTAATCTTTTAAGAGTTTAGTTAAACCAGAAAATGAACTCCCAGAACCTCAAGACTGTAAAAGATTTTTTTTAGGGAGAAACCTTGCTTTTCTTTCCCCCTATTTGAGGCAATTGCCAAGAAAGCGAGTCACAGGCACAGGTGTAGAGAGGTGCAGGGCAGGCCGCCCGTTCTGCGTTTCCTGATTACATAACCTTTGAGTGTCTCCAGGAGAGATGGAGTTCAGAGCCGTGTTGTGTGCAGTGCCAGGCAGCCTGATCACAGACAGGCAGTACTTGTATCCCTTCTCAAAAACTTTCCTGCTGGGCTGTTAATGCATCGGAGGTTAATGTTTAAATTGGAATCATGTCCGCCACAGCTGTGTATGAGTGAATCTGCTTTACTGGGAATCAGAGAGGCCAAGTGGAACATGAAGGGAGCAGATTTTTTTGTTTTGTTTTGGGTTTCTTTTTTTTTTTTTTTTTTTGTCTCCAACATGAGCTACATTGTTATTTCTCTGTGGTTAGAAAGGAAAAGCAGGGTGGGCAATAAAGCAACAAATACCCAGGATATTGAAACAATGTCTTTAACTCAATTAAATTGTGTTATTTGGGTATCATGTGATATAATCTTTATATTTCATCATAAACTTGGTTTACATTGGCTTAAAATTATTTTCTTTATATTTTGAAGATGATTAGCTTTTAAAATTTTTACATGCTAGACACAACCATATATGTACATCTCTCACATTTGTTACATGTAGTCAATTATTAATTTGATTTTCCCTTGATTATTAGAAAAATATATTCATATTTTAATACCATACATAACTGAATGTGCTATAAACTTATTGTGTGACCCTAAAGGACTGACAACAAAATTGTTTTCTTGTCCTTATACACTTAACCACTTTTGTCCCTACTAACTAGTGAGGTAAGGAGGAGCAGAGACAACCTTAACAGAAGATAGTACATGTGTGTAATGTAAGCTTCGGATGCCAGGGGAAGGTGGCCTCTCAAGCCCCTTCCTAACACCTCTAGTTCTGTGATTTTACAACATGGGTAAAGAATTGGGGGAATGGGGATATAAGGATTTTGCTGATTACCATAGTGGGAACTGACATTTGAAAAGAAAGAAGTTACTTTGTCTTGAACAATATTCTCACACACTGTATGTGAGGAAGCTAAATAAATAAATAAACACAGTGGGAGAGCATTTATTTTTAACCAGGCAGTCTGTGAAGCTTCCAACCCAAATTCCTCATTTGAGATTCTGGCTTTTGAGAACAGCTATTCAGTTCATATGATTGGAAATTAGACAAATGTCTGTTTCTTAGCAAGGAACACTCTCTGCCTTTCTGTCCTTTATTATCAGCTTTAAATGTGTGTCAAGCATTTCTAGGAGCCTTGTTTTAGAGAAACTTCATAATTTTATCTAACTGGTGGCAGTTAAATATAGGCAAACCGTAGAATTTATCATCTAAATCCAGATGCTTTTGATAGTGAAAGTGAAACAGTTAATAATATGCCCACTCAGTAGGCTTAGATCATATTGGCTATCTTAATTATAGCTCCTTGAGTCTATGGATCATATAGCAAAATACTATGCACAGCCCCTATGGCTGCATAGAGTACATTGAATTGAGGTCAGGAAGGATGGGAGCAGACAGCAGCTTGGTAACAAAACCTGGTTATGTGGTGATTTGTTGGGATGAAACTGCTCTTTCCTTCTCATAGTTTTATACTTGTTTCTGGTAGTTTCTCTTTGTGTGTGTGTGTGGGGGGGGGGGTTCTTGTTTTGTTTTGTTTTTGTTTGTCAAAATTAAATTTATAGGCCTTTACTTTGAGGAGAAAGGATGGAAGGGTGAGGAAGAGTCAAATTTCGCTGTGATTGGTGTGTTATTAATGAAAACTGGAAACACAGGAGGAAAAGAGAGGCTCAGGAGGTTAGGAAAAAGTGATTTGTTATACTCTATAGGATGTTGGTGGAGCTATTATAAGAAGGCAGCTAGCAGCAAAGGTTTAGAGTTCAGGGGAAAAAAAACAGGTCCATCTTTGTATATTTGGGTTTTTTTCCACATACAGTTGACTGTTAAGTCTTTGGGAATGGGTGACACTCACTTACTCATTCATTCTACATTTAGCATTATGCTTCTGTCTTCACAGAGCTTCATTCTAAAAATACAGGGTCCATGGAAGCACGTAAGGACAGCTAAACTAGACTTCAGGATTCAAGGAAGCTTGAGTCCTTTAGGACAAGACCTGGCACAAGAGAATGTGAGCTGTACAAACATGAACTAAGGAGAAAATAGAGTTGAGTGTGGAACTTTAGGGAGTGCCTTCTTTTAATGGGGATAGAGGAGAAGTCATCAGCACAGGAGCCTAAGAAGAAGTAAAAATAGCAGTCAGGAGAAAGGATCAGAGAACTAACTCAGAGAGTCAAGAAAAGCGGAGATAATCAGCAATGTCAAAGCAACATATGGGCTCAAATAGGATGGAGATTAAGGAGACAGGTTATTGAACTGAGATTATGTGATTGTTAATGATCTTGGAGAGCAGTTTTACTGGCATGCAAGGCAGATTAGGTTACAGTAGATTATAGAAGTATGAACATTTTTATAGAAGAGAAAAGTAGGGCTAATGATTTGAGGGCAAAACGTCAAAAGTAAGGAAATATTTAAGAATGGGAAAGTCACTTCACTTGAACAACTTTGTGGCATAAGGAAGGAAATGGAAGCAACAGAAAGGTGGATTAAGAGAACAGGGTACTAAGGAAATAATCAATAGAGGAATGTGGTAAGAGGAATGTGGTCAGAGCATATGTGAATGGTTCAGGCTCGGAAAGGCATCTTCCTTTGAGACACCAAAAAAACAGACTGAGAAGAGAGATCTTGAGAGGAAAACTTAGGGCATTCATAGCAGTGTTTTTTGGTTTTTGTTTTTTCCATTGAAGTGGGAGATAAAGCCTATGAATGTGAAGAAGCATAAAGGTAAAGTTGGGAGCTTTAAGGAAGATGGCAACATTTAGAAAGTGGAAATGGAGTTGGTCCAAAATAAGCAAAAACAGCAAGCTTTGCAATCACAACTGAGGCTTTAAGTCTCTAAAATGGAACTGATTATCATAGTTTTCACTTGACCTTGAGGATAGAGTTGGAAAAATGAATGAATGGTTAGGCGAGCCTCAAATTGATCCTCTGTCACAGTGGGGAGGAATTAGAGATGTTCATATGAGTGTCATTGAAATAATGGATCGTGTTCAGTTCTTCTTGCATATAAGTAAGAGAAAGTAGGTGATGTGTGATTTATTTAGAGGACAGGAAGAAGCTGCAGATTATGCTAAAGGCAGAGAAAAGCTCAATGGGAGATACAAAAGGAAGAAGAGTATGATCAGAGAGAGGAAGCTGTACAACTAATGTGGTAAGTGGTAAAGAGAAACTTGTTCTTAAGAAAGTCATAAAGCAAAATTCCAGAAGGTAAAAGCCCAAGCAGGTGGACACAATTGCCTATGGCAACTTTGCACACAATGTCCACAAAGGTGGAGTTAAAACAGGCTATGTAGATACTGTGTAGAGTATCTCATGGGCCTGACGGTAGCAGAAGATAGTAGATATAAAACTGGGAGTGAAGGCAAGATGGGGAAGAAGAGAGAAGGGAATAGATTGGGGTATCTATCAGAAGCTAGCAATCATTATTTCTGTCATAGTTATCCTAGTCACCAGTTCAACATCCTGCATAATTTTGCTCTTTTCAATGTTCCCTTTTTTTTTTTAATCAAAGGAGTTATTTTGACTTCAATTAAAGTAATTTTATATGCAGTTCATCAAATCATTTTAAGCTACAGTTTTGAATATAGCTGACTCAAAGACAAAGAAGTTGTTTTATTTTGCCATTTAGAGAATATTCCTATCCAAATTTAACCTGACTGATGAATTTTAACTAGTGACTGGGGTTATTGAATTTCTTTTGAGGTGACTTTGGAATTAATGGAGCAAATTTTAGAGACTTTTTATTTATTTGTTTTTTAATATTTTCTAGTGCTGAGGATTGAGCCTGGGGCCTCACACATACTAGGCAAGCACTTCTGGTACTGACCTACACTCTCAGTCCAAGAGACATTTTTAAATGTTGTGAATTTGGTAACTTAATTTTTAGTTTCCTAATTTACCTAACTATGACATTAGTTTAATTTATGTACCTTAAAAAACTTAACAACTTAGAAAATGTTTAAGAATAGATTTTAATCTGTTATAATCCTATCTTGTTAGATTTATAGTAAAGTAAGACTAGTAAATTTTGCAAGTCTCCTAAAACCTTCCCAAAATTAGAAAAAAGAAATTTCTATATGAAGTGTGTATGTGAACCAAATTTAACTTTAAATATTATAAAATTGTTTAGTGAGAGTATGGTTCACTTTGAGCTACTCTACCCAACAGTTTATGGTAACTATTTCTAGGAAAGGTGGTTTTTAGTTATCACAGTTACAGAAACTGTGGATTACTTAACTAAACAGAACATCTAGGATGGCTCTTAGCATATCTCTTGCTGGTATTTCACAGCACTCAGGAGGAAGAGCTTTTCTCTGCTACTGTTCAAGCCTCATCTTTTAAACACTTTAAAAATTTTGAAACCTGTCTGCTCCTTTTTCCTCTCACAAATCTTATTAATGTTATCTAAAGACCTTAAGTACTCTTATTTCTAGAGAATGTCAATGAATGACTGAAATTTCTTTTCTCTTTTATTATCTTGAAGCTCTTGGACTCAAGAGGCAACCTGCCCATCTCCAATGTCTCAACTTCATTTCTCCTCATTTAACTAATGGGGATGATCATATATTGGAACTCATTGTCTTCTGCAACTACTCAGCTCTAAGTATTCAAACTCTGAAATTCTCCTTTTGGATCACAGTTTCACTTTAAGCCATTAAGCTCCCATTCAACTATTTAGCAAATATTTATTGAGAGCCTGTTACATGTTGAACTGTACAGTGCTCCTTTTTAACTGCCCTTCATTCCTCTACCTTATAACTTCTAGCTCTTTGATACTCTGCCCTGCATATTATTGGATTATACTCTGATTTTGACTTTATTTGCTGTCCTGTTTTATGGTAGATCATTTCAGTTGCCCTTTAACCAGAACCTTTAACCCTTTTTTGCTTGAACTTTACTTCATTTGACCTCTTCTAGTATTGTGTGTGTACATCTGTCTGCCTACCTATTCATATATTTTGTGTGTGTTCTCAACACTGATTATTTATGTCTATGTCTTTAAGCTAATTCTTCCTTTGACTTTTGCAGGATTTTTAAAGATTCTGTTTGAGTTATCTTCTTCACAAACAGTTTCTAGAACACTTTCCTTTCTCATTCCAATTCATAAATAAGTCTTTATGGATTGGGTTCAATTCAGTAATAGTTTATGGGATTTATTTTGCCAAGAACAGTTGGAGATTCACAGATGAATAAGTTGTAGTCTTTGCCCTCAAGCACTTCAGTCCAGAAGAGAGGACACATAAGTACTTAATTGCATTGTAGTGTGGTGGGTGTAGAGCATATGATCTTAAAAGGAGAGCAGAAACTTCCTAGAGGAAGAGAAATATGTGTTGGTTTCTAATTTTTTAAAAAACTGGAATTTATCAAGCAGGCAAAATGCCTGATAGGCTCAATATTCAAGATTGAAGGAGCACTATGTGTAATGATATGCAATGGCAAACCTGCAAGAGTTAGGGAAATTACAGAAAATTTGGTATTTGAGTACAAAATTTGAAAGGCAATTCATGGGAGATAAGCATAAAAGATTGTATAGGCAGTCACTAGGGATCTCACTTGCAATATATAGCTCTCTTATAACATTTATTATGCTGAATTCTAACCAGTGATTTTTCATCTTTGTGACACTACCAAGTGAGCTTCTTCAGGAGAGGTGTTGGCCCTTATTCATTAATCTTTGCATACGTAACACCTAGGCAAGTGCCTAAGATATAGTACATACTCAGTAAATGCTTGTGTTATTATGTGGACCCTTTAAAAGTTTTTAATCATATTAAATTCAGATGCAGTGGCACACACCTATAATCCCAACTACTTGGGAGGTCGAGTCAAGAGGATCGAAAGCTCAAGGCCAACCTGGGCATAAAAAGGGTTTATGACATTGCTAGAGGTAGAACACTACTGGGTTCACTACTATATATATATATATATATATATATATGTATATGTATATACACATACATATACATGTACACACATATACACACATGTATGTATGTATATATATATATACATATGTATATGTATATATATATATAACTGATTTTAGGGATAAACACACACACACACACACACACACACACACACTCAAATATATATAATCTCCTGATTTGAATCCAAATTTAAGAACCAAAGTCATTGAAATAATATGCAATTAGACATTCTTTTTTAAAAATATTTTTTAGTTGTTCACAGACCTTTATTATTTATTTATTTATTTATATGTGGTACTGAGAATTGAACCTGAGTGCCTCTCCTATGCTAGGCAAGTGCTCTACCACTGAGCTATGACCCCAGCCCCACTCAGACGTTTTTAGTAAAACTATTTTTAAACCTGATGTTCAGGGTATGACATATCTAGTACATAAAAATTTTACAAATAGAATGTTATCAAATTGCTTCTCAGATATAAATATTGTTGAGAGAAAAGACCAATGAGTAGAATAGAATAGACATCTATGGCAGGTTTGTTGAAAGTTCTCTGTATATCTCCCCATTTACTCAGATCATCTTCCTGTATCTCCCCCAGAATTTTGGACACTAGATGGAGATATTTTGTGGCAAAAGGGATAATTAGAACAGTCTTAGAACTCTGCAGCTCAGTTAGGTAGGGCAGGTAGTTTTCTTGGTATCTAGAGTAGAAGACTAATAATCAAAATTTAGTCCTGGGGCTGGGGAGATAGCTCAGCTGGTAGAGTGCTTGCCTCACAAGCATAAGGTCCTGAGTTTGATCCCCAGCACTGCAAAAAAAAAAAAAACAACAACAACAACAAAAAACAAACAAAAAAAAACATTGCTTAGGGCTGGGGATATAGTTCAGTTGGTAGAGTGCCTGCCTCGTAAGCACAAAGCCCTGGGTTCAATCTCCAGTACCGCAAAAAAAAAAAAAGAAATTTAGTCCTGGTGTATTCTTGCCTCTTGTTTCCAAACAGGCAATTTGGGGCTGGGGTCGAGCGCCTGCCTTGCAAACAGAAGGCCCTAATTTGATGTCTAGCACTACCAGAAAAAAGAGCAGGGGGAAGCATTTCAAATCACTTTGGAAAGTAACAGGAGTATGTTAGAAATGTTGTGAATATAAAGGAAAAAAGTGGTCTTATAACCTCAAATCAATCATCATAGTGCATAGTATGTCTTCAGAATTTTGTCAGCTAAGATATATTGACTAGTTGCTAACTACCAATGAAAAAATAGAAAAAGAAAAGAAAAAACAATTTCTTTGGGGTAACATATTGCTTTATCTTAAGGAGTTTTACTCATCTTTTTAGGAAAAGACCCACTGGAGTTTGTTGGTCTTCTCTTGCTGCTTTTTAAAAGCCTCTGCTGAGTGTGCTAACCATTGCTGTTTCTTCTCCCAATGTCCTCTCATTCCTTCCCATCCTCCTTAGTATCTTTTTGCCACATACATTGCTCCATCAGCTACTCTTGACATTGGACTCCAGCAGGAAAAGAAGAGAGAAATTTACATGAAAATACAACCACCATTTGAAGACCTCTTTGACACAGCAGAAGAGTATATCCTCCTCCTCCTTTTGGAACCCTGGACCAAGATGATGAGATCAGACCAAGCTACTTACAGAGAGGTATTGTGGGTCTGATAAAGTTGCGAACCTTTCCACTTGATTACGCAACTGATGATAAGGAGCACTGCTAACTCACAAGAGAAAAACTGAAAAAGAACTCACATGGGCTCCAGATTTAGAGTTAAGATTTATGTAGGCTTAAAACTTGGGCAGGGAAAATGTTTATTAGCTTAATTTTATGCCAGTTTCCCTATTGTCTCCTAACAAAACACTTAAATCTCTATCATGTTTTGTACTTTGTAAAAATATGTCAGAAGAGAGAAATTTGAGTTCTGATTTTCTGTGAAGCAGCAAAAGATTCATGATAATGTACTGGCTTTGTCCCGTCTTGTCATGTCTAAGCAGTGACCCTAATTCTGATTAAGGGAAAAAGCCTGTTTAATTAGTGCTAGGTGAGTTATATGAATATTATACCCATGGAAAGTATAAATGTTTCCTATGTATTGTGAAAACCTGATCCTTTGACTTCAGTTCTTCTATTTCAAAGCACCCCCAGATATTCAACAGATCAGATTGCTTGGTTAGATAAAAGTTTCAATACACTTTTTTTCATTCCAAAAAAGATCATTTTAATTTTTGGTACTTGAATATTTTCATTATTCTTATTGGTAAGTAGAATAATTTTCTTTTATTTATATTTATTTTATATTTATTTCGAATCACAAATGAAAACTGTGCTTGGATATTTTTATGCTAAGTTAATGCATGTACTCTGTGCTTGAGGTGATTTAGGTGGAACTCTGCTTTTTATTGCTATTCTTTTTTTTTTTTTGGTTGTTGGGGATCAAACCCAGGGCCTTGTGCTTACAAGGCAAGCACTCTACCTACTGAGCTATCTCCCCAGTCCCTATTGCTATTCTTTATTCATACTCACTCAGCAACTTGTTAGATAGTCATGTCTTCAATGAGGAAGGGTAAGTTAGGTGATAATGATAAAATTAATACCAAAGCACCTTGGATGGAACTATCTTATTAGGTTGCGACTGGACAATGCTTGTGGTTTACTAAATTCAACAACCATAATAGATTTTCACTCCTGATTTTTTGTTCTGAAAAATTAGCATAATATCTTTTCTATAGCAGAAATGCATTTAATAACTAGGAAAATTAGAAGATCATAAAATTTAAAAAACTTCTTTCTAATCAACTTTTAAAATCTGTACTCTATTGGCTAGCAGAAGGATATTGTATATGATATCCTGAAGTGGTAAAAAAGATTTGGAATATAACTAACTACCCCAAACCCACAAGCTTTGACATTAGCAATGATTCTTATAAAATTCACAGGACAGATTATATAATGTTTTTTAACTATAATATATATATATATATATATTAGTTATATATATAAATATATATATATTTTAATTGTCAATGAATCTTTTATTTGACTTATTTACATGTGGTGCTGAGTTTCAAACCCAGGGCCTCACATATGCCAGGCAAGCACCTCTACCACTGAGCCACAACTCCAGCCCTATATATACTGTTTTTAATAAGAGGAAAAAACAAATCTCTTTCTTAGTTCTAGAAACTTTCTTAAATTCAACCCAGAGGATTTCTCTAAAAGCCCAGATGACTGTATTATTTAGAATCCTTCCCAAAAAGGATACTCAAGCAGACTACCAAAGCTCACTATTAAATACAGAAAGTTCTCCGGCAACTAGTTAAACCAAACTGGGTTTTTCCTATAATTGAGAAATAGAGTAATTTTGTTCTTCTGACTGCATAAAATAGTACATTACATGCTCAAAGACTGAGACTTGCTGTAAGAATTAAATTGATGATTGTCTTACCTTGTGCTACAACAATAGCCTTTGCTCGCAAACTAATAACAGTATGGAGTCCAGTCATTTCTTATTCTCTTGTGAATTATTTGGTTCCTAAAGCTAGCAGTGTCTGCCTTCACGACTATTATCCTGTTACATGGACTATAAACTGGAATGTGACCAACATATTTACATTGTTTGTTAGTCTACATGGGGTGTTCAAAAAGGAGGCATGATCATCAGCAGGCTTATATCATTACATAAAAATGTCTGCAGTTTTTATTGCATGCATGCAAAGTGTGACTTTGCTATAGCTCATATTTTTTTAACTCTGTCTTCCACTTTTGCCTCCAAAATAACTTGCTTGGTTGGCACTCATGCTTGTTTTTTAGCTCACTGTTTTTTGGAAATTGAGCATCATGCTTCACACTCTTTCATGATGGACATTCTATTGATGTTACAAGTTTTATAATTATTTTTTTAGGTAGAACTGGCGGAAGAAACTCGACAACTAGACTCTTCATACTTCCGAAAACTACAGGCTTTGCATAAAGAGACCCTTTTCAAGAAAGATGAGGTAAGATAACTCTCTACATAGAAAAACTAGCCTTTTATCCTAGAGAGGGTTACTTTATATATTGGTGGCTAAATCTTACACTGAGGAGCTCATGTACTGATAAAATGAGGGATAAGCCACTTCATTTTCCTCCTTTTTTTTTTTTTTTTTTTTGCCTAGCATGTTGCATTTTACAGGTATCACATTATATTTAACAAAAGAGCCAGGGGAAAAAAGGCAGATAAAGTAGCATAGGGAGACAAACCACTTGCTTGACTTATGAAACTGGAAACTTGAGCCTTTAAGCCACATTACAGTATTTTGAAGTGTATTGGTTATTTTTTGTATGGCAGCAATTCTATTTATTGTCAGATCACAAAAGAGTTAAATTAAGTTTGCTAAACATAAGAAACTTTGGAGTGACAGCAATAGACAAATGACAAAGAAAAAATATGAAGAGGAATTGGGGAAGTCAGTAAAAATGTCATAGGATTGACTAGGATATTAAAGTGTCATTTTGACTTATAAATATGTTACTTTTGCATTGACTAAATAAACCATGATAGTTCCACATAATCATAAATTTAAATGTGTGCATCTACATAGAAGTGACAGTTAATTGACCTAGAAAATGTCAAGGACATACTATAACATAAAAATATATGGAACAAAAACACTGGTGTGGTGTGATCTTATTTATGTAAAATCATATATGTATTTCTACATGTATACATACATGCAAAAAGAGTTGTCTGGAAGATATTCACCAAAATGTTAACAATAGTTTTGAGTGGTGATTTTTCACTTTCTTCTCTGTATCTAACTAGAATTTTTATTCTTATACAATAAAGTTTTACAAAAACAGTAGTTATTCTTTTAAAAAATGTAATCTTCACAATGGTTGCTTTATTAACATAGAAGTTCTCTAATGTAGTCATTACTAATTTTTTTATCCTGAAAAAAAACCTTATTTCTTGAGATTAAGAAATGGAAAGCAATAATGAAAATGACAAATAATACTGAAACAAAAATCCAAATTATCTGCAGAATAACTATACAGTTTATATGTATAGGGCAACTGCTTCTTTGTATTAAATTTCTTTATTGACTTTCCAATAAAGCATTCCTCTGTAGTAGTTTAAGTCCCTCCCCCACAACTCTTATCTTAAAGATGTTAAAACTGTTTTAACAAGTACAGGTTAGTAGGGAGATTCCCAGTTTGGCATCTTTCATATTCTGAGTACTTTCAAACATTTTCATCTAAATGTGGTTTGTTTTCAGCTCCGGGTTCAATTATGATACTTGATAACTTTTTTCTTAAAGTGCTTCTGTTAGGGGCCTGGAGTTGTGGCCCAGTGGTAGAGTGCTTGCCTGGCATGTGCGAGGCCCTGGGTTCAATACTCAGCACCACATATAAATAAATAAAAAAATTTTTAAAAGATCAATTGACAACTAAAAAAATATTTTTTAAAAAGTGCTTCTATTAGGACAGAAAATACACTCCCAAGCCTTCTGAAGCCTTGTTTCATATAGGTGATAATTTGCTGTAACCAGGAGAGCCCCAAGTAATTTTTTATGTATCAAGAAAACAAAAACCAAAAAACACTCCCCCAAACCAAAAAAACACCTGTGTTCCCAACAACCAGAAGTGTTTTTTGTAAACATTTTCTCATAGTTGCCTCTAGTCCTTTGTTTTTTATAAAAGAAATAAAATGTCCCCAGTTCTTTTTAATAAAATTTTACACATGTAAACTAAGAACAAAGGACTGTTTTGACATTGTAGAGTTCTAAGAAAGAGAGGTCCAGATTAAACAAATAGTAAGTGCCACTACATCTACAGCCCAAAAAATTCCACCGGAAAACTTCTAGAACTCATAAATGAATTCAGCAAAGTAACAGGATATAAAATCAACACCCATAAATCAAATTAATTTCTATATATCAGTGATGAATCTATTGAAGGGGAAATTAAGAAAACAACCCCATTCACAATAGCCTTAAAAAAAAAAAAAAACCTGGGAATCAAGAAAAAAGAAAAAAGAAGTGAAAGACCTGTATAGTGAAAACTACAGAACACTAAAGAAAGAAATTGAAGACCTTAGGAGATGGAAAGATCTCCCATGCTCTTGGATAGGCAGAATTAATATTGTCAAAATGGCCCTACTACCAAAAGCATTATATAGATTTAATGTAATTCCTGTTAAAATCCCAATGACAGTCTTTATAAGAACTAGAAAAAACAATCATGAAATTCATTTGGAAAAATAAGAGACCCAGAATACTAATTATTATCTTGGAAAGGATACATAAAAATTCATAAAGTTCACATTTTAAAATTATATTTTAAACTTCATGAACTAAAAATTAACACTTTTTTGTAATCCTCCTACATAAAGGAAAGTTGATTCTTTAAATATTAGTAATTTATCTTATGGTCAAACACTTTTCAATAGCAAATATGGAGATAGATTAATTATGTAAAGAATTATATGAAGAAGGAGTTTTCAAAGAATAAACTTCTCTGTCTCTTTGCGCTTTACAGCTTGTAAACTATCCACAAAGCATAAGAAGTTTTAAAATGACCTAAAAATGTAACTTTTATAGGAGGGCAATTACACTAGAAGGATGCACTGTTAGACAAGTATCTTGTATTGCTTCCTAAGTTTTAAAAATTGTGTTATAGAAGAATGTTTTATGTTCATGATGTATTGTTAAGAAAAAGAACCAGGTTACAGACCTATACATAATCCTACCTTCATTTTAAATAAACTACATATATATATACAAAAAAGACTGGAATTATATAAAAGCATATTAATGGTGGTTATCCCTGATGGTATTACTATATGTGATTTTTCTTTTATTTTTACTCCAAAAGACATATTAATCCTATATTAAGAAAATATAATAAAGTTAATATTTTTAAAATGAGTACTTTATATACAGTAAATGTTTACTAAATGTTCATATAAAGAAAGAGAGTAGAAAGGAACAGAATAAGAACCTGAATCACCTAGATTCATCATCCACTCCTACCACTGTTAAAAAGTCTCGTCTGAATAGTTGATTTTTCTTTCAATTTCTCCAATTAAAATTGCCAATAATTTGTTGCACTTAAGAGATTTTTATATGAAGTATTATGTCACTAGGGCACCACTGGTGAAATTGGAACTGGTGTTTTATCACTCTCTGATGTCGGTAAAGAAACACAATATTGGAATAATGTTCCTAAAGAATACAAGCATTTTAGTTTTAATGATCTGCTGAACAACAAACTGGAGTTTGAACATTTTCGTCAGTTTCTTGAGGCTCATTCTTCAAGGTGAGGAGCAGAACCATTTTTAAATGTATTTCTTATTTAACACATCATTTTTCTTAGCTATTGGTTTTGATTCTTCATATTCTCATAGTGCTAGATTTTTACCCATGTCACTAAAGTCTATTAAACATAATTATCTGAAATTTATATGGATTACTTTTGTTGAAATGCATTTTATTGTAGCAACCTCCAAATGTTATTTTAAGTGATGATACAACATTTGATACTTTCAGCATTGTCTAACTTAAAACATCAGTTGTCCCTTCTACTTTTTCTTTTCTGTTGTTTCTTTATTTTGTGTTTCTCTAAACAAGTACCTCAATCATGATTTCTGAAAAGTATTTCTTTTACATTTCACTCAGGTTTTTTTCGTTGTTTTTTGTCTGTTTGTTTTTTGTTTTTTGTTGTTGTTGTTGTTTTGGTACCAGGGTTTGAACCCAGGGTGCTTAACCACTGAGCCACATCCCCAGTCCTTTGTTTTAATTTTGAGACAGGATCTTACTAAGTTGCTTAAT
Source organism: Sciurus carolinensis (assembly GCF_902686445.1). Taxonomy (NCBI): domain Eukaryota; kingdom Metazoa; phylum Chordata; class Mammalia; order Rodentia; family Sciuridae; genus Sciurus; species Sciurus carolinensis. Next base: position 38,586,200 of record NC_062213.1, read on the forward strand.
GTCTTGCTAAATTGTTGAGACTGGCTTTGAACTTGTAATCCTCCTGCGTCAGCCTCCCAAGCCACTAGGATTATAGGTGTGTGCCACCACACCCAGCTAGCCATTTAAATTATTGTAATATTTTATAATTTATTAATTAATATATGAAGGAAAAATTGTGGTTTTGTACAAAATCTTGGAAACATAACGTTTATCTATAATAAACTGAAATATTGATTATATATTTTTCTCTCAAGTTAACAGAAACTGGTTAGAACTGAGAGCCAAATTTCGCTCTATATATCCCTTCATTGTGAGCAAATTTTTCTAAATTTGGCCTCTGTCAAATGGGTATACTGTATGTGGACATTTCTCCAAATTTGAAATTGATGATACTATTCCATCATTAATGGAAGACCCCATCAATAATGATGAGAGATTTTTTTCTGGTCCCAGTATTCCTTTTCATCATTCATTTATTTAGCCAGGGTTAGGATTATAATAGAGTCAACATAACTGCATAGGAAGGGAAGAGGTAACAGTGTACTCATTAGTTCCATGGTTGTGCTCATTAGTCAAGACAGCCACTTTCTGAATTCTGTCAAAACAGCAACTTGTTTAGTGTTTAGTAGATTTTAGAGAAATAAACAAGAAAGGCTATATTTTTCTTTGTTTTCATTTTAGCATGGACCTTATGTGCTGGATGGACATTGAGCATTTCCGAAGAATAACGTACAGCGATCAAAATCAAAGGGAGGCAAAATCTATATACATTAAAAACAAATACCTTAATAAAAAGTATTTCTTTGGACCCAACAGTCCAGCTTCTCCATATCAGCAAAACCAGGTATCAACATGTAAACCTGTTTTCTATTTCAAGTATGAAAACCAGTCATTTATTTCTTTTTGCCAACAACCTGAAAGTCTTTTTTTTTTCTTTTTGTTTTGCTTTTATGACATATGCTAAACACTTGATATTTATTTAGGTATTTACAAGTCTCCATAAATTAATGCCTTTAAAATTCATTCAAGTATTACATACTATAAGAATATGGGGCCGGGGAGATAGCTCAGTTGGTAGAGTGCTTGCCTTGTAAGCTCAAGGCCCTGGGTTCGATCCCCAGAACCCAAAAAAAAAAAAGAATATGTTACTAAAAAGTAATTTATAGGTTAAAAATAATTTCTTCATCTAGGTCTATATTAAGGACATTGTTCAGAAATTTGGGGATACAGTTACAGCTTTGTATGTATTGTACTTGAATTTCTCATTAATTCATTCATCAAATATGAGTTCCTTTGAAATACCAGACTGTAGAAGGTGCTCAGGGCAAAATGGTGAACAGGATGGGCAAGGTCCCTGCACATCTCAACAAGCAGGAAAGTGGCCATCCTCGCCTTTAAGCCTAATCTCTCTTTCCTCTTCTTCTCTTAACTGTTTTTACTCCAAACATAATTGATCTTTGAAAACTGTTTACAGTTGTCCCCAGAAACTGTTTTCACTGACCAGGAACATAGGTTTGACCATTTTGTTATGCCAAAGTCCTATGACTTTAATCACAACTCATTAATAACAATAGTGTCATTAGATTTACAGCAAACACACAAACACACACATACATCATGGATTGGGATTCAGCAGTGGGTGTGAGTGCTCATGTAACACTTATGAAGAATGTCTCAATTTTCATACCTTTGGAATATAAAAATTAGGTATTAAAATTTATTTAGTTTTGAAGTTTGTTACTTAAACATCACTACCTAAAGATAAAATATCTAGTATATGATTATGTATTTTAGAAGCTTTAAAGGCTGTATATACTAATGGTACTCATTTATAATATACAAACTCAGATTAATGTTAAATTCATTGAGTTAAAGAAAAATGAAGAGATATTCATGAGTAGAGCAATCCAAACTAAGAAACTGTAGCTTTGGTGGGGATGGAAGAAACAAGTCTTTGGGAGCAAAAGGGAGAAGAAATTCTAGAATTAAGCAACTTTGACAAAAATGTCCTGCTGTTAGTTCCCTGAGATACAAATCTGGGACATATTAGCAAAAGTAGTTGGGTATCTCAGTAAGCACAACTATGAAATAAGCACATGGAAAGCATTTGTTTTTTCTACTTGGCTTGTGCTATAGCGTGAGGGTTCATGGTATCTAATGCTACTGTGTGAACCCTGCATAATACATACAACCTACTGAGAACTTAAAGTGGGTGAAAAAGTCACCCATGACTATCATAGCAAATCCTTGTGCTTCCACAGAATTTCCAGTGACTCTACTTCATTTTCAACATTACATTTTTAATTATGTATTTTATATTTGAGGATGTCCACATTGCATTAAATTTTATAAAGATCATACCAGTCCTAATTTCAGTTATATAGTACTTTGCTATTTGATTAGCAAGGTAATTTTTTATTTTTAATGCAAGAGCAATATTATATTTGATTGTTTATTATTTAATTATTTATTATTAAAAGAGTTCTAAGAAGGATTTCAATATTAGTAATTTATTAATGATTTATTGACATGACTAATCAAAGGAGAACTAAATAAAGAGGTGAATGTTCCAGTCAGCAATCCAGAAATTTTGAATAGTGTGTCCACAGAAATAGATAAGAGAACAGGATAATTTACAGCAGGAAATAGCCATCAGTATGTTGTTGAGGCCAATAATTATGCTAAAGGAAAATTTGGGTCACGAAGAAATTGTTTTTTTAAATGGTGCCACTTATGCAAGTCTGTTATCTGTAAAATATGGCATTTTTCTACACCCTGTGACTTGCTTTCTTCTGAGATATTGTTAAAACAGCCCTATGTCACTACAACTGTTGTCATCCTTCTGTCTCCAACCCGAAGTTTGTTGGTGATGGTATATTTATAATGTCTGAGTCAAGGCTACCTCTTAAATAATTGATGCTTTCATTTTATAATTGAATATATTGAGTTCATGGGGGGAAAAATGCCTGTGCTTGCAATAATAAAATAAAATAAAAACCCCACTCCTGGGGTGGGGGATGTAGTTCAGTGGTAAAGTGCTTGCCTAGTATGCACAAAACCCTGGGTTCAATTCCCTAGCACTGAAAAAAATCCTTCTCCCTGTTTTCTTTACAATATTTCGCGGTAAGCAAAATCATACATCTTGAACAACCACCATATAAACCATAATCCCTTGGTGATATTAAGGGAGATTTCTGTCTTTCCTATATACAGTATAGCCAGAAAACAAAAACTGTGGTACCTGTCAAGTGTCCTGCAAATAGTTTGGAGTGAATGAATGAATGAATGAATGAATCTTAGTGTTATTTTGAAAAGCACAAGTTTGTAGTTACTGTTTCATTTTTATTTTCTTAGATAATGCATTTAAGTGGTGGCTGGGGGAAGATTCTCCATGAGCAGCTTGATGCGCCTGTTCTAATTGAAATTCAGAAGCATGTCCTAAACAGGATAGAAAATGTGTGGTTGCCATTGTTCCTTTCAAGTGAGCAGTTTGCAGCCCGTCAAAAGATAAAGGTATGAAATGTATATATTATTTGAATAGCAATTGAACAGTACCTGTCAAAACCTCACATACATACCTGCTGAGCTGGCCACTGTACTTCTGCGGATAGTGGTTCAAAGACTGGGGTTGCACTTCGCAAATTTTAATCTCAATACTGCCACATGTTAATTATACCACTTTTTAAAAAATGCTTTTAGTTATAGATGGACACAATACCTTTATTTTTTTAATTTATTTTATGTGGTGCCGAGGATCAAACCCAGTGCCTCACACATGCTAGGCAAGCGCTGTATCACTGAGCTACAACCCCAACCCTAATTGTACCACTTTTAAGTTTCACAAATTTAATTTTCTCATTTGAAAATGGAACTAATAATTTATTCATAAGGTGGTTGTGAAAATGAAATGAAATGAATATGTTTAGTTTCTTAATGGCGCTGAGCATACAACAAACATTCAAATGTTATCTATTAATATAGTTGCTATTTTTAATTTTATTAAGTCCCTACATGAATGGGTGAGGTTATACAGACATTCACTGCAATACCATATGGGAGAATAGTTAAGCTACAATAATTTCATACTATGGAAAACTATTCAGATTTCCTTATAAAATAAGATTATAAAAGTGAGATGAAATTATAAACAAGAGATTTCTACATGTACTAATATGAGATTTGTTGTTTATTGGATGAAAGGAGCAGAGCAATATATGGAGAATAGTCCTATTATAGCTACTTCTATCTCTGTCTATTGCTGTATATCTATCTTATCTATCTGTCTATATGTCATCTATCCTTCCATTCAACCTTCTAGCTACCTGTTATGATTTGGATATGAGGTGTCCCCCAAAAGCTCCTCTGTTAATGCAGGAACATTTGGAGGTGAAATGATTGGATTGTGAGAGCCGTAACTCAATCAGTCCATCCTAGTTTGAATGAACTAGATGGGTGGTTACTGTAGGCAGATGGGGCATGGCTGGAGAGGTGGGTCATTTGGGCCATGCCCTAATAGGTGCATCTTCCCTGTGGCCTCTTCCCTCTCCTCTCTGCTCCTGACTGCCTTGAGCTGAGCAGCTTCCCTCTGCCATGCCCTTCCCCCACAATGTGCTGTCTCACCTTAGGCCCAGAGGAAAGGAGTCAGTCATTTATGGACTGAAACCTCTGAAACAGTGAGCTCCAAATAAACTTTCCTACCTCTAAGTTGTTCTCATCAGGTACTGGATCATAGCGATGCAAAGCTAGCACACTGCCTATCTTTTTGCTTATGCTTATGAAAAGCATCTAAAAGGACCTGCCTCCTGGGAGTGGGTTTGAGGAGCAAGAAAGATTTTTACTTTATAAAGTGGGACTTTTTTTGCTTTGTTTTGTTTTCATTTTATACGAACCAAATATTACTTTGATCACTTAAAATGTCATTTACATTCCTAAAAACAGGCAAGACTGATCTTTACAAAAATAGTAGAAGGGTAGGAAAACATGTAATTTTGGACTAAAAGACATATGGCATTAATACTGATCAGGAAGAACCTGAAAAAGCTTTTTCTCTGTATTGTATTCAATTTATTAAACACTTTGAGTTCTACTTATCTGAAAATATCCTTAGATTTTTGAGCAGAGCAACTTAGGGAAAAAGCAGTACATCTGGGAACACAAAATTTATAGTATGGAGAAAAAGAGCCAACTTGTTTCAGGCAAAAAGTTCCTGGAAATAAACTTTGGGAAAACTCAAATCTCTTCATTCCCTTTTCTTCGGGGAAACTCCAGTTCACTATACAAAGCCAAGACAAAGGACATTGACTTACTAATATTATTTATCACATTTTCTCATTATGTTTACCACAGTCATTTTATTGTAACTTGTAGTCATTTCCTGACTTAGCATTCTTTGGGTGGTCAGCAAAATAAACTGATTCTGGCAAGTTTAAGTCAAAGACAAAAAGGAGAGGTGAGAATTTATTATCAAATGGTGCTGGTGCATCTCACAACTTAGGGAAAGAGTTTACTCCCAAGCTTTAGAAAAGATGTAGGTAAGGACAGCCCCAGGAACCCAGCAAGAACTCTCAGATCTTTTTTCCAAGGTGTGGCTATTAAAAAGACTTGTGCCTGGGGATGTAGCTCAATGGTAGAGTTCTTGCCTAGCATGCACAAGACCTTGGTTCAATCCCCAGATTGTGAGAACTCTAATCTAATCAAACAGCTTAGCCCCAGTGGTCCTACTCCTTGTTTCTCTAGATCAGCTCCTGGATCTTTCTGCTATGAGTAGGGAGGTAGGGACACAGAGCACAGATTTGACAGGAACAATTCCCAGAAAGGGAAAATATTATATATAGGTAGTAACCCTAAGAAATACAGTTGTCTCTTAGAATTCATGTAGTACTGATTCCAGGACTCCCTTGGATACCAAAATCTGCTGATGCTCGAGTCCCTCATATAAAATGATGTAGTATTTGCATATAGCCCATTCCTCCGGTAGACTTTAATTCACGTCTAATTACTTTTAAAACATTCTAATGCAATGCAAATATTTTATAAGTAGTTGTCATACTGTATTTTGGGGAATAAAGGAGAAAAGTCTATGCATATTCAGTACATATGTAATTTTTTTCTGAATATTTTTAATCTGAGGTTGGCTGAATTCATGGATGAATAACCCATGGATAGGGAGGACTGACGGTATCTACTGTATTTTTCTCTGTGTTGAGAGTAATTTTTGGACTCTTCTAAAATTAATGGTTGAAAAGTACATGGTTAGAATAGCACAAAAATCTGAGGAGTTAAAATTCTCTCTCCAAACCCAGTTTTTATGTGAGCCAAAATAAAATAATCCTCTGCATTTGGGATAATGTGGTTGGGTGTTATCTCTATTTTGGAGATTCAGGAAACTGTTCTGAGAATGAGTAACTCACCTCAAAACTTGACTACAAGACTTTTATTTCTAATTGTTCCTCTTCCTCCTGCATGGCTCTATCTCTTTTCCAACCTGACCTCTACCTTACTTTTTAAGCTATTAAATTGGTAAATAATTTCAAAACTGGACATAAAGGGGATAAAATGATTGGTTTTGTTTTCAGGTACAGATGAAAGACATAGCAGACGAGCTTTTACTACAGAGGCGTGAAAGGAAAATTGGGATCTGGAAGGCAAGTGATTATTATATTCTTCCTCTTCTAGGTTCTACTCTGTCAAAGTATTATTTTTCCTTCCTCTTCATGTTCAAAGACCCTCATCAAAGACACTGCTTTCTAAACCACAAACTGATTGCTGATAACTGTTCTTACTTAGCAGATGGAATTTTGACAAGAGTGTGACTCTGCCAGAGCTCTGTTCTTAAGAATTCCTGGCCCTGCTCAACCTTAGAAATGTGTCCTTTAACTATGGTGTTTTATTTTGTTTTGTTTTTGCACAAGGCCCTGGGTTTGGTCCCCAGTACTGTTTAAAATACATATGTGTATGTGTGTGTATATGTATATATACAAGCAGAATATATATATATATATATATATACACACACACACACATATATACATATACATATATATATATATATATATATATATATATTCCACTTGTGATGGGTTTTTTGAGATGAGCTGTTCTTTCCAGCATATGGTAGTTTATTTATTATTGAGAGTAGATTATACAAAAAGAATGAGTAGTATGCAGCAGGATCAGCAAGTTTAGATATCTTACATTATCCCCTTTATTTAGAATAAATTTAGCTTTAAAAGAATTAAGATACTACCATTTCAGTAATTATTAAGACCACTATAATGATACCTTACTAGTAATTGCCCATTTTGCCTCTTACAAGCATCATGAACATAATCATCCTTTTGAGCCTACAAGTTTATGTGTATTTATTCTTCTGTAGGTCATGTTAGAAGGCCAAACTAGACCCAGGTGACCCCCTGCAAACCAACAAAGATAAAAATTTATTCAAATGTTAGAGGAGTGCATGTGTCTGTTAGGATGCTCTTTCCTGGATTTCCTCTTGAAATAATCTTTTTAAATGCTTGTTTTTTTCTATTTTTTTTATGTAGAATGAGCTTATATTTTATGTTATTGTGCCTTATATATTACATTATTTTCTATTTAGTTAAATTATGGGTTTTAGTTAAATTACTAAGTTTTAGTATTTTAAGAAGCAGGTCTTAAAACAGTATTTGTTGAGTGGGTTTTAAATAAACATCCCAGTCTAATCCATAGTTGTTCCTATTTATAGGGCTATAATTTTAATGTGGACCAGATGGTAAGGGACTTAAGTTTTTGTCCAGAGACCATGGCATGTTCTTCACTAAAGCAGTGATAGACATCTGTGCACTTTATCTGGGTTAATGGCACCACCACACATCCAGACTGCCTGGAAATGCCTTCACCTCTCAGTTCCAACTCAGATGTCATCCTCAAGCCCTTCTCTATAAAGGCTTCACTTTTCCATGCAGAATTAGTTATTCTTTCCTTTGTGTTCCCATGGCACTTTAGGTAACTCTCTTAAACACTTAGATTGATGATCACATATGATTATTTTCCAAGGAATTTATTTTATGCATTGGCAGTGCATAAATATTTTTCATGTAATTTAATCATTAATATAATTTTTAAGTCCATCTAAAATGGTGCCTTTACAATGATGCTTTCTTGTATGGTTGTACACTAAAATCAACTCTGGGGAACTTCAATAAAATTAAAATCTATTCAACAAATTCAATAAAATCTATTATGTTTTTTAATCTGAAAGGGTAAAGGGGATTAAATATGTGATTTTTAAAATTTTTATTTCATTTATTTGTTTATATGGTGCTGAAGATCGAACTCAGTGCCTCACATGCACTAGGAAAGTGTTCTACCACTGAGCCACACCTCAGCCCTAAATATGTGATCTTAAATGGTCCAAGTAAAAAGAGGAGACATCTTATATTTCAGAATTGTGAAGCTATAAAATAAGCGTAGGTTAAAAATACCCTTAAGCATTACTTAAACACCATGGGTACCTTTGGATTTCATGTTACATGACTCAAATCCTCAGGCAGAGGAATTTTATTATTTAAAAAAGTTACTTTATAAAAAATTACTTACTATTTGTTTTTATAATTATTGATTATTAATCATAATTTATTATTAAAATAATATGAAAATCTGCTTCAAACCAAGAGCTTTCAGGATAAAATTATAGTGAAGCTCTACAGTAAATTTTCTATTTAAATTATAGAATTAATCAATTTATTTTCTTAAATGAGAAACTCTTAAATGTTCAACTGCTTTTACTTTTTAAAAGGCAGGAGAATTATGTAATAGTAAAATAAATAAAGGAGTAATATCTAATCATAACATTAAGTTTATCTTGTTGTGTTTGAGTGCAGAACTCTTACCACCCACCAGCAGGCAGCTTCTCACGGGGTTGCCAAATTGCAATGTTTTCACATTCTCAGTGTAGCCATGTGTCCTAAGTCAACCAATCATTTCTTTTTCTCTCTACCTTAAAAAAAAAAAAAAAAACGATGCCATAAAAATATAAAGGAGACAAGAGAGCAGGGGAGGGGAGTTGTCAAATTCTATTGTATCCGTGACATGAATTTCAATAGTCAAAATTAAAGGAGATAGGAGTTGGTAATTTTAGTCTAATTGGTGACTTTATTACTTTTTAGAACACAGTTCATTTTCTGTATTCTGTTTTGGACAGCCTGTGGAAAGTAAATGGATATCTTCATGGAGTGAAATTATTGCTTTTCGTAAAGCATTGTTGAATCCAGTTACTGCAAGACAGTTTCAACGTTTTGTGGCTCTAAAAGGAGATTTATTGGAAAACGGGGTACTCTTTTGGCAAGAAGTACAAAAATATAAGGTATTGTATTGGGAACTGAGGAAAGCCACTTCTTTTTGAGGAAAAATGCATTAACATATCAGATTCTTAACTGTAACTCTCTGAACAAGATTCGTATAAGATCTCAACTTTGCCATCTTCTTCATCCCAATATTTAAATATTGAGATTATTATTATTCATTGTCTAGATATACTTACTATTAAGTGAAGAGTGAGTCCTAAAATGATAGTATTAGGTTTTTAAGGCATTAACATGCATATGATCATATAATAATTACCTTCCTGAAGAGAATTTTAACTATATTTTTCTATCATATATATCTATCATATTTAACTATATTTTTCTATCATATATATATATATTTTCTATCATATATATATATATTTACCAATTAAATTGGTAAATAATTTCAAAACTGGACATAAAGGGGATTTTATATATATATTTAAAAAGTTTTATTTTAAACTTTATATTTATATTTATATTAAAAATTTTGAGAAGTTTTTTTTCACGTTTCTCAACAATCGTATCAAAATAAGTTTTTTTTTTTTTAGAATTAGAAAGGAGGTAGAGTTTGTTTTTCATAACAGGCAATTTTTGAGTATGGGTGGGCAGAATTATCTTAGAGTTAATATGAACATGAACAAGCCCAACACTGCTGGGACTAGAGGAATGAGGTAAACCTTATAAAACAAGCATTAATAAAACATGGACTCATAGAAGCAACACTTAGTTTTACAACTGCCCTTGGCCTCCATGTTAGTATCTTTTCTGCAGTCCAGCATGAAGGACTTAAGAGTACTTGGCAGTTATATTTTAAAATACACTATAAAATTAGAAATCATGCTGTGGGAATAAGTCCGTTCCTCTTGAGAAGCATCTATCATGTGTCAGATGTGCCAGGCACTGTGCTAGGGTACAGGAATGGAAAGGGGAGAACATGCATTACCTTCCTAGGTGAGGGAGACTTTCATGAAAGAACCAGAGGTTGTTCGATTCTGATCCGGGGTCTGGGTAGATATAGGTGTAGCACAGAGGTAATGCTGGGGTGGTGGGGCAGGGAGATCTCAGCAGGAGTGGTGGTCTTTGCACTGGGTCTTGAGGCAATTTGCCAGTTGGAAGGCACTCCACCTGGCAAAGCCTTCATTGAGCTCATTCTTACATGGCTTACTCCTGCTAAATGTTTACTCTCTGGCAGACATTGTCTTACTGCTTTTTGTGTAATAATGAATTTATTCTTCACAAGAATCCTATGAGTTCAAGGATATTATTTTCACCATTTTACAGATGAGGAAGCTAAAGCACAAAAAAATTAAGAAAGTCCCAACATCACCAGCTAGTTAAGTCACAGAGCAAGAATTTGAAACAAGTCATTCCATTGGGAAATCCTGTGTCCTTAACCACAAAGTAATGCTCTCTCTCAGTAATGATTATGGTAATATTTAAAGAGCTGACTGGAGTAAACTTAATCAAATGTTATTCTGTATTATTAAAAATCAGAAAGAACCAGATGTACAACATCAAGACATTGGTTCCTTAATTATGAAACATCTTCCCAACAGAATACTCTGTACCAGTAAAAATCATGCTGTGGGACAATCACCAATGGTGGAAAAACATGTTTATATCATTGATTTCTTCTAAACTAGCTACTAGAAAGCAGTATGATTTGATCTAAAATGTGTGTGTCCATAGAGAAAATATTAGAAGGACATATTCACTCAACACATATTTATTGAGTCCCTATGAGGGGCCAGGTTACATATCCTAGGGTTCAACCATGATCAAGCTTCTCTCCCCAAAACTCATGATGTCAAGGGAGGTTTAGATAATGGTAGACAAGGCAATAATAAGCGTGTGATTAGGGCAACAGCAGAGGAAGCCCAGGATACTTTGGAAGTAGGTAAGATGGACCTCTCTCTTGGAGTCACTGGAGAACTTACTAGAGGGAAACATACTTAACAAGACTTCAATAATAGGTGACAGTTAACTAAGCCCACTAATATTGGCAAATAATGTATATTTTGTAACATAACAAATGCAGTATAAATATTTTTTTCTGAGGTGATGCTAAATTGAGTAGAAATGCTAACCGTTGTTACAATGTAATGTTTATATTAAGCTTTTTCACACATAACTTATGCCAAACCATATGGAATATTTTACATAACTGATACCAGAATTTTTCTTTCTTTAATACTATGCATAAGACAGCTAATATAATGACTGACGTATACTGGACATTTAATAAATATTAGGTAATTTCTGACCTAGAATTAGAAGTTTCCAAATTTGTTTGCTTTCATCCAATTTAGAAAACAATTTCTGGCTGGACCTAGTGGCACACACCTGTAATTCCTGCAACTCAGAGGCTGAGGCAGGAGGATCAAGGCCAACCTTGGCAATTTAGTGAGACCCTGTCTCAAAATAAAAACTTACAAGGACTGGGGATGTAGCTCAGTGGTAGAGCCCCCTCTAAATTCAATCCCAGTAGTAAAAAAGTAAATTAAAAATAACAATGTCTGTGCCTGAAAAATGCTATAATTCAGACTAAGCTATCTCTTTTTTAAGAAAAAGAAAGAATATCCCTCTATTTATGACTTTAAAACTGGGTCATTTTAAGGTATGGTATTACTTTTATGTTCTTTATGAAGAGGATAATATGATGGGGTAACTGATAAGAAGGTATATACTAAATAACATGCCTTTTCACCACCAGCAGGTCCATTTTCTTCACTAGCCTTTTCTGAGCCCAGGTCAATTTAGTGTAGAAGCATCCTGGCTAGGAAAGCTATTGCATCCACCTATAGCCTGAGTGCCCATTCTGGGTATTCTGCTAGGAGCCTGTGAATATTTCCATCACTAATATTCCATCACTAATATTTCCATCACATACTAATTAACTATCCTGAATTTAAGTAGCATGTTTTCACATTTCTCCTCCAGTAGAGATTGAACCCTTAAGGCAGAGGCTGTAACTGGAGTCTCGGCTCAGTGTCTTGCGTGTAGCAGGCACTGAACAGATAGTTGTAAAATGGGTCACAGTAGGCATTAAAGCTGTTTCTTTGCCTGGAGAAACAAGTGATCTATATTAAATGAAATCTGTACCTACATAAGGTGCACATATCAATCTTAGGTTCCTCAAATCCAAGAGAAAGAAAAGCTATGCTTTATTGTTCTTTATTTTTTTAAGATAGCCTTGACATGTTCTGGTGCCCTCTTAACCTAAAGTTAAAATCAAATACCTACAGACACAGGTCTGTGAAGTGTTCTAGTAATGCATTAATCACATATTCTGCCTTTCCTCCTCCTTGTTTAGGACTTGTGCCATTCCCATTGTGATGAGTCTGTCATCCAGAATAAGATCACAACTATCATCAACTGCTTCATTAATTCTTATATTCCACCAGCTTTGCAAATTGACATTCCAGTAGAGCAAGCCCAAAAGATCATTGAACACAGGAAGGAGTTGGGACCATATGTATTTAGGGAGGCACAGGTAAGAGATCAGGGCATATTTTAAAATACATTGACAATCAAGATATTCTCTTAAAGCCTTTACATTATTCATATTTGGCAGGATTTCAATCCTCTGAGTACTGGGATTTTGAAATATAGTTTAAATAAGTTTGCACATGCCACCTATAAGTTTGCACTAGTTTCTTATATTTATAAGAAACTAGTAAGTCATGTGCTATTTTGTTGATAATATATAGCAAATAAAACTAAATAATACCCTTTGACTTTCCATGGTTACCCTTTTTATTTCTAATTTACTAAAAAAAAAAAAAAAAAAAAAAAAACTCTAGCTAATTCCTCCTTCCTTTCCCACCATTCATATTTCTTTTTAAAGTATCTGCTACCTCAAAAATGTGTAAAATATGTGTGTCCCAAGATTTGTATATTTTTAAAGATTGGAATATTCACATAGCTCATAAAATAAGTGAGAGGAGATTTAAGTATTCAACCAACATAAAGTACACAAACTCATGAAAGGAAAATCATGTCTGTTAACCTGCTCAAGTTACTTCTTTTTAAGATAAATAATAGAAAACATTGACTTGGTGAGCATAATTTATTTGCATTTTGAAAAGCCTTTTAGTGATGTTGTTCTTAAAAAATGATTAAGAAAAATAAATTATAATAGAGGTAATAGGGAAGGCCATGTCATGAATTAAGTGATATGAAACAGAGATTTAGAGTATGCTTGCCCTTGAGCATGGAAAAAGGCCATTATTCCTTAACATTCATTTGTAAGCCAGCTGTGTTCTAAGTCCTCTAAGGAATTGAAAGTGGACTCACAATCCAAAATATGCATTAAAACAGGCAAAAATATAGAGGAATGATTGAGGATGTGCTAGAGAAAACAGGGTGCCAGAATCATAGCATCTGTTAATGAAAAGATCTTAGAGATAACTTGGCCTGTCCTAGGGGTGCTGACAAACCCAGACAGGACTTGCCAGTCTATTTCAAAGACCTTGAACCTGACACCAGAGGCCTGGAGCTGCTGACACTGGCCGGTTCTGGCACACTCTTCAGGAATTGCAGCCAGTGAGCTTTATTGGTGACCTCTAGCCTGTGACTTCTGTCTGATGTCCTAAAATGGAGTCCTAGCAATAGCTTAAATATGGACTTTGAAGCATATGAAAATACAGGATCTTTATTTGGGGGCCTCATCTCTCTGAAGCTGTTTTTCTTTCTGTTTTTCCCAAGGAAGCTCAGAATGGCATACCAGCTAGCCCTACCCAGGTATACAAGCTAGATATCTGGTTGCCATCTTCAAGTCTTCCCTCTCCTTCATTTTTTTACTCCCTTAGCTAATCAATTCCTCCAAAAGTGAGTCCATTTGTCTCCTTGTTGGCTGTCATTCTATCTGCTTTTCTTAAACTGCAACAAGTCTCACATCGATTACTCAAACCCCCTGCCTCTGGGCTCTCTCCAGTCCTTTCTAAAAAAGGACTTTCTAAAAAACAGAGCGCTCTTTCTAAAAAAATGTCTGATCATGTCCCTTCTCTGCTTAAAATGTTTCAGTTGCTCTCCACTGCCCTCAGAATGAAGTCCATATCTTCCATATCTATCTGGCTCCATCTCTTACCACTTCCTGCCATCTCTCCCCTGGTCTTACTGAAATGGCTTTTACTGTCTTTCCTCCTGAGCTTGGTGCAGTATCCTTTTCTCTCCCTGTATTTGTCCCTGTCAGAGCACTTAACCACACTAAGTTATAAGTGACTGTCCTCATATCTGACTTTCCCATTAGGCTGTAAGCTTTTTGAGGACAGGCAATATTCTTACTTACCTTTGTGGCCCAGATGCTTGGCACATTTTTTGACTTCATGGAATAAATGATGTGATGTGATAAGATCTGGCATGACAGTAAAGAATAAGATCAAACTGGAAATGAAAGCAAAGTTGAGCAAAAGGACTGAGTAGTAAATAGACTCTGCTGTTTAGCATTGTTATCAGTGTAGCCTATGCCTACCTCTCATGCCCATGCCCATGCCCAGTGGCTGGAAAATTTCATCACCAGCCAAGTTTTCACTGGTCCTTTGACTCATATTAAAACATTGCTCATCTGCTAGCAGTGAGCAAAGCAGTTCTATAGTTATTAAATTATTTTCTTACCCCACAGTTTGGTTTCTTTTAACATTTAATCTATTAACTGTAGACATTACTCTAAAATCTCAATTGCATCTTTTGGGAATATACTGCTTTTATGCCTTCTATTAAAACACTATGTGCTAATTGGGAGAAGTACAAAAGTTGGTGAATAGGAGTATTTAAGTTCATAGAGCTACTATGATACCAGAACATTGAAAAGGGGATTACCTAATTAAATGAGTGGCAGGTAAATATAAATGAAATTTTCTTCAAAGTCTGCATTTCATTAAATAAAGTATCTCTAGATTTTACAGTCATACTCCCAGAGCCTATAAAACTCAGTGATAAAACCATCCTTTAAAAATTGTAGATAATTTTATAATTATGAATCACATTTGTATATGGAAAAGTGGAACAAATGAAATATGCCAATTCAGGACTCTGATGACCATGCAGCATTTACTTTGTAAAAAAAAAAAAAATTCTCCTTTTCCCTTAAAACGTTGGCGTAGAGCCTAATGGGATGGTTCATTTTTCTTAGGGCATTAGGTAAAGGCCATTCCTAGCCATACGATGTTGGGCTTGATCTGATGTGGCAAGTCCTACCTTCTTGGAAGTAATGTATGCCTCTGGAACTAATGGAAAAGCTTGGCATGGGAATTAGAGCAACTATTCTTATCTCTGTAAATATCACAATTAATCACTTAATGTAAAGTGTCCTTATAGAAAGCATTTGTCTAGGATACCATTCTGCTTTTTAAATGTTACTTTTCTTGCTCTCACATAAAAGAGAGATTATATCATTTAAAAGTTACTCAAGATTTATTCTTAGATCTGCAGCTTTGTTTAAGAGCTTTTCCAGAGGCAAAATGGTATTTCCTTTCTCTAAAAGAAAGAAAAGGGAGTGGGGGGAGTTTCCCTTGATGAACTGAATACTTGGAATACTTGTGTAAAACAGCAGTGTGTAGCAGATCAACTAGTATATGTTTTAAAAGAAAACATAAATTTCTTATTTAAAAAGACCTAATGGATTCTTTATTAATACAATCAATTGGTTAGGGAAACATAAAGAATAAAGTGACTTTTAAGTGTATTTGGTATATTTTTTTTAAAGAAAGACTTCTCATTGGTAATAAAAAACATTGATGATAAGCATGTGCTGAGCTGTTCTATACTAAGAAGTCTGGAGACAATAAGGTGAAGGAAACATGGTGTGTATTAAAGATAGAATAGTTAATCCATTATTATGGTGAATTAGAGTTTAAATTGGTGCATTTATATAAAATTGTAATCTGAGACACTTCGTTTTTTTACACAGATGACGATTTTTGGGGTTCTGTTTAAATTTTGGCGACAATTCTGTGAGTTTAGGAAGAATTTAACTGATGAAAAAATCATGAGTGTGTTAGACAGAAGACAAGAATATAATAAGAAAATGAAATTCTCAATCACAGATGATGAAAAGTTGGGAAAGGTAAGACAAGACTCCTTTGGGATTTAATTGTATTTTGAAAAGGTATGTGATATGTGTGAATTTGTAGAATTTGCACTGAGGAAATATATAGGTAAGTTATGGAATACAGATTTTAGCAGCTTTTAAGTCTTTGTTCAGAGATTTTAGACTTGTTTTTGAATTCCTCAAAATCCATTTCAAATATTGTCTCTTCTATGTCAAGGCTTCCTTAACTCTCCTAGGCAATACAGACAGCTTTCATCTGCTGCAATAATGCTCCTCCTTCTCATAAATTCTGCTTTTTATTGTCCTGTAAGTTTCTGTGTCTGCCATCTTTGATGGATGGAGATCCTCAAAGATAGGATCACAAGTTCAAGGCCACCCTCAGCAACTTAGCAAGACCCTGTCTCAAAATTAAAAAATAAAAATAAAAAGGACTGGGGATATAACTCAGTGGTAAACACCCCTGGGTTCAATCCCCCAGTACAAAAAAGAAAAGAGAGAGAAAGAGCCCATCTGACTATTCATCCATGTTTCATAAGCACATACACCAGTGTCCCGCATAGGCTCATTTGTTAACCATTGTTTACTGAATAAATCAGGGAATGAATAAATGAACAACATATATTGGGGGTGGCACTTTCAATATTAAAATTACAGAGTGATACATTGACTGCAAAATATGTAAATATGAGTCACAAATTGGCCAACCTGGCTCCATTTCTCTAGAAAATATCAGGTGAATTTTTATATTATATATATAGTACACTTAGAAATTGATCTTCTCATCTGTCCATATCTGTTAGCTGGTGGTTAGGTACCAATATGGACAACTGAAAAGCAACCCTCTTGTAGGGTGAATAAACCTAAACAGAAAAAGGAATTCTATTTTTTAATATTCTTTTTTTTAGAGTTGGAGGTCTTGCTCTGTTGCCCAAGCTTGTCTCCAACACCGGGGCTCAGCACACCTCCTGCCTTAGCCTCCTGAGTAGCTAGGAATACAGGTGTGAACCACAGTGTCCAACTGCTTTTAAATACTCTTACTACATATAATAAACATATTGGCATCACTTATTAGTAACAGTAAAATTCGTACCTGTATTTATTTAACATGAAAAATGTAAGGAAAATCAATATAATAGCAAATGTTTATTTAAAATTTTTATTGTCAGTGAATGACTGAGTAATGCTTGGAAAAACAAATAGAGGAAGTCTGTGGGGTTTTTTGTAACATAAAAATGTATGCTTCTGAAAAAAATCAGTTACTTTGCAAAGCATGGGACTTTCTGAAGTAACTGTGAGCATGACTTTTAGCTCTCAACCTCAATATCACCCATCAGCTAATGATAATATTAATTTCAAATGATTTGAAGGGGCTTAGTTAACATGATGTATTTAAAAGGCCCTATGTAAGCTATTGCACTATATAATTGCAAGGTGTTTTTTTTACCATTTGATACAATACAACACAGTAGAGGAGAGTCTCTATAGTCATGCTGCCTGGCTTTGAATCCTGGCCTTACCATTTATTAATTCTGTTATCTTAGGGAAACTACTTCACTTCCTCAAACCTCATTTTTTCAGTAAAATAGAGATAATAATATACTTTACATCACAGAATATGAATGAAAAACATTTGAAGCACAGTGCATGTCATAAAGTAAATATTAGTCACATTAGTACTACAGCAGCAAGTCAGGCATGGTGGTGTGCACCTTAGTCCCAGCTGCTTCGGAGGCTAAGGCAGGAGGATGACCAGAGGTCAGGAAGCCAAGACCAGCCTGAGCAGCACAGGGAGACTGTCTCAAAACCAAAAGCAAATGTAGCAGTAATTTTCCTTCTTTATTACAAAAATAATAATATCAAACATATCTTTCAATATTATTCTTATCAAGTAGTTAAATGGAGCTGGGTAATCTAAAGAAAGTTATAACAGGAGAAAAGGAATCTCATGAAAATAATGTTCATCTAGTTTAATGTCAAGTACATAAAATGAACAGTGTCAAATTCATTAACAAAGGAGCATGTGACTTAACTAAATAAAAATTTTGAACTTTTAAATAGCAAAAATTAGGTTAGAAGACAAATTGGGAGATAAAAGGTATGATATAAGTTGTAAAACCAAATTAAGAAAAAAGGTAAATACTCAATAGAAATTTGGATGAAGAGCATTAACATGCTTGCATTTCACACAAAAAAATACAAATGAATAAAAACATTCAAAGCTATTCAGCTACCCTGTTAACAAAGACATGAAGACTGGCAAAGAAAATAATATTGGCAATACCCAGTGTTGGTTGAGTTTATGAGAAAGAAGCATACAAACTCATCCATTATTAAAGAAAATATAAAATGGCGCTTTTTTCCGAAGGACAGTTTGACAACAAATATTGTTTAAAATGTTCATTTTTTAAAAGTCAGCACACACACTTCTAGAATTTTATTCTAAAGGAGATAATCATAAAAATGCATAAAGGTATATGTTCACAGCATCATTTATAATGACACAAAGTTGAAAATGACCTAAATTTCTAATTTATCTCTGGTACATCCTTTTAATCACCTGTTGAAAATGATGGTACAACTTATTCATTTTATCATTCAACAAATATTGAGTGCATAAGACTCATTGAAAATGGTGATGTAATTTATTCATTTCATCATCCAGCAAATATTTGAGGGTATCCTATGTGACAGATGTTGTTGTTCTACAAGTAAGCATATAATGGTACAAATACAAAGGCCCAGTTTACATTCCAGTTCTCTATTTCTTTACACTGGAACATTTTCACAAAATATTTTACATGAAAAAGCAGATTTTAAAAGAGCACATATATGGGAAAACTGGAAATCCATATGTTGTACAATGAAATTTAACCTGTCTCTCACCCTGCACAAAACTCACATCAAAGTGGATCAAAGACCAAGGAATTAGACCAGAAACCCTGTACCTGCTAGAGGGAAATGTAGGCCCTACACTCAACATGTTGGCTTAGGAACTGACTTCCTTAACAAGACTCCTAAAGCACAAGAAGTAAAATCAAAAATCAATAAATGGGATGGTGCCCTTCAACAGATAAAGTGAATAAAGAAAATGTGGTATATATACACAGTGGAATATTACTCAGCCATAAAGATGAATGAAATTATGGCATTTGCCAGTAATGGATAAAACTAGAGAATATTATGCTCAGTGAAATAAACCAATTCTTTAAAAAAAAGGGGGTGGAATGTTCTCTCTGATACACAGATGCTAACACACAATAAAGGGTGGGGAGAGGGAAGAAGTTCTTTGGATTAGACAAAGGGGAATGAAGGGAAGGGAGGGAGGATGGGAATAGGTAAGACAGTAGAATGAATCAGACATAACTTTCCTATGTTCATATATGAATACACAACCAGTGAAACTCCACATCATGTACAACCACAAGAATGGGAAGTTATACTTCATAATATGTCAAAATACATTCTACTGTCATGTATAACTTTAAGAAAATGAAATGTAGTGGAACATCATGTAAAATTTGTAGATGCAAATTAAAATTCAGGATCAATGCTTTAGTTCTTTTCCATAAACACCTATTGTATTTGGCAAACTTGGTGTTTAGCAAACGTTGCTCTGGATGCTGTTTGCAATTACAAGACTTGTTCTGTCTTCTCAAAAAAAAAAAAAAAAGGAATGGCATCAAATTATAAAGCTTCTTCAAGAAGCATGAAGAGAGAGCCTGTAGAATGGGAGAAAATCTTTGTCACCTGTTCCTAAGATAGGGCATTAATATCTAGGATATACAACAAACTCAAAAAACTTAACACCAAAAAAACAACTCAATCAATAAATGGGCAAATGAACTAAACAGACAGTTCTCAGATGAAGAAATCCAACTGTCAACAAATATATGCAAAAATGTTCAACGTCTCTAGCAATTAGAGAAATGCAAATTAAAACTGCACTGAGATTTCATCTTACTCCAGTCAAAATGGAAATTATCAAGAATACAAGTAACAATTAATTTTGGTGAGGATGTTGGGGAAAAGGTACACTCACACATTGCTGGTGGGACTGCAAATTGGCACAGCCACTCTGGAAAGCAGTATAGAGATTCCTGAAAAACTAGGAATAGAACCACCATTTGACCCAGTTACCCACCCCTCAATACATACCCAAAGGTGTTAAGTCAGCATGCTGCAGTGATATAGCCACATCAATATTTATTGTAGCTCAGTTCACAATAGCTAAACTATGGAACCAACCTAGATGCCCTTCAACAGATGAATGGATAAAGGAACTGTGATATGTATACACAATTGAATATTACTCAACCTTAAGGAAGAATAACTTTATGACATTTGCTGGTAAATGGGTGACTCTGGAGACTATAATGCTGAGTGAAATAAGCCAGTCCCCCAAACAAAAGGTTAAATGTTTTCTCTGATATGTGGAAGCTAATCTACAATAAGTGGAGGATTAAAAAAAGAACAGAAGTTCAGTGGAGTAGACGAAGGGGAATGAAGGAAAGGGAGAAGGAATGGGAAAAGGAAAGACAGTGGAATGAATCTGACATAACTTTCCTATATACGTATATGAATATCCTACAGTGAACCTCACCATTGTATACATTCACAAGAAATTCATTTTTTTAAAAAACTGTGTAAATGGCAGAAAGATTAGTAGAGTAGAGGAAAGGGAGCAGGGTGAGGGAGAAGGGAAGGGGAAGTCCTGGGGACTGAATTAGAACAGGATATATTCCATGCTTTTAAAATTATGTCAAAATATATATTTTTATATATATTATATATATATATCTAACAAAAGAATCAATAAAGAAAAAAACGCATATCCATTTGTATAAAATTCAAGCAACAAAATACAATCACTAAAATTATAGATTATAATTATATTTCTATGCATTTTCTTTAGTGAGAAGTCTGGATGGATGTTCTTGAAAATGTTAGTGTTCTTAGATGCTAGAATTTGGGAATGGATTTTTACATTCAACTTCATTATCTCATTTGTTTTTAAATATTTTTATTAGATAAAAGAAAATTAAAGATCAGAGTGACTTGATGAAACCTCATTTGTAGCACTCACCATGAAATATTACAACTTCACTTCAAATTCATATTAGCTAGTATTATCCCTTTTCTGGAGTAATTTAATTTAATATAATTACAGTTTGGAATCAAACAACATGGAAGTACAGGGTCTGCTGCCAAAAGCGCTTTAGTCATTGAACCCCTCCAAGGCCTACAAGCATATGGCCGGCAGGTAAGTGGCAAGAGGGCATGGGTCTCACTTCCTCTCCAGAGCCCTGGGGTAGCTCCCAATAACTCAGTCACTGGACAGTGCTGGGGGTGCGTTTGTTTGAAAGTGGGGCTAAAATTATAATACTAGGAATGATTGGAAGGGAAAGTCCTTGAGTCTTCAGAGAACATTTTTAAGCTGATTCTGGATATGTAATCAAGGAAAATAACTTCTTGATACACATGAAGAAGATTTAAATTTCAGAAGTTGAAATGACCATTTTACTGGGAAAAAAGAGAACAAGACAGAATATAGATATAGATATAGATATACATATATAAGTTGTTATATTCTAGTGTTAAAAGATGACAGAAGAATGTTAAATGCTTTGTCTCAATTTTCTAATTTTTTGAAGTCATCATAAAATTGGCTAGTGCATGAGCAGGAACTAATAGATTCACAATTTTTTTGTTTATGTTTATAGCTAGCACATTAATATCACTTCCCCCTAAATTTCATGTTTTAGTTTATGTCCATTTTTTATTATTTTATAATGAAAGTGTATCTTAGGGTAATATGAACTGAAGAAACAATCATTTTAGCACTTAGGAATGTCACATAACTTCAGTTATCTGGTTGAACTAATAGCCTGAAAAGCTATTCTTGTGAGAATAGAAATACTCAATTTTATGGAACCATGTGCTGAAAGAGAAATATCCAAAAATGTACAATACTTAAAATACATTCAGAAATACATTAGTAAACAATTGGTATTAAACTTCAAAAAAAAAACAGTATAAAAAGAGATAAATGCTGATGAAGATGACCAGGCTTCTAATTTTAACTCTGTCCTTATGATTCAGCATTACTTCAGTGACTGAAACTCAGCACATAATCTCCTTTAAGTCTGATTTCCTGTTTGTAAAAAGAGAAAAATGGAGATGATGATATCCTATCAGATAGCTCAAGATATTTGTAGGAATGAAAAAGTTTTGAAGCTGGGAGTTGTGGTATACTCATGTAATCTCAGTGACTTGGGAGGGTGAAGCAGGAGCATTACAAGTTAGCTTTTAGCAAGACCTTGTCTCAAAATGAAAAGGTCTGGAGATATAGGTCAGAGGTAGAATGCTCTTGAGTTCAGTTCTCAGTATTGAATAAAAGAAAGAAAGAAGAAAAAACCATTGGAAACCCAAGGCATTTTATAAATATAAATATAGATCATAGTGATTTTAGCTGTTTAAAGTATCCATGTTGAATTACTCTAGCAATTTGTAAAGTAATAATAACACTGCTATTTTGCAAATGTGGGTGCCTGGTATATGCATTTTTTCAGATAAATTTTGCACATTGAAATTATAATTAATCCAAATGCAAAAATTGTCCTCTGCTCCTCCCACCCCAATAATCTTGGATCTTTTATAAGCCCCTAATATGTAAAGATGACTGATTAACTGTCAAGAAATCTATAAAACTCTATAAAACATTGATTCACTGAGCAATATTATCATCATCCTCACATCCTCCCCTACCCTACCCATCCAGAAAATATACGAATTTAGGTAAAATTTTTAAAAATGCCTTTACCTCATCATAAATATTCTAAGAAAAGGAGTAAGAGTGATAATAATTTGTGATGCCCAGTTAATATGTTAAATGAGCAGATTCAGTTTGTGAAAATGTGTATCACTTAAACTTCTGATATGCATACTTTTCTTCATATGTGTTATACTTCAATACAAAGTTTAAATGAAGGAACTGATATAAGTCATTTTACCTTCAGTTTATTTCCTGAGGCAAAAATTTCTAGAATTAACTTTGAAAATCATTTTTCCAGCCAACCTGGTGCTATTCAAAGTATTTAGAAGCCTTAGAACAGGAAAGAGTTCTTCTTAAAATCCAAGAGGAACTGGAAAGAAAGATGCTTACAGGTAAGTTTTGCTCTTTGTTTACGAGATTGTTTTGTTACTTTCCTATCACAGCTTAACTTCAGAGGATTTCAATCACTACTTCATTTTTTTTTATTTCTCTCATTTTGTGCAGGTGCATCATCACTCACAAATTTATATAAGAATTCTGGTTCAGTCATGTCTTTGAAGAAGAATTGGTCTTCCATCAGTATCCTGAGTGAGTTTCCAGTGTTAGTCCCTCTCCAGTCCTCCCTTGACCATCCAGAATATAGAGGGACTGACCCCCATTCCCTGAATCCCAAGTTAGGAGAATGCCAGTGTGTCTTTGTGTTTTCTCTCCTTGCTGAGGAGGAAAGACTAAGATATACACCTACAACTTCACCTCTTTTCCAGAGTGATCGCATTGATGTCAGTGTTTGTATTCTGCTGCTGACAGGTGCAAGGTGAGTCATATTCTGAGAGTTGGTCAGTCCCACCATGTCCTTTTAGCACACACTCATACATATGCGCACCTGCACAAACATAATCCACATGCACATATAACACATACACACACACACACACACACACACACACACCCATGCCCCACTAACAAATCAATGGGTAGAAACATCTTGTCTTCCTTTTGAATGGCATAGTCTCCCCCGAGAAATGCCTTTGAGGTAGATCATTGATTATTTCTATTTAGTACTTATCAATCCTTTCTTTCACAGAGAACATGTATGGAAGAATGGGCTATAGCACAGTTTTCCCAAAATGGGAATATAAGAAGGAACTGAAAGTCAAGCCAGAGCCTTTCTCCCATGTAGATATTGATGTTCTTATACAGATTTTTTTGTTATGCTCTGTTTTTGTTTCCGTTTTGCCATGTTTTGTTTTGAACCCAGGGGCACTCCACCATTAAGCTATATCCCAGTCTGTTTTGTTGTTGTTGCTATTTTGAGACAGGGTCTCCCTAAGCTGCTCAAGCTGGCCTTGCATTTTCAATCCTCCTGCCTCAACATCCCTGATAATTGAGATTACAGTGTGCAGCACCATACCCAGCCTTATGCAGTTTTGAATGGTACTAATGTTAGAGTTTAACAAGGCCTTTACAAAGTAGTCCAGTGGCATAATGTGGTCTATGTGTAACTCATTGTCCAGATAGTTGAAGAAGCCAGTTAAAAGTCCCCTTCCTCTTATGCTTTTGTCTTGCAGATTAGCTTTTTGGTTTCTTAAAATTCTTACTTTTCATGGTTCTTGGGAGGGGTTGATGAGTAGGCCTAATGTTCTTAGCCCATTAATTTTTTTTTTCCTCTTCTCATTTACCCTGGTCACTGCCCCTCTATTTAGTTTTTCCATCCCTTAGGTCAATCTTCCAGTGCCCCCAATATTTTAGGATACCATTTTCTTGATCCTATGACAACTCTGTATAATTTTTTGTCATTGCTGTTCTGGATTTATATTTTACATAATGTCATTTTAGATTTATATTTTCTACAAATGCTTATGTTTTTATGAATTTATTTTTCTTTTGCAGGAATTCTTTATTTCAAAGTTAACTGACATGAGAAGCTCAAGTGATTTATTTTTTAGATGTTCTGCAATAGAGCAAGGTTAACATCTACATAAGTTTAGGCTTGTTTTGCTTTATAGTTTTAAAATTACAGCTACTCTGTATACATGAAATACAAGAATATGAAAGTTTCAAAAACCTTAGAATAAAATTACTACTATCTAGAAGAATCAAAATGTTTTTCTTATCACAATCCTTAAGAGTATGTAATATTTTGCTCCTCACTTAATCTTTTAACAAATATTCCTTGATTCCTTTAGTATATTTAGTTAGCAGATACATTCAGCAGGTGATTGGAGAATGTGAATATTCCTAGCAATGAATTGACCCAAAATATAAATGAAAGAGTCTTCCCTACCCATCTCCACTATAAAGAAACTATAATTAAAGCAGTGGTTCTCACACTCTAGTGTGCATAATATTGACATGTGACTGGCTAGCAATGCAGGTTCCTGAGGCCACTTCTGAGAGTCTGCTTCAGTAGTGCTTGGGCAGGACCCAGAAATCTCAGTTTTTACCAGACATCCCAGGTGATTCTGATGCAGGTATTCCAGAAACCACTCTGAGATACACTGATAGGGCAGCAAGAAAAGTACTTCAAAAGGTAAAATCTCTCTTAGTAACTGGAGCTGCATTGCACAGAGAATCCGGACATACCCCTTCCTTTACTTGTTCCTGGAGGGAAAGGATAGTGGATAAAGAAATGACTTTGGGAGGGTGGACTATGGGCCTCATGACTCAGTATCTTCAAGGACTGTGACTAGATTACCAGATTGTGAACAGTTGCCTTCTAGTTCTACACAATCTTGGAAGATATTTTAAAAGTTGAAAATGCCATTCCAAATTCTGGAAGGTGTTGAATATTTTAAGTGGGGGGGAAATATCAGGAGACATACTCTAAAGATTATCTTTCCTCTAAAGCAGGGTTTTGGGAACCCTGTAGTTTCCTGTCCTCCCACAGTACCCCTAAACCCTATAAAGGCCATTTTGTGACTGTTTTCCATTCATTGCTCTTTCTTCTTTTCTCAGTATCTCTCTCTCTCTCTCTCTCTCTATTTCTCTCTCTCTGTCTCTTTATTTCTCTCTCCTTTTTCCATTCTTATCCTACCTTCTCTAGTGTTAATCAAGTTTTGTTGTTGTTGTTTGTACTGGGGATTGAACCCAGGGACACTTAACCTCTGAGCCACATCCTCAACCCTTTTTAAGAAATATTTTATTTAGAGACAGGGCCTCTCTAAATTGCTGAGGCTGGCTTTGAACTTGCCATCCTCCTGTCTCAGCCTCCCCAGACACTGGGATTACAGGTGTGTACCACTGCACCTTACTAATTGAGCATTTTATGTGCTCCATTTTCTCTCTTCTCTTAGCATATCAATTAGACTTCTTTTAAAATTTTCCTTACTGGTTGTCCCAGAGTGTGCAGTACACATTACACCTAATAAAAGCCCTCTTTCAAAGAATGTTATAGCCCAAGCCTGGTGGCGCATATCTGTAATTCCAGCAACTCAGGAGACTAACGCAATAGGATCCCAACTTCAAGTCCAGCCTGGGCAATTTAGTGATACCCTGTCTCTAAATAAAACATAAAAAGGGCAAATTTTTTTTTAAAAAAAGGAAATTTTGAAAGAAGCCAAGAAGAAAGGCGTAGAGCAGAGGAACAAAGATAAGAATTACATTTGAATTCTCTTCAGAAACCATGTAGGCAGGGCTGGGAAGATAGCTCAGTTGGTAGAGTGCTTGCCTTGCAAGCACAAGGCCCTGGGTTTGATCCCCAGCACTGCAAAAAAAAGAAAAAAAAAAAAAAAAAAAAAAAAAACAACCCATGTAGGCAAGAGAGTTTTTGCCATTAAAGAGAATTTCCTTATATTAGCGTGCAGGAAGGATAATCTGACTGTGGCTCCATTGGCTGTTCTCAATATTTTATCAATTCTTCTCCCCCTCCCCTCTTTATTATTGGATGATTACCTTATTCAGATCCCCGTCACCTTAAAGCTGGTCACTAATTAGTATGTTCTCCTGCCTGGCCACCTTTACCCTTTCCTAAGTGTGATCTTTCTAAAATGCAAACATGATATTCCACTGTCTGAATCCTTCATTGAGATGATTGGTAAACCTGTTATTGACCAACTGGAAGTCCTTTACTTAGCGTGTTGTATATATAAGACCCTCCTATCTTCTTATATAAACATTTAAATCTGATGTTTGTTCATCTGGGAAGAGTGGAGTGAACCATATTACATCTACTTGAATAATTTCTGCTTTTTAACATGATCACTGAAAGAGCATAATGCCTAATGGAGATGCACAGTTAATGTTTGTTGAATTAGTAAAATTTAAATTCCATATTCACATTTAATGTAGCATATATATATACTGTATTTTAGGTAATCTTAAAGTGTCCTTAAATCAGAATTGGGTATGTACAAATAACTAAATAAATTCATATTGCGCTCTACTTTTATATTTGATGCTTCTTCATTTTATGAGTTCTCTTAAAGACAGCTCAGTTTTAGAAGAGTCCTAGGTTTTAAAAACACAAATTACTAGGCATACTGTGTTAAGTTATACCCTTTGAAACAAGGGGAAATCAAGCTCATACTTTGTTGGTTTACATTGTTATTTGGATTGAATAAAATATATTTTGAAATAAATACAGCAGTGAAGTAATACAAAAGTAATGTAACTAGTAGGGTCAGTTTGAATATAAGCAAATATAGTATTAAAGATATAATGTATTTTATGTTCTATTTCTTAAATGTACATCTTTATCATTTGTCATCTAATTGAAAATTATAGTAATCTATAATTGCACTTTATTATTTTAATTGCATTTTCTAATTTTAACTCAAAATTACAGTGAAATTTCTGCCTCAAAAAGTGTTTCAGTTGGCACACATCCAGCGATTCAGTAGAATTTGATTCTAGTTCTGGATCTGTTGCCACTTTTCTGATTTGAAGCCATTTATTTAACTTCTTTGAATTTCAGGTTACTTGTGTATAGAGAATGCAGGGTCCTTTTTTACTATACTATACATTTCTGTGAGTTTATAATAAAAGAGATATTAAATGTGTAGCTATTATAGTGTTTGGTCTATTCCTCAATGAGAAATTACTTGTATATTTTGATTTAGGACCTTGGATCAAAAGATGAAAAGAAAAATAGAAAATCTATGCTCTTTTCTTTTCCAGAGTCAGATACTTATGATATGTGACTAAAATTCCTGTCCTGAAAATAGTTACTATTTTAGCAACTTCTTCCTTATTGTTATTACTATAAAGCTAATATACACACCTGATGAAAAAAGTCAACAGGACATGATGATATTAAGTAGTAATCTCCCCCTTTACCCCATTAGGATAAAGTACTGTGTCAAGACCACAGCTTAGTTGTATTAGGCATGGGACAGATGCTTGAGAGACTGAAGAAACTACCAGGAGATGGTGTGCAAGATGCAAGGTTATTGAAAAATGTTTACAGGGAAGGTCCAGTGGCAACAGGGTGGATGGACAGACATTACCTCCATCCCTCTGGTGCTTTGCCAGAAAATAGTGCCTTCATTCCTCTGGTATCTTTGTCAGTGGTGACCAACTAGACAAGTAACACTTATTATCTCCAGAGTGTCCAGTTCCATATCAGTTACCACAGGGAGAGGGACTTTATAAATTAGGCTACAGAAGCAGTGAAATCATTAGTTTGCTTTGTTCCTTATATGACCAGCATTCCAAGGAAGAGCTGTCCTGTCATGCATGCAAGAAAGCCATTCCTACAAATAACAGCAGTTGCCCTAGTTGAAATATATATAAGAAAAAAAGAGCTAGTGTCTCTAAAGATAGTATTTATCTGGAAATTCCAGCTGAGGCCTGCTCTTATTATTCCCTTAACTTGGCTAAGTTCGTGGGAACAGAAAGGGGTGTTTCAGGGACATGGTGTTTTTCATTGTCTTTCTTTTCTTCAAGATGACACATAATGGAATCCCACTTTTAGCTAACTCATGAACTCCTAACTGGAGCAAACTAAGTAAACTATCATTTCCCAGTCTACCTCACAGGTAGGTATGGTCACTTGACCATTAAGCCAAGAGGATGTGAACAGTGTCCAATATCCATTCAAGTCTTAAAAATGAAAATGTTTGCCAGCCACTTTCTCTCTTCTCTCTTCCTGTGGAATCACAGTTGTGGTGCTGGCTAGCAAGCTTCCACCATGAAGATGGAGCATCTAAGGAATTATGGAACCTTAGTCTCTGGGTGGCCTCAAGAAGAAGAGCTGCCTCTCTCTGGACTGTCATGTGATAAGACACAAATTCTAATCTTCTTTGAGTCACTTTATTCTTATGCCTTTTTATTGTGCTACCATAACAAAAAGCTAGAATATATGGCATTAATCAAGCAGTCTGTGGATATAAACAAAGCAGATAATTGCAGGCAAAAAAGGTGGAGATCTTTGTAATATCATGGCAAAATATTTGGTAAAACTGTTACTTTTAGTAACTTAGAAGGCAGACCATGTGCCTACTGTGCCATAACTTTATAAAGGAGGAGTCGTGAAAAGAAGGAGAAGGAGGAAGAAGGCCAAGGAGGAGTAAGAGGGCAGAAGAAAGAAGAAGGAAAAAGGAAGAAAGAGAAGAAAGAAGGTTGATGAACATCTGTGTGTATGTTGCTCCTTGCAGTTTTTAGCAAGGCACTGTGAGAAATACATCAGACAAGAATGAACCAGTTTACAAGAAGAAATATAAGAAAATAATAGCTTAGCTAAGGGAGGCACATTCTCTGTGTCTTGCAATGCAATAAATGTAAAATCTAATAATTTGGGCCCTGAAAGTTGATAAAGTCAACTACAACTACACCCCATAAAGCAGAACCTTTAGTCATTAAGACACTTAATCTGGATGGTGGCAGCTATATAACAAAGATCAAAGTAAAGATAATGCTATTCTAGCCTATTGTCTTTAAAATAGCCACTATTAAAATAATAGTTGTGTTAATTAAGCACAGAAGTGAGTAAATAAAAAAGAGGAGAGTTGGCAGGCTTAAATCTATGACAGAAAGATATTTTTGACATGGAACTGACTGGAACTAGACTGAAGGTTTAAAATTTTTTGATGAAATCATATTCTCACTGAAACCACATATCTATCCTATGATCTGGCTAGGAGGTGTCCCCCAAAGCTCCTGTTAATGCAGGAATATTAATAGGTGAAGTGATTAGATTGCGAGCTATAATCTGACCAGTCCATCCTATTTTGAGTGGACTGACTGGGTGGTAACTGAAGGCAGGTGGGGTATGGCTGGAGGAAATGTATATTAGGGTTCTCTAGAGGAACAGAATCAACAGGAAGTATGATTATAAAAAGGGGATTTAGTAGATTGGCTTACACAACCAGAAGCTGGATAGTCTACAATGGCCATCCGCAGGCTGGAGAGCTGCGCAGTCCAAGAAGCTGACGCCTCAAGACAAGAAGGATCAATGGTGCTAACCGAGTCTGAGACTGAAGGCTCCTGGAAACTACCTGGAGAATCATGGGCAGTCTGGCAGTCTGAGGAGCAAGTCTGACATCCTCATGTCCTCAGGTTGCAACAGCAACCAAGTACCTGTTCAAGAAGAATTGAGCCTGCATGGGCTCCTGCTTCCTTTTTCTTCCAACTTTTATTACAACCAAGCCACCATCCTACTGGGTGGTGCTGCCCATGCTTAGGGAGGGGCTCTATCCCACATTCCAATCATTCCGAGACACACCCTCATTGACACACCCAGAAGCCTCTTAATCATCGGCATCCCTTAATCCAATTGACAGGTCAAGTTAACCATTACAAGGCTACAAGGTGGGTCTCTGGGGCCATGCCCTGGAAGGGTTCACGTTCCCTGCAGCCCCATCTCTGCTTCCTGGCTGTGATGAATGGAGCAGTACTCTTTTTTTTTTTTTTTTTTTTTTACAGACTTCATTTTGATTCATTGTACTCAAATGGGGTACAACTTTTCAATTCTATGGTTGTGCACAATGTAGATTCATACCATTCGTGTAATCATATATTTACATAGGGTAATTATGTCTGTCTCATTCCACCATTTTTCATACCCCCGCCCCTCCTCCCTCTCATTTTCCTCTATGTAATCTAAAGTTCCTCCATTCTTCTCGCACCCACCTCCTGCACACTTTTACATTGCTGGTGGAGTTGCAAATTGGTGCAACCACTCTGGAAAGCAGTGTGGAGATTCCTCAGAAAACTTGGAATGGACCCACCTTTTGACCCAGCTATCCCACTCCTCGGTTTATACCCAAAGGACTTAAAATCAGCATAGTACAGTAATGCAGCCACATCAATGTTTATAGCAGCTCAATTCACAATAGCTAGATTGTGGAACCAACCTAGATGCCCTTCAACAGATGAATGATTAAAGAGCAGTACTTTTCTACCACACCCTTCTACCATGATAGACTGCCTCACTTTGGGCCCAGAAAAATGGAGTCAGCTCACCATGGACTGAACCTCTGATGACATGAGCCAAAATAAACTTTTCCTTCTCTAAGTTGTTCTTGTCAGATATTTTGGTCACAGCAATGAAAAATTGACTAAAACACCTCTCACAAAAAGGCTATAAATTTTCAACCTCTAAGACAACTAGGAGGCCCCCAATTTGCATCATCCAAAAGCAGGCTGTGAAATCTGTACAGTTCCCAGAGGCCCACTGTCCTGTGCAAACTTCAGCTGTTTGCTAGAGGATAATAGATGAAAAACATCCCAGAAGTCAAAGCCAAAGGTCCCAGAGGACTAGGGACAAGGGGGTTTCTCCTATAGAATAAGAACTGGATCTAACAAGGTGTCTGCACAATTCCTGGCCAGAGGATGAGGTGTGACTTGTACATGTGGCTCATCCTTCAGGACCACCATCATCATGTTGTCTGTCCTCTGCTCTGGTTTATATGTCACACCATCCCACCATATTACTACCCTACAGACGTCATCAAAATCTCTGATCTACTAATGGCTTCCTCTCCCATCCCCAACACTTTCTTACACATTCATTCTCTTTGGCTTCTTTAGCATCATGTCTTCAGGGTTTTCAGGGAGAGAGGTGTTTTAAGGCATATACTTAGATTGACATATCAAATGTGAAAGGTTTCATAAGATTTATTAAATTATCAAATTGCTAAATAGAGTGGGACTTCCGGGATGACTAAGCGAGGACTTCAGCAAATAATCTTAACAAAAAGAAAGAGTAAAACTGGAAAAAGTTGTCAAAACAACCATTTCAGAATTCTAGAAAAAAATTTTTAAAAGGCACATAAATTGAAAAGCAATTATTCAAGAAAAATGACAACTTCAACAGGAATGGTTGTGAGTCTGTGGCCTTTTGGTCTAAAGCCGCTTCCACCCCCCTGCCCCATCAGGCCACACTGTGTGAAAAGTCCTACAGTGTGGCGTAGGTCACAAGGACTCAGTCTTGCTGCTAGAAGGACTGACTGTATTTATGTTGGAACTTAGAAAAACCCATGCCCAGGAGTTTTATGCAGTAGAATAATCCAAGAACAATGACAATCTGGGAAGGCCAACTTCACAGCTAAACTGAGGTCATGCCATTGATTGGGCAAAGAATAGACTAAAAGAGGCCAGCCAGAAGTATAATGAACATCTGGGATGACAGCCATATTGGGCATGGATACGTTTTTACATCTCTCTGGTAGTTTGAAAGTCAGTGGGTTCATGCAGGCAGAGTAGGCGTATGTTCAGGGGAGATCAGACAGTATCTGCTCATCCCCTGATGAATGTACTCGAAATTTAAAGTTGGTGCAAACATGTAGATTATATGAACTTTGAATACATTTCCCAAACCACACATTGATTTATCAAAAGAGTAGAATCCTTACAGGCTCAAAGTCTATAATTCAGGATATTCAAATGTAAGAGATGCAAATCATGTGGGAAGGACCATAGCGTGTCCTTGCACTCTCTGGGTGTGCCACCCTCTCGGAATCTCCATGTACTTACCAACTCAGAAGCTCTTCCAATGCTATCATTTAGGATTTTTATACATTCCATTTTTTAGATTTGATCAATTTCATATTTGACCATTGATGATTGGACTCAATCCCCAGTTCCTCTTCTCTCCCCAGAAGTCAGGGAGTAAGACTGAAAATTCCAGTCCTCTAATGACACAGTTAGTTCCTCTGAGAACTGTCACCCATTCTGAAGCTATCTAGCTCTCCTGTTAGGAATATTATTTGGTTTTAGTCCCAAATATTATTACAAAAGATGTTCTTATGACTTAGATATTTAAGGGGGCTTGGGGACCTCTGTGTCAGGAATCAGGAACAGAGACTGTTTTAGTCAGTTTTTTCACTGCTGTGACTAAATGATCTGACCAGCGCAATTATAAAGGAGGAAAAGTTTGAGGGCTCACAGTTTCAGAGGTCTTAGTCCATAGAAGGTCGGTTCCATTCCTCGGAGCTCCAGATGAGGCAGAACATCATGGTGGAGAAGCATGGCAGAGGGAAGAAGCTCACATCATCAGGAAACAGAGAGAGGGAGTCCACTCTCCAGATAAAAAATATATGCCCCATAACCACACCCCAATTCCCACCTCCTCCAGCCACACCCTACCACTTCAATTAGTCCCATCAGGGACTAACTCACTAATTGGGTTAAGACTTTTACAACCCAATCATTTTTCCCCTGAACCTTCCTTCATTATCTCACATGTGAACTTTTGGGGGACACCTCACATCCAAACCATAACAGAGACCAAATATATATTTCTTACTATGTTATAGTCCATCCCATGGTCTCCGTTCATGGACCCCTTACAGTAAACAGATCATAAAAGTCAAAAGATAATGACACATTACTGGAATCCCATGCATTCGTTAATTAGTCTAGTTCATCATCATAACACATGAAAATTTCTCCCAGAGCAAGGCCACTCAGGTTGGCAGGCTTCCTTTCTATGTTACCGGGTTCTAGAAGCAGGAGTGGTGTCATCAGACTTATAGTACCCTCTTAGATGTCTGGTATAGTTGAGCCATGAAACAATATTTTCTCTTTCCCTGAGTCTCTTTTAGGGTAGTAATGTAACATTGAATTTCCCTCATTAAGGAACCCATTCATTCATTCCTTTATACTCGGCTACTATTCCTCCTCTCTGTTTATGTCCAAACTTTTCTACCTTTGGGAGAGACATTAGGTTCAGCCACTGTGCTTCAGGTAGTGATACCAATCTAGCAAGTACCTCTCCTCAATCCACATTCAGA
The DNA here is from genome assembly GCF_902686445.1 of Sciurus carolinensis. Lineage (NCBI taxonomy): Eukaryota > Metazoa > Chordata > Mammalia > Rodentia > Sciuridae > Sciurus > Sciurus carolinensis. The sequence continues at coordinate 38,620,508 of NC_062213.1, forward strand.
TAGATTAAGACTCCCTAGGTGCAAAATTAGTGGGTTATTTAATACAGTGCAGCTGCCCTCACTGCTAACCCTGATTTTGGCAGATGGGGTAAAGGCACAACCTGCTTCACCAGGTCCTTAGAAATTCTGATGTGAAGGTTTGAAAACAGAGTTAAAATTTTTTGTTTAGGAATCATCCTTGTTTCTGGCACCTAGAGTGGCAGCCCTGGTCCTAGGACTACCACATCAGAGAGAACTTGAGGTGATGTAGGGAAGAAAGAAAAAACAGGTAACTGTTGTATGAACATCCTCCCCATTTGGCAATAATTGTATAGTTTTTCAGGATTCTCTACACTCCCTCTTGTCTAGATCTACTGCCCACATGCCTGCTCTCTGGGGCTACCTGCTATTATCTACAGTTGGCAGGTATGACGTGTTGCTCATAGTGGTATCTTTCTGGAGTCCCCACTGGGGATTCACTCCAACAGCTCCATTTCCATGGCTACACTTGGCATTGCCCCATGGGGACCTCTACAGGGACTCTACTCCTGCAGCACACTTCCCTCTGGTGTCCTACGATTTCCTTTGAAATTTTGGTGGAAGCCACCATGACGCTCTAACTCTTGAATTCTGCGCTCCTGCAAAATCACAATGTGGTCACCACCGGCTGCTGTCAGCATAAGCTGCAGCTGGCCTGCTTATACCACAGCTCTAGCCAGGGCATGCTTTGCAGGCTGAATGCAGGGAAACAAATTCTGAGATGAGCTTAAGGAGAGTGTTCCGGGGTTCTGTGAAACAGTTTTGCCCTAAAGGTCTCTGGACCCATGATGAAAGGGGAGATTTCTGAGATGCCTTCAAGTTCTTTTCCCAGTTGTCCAGATGCAAAGGCAACTGTGTCTTTTTCCACGCTAATCTCTTGACCAAGTGGTTTCTCAATCACATCCTTACATGCATTTTCCTCCCTCCTTCCCTGGCCAGGATGCAAATTTTCCAGGTTTCTTCACTCTGCTTCCTTTTACTCCCAAGTCTCCCTGTAAATCTGACTAAACATGGTCAATAATACCCATGCCTTAGCCTGAAAATTTTATTGTTTTGAATTACTTCCATAAACTAAGCTAGTCTGTCACTTTTAAATTGTGCCTTCCACAAAGACTTTGGACGCGGACTCAATTCAGTGAATTTCTTTGCTACCTCCTAACAGGAATGTCCTTCCCACTGATTTCCAATTAAATCCTTCTTTCCACCGGAGATTAGTTCCCTAATTTCCTCATCTCGAGTGCTCACCGGAATCACGTGTAACATAACCCCCCACTTGAATCACGTGTAACATAACCCCCCACTTGACAGCATGCTAGGCTCTTTCTGTCCTGCTCCTCCAAACTCTTCCAGGCTCTGCCCATACGCCAACTCCAAAGCCACTTCCACATTTTCAGATACTCATTAGCAGCAGCTCTACTTCTTCGTACCAATTTTCTGTATTTATTCATTTTCTGTTGCCGATAAAACAGTATTACAGGCCAGGTAAGTTTTAATGAAAGAGGTTTATTTTGGCTCGTGGTTCAGAAAGCCCGAGGTGGAGGAACTGCATCTGGTGATAGCCTTCTTGCTGGCAGAATCCTGACGTGGTACAGGGCGTCATCTCCAGAGGGAGGAAGCATGCAGGTATAGTCGGTCTCTTATTTAATTGTGAGAGCTCTACCCTGATGACCTTATCTGATCTTAATCACCTGCCAAAGGCTCCCTTTTTTAAAAAATATATTTTTTATTTATTCTAATTAGTTATACATGACAGAATGCATTTGGCATGCATAAATGGAGTATGATTTCTCATTCTCCTGGTTGTACATGATGTAGAGTTATATAGGTCAGATAATCATATATGCACATAGGGTAATAATGTCCAATTCATTCTACTATCATTCCTACCCGCATGTCCCCTCCCCTCTTCACTTCCCTCTGTGTAGTCCACAATGCCTCTATTCTCACCACCCCCTGTTGTGAATTAGCATCCACATAGCAGAGAAAACATTTGGCCTTTGGTTCTTTGGGATTTCACTTAGCTTATTTAATTTAGCATAATATTCTTTAGTTCCATCCATTTATTGGCAAATGCCATAATTTCATTCATCTTTAAGGCTGAGTAATATTCCATTATGTATATATGCCACAGTTTCTTTATCCATTCATCTGTTGAAGGGTACCTAGGTTGGTTCCATAGTTTAGTTATTGTGAATTGTGGCTGTGTCACTATAGTATGCTAATTTTAAGTCCTTTGAGACTTAAAACCAAGGAGTGGGATAACTGGGTCAAATAGTGTTTCCATTCCAAATTTTCTGAGGAATCTTCATACTGCTTTCCATAGTGGTTGTACCAATTTCCAAAGGCTCTAACTCTTAACAGTTCATACCATCTTTCCATGTTGCTGCACTAGGTACCAAGTTCCCAACACATAAACCTTGAGGGAAAAACAACATCCAAACCATAATACCATATATAGCTACATAGACACCCAGGAATCAAAGGTTCCTCATTCCCTATTCTTTATCCTTATTCCCAAAACACTTTTTTCAGTAATCCAGGACCATTCTAGAAAGCCCCACTTTTTCCATATCAAATCTAGGAAAAAACTTTCTTCTACTATAAAATTTTTGACATCAAATGTGTAGATTTTCCATACAAAAAAATAAATCTCCAATTCTCTAAAAACACCAAGTGGGCTTCCTATATTTTAATTTAATTTGGACACTAACTACCCAGAGTTAGTTCAGACTACACTGGTTAAGAACTTGGTCCCATAAGACTTTCCCCTCTTCAGATGCTAATTCCAAGTGTCAGGTCACTCAGTCTCCTGTGCTCTGACCAACGAACTAAATCAGACGTTCCCACAACTCAATTTTCATGTATAATTACTTGCTACAACAATTCACCAAAATTAAAGAAGCATTTCTTTTAGTTTTATGGTTTGTTATAAAGGAAACAACTCAGGAACAATTTAGGAAGCTAAATGGAAGGGATTCAAAGGGCAAGGAATGTGGAAAAGGCTCGGAGCTGAGGTGAAGGCCTCCAGGTGTTCACCAACCCAGAAACTCCAGCCCATGGTGAGTAGTTGTAACTTCTGACCAGTGCTTGACTGAGCACCACACTGTCAGGATCCAGCAGTAACCCCTAGGTAATAAGGTTTAAACATAAAAACAAGATTTAAAAAATGAGCAGAGATATAAGTAGCTATACAGCGTAGAGGGGACAGATTGTAGAATTAGTCCAGTCAGGTCGCTAAACAACGAAAAACCCGAAATGCAACAACCCCCAGGGTAGGACTTGGCCAGTGAATCGGAATCCAGAGATACTATATTATCTGAAATTCCAATAATCTTTAAAAATGAAAACTATAATACATGCAAATAAATGGAAAAGTGTGACCATACACAGGAAGAAAAGCAGTCAATAGAAAATGTGTCTGAGAGGGCTTACTTATTTGAATTTTCAGATAAAGACTTATAAGTATACTTAACTACCTGATATAAGTATACTTATATCAAGGAAAGTATGATGACAATAATCTCATTAAATGAAAATATCAATAAAAAGTTTGGAGTTGAAAAGCATAATAACAAATGAAAAATTCACTATAGTAATCCAATATCTGAGCTGGAGGAGGAAAGAATCAATGAACTTAGAGATAGATTAATAGATATTAGACAATCCAAAGGACAGAAAGAAAAAATAATGAAAATAAAAGAATAAAGCCTCAGAGAACCATGGACACCATTAAATATACCATACATGCATAAAAAGAATCAGAACAAAAGAAGATAGAGGTGCCATAAAAATATTTGAAGAAATAATGAACAAAAACATCCCCACATCCAAATAAAACTCTAATCAACACATCCAAGAAGTTTAGAAGCACACCGGATGCAAGGTTGATTGAACAACTCCAAATCATTTAATGTATTATATTAATAAATGACAGCAGCCGTATGATCATTTCAACAAAGAAGCATATGGAAAAAATCCAGCACCCATTCATATTAAAAATCCTCAGCAAATTAAGAATAGAAAGGAACAATCTAATAAAAGACATCAGCAGGGCTGGGGACATAGCTCAGTTGGTAGAGGGCTTGCCTGTCAAGCACAAGGCCCTGGGTTCAATCCCCAGCACCACAAAAAAAAAAAAAAAAAGCCCAATAACTAACATTATACTTAATTGTGAAAGATCAAAGGTTTTCACTCTTAAGATTGGGACCAAAACAAAGGCATGCACTCTTGCTACTTCTATCACTGTACTGGAGATTCTAGTCAGTGAATTTAGGTAAGGAAAAGAAAAAAGCAGATTAGAAAGGAGTGAGTAAAACTGTCTTCATTTACAGATGACATGAGTCTATATCTAGAAAATTTTACGGAATTCAAAAAACCTACTAGACCTAATAAATTCAGTAAGGTCACAGAATTCATGGTCAATGTACAAGAATCAATTATATTTCAATATACTACCAGTAAAGAAACCAAAAATGAACCGTGCATGGCGGGCCATGCCTGTAATCCCAGCGGCTCGGAAGGCTGAGGCAGGAGAATCAGGAGTTCGAAGCCAGCCTCAGCAATGGCAAGGTGCTAAGCAACTCAGTGAGACCCTGTCTCTAAATAAAATACAAAATAGGACTGGGGATGTGGCTCAGTGGTCGAGTGCCCCTGAGTTAAATCCCCAATACTCCCCCGCAAAAAAAAAGAAAAGAAAAGAAACCAAAAATAGAAACAATGAACACAGTTCTATTCACAATAGCACCAACAGAATTAAATACTTAGAAATAAAATTAGCAGAGGAATTTCAAGACTCATACATTGAAAATTGAAAAACATTGTTGAGATCAGTTAAAGATCTATAAATGGAAATATATTCCATATCATGGACTAGAAACTGGATATATTAAGGTGCCAATTCCTATGAAATTTATTAATGAATTCAATACAATATTTATCAAAATTCCCCAGAACTTTTTGTGGAAATAAACAAGCTGACCCTAAATTTTATATGGAAAAAGCAAAGAATATATGCTAAAATAATTTCAATAAGGACTTACACAAATCAATTTAAAAACATTTTATAAAGCTATAGCAATCAAGACAGTATGATATTGGCCTCAAAACACATTCAGATCTATGTAACAGAATCGAGAGATCTGAAGTAAATCCTCATATTTATTGTCAACTGATCTTTCAACACAGGCATCAAGACAATTCAGTGAGGAAATTACCTCACACAAGACACAAAATTTTCTTCAAAAAAGATCATAGATCTAAATATAAAATAGAGTTTTTTTTAAACAACACAGGAGAAAAATCTTTGTGAACTTGGGTTTGACAAAATTTTCCTTTGTACTAAATCAACTGCTACATCCATAGAAAAATGTCAGAACAAAAAATTATACTTCAGAAAATTAAAAAATTTTTGTCGGCATAGTGGCACACACCTGTAATCCCAGTTAGTTGGGAGGCTGAGGCAGGAGGATCAAAAGTTCAAGACAAGCCTGTGCAACTTAGACTCTGTCTTAAAAAATAAAAAATAAAAAGGGATAGGGATGTGGCTCAGTGGTCGAGCACTCCTGGTTTCAAATTCCAGTACCAAAAAATAAAAATAAATATTTAAAAGTTCTGTGCTTCAAAAGATATCACTTAGAAAAAAAAGAAAGACAAGCCACAGAGTGGGAAAAAATACTGGCAAATCATCTGCCAAAGAATTTGCATCTACAATATGTAGAGAACTTTTGCAATTCAATAATTAATAGAGACCAATAAAAACAAGATTTTAAAACCATATTTTGCATCTTTGTTTATTTTATGTGGTTTAGTTTTCTATTAAAAATGTTCATTCAATACAGTTTTTAAAAATGTCCTCACTTTTTTTATTAGAGCACTAATGTTTTACATAGTAGTTGTGACAAAATGCAAGGAATTTGATTTTAAACCCCATTCTTCCCCTTTTCCCTCCCCTCCTTTTCCCCTTATTCTCCTTCCTCTACTCTACTGATCTTTTGGTTTGTTTATTTGTTTATTTTTGATAGGTACTCTCTCTATATATATAAAGTTTGTACTCCCTGTGGTATATTTTTATATACATGTAACATGATTTTGTTCAATTCTTTCCTTATTTTCTCCCCTTTCCCATTGCTGCTCCCTGCATTTCAATCTCTTTCTTCAACTCCACTGATCTTGCCTATATCTTTCCTTTTTTTGCTCTAACTTCCACATGAGAGAAAACATTCGACCTTTGATTTTCCAAGTGTGATTTATTTCACTTAGTATGATATTGTACATTCCATTCCTTTACCAGCAAATGCCATAATTTCATAACTGAGTAAAATTTCATCAAGTATATATACCACGTTTTCTTGATCTGTTCATCTATTGACAGGCATCTAGGCTGATTCCTTAATTCGGCTATTGTAAATTGTGCTGCTATGAACATTGAAGTGGCTACATCACTATAGTGTGCTGATTTTAATTCTTTTGGGTAAATACCAGGGGGTGGGATAGCTGGGTCATATGGTGGTTCCATTCCTAGTTTTTTGAGGAATCTTCATACTGCTTTCCAGAGTGGTTGTACTAATTTCAATAAACCCACAATGTATCAGTGTACCTCACCAGCATTTATTACTTTTGAGTTCTTGAAATTGCCTTTCTGATTGGGGTGAGATGAAATCTTGGTGTAATTTTGATTAGCACTTCTCTGATTGCTAGAGATGTTAAATATTTTTTCCACATTTTTTTGGCCAATTATGTTTCTTTTTTGAGAAATATCTTTAGTTCTTTTGCCCATTTATTGATTGGGTTATTTGGTTTGTTGTTGTTTGTGAAGTTTTTTGGGTTCTTTATATATTCTGAATGTTAATCCCCTGTCAGAGGAGCAGCTAGCGAAGATTTTCTTCCACTCTGTAGGCTCTCTTCATATTTTTAATCATTCCTTTGCTGTGCAGAGCTTTTTAATTTGATGACATCCCACTTCTTGATTCTTGATTTTATTTCTGTAACTTTAGGGGTGTTGATGAGGAAGTCAGTGCCTGCACCTATGTGATTGTGTTGACTCAATGTCTTCTTCTATCAGTTGCAAGATTTCTGGTCTAATTCCTAAGTCTTTGATCCATTTTGATTTGATCTTTGTGCAGGGTGAAAGTTAGAGATGTAATTTCATTCTTCTACATTTGGATAGCCACTTTTCCTAGCACCACTTGTTGCAAAGACTGTTTTTATACTTTTGCCACCTTTGTCAAATATCAGATGACTGCAAGTATATGGGTTTGTCTCTGTGTCTTCTATTCCATTGGTCTTCATGTCACTTTTGATGCCAATACCATGCTGTTTTTGTTACTGTTACTCTTTAATATAATTTGGAATCAGGTATTGTGATGCCACCTGATTGTGCTCAGGATTGTTTTGGCTATTTTGGGTTTCTTATTCTTCCAAATCAATTTAAGATGGTGTTTTCTAATTCTGGTATTTTGATGGTGATTGCATTGAATTGCACAGTGCTCTTTGTAGTATAGCCATTTTGGCAATATTAATCCTGCCTATCCAAGAACATGGGTGTTCTTTCTGTCTTCCAAAGTCTTCTTCAGTTTCTCTTTTCAGTTTTCTATAATTTTCACTAACCTCTTGGTTAGATTAATACCCAGGGGTTTTTTTCCTTGAAGTTATTGTGAAAGGGATGATTTTCCTGAATTCTTTCTCAGTGGAATTGCTGATAGATTATAGGAAAGCTATTGATTTGTGAGTGTTGATCTTGTATTCTGCTACTTTGTTGAATTCCTTTATCAGCTCTAGAAGTCTTCTGGTGGAGTTTGGGCTTTGGGGGTTGGGATGGGAAGTCTTTTAGATATAGGATCATGTCATCAACAAACAGATGGTTTGACTTATTCATATTTGTATCCCTTTAAATTCCTTCTCTTGTTTGATTGCTCTGGCTAAAGTTTTGATAACTATATTAAATAGAAGAGGTGAGAGCGGACATTCTTGTTTCTGACTTTAGAGGAAATGCTTTCAGTTTTTTTTTTTTTCATTCAATATGATGCTGACTTTGGATTTGTCACAGAGCCTTTATAATGTTGAGGTAATGTTATATGCCTCATTTCTTCAGTGGTTATTTAACATGAATAGGTGCTGGTTTTATCAAATGCCTTTTCTGTATCTATTGAGATGGTCATATATTCTTAATCATAATTCTATTTAAGTGGTGAATTACATTTGATGATTTACATATGTTGAACCAAATTTGCATCCTTGTTATGAAACCCATTTGATCATGGCATATTATCTTCATGATGTGTTTTTGAATGGATTTGCTGATATTTTAATAAGGATTTTTGCATCTATGTTCATCAGAGATATTGGCCTATAGTTTTCTTTCCTTGATGGATCTTTATCAGGTCTTGTCATCAGAGTTATAATGGCTTCATAGAATATATCTGGAAGTGTTCCCTCCCTTTCGAATTCATGGAACAATTTGAGAAAGGTTGGTGTTAGTTCTTTTTGTTTGTTTGTTTAGTTGTGTATGAACATAATACCTTTATTTTATTTATTTTTTTTATGTGTGCTGAGGATCAAATCCAGTGCTAGGGAAGTGCCCTACCACTGAGCCACAATCCCAGCCCCTGGTGTTAGTTCTTTAAAAGTCTGGTGTAACTCAACTGAGAATCCATCTGGTCCCAGGCTTTTCTGTATTTTAAGGCTTTTAATTGCTGTTTCAATTTCATTACTTGATATTGATCTGTTTCAATTTTCTATATCTTCCTGGTTCATTCTGGGCAGGGCATGTATGTCTAGAAATTTGTCAATGTCATATAGATTTTCCAATTTATTGGAGTTTAAATTTACAAAATATTTTCTAATGATCCTCTGGATTTCAGAAGTGTCTATGGGTATAAACTGAGGAGTGGGATAACTGGATTTAAAATTAGCATACTACAGTAATGCAGCAACATCAATGTTTATAGTAGCTCAATTCACAATTGCTGGATTGTGGAACCAACCTAGGTGCTCTTCAACAGATGAATGGATAAAGAAACTGTGGTACATATTCACAATGGAATATTATTCAGCCATAAAGAAGAGTAATATTATGGCATTTGCAGATAAATGAATGGAATTGGAGAATATCATGCTAAGTGAAATAAGCCAATCCCAAAAAACCAAAGGCCGAATGTTTTCCCTGGTAAGTTGATGATGATATATAATGGGGGTGAATGAGAGAAGAATGGAGGACCTTTAGATTACATAGAGGGAAATGAGAGGAAGGGAGTATAAAAAATGGTGGAATGAGACAGACATGATTACTCTATGTACATGTATGATTACACGAATGGTATGAATCTACATTGTGTACAATCATAGAAACGAAAAGATGTACTCCATTTGTGTACAATGAATCAAAATGCAGTCTGTAAAAATAAAAAAAATTTAAAAAAGAAGTATCTATGGTGATATCTCCTTTTCTTTCACAAATTTTAGTAATTTGAGTTTTCTCTTTCTCTTTGTAGCATAGCTAAGGGTTTTTCAATTTTTTTTTCAAAGAACCAACTTTTCCTTTTGTCAATTTTTAAAATTGTTTCTTTTGTTTCAGTTTCACTGATTTCAGCTCTGATTTTAATTATTTCCTGTCTTCTACTGCTTTTGGTGGTGTTGATTTGTTCTTCTTTTTCTAGGACTTTGAGATGTAATGTTAGGTTGATTTTTTTTATTCTTATAATGAATGAACTTAATGCAATGAATTTTCCTCTTAGCACTGCCTTCATAGTGTCCCAGAGATTTTGATAGGGTGTATTGATCTTCTCATTAAACTGCTAAGTGTTTTTTTGTTTCCTCCCTGATTTCTTCTGCTATCCATTCATCATTCAATAGCCTATTATTTAGTCTCCAGGTGTTGGAGTAGCTTCTATTTTTTATTTTATCATTGATTTCTAATTTTATTCCATTATGATTTGATAGAATGTGGACTAGTATTTCTAATTTTTTTGTATTTGCCAAGAGTTGCTTTTTTAGTTGTAGGTGTACACCTTTATTTTTATTTATTTGTTTTTATGCAGTGTTGAGGATGGAACCCAGTGCCTCACATGTACTAGACAAGCACTCTACCACTGAACCATAACCCCAGAACCACATATGGTCTATTTTAGAGAAGATCCATGTGCTGCTGAGATGAAAGTGTATTTACTCGTTGATGGATGGAATATTTTATATATGTCCTTAGAGTCTAAATTATTGATGTATTATTTAGTTATACAGTTTCTTTGTTTAGTTTTTATTTCAAAGATCTATCCAGTGGAGAGAGAGGCTTGTTAAAGTCACCCAGTATTATTGTGTTGTGGTCTAATTGATTCTTGAAATTGAGAGTGTTTGTTTGATGCTCCATTGTTTGGGGCATAAACATTTATGATTGTTATGACTTGTTGATTTATGCTTCCCTTAAGCAGTATGAAATGTCCTTCGTTATTCCTTCTGACTAACTTTGACTTGAAGTCCACTTCATCTGATATGAAGATGGAAACCCTTCCTTGTTTACACAGTATTTATGAGTGATATTTTTTTCCCCATCCTTTCAAATTCGGTCTGTGGATGTCTTTTCCTATGAGATGAGTCTCTTGAAGATAGTGTATTTTGGGTCTTTTTTAAAAATCCAATCTGCCAGTCTATGTCTTTTGATTGATGAGTTTAGGCCATTAGTATTCTGGTATTTTTGAGATATGATTTATATTCCTAGTCATTTTGGTTTATTTTTGGGTTTTAACTTTATTTAGTTTCTCCTTTGATTGACTTTTCCTTTAGGGTAATTCTTCCCTTTGATGATTTTCATTGTTGTTTTTCATTTCTTCCTCGTGAAATATTTTGCTGAGAATGTTCTATAATGCAGGCTTTCTAGTTGTAAATTCGTTTCACTTTTGTTTATTATGGAAGGTTTTTATTTCATCCTCAAATCTGAAGTTTAATTTTATTGGATATAAGATTCTTGGTTGGCATCCATTTTCTTTCAGAGCTTGATATATGTTATTCCAGGACCTCCTAGCTTTGAGGGTCTGGGTTGAGAAATAAACTGAGATCTGAGTTGGTTTCCCCCTATTTATAATCTGATACTTTTCTCTTCCAGACTTTAAATTCTATCCTTATTCTGTATGCTAAGCATCTTCGTTAAAATGTGCCTTGATGTCCCGACCCGCGGGACATCAACGCAGGACGGCAAACCTAAGAGAGAAGGAATGAAGGGTCAAGAGACACAGGGAGTGACAGCAAGACAGGAATTCTGATCAAGCTGCAAATTTTTATTGTTCTCACGGGTATTTATGCTGAGGGAATGGGGGGTATGATGAGACACAGGCTGGTTGGCTGTGTTTTTCTTTTGGGCTCCTGATAAGGTGCAAGTTCATGCCAGCGGGAAGGTGAAATCCCGGAAGAGAAGCGGGGGCGGTGCCATAGGCAGAACTATCAGCTGGGAGTGGGGAGGGGGCGCGCTCCGGGAATCCATCAGCCATCAGCTGCAGGGTGCCTGAGTCAGCTGCAGGGTGTTTGCGCAGGGGATGCAACTGCAAAATGCTCCCTGGGCTGCTGCTTATCGTAAAGGTCAGAACGTCCTCAGAATGAGAACTTCTTCTTGGTCCCTGACACCTTGAGTGGGTCTGTTGTAATTTTGTACACTTGGTGTCCTGTATGCCACCTGCAGTTGATTTTCCATTTCATTCTTCAGGTTTGGGAAATTTTCTGATATTATTTCATTGAAAAGATCATGCATTCCTTTGGTTTGTATCTCCAGACTGTCTTCTATTTGATCTTTTCATGTTATCCCATAGTTCTTAGAAGTTCTGTTCATGGTTTCTTACCATCTTCATTGTGTGGTCAACTTTATTTCCAAGATTATATATTTTGTCTTCATTGTCTGAGATTCTGTCTTCCAAGTGGTCTAGACTGTTGGTGATACTTTCCATTGTGTTTTAAATTTGGTTAATTGATTCCTTTATTTCGAGGATTTCTTCCTAATTTCTTTTTATGATCTCTCTTTATTGAAGTGATCTTCCATCTCCTGAAATTTATCTCTGATTTCACTCCTTACTTCATCTTTTATGTCGAGGGTCAGTTTAACTATGTACATTCTCAACTTCTTCTCTGACATTTCTTTTACTGTGTTGTCAATGGATTCTATTATTGGATCATCTTGGTTTGTTTGGGTGCCTTGTTTTTTCATGTTGTTTGTGTTTCTTCCCATCTAGCAGTGCAGATCCAAGGTATTACAGGTTTTACCCTGTAGACTTAGAGCATCCCTGCAGGTTTCCAATACCTCACCTTTAAGGGGGGGATCAATATTAACAGCACCTACTGCAAACAGTATACAGCCTTAAACCAAATAGCTCCTATTAAGACGTCTATAGTATTGTTGCAATAAACAGAAATGATATGTTCAATTATTGTCTGCAATATAAATACCCAATCAGCCAAAAATCTTTGACCAACATTAAGTGAAAAACTCCTAGGTGTTATGTTTTGAACTAGGTACTGGGTATACAAAATTAAATAAGATCCAGTCCCTGTTCTCACTTAAGATAGTTCATAGGCTAGGAGAAGTGCTTGTAGCATAGGAGTTTTGACATGTGCAGGACTTTGATATTCATCATGGCCCTTCTTTCAGTGTGGTTCGAGTCCTTGTGAATAGATCAGGGTGGGGCCCTTGGCTCAAGTTGGCCTGTGTCCTTATAAGGAGATCAGGGCGGGGCACTTGGTTCAGTGTGTCTGTGTCCTTATAAGGAAAACAGCGTGGACCCTAGTTCAGTATGCATTGTGTCCTTATAATGAGAACAGCACAATCTTTGATTCAATGTGAATTGCTTCATTATATGATTATCTTTCCTCCTAGTTAGTTGATGATAGTAGTGAAATGCCTTGACCAGTGTGGCCAAACTCTTGGTTCCAGCTGGGGAAAAGGGGGATTGGAAAATAAAGATTCACAGACACAGCTCTTGAAGATTAAGCTGGGATCAGGTGGAACTCTGCTCTCTGATGGAGATGTAGATCTAAACAGTTACTCCAGTAATCTTTATTTATATGTCTCATTATCAGGTTAAAGACTATGGAAGCATTATTCTTTGTATTCAGAAAAGTTACAGAAACCAGTATATCTATGTAGCTTTTCCGCAGTTGCAATCCATAGCTGCAAAGTGCAATGTTAGGAGCTTTGTGCAGCTCTCAAGAAAGTCCATTGTTAAAAGTTACTGTAAAGGGGGCAGGAACAGAAGCAGAGCTGGTGAAACATTTTGGTTGTGTAGCATAAGAATTCCTTCATTCCCAGGTGCTATGTGCCTGAGATCAAGGTCAGAGCTGATAGGACCCTTGCACAGAGCCTCCTCATGCAGGGCATTGCCACAGCAGCTAAGCATCCTGTGCCCTTGCACAGAAACATTTCCAGACACCAGGCATGCCACAGCCGTGAGGTCATCAGAGACCCCCAATCTCAGTCACTGCTCTCCCATCCTCTGTCATCACTCTGCACAATTGACAAAACAAAAAGTTGGTTCTTTGGAAAAATAAATTCAAACAAGGGCCACACTAATGAAAAAAGAGAGAGAGAGAGAGAGAGAGAATCCAAATTACTAAAATATGTGATGAAAAAGGAAATATAGAAGATAATTAGAAATATTTTGAAAATTTATACTCCAATAAAACATAAAATATTGAAGACATCAACAAATTTCTAGAGACAAATGACCTACCTAATCTGAATCAGGAGATCCTACATGATTTAAACAGAACAATTTCAAGTAATGAAATATAAAATGCCATCAAAAGCCTACCAATTGGGTTGGGGATATAGCTCATTTGGTAGAGTGACTGCCTCACATGCACAACACCCTGGGTTCAATCCCCAGCACCACATTAAAAAAAAAAAAGGCCTACTACCAATTGAGAAAAACCTGGGATCAGATGGATTCTCAGTAGAGTTCTACAAGAGTTTCAAAGAAGAATCAACACCAATACTCCTCAAATTATTCCATGTAAAGGAGGGAACCCTTCATTCTATTAGACTAATATTACCCTGATACCAAAGCCAGACAAAGACACATCAAGGAAAGAAAACTTCAGAACAATATCCCTGTTGAACATAGATGCAAAATTATCAACAAAATTCTGTCAAATTGCACACAAAAACATATTTCAAAGATAGTACACCTTGGAGTTCATCCGAGGGACGCAGGGTTGGTTCAATGTATGGAAATCAATAAACATAATCCATCATATCAAGAGACTTAAAAACAAGAATAATTTGATAATCTCAATAGATGCAGAAAAAGTATTTGGCAAAATACAGCACCCCTTCATGTTCAAAACACTAGAAAAACTAGGGATCATAGGAACACACTTCAAAATAGTAAAAGCCATATATGCTAAACTGAAGGCAAACATCATTCTAAATGGAGAAAAATTGAAAGCATTCCCTCTGAAAACTGGAAGAAGACAAGGATTCCCTCTTTCATCACTTTCATTCAACATTGTCCTTGAAACTCTAGCCAGAGCAATTAGAAGAAAGAAATTAAAGGTATACAAATGAGTAAAGAAGAACTCAAACTATCACTGTTTGCTGATGACATGATTCTATATTTAGAAAATCCAAAAAATTCCACCAAAACCTTCTGCAACTAATAAATGAATTCAGCAAAGTAGCAGGTTATAAAATCCATACCCATAAATCAAACGTGTTCGTATACATCAGTAATGAATCCACTGAAAGAAATTAAGAAAACTACCCCATTCACAATAGTTCCCCCAAAAAACATACTTGGGAATCAATGTAACAAAAGAGGTAAGGGGCAGGGAATGTGGCTCAGTGGTAGAGCGCTAGCCTAACACATGAACCACATAAAAATAAAATAAAGGTATTGTGTCACCTACGACATATATATATATATACACACACACACACACACACATATATATATACAATGAAAACTACAGAACACTAAAGAAAGGAATTTTTTTTATTGTAAACAAATGGGATACATGTTTCTCTGTTTGTACATGGAGTAAAGGCATACCATTTGTGTAATCATAAATTTACATAGGGTAATGTTGTTTGATTCATTGTTATTTTTTCCCTTCCCCCCACCCCTCCCGCCCCTCTTTTCCCTCTATACAGTCCTTCCTTCCTCCATTCTTGCCCCCCTCCCTAACCCTAACTCTAACCCTAACACTAACCCCTCCCACCCCCCATTATGTGTCATCATCCACTTATTAGTGATATCATTCGTCCTTTGGTTTTTTGAGATTGGCTTATCTCACTTAGCATGATATTCTCCAATTTCATCCATTTGCCTGCAAATGCCATAATTTTATCATTCTTTATGACTGTGTAATATTCCATTGTATATATATACCACAGTTTCTTTATCCATTCATCAATTGAAGGACATCTAGGTTGGTTCCACAATCTGGCTATTGTGAACTGAGCAGCTATGAACATTGATGTGGCTGTATCTCTGTAGTATGCTGATTGTAAGTCCTTTGGGTATAGGCCAAGGAGTGGGATAGCTGGGTCAAATGGTAGTTCCATTCCAAGTTTTCTAAGGAATCTCCACACTGCTTTCCAGAGTGGCTGCACTAATTTGCAACCCCACCAGCAATGTATGAGTGTACCTTTCTCCCCACATCCTCGCCAACACCTGTTGTTGCTTGTTTTCTTGATAATCGCCATTCTAATTGGGGTGAGATGGAATCTTAGGGTGGTTTTGATTTGCATTTCTCTTATTACTAGAGATGTTGAACATTTTTCCATATGTTTGTTGATTGCTTGTAGATCTTCTTCTGTGAAGTGTCTATTCATTTCCTTAGCCCATTTGTCGATTGGATTATTTGCATTCTTGGTGTAGAGTTTTTTGAGTTCTTTATAGATTCTGGAGATTAGTGCTCTATCTGAAGTATGATTGGCAAAGATTTTCTCCCACTCTGTAGGCTCTTTCTTCGCATTGCTGATGGTTTCCCTTGCTGAAAGAAAGCTTTTTAGTTTGAATCTATCCCAGTTATTGATGCTTGCTTTTATTTCTTGTGCTATGGGAGTCCTGTTGAGGAACTCTGGTCCTAAGCCAGCATGTTGAAGATCTGGACCTACTTTTTCTTCTATAAGATGGTCTGATTCAGAGGTCCTTAATCCATTTTGAGTTGAGTTTTGTGCAGGGTGAGAGATATAGGTTTAGTTTCATTCTGTTGCATATGGATTTCCAATTCTCCCAGCACCATTTGTTGAAGAGGCTATCTTTTCTCCATTGCATATTTTTGGCCCCTTTGTCTAGTATGAGAAAATTGTGTTTATTTGGGTTTGTGTCCGTGTCCTCTATTCTGTATCATTGATCCACCTTAAAGAAAGGAATTGAAGAAGACTTTAGAAGATGGAAAGATCTCCCATGCTGCTGGATAGGCAGAATTAATATTGTCAAAATGGTCATACTACCAAAAGGGTTGTACAGATTTCATTAAATTCCTATTAAAATCCCAATGACATTCTTCATACAACAAGAAAAGGCAATCGTGAAATTCATTTGGAAAAATAAGGGACCCAGAATAGTCAAATCAATCCTTAACAAGAAAGTAAAGCAGGAGGCATCACAATACCAGACCTCAAACTATACTACAGAGCTATAATAATAAAAACAACATAGTATTGGCACCAAAATACACAGGCAGACCAATGATACAGAATAGAAAACACAGAGACAAACCCACATAAATACAGTTATCTCATACTAGACAAAGATGCCAAAAATATTCACTGGAGAAAAGATAGCCTCTTCAACAAATGGTGCTGGGAAAAATGGAAAGCCACATGTAACAAAATGAAATTAAACCTTTCTCTCTCAACCTGCATGAAACTCAACTCACAGTGGATCAAAGACTTAGGCACTAGAACAGAGACCCTGTGCCTATTAGAAGAAAAAGTAGACCCAAATCTTCACCATGTCAGCCTAGGATCTGACTTCCTTAACAAGACTCCTAAAGTACAAGAAGTTAAATCAAGGATCAATAAATGGGATGGATTCAAACTAAAATCTTCTTCTCAGCAAAAGAAACAATCAATAATGTGAAGAGAGAGCCTACAGATTGGGAGAAAATCTTTACCACATGCACCTCAGATAGAGCATTAATCTCTAGAATGTATAAGGAACTCAAAAAATTTAACACCAAAAAAACAAATAACCTAATCAATCAATGGGTTAAGAAATTGAACAGGCACTTCACAGAAAAAGATATACAATTGATCAACAAATATATGAAAAAATGTTCAACATCTCTAGCAATTATAGAAATGTAAATCAAAACTAAGATTTCATCTCACTCTAATCAGAATGGCAATTATGAAGAATACAAACAACAATACATGTTGGTGAGGATGTGGTGAAAAAGGTACGCTCATGTACTGCCAGTGGGAATGCAAATTGGGGCAACCATTATGGAAAGCAGTATGGAGATTCCTCAGAAAACTTGGAATGGAACCAACATTTGACCCAGCTATCCCACTCCTCAGTTTATACCCAAAGGACTTATAATCAGCATACTGCTGAGGCAGTCACATCAATGTTTATAGCAGATCAACTCACAATAGCTAAACTATGGAACCAGCCTAAGTGTCCTTCAACAGATGAATGGATAAAGAAAATGTGATATATATATACATATACAATGAAATATTACTCAGCTTTAAAGAATGAAATGATGGCGTTCACTAGTAAATGGATGGAGTTGGAGAATATCATGCTAAGCGAAATATGCCAAGACCAAAAAATCAAAGGCCAAACGTTTTCTCTGATATGTGGATGCTAATTCACAGTAGGGGATGTGGTGCTAGGGAAGTATAGTTACTTTAGATTAGATAGAGGGGAGTGATGGGAGTGGAATGGGTATGGGGGTAGGAAGGATAGTAGAGTGAAACAGACATTAATACCTCATGTACATATATGACTCCATGACTGATGTGATCCTACAATATGTACAATCAAAAAAATGAGAAATTATACTCCATTTATGTAAGATCTATCAAAATGTATAAATGCATTCTACAGTCATGTATAATTAATTAGAACAAATTAAAAACTTTTTAAAAAATAAAAATTAAAGCAGAATGATTTAGGAGAAAAAGATGGCATTGTTTTACATTTTTATAAATCTCTTGATATCTGGCTTCACAAAGGAAAGCTGAATTCCCTGCTTCTCCTTTGAATCTGTTACAAGTTTTTGTTTTAACCAAAACAAAAAAGAAAGTAAATCTGATCTCACATAGATATGTAAGGAAGAGAAATACTTCAATAGACTTCCCAAATTATTCTTCCTCACTTTATTTTTCTGGTGCAGAGGATTGAATGCAGGGCCTTGACTATGCTGGATAAGCACTCTGCCACTGAGCTAAAGCCCCAACCTCTGCTCTTTATACTACAGCAGCACTCAAAAAAAGTGGTTTATTCCTTTTTTATTTATTTATTTATTTATTTATTTTAGTGTTATGGTTTTATTGTCCCCTAAAAAGCTCATGTGTAACACAATGCAAGAATTTTCAGAGGTGAAATGAGTTATATTATAAAAGTTGTAACAGAATTAGTAGATTAATCCACCTTCATGGGTTAACTAGGCAGTAACTGTAGGAAGGTAGGGTGTGGCTGGAGGAAATAGGTCACTAGGCGTGTGACTCTGGAGTTTATATTTTGTCCTTGGTGAGTGGTTGCCATGTCCAGACTTCCTCTGCCATGTCCTTCTGCCATAATGTTCTGCCTCACTTCTGACCCAGAGCTATAGAGTCAGCTGAACATGGACTGAATTTTGAATGTGAGACAAAGTAAACTTTTACTTCTCTAAGTTGTTCTTATCGGGTCTTTTGGTCACAGCAACAAAAAAGCTAAAACATCCAAACCATATTATGATGCCAAAAGAACCTTGGTACCAAAACACCATCTACGCGAGCATAGCTTCCCCAGAGAAACTTCTTCCCTCTCACCTTCTGGTCTGTGCCCAGACTCAGAGGTCTCAATCCATAGACAGCTGGTTCCATTCCTAGGGGCTACAGGTAGGCAGGAACAACATGGGGGAAGGGTGTGGTAGAGGGAAGCGGCTCATGTCATGATCAGGAAGCACAGAGAACAAGTGGTTTATTCTTAAAGATTAGTTGCAAAGTAGATGATGAACCCATATCACTACTGGAACTTATATCAATGTTTTCATTCTCTGCTATGAAAATTCATTAGTCTGTTTTGCTTTTTTTCAAAAAGATGCTTTTTGAATGCATCTTTTGCCCACGTGTAGTTTTGTAACTTCACACATTGCTCTTAAAAGGGGGAGGGGACACTGAATTATGTAGATATTCCAAATGTTAATGTTTCATTGAGCACTATCCAAAAATCACATTAGTTATTATCACCACCAACTGCACACACACACACAAAATCTTTAAGTTGAGAAACTATCAACTTGTAGTGGTAGATTTATAAGTGGAAGATAAAAGTTTTCCAAAATTCTTACTTTTACTTTTTTTTCAGTCACTGGAAAATTACTCTCCTTTTCTTTGACATAGTCTCAATTTGTACATTTTAAAGAAAGCATTTGCCTAATACTCAAATTTAAATAACCACAATTTGCATATTAGTCCTTTCAATAATACCTGGTATGCCATGAAAAAGTTGCTAAAGTCAGGCCCAGGGGTGCACACCTGAAATCCCAGTGGCTCGGGAGGATGGAGAGTTCAAAGCCAGCCTCAGCAAAAGTCTGACACTAAGCAACTCAGTGAGACCCTGTCTCTAAATAAAATACAAAAAAAAAAAAAAAAAAAAAAGAATAGACTGAGGATGTGGCTCAGTGGTCAAGTTCAATCCCTGACTCAATCCCTGGTACCACCTTCCAGCCTCCCCAAAAAAGTTGCTAAGTCAGCTGCAACTCAAACAACTAAACTAATGTTTTTTTCTGGAGCATTATATTTAGGATTGTAAAAGATATGTTTTTTGTGCACTTCCCACAAAATATTAAAAAGATATGTACTCAATGTTGACATTAATATTTCAATATTTTTGGACATTATTAAGTAAAAAGAGTTATTCTACTTTAAAAAAGTTATTAGTGTATTACTGATATACAAAAAACCTGCACATATTTAATGCATTCAGTTTGATAGGTTTGGACTTATGTGTACACACATGAAATTATCACCACAATAAAGATAATAGACATATTCATCAACTCGGAAGGTTCCTTGCCTTCGTTTTTTTTTGTTTGTTTGTTTTATAACATGAGATCTACCCTTTTAACAAAAATTTAAATGTTACAATGCAGTATTACTAACTATAAACACTATGTCTAGATCCCTAGACTCTGTTCATAATCATAACTGAAACTTGTACTCATTGAACAACAATTCCACATTCCCCCTTTCCTAACCCCAAGCAACAACCAGTTTATTTTCTGTTCCTATGAGTTTGACAATTTTGGATACCTTATAGAAGTAAGATCATGCGGTCTTTGTCTTCTGTAATTTGCTTATTTCCCTTAGAATAATAAACTCAAGATTAATCCATGTTGTTACAAATGACAGAATTTCCTTCTTTTGAAGGATGAAGAATATTCCTGTTTTAGTCAACTTTTCTGCTTCTGTGACTAAAAAACCTGACAAGCATGATTAGGGGAGGAAAAGTTTATTTGGGGCTCATAGTTTCAGAGGTCTCAGTCTATAGACTGCAGGTTTCATTTCTTGGAGCTTGAGATGGAATCATGGTGGAAATGTGTGGTGGAAGGAAGTGGCTCACATGATGATCAAGAAGCAGAGAGACTTCACCTGCCAAGCAAAAAATATATACCCCAAAGTCATGCCTCCAATGCCCACCGCCTCCAGCCACACCCTACCGCTTCAGTTACCACTTAGTTACCACTTAGTTAAACCCTCTCAGGGGATTGATTCACTGATTGGGTTAAGGCTCCCCTAACCCAATCGTTTCTCCTCTAAACCTTCTTGCTTTGTCTCACACATGAGGTTTTGGGGGACACTTCACAAACCATAACAATTCCATTGCATTAATCTGCCACATTTCTTTATCTGTTCAACCCTTGTTGGACATTTGATTCCATATTTTAGCTATTGTGAATAATGCTGTAATGAACATGCATAGTGGCTGTACTATTTTACATTCCCACAAGGTTCTACTTTCTCCACAACCTCACCAACACATTTTATTTTTTAAAAAAATCATAACCTTTCTCATTAGGTATAAACTGATATATCACTGTGGTTTTGATGTACATTTCTCTGATGATGAGCACATTTTCATATACCTGTTTGCTATTTGTGTGCCTTCTCTGGAGAGATGCCAATTTAAATACTTTTAAATCAGTTTTTTTCCCTATTTGGGTTGTAGGAATTTCATATGTATTATGGATATCAGCCTCTCATCAGATGTATGGTTTGCAAATATGTCCTGACACACTCAGAAGCTTCTTAATCTTAGGTATTTCTTAATTCAATCAAGTTGGCAATTCAGATTAACCGTTATATCTACTTATCTATTTTGCTTTCATTGCCTGTGCTTTTGGTGTTGTATGTAAGGTGCCTTTTAATTCTTGTAATGGTTTGGATCTTGAATATATCCCCAAAGGTCAGGGGAGAATTGAATTGAATCCTCAAATAATGGTGCAATTAGGAGGTGGAGGAACCTTTAGGAGGAGGAGCCTCCTGGAAGAAAGTTAGAATCCTGGGATCATGCCCTTGAAGAGAAGAGGATATTGGAAACCTTGCCCCCTTTCCCTTTCTCTCTCTCTCTCTCTCTCTCTCTCTCTCTCTCTCCCCCTCTCTCTTTCTCTCTTTTTCTCTTTCTCTGCTTCCCAGCTACCATGAGGTTAACAGATTTGCTCCACCACATTCTCCCCACATGACTTTCTACCTTATTCCAGGCCACAGTGAGAGGCCATCTAGCCATGGACTAAGACTTGTGGAACCATGAACCAAAATAAACCTTTCCTCCTATTAAGTTGTTTATCTTTGGTATTTTGTCATAGAGAAAGCTGACACAATTCTTTTGGTTATTTCTGTTACTATACAGAAGCTTTTTAGTTTGAGGTAGCCCCACTGTATTAGTCAGGATTCTTGTTATAGTTTAGATATGAGGTGTCCTTCAAAAGCTCACATGTAAGACAATGCAATAAAGTTCAGAAGTGAAATGATTGGGTTATGAGAGCCTAAACTTAATCATTAACCTACTGATAGGGATTAAATGGGCAGTAACTATAGACAGGTAGGGTGTGGCTGGAGGAGATAGGTCATTGGGGGCATGCCTTTGGAATATATATTTTGCTGGTGAATGGAACACTCTTTCTTCTTCCTAGTGTATGGAATGCTATCTCTTCTTCCTGGTGCCATGTCTGAGTTGCTTTCCTCTGCCATGCCCTTCCACCTTGATTTTCTGCCTCACCTTGGGTTCAAAGTAATAGAGTTGCCTACTTATGAACTGAGACCTCTGAAACCATGAGACCCAATAAATTTTTTCTCCTCCATGTTGTTCTTGTCAGGTCTTTTGGTCACAACAATGAAAAAGCTGACTAAAACAGTTCTCTAAAAATTCCCTTTTTATAATAAATATATTATTATGTATGTGATTATATATATTTATTATAAAAAAAGAATTTATTAGATTGGCTTGCACAACCAGAAACTGAATAGTCACACAATGGTCATCTGCAGGCTGGAGAGCTGGAGGAGCCAGTTTCTGCTCAGCCCAAGAAGCTGAAGCCTCAGAACAAGAGGGACCAAGAATGCAACCCCACTGCAAGACCAAAGACCTGGAAACTACCTGGAGAGTTGCTGGTCAGCATCTTCTTTGAAAGAGTAAATAAGTTAGAGTCTGATGTCCTAGGTGATTCCAGCAGCAATCAAAGTGCCTGCTCAAAAAGAATCAAGTTTGTGTCTGCTTCTGCTTCCTTATTCTTCCACCTTTTAGTTCCATCCAGGCTTCCAACCCATTGGTCTGTGCTGCCCACGTTCGAGTGAGTTTCCTCTCAGTTTGCTGTCCCATATGCCAATCATTCCTAGAAACACCCTCATTGACACACTCGGAAGCCTCTTCATCTTAGGTATTGCTTAATACAATCAAGTTGGCAATTCAGATTAACCATTACACCTACTTATCTAGTTTGCTTTCATTACTTGTGCTTTTGGTGTCGGACCCAAGAAATAATTGGCAAGACCAATGTCAAGAAAATGTTCCTGAATGTTTTCATCTTGAAATATTACAATTTCAGTTCTTATGTTTAAGTCTTTAATCCATTTTGAGTTGATTTCTATGTATGACAAAAGGTAGGAATGCAATTTCCTTCTTTTGCCCGTGGATAATCAATTTCCCAACACCTTTTGTTGTGGAGATTATTCTTATTATTCTAAGCACTCTGGTTGAATATCAGTTGACTACATATGTGTGGACTTATTTCTAGGCTCTCTGTTCTATAACATTGTTCTGGCTTCTGCCAGTATCATACTCTTTAAATTAAGGTAGTTTTGTAATATATTTTGAAATCAGGAAGCATGATGCTTCTACAGTTGTTCTTCCTCCTCAAGATCACTTTTACTATTCTGGATCATTGATTGTACCATATGAATTTTAGGAGACATTATAATTGATACCATAGAAATAAAAATGATTGATTTTAAGAGACTACTATGAAAAATTACACTGCTAACAACTGCATAACCTAGAAGAAATTGTGAATTCCTAGAAACATGAAATATAACAAGACAGAATAATGAAGAAATAGAAAAACTGAGTAGACCCATATCAAGCAAGGAATCAAAAATTAAATTACCACCACCACAAAAAATAAAACAGAAAACCTCAGAACCTGACAGCTTCAACTATGAATTCTATTAAATTGTTAAAGAAGGACTAACCCAGTCCTTCTCAAACTTTTCCAAAAACCTGAAGAGTAGAGAACATTTCCAAACTCATTTTCTGAGGCCATCATTACCCTGATAGCAAAGACAAAAATACCACAAGAAAAGAAAATCACACACTAATATCCTGATGAAAATAGACGCAAAACACCAAAAAACCAAATTAAACAACACATTGGAAGCATCATACTCTGTGTTCATGTGGGATTTATCCCTATGATGTAAGGATAGTTCAATATTCACTAATAAATAAAAATGAACTGGGTGCAGTGATGCAAGCCTGTAATCCCAGCAGTTTGGGAGACTGAGGCAGGAGGATTGTGAATTCAGGGCCAGACTCAGCAATTTAGCAAGGCCCTCAGCAACTCAGTGAGACCCTGTATCTAAATAAAATATTAAAAAGATCTGGGGATGTGGCTCAGTGGTTAAGTACCCCTGGGTTCAATCCCCAGTACCAAAATAAATAAATAAACAAACAAACATGATATGCCACAGTAATAAAATGAATAATAAAATATCACATGATCATTTCAGTTGATGCAGAAAAAAATTGATAAAATTGAACATCCTTTCATGATTGAAAAAGAACATTCAACTTGATTTAGGCAGAATGTACTTCAGTGTAACACAAAGCACACATGATAAGCCTACAGTTATCATCATATTCAATGATGAAAAACTGAAAGCCTTTCCTCTAAGATCAGGAGCAAAACAAAGATGTTGACTCTTATCACTTCTATTCAACACAGTATTGGAAGTTCTAGCCAGAGCAATGGGCAATAAAAAGAAATAAAAAACTTTAAAAGAAGAAAGAAAGAAGATAAATCATCTCTTTTTGCAGATAACAGGAGCTTACATGTAGAAACCCTAAATATTGCACAAAAAACAGAGCTAATAAATGAATTCAACAAAGTTACAGGATGCATATTAACACACAAAAATCAGTGCACTTTTCTACAATGACAACAAACTTTCCATAAATTAAATTAACACAAAAATCCATTTACAAGAGCATTAAAAAGAATAAAACACTTAGAAATAAACAGCTAAGGATGTGAAAAACATACACACTGAAAACTACAAACATTGATGAAAGAAATTGGAGAAGACACAAATAAATAACAAGACGTCCCATGTTCATGGATAGGAAAACTGACATCATTAAAATGTCTATACTGTAAAAAATGTTCTAAACATTCAATGCTCTTCCCATCAAAATGCCAATGGCTTCTCTTTTTTTTCTTCTGTGTGCAAGTGTGGGACAGTGAGGAATATAATCATTTTGACACCACTTCCTTGATACATACAAGCCAGCAGTTTTACCCACCATTGCATTAGCATCATCAGTCTACAAATGTCAAGAAAGAAAAAGTCAAATAAATCCTAGTGTTACAGTGAAAACAGTTTGGACCTTGTAAACCCCTTATTAAAAGGAATCCACAGAGCATTAAGAACCACTGTTCTCTAACAAATTATCTACAACTCACAAATGGGCCATGACAGTTTTATACCACGCTATCTGCCTGGAAATTCCTTCTCTTTTCATCTTGCAGAACTCCTACCCATTTTTCAAAGACCCAATTCGAACATGATATTCTTAAAACTGTCCCTGATCCCTTCCTCCTGACCAGTTATCATTTTGTCTTGCCATGGTGTTTTCTTTGCACTTACCTCTGCTGCAGTACCTAGTGCATCATTTTTGTTTGCATATTTTATTAGATAACTCAATAATTTAATAAGGCTGGAATTTTATTATTACCTACCACAAAATCATGACAATGACTGTCTTTTCTTGTTGTGGGCTGTTTTCAACTGTTTAAACAAAATAGTGCTGTCGTTTGGCCACTTTGCACGGTACATGGCCATTCAATTCCTGTACAATTGTAGTTCTTAGTCAGATCCCCTTATTTATTTATTATTTTCACATATATTCTACAACAAAATAATAATTTACCTATCCAATTCCCATGAAAAGTGTACAGAGAATATAGTATTTTTGGTGAAGTGTTTTGTCTCTTTGTGTCCTTCTTTTTAAGTTCAAGTAACACTTATTTACTAAATTTTTCCAGTTATCATGAAAAGAAGAAAAAAACTTAAATTTCTTGACAGAATAATAAATTTGCTCATATGAAAAACACTTTTTTACAGTGATACACTTATTTCATCTGATGATTTTTAAATGGAGAGTTACCAAAATAATCAGTGCATTTTTTATTTTGTATACCATTCATTTGTAAGGCTTATTGGCACAAGAGAATATACTTAACAGATTGTGCTTTTAATTGAAGAATTTTTTTTTTTGTCTATTAGGCTATTATAGGCATGGCCCTTTTATGCCATATGTGTTTGAAATTCCCATCCTGCCAGAAATAAATTTTTTTTTCAAATCAAGAGAATTATCTCTTCTCAGAAAAATATTCTTGTACACAGAAAAGCAATCATCTCATTAACTAGAATGTGAAATGAGACAAATGACAGAACAAACAAGGAACAAACACATTGTCATACAGGAAGAATGTGCTTGCGTGCAAGAGCTTATGCATTACTGCTGCTAAGACAAATAATTTGATGTATCAACAAAAAGTAACATACTGTGTGAAATATTTTATAAATGTGTGTGGGGGTGTATGCGTTTGAAGAATGGCTATTCTTGTTGGTAAGTCATTATTATATTTCAACCTAAGGAGAATGACTGTTTTAATTCAGATATAATTCAGCAAAGACAACTGTGTAATCATTATAGCCATCAACGAACTGATTCATGTGCAATTGGTCCAAAAGTTACAAAAGCTGTTTTCTGAGTTCTTGTTTGTACCCACCATCTTAAGATTACATCAGAATTAAAGCATGCAGGACTTGAACTGACTTCAAAGACTAAACTTAGACTTCTAGCTAGTTTAGCTTTTTTTCTTTTATTGGTTTATGTTTTCCATTTGGCTCCCATATCCTGTTCTAGCTTGATGCCCCTTCTAGAATTTCATTTACAAATCTTACAACTCTGGTTGGTGAAACATACTAATTAATATTGTTGTGGAGGCTGAAGATTTTAGCAATCTCATGACTTCTGCTTGGAAAAATATCTGCTGTTTTTCCACTCCTGTTTAGCACCATATTGAACACAGCAAAATGTATCTTTCATGAAATTCTAAATGCATTTAATCAAAATGCATTTAATCAAAATGCACTCAAGGAGGACTGTTTATTATCTGTTGACAATGCTATTAATCATAAAATCCAAACCTTTCAATGCAACAGAAATAAAAAATCTACTTTTTCTTAATTGGATTTTTTTTCAAGCAAAATGATAAAGTAAAAACAGGCCATTTTATGTTTTCTAAAAGTTCCAAGTAATGCTTAAGCAACAATGTTCCAGCTTTTAAAAACAGGCAATTCTATAGGCTTTGTAAATTTCTTATGATAATATTAAGTAATATTAATTTAAGGGACAAACTCCAGTTCCATAGGTTTTTGACTTGCCTGACAACCCTGTAGAGCTCACCAAGTTCCTATTTGAAACTTTGTGCTTGAAGAAACTCTATATGGGCCCAACTATGCAACAGATTTGGGTTAGTGTGATGGTACCTATATCACATTTTACTTGGAATTGAATAAACCTACGATTACTTGTGTTAATTTACCTTCCAAGTTTATAGCAGATCTGTGTGGTGCTGCATATTTTTGGTGATTTCCTAGATCAGTTCATCTGTAGGCCATCTTCTGATGATGTTAGTAAATGTCATTTTAGTGTTTCTGAGCAGCATATGGAGTCCACACTTCTAGTAGGTTTTAAATCTTTGAAAGAATAGTTGGGTGTTCTATGAGCACTCTGTTTTGTAGATCATGAGATTATAGTTCAGTTTCTAGCTCTTAGATTTCCTCCACTCCAGATGAGTGAGAATGAGAAAAAGACAAACTACTCCTGAAACTCAAAATTCACTGAGGCGGGATAGCAGTCCTGTTGTGTTGGCTAACTTGCCTACATTTGTTGGCTATCTATAAACAAGGGAAGATGGAAAGGATGCTTTGTGACTCTGTGCTGTAGATTTAGCAATTTACACTGCCAATTTCAAAGCTCTATTTTTCCAGGTTCTCTTATTGTCCAAATCCTCGTGTATTTGAAAGCTTTATGTGTCCCTGGAGACCTTCTGATGAATGTGATTCCACCATACTTCCAAGAACCTGGAGATCCAGGATTAGCTAGTGAAAAGATAATTTATAGTGCATTTGCCCTGAGTTCTGATGGGCAGTATTCGTTAATGTAGCCCCAGTGTTTTGTCTAATGTGTATATGCGCAAACACAAAGGAATGACAAGTTGGTTCCAAAACAATAATTTTTTAAAAAGTACAAGGAAAAAAACCTGCATGTGGCTTCCTTAAGATTGTCTTTCCTCAAAATTTAAAAATATCTTTTCCAACATGGCATGCTCCAAATTTTCTAACATTTAATTGAAAGTTTATTTTGAAAAATAGAGAAGTATAATTCAGAAGTGTATTCACAGGTTTCTACTCCTAAAACACCTGTCACAATTGTCAGGTGCTTCACATTATGCTGTTGGTATCCATATTCCTATTTTACTAAAGGGAGTACAAAGGAAGGCCCCAAATGACAACATGTGTTGCTTATATTCTTTTTCACATTCTTATGCAAAGTGAATGACAAAGTTATGATATCAGAACTAATAACATCTAAATTTTCTTATCGTAGTGATGGCTATGATGATGATGATGATGATTGTTGACATTTATTAAGCAATTTTTTCCTGGTACCAGGGATTGAACCCAGGGGTGCTCTACCACTGAACCACATCCCCAGCCCTTTTTATTTTTTATTTTGAGACAGGGTCTCACTAAGTTGCTGAGGTTGACTTAGAACTTGTGATCCTCCTGCTTCAGCTTCCCTAGTCTCAGGGATTACAGGTATGTGCCACCCTGCCAGGGTATTAAGCAATTTTCAGGTACAAAGCTGTTTTAGGTATTCCTCAAAAATTCAGTTGCCATAACCAATAGGGCCAGGGTCAAGGATGTGGCTGGCATGGTTGGCAGAGGTAGGGTTCAGGAGATGCCCTATGTGGTTAGGAGATTGATCATATACAAGAAGATTGACAAAATAACACATTGAGGAAAACAGCAGCCTCACTGTTATAGGAGGGAGTTACAAAGAAATGTGAGACTAAATCTTGGGGGATTCGATTGAATTGGAATTACTGGTGTCAACTCATGGTTTCTGTAGTTTCGAATATCTCATTATGAGCTACTTACTAATTGTTAATGAGTTAAAGACATTAATTTACAGTGGAGAAATAAGGCACATGCCATTTTTTATTGTGGTAAAATCTACATAATATAAATTTGAAATTTTCATTATTTCAGTGTGTTCAGTGGCATTAAATACACTCACATTGTTGTGCAACCAATGCTGCCATCTCTCTCTAAAAATTTTTCTTCTTTCCAAACTGAAACTCTGTACCTGTAACTTCCCATTACCCTTTCCTCCAGCTCCTGGAAGCGCTACCATCCTGCTTTCTGTCTGTATGAATTTGACTAATTTCAGTACTTCCTGTGGGTAGAATCATAAAGTATTTGTCTTTTGTGACCAGCTGATTTCATTTAGCACAATATCCTCCAGTGTCATTCATATTGTGGCACGTGACAGAATTTCCTTTTTAAAGGCTGAATCCTATTTTATTTATTTATTGATGGACACTTGGATTGCCTTCATCTTTTGACTATTGTGAATAAGGCAGCTACAAAGATAAGTATACAAATATATCTCAAGTCTCTATTTTCAAATCTTTGTATACACATACATAGGAGTATAATTTCTGAATCATATGACCATGCTTTTTTGACTTTTTGAGAAACTTCCATAACACTTTCCATAATGTCTATGCCATTTTATATTCCCACCAGCAGGGCACAGGGTTCGAATTTCTTTACATCCTTCATAACACTTGTTACTTTCTGGTTTTTGTTTTGTTTTATAGTACCATCCTACTAGGTGTGAAGAAGTATCTCACAGTAGTTTCCATTCACATTTCCCTAATAATTTGTAATATTGAACATCTTTTCGTGAGCTTATCAGTCTTTTATACATCTTCTTGGATAAAAATGTCTGTTTGAATTCTTCACCTGGTTTCTACTGTGTTGTGTTTGTTGTTGTTGTTGTTAAGTTGTGGGAATTCTTTATATATTATTGATATTGACCTCTTCCCAGATATGTGCTTTGCAAATGTTTCTTCTTTCCATGACTTGCCTTTCATTCTACTGTTTATGTCCTTTGATGCATATAAGTTCTAAGTTTTGATGTAGTCTAATTTCTCTATTTTGCCTGTGCCTTTGGTGTCATGTCTAAGAAATCATTGCTGAATACAATGTCATGGGGATTTTTTCTGTTTTCTTCTAGGAGTTTTATAGTTTTAACTATTATGCTTAAATGTTTGATCTGTTTTGAGGGGCCTTTTTGTTTGTTTGCTTTATTATTTCCTTTGGTATGTGTTGAAAGGTAAGGGTTCAACTTCAGTCTTTTGTATGTGAATATTTAGTTTTCCAAACATTATTTGTGAAGAATACTCATTTTTCCATGGGATGGTCTTGGTGCCTTTTTTGAAAATCATTTGAACATATATGCAGGGATTTATTTGTTGGCTCTATATTCTAGCCCATTGCTCTGTATGTCTGTCTTCATTCCAATGCCACATTATTTTGATTACTGTAGCTTTGTAGTATAATTTGCAATCAGAAGATATGACTCTTTTAACTTTATCCTTCTTCAAGATTGTTTTAGTTATCCAGGGACACATACCATGTTAACCAAGTAATGAGAACAATTAACATTGTGTACTTCCTGATACCATGCACCATGAAGAACATAGCGTAACTGCTTGGTATTCCTTCTCCTACCAAAAAAAAAAAAAAAAAAAAAAGAATAATTTGTCTTGAATAATGAAGGATATCTTGCAAAGTAATTGTCATGTATTCTTCAGAAAGTCAAGGTCATGAAAGACAAAAAGGAGAATTCATTCAGATCGAAGGAAATTAGAGACATGGTAACTAAATGTGATGTATGAAAATGGGTTAGATCCTAGGCTTCTAAAGAACATTATCAGGTAGTATAGTCGTTATGAAAAACATTGCACAGTTTCCTCCATAAATTAAAAGTAGAACTACCACATGGTTTAGCAATTCTACTTCTAAATCTGTTTACAAAGGAAATAAAATCAGTATGTCAAAGAGATATCTGCACTGCGTGTTCACTGTAGCATTATTCACAATCATCAAAATATGGAATCAACTTAAGTGTCCATTGATGTATGAATGGATAAAGAAAATGTGATACACACATTTGCACACACACACATGCACACATTTTGAAATACTGTTCAGCCCTAAGAAGGAAGAAAGCCTGTCTTTTGCAACTATATGGATGAACCTAGAGGATATTATGTTAAGTGAAATAAGGCAGGCACAGAAAGACAAATACCACATGATCTCATGCATACATGGTCTCTAAAAAAGTAGAACTCATAGAAGTAGGAGTAGGTTGGTGTTTACGAGAGAAGGGAGGAGAAAAAGAGGATATTTAAGTCCAATAGTACAGTTTCCTTTAGACAGTAGGAGTAAGTTCTGGAAACCTTTTTTGTACAGCATGGTGATAAGTATTTTCACCACAAAAATTTGGTAATATGTGAGGTGATATGTTAATTAGCCTATTTATCATTTACCATTGTATAGATATATGAAAATGTCACAAAACATCACACATTACACCAATAGTATATGAAGTTTTATGTTTTTCTGTATTAATAAAAATGAATTAAACTTTATAAAAATACTGTATAGATGTATATAATTTTAATTTGTCAATTAAACCTTAATAAAGCTGGAAGGGAAAAAAAGAACATTGTCAGGGGAATCTGAAATTTGTGCAGAATCTGTGAATTAGATGATAATATTATGTCAATGTAAATTCCCTGACTTTGGTTCATTCTATCTACAACTTTCAAATGGTTCAAAAAATGTGTGTGTACGTGTGTGTGCACGTGTGCACCTGTGTCTAAGTGTATGTACATCCACAGAGAGACAGACAAAATGATTAAGCAGATCTGGCAAGGTGTAACAATTGAATGTTACCATTAAAGAGGAAGTTGTTTTTTTCCCTACCACTCTTGAATTTTTCTATAAGCTTAAACTTTTAAAAGTTTTTAAAACTTTAAAAATTGTGGCTACATATAGACGTTTTCAGACAAGCAAAAGCTAAGAGATTTTTGGCACTAGATCTGCACAGCAGGAAAAATTAAGGAAGTTTCTACGGCTGCATAGAAATGATCCCAGATGGGAGCCTGCATCTGCAGGAAGGAAGAGCACAGGAAATGTTAAGATTTCTAAACTGTAAGACTTGTGATTCAATATGGTGGATTAAGCATGTGTGCTTAGCTCCTCTCCCTCCAAACTCCTAAAAATGAGTTTTTAAGGCTAACGTTATAAACCCAGAAAAATTGAGGGCATCAATTAATCAGAGATTGCAGAACCACATGCAACAATTTTCTTGAGAATGAAAGTGGATGTTGGAGTAAGCACTGAATGAGGAAGCAGAGAGAAGGAAACCTCACTTAAAAGAATGTATGGAGGATACTGTAGCTGAGGAAGCCATGGGCTACTCCTCAGAAGCCTGGATTTCCCAGCTGGTTCAAAATGCAGATCTCGGGCTACGCCCAGACTGGGTCACAATCTGTGCGACACTGAAGTTTAAGAAGCATTTCTCTCCAGCTCCTGATAGAATTGACTTGAGCCTCCTCCCTGCCACCCTAATGTATCCAAGCTCCAGCCAACTCCTCTCTGATTTTCTCCCCACCTAATTGTTATTTCCCTTTGAGTAGGGACTGTATATTTTGGATTTATGCTTTATTCACTCCTTATAATCCTGTTTCCTGGTGGACTTAATTGTTGATTATCTAAAATTTTCTCTACTTAAAAATACAAACCAAAATCTTTGGCTCTTAAGATTACTCACCTATTGCCAGATTTAAGTCACCTTAGTAAGTTGACAGTCCCTGAGGACGGTATGTACAGAAAGCTCTTCCTCTCTAAGTACTGGAGATACCAACAACAGGAAAGCCCAAGTTAGCATCTCAAAATTTTGATGGTATCTTTGATATTTTAAAAAGTGTGCCAGTTTAAAGAAAAAATGTTAAAAAATAATAGTGCAAACAATCAAAGTTGGAAACTTAATTCAGGTTGTAGGCAGCCTAAAATTCTCACCTGGGGCTGTGCCCATCTTCACTTGTCCTGAGTCAGCCGCTCTGTAGAAGCAAAATAATTGGCATAATGAGCCTAATTCTACCAATAAGAACAGCTTGTGATATTTAAGAACTGGGAAGTTGGAGGACAGTGTTTTGGAATTCAGAAGAGAAAGAAGATGTCTACAGGACTCTGGGAACTTCTCAGGGTTTGAACTGTGATCATCTGTGCTCACAAACTATCATGAAATCAGGCCAGTAGAAGCCCCAGGAAACGTTTAGAATGAGCACCTTAGACTGAGAGCATGTAGAGTTTTGTATTTCTTAAGTTGTTTAAAGAAATGCTAGATGTGAGCTGATTCTTCATAAAAATGGAATGGCTTAAGAGAAATGAGAGGACTTAAAAGTGAAAATACAATGAAATAAAGAAAAAAACTTATAAATAATACACCTATAAAAAATCTTAACATAACAGCAAACGGGGAAGCCAAAACAAAATTAATGTGGTTGCTCAGCAACTTCGCTGGCGAGTTGGCATTTAAAGGCCTCTACCCCAGGCGGGGGGCACAGCTTGGTGGCAGAGCACTTGTCCAGAGTGTGCACTGGCCTGGATTCCACCCTCTGCACTGCAAATACAAAAGAAATATTAGAAAGGATGATGCCTAGAATCATGAGGGGTGGTCTGAGGTTCACAGATAATGCTAAACAATTCAATTGTCTTAAATATTTTATTACAAAAAACAAAGGTTTCTGCACAGGTAACAGCAAACAGATTAATGCAGTGAACTCCCCTACACACACGATCCAGCTACAATAATGATCATTTTGCCCAGACTGACCAAATTATAGCCCAAAGGCCAAGTCCACCTGTTTTTGTAAATAAAGTTTTATTAGAACACATTCACACTCATTTCTTTATAGTTTGCCTGTGAGCACTTTTGAATTACAATGGCAAGACTGAGTAGTGGCAACAGGGATCCCAGTTTTATTTTCCCATTATCAGTACCCCCTGTTGCCTGTTCATCAGCCTACCCACTGACTTGTATTATTTTGAAGCAAATAATCATAATGTCACTTGATTTGTAAATATTTCAGCCTGTACTTCTAAAACATAATGCCATTATCACTCCAGAAAAGAGATTTCAGAATAATGCCTTAAAATCATCAGAGAGCCACCTCACTTGCTGTCCCATTGAGGGGGACGATCCTCCCCCAGATCTTTACGGTGTTCACTTCCTCCCGTCAGTAGGAACTCTGCCCAAGGTTCCCTCCTGGGAGAAGTGTAGGCCTCCTCTAAAAGGCACCTCTTCTCCACTTTGCTTCATTTTTTTCACAGAATTTACCACTGTTGGAAGTTATAGGATGTATTTATGTGTTTATTCTCATGCTGAACAAGGAGTAAACAATGTGAGCTCATATATTCCACGAATGTAAGAAATTTATCATTTTCTCAATTCATCTTTAGTGTTAGGCCTGGGTTGATGTATCAATAATCTCACACTTATTTCCCATCTTCCAAACTTGCTGCCTTAATTCATTGACTCATTTCGGTCCTGAACTCTAGCCTCTGGTATTGGTTTTTTTTTTTTTTTTTTTTTTTTTTTTTTTTTTTTTTTGACTCTTTAGCAAAATTTCCAGCTACTAGAGCTAAAGGGCTGGATTATACAATTCCTTTCCCTGTTCCATAATGACAGGCACAGATCTGGGAACACAGTAGAGGCTCAGCAAATGTTTTTGGAATACAGTAAGGGAGTTTGGTTTAATGTCTTCTTGAAAGTGAAGTGTAAAACATCACATATACAACGGTTCATCCTTCATGTTCTGTAATTTGTAACCCAGAGAAAGCTTAAGACCAATGTGAAGGAAAGTGTATACAATAGGGGTCAGATCTACTCATTTTTTCAGACATTGATGGGTGTGGTGATCCTATTCAAAAGGTCTGCTTGGGGCCCCAGATTTTAAATGTGCGCCATCAGGGTGACCTGGGGTCCTCTAATGATTGTGTCCTGCTTGCACACAGTGACTGCCTACCCAGCAGAGCATCTGGAAACTAAAGATATCCATGTTTATTGGATCCAATTAGTTCACCATGTCCATAAATTAAAATAAACCTGAGTTCAAAGTGGGATTTTGAAGTAACTACCAAGAGATCCTTTTTCCCAAATCAATTAAAAGTCATTAAGTGTACTATCATAGACAATTTATATCTTTTGGCTTTGTTGTGTCCTCTTGGAAGTTAATGCATGATATTTCCCCCTTCTCTTGAATTTTTTCCCATATAGTAAACTTTGATTCTTTTGCTCTCTCTGTATTCTTAATGCAACTGAGTTTAACAAGACTCTCATTTAATGGCTTTATTTCATAAAGGCCTTTATCAGTCCAAGACATCTCTGACTATAGCTTCTGTGATTGATGTCGACCTTATTCTGGGGAAACTGTTTTAATTACTACTGGCTTTGATATACCCAAGGGAGTACCAGATCTCATCACTATTAGTCTGAATAAATAACCTCTTAGATTTTCTAAGTAGGACATAGGAGGATATGTCTATCTAACTAAAAGAAACTGAAGGCTATGAAATAATCTACTGATTTGAGGAGTGTTCTCAGTGGCTGCTTGGGTGATCCTCTCAGCTATTAGAGACAACAACAGAGAATATAGCAGGGACTCAATGAACTGTTATAGGTTGATGAGTGGTGTGCGCTAAGGTAAATTTGTTTTTCTTTTTAATTTTTAAAATTTGTTCTAATTAGTTGTACATGACAGTAGAATGCATTTATTCATTTTGGTAGATCATACATAAATGGAATGTAATCTCTCATTTTTCTGGTTGTACATATTGTAGGATCACATCAGTCATGCAGTCATATATGTGCATGAGGTGATAATGTCTGTTTCACTCTACCATCTTTCCTACTCCAGTCCCCTTCCCCTCCCTTCACTTCCCTCTACCTTATATACAGTAACTCTGTTCTTCCCTATCAGCCCACTTATGGTGAATTAGCATCTGCATATCAGAGAAAACATTTGGCCTTTGTTTTAGGGGGATTGGCTTATCTCACCTAGCATGATATTCTTCAACTCCATCCATTTACCAGCAAATGTCATCATTTCATTCTTCTTTAAAGCTGAGTAGTATTCCATCATTCATATATATATATGAATATATATATATATATATATGCACACTATATTTTCTTTATCCATTCATCTGTTGAAGGACACCTAGGTTGGTTCCATAGTTTAGCTATTGTGAGTTGAACTGAACTGCTATAAACATTATGTGGCTGCATCACTGTAGTATGCTGATTTTAAGTCCTTTGGGTATAAACTGAGGAGTGGGATAGCTGGGTCAAATGGTGGTTCCATTCCAAGTTTTCTGAGGAATCTCCATACTGCTTTCCATAATGGTTGCACCATTTTACATTCCCACCGGCAATGCATGAGTGTACCTTTTCCCCTATATCTTCACGAACATATATTGTTGTTTGTATTCTTCATAAATGCCATTCTGATTGGAGTGAGATGAAATCTTAGAGTAGTTTTGATTTGCATTTCTCTAATTCCTATAGATGTGGAGCATTTTTTCATATATTTGTTAATCAATAGTATTTCTTCTTCTATGAAATATCTGTTAATTCTTTAGCCCATTTATTGATTGGGTTATTTGGTTTTTTTGGTGTTAAGTGTTTTGAGTTCCTTCTATATCCTAGAGACTAATGCTTTATCTGAGGTGCATGTGGTAAAGATTTTCTCCAAATCTGTAGGCTCTCTCTTCACATTATTGATTGTTTCTTTTGCTGAGAAGAAGCTTTTTAGTTTGAATCCATCCCATTTATTGATCCTTGATTTAACTTCTTGTGCTTTAGGAGTCTTGTTAAGGAAGTCAGATCCTAGGCTGACATGGTGAAGATTTGGGTCTACTTTTTCTTCTAATAGGCACAGGGTCTCTGTTCTAGTGCCTAAGTCTGATCCACTGTGAGTTGAGTTTCACGTAGGGTGAAAGAGAAAGGTTTAATTTCATTTTGTTACATGTGGCTTTCCATTTTTCCCAGCACCATTTGTTGAAGAGGCTATCTTTTCTCCAGTGAATATTTTTGGCACCTTTGTCTAGTATGAGGTAACTGTATCTATGTGGGTTTGTCTCTGAGTCTTCTATTCTGTACCATTGGTCTACATGTCTGTTTTGGTGGCAATACCATGCTGTTTTTATCACTATAGCTCTGTAGTATAGTTTGAGGTCTGGTATTGTGATGCCTCCTGCTTTGCTTTCCCTGCTAAGGATTGCTTTGGCTATTCCTTGTCCCTTATTTTTCCAAATGAATTTCATGATTGATTTTTCTAGTTCTATGAAGCATGTCATTGGGATTTTAATAGAAATCGCATTCATTTTGTATAATGCTTTTGATAGTAAAGCCAGTATTCATTCTGCCTTTCCAGCCGCATGGGAGGTCTTTCTATCTTCTAAGATCTTCTTCAATTTCTTTCTTTAGTGTTCTGAGAACAATTTCAAGTAATGAAACTTGTTTTTCTTTGGGTGTTCTTATCTCTAGAGTGGAAGGACATTACTGGAAGTTCATGCTCTAGGTTCTAGTTCCAGTTCTGCTATTTTTTTTAATTTTATTTTACCACTATTACCCTCAGTTCCTTTATCTAAAAAACAACAATCACCTCTTATCTCATGGGATCAGTGAATGGACAAATTGAAAACATATGTGAAAATGTTTTGCAAACTACTAGGTGATAAACAGGACTTACAAATACAGTGAAGTAGCCACTTAGCTCTTGGAGTGGCCAGAAAACACCATCTCGATCTACACACAAGCTTCACTTCTGCATCAGAAGTCCTGGACTGATGCTTCAGGCGCTCAACTTCCAAAGAGGCCCAAACATTCACAGTTCCCTTGGGCCAGAAGATGGAGGGCTATTAACAAAAGAGGTTCTATTTAAAAATTCAGGGCTTCTTCACAGTTTCTCTGGAGGTTAGGGCTGGACTTAGGCATGCCACCATTCTGAAAGACCTTTTGTTTTCAACTTGGAAGATATTGTGATGATCAATACAGCTTCTTTCCAGTGCCACTTTAAGGTCCTCATGTTCTTTTCTCATTCATTTTGTCTCAACATTTATGCACATGAATCCTTAACTAAAACAGATTATTTTTTTTTCCTTCCATGGCAGTCAGGATGAGCTAAGTCTATCTCTACGACTGCATTAGTCAGCCTTCCCATTGCTGTGACATAATACCTGAGAAAATCAACTTAAAAGGAGGAAGGAGTTGGAAAGATTTATTTTGGCTCATGGTTTCAGAGGTTTCAGTGCATGGTCACTTGACCCTGTTGCCTTGGGCCTATGGTGAGGCAGAACATCATGGCATAGAATGTGCAGCAGAGGGATCTGCTTACCTCATGATGGCCAGGAAAGCAAACGAGAGAACGAGGAAAGGACTGAGGTCATAATATTCCCTTCAAAGACACACAATGACCTAAGTTCCTTCCCACTAGGTCCCACCTCCTAAAGGCTCCATCAAATCCCGATAGTGCCATAGGCTGGCAACCAACCCTTTAACACATGGCCTTTGGGGACATTTAAGATCTACACCAAACAACCCCTGAATCTCACTGAATAACACATCAGTAAAACCGTCCTCACCCACCGCACCGGGCCAGTACAGGTGAGTAGAAGTGCTTTGCTCATCCTGGTTTCTTATGGACTCCATGACATAATGGTTGTATCCATCAGTATTTCCAGGGCAGAGTGAACATGGCAAGCCACAGGGTTTGTAAAGTTTCTGCTACTGATTTAAATGGGAGCAGGGAAATATAACCCTACTGTGTGCCTGAAAGGAGAATAGACATCTTTCTTAATTGGTTCTAACCACAGTCACAGCTCTTGTAGTTGCAAAACGACATCACTTCAAAAGCATCTACTTACTCTTACTCTTACTATTATGTGTCAAAGAGAAATAAGGTTTCATGGAGAATTAAGGCTGCCCATCAGTTGATGTTAAAATAGGGAGATGATCTTCAGTTACCCAGGTGGGCCACAAGAAAATGGAAGAGGAAGGGCAAGAGGAGAGTCAGAGGGAGAGAAGTGACACAGCTGGCTTTGAAGGTGCAGGTGACTGCCATGGTTTGTGTAAGCACAAAAGGACGGGAGGCAGACCTCGATGGAGTCAGAGAAGTCTTTATTCCTCTGTGGGGGCCCATTTTCTGGATGGGAAAATGGCTGTCAGTTACAGAGGGGATTTTGGTTTTATAGGGTACAGTGATGTAATCTTGAGAGCCGTGTATGTGCAGTTTCGACTGTCAAGGGCTAGTTAAGAACAGGTTAAAGCTTTAATTTAGAAGAATAGTTGTAAAAAGATTGAAACTTGTTGTTGTCTGGGGAGATAAGAGTCCAGCATGGAGGGATGAGCACTCAAATCTTGTCCATTGGTATTTGCTGTGCTTCCATTTAGGATTAATTTGCGATGGGGGAAGTTCAAAGGTTAGGGTCCAGCATTCAGTATTTGCCACTTTCCTTTAGGGCCCATTGTTATTAGGAAAGGGTACACTGGGAGAGGTTAACGTTTGGCCAGTGTCCGCCCCTCCTCCCGAGCCTCGCTGTCCCTCCATTTTTCTTGTGGAGCTGTCTTGCAGGAATATGATTTTCCATAACCCTCGAGTTTGGATGTGGGTTGTCCCCCAGTGGGGCAATGTTTAGGAGTGATGAAACTTTTAAGAGGTGGGTCCTAGCAAGTCACTGGGGACTCTGCCCTCAAAAGGAACTGTCAGGGGACCCTGGCTAGTTCTCTTAAGAGGGTTGTTATGGAAGAGTGAGACTTACCCTCGAATCAGTCTCTGGCTTGCTGTCTCCCCAGGCAAACTCTCCCCTCTACATGTGCTCCTGCCATGAAATCATCTACCCTGTGACACAACCAAGGGGACCTCACCAAGGCTGAGTGAAAGCTTGTGCTACACCCTCTTTTATTTTTGTTTGTGTGTGTTTGTTGGTACTGGAAATTCAACCCAGGGATGCTCAACCACTGAATCACATCCCCTGCCCTTCTTATTTTTTATTTTGAAACAGGATCTTGCTAAATTGCTTAGAACCTCACTACATTGTTGAGGCTGGCCTGGAACTTGCAATCCTTCTGCCTTAGCCTCCCCAGATGCTGGGATAACAGGCTTAGGCCACTTTTTTTTTTTTATAAAGGCCCCAGCCTCAGGTATTTCATTACAGTAAGAGAAAGTGACTAAAACAAGGATTATTTCTTTGTTATGAGAAACAACAAAAAGCAAGGAAAGAGATTCTCCACTAGAGACTCCAGAAGGAACACAACCCTGATAACACATTGCGTTTGGGTTTAATCCAGCAAGACCTGTGTGAGACTTTGGAACTACAGAACATAATGAATTTGCATTGTTTGAAGCCAGTAAATTTGTGGTCATTTGTTACAGTGACAATAGAAAACTAACATACCTCACTTTTGAAAAATCAGATTTATTATTTGTTTCTTTTCCTAACCATAAAAGACATGATCAGATTTGGAATGAAAAAGAGTAGAAAAATGAAATAGAAAAATAATACACGATATAAGTTATTGGTGTATGTCTTTTTAGTATTATTTCTGTGTATAGCTACATATGTATATGTGTTACTAAGTTAGAGCACACTGCATTGTGTTGCAGTTTGCCTTTTCATTTAGTAATGGCTCATGAACATTTTCCTATGACTAAAACGTTCTAACGATGTTTCAGTCACATGTGGCTTTTAGAACTTGAAATGTACTTACTATAAACTGATATGTGCCATAAGTGAAAAATACACCCCAGATTTCAAAGACAGTATGAAAAAAATATAAAATATCTGGGAATTTTTTATACTGGTTACATGTTAAAACAATAATACTTTGGTTTGTGTCTGAGATGTAGCTCAGTGGTAGAGTGCTTGACTAGCATGAGGAAAGCCCTGGATTGGATCCTCACCACAAAAAAGAAAAAAGAAAAGAGAAAAAGAAATAATAATATTATAGCTTTATTGGGTTAAATGTATCAACATTAATTTCACTTGTGTCCTCTCGCTTTTTAATGTGGCTGCTAGAGAATTTTACATTACCCATATGGCTAGATTTATGTTTATATTACACAACACTGTTCTAATATGTAAGGATTTTTTTTTTCTTGTGGTACGGAGGGTCCAAACCAGGAGTGCTTTACCACTGAGTTACATCTCCAGTCCCTTTTTATTTTTTAATTTTGAGACAGGGTCTCACTAAGTTTCTGAGGCTGGCCTCTAACTTGCGATCCTCCTGCCTTGGCCTCCTGATTTGCTGGAATTAGCAGGGCACAGTGATGCACTACTAACATGTAAGATCTTAAATGCAAATTTTTGATAGTGAAGAATTTCTTTGGAACTTTCACCCTGTCTCTTATTTAGGGTGATAACTACCTTTGAGAAAACAGTTACATTTCCTCT
Source organism: Sciurus carolinensis (assembly GCF_902686445.1). NCBI lineage: Eukaryota > Metazoa > Chordata > Mammalia > Rodentia > Sciuridae > Sciurus > Sciurus carolinensis. The sequence goes on from NC_062213.1 coordinate 38,662,104, forward strand.
GCACTGTCCCCAGCGTTTGTCTAAAGTTGCAGTGAACTCCATTAAGATGTGGGACCATGTTGTAGCTGATGAGTTTTTCAACACTAGACCAGTGCCCTCCTTAAACTGCACTATGATCTTCCTTGCCTCCCCAGGTCCATGCCAGACAGCATCAGTGACAGGAGAAGGATCTCTCCGGCATAACTACATTTCTGGGGGACACACAGAGCCAGCATATATCATGTTACCTGAAACAATACTGAATGTTGTTGGTCCCCGGGCAGGAGATCATTTGCAGATGATCACTTACTGCATTTGCTTTATCAATAAGAAAGTCACTAAGATCCACAGTATTGTTTTACCAGCTTCTAAAAATTCCCTTGGATCCTCATCTACATGTTGGATACAGTCAGGTTTTTAAAAAGTATTCCAGTCCCAAGCTTTGTGATGGTCCATATCCTCAGCTGGGTCCTTAGACCCAACTCAGGGAAATATTGAATATGACTTTCAGGGTGAGGCAGCTTTTCCCGTTGAAACTTGCTGACAATTTCTTACTTATTGATCAGTGGGCATGCAGAGTAGGGTGCATAGTATGTAAGTGACCACATCTCTGAAATCTTAGATTTTCTTGGTGATAGTGAGTGATAAATAGAAAATTTCTTCCCTCATCTCTTAATTCTATGCTCTAACGTCCAGCTCAGCAATCTTTTATTATTTGTTAAATTTGAAAGTAGAAATAAATTACAAATAAGAGAGTTAATAGATGAATCTTTGAAATTTGTCAAATGCTTATTATAACCGCTGCCATTTTACCTTACAGAAATTTGTTGTTGCTACTGCTGTTACTTTTTAACTTCTGAGCACCTCACATTTTCTTAATCCACAAAATTATTTATTGCTCCTGCCTCTGATATCAGAAATACACAGTGTGGTTGGAAGGATTGAAAGCTTTCCACTCCTTAGGGTTTATTACAGCTTATTCTGTGCAGTCAGCTTCATTTCTTTGGGCTCCTGGCACTGTAGTCTGTACACACCACACAGTGACGGGCTGCGGCACAGATAATGCCAGGTCTTCTCAGAAGTACCTCAAGAGCAGGGCAGTAATGAATGAGCCAGAGCAGTTGCTTCCCCAATACCTATACTCCCCAAGGGTATCTTCCCAACATGTTTCAAGGTAACAGGTTGACCTGGTGATTGTCAAGGCCAGCATGCAAATGGACAAAGGAAGCAAGACTGTAGTCCTGTCTCCTTACCAGTTAGGGGATTCTTGTCTTCCACAGTTGGATGTCTCTGGTTGAGGATCACCTTGAAGGGAACTGATTTCTGCTATTGTGAACATTTAACTGAAATCTCCCTGTATCTTTCATCTAGTCATCCCAGTTTATTTCCTGGGGCCATGCGGAACGAGCCCAATCCTTCCACTGAGCCGTTTTTTACTATAGTGTGGAGTGTGGACTCAGGTCAGAGTGCCAAAGTCTTTCTCAGTCTTCCTATGTCAAAAGATAATTCTTCACACAAACTTTCTTTACCCTTCTTTACTTTTTTTTTCCTTTGCTCTTATCTCCATTGGATACATTTTTGTTTATTGTTTGTTTTGCCTGCTGGAATAGAAGCTTCCTGAGTGTAGGCTCTTGATGTCATTCCCCCCACCCCAAGAGTACCTGGCACATTATAGGTGCTGGAGACTCTCTGGCCTCACACTCTCGAGGATGCACAGAACCTCTGCTCTATCCCATTACAAACTCCCTTCCCTTCAGAGGAGATCCTTTTTCCCCATTCCTTTCAACAGAAGTTTCATTAACCTGACTAGGGGTTTGTGCTCATCCCCAACAAATCCTGCTGTGACCAAGGCCATGGGAGACCTTGTTTGACCATTCTTGGGTCATCTGCCCAACTGGAATATGATTTGGCCCTTGGGGAACCACATGGCTGGAAGGGTTGATTCCTGGAAAGACAAGCAGGCTAGAAGAAGGAAAGAAAGAAAGCAGGGTAGGCTAAAAATCAGAGTGTGGAATGCAAATTCAGAGCATCTATTTACCAAGCACTATACATACATTATGCCATTTAATTTCCACCATAGCCAACAAAGTGGAGACTGTTTTAGAGGAGAAAGCAGACTTCTTTGAGGAGTTAAGATATTTGCTAGCTAGAAGGTGGAGATCAGGGACTTAAAGGCAAGTCATGAACAGAATTCACAGATACCATCTCCCTCTGCTCACCCCCTCCAGCAATCAAGTTCTTTTGAAGTGTTGACTTCAGTCACTTACTATGGATTTATTGTGATTGGTCCTGGACTTCCCTACTCAACCAGTGCCCCTAACCAGCCTCTCTACTCCATCCAGGCTAGGCTCTGTGCCTTGAGTTTTGTCTTGGCCACATTCTTCCAAATAATATTGTCTTTCCTACTTCTCCACTTTTCCAGACCTCTCCATTAGACTGAGACTGTTTTGCTTCTGTCTTCCATATCTTCTCTGAAGTTTTTGCTGATGGTTTCAACACACAGAAAAATCCTAGTGAATGCTCAAATGCATTGCTCATTCTCTGGTCAGTGGGGATGGAAAGGGAGTGAGAACAAGTGAACTCCTGGACAGATATCATGTCATAGGGAGAAGTTCCAAGAAGTTCTCGGAAAGGGGGTTAACTTGATGCAGGGCAACTGGGGTCCTTGGGGTACATGAAGGAAAAGAATTTCAGTACATGCCAATCAGAGGCATGGACAGATTTATTTAGGAAAGCAGATACACATTCAAGGGAAAATGCTGGCTCTCTCAAAAGAGAAACACATTTTGGGGGTTCCCAGCTCTTCCTTTAAAGGAGTGTGGGAGAAGGTATGTGGGAATTACAAGGTCCTGGTGACTCTTATGGTCCTTTAGGCTTGGGGGTCTCCATTATGTGATCAATAGATAATGCTGGGAAGACTTCCAAATAATAGATTTGTTAAAATATTATATCTCTCTTTACTTAATCTATTAACTGGTGGACTAATTAACAGCATCCAAGGTAATTTTCATAAGTGAATAATTTTATGGTAAGATTTATAGACTTCTCAAAAATTTGGTAGTAACAGGACAGGGAGAAGAAATTAAGGAGTGACAAAACTGAAAAAGTAAGTAGAACTTTAAATTAATATTATATTTTCTTGTCCTCCCTTTTGTCTTCTCCTCCTATTTTTTTCTGTCCTACCTCAGGTAGGCCCTCAGGGTCCTGAACAATGTTGCTGAGGCCCATACCTATTCTGACTCTTAATGAGTATCTTTCTGCATATAACGGGAAGTTTTCACTCCTTTTAACTTTCAGAGTGTCTGTTGAGGACAAAGACTCTGTAACAATGCACCTCCTTGCACCTGTCCTCCTGTAAAGCAGAGCTGAGCATTAATAGGTATATAACCAAAATATGTTGAATCAGTATCATGTGACTTTACTGGGGATTGAACTCAGGGGCACTCAATCACTGAGCCCTATTTTGTATTTTATTCAGAGACAGAGTCTCATGGAGTTGCTTAGCAAACTGATGTTACTGAGGCTGGCTCTGAACTTACAATCCTCCTGCCTCAGCCTTCCAAGCTGCTGGGATTACAGGTGTGTGCCACCACACCTGGCAATGTCATGTGATTTTTAAGTGTCAGTGTATCTTCCACAGTGCTTGCTCAGTTGACTTAAATCATGCTTTTCAAATAGAGGTCATTTCAATAATAACAAGTCAGCACAAATACCTTCCTCTTCTACACCACTTTCTAGGAGCTTCTAGTTGCCTGCCTTAAAAACGCTCGTCTTTTATTAACAATCCAACACAAATACCCCTTTCATTAAAACTTGCTCAGCTTTGACAACCTTCCAAAATTGCTTCTGTGGTAGATGGCCACATGTCTGTGTTCCTTCTCACTGCAGGGGATTGGTATTAATCTGTTTATGTCTGTCTCATCTGTTAGACTGTGAGTTCCTGGAAGTCGTCTCTTTACCCAAACCAAGCGATTATTCACGTAAAGGTAGTCATAAAGTGTTGGTTTGCACATGCTTTAAGCAATTGTTTGGCCTGGGTTAATCTATACTCCATTTGCAGGGTACATTTTTTTTTCACATATTAAATATCTTTGAATTCCTTAATAAGTTTATAACAACTCTATATGAGTAAGATTACCATTTCTAATTTACCAAGCAAACTGTCTCAGGAGGTCAATAGTTTCAAGGTTGCACAGTGTAGAATCTGAACCCATCTATGATTCCGCAGTGAACGGCTGGAGGCGCACTAAAGGTCTTTTGGACCCTTTGGGTTCCCGTCGCTGCAGCCGCTCCGGGCACTCTCCTTCTGCGCCTGCGCGCTGCGGGACACCGTCCATTTCTCCATCTACCGGGAAGGACGTTGGTGTGGAGGTGAGTTGGGGTACTCTTTGAGGCCTGCGTTCGGGTTCAAAGACTGCCGCTTCCCGCTCTCTGTCGGCCTGGGAGTTGAGTCGTGAACTCCAAGCCTTAGCCGCGGTGGAGCCCCGGACTTCTGTCCCACGTCGCCCTCCGCACGTCCCCGCGGTGGCCTTAGGCGGGCGGCGGGCTGCCGGGGTGGGTGCAGGCGGCTCCCCCGAAGCGCTGGGACTGGCAGGCAGGGACTCCTCAAGAAGCCAGCGGGCTTCGGAGCCGGTCGGCGGGGCCCGGGTCCCGCTACGTTTCCCCCCGTCAGTGTGACCTTGGTTAGGTCATTTGGCCTATCGGGCCCCGGCGTCTCCCTGGTGAACAGGGGATGGGGGGTTCTTCCCCAGGCGGCTGCAAGGTTTGAGGTCGACGCAGGTGTTTGCCGGGTAGCCTGGTTTGAGATTAGAGTTGGGCGACTGAGGAAGGTCACTGGACTGTCACGGAGGGAAGGATGAGCCGCATTAGCCGCTGGGGCCCAGGCGCCTGGCGGCCCTCAGACCCCAGGAGCCTGGGCGCCGTGGGGAGCGCGGGCCGCCGGGGCCGCGGTCCCGCCTGCGTTGTAGTCGCTCCCGGTGTGTTACCCACCTCCCTGTCTCATGGAGTTGTCGCGAAAAAAAGTTGTGAGGGCAAATGCTGTAAGTATATTTGCACGTGTAATTACCACGAGAGCTACTGCAAGTCTTTGTGGTTGCGAGAGATTTTTAGTTGTAGACTTTGATCAGCGGTTTCTGGGTGTGCCGTAATCACCGCGTTTATTTGGGGTATGGAACTGTTCAGCAGGCTGACACCAGACTTCTTGGGCTTTGAGGGAGGAGTCGGCCCATGGTTGACCTTTGCGTGAGTACTAGAGTAGCATGCGTGAGAGTTCTTCGGGTGTCCTACTCCGTTCTAAAGGTTTTCCCCCTTTATTTTACCTGTGAAGGACAGGCGCTGCCATGGCTTCCGGCGCTTTGACTAAACCTCAGATGCGGGGGCTTCTGGCCAAGCGTCTGCGGTTTCACATCGTAGGGGCATTCACGGTTGCCCTGGGGGTTGCAGCTCTCTATAAGGTACGTATGTTTGTTTTTTGCTTTGTGTTTAAAGTCTTAAACTGTGTTTTTAGTTTAAAATTTTAAGAGTCTTTTATTTAAATGAACTCTCTTTACGGTGTTCCCTCACTAGCCTTCCCTGCATTTACTTCATTATGACAGGAACTACCTCCTGCTCTCCAGATAGTTTGTCCTTGATCTTCAGATGCAGCTGTGTTCTTTTGCCAGGACTGCCATAACAAAGAATCACAGACATAGGGATTTAAACAACAGAAATTTATTTTTTCATGGTTCTGAAGACCAGAAATCTGTGGGAAGGGTTGACGTGTTCTTAGGCCTTTTTCCTTGCCAAATTAAATGGCTGTGTTCTCTATCTTCACATGGTTCTCTGTGTGGGCACATGACTGGGTTAATTTCCTCTTATAAAGACAACAATCATACTGGGTTAGGACTCATCCTAATGTAGACCTTGTTCTTAACAGTTATCTCATTAAAGTCCTTTTTTCCAAATAGGTTCTATTCTGAGGTATTGCAGTTTAGGACTTCAATATATGAATTTTTGGAGACCACAGCCCCAAAAAGGCAGTAGTTCTGCTTGGCACCTTAAAGAATTGTCATTTACATCTTAATGCTGGGCCTTGGTGGATTTTAACATTTATACATTTGTTGTTATCAAAGGTTGTATATTTATATCTCCTTTTTATAAAAATGTTTATGATAATACGTGTTTATCATTAAGTAGTCCATGAGAGAATCAGATTTTATAATTCCTCCTACTAATCATTTTTGGTTTAGTATCTGTTTACTAGGCTCTGAGCCTCATTAAGGCAGGCGCCATGTCATTTATTTATTTATTTGTTTATTTTTTTTTACTGTGTCATCCCAGTGTCAGGTGCCTTACACACAAATAGTTGCCTAGAAGTATCTATTGAATAGGAGGCAGTATCTGAAATTCAATACAGTGTTACATAATGTGGAGTTACAGGTGCATTGGAGGATCCAAAAAAAAAAAAAAATATATATATATATATATATGTATATATATGATTCATCCTCTGTCTTTAAGAACTTAAGAGGTATATTGGGGAGGTTAGGGTTAAAAAAAATTAGAAGATATTGCAAGATAGGACATAAGTGAAAGAATGTGGTTTTAGGGGGAGGATATTATGTGCCATTCTTTATTCAAGGAAGTGGAATTTGAGCGTTGAAAGTTAGGGAGAACTTGGAGAGTAAAGAGGAAGGGTAAACACTGAACAAAAGCACTAAGTGGACCTTTGCCTTGGGATCCTTTGAGGAGACAAGCACAAGAAATAAATCCTTTGCTTAGTCCTTGAGATCCCTGTTGCTTGGTACATAGTGGGCACAAAATAAGCATTGGTGGGAAAAGGGATAGATACAAAAGAAAGCAAGATGGGGACTTATTTTTGGCTCTGTCATAATAGTTATTATCAAAGTTGTGACCTTTATAAATAATTGTATAGCTTCTTGCTACTTCTAACTTGTAACCCCAGTGTTTAGTGAGTTTCAGACTTTTTACCTCCAGTGAGAAATACATATATACATTTTTGCATTTTGATTTAGTTAACACATATTTTATACACATGGGTGGAAAGTTTGTTTACGTACATATAACTGGAACAGTTTGCAGCAAAATTGTATGTGCTGCACTTTTAATATTTTCTATTCATTTTTTTTGAAGTGATGACTAACCTTCTAAATTGGTTTCAAGTTCTATTGATGGATTGTGGATAATTTGAAATAAACTCATCCAAAGGCTGATACTAAAACTTACTTTTGATTCTAAAACCTTTGCCATTTTTCCCTTTTTTCCTTTCCATTGTCCTCCCCAATCACTTGTAGTACATTCCACTGGGAGTCTTTAGACCTATTTGCTGTTACCCAGTGCTGCTTTCTCCCATGATTATGAGCATGCCAGGAATATTTTTTATCTCATTGGCAAATTCATGTTTGTCTTTCAAGGCCCTCTCAAATGTTTTCTTTGTGGAGCAGTGTGCACCCTATTCCTCTTGTGAGGTTGGTTGTACTCTCCTGGGTTCTCGCTCATTTCATACCAGACATGTATTTTCTGTTAAATTTTATTTCCTACCTTTACTCTAAATAGCTGGGATCCTGCCAGACTCATGGGCTGTCTTCTGTGATGAAAAGTCAGAAGTGCTTTGTAATGAAGCAGAGTGTTTATGTATAATTAGCTAGTGATGTTTGTTTAGAGGGAAAGTTCCCAGAACATTGAGGAACTAAAGAATAAGACAGGAGCTTTGGTTGTCTTAGTTGCTGATCTTCTTCATTTCCCCCTTCCCCATTAGTGTTTGTGCTTTTGAAGACTTAATGTTTTCATTTTACAGGTTTTGGACTGTGTTCACAGTTTCAGTCAGCTTCTGTGTGTGTTACATGGATTACTATCCAGCAAATCATTTTTGGATGTTAGTGTGCTCTAAAACTTAATTCATGAATATTAGTTAGATTTTAAGAGATAAATGAACAGCATTTACATCAAATGTGGAATTTCCTCAAGGTTCACTAATTACTATCATAAATTAGGCTTTTTCTAAATCTTCTTGTATTGATAATTTTATAAAGTTACTCATGACCTGGAGGACCTAAATTGATAATTTCATTTCATTTCTTTTTTGAAGTCCAAATTTTTCAGAGTTAAAAGAAACTTACCATTTGAAATATTACAGACAAAATAATTTAGATGAGGTTATAAAATCACTTTGCTTCCATCTTGGGTTCACTAATTGAGCCTATTATTACTTTCTCTCTGCCTTGATGTTCCAAAAAATGTCTAATGAAAAATATTTTTCTTCTAACAAATTGTGGTTGCCTTGTATAGTATGTTAGGACTCTCCAGAGAAACAGAATCAGTAGAGGGTGTGTGTGTGTGTGTGTGTATGTGTGGCAGACTCACCAGCTGCCATCTACAAGTTGGAGATCCAGAAAAGCTGATAATATGTGTAATCCAGTCCAAGTCTTAAAGGACTGAGAATTAGGGAAACTAATGTTGTACCTCCTAGTCCCAGTACAAATGCCTTGCGGGCAAAGAGGTTGCTTCTAGCCTGCCTTGCGGGCAGAGAGGTTGCTGTTGGCTTAAGTCCCAGAGTCTGAAGGCCAGGAGCACTGATGTCTGAGGGCAAAAGATGGATATGTCAGCTTGAGAAGAGAGAATTTGTTCTTTGCCATTTTGTTCTATTTAGGCCCACAATGGATTACACCCTCCCACATTGGTGAGGTTGGGTCTTTTTTAATCTCTTTCCAAAATACCCTCATAGATATATCTAGAAATAATATTTTATCATCTGTATTTGAATATTTCTTAACCCTGTCAAGTTTATGCATAAAATTAGACACCATATGTAATGATGGACCCCAGCAGACTTCCTTTCAGATGTATTTCTGTAGCACTTTGACTGAAGTGGAATGACACTTGAATTTTTTTCTGGTTTTTATATGCAGGCTTAGATTTGAATTTGGATTATAACCCACACATTGAAATCCAATAAGCAGCATTTTGTGGAGAATAAAATTTTTGCTATATGGTAGACATGGGTTTGAATCCTGATCCAGCTCCTAGCCAGCTAGTGCCTCTTTCTAGACCTTGATCAAGTCCACATTGCTCTCTTGAATTGTCATTTATTTTTTCTCCATTTCTGTCTCCCCTTTGTATAAGAGACTACAAAATAACAACAAAATGAAGACCCCTCCATCCAATCCTTTTCCTGCAGTTTTAGCAGCATCAAGGCTATCTTTTTCTCAAAGTGATCAGTGGACATCATCTTGGGTCCATTCCTTCATTTGTAAAATAAGACAGTGCTTATTCTTAGAGTTTGTTTTTTTTATTAGTGCACATTAATTATACAGAATATATTTCCTTGTGGCATATTAGTATTTGTGAAACCTACCTACCTATTACCTGCTCTGCCTCCTTCCCCTGTCCCCCTTCCTCATCTCTAATAGTCTCCCTTCTTCTTTCAAACACTTATGTGGTGGGCTGGGACTATGACTCAGTGGTAGAGTGCTTACCTAGCACGTGTGAGACACTGGGTTCGATTCTCTGCACCACATGCAAAAATAAATAAAGATATTGTGTCTGTCTACAACCAAAAATATTTGTTAAAAAAAAAACTTGTGTTGTTGAAGTATAAATCATCTCAAACTATTCTTGCTAGATAAGAGTTTCCTGTGCCTTTTAGAGGCAGGTGGTTACCACATCAATTTCAGACTCCTTTGAAATTCAATGTGGCTTAAATTGAAGTAGAATATTGTTGTGTGTCTCAGCTGTGGGGATACGTAGGCTTGCTGGACAGAGGCTATTTATCTGCTCTCAAACACCTTTTAGCATTTTGGCCATCACCCTCTGACTCTTGCCAGTCCGCACTTATTTCTCACCAAACACATATACAAATCACATTTACATAACTCATCCAGGGGAAGGTACAATCTGTTCCTAGGAAGTGGGGTTGAGTCTTTTTTGCTGTGTAGTTTTCATGAAACTACTTTTTCTTCATTGCATCTGGGTCACCTCTCCTATTCCTTACCTTTTGAATTGTAGGGTTCAAATCCCATTAAGTCCCAAGCTTTCAATTCTCTGTAGGACAGTAGGACATAATGGGTTAAAGAGTGAACACAAATATGTTCTAATTCACCTTTTCTTTAGATATTTTTAATAATTTGAATAATACATTAAAGGACTGTGTTACTTTTTTAGTTTGGTGTGGCTGAACCAAGAAAGAAGGCATATGCAGATTTCTACAGAAATTATGATTCCATGAAAGATTTTGAGGAGATGAGGAGGGCTGGCATCTTTCAGAGTGCTAAGTGATTTTGGATATAAAGGTAATGCCATTTTTTTTTGAAGTTGCTTTTTCAAAAATGATTTGAACTGTGGTAAAATGCAATAAAATAAAATTTCATCTCAATCATTTGTAATTTTATAGTTCAGTAGTATTAGCTACTGTACATTCACATTATTGCGCAGTCTCCAGAACTCTTTCTTCTTGTAAAACTGATGCTGTCTTCCCTTTAAACAACTCCATTTTCCTGTGGCCCTGGCATCCTCTACTTTACTTTCTGAATTTGATCACTTCAGATATTCATATAAGTAGAATCATACAGTATTTATCTTTTGTGACTGGCTTATTTTACTTAGTATAATATTCTTGGTGTTTATTCATGTGTAGCATGTGTCCTTTTTAAGGTGGAACAGTATTCCATTGTATACTACATTTTGTTTATCCATTTATCAGTAGACACTTAGCTTGTGTTCACCTTTTGGTTGTTGTGAATAACTACTGCAAACATAGGTGTTAAAAATCTCTCTTCAGGGTCCTCTTTACAGTTCTTTTTGAATATGTACTCGGAAATGGAATTTCTGAATCATATAATGATTTTGTTGTGAAGTTTTTAAGAAATTGCCATACTGTATTCCACAGTGGCTGCACCATTTTATATTCCCACCAACAGTGCACAAATGTCCAGTTTCTCCACATCCTCACCAACACTTGTTACTCATTAATTTTTTGGTAGTAGCCATCCTGATGTGGGTGGGATATCTCATAGTGGTTTTGATAGACATTTCCCTAATGATTTGACATGTTGAGTATCATTTCATGTACTTATTGGTCACTTGTTTATCCTTGTTGGGTATATTGGAGATTTTGAAAATTCATTTTTCTCATATTTGAATTTGGTTGTTTTTTTGTTGAGTTCTGGGAGTTCTTTTTACATTCTGGATATTAACTCCTTATCAGATATCATTGATTTGTATTTATTTTCTCCTATTTCATAAGTTACCTTTCACTCTGAGGATTGCATCCTTTGCAGAGATTTTAAATTTTGATGTCCAAAATAAGAATTTTATTATTTCAGTGCTTACATTTTAGGTCTTTGATCCTTTTTTGTTGTTTTTTTAAACTTTGTGTATGTGGTGCTAAGAGATTGAACCCAGGGCCTTGCTACCTCCTAGACTTCTTTGATCTATTTTGAGTTAATTTTTGTATATGGTATAGAGATATAACTTGATTCTTTTGCATGTGGATGTCATGTTAAAATTATCTTCTCCAGGGATGGAGTTGTAGCTCAGTGGTAGAGCACTTGCCTAGCACATGTGAGGCACTGGGTTTGAACCTCAGCACCATATAAAAAAATAAAGGTATTGGGTCCATCTACAACTAAAAATATTTCTAAAAAATGTTTGTCTTCTCCCCACAAATGGTCTTGGCATCCTTGTAGAAAATCATTTGTCCACATATTCCAGAGTTTGTTTCTGGGTTGTCTATTTTGTTCCATTGCCCTGTATGCCTGTCTTCTTGTCATTACTACACTATTTTCATTACTATAGCTTTGTAGTTAGTTTTGAAACCAGGAAATGTGAGTTCTGTTTTTTTCCCCCAAGATTGTTTTAGCTATTTGGAGTTCTTTTGACAGTCTCTGTGAATTTTAGGAAGGCTTTTTCTATTTTTTGCCAAAAAATGCTGTTGGGATTTCGATTGGGATTGCATTAAATCTGTAGATTGCTTTGGTTAGTATGGACGTCTTTACAATCTTAAGTTTTGCAGTCCATGAATATGGGATTGTCTTATTTCTGTCTTTAATTTCTTTTTAGTAGTGCTTTGTAGTTTTCTGTGTAAGTCTTTCATGTTTTGGTAAAGTTTAGTTTTGTTTTATTCTTTCTGATGCTATTGTAAATAAGATTATTTTCTTTGAAATGTTCATGTTAGTGTAGAAAAACAACTGATTTTTTTGTATTTATATCATATCCAGCAACGTTGATGAATTTGCTTATTCTAACAAGTTTATTTTTTGTGTGGAATCCTTAGGTTTTCTACAGACAAGATCATGTTACTTGGAGGGATAAATTTCTCCTTTCAATTTCTGGATGTCTCTTCTTTTTGTTGCCTAATTTTTTGGACTAGGACTTTGGGGGTACATATGATATTGAATAGATTGTATATGACTTAATATTAAGGTACATAATTTCTGTACCTAATTTGCTGAGTGTTTATATCAGTAAAAGGTTTGGGATTTTATCAGATTATTTTTTCTGCATCTATTGATCATGTGATTTAAAAAAAAAAAAACCTTTCATTTTGTTACTGTGATATATCACTTTTATGAATTTGTTGACTCTTGCTTGCATTCCAGGAATAAATCTCTTTGCCCTCAGGTGTAATCCTTTCAATGTGCTATTGAATTTGGTTTGCTTGTGTTTCATTGGGAATTTTTGCATCAGTATTAATGCAGTTGGCCTATAATTCCCTTGTTTTTGTTTGGCTTAAGTATGAAAGTATTTTATTGTTCTTATTTCTGGAAGAGGATTGGCGTTAATTCTTTAAATGTTTGATTTTTTTAATTGAATTATTATATTTTTTCAACTTCAGAATTTTTTTGTAATTCATTGTTTTCATTTTGTTTACCTGTTGTTTTCCTGATTTTTATTTATCTCCTCATGTTCTTCAGACTTACTGAATGTATTAATTGTTTTTAAGTTTTTGTCAAGCCAGAAGTCAGTGTTTCTTTGTGGTTTGTGGAGATAATTTTGTTTGTTTGGGCCATATTTCCCTGTTTCTTTGTGTGCCTTATAATCTTTTGTTGTAGTTTGGGCATTTGAAAAAACAGCTATCTCTCACCCTGCGGACTGGCTGCATGTGGGAGAAGACTTTCACTAATCATACAGCCTTAGAGTCCTCTTTTTTTCCTAAGAATGTATCTACCTAGTACCTATGCATGTGCTTTTTTGTTAGTTTCCCTATATACACAATTACTCTTAAGTTTTTCTTAACTTTCCTAAAAGTTTCAGTTCTGCTTCCTGTTGGAACTCTGGTTATTTTCTGTCTGTTCTTTCTTGCCCCGAATCCTCCTGAAGCTCTCTCATGCCAAGGCATTCACCATTGCTTTCATTTGTTTCCAACCTGATATTCAGACTGTGCCACTAATTCCCATCAGTGCTTCAAGTCAGGCACGACAGAATCCATTTCCTTGGGCAGGCACCAGATGAGCCAGCATGTTGTAATAAGCAAGTTGCATTTTTTGTCTTCTATCCCAAGGAGAAACCAGGAATTGGGTAGTTTCCTTCAGATCACACTGCACTGCCTGAAGAGGGGTTAGGACAAGAACAAGCAAAAATGTCACAAAATTTCCAATTTTGAGTGGTTTTCTTCTTGGTTAGTTGTTCATTTGGTTGCTGTAGCTTAACTGGTTTCTGGAGTTATTACATATGTAGTTGACATAGGAAGTTCCTTTTTATGTTCAAAATCATTTAAAAGGTTTTGTTATTATTAACTGATAGATTGGCATTAGGAAAATAACTTTTTAGAAGTGACTTTTCAAAAAAAAGCAGTATTTTAGACTTTTTGTTGTTGTTGTTTAAGTGTTTAAGTACTGGGAATTGAACCCAGGGATGTTCTACCACTGAGTTACATCCCCAGCCAGCCACATATTTCTACACATACACACATACATACTTATTTTTTAAGTTTACTTATTTAAAATTTTGACAGATCTTGCTAAATAGCAGAAGCCTGGAACTTGTAATTCTCCTGCCTTAGTCTCCAAAATTGCTGGGATTATAGGCATCTGCCACTGAGCCTCACTAGATACCTTTTATAGTTTGTTGGATGGGTGTGCACAGCTGATTTGCTTGTTTTTTTGTAGATTCTGATTTGGCCTGTCAAATCCATGAGGTCCTTATATCTCTTGTGTGAATTAAGATTCTACATCTAAAAGTGAACTGACTGGTGTGCTGATGCAAGGATGTAATACCTGTTGATATTGTTAAGTGTGATATGTACTATGAGTGACTTTTGCCTTATACATATGATTTGATTCTGCAACATTTTCTAGTTGTTATGGAAAGTTCTGAAATGAAGAAAATGTACTAAGATGTGCTATTAAATTATGTAATAGAAAATTAAGAATGTTTTATTTAAGGGATGACCTGTTATAAGTCTTGCATATGGAGAAAGACTGAAGAAAAAGATCCACAAAAATATTAACAGATGTGTTTATAATTCTTAACATTGCTATTTGAACTTTGAAATTTTCAGATTTTCCACAGTAGGTATGTAACTCATAATCAGATATTAGGCTAATTTTTATATATGTTAGATTTTTTTTATCCCTTTTCATAAGAAGGTGATTGTTCTAAAACTACCAAGAAGAAAGATTTGGAAACAAAACAATTTGGAAATGATGAGTTCTTTTATAATAACAGGTATAGATATGAGAGGGAATTGGGGAGGGGCTAGACTTCAGTGGGGGGAGGCAGAATGTGTTAAATGAAAGCATAAAGCAAGAGTAAGATATGTTAGGTCCAAAATGGAAAAGAGGCTAGTGGTTAGGCCAAGCAACTTGGTGGGAAAAATGAACCTAGAGCTCAGGCAGCCTAAGGCTTCTCCTAGGGTTGAAGGTGAGCAGTGAACATGTAGTAAGGACTACTAATAAGAACAGACCTCAGTTAATGTCAAAAGGTAGTGAATATTAAGAGAATATTTGTTATTAACTATTTTCTTTCTCTCTCTCCACAGAATTTCTTTGGATTGAGGTCCTTAGAAGTTTGTACTGATTTGGCCTCCTGAACTATAAAACATGAATACGTGGGATAAGGAATAGTTTTTCTTGGTAAATAAACAACTAAAAAATACTGTGGACAGTGTTTGCTCAATTCTTATTGATAACTTTGGGCACTTAAAAACATCGTAATTGTTTGGAAACTTTTAACTCCGTTTATGAACCTTATGAAGATAACTTGATTTCAGTATTTCTTACAATTTTTGTTGTTTTTATACATCTTTAATTGCTCTGATGTTTTGTCTATTTCACTGAGATATACTACTCCCAGGTACAGTTACCTGGTCCTGGCCTTGAAAGGGTCTCCAAGAGTCCATATAAAATTTCTGTATTGTGGACTCTAAGATTTTATTGGAAGAACTATGTCTCGTCTGTCTGTGGACATTGTCACTACTAGGTACCCCTGCCACCATAAAAGGTGATAACCAAGAAATACTCAGTATTGTTTTGTTAAAGCACTAACCATGTGTATATGGGACTGTGTATCTTAATACAGAAATTCATTTTACTTGAGTAATGTGTTAATAACTAAACAGTGTTAACTTTTTTCAGAGGAATTCTTACAACCTCTTCTTTGCTTGTGATGAAAGTAACACTATACAGCACTTTGAGAGTTACATTTATTTTATCCAAAGCTAGTTTTAATCATGAATTGTCACTTCGTTAGATAACAAAAACTGTATCTTACCCTTTTGAACTCATGCAAAATTGAGTCCCACTGATGTAACCTGTATTAAACTCAGATGGTATTAATGAAAAACTTCATTGTAAAAACCCCTGGTAAACAACAGATGTTTATATATGGCCCGTAATTCAAGGACACCTTTTATTTTTAACAACTTTATATAACAATTCTTAGCAGTATGCAAAATTACCGTAAAACATACAAGAATTGGTACATACTTACATTTCTAAAAATAGTTATTCTTGAGGTTGACAAAACTGTCACTTTCCTAAGTGAGTATACATAACAAACTGAGGAGCTGTTTTTCATATACAACCTGAATTGTCCATTAACAGTTTTGCTTTCCAGGAACAGTGATGTAGTGGTGACTTATGCCTAACAACCTGTGAGAGTTCAGTCAAAGATCAGTGGGCCTTTGAAGTTGCATTTTAGCATTTCACAGTTGTAGCAACAAGTTATAGGCCCAAGCTTGAAAGTAATCGAGTTTAATTAATTGGACCACGAGACAGATATTTACTGAACATTAAGTTATTTGCTGACTCAAGACCTGAGTCAAATCCACTCTTAGATGCTAACAGAAATTTAGCAATGTCTTCATGCTTTATCAAGTCACTCAGCAAAATAAACTATCTGGACTGATGTCATTGCTAGTATTAATGTTGGGGTTCTTGGCTCCCCTCCCAGGAGTTCCTAGTATGTTTGTAGAACTAAAGAAACTCACCTGAGTACTTCAGGTGTGTTTTTAATGGGTAGACACATAACGATTTACTTTTTAGCTCATCTATTGAACACAAGTGGGAAGAACATTTTTCTAAAATGGACAGTCATAAGACTGTTTTATAAAATTCAGTGAAATGCAAACTTTGAAGGGAATATACATAGTGGCTTTCACTAAAGGAATTTCACTGTAGTTAAGCAACACATATAACAAGTTAACCAACAGAGTTCTAAGCAATTCATGTCATTTAAAGAATCTAAACCTTTGCAGAAAAGGAGTTATTAGGCAGAGGTGGTATCTCAGTCCCCCTAAAACAGACGGAACTGGGAATGAAGTTTTAACTCTGGCTCTACATTCTAAGGCCTAACCATATTTTGCTGTAGAGCAGAGAATTAACAGATCCAAATTATAGTGGAAATTTTAGCAAATGGCATTGTTTTCCATGTGTGGGGAGAATACGACATATAAAGGATTGTGTTAATCATTGTCTTCAAATGGGAGCGGAACCCTGCCCACCCTTTCCCACCCTTTTATTCCATCTTAAAGTATCTAATTTGTTGTTAGGGAAAAGGAAGCTGAAATAATTATAGAAGTGGCTAGAAAGTTACTATACCTGTAACTATAGAAAAGTGTTGGCCTTGTGTCCACACTGAATGTTAGAACTAACCTCTAGGTTTCTTGTTTCAGAAATAAACTGCACAAGCAATAATCAACTTCTTAGAGGGGATTCAAGGGAACCCTTTCCTTAGGGCTTTATTCTTCACCATGGTAAATTTACTAATGAAGACCTGACCAAAATGTGGGTCAACCAAATAATGGTATGTTTTAACAGTGGAAAGGGGAGGGTCCACAGCCACCACAGGGGATGATGTCTGCATGGAAGAGCAGCTGGGGGCCAGGTGACAGGAGGTCTTTGTGATATAGTCCACGAGTCTGTTGTATTGTTGCTCTGACAGTCTCTCTCGGACTCCATCCACCTGGGTTCCAAAAATAAAGATTCATTAGCTGCCAAACCCTTATGATGAGCTTTCCACAACAAAATTATTCCTTTTCCTTGATGCCTTCTAGGTCATCTAATTAATAAAGCCTTTTTGTCCAAAGCAGTGTTTCCTTTTCTTTTTCCTATGAGATGTGGCGATAACACTATTTCAGCAATATAACAAAAGCTCTGCATGCGAATATTAAGGGACACTTCTTTGAATAAGCATCTGGTGTTGCATAAAGTTCCCATGTTTGAAGTTGACGATTTGATAACATTTTACCCAGTAAGTATTAAAACATCTGTCATTGCTCTTTAACAAGAAGCCCGGGAACAAAGAAGAAAAATGTCTTCCCTGTGCTTTAAATTTAATCAACATTAAACTCAGCATCCTGAAATAAAAGCTCTGCTAACTTGGCTCCTCGAACCTCTTAAGATTAAACCTCTTCAATTTGACAGAAAGTGGGGAAGAGCACCTCGTTCAAACCAGTGGCTCTGGGCAGAGCATTAAGAAAACAAATACCTTTTGAACTGTAACATTTTCTGCTTTTAAAAATACTACGATTTAAAGCCAGAGAAAACAGAAAAGCTGGGCAGAGGAAGGGGAAATTTTTATGGAAAAAAGGGAGGATGCAAAGTACATTTATGGTTCATAAAAGTCTGGCTCATCTTCAGTGGAACTGAGTAGCAGAACTGAGATATACTGAGTTCTTATGTGAGATATTCTGAGAAAGTGCCCATCAAAGGCAGTTGGAGCTGTAAATTCTTCCCATCCTCAAGTCCTGCAGCTATCTAGTGTGTTGATCAAGCACTGGGGGAAGTTTGCAGTGTGAGCCACTGATCTGTGAGAATTAAGTAGCCACTGACCTTGTAGTGGTTTTTACCTACCGAATGTTGGCAAGACACACTGGAAGAATTATAAACAGTTTAACGAGGGCTTTTTCATCCTCCAAGTAGTGGTAAAGATTTTTATATTTCTGTAGGACCCGGAAACAATGCAATTGAAAGCGTCCTAAAAGCTGCAGAAAGCCAGTGAGATGGCAAAGAGAGTCAAGGGGCCTGCCAGAAGAATAAGCAGGACATCCTAGAGTTTGTCTTATATTTTCATGCTTGAGAAAGAAAATAGAGGCCTCCACAGATTCACTGACAGATGAAAGCTGTGCTCCACTAGGCAAAAGCCAGAGCTCTGATGATATCATTTGATGGGGCCAGAATTCAGCTGGAAAGCTTTGAATACACAAAAAATCTTAATTGCTCCTCCTGAACAGCAGCACAGGAAAACCCGTGTTGTGAAAGGAACCTGGCCAAGGAATAAATTGACCTTCTGACTCATTTTGAGCCTCTCATAAGGGATTTCAATAACGTGCCAGGCATATTAAGCAATTATTACCCCTAAAAATGGCTGTATTTAACCAAGAAAAGCAAATGCTGATTTTAAAAAATCTGAATCCTGCCATATTTGAATATACTGAATGATGTCATCTACAAATTAATTCCTTCCAAAATTCAAAGGAGCTATGTTTCCTAGCCTCCAAGGCAAAAGCAATAAATCAGAAAAGCTGTTTTATGTGAAGAGCTTGAAACACTGCTCTTGATTTTCACTGGAAGGCAGCAGGTACGCTTCCTAACCAAGCTCTGTACCTGCATTATAATGAGAGGCACTGACAGCTGTGGGGCGAATAAGGAAAACTGTCAAAGTAGCACCCGAAGCCCCTTCCCGCCCCTGTGCAAAAACATTGGTTTATAGCCCTTTTAATAAAGGACTCATTAAAATACTCTGCAGTTGGGTTTTCTTTGGGGTGAGTGGGGGAGGTTAGGGATGGACACAGGATTAAGGGGGGATTCCTGTATCTTAGGAGTTGAGGTGGGGAGGTAAGGTGGAATAGATGAGAGCAGAATGTGGAGACAGGTGCGTTGGATATCCACCCTCTGCCCACCTCCAGGTACTGCTTGTGTGAGCTCCGCTTCTCTAATGGCTGGTCTGTAGCACTTCTGGTCTCATTTTTTCCTGTCTTTGTTTTAGCCATCCCTTGATCCCAACCCTTTTTTATTCCTGGACACAGGGAAAATCAGTATTGAGCATAGTGTCCAAGAGCTCCAGAGCTCCACCCCTAACTCAGTGATTCCATGGTCTCAGCCTTGGCACCTGTTAAAGGTGCTGACTCCTGCTATCATCTCCACAACCCCTGGGGGAACAGGTCTCTTCCTCTCCAGCTATATGAATCCTCTCAGTACCCTTCTCAAACAGAAATGCAAAAGAGAAGGATCACATTGAAGACGGTTTAATGGCAAAAGATGAATCTCCAGGCTCAATTGTTTAAGATCTTAAGCTTTTCCAGCTAAGGAAAAAAGAAGGTCACAGATATTCCTAGGGTCTTGGAGGTTTCTCGTTAAGGACTAAGAACTTGAAGATAATGATACTATCCTCTGCCAAATCCTGTAGCCAGATCACTGCTGCTTTATTGTCAACTGGATCAGAAGATTTTTGGCAGATGTAATAAAGTCAGCCTGGACATCTGACCTCTGTTTATTCCCAGAAAGTCATCAACTCAAAGCAGCAGTATAGTCCTCGTGCCAAGCCCCAGCGTAAAGCCTGACTGATTATGATCCAAGAAACTAGAGAAATCTTAAGAGTTGTTGTGGTTGGCTGCTTTCCATCTTCTCAGATAATTTTTACCCAAACAGTGGTGTGAGGGAGGCAGGCTCCCATATCAGGAAGAAAATAATGAAAAAAGGGATCAGGTAAGGCTTGCTGTCCTTTGCTGAAGCCACTCAGTCCCCAGTGAGGACCAGTAAGCTACACCTTGCCACTGATCACGCCATATTGATTTTCTGGAAAAAGACTTGTTTCTTGGGTCAACAATCAGGGCCTGTGGATAAGGCCATCTCCTGGGAGGTAGAGGTGGAGAGCAGTTTTCCAGTGGGTGCATCTGCGTACCCTGAGCTGGACTGCAGGAGGCTGCAGCCACTGGTTGGGGCTCACCTCCGAGCCCTGACGCTAAGGACGTCCCATCTGGGCATCCATTCCATATTACCTAAGTGTGCCAGGCCCCAGCAACCTGTGTGTTTCAGGAGCTGTGGGGCCAGGAAGCTGCCCCAAGAATCTAAGCACTGTCCCCAACCCTGTGTTACTTATGGGACAGGAAATTGTCCTGTCTTGTTCTGGAGAATTAAAAGCAGTGGGCAGAAATGAGATCTATTTATAAAATAAATCTCTGGGGTTGGATGCTGGACAGGGAGCAAGGGAGGACCCTCGTGTTGCATCAGTTTGTGGAGGTTCCTGCCCTCATCTTGGGCCCCCCCGCTTTTGCAGCTGTTCCTCCTGCACCCACAGGCCTGTTGGAGATGTGCCCGGGTGGTGTGCAGCCCAGGGGCTTCCTCTGTGGATAGCTGCCAGGAATTGCTGTGTGCTCCTCACCCTTCCTAGGCCACCCCACTCATTTTGGAGCTCCAGCGTCTTGCTCTGTCCTTCCCTGTCCTGGGGCACTCCAGCCCTCTGACCAGAGCAGGATCAGCCCTGTTCTATTCACTTGGTGAAGGGCTCACACGCACACTTGGGTGGGGTCTTCCAGCATACCCGTTCCCCACCACCTTCACTGTCTGTCCTGTCTCACACTCTCCAGGTCTGCAGCAGCCACTCCTGAGACACAAAAATGCCTGGGTACCAGTATCGGCCTGTGTCTCCACTCCCTGGCAGTGAGCCCAGCCCCCATTTTCTGAAACGTACCTCCACATCACAGGCCACTCTCGGCTGCTTGAGCTGCACGGTGAGCAGGTTGCTCTGCTTACTGTCCTGTGTGCAGTCAATCTCTGTGACAGGGAAGGCCTGTTGCTGTGTGTCCTCACTGACGCTCACCACGAAGAGTACTTCTGAGGTCAGCAGCAGGCACCCTTCATGCTCCTGGCCTGAACCCCTCACCAGAACCACATCCAGGGCCATGTGGACTTCTGGTCTCCCCAGAGACTGGAGCATTTTCCTGTTTAAAAGAAAGCAAATGAGGCCAGAGAGAGCTTGGAAAAGGCAGTCACTTGTCAATGTTCACTGTTTACCAAAGACTTGGGACAACCCTACACAAATCTCCCCAAGGGCAAAGGACTTTCACCAATCTGATTATTCACTTTAGCTAGAAATGTTAATTGTCAGTTTAATTCTCAAACTGACTCGGTCAACAGAACCTGGCTTCTCCTGGGAACAAAGATTTCCTGTGGCTCTGTTGTGCTTCCTCTCTTCCCATTAGAACTGATACCTCCTAATTAAGAGTGCTGGTTCCGCAGGGAATCTGGAGCCCTCTCACAGGCCCTGGCTTTTCCGCCAATGTGTCCTCTCCCTGAGTGGTCAGGGTGGAACAGAGTTCTGTAATCAGCCCAAATCTGGGAACAGCGGTTTCCCCCAGTCCTCCAGGATGCCCTGCTACTGCCCAAGATGCCAGTGCCAAGAACAGCTGTTCCTCTTGTGCTCCCCTGGAAGCATGGCCCCTTAGCTTGGGAGCAAACTAGGAGCTATTAACATACAATGTGGATGTAAAGTTGAGCAAGTGTTTCAGTAACTTTACCAGACATATTTGACATGGCTGTTTGGAGCCTGGTCAGCATGTAGATCACTTGGCTGATAGCGCTGTTTGGGAAGCTGAGAAAGTCCAGCTCCATGTAAAATACCTGTGGGGAGAGCAGCAATGGAGTTTACTGGCTGTTTTCTGGGAACCACTTCCATACTGTAGTGATGTCATCTGCTTAGAACTATCCATAAAATGTTACAGATCTAAAATGATGTCACATCTAGAGAAGCAAGTGTATAGATAACCATTACAATGCTCTTAACCCTGGCAATCTTACATTAGCTGCAAACTATGATCGTGCTACAGTCCAGGCAGGACTAGCACTTAGGGGAAGCGTAACACTCCTGAGAGCAGCTCGTCATGAGCAATAGCGGACACGTCATTTACAATTTGTGTTAAAAAAGTCAAGATTTCTAGTTGACTTCCTTACTTATTATATACTCCTGTATCTGTGCTGTGGCTGGTCAAATAAAAACACAACACACACATAGATACATATGAAGGCACATGGTTTGCCTAGATACAGTATTTAAATGCTAAGTGACTTAATCCAGCTGTTAAACAAGATTCCATATACATTTATGAGTGCTCTTGGGGCCTCGGGTTTATTACATGCTCTCCCTGGTGCCAGCTCCAAATGAGGGCACCCAGCGGCAGCCACACAGGCTTCCAAAGAGGCTCTCCAGAACCAAAGATGGTACAGCATGTGTGCTTTCTGAAGGCTTGTAAATATTTATAAACGAGGCATAGTCATTAGACTAAGAGTTAGTGGTTTGTAAAACCTTCAGTGTGGTAATAAAAGTTTTACAAGAGTGATGGAAACCAAAGAGGCCATGTGAAGCCTGCTCTGAGATGCTCTTACATAAGGCCGAGCCCTGGGAAACACAGGAAGGGACGATGGCATTTTCGAAACCAAAAGAATTTATGAAGCACAAGTTGACCTTACTTCACAGGAGTCTGTAGCAAAAGGAATAAGTTTTTTAAAAAAATTAACATAGAAGTCCTAAGCATTTGGTAAGGGAGAGTTTCACCTTTTCTACTTTCAAGGTGCAGCGATTCTTACAGTCGGCTTTCCTGTGAGGAGCGAGTGTGTCACTCACAGGAGAGAAGTGGCGGGGGAGAGGGAGGGATGGAGCGAAGAGGGGCGCTGCTCGTGCCTGTGTGGTCTCAGCGGCTCGCGAGGGCCTGCCTCCCACCGTCTGCCTTTTAGATACCAGTTTTATGTCCTGATCTGGCTGCCTCTTAGCCCTCCTGAGGGGAAGGCCATCGTGGTAAAGTGAAACCCACGGGCGCAGGGCCAGAGGCAGGCTGGTGCTGTCTGACCTTCATGTGTCTGAGATGCTAGCTGGATTGGCCTGCTTCACCAACAACATGATGACAGCAATTTTAGGTAAAAAAGGAGTAATTCCAGTCACACGTTTACTAAAAGTTACTTTAAGGTGCTCTGCTGAGAGAGCAGAAAAGAAGCACAGGAGGAGGGGCGTGTGAGGGAGAGGCCCTGCGTGGCCCTACCCAAGTAGAGCAGCGTCCCAGGTCCCAGGCCCTCGCCTGTCCGCCTGGGGAAAGGGTGTTCCCTGCAGTGCAGTTCCGCGGGCCAGGGGCTTGGCCTGGCTGGAAGCTGCAGGATGGTTTCTGCAGGCGAGAGCCACCCCACCCAAAGTCCTGCACGGCCCCTCTTAGCTGCCCGTGCTCTCACAGGATTTTTCCTGCCTCTTTCCTTCCAAATTCCTCATGGGGGAGAAAGTCACCATTCTTTTCTTTGTTGCAGTATATTCTCCAAATTGCTCTTAACCCCTAACTGCTAACTTTTCATTAGAGTCCTTTTAATTAAGCAAACTGTAAAACAGATTCTGTGACACAGAATCACAGAATTTCCTCTGAAATTGCTATTGGAAATTACCAACTGACGTTCTGGGTCTACACTTTTATTTTTGTTTTTAGTAGTGTAGTTCTACTTTGTATGAGTAAGCACAGGGAGGCAAGAAAGGTCACTGCTATTGTCTGTTGTACTTTTCTCTCTTCTCCCATGTGGAAGGACAGAGGACCTCAGGAACCTGGTGTCACCATGCAAACCAGTCAGTAAAGTCCCAGCAGCCTGTTCTCTGCCTCTTACCGTAGCCGGTCTGCGACACGAGCTCAGCAGCTCCTCCAATGGGCTTTGTGAACACCCCCATGATTCCTTTCCCCACACCCGAGATAACACCCTTGGCCTTGTGTCCGGCTGAAGCCTGAGCCTCGGATGTTTTCTGGAAGTTCTGCATTGGCTGATCGACTATACCAGCAATTGCACCTGAAATAACAAAGCCCTCAGTGAGTACAGAGGCTTAAAATCCTCAGCAAATGAAAACCTCAGTCAGGCATGCGGTTTTATTTGGATTGAAAATGAATCCCTGCCCTCATTATGAAGTTCTTTACATTTATTTACCAATTATCTAAGTACATTTTGGGCTGTTTACGTTAGACATTTTTTATCTTCATTGAAACGCAATGTTCAGACTGGGTTTGGTCCACACAGCCAGGATCAACCATATCAGACTATTTCCAAGTGCTATTCCTGTGTGTTTCCCCAGAAATAAGATGACACAGTTTAAGAAGAAAGAGCTAACCATTCATTCCTCAGGCGGCCAGAAAGCCTGCACAGTCTAGTAAAGTTCCACTCAATCAAGGGGGGAGGGGTAGAGCCAGCCTCTTTCTGTGCCTCCAATTCTAATAAAAATGACTATCAATAATCCAATATCATCATCCATTATTATGATTTAATGATTATTTAATAAAAGTAACCATTGATATGATAATTATCTCTTTTATCGATAACCTGTCTTGAGTGCTTACTAGGTACTGGGGACTATGCAAAGAGTTTCACCTATATGAGATCATTTAAACCTAATAATTCTATGAATCAGGCATGGTTTATATCATTTTCCAGAAGAGAACACTGTGGCACAGAGAGGTTAAGGAGTTTTCCCAAGGTCGCACAGCTGTTAAACGGTTAGGCCTGGATTTGACTCCAAAAAGTGTGAGTCACAGCCTACTCTTAACCACCAAATTTATCACTTATCCTGTTTATGAAACAGGCTCTTCTCCTCTCTACCAATCTTGGAAAAACTTCCTTCCCTCTCACTTCAACTGAGGTTTGGCTACTTACTCTCCACTTTAGAATAGCTACCAAAACTCTGCTTCACTAATGTACTCCAACAGCTTCACAATGGGGCCACCATTGCCTTGACTGAGCTTGAAGGCTGCTGCAAATGAAAGACATTCCTCGGCCACTCCTCTGGATGTGTCCTCCCTGCTCCTCTTGCTCCATGGGAACAGTGATGAGTCTAAGAAAGGCCCTAGGAGTCCTGCCGTTTTTCAGGATGGGAGGCGGGCTCCCTAACTCAGAAGTACACATTCCTTACAGTTCTTGACAGAATCCCCTGCTTTCAGCTCAAGCCGGGTAGGGTTAATGAAAACACACGCACCCTGGTAGAAATTTTAGGTATGTCAAATCCTATCACTCCAAATGTCACCAATCCTGAATCTCTCCTGTAAACAGAGATTTCCAGGTCTCAGTTAATGATGTGCTAATTTCAAGTCATGTTCCATTGAACAAAAACTAATAAAACAAAAGGCTGGTTTCTCTAGGTCAAAGGTTAAGGATCCCAATGTTCACGGGCTCCAGTCCTTTAGGTCTTGACAGGGTTGTTTACAATTCTGCATTGACAGACTTAACTGAATTAACTGAAGTGATAGGTCTGTTTCCCACCCTAGATTAATGCCACCCTAACCCTCTAAAGACATGTCAGGGGGTGATGAGAGGTAGTTGCTCCTGGTTGGCACAGGCCACTCTGGCTCTCATGGTTGACTGTCCCTAACTTTGTCAGCGGCTGATGAATCAGATGCTCTGCTCTCCACCTATATGATCAAAGGTCAGTGGCCACACAAGGTTGGGGGGTGGCATCCACCAGCAGTGTGATGGAGAGGCAGGGACTTGGGGTCTTCTCCTTAAATCATTTTATGGCAGGTAAAGCGAATAGCATCAGATTAAAGAATGCAGCTTTCATCATTTCATTATCTGATTTCTCTGAAAGGTCTTGCTTAATAATACAAAAGTGGGTAAATGATTACAAAAACACCAATAGATTAAATTATTGCCAATATTTCTGGTAGAAATGTCTTCTCAAGCATATCTTTCACTAGGCCTCTTAAAATTGGATTGGGGGATGGCCAGGCATGGTGGTGCACACCTGTAATTCCAGTGAATCAGGGGCTTGAGGCAGGAGGATCATAGGCTCGAAGCCAGCCTCCGCAACTTAGCAAGGCCCTGTCTCAAAATTAAAAAATAAAAAGGGTTGGGGATGTGGCTCAATGGTTAAGTGTTCTTGGGTTTAATCCTTGGTACGAAAATAAAGAAGTAAGTAAATATATTGGGTTGAAGGCAGGTGGTCACCTCATTTACGGTCTTCTCCCGTTTCCCTTTCCTGTGCTGACCCTAACCTGTACAAGGAATGTGGAGCCCTAACCAGCTGTGTCATCCACACAGGGTACAAACAGGTATGGCGGCAAAATTCCCCTTTGATCTTCTGCTTGCCCCACTTGGCGGCCACAGTGAAGGCCCCAGTTGCTGTGGCTTTGATGGATAGGCTGTTGGACAGCCAGAAAAGCCGAAAGCCTGAGCCCCATGACGGGGTCAGTGCCTACAAGGTGGAGGAGTCATCAGATTGCACACCCCCAGCTCAGCACCAGACCTCGAAGGGGGAAAGCCACCCATCACACACCGGCACCTCACTGGTCGCCAGGTGCTACTGTCTCTCGCTGTGTGCTGATGAGCTGGGGAATAGAGAGCAGGGGAGACGAGCAGCCGTCCAGGCCTCTGCGAGCCGCCTGCAGGGAGGCCCTCTTATTAAGCTAGTCCAGCTGACTCCTGCGACTGGTGAGTTATTTACTGTCATGTACTTAAACTCTAAAGCTTTAAGTAATGGAAAGGGATCTCAAGACTTGTCTGCTGGCAGCAGGCCCACGGGCGGGGGCCACATGGAGAGGGCTGTGACGTGATGCAGGGGCGCGGAGGGAAGAGGGCTCCTAGGAGGGCACCAGGGACCCTGCGAGTGGGCTGGGCTGTGGGGTGGGGTGGGCTTCCTGGGCACCTTGGCTGTAGGAGGGCCCAAGGGACCAAGGGAACTATGAGCCCCTCCTTCACCTCCCCTGTGACTGTTCCCAGTACCAGGCAAGGATGCGCCCTCACTGATCTATTTTGGTGCCAGCCTTAACACAGAGTGTAATCTTATTTTGGGCACTTTTTTGTCACAATAGCAGAGGTACAGACCTAAGCTGGGATACCACTCCATCCACAACTCACCATTCCAGACACAGGTGACCCAGAGCGTGGAAAACATTCCAGCTCCGGGGCAGTAGTTGTGTTAGAAGAGAGGCAAACTTTGGTCTGTCGCCCTGAAATTCCCAGCTGTCAGTCTGACTGCTGATGAGAGATTCTGGTGGCTACACATAGCTCCTTGCTCACTTGGAGGGAAACTCTGGCTCCACCTGGGAGAGGCCAGATTGGGATTCTGAGAGGAGCCCCCAAGAGTGCAGGAGGTGGAGGGGTGCAGCTGTAGGGATCCAGCCCGTGATGCATCAGTCAGGCAGTGGCCTGGCCTGGCCTTTGGTGTTTGGAGAAGAAACAGGTCTGGGAAGGAACATGGAGTGAAGAGAAGACATGGAGTTGCCCAGCCTTCCATGGTGCAGGCTCCAGGGCACAGGGTCAAGTGTGTGTATTTGGGGAAACAGATTTGGTAAGTGTGGGCAAGGCTGATACCAATTCTACAGGCTGAACACAGTTCTCTCAAAAGTCACTGCTTTTAGAAATACTGTTGTGGAGCGCATCCAAAAGCCCTGGTGACCTCTCTCGGCCAGTTGGAAGACCCCGCCTCACTGACCTTCTGGTCCCCAGAAGGCAAAGCAGAGACAAGAAGTCCCCCAAATCCAGATTCACTAGGAGGAAAGGTGTTTCTCCTACCCTGGAACTTTTGACTGTTAAGTCTCCCTACATCCTGTTTTCAGGCCCAGAGCCCTCCAGGGTAGAAGGCTCCCAGGTTCTGGTTCTTGCTGGAGGTTTGATCTGGGCAGTCACCTGACTTCTTCAAGCCTTGGGCTGTGAAGATCAAGTAAGGCGGCACATGTGAAAGTGCTGTTAACCCTAAAATATTCTTTAAGTATATATTTTTTTATAACTGGGTCTTTAAAATTTCTGTCTTACGGGCTGGGGAGATATAGCTCAGTCGGTAGAGTGCTTGCCTTGCAAGCACAAGGCCCTGGGTTCGATCCCCAGCACTGCAAAAAAAAAAAAAAAAAAAAAGAAAAAAAAAAATTTCTGTCTTACAAAGTAAGAAACTAAGCAACTAGAATTTTAATTTCCCTACCAGAGGTTTCAAACTACTATATCACAAGAGCCCTAACTTCAATTAGACATTGAATTGTATCTAGCAATTTTAAACACCATTTCTGGGGATGAATGAAATGGTGACAAATCTGTACTTCTCACATAGGAGGCCTGGTTGCTCCTGCTCCTCTTCTTTCCTTCTTGCTCACACTGGTGGTTCTAAGACCAGGCATTTTGAGATGAGCCAGAGGTTCTGAGAGACACAGACAGAACTCTTTGAGGAGGAAAGAAAGTTGCTTTGGCCAAGCTAGAGACACCCATTATGAACTCTGAGAAGCCCAGAGATGGTTGTCGGATGTGTGCTAGGCGGGACCAGAGCTCCCAGGGGTCAGGGCAGGCCAGTGTTGGCAGGCGTGGGGAGTTTATGTCAGCTCCAGAACTCAGAGGTTTCTACAAATTACCAGAAGTGAAGAAAGACTGCATGAGCTCACGGTCATTTCCACAGACAGCATGGATGAAGATACACGAGACACATGCAAAAGACCACAGCAAAGATCAGGGCTCTGTGACTTCCACCCTGTCCGTGAAAGCCAGGTCCAAAGGTGACCTTAGCAGGACAGGGTCAGGGCTCCTCAACGAGCTGATCTCTACTTCCAGACACGTTTTTAGACAGTGACTGGGGCTTCATTGGGTGAGAAGGGAGTAGAATCCACAGGCTAGAATTCAATCAGGATCAGGATGGAGATGGCCATGCACTGGCCAGATCAGGTCTCTTCTTCCTGATCACCTGAAAGTTCTAGGAATAGCTTGACTGGGGGCAGGGAGCTCTTATATCCAGAGTAGAGGGCACTGAAGACTAAAATTCTTAGCATAAAAGGGTCCCAAAGTCCCAAATGGTGACCTTGATGCCCCAGGATAACATCATTGTTGATTCCTCTGGTTATAGCAACTTAATCCACTGGACTACATGAAAGCAAAGAATGCTCCTGCCATTACTCCAGATGTCTCTTTCCTGGGACACTCTTTGAAACCAGGCAACTATTATATTACCTTTGCTACCATAATACAATAAATACTGACAGGTGATATCTGTTCAACATGGGCTTTGTGCCTGCTGTTACTTCCAGTAGTGGTATTACCAGTCTCAGTTTATAAGGCAGAAACCAGGATGAGAGAAGTGAAGAACTTATCTGAGGTCATGAAGAAAGGACTTGAACACTGTAGACTGGGGCCCAGGGTCCTGAGGGATGTGGTCCACACTTACCACACCAAGTTCCCTAAGGGAAACACATGGTCTTTGGGTTGCTGAGTCAAGCAAGAAGATCGTCCTTTACCCAGCATGTCCACCGCAGGTCACTAGCTTCCCTGTTGCCATGCATTATCAAGTGACAGTGCCCCACACCGTGGACTGTTATTACTTAAACAATTTCTAGTGACTTAACCTGCACTTGTAACTTTTTACTACTTCCTCCCTCAGCCTGAGCTGGCTGCACACAGCTGGGGGGCTGCATAGGGAACTGAAGACCAGGGGGAGGACGGAGCCTTTCAAGCCCATCTTTCCCACCCTGTGCTCTGCACTGCCTTGGTCACTTTGATCTCTGAGAGCCCACACTCCCTCAGACACGTGGGTGGCAGGTTGCCAAGCTGTACAGTTTTAAATTCCTTTTGTAAGCAAATAAACAAAAAATACCCTTGAAAATCCTGCACTGCAAACCTTCAGCTCTGAAGCTTCCTTTTTATAGATTTTCCAAAGCAACTTATTTTTAAACATTTGAAATGTTTTGAAACATCCATAGCAATCTTCACCTCTAGCTATACCACTGACTGCTTCACAAACAATCATGCTCTGAGTCAGGCAGATCTCAAAAATAAGTAAATGAATAAATAAATAAGAGGAAAAGCAGGCTCCTCGCTGAAGTTCACATGACACGTGTGCACTGCGCAGGTGCTGCTCAAACAAAAGCAGGCGCCCGCGATGCTTGCAATAGGGGCCAGTGAGTGCTTCGGAAGGGTGTCTGTTACTCTAAAGAGCAAAGGGTGATGCGTTGCCTGTAGTGTGGACGCCATGTGCTCAGGGGCGTCCCACGCAATCACTCTTTGCTTTGGAGTACCACACTCAGGCCCAAGTTACGTTTCCTACCAGATGCAAATGAAGGCAGAGCACAGGGGTTTGGGTGGGCCAATGTCCCTGCCAGGCAGGTCCTGGGAAGGCCTGTCTCTACCACATGATGGCTCTGAAAACGGGGTCTGTCCCCACGGTGGGCACCAGGACGAGTGCCTGTCCTTCTGAGTACCTCAGCTTTGGCTACAGAAAGGAGGTGAACTTCACAGCATCCCCAGGGAGAAGGCAAAGCTGCCAACCCTGCAAGAGCCACCCTGGATGGGAGTGGCCCAGCCCTTACCGAGCAGGCTGATGCCCAGCCGGGACAGGCCCTGTCGCAGCCCCTCGCCCAGGCTCTCAGGCAGCTGCCGCCGCCATTCCTCCTGCCGGTTGTAGTGCTCCTCATCCAGGGAGAGCCGGTCCATGTTCCGGGCCAGGCTGGTGGCCAAGTTGGTGATGGATGTGAGGGTACCTGAGGGCACAAGAGCACAGGGCTGTCCTCTTTGTCACATGCATACTGGACCCTAGAGCAGAGGCCCTGGAGGTCTGCTGGGGGAGTGAGAAGGGGCGGAGGCAGCATTTGTGTCCTTCCTGGACATGCCCGGTGGGGAGTGGCACTGCTTCCCTCCTGGGCCACGCGAGGCATGAGTTTTAAACAAATGAGGTGCAGATTAACCTCTGCCCAGGAGGGTGACGGCACTCTTCAAGGGGGATAAGAAAGGCCTGGAGTTTCACGTCCTTCATAGCACTTGATTGTCAAGACTTGGCAAAGAAGTTCTGAAATCCCTGATGAAGCCCCGTTCTGAGGCTAAAATTCCCCCGCTCTGATTTTAAAGTTTAAGGTTAAGGTTATGTTGCTGTATTTTAGACAGATTGTAAAGAAATACTTTCCCTTTAGGGATGAAATTTACCTCCCCTTCATTACTTCAGTCTTAATAATGGCAAACACTACACCTTATCATTTGACACTCTGATTAAATAATCACTGTGCCACAGAGAACACACGCAATTTTAATATTCCAAATGTTAACAAAAAACAAGTGAGGACAGTGAAGGGGGCGAAGTCACAGCCGCTCTGGTTGTCCTAAGATGGTGACTTCAGCCTCTTGCTCCAAACAGTCCTAACCCCTCTAGCAAGTCTGCATGTCTTTCAACCAACAAAACTGGAGGACAGACAACTAGTCTGGAGAAGGCATGGCAGATGTCATTTTTGCAGCTGTGTCTTTACTAGTGATCTGAAAAGAAACACAAACACACCAACAAACCAAACAGACTCTGCAGGAGAACAAGTGTAAAGGACATTTAGTGAGTAAGTCTGCTGAAATCATTGCTGGGGTTCAGTGCAGCAGGTGTAGGTTGTCATATTTTACAATAAGAACAACAGGATGGCAGTGTCAGGAGGAGCCCCTGCCTCAGTCCCACTGACTCATCTGGTGAGGGCAGTTCTGTTCCCAGGCCTCCCAAAGCTCCTGGGCTGGGAAGTGGTCCTTTTCACTGTCAAATGAACTTGTTTTTATTGTTCTTGCTGTTTTCTTACCCACTACCTTGGGCCTCCGCCCTACCCGATGGATCTTGGATTCTCATATTTCAAGTTCAAGTCTTCTTTTGAGGTCTTCTAGAGACTTCCACAACCTGCCCACTCATGACAGGGTTGTGGCACTGTCTACAGTAAAATGCCTTTTATGGGGAACAAGGCCTTTGCCCTGTTTTCCCTGCCTCCTGCTGAGAAGAAAAGGGGCCTCAGATGGCTCTTGTTAGTTCCCGAGTCACTGCCAACCTGACCAAAATATCATCAAGCAAACTCAGGGATGAAACGAAAACATTCTCCTCCTTATGGGAAGCGGTGTGGCCTGTGTGCCCGGGGACCAACTAGGGCCACAAGATGGCACTGTGTACGTATCATGTTGGAGAAAAGTTGGCTGCTTCGCCTCTGAATCCGCTTCCATGTCAAAATGCATCCATAACCTCAAGAAAGTTATGACAACTGTATCTACATTTTAAAAAAACACAATGAGGCAACACAGTGTGGGATCTCTGATGTCTGGCAGAAATCCTGAACACCTTTAATATTTCTGCATTTATCACACGGAATAACAGTTGAGCCGATCCTTATTTTCCCAATGGGAGGTTTAAGATTCTGACGTTTCTGAAACATTTTCACACACTACAGGCAAGCAGTGAGCTGTTTAAAACCTAAGACATTATACATGAGCATTGTTACAAACCCAACACTTCACTGCAAGCTAACACACCGAACAAGCTAGAAGTCATGTGAGCACACTTACAACTTCAACTTGGTCTTTACAAATAAAAGGCAGGACGAGGAAGGAACGAGATAAAGCATTATCACAAGGAGCCGACAGCTACCTTTGGAAATGTGCTTCACGAATGATGTTGTCCCTCGGGAAACTCCACTCACGAAGGCTCCTGGGCCTCGGGTCAGTCCCTCATAAGGAAGTCTGAAGAAGTCGGAGATGCCATTCCCTACGCTCCTCACCAAGCTTGCCGGGCTGCCGAGGATCTCCAGAGACCCCACCACCCAGCCTGCAACGGACCAAAGGAAGTCGTTACTGAAACCTGACTACTGCACTTCAACATTTGTGAAAAAGTGGCCCATTTTCCCTGCAATTCATTTTTCACACTAGAATTGAGAATGTAATAAGCATCTTTGGAGCAAAATATGGGAAATAACTCATTCACTGTGAATTCATAAATGGTGAACTTTCATACTTTATAAATCAAAGTGATCCTCTGGCAGTCTCACAAATGGCTTTAATATGACTTCCTTGCCTGAGCCTCCTGGACTCCCGTAAAAGGGATTCCTGTGCAGGGGATCACTCCAGCCAGCCCATGGTGCTGTGCTCTGGGTTGCAGGTGCTCCCAGGCGGGGAAGTTCCTCCTGAACCTGCACAGGGCAGGGAGAGAGGCCAGATGCTAAATGGGGTGCTGTAAAGGGGACACAAACTTCTGACAAGGATGGAGGAGTTATTTTTAATCTTTCCCAATCCTACCAAGTTGAGTGCTTCCCTTTGGAGCAGGGTTAGAGCCAGACAAATGTCTCCCCTTCCACCCCAGCTTTGGTTGTGTAAACATCAGTGACAGGGACATACTGATTAGGTTAGCAACAGGGGAGTGTTCCCTGCGGATGTCCCAGGGGGTAGCTTTGAATCTGGTTTCCTACTTAAGTTCAGCCTTGCCAGAAGCCGTCCTGTTTAGTGGCCTGATGGCCATAGCTGCCTCGTGGGAATGAGGCTGTGGTGCAGGTCTGGCAGAGGCTGACCTTCCCCTTCCGCCCTGGGGTGGGGATGTGGGGCTCTGAGCCCAGAGAACTACAGGGGCAGGTGTGGGCCAAGGGCCAAGGGGAGGAGGAATCTGAAAAGGCAACTTCCTCCAGCAACCCACTGCCCCGCCCCCCCCAGCCCAGTGCTGGGGCCCTTTTGTGGGAAGCTGTGGGGATAAGAGGCATGTGGGAGTAACCTCCCTCAGCCATGAGCCTTTGGAGGACAGGACTGTGACAGATCCTCAGTTAAGTAACAGGTCCGAGAGTATTTGGAAGGTGAGTGTGCAAGAGCTGGACCAGAGTCCCAAAGGGTTTCAGTCCATGCAGAGAGGGGCTTTCTTAAGTTTTGAGCCCCTCTCCACCTTCTCTGGAACACATCAGGAGGATAAAACTAGGTTTAGGTCCAAGGAAGGAGAGATTTCCAGTAGATGGAGAATACAAATGGGAGGACCTAAGCAGCTGGGCATGGTTCCATTTAGTTCTCACAGCATCTGTGTGAGAGTATCATTATCTCCCTTGATTCAATTAGGTTAACCAATAACTGAGCTGTTGCTTGGCATCAAGGGCTACACTAAGCACAAGAGGCAGAGACAAATTCAACATGGTGTCCTCTGCCTCCATGGTCTCACTGTTAGGTAGGAAAAGGAGGACCCTGGAGCTCAAAGATTAAGTCAATTGCCCACAATCTCCTGATTAGATATGGGGGTTGTGCTTCTAACCCAGGTTACCTGATTCCAAAGCCTATCCATGAGCCCAGGCAGCAAAAAGGCAGGATGTGGGAGGTTGTGGAATAGTATTCCTGGGAAGGCCCTCTCTGGGGGTGAAGAAATAGATTCCCTAATGCCTGGAAGGGTTGTAAAGGTCCACATGAAAGCAGGTCTAGAGACATCTTAATTCCCAATCTCTCCAAAGACTTGATATTTGAAGAAAGAAAAGCAGCTTTGACCAAATAAATGCCTCCCATGACAAGGTTCATTCAAGTACCTTTAAGGACACATAGGCAGAAGGCTCCAGCCTGGCCACTGAGCACCTGCCCACTACTGGGGCCCTTTCCTACTCTTTTCAGTCACATGAAGGGTGTGGTTAGGATTTCCTGGGTTATGACCTTGGAAGCCTGAAGTCATGCCTGGTGGAAGGCTATTTGTGGACCAGAGGTACATCTCAGTAGTATTTGCTTCTGGCCAGAAAAGGGTAGAAAGTACCCAAGGACATTCCTTTAATTAATTTCCTCCAAAAGCAAATATTGTTGTTCTTTGGTATCCACGAGGGGTTGGTTTTAATTCCCCTATATATATAAGGATGCTCAAGTCTCTTATATAAAATGGCATAATATTCACATGTAACTTGTACACATCCTCCTGTAAACTTTAAATCATTTCTAGATTACTTATAAGACTTAATAAATGTGAAAGCTATGGCAATAGTTGTTATACCATTTTTTTTTTTAACTAGGGACTGAACCCAGGGGTGCTTAACCACTGAGTCACACCCCAGTCCTTTTACATATTTTATTTAGAGATAGGGTTTCAATGTTGCTGAGTTACTAAGTGCATTGCTAATAATCTGCTGAAGCTGGCTTTGAACTCCTGATCCTCCTGCCTCAGCCTCCCAAGTTGCTGGGATTACAGTTGTGCCTCACCATGCCCAGTTGTTATGCCATATTTTTAAGGAAATTGCTGATAAGGAAAAAGTATGCACACATTCAGTACAGATGCAATTCTTTTTTGGGATACTTTTGTTCTGTAGTTGGTTGAATCTGTGGATGCAGAACTTGCAGATACAGAGGGCCCAGCTTATCTTTTGCTTAGGTTTTTGGGAATTTTGTTGACAAAGAAAGTCTGGGTGGATTCCCATGAAATTGAGACTTGGAGGTAGACAGGGACCTCAGGAAATTCTCAAGCCCACATTCTTTCGAATAGGGTTAGTCACTCATTTGTAATCATCATTTATTTATTTTTAAAAACTCTTCAAATGGCTCCACAAACTTCCCTAGAAATGAGGTCAGGGTGTTTTTGACCACTGTGGCCAGGAACCTTCTTCTCCAGCCCAGTGGATGAAAGCTGACCCAAATGAGATACAACGTGCTCCCTCCTAGGCCAGCCCTCTCCCTGCTAGTCCATTCTCTAAAATTTCTCTACCTGGCTTGGCAACCTCTGGCCATCTGTCCATATCCTATTCCTTGGATCACTGCTTGCGTTCAGATAATCCTCATATTGACCATAGATTTTTAGTGACAGAGTTTCCACAGGCTCTAAAAACTTGGCTCTCTCTATTAGAATTTCTTGTCTTGGTATACAGTGAGATTGGGACAGCAAGAGGATTTTTAGGTGGATTACAAAAACTACAAACAGAATGTTCTTGTGAAACCTCATTAAAAACAAAACGAAGAGATCATTTTTAGCACAAAGCTGCAGGGGCCATGGTTACTTGGGGCCACAGGTGGGGTTTCTCCTCCAGCTCATTAACAGATGGGTGCTTCCTGCACCTTGGCATCACCCAGTGACCACACAGAGCCTTACTCCTCCCCTGGCCTCAGATCAGAGCTTAGTAACCTACATGTCTGCTTCTCATGTTAAAAGCAAAGTTGCCTGAAAGGGTATGTTTCTGGAATGGTTTGTAAATATACCCATCTATTAAATTTGAAATGTTAACTGCTTATTTTTAAATGACTTCTTAGCAAGAGGAAAACATTTTCTCCATTGTTGTGCAAGCTCTCAAAACAACAGGTCTGGCAGGGCCCTCTCCCTGATCTTGTCATTTTCCTTTATAAGAGTCTGGATAGGCCTGTTAACTCTATGACTTGCATTGTGGGGGAAATGTAATCTTACCAACATGGCCAGTTACTGGCATCTCAGCAGCGATAACATGGGCCATTTATTGCTACAATCTGAATCTTCTATGGGAATGCATTTACCAAGTACATGGTCTCAAAGAGGATAGGGCAGATGTTCTCTCCTTTGTCACTTTCATAAAGTCAGACTTCCATGTTCTTTCCTGGAGAGGACTGATGAGGCTGACCTGGGGTGGTGCTCTGCTTGAATTCCTGGGACCATGAGGAGCCAGACTATCAAACAAACTGCTTTAGAGTGAACTTGGCTCAGGAACACAGGCTCATGCTGATTACTGTAAAGTATTCTGAGACCACATGGTTCCCAACACTCAATCTTTGGTGCACAGTACTGCCAATATAAGATTTTGTACACATATTAAACCACCCCTTGCAAACTTTTCCAGTCAGACTGAAAAGGCCCTCTCTCACTGAGAAACAGCAACCTCTGGCCTACAGGAAGCCACCTGCCTGGCACCACACGGCAATCAGGATGAGCAAGGGCCATTCTTCCTTTTTGGAGTTGGGTCTGTGGAGGGGCCGAGACACTGATAGCTTTCTCTTTGCAAGCTGTCTAGACAGGCGGTGAGGCACAGGGCAGGCAGAGGGTTCTTTGTGAATTTTAGAAGCACAGAAATTCTCTGAATTTCTCACCTCGAGCTATTCATGAATAGAAATGAAGAAAACTAACCTAGAACTGGATTTCTTTTTGGTCTAGTTTTCCTGGTTGCATTAGTGTGCTAACACAGGGTTTTGTGCTTGCAGGTGCTAAAAAAGTGTTTGCTAAATTGAATTAAAGTCTACATCATATAACAGCTAAAATATTATAGTCACTATTGCTTAAGAGTTCATTAAGTGCCAAGCCAAATGTTGGGTACTTCATATACTTTCATCTGGTCTTAAAAAAAATCTTAAAACCCACTTTATAGATGAGGATGTGAGACTTGGGGAGGTTCAATAACTTTCCCAAGACCTCAAGTCTAACAGCAGCAGAGTCTAGATTTGGATGTGGTTTTAATTGCCCTTGTGTACCATCTTTCACTGATGGCTCAGCCACTACCCCAGAGCATGTCATTATTGTCGTCACAGACCCTTAGCTGTGTCCTCACCTGCTCTGAAGAGGGCCCCAGCAGCATAGTGCATTGCCAGGGCATGCACGAGCTGTCTTGCAGTGGTGAAGATGGGTCCTCTTTCAAACACTGAGAAGGAGAGCGGAGTGTGGTCAGAGGCTATGTACAGCTTGAGAGATGCGTGGATGCTGACGAGCAGATTCACTGGCTGGATCACCAATCTCCGTAGCTTCACAGGATTCACCAAGGCCCTGGCATGCTGTCTCACCTGCACAGGTAGCACCTGCTTTCTCCCAGAGAGCTGTGGGGGGCGACAAGCCAGCCTGCTGTGAGGGAGGTAAGTGTCAAACAAAGTTTTGATGTAGTACACAAATGTGTCTTCCACATATAACCGGGCAGGTTTCAGTTCAAAACTGAACTCATTAACATCCAGTGGGACACTCCTGCCCTCAGTTAAGGTGACTCGAAGCTTGATAAAGCAGTTCTCCTTGTATTCTTCCAGATCTCTGCTGGAGGCAAGGAGACTCTGCCCTTTGGAAAACTGAGTAGGCTCTGTTTTTTCTCCCTGGCAGACCAAGACAGCAAAGTGGAAATTGGACTTGTTATAGAGCTGGTTATCCAACTGCAGGTCCCCACAGTACACCTCCACACAGTGAAGCTGGAAGAGAGCGGCAGCAGGTTCCTCCCCTGGAAGGACGCCAGCCACGGGGGCCATGTGCAGGAAAACATTGTCCAGTGTGAGCCTCAGCAGTTCAGATGATGCTCTGTGGTGGGTGAGGTCATCGGACACTGCCAGGCTCAACTGGGTGATGAACACTCTAAAGGCAATGGTCTTCTCCAGAGTTCTAGAGGAGAAAGGGAGAAAGGGAAAAGGACATCAGCCTCCCTTTTCTTTCTTTAGTATTTCTTTTTTAATGACAGTGCCTTATTAAACACCTCCTGATGGGACATCAGATTCTCATAAGAAACAAATAAGAACTCAACTTTTAGTACATCGTGTCTGGACAGAGCCAGCCACAGTTGAACAGTATTGGGAAATGTTCCCAATGGGATTATTACAAGTTCCCGTCATGTTTCTGTGTGTGTTTCCCTTATCAACACCAGATTTTTACTCCCAAATCCTTCTAGTTTTTGTGCACTAATTCTCTGTCATGATGATCACAAGGCACAAAGATTAATAAAATAACTAAGACCCCTTAAGTTGAAAATATGAGGCTAGCAGAAGAGAGCTCAGCATGAAGCCTGCCTCCAACTGCCCCTGCAAACCTCTGCCCTCCCCGTGTCCCCTTTCTGGAGGGGAACCACCTGTGCACCTTCTGGAACCTTCGAGGGCAGCATGGCCCTCTGCACTCACCTGCTCAAGACCATCACTCGAGTGATGCAACTCTGTCCTACAACATCTTTTCCCTCCTTACTAGCAGTTCATAAATGTGTGGTTATTTCTCTTAGAAAACACCTCAATCACTCACTTTTATGACCCCTTTATATAAAAAACTCCGTAGAGTTTCCTACACGAATTCTCTCCTATTTCCCTCCTTCCCTTCTCTCTAAAGTTCCCTACAGATAGGCTTTTGCTCCCACGAAACAACTTTGTCAAGGTCACTAGTGACTTCCATTTGGCTAAAGTAAATGATGGACTTTCAGGTTTTTGCTTATGCAAGTTACTAATGGCATCTGGCATTGTTGGCAACTCCCTCCTCCTAGGAACACTTTCTTTACATGTATTCTCTTGGATCTTCTCCCTCTCTGTTCACTCTCCTCAGTCAGCTGTGAAAATATTTTCCCAGTTCTCTTAAAGTGATGGGGTTCAAGGCTCGGCCCACAATCCTCTTCTCTTCCCCACCCCCATGACCTCCTTGGGGAGCTCATGACTTGGCCACTCTAATGACTTCAAACACTGCTCATACGCTGCTGCTAAGAACTCCCCCTGAAACTCTAATTCTATGTATCTAATTGCCTATCCATACAGTTATTTAGATGACTGAGTGATATTCAACTTGCCCTGTCTGAAATCTAACTCTTGATCTTATCCCTCACCCTACACACAGTCTTTCCCATTTTAGTCAATGGTAACTATATCCTACCAGCTGTTCAGACCAAAAAGTTTCAAGACATACTGGATGTTACAGCTTGGATATGGAATCTCTCCCCCAAATTGATCCCCAATGTGGCAAAAGAGGCTTTAGGCAATGGTCGGATCCTTAGGGCTTTGGCCTTATCAGTGGATTAGTCCATTTGGTGGATCAATAATTCAAATGCACCAACTAGGAGGTGATAAAAGACTATAGGCAGGTCGGGCCTATAAACCTATTAACATGTTGTATTTATTTTGTGTACATCCCCCATTCCTAGACCTATGAGAATACAATCTCAAATGCAGGAGTTTCAGTCTTTTTATTCATTGATGATCCCTAACCCTAGAACATCAACTGTCATCCAGGCAAAGCTTGGAATGGAAACACCATTTGACCCAGCTATCCCACTCCTTGGCCTATACCCAAAGGACTTAAAATCAGCATACTACAGAGATACAGCCACATCAATGTTCATTGCTGCTCAATTCACCATAGCCAGATTGTGGAACCAACCTAGATGCCCTTCAGTTGATGAATGGATAAAGAAACTGTGGCATATTTATACAATGGAATATTACTCCGCAATGAAGAATGATAAAATTATGGCATTTGTAGGCAAATGGTCGAAATTGGAGAATATCATGCTAAGTGAGATAAGCCAATCTCAAAAAACTAAAGGACGAATGATCTCGCTGATAAGCGGATGAGGACATATAATGGGGGGTGGGAGGGGCTAGCATTAGGTTTAGGGTTAGGTTTAGAGTTAGGCTAAGGAGAGCAGTAAGAATGAAGGAAAGAAGGACTGTGTAGAGGGAAAAGAGGGGTGGGAGGGGTGGGAGGGGTGGGAGGGGTGGG
Organism: Sciurus carolinensis; assembly: GCF_902686445.1. NCBI lineage: Eukaryota > Metazoa > Chordata > Mammalia > Rodentia > Sciuridae > Sciurus > Sciurus carolinensis. The sequence continues at coordinate 38,702,607 of NC_062213.1, forward strand.
GGGGAGGGGAAAAATATAATAAACATCATTACCCTATGTAAACGTAAAAAAAATAAAATAAAAAAAAAAAAAAAGAAAAAAAAAACTGTCATCCAGGAAGCACTTAAAAATATTTGTTGAATAAATGAATCAAGGAAGTGTAAGTAGATAATTGGACTGTTCTTATTTCTACCTCCAAATGTATGGGTTGTAGTTATTGTCATTAGTATTTATGCCCTAGACAAATGTTTCTGAAATTGTTGTGTAGGCTTGAAATTTGGGCTATATAATTAAAATTTTTTTTTACAAACCCTTTCAGGCAAATAAGCCGATTTAATATTTTAATTTAATATTTAATTTTAATTATTATAAACAATTATAATATTGTTTGAAATGCTATAAATTCAAATTAGCAGCACCTAAACTAATGAGTTCTTAGCCATACATGAGAAGCACAGAACTTTTTTTATAAAGGGCTTATATGAAAGTGTGCAAGTTAAAGTTAACCTTACATTCTAATTTAAATTACTTTTATGATGATAAAATGAATAAATGCTATTACAGAAAATCAAAATAAAGAATTTATTAAATAAACACAACCCCACACCCATCTATTAACAATTTTGATTATTTCTTTTTCAGTCTTATTTCAATCTTTATTTCTGGAAATTTTATATATCTTTGTAAAAATATAAGAAAATATATGTATGTATATAATATATATTTGTGTGTCTATATGGACAGATAACACATAAGTACAGATAACACATAACCAGGATATTTATATATTCAATATTATATTCAGTTTGCTTTACTTTAGGTTATATTATATGTATTTTCTGTTTTTTGTGATATACCATTTGTGGTACATTTATGTATCACCTATTTCCCTACTGATGGGCATTTTGGCCATTATGTTTAGCAATATAATAAACATCTCTCTGTTTATCTTTTCCTTTCTTTATTTCCTTAACTCTTAAAACTGCAATTTCTAAGACAAAGGGATTTTAAAACTCTCAATATATATTGCTAAAGTGCTTTCTAGGAAATGGCACAAATTATCATTGGATCACCATTGTTAATTTGATAAATAATATCTTATTTAAGTTTCTATTCCTTTGATTACTTATATTTCCTTCTCCCAGATTTCAAATTTTCTGTTCATATCTTTGGCCTTTAATTTTTTTTGAAAGGAGGGGTTATCTTTATATTATTCCTATTGAATTATATGAGATCTTTGATTTATTTACTTATTTTTTTGGTACCTGGCATCAAACCAAAGGGTGTTTAACCACTGAGCCACATCCCCAGTCCCCTCCCCCTTTTAAAAAAAATTTTATTTAGAGATAGGGTCTTGCTAAGTTACTAAGGGCCTTGGTAAGTTGCTGAGGCTGGCTTTGAACTCGCTATCCTCCTGCCTCAGCCTCCTGAGCCCCTGGGATTACAGGAGTGCACCAGTTCTTTTAAATTTGGATATTAATTCTTTGCCTATTTCATGTTTTTAAAACCTGATGGCAACACTCAGGTCAAAACTGTGGCTCTAAGAGGTGTATTTATATTTGATGTACCTCTAATTGCTAAGGCTACTAAGTTGTCATGTGGGTACAGAAATGTTAACCTAAATTTCACACTAACAACAGTGGTATAATTCTGAGATACATGTCTCAGTTTGTAAATTAGTTTGTTAAATTTATCACAGAAGAACCGGAAGGAAGATCCAAGAATGATAATATACTGCTACCTATTATAGGTATGATTGAGTGCTAATTACTAGTTCTAACTTATAGTTTACACAATAATTAATCCAAAGTTTTAGGATGTATATGGGGATGAGAAAGAATGGTAAATAACAGATTTACAACTTTATAATGGGAAGGCTTACTACAGGGAAAATTACGAAGCCTACCTGTTGGTGTTGGTTAAAATCGATCCTGCTTTTCCTTCTGGGGCCACAGTGATGAAGACTGTGCCACACTGATGGACAACGTCCACGTACACATAGCCAAAGCCAGTGAGGAACACAACCTGCAAAAAGAATATTCAGAATCTGATTAAAAAGAAGTAAGAACACTACTGAAATGGGTGACTTCAAATGTCTCAAGTTCTGATTCAATACCACAAACACTTCCTGGTTATATTTCTTTATATTCATGTGTACAGGCTATTCAGCTGACTTAAAATGAAAACAAAAATCAAATCCAGATTTTTCAATATACAGCTGTAAGGATCACAGAAAAAAAAAAATGATGGATGACGGGGCAGGAGTGTCTTCATTCTCTGCTTTTTTGGAATTGGCAAATAACCCTGTATGGGCTGGAGCCCAGCCATGGGGCCAGCTTTGTGAGCACATATGAATCTCTGTGGAAAAAAACTCAAGACTCTGGACTTGAAATGCAATGCACAAAACATTTTCAGGCTTGTAAGTGTTCACTTACTACTACAGGAGTGAGTGTCCTTCCATGCTGGGCACAAAAAGCATCCCCTAAGACACCAACAAGACATTTCATAACCCCGCCCCCCTGAGGTCCTCACATAACTTGCAGGAAGAATTTTAGGTAAGTCAATTTGCCTAGAGTCAAAATTACTTTTTCTATCATGAGAAGGTGAACTAAGACCTAAAAAAAGTTCTATCTCAGCAGCCAGGTACCAGGCCAGCAGAACACATGTCCTATCAGCATCAAATGCCAATGTTGCCTAAATGATAAATATTCGAAAACAGAACAGAACTATGTAAATAACAACTCTAAGAACATTATGTTCACAGTCAGGATTACCTGAGGGTTGAGGTAAGAACTTCCTTGTGCTTGGGAATGTGGTTTTGATGATCTGTAGTATCAATTTAGTTCAAAACTAGGCCATTTATGAATGTTAGGACAGTAAATAAAAGAAGAAAGACTGACAATTCCTGGATGAAGGAACAAAGCTAGATGCTTGCTTGACAAGTAATGAACGTATTCTTATTCTGCCCACAGGAAGCAGTACTGGAGAGAGTATACACAGATCACAGATTTAAACTTGGAAGCAATTTCAAGGTGACTGGGCTTCTTTCTTGTGTAGTGATTCCTCTCTCAGAAATCCTGCTCATATTCAGCATCCAGGACACCTGGAAGTCATCTCTGCTTCCTCCCTCTACTCCTTCCCTGTAGTCCAGGAGTTATCAGATCTTCTAGGTCTGCCAGGCTATTGTTCAAACGTAGGCCCTTGTCTGCCATTCATTACTACTGGTACCTAGAATACACTTTTCCCCACATAATTCCTTTCAAAGTCCTAAGTATCTTTCACGTACAGCTTAAAGAATTCCTATTCCATGAAGCACTTCTTTTTTATGAGGGGGTGGGTGTCCAGGGATAGAACTGAGGGGCACTTGAATACTGAGCCACATCCCCATTACTGTTTAGTATTTTATTTGGAGATGGGGTTTCACTGAGTTGCTTAGCCCCTTACTTTTGCTGAGGCTGGCTTTGAACTTGAGATCCTCCTGCCTCAGCCTCCTGAGCTGCTGGGATTACAGGCCTGTGCCACTGTGCCCAGCCCACAAAGCACTTCTTTAATCTTTCTATTCCCTTCCTCAGTTTGACACCTCCTCCCTAATTCTAAAAGTACTTAAACCATATTTCCACTAGATCATGAATTTTATTGTTTTAATATTAGTTACCTGTTTTATGTATCTGATTCAGTCACTCTATTATAAACTTCTTAAGAGCAAGAATGAGTCAATTTGTTGTATCTATATCCTCTACAGACACATTTTCCAATGATTTCCCAAAAATACCTGTTTCCAAGGATTCTGTATCCTGATTTTTCTGTGTTTGTTCTAGGTAAGAATTGAACTTGACTATGATAAAATTTGAAATTAAAATGGTTCAGCTCATGAATCTAAAACAAAATGAATATTCTTTGAGAAACATTCCTAATTATAAAAGTCATCCTTTTTAACATCATCTTCAGCCATTATGAAATAAGAACACTTAACTGTCCTTAAGATAATAAAGAGAAGGCAAGTTGATGATTGCTGTTAACAGCTGGAGGGACTCAAAAGCAAGCAAATTAGCCTAAGCTTTTAAGGTACTTCTTTCTTCTGGCCCAAAACCTGAACTATGGAGAGAGATTTTGCTGGGTGTCCCTTCTCCCTACAATGAGAATGGAAGAAACAAACTTTAACACATGGCTTCTCTCCTTGTCTCCTTTCCTACAAAGAGCAACAACTCACAACCTTAAGGCTTTGCATAGTACAGCTGTAGTGATTAGGAAACTAGGTACCTAAGAGATACAGAAATTAGGTACCTCTGACCTTGACTCTAGAAATTTAAAGGAAATCTTTGCTTTGGTCTGATGCTTTGGTCATCCAATCATTCCATTCATTCCCTGATAAAGGCCTGAACTGTACCCACAAAGAATCAGTTACTGGAAAAGACAGTCATACCCTCAAGTGGCTCACAGCCCAAGTGGCAAAAAATCCGACTGCATAAATAATGAGATGAGAACTGGCCCAGGGCAGAGGTGCCTGTAGTGCTTCCCCTTCTTAGGCACTGACCACACTGTGATCCATGAAAGCAATGGTTTTATGTCCCTTTTCTTTAGTGCTTAAAACAAGTGCCTGGTCCTTGGATGATTTGCCTGGACATATCTGAAGGTGGTTCCTGAGGTACGACTTGTAGTGGCCATCCATGTCCAGGTCCCTCTCCTTTCAGTCGCAGAGCTAAATTGTACTTCTTGCCCCTTGCAGTTAGGTTTGGCCAGGTGACTAGTTTGACCAATGTACTAAAGGTAGGACTGACATGTGTATGTCACTTGTAACTAAAGCATAGAAGAGATATCTTTCTCCCCCTGCTGTAAAGAGTGAATACAGGGTTTCTGTTTCAGATCAGTGGTAGGCCACTGCCTGTTACTGAAAATAAAGTTTTACTGGAACAGAGCTATGCTCATTTGTTTATATACTGTTTCTACCTAATAAATGATTTGGGAAGTTGCAATAGAAACTGTAAAGCCTAAAGTACTATCTAAATGTAAAGAAAATGCCTGCAGAATCCTACACTCTTGTAGTTGTGGTAGACTGTTACACAATCAATGAGTTGTATATCCCAGTATCTATGCCCTTGTGTATCCCCTTCCTATACTGACATTGGGTTTGGTTCTGTGACTTTCTGTGGCTAACATGACATCAGCGAAGAATACACTCGAAAAAGTCTGCTTATTGGGGTCTGCCTTCCTGTTGCCATGTAAGGAAGCTGGTCTAGCCTCCTTAAGGAGGAAAGACCACATGGTGAGAAAGCTGCCTGGAGTTTGCAGCTGAGGCTTCCTCCAGACACTCCTGTGCTGCACGCAGCTGCATGTGTGAGTCCAGGCTCGCCTGTAGGAAACTCGGTCAACTCCCAGAATCATCGTTTTAAGCCACTAGGTTTTGGGGTGACTTGTTACAATGGTGCAGATGCAAGATGATGCAGCCTTTATCAACCTGGGTCCCTGAGTGACCATGTAGAACAGAGCCCCTTAATGACAAATACTGGCATGTAGCATGACAAGAAATAAACTCGGGATTACAAAAGGCAACATAATCTGGTTTATATACTAATGTAGATACTTGTAATAGAAATAGGGTTCTAGCAAAAACTAAAAATATGGTGCCCTGGATTAGTGGTCAGACAGTAAAACTAGACATTGAAAGTTACAAAAATGGAGATCCTCATTTTGAAATGTCAAAGTATTTAGTAAAACTGTTGCCTGAGGATACTGGGGATGTGAATCATAAACCTAATAAATTTGTAGCTCTAGAAAATGAGGTTCAGTAGTATGTGTTGGCTGCTGTTGGCTCTCTAGCAATGTAATCACAAAGAGATGAGCTCAGGACAGAATTGGCCAGGTTGCAAACAAATGAAAGAGAATAGAGAGATTCCAGAAATTCTAGGTCTTACAAAGTTAGAAATGTTTTAAACCTGCTATGGTCTGAATGTGTTCCTTTTATATTCATATATGGAAATCCTAATATCCCCCACAGATCACGCTATTAGGCAGGGATCGGTGCCCTTTTAAAGGAGGCCCAAGAAAACCCCTCCCTACTACCATGTGAGGTTACAGTGAAAAGATGGCTATCTATGAACAAGAAGCGAGGCCTCATCAGATACCAATTCTGGATGTACCTTAATCTTGGGCTTCCTAAACTCTAGAACATAAACAGAGAGAACAACAGAGAAATAATCTCTGTTGTTTATAAGCTATGCAGTCTATAGTATTTTGTCATACTAGCTCAAACAGATGAAGGGAAAACCCCAAACACAACAAATAAAATCAGAAAGTCCTTGAACGTGAAGGCAGATTAACATTCAGCATTAGGACAGATCATAGGCATCATACTCACTACTAAAACTTTTTAAATGTTAAACTGACAAATGAATTCAGATTAAGGGTATAATTTTCCCATAGAAGCTCTTTTAAATTCATAAAGAGGTAATGAAGCAAGATAGCAAAGAAAAATGTCTTAAGTCAAGGGATATGGTAACTAGAAAATGGAATTCTAAATAATCAGACAGGTAGGGAGTATAATGAGTTTCTGAGAGATCACTATGATCCAGTATACTCATGAACCTAGATTGATAGACACTGTGATTATCTGAGGCTGAAGACAAGCTTCACATGGCCCAGGAAGATCCTCCTAGAGAGTGGATCCAGGAACCTGAACAACAGTGGTAAGAGTGCTCTCCAGAGAAGAAATCAGGGCTGTCAAAGGCGGTTTCTTGCTTCCAGGGTATAAGCCATACCCAAAAATATACCTGGAAACATTTCAGAATTGCTATTGTCTCATTCTTCCTGGTTTCAAACTGGACAGGTTGTTACTGTTATTTTGTGCTAAGAAACAGAAGGGCGTGGCAGATCAGTTCAGATCAAAAGGAATCACATCCAAACTGAGCATCACTCAGAAGTACTGAACTTCAAGTGTGATGCCTAGAATCTTCGGAGAGTGGACATTTATTTGTTTTATATGTGGGGAAAGAACAAACTAAATGAATGATGGTCAAGAGGATGTTTTCTGGGGGGTTGTTCATTACCATGGAGCAACCTAGCCAGTCCTGAACCATGCCATCATGTTTACTTTCATCACTTTTCACTACTAGTATGTGGGGTGGGGAAAGGTTCTGGGTAACATATACTAACATACTTGCTGCTTTAACCACAAAACAGACCTGGGGATGCTCTGAGCTTTGCTATTTGAATCTGTGTCAGAGAGCTCTGATCAGTAAAGCTCTATCTTACCTAATGTGGGTATAAGAATATCATTCAAGGCCTAGGTCCTGCCCTCCTCTTACTACATCATCTATTACTGTACTTACAAAACTTATGCTTTTCTATGTACTCAGTTATCTTTCCTAAAATGATTTTTCTTAAATTTATATTTAAGACAATTAAAAAAAATTATGCCAATTTAATTTTACTAAATCAAAAAGTTATGCAGTGATAGAAAAAAATGGAAAATATTCTGGAAAGTCTCTCTTCCACACTCACCCCTCCTGGCATTCCACTCCCCCCAATAGGCTCTATGTGCCGAAGATATGGGGCTAACACTGCAGCCAAGTTAAACTTAAATAATAGCTATCCCTGTTATTAAAATCCTTAAACTATCCCCCTCCTTCAGTTTTCATTAATTCTCTCTTCAACTGGCCTTCAATTCCTATTATTGGTCCATCTTGGCTGGGCCTTTTCCCTCTGCTTCAACCTGACTCATTCTGCCCCACCTCAAATTTTCACTCCCTTTCTTAGAAAGAATGAGAGTGTAGCCATCTCTTTTTCTTACCTCCAGTCTTTTCTAGCTACCTTTCCACAACCAAAATTATTCATCCAACTGCTTTTGTAAAGATCATTTTCTCCCCTCATAGAATTCAATTTAGTCTCAAAAATGATAAAAGATGAACATTTCCTACTTTTGCATCTTCAAGCTTTAGTGACATAATACAACAAAACCAAAACTCTACCTCTTATTTTGGGAAGGAATAAGTTAAAACTCTACTACTCATATGTCTATGTAAGTAGTATGTAAGAGATTCTCAACTAGGAAAACCATGATAAGCAAGACTGCTAGAATTCTTAGTCTTTGAAGAAAGGGAACAAGAGATTTCCATGTGTGCTAAGGAATTGATGTGTGGTCTGTTTTACGTGGTCCAGAAGACTGGACAGTTTTCCCTGAGCTGGACTGTTTTAGGAATCGCATTGGTAGCAGTTATGAACACAGACTTAAGGGTAGAGAGGATGACAATGGAGACACCATTTAAGTCACTCTTCCTAAAATCTGAGATGGAGATGATGAACCAAAGGCCTAAAACAGAGAGAGGCACCAATTTCAGAGACATGTCTGATATATCCTTGAAAGAAGCAGGCAACTCCCTGGATGTGTGAAGGAAGGAAGAAAAAGGAAGGCACTGGAATTCAAGAGGGAGAAGCCAAGTCTAGAAGCTAGGCCATACTGGGTTTGAACTCCAGACTGAGTTATGCTGTGCAAAATCACCTCTAGGGGTTTCAGGCAGCATCATCCTTTGAAGGGACATGACAGGGACTAATGCCAATACTTTTGAAGTGCTTGAGAAAAAAAACAGGTATTCAGTACTATATTACTTAAGGCTTTGTGTTCTGGGAAAAGTGTGATGACATTAACTGAAGCAGAGATGCTAGGAGAAGATGGCTTGGGGTCTGGGAAATGATCATCTTGGTTTTAGACACATTGGTGTGAGTTGCTTGTAGGTCTAGATCTTCAGTGGGTAGCTGGAACTGGAGTTCAGGAGGGACATGAGGGACACACACACACATCTGGGAGTGATGGGTGACAGACAGTAGCTAGAACTATGAGAAACTACAGAAAGGAAAGAAAGGGAAATGAATTTCTAAGATGATTAAAGTAGAAAATGTTGGATAGGGATGAAAAGATAAAAGTAGATATTCTGGATATAATTTTTCTCTCTGTATACTTTTAGAAAAATATTTTAGAGGATCTTTACTCTGAATATCTGTGGTAACAGTTTTGACTCAGCCAGAACAAACTAAAAGCACACAGGAGACTCTAGATCAGGGGACTAAGCAAGCATTCATAAGTGGGTGCCAGCTTGCTTCTGGCCCTGAAATGGGGGTGAGGGGGATGTGAGAGAGGTAAGCAAGAAGTCAAAATACCTGCACTACATATTTTCTAAATCAGATCTTCACTTGGATCCACAATTTTTTGCTTTTCTATGTAAAAATTCCTGTATGGAGGTAGGTATATCTCTGAAAACTACCACCTGTGACTTTAAGCATCAGTGCCTGGGGTCACATCTGTGTGATGTTTACTTGATGGACTGATCACACATTTGAGTTCTGGTTCACCAAGGAACTTTAACAAAGTACTTCATGACATTCTTTCAGATAAGATCCTGCACATTACAGTTTAAAAGTACTTACAGGTATATTTTCTAAAAACTGTGGGCTAGATGATATAGTTTGGCGTTATTGGCTGACTGGAGGGAAGTCTCCAGTGATCCTCCACAGTATACTGTAGGCCTTGGACTTGTCCTGTTCAACATATTTACTGATGACCTGGATGAACATGGAAAATGCATGCTCACCACATCTAGAGCTGATGTAAAGCTACCATGGATACTTAATATGTTAGATGACAGCATCACAATTTTTTTTAACAGTAATTTCAACAAGCTGGACTAGGCCAATAGCAACAAGACTTAATTTATTGGGGATAAATGTAAAGTCCTGTCATTGGGTTCAAAAAGTCAATTATATAGCAAGTCATACGATAAAGACCTGGGGGATGTGGTTGACCACAAGTTCAATAATAACAAACAGTCTGAACTTGTTAATAAAAAGCGAAGTCAATCTTCTACTTTATTAATGGAAGCACAGGGAGGTAATAGCTGGTTAGACCACATTTGGAATATAGCATGTAATTCCTGCTGCCAGATTTTTAAAAGGGAACATAACACACTGGTGTGTTCAGACAAGGGAAACTGGTGATGGGTCTGGAAATCACATTCACTAAAGGAGTGACTCAAGGAACCAGAAATGTTTGGCCTGGATAAGGGAACACTTGGGGAAGATGTTGAAGCCTCCATCAAAAATTACAGTGTGGCTCTACTTAAGGGGATGTCAGCCCACGAAGCCCTACAGGGCAAAACAAGGATGAATGAGTAGATGCTATTGAGGGAGAGTTTTCAGTTGGATTAAGAAGAAGGTTTCCTACAGTCACCACTGGACTAAGCCATGACTATGACACTGGGACTTTCTGAGATAAGATGTCATGCAGACATTCTCGCACTAGGAGAAATTAGAAAATGTTCTCTAACCTGTGCTTTGATGAGCTTTCAGGTAGCAGTATCTTTAGTCAGCAGGACTACAGAGGACAACCAGTGACCGCAGTTTGGTGTAGAAGAGAAACAGCTCTGGGAGAGCTGTGAGCACAGCCAGGTGCCAGCCTGATCCTGCTCAGTTGTAAGCCAGCTTAGCTGATTATTCTTTAAGCCTCAAACCTCTCATCAGTAAAAAAACATAAAAATTATTGTTCTTTACTGGATGAATTTAGTTAAGTCCTTAAAGGTAGGAATTATGCCTTAATAAGGGCATAATTTGATAGACCCTCAATAAAAATTTGTTGAACAAATCAAAGAACAGATTGTGGGAGAGCACTTCAATGGCACAGAGCCATATAAACACAAACTGTCACTCTATGCCTCTTCCCCTCCCAAACATAAACAGATTGAGAACCAGTGACACTGACCCCACTAAATACTTCTGTTAAGAGCCAAAGATCATGAGAATTCACCTGATCCTTTTAGAAGGATATTCACCTGCAAAGGGATAATTTGGAAGTGGGGAGGGTATTTCAAACTGAGCATTCTACTTTGCTCATTCTTCAGGGGTGCATAAATTACTTTTCATAAGTTCATGCCTTGCATCCTTGAAGGCATAGATGAAAAGCCCCTCACAGAGACACAATCCGTGGCCCCTCAGACTGGCCTACTGTGCTCTCCTACAGCACACCTACTCCCTTCCTTCATTGATCCCACCAGAGTTTATGATAATACAACTCTCCACGTGATTACTTCCTTATTATCTACCTTTTTCACATGTAAACTCCCTGGGGGCAAGGGCTGCGTTTTTTTTTGGTTCAGTACATTTTAGGTAGTTCAATTTAATGTCTGGCTCATATTAGAATCTCAGTAACTGTTTGTTGATTGAACGAATAAAGCAAGCTTTACAATATTTTTGTTAAGCAGAAACTTCTATGTGCTCTCTTTGTACTTTGTTTTGGTTTTTTAAAGTAATGTTTCCTAACTTTGTCAAAAATAATGTTTCTATTAGATATTGAAATTCCATACACTATGACAGAATTTTAACCTATTGTGCTGACAGAAGCAGTATAAATGATCAGTATAAACTTGTTTCTTAGGCCTTTATTAATTTATCAAGAGCCTAAAGGTTCCCCCTCCTAAAGTCAGGTTACCACCCACTGTCACATGATAATCAGTTGTCACTTTGGGGCCTCTGGCTGAATAACCACAAGATGTCTTCTAACCAGGTGTGAGCCAAGGACACAACTCCAGAAAGCCCAGACCAACATCATAATCTGGATTTTGTGGCCTGCCTGCTGTGAGGTCTTCTTTATAACTCTTGGTACAAAGAATGCTTGTCTGTGAGATTATAAACCTGTTTGTGCACATTCTTTCACACACTGCATTTAAAATTGTACAATATGAGATTGTCTTATTTACAAAACTGAGCCCGGGGATAGTAGGGCTAATGAAACCCAAAAGAGTTTCTTCCTAACGGCATAATGGAGATCTTTGGTGTTTCCCTTGAGCTTGTCTAGGCCAGCTTTGAAACTCGCATCCCTTCTCTCAGACCAAGGGCTGAGGGGAGGTCCTGAGAAGACAAACCCGCTCCTCCCAAGGGCTGCTCTTTCATCAGGGACACAACTCCTTCATTCCCCAGTGATTTATATGCCTGGGGTATTATGGAGAAAATGTCGGTGAGGGTCTGAAGCATGCCTTCCTCCAGAGGAGGAAGTGCACCATGGTCTGTAGGACATATGGCACACAGCTCCTGAAAGATCAATGGGAAAATGGAACCTGAGCCTTTGCTGACCACGGATGATCAGGGTGTTGGAAAGAGCACCTTCCCTGAGCTTTGAAGTATCCCTGACTACAAAGGTTCGAGGAAATTTAGAGTGAATAGGAGCGCCCAAAATATAGTTTGGCAGGCAGAATGCCTATCGTAAAGAATTCCCAAGTCATATATGAGCAAGATTTCAAAACTCTTCAGACCAGTGCAGGGGAATTTAGGAACCCTTGAGAAGCTTACAATATTCACTTTGTGAATTAACAAGACTGGGAACATCTCCAGGAGCTGCAGAGACTCCACAGATTTTCAGTGTTCATCAAATGAGCACTGCTGATGGAACGCACGCCCCTGGCTGCTGCAAGTGCAGGTGTCCAGTGAGTGCGGCGCTGCCGGCTGCTCAGTCATTCTTTTGTTTATCCCTGGCCAGATCCTTCATCTGTTTCCACAGCTACTGCTCTCCCCACACCTCTTCTTCTTTCCCTCTCTCTTGGCAGATCATTCACTCCAACTTCACAAATAAACTCGAGGCACTGAGAACCAATTCAATTAATTTCCTGGCCCCATCCCTTCACGTTTCTATCTGCATCTGTGCTCATCCTTGCCCCTTTCCCCTGCTGGAGAAACAGAGTGGTCTTTCTAGTCAAGTTCAACTACTTTGCCTGTGCCTTGGACCTGAGTCTCTGGGCACATCCTTGCTCATATTTTCCACTCTCCTTGCTTGGCTTCTCTCCCACAGTGTGTAGTGCTTTCTCCCCACTGATCTCATTTTCTTATGCCACACTCTTTGAGAGAACAACACTCATCTGCTCTTCTATTCCCTCACTTCTGCTCACTCTGAACTTATAATTTCTCATCATTATCTTAGTTGGCTTCCCTCCAGGACTTTCCACCCTGTCACTGTTCTCCTCTGGATGCTTTCCTGTCACTCCACCCAGGTTCTCTTCCTACCACTTGTCTCCTTTTCTCCTTTCTTTCACTGCTCTCTATTTGCAGTTGGAGTTTCCCTGGATTGCACCTGCTACCCTCTTGGCCTTCTTCATACAATGTCTCATTTTCTCTTTCAGTTCATTCATTCAGACATTCATTTATTCCATTGATTTTTAAGATCTTCCTGTGTTGACGGGTTCTCTGCTGTGGGCTAGGAACGCATAAGGTATTACCTAACTGCCAGGAATCTTGATGTAGTAAGAAATCATTTAAAGAAATAAGTGCAATTAAATGCTATACTTGCTGGAGGAGCATATAGAGGGGTTGCAGAGGTGAGGAAGGAGGCTGCACAGAGGCTCTAGGAGAATCTTGAGATGAGAAAGAATGTGCCTGCAGGGCTGGGCAAGAGGAATCAAGGAATTCCAAGTAAAGAAGTAGCACATGTGGCACAGTGTTTCACAGCATGGATTTTGGAGCCAGGAAATCTGGATAAAATCCCAGGTTCTCATCTTGTAAGGAATGGGAATGAGAATGTGCTACTTTTACAGGTCTCATTTTCTATTTCTGCAACAAGCCCTAACTTGTATGGCTGCTGTAAAACTTAAATAATAGCAGAAGTGCTTATTAGCACAATGACTGTCGTAGAGTATGTGATTATTAAATAAGCCATTATAACTACAAATATATTTATAACTTTAACATGGATTTTATAACCATTACAAAAGGATCTATTTCATAAGCTTGTTGTGAAGACCAAATGAACTAACAAATGTGAAAGAACTAAAAAAGTATAGCACAAAATTGTTCAGTCATAAAAAGGAATGAAGTTCTGATACATGCTATAATATGAATGAGCCTTTAAGAAAATAAGGTAATAAACCGGACACAAAAGGACAAATAGTTTATGATTCCCCTTGTCTGAGGTACTGAGAGTAGGCAAATTCATAGAGACAAGAAAGCCGAATAGAGGTTACTGGGAGTTGGGGAAAGGAGGCATAATGAGTTATTATTGAATGGGCACAGAGTTTGTTTGGAATGATAAAAAAAGTTTTAGACATAGTGGTGATGCTTGTACAACACTGTAAATGTATTTAACACCACTGAATCATACACTTACAAATATTAGGTTTCACGTACAGCAGAAAGAAAATAACAAATTCATATGCTATTTTCAACAAAATACCACTCACATTCAGAGTCTGACAAACAAATCAGGATATTTTCCCTGCTCAGGTTTTTAAAAACTATACTTACATTTGCAGAGGTTTACTAGTATAAAAATGTACATTTTTAAATTGGTACATTTTCAAAAAAGGAAATTAATCTAGGGTTGGTATTTTGATCATCCTAAAATATGGACAACGAATTTACTTCTAAATAAAGAAGTCTAATAATTGTGCCTCACTTTTGACCTGTGTTAGAACCAAGATGACTTGATTTTTTCCACATGCTCCCTCTGGTGAATAGTTGCATAGTATACTTTGGAGATACATATTTGTATTTAAGAATTTAAGTCAGATGAGGATGTAAAAACGGATACACAAACACCCCTACATAGAGACAAGTCCAGCATTTAGAAAGCTGTGTTTAAAATAAAAAACCAACAAGGCTTCAGAAAGGGGAATTTTCCCTTGGGGCTTGGCAGGGACACATGGCTTACTGACCTGCATCCCCTGACTGTTGATGTCAACAGCATCACTCCACTCACTGGTTATTTCATCTGGCAACTCTGTCCTCAAACAGAGGCTAGGAAGTAAGTCTTTGGTCTTGCAGTCTGGATAACTGGAAACCTGATGATAGAGCTCATGATGAACTGAGCTTTCAGAAGGAATTTTTCTGCAATAAACCTCAAATTTTGGGACGTCTGAAATTAAAAAAAAGGCATATGCAGACTTAGGTCTGAACCATAAAGACAGGGGTATTAAACATTACATGGTAAAATGAACTTCTTAAGAAGGGATGAGCAATACTTTTATTTAAACATTTTTCAGAGGATACAGGTATCTATTAAATAAAAAATAAACCTCCAGAAAGAAAGTTTTATTATTTAAAGTCAGTTCTATAAAATATACCTTTAATGTTTTCCTTTATAAGCATTGCTACTGGGCATCTGTTGTGGAAAATGACTCGAGGACTAGGGTCTTCTGAGAGGGTTAAATAAGTCACTCCAAAGTGTTCTTGATATGTCAGTGCTATAGCCCTAAAATAGAATCAAATCAAATGACAGAGATGGTTTAGAAAAAAGTGCAAGTTCTCTCTCTTGATCATGTTTACTTGGATTAGCAATGTTCCAAACACTAAAATGCCTCTCTTTTATACCTTAGGGGAGATTTTTTCCAGAAAAATGAGGCCATCCCTTCATTTAATTTAGTATAGGAACTGAATATTTACTGATTTTTTAAAATGGTAACATACTTATTGTAAGATATCCAAAAAATGTGAGGAATTATTTAAAAGATTAAAAACCATAACTCTACCACTCAGAAAGAACTACAGCTAACTCTACAGTCATCTTGTCCTTCCACCCTTTTCCTCTATGCATATGTATCTTAAACTACTCAGACAGGGTACCATCTTCTCCAAAAGTGCTCAGTAAGTTCTGATAAAGGAAGAGGTGAACTACTTTAAGGACTACTTCAGAATGTGGATGTCTGTCCATTTCCATTATAAAAACAGACAGACTTAAATGTTGGTTGTCAATTTTCACAAGATGGTCAGGCTTCACAGGATCTACATTTTGACCACCAGGTCAAAGGTGTATTGCTAGCAATAAGAAAAATAGCTGCCTGGGCACAGATTGCCCTCTGTAATAGAAAGAGAAACTCTCCTATTGTATGTACTACAGACTATCAAATGATATTTCATGTCAAATCAGGAAAAAGATTCTCTCTGAAGTTCAAATTACATACACTGTCAGAAGTAATAAAATAAATTAGTTAATTTGCTGAATGTGGTTTTTTGTTTATGCTTATTAAAATGGGTTAATAGCACATTAAACAATTTCCTGTTTGCCATCTATCCTATTTCCAATTTGCCAATGTGAGTTCTTTCCAAAGATCACAGTAGTCTAAGATGCCAAAGTGAATAGTGCATTAGCATTTGGTGAAAGATAATACCATCAAATGTGCACTACAGAGTGAGGGGAGGAAAGAGATGAGGAAACCGGGAGATGAGCAGAAAGTGCATTCCTTTTCAGAGTGAAGCTCTTAGATAAATAGGGAAGATCCTTTCTTAGACTAATTTTGGAAGAGCTGGGAAAGCTGAACTCAGACAATTTTCTTTTGATAGCTATGAAAGTTGGGGGCCAAACTAGAGCTACTTAGATTTAATATTTATAGACAAGATTAATTTATATTATAATTCTTTTTTTAAAATTTATTTTTAGTTATACGTGGACACAATACTTTTATTTATTTTTATGTGGTGGTAAGGATGGAACCCAGTGCTCCACATGTGCCAGGTGAGTGCTCCACCAATGAGCCACAACCCCAGCCCCTATATTACAATTCTTAGAATTTTAAGCTTCATTTCCAAATAAAGTTTTCCTTCAAATTTTGACTTTTACTGTAAAAATAAGATTTGTTTTATAGACAGAAGTTTGTATACCTTTCAAGAATACTTCCTTAAATTCAACATGCTTAATATTATCTAAAACCAGAATATAAATTAGGGCAACCCCTCTTTGCAGGGTTAAGGCTGAAAATGTTGGTAAACTCAGGGATTTTTGTGAATGTTGTGAAGGAAGAAAGTATGTGGATGTGGAATAGGGCCTTACCACTATGGACAACTCCAGTTAAGCTGTTATCTTTTAAAATATTACTATTAAATCTTTGTATACATCAAAAAAGTTAGGATGGCTGAAGTCCAAAAACCTATAAATTCATGATCATGAGCATAAGGTACCTCCCATAAGGTCACAATATGTTTTCTTTTGTAGCTGTTATATATACCATAAATAAGTTATTCCTGACAGCTGTAGAAAGAATGGATTGCATGCAAAACAACCACAAAATAGAAGTCCAGTATGAAGAAACCATTACATGTCTCTGCCTTGATTCTGTGGCTGTTATTTGCATAATTGGTATTGGTAATTGGCAACTGGTGTGCAGAAACAACCACAGCAGAGAGTCTTCTGTGGATCGTGTTTATCTAAGTTCTCTCTCTAGATGATTTTTTTGTGAAAAATTCCATTTTGAAATAAAAGTACAATATTAGAAAAGAAAAAGCTTTCCCAACTTGGTTTTCTCATATTTTAGCCTTAATTTCTCACCATTTTACAGAGGCTAAGAACTCCTAAAAGAAGGTAATCTTTTTCATTATGGTGTATTGCTGCTATGCTGTGGTACAAATGACATCATTTTCCCCCAGGATAAGATGCATACAGAAAAAATCTCCTAAGCAGTACACTGGGACAACCCATATGTGATCACAACATCTGACCAACTATATATAATGTCTAAAAGTCATTAAAGATAAAAGTAAAATGTAGTCTTACATATGTGGAACATTGCACCTATTCTGTCTCTCAGCATCTCCATGGACAGTGACACTGACAGGCAAAGAAGGGCATTCACATATATGTAAAATACCTGGTACAGAATCCGTTTTCCCTAGAATTCCCAAGGGGCACTGCCACACTCTGTCTGGGAAACTCTTGTTTAACTAGAGCTGGCAGGCTCCAGCACTGTGAGCTGTTGGCACCTGCAGCAGGAGAAAAGCCCAGCAAAATCTGTTTCTGAAGTAAGGATGCATCCAACATCGATGGCCCAATGTCAGGCATTAAATCCCAGCAAGGAAGGGAGCTGGGTTGCATAGCAGGCTGCTCTCCACCTGGGCAAATGCTGAAAGTAGCACTGTCTGGAACATGAAAATACTGGAAAAAGAAAAGACAATGCAGAGAGGGCATAGTTACTACAACAATGCAGTGAAGTTAAGGTTTAAAAGCATAGCTTCTAAGAAACCATAACCATGTGTTCTCAGAAAGTGGCCAAGCTGGGAATGTGGGTCTATTGGTACAAGAAAGCCCTAATGAGACAATTAAAGTACTGGAAGCAGGGTTGCTTTTCAGGGCATACTGAAACATGATAGAGCTGGGGTGATCTAAAAGATGATGCACAGTTCCCACTGGGTTCCAGGTATTGCAAAAATCCCTATGCCACCAGGGTAGAAATACCATGTGTTGGGGAGGAAGTCCTCTTGAGTAGATAGGTTTGGCTACACTGAAAGGGTGTGGCTTGGTGGGGATGTCAGGAAAAGAGATCTGGGTAAGATTCAGAACAGGAAACTGGGAGTTCAGAAGACAAATTTTATGTAAGGCTCATCCTGAGGGAGGAGCAAATTCTGATGGAATTTTACACTGTTTCTGGCATTAGTGTCTGAATTTTAGACTTAAAAAGAACCTCAAGGAATAATATATTTGAATGTCCTCTTTCACAGCTGAGGAAGCTGTTTGTTTTTATTTCATTTTTGTTGTTACTGTTGTTTGTTTTGTTTTGGTATCAGGGATTGAATCCAGGGGTGCTTAACCACATCCCCAGTTCTTTTTATTTTGAGATAGAATCTTGCTAAGTGCTGAGACTGGCTTTGCATTTGCAATTCTTCTGCCTCAGCCTCCTGAGTCACTGGGATTACAAGTGCATGCTACCATGCCCAGCAGGAAGCTGCTTTTGACTGAGTTTTGTCCAATATCACAAAGCCAGGAAGTGGCAAAGCCCAGCCAGAAGTCAGAATTTCTGCTTCTGAGTCTGGGGTTTCCCCACTGTTCCACAGTCTTCCTGAGAGGCTAGGGATTATCATGCCTCTTGAAAAATTCCACATCTGCCTGAAGCAGAGTCAGTGTTGGAAAAGGGGATATTCCTCAGCTATAGGGGCACACTGGGTCTTCCTCTTCATCCAGGAAGCTTAGGCAAACAGAGGAGATAGAGGATCCTGGGTGATGTCGATGCTGCAGATGCTGCTGGCTACAGTCATTTACTAAGCACCTATCCTTTTTCCTTAGTTAACTTATTTAATTCTCATTAAACCTACAACGAATGCAAAATGATGCCTATTTTATAGATGAGAAAACGTCATCTGGTCCAATGTTTCAGGAAGTCCTAGAGTAAGAACTAGGACAATTATCTAGAGGCATGCTGATTCTCTTGTCAAAGCAAATGTTGTTGACCTCTATTTCTTAATTGGATAATCAACTGGGTACTTCTGGTCACCTATTTATTTATTTTTTATCAATGAACCAGGGAGGAATTCTAGTGTTCCACATTTTTGTAAATACCACAACACACTGTCTAAAAAATGTAAGATTTTATCCTGATCAATTATTCTAATATAATTTTTAGAAACAATGTAAGGAATAATAATAACTGCAGAAAAAGATAAAGAAAGATAATACTTTCTCATAGGACAGTTTCATTAACATTAAATATCAGCATACTCCTTGGCATATTGTTAAGTTTTTCTTTTTTTAAAACAATCTCTACTTACTTTCTTAAAATATATCTATTCATTTTCATTGTACAGAGCTGAATCAAGAACACCTCTCAACATTCCTGGATTTATTTTCTACATGTTCTGCCATTGAGATGTTAACATAAACGAGCTGGTACATTTTCACATTCACTCTGTGTGAACACAAAGCTCACTGCCCCAGATCATTGGCTTGGTCTGTTCGTGGCTCGGGTTGGCTCTTGCCCTTGGTCCACTCCAGTTACTCAAACCAGCTCTTCAGTTGCTGCAACCTGTGGGGCAGATGTTTTCTTCGTGCAACTCAGAGCTGGTCCTCGGGCCCACTGCTTTGCTAGTGGGGGTTCAGTGAACCTGTGAGAGGACCATGCTGGAGCCTCTGAGCAGATGGGGCGCAGGCAGAACTAATCCAGCAGTGTCAGGACCTGCTGCTCTGGAGGATTTCTGATCATTAATTACCTTGGAAGTACTGACCATGACATCCATGGCTTTAATTAGAGCCACAATAAGTGGATTTCTCTTTACCTATATTCAGCATTAGCCTATTCTTTGCCCTAGGCTATAAAAAATTGATCCTATTTGTTGTTAATTAAGCAAAATGTAGACAAAACAATTATGTTATGAATTGCTTACCTCCTTTCCAGAATGGGGTTTGGAGACAGATAGCTGTGGTTTATAAAATATCTGATATGGTGTGTTATTGATTACTGTAGTCTTGTCTTCAATCTGAATAATCTGTATGCCTTGCTGTACCATGGAAGAGATGCAGAACTGACACAACTGTAAGATAATTGAGGAAAGGGTATTTTTAAAACAATATTATAAGGCATATGCAAATCTTTTGACTATCTTTAAAGGTTAGTTATATATTAGTTTGTGCAAGATAGCACCAGTTTACCTTTCTCCAGAGTACTTAATAGGATTTCCTTTCAGTCTCCAAAATGCCCTGGCCAATACAGGGCTAGCATTTACTTTAACAAGCCAGTTATTTGTGCTACTATTGCAAGAGATTTGTGTTCAGATTATTTTACAGATTACCTCACACAATATTTATAAAGTACTTATATGTAAACAAATTCCTACTCATCTTACTCAACAGAATTCAATATGGCATCCCTTCTTAAGAGCATCACAGCAGCGACCTCACAGTGTGCCTATAATGGGCTCAGTAGAGTTCTAAAACTTTAAAAGTGACAATGAAGATGAAGGAAACAATAATGATTGACCTTCATGTATTGTTACATCATGTACCCCACTTGTTTTAAGTAATTTATGAATATTAATTCACAAATTCCTATGTATAGTAATGATATAGGGTTTTTTCTATTATTCCCATTTTACAGAAGATGAAAGTGAGATGCAGAAGGTCAGCACTTGTCAAGGTCTGGCTGGCGCTGGAACCTATGTGGTCTGGCTGGCACTGGAACCTATGTGGTCTGGCTCTGCAGGGCTGCTCCTCACCACTATGTGCATTGTTCCTCACACTCCTGCATCACATGTGGCACTGATGCTTGGATGGTTACCTGCCTAAGGGCAGCCATCCAGTCAGTGCCAATCTCAGAGCAGCAGTTCTCAAAGGGTGGCCAGGGACTCGTATGGAGGATCTCCAGAAAGAGTACTAAGTTGAAAACTGTTTTTATAATACTGACATTATATTTTTCTCTTTACTTGAATTTCCTCATGAGCATACAGTGGAATTTCCCAGAGGCTATGTGACATACCATGTCATCTCTGATGGCTAATGGAAAACTCTTATGTTTAAAAAACATCTTGGGGCTCAGTGGCAGAGCACTTGTCTAGCACATGTGAGGCACTGGGTTCGATCCTCAGCACCACATGAAAATAAATAAACAAAGGTATTGTGTCCATTTACCGCTAAAAAAAAAATCTTAATTTTCAATCTGGTAAAAACTGATAGAAACAAAAGGTCTCTGGGGCGGGGGTCCCCAACAATTTTTAAGAGTATAAAGGAATCCTAAGACTAAAGTGTTTGAGAGTTACTACTGAGAATAATTAGACATCACTATATGTTCCAACAGTTAGTTCATTCATTCATTCATTTGCAAGCATTTATTCAGCACTTGCTATGGCTACTTTGTGAGGTGCTAGAGGTATTGGGAGTTTGCCTGCATTGTTTCCAGGTTTTGATGGCAGTTCTCAACTTACAACTATTCAACTTTGGGTGATTCATGCTTACAGCTCTTTGCCATTTACACCCATGTTACAGCACTTTGGCAGGCAGAACATAAACATGTGTTGCCCAGACAACCTTGAGGAAATGGATACCAGCCTTGAACACTGAAGACCAAGTTCTTATTTTGGGGAAATTTATTTTTTAAAAAATGACCAAAGAACCCTAACTTTTCTCAAAAGATTCTTCAAAGATGCTCAAAAAGACACTCTCCCCAAAGAAAGGTTATTCTGAATTCTACTATTCTGATAAATTCTACTATTCTATTTTATCTCTTTCTCATTTGGGAAAGCTAAAATGATGAAGATAATTTTAAATACAGTATGAGACTTCCACATGTCACACTACATATTATACTTTCATACATACAATTTAATGTGATTAGCTGCTATATTAATCAGCTAATTGGTTTTCATAGACTTTAGATTTATGCTGAAAAGCACACACCATTTGTATTCATTTGAGTAACTGCTTACGTATGTTTTTGTTTGTGTGTGTGTACAAATCCTACTAAAAACATGGGCACTAGTTGACTGTTGAAGAATTCCATCAGTTGAAAACTGTTATAGGAATTTCCTCCTTTAACACTGGTTCTGTGGGAAAAACAAACTTGGTCCACATAATGTCGCTTAGGATGCCCTTTCCAGGAATATAACCTCTGCTGTAGGAGTCTTTGTTCTTTCACTCAATGCTTAGAGTGTTAGCAACTTTACTTCCTGTTCTAAAAAAGGAAGCCAAAGTACAGTTTGTGGATATTTTGGACTAAGTTCATTCCCCTCTCATATACTATAAATCAAGTGACTGCTGAGTGTTCTGAAATAGAGCAGTTATGGGATAAATTATGTGACACAGCTTTTATCACTGGTAAAGAAAAATACATTGTAAAACAGAAGTCTAAGTACTTAAGAAATCAAGTATTTCATTATTATATATTATTTAGAATATGTAATATCAAAAAAGGATTTTAAAAAAGGGTAGGTTTATATTAAATAGTTTAAGGGAATGGCATGCTATTTCCCTTGAGCCACATTAACTCTGACCTTACCTTCTGATGTCCTGGGAAAGCACCAAGTCTTATTTCAGCATCAACAAACCCTTCTTCGTCCAATGTCACAACTTCACCATTACCTCCATCTTTCCACTTTGGAGATGTCAGATTATGGACTAGTTTAATTGCTACTGACTTGTGCACAGTGTTTGTATTTGCCCAGTATATTCCAATTTGAAAAGCTTCCTGGAAAAATAATACCTCAATTATAAAGTATTTTTCTTAAATTTGGTATATTTTTTTAACCTCAAGCACCAGAAATTTTTTCATATTATATAATAGGTGCACCAAAGCAACCAAATATCATTCCACTTTTTTTTTTTTAAATAATAGCAATATACATTTTATCTTTGTTTCCAATGTCAATTTTGATTCACAATGAAATTCATATTTATGGAAGGGGAAGAAAAAACAAACTTGAGATGTGACTATCCTATAAATACCAAGGCTTAAAAACTGAAAGTTTCATCTCATTTGACAAGAGAATAACATGCAATATTAGGTCCATCCAGGTCAACATTCCAATTCCACAAGGTAACAGTATCTGATTATTAAAAAATGAAAAATGCAATTGAATAAAGATGTTTATGGACTGGAACTCAAAAAAAAAAAAAGAACTCTGAAATTGTTTTCTACCAGGAAAATATTTTATTTAGGAGTTATTTTCACTTCATTTTCTTACAGATTTATATGTCTTGAAATGATCTAGCCTTATAAAGTTAGTTTTATAAGTTAGAATATAAAATCTTCTGAAATTTTATTTCATGATTAGGTTTTTCTCTCTGTGTCCATGTTATAATTAATAACTGGGTAAGCCTTCATAATTATGGACATACAAGTCCACTTATAAAGAAAAAGAAGTCTGACAAAAATGGTGGTTCAGAAAATCCTCAACACCTCACAGATTTCAGAGAATTTAAAAATTGCAGAGATTATCAAGGGGGTGGGTTAGCATATAATACAACCCTGTATCCTTAACACACCGAGAGATTAATCTTAACACTTGTCAAATATCCTGTACACAACAGAAATGAGCATGTAACTAGTACAAATTATCAAAATTTAATGATAAATCAACCATGAATACTGCTGATGGGGGGAAAATGGGAGGAAATGTTCTCTGAATATCAAAGAACATTCCATACTCCTTATGTACATATCTATAAGGACAGTTTTCCACAATGTACTCATTCTGTTAAATCATAAATGTAACCTCAGAATAAAATCTAGTTGTTGGGAGAAGAATTATGTTACTTTTAAAAGTTATAGTACCTGAAAATTAGGAGGAATAATAGTTTTGCCAGCAGGAACCTGTAGAACAATCTTCTCTCCTTCAAAAAGCCAGAGGTCCCACTTGGACTGATTGATAAGCAGGGCCCAGGGCAGAAGTTCTATCAACAAAGTTCTAACATATGGCTTCCAGACTGACAGCTTCACTCGCATTGGGCTATCCCACTGACTCAGCTGTTCATTCCTGTTTCAAATACCACATCCAAGAGACTCAATGAAATATGATGACTTTAGTATTCATGAAATATGTTTAAGGATTCCAGACACACAATGCTCCTGTAGGATACCTCTTCATATCAGTCATTCAATGTTGAATTTGCAAGCAGGAGAAAGCAACTTTTCATATAATTACGTTGTACATTATGAGTAAAAAAATCTATAAATCTATCTACTAGATGACAAAAGGTCAGAATCTCACAAATACATGCAAATATCTTTTTTCACACCATTTATGGTATCTTAATTTTTTTTTTTTTTTTTTTTTTTTGCGGTACTGGGGATCAAACTCAGGGCCTTGTGCTTTCGAGGCAAGCACTCTACCAGCTGAGCTATCTCCCCAGCCCGGTATCTTAATATTTTTGTGAAGTCATTTCTTAATGTTTATTAGCACATGTAGAAAAAGATAGCTGAAGACTGTTACCTGTCAGAATCCTTCTTATTATAGGGCCATGTGGGTTCAAGAGACTTTTCTGGTCCATAGAATTCATCAAGGATCTGATTAACTGTACCTCCAGGGTGTATCTTAGTGGCTATTTGCTTAATGAGGGCTGTTGAGATGGGAACAGCACAATCAGAAGGATCATATTCTTCTCTAGGAAATGGAAAGAAAAAAATAAGTATCAGAATCCTAAAGTGTTCTATAATTTATTTTAAAATACCTAACTAAAAATGTACTATGAACCATACTTTTAAGTGGCTTGAGTCCATTTTCCATGATTTAGGAAAGTATGATAGTTTTTGGATTACCTGGTCTTGGCTTTTCCTTCTTACCTGCCCATGCTTGGGTGAGATCTCGAGTCACGCCTTCTTCCACTACAGAAATCATGTGTCAGTTAAATCTAAACTAAATTACATTTTTTTGATGACACTTCCTGATTGGTTCTTTTTTCTTTCTCTTTGTTTTGAGTAGTAAATATTTATTATAAAGGGATAATACACACTTGAGAATGGGAGTATGGGCAATCACATGGAGGAAAAAAAAGGACAGAGAAGAGGGAGAAGGGAGAAGGAGAGAGTCAGAGAGGGGAAAAGGGAGACACACACACATGCACCACTCTTATTTCTAAGCTTGATGTGAAAGGGTAAATTTTATCTAAAACTATAGAAGAGAATAAGAGAACACTAAGCAGAACACTATTTAAAAATAACATTCTTCTAAGATAAAAATTCCATGCATGCTCCCTCACTCCTCAAGAATACAAGGTTACTTTTCTACCAAACTTCTTTTAGGAAAATAAAAAAAATGTATCTTGCTAATACCTTGCTTGAAATGTTAGGTGATGTACAAGGTCAGGTTCTATGTTTTGCAGTGGTTTTTCCTGCCCTCTTCCTGGAATTATCTGTGTTTCATTCAATCCCAGACTCCTTTTCTCCAAATGTATGATAATGGGGTCTGGAAGATGACTCCTCATGATAAAAAGAGGGCTGAACACAATCTATAAAAATAAAAGGACAGAACAACTTTCATATTTGCTTTGTTGCAGTATCCCAGCTGTTTGATGCTGAAACAAACTCGTAATAAATCTCTTCCCTGGGTCACTGTGACCTTAATTTATTTCAGAACAGGAAAGGTCAGAGTCGTATACCATATTTTAGGATTGGGAAAGCACTCACCATTCGTTGTTGCACTTGAGAGTTGGGTTCTAAAGTCAAAACTGTGCACCAGACATAAATAATAGAACTGTTTGAAGATGGCACCTACGCATGAGATAGGAGAGAGTCCTATTAAATACCGAACAGCTACACATTAATCAAAATAAGACAAGGATATAATATCAGTTTGGATGATAAAAAAACTTAAAGTTGGATAAAAAGCACCCCAAACAAAACAAAAACAATGAAGCAAAAACAGACTTTGACATGGCATAAAGTAAATGTACAGTGAACTGAAGGGGCCAATTCATTCCATAGAGAACATTTCAGTTTTAAAGCTGCTTTATTCTAGATTGTACTACTTCTCATACCTGGATGACAATGCTATACTCAGAGGCTTTGGATTCCAGGCACACATCTCTTGACCAGTCTTCATCTCCTTTGGCCTTCACACACAACTCTGTCAGTTCACTGTTTTCTAATATATATGAAGGCAATTTCTGTTGAGCTGTGAGGCAGTCGAAATGTTCTCGAACCACGGCTTGTCCATCTTGTCCAATATAATGCTGAACAACTTTTAGTTCTATGCTTTGAGACAAATAACTACAGATGATCTGTCTTCCACAGATGATAATCTAAAAGACAATGTGTAAATATACAAGGCTTCATCAATTCAGAGTTCATTACATACAATCATCCAGATAGATATGTTGAGGTTAATGGAAAGCAAATGAAGTAAATTAGCTTAATACAAGAAAGAAAAGAGACTTGAAGGAAAGAATTTTGCTCTGTCATATTAAGTTTTCAATACTTTAAAGAGAGACTCATAGGGAGGGTCCAGTGCCCAGTCAGAAATACTGATCAGGTGCTCAGGAGAGAAGATGAAACTGCAGACAAAGACTTGTGAAAGAAAAGCTGTGCAAATGTGCATCGACAGAGGACAGTTCATCCAGAGGAGAGGATGGAATCTCAAGCCCAGAAATTGACCGATACTGTAGGAACAGGGTAAGAAGTCAGAGAAGGGGCCAGAGGAAAAAGGGGTGAAGGAAGGTGGAAATAAATCAGGAGAAAGTACTTTTGCTGAAGCCATGAGAGGTGACTGAGAGGTGTGTGATCAGGTGGTGGTTAATCTCATCAAATAATGTAAGAGTTGAAAAGGATGGGAACTGACAGGAAGTATTAGCTCTGGTAACTGAATAGAAAACTGTGGTCTATCTATTTTGCATAGCTGATTTCCTAAAGTATACTGTCCTCTTATCTGGTAAGAGATGTCTGAATACAGCAAGACACAAGATCTTTGACTGAGATATCTCATTATATTTTACTTTATTCAGTTTCTTCTACATTGTAGTATATATCTTTATAAAACACTCAGAATTATCCATTAAACCCTCAGATCCAACTTTGTACTTGGACAAGAGTTCATAATAGGTATTAAGAAATGTTTCTTGAATTGATTGAAAATGAAAGGATATTGGAAAATTTACTCTTATTCAGTAAACAATTTTAGAAAGCAAATACTTTTGCAATAAATATTCACCACGGTTACAGAAAACAGAACTTTCACAAACTAGATTTTATATTTTTAATATTCTTATAGTATACTTAAGTATACTATACTTAATATAGTATACTTAAGGGTCTAAGCATGTGATGGTTAACTTTAATGTGTCAATTGGCTATGGAGTGCCCAGATATTTTTAATCAAAAATTATTCTCAATGTGTCTGTGGAGATGTTTGTGGGTGACATTTACATTTGAACTGATAGGCTGAATTAAACAGATTGTCCTCCCCATGTGTTTGGTCTCACCCAATCAACTGAAGAACTGACAGCAACAAAAATGCTGAGTGAGAGGGAACTCATTCTGTCTGACTGCTTGAGCTGGGACACTGGTCTGTTTTAGCCTTTGACCTTGAACTGTAACATTGGTACCCAGAAGCTCTGACCTAGAATCTGTGTTGAAGATCACCCTGATAATCTGTCACTCATAAAATTAATATCTACTCATAAGAAAATTTAGATTTCAAATGAAAGCAAGTTATGGCTGATCACCATAACACAAATGTGGCAGAAATCATTGGTTGTCTTCCTATAGTGGGTCCTTTTTTATTCCTGCTGTTAAAAATTGATTTGGTTTAGGTTCAAAAGACAGTCAAGCACTCAAGGGAGGTGAATATCTCCCACGAACCTTGGAGACTGTACTGAAATGGGTGAACACTAATCCTGGTGATTCATTTCCCCTTTACCAATGATTAGCTTAGGGGTGAATGTGTTTTGGCTACTGATGTGAAAAGGCAAGATGGCAAAGGCTCTGGAGAAGATTTTACTCCTTGAAAGAAGGGAAACAATTTGAGAAGAAAATGTCCTTCTTTTCTGTCATAGAAGGTATTAAAAGAGGATGTACATCTTGAGACCAGAGAAGCATACACAGAGGATGGCAGAGAAGTAGATACAGTACTGAGGTGCTGAGGTCACCAACACCAAACTCGCCTTCTTCCTTCTTATGATGTGAAATAAAATAGGAATAATAATAATAGGATCTGCCTTATTAACTTTCTATGAAGATTACAAAGTATATATTTTTTTCAAATTTTATGAGTTTATTATATTTTTAAAGATAAAACATTTGAAAAACAAACATATTGAAAATAACTTGTATTTGGAATGTACAAAGAACTCTTAAAATTCAATAATAAATAAACCACCTAGACTTTTTTCTAAGTGGGAAAAAAATTGGAGCCTTTTCACCAGAATAGAAAAACAGGTAGCAAATAATCATATGAAAATGTTCAACATCATTTGCTATCAGAGAATTGCCAATCAAAACAAAATAAAATTTTGTTTCTACATACTTTTAGAACGACTGAAATAAAAAAAAAAAGGAAAATACTAACTACTGCCTAGGATGCAGAGCAACAGAAACTCTTTTTAAACTATTTTTAGATATACATGACAGTAGGGTGTATTCTGACATATTATACATACATGGAATATAATTTTCCATTCTTGTGCTTGTACATGCTGTGGATTTACTCTGGTGGTGTATTTATATATAACATAGGAAAGTTATGTCACATTCATTCCACTCTCCTTCGTATTCCTATCTCCCCTCCCTTCCCTTCATTCCTCTCTGCCTAATCCAATGAACTTCTATTCTTTCCCTCCCTGTTTTGTTGTATGTTAGCAACCACATATCAGAGAGAATATTCAACCTTTGGTTTTTTAGGATTGGTTTATTTCACTTAGCATGATAGTCTCCAGAGCCATCCATTTACCAGCAAATGTCATAAAGTAATTCTTTTTATGGCTTAGTATTCCATTGTGTATATACAGCATATTTTCTTTATTGATTGGTTTGTTGAAGGACACCTAGGTTGGTTCCATAGCTTTGCAGTTGTGAACTGAGTTACTATAAACATTGATTTGGCTGCATCACCATGCTGATTTTCAATTCTTCGGGTATATATCAAGGAGGGGGATAACTGGGTCAAATGGTGATTCCTTTCCAAGTTTTCTAAGGAATCTCCATACTGCTTTGCAGAGTGGTTGCACCAATTTGCAGTCCTACCGGCAATATATGATTGTAGTTTTCCCCCCACATCCTCACCAACATTTATTGTTACTTGTATTCTTTATTTTTTTTTATTTTTATTTTTGTTTTTTGCAGTGCCGGGGATTGCTTCCAAGGCAAGCACTCTACCAGCTGAGCTATATCCCCAGCCCTGTTACTTGTATTCTTGATAACTGTCATTCTGACTGGAGTGAGATGGAACTCAGAGTACTTTAAATTTGCATTTCTCTAATTGTGAGAGATGTTTAACATTTTTTCATGTATTTGTTGATTATTTGTATTTCTTCTTCTGTAAAGTGCCTGTTCAGTTCCTTTGCCCATTTATTGACTGGGTTATTGGAAAAATCATTATTTAACAAACATAATTAGTTGATACTTTTTCCATGTCATCAAGAGTTCTCTGTGATGGTCATTTAAAATGAGCTACTATTTACACACATAAATATAATTATTTTTGAAGGAACTATTATTTATCCAAAAGACACCTATTAGATTGGTGGATCAAAAATGAAATCTCATAGTTGTTTTGCCTTGTGCAATTTACATAGTTAGATTCAGCATTTTCTTCAATATTTATTTTCTAACTATCTGTTAATTTGCATTTTCTTTAGGAGCACATGTGTAAACTTCACTATTATTAAGTGTATACTTCACTATTATTCTTCCCCTAGACCTCACAGTCATTATACCTATGCTTTCAAAATAATAAACTATTAAAATCAACAGAACTATAAGACTTAAATTAGCAGGCAAGCTTATCTTTAGCATATGCTAGGGATTACTAGACACTCATGAAAAAGTCTTATGATGCCATAACAGAACCTAACTTCAAATAAACATTTGAGAATTTGGAGGCAGTATTTAACTCTTTTCATTCTTGATCTGCCAAGCCTGGCAACATGTGTGCACCACTCTTGCCTTACAACCTTTGAACCTCAGGAGATTTAGAAGAAAATTTTGCTGTCTCTCACAGAAACCACAGAATATCTGCAACCATCTGGGACTCACTTTGTTTAAAGACAAAGATCCTCTTGATGGGTTTTTATAGTTTCATTTTCAACTAAAAAGTCTGTTAAATAGGCTTTCAGATTTGATAAAAAGAAAATCCTTACAAGTGGCCAGGGAGGGAAGACTACTGGGATAAAGGACAATCCAAAATGACCACTCATCAGAGTGATGCTTTGTGTGGTTGTGGGTTCAGGAGAGCTCCGTCTGCTCTTCTTCAAAGTGACCAACTTACAATGCCTTTATTTTGAAAATTATGGTTAGAATTTCAAGATTAATTTATCAGTTGAAGACAGCTACTTAATTTTTTTTAAATGTAGGGTTTCTCTTTAATACATATTTCCCGCTTTCACACTAATTCCCCTCTCTTACCAAAGCCACAACGATGAGCACTGAAGATTCCACATATGATTTTACTTAGCAGGTTTCAGAACTCTTATTAGATCAGTGCCAAGAACAGAGATATTAAAGAATAACTCCAGAGCACCAGATGCACTGGAAAATGATATCTTAACCATGATTAAAAGTATATGTATAAAGTTGCAAATATACAAACATATATACATACATTTGGGCTTTTAGAGTGGTGAAGGTTTGTTCAATGAAGGCCTGGGAAACATGGAAGCAATGCGTACATGAGTAGTCATATAATGTACAAAGGTCCTGGGAAATTTTATATGTGGTCAACTTTCATTCAATTGTGGGAAATGAGAGGAATAAAGGAGAGGCAGAGTACAGATAACAAAACATCAACATTAAAGAGCTCTAGCCAACTCTCCATTATCCAGGGCGTATTAATGTGGTTAAGGTACATCAGGGATCTGCATGCACTCACCTCACCAAATGAGTCTTGGTAATTAGGCAGCTGCAGTTTATTGCAAATTTCCAGGCCCAAGTGGAATAGAAGGAAAGAAGCCAAGATGTGAGGGAGGCAAAAATCCATGGAGCTCTTCTGAAGCTTGATTCCTTCCTTCCTCACCTCACCATCTGAGGAAATCCTACGTCTCTCAAGTACTTTAAGTAGACCTAATCTGGATGCTAAACTACCCTGACAATAAAAATTAAATCCAATTGGAAAAGACATTTAAAATTTTTGCTTGTGTGTGTATGTGTGTGTGTGTCTGTGTGTGTGAGAAAAGGAAGAAGGACAAAGAGAGAAGTAAAATTTTGTGAGCAGTTTTTAGAAATGTATTTTTCAAATAACCAATGATTCTAACATTTGGTGGACTGTTGCATTGTGTACTATCTGTGTAGGAATATCATGTTTATTTATCCCTGAAGTTTAACATAATTCCTCAAAAATACAGATCTATGCAAGAATGAGATGCTATTGTAGGTTAACACAAAAAAGTCCAGCTAGTGTTACTCATGCCTGAGAATATTTCATTACCATAATTTTAATTGTCGTTTACTGGACTGACAGTGGGCTGGGCACATCAAAAGCACTCTGCATACAAAAACTCATGTAATGCTCACAATAACTTCCTAAGGAAGCCACCATTACTATCCTTATTTTCTAGGTTAAGAAATTGCTTTAGAAAAAGATGCAATGATTTGCTAAATATCACACAGCCAGCAAGGGGATACAGATGGGTTGCCTAGGATCTTAACTGCTAGGACATATCATTAAAACCATTTCTTGGCACCGTTTCACTCTTTAGTAAATGTTCTAGCAACCACACGCAGAGGAGTTGAAGAAATTGGGAAAGTTTGGATGGGAGGAGGGATAGTGTGGCCCCTGGACCAGTGGCATCAGCATCACTGAGAACCTTTTATTAATACAGATGATCAGGTTACTCCCAAGACCTACTGGATCTGAAACTCTGGGGGAGGGATCCAGAAATCTGTGTTTTGACAAGCCCTCCGGGATTCTGATGCACACCTGAGAGAGAGAACCCTCAGCCTAAAGACAAGGAAAATGTGCTAGTCCCCTTCACAGTTTTGAAGGGCTGGAATATAGAAGAGAGGTGATTTGTCCTTATAACAAGGTGTTGTGTGTTGGTTGTGTACACCTCACAGTTCTGGAGAATGGTAAAAGTTTGTGGAATGGTGAAAGATTTTGGTAAAATTTGGGAAGAACTTCCTAACAGTTGGTAGAAATCAACAACAGAAAGGGTGAGGGGATTGGTCTCTGGTCTGAATTCCTCAAACAGAGGCTGAGTGATCATTTCTCAGACATGCTAGTGAATGAGAAGGTGGATAGACATTTCTGAAAGAGCATGAGTAGCAGAATTTGAAACCCAGCGTGTATTTGTTGGGCAGGTCTTTACTGAGTGAACACCAAGTAAGAGACCTCTGAGGGCCAATGACAGTCAGGGGCACTTTCAGTTCTTATGACTAGCTCAAAGCTCACATGAGTAGATTGATCTCCCATGAGTCCTTCAACAAGATTCATAAGATTCATTTATTCTTTGTGTTGTTTTTTAATGTAATTCCATGTGCTTGGAATATTTCTTAATCTAAATTCTAATATTTTCTGAAGCCAGCTTCAGTTGTATCTTCTTTTTTGTCAGGGGTGGTACCAGGGATTGAAATCAGGAGCACTCAACCACTGAGCCACATCCCCAGCCCTATTTTGTATTTTATTTAGTGACAGTGTCTCACTGAGTTGTTTAGTGCCTCCTTGCTGTTGCTGAGACTGGCTTTGAACTCATGATCCTCCTGCCTCTGCCTCCCCAGTGGCTGGGATTACAGGCGTATGCCACCGTGCCCAGATAGGTTGTATCTTCTTAGTAAAACTTCTGAATTCCCTTCAGAATTACCTTACTCTTAATTATATACATGGCTGGATTTACATACATTTACAATGTAAGAGCAAAGACTGTGTCACACACTTGGTGTCTTCCACTTTACCCTGTTCCACGTAGGTGATCAATACATACTCTGAGGAATGACAGTTAATTGAGAAAAGTCTTCCACATTTCTTCTCTGGACTCCTCTGCTGTAGTCTCTTTTCATTTCTGTTACTCACACTAATGAGAACATGAAGCCCACTCCCTGATTAGGTGCAGACCAAGAATGTACATAGTTTGGGGCCTACTGTTCCTCTCTCGCCAGTTGCTTCCTGCTTGTTTCCTGGCACAGGGCAGCAGAAGAACCCCTGCTGCTTGATAAGAGGAGCTCCCTTTTCCAGGGCCTGGGTACTATTTCTATCATGTCCTAGTTCACATACGCTCTGGCTCAACTGCTACAATCCAGATGCAGATGTATATGTGAAAACTCTTATGACAAATCCAGTTATTATGTGTGTGGTGAAGCCAGTTTTCAGATTTTAATACTTCCTTTCTTTCTTTCTGCTCTTGTCATATGCTCCATGCTTGAAAAACATCTTTTAGAAACCACATTTTCACATCTTAAGAACACAAAAAAAGTGTCAGATACTTTTTTCCCTTCGCAGTCTTAGAACTTCAAAAACAGCCAAAAGGAAGTTTTATAAAATACGTAAAAATATGTGCTGAGAGCTGAGGTTTTATATGCCAAGAGTTAGGCTGCAGTGAATTTTTACTGCAGTTAATATTAACTTCTAGAAGAGAAAAGCTTGCTGGAGACCCAGGCTTACTGTGTCACGGGAGAGTATCACAACACTTTCACACAGCTTCTTCTCACATGCTGCAGAAACAACTCCTGGTTATCCACTGGTGGATTATCCAGGGTCCCCACCACCCCTTGCTTCTCTTCCTTCTCAGTAAAGGCCTTTGGCTATTTCACAGCTCATTAGCACCTCCACCAGAAGGTAGGTGGTGACAGGGAGAAGAGGTGAAACTAAAATCAGTAAATTTTACTGCTCGTTAGCAGCTCTTGTAAAAGATGTGGGACAAGAGGTTTGATACCATCATCATCATCAGGCTTATCAACCAGCATTTATTAGGTGCTCATATGTATGGTCATAGTAGGCCTAACCAGGCATAACCACTGTGATATTTTTGTTATGAATTATTTATGTTTCTTTTAAGTTTCATCTCCATTACATCAAATATATGAGATGTCTAGGACATGAATACAAAGAAACTTACCTGTTTTTGCACTCCACTGAGTTGCTGAACCTTGATGATGAGTGATGCAGTTCGACCCTTGTACTGAATCGTTCTAATAAACGTCCCAGCATGGTCCACACTGAAGGGCTCTGACCAACGCCAATTGCCCCAACCTTCAATACAGATGTGTAACAGCTGGAGAGAAAAACAATAATCATCACAATGCCAAATGTGCCAACAAAAATCTAGTCCTAAAATGAATGTCTCATTGCTGGAAAACCTTTCTATTTGTAATATCTAGCATCTGTTTTCTCTCTAACCTGCATTATTCATCCATTTCCAGCTTATTCCGCCAGGCTAATAATAGAAAATATGCCACATAGAGTCAATGTAGTTTTCCAGATCACATTTTAAACCTTCTTAAAAATAATGGTCCTATCAAATGGTAAAAGGCCTCTTGAATATCTAAGAAAAGACCATTTCATTCATTTTGGAGGACAAGACGGTTTAAATGTGAGATCAAAGAGCCTTGGTCTTAAATGACAGCTTTTTATTTATTTATTTTTGGTTCTGGGCATTGAACCCAGGGACATTTTGCCATATAGTTATATCCCCAGTCCTTTTATTTTTTAATTTTTAAATTTTGAGACAGGGTCTTATTACATTATTGAGGCTGACCTTGAACTTGAGATCCTCCTAGTTCAGCCTCCCCTAATATTACTGGGATTATAGGTATTCACCACCAATGTCCAGTAGTTTATTCCTTCTTATAGTTAGGTTGTAATAAAAGCTAAGTTTGATTTGTGGTATTTTATTATTATATTATTATTAATTTATTTTTTGGCACTTGAGGACATACTTATTTTTTTCCTTTAATCTTACAATAGGGTATGGATTTTGCACACAACTGAGAGAAAGGATTATATCAAGGTCAGAGTGTTGATACTAGGCAGAGGCCACAAGCACATTCAAGCCTCACAGGAAGTCTTTTCCTCAGCAATTCTGTCAAGGTCTGTATCCCTCTATGAGAAGTCTGGAGGAGATCACAAGCCTGACAAAGTTGTCCATTCTCTGATCAGATAACTGACATCCTGGAATGTCATTTCTTATGGTCCCACTGTCTTCCAGAAATATCCCCTTTCTGTAGCTACATGGAATAAGCCTACAGTAAACTGAGATGGGTATGTAAGAGGGGGAACCAAGGAGCTAGGTGTTGAGAAGTTGGAATGGTAAGATGTCTGGGGAGACTCTGGATGGTCCAGTTCTTCTTCTGTGTCTACAGAAGGGGCACAGAACCAGAGCAGCTAGACCAGTTAGCCTGGAACAGGTGCATGGCATTATCTTTTTTTTACCCTAAATTACCATTCCTTATTTTTTCTTTTGATAAAGAGCAAAACAGCAATTTGAAGATTCAGTTCATTTAATATATTCCCCTTGTGAGATCACAATATCAAGTTAGAAATACCTTCAGTATTATGATGTAAGAAAAAAACTTTGTTCTTTTTGTTTTTTGCACTACATATTTACTGTTAACTTTTACCAACTGAATCTCTTGATTCATATTTTAATTTATTCATATGGTATTGCCACTTTGGTACTATCTGGATTTCTTCTGTGCTCACTTAATTTTCCTATTTTGACCCATTGAGGAAGGGAATCAGTTTATGTGGACATTCCAAAGTAATAATTATTAGTAGTACTTCTTTAGGACACATTTACATGAAAATAAACAATGTTCTATGAGTTTTTAAGTCACCCAATATCATTAGTCATCACAACATGAATTTTGATGATTAGGTGAAGTAGGGTCCTACCATGAACAAGGCATTTTTAAAAATATAACTACCACCCCATCTTTAATATACAGCCCCACTTCAGTTCTTTTTCCATACAATTGCCAGTGAGTCTATGAAATCAAAGGCTACCAGTGAGATGACTTCTAAAAAGAAAGGCTAATAGTGAAGAGGAAGAAGAAGAGGAAAAATAGAAAGAAGAGTGGGTAGGAGGAGGGGGAGAAGGAGGAGGGGAAGGAGAAGGAGTAAGAAAACCCAAAAACCTAGATAGCAAATATCTTCAGGGGAAAATAGGGTCTTTTATATACTCCCCAACATAAAAGTACTAGAGTAACTTTGATGTTTAAATATAAGTTGCAGGGCAAAAAAAAAAAGAAAAACAATAGCAGTGTTTGGAAAAATTTCAGTTTTTTACAGCAACAACTGGGAATAAAGCTCAGGGCACATACAAAACTAAAAGAAATAAGAAAGTTGTTTTCTTTGGAGAGACTAGTAGCTGGAAATGACCAAAAAAAAATAATGAGGCAAGGTACTTAAGGTCAAGCTCAGCTATATTTTTCCTGAACATTCCATAGACTCTAGAGATAGCAATAATATACACGATGTAATTTTAATTGAGGAGTGTTCACATTTGTATATGAGCTCAATGTAAGATAGCTACTCACTCTATGTACCTAGCTTTTAATGACTGAATGTCACTAAGGAATATTCGGTCAGGTTTTGCTTGGCAGTTATTGGTTCTCAGAATGTATGTGCAGTTTTTTTTTTGTAGAATTATAAACTTTTAGATCTATTTTGATTTAGTTCACATACTAAAGTTAAGAGGGAGAAAAATTTTCCTAACACTTCTCCCCATATGCATCATCAATTGAATATATGTTAAGTTTGGTCTTTTGTTAAAAAAAAACTCCCTAAATATTCACTAGTAATTTGATGTATATACTTATTAGGAAAGGAATTACATTCTTAAGAGAAACAGCTACACAAAGAAATTGAGGAGGCCCAGGAGTATCACATTCCTCCTTCTCAGGGTTTAAATACCATGCTTGGGAGCTGTGGCCCTGGGTTTGGACACTGGATGGCAGTGGCTCAGATACCCACAGACACCAAGCCAGGGTGGGAGGTGGTATTCTTGCTGGCCCCACTGAATCAATTTCACTGCTACAAGTACTGAAAATCTCCATTTAATAACAAATATTCATGTACCTATTTTCATTTCTATACAGAGGTAAGTGTAAAGTCAGGCACAAAAATGTGAAATTTGTGTTAGACCATCTGATTTTAATGAGATTTCTTTCCCACATTCATCCATTTTCACCACATAGGTACTAAATGGAAGGCACTATGATAGGCCCTATGGAGAAAATAAGGAGGAAGAAGGAAGAGATGTGCTCTTTATCCCATAAGGAACTTTTGATCTTTCAGGGAGAATAAGGCAAGGCAAATAATGAACAGGAAGCAGCAGGAGAGGAACACAGCATTACAGTAGTCCAGAAGAGAGGGGGGCCTGCTTCAGGCCTCCTTGACTGAGAAAGCTTCGGCATTAGCTGAGTCTCACCTTGGGTAGGATTTCAACCTGAAAAGATGACAACCTGTCCTAGGTCAACAGACAATCTGAGATGTGAAAAATAGACGCCATGCTTAGGGAAAGTCAATAGTCTCAACTGGCTGGAGAAATGGAAATGTGGAAAAAAGAGTAGTGGACAGGGTCAGATAGGTAGATCTGGCTGGTAGGTCAGGGATTTGTGGTCAGTCACTGCCAGAAGAGTAAGTGTGGCCTGTGGAGGCGGAAAAATTATAATAGTAAGGATGACCTCAGTGTGGGGAAGAGGAAGGAACTGGCTTATTCTTCTTGCCTAGAGACTGAGGACTTTTTATCTTCTCTTACCAACTTGGACATTTTCTTTCACCTCTTTTGTTTCCCTTACTGATGTACTTCCTCCACCACCTTTCCATCCATCCAGGCTTTTCATTCTTTTTTGGTTCATTTAACTAGTATGTAATGTTTTCCACTGGGGGAAAAAAAAGTCAAATAGAAGCCACAAGCAGGATGTACAGTGGCCACAGTTGTTGTGAGGTCCCAAGGGGCTATGTTTTCTGTTTTTCGGCAGACCCCCAGTTTTACACTGGCAGTTAGACTATAGTCATAATTTTACTACTGGAGACCTCAGATAGGAGCATGTATAGCTTTTGATTCTTTTTTTTTTTTTTTTTTTTTTTTTTCCTGTACAAGCTAAAACTTAGAATTAGTCATCAGGGAGTTAGGGATTATTTCTGAGGACCACACACAGTCATGTCCAAAGGAGGAATTCCTGAATCAATATTCAGAAAAAAATAAAAATAAGATAAAACCTAGGAAAAAAGAGCATACCAAGAAGGAGAAGGAGAAAGATTAGGCAAAAATTTTAAATTACATTTTGAAATACAAACGATAAAAGTACCAAATACTTTTCTGTGAATTTATGTATCTCGTTTATTTAAAAACTGTTGAGACTTTTTCTACCTCAATAACAGCAAATTAGAATTTTGTCTTCAGACCTCTTTGTGATATTCTTTTGCATTTTCTGGTAGTGTACCCTATAGTGATATGTAATGTTCTAAAGAGAAACTGAAAATCTAAACAACTTCAAAAAATTTCCTAATTCATTATGTTCATCATAGAAATTTCAGGGGTTATGAAAAATGATCATGAAATCTACGGGGAAATAAGTTATTGAATATACATTCATTTATTTATATATTATACAAATATTTGTAAATGTTCCCTGTATTAATAATTAAAACTTAGGTATAAAGTATTTGTTAAACTTTAAAACTCATCACTATAAGAGCCTAATGCACAGTGGGCACTCAATAAAATTGAATAAATAAATAAATAAAGGTTAATTTCAAAAAAGTAAGTATTCAAAAATTTTAGTGGTGGTATTTATATATAAAAATATAATAAAGTGAGCATTAAATTAAAGTATTTAGAAAAGATTATATGTTTTACACAGATATTAGATGAAACCACAAATCAGTGTGATTCCTCAGCTCCACAATTCAGATATTACAATATTAACATTAAAATATCAAGTATACTCCAAATGACAAAACAAATGAACATCATGAGTGAAAACTGAGTTTAAATATATTAAAAATTATTCATACAAAATATTGTTTGGAAAGCAAATTAAACAGATCAAAGTTAAATTGCTTGTTTCAAATGGATGACTCTAAGTGGAACTGATAATACATTTCACACTGCTAAGTTAGTATAAAAATGAAATATGTTGTTCACTGCTGCTTTTTCAAGGCAGTTGGATTTCAGGACATTAAGGGTAACTGAAATAATGCTAAGAATTAAGTAGGAAAATTTCTAGAAGATGGCTCATACTTAATGTCCTCATGACTTGATACTAAAACTCTAACCCTACATATATCCATTCATATTGATAGAACACAATCTGCCATCTAAAAGAAAGATTAGGTGGAAATAAATAAAACAATTGCTTATTATGAGCGGATACCTTGGATTCTTTGGTTCAGTTTATTTTGGCAGAAGCAAGAAAGAAAGTCAAAATATAAAAGTCTTTCCTAAGCAAACTTGCAGGAAGCAACAGACCCTGTCACAATGCAAGTGCTGGGCTGTTTGCTTTCCAAAGAATATGAACACTTGAAAGTTTCCCCTCAAGACTGAATTCATTGAAGGACATCAATACTGTTGCAAGCGGCATGAAGCATCCTCTTTAAAAAGGTTAACACTTGTAAGGTTGGAATAAAAATTGCAATGGGAGGGTAATCCTTGAATCAAAAATCTTAATTTCATACTTAGATTCATCAATTCTAAGAAAGAATTTATCCTCATGTGATAATATAAATGTGTGCAAAGTCTTAACTAGTTGTGTGTCTATTCCAGAAGATGTATGCTTACTCATTAAAATAATAAAGAAAATTTGGTAGCACTAAAAATTGGTCAAATAAAATATAGTAAAAATAACAACATCTATCATTTATTAGACTCTTACTATATGCTTGGCTAAGAGCTTTTTATATATTATTTTATTTATTCCTTATAACAATTTTGTAAGGTAGGTACTTTTTTTTTTCTCTTTTCGGGATGAAACAAAGCTGAAGTACACAGAGGCTGAGGCTGAGTGACTTCTTCAGGGACACAGTGCTGGGAGGGGAAGGTAAGAGATCTGATCATGTGCTAACTTAGAGTTTCTGTTCTTAATCATCCTTATATACTGCAGAGTCCTCTCAAACTACTGAACAAATTTATAGCATAAAAAAATGCTAACACTCTGTCAACAATAGATTAACTGGAAAAAAAAACTACAAAAAGATATGTGCGGCACATCCCATTTTGGTAAAATAAACAAAAGTTACCTATGTATGTGTAGTGTGTGTATGTGTGTGTGTTTATGGGTTGTGGGGTTATATATTTTAACTTTCCTTTTTTCATATGTTTTGTATAATTTATAAATTTTAATCTGTAAATATGTAGTATTGTGTAATCAGTTAAAATTAATGCTATTAAAATGAAAAACATCTAATAGCATATACAGCTTGTATTTCAAGTAAGAAGAAGAAATATATTTCTATTTTAAAATCCCATATTCAATCTCTTGCATGAAGTTCCCCATGTGTCCTGGTCAAAGTCATTTGCACTCTTGGTACTTTGCAAGAAGGTGACTGAATCCTCAGTTCATCTCCAGGGCCTCCACAGCTGCTAGCACGGTTTCTGGCTTGCTAAATCACTTTATTATATAATCACAAGATTCTTAGAGTAGTTTAATGTGATGATGTGAGGTTTTTTCCCCAGGATAATTTTATTCCAATTTTGCAAGTATTTTTAAGGATCTAGAGCTATTAAATATTTACCATAAGCCAATTAACTATGTAACACAGGGTAGATATAGAAAAGAATGAGATGTTTTACTTAGGTTAAAAATACTCTCAATATAGTGTGAGAAACAGATATTCAACAAGACTATACTGCAAAATTAGAAAGTTAAAAAAAAAAAAAAAAAAAAGGTTGCAGGAATCCAGAGACATTCTGCAGGGGAAAGTTAAAAGGTTGACCAGAGGACATATTATACTTATCCCAACAAGTAACATGAAAAAAGACAGGTTGAAATGGAATGAAAGATGACCAACAGTACTGTTACTTCTGATAAACCAAAGCAGTTAATAGCCTAACTTGCCATGTGACTACAAGACAGAGTGGTTCTTTCTGTACAAAATTAATGTCTCCAAAGGATACTGACTGCATTAAAAACAAGGAAAATTCATAAAAGTGACAAGCTATTGCTTCAAACTAACTGTGAAAAAAATTTCTGGTTATACTTCTTATCCATATAATTTGGAAAATTAACTTTATATTAAGAATTCATCAGCTTCCTTTCCTCTAATAGTTCTCATCATAACCCGAATGGAGCCATTGAATGTTGATCCTGGAAAGGACAGAGTCAACATGGAACAAAATTCATTGCTCTAGGAGGTCAAATCTTACTCGTGGTCAGCCAAGAGGCCTGTGTGACTGGCTTATTTCACTTAGCATGATTGTCTCTAGTTCTATCCATTTACTGGCAAATACCATAATTTCATTCTTCTTTAAAGTAATACTCTATTGTATATATATACCACACTTTAACAATTCATCTGTTGTAGGACACCTAAGTTGGTTCCATTGCTTGCTATGGGAAATAAGCCAGTCCCAAAAAACCAAAGGCAGAATATTCTCTCTGATATGTGGATGCTAACCT
Organism: Sciurus carolinensis; assembly: GCF_902686445.1. Lineage (NCBI taxonomy): Eukaryota > Metazoa > Chordata > Mammalia > Rodentia > Sciuridae > Sciurus > Sciurus carolinensis. The sequence goes on from NC_062213.1 coordinate 38,744,495, forward strand.
ACAACAAGGGAGGGTAAAATCAAAAGTTCATTGGGTTAGAAAAAAGGGAACAAAGGGAAGGGTGTGGGGGATGGGTACAGGAAAGACAGCAGAATGAATGGGACGTAACTTTCCTGTCCTTATATATGAATACATGACCAATGAAACTCCAAATCACGGATAACCACAATATGAAATCCTAACTGGAACAAGTTATATTTATTCTATGTATATATAATATGTCAAAATATACTCTATTGTCTTATATAACTAGAAAGAACAAAAATGAAAGAAAAAAATAAAAGGCCTGTGTTTAGACTAGTGGGAATATAGAGAGGGGAGCACTGGAAAGCTAGGGAAAGGCCTTGCCTGAGGGAGTAGTGAAGAAAGGAATGCGAAGAGGCAGTGAACTCTTAGGTCAGTAACTGCTATTTCCCCTGGAACATCAATCATCAATCAACACCAGGGACTGAAATATGAAAGACAATGAAACAAAGCAAGGGAAACAGTACTGTTTGGCTGCTTGAAATAATGTTATTCATATACTGTACCTATATTCTCAAAGTTTTAAAACTGCATTGTCATTTCATCATCTAGTTTCACTGTCATTTGAATTTACATGGGCAAGTGAGGGTGTCCAAAGTCACATATTTCTAGCAAACATTAAGGATTAATCAATGTCTTAGTATATCTGTAATAAATCAATCAGAATATTTTAAGCATTATTTTTCATAAATAACTATAAGCAAAACTCTAAGTTCAAGAATTCGTTTATGGACTTTCTGTTTGGTCTCTGGCTAAAGTTTACATACTTAGAGAAAATGAGTTAAAAAAATAAGAGTAGGGTGAAGAGTAGTGGCACTTTTGTTTTATACTTATCTGCCAAACAATGGGATATTTAGTGGGCATTCTTTATTAAAATCATCTAAATTTAAATGATCTCTCTAGTATTAAGTGATTTACTTAACATTTTTTTTGCAGAAAGATTACATTAGCAAGCGGTCTCATATATTGAGAATATTTTAACATTTTATCCATAATGTTCTGAACATTTCCATCATGAATTATAAATTTGCACAGTAAAAGTATGAAATGATACACAGTCTTATTTTAAAGAGGTCATTTCAACATCATACGTATCTATTATTTTCACGTTTCTAAGAGGTGTGGGTTTTCCTACAGTTATGTGGTATGTGACTGAAAAAACAAGAGCTGTGATAGTAATGACTATCTCAAGTTCAGACTGTATGACAGTTTACCCTTTATCACTACACAGGGTTGAACAGGAAACTTTCAAAAACCAGTGATATGTATATATATGTGTGTATGCAGAAAAAGATAACTGACATTTTATTTTTAAATGAATACATATGACAAATAAAAACTTTCTTTTTGTTTAATAGAGTTGTACCTAACAGCCAGGAGATTATGGTGCTGTGGAGACACACTCTTTTGACACAATGATAGTCAATTTGGTCATCTTGTAGTCGGTTGGACATAATTCTTTAGTGGAAGAGTTTAGAGTACGCTGGATGGAAACAATACGACTAGTTTAGCTGCAAAATGGAAGCCAACAAGATAAGCAACTGGAGAAGCAACTGGTCTCAGAGAAACATTCTGTGAGTCAAGTTGTCAGGTTTTGTTTGTTTGAAACTCAATTTTGACTAAGTGTAAGTATAAACAACAGAGAAACTGACCCCGAGTTTTCATTAAACTTTCTTTTAAATTATTCTCGAATGAACATTCATTGTTCATCAAAACTGATTTTAATTTAGAAGACATGTCAATACATATCCTAAGATCAAGTGGTTTTATGTGATTTAAATTTATTTTTAGTCATTAGGGCAATTTAGACAATTATAATCGTTATCACTAATTTTTAATTAGAGAAAAAAGAAGTCAACAGATGGATATAACAGAAATCCAAAAATTTTAGTTATTTATTTTCATTTAACTAAACTGCCTTGCCATACTAAGAAAACATTTTTGTAAAGGTTAAGTAAAGTATTTCATGGCAACCACTGCTTCTTAGTGCCTGTATAACAAGAAACATGAGCCAGCCAAAGTTGTGCAAGTTGGTTTTCTTTCCCAGTGAGGGAATGTGGTATCTAAGACCTTGTCCTAACTCATTTTATCCCCAAGTGTAAGTCAAGCAAGTCAAACATGAACTAATGCCTGAAGGGAAGTCCCTGACTCCAAAAGTATGGATTATTTCACATTTATCTTAAAATCTGCTCTCAGAGTTCTTAAAATTCACTAACTTGGCAAGTCAGGAATTATCATGAGAAATGAAATAATTTCATAACTATGAAGTCATCCAACATTCCATGCATCTGACACTCACTGGGCTTGGCCATGTCTTGGGCATTATTCTGACCTTTAAATAATAAGTTCCTCAATATTCTGGAAATAATTAAAAAGCATGGAAATAATTAAAAAGTACCACCAAGTAATAGGTATGCCATTGTCTTTCAGTTAATGCTTTTGCTAAAAGACTAATGGTGATAAGTATGATTAAAGACAATCACACTAGTTATGCTAAAATCTTTATAATATTCTTAATCAGTATTTCCCATTATTTAAAAATGGCAAAATACCATTCTTTAATGGTACAGCTGCATTCCCTTTCTCCAAGCACTCTGTATTAAATTCACATTTAAAATTAGTTCGGTGAAGAACCTTTATGTTTAGACATCAAGAATTCACATTTGTGGAGCACTGGCTTGTGAAAAGGCTTTGAGTGTCTTGTAAAAAGCTTAAGGAATCTCCAGTATGTTTTCTCCAAAGCAATATTTCAATATCTAAAATTTATTGCCAGGGGAGGGACATGGAGACCATTAGCAGCACCAGCAGTCATTCCTCTGGGTGCTTCGTAGCTAAAATAATCCCCAGTCTGCCACTTTCGTGCAGGTTTGTAAAAAACTCCAGAAATCAGTCCTGGGACTGGATAAAGCACGCTATCACAATCCTATCTTAGCCATTTCTTGTGAAAGACTTAAAAAGATTTAAAACAGGTCATACTGCAAACAATTTTTACAAAGAAACTTTAAAATCTATAGGAAAAGAAAACTCAATGTCAAACTTCTGTCTCTAATTTAAGTAGAATAAATGTGTTCCCCAACAGAAAATGAAGAAATTCCAAATATGCTCTGTGCATTAGACACTTAACAACCTAAACTGTAAGGGCCCCATTTACTTCTACTGGCGACTTCAGAAGGTACTGTCAGCTTTCTTAGAGAAAGTGAGTTTCCTGGAATCCCTCATGAAACTAAAAATACTTTAAGAGAGAAAAGTGAAGGAACTGAATCTACAGTCTACTTTTTCTGCTGTTTTGATTACTGCTTAAAACTGAAATAAAAATGCAACTGATGTCGAATGGACAGTAGTTCCGGGTACTCAAATGGAGTCAGTGTTTACAGAATATTTTGGATTAAAATCCTTGCCAGATGGTCCCAAGAAGTGTTTACCTCACTGTTGATTTTAGCTATCTTAATGTCAGCACAAAGAAAAAGAAGCTTGTTACTGCCACTGGGGAGCAAAGACATAAAATCCTTCCTCCCCAAATGGAACTGCTAGTTGCAGACAGCTGTGCCCTATACAACAATAGGGGTGATACTGTAGACTTCTGGGAAATGATATCCATGATTAGAGAAAAAGACAGTGTGTGGCAAATTTAGTTTCCAATGACATCTATCTTAAATGTGTAATATTTAGTTATTGTACTATATGCTGTTAGTTTGTGATAATGAGAATTTGGATAGAATAAACACAAAAGATTAAGCAAAAGTGTGAGGAGCTGGACATGCATGTGGGGCTGAAAGCTGTTCCATCTGAAGTAAATTGCTAATAGCAATCTGTAGCATTTTCCTATTTTATGAGATTTTGCTTGAGGCCACAGGGAGCATCAGGAGCTATTCTTAGAAGAGTTCAAGTGCATTGACAAGACACTGAGGCATATATTTTGAGGTTAGTGCCTCCCTTTGTGTACTTTTGTATATACTAGATGTGAAGGACAGTGTTTGTGATTTTAATAGTTAAAATAATTAAGATCATAAATCTGTGTTCTTGAGAAATGTTACAAAAAGTATGAGAAATCCCAACATTTATCTATTCACTGAACATTAAGTAAGACACAGGAGTAGATATTGTAGAAACACTGTTTTATTAAAGCCTATTCCTTTTCTCCCCTTTCATGCTCAGCAAACACCCACTATAATCTCATTTACATTCACCATTCCCATTCTGTCTTTCCTGTCTCAGTAGGAGGAGTCTTTTGTGGTACATTGTTAATGGGCACAGATCCTCTGCAGCATCTCTGAGGATCTAGCTCTCTATCCTGTGGATTTGGTCGAACCTTGTGACTTGCTCTGTACAACAGAATGGAGCAGAATGGCAATGTGTGAGTTCTGAGCCTAGGTGCAAAAGGCCTGTTCTACTCTTGTTTTCCTGGGACAATTTTACCATGTGAAGAAGCTGCTCAAGAGGCTCTTGGAGAAGAACCAAGGCAACAGTGTGCCAACTACCAAGTATGCAGGTCTGGCCATCCTACACCACGTACCCCTAAGTGCCTCTTGAATGAGCCCAGGTGAGACCAGCAAAAGAACCTCCTGAGTGCACCGCTGTTTCCAATCAACAGTCTTATGAACTGATAAATGGATTTTAAGCACTACGTTTTGGGTGGTTTATTAAGATATCTGGCAAGAACTGCTTCCTAGCCAAGATTAATTCTTCCATCTGTGAACTGAATTCTTTCCTCTTCTCCCCTTCTAAGGCCTTATGCTATTGACCATTCTTTTTCTGTTCTGCCTCATCAATCTCTATGCTATTTATTTCTTCTTATATGAACATGCCTAAATTTCATCCATTTAATGCCCTCCCCCAACTATGACCCTGCAGTATTCTAGAACTAAAATATCTAACAAAGATTAAGAAAAAAAAAAATCTGACCCATCCTTTCCACTTTCTTACTTCCCATTCAGTTTTCAACCTGCTGGTAGTCTGGTTTCTAGCCCTCTCTCTCCATTGAAGGAGCTTTCCTCAGGCCATCAATGATGTCCCAATTGCCAAATATAATGGTCTCTTTTCAGTTCTTATATCACTCAATCTCCTTATGGCATCTGATAACACTGATAATTCTATCCCGCAAAACCTTCTCCTTTCTTTAAAAAAAATTTTTTTTAACCTGTAGATGGACATATACCTTTGTTTTATTTATTTTAATGTGGTGCTGATGATCAAACCCAGTGCTTCATACATGCTAGGCAAATGCTTTGCCACTGAGCTACAACCCCAGCCCCTCCTTTCTTTACTTTTAAAACACAATTAGGTGCTGGTTTTCCTACTATCTCCATTTTCCTTATACCTGTTATTCTCTCTCAACACTTCCCATTCCTCAGCCTAACCTCCAAATCTACTATTGTTCCTTATGCAATCTCATCTCCCAAATAGCTTCAATGATCCCTGCCTCTTATTATCCATGTCTCTGTTCAGTGTACTCCACATTAAGTAGGCCTGACCTATAGCACTAGGATACTATGAACATGATAATGAATGACTTCTAAGGCTAAGACATAAAAGACACTGAGGCTTCTGCCTTGTTCTGTCTTGGATCACTTGATCTGGGAGAAACCAGCTGCCACGTAATGAGAAAAATAAAGCAACTCTATGGAGAAAGCCTCACTGTGAGGAGCTGAGGCCTCCTACCAAGAGTTATGTTGGTGTACCATTTTGGAAGTAGATCTTCCAGCCCAGTCAAGCCTTCAGATGACTGTAGCTCTAGCTAAAGTCTTGACTGCAACTTTATCAGAGACTCTGGGTTAGAACCACCCAGAGCAACTCCTGAAATTCCTGACCAATACAACTTTGAGATATGTTTGCTGATTTAGCTACTCAAGTTTTGGGATGATTTATTTTTAATTTTTTTTTTTTTGAGATGAGGTCTTGCTATATTGCCCAAGCTGGCCTCTAGCTCACTATCCCCCTACTTCAGCCTCCCGAATGGCCAGGAATATGGGTGTGCACCCAGTTTCTTCAGAGTTTCTTCACACTACAAGTTCCCACCTTTCATAAAATTTGGGAAGTTTTCTAGGATTATTTAATATTTTGTCTTATTTTTTTCCTTTTTCATTCTGGAATTGCTATTTCTCATATCTTAAACATTCTGACATTTTCCCAGAGGTCCCTGGGGCTCTATTCATTCTGTTTAAATCTATTTTTCTCTTTCTTCTTCAGAGTGGACGAGTTCTATTGACATTTTCAAGTTCACTGACTTTTTCCTTTCAACATGTTATATTTCTATTACTAAGTGACAAATCACCACAAATTTAGTAGCTTAAACCAATACACATTTAGTTTCTCACAGTGTCTGTGGGTCAGGGGTCCAAGCATGGCTTAGCTAGGTCCTCTGTTCAAGGTCTCACAAGTTTGAAAATGAGGTATCAGCTGGGTGCATTCCGGAACTGAGAAGAATCGACTTATAAGCTTGCTCAAGTTGCTGGCAGAGTTTATTCCTTGTGGCTATATGAAGAGAATCTTAACTTCTTAGTGGCTGGTGCTGGCAGACACTTTCAGGTTCTGGAGGCTTCCCACAGCTCCCTGCCCCATGTCCCTCTTCACAGGCCATCAAAACAGGGCAGTTTACTTTTTCAGGGTCAGCAGATGTGTGTCTTTCATCAAAAAAAGTTCTAATCTCTCTTTTTAAGGTTTTTATCTGATTACATTAGACCCATTCAGGATTATCTCCCTTTTGATTAACTAAAGGTCAATTAATTTAGGACATTAATTACATCTATAAAATTCCTTCACTTTTCACAGATGCTTTAAAGTGCAAAGCTGATAATGCCAACATCGGGACTATCTTGGGGTTGGCATCTATTAATTATCTTTTCTTTGAAATTGAGTAACATTTCTTTGTCCTGACTCTAATCTATTAAGTAATTCAGTCATATCATGAACACTGTAAATCTTAGGTTGTGAAGACTCAGGATTCTCTTGTGTTTGCTTCAAAGAGTATGGATGTTTTTGATTTACTAGGTAATTAATATACTTAGCTTTAAACTGAAAACTCTCACACCTGGGTGAGTGGCAGCTCAGATGAGTTCAGTTCTTTGAGCCCTGAGTACAAACCACCTTCATCTGTCTCAGGCACGTGTGTGGTTCAGTCAAACAGTTGGGCCAAATTTAAACATATTATGTCCTCATTTCATGACTTTCTTCTTCCCAGGGTTTTCTCCTCTCTCTGTAGCAGGCTTGCTAGACATTTCCCCTTGCACCAGAAAGATGATATGCCACCCTACACTGCCACCATTGTACTTGCCCAAAAGGCAAAGTTACAAAAGATGGGGAATTTACTCTGCAGAGTACTTGCTCCAAGTTTTGACTCTCCTCCATAATCTGACTCCCTTTTTTTATTCTCCTGAGCCCGCAGGTAGATTTTTTTTTTGGTTCAGAATTTATAGCTCTTATGCACAGAAAGACCTTTTCCTTAGGCATTAACATCAATCTATGCCTTCTCTGTCTTAACTCAGTCACTCTCCTCTCCCTCCCTCCTAGACAATGCAGCAGTGCTCAGCCTACTCTCTGCTTGTGTTCTCAATGTCCTCTAGACCCTCTTCCACTATACCAGAAGCATTTTCCCAAAGCAGTTGTGATCCTGGCATTTCTCTTGTCTGTCACATAGAGGATACCACCTCAAAATGGACTGCCAGGCTCTTCAGAACACAACTCCTCCAAACAGTGGTGTGCTGGAGTTGGCTCATACTTGCTTATGAAAACCAGTCATTAAGTATTCAAGAATTCTGTAAGCTGGTTTTTAAACAATTGGTCACTTGAAATCAGCTATATGGGATTATTTGATCTGAAAATTGGTGAACCCTACAAATGAGGGCTTTCTACCACTACTGCCCTAAGAGCCAGGGTACCAGCATACATTTCTTCAGCATGGCATGACGTTTTGACACCTCAATTATACTGAAGAAATCCTGTATTTCCTTAACTATGTGACATGCTGTGTGTGTGTGTGTGTGTGTGTGTGTGTGTGTGTATCTACATTGATATATATTATATATTCTGGTTCTGTTTGGTGTGCTGGCTCCACTGTGTCCTCAGGGCCAACCTCTACTCATCTTTCAAATCCCACCTCCGTGGAAAGCTAATCAGACCTCTTTGAGTATACAGACTATCGCAGTCTCAAGTTGGCAGTAAAACTGCCTAGCACAGTGCACCTTTGCCTCCTCCACATCTTGCAGTTCCACGCATGTCCTGAACACTGCAGCCAAATGAGCCAGGTTCTCCTATCACACCATGCCTTGGTCACTTTCACACTGTTGGGTCATTTATCTGGAATACCATCTTTGCCCTCACTTCAGTGGCCTATCTAACTTTATTTAAACATTAAATTTAATACCAACATCCCTTCTTCTATGAAGCGTGGACAGATCCTCATCCTCCTGTTAGGTTTGGGAACATTCTTACATTCCAGGGAAGACTTTGTCCAAATCCAGATGTAAATGATTCTGTATTTTTTTCTTCCTGTGGCTAGTGTTTTAACTAGCCACCCATCATTTTTCCTTCTCCTAAATTGCTCAATGAAATCCTGATGTACACTGATCATGTTTATAATGTTATGTTGACTTTTCTGACTCCCTCAATAGACACATCATATATTCCTTAGAAGAACGCACATACTTAATTACTTAACGGATCACAATAAACTAACACTTATTAATTAAGCAATGAATTGGAGGGAAGGAGCCTTTAAAAAGCTGCTAGAGAGAAATCATGGAAGGCATAAGGGCCTATAGGAAGACGGAGCTAGGCCTGGACACCAGAGATCCAGATATTACCTAACAGATTTTGGGGAAGCCTGTGAAGGTTTTCAGACAGGGAAGAATAATAATCAAAGTATTTAGGAAAACTACTTGCAGCGGGCAAACTATAATTAAGAAAGTAACTGAGAAAAACTGCTGCAACAGTTCATATGAAAAATAACTTAAAGATAATCATTCTTGATATACCATTATACTTGCCACTGTTTTAGTTGAAATCTCAAATTCTTATCTTTTAGGCTGTATATATATATATTTTTTTTTGGTACCAGGGATTGAACTCAGGGGCGCTTAACCACTGAGCCACATCCACAGCCCTTTTTTATATTTTATTTAGAGGCAGGGTCTTGCTGAGTTACTTAGGGCCTTGGCAAATTGCTAAGGTTGACTTTGAATTCGAGATCCTACTGTCTCAGCCTCCCACACTGCTGGGATTATAGATGTGTGCCACTGAACCCAGTTGTATATACTTTTTTTTATGGGTTTTAACTTTGATTTAAAATTTATGCCCATTATTAAAATGTTAAAAATGTTAATAGAAAAATATCACCTTAATCCACCACACAGGGTAACCATATATAATCTTCTAACATTTCTTTTCAATATTTTTCTTTGCATTTGCTTTTATGTTGTGAAGATCAAATTGTATACACAGAATTTTATATTCTGCTTTTCTGATTTATATGATATGGCAGTGTTTCCCCTTTCTAGAAACTTAAAGGTCTTATAATAGATCACTTTATAGACATATCAGATTTTACTTATTTCCTTAAAAGTGAATGTTTTGCTATTTAAAATTTTTCTACCATAAAAAATTGTAATAAACATTTTTTACATATAAATGTTTTAGCTTGCATTTTCTTTTTATTTCTTGCTTAATTTTTTTTTTTTTTTTAGTTCTACATGACAGTAGAATTCATTTTGATATAATTGTACAAGCATGGAATATATCTTATTCTAGTTAGGACCCCATTCTTATGGATGGACAACATGATGGTGGGATTCACTATGGTGTATTCATATAAGTACATGGGAAAATTATTTCAGGTTCATTTCACTGTCTTTCCTTTTCCTACTTTCCCCTCCCTTCCCTTCATTCCCCTTTGTCTAATATACTGAATATCCATCTATTCTTCCCCCCACCCACTTATTGTAGGTTAGCTTCCACATATCAGCAAAAACACTCGATCTTTGGTTTTGTGGGACTGCATTATTTCATTTAGTATGATAGTCTGGGTTAAAATCCATAATCATTTTAAAATCTTTGATGCTTCTTACACAATTGCTTTCTAGAAAGGAAGTACCAAATCTTTTTGCATATTCAGTATGTGTCAACTCATTTGCCCTTTTTAAACAAACTTTAACAGGTATGTAGGCATAGGAGAATGCTTGAAAAATGTATCAGTTTTACTAACAGAGTCTTTCCTCATCCCTTAGTCTACTTTTTTTTAGTTTTAAATTGTGATGATGGAAATAATGTATCCCTTTCTTCAGCTACATGTGTACACATGCATTGTATGAATGGATTTGGAAAGAGTGGGAACTGAACAGGAATTGCCCTGTAGTTAATGAAACTGACAAGTGGCTGAAGTCACCACAGGGTAGGTCTATACTCAAAACCTGTTGTTTTCCTTTTTGGATAAAGGAAAATGATCAGATCTTACTTTAAAATATTTTTACATCCAAAAATAGAAATGGAGAGCTTTCTGTTTATATGCTGATTAGACCCAGAACAGATAAAAATAATTATTTAACAGTTAATATTTAACAAATATATTTAATAGTTAATATGAAAAAAAATTTAAAATATAAAAACTATTTTATATTTACATTAACATATATATATATTTTTTTTTGGGGGGGGTAAGAATTTGATTTAAACTATTATTTGTCATTTATCAGTTTCTGAAATTTATTACCAAACTTTCAAGTGATAGGAATACCATTTAGGTCAGAATGAAAACAACTTTAGATCAAATCTTTGGCCTACTGAATTGTATGAACTGAGAGACCTGAAATGAAAGGTTGACACACGTGGGCCAAATTTGGCAAAATGCCTATTTTGGGGTGGCATATGTTCTAAAAATGGTTTTTACATTTTTAAGGGTTGAAAAAATCAAAAGATTTCATAATGTGTGAAAATAACATGAAATTCAAAATTGACTTTGTCCACTACCAACTTTCATTGGAACATAGCCACATTCATTCACTTATACATCACCTGTGGGTGCTTGCAGAGTTGAGTAGCTCTGTGACTGAGACTGTAAAACCTTTAAACTTAAAATATTCACTTTCTGGCTGTTTAAAGAAAAAGCTTGCCAATCTCTGTCTTATAGCCAATGTAGGATTTATGCTTTTCTTTCTATGTCTATTTTTCCAAAATGCTCTGCTGCTCATCAAAATTAATTCTTACTTTGTTATATTTGCATTTTAAAAATATTGTTGTTTTCATCAACTTATGAAACTGCTTTTATATTAATTTTAGAGAAATATTTTATTATTTTTTATAGTTGTAGCTAGAGCCCATTTCCACCCTATTGATGATTTAAGTACTAAAATCAAGTCATTGGTAACTGGAATTCTGCAATTCTGAAAAAATGTGCATAATTCAGAAAGCGTGTATATTTGAGCATAAAAAGCACATGTAAATCCTTACATGAAAAGTAGAGGCATTCCTATCCCCCACAGTTTTGTTATCCAAGAGTTTTCTCTATCAGTCAGAAAAGGAAGGTAATTTCAGCAGCTTATACACAAACCCCACAAACCTTACTAGCTGGTGAAGGTGCCACTGTATCTGGTTTGGCTAAATCAAACAAAGTTTCCCTCAACTCTGTTGCAAACACTGCTCATATTCTGGGAAAAGATTCCATAAACTCACACTTCAGTGCTTAGGTTTAGTTCTGCACAATGCAAAGCACTTCTTTGAAGACAAACCTTTTGCTGGTTGTTGTTCTCATTCAACCTGATCTTAAGTCTACTGAACTGGGATGTTTAAGGGCCCTTTGTGGTGGCATCTATGATTCTGTGCAGCTGAACATGGTGAATTATTCCCTAGGAAATAGTTTTGTTCTTCCTTTGTTTATTTAGGCAAGAAATTGTTGTGGGATATCCAGCATTTTAAGTGACTCTGCCTCAAAGCATGTGTTAGGAACTATAAGCAGAGTTTATGACTTCTCAATTCTAAAAGGTTTCTCAGCTTCGGGTTTCTGGAATTGGTTGTGTCCATGTTTCTTCCCACCCTACTGGGACTTAATGTTGTTAGCAACCTCCTGTGTGGTTCTAAGATATCTTGACCTCTTTGAAACCTTTCCAGGTGTCATTGCCACTTTCTTGATCTCTGCAATATAAGCTACATTGTTTAGTGGAGTTAAGTTCTATGAACTTTAGAAATTCTCCCTGAGACTATGAATTGACTAACACCTAAGGTAGCATAAACATTCAGACACAAATGTTCCTAAAACCAAGCTTGCTGGGCAATGCAGGATATGACTAGGAGTCTGGAAAAAGGAACATTTTGCTCACTTGTGCATCTCTGACTAGCTCCAGGTGCAGTCTGAAGCTAAGTGGCTAGTTCTTCTGATCCTCAGATATAACTTCTCATTAGAACAAGTAGAAGTTACAATTGTGAATGTAAGGAATTCCATGAAGACCCTCCGGACCCATTAAGACTACTGGCTTCAGAGGGTCTTAAAATACACTTACTTCAGCACACACAGATTTAGTAGTTTCCTATAAATTTAATTTTAACCTAAAAATATTATAGTGACTGAAGCTCATCTCAAAACTTTGAATACTAAGTCTGCATTTACAACTCTAAAAGAAAAAAACATTTTAACAGATACCTGTCTATGTTTCCTGTTTGTCATGATAAGGTTCTTATTGCTTTGGTAATACAACTAAGACTTTGCAAGTAATACAGTTTTGGTAATGCAGTTAAGTATTTACTTGGATAAAGAATCTTGTTTCAGTCTAGCTTTAGACTTGCATGGTCTATTCTATCAGATCACTCAGCCCTTCTCTGAAACCTTACAACTTTGCTAACACACAAATCATGCTGCCCAAACCTAGGGGAATGAGACAATGCTATAGAAATAACACCAGGTATACAGAGAATTGAAAGATATGTCTTCTTGTCTAAGAATACGTGTGACAAATAATACAAACAACAGGAATATTGTGAAAATAAAACTAATGATAAATATAAAACAGCCTTGAAAATGTGGAAAAGGGCATAAATATGAAAGATGTAGTGGCTGACAGTGGTTGTCCATTCTTTTTGCCTATTGACATCTTCCCCCCCAGAAACTGTATGTCCCCACAATCCTGAGTCAGCTGTTCTTATGATCACCCTTCCCATCCTGGCCCCAGTAGGTCATGAAGGGCAATGGCCCCATGAAAGTCATGAAGGGCAATGCTAGCTATGCATCTTCACATGACCATGAGCAAGGTTAAGTTTCTTCTGCTTTGCTTACTATAGGCTGAGACCTGCAGCTTGCTGTGTGTGGGCAAAGTGGCTACAGGTATAGTGTACAATTAATATTGCTGTGGCTCCTCAGAGGTTTCTTTCCTCCTACTAATAATAGTTCATTGCTGGGAATGCAATTACCATGGAAACCTTTATTAGACTAAAAGGCTACACAGGAAGAGTTAACATGGGATTACAGCTGTTTGGATTTTTTTGTGTGTGTGCTTTCACTTTTGCAATCAATAGAAAAAAATAATAAAAAGAAAATGCATTTTGAAACAAACACAATGTCCTTTAGCTATGTTCCTACGGGCAAACAACTTTAACAACTCTCTAACATGGAAATTTCTCAAAAAAGAAAATTGGAAAATAAAGGCATGGGATCACCCCAAAAACATGACTGTACTACCATATTGTGTGACAAGTTCTTATAAGAACTTTTGTTAAAAAAGATTTATCTAATTTTAATGTCCTATTAGATCAATTTGAATTAAATACATATATTTAAATAAAAAATATTACATTATATCTACTTTTCTAAATTTTATAACAACAGTGTGGCAATCTGATGAATAAAACAAGAAATTGGAATCTAGCTACTGGGGAAAAAAAAAAAAATAAGATGGAGCCTGAGGGTATAACATATTCTGAGGCTGGCCTATAGACCAGATGGGAAAACTTGCTCTCTAATCTAATGACTTTCTTTTAATCATAAGCAGACAGTTATTACCCACAGTTTTAGAAATACATTATTCTTCAGAGTTCTTCTTAGGATTTCTTTTACTCATTTAAGACCACATCTTTATATTTAATTCATCCTTGTATTATCCCTGTAGGGCACCTCTCTCTAATTATTCCCATCTAAAGTGACAGGAAAATGGAATTATACTATTGGAAAACAGGCATCCTTTGATATGTCTCCTTGCTGCTCCCTTGGGCAGTTTGTCACTGAGCTCACCAAATATAGATTTTGAGCTGCACTTAGAGGGCACAGACTATGACTTCCATGTCTTTGCAGTCCCAGTGCCTAGCACGTGCCTGGTACAGAGTATGCACACAGAAGAAATCTGAATAAAGGAATGATAATGCTCAACATGTAATGCTTACTGTATACCAAGTACTAGTCTAGTACCTTATACGTATTAGCTATTTAGTCCTCACAACCCTCTGGAACAGGTATTGCTTTTATTCCCATCCTATCTATAAGATAAATGAAGCACAGAAAGTAGAGCAAGGTTCTGCAGAGCCAGGATGCAGACCTACTACATGCTTTGGCTCTAGAGTCCATCTTGTAACCACTACATACTGCTGCCTCACCAGCACCCTTGCTCAACAGGAAAATGCTCCATTCCAGGGGAAGCACAGATATACTGGGACCCACCTCTAAACATTGCTGGGGTTTCTGTCAAATGTAGATACCCTGTGTGGTTCCTTGGTAGACTTAAACAGGGAAATAACTGGACACAGGCACATGAATGCAGAGTAAATGAATCTCCAACCTTAACAATTGCTGTGTTTGTAAGACTGTTTCTCAAATACCTGTGGGGATTTGTGAGAGCGCCAGCTGTACTGGTGACTGTGGAGACTCGCCAGCAGAATATTTTCGTCAGTATCCACCTGGCCAAACCGCAGTGTCTCCTGTGTGTCATTACAGATCACAAAATGGCTGAAGACCAACTCCTCTACCTCAGGGCATTTGTTCTGAAAGAAAAAGAATATGAAAGCCAACGTGTATCAGATTAATTGCAAGATGTTTGGCAGCTGTCTGCCCAGTGGCCATTGTTACAACACAGAAACCCTAAGGATCTGTTGTCATTAGCTCTGGTATACAAAGTATTCTATACTTCCAGGATAAGCACACACAAAAAAATCTTAAAGAGATCATAAATGTTCCAAGAATGTGTTTTGATTTATATTCCTACAAAATAAATCATACAGAAGAGTAAGAGAACAATGAAATCCCTTTTAACATTTCTTAAAATGTATTAACACACTACAAAGAGTGCTGGACTGGGTAGTGCACGTTTCTGAGCAGTATACTAGAGGCTAGAATTACCATGTCCCCGGCCTTCTAAACTCAACAATCAAGACCAATTAGCAAAGCCACAGTTTGTACCCTACAGAAAGTAAGGATCATTTAGGTAATACATCCCCAGATCCCTTAAGGGGGAGGGTGGATGTGTGTGTGTAAATCTGTTCAGGGAGAGAGAGACATAAATAAAACCATAACTTTCTCCCTATTGTTAAGAGGCTGAACACAAAAAACAGATCAACTCCAGAGTCAGTTTAAGCCAAACTGTAGTTTTCAAGAGAAATAATGTTAGTTGAAAAACAGTTTCCAACAAATGCTCAGTTAATATTCATCACTCAATATTCTTCATTAATCTGCTAAGTTTCAGCAAATTAGTAATATGTTCCAGTGTTGACACCTCTTTTTCGACTAAATGGGGGCTTTATTGGCTGCTGCTATAACAAAACACTGGCACATTGATAGAGGACTTCTGTGATTACACTTTCATCATTCTGGTTAGGCTATGGCTTAGAAATCAGGAAAAATTTTAGTAAACTAGTAAATTGAGAATATAAGGGAAAAAAATCATCATTAGGTAATCAATTTGCTGATAATGGAAGATACTATGCAATGGATGCTTCTCCAATTGGCCTCAATTCCCTGGCTGTGGATCTAATGAACACCACAGTGACATGTTTCACCCTTTGCCCCTTTACTGAGGTGAGGGAGAATAAATGGAGTTACAACTCAGAAGCATACTAATTCAAGCCACTGGGAAGCCTGAAGCCAAGAAGTCTATGGACGAAAGTACCTGGAATCCAGCAGGGACGGAGATCATACCTAGAGCTTCCTCAGGGAACAGTCATCTTGGGAAATAGAATCCACTCCTAGCCATGCAGAATGTCCTTGAAGTGGGTGGCAGTATACTATGGCTGCAATTGGTGAAGAGGCCCCAACAAGCCTCATTCTTCTGGTGGCCCTTGAGGACTTCTAAGCCCTCTTTCTATCACCCATCCATTCTCACCAAACTCTGCTTAAAAGTCACACTAGTCACCAAAAAGAATCAGTAGAGTTTGCACTTATAAGCAACCTGCTTCTACCATAATGCTCTCTGTTGTAGCTTTTGATCATTAGCCATGAGTTCAAAACTTGCCTGCCACCAGGTTTTAGATGTCCAGTCTCACTCTTGGGCCCTGCCCACAGCTCTGTCTGCTACTTGAGCTACTTCCCATTTCCTGATGATGCTTGCTCAGGACACCCCAACTCTACTAGTAATTTCTCTGCTTTTCCAATACTACCCTGGTCTCCTCTCAATTTATCCAACATATCAAACTACTTCCTGCCTCACTGCCTTCTCTCTGCTGGGAACTCTTTTCTCTCACCTCTTGCTTGACTAACTCGCTTCTACTTTTCAGGTTCCTCTTGAAAGGTCACTTCTCTGGGGAGCCTTCTAAGATCCTTCCCAGATCAGACTAGGTTTCCTTATTTTATATCCACGTGACACCAAATCACCTTCAGAACACTTGCTCATTTGTACCAGCCTGGGCTCAGTATTGTCTTCATTATTAGACTATGCTACGAAAGAGCTGGAACCCTATCTGTATTATTTACAACTCCATTGCCAATACCCAGCATAATGCCTAATACATAAGTACTCAATCAACACTTAGGAAACTAAAATAGATTTAATTTTTAAAATTATATGTTCAGCATATTAGAAAAACAAGAAAGTTATGAATTTTAAAAAACCCTTTATTTTGCAATCAGCAATAATGGCTATTAACATTACAGTGAATTTTCTTCAAGCAATTTTTTTTTCTTTTCTGAATATCCTAGCAGTTGCTATTCTAATCTATCCTATCCGACCCTATCTTATGTGTTTATCTACAAACCTCTAATCAAACTGGAAGCACAGTGTATAATTAGTTTTGATGAGATTTTTCCATTTAGTATTATATAATCAACATAAACTGCTCTCCTTGTAAACATTTTCTCTCCTTTCCATCCAAGAGTTCAAACATGAAGGGATATGATTCCAATCTCTCACTTAGTTACACATCCTGAAATTAAAATTCAGTTTTCATAGTGAATTGGGATCAATCTCAACACAGAAGTTAAGTTACCAGATGGAGCTTGAGTAGAAAAACTCATATTACTTTCCTCATCTCTAAAAACTGACCTTTAATAAATGATGAGGGTTTTAGGAAAACATGTAAATTAAAGAACACAAGGGGGTTGTTTACATTTTTCTAAAGAATACTCAAAGTCCTTAGGGAACTATTTCTCTACTGTTCCTTCATCTGTGGAGTTCATTATAACTACAATAAGTTTAAGTACGTCTTGGAATGTTTTAAATTTTGGTGTATTATAAAAAAGCTCATTCACATTTACTGTGACATCATAGATGCTGAGCTTCAGAATGTTCACTGGGTTTGTAGTTAAAAGTTGACTTATTCATATTTAAGTTTCACAGCATACTGTACAGGCATTTGAAATTAAACAGTAATACTGTTTTTGTATAAAGGAAGAAATATGAATATAACCTTGATTTTTAGGTAATCCCTTTTAAATACTACTTTGTTCAAATCTGGGAATGTGACAAATATAAAGCAAACTCACAATGGCATTTTGGGTCCATTCAATATGGTTTCACAGAACAGTCATCATGTATGAGAGAGAGAGAGAGAGAGAGAGAGAGAGAGAGAGAGAGAAAGAAAGAACTGATGAAGGTTTCTGTTAATCTTGAACTCGTGACCTAAAGGTGAAAGGCCAAAGTATTTCATTCTTTAGCTCTCTGGTCCATCTATACTGGGTAAGAATGACTAGTCTCCGATATGAATCTGATATAAAGTATTGTGGAGAACTCATATCACTTATCCTGCTTATTAAATTCATTTTTCTCTTTGGCAACAATTACACTGTGAGCATTATATACACAATAAAATTGAAATTTGGGAAACTAAACTTCCCTACAAAGAGGATAAACCACATTCAGAACATCTTAGGAACAATGAACTTAATAAACCTCCATCAGCCTATTTCAATGTCAAACACTGTATAATTTCAAAGTAGTGCACTTTCATATTTACTTTAGAATACACAGGGTTAGAAGCATACCACATTAAAACTTGGTGGCAAGTACCCTTGACATGGGAGGAAACAAGAAAATTACAGCAACAATTACAGAAGTATATCCTCTTGTGGCTCATGTTAACATTGCCAAATCCCTGTATAAATCAGAACCAACAATTCATAGAATGTACCTGTCAGCAATATGCTACGTGACATATGGCTCTACTTAATCAAATATACAATTCCTTAAAAAAATTCAGCATATTCCTTCAAGGCACTATGTTAGCCAGTCAGTCATTCACACTCTGATGTGGTTTAAAACATTTAAATATTTATGCACCATATTTTATTTATACGTATAGTGGTGTCTATGAGAATATTTTTACCCTGGGAGGAAACTGATATTTCTCAAGGCCATTTTGCAGTAGTTGCTACACATGAGTCCTCTTATAATGGCTCTGATAACCAAGACAAAAATATCCTGGGTTTAAATGCTGTATCAATGACTCTTTTATATTTTCTAGGTTTGTTTTTTATTAAATGCATTGTTCAAAATATGACAAAAAAACAGAAATTGGAGCCATGGAGGTTTTTTTCACACTGCTATTTGAACCAGCTGCAAAGATTTAGATCACACTAGCTCTTATTTTACGCATGTCCTTTGCAACAAGAAAACCATGGAATGCCCTTAAAAAAGATTTTTAAAATATAAAACAGATGTGTTATCTTCTTTTCCTTTGCTATTATAGTACCATGTTAGGTAATTAATTCCTTAGTCTTGTATAGGTCTTCATGCATATAAAGAAAAACATTAAATTTTATTTCCAGAAAATTTAATTCCCATAAAAATTCTTGTTAGAGAACTAAAAATTCTTTTTTAGAATTATTTCATAAAAATTTATTTTCATGAAAATTCTTATTGCCCTAAAAATCTCCCTATTCTTTTCACTTATTTCCATTATAATTTTTAAGTTAGAGAACTCAAGTCCCTTCCCTCACCCTCTAGTGCCTCTGTTCCTATAAGAGGGGAGGTAGGAGGAAGGACCATTCCTCCTGGGGATCCAGCTCCACATAAGTGTTTGCAACATATACAAAAAGTGGGGAAATGCCTCATTTTACATGGCAACCAAACATGAGGGTGATACAATATAACACTAAATATCAGTATGGAAGCAGACACGATTTGTTGTTAAATTGCTGACCATATTATCAATCAAACATTCTGTGAAATTACTTTCATGCTAGCTAGACAGGGACAGGTTTCCCATTTTAAATATGTCATATAGCAAAGACACAGACTTCATCCCTTTTTGATGTGGATAATTTCTTATTAGGGATTTAGATTACTGGAAATTATTGGAGTAACCAAGAGTCTCTGATGGATCCCAAAACTCCATTGTCCAGTGCCTTTTAGTGAATCAAAAAATCAGAATGACAGTTGAGGATTAGGACTGTGCTGTGCTCACAGATGCCATCTCACTGCTCTTTTTATTTAAGAAACTGGATCACTATTATGAGGAAGGCTCATGCAGGTTCTTCAGTTCTGTGGTGGACCCTCAGTTTTGGTATATGGTTAAGTTGAAGCTTTAGCAAAATAAGGACACAGTACTTGGAGAAATTTTCTGGGAATATGTTAATTTCCATGCAGATGTGGTACATGATCATGATCCCATATTCTTCAAAGTTTAAAAAAAATAACATGCATCACTTTGTCCAAACACAGAAGGCTCCAAATATTATGGTGCCCATCAAATTCTTCACTCTCTCACATTTTTGTGTGTAACTTATAATTAGAAGTGATAACATATAGTACTTAATAAAAGATCATATGTAGCCAAACTGTAAACTGTTCTGGAATGTGCATACCTGTTGCCAAGCTTGTACTGCAGTGTTTAGAGAATGAACTACATGTTGTCCAAAGTTTATAAATACGGAGTCCACTGTCACGGTGCAGTCAAGCAGCTTTCCAAGTGCATCACTGGAAACGGCAATCTGTCCAAAGATGCTGAAAGGTTTTATTACACTTTGCATTGTAACATTTCTGCATTCTAGAAGTTTACAGTCTGCCTGAGCTGAGAACCGGATCTCCTGGCAGACAGAATCATTATTCCATTGTCGAAGATACATATGTGGTTCTCTGAAGGAAACAATCATGTATTCTAGTTCAGATGGCATGTTTTTATCAGAAATGAATGGTTGTAGGTATTGTGGTGAAGCTGTTGAGAAAGAAACAAAAAAGCCAGCAATTAAGATGAGTCAATAGTTATGGAAATAAAGAGATGATGTAAAAATTACTCACTTTTCAGTTATGAATTTAGTATTTAATAAACTGAAACATTCTCTTGAAGATACTAAAATCTCTGAATTATTGTTTGATATTTGAAAATAAAATTGTTTTGTTCAATCAGGTCTCTTAATGTATACTGTCTAAAGGTTAATTTTACTTTCACAGACAAAAATTTTTGACTGCAAAGAACAAATAAAACAGAGGAGGAAACTATCTAAATTTCTATCTACCAAACAGATCTCAGGAACAAAAATAAAAATATGACTCACAGTTAGAAAAAGCAGAAGCAGGTTAAACTCTAGTTTTGCTGAAAAGGCAAGATGTTTAACAGCAGCTATGTTTGCTTTTAATCTGATCCCACCCCCGTTTTTCCATTACATGTCAGGAATCAAAATGTTTTGACTGATATGTAAATGAAAATGTATTAACTAAAAAAGATTTGGTACAGAATATAATGCTTTAGAAATAACTATTCAAGTAACATTAGCAAGTTTATAAAAGGTCACTTTGGGTATGTGGGGAAATCATCTTCCTTCTAAACTTATAAAAATGTGACTCCTGTAGACTAAATTAAAAATGGGTTCGTCATTTGTAGAAGGTATTCATGCTTTTAAAATCAGGCAGGGGGGCTGGGGAGATAGCTCAGCTGGTAGAGTGCTTGCCTTGCAATCACAAGGCCCTGAGTTCGATCCCCAGTACCGCAAAAAAAAAAAAAAAAAAAAAAGTCACATGGTCATAAAATCAGGCAGTATCAAGTGCTTTTGGAATCTGCCACTAATATGATGGCCCAGGATACAGAACAAAACCAGATGCATTTCTGTCAAAAAGATCATAATTAAATTAATTATTAATGTTAAATTAATATTAAAACCTGCTGTTTTAAAAAATTCCTTGAAAATTCTCCTTAGGAAGCATGCCAAAACGTGTGTCAGCTCAATACCATTGATAACTTACAGGTGTGTAAGCTGGTTCAAAAGTAAGGGGTATGCTTTTTGTACCAGATCAACTTCAGAATAACTGCCAATGCTCACTTCATACTTCCTGGAAATAAATCAGCTGGGTCAAAATTGATGAACTGGGTCTTAAGAACACTTAAGAGATAGGTATTAAGTGAAAGTTATCCTGATGGTAAAGGAAAGAATACCTGTGCCTAGTTGATCAAGATGATGACAGAGATGGAACTCCAGGTGAGCAAACTGGAAGGACATACAAAGAGACGGTACAAACCATGGGGTAAAACAGGAGTCGACTCTGGTACAGGCAGCCAGAGCTGTTGGAGTTACAAGTTGATCACAAGTGCTTTGAGAACCAGATTCACTTGCAGAGCTACAAGAAATAGTAATAAGAGAAGTTTGATAACAAATTTTCAAATATCATATAAATGCAATGTCTTTTCTATATGAATTTTAAAAGCTGGTCCACAAAATTCTAGATTCAATATGTTATCATCAAATCTTCTGTATACACTCACATAAATCTGTTTAAAAAATAATTAAGTTCATGTTGATTTACTGTATGTGGGCTATTCCGAGAGTACTTCAAAGGTTTCCTTCAGGTTATAGTGACCTACCTCCAATCTAATTTTCCTCCACATACTTCTACAAAACTTATGGACAATTTGTTCTCATATTAGTTTAAGATCAACACAATTCAAAGTATGCTCAAAAAACTCAGCAGGGGCTGGGGGCCTGGGTTGTAGCTCAGTGGTAGAGGGCTTGCCTACTACGTGTGAGGCTCTGGGTTCGATCCTCAGTGCCACATAAAAATAAATAAGTAAAATAAAGGTATTGTGTCCATCTACAACTAAAAGAAATTTCTTAAAACCTCAGTATTAACAATGCCACCATGCATGTTTCACTTTTGCTCTACTTCTTCAGATTTCCATGAGTCAGTTAATACTCTTTACTGAACATCCATTGAATATTGTACTAGATATCATAAAAGTTATGACCACATTAAAAGAATGAGGATCCCATGGTCAATAACTTTGCATGGATCTTCTCTTCACTTGCTCATTCTCTTAACACCATTTCATATATGTAGAGTCTGATTAAATGAGTATTGAGGGCATTCACAGAGGGAAGACATTTGCACACAATGTCTACTGGTATGCATAGGAAGTATGTTGACCGGACTGCATTGTGCTAATGGGACCATGAGAGCTGGGGATTGGAGTGAAGAAGGAGAACAAGATGCATACTGTTCACTGTGGATCACTAAATAGATGCTGCCCCTTCCCCTTGAACTGTCCTCCACGCCTGCCTTTTCAATTGAATTTGCTGTACAGTTCTGGTAGCCTGACTTCCAAATCTACTAGGAGCCTAGAGAACAACACTGTGATTTACAGTATCTTTGAGAGAACTATGACAGGAAAAAGCGAGAGATAAGTTCTTAGTTTTCAAAGAATTCACAATTTAACTGGTGGCACCCAGTACATAGAAATTTGCAAACTTTATAAAACATTACCTGGAAATAGGAGAGTCAAAGTGCTGACAGAGTAGATAGCTAAGGATTCTCTGAGGTCTGAATTTTCAGATGGGTTTTGAAAATGGTTATGAAAAGGCTGGTGAAAATGAAAGCTGGAAGAATTCCAACGTGTTTACTGAGTTGTTTAACCTCAAAGAGTTTTTAGTTATGTGGTGGTATTTATTGAAATGCTAGTAAATCTCCATTGCACACAAAGAAAATACAAACTCTGGGGCAATATGTTATTGGCTAAACACTATACACAAAAACGCAGCTAAGATATTCTTAGAATGTCTATAAATGGGCATACTAATTTAAATCATTTTCTAGAACTTTATCTATTGGATTTCAAATAAAAGACTTCATTGGTAAGGTAAAATTAACTTTTATTTATTCAGAAAGAGTAAAATATATTAGTTGTACCTGTGTTTCACATATTGAGATCTTTCCCTAATACAAAAGATGCTATAAAAAATAGGGTACAAACTTAGTCAAAATATTATTAAAAATCCAGGCAGGAGTTCTAGAGATCAGTTTTAAAACAGTGAGTGAACAATTTGAGGTGTTTATCTGAAGCATTTTTCTTGCCAACTACAATTTTTGGACCCCAAGATTTTCTAATTTTCTATCTCTAGAGATCAGCAGATATTATAACATATTAGAAAAGTTTGTGAAAATATCATGAGTATCTTCCACAATCTTCTTTTTGACCAACTGATTATTTCTTCACCTTTTTTCTAAGTTAAATACACAATCAGTGATTAGTAAGAGATTTTTAAAGTATACATAGTATCTCCTGAATCATAAAACCATACTCAAGTGGTCAGCAATACTCTTTTCCATCTTGAAATCCTGACTGAAATGGTTACTAGGTTAATCATATTCAGAAATTTAGGCTTTTATTTAAAAATTAGAATCATATCACAATTAAGCATTTCTTTTAAAAATATTTTCTAGACACTGATAGACCTTTATTTTATTCATTTATTTATATGTGGTGCTGAGAATCAAACCCTTTGCCTCACACATGCTAGGCAAATGCTCTACCACCAAGCTATAACCTCAGCCAAAAATTAAGCATTTCTTAAACACAAGATTAACATGGAATATATAATGTGAATGTACCTTAACTGTACTTTGAATTAGTACATTTGTAGGTTTTTGATACTATAAGTTTGATTACCACTACATGCTATAAAATGTTATCTGCCTACCTTTTACATAAAAATTGAAAAGTTCTCAGTGAAAAAGAACTAAATAGTTATAAATCTGAGTGATAACCTTGCTAATAACTTATAGTAGTCAAATTTTTATAATTTCTTGAATTAGGAGCAACAATGGACTTTGACTTGATATAGAAATCAAAAGTAAAAATGTATATTTATGAGATGTACAACAGGGAGAATAGAGAAGAAAGTTTTAAAAAATTCAAAAACTTTCAACCTATGATATTTATATTCCAACACTTTTCTTTTTCCAAAAAGATTTTCAAAATGGGTCAAATTTAGGCCAAAGAGTGTTCACAGAATTCTCTGGTATTGCTTTTTTCTAACATGCTGGGAAATGGTTCTTAGAAGCAATACCTCTAGTAACAGAGCTCAAGATTTAGCAGTTTGTTCAACCATCTGTAAGTTCAATGCAAAATCAATTTTTTAGAGCAATGAAAACATTAGGACTGCTGGGAGTTTTGCCTATCTATAACTTCAGTTTAGCCCAAGGACGATTTATTAGCTTTAATGGTGGCCTACATTTAGATGTAGATTGAATCTACCATAATGGCACTGTGAGGACCCAGGCATATCCCCTAAAGATTCACCCCCGAGGGCCGCCTGAGGTGAAACCCTACAACATAGCAGGTACCAAATAATACTGTGACCCAACTGATGAAGCCCTGAGCTGCTCTCTGCATTCCTTGGTGGCATTAGGTTTTACAATATAGCATAATAGAGCATACAGGTTAAGCAGAGAATGATAAGGGTGAGAGAACCTAGATCAAAATGCATGCCCTGCTATCACTTGCACTGTACTTATATTGGGTAGGTTATTTCACCTGGCTAAATTTTTATTTTCTCATTTGTAAAATGAATATATTAACTAGACCTACTTTTTGAGTATTAAATGAGACACTGAATTCTAACTGCTTAGTATAATGTCTAGCATTTAATAATAGGAAAAAAATCCTTTTCTTGATGGCCAAACAAGGTACAATACTGGTTACTTAGTGTAATGTTAACTGTTGGAAATTATCTCAGTGGGCACTGCCTCTCACCAATGGTTCATGTAAACACTCTCCCGCTCACTGTGGTAACACTGCTCTGTTCATCCTGGGAGTCATAAACAGATGACAAGACATGGGAGGAAGTGTCACGCTCTCTAGTCCTTACAGTTGTAGTTTCTCAAATGTCTTAACCCAACATAACAAATACACCTTTATTGAGACACTGTAAACACATATAAAATGGGAGGGGTTCCCCAAAACAACGATATATAATGATAATTTTATAGTGTTAATGTATCATAAAATTTATCATCTGAACCATTTTAAAGTATATGGTTAGTGGCATTAAGTACATTAATTTTTGTGCAACTATCATCATCACCCATTTCCAGGACATTTTATTTTCCTCAACTGAAACTCCATACCCCTTAAATAATTACTCCCCATTCTCCTGGCCCTCCAGCCTGGGCAACCACTATTTTACTCTCGGTCTCTATGAAATGGACTACTCAGTATCAACACGTAAGTGGAATCGTACACTATATGTCTTTTTTTCTATTTTATCCTATTTTATTAAAAAGTTTCATTTGCAATCTGCTAAATTCTCTCATAACCCACCAATGGACTGCAATTTGTAGTTTGAAAATCAACTTCAAATGGGCCCTCAGGGACAGAATTCCTTTAAATCAAATTAGAGAGAGGAAGAGGGGAGAGAATGTACACAAAAGAGATAGAGATATCTCCTAAGATTCTTAGAATAAGCAACACAATACAGAGACGTTGTTCATATCATCAACCTAGAAATTTAAATACCTGAGGAACACCAAATGCTTCAAGGAATGTATATCAAAACTACATGGCAAAGAACCAAGCCCTTGCAGGATTCCTGCATAGAGTTTAGTCACTAACTAAAAGGAAATAGCAAAAGGCCCCAAAAGTATACTTGGGAAAAGACTGCCATGCCACCAAAGGGAGAAAAGGAAGAAATTCATGTTTAGCCTTTGGAAAGAATAAAACAAAGACTTTTCTGGATAAATCCTAGAGTATATTATTGCGTAGAATCACAGGTGACAAAGCAATTCCAAACGTTGAGTTACTCTAAATGGCTTATGACATTCAAAATTTTGATTAAAATAGAAAAGCTACCCCCCAAAATATTGATGTATATAAAAGCAGATTTGAGTAGTCAAATGGAGGGCAAGTACCTGGAGGCCACAGTCACCTTCTCATAGGAGGTGGAGAGAAAAACTTAGGGACTTGACCATCATCACTCTTCCTCTGATTCTTCCTTTGTCTGTATATGTGAGGGTCAGTGCTTTGGGAAATGAAAACAGTTCCTCCCTACACACAACAGAAGCTGTGAGTCACTGTCTCAAATATTATGGAAGATGAGTGGACAGTGACTTCTTTTATGGGATCTTTTGTGGGAAGAGAGTAGAAGGGGAAAGAAGAAAATATAAATGTAAATGTGCTTAATGCTACTAAACTCGTTTCCTTCTTTTGGGCACATTCAAAGATAAAAGCACTTCAAAAAACTTACAAGAGGTTCAATTTTCATCATATATGAGAAGAACCACACACCCTTTATGCATTTCTCTTTCCAAGATGACTCTCATCATTAATCTGCATTTTTGGGGGTGGTGATAGAAAGTCCTTTTAAGCCATCTGCTGGCACATGTTTTACTACTGTGGGAAGATGGCCATGCAATACAAACAATGAAATGCCAAAGACAGAACAACAGAGTTTAACATTATCATTAAGGAACTTATAATCAAGTATCACTGGACTGGTATATGGTGAATACCTATAATTTGTGTGATGTTAAAATAAGTACCTCTAGAATTGGTTATTTGGAGGTGAAGGTAAGGAAGGGGGGAACAAAGGAAAAGTTCAGATTCATCAGAAGATACCTGATAGGAAACTCAGGGAACTGGGCAGGGTGGCTCAAAGTCTGAGAGCAGTGCCATGACTCCTTTTCCCCTTTCTTCTTCCCAGGGTCAGTCACTGGGTAAGAAACTGCAAATTGCAATTAAGAGCATGTACTCGCTGGGCATCTTCTGTTTGCTATCTAGATTCACTTTCTACCCTTCCCCACATTCCTTCTCTGTCCCTGGAAAAGGACCTTTCTGCATTGCATCAACAAACTACTTTGTCCTCTTTCTTGTCTTGAGTGTCAGTCAGTGGAATGGACCCACACATTAGAATGCAAGAGGGCAGTGAGGTAAGGGTGTACATTTTCCTGGTTCTTCCTCAGTCAGATCTCTGTACATGGTTGTCTATTTACCAAAAATAGCTACGAATAATCACTCTGAGAGTTCTGGGTAACTGCTCTGTCACTTGACTCTTTTAGTCCTAAAGTGGGATAGTTTCCCAGGGTTTCTAGTCTCAAGGTAATATGCCATCCCCTGGCCTCCCCATTCTTCTGTAAAAGGAGTCAGTTTGAGTTGCCATCTTGACAGGGACTGACTGATAAAGGGGGCTTACTTAGGCTTCTGCAACAGGTAGTGAGAATGGCCAAAGACATCCATGATGGAATTAAAATGGATAGCCTCAGAGGGTTCCACAGTTTATATCTCTTGCCTCCATCGAGTGCACAGGAAATAGAAGGGGAAGGTTTCTAAAGATCTATAATATTGTGGAAACTAAGACCAAAGCACAACATTGACTACACTGCAAATAGTACATCTAAAAAGCAATAATCAGTATCAACTCTTTGTTTTTAATACAGATCAGCAAAACATTAGTTAAAGATAATGGAATGAGGGTTGGGGTTGTGGCTCAATGGTAGAGGTGCTTGCCTAGCACATGTGAGGCACTGAGTTCAATCCTCAGCACCACATAAAAATAAATACATAAAATAAAGGCATTGTGTCCATCTACAACTAAAAATATTTTTTAAAAAAGATAATGGAATGTAATAATTAACTCTATCTCCAGTCCTTTGTACTGGAGGCTCCCTGTTTATTCTTCAAAGAATAATAGGCTAATAGAAACAGGCTCGCCTATTAATTCTTCAAAGTCTCAGTTTAGCAAATCTGTTTCTCAAGGTCAAATACACTGTTTGTGATAGAGTCAGAACTTAAGCCTAGGTCTTCTAGCTTGGAATTCTGCTACATATACTTTTATTTACAAACATACAGTGATGCCATTACCATTCTAGCAGCAGACCTACACTGTTGTAATGTCACTTCAATTGTGGGCAAGATGCTCTTCTTCTTCTTCTTCTTCTTCTTTTTTAAGAAATTCATGGAACTTGTTTTTATGAGCATTTTTGCAGTACATCCAATAGTTAGTTGCATATCTTTCTCAGGTCATTGAAAATATTACTTATGATAAGATGATTTCTAATCATAATAATGCCAAGTTTTGGTATACATTTAGATTTATTATGTGACAGAATATACTGGAAGTAACTGAAAAAGCTTCTGTGCAATTTGCTTTTGCAAGAAATTTTTTGCTTTTGTTTTTGATTTTTGGTGCTGAGGACTGAAGCCAGGGTTTTGTGTATTCAAAGCACACTTTCTACCACTGAGCTATACCCTGTCCCTGTACATAATATTGACATTGATATTTTCTTTCTAGAAATTGGATGAAATTTGTTATCCTTTTTGAAAAATATCTTCAGAGTATTTTATTATGTTGCTTTTTAAACTAACTCTTTAATTTAATTTCTCTAATGTCAATTTTTACCTGAGAAAAGAGTAACCTCAAACAATTTAAAGTGAGATCAATTGAGGGGCTGGGGATATGGCTCAGAGCTATAGCACTTGCCTAGTGTGTGCAAAGTCCTGGGCTCCATCCCTAGAACTGAGAAAAAAAAAAAAAGTAAGGTAAATAGTGAAATATTAGAAAAAAATCCAAAATTTCGGGCAAGGACAAAAGATCTGTGATCACAATGTCAAAATATTGTTGAAAAGCATCCTGGATTTGGTTGTCTGTATACATTTCTGCCTCTTAAAGGCTCCACATTTCAATAGTGCTGAGCTTACCATGAAACTAATTGTCATGAATGTTTCAGATTCAGAGGAATTAACCTTGTCTAAAATGGTTCTTTCAATGAAGAAAACGCATTCTTCCATAATTAAAATCAAGAAATTATTTCTAACTTGATACTCTTAATGCAACTCAGAGTTTGAAAAATCAAAGTAATTATCTATAGTTCCACTTTCTGATTTTCCTCATTTCTGATGAGGTAATTTATACTTAGGAAAAGCAATCTATTCATCTGCTAATTCCTCATAGGATTGGTGTTCTTTTTATTGCTGCAATACTTTGAGTAAAAATCAAGATCTTACTTCTCTAATGTATTTTCACCAATTGTGTATTACTAGGTAACATACTAGGAGAGTAACTACTTTTAAGGAGCCCAGACGACCCTGAAATAGAATATACAGAGTACAAAACACATCCCTATCATTAAGCATATAAAGTAATCAACAATGAAAAAGACTCGGGCTACAGAGCAAAAAAGAGGTTATTTTGGTGTGATATGATTATAGTAGGTGTTATTTACTTTCAAAATGTACTTCAGTGAACACATATAATTAATAAAAATAAATACTTTCAAAAGAAAAAACATTTAATTATTTATAATATAAAGTAGAAATTAATACAAAATGGCCTGCTGCGATTATAATATAAGTATACATATGGGCAAAACAGAAAAGAATTGATTTGCAGAGTATTGGAATAGTGAGTATTTTTCTCTACATTAGTGTCAGAATGTTGTCTAAGGGGGAAAAGGGATTGTATAAAATAAATAAAATATGTAAAGCCAAACCCATCAGCAAAATTGGAGTAGAACATTGAAAGCAATGAAGAGTCTTGCTATACATTATCCAAGAAAACTGTCCAATGTTGTGGTTTACTTTCTTTTTCTTGTATTTTATGAGAGCAGGAGCAGAAAAGTTTGGTAGGGTGTGTAAACTAGAAGAGGTGCTGTAGAATAGGTTGCTGAAGCCATTTTCTCAACCTTAAGTCAGTTTATGTGTTACACAGGCAAACACAGGAAATGGGTATAATCTAATCCGTTTCTACCATTAACCAGATGTCCATTAGGAATAAGGAAGTTCCAGGGACACGATACAGAATACCTGAATTCTGTAGCTCTTGAGATTCACTGTGGCCAAATTGACTTTATAGCTGGATAAAACTTTAGCTCTTGAATTTGGTTAGTCAAGCTTTCCTAATGTCTGCAGGTCTGTCTTTTAAAGTTCTTTAAAACCGTTTCAGAAGGAAATACTTCCAAAATTTACCTTTTAGAAGAAAAGAATTCAATTTATTTAAACCTTCCTTTTAATGTCCAGGGTTATCTGAATACACACGGATTACTCTGCCATTAAGAGTCTATTGAGATATATGTGGCTCTTTTTTCTCTGTATTTTTGGCTTCAAGATGACTGGATATATATTTTTTAATTGCTTTTATGCATTTTTTCTTTTTATATTTAAGGAACAAATTCTTAGGAAGGGTTCTAAACAGGGCTATATTATTAGTAAAACACAATTTTTAGTACAGACTGTGAAACATCAGATTTTACCCATCTTCTTATTTGTAGTTCAGGCAGTCGCATGTGCTAAAGCAGCTGTGATACAAGCAAGTGTCACTAGAGAAGAAAAGATGATTTGGAGATTGTTTACTAGTCTAATGCCACTAATGCTTTCATCTATTGTTGAGTTACCTTTGGTCATCAGCTCCATTTTGGTTGCTGTTCAAGACAATTCTCCAAAGATCTGAGGATACCAGTTTCTTCTGGTCATTCACAAGATTGATATCTGGCAACTGCAGTTCACAAACTTTGCTTTCAGACAGACTAAATTCTTGAAATGCAACAAAAACCTTCTGGAGTTCATCCCAGTATTCCAAACTACAAGGAACCTATGTCAGGGTAAAGATAAATTTAGAAGTTATAAATAGGAGCTATGCTTCTGTATATGTTGAAATACAAATTGAACGTTCAATGCAGTTATAACATTAAGACTGTGAAAGGAGGATAAAATTGTAAAAGACAATGGTTTAGGATTTATTTTCATAGTTATAGCACCGTGTTTCTTTATTTTTAAAAGACCCACAACAAAGTCAAAATTTTCTGAATAAAAGAAATAATAGGGACAAGTCCTATAAGGCATTAAGTGTACTCTAAAGCTATAATAATTAAAAGGCTGGAGTAGTAACTTATGAATAAATTAAAAGAACAGAATGAAAAACAGTAAAAGAGGTGAGTACAGATGATATGTTAGTATTCAATGAAGGTGTTCTTTCAAATAAGCTGGGGACAGATGGAAAATGTGGTTGCAAGAAATGGCTAGTTATTTGGTAAAACCAAGGTAGGTCCCTACATCATTCTTTATACAAAAGTAAATTCCAAAAGGATGAAAATAGTAAAGGTTAAAAAACTGAAAGTATAGGAGAAAAATAAGTCAGTTTTTTTTTTTTTTTGGTAATCAGGCAGTATTTCTATGTATGCAATGAAATGCATGAATAGGGAAAAACTATGATTGATAAAAATCAAATTTAAAAAAGTAAACTTGGATAAGACAGGCAATATTCAATGACAGATCAAGGAATATGGGTTCTGATAACAAAGAGTTCTTATAAATCAAGGACAAACAGATAAGCAAGCATACAGAAGAGAGAAGTGTACCTGCCAAGTTCCATGGTCCTTTACTGTACCAAATATCTACTGCATGCATAGCATTCCCCTGGAACCCTTCTGCATCATACTTGTGGGACTTGGGGAGCAAGGAGGAACCAGTACAAATATGAGGATCATGCTGTTCACTGTTCCAAAAGCAATAAAGCTTTTGTTTCTGACCCAGGAGTCTTATGTCTTCTGCTAGCATACATGAAACATTAAAAAGATAACTTACTAGCTTGCATAGAGTAAAAATCCCAGACCCTGACAGCAATTAGTTCACAGAAGAAATATAACAGCCAGTAGACATGAAAAGGTACTCAACCCATACTAAAAAAAAATCCTAATTAAAATAATAAGGTAACATTTTTATTTATTAAACTGGCAGTTTAAGAGACTAATAATTTCAATTTTTGTTCAGGGGTGGAAAAATACTTCTTCACAGTATTTCTGGAGGGTAATTTAGCATACCTATTAAATGCTTATATTTTTTTACCTAGGAAGTGTACTTCTAAGAATTTGTTTTATAGGGATTCCAATGCAAGGACGTGTGTATGCATACATATGTGTGTGTGTGTGTGTATATAAATATATATATATATTTTATGTATCTTGTGTGTTTGTACATATTTACTGCATACAGGAGTAAATCTAATACTATGTATATTAGTAATAAAATTGGAAACAACTCGAATATCAATGGGGGTTAGTTTTAGATCTTCAAAGTGGATTACTATACAACTGTCAAAATGAATAAGGAATATCTATATACACGAACACAAAAAGTACCCAGTATATATTACTATACTTAAAAATATTAATTTAAAAACAAGAACATGGGGGTTGATCCTATTTGTCTTAAAAACAGAGCGAGAGAGGGGCTGGAGTTGTAGCTTAGGGGTAGAGCACTTGCCTAGCACGCATAAGGCAAGGCACTAGGTTGGTTCCAGAGAGAGAAAGAGAGAGAGAGAGAGAGAGAGAGAGAGAGAGAGAGAGAGAGAGAGAGAGAGAGAGAGAGAAAGACAGACACTTGGCACAGATGTGCTTCCTTCTAGAAGCATTCCCTAATGACCACCCTGAGCTGATCACAGCCTCTCCTCTGTCATCTCTATTCCTAGTACAATCCTTTATCACAGAGCTCACTACACTCTGCAATTCCTAACTTACATGTCTGTCTCTTTTATTAGACTCTGAGATTCTTGAGGATAAAAAGTACACATTAATTCAAAATTTATTGTTAGCACTTAACACAGTCTGGAAAACATAGTATGATCTCAAAAAAGTTTCCTGAGTGAACAGATTTCTCCTTAACTTTTTCTGCCTACATAACTGATCCACCCCATCCTACCCTGGTGGTACCAGGCATCAAACCCAGAACTTCATGAATGCTAGGCAAACAGACGTATATCTGATTCTCAATCTTACAATGGCAATATATTTCACTTCCACCTACGATGAAGTTTCTTTTCTTTAAAAAGTGAGTTGAGCATTCACATATGAAGAGATGCTAGATGGAAGAAGGGAGAACAAAATAAATATATGTAAGAGCCTAACAGTGTGGTGAAATAAAGGCACATGTTTTAGATTTTGATAAGTAACATATTCATAGTATTCCATGTTTAGCTATCATTTCTTGAAATTCCCTTTTCTTGCTATTCATGGCATAATTTTCTCTTTCTCTCTCTGGGTCATTGTTCCTATATTCCCTCTCAGTCTAAAATACCTGTACACTCTATTTTCTCACTGTCCAATGTCTTCCATCTATCAAGGACTAAATTAAAAGCTACCTTTCATCTCTCAAGATGGAAAAACTCTCCCTTTTCTGAATACCAAAATTTAAAAATAGGAATCTGTTTCATAGCTTTTATCACTGTATACCTCAAGTTATACTTATTTCTATACATATCTTCCCTGGTAGACACATTCCTTGAGAGAATGATTTCCATTTGGCTAAACTTTGGATTTTTTTTAGCACCTGGCATAGTATATACAACGAATGTTCAAAAAGAGTTGCTGAATGAATAATTCATAGATGAATGAATGAATACATACAAACCAGACTACTCAGCCCATTTCTGGCACATTAAAGAATCTCCACAATGAAGTACAAAAGTAAAAACATGAACTCTGTAGTCAGACTTACTGGGAATCAAATCCTATCTCCATTAGTTATAAGTTCTTTGGCAAATTAATTTTTCTAACATCAGTTTCTATATCTCTAAAAAGGGATATTAACAGAGCTACTCTCATGAATTTTTGCAAAAACAAAGAGCTTAATAAATGTTATCTAATAATTATTTATCCTCTTCATGCTCAAAGAACTCTCCTGAAGGCAACTTTATGTTATGTTGTGACTAGAATCAGGTTAAGTCATAGAGTCCTGCTATTATTTCCTAACAGTGGGTTATCTAAAGAAAAGAAACCTCAAACTCAGATGTTCAGAAATACTGTGACCATAGTTCAGTGAGTTCATCTGCTGCATGCTTGTCAAACTGGCCTTCTATGCATCCTATTATTATTATGTAAAAGAATTTCCTTGTTTAACTTCTCTTTGGATTTCCAGTGACCCTGCCCTTTGGTATAGGAGACTCAAAACCAGGGGTGGAAGAGTTGTGGGAAGTGAGGTATGAACCTCTAACTGGCATATAAGAATCTCAGCGGAAGAGGCAAATGAATTTAGAAAAAGTGACTAAGACACCTGATGGGTTTTTTAGAATACAAATAATGCAATGTAAAGTTCAACATAATCTTTTTGTAGACAGATAACACAGGAAACGGCAAAAAAATATTTGATCCTGGCATTGACTCCAGAAGTTCTATATTAGAGCTAACATACAATAGTTAATGAAAACTTGCAGTCACACTGTAAAGTGGAGTAGGAACTTAAGGAAAAAGAACTAGTTAGTTCTGATGGGGTTGGAATCAGTCTATAACATGGGGAAGTTCACACTGGGAAGTGCTGTGGGAAGCTATCAGGCAATTTAAGGGCAGTGAACGTGAACAGTACCAACATACACAAGGCCCAGGGTTCGATCCCCAGCACCACAAAAAAAAAAAAAAAAAAAAAAAAGTAGTACCAACATAAGTTGGGGGAAGGAAGAACTGTGGGGGCTCAAAAACAGATGTGCAGGAGAGTCAAAGAAAAACTTCATTTAGTTTACAACTTAGGTGAAGCTGACCCTATAGTTATATACTATAGTTGGACAACTCTGAAATTTCAGAAAATAATAGAACACTGCTTCAGAAAAACATCCCAATACATGTTAGTTATGTGTTCAAGGATTTTACTTTTTATACTATATTTTCATTGGTTAATAAAGGGGTATTAATAAATTCACTCCAAAAAAATACCCATTAAAAATTTTATGCCTTAAAGTACAAGTCACACAATTATCCTTTTTTCCCATCATAAGAATATATACTGTCTTCAGTATTTAAAAACAAATGCTAATAATAAGCATAATTAGTATTTTAAAGGTAATTTTATTAAATCATCCAAATATATATTGTATGTGTGTGTGTATAGAGAGCCATAAATTTATAAAAGAAAATAATACAGATAATAATCTTTATGTTATCTTATTTTTCCATCTTAAAAAAAAACAAAAACAAAACACCTCACTGATATTCCACAAGGGATAACATTCAGGTCCTGCCACTTAAATCGAGACTCTATGACCTTGCAATCTATTTAATGACCTAAGCCACATTTCCCTCATTTGTAAAATGAGGGTAATAAAACTTACTTACATTATTTTTAAGTACAATTAAGGATTTTGGACTTTAACTCTTTAGGTCAATGGTATATCTCTGAAGGGTTTTAAATAAAGAAGTGATATAGTTAAATTTACATTTTTCAAGGATTCTGGATATTATAGAGAATGGATTTTAAAAGGTTAAGTATGGATGCCATAAGACAAATTAGGAGCTCTGAGCTAGAAATGGTAATAACTTAGAGGTTGGTGGCACTGAGGATTCTTAAGACATAAAATTAGTAAGTCTAGTTGATTGATCAGATATGAGAAATGAGAGGAAATTATCAAGGATGATTCCGAGATTGCAGGCCTGAGCAATGATGTGGATGCTGATATCAGTTCTGAAATGGGTAAAAGTCTGATTTGTTTCTCTAGGGAGTAGGTCTGTGGTATATGTGGGGTAAAGGAGGGAAGGTCAGAAGTTCATCTTTGGACAAGCTGAGTTGGAGGCACCAATGAGTCTTTCTAATGGAAATACTGAGTAAGAAGTTGGTTATTCCAGAGAATAGCCAAAGGAATTTAACTGTGCTGATGCAAAGCTATAAGGCTTTACCTTTTGTCAGGAGGGCATAATGGAAGGGAAGGCATTGAGGTTTAGGGTATTTATTTGCAGGACAATGTTTTAAGTGATGAGTTAAGAATATAAGCTCACTAAAAAATTATATGAAAACGGTAAGTTGATGGATAGGGAGAAATCAGAGAACTATACATAGGTCAACATATAAAGTATGACTGTAGTGGCAATTGTTGGGTAAGTAGGCTAGAGGGCAATAAGACTGTGAGAAAGATCACGATGCTGTAACAAATGATTTGGGAGGCAGAAAATAGATGATGTCAAGATCCAGGGCTTGTGTGTGGAAGTGAGTGGTAGATGGAATGGAGGAGATCACTGAGAGATGAGAGAAAGGCAGTTTGTGCTGGGTCATTCACATAGATGCTGCTAGAAATGAAGAGGAAGGAGGAAAGTTGTGAGCCAATGACTTTTAGGAATGAGAAACAGTGCTCATAAAGTCAGTGAAAGGCAACAACAAAGAAATGTAAGGATGGTATGATTAGATGGGATGAGGCAAAAAGAAACAGGGATTTGACAGTAGGGTAGAGTCAAGGCAAGTGGCATTGATGAGCAGAGAGAACACCTTACATCTTCTCACTAGAGAACAGGGATGTGAGAAATTAAATAGTCTCCACTTCATGTTGCTGTAAATAGGGTTATAGGGGACACAATTTTATTTAAGGTAATAAAACAGAAGAAATGCTTGAAGAAGAGGGTGCTGGGGTTTAGGGAGCTCATTAACTTTAAAGTAGGTGTTCCAGAGGGCTCCAAGGAAGGGTATGGAAGGTGGAGGAGGAGGGAGGTTGGTAAGACTGGAAAAGAAAGACATTCAAATCAGTAAATAAAAAGGATACATTTTATAGTTTGGGTGGTGACTAGGAAAGTAGGAAGTATTGAAACTGCATTCTGATTTATGAGGTGCAGGGGTGGCAGTATGATTTTAAAAGTAGCCTACTGCTACTTCTTTAAGCCTGGCTTTAATGCCATGTGTTCTCAGACCAGTATCTTAAAGAACTATAACTATTTTGCCAATAAATTCATCGAACAAGGTCTAGTATATAGTATATGCTTAATAAGTACTTTTAAATTAATCAATGTGGGCTGAGGATGTAGTTTGGGAATAGAGCATTTGCCCTGCATGGAAGAGGTCCTGGATTCACTCCCCAGCACTGCCCCCACTCCCAAAAAAGAAATAATAATGAATGAATGAAGATAGTTGCTGAAAAGAGAACAACGTCACCTTCTTTAGCCATCTTATTCTAAAAAGGACTTTTATGTATTTACTGGTTCATCCACTCAAGTCATTTTGCCATTGCATTCATTGTTAACAAACTTCAGTGCATTAATCTTCTGTCTTTCTGTTAAAAGTTGACATTGCTCAGCTAATCTGTAGGTTAGTAGTGACATAATTAAACTAAAAATCTAATGTGGTCATATTATGCTTACAGCTTCATATGGTAGCAATTAATTTTTCTCAAGGAAAACGTTGGGTTCTATTTTGTGTGATCTATTTAAAATAACTTTATTATGTGCTTTTAGGTTTGAAAGAGATGATAGGAATGATCTTTAGTTACATATCTATAACTGAGGATTTATTACTAATGCCTGTACTGAATAACTTGAAGGAAAGATGACTATTCCAAGAAAGTTTGGTTGCCAAAAAATAGTTTAGAAAGCCTGAATATCTAGTACTGAGTCATGGGAAGTGGGAACAAGTAAATTGGTTTCACTGGAAAACATTCCACATGTAACACATGGTACATTTCAAATGACTGTCAAGATTATATATTTTTTTTATTACATTTTGTTTTCCTATCCATTATTTGACAGGACCTAAAAAATTAGCCAGCCATACATAATAAACTGTACTCTAAGCATATGTGGTCTTTGCATATATTTTAGGTTGTATATCTGCCAGTTGGTAAGAGCACATCTATTTTTGCATTTAAAATGTTATTCCACAATTTGTTTCCATCTGATGGCTAATTTGGGAGGATTTGCATGTGTGTTGGCCATTTAAAAATATTTTTGGTACAAAGGATATTTTGGCACTTAATTTGTTTTTATTACTTAGTAGTACTGCCAAGACTATTAGCAGGGTTACAACTGCCCATCTGTCCTTGTGGATGAACAGCTCTGACTTCTTTGTGCAGGGGCTGCTGAAGCTAGGCAATTATGTTCTTCTTCCCATTCAATCCCACTAGACCACCTAGAAAAATGATACAGAAGTGTCTTCCCTGTTGATACGTCCATAATAAAGAGATAGTAGATACAAAGAGAGATCTAACAACTGATGCATCCTTTTAGTCTGCTTCAATTGTCCTTTCCTTTGTCTTATGACAAAATAGGTTAGCTGCCCATGTAGAGTTTATAAATACAAGAGGGTTTCCATTCTGGACTTAGTTATTAAAGTTTAGCTGCAGGAGAGATTACTACCTTCATCACTCCTCCCACATGTCTAGATTTCCCAGGATGCCAAGTCAACAGGTGATTATAACAGAGGGAAGCACAGCTTCCACCACCATCTGGGCTTCTAGAAGTAGCAGCAATAGTCATGGCAGCTGGAGAGGAGAAGGAAGACACTACCTTTTAAACAGCACTTTACACTTTACTAAGATTTTTCTTATATATTATTTTAGGAAAATATTTCCACTTTCAGATAAGTTAACTGTGGGTTCAGAGAAGTTAGGTAATCTGCTCAAAACTACACATTTAGTTAAGTGACAGATCTTTGGCTGTAAATACTGTTCTTTAAACAAATCATCTCTAGATTAAAGAAAAATAGACTCATGTCATTTACAATTTCCAGTTCTGGATTCTTTAAAGTAGAATCTCAGGAAACAAATAATGTAGAATACATTTTGACTTTTGTCATTTATCTCAGTCATTCATAGGTACTTTAATTTGGCAAGTATTTATTTTTTAGCACTTTTTGTCATTTCATTGTGTTCTGGTCTCTACGGTTTTTGATGAGAAATCAGCTGTTAATCTTAGTGTTCTCCCTTATATGTAATGTGTCACTTCTTTCTTATTGCTTTCAAGGGTCTCTGTCTTTTTTTTTTTAGTTGCTTGTTCAGTAAGTTTATTATCTTTATCTGAAAAAACTTCATAGAAAAACTGTTGTTTGGTTTAGTTCTCAGCAGTCCATTCCTAAGGTCTGAGGAAGGAAGCTCTCTTCTTTAGAGATACCTGATCTTTTTCCTGGGCAAGGGACATTTTAGGAGGGTCCACCTCTTCTTTTTAACTTCTCTCTTGGGCTTCTTCTCATAGACTGGATTCTCTTGTATAGCAGAATGAGCTTTCTTACACATCTCCATCATGTCAGGGGTAACACTGTTCTTTATATACTGAGAGAATTGTTTCTTGTAAGCACCTTCATCTTCTTCCATTAGATAACACATATAATCTGCAACATTTTGACCATGATGTGCTTCCATCACTTCTGAAGGCAACTCCTTGCCTTCAGAATCATAACCAGGGAATTGTTTGGTACTGAGGGATAGATAAGGCTCCATCCACAGCTCCCTTCAAGGCCCCAAAGACTTTACTGCCAGTTGCAGTTCTAGCAAGGCATGCATTCAAATGACAGATGAAGGCACCAGATTGATTATCAATGCTTTCCACATTGTATTCATCTCCAATCACCTCCACTTGGCCTTCATAGATCTTGTCCGTACCAAACCTACTGAGAAGCTGGTAGGCCAGCAACAAGCCCGTATAATACGCTGCAGCATAATTTATTAGGCCATCTTTCACACTATATTTTGTTCATGTGCATATGCTGTGCAGATTATCAAATCCCCTTCTATAAGAGCATAAGCAATCTGGCAAATGATATGTTAGTTACATGAACTATCAACCTGTATTTCGGTGTGTTGTACTTATTTTTGTCCCTGGTAACCAAGTATTTCCAAGCATAGTAATCAGTTTTACCCTCTCATCTTCTAAATTTCACTTGATATCTCTTAAAGTGACCTCGTTCTTGACAACTTTAACAAACCCCATCCTGCAGAACAGAGACCCGATCCGTGGCTCCACACAGACCTCAAGATTCTTTGTCTTTTGACAGCTTGAATCTAGGGGTGGGTATCTTTCTTTGAGTTAATGCTACTTGGAGGTCATTGGGTTTCTTAGATGCATAATGTCTCATTAAATTTGACTGAAAGTATTTAGTCATTATTTGTTTAAATATTCTTTGTTCCTCTCCCATTCTCTTTTCTTCTGGAACTCCCATTATGCATATATTGGTACACCTGATGATGTACCACAGGTCTCTTAGGTTCTGTTCATTTCTCTTTGTTCTTTTTTTCTTTTTTTTTCTTCAGAATAATCTCAACTGACCCATTTTCACTTACTGATTCTTTCTTATGTCTACTCAAGTCTGCTGTTTAGTTTCCAAGCGAATTTTTATTTTGGTTATTATGCTTTTCAACTCTGGAATTTCTACTTGTTTTTAAAAATTATTACAGGTTGAGTATACTTCATCTGAAAATCCAAAATGCTTCAAAATATGAAACTTTGTTGACCTAATTCTACAGTGGAAAATTCCACATGCAACTTCATGATGGGTTTTAGTCAAAACAGGCACACAATACAGTGTGAAAAATTATGAAAGATATGGTATAAGATTGCCTTTATGCAGTGTATATATCTGAAATATAAGTAAATTACATGTTTAAACACAGGTCCTGTCCCTAAGATATCTCATTATATGTATGTAATGTTTCAAAAAAGAATCTGACATCCAAAACAGTTCTGGTCCCAAACATTTTGGATAAGAAATATTGAAGCTTGTATTTTTCTATATTGATACTTTCCATCTGGTCAGACATCATTCCAATATCCCCCTTTAGTTCTAAAGACATAGCTTTCTTTAGTTCTTTGAACACATTTCAAACAGCTGATTTAAACTGTTTGTCTAGTAAGTCAAACATCTAGGCTTTATCTTTACATGAGTCACACTTTTTTTTTTAATTTGTTTTTTTTAGATGTTGACAGTCCTTTATTTTATTCATTTATTTATATGTGGTGCTGAGAATCAAACCCAGTGCCCCACATATGCTAGGCAAGCACTCTACCACTGAGCCACAACCCCAGTCCCCACTTTCTTACTTTACTCATAAATTTTTGTTGGAAATTTGATATTTTAAATAATGTAAAACTTTATAATATTAATAACATTAGGTATGCTTAATATAAACATTATTTTTAACTTATTTATAAACAATGAAAATTATAAAAATCAGATTTTGACCCTTCCCCAGGGTTTATCATCATTGCGATTTGTTTCAGTTGTTGTTTATTGATATCTACAAACTAATTTTGTAAGGTCTGATATTTATTGTTGCTATGATATGGATGTTGTTTATCCCTGTGAAGGTTCACATGATGGGAGCTTGGTCACCACTATGACAATGTGGGAATTGGTGAACCTTTGAGAGGTGGGGCCCAAAGGTAGATCTTTAGGTCACCGAGGGCATGCCCTCAAAAAGGATTAAAGTCACTCTTGTGGTACACTGGTTAGTTCTCACAAGGTGATTGCTATAAAAGCCTGAGCCTGGTCTCTCCTGTAGTGAAATATGATCACACAGTTCTGCCTTCACACAATAATTGAGGGTTCTAGTTATGAATGGGTTCAAATGTCCTTTTAAATATAAAGACCACTTTTCATATCAGTTATTTATAATTAACAACAGGAGACACATCCTCAGCTACAGTCCCAGCCCTAGAATCTATGTTTTGTTTCTACTTCATTGTAAAAGTCTATCATTTAATAATGCAATAAAATATAAATGTTTGTAGTCTCCATTGTTTCTGCATATATTTCTTTTTGTATGTATGTGCTTATAAGTTGATTTTGAACAAGGAAAAGAAAAGCTTCTATGCATCTTCAAGTAATAGAAGTTACACCAAAAAAAAAAAAGCCTTGTAACATTGGAACCAGTTGAGAAACCACAAGTATTCAAATGCAGGAAATCATGATTTTATAACATTCTAATGTGATCTGCTCTTGGGAAACAAAGTTAACCAAACTCTATTTCTGAACAGGAAATTTTCAGTGTACAGTTGTAATACATTGTGGTGAAGGGTACAGCTGCAGATTTTTCACCTGTAATGCCCCACTGGTATTGTGGCTTACTGCATTGCATCAAGACTGCCTTCCTGTCCGGAAAACCCTCTAAGTACAAACAAGTCTCTAACTCCAGATTTTATTTTCCCTTGGTATCAGAATATGGTAATTTAAGAGCCCTGAGAAATACTTCTTAGCCTTTAAAAGGAAATGTGTAACATTCTTTTATTAAGATCTATGTTTGGGTTGTTTTTTAAAAAAGCTTAACATATGACCCAGTTATCTTATCAACTGATCAAGCTACCAGGTTTCAAGCAAATGCAGGTGTGTCATATGACATTCTTCAAGATTATATTTTTTCTTAAAGAGAAATAATAAAAATATATTAAGACTTTCTGAGTCAAAATTGCCTCAAAATAGGGCAACTTTACTATTTCAGGGTTTCTTTTTATCTGACTAAAAACCCTAAATTCACACTGTGCCTTGGTCTCATTTCTAACTATTTAGGTATTTTACTCATTTATATCAAACACAGTTAAATGTACATGATATACTTTAAAAGTCAACAAATAACTTGTTCACTTGCAAATGGGTGAAACAGACTTTTCAATTATACTTTTCAATTATACTTATTGAATAGATATTTGTATATGTATCACATGCTTACTTATAATTTAATAAATATTTTATAAGTATAATACTTACTTATAAAATATTTATTAAATATTCCCATGGTAAGGGCAAGATAGGAATATGATGGTCAGCAAGACAGACACATATAATTCTTAACTTCATAGAGCTTATAAAGAAGTAGTAAATAGTCAATTACCTGGGGTTGCCAGCAGTGATTTTAAGTGTTTTTTTAAAATATGCTTTTTCCAGAAATGTACTTATTCTATACTTTTCTGATACATATGAATCTGTCTTTATAATCGGATAGTCTAAATCAATGTGATTTAATTATTTATCAGGGGCAGAGATCACCTTGTAAGTGCATATCAAAGTCCTATCTTTTCACTAGATCTTCTATAAGAGCTGCTGATAAGTATGCAAGAGAGACTCATGTGATTTTGACTCTGACGGAGGTGCTAATGGGAAGAAAAATTACTTGTAGACATATAACAGGAGGTAGGAAGAAGAAAAAGTATGAAAGAAAAAAAAGAGGGGACTGGTACAATCAACTCCTGAGTAAGGAATAGTGTAGCTTTGAAAACAGTAACTTTGTTTGGCCTCTGGTATTCTGGGTAGATAACCTAGGAGAATAAATCTTAGAATGGTCAAAATGGAATTATGTACAATATTCTATAGAATTAAGCACAACCTGGTCCTCTTTCCCCAGACTACTCTTCTATTTTAATACTACATATGTCTTTAGCCATCATCAGCTTGTTTTCATCAGTGTTTCTTGAAATCTCATATAATCTTTCAAATCTACTCACTACACTACCTCTCAGAAAAACAACCTCCCCAAACAACCCTTAATAATCCAAAATAAAAGTTCTTCTGAACTTCTATAACATATATGGTGCTTACAATACTTAGTAATACTATCTTATCTGTGCATATTTCTACATATGGAGCTCCTGTCTGTGAATCTCTATGATTACCTGCTTCTCCTTAATTGTACCCTGTGGCAGAATAAGCACCAATCCTGGATATCTTATATCTTTACTTCTTATCAGACTTATTGGATGGTTTTCTTTGTCATTAGCCTACTTAGAGATCCACCAAACAGCTAATGATAACAGCATGTAAAGTCCAGACTATAAAGAAGATGCAGACAGGGTTTTACTTTAGCCATGATGTTTTAGGAGACAGTCTTGATACATTAAACTAACCTTATTCTATTTCATCTTAAGCTTCCACTTAGTCATGGTCAACAACACCAAGTAAATGTTAGGTACTAGAAATCAAAGAAAATATCATACAAACTCTCTCCTCAAGAAACCCAAAGTAAACGGAAATCAGTAATATGAGCATTCAAAAGGAGGGCAATGTTCCCAGTAAGCTGAGATAGAGGATATTATGGAGAGCTTTGTGGAGGAAAACTGAAGAAACAAATACGTAAAAATAACAAATCC
This sequence comes from Sciurus carolinensis, assembly GCF_902686445.1. Taxonomy (NCBI): domain Eukaryota; kingdom Metazoa; phylum Chordata; class Mammalia; order Rodentia; family Sciuridae; genus Sciurus; species Sciurus carolinensis. The sequence continues at coordinate 38,788,912 of NC_062213.1, forward strand.
ACACATATATAAGATGCATTTGATCTTTTCAGGGTTCATTTTAAGGCCTTCCTACCTTCGAAATATTTCATCATGAATGAATACAAAATACATTTAATTTAAACTAAATGTGAGTTGTTACATTTAAAACATCCATAAATCTGATTGACAAGACATGACAATGTGGGCTGGGGATGTAGCTCAGCAGTAGAGCACTTGCCTTGCTCTACTAGTCTACACAAGGCTCTGGGTTTAATCTTCAGTACAGCGAAAAACAAAATCATGCACAAAAACAAAAAGAACAAAATGATAATGTAACTGGCACAAACCATAATGTACTCTCTGTTTAAAAATGGATATGTATTTCAATGTAAATGCCCAAATGAGAAAACATTTTTTTGTCATTATTGTGTATTTTAAATTTTGTTCATGACATATAAAACTTCATAGAATTTTGAAAAATGTTTTTTAAATCTGATAAATAAATATGAGCAAAGTGTACAGTTTTTTTTAAACAATCATATTCATCAGTGACCATTTTAATACTGTAGCCCCAAAGTGGAATGCAAAAAAAAAAAAAAAAAGTAGTCAGGCACATATATGATATATAGCATCACAAAGAAACAAGAAGGTCTCTAACATTGTCATGATTCTTTTCCTATTGTCTGTCATGTTAAAGTTGCCTGAAATAATGATTTTTAGTAGTTCAGTGTGAATTACTCAAACCTTAAACTTAAAAAGACTAAAAAGAGTAGCCATAGGGTGTTAGAAAACATCTGCTTACAAACCAACTGAACATACCAAACCACAGTTTGTCCACTTAGTTTGTTTTTAGGCTTCAGGTAGCTAGGGGAACAAAGAATGCTCTCATACATATCTATAATTCTCTAAGTCTTGCAAAATCTTCTCTTAGAAAATCTAAGAAGAGGCAAATTTCCTGGACTGTAATGACTAGCTATTTCTTCATGAATTTGCAGATAGAATTTCTGGCTGTACTGACCACCATTATTTGGTGGTGACCTATGTCCTATTAAATGGATCATCATGTAGAAAGAATGTAATGTGGAAAAGATGAGTTTTGGGAATGTGTTTGAGACAATTTAGTTAAATTCATAATGTCATATGTTAAAATAAAAGCTACAGACACCTAGTTTCCTGTTTAGGGGTATGAAACAGACTATTTGTGGGGTATTTTTCCCTTAAGATTCATGGAAATGAAAAAAATTAAAGTGTAAAATACAAAATAAACAAATAACCTGGATAAGGATGACAACAACCCTGTCAACAACCAGTGGTACCCATAGATACACTTAAATTTGCACAGAATAATCAGGAACTTTCTTGATTATTACCCTCTCTTATTCTTTTCACCTGGTCCTGCTACCCAAAGGGGGAAAAATATTCTTAGAACAAGCTGCTCTTCAAAAAGCAAAAAAGAACCATAAAGAAAAAAAATTCTCCCTAATATAACCAATTTTAAAAGTTTAGGATGCAATTAAAAAATGGCATTAATTTTAGAGATTTTTCCCCTCACTAAAAAAAAAAAAAAAAAGCTTACTTAAAAATACAAACATTTTGCCATGTCTTACATAATTACACAATATTTTAAAGGTTTTAGGTTCTATTTATAATTCTTGACATGTAAAAACTGATAATTGGAAAGAGCAGCAGAATGATTTTATTTGTGATAAAAGAATATAGGATTATAGATTCTCTATAAGGTAAAATCTGGCACGGGTTTGAGGAACTCAGGGCTGGCTGCATTCACTTGAATGTAATGAACAATCCCCCTGCCCCAACTATTTATCCCCAACTAGAACCTCACTTAACAGTTTGATCTAAGTATTTTAAAGAATTTTTTTTTTTTTTTTGGCTAAAAGTCAAATTCAAGACTTTTTTTTTTTTTTTTTTGGTATAACAACATATCTATTTCTAACTTCTGGCATGCTTTTCTCTTTGGATCCCATCCCTGACAGACATCTGTATTTTGTAACTTTTCCTACATTCTGGCTCTGAAGACACTTTGAGTTCTGGCCCAATAATCCTCTTCTGTTTGAATTCATTAGTGTGAGAACGAACTTCAGGGCTGAAAAGGATTTTGGGAGGTCATATGAACATCAACTTGCTGCTCTGGACAAGATAAACTCCAAACCATGAAAACAAAAGATGTGTAAACACTTGAAGAAAATGTGTTATAATGCAGTTTTTTATTTTATATAAATGGTATTTGGTGAACACCATGACTTTCTATAAAATGAACTACCATTGTTTCTATAAAATGAGCTTACATTGTTAGCTCATTAAAGGGACATTTAATGCTGGAATTGCTTTGAGTACTACTAAGCTTATATGACATTAGCATCACTTTACTAGAAACAGTACAAATGCAACTGATGTCATTTTCATTCAGCCTGGTTATAGTTTACTTTATCCATTTCTCAATGAATGTTCTCAAGGTTAACTTTTCACAAAACAATTCCCCAAGTCTACATAACTGGGTCCACTTACTTACTGTATGACTTGAGAAAATTAATTTCTTTATTTCTAGTTTCCTTACCTATCAAACTATAGTAATATATGAAATGCACAAGATTTGGGGAAGAACAAGGCAAAAAAGATAGGTAAATTGTCAATCATAACTTCTGACATGCAGAAATGCTCAATAAATGCAGGTTGCCTCTTTTAGTAAAAAATACAATGAAGTTACTTTCTGGGGTTTGGGGAAACTGCTGACAAACCATGGTACACATCACTGGGTGCTAAAACCACTATTTAAAAGGTTGATGGGGACTTTATAATGATAGGTGAGACTGAAAACACCTGACCAATTTTAGCGTAAGTGACATAAATAGGCATATGTGCCTCTGCCATAATGCAAAAGGATACCTAGGAGGTATGTTTTAAAAAAAAATTCAACTTATATCTAATTAAGCTTCTATAACAACAATAATGTTACAGAAAATATGGTGGATAGAGGAACATGTTTAAAAATATTATAAAGATACAATGAACCCACAATTCAAAATAGGAAAAAATTTCCAGGCCAAATGATCCAATTATTTCAGCAAATAAAAGGCATGGTGCGGGGTAGACAGGAAACCATTATAGCATAAAAGAGACTGAAGAAACATATCATATGAACCACAGTGGGATCTTGATTCAGAAAAACCTACTCTAACAATACAGTTTTGGGATAACAGGAGAGAATTAAATATACACTAAATTTTATGTGCATAAGGAATCACTACTTTTGTTGGCTCTGATAATAAAGGTAAAATGATATGATATCTGAAACTTCTTTTACAATACAGCAGAACAACAATAACATCATTAATAAAAACTGAGGGATACGAATAGGAAAAGAAGAACTCAAACTATTCCTGTTCTCTGATGATATGATTATATACTTAGAGGAACCAGGAAATTCCACCAGAAAACTTTTAGAACTCATAAGTGAATTCAGTATGGTAGCAGGTTACAAGATCAATGCTCATAAATCCAATGCATTTTTATACATAAGTAATGAATCTTCAGAAAGAGAAGTTAGGAAAACTACCCCATTCACAATAGCATCAAAAAAAAAATAAAATACTTGGGAATCAATCTCACAAAAGAGGTGAAAGACCTCTACAATGAGAACTACAGAACACTAAAGAAAGAAATTAAAGAAAACCTTAGAAGATGGAAAGATCTCCCATGTTCTTGGATAGGAAGAATTAATATTGTCCAAATGGCCATACTACCAAAAGTGCTATACAGATTCAATACAATTCCAACTAAAATCCCAATGACGTACCTTACAGAAATAGAGCAAGCAATTATGAAATTCATCTGGAAGAATAAGAAACCCAGAATAGCTAAAGCAATCCTTAGCAGAAAGAGTGAAGCAGGGAGTATCGCAATACCAGATCTTCAACTCTACTACAAAGCAATAGTAACAAAAACGGCATGGTATTGATACCAAAATAGAAAGGTAGATCAATGGTACAGAATAGAGGACACGGACACAAACCCAAATAAATACAATTTTCTCATACTAGACAAAGGTGCCAAAAATATGCAATGGAGAAAAGATAGCCTCTTCAACAAATGGTGCTGGGAGAATTGGAAATCCATATGCAACAGAATGAAACTAAACCCATATCTCTCACCATGCACAAAACTTAAACTCAAAATGGATTAAGGACCTCGGAATCAGACCAGAGACCCTGCAGATTATAGAAGAAAAAGTAGGTCCAGATCTTCAACATGTCGGTTTAGGACCTGACTTCCTCAACAGGACTCCCACAGCACAAGAAATAAAAGCAAGAATCAATAACTGGGATAGATTCAAACTAAAAAGCTTTCTCTCAGCAAAGGAAACTATCAGTAATGCAAAGAAAGAGCCTACAGAGTGGGAGAAAATCTTTGCCACTCATACTTCAGATAGAGCACGAATTTCCAGAATATATAAAGAACTCAAAAAACTCTACACCAAGAATGCAAATAACCCAATCGACAGATGGGCTAAGGAAATGAATAGCCACTTCACAGAAGAAGATCTACAAGCAATCAACAAACATATGGAAAAATGTTCAACATCTCTAGTAATAAGAGAAATGCAAATCAAAACCACCCTAAGATTCCATCTCACCCCAATTAGAATGGCGATTATCAAGAATACAAGCAACAACAGGTGTTGGCGAAGATGTGGGGAAAAAGGTACACTCATACATTGCTGGTGGGGTTGCAAATTAGTGCAGCCACTCTGGAAAGCAGTATGGAGATTCCTCAGAAAGCTTGGAATGGAACCACCATTTGACCCAGCTATCCCACTCCTTGGCCTATACCCAAAGGACTTAAAATCAGCATACTACAGAGATACAGCCACATCAATGTTCATAGCTGCTCAATTCACAATAGCCAGACTATGGAACCAACCTAGATGCCCTTCAAATGATGAATGGATAAAGAAAGTGTGGTGTATATATATATATACAATGTAATATTACTCAGCCATAAAGAATGATAAAATTATGGCATTTGCAGGCAAATGGATGAAATTGGAGAATATCATGCTGAGATAAGCCAATCTCAAAAAACCAAAGGACGAATGATCTCGCTGATAAGTGGATGATGACACATAATGCGGGGTGGGAGGGGTTAGAGTTAGGGTTAGGGAGGGGGGCAAGAATGGAGGAAGGAAGGACTGTATAGAGGGAAAAGAGGGGTGGGAGGGGTGGGGGGAAGGGAAAAAATAACAATGAATCAAACAACATTACTCTATGTAAATTTATGATTACACAAATGGTATGCCTTTACTCCATATACAAACAGAGAAACAACATGTATCCCATTTGTTTACAATAAAAAAAAAACAAAACTGGTGAAGAAGTCGGGCACGATGGTATCTGCCTATGTTCCCAGTTATACAGGAGTTTGAGGCAGGAAGATCCTATTTTCAAGACCAGCCTGTGCAACTTAATGAGACCATGTCTCAAAACAAACAAACAAGCAAACAAACAAACAAACAGGACTGTGGGTGTAGCTCAGTGGTACAGCATTTGCCTAGCATGTGTGAAATCCTGGGTTCAAACCCCAGTAAAACACACACACACACACACACACACAAACATGCAAGGAGAAATTAGATGTAACAAGGACAACTGGATATTGGTAATTACCAAGATGGGTGAGAGACTATTCAAAGTTAATTATACTAATCACTCTACTTTCATTTACTATATATTTGAAATTCTTCATGATAGAAACTTAAAATTCTTTTCAAGGGAAATTATCAAAAATTTTTTCAACTAAAATCAATTGAATGGGTTGGAGTTGTGGCTCAGTGGTAGAGTGCTTATCTCGCATGAGTGAGGCACTGAGTTTGATTCTTAGCATCACATATAAATAAAAAATATACAGGTCCATTGACAACTGAAAATATTTTAAAAAATCAATTGAATAATAGAAGTTTATGTTAGGAAATAATACCGTAAAGATGCATATCAAAGAAAAAAAATTTAAAATTTAATTGAAATTTCCCTCAAGATGAGTTTATGAATCACATTAGAATGATAGAGTTCATGTAACAGAAATAATTGTGATGAAACCATATTTATAAACTGTACAAAAGGCCCAATTTATATTGGATCATTAAGAAAAGAAAAAAAGAAAGTCTAAGAACTAAAACAAACATGATAATACTAATATTAATATTTTATTTACTGGTCTGTGTTGATTATATTAATATGATAGTTTATAAAGGTACTTTTATGTGGGATGACAAATAATTAGTGAAGATTTTTTTTTTTGAAGATTTTTAACATGGTATATAAATTTTAGAAAGTTCAAGGAAATGCTTAGAAAGAATGTAGGGCTATGTATAGAAGGAGTCAAATTTACAATAGGATAAATTGTGGTAAAGAGTCTTCAAGACCATTTTTATTCTGAGTATACTAATGATACACTAAAACAATTACTAAGAGTGGTTTACATCAACATTTATCTCAGAATTTCCTTAATGTACTCAAAAGTTGTAAAAAAGAGAAAAAATTCAGTAATTTGTATCTTTTTAGATTTTTTTAAATGAAATAGGAAGGAACTTTGAAAGCTTGCTATTTTTACAGATATACTGTGATTTAGATAAAAGGATCCTGATATTGATAGTGTTTGAAATTCAGCATTGAAATGACTTTTCTGGGTTGGGGCTGTAGCTCAACGGTAGAGTACTTGCCTAGTATGTGTGAGACACTAGGTTGGCTCCTCAGCACCACATAAAAATAAATAGATAACATAAAGGCATTGTATCTATTTACAACTAAAAAATTATAAAAATATAACATTTTTGAAAAATAAATTATTTTCTTCATGAAGGAAAAAATTGTCATGATAAAGGTTAAAAAAATAAGATTAATAAAATCATTGTTTATATTTAAGGAATGGTTAAGGTTGACTTTACAAATATTTCTCCAAGGCTAAATAATTTTCAATCAACAAATATAAGATAAAACTGTATGTTTGTTTCAACATCACTATAATAAAATGAAGTTTGAGCTGTGCTGAGAGTCATGATGATAACAAATTCTCTGAGAATCTTAGTTCAGCATATATATATATATATATATATATAGTGAGACTCCAAAGAAAACCACATCACTCATCTTTCTTCACTTTAAAAATGACCTCTGTTGAGTATTTTCATAAATAGTTAAAAGAGGCTATATTATGTATTGTACATTAGCAAACCATTTCAGCCCAATATATGATGTAAGAGAACTGTTAATAAGAAAACACACTTACCAGAATGCCTTTCAATAGAAGCCTAAAATCAAAGTATGATTTAGTTGCTTTGGCAGCATTCTGCGTATCTCAACTCAGTGATTTGCCACCATGTAGCTAATGAAGCAGTGAAAAAATGATTGCCATCTGTAGTTCCTTATTTATTAAGTCTACTCTTTCAAAATAGTATGACAGCAAGATAGAGAAAACTGTCCAACACATGCTTTTGGCTTAGATCAATTTAAAAAATACAAGAAGACCCTGTCAATAACTAATAGTATAGGAAAAAAATAGAAATCAGAATATTATTTTATAATTTTAAACATTAATAAAATACATTATAGAGTAGAATATGGAATTCAGGTGGGGGACAAAAGGGGATTTCAAAAAACTTTTGTGATTGGGGAAGGGAGGCTGCTGCTTTGGGATGATACTAAAGATTGACAAGATTCAAGAACCACTGATCATCTATGAAGGTGTGTTTCAGGAAAGACATCTTCAAAATGATGCCCCGAAGGATCTCAAATTCAATAAGACAGACTTGTTTATCAGTCCAAAGTATATACCCATCCCTTTAGTTAAATGGTAGATTCAGTAATCAGAATGCTTGAGATGGAGTTCTGGCTTTGCTATTTACCCATGGTATACTCTTGGGAAAGCCTTAGCTTCCTTATCCATCAAATAAGAATAATAACAATGTGTGTAACGTAAGAATAAGTTTTTGTAGCCTGAGGATTAAGTGAGATAATTATGTAAAGCTATTAGCATAATATCTAATAAATGGGGGAAAGACTACCATGGTTGCCTGGTGTCTAAAACTCTCCAAATCAGCAATGTCCTCAAAGATGTTATATTCACTGCTTGCTTCCCCCCGACCCCCGAGTCAACAATATGTTATGTTTGCAGGCACGATGCTCCTGATCATTCCAATCTTCCTGAACTTTTCACATTTCCTCACACTGTAGTCTCCTATGCCTTCCACTGTGACCATTCCTTTGTTGATTCCTGTATTAGTTTCCTAGGGCTTCCACAGCAAATTACCATACTACGTGGCTTAAATAACAAACATTTACTCTCTCACTATTCTGGAAAGCAGGAATATGAAATTAGGATGTCAGCAGGACCATGATCCCTCTGAAGACTCTAGAAAATAATCCTTCTCTGACTCTTCCTGGTTTCCAATGTCTCCCAGCAATCTGTGGTGTTCCTTGGCTTGCAGCTGCATTGTTCTAATCTTTGCCTCTGTCTGCACATGGTCTTCCCCCCATTTGTCTGTGTCTCTATTCAAATTTCCCTTGTCTTACAAGGATACTAGTCACTGGATTATAGCCTTCCTTAATCTAGTATGACCTCATCATAACTTAATTACAGCTGCAAAAACTGCATTTCCATATAAAGTCATACTTGAAGCTTTCAGGTAGAAATGAATTTGGGGATGATACTCTTCAACCAACCATAATTCCTAATCTGGACGTAGTAAGCTTTCTCTCTCATCTTTGACCTCTTTACTCCCTCTAACTGTGACTTCTATTTCACTTGGATGGGTTCACTTTTTACTTCTATGAGTCTGACTCCCAAAACTGTTTCTTAAATAACTCTGACTCTTCTCTGCCCACAATTATCAGCCCAGATTTCCAAATTTCTGATAGGCATTTCTACTGTGATTTTCCCCCTGAAATCTTAAATTGTAAGTGTTCAATGCAGAACTTATTATCTCTTCCACACGCCTGACTGTTCCATTTTTCCTGACATTTCCAGTCCCCATTAATGGTGGTGTTCTATTCGTTTAGTCACCCGGCAGAGACCAAAAGAGTCATCTTTAATTTTCCTTTCCCATTACTGGCTAGGTCCAGGCATTGAAATCTGTTTATTCTGCCTCCAGCTGTCTATCGTACATTAATTTCCTCCTTCCTCTTCCAACTGTCATTCTTATCATTTCTGAGTAATTGCTATGCACTGTGAACAGGTCTCCATGCATCCAACCTATAGTATCCTTTAATTCATCCTTTCCTGTGTAATTGGCCATGGCTGTTGCTTAGCTCAATAACCATTTTAATCACTACCCTCATAGAATAAAATTCTTTGTGAAATAAAGTTCAAATGTCTCAGTGAATCTTACTTTAAATCTTTTTTCCCTAGCTCATATCCTACCATATTAACTTCTTTCTCTGTGCTTTGATTATAACACTTGCTATATTCTGCTGCATAATCATTGTGAATGTATTTGTTTCTTGAAACTTAGAAGATTCTAAGTTTTTTTGAGAAAATGCATGTAAGAACACCTTGAGAATATCATTAATCATCATCACTTTTTGTTCTCCCCCTCAAGTTTGTAGTACAGAACAGAATCTAAGTAAGGAGGAAAAGGATTCAAAAAAATGAAAATATCCAAATGCCCTTTAACTGATGAGTGGATAATTATAATTGGCATAGCTATACAATAGAATTATTATTTGACAACAAAAATAAATATTGATCCATGATAAACTTGGATAACTATAAAATATGCTGAATGACAAATGCCAACCACAAAAAGGCAATTTACATGAGATGTCTGCAATAAAGGTGATACATAGAAACAAAGTAAATTTGTGGTTGCAAATGGAGGATGGGGAGATTGGAGAGTGATAACTAAAGGGTAGTAGGTTTTTTTTGAGGTGATGAAAATGTTCTAAAATTGAGTCTGGTGGTGACTGCACAATTCAATGAACATATTAAAAACCACCAAACCCTTCAAATGGGCAAACTGTATGTGAATTGTTTCTCAATAAAGTTTAAAAAGGGAACCAAGATCCTTAACTTTAATATTTAAAGATATTGCTACAAAACAGTATAAAACATGTAATCAAGTTAGATTTTTTTCCTGATCAATGTCTTTATAAAAAGATAAGGAAGAGAAAGAATTTGTAGTTTATAATCAAAACTCAACTGTCCTCTAACATTCAAAATTTAGGGCAGAACATGAGGCAAACTGGCATGTAGTGGGCTTCTACTATGTGCTAGACATACTAAGTGCTCTTTACATCCAGCAGTCATTCCTTCCAACAACTTAGTGAAGTAGGAGCTATTATTATCTCTAATTTACAGATGAGAAAGATAAAGAACAGAGATGTTATGTAACTTGCCTGAGGTCACCAGCTGACCTTGGGTTTGGAGCCAGAGACTCTAGCTCCAGAAACTGTGCTCTTAAGAGTTGAGCTATAGTGCCTCTTTATCCATTCCTCTTTTCTTCTGTTTGTTGCTCTCTTAAACAATGAAGAATCTATACTTAATGAATTATGGTTTTCTGCTGTGAATCTCAGTGGGAAATATTTCTATTTGGCAGAGACTAATTCATAAAAAGATGATCATTAGAACATCATTCATATTTATTATTATTTCATTTTATCTTTTTTACATCTCAAACATTTTTAATACTGAGCAATAAACATCAAACACACTCTCATTGCTAAGCATAGTTCTGTTTCCAGAAAGAAATACCCTGTCCACTTTTAGATGTAAGAGTATTTAATGGGAAAAGAGAAATAGGCTAATAAAATTTCTACCACCAAATAAAGTGACAGGACAAAAATGACTTCAGTATTCTTCCAGTTTGCAAATGTTTTCCATTTACTTTAAAAGCACATCTTACTGACAGATTCCTTCCCCACCTCTTACTTTTTTGAAGGGTGAGGAATGTGAGCATTTCAAACTATTTATTTTTTTATTTCAAAAATAATATTTGTGTCTTAAGTTCTGACTACAAATTCTGTCTCAGCAGACCTTTTATTAATGAATTACAAAGTTAGTTTTCTCACTGCGTCATACATTAAATGGTGTACCTCACAGCCAGGCAGGAGGAGAAGCAGGTTGCAGGGCGGGAGAGCACAGCAGAGCCCTCCTCAGGGGGCTAGCAGGGAATACTGCTGTCTCCCAACATCTCCTCTTTCCTTCCTCCTCAGATAATGAGCCCAATTTCCCTTTCAACTAGGTGTGGCCATGTGACACAATTCTGGACTCTGTGATGTTGGCAACACAGCAGTACAGGGTGTGGGTTCCAAGAAATATCCTTAAAAGAGGAGATGTGCTTTTGTTGGTTCTTTCCTCCTCCTATGGTTGGAGTAGGGACAAGCTGGTTGAAGTTTGTGCATCCATCTTGGACCATGAAGAAAAACCAACTGCTGGAGACAGCAGAGCAGTATGAGCCAGAGATGCCTGTGCCCTCAGAACCTTGTAGAGATACTTGCAGTCCTGATCAATCCTGAGAGGAATAAACTTCTGTTCTGTTTAAGCTACTGGCATTTTGTATTTTTTTGCCTCTTATTCTGAACCAAATCCTAATTGATTAGCAGTGTTTCTTGTGTTATTGGGATTCTTCACCAATGATTCAAACTTAGCTGACAGGGGTCTACAAACTTCCTGCAATTGTATGTTAAGTCTCATGTGCTTTCATGCATTTTTCTGAGAGAAAGGTCCAGGGCAACTCATTTAACGTTACAGATCTTCTCAGCTTCCTTGCCTCTAATAAACGAACAACAACATTCCATTGCAGGACTGGTTTCAAGCTTAGAATTTGTGCCTCACAAAGAGAACAGAGCTTAGCATAGCAGGGACTCCTTATCTCCGAAATTGTGTAAATGCTCTTACCTTCCTCTTATTGAGCTTAAATTTCTCACTCATATTTAAAATTCTCTTACTGTTTCCTTAAATGACCATATTAGTTGTCAAGAGCATCCATTTTTTCTCTACACATGTCCTGTATTCATTTCTTTTTCTCCATCCCAACTAGTCCCTTCAGTTTAAAGCCTTTGCCATCTCTGAGGTCCCTATCATTCTCATTTCTGGTCTCTCCTTGTTGCAAGTCTATTTCTACCAGACCACTAGGTTAATTTATCCCAAATCCTGAACTGCCAGTGGTTTGTCAAGGTTGATCAAATGAAAAATAAACTCCATACTCTAAATGTAGTTAGTCAAGGCAGCACAACACAGAAGGACTTAGGGATTCAAACAATCCCAGGTTTGAGTCATAGTTCTACCCCTGCTACGACCTCTAATGTGGAGATAACAATAGCTACTCCTTAGGGTTATAGTGAAGACAGAGATGACATACACACAGTAGGTACTCAATGAATAAGTGGTCTTCTCCTTTCCTTCCATGGACAGACAAACAAACTGTGTCTGCAGATTATCACTCTCCTATTAATCCCACTCTTGTCTAACCTGTACTAGTCAAATCAGACTATTTGCCAAGTCCTAGAAATGTTATATTCTGCCTTCTCTATTTAATTTTGAAATTTTGTTCATATTGATTTTTTTTCATAATTCCTTTCTATTTTTTTTTTTTTACTCCTAATCTTTTAAGGATCCCCTCCACAGCCATCTCTTCTGTGAAGCCTTGTCCTGATACCCCCAATCAGCTATAAACTCTTTGTCTAAAGAGGTACATTTGCTATGTCTTTTCAATGACACATCTCAGGCTATGTCTTGTCTTATTTTTTGAGCTTATTGACTACAGGCACATTGGGACTAGAGCTAGAACCCTCTCTACCTTTATATCTCTCACAGCACTTAGCTGAAGGTCTTTCATTTGTATTTACAGAGTTAACCTCAAAATTCTCAGGCATGACTCTTTAAAATTCCTAGATCCTATTCCTAGATCCTTTTTTCATATTTTTACAACACTATGAAGACAGAATGATTAAAAGTGTATTCAGGGAATACTCTATTTTATATTTCCCTTCTTTGGCTTCTGGATGTAAAACACTTAGTAGTCGATCCAGCACTGTTACCCATCATTCAAAAGCATTTATAATTGTGTCCACCGAGTACACAGGATCTTTTCCTTTCCTTTATTTCCTAAGAGTCTGACTCAGCCTCTTATTTCCCCAATGCCCCCCAGACTTTTTCTTCTTTTCTGCATTTCAACAACAATGAATATCATAACTGGCTTTGAGTACCCCTCCTAAAGATGATGGATAGGAGCAAAGCCTTCTGGGACACATTAGTACAGCTGCCAGTGGGCAGGAGGTGCTTATAAAATAAAATGCTCAGGATTCTGGGAACATATGTGTAGCTATAAGCAAACCAACCAACACAGCTGAAAAGAAAGAAACACTCAAGAATATTTCATTTTATTCTTTTTAAGCTGTGTGTGGAAGAGGCAAATCATATTAGATTGCAAATAACTCTCAGAAGGATTCTCTTTTTGTAGTGTCACCATGTGCTAACACTGTAACCTTTGCCTATCAGGTCCATGTGCTTTAGAAGTATAAGAAACTTGTAAAGTTAAGTTTAAAGCAGCAAAAGTCCAGTTTCTAATTTATTGAATGATATCAAGAACAACTGTCTGACCTGGAACATTTTCTGCATAATTATGAAAAAGGAAAAAATCCACACAACTATAAGATTTAATGGAGTTTTAGTTCAGTCCGGGGATAAACAGAAGATATTATGTTATCAGAAAACTAAAGACAATGAAATCACCACTAAGCTACAAATATTAAAACATCACATTACAAAATCAATTTTTTAAAACAGAAAATTATATGTAAAATTCTCATACCTCATCAGAACTAGGAGTATATTTATGGAATCTGTGAAGCTGTCCATTAAAAAGAAAGCTCTGGCAAGAGTGGCACTGATTATTTTAAGCATACTGGGGACAAGAAATGATCTCATGTGTGTCTTATGCACCTTGTGTGACTTATATTTTAGGAGGAGGACAATGAGAAGATTTAAAACATGGTTTAAAGCTTTTCTCCAGACACAGACAGTTTTTGATGTATAGAGAGAAACGACATCACCAGATATTTGCAAATGGAAAAGCTAGAAAACCACAGCAAAAAGGAGTCCATGTTTTTAGGGAAGCAGTCCTTCTAGAAACCCTTTGCCATTGACGATCCTTTCTCTAAAACCAAACACCATCCAGGGAAGGCAACCCTTTGAGAAGAGCAGAACATGTTGTTCAGACCTTCAGAATCAGAGTGGAAAGCAATGGCTGGTGGTGCGTGATCAGTACTGGCCCATCCAGCGGAGACTAAATGTGAGAGCAGTAAGAGACCTGTGACAAAGAACAGATCCTTTGGTGGAGGATTTCTGCAAAGCTCACATTGACCACTAATTCTCAGTTGTGTTGGTAAAATGTCACTGTCTCCTATAACCATGCATGACTGGGCCAAGAGTACCACTTCCCAAACAGAATTAATTAAGAATGTGCATCTGCCAACAGAGGTTGGACTTGTCAATGTAACTATGGGACTTTGGGAGCTGTGGGCAACTTATCAGGTGGCCTAAGAAATGAGGAGAAAAAGCCAGTCTGTTGAAAAGGAAGAATAAAACAAACACGGAGAAAGAAGCAGAGAAGACCAAGACTCCCCTGGGTCCCTGTCTTCCATTCCAGAATCCCAGCTGCATCTTGCTTTTGGCCTCAAGGACTCCCCATTGTATCTTGATAATGGACTCCCTCTTCTTTGCTTACATTAGCTTCATTGAAGTTTCTGGTTACTTGCAACCTAGAAAATTACAACTGACATACTACCACAGAGGCCACAACTGCTGAGGGAAAGTGTCTCTTAAGAGTACTCATTTTCTGTCAGTGAAAGTATTCCACTTATTAGTCACATGAAGAGCCAGCATCCTCAAAATTATGATGGCGTTATATTTATGGCATAAACCATAAATATAGAAAATGGGATTTCTTGGTCTAATACAGTAGGATCCAGGTTCTTTGATCAATTGATAGGATGATGATACTGATGATAATAATCATAATAGCTACTGCTATCTGTCACAATGATTCCTGTAAGGCAACATGCTAGAAGCTTTACAAACATTATCTCTACTCCTCATAACTCTCGAAGGTAGAGAAAGTAGAAGTCTCTTTGGAAAAATCTGTGACATACTGAATAATACAGATTCATTTGGGAAAGGCAAGTAGTCATAAGAGGGCATTTAATGTGATAGATTCACCATGACTCAAGATCTAGCTGTTGGTCTTGCAGTCTCAAAAAATTTCAGTGGTGTCCTGCCACTGACTAAACTTAGGAATGCTGACTCATGCTAACAAAGTTCACTAGAGACTAATGTATGAACCAGATGCTAGGTTATTAATTTACCATGAGATGTCTAACTGCCAAGCTGCCTGGATACTGATGCTGGCTCAAACACTGTATGATACTTTCTCTGTAGACGGACAGTATTGGGAGCCAAACTGTTAGAAGGTTGTTTAGGTGGTTACATGATTTGAACGTTAGACACAAAGATTTGACAGCTGCTACATTCATCTCCACAGAGGGGATTTAGCTACCAGGTGAACAGACACTTGGGCACCATTTCTTTGGATGCTGCCAGGAAGGTCTTTTCTGTGACTGCTCCAGGCCTCCAGTAGACCAGTCCTCTTTGTGAAGGAAACATTCTTTCTTTAGATGTCCTAGTTCCCAGCCTATCTTGCCTGGCTGGTGTCCTTTTATTGATTTAAAGTTACTTAGGATATCTTGGGGATAACCATTTAATGATTCAATAGCTTACAGGAAGAGAGAATTTTATTTTTCTTCTTTCCACATTTCCTAATTAGATGGTTCACTCACTTTCACCCTAGTATATCCTCTACAATATTATCATCCTACTCTTCTACACAAAGGGGAAAGAATATTGATTTTAGAGTCAGAAACAAATAGGTTTTAGAGTCAGAGAAGTTGGGGATGAAATTCTGGTTACCACATTTATAAATTTTAAGATTTAAGGCAGTTAATTAACTTCTCTTATCCTATGTGTCCACACTTCTACAATGGGGATAATGCCCACCTTGGAGAATAAAAAAATTTTGTTCATTGTTTTTCCAGTAAGGTTTTACTTTGAATTTTATAATCATACTAGTGTTACTTTAAAAACTAATTTTCCTGACTTGAATTGGGAAAAAAAAGTGAACTGGGCACAAGTGCGTTGAGCTCTTTGGCTTACTCTTCTCCTTTTCTGCCAGAAATAAACACAGGAAACAGCTTGATTTTGTCTTTTCTCTTCTTGTTACCCTTAAGAAGATTTCTTTTAAGGACTCTAGTCAAAATTTTTACACGGGAGAACTCTGCACTAAATTTTGAAGAATCTGTATAGGAGAAATCATGCAGTTTGGGGAATTCTGACATCGAAGAATAAACTGA
This sequence comes from Sciurus carolinensis, assembly GCF_902686445.1. Lineage (NCBI taxonomy): Eukaryota > Metazoa > Chordata > Mammalia > Rodentia > Sciuridae > Sciurus > Sciurus carolinensis. Next base: position 38,805,285 of record NC_062213.1, read on the forward strand.
ATTAATTGGGAAAAAGAATAAATTTTTTACTAAAGATACAAAATTGCATAGCACTTTTTCAACCAGAAAAGGAATTCTCAAGCTTCAGAATCTATTCTTGGGGCTGGGGAGATAGCTCAGACGGTAGAGTGCTTGCCTTGTAAGCACAAGGCCCTGGGTTCGATCCCCAGCACCCCCCCAAAAAAAAAAACCAAAAAAACAGAATCTATTCGTTTCCTCAATATTGAGTCTTTCATGTTTCCCTTCTTATTTTTATTTATATATTGCACTAAACTGTTAGATATCTTCATTTGTTATGTGACAATGACCCAAAGGGGAGTAAGAACAAGCAAATGACAGATCTATGTAAGAATTAAAATATTCATTGTCAGTTTTCCCACAAAGGATGGATTAAAATTTACAATTTTGCAACACAGATATTTTCAAAATGGAATCCTCAATAAACAAAGTACACAGCAGGAAAGAGGAAAGCCTACTATGTGCCAGAAATTTCTTACACTTAGGCTCATTAAAACCACACAACACTCCTTTTTAGAGTAGTGGCACTATTTTATAATTTTACTTTACCTTATAGATCCTAATTTATTGACATCTAAATATATCAATAACACTTAAGATTACATAATTATAAATTGACACAAAATAAGCTCCTTTTGTTTTCCACGAACATTAATTTCAGGGTTTTTATTCAGAACCTATGGTTAGTTTGATTTAATATTACGGACATGCTTCCCATATTTTTCATTATTATTACAAAATAAATTCCGTAAGGTTATATGGGGGGTTGTTTATAAATATCACTGACATCATCAATGATGGAATATAAATAGATACATCTGAGGATTCTGTAGGGTAACTGAATGCTGTAAGGTCCATTTTTAAATGAACTAATGGTCCTGAAAGAAAAAGTCATCCAAACTCGATTCTGCTTTTAGGACTAAGGCCAAGGAGATTAATTTATCTTCATACATAAGAACTATCCTCTGTTTAGGGAACAAGTAGGCTTGGCAGAATATTCAATGATCTCACCAAGAGCCTGGGTAGCATAATAACATTAGACTGTATGTTTATGGCAGATGATACCACTGATGAATAGCACACTGCATCCTGACATAGTTCAGTTTGGAAAACCAAAATGTATTCATTAGTCCCATAAAATAGTGATAAATAATATAATACTTTTAAAATAATATGAAATAGGAACATGGACATTCATGTATTTATTTCTCCATTCAATATATTTTATTGAGCATAACTGCAGCAGATACTCTAAAGAAAATAATAACAAAATAGATATGATCACTTCCTTTAGAGACATTAACTCTAGGAGGGAGACAAGATATAGACAAATAAGAGAAAAACTGATGAATAAACTGGGTGCAGTGTTGTAGTTCTGTAATTCCAGCTACTTGATAGGCTGAGGTAGGAAGAATATAAGTTTGAGGTCAACATGGACAAGTTAGTGAGATCTTGTTTTGATAAAATAAAAAAGGATTGGATATGTAGCTCAGTAGTAGAGTGTCTCTGGGTCAATCTCTAGTACCAAAAGAAAAAAAGCAAGAAATAGGGTGAAAAACAGCATAAAAATCATAACATTAAGTGTTCTAGGATTTCAGATTTAAGGGTATCATGTTAAGACATGTTATCTGGGAAGGGGTTCATGAAACAGACAGCCTGTGAGCCATTCTTGAGGTGTGGACAGGATTTCAACTGGCAGAGAAGGGAGGGATTCAAAAAAAGATGAAGCAAGGTGTTGCAGGTTGGTGTGGGGAATGCCAAATGGGCCAGCTTAACTTGAGCATAGGGGCTGTAAAGCGAAGCTGGTGGAGTGGTGGTAGAGGTGATGGCTACACAGGGCTGTTAAGATCAGGGTAGTAGGGTGATACACTGACAAATCTTCAGGGAATTATAGAATTCATCTGTTCCCAAGACCTTAGGATAGATTGAAAAGAAGAGAGACTGAAAGTTGGAATTTCAGTTAGGAGTTTCTTTTAGCGGTTCAGGCATTTGTGTATAAAAAAGGAGAAGAGGGAAGAAAATAAACATTTATTGAAGTTCATCATGTGTAAGGCACTTAGTTAAGAGCATTACCTATAATATTCCATTTGACATAATCTCCCTGAATAATTTTGAAAGGTAGATAACATTAACTCCAGTGTTCAGTCAAGGAAATGGAGCTCTAATAGACGAGGAGTTTGCCTGAAGTTGCTGAATCAGTAAAAAAGGGCCAGGAGATGAGACTTCATGTGTTTGCACTATACCACATTGACGAAGGGCATTCCTTTCACGAGCTCCCTGCAATTCAAGATCACAAGCTTCCAACACACAAACAATATTTCATCTGCCTCTTAATTCCCAAGACAAAGGGTGTAATACTGTACATGCACAAGAAAAAATCTGTTGAATTGAATTATACCTGTGATTTATGCTATATATTTTCTGTTCTCAACAGAAGCTCCAACAAAACAAAACAGTCTGTATGAGTCTAAAATTGCAGCTCCTGGTTGTTTTTACTGATGAGACCCATTCTAAGTTCTGGGACAAACTCTGCTCCTAGTCAGGAAAACATGGGGATTATAAAAGGAATTCATCAGCATGGTGTCAGGTCAGCCCTGTTGCCTGTTCTACTCTGTTCTTTCATCCAAGCTGTTGATTCTGGATCAAGCTCTTTCAACTTTTACAAGCTATAACCCTGTCTTGCTCCCTTCTTCTCTGTCCAGTATCCTTGTCTTTGTCCCTCCCATCTTGGTTCCTGATTTCTTCACCAAACTGTGAAACATGACAAGACCTTTCTGATAACAAATCTGAGACCTTCCAGGCTTCTTTCATGCAGTGCTTTTCTTACATGTTAAGTTCACTACTTAGGCCCTGGGATTACCCCAGATCTGGACTATTCTAGTTGGATCACAAAGCCATCCATCAGACCCCAGTTCTCCCTGGCCTAGCCTATGCTTCTGCTTGATGAAAAGAGTCTTGACAGTAGTCATCATAATAGGTGGTAACACTAATACTTATATAACACTTGCTATTTGCCAGGCATGATTCCACATGTTTTATGAGTATTAATTCTTATATCATTAATACTTCATTTTATTATTTTAATAGAAGCAAAACATGAAACCCAAGGCTGAAAGGTCATTACTTCCCTACTGTGATATTGTTTGCAAGTGGTAAAGGCAGAATCTGAACGGGGCATTATGCCTATAGTTTATCCTCTTAACCACTGTGCCCCCCCCGTCTAATAGCAGTGAGAAGATACAGAACATGCCACTAGTGAATGTACTTACTACTTTAGTTAAGCAATTTAATAGAACTGACATCATAATACTGGTAATAATTATTTATTAACTTATACTGTAAATGCATTAATATTTAACCATAAATTTGAATCTAAACATCAGTTGGAAAGAAGCTTTAATATGCTGCTGATACTTTTATATATAACTATTTTCATCTTGATTGAAAATCTATAGATATGCAGTATTTAGAAAGTCTAATAAGAGAGGAGAACTCACAGATACTGCTATTTCATTTGGCAAAATAACCCAAGAATTCAGGCAGAGAATATAATCATGAACATATGATTTTGATAGGAAAACAACAAATGTGATGATTTAAGAATCAGAGAGGAGACTGTTGTCATCTTTGTAGTCTGGATTGTTCTGCACATTTGAATTCATCTGACAATATGATGGCAAGCTTCATTGTTATCAATTAAAAAGATGAATATCTGACTAAACATAACTAAGAATTTAAATAAGAATAATTAAGAATGCAAGAACACCTATATTAATATGTATCTTGGATTTCTCTGATTTATATCATTACTCTAATTTGTTAAGTATAGAGCAGTCATTTTTTTGAAAAAATTGGTGAGAACTTCTAGGTACTAGGGGCTAGAGATATGTGATCAAGAAACACAAACAGCTAATAGAGAATGAATATATAAGCAAGTAAACAAATAAATGCATAAAATAATTTTAGACAGCACTAAAAGACATGAAAAAGGAAAGCAAGGTAATATAATACAGAATTAAGTAGTGGTAAGTGGGCTAACCAGGCTATGTCATTTGAGCTGGTATCTGACTGACATAGATCAAAAGTGTGGCTGGGGTTGTAGCTCAGTGACAGAGCACTTGCCTAGCAGGTATAAGGTACTGGGTTGGATCTCAGTACTGCATTTAAAAAAAAAAAAAAAAAGATTGAGAGTGGTGAGGCAAGGGCAAGAGAAAGGCAAGAGAAAGGAGGCCAGGGTGGCTGGAGCACAGTGTGGAGGAGGAGACGACCTGACTTCCAGTCAGAGAGCAAGGCTGCAGTTCTGTTCAAAGTATTAGAGGAGGCTACCACAGAGTCTTAAATTGTGATTTGATATGACCTATATTTTAAAAACATCACTCAAGCTGCTATTTGGAAATGCATTACACATAGTCAAGAATGGAAGTGAACAGACTAACCAGGAATAGGGAATAGGTGATAGCAGCTTGGACTCAAGCTGTACTGGTAGAAACAGAAGTAGGAAAGCAGGTAGAATAGGGATATATCTTGGAGGTAAAACTGATAGGACTTGTTGATGGTTGGATGTGTAGAGTTAGGGAAAGAGAGAAATCAGAAATGAGTCTTGGGTTTTGTTTGTTTGTTTGCTTGTTTGGTATAGGGGATTAAACTCAGGGGCACTGGACCACTGAACCACATCCCCAGCCCTATCTTGTATTTTATTTAGAGACAGGGTCTCACTGAGTTGCTTAGTGCCTCACTTTTGTAGAGGTTGGTTTTGAACTCATGATCCTCCTGCCTCAGTCTCCCAAGCTGCTGGGATTATCAGTGTGTACTATAGTACATGGCTCAACTCCCAGGTTTTGAAGGGATGAATTTGAGATCCAGTAAGAGATGGAATACTAGGGGTGAAACACATTTTATAGAAATTCAGATCAGTAGAATAATAATAAATATTCACAGTGATACTCACATTAAACTCAGGGAACCTGATAAGCAACAAGCATTTCAAAACCATAGGGAATATAATCACTGGTTAGACAATTTTTCTTGTTAGGAAAATCAGCCTACCTCAAGTCCCAAGACCATTTTCAGTTCTGGAAATGAAAATTACAGTTATTGAATTCTGGCCTTATGTGGGCATATTTTATTCCAAAGAGCAGTTCCAGAAACTCTAAGGAGTGCAAACATAGTAGGCAGCTGATAAATGTGTGGCAAATTGAATGACACCTTCTTTTCCCATTACAGTAAAAGATCATGTAATCTTATATACATCAGGATGAAGATGAGCATTAGGAACTCTTGAAATTCCCATGTATCTTGAATCTGAATTACATCATTCCTTTAATTTAAAATTTCTATTGTACATACAGGTGTGTACATGGTATAAATGTGTATATTTCTCTATGATACTACTGACCATAAGGAATAAGTATGCCACAAATCATTCTTAACGAATGATCAACACTTTCCCACACTTTATTTAAAAATGAATATTTTTTACATACCTGTAGCACATCACCCAGGTCTGCTGTGCTAATATCTGGATCCTCTGTGGTGTTGAAAGGCACAGGAGTTATTCGCACCAGCGTAAGCACTCTGGGTTCTGGATATCTCCATAACATCATTCCTGGGCTATCTTCTGTTTCATTGTAAAACAAGACTTCATAGATACCAGGGAGTTTCAAAGGCTCTGTCAAATGAAAATATAACACACTGTATGCTTTTAGAAGGGACACATTGGTTCATAGAATGAGAAGAAAGTTTTAATACCAAAAGAAAATAATAAAAAGAAACCATTTGATCATTTTTATATGGTTTGAGATAGAAAGAAATCAAGAATTCCCTTGAGAGATTGAATGAGAATGCATTATTACTGTACTGCAAATATGAATGCCCTGTCAAGTGACTGATATGTTATAATTTAGTGAACATGCATTTAAACACACACACATGCACATACACTCTCATACTGGAGCTGTTGCTACTTACCAGCATCGTGAATGTACTGAAAAAGACCTGTTCGTAGGTCATCTGAACTGTGTTCACTTTTAAAGGCCTGATTCTTTTCCACAGGAGATGGCATCTGAGGCACTGATTCAGAAACTTGCACTTCAACATTTGTCTCTTCTTTAAGATATCCAAAAAGTAATTCATGTAGGAGGACTAAACAATTCAAATGTTCTTGACCCCAGAAGACCTTCAAAGTGACATGAAAAATTCTAATGGCCTTAAATACAAACAGTTCTTAAGGATAATTAGGTGTGATCATATTTAAACTAATGGAAGACTATAATTGTGTTCATTTTATAGTTACTGATAAATAACTAATAATAATAAGAATAAACTAATAATAATAAACTAACATCTAAGATGTAATTAACTTATAGGAAGAAATTCTATTACTTAAATATATAATAACAACAAAATCAATTATATCATCTATTGTGTCAATAACACATCTTAAATGTTAGATTGATAATGAAATAATATTGATGTGAAATAATGTTTATAAACTCATTTAGTTAGGAGGGCAAAGAATGCCTATTATAGTACAAGAGAAGGCAATGAAGACCCTTTAGGTAAAAACGCTAATAAAATAATAATAATAGCTTTATAGAATAGCTTCCTGCATTTTGACATGAGATTAAATAAATAATTCTGATTATGAGGTTCATTTCTTTGCTCTTCTACACTTAAGAGAAAAAGAGAGAGGAAACCTGCTCAGTGGTCTTGAACTTAGAAGGCGCCAATCTTCCGCACTTAGTGACAATATGCTAATACACAGGATTCCACAGCCCCTCCCTGAGACTATACTGCCCAGGAGCTACAGAAGAGTTTTAGAGCAAAGGGAGGAAGAGGTAAACTTTCCCTCTAATGGAGAAGATTAGAAAAGAATAGCCCAATACCTGTGGGTAAATTTTAAATAATAGACTTAGGTTCTGTTCTTTGGAATTGAGGCATCTCTGAAATGGAAGTAAGAGATACAACACTGTTCACTTTTGTTCTCATCAATATTATTTTTATTGGATGATAAGAAATAGAGATGGGTGAAAAGTCAAGTTGGGGAGAAGAATACCATGTCCCAGATCTACGCTGTTAAGAGAGGCACTGACTAGAATGTAGTCATGAAATATCTAGTTTTTGCTCTTAATGCTTTTTAAATGTGTACTTTGCTGTCTTGGAAAAAAAGTTAACAATGATAATATTCTCTATAAAGCACCACAAAACTGCATGCTTCTTACTAAATACCTGAAAATTTATGAGAGACACTGAAAATCTTCAAAGCACCATAAAGCAATAAGTTAGTGGAGTTCTCTGAGTCAGTAAAACTGGTGAAAAGTTGAGGCAATACAATTTTTAGATGAAATCAAGAAATTTGTGTTTAATATGCCGCCATTACTCACAAATCAGTCATTTCAATTTTCTATTATTGTGAATCTTATAAACTTTTTGGATTCCTGGCAAGTTTAGACGACATAAAATCACAAAAATGTTAGATTAACATCTATTCGAATAATATCAAGAAATAAGATGGATACGCATGCATTGTGTACCTGGCTAAAATGCAAATGCATAAGAGGTTGCAATGTCACTTATATCAAGTGTTAGTAATCAGCAATCATAATATGTAAGAAACCTGTCACCAGGAATGGTTCTTATATATTGCCAGTGATACTGCTTAAGACAGGTCTACTACTTTGTAATTAGAAAAGAATATACATTTTTAAAAGTTTCCCCCCAAAATTCTACTCCTAATTATATACTCAAATCACTGAATTGACTGAATTGTACTCTTTAAATAGGTGAATTATATGGCATGTGGTTTTACCTCAATAAAAATACTCAAAATTTAATAAGAATAGCAATCTGACAATACCCTTTTCTCACCACACAAAGACTTAAAATTTAGTGAAATAGCTGAAAAAAACAAACAAAGGTACCTTAAAAATTTATGAAAAAAAAAAAAAAAAAGGGTCAATCCCCACTGACCTGTAGCAGACCACCTCTTAAATCGATGGATATTTTTGGTATGGACTGTTCTGGGCCTGGATTGCCACTGTGTTTACACCATTTAGCTTCTAGATTGGCAGTAGCACAAAATGGTCCTGTCAAAATCCTACTTCTTTCTCTGAGACTTGTTTTAAGGAGAAAGTCATTTATGCTGAGTAGAAATGATGATCCAAGAATTATGCCTTAAAAAGAAAAAGAAAAACTATAAAGAAGTATATAATTCTACCTTGATCCCCCCAAAAAGAGTTTGGAAAAGGATTGTCTATATTTTTAAAGAGTGTTAATTTACCCTCTGTCAGAGTCTTCTTTTTCATTTGGCTTTTCGACCACAGTTTCGTGCCATTTATATAGAATTCTAGTTATGAAGCAGGTATACCTCATTCACATTCCTTAACAAAGCAATATTTGCCAAAACATTATGACTTTCTCCACGTGTTAGTATTTTAAGTTTTATGAGTAGAGACATTTTCATTAAATTGTTCAAGTTTTTCAAACAGCTACATTAAGAATAAGAACAGCTGCTTCATTTGTCTATCGTTAACATGACGGGAATGGGCAATTTTCTATGATTTCTTACAGCACCAGAGTACAGTATATTATTTTGCTAGGCACTCAAAGTTTTTGACTGGCTCATGCTAAAATTCAAAACAATCAAAATATATAACATGTGTTTCCTAAAAAATTTAGTTTAATCCAAACTTCACACATCATAACCATTTGAAGTTTACAAAGACTTAAAAACAGATAGTGGCAGGTTAGATTTATGAGAAAAACTAAATGCTGTAGTTCAAAGTAAATATACCCAGAAAAGGAATACACTTCAAAATGTAGGTTTTCTTTTGAACTTAAAGTACGAGTATGGATCAAAACCTTTTCATAAAACTAACCACACACTTTTAAGATATTTAGATGCAAAGTTAGAGTGGTGAGTTCACTTTCCTCCCAAGGAGCTCATATTCTAAATTGTCATTGTGAATATTGAATTTCACCAGACCAAGTGTGTAATGCTCAGGGCTTATTTTTCTAATGCTATTTGATCCTTAAAAAAAGATGAAAGATTAAAAAACACCTTAGGCCCACAGTATACACATTTCAAAGTATAGTATTCACACTGACTTTTCAAGCCATGGACATTTGAAAACTTCATATATGTTGTATGTTCCTACTGTAGAAATAAGATACATAACTTATAAATCTCCACCAAAGGTCTCACACCCACAAAAGTGACAGTGCTAAGACTTTTTGTTTAAAAATTACAGTGAAAATCAATCTCTTAAATTTTTAAACAAATCTACTGTACCACTGACACTTCATTTTTTCACACAATTATCTTTATTCAAAGTAACATTTAATTTACACTAAAGGGAAAAAAACAGAAAATAGAGAAATAGAAATAGGCTAAAAAATACTCAAGAATCAAAAATCATCTTTATCAATGTGGTTTGTTACTTGAGTCATAACTTCCTGACAACTGCATTACATTTCCTGACTTTTCAACAGTAAATATCTGCTAAATGAAGAACATCAATTCAACAGCCAGAAATTATTGTAATAGAATTATAAAAGCATAGATTTGTTGGATGAGGGGCTACCCACCTATACTCCCACTTACTCAAAAGGCTGGGGCAGAAGAACTGTGAATTCAAGGTCAGTCTGGGTAATTTAAGGAGTCCCTGTCTTAAAATAAAAAGGGGCTGATGTTACAGTTCAGTGTCAGTGTGTACCTAGCATGTGTGAGACCCTGAGTTCACTGGGGATTGACAGTATCATGGAAGACAGGGGAGTATAGGCTTACTCTTCTGACAGGGGGTTAATATCTAGAATATATAAAGAACTCAAAGTTAACACTAAAAAATAATAAATGGACATAAACTAAACATTTCTCAAAAGAATATTAATGCCAACAAATATGTGAAAAAAATGTTACACATCCTTAGCAATCAGGGCAATGCAAATTAAAACTACACTCAGATTTCATCTCATTCCACTTAGAATGGCAGTCATCTAGAATACAAATAATATGTGAGGGGGTAAAGGAAGAATGGACTGTGTAGAGGGAAATAAGGGGAGGAGAGGGGAGAAGATGGGGGGAAGGAAAGATGGTGGAATGAGACAGACATCATTACCCTATGTACATGTATGATTACATGAATGGTGATTGTATACAACCAGAGAAATGGAAAGTTGTACAATGAATCAAAATGCATTCTGTTGTCATGTATAACTAAATAGAACAAACAATTAAAAAGCGAGGTGCTAAGCAACTCAGTGAGTCCATGTCTCTAAATAAAATACAAAATAGGGCTGGGGATGTGGCTCAGTGGTCAAGTGCCCCAAGTTCAATCCCCAGTACCCAGAAAAAAAAAAAAAAAGAATACACATAACAACAAATGCTGGCATGAATATGGGGAAAAAGTTATCTCATACATTGCTGGTGGGACTGCAAATTAGTATAAACACCTTGGAAAGCAGTATAAAGAGTTCTCAAAATTTTGACTAGGAATGGAGTCGCTGTATGACCCAGCAATCTTGTGCCTTGGTATTTATTTGTACCAAAGAAACTAAAAGCACACTATAGTAATATATGCATACCAATGTTTATAGAAGCACAATTCATAATAGCCAAATTAAGGAACCAGTCAAGATGCTTGATAACACATGAATGGATGAAGAAAATACACAATGAAGTTTTACTCAGTCATGAAGAAGATGAAATTATATCATCTGCAGGAAAATAGATGAAGCTAGAGAAAGTCATGCTAAGTGAAATAAGTCTGTCTCAGAAAGTCAAGGGTCAAATATTTTCTCTCCTATGCAAAAGTAAGAGAGAGGGAGAGAAAAAAAAGGAAATTTTTAAAAAAGGTGATCTCATAAAAAATAGAAGGGAGACCAACAGAGTAGAGGAAGGGGACAGAGAGGAGGGCACAGGGAAGTACAGGGGAATGAAATCTACCAAATTATGCTATGTCAATATGAATATACCACAATTTATCCTGTAGAGATATAGATGTGTATATATATATATATGTAAAATTATAATGTACTAACTGAAATAATAATAGTAGTAGAAGGTATAACAGTGGGTTAGAGTAAATGGATGGGGGGAAGGGCAGGAAGGGGAAAGTATTGGGGAATGAGATTGATCAAATATGTGTTTACACAAATATGGTATAATAAACCCCACTACTATATATAATTGTAATGCACCCATAAAATTTTTTTATAAAGGGCTAGGTGGGGATGCAGCTCAGTGGTAGAGTGCTTACCTGGTATTCGTGAAGCCCTGAGTTCAACCCCCAGAAATGAAGGGCAAGTTTATGGAAGCAACAGTAATTATCTACCAAAGAAAAGACTATTAACAGCAAGAGGTGATATTTATTTCTGGAAGTCTCTTTAAGAATGGGCTCAGCAACATTGTTTCTGATGCACACAGGTGAGTGAGATTACCTTTTCTCACTTTATAGTAGCTTTCATTTATATAAGACTATTTGTAAGCATACAAAAAAAACATATCTAAGCAGAAATAACAATACATACAGACTGTATCTTACTAGGTTTCTACCATGTAGGAACTATTTCAAAATACTGATATTGTATATCTAGTTTCTGAGGTTTGTCTAAAGAACTCTTAATACTGGGATGATAAATTTTGTATGCCTTCTATATACTCTGAAAGTTATGTATCTCTTCTCCAAGAGGAACTTAAGTAGGAATAATGAAAGGAGTTCTTCTTAACTCCACCAAATTATGCACGTATAAGTATTTACTGATGGTGGTAAGGCGAGAATAAAAAAAAAGTCTCTAGACTTGAATTATTATGAAAACAAATAAGGAATGGTGAAAGCTTGTGTGTCACTGTGTGAACTGCTAAACCCATGAACATTTTCCTCTCATTATACAAATCCTGTTTTTCTTTGCTTGGGCAGAGAGAATAGGATGGCTGGAATTCTCAAGAGAGAAAGCAAAAGGGTAGCATGTTAGCTTCATATTCCTATGATGAAATATCTGAGATGAGTAACTTATAAAGAGAAACAGATTATTTTGGCTTACAGTTTTGGAGGTTCCAGTTTGTGATCCCATTGTTTTGGGTGGATGGTGAGGTGGCACATCATTGTGGGAACACCTCAAGATCAAGAAGCAAAGAGAAAAAGCAAGAGACTGGAGTTTCACAATCTCCTCTGAGGGCATGCCTCCAATGACCTCCCCAAAGGTCCCAACTCCTAAAAGTCCACAGCACCCTCCAACAGTGCCAGGCTGGTGACCAAGCCTTTAATACATGGACCTTTGGGGGACACTCAACATTCAAACTATGCAGCTAGAAACTGATATCTCAGGAAAATATGACAGCATTAGGAAGCCAATAGCCAGTCAACCCTTTGGGAGTCTGAAACAAGAGGAAAGTGAGCCAGACTCTGAAGAGTACGGAGAAGGGCAGGAGGATGAACAATATGTCTGAGATAGAAACTCTGTAATTGTATCAGGTACTGACCCCGCTATTGCTATGTTTCAGACTGGGAGCTTGCAACATTTTATAGATTTTCATGTTTGATATTCACTGGAGTTTGGTTTGGTTCAGAGGTAAGCATGAAAGCCAACAATGAGGTAGACTGTTACTATGGGAAAAAATGACCCTTTTTGCTTCTTAATCATATGCAAAAGGAAGACACTGGAGGTGCTGGATGTTGCCAACAACTGGAGTCTGAAGTTGAAACTGGGTAATGTGGAAGGAAGAAATCTAATCATTGTTGCAGTGCCTGAGGACAGCAATGGTTTGGTGCTCTTCACTTTCATGACACTGCTTAACTCACTTTTGGTTGTTTTTTTCTATCACTTACAACCCAAAGTGTCCCAACTGATGGACATCTTCTAACCAATGGGATTTTCAAGGTAATCCTCAGTCTGCTATTCTCCCCCTAATCTATGTCAGTGTACTTCTCTATTCTCATGGCTTTAAATACAATTTCTTTTTCGATGGAGTATCCATAATCAGGCCTATTTTCTTAAACAAGTGCTACTCCTATGCTTCTGTCTGTAAGACAACTGAACTTTCTGGCTTGCCTTCAGCTTAATATTCATGTATTCATGAACTCATTATTGAATCAAAATTCACTCCCTGAGTATGCAAAGATAAAGTAAATAATTTACAATTTTCTTTTGTATTGTATACTCTTTCAAGTTCTGAGATCTCAGTAAACACTAGAGGGAAAACTAAGAGCATTTACAGTAGTGACTACTGGCTGGGTGTGGCAGCACACACCTGTAATCCCAGTGACTTGGGAGGCTGAGGCAGGAGAATTTCAAGTTCAAGGCTAGCCTCAGCAATGTGGGGAGGCCCTATGCCAAAAGAACAAAAATAAAAAGAACTAGGAATGTAGTTTAGTGGTACAGTGTCTCTGGGTTCAGTCCCCAGCATACACACACACACACACACAAAGATAAAAATACTGACTGCTGAATATATGAGAATGGTTATAGAACATGGACATTTTGTTGCTCTCATATAAATTCTATTATTTTGGGCTTTCATTTTATTCATGTTATGTGTTATCAATTCTTTTATTCAGGAATTTAATTGAGTCTGTTCATTTCTTTCTTTCTGTTCCCTTTTATTTTTTCCCCCAATAACCACCCCTCACTGTAACATTTTCTAATCATTTAGTCTTGTAGCTCAGGACTACCTGCACTACCACAGACTTGTTTAAACCTACTGACAGAACTGAGAATTTTTAAAGAGAATTTTTAGAGAGAATTTTTAAAGTTCTGTTTAAATTTGCTCTGGCTGTAAGCACAAATGTATTTGATGTGCCATCCTTGACATTTCCTGTACTTTTAATCTTCCCCTCTAAATTTCCAAAAATTAGAAAGAGGGAAGAAAAAAATACTAAAGAAATGATGCTTAAGTTTAAGATGTAATATTATCACTTAACCTTTGAAAGCATTTAAAGTTACTTACTTGGTTATGGATCAAGTCTTTTTTTAAAACTTCAAATTCTGGAATAAATTTTAGATTTTCACCCAGCTTCCCTTAATGTTAATATCTCACATCAAACTAGATGTTTGATGGCTTTCTCAAAAGTCAGTAAATTAACAGTAGTACAATACTACTAATTTATAAAATTCTGAATCACATCAGTTTCTCCTCTAAAGTCGTCTTCTTCTTCTTCTTCTTCTTTTTTTTTCCTGTTCTAGGATCCCATGTTGTATTCAGCAACTATGTCATCAGGTCATCTTGACCAAGGATACAACTTCTTCTCTCTACCTCCTTTCATTCAGCAGAATGGTCTTCTCCTAGTTTTTTCCACTGACTTCTTTCAAAAATTTGTGTTTACATTTTTAAATTCAGTTTTAGAAAGCTAATAGCATATATTTAATTAAACTAAATGAGGTATAGCAACACTGAGAAGTAATTTCAGAAACAACTGATGTGATAAACAGAATCATGCTTTGTTTGCATACTGACATACTTTTCATTGAGTATAAAAATCTAGTTCCAGGAACAAATAGTTTCATGACCTTTAAAATACTCCTTCAGAAGACTAATAAATGCAAACCATTTGTTTTGGAAAATATTTACAAAACGCTGCCAGTCCTACATCATCAGTGCACACTGGACTCTAAGTAAGGTTCTTATTTTCTACATGCTGACTGAGCAAAATGCAATCTAAATCAAGCTTCTGTATATCATTAGAAAGAGTACTCAATGACGACATGTGCTAGCAAAACTTATCCAGGTATATTTTTTTCCATCTGGAAGCAATCTTAGACTACTAGAAAATCAGCAAGCATGTGTTAGAGACATCCAGAAGCTGATTTGCATAGTGAAGCCTAAAAGAGGAGAAAAAAATTTGTTAAGTATGATTCATAAAGATGTGACCAAAAATAAAATCAATAAATCAATAAATTAATAGAATCAATAAATTCGATGGACTCAAACTAAAAAACTTTTTTTCAGCAAAGGATACAATCAAGAATGTGAAGAGAAAGCCTACAGAGTGGGAGAAAATCTTTTCCACCCACACTTCAGACACAGCACTTATCTCCAAAATTTATAAAGAACTTGGGAAAAAGGTACATCATACATTGCTGGTGGGGTTGCAAATTAGTGCAGCCACTCTGGAAAGCAGTATGGAGATTCCTCAGAAAGCTTGGAATGGAACCAACATTTGACCCAGCTATCCCACTCCTTGGCCTATACCCAAAGGACTTCAAATCAGCATACTACAGAGATACAGCCACATCAATGTCCATTGCTGCTCAATTCACCATAGCCAGATTGTGGAACCAACCTAGATGACCTTCAATTGATGAATGGATAAAGAAACTGTGGCATATATATACAATGGAATATTACTCAGCCATAAAGAATGATAAAATTATGGCATTTGCAGGCAAATGGATGAAACTGGAGAATATCATGCTAAGTGAGATAAGCCAATTTCAAAAAAACAAAGGATGAATGATCTCGCTGATAAGCAGATGATGACACATAATGGGGGGTGGGAGGGGTTAGCGTTAGGGTTAGGGTTAAGTTTAGCGTTAGGGTTAAGGAGGGTGGCAAGAATGGAGGAAGGAAGGACTGTATAGAGGGAAAAGAGGGATGGAAGGGGTGGGGGGGAGAAAAAAATAACAGAATGAATCAAACAACATTATCCTATGTAAATTTATGATTACACAAATGGTATGCCTTTACTCCATGTACAAACAGAGAAACAACATGTATCCCATTTGTTTACAATAAAAAAAAGAAAACATTCAAAAAAAAATAAAGAACTTCCAAAACTTTACAAGAAAAATACAAAGAACCCAATCAATAAATGGGCCAAGGAACTGGACAGACACTTTACAGAAGACACAGAGGCAATTAATAAATATATGAAAAAGTGTTCAACATCTCCAGTAATTAGAGAAATGCAAATTAAAACAGCTCTAAGATTTCATTTTACTCCAAAGAGAATGGCTTCTATCAAGAACGCAAACAATAATAGATGTTGGTGTGGATGTGGGGAAAAAGGCACACTTTTTTTTTTTTTTTTTTTTTTTTCTTTTTTCTTTTTTTTTTTTTTTTAATTTATTTATTTTTTTTACGTTTACATAGGGTAATGATGTTTATTATATTTTTCCCCTCCCCCCCACCCCTCCCACCCCTCCCACCCCTCCCACCCCTCCCACCCCTCTTTTCCCTCTACACAGTCCTTCTTTCCTTCATTCTTACTGCTCTCCTTAGCCTAACTCTAAACCTAACCCTAAACCTAATGCTAGCCCCTCCCACCCCCCATTATATGTCCTCATCCGCTTATCAGCGAGATCATTTGTCCTTTAGTTTTTTGAGATTGGCTTATCTCACTTAGCATGATATTCTCCAATTTCGACCATTTGCCTACAAATGCCATAATTTTATCATTCTTCATTGCGGAGTAATATTCCATTGTATAAATATGCCACAGTTTCTTTATCCATTCATCAACTGAAGGGCATCTAGGTTGGTTCCACAATCTGGCTATGGTGAATTGAGCAGCAATGAACATTGATGTGGCTGTATCTCTGTAGTATGCTGATTTTAAGTCCTTTGGGTATAGGCCAAGGAGTGGGATAGCTGGGTCAAATGGTGGTTCCATTCCAAGCTTTCTGAGGAATCTCCACACTGCTTTCCAGAGTGGTTGCACTAATTTGCAACCCCACCAGCAATGTATGAGTGTTCCTTTTTCACCACATCCTCGCCAACACCTATTGTTGCTTGTATTCTTGATAATCGCCATTCTAATTGGGGTGAGATGAAATCTTAGGGTGGTTTTGATTTGCATTTCCCTTATTACTAGGGATGTTGAACATTTTTTCATATATCTGGTGATTACTTGTACATCTTCTTCTGTGAAGTGTCTGTTCATTTCCTTAGCCCATTTGTTGATTGGATTATTTGTATTCTTCGTGTAGAGTTTTTTGAGTTCTTTATAGACTCTGGAAATTAGCGCTCTATCTGAGGTATGGTTGGCAAAGATATTCTCCCACTCTGTAGGCTCTCTCTTCACATTTCTGATAGTTTCCTTTGCTGAGAGAAAGCTTTTTAGTTTGAATCTATCCCAGTTGTTTATTCTTGCTTTTATTTCTTGTGCTATGGGAGTCCTGTTAAGGAAATCTGATCCTGAGCCAACAAGTTGAAGATTTGGACCTACTTTTTCTTCTATAAGATGCAGGGTCTCTGGTCTGATTCCGAGGTCCTTGATCCATTTTGAGTTGAGTTTTGTGTAGGGTGAGAGATAGGGGTTTAGTTTCATTCTATTGCATATAGTTTTCCAGTTTTCCCAGCACCATTTGTTGAAGAGGCTATCTTTTCTCCATTGCATATTGTTGGAACCTTTGTCTAGTATGAGAAATTTGTATTTATTTGGGTTTGTGTCCATGTCCTCTATTCTGTACCATTGATCTACCTGTCTATTTTGGTACCAATACCATGCCGTTTTTGTTACTATTGCCATGGCTAATATCATTCTAAATGGTGAAAAACTGAAAGCGTTCCCCCTAAAAACTGGAACAAGGCAGGGATGCCCTCTTTCACCGCTTCTATTCAACATCGTCCTTGAGACTCTAGCCAGAGCAATCAGACAAACCAAAGAAATTAAAGGGATACGAATAGGAAAAGAAGAACTCAAACTATCCCTGTTCGCTGATGACATGATTATATATTTAGAGGAACCTGGAAATTCCACCAGAAAACTTTTAGAACTCATAAGTGAATTCAGTAAAGTAGCAGGTTACAAGATCAATGCTCATAAATCCAATGCATTTTTATACATAAGTGATGAATCTTCAGAAAGAGAAATTAGGAAAACTACCCCATTCACAATAGCATCGAAGAAAATAAAATACTTGGGAATCAATCTCACAAAAGAGGTGAAAGACCTCTACAATGAGAACTACAGAACACTAAAGAAAGAAATTCAAGAAAACCTTAGAAGATGGAAAGATCTCCCATGTTCCTGGATAGGCAGAATTAATATCGTCAAAATGGCTATACTACCTAAAGTTCTATACAGATTCAATGCAATTCCAATTAAAATCCCAATGATGTACCTCGCAGAAATAGAGCAAGCAATTATGAAATTCATCTGGAAGAATAAAAAACCCAGAATAGCTAAAGCAATCCTCAGTAGCAAGAGCGAAGCAGGGGGTATTGCAATACCAGATCTTCAACTCTACTACAAGGCACACTTTTACATTGCTGGTGGAGTTGCAAATTGGTGCAGCCACTCTGGAAAGCAGTATGGAGAAACCTAAGAAAACTTGGAATGGACCCACCTTTTGACCCAGTTGTCCCACTCCTCGGTTTATACCCAAAGGACCTAAAATCAGCAAACTACAGTAACACAGTCACATCAATGTTTATAGCAGCTCAGTTCACAATAGCTAGATTGTGGAACCAACCTAGATGCCCTTCAACAGATGAATAGATAAAGAAACTCTGGTATATATACACAATGGAATATTATTCAGCCATAAAGAAAAATAATATTATGGCATTTGCAAATAAATGGATGGAATTGGAGAATATCATGCTAAGTGAAATAAGTCAAATCCAAAAAACCAAAGGCTGAATGTATTCCCTGATAAGTGGAGAACGATACATAATAGGGGTGGGGGGTGGGGAATGAGAGAATAATGTGGGAACTTTAGAATACATAGAAGGAAATGAGAGGGAGTGGGGTATGAAAATGGTGGAATGAGACAGACATCATTATCCTATGTACAGGTATGTCTCCAAATGGTATGAATCTACATTGTGCACAACCATAGAAACAAAATGATGTACCCCATTTGTGTACAATGAATCAAAATGCAGTCTGTAAAAAATTAAAAGCTAAATAAAAAAAAAATCTTTCCATTTCTAGTTCCTTCAAATAATTACCCTGAAGCACATAAACGTGACATTTGGGTGTTTTAACCATGAAAAAATCCCAGATGCCCCATGAGAATGTGTAAGTTGATCTGATATTATTTAACTACATTCAATTTTGTAATAAGCTTATACACATATACTGCATCTGTTACTATAGTAAACTAAAACATAGGATATAATTGATACATGGAACAAAACAAAACAGAACATGTTTCATGGAGTCTGATGTAAGCTATAAGGGAAGCGAGTGCCCTCCAACAAAGTAACTTAAAAGTCTAGTCATAAAATGAGAGCCAAGTTGGGTGGCCCACTTACTACTGTCTCTTTTTCAAAGTACCTAATGACTTCTCCTAGGCAGGATTTCCAGTGTTGTTAGGAACTTTTATCCAGTCCTCACTGCTGAGTAAAAGCTGGGATTCCTAGTCTAATGCAGACCTTATTGTTTGGATATAAGAGAATAGAAAAATAACTAGAAGGCAGAAGAGGAATTTTTTTCTTTCATATAAAGAGAACAGGAGAATTTCTACAGGCAAAGCATCTACTGATTGACTAGTTGTATTTGGTCTTTGTCCAGGAAAGGTACTTTGTGTGAAAATGTTTAAAACTCTAGAATCCTAGAAAACTTAAAAATACCAAAGGGCGATGGAGGTTATGCTTTGCCTCTTTCTTCCCCTCCAAACTGCCACTATGCTCACTTTTGATACTCTTATCAGTTTATAAGAAAAATAAAACCTGACAGGACTATGCAGTTATGTTTTTTTAAAAAGGCAGATGAACATCTAACTCTATATTGGAGACCATATGACAACCTTCTTACTGAGAAAAGAACAACAGTAAATACATACTTGAAAAGCTTTGAGATGAATGCAGGAGCTCGTTAATTCAATAACATGAGGAAACTCCTACTAAATCACACTTTTTTTGGTCAGCAAAATGGATAGAATTGGCATAAATAATGTTGAAAGCAAAATGACTTGCTAAGTAATTTACTGCAATGGCTTAAAAAATGGTCTTTATCTACATAACCCAGTTTTTAAAACATGGATATAACAGAAATATCAGAAACCAGAAGTTCACTTTATTTCAGAATAACCATGGACAGCCTGGGCATGGTAGTGCACACCTGTAATCCCAGATACTTGGGAAGCTGAGGCAGGAGGATGGTAAATTGGAGGCAAGCCAGGGCAATTTAGCAAGACCCTGTCTCAAAATTTAAAATAGAAAGGGTTGGGGACATAGCTCAGTGGTAGAGCAACCCTGGGTTCAATCCCTAGTATTGCCAAAAAAAAAAAAAAAAAAGGAAAAGAAAAAAATGATCCTTGGACAAATGCTTACCCTCTCTACTTCACTCAATAAGGCAATTAAGACTAGCTCAGTGGGCTTTAGCTCAGAGTTCCTTGACACTTAGGGTATCCCACATGGTAATTGTAGCCCATAAGATAATTTTAGTATCCTAAAGAGCTTCAAAATCATGAGTCTGTCTGAGACTGGGCTGTGGAATGAATGAAAGTTTTTATTTTTAGCTACAATCATATCATGTTGGTACAGTTGACTATATAATCCTAAATTCAATGTGTTTGGACTATGGAAGAAAAGAATAAAAAGTACTCTTGATAAAGAAAAGTATTAACTTTAAGGTAAGTTTTAGCTAAAAAAAAGTTATCTGTGACTTCAGCATTCAAGTGGTGTGACTTTGTTGAGGGAGGGAAGGAAAGAAGATAAAGATCAGTATTTACTGAGCACTTAATTTGTGACAAGCAGTATGTAGGGTTCTCTGCACAGATTATGTCATCTAATACTCTGAACACCCTGTGAATTATTTCTGCTTTCATTTGGGAGATGAGCTATGCAGTAGTTTCTTCCACAATCAACTAGGTAGTAAGTAGCAGGGCTGAGATGCAGACTGTCAGCCTCCTTCAAGTACCATGGTGCTTTATAAAAACTACCACTATTAGTTAGCTCTTAGTAATTTCATTTTCTAAGTGGTTCTGCAGCTCTCTTGCACAGTCTTACTGTGCTATGTCAATTTAGCCAATAGGTCAAGGGGACCAGCTAGGGTACTAAAGAACATCTCAGATGTATTTTCAGTCACTCATTACTGCCAGGGTTGCTTTGCCAGCAACTTTCTTAGCAAACAGCCTACTGGCTTTTGTGGACAATAGGGCAATTTGTGACCACAGGCAAAACTAAATGTTGCCACAAGTTCAGCAGAGTGATAGATGCAGATTTACTTTTGTCTCTTTTTCCACAGTCCCATTGTTGGGACTCTGACAATGTGCCCATTTCACTGAATACTAACTAATAAGTACTATCATTAGGATGGAAAGAAGAGACTACCAAGATAAAGGTTATAGTTCTTAATTATTAGGGCTGAAACTTTCCTCTCCAAAGACATTTTGCACAGTGAGATATTCTCATGTTAATTGATAGCACTTTTGTTTTCTCAAAGGCCTTTTATCCTCCTATCCAAGAACATTCTGTTTTAATATGTCTGAATGTAAAATTTATATCACTTGTTTTTATACAAATGCATCAAAATCTAGGGAAATGCATTGTTCTTTAAAATACTTGTGTTAAAATTTGGAAAAGAAAATAAAAAGCACTGATTTTTTTCACCCTATCAGATATAGGACACATAAGGGTCAGTGTAATGGGATGTGATTCTAAAATATATATGACCTGAGGCCAACAGTTTTCTAGCAAAGAATTTGTAATCTGGTAACTGAAACTGATAGCAAGAAATAGGTTAATTTAGGCAGGGAGAAGATTTGAGGGTGGATTTACATGAAACATTATAATAACTGCACTGCATTTCTCATTAGAAGGGAGCAGAGTCTTATGAAGACTTCATACTCCCCAAGAGAACCATATTTATACAATTAACAATTCTTTGTTGAAAAAAGCTTTTCATTATTGTGTGTGGACACATGTGGGCTGTGTAAAAATACAAGAGATGTGTAACACACGGTAATCAGAAAGTAATGATCTTAAACAGGCCAAATCCTTGAACTCGTCATTAATAAATGTCTCTCCTACATTCAGCTACCCGGGCTGCTGGGAGCCTGTTTTCTTCAAGTACTTCAAACACTGAAATCCAGGAACATTTATTATTTTAATCCATTACAGGCAGTGCTTGATTTAACTTTATTGGTTGTGGTGGTACTAGTGGTTATAAGTGGGGGTATAGCTATGTTCTTTTACACATCATTTCAAAAGGGCTTAATTATATTTTATAGTTCAGGCCAGGAATTCTGCTTGTTTTTTGTCTAACAAGGTTCAAATGGAGTTCAGGTCAGCGATGAATCAGAAGAAAAAGTCAGAGATGGTTATCTGTGTGCAGTGAGCTCATCTCCCTGTAGAAAGACTGGGCAGGTACATCATGTTCCCCACACCACCACAGGAGATCACTCTGATAGCCCAAGATTGCTGCTTATTAGAAAGTATTCATTTTCATGCAACCTTGAAATTAAAACAGCAGAGATTCAACCCAGGGGTTACCTTCTATAGCGTTGGAGTTAACTATCCTGCGTATTTGAGAGGCTTCCTACTGGAATCCAAAACAGCTATAGTAGCCACAGCACTAAAACAAAATCTGTACCAAAGAACAACAATCACTTAACAGACATTTTAAGAAATGCATAAGCCTGTTACCACAGAAGATGAATATATGTCATAAAATAAAAAGACATAAAAGTTTGCAAGAACATAATTTGCTTATACAAAAGCATAAGTGACTATATAACATGCCCAAATAGCAAAAAGCTACTAGTTTTTTTCAAAAGTCAAATACTCATAATTTTAATCTTTTTTGAGGGTGTAAAATGACATTTTCTAAGGTAGTAGTACTTTAATATTGCTGACTACTGTCCAAAAGTCTATGTACTCATATAACAATTACAGCAAGAATAAAACCTGTACATTGAGATTCTTCTCCACTGTATGTGATGTCTAAGAAGATAGAAGAATTACAATAGCTCATATATTTATGAATTTTATTTTCCATCATATTAGAGAAATAATATGGGACATTATTTTGAGAGAAAAAGTTATAATAATTTTACTGTTCTATTTATTTCCTATTTAATGTCTAGAACCTCCTTCTGCTTTATTTTTTTAAATGCCTCAGTATTTTACCAGAATGTACAGAAAAACATCACCACTGAAAAAACTCAGCAATTTATAGGTAATTTAAGGGTGAAAAATAGGTACATGCCAGTTCATCAGTAGCAACTTTGAACCTTGTTATAAAGTAATAGGAGGGAATCTGACCAGGATTAATAGTGGTACTCAGTCCTGGGATGAGGGAGTGTCGTGTTTCACGAACTCTAGGCCATCTGTTCTGCCTGCCTACGTTTTACTTCTGCAAAACTATAAACGCACCTCTACCTCAGGGACTATAGAAAGGCATTAGAATTCTTCTGCTTTTCATTATCACAAGATTCAGTAACTCATTTCATTGTCAAGATAATCCCCTTTTACTCTTTCTTTTGCGCTTGCAGGGTATGCCAAAATGACAAATAAAATCCCAGATGTTACAGACCCAATGAGGTCTCCACCTTTCCTTGAGTGTTGGGTTTAGGCTACTTGGGACATGGTGTCAAAAATGACAGGACCCTGATGCCCACACCCAATATTCATTAAGGTTTGTTAGTGATTTGTATAGCTGTCTACAAGCTGTACTTCCACTTCAATCCTCGGTGGTTGCTTAAAAGTTACATTTGTCCTTTGGCTTTTACTGTCAAAGAATTCATTTCCTATTGTGCAGGCACTGAAAAGAGATGCTATTTCTTTCTAGAAGTAACAAGGGTCTTTGGGGTATTATAAATGACTTATTATTGCAACATATTATTTTAGGTAGTCATACCTAATTTAATGGTTTATTTCCCTTTAGGCTAACCTGAATGTGCAGTATCGATGCCTTAAGAGATTTTCCTCAGGAAAACCAGTTAACAGAATGAAAAGCTGAAACTCTGCTTTCTATCAATTAAGGACTGGGTTTCACTTTTCAGTATATGAGAAGATATTTTAGGTTCCTGATATTTTTCCTGGTCCTGAATTCGGTGAACATGAGAAGAGATATTTTGTATACATGAAAAATAACATGGTTATGCTTTCTTTTTCTCCTTCTGTTTATACACAAAGCTAAGTACATCTGGATGCTAATGGAGAGTATAGTCAAAGTTACTTAAACCATGATTCTTTGACTAGAAGAAGTTCAACTTACTGCTTTCTGCCTGGGTGAAAAGTCCCCAGCATTTTTCTATGGGCATGGGGGTTCCAACCTTTTCCCAATTCAGAGTAAAACATCAGCCAACATGGCCTCATGTAGGCTTTTCCCTTCTGTGCCACCTAACTTGTTCACCTATTTTCCCCTTTCTTGTCTATGTGGGGGTTGTCAATATCAGTGCTCCCAATGGGCAAGAACAAGGTAACCTCAAGTACCATGATTTCACAGCTCTCAACTGCATACTCTTATTTGCTGAAATCTAAGGATCACTGCCCTAAGAGAGCCATAATTTAATCTGACAAGGGGAGCTAAAATGTGCAGCTCACTCCCCATACTGTTTATGGCACAGCCAATTCAGAATTGGTAATACACTATGGTTTCTCCCAAATGCTACACTGGATTGGCAAAAAAGACTGTGTTGTTTGCTCATGTGGAAGGAAGGGGTTATTTTTAAAAAGTATGTACTATGGAATAGGATGAATCTAATGGATAGCAAGAAATATTATCTGCCTTATAATATTTCAGAATATAAGATATAATTTTTAAAGAACATTCATTGTTAGTGACAATGCAATCAGGATTTTCTGCATTATACACTAACTTTTAATATATAAGCATTACACCTACTAAAATCAGAACTTCAAGGACATTTTGCAAAATAGACTTGGGAGAACATAAGTATTCTAGCAGAAATATGAGTTTGGTTATTGTAAGTCACTGCTACACAGCATCTGTGCAGTGGAAATAAAAAAAAAAAATCAAGTCCCTTGAAACATCCGTAGTTTAGGGTTGCAAAGTAGCACAAGAGGTGAAAAGAACGGGTAGATTTTCCTTGTAAAGTGGAAAATATTTAACCATTTCCCATTTTGTTTCATATGATGAAAACAGGAATTCCTTTAACCACTTCAGTGAATAACTTATAAACATTTAGTTTTAAAAATGAGTAAATGAATATGAAAGAAAGCATTTCAGCTTATTTAAATATATTGACAATGTTTCAGGGAAAACATTAACTTTCTCATTTCATGCTTTTATTATTCCCCTTTCCCATACATTTCTCATAAGCTTATGACAGCTTAAATGATTAAAAAATATAATCATAGGCAAACTCAAATATTTTTTGTACCTCTGATGAGTGAGGGTACATGCCTACAACACATTCCCAATGGCGTTTCTCTAAATATTACTTAGCACATAAGATTCCTCTAGCATTACAAATCTATTTCAGCTCCTAAATTAAAATTCATCTGGAAAAGACCATTTTTCCCTGTTTATATAACATTGTCACATAAAGAGTGTTAAAAAAAATATTTCACTAAAAATAGCTTGCGTAAGTTAGGGATTAGAGTAGTTTCTGCTGCTATAATTGTTCCTTTGTAGTTTTTTCCATGATGTTTTTGCACAGTGTTTTTGACTGTGTTTATTAAAGTCAGCACATCAAAAAGGATCAAAGAGAAAGTGAGTGAGAACCAAAGAAACCCCAAGTGTGTTGTCTCATTGGGGAGCTATGCAGATTTGAATAAACAAGTGCAAATTGTTGAGGTTTTAATGAAAATTTTCTACAATTATTTTATCTTAAGTCATTCTATACAATAACATCTGTACAGCAGATGGCCATACTGTACCGAGGCAATGCTCCTTTTTCTTTCTCTGTTTAATAGTACATCTGAGATGACTACTTTTGTCACTGTGCTCAACTGGGTTCAGCAAATAATTTGAAAAATACAGCTGCTGCAGATGGTCACAATAGTTATATAAACTGTAAAATCAAAGACACAGTTAAGTATTTCTGTATTAGATTCAAACTATAAAAATCTGACATTAACCCCACTGAGCTCAAAGATATGCTATAAAAAGTTTTGGATGAATGCAGAACTATGTCACTTGAAAACTACAAAAAGAAAGATGACTACTGGTAGGAGGTTTGTGTGTGTGTTGGATACTTTTTACCACTTGGCACTACTATACCTTAAAATATATAAATATGTTTGCTTATATTTCATACAAACTGCAAAGCATGAAATTTGAAGATATTCAATTGTACAATGGAAATTGTTACTCAAAGCTTAAATTATTTTAAAAATAGTTAAAATTAATTTTCTAAAAATATGAAGTTATCTCTCAAGTAAATTTTCCTAGAAATCAGCCCTTAGTAATAGTTAACACTCAATACAATCTTATTTTCACTTAATTGTTTTATTTATTTTGCTAACTATGCTATTTTCTTGTTTGAGCATTCTGTCACATAAGGACGAAATGGAGAAGAATTAGATTTTGGTGTTTGTTATGGTCTCAAATTAAAATTTTTACTATTAAATGGCTAACTTCAATTTTTATTTAATTTGACACAAATAATTATTTTAGAATGTTTGTTGGACACTACCCAGTAGAGTTGTATAAAATATGTTCTGGTCAAAGCCATAGTTTCTATTTCTGTGTTTAACTAGATTTAGGAACATAATTGTAAGAGGAGAAGGGCTATGTAGTTTTTCTAGTAAAAAGGGGAGAAAAACAAGTTACAAAAATAGACTAAGTATGGCTCAGTGAGAGAAAGATTTTAATTATATTTTAGAGACTAATGTTTACCAAGGATAGATACCATGAAGAGTGGGTAAAATATGAGTAGCAAACAAATTTAAAAGCCAAGAGAATGAAAAACAAAAAGGACTTAGAATGGAGTACAGTATGTTTAAATTCTTCTAGTCTGTTTGAATTCTAACTTTCCCCGCTATGATTAAGGTAAGACTGAAAAGGCGTGGGAATGAGTCCAGTGTTGTCTGGGCTGCAATTTATTTGTGGATAAATTGGACACTGTAGCGTCCACTGTTTCATAGGCTTTCATGTCCCATGAACCTAACATTTTTCATTTCTAACTTTAAAGACAATAAAAAAATACAGAGCTTTTAGCTGGCTTGGTCACAAATATTTCTGGTGAGAAAGAAATAAATCATCCATGTTTTGGACTAAAATTCATACTTCTCAACTGTAAAACATTTTTTTTTCTTTATCTTTTAAACTACTGTGCCCAAACTGGCTGTATGGAACAGACTTAGCTGCCACCTAATTACTTTTTGTAAGCAACTAAATTGCACATAATTTAAGGATTTATTTTATCCCTCGCACTATCTCATAGCCCCCTTTTTTTTTTTCCCCTAAAAATTAAAGTGGAAAAAAGGGTAGTTTCCTCTCCATACTTTTACTTTCAGAACAAAATATCTGGCACTGTGCCCTAAGCTTTTACAGTAGCAGTTTCTGTGATTGAAAACTGTTATTTCCCACCTGTGCATTTCATTTTTTCTTCCCCTCCTCACATTCCTTCTGCCCACCCTTTTTGATTCAGTGTGAAAAAGCACATAACAACTTAGTCATGGTAACAGAAGAGAAAAATGTAGATGTCACTGCCAGTTAACTTCTCACCTCTCCACCCCTCAATGACATTCATTTTGCAGGGTCCAGGCCTCTGTGTTCAGCTGGGCACAGAAGCACAGACTTTCCTTGCCAGGTGTTGCTGTCGGATAAAATGCCTCTGCAGCACTCCTGCAAAGCTGAACCTTGGATTTGATTACACTTTGTGTAGCATATCTGCCACCACAGCTATTTTTCTTTATTACATAAATTGTTACCAGTGATTTAATACAGCGCATCAGAATCACCTGCAAGGCTTTTTGAGACAGACTGCTGGGCTCCATTCCCAGAATGACTGATTTGGTAGGTCGGGGGCAGGGTTTGAGAATATGCATTCCCAAGAAAGTCCTGGGTGATACCGATGCTGGTTCTGAGACCATGCTTTGAGAACCACTTTTCTAATGGTTCACAAAACTCGACTCTCTGTTGTCCCACCCTATTTTAGGTGAAAAGAAATGAGGAATTAACAGTTTTAAAACATCTGTAGGAATGTGCCTGAAGAGGTGGACAGAACAGTTTAGTTTAGTTTAGGGCATTAAAATACCTAGGCTCGAAGGATTTGTTATAAAACTATCTCTGCAATAAGGTCACAAACCAGAAATGTTCTCTTCTCTAATGGCCTTTAAAACTTTTAACTTCTACATAATAAAAATCTTCAAAATGATGCATTTTTCAGATGTTAACAAACGATTTTGCTTGGTTACTCTCTCCCTCCCCTGCTCCCATTTTCTGTGACTTACCAGGTACTTTTTGTGCTGCTTTGACACTAAGGCTTCCATTAAGATTTGATAGAGATGCCAACAGGCATGGTTTATTAGGATGGGGGACAGTTTCCATGGAGAACACAATCTGAGTAGTATGGACAGAAATTTTTTGAAAGCAGGAAATGGCTCTCCACATGTTTTCTTGAAATGAAAACTTCTGTACTCCATCGCCATGTACTTTAGGTTTAGACAACTTTCCACGGTAACATTTGGAGACTGGAAGCTCATCCTTATTCGGTGTGGTGTCTGAAAGAGCTGAGGTCTCTTTGTTATGTGCAAAGCCATGTGCACTTTTTATCTTCTTTAAAAAATGGTTCATCTGATCCAGTTTGGTAAAACTCAGGTTTGCTTTCAAAGGCTTTGATATATCCAAGTTGACATCCGCTAGAGAAGTGAAAAAGACAAGAAAATAACTGAAATTCTCTTATTTAATACCCATTAGGATGCCAGAATGTTATATTTCTTTTACTCATCACCTAATTTTTTCTTTCCATGTAGTTAGCTAAAGGAATGTTCTCTTTTGGTCACTTACGCCTATATTCTTGTGATTGTTCCTGCTACAGCCAGTACTGCATATGTATGATAGCAAGACCATCCGTTCCATCTCTTCCCACACTCCCGAGGTAAACTGACGCAGGCTTTGCCTTTCATTACTTACCCAAAACTGGCATTCTTTTTCCCAAAGAAAAAGGACTTCCCTTTCTTCCCAGAGCAATGTTTGACACAAACACTGATAGTAATCAACACTGATCCAACTGAATAAAGCAACCTCCCTTACCATTCCCTAAACAAGTTTATGCAGAAAATGTTTCTCCTTCGTCACCTGCTGCAAACCAGAAGAGTCCCTGCACCTTTCCCTACATTTGACATTGATAAAAGTTGTAATCTCTAACCCACGTTTACTTAGATCTGGATTTCTTAAAATCTATAGTGCATTTCACATGTAACGTATAGCAGACACTGTCCTTGTCACTTGGTTGCCTGACATTAAAACAAACTGGCCTTATTATTTATTTTCTTATTCACCTTGTATCACTTTTTCTCCCTGATTTAAGACATAAGACTGTGTCACGAAGGCACAGCATGTCATACATCTTGCCTGACAGTGTGTCTTGGTATGTTCAATCAGTGCTGGAGCTTAACTGAAAACTACAATTGTTTGTTTCATCTATCCCCAGCTCCAGAAAACCACTAATCTTAATTTCTGTCTCTACAAATTTGCCATATAAACGGAACCATACAATATGTGCTCCTTTGTGCCTGGTTTTCTTCCCATAACATATTTTTGAGGTTCATCCATTCTAAGACAAGGGTCAGTACTTCATTCCTTTTTGTGGCTGAATAATACTCCAAGATATGGATACATTTTATTTGTCTGTTATCAGTTAATGGATATTTGGAGCCATTATGAATAATGCTATGAATATATCTATGTGCAAATTTTTGTGAGGACATGTTTTCAGTTTTTTAAAATATTATCTAGGAGTAGGATTGCTGGGTCCTATTTGACTGGAGTCATTCTAGTTGGTGAAAAGTAGCATGTCCATGAGGTTTTGATTTGCATTTCCCTAATGACAAATATGTATTCAAATTCTTTTGTCATTTAAAAATTGGATTATTTGTCTTTTTATTATTGATGGGGTTCTTTATATATTCTGGATATACGTCCCTATCAGAGGCATGATTTACAAATATTTTCTTCCATTCTGTGTATTATCTTTTCACTTTATTTTGACTTTATCTTTGGCACTTTTATTTTTCAGTTTTTTTTCCAGCACAGAATATTTAAATTTTTGTGAACTCCAGTATCCTTATTATTTTCTTTTCTTTTTTTTTTTTTTTGGGTGCTGGGGATCGAACTCAGGGCCTTGTGCTTACAAGGCAAGCACTCTACCAACTGAGCTATCTCCCCAGCCCCCTTATTATTTTCTTTGTGTTGCTTAACCCAAGGTCACAAACATTTACATTTACGTATTTTTAAAGAGGTTTAAATTTATAGTTTTACCTCTTTCATTGGCCCACGATCCTTCTTGGATTAATCTTTGTATATTGTATAAGATGGGGGTCCAACTTAACTCTTTTGCATGTGAATATCCAGTCACAGCAGCAATATTTGCTGAAAGGCATTATTTCTCACTTGAAGAATTTGGGGTTCTGGAAAAAGCTGATGGGAATATTGCAGGGAAGCTATATGGTTCAAATTATCTATGCATTTACCTACTGTGCTTATATATTCCTTTATATGAACTTCTAAATTTGGTGTCCCATAGAAAATTGTCCACCTCTACATTGTCCACAATGAAAAACATAGAATAATGTTAGCAGATGATAGCAAAAACAAAAAGTGCAAATTAAGCCAAAATACAAAGAAGATTCAGCTGTTATGGGTCTGAAACGCTGTGCTTTTTCTGAATTCATAGCATAAAAACTTGAAACTAGGTGCCAGAAGTGCTCATCTTGTAGCCAAAGAAACAACTTAGTAACTTAAAGTTGCCCAAATAATATCCACCTAAATCAAAAGATTTCCTTGACTTCAGACATGCATAGCATCCACAGGACAGTATACATGGGAGGTGCTAACAATTAGTTTAGTATGGACCCTCAACTTTCCACTTGCCCAATTTGTCTTTCTAGACTCAGCCCTTGAGTCATTTCCAGGACATGTTTCTTGGTCCCTGTTGCTGAGTGAGGTGCCTCTCATTGCATTCAGAATATCCTGTGCATTTTTTCTGTCACTGGGCACTTATTTCTATTATTGTTATAGCTATCTGCCTAAGTGTTTGTCATAGTTCAGTGAAATGTGAGTTCCTGAATGGTAGACTGTGCTACATCTTAATATTCTGAGTACCTAAAATACTGTTTGTTCTATTGTAATTAAATGAATGTTTAATAATGCAATGAAGGAACAAACAAACAAATATAAAAGCCTGTTTCCCCTTTCTACTGAACTTCCAAGGGCTCATCAAATCAATTTATCCATTAACTACCTTTAGACATGCTATTTTCCCTGTCTCAGCTAATGGTTCTAAAATCGACCACGTGACCCAAGTCAGAAATCTGGCTTTTTTACTCTTCATTTCACTCCCTCTTTCCCTGGTCCCAGTCCAATCACTGAATAACTTCTGTCAATTTTATTTCCCAATCACTGCTTGAATCTAATCTCCTCTCTTTAGCATTCCAGCCACTCCTATTTTTCTTCTCCAGGCCTCTCATTGTTCAGTTATTATAAAGTCTCTTAAATGGTTTCTCTGTCTAATCCATTCCCTTTAGTCCAGTCTCCACTGAGTCATTTCCAAATGATTTATTTTCAATGTGATCCTGATTGGTTCACTCCTATTTAAAACTCTTTACTGGTTCCTCCTCATCTAGAAAATAAAAGACCAACTTCCTTAGGAAAAGAGAAAAGGTCTTGTCTTTATTGGCAGTTATTACTTGACTCCACCTTTAATAAGTATTAGAGTTTTTAAAACCTACTTCCCCCAACCCAAACTATGTCATATCACTAGGTCTTTGCTCATATATTTAATGCACCCTTTTTTTGCCTAACTATTAATCTTCAGAATACTCTCCACATTTTCTCCAAGAAGTTAATCCACAAGGTTAGGTTAAGTGCCCCGCCTCAGAGCACTAGAGCACCTGCACAAGTATCTTTATGGGAGATGATCTGTTCCACCAGTTAAGAAGACCTTAAATGCACATTTTCCCCTTACTAATTAACTTCAAACTTGCCTCAAATCACTTTGTACTGAAGCACTCCAGAACATTCTAATATCATTCTAGATAGGCAGAATTCTAACCAGTTGCTCTTTCCCCAGATTTTTATCTTGATTATTAAATCAAACACTAATCTATGTGCTGCTATGCAATGAAGGGATGTTATCATTGTGATTGAAGTCCCAGGTCAGATAATGGAGATTATCTGATGGACCTGATCTAATTATGTGAACCCTTTAAAAGGCCCATGAAGGAGGCAAAAGAGGAAGTCAGAGAGATGTGAAGCATGAGTAGGGAATCATGAAATGTTATTGTTGCTATGAAGATGTCATGTGAGAAGGAATGGGTATGCTAAGAGCAATTCTTGTATAATAGCAAACGAGGAATTGGGAACTTCAGTCCTACAATCATAAGGAACTGGATTATGCAATGAACCAGAATGAATTTTGAAACAGATTCTGTCCAGGAGCCTTCAGATTAGTGCCTAGCCCAAATGACATACTGATTTTGGCATTGTGAGAGAACCTGAGTATAGAATCCAGCTGAACCCACTCTGGTTTCTAATAAAGATGGAAACCCATGCCTCCACTGGAGAGAATATAGCCAAAAATTCTACATGGAACAACTCTTTGAGAAAAAGTAAAGGGTAACAAGTAGGCTGGGGAAGAAGAATAGAATTCCAAATATCACCAAAATGGTATTTTTCATTTATACTCCCATCACTCCTCGCCTGGATCAATGGTGGCTCGAAATTCAGAGGTGTGCACTATGTGCATATAGAGTAACTATGAGGGGAAAATGTCTACTTTTGACTTCAGAGATTGTGCAGAGAACTCTTAATGCGTAGAGGAACTATGGAAATTCTCCATTTTTTCTTCTTTCTTTTCCTTATTCTTTCTCAGGCCCCTGAATAGAAGAGAATTTTTTGTATTCATTTTATGAGATCATCATTACTAATAGCGAATCTAAGATAATTTAAGAAAACTATACACATATATCCCTCAAAATCAGAGACATAAAAATCCTTAACATATTTAGGAAATCAAATCCAGCAAGATATAAAAGCAGCAATATATCACAGCCAAGCAAGATTTATCTTGGGACTATAAGATTGGTTGAACCAGTGTAACGATATTAACAGCTTCAGGGGGAGAGGAGATATCTCTTGATGTAGCAAAAGATACTTGAAAAATCCAATATCCACTCATTGTTAGAACTCCTGGAAAACTATCAATATAGGGGCACTTTCTTAACCTAAAAGAGGTCATATATGACGAACCTACAACTAATATTATAAATGTGAGAAACTGAATGCTTTCCCCTAAGATCAAAAAGAAGGCAAGGAGTTCCATTCCCAGTGATCATATTCAATATAATACTGAAAATCATAGCCAGTGAAATAAGGCAAGAAAAGAAATGAAAAGCATACAGACAGGAAAGGATGAAGTAAAACAATGCTTATTTGCAGATGACATCATTTTATATGTAAAAAATCAACAGGAATCTACAGAAAATTTTGGTAGAAGCTAATGAGGGACTCTGATTAGGTTTTACAGTATAAGGTGTCAGCATGCAAACACCAACTGAGTTTCTATATACTAACAATGTGTAGATGGAATAAAAAGCTTAAAATATAGCATTTACAATAGCTCCAAATAAAAGGAATATTTAAGTATAAACATGATAAAACACATAAAGAATCTATAGATCAGTCAAATACAATGGTATGACCTATAATCCCAGCAACTCGGGAGGCTGAGATAGGAAAATCTCAAGTTCAAGGCCAGCTTCAGCAACAGCAATGAGGCACTAAGCAACTCCGTGAGACCCTGTCTCAAAATAAAGAATACAAAGGGTTGGGGATGTGGCTACCAGTTAAGCATCCCTATGTTAAATCCCCAAAAATTTGTATGCTGAAAACTACAATATTGAAAAAAAACCAATTAGAGGCTGGGAAACCTCAACAATAGAAAGCATACTTAGCATAAACAAAGTCCTGGGTCCAACTAAATACTAATAAATAAATAACAAAATTAACATAATAGATGGATGAATCATATACAGAACATGTTCATGTACTGGAAAATTCAACATAATAAGGATACCAGCACTGAGAAAGGTGACATATGCCTGTTAGCCAAGCAACTTAGGAAAAATGTTTATTAAGCATTAGGTTTTATTTCATGAATTTGAACAGTGAATTCTAATGTTAACCTTCTGTGGTACTGGTTTTTGAATGACCCTTTCTCAGACCAGTTAAGTAATAGAAAGGTTGCTTCTTTAAGCACTTTAGTCACTTGATTTACCTTTTTTGTGGGGTCATGTCAAAACATGTATCAAACCTTTTAATCTTGGATGATCTTAAATCTGGGATTATAAATAAAATTTCTCAACCACTGAGCAGTAACTGATGAAAGTTTTTATAAAGTCAAAAATCTATATATATAGCTATATGTGGTCTAAGGTGTTACCTTTTAATAAGAAACAAAATTGTTACTTAAAACATTTAGATGATTAAACTTTTCAAGTCTTTTATATATGCTCATGCATAGTGCAACATCCATATAAGGCCCTCCAGTGGCCCAGAGTACATCAGCCCTACCCCACTAGAGTGAGAGGGCTGAGCCAGTCCTGTTTGGGCATGTTGGACAGGACGATAAGCCAAGTGTGGGAAAAGCAGAGCTGAAAAGAGGCTATACTATAATAATGGAGCTTCCTTTCCAAAGTGCCCACTGAAAGACAGGAACCCCACACAAGAATGAGAAGCACCACGAATGAAGCAACACCCTTTGTTGGTATATAAAATACACTAACATATATCCTTTACCAGAAATCATGAAGTCAATGTCACACTTGGTAGTTCACCAAATTTATATCGATAATTGTAGTATCCTAGAATAATACATTTTCACCTCCTAGCCATGTACACAATGAATTATTGCCCTCATTGTGAATACTTTCAGTCTCAAAATGACAGGAAGATTATTTTTAGAAATGGCAAACTTATGCAACAAAAATTTGGCATTTTTAAACATAAAAATAAAAATCAAGCAGACCACTTTTCTGGTCTTCCTTTATACTTTAAAAAATTAATGAAACAGTGGATGATGACACATAATGGGGGGAGGGGGCAAGAATGAAGGAAGGAGGGACTGTATAGAGGGAAAAGAGGGGTGGGAGGGGTGGGGGGATGGGTAAAAATAACAGAATGAATCAAACAACATTACCCTGTGTAGATGTATGATTACACAAATGGTATGCCTTTACTCCATGTACAGAGAATCAACATGTATCCTATTTGTTTACAATAAAAATAAATTTAAAAAAATAGTTAAAAAGTTAAAAAAAAAGTCAAGTGTCAAATGTTTTCTCTCAAATGTGGAAGTTAGAGCAAAATAAGTAAAACCAAAGAGGCGGGGGGAATACCACAAAACTAGAAGCGGGAGGTCAGTAGAGTAGAAAGAGGAGTTTGAGGAGGGGGAAGGAGGGACAGGAAAAGGGAGGAAGTGCAGAATGAAATAGACCAAATTACACTATATATACATATGAATATACCAGTGACTTCTACCTTCATGTGTATCAATAAAGCACCTCTTAAAAATTAAGTAGAAGGAAGAAGGGAAGAGGGGAAAGAAGGAGGAGGAGCAAAGAGGAAGCACTGGGGATGGAATGAATCCCACTATTATGTATAACTATAATGCAGTAATAAAAACATTTTTAAAAATTGATGAAACATAGTAACCTCATCATTAAGATAAAAACATTAAAGAAACAAACTAAAAAGTTTTTTCAACAGAGACACAGAGTTATGCAGAATAATATTTTTAAAGAACTGGGCATAGATTGTTAATGTGAGTTTCATTCCAATTTTACCAGATTCTTGAGTTTAAGAATTTCAATTTTTTTTCATAATCCTCATTGAACTTTAATAAATGGATTAGTTTCAAAGGTTTAGATTTTAGGAATATGCAGTAATAGAGAATCTCCCAGCTGAGTCATCTACTTCTCTGCCAGCTCTAATTCCTCACCATTTCTGGAACATATTCTGTATCTTTAAATTACCAAGTAAACCATGTCTGTCAATTATTAGATTCTAATTACCCTTCAAAACTTTCTGAACAGCTATCAGGAAACAGAATGATGGAAAGACTATGGAGTTAAAAGGCAATTAGACAAATACAAATAAATTACAGTTATTTTTTGCTCCCATCACCCAAGAAGGTGACTTAATAGTGAGAGGAAAAGAATCATATTGCAATAATGAAATCAGAGAGGGAATTCAAGCCCCAGACGTGATTCCCCTAAGTTTATGTTAATGCACACCTTGTGGGGGACCAAACATCAACTGGAAAAGTTTCCTGAAGACTGTTCCAGCTATTTTCTCATTTAAAATGTTCCAACTTTACTTGACCCATTAGTCATCATATTACTTACATTTATGATGTATTATGAAATCTATTACCAAAAACCCAATGGGTTCAATATGGCTTGTTATACTCAAATCATAACATTTATGAAAGAAAACTCCTTTGTTAAAGTGTTTCTTCCTTTGGAATTTTATTTGCAAGAGACAATTTATTTATTTATTTTTAGACAAGTATGGCTTACTAGGAAAGCACTCAGTGCACATGTGGGGGGCTATGTACAGACACAAGAGTGGTAGCACTTTTATTCCCCATCTCAGAGAGGTAAATACAAAACACAGAACCAATCTATAATCTAACTTGACTTGATAGTTTATAATAACTTTAATAAAAACATTTATATTACTAGGTCATAGTACATTTTTATAAACTTATCAACTCAAATTCATATTTTTGTTACGGTATCCCAGTAAAGGTATTCATGATGACAGTGGACACTGGAGACAGTATTCACCTGGAAAGCTGCCCAAGACAATGAGATCAATGTGTTTGTGTTGAAAGTGTGACATGTAAAGACCTCAGTGGCAGCAGACCTGAGTGCTTTAATTAAAAATGGTATATTAAATGGAAATGGCAGATGATATCCTATGTCCTGTGAGGAGGCTCAGATACCTGAGTCAGATGGCAGTGATCATGGTGCTTATCAATGGGTCTGGGTATCATCACTATTAGAAGTATTACTCAGGCACACATGTTCATGAGCAAGAACTGACTTTCTGACTTCATTATTTCCCCCCAAAAAATACCATATAAAATTATGATTACAGAGTAATTGCACTGGTTTTCTAAAATGAATGTATTGAACTGGAGTTGGATGAGCTTCTCTCCTCTATTGAGCAAACCATACAATGCTAAATACATCCCACGCTCCAGTAATACTGGCCAATTTTTTGGTGCCTTTGTCTTTGTTCTGCTGTTCTCAATGGTGGCAAATACTCATCTTTAGAGACAATAGGTATAACTTGTGGAAAGAGTCAAATGTTGAGATAAGTTTAATGAAAATTATATTAATAACCTGCTCAAGGAAAAAGGAGAGATTACAGAGAAATTGGGGTGAATGGAAATAAAAGAGAAAAGGATACCAAAGGAAATGCAACTTATACTAAAACTAATACCACAGAATTAAGGTAGACAGAGAAAAAGGGAGCAAAGATTCAGACTAAGGAGCCAATAAGATTAAAGACAAAGAGATGGCAACTTACAGAGGACACCACTGCAAGAGATGAGACAATCTGAGCATCATTAAAAATAATGAGTTTAATACCAAACAAAATCAATTAATTGGCCATCATTAGGATATGCTAGAAAACTCACTTATGAAAATGGGTAAGAAAGTGAAAAATTAAGGATTTATCCTGCCTTTTCATATGAACAATAGTACTGAGTAGCCAAACTGTAGGTAAGGGAATGTTTTTCTTTAAAAAATATGGCAGCTAATATATAAAAAAGGAATGCTAGAAATAGAATATTGCTGTTTATAGCTTCCAATGAATTCAGGCACTGAATATCACAAAAATAGAGACCTTCAGACATTAGGTACTTCCTGATAGAATAAAACAAAATCTCATACAAAAAATAAACCTGAATCAGATTAAGCCAAATGTCAATTTAGATGTAGGAAATATGGAGAAGGAAAGGGGTACCAAGGCAGGGGCTGAGAAGTTTTTGACTAGATAGACTGAGGGAAGTGGGCAGTCAAGATTCATATGAATGTGGTAGGAGAGGCTAATCTAGTGAGGATGGAGGAGATGGAATTATGAAGTAAAAGGAGACTCTGAAGTTGGGATTACTGGTAATCATAATGAGGACGTAATCAGGGCATATGCCTACACCTGGGAGATATTAAGCATAATGGAGGACCATTTCAAAGGAAAAACCAAAAGAGAAAGACAACAGTACAACTGTCAGAAGACACGATTGGAATGACACGCTGTCACAGTTTTAAAGAAGGCAGAACACTATACTAAGGGATGGAGAGAGGAGAGAAAAAAATGGTCTAATCTGATGTGATTAACACATTATTAACTAAACATATCTACTAGGTAGATGGAGAAAGAGCCTTGGAGTTGAATCATAAGTCAAAACTAAAGCTAGGCATTTGGAAGTTCTTAGCATAAAAGAGATGGCTGAAGCTCTTGTACAGATAAGAATAGAAGGCTCAGGGCTGTGTCCTTCAGAAAGCACAGGGTTAGTGAGTTAGGGGAAAAAGAGCTGAAGCAAGCAGAAGTTGGGAGAAGCCAGATGTATTTCTTTTTTCTCTTTAACCTTAGCCTACTCCATATTCCTAGAAAGATATTCCCCAATCATCCTCATTCTCTTCTGTAGAAGAAGAAATGCTGACAGAATTAGGCTCCACAAAGAAATAAATAAATCTAAAACACTGCCACTCCCCTGACTCCTTTATCTAATCTTGCCACACCTATGACCAATATCTGCAATTCCTAAGGTCCTACTACTTAGCCAAGTAGCAGAGAGGTATAGCATCCCAGAGGTACCACTGTCAGCAAGATCTGGAAAGAAGATTTAAGTCTCTTCATTTTATTATGAGGGAAAGTAATGGCATACTGATTCTATGGTAGAAAATCTGATATTAAAATCAGGTTGTTTTCTGAGAAAATAAAAGTTTATTTACAAAATCATTTTATTTAAAATCATTCATTTTTCTCATTTCTTCTAATATACAAGTTATAGTTGAAAAACTAAGGTCAAAATAATGGTTTTTGTATTCTAAATTCTTGATCCATTCCCTATTTGATATCCTAACATCTAGTTTGCTGTTTAATTTGTATTCTAAATTCTTGATCCATTTATTTGACATTCTAACATCCAGTTTGCTGTTTTGTTTTGATAAATCATGGGAGAATGAACTATGATAATATAATGCTCAAAACTGGAACCCATATAGTTCAGGAAATGTAAGCCAAGGTTCTTATGATTTTATTAATTACTTTGCATTTCTTAAATGTAGAAGATAGCTGGATCATATGGCTATAAAACTGAATTAACCTAGAGGCAGGACTCCAGTGATTGAAGTACAGGCCTTAGTTCTAGTTCTGGAAAGAGAAAGGGGCAAAGGATTAAACATCAGGGTAACAGTAAGAGATATAAGTTAATTAAAATTAGCTTAAGATCTTTTCTTTCAATTTGAATCCTCTTGCCTTTTAAAAAAATCACATTATTCTTCATTTTCTTCTCCAGAAAATGTCAAGAGACTATTTAGCTCACCTTCTTCAGGTATGTTAATCCCTCTGAATCAGTTCTATTTAAGATACATCTGAATTAATCCCCACCGAGTAATGAATTTAGTAATAACAAAACATAAAAGAAAGAGTTCACCAAGAGAAGTAAAAGTATTTCAAAATACAAGGTTAGGGGTAAATAACCTAAAGGTTCCACTTTATATTCAGATAAATCTATTTGAAAGATGTATTTCCATATTTAAGAAGTCTTTTAAAATTAAAGAGGCTGTGGAAATAAAATATTTTGGATGTTTAGAAATTTTTTAAAGTAGAAATTAAAAACACTGTAACCTATAAAACAATAAATTAACCAATAAAATATAAGTAAAGAATATTCAAAATAGGATTACAGTCAGTTAAAGTCAAACAGATTTTTAAACAAAAACCAAATACAACTAGAGAGGAAACCAATCCGAAGATAATATAAAATTAGAAAACTACACAGGTAATTCAATGAACAAATTAAACAGGATGAGACTAAACAAGTGATTGTACTAAGAGAAAAACACATCAGTGGTTATGCTTTTCAACTATAGACACTTCGTATATTAAACTAAAAGAAATGTGAAATTTCATTCATAAATTGGTACTTGATAAACTCATGGTAATTAAATTATATGATAAATGAGGCATGCTAATCATGAATTTATAATAAAACAGAAATGACTTGGGAATGTTGGTCCTAATTTGGCAGTTCTGTTCCCTGCTGTCATTACAATGTCATTTCATGGCTATAACGACAATGCCTCAAATTTTTTTGTGCCAAAGAACTATGAAAAAACAAAACAAAACAAAACAAAAAACCCAAGAAGCTCAAATGTTTTCGTAAATGACCCTGAGTTAATTAGAAAAATCTGCACCCTTACCAGTTATTCATCTCACGTGTCAGCTCTCATTAAATTAGAAAAAAAAATAATTTCAAAGTTAAGAAATCCTATGGTTAAAACTTTTAAACTGGGATCAAGTGGGCACATTCCTACATTTCTGTATGATGTCATACCAAACACTTCACAGCTGAATTTGAATTTGCAAGAGTATGAATGACTTATCAATATAAGAAGTATCTGATCTAACACTGATTTTTTTCTCTGTAGGCTAACTGTGCTGGGAACAGGTGGCCCTGCTTTCAATTATGGAGGGTTAGCATGCCAGTGTGAGGCCTGGATTAGTTCACCTTCTCACGGGGAATTTTCCTCGGTTGGGAATGGATTTATTATGGCTTCACACATGGAATAGAGCTCATGTCAGCTGAGGGCAGTGACACATCATATGATTCAAATTAACCTGCTGTGGACTGTTCCGCAGGGCTTAGATTGTGTATTAAAATGACGACATTTTAAAAACAGCTTGAAAGAAACCAGGATTGCTGAACTGAAAAGGTTCCAATTTGTTCCAACTAATCTATCACCTGCTGGAGATATTATTCTAGTGGGTTTCTGGTAGCTGCTGTTTTCCAGGTTTCTCCAAGCCACTGACCTTGCTAATGGGTACAATTGTTGCCTCTGAAGGAAAGACATGGGGGTTTGGGAGCTTTGAAGGAGTTTTTGATATAGAAGTTTGGACCTACCATTTGCCTAAGATGATATTACATGAACAAAGGAAATAAAGGAATACTCACTAATTCTGAATTATGTTTCCAAACACAAATGCTAAAGAACAGAATTTGTATCACCTTGTTTGGAAAAAATAATCCCTAAAAAATGAATCTGAAAGGCTAACTTCCAGAATTGTTCACACTTTTTGTTTGAAGAAAATGTAAGGTGATGCAGTTATAGTCAGTATTTCCTCTACCTTTCAGGGTCATCACTTTTATTGTTACCATAACCTAAATTTAAAAGTAAGACAGAACAGATTTAGCAGTAAGACATTCTCTGGAATGATACTTAAATAGATAGGCATACAGATTAAAAACCTAATGGTAGAAAATATTTCTAAGGCTAACAATGACAATTTTACATTAAAAATTACAAGTATTATTTGTAATGCCTTTATTTGTGATTTTTAAAAATGTTCCAAGGGAAGGGGACAGTATTGGGGAGTATTATAAAGTTTGTTCTCTCAGTCTCAGCATAAATCATATTCTCTTACTTAAAGTCTGGAAAACAGAAAATTTTTTTGAGTTGCCTGAAATTAATAAAATGATAAACTCATATGGCAAAAATGTTTTAATGTGTCTTGTTATGTCCATTTAATTAATCTTACTATTTGCTCTAGCTTTTTGATTTTTAAATTACAGAGTAACATTCTTGCTATGTAGTGAGAGAGTGCATTCTGTGGAATAACACCTACTTATCTGCTCTGACAAATTGTTTACAGTAAGAAAATTTTTGTCTAAGACAGTAAATTTTGGAGTTCAAGGATGTTAGATTAGTGTTTTAGAAGAAATCCCAAAGAGCTGATATATTATTCAAACTAATCTTTCCTTAAATACAAAGAAAATATAAATACTTTTGGTTAAAATGTTTTAGATGTGAAGAACTTAAATCACTCATTGTACATTATGTTCAATTTTTGACAACAAAAGTACCATGTTTAAGACAACTTCTTTCTTTGTATCATTCCTCTCTCCTGTATCCCCAAATTTCTGGAGTTTGGTGCTCAAAGACTGTGACTGATGCTCTTGAGAAAATGTAATTTGTGTGCGTGTGTGTGTGTGTATGTGTGTGTAATATTTTAAAAAGAATTTTAATAAGAGTCACATAAAATCTTGCTACAAAAAGTATAGTCCCCAGATCAATATCACTCACTTCACCTGAGAGCTTGTTAGAAACATAGACTTTCAAGCCCTACCTTCTAGAACCATTAGATCACCATTTCCATTTTTAACAAATTCCTCAGAGATGCTTCATATGCAGACTCAAGTTTGAGAAGCACTGCTGTAAAATAACTATTTCAATTCAATAACTTAAAAGTGTGAATCTCCAAATATAGTATCATCATTATTAAAAGGACACGAAATAAAATATGGTGTATATCTACTTCCCAGCTGTGAAAAGTATCCTAAGAAACACAAAAGTATAATTACTTTAAAAATCACATTTCTGCTACTTAGTCATATTAAATGATAAAATTAAAATGTATAATTTTTCATTATATATAGGCATTTCTTCTAAAA
This sequence comes from Sciurus carolinensis, assembly GCF_902686445.1. Lineage (NCBI taxonomy): Eukaryota > Metazoa > Chordata > Mammalia > Rodentia > Sciuridae > Sciurus > Sciurus carolinensis. The sequence continues at coordinate 38,848,071 of NC_062213.1, forward strand.
CTAAGTTTTTTGGTTGCATTTGAAAATATGGTGCTATCTACCCTCAACTTGCAGACTCCATCCCTTTTACAAACAAATCAAACAAATGTAAACTACAAGTGAACTTTTTAGCCAAACTGAAAGACTGCCTGAAAACAAATGAAACCTGCAACTAAAACTGAGAAATAAGAAGTAAATCCAAGTTTCCCTTCCTTTCCTCTATGATCTAATGACACGTTCTTACCCTAAAACTGTTCAGTCTTTGACACATGAACCACTCTGAAACCAAGAAATGTTCTGCAATTGACAATATAAAAGAAAACTGAATCATAGTTTCAATGGCAGTTTTTTTTTCTTTCTTCTTAGTGATACATAAAATGTTTTTTCTTACAATTGATGATGGTTCAGTTTCAATGAAATGTGGTACTTCACACTTCATACTTACTGACTGAGTGCTAGGAACCACTCTTCCAATCCACTTACCACCTCACCCCACAGGCTTCTTCCAACACTCTGAAGACACCCTTGCAGTGCTTAATCAGTTTCTTACTTTCCTTCTATTCTTTAAAACCATGTCTAGATATTTATCATGAAGCAATTCTTTATAGCAGCACTGGTGATATGTGCTTAATCAGAAGTGGGGCCCAATGAAAGGGTCAGTGCCGGTGGTTTTAGGCTCTGCACAGTCCAGATATCATGACTGACCGCCTTCTGTGTGGTACACAGTAAGTGCACTGTTAGGCCATGAAACACACACTCAACAAGGTCCACACGTGGATATTTTTCTTCATCCAAATCCATGCCTTACAGAGCTGTTGCTGGAGTCTTAAGAGAGTGTAACATCATTGTTCGAAATTCCTATTGAAATTCCTAATGAGGAAACTAATATTCCTTTGATGGCTAACATATTCTGAAGTACTATAAATATAATGAAAGCAAAATGAAAATACAGGAATTCTGTTAATAAAAATAAATGATACTACACTGAGGGGAATACTAATAGAAGACGAGGAGGAATGTAAGATGAAAAGAACAGAAAAAGAAAAAGAGCAGGGCAAGGATAAGGAGAAAAAGAAGAAAAATCTCTAATTATGTTAAAATTAGTGTGGGACAGATGTTCAGAATAGTGTTTGGAGTTATAAAGGCCTAGATTTTTGAATGGCTCTTCTATTGCTGGCATTTTACGTCACTTTCCTTAGTGGTAGCTTCCTTATTCAGAAAATAGGGATAATTGTAGTACCTACTCCTGGGTCTTTATGGGTGTGTAAAGCACACTTTGATATCTTTAGCTGTCTAAAACTGAGTAATACGTCTCAAGCACTCTGTTAAACATCTTAAGTAAGTAGACCCAACTAATTAATCTACATATGCTATCTTAGTAATGTATATCATATATCCCATCCATCTATCCATTCACTTTTTTCTCTTTAAATACAGGTAAGAAAACCGAGGCACAGAAGATAACAGCAATTGCTTAAGATTACACAACTAATTAATAGAAAAAGCAGAAATAAAATATCAAGTCTTTAGCTTCCAGTCAATTATTCCTTAATCAAAAAACATTTGTCAGACTTTTTTATATCTCTAGAATGGGCAGCCTGAAGGTAGTACCCTTCTGGAAAACAAATCAACCACTCATTTTTGGCAGGGAATGTCAAAATTATTATATGCATGTTAGTATAGTCACATGGAAAAAAATGGAGACCCTTTTGAATTAAGAGTTTCTTACCTGGTCCATTAAGAAAGTCTTTAATCTGCAGCGTTACAAGGGAGGGTGGGATACCACTTTTGCTGTCTGCTTCTCCAGGTACTGTCTGTAGCCACACAGTGTTGTAATCAAGGGCCTCAGGCAGTGTTTTCCCAGGATCTAGAGGGACAAAATAGAAATTGAAAACATCAGTTACAATACAGACATCTCATTTTGGTGTATGAGTTTGAGTTGATAAACAGGTGAAAAAATGGTTAAATAGCTACGTGTATCTTTCATTGTTTCCTTTATTTGTATACTACAGTGTACAAGTATTGTACTAAACAAGATCAACTGCTGTACAAAGTGGGATGATGAAATACCGTTTTCCACAACAAGGTCAAAGAGAAAAAGACACTTCAAGTCTTTTATCATCTGAGTGAAGCAAAGTTTCTGTACTGTGAGTTGCTGACTCCTAACAGTTTAATAGTTATATTTTTAGAAGAACATGATGTTGGAAACAAATTAAAGAAAAAGGGCAACCTTGTCAGCTTAAAAAAAAAAGGGCATACATATTCAAAGATGCAGTGGATTAGTACTACTTAGGGGTTATTTGATCTGTTTTAGAGTTTTACTGACATTACAATCACTTTTTACTACAAGGCTTTTGAAGTTAACTTCAGTAGCTTTCCCATAACCTTCTCTAATGATAAAAATTGGTCAATCTTTTACAAGGTTCAATTAGACTAAAACTTAGGGTTTTTTTTTTGTTTGTTTTGATTTTGTTTAATACTATGCATGTTTTTTACTTTTTCTGGTTGATACTGTGTATTTTTTAAAAGTATATTTTGGCTATTGGTGATAGCAAACTTAATTTGCTTTTTAATGCTTAGAAATCCACAGTTTTTATTGAAATAGCTCTTTAAATAAGACTGCTGTATCTTGGCATACAGTGTAGCAGGCTTTTAAAAAAACTTCTAAATATTCGCAGTTTTTCTTTAGTTTCAAGATTGTTTTACTCTCTGTGTTTTAATGGCCTCTGAATGTCAATTTTATAGGGATGTTCTTGCCATAGAGCCCATCTATTCCATTTTCAGTCTATTTGAAATGTGTTATTAAAGTGTTATTTATTTTAGCTTTTATTGATTGGACTGCTTTCAAGAATAGCATTTACATACAGTGTATTATATTCAACATATGGTTATATAGTATTACTGTCATATGTGAACTGGGCATATAAATTCTGCCTTGGAATTTGTATTTCTTGACCTTATCATGTGATCCTTATGAAATTTGGCACATATGAACCTTTATGTGATTTCAAAGAAAATACTGAAAGCAATTGATCATGACGTTAGATCTATGTGGTAAAGATCAAACACTCAGCTAGTGCATTCTTCTCTTTTTATATGATCAGTGAATTTAAAACTGAGAATATGAATAGTATACGCATTACATAGTAAGACTATACTATTCTCTCTTTTAAATGCAGTGGTCAGGTCTGGTGAATGGATAATAGAAATCTGTTGCTATAGGCTCTACACTCTGTGTAGGATCTATGTAAACCTACCAGAAGCTGAGTGTTTATTTCTAGGATTGCCCCTATCTAGGAGTCACTAAAAGTGGTTTTATCAAGTAAGAGGTACTTGCAAGATCTATGAGAGGAGATATTTTTCACATTATGAGAAAACAACTGAGAGAAAATATTATCTGAGAGAGAAAACACAGATGTGATATAAATAACAATAAATAATGAATAGACATGAATTAAGCTGAGATAGAAAGGTGAATAAGATAAAAAACTGGGAGGTAAAACTTAAGTAGAACAAGTACCAGGAAATGCATATTCTAAATTATATGGAATTAGGAAAACTGTCATACTTGTCGCATTTAAAAAACACAACCCATTTTCTATCTTTTTTAGGGATAAGGATTCTGAGTAGCAGGGCAATATACACTATGGGAATGTAAGTACATTGATTGTTATATCCTACATCATCAACAATAAGATGCCAAAATTACAAAACAAAAGTCTCATATACAGTATATGACATATAAAACTTTTGTCAAAGGAGAGCATGAATAAAGTAAAAAGTCAAACAGCCAACAAAAGATAAAATTGCAACATAAGTGACAGTGACAAGAAGGAGATATCACTAATATATAGAGCTCACATAATCCATATAAACACAAGTAGAAAAACCTGTGGTGTAGAGAATAAGCAATTAAAAATGGCATATAAACATTTGGAAATTGAAACATTAAAAGATACTGGTTTTAGCAATAATCAAATAAAAATTCTTAAAATAAGGTAGACATTTTCACCTGTAAAACAATTGATAATGCCTGTATTGATTTATGATGAGATGTCTCCTCTAATCCAATAGTGGAAGGCCTTTTTGGAGGGTAATTTTCTAGTACGTGACAGATTTTAAATGTGTATATTATTTGATGCAGTAAAATCAAAGAAAACAATCAATCAGGTAAGTACACACACACCCACACACACACACACTCATATACACACATAGTCAACTGTAGAAGAGTTCAACATTTTTCTACTTTTTTTTTCTTACTGATTTGTAGGAACAAATATTTCCTATTAGTAGGCTGACTATCTTTCAACTGTATTCTGATACTTTTTTTGATATGCATACTTTTAAAAAATAGATATAGTAAAATATTCTATAGACTTTGACTTTATGAATTTATTCCTACATATATATATGTGTATATACACACATGTGTATATATGTGTGTGTCTTATAGTTTTTTGAAGATTTTTAAGTTTTTAATTTCCTTTAACTATTTAATCCTTCTGGAGAGCACTGCTTTATGAAAAACAGGAAAAATCTGTTTAGCCTCACTGTTAAATGGGGATTTAAAAATTAAAATGATAAACTCAAGCTTGCATTCATGAGATCAGATAAAAAGATTGATGATGATATCCTGTATAAAGGGTGAAGGAGGAGAAATGGATCCTCCATGTGTGCACATGTAATATTTCTGTATGAACAGGAAGTTGGTTGAGAATGACTGCTCATCAAAATTCAAAATTGTTATGCCCATGGCATCAGAAAGGTCATCTATAAGGAATCTAACTTTAAAAACTACTTAAGAATACATAGATAAATGTCCAAAGGAGTTGACTGTAGCATCATTTGGAATATTAAAAATCTGGGAAAATAAAATTAAATATCCATCTACAGAGAAATAGTAAAATAAACTAGGACTAAGTTATGAATACTGCAGAGAATATTTTATGCTGCTGATAAAAAGAATAGCGAGAATCTCATGTACTGATACAGAAGACCTTCAAAGTACTTGTTCAGTGATTAAAAGAAATAACTAGGACAGCAGATTTAGTAAATATGAATATTAGAAAACCTGTATGTATAAAATATTCAGGAATCACTCTAACAAAATAGGTAAAAGATCTATACAATGAAAATTACAGAACACTAAAGAAAGAAATTGAAGAAGACTTTAGAAGATAGAAAGACTTCCCATGCTCCTGGATAGGCAGAATTAATATCATCAAAATGGTCATACTATCAAAAGTGTTAAACAGATTTAATGCAATTCCAATTAAAATCCCAATGACATTCTTCACAGAACCAGAACAAGGAATCATGAAGTTCATTTGGAAAATTAAAAAACCAGAATAGCCAAAGCAATCCTTAGCAAGAAGAGTGAAGCAGGAGACATCACCAGACCTTAAACTATTCTACAGAGCAATCATAACAAAAACAGCATGGTACTGGCACCAAACAGACACACAGACCAATGGTACAGAATAGAAGAGACCCAGAGACAAGCCCACAGAAATACAATTATCTTGTACTAGACAAAGGTGCCAAAAACATTCACTGGAGAAAAGATAACCTATTCAATAAATGGTGCTGGGAAAATTAGAAATTCACATGTAACAAAATGAAATTAAACCCCTATGTCTCACCCTGCACAAAACTCAACTCAAAGTGAATCAAAGACTCAGGCACTAAAACAGATAATTTGTGCCTAAAAGAAAAAAAAGTCGGCCCAAATCTTCACCATGTCAGCTTAGGATCTGACTTCCTTAACAAAACTCCTAGAGCACAAGAAGTAAACTCATGGATCAATAAGTGGGATGGATTCAAACTAAAAAACTTCTTCTCAGAAAAAGGAACAATCAATAACATGAAGAGAGAGCCTACAGATTGGGAGAAAATCTTTACCACATGCACCTTTATCTCCAGGATATATAAAGAACTCAAAAAACTGAACACCAAAAAAACCAAATAACCCAATAAATAAATGGGCTAAGGAACTGAACAGACACTTTACACAGGAAGAAATACAATAATCAACAAATATATGAAAAAATGTTCCGCATCTCTAGCAATTAGAGAAATGCAAATCTACTCTAAGATTTCATCTCACCCCAGTCAGCATGGCAATTATCAAGAATACAAGCAACAATACATGTTGACGAGAATGTGGGGAAAAGGTACACTCATACATTACTAGTGAGAATGCAAACTGGCGCAACCATTATGGAAAGCAGTATGGAGATTCCTCAGAAAACTTGGAATGGAACTACGATTTGACCCAGTTATCCTACTCATCCGTTTATACCTAAAGGACAAATCAGCATATTACAGAGATGTAGTCACATCAATGTTTATAGCAACTCAATTCACAATAGCTAAACTATGGAACCAACTGAGATGCCCTTCAACAGAAGACTAGATTAAAAAATGTGATATATATATGAAGGAATATTACTCATTCTTGAAGAATGAAATGATGGCATTTGCTGGTAAATGGATGGAGCTGGATAATATCATGCTAAGCGAAATAAGACAATCCCCAAAAACCAAACCAAAGGCTGAATGATACGCAGATGCTAATTCACAATGGGTGGGGCTAGGGAATGAATAGTTACTTTAGATTAGGTAGAGGTGAGTGAGTGAAGGGAGGGGAGGGGCTATGGGGATGGGAAGGATAGTAGAATGAATTGGACATTATTACCCTATGTACATATATAACTATGTGACTGGTGGGATACATCATGTATAGCCAGAAAAATGAGAAATTATATTCCTGCATATATGATGTATCTGCCTATAGTCTTGGCAATTAGCTAAATCAGCAGTAGCAGAACAGTATGTTAGAATCCCAGAGAAACTGCTAAAGTTCTAAAAGCACCATTTAGTCCCTATGCTCTACCAGCCAGATGCTAAAGAAGATGACTTCTAGACTTCTTGGACTCTCTTCAATTTAACTTCCCCTTAACTCCATCTTCAGGGCTAAAAATGAGTCATGTTCACATTTCTCAGGGTCCATATACCTGGGAAAGCACCAGATCAATTAAGATTAAAGGAGCTTGTAAATATAATATAAGCAAAGTGACAAAGACTGCTGTTTCATATTGGAAGTTCCTTCCAACTTCTCTATACTTAGGAAACAGTTAATTTATTCACGAGGGGGAAGCTCTCAAAAAAGAATAAACTCCACTTAATGTGGATGGGCACATTTACACCGTTGTCCTAAAGCCAAGGAAACAGGAGGTTTCATCTTAGGAAGAGTAAGAGGGTGGGAAATGGATCAGATAAATGGTAAATTGCTCATAGCCATAAACCTTGCTCAAGATGGGTTAGAATTCACTTTTAAAAGACACTGTTGTTGACCAAGTTGTAATGTTTCCTTTTAGCCTGACCTGGCCCCTCAAAGAAAATCATGTCACAAAGAATACCTAAAGAGAAAATTGAGAGCCTCAGTTTAGTTCCCAGATTAATCAAAGTATTGAGTTTCATAAGGATTTGATCAAGATTGTATTACTCATATTGGTAGGTGACTTTACTCTTCTTCAGAAAAATTTTCATTTCACTGACCTGCATGGGACAAATTTCATAGAATCTGATAAAACTGTCTTTTCAAATGCTGTGAACTATTATTTTTAAACCTTGGCAGACATCTGCAGAGTTAAGTATATATTTGCTTACCATTGGAATGCACAAAATACAACATAATTCAGTTCAGACAACTCAAAATAAAGCTTTGAAAATGAACTCACTTATGTTCTTTTAATTTTCTACATATCAAAAATTTTGTTTCTCAAACTCACATAGAACAGATGAATGGGACCAATTTTTAAGCCTTACTATTATTATGCTGCTCTGTTCCACTATATGTCCTGCCATATATGGAACAGAGCAGCATAATATGTATATATGTATTTTTTTTTCATAACAAAGCTAAACTTTTACTAAGTTACTAAAAAAATGTTTTTCCCTCCAGATTTCAGTGGTAATTTCCTCATTATGAGAATGATAAAGGTTTAGCTCAATGATAGAATGTTCACCAGCTCATATAAGGCCCTGAGTTCAATCCCCTGAATCATACTTCCCCCAACTGATGTAATACTGAATATAAAATGATGTTAAATTGCTTTTATACTGGATAATTCTAAGAAATACCCATCATAGATACAATTCCTTTTTTTTTTACTTTTATGTTATACATAAAGAACTTTAAATTTTAAAAAGCCAAGTGCCATGAAAATCTGTTTATTTCAAAGTTTAACTTTTATAGAAAGGACTAAGGTGGAATTCTAAGTCAACATCATTTCTCTCCTCACACTCCCCTCTCTTCTCTACATGGTTACTTTCATCAATCATAGGCCTATTGTGGAGGTGAAAGTCTATGTCTCTTTGTGCTTTCTCTTGACTTAAAGAGTACCTCTGCAAAGGAACTGGTTGAGAAATGGCACAAAAAGAAGTCAGTCCAATAGTTATTTTCTCTGGCAGTTCCAGGCAAAGTTTTTTGTGTGGGAGATGTGTGACTATAGTCACAATAATATTTTGTTTTCCTTGGCTCAATTTCCTTAGGCTACCCTTATTTTTTACATTTCTGTGGAAATGAGTGCTAACTTAAATATGAAGTACTATTGAGGAAACTAAAATTTCCTATGGAAGAAAGTTCTTGCAAACCTGTGCACTTACAAAAGTCCAATCACATTTAGGGGATGAGTGCTGAAAATTATCTTTCTTTTCTTTCTTTTTTTTTTTTTTATAATTTTAGTTGCAGATGGACAAAACACCTTCATTCCATTTATTTATATGTGGTGCTGAGGATCAAATTGAGCGCCCCACACATACCAGGCAAGTGCTCCACCACTGAGCCACAACCCTGGCCCTCTCTTTCTTTCCTAACACAGGGTCTATGTTGCCCAGGCTGTCCTCCTGCTTCTGCTTCCTGAGTAGCTGTGACTATACTGGGCATGCCACCACAACCAGTTTAACCACATTTTCTTCAGCAACCAAATAACCTGTCACCCTATTGCATGCATTGACCTTCTAATGCATGAATCTGTTCTTGTAATTTTGGGTAATATCTTGCGCAATATTATCAACTCATGAAATGACACCATGCTTTACCTCCTAATCTTACTGATGCAGTTAGCATTACTAATGACATATAATTAAAATCAATGTTTTTCCTAAACTATTACTATCATAGATTCAAAATTCAGTAACATTTTGCTTTGATGCCATATTGCATTGCACTGACTGACTTTTCTAATAGTAGCACATAATAAAAACATCACAAATTCCTCAGACGTGCAATAAAACAAATGCTTGTGTGATATGGCATTGCAAATAGCTTCAAGATTTACTTCTGTCTCCATTTTTATCACCTCCAGAAAGTCCAAAAGCTCTACTGTGATTTTTCTTAGAGAAATAACAGACGTATACATTTTTATTCACTTTTTTTGGTGAAGTCTTCAATGAAGTATTATACAAATTTTAAGTGTATTCTAGTGCATTATAGCTAATAAGACCAGGCCTGTCCTAGGCTGCCTCAGAATCAAGGTGGTGCCTACACCAGTTTGGGGAGACTATTTCTTTTTGGTCTGTGGTATACTGGGCTGTCATATTCATGAAACAGCATTTAAATGACTTTCAATGAGCTCTTGAGTAAATAACTGGAAGGTGATATGATACTGTCCTATAGAAGAGATTTGAGAAATAATTTGCTAATGACTCAGGACTCACAGGACTCACTGAGCACAGTTTAACTTTCAATGGTGCTTTCCTATATGTTGTTCTGTGTGAGAGTTTTAACGTGGGAGAAAGTATGGGGTAATGGAAAGAACACGGAATTGGGAGTAGTCGGATTTGGGTATAAGTCCTGATCCCTTTAACTGGGTAAATTCAATTTTATTGAATTATTCCCAAAGTGGGGAAAATAAAAAAAAATTGTGAGACTGTTGAGAATACTATATTAGATAATGTATGCAACGTGCTTGTATGACTCTTGTCAGGGAATTCAAGAGTTACCATTTTGTTTCTTTTTTTTTTATTGTAAACAAATGGGATACATGTTGTTTCTCTGTTTGTACATGGCGTAAAGGCATACCATTTGTGTAATCATAAATTTACATAGGGTAATGCTGTTTGATTCATTTTGATATTTTTTTCCCTTCCCCCCCACCCCTCCCACCCCTCTTTTCCCTCTATACAGTACTTCCTTCCTCCATTCTTGTCCCCACCATTTTGTTTCTTATATCTGAGCTCTAAACAAAATGAGTATATATGTTTGTAAGGTATGTCATTCAAGGGCATACTGTTCCTGGTTTAAAAAGGTTTCTTTTTTCCTTTTATCTCCCATCTAAAATAAGAGACAAATAATAGAAAGGTAAAAAATATAAAAAAGCTTTGATCATTAGTAGAAATTATACTATTTTTGTCTTAAAAATTGTTAAAAATAGTATTAATTACTAAGGTTTCAAATAATAGTCAACGTATTTGACCTCCCTATTAGTACTGTTGACTGAGAAGAAATCTCACTCCACTTTGGTTCTGATGACTGTCAACATTCAACATTATATCCTTACTTCCTTTCCTATTCCTTAGAAGTATTTGGTCTATATGTAAATCAAGGAAGTAAATAATCAGCAAGCCAAAATAGTCTGTTTTCTATTTTCTAAACTGGACATGAGAGTAGTATCTGGGTATATCAACCTTTATACAAAGAAGACCCTGAAATGAGACTTGACAGTAATTTTCAAGTAAACACAGTGAGTGTGGAAGAATTTCAGTTTTACAGGCTAGGCAGAGTAGAATGGAAGAAAATACCTAAGAAGGCATCAGGATAAATAGGTCAGCACTTCAAGATTGCTTGCTTTCCCTCTCTCTCAATTCTTGGAAAAAAAAAAAAAAAAAGATGTTCGGTGATGGTAGTTCAGTTTAATCCTTTTATGTCTAGCTCAAAATAGACAAAGGTGTTTCTTAAAAGAACTTGCAGAAAATGTAAAGGAAAGCATTTTGTAAGACCTATCATACTAGATCTGTTTGCTTCTATCTATGGAATTAATATTGTTAAAGCTTCTAAGGGAACTTAATCAGAAACCATGACTATGCTTGGTCTTGGCTAGGCTCAGTGGCTCAAAGTACAACCCCCCTGCAATAAATGAACCCACTACCAGAACAGTCACTCTTGATCCCTAGAAATGTAAAAGACAAATCTACAAGCTCTAAGTTTCTCGTGTCTTTCTATATTTATTTCATGATTCATAGTTACTGGTTACCCTTTTCTTTTTTCAAAGTAGCCACAGAAGCAAATGTAGTACATGAGGCTCCTATTATACCTTAAAGTTAAATTATGAAGAATCCTAGATCCACAAAACACCATAATAACTCAATTCATGGAAGCAGAATTGTCCATGAAAGCAATTCTACACTGTTCTGGATGCACCAGAGCATCATCTCTTTCTGAATATCCAGACATGTGGCAAACTTCATAGCACTATTTTCTATGCTCTGCTGTTCTGCACCTTCTCTGCACCTGGTAAGATGTGACAGGAAAGGAAAAGAGATTTACTGGCTTGAAATATCAGGTCTGCTGCACATAGGTACAGAAGAGATTATAACGGCTGTTGGGATGTTTGACATTGAGTGTCCACTGGATCTTAAACTTTTAGAACCAAGATTTCCATATCCCATGATATTATGAAGTTGTGGTAAACATAATTTAATGTCTATACAATATAGAGAATATACCAGAGTGTATTGTTAAGACATTTGATTGTACCTTGTTTTTCACTGTTATAAATAATGCTAGGATTAAGTATTTTTATAGTAAAGCAATTTAATTTATCTTCCTGTAATTCCTGAAGTAGAATTATAAGATAAAAGAATATAAATATTTTATGGTTCTTAAAATTTAAATTGGTTTATGGTAAGATTTTCTTCCTTCTTTTCTACTTCCCACCCTCCCTCTTTCTCTCTCTTCTTCCTTCTTTTATTATAAAGCATATTCTTTACTTTTAAAAATATTTTTAGTTGGATATAACCTTTATTTTATTTATTTATTTTTATGTGGTGCTGAGGATCAAATCCTGTGCCTTACACATATTATGCAAGTGCTCTTCCACTGAGCCAAAACCCCAGCCCTAAGCATATTCTTTCTACTTAATGATGTCAATTGGTGAATGCTGTGTGAAATATCAATTCAACAAATCCCTTTTAGTTTGTCCTATTTTGTGATATTCTTGATCACGTTCCTATTTGGTTGTTTTCATGTTAAAGTCTAATGTGGGTTTCAAATATTTTACAGAATACTAAAATTCAGTGCAATTAAAATGCAGTCCTGCAAAGAACATGTAGTCACATACCCAAGGAAGATTAACTTAATGCCAACCGTCAACATCTTGTCTACTCTAAGCAAAGTCTGAAATCTGTAAAAGTAAAGTCAGTTCAGAGTCAGAAATGGTGCTGCACCTGTATAATCCCAGTGATTTGGGAGGGTGAAGCGGGAGGGTCATAAGTTTGAGGCTAGCCTCAGCAACTTAGCAAGACCTTGTCTCAAAATACAAAATAAAAAAGAACTAGTGATTTGGCTCAGTGGTAAAAAGTGTTCCTGGGTTCAATCCCTAGTACCCATAAATAAATAAATAAATAAATGAAGTCAATTCAGAGTCTTCAAATGATTCTCCCCATTTTTCCATTCATTTTAAGTAAATGTTGATGATCAAAATAGGTATCACAAAGGCCAGGTGATCAATCATGTCCAAAAAATTGAGTCCATTAGTTTCTCCCTTCTACTGCTAATAATAACAGAAGTCTTAATTTACAGCCGAATAGTGCTTTACATTTCCAAAGCATTTCATAAATATTATCTCATTTGGAACTCGGATAAAACCATTTCAGTACAAAGACCAGATATTATACCCATTTTAGAGATAAGGAAACTAAAGCACTAAGAAATACATCTGTATCAAACCAAAAATTAAAAGTCAAGGTTTCTGATTTCCTTTCCAATATCTTTCTCCATGTAACATTAATTCCCCCTGATGACTGGGCCATTTCTTATTTAACCTTTTCACCACCTTTCTCTCTCAGTGATGCATGCCTGCCTCTCATTTAAGAGATCTACTTACTTGCAGATGCCTGTCAAAGTAAGAATTTCAATCTCACATTATTTTCCAAGAAGAAATGTTTCTAGCAGCTAAATTTTCAGATAAATGTTAAGTTGTGATCATTATGACATTAAAGTCACAGGTTAATTCTAAGCCTTTCCAGGGACATTAACAAAACCTTTAATTCTAAAGAGACAGGTAATTTGATCCTTAAAGTCACAATAACTAAATGAAATCAAGATATGATTTATGAGGTGTAAAAAGCTAGTTTATGATTTTTTCAACTGTTAGTTTACTCAAATGTCTTTGGCATATTTTCTGCAGTTCTATTCATGAAAGGGTAAAACAGTCAATTACTATAACTGAAAAATTTCACATTACACAATAGTTATAAATACACCTAAATGATGTTAATTTCTTAGCTAGGTACAACCAGTATTTTAAATAGGTTTAAAGAGATAATACCCAATTAAAATACAACAATATTAATATTTATTGAACCCTGTATAGTACACTTAACTAAGAGCTTCACACACCATTTAATCCTTGTAACAAGTCTAGGAGGTTGCTACTAGTATTACTCCCATATTATAGATAGTAAAACTAAGGAGTAGAAATTAAAATAATTTGTCCGAGGTCATACAGTTGTAAATAGCAGAGCTGGGATCAGAACTCAGGACTCATTCATTATCTCCAAATCTAGAGCTCTTCTTGGACTCCATTTCCTGTCTTTCTCTTAAATGGACATAACAGCATATCTGCAACATTTATGAAACTTTAAAATGCAGAAAATATCCCACACTGGAGATGTTATATTTTAGATATTACTCTCCAACAAAGAAGTGTATTATTGCCTGCTTTTTTAATTATGATACAGTCTAATTAACTTCTGCATTTTAATCTAGCTGATGTTTTAAAAGTTACAATCAGGTAAAGAAGTTGCAAGAGGGAAGTTATTATTTTCAACTGGTTTCTTTGTTAGAAACCAACACATTAACGTGTCATAAGACACTGGACTGACTGTACACCCAGAAGTATGGTGGTGAGTTGAGTTCCTTCAGAAAGACTGAAACCTTCAACCGCACAGATGGCACAGTCGTTACTTCAAAAACAAACAAAAAGTCCTACACAAATAAGAAGAAAAACGACATTCTGAGGTTGCCTTGGGCTGCATAGTTAGGTTATGAGGCAATTTCAAATCTGGACTCCATTACCTTAAACAAAACAAATACCAATTTTTAAATATTTATAAACACAACTAATACGATTATGTTAAAAACAACTACATACATCTTTATTTAAATGAGAATCGCCAATAATACAGCTGCTACACATAAAGGTACTGGCAGAAGATCTCATTTCTGCTAGAGGCTGCTCCAGGTGGGAAGGGCATGGAAAAGACCATTGCCATACTATTTTAATATTTTTAAAGACCTCTTAACTTACAGACATATTATTTACTTAGACTAGATGGAAAGTCATTTGAAGTTGATCATTATTAATAGTAAAAAAAAAAAATTTAGGCTGATAATTTAGGTGTTTACTCTGCCAGTCTTTAAGGAAAGAAAATACAGTGCTGTATATACTTAAAGATATAGTTAGTATAATTTAGGATCACTATAAATTATGCAGATTGGGAATTATACTTTACTAATAATTTTGAAATAAGTAATTGTTATTTTATTTCACATCAGCATTCTAAAGTAGATGTAGTTATAGATTACATTTGTCAGCTATTATGGGAAGAACTCATAGGATTTAGGTTTTATATGTATTATATATAATATACACAAAAATTTAATTATACATAAATCATATACTTTTCAGTCACGTGTTGGGGAAGGCAGGTTAACAAGAAAGGCAATTTCACACCACATTTCCTCCTATAAATGGATTTTATAATATATGAAAGGAAAGCCCTTAGGAATGCATAGGAAGAACACCATTGCCACCCTTTGAGTATTTGGGCATGTTCTTTGCTTAGTGGTGACATGGGCAGAATCAAGTTAATGCTGACAACTCCCTAAGAGCAGTAATTATTCATTTATAATATATCTAACTGAACTGTGCTCACAGATGCAAAGATATACATGTATCAGTTTTGGAGGAAATCCTGTATTAAGTTTCTTGAAAACCAGGTATTGGAAAATGGACTAAAAAATATTATTTTAAAACTGGAGAATTCCTGGTGTCAGTCCTAATGGCACAAGTTTACTGCTGCCTAACCCTTATAACCCAAAACACTATAAAAAATACAAAAAAGCCAATAAATACCTGAGAGCTCTGAAAAGGAAGTAAGAACAACACAAATTGGGAAAGGAAGTCAAATTTATGGACATAACACATAGGGTAGTGAGTTTTCTGTTTGCTTTGTTTTTGCTTTTGCTTTTTTCCCTTATAACTGACTTGAGAGTGAGTCCTAAGTTGTGGTACACAGTAATGACCACATTCCCTGTCATTTAAAATCCCTGTAGTTTGAAGGATATGAAGAAACCTGCTACTTTTTTTTTTCTTTTTTCTCTTCTTTTTTTTTGCCAAGAATGTGTGTGTGTGTGTGTGTGTGTGTGTGTGTGTAGAAAGAGTGATGGCCATATAGTGGTGGTGGTGAAACAGGCACATAAGACTTTAAACAGCTATTACAACTGTATTTCATGAGGTAAATGTGAACACACCTGAAATGACTGGAAATCCAGAAGTTTTCAACAGAGAGGCTACCAAAAATTAAATAAATAAATAAGTACATAAATAAATAGTTTAGAGCTGAAAAATTCAGTAAAAATTATCCAATCTGAAGAATGGGGTGGGGGGTATTAAAAAGTTTTAGAGATCAGTAAGGATAATATTAAAATTAACAATGAAGTCCCAGAAGTAGAGGAACAAGAAAGTGGTTTAAAAAAAAAATCTGAATAATGGCCAAGAAGTTTTCAAATTTAATAAAACCAAAACCACAAATATACAGAGTCAAGAAGCTCAGAGAACCCAAAAAACAAAGCAAACAAACAAAAAAATCAAAAAAATCAGAAGTTTTGCTGAAAAAGAATTGTAAAAGGAAGTTCTTAGGGACATGTACCAGAGGGAAACTTGGAACTTTAGGAATGAAGGAAGAGCAATGGACATGGTAAGTATCTAGGAACATAAGAGATTACATTTTGCTCCTTTTTTTTTTTTTTTTTTGGTTTTCTTTTTTTATAGTAAGATTACTGAGGCAAAGATCAAGCTCTTATCTGGTAGGACTTTCAATGTATGTTGATGTAGCATATAGGGCAATTAGAACATAAATGGGAGACAATAAAGGAATCTAGAACATTGTCAGGCTTCTACATTTTCCTTGAAGTGATAAAACATTACCTCTAAGTTTTTGGCATCTATAGTGTAATCCCTGGAGCAACCATTAGACTATATTACGAAGAAATATGGTTGAAAAGCAAATAAATTAAATAGAATATTTAAGAAATCCTGTATTGCAGTTAGAGCTGAATCTACTATTAATATAAAATTCATTAAAGATCAGTCCTCTGTATCTAAGAAGTTTTCCTTAAACCATCCCAATACAATTGATACTAGCTTTTCTAAATTTCCTCCCCAGAAGAAGTTACAGTTCTTACTTAACTCTCCTAAAGTAATTCACAGCACTCCATTTTATGAAGATCTAAATTCTGCTAAACCTCCATCAATTATGAATAAAATTATTAATGAAGTGAGGTATCTTAAGGCAACTGGGTCTTATTTATTACTGGTTCCTCAGCATCTTGCACATATTTGATAAGAGGCAGGTGTTCTAACGGAATAAGTGATCATTCAAAAAGATTATCTGAATGTAAACCTAAAAGCAAGGGCTAAGAGGTTCATTATAAGGTAAATAAGTCAAGCTGATTCTATAAGACAGGGGAAAAAATGTGATTTCAAAAACTACCTTAATTTAATGGGGTCACCTTGAAATATTCTACCATACTCCAACAATGTTTAAAAAATTTTTAGTATTTGCTTTCAGAGTTTTTATTACTGTCTCTAAATGTCAAATGGAATCAAACATTCATAATTTAATACCAAAATAATTCCACCTTATTAGAATCACCCAAGAGCCATGCTTTAGCAGTACAGAATGTCAATGATCAAGTGATTCTTACCATTTTTAGGACCCTAATGAATTCTAGAATAAAAATCTCTGAGATAACCAGGTGTCTTGTGCATAAATTCCTTTGGACATTCTTGTACATTAGTGAATAAAATTAATTAGTCATTAATTAATTGAGTAAAATAAAATCTTAGACATACGTTCAATTGTATTTACATAAGAACTATGCTTTTAAAGTTTATATTTCTGTTCTAATAAAATTTTGAACTTTCAAATCAATTTCCAATGTTTTTCATTTTATTTGCTGTCAGACCAATTTAGTTTATGAACTAAATAAAAATTTGAATGTGAAAAAAACTATAATCTTTACCTTTAAAAAAATCTCCTAAAGATGGTAAGTCTTTTGAAAGAGTAAAACAATGTGAACCAGAGTTCACATTTGTCTCATATAAAGGAATATGAACATATAGAATAATGGATTATGATTTGCCCAGAAATCAACAATTACAAGTCACATTTTAATAAAATTATTTTATAATCAAATAAAACAAGTTTAAAAAACAGAAACAAAGAACCTAAATAGCACCTCTATAACCACGTTAGGTGTGTCCAAAATACTGAAAAGAAACAATTATTGAGGTGCATATATATATTAAAATTGCTATTGCCTGGCTGTTACTTGTTACCTTTCAGAAGAAGATTAATATTCAGAGAGAAAGTAGAACATAACATGTTTCTTCTTTCATTTTTCACTTTTGGTGCCTTAAACTTCTTCTTAACTTTTCTTAAAAGGTTAGCATTACAGTGACACTCTTCTTGCCCTGAGGCACTGAGGTCTGCTGGACTTCAGAGTCAGGAACAGAGCTAGCCACTCCTACCTTACTGTTCCCTCCCCACCCTCCCCATGAATGTTAACATTACAGCCACACACATTTCTCTCTCTCTCTTTCTTTTTATTAATTCAGTTATCTCAGGACTTCCAAAGACTATTGAACATGGAATGGGGCTTTTGTGGAGGATAGAAAAGGTTACACAAAGTCTTTTTCCTTTTTTGGTACTGGGGATTAAACCTAGGGGCACTTAACCACTGAGCCACATCCCCAGCCCTTTTTTATATTCAAGAGACAGGGTCTTGCTGAGTTTTTAAGGTCTCACTAAGACGCTGAGGCTGGCTTTGAACCTGTGGTCTGTGGAGTTGCTGGGATCATAGATGTACGCCACTGCACTGAGCACACAAAGCTTTTTTAGATAATCAAATTGATAATGGGTCTTTAAGGGGTTCATGCAAGTGAACCAATATATAAATCTGAAATTTCAGAGATCAGTTTTTAAAAACTCATTTCATTGACATTTAATAACATTTATGCATTTATAACTATAAAGGAACCAATCAGTGATCTCCTAAACGTATCAAAAAAAGATTTCATCTTCAAAACAAGTAAAAAAAAAAAATTTAACCAGATATGGTAGTGACTTACTGATCTCAACTCTCTGAGGTTAAAGCAGTATAGTTAAAATATTTTTGGAAAGGTAATGGTGGAAAGAGGAATTCCAAATTACAGCATGATAAGACTTTAGAACTTTTATAATCATCACATTTTACAGAAAAATAAACAGAAACCCAAATAAGTGAACTATCTGGCTAAGAGCACTGTGCCAAGGTAGGACCAGTATAAAAAAATCTTGGTTTTTCTACTTTCTAGTTTAGTAATCTTTATACTACATAATAGAAACAACTAAAGCAGAAACAGCAAACATTTATGAGGGTCTCTACTCACTAGGCTCAATTCTAAATACTTTAGAGTTATTCAAAAAACATCTTTCATTTTCATAACTGCCCTATGAGATAGGTATACATTTTGTGACAGAGTTTGAACCCATTTGCGTTATACTAGTAAGATAGGTGGGACTGTGTAGTCACATTATGCATACATTTAACATTGTACAAATTTGCCAGTTAAAACTTAGGGAAGCATTTGATGGTCTGGAGTAGGCCAACGGCGTCTGATTGAGAGACCTGTGGATCCATATCTTGTTCTTCATTTGAGGGATCCTAGAGTTGGAGAGTCCAGGCTCAGAAGTCCAACAAATCTTGGGTTTGAATTATATCTGTTTATTGCTAGGTCTATGGCCTTGGGACAATTATTTAATTTCCCTCATCTGCAATATGAAATATAACTCCAAAGAGTTGTTATTAGAATGAAATGAAATAATGCATTTAAAGCATTTAGTACAGTGCCTGGCAGAGTGAGTACTAAATAAATGTTTGTTACATCTTTTTATAATCACTGTATTTACCTAGTTGCCTTTTTTGGCTTTCTTATCAATTTTGCCAGATCATTAAATTCCATTTTAAGAAACATGATTATGTGCATTGATAGCTCTTGATTATGACTGAGAATTACTGCATCATGGAAGTGTCCAGGTAGATGACTTTTGTATAAGGAATGGCATCCACAAGGATATCATGTAGTGGAAGCCCCTCAGAACTCAAGAAAGACTTTTTCCTCTCACACATATACTCCACACTAATGCTAGCTCATGACTGTCACTCCAACTTCATCTGCTGAAATTGGGTTCTATGTTTGTTTACATACAAAGTCTTCTTCTCCTCAGCAGAATACTTTATTATTTTTAACTTAGGAAGATATAATTCAAATGACTATCTTGAAATGAGCCCTCGTAAATTTACTGCATATAAGTTTAGATAAAGTATATAAACTTATGATTTAGGAGTATATTAATAAAATGGATTAAAGAAGATCTCCTCCTACAACTTAGGAAAATGGAAACAAATACATCGATGGCAGTTTTCTTCTATTACAGTGGACCTTTGCTTGCCTCAGCTCAATGATTATTTTCAAAGGCTGAAGATATACAAAGAGTATTCTTAGATTGGGCTTGAAGTACACAAAACAAGTCTTCTGGGATCTCTGTATCATTACAAATACAAGTCTGGAAGAGGGCATAGCTGTTCCTATCAACCCCTTTCCCCTGTTCTAGTTTCCTCTACCTTTTCCCAGTATCTCTTCCAGGATCACAGAAGCCACCTGCCTACAGAGTAACTGCAGCTGAATGAGCTTAATGAAGAGCTAGGAATGAAGATACATTCTTAGTTCTGGATCTAGTTTTCACCAATGTCAAGCAGACCTTCAAACAGGTACTGGATATGTAGGCATGAGTCCGAGTCATATAACATGTTATACCACTCCAGCACCAACCCCCAACTCAAGTACTTCTTTTTTTTTTTTGGCCTTGTGCTTGCGAGGCAAGTACTCTACCAACTGAGCTATATCCCCAGTCCCATCTCAAGTACTTCTGACATACCTATTGTATTGTTGGCACCCAGTAATGCCAGTATATCTGAAGAAGGGAAGCATTAGTGCTAGTAAATGTTTATCAAATGTCTAGGAATAGGAGAGCTGATTGATTAATATTGATGGTGTAAATACTCTCACCATGGCTGTTTTAAGTTACTAACGATTAACAATTATCTTGCAAAGTTCCTGAAACTCTAATAATCAGCTCTTTAAAGCCAGTAGGAGCAGCCAGCTCTAGCACATCACTGGAGAGAGGTCTAATAAGCAGTCTAGGGGGTAAGTAACCCTAGGTTACTCCTTCCTTAGCAATTAGTCAGTTACCCCTTTGGTAATGCAGAGGACTTCCATTAAACATGGGCAAGACACTAGAGTTCCTTCAATTCTACTTCCTTGGGCTGTCTTGATCCCTACACTTGCTGTCTGCTCTCCAGGATCCAGGATTCAAAGTACCCAGAACAAACCAGCCTGCCTTCAGATCAGACAGATTCTCCAAATGTCTCACTGCTGGTATCCATCTGCTAGATGGGATTGGGACCACCTATAGCAACACAATGCCTGAAGTACACCTGTGCTTGCTAGGGTTCTCTTCAAATACTGAGTCTTGTTTGACCCTGTAGACTTTGCCTTCAAATTTCCAATTATACCTTAACTAACGAAAAAGGCCCTCCCATTCTGTCTTACTCAAGCCCATTTCCACCAAGCCTTGTTACCTAAGAGGTCATATATCTTAAATCTGAATATCTGCTCACCTTCCTAGTTTCAACAAACTTCAGAAGTTTCACAGTTATAATACAGGATGCCCTCTGGTTATAAGGTAATTATGAATGGGGCTACAAGAACCTATTAGACAACACCATTAACAAATATTTTTGTTGTAGATGTATAAATAATTAAATCATCTTACTTTATTAATAAACTTTCTCAATAACATTTAATTTCATGCTGGTTCAGTGAGAAATTAGATCATAAAGAACACCCAAATAATAGACTTTGTATTTTAAAGTTTTTTCTTCTTCATCAACACAGCTGCATTCACATGAACTGTATGCCTATGGGCCATTAATAAAAAAAAGGATAAACTTCTCAAACACTGGAAATTGTTAAGCATCTGTATAGCCAAGAATGAGTCTTCTTTTCATTCACCTCCTGAGAAAAAGTGAATATTCATAGACACACCAAGAATGTTAAGGTTAAAACCTTGGTACATGTCAACTTTGCTTAAACATGATTCAGCTGTGGGACATGCACTTTATGTATTCTGTAGAGAAAAAAGGGCTTGTCTAGTCTGCCAGCTGCTTTCTGTTTGATCAGTACTGAAATTATGGGAATAAAATTTACAACACAGTAGTAATTATTAGATCTTTAGTAATTTGAAACTCTTACCTGTACATTTGTAATCAGAGGATACCCCTTTAAGCACAGCATCAAAAATGGATATTTCCACTCGCTGCTTTCTGTGGTGACAACTCAGAAGCAAGGAAGGCTGGGACACAATGAAGTACAGAAACGGTTCTAGCTGTAAGTCACCAGTTCCTCTTCGACCAGGCTGCCGGACGATAGTTATGCCAAGTGCTTGTCTTGCAGATGACCTTGTGGATGCATGAAGACTTTCAAGAGAGAGAACCCCTATTTTTTTCCCTGAAGTTAAAGAAGTGCTACTGCTTAAGAGATCTTCTGCTGTCACCATGGAAATACATGCCTGGTTGGGCTTAGCAACATCTGAATCAACTTCTGGAAGATTTAATGAACTCTTGCCTGTTTTTTCATCTTCTTTCTGTTCTTGTGATTTCGATTTGGGCAAGGCTGTACAGGAATAGGTCATTAGTGAGATTCTACTTGCTGTAATAAATATGTCAAAAGGAATAAAATTTAGATTTTTTACAATTGACGACTGGCGTGAGGGACGGGCAATGCGGTGCTGACTAGCACCACTGTGCTGCTCTATTTGCACTATTCTGATTTTAACGCTGTCACTGCCAATTCCACTGTCCTGAGCACCACTGTACCGAGATGAGGTTTCAGCCATGCCTCCATCAAACATATCCATTTTTTTCTGTTCCTGTTTGGAGATCTGTAAGAAAAAACAATGTTTCGAACTAGTACATGTCTAGTGTTATGATATAAACAGGATGTTTAAAAAGGAACTTCAAAGTGTATCTAACATAACTTAGAGTAATCATGAAAACAAAGTAGGTAGGTGCCCTCTCAAAAAGAAATTCACCTTAGAACGCTAAGGAAATACTTGAGAAAAAGTATTAGATGTGCATTCCCTTCATTAAAACCAACTTTTGAGTACCAGATTATCCTATTTAGGGTTCATACAATCTAGAAGTTATTTTTAAAAGCACTTCTTCAAATAATGATTTTAGTATTATTTATAGTGATTTTCCAAGTAATATAATAAGTTGTTTCCAAATCATGTTTAATATTTTATGTAGGCATGGCTTATGTTATGTTCTTTACGCTTGTTATAAATCTGATTTACAGGATTTTGCACAGTGAGAAAAGTAGAGGACAATCAGCAATCCTAAATTATGAAGGACAAAGAAAAGTAAACTAAAAAAATGCACAATATTTAAAAAGACATTTATTTTTCTTTGTACAATAAGACTTTGCACAAAGGTAAATATAGGTGATCAAAAAAAATTAAGTTAGAAATTAAGTAATTAAAGCCTCTCAGGGTAGATTTTTCCTTTGTGCAATAAAGGTTGTTAGTTCCCAACATTGTTCATCCTTGACTCCTGAGAAGAGAACCAAGAACAACCTGGTAGCAGCAGCAGTTATGATCACTTTGCAGCATGACTCCAAAGACTTCCCTTCTTCCCTTTTGTATGTCCTCCAACCATCTATTCAGCAACTAGATTTTTCATCTAATTTTCTTTGAAGTAATACGGAATTATCAATGTAACCATGGAAAATCCAGAAGGCTAAGAGAAAAAAACAAAATCCTCCCACTCCTAATTCATCAGCAAATATAACCAATAGTAATATGGAACATATTTCCTTTCAGTCGTTTTTCCTTATATAAATAGACACCCTTCATCTACACCACTGTGATTATGATCATACTGTACAGACAAATTTTAAGTCTATTTTTTAACATGCTATTATACTCTGCATAAATAGAATTTTTAAATGGCTGAATATTTCAGTTAGTGTTGGGAATAATTTGTTCAACCATTTCCATATAAATGACATTCAAGTTTCCAATTTTTGCCAAAAAAAATCTATGACAAACATATAGTAGTATTTCTTTAGGACAGGCTCCTAGAAGTGGAATCCCCATGTACATGACATGAATAATGTTAAAGTTATTGAATACTGTCAAATTGCATAAAGGCTGCACTAATTTACATTAGTACTAGCAACAGAAAATTATCTCCCAAAGTACTGGACAGTTGAATATTACTTATCAGTTTTTATACTCTTCCTTAATTTGGTTGGTTAAAAAAAAAAAAAAAAAAGAGTATGATTTGCCCATGCTACAAATTATTATAAGTTCTTGTCAAAGGCTCATGTGGAAATGTTCAAGGACTAATAAATAATTAAAGAGAATGATGCAATAGTTATTAAAACTTTTCAAATAATATTTCTTTTATATACCTTTTATATATAAATTATCCATGGACCTTTTTATTTTTTTAATTATATGCAATGCTGAGAATTGAACCCAGTGCCTCACACATGCTAGGCAAGCTACAACCCCAGTCCTCAAATAATATTTCTTGTTAATTGATTTCATAGTTGTCAAGGAAGACATATTGTGAAAAAATATACTATCTGAATCAAAACAACTTATCCCTGCTCTTGGAAGACACCATGTTATTTTAAATCATTCTACTATGCTGTGCTCCTTTCCTGCCTGGAGACCCCTCTGAGTTTGCCACAGCTGGCAAACACTTGTCCATCAAAATTAACAGAATTTGTCTGAGAATTATTTCTTCACTCTTTTTCCTCTTGGTGAGATTAGTACTTCACTCATACTTCTATTATGAGTGAGGATGGATTATATTCTACTAAAATGTTCTGTGGTGATAATATCAGACCGGGTTACATCGATACAGAAGTACCTATAACATTTTGGTCAATGATTAATGTATATACCATGGTGGCCCCATGAGATTATAATCAGGCTGAAAAATTCCTATTGCCTGGTTTCTCTGTAGTCATAATGTCCTAAAAGCAATGCATTACCCATGTGTTTGTGGTGATGCTGGTGTAAATAAATCTACTGTGTTGCCAGTCATAGAAAAATACACATATAAGCTACTTGGGAAGCCAAAGGCAGGAGGATCACAAAATTGAGACTAGTGAGCAACTCAGTGAGACCTTGTCTCAAAATAAAAACTAGGCATGAAGTTTAGTAGCAGGTACTGGAATATCATGTGTGAAACCCTGGGTTCAATCTCCAGTACCAAAAAAAAAGTATAGCACATATAATGCACAGTATATAGTTGATAATAAATTACTGGTTGCATATTTATACTATACATTATTTTTGCATGTACTTCTACTTATAAAAGTTACCATCATGTTCAGTGAAATAACTCAAACTCAGAAGGTTAAGGGTACTATGTTTTCTCTCATATGAGGAAGCTAGAGAGGAAAAAGGAGAACAAAGGTGGCGGTAGAACTCTTAAAACTCAAAGGGAGATCAGTAGAGGAAAGATGATGAGGTAGTGGGGGGGGGATGCTGGGGAGTGATATTGGACAAATTATAGATGTTATATTGTATGCATGTACAAATATGGAACAATAAATCCCCTCAATATGTACAACTATAATGTACCAATAAAAAATGTGGGAATGAAAATTTACTCTAAACCAGCATGCCATCTTATGCCTGCAGCAGCCTCCTACATCTCATGCTTACATCATCTTTCTTCTTAACTGCATTGTTTTCTCTCGTGCTTGATTTTTAATCTTATGTTGTTTTGTACACCATGGCCCACAGAGAAAAGGATATAGCATGTGTGTGAGCGCACACACACAACACACACACACAGAATCCCTGGGTGTAGAATAGGCTAGATCATCTAGGTTTGTATAAG
Source organism: Sciurus carolinensis (assembly GCF_902686445.1). Classification (NCBI taxonomy): domain Eukaryota; kingdom Metazoa; phylum Chordata; class Mammalia; order Rodentia; family Sciuridae; genus Sciurus; species Sciurus carolinensis. Next base: position 38,873,587 of record NC_062213.1, read on the forward strand.
TATACTCTACAATGTTCATATGACTAGGAAATCACCTATTGCATGTTTGTCAGAAAGTGTCCCACCACTAAGTGATGCATGACTACATCTAGGTTTTGGAGTTGGACCGGGGGATCAAGACCAACATGACTTTGGGAAAACTACAAACCTTTCTAAAGCTATATACTTTTATCTGTAAAATGGGAAATAATAATTCCTCAGAGTGTGATTATGAGAATCTGACAAGGCAGTCTGCCTAAAAAAAGGTCAGCACAGTACCTGGCACCCAGTAAATACCAGTAAGAGACAGCTATCACATTCATCTCTTCTACCAGGTGAAAAACTGCCAAAAGAATGGACCATGTCACTTTGTGTATTACTAAGGAGCAGTGCAGTGCCTGACACATTTGAAAAGATCCATAAATATCTGATGGGATGTTTGTTTCTGATACAATACTAAATGAAAAAATACCTGATAGCACACACTGTAATCCCAGCAGCTCAGGAGGCTGAGGAAGGAGGATCATGATTCAAAATCAGACTCATCAACCAATCAAGGCCCTAGGCAACTTAGCAAGACCCTGTCTCTAAATCAAAAATATAAAAAGGTATATGGCTCTGTGGTTAAACACCCTGTGGGCTCAATCTACTGCTACAAAAAAAATTTAATATATAAAATAAATTAATTAATAAAAAAATACTACCTGGCAAACAAGTCGATTGTTAAGATATATGTGGACGAAAACTTCCCAGTACTGTACTTTATAAGGTCTTTCCCAGGTGAAGGGATCCTTCCTGATCTGTACCCTCTACCTTGTGAGCTGAACACACTTCGGGCTATCCTCTTAGTCTCTGCTCCATCCTCATTTTCACATTGGGACATTAAAAAGTCAAGTTGCTACAACATTAAATGAGTTAATGTGCTGAACACACAAAGTGGGCACTCATAACAGGTAAGTTAAAAAAAATCCACCTTCTTTATGAAGACATCTGCAACCCTTCCAGATGCTGCTAGTCTCTCCCACTTCTATGCATTTAAAACAACTTATTATTATAGTACTTTTCACAGTATATTCTTTCTCAGAGACTGTAAGCAATTGAAGCTAAATAAGATGCTATTAAATATGTTTATTATTTGTCACATATTGTTAGCATGATACATACATCTTCTTTACTGTTATAAGTCTTTGAGAGAGAGAATACTGTTATCTCCATTTGAAAACTGAGTAAATGAGGCTTAGAGAGATTAATCAACATGTCCAAGGTGATGCAGCTAGCAGGCTGTGGTATGGGGAAACACCATGTTAACATCCTCAGAACATACCACACTGCTTCTCACATAGGAAAGCTTAATAACTATGTGCTGACTCATTATATGAATAAACAGATTTAATTCAGAAATTCAGCAACGCAAAAATAATGTCACTGGTTTTTGAGACAACAACTTAACTTTAAAGCTTTGTTATCCCTATTATGAAAATTTCAAATATACCTCCAAATCCACTGCAAACTAGGAATTCTCAAATAGCATGTGAAAAAGTAATAAAATCAAGTACTTGAGTCATAAGGATTTACTGTACACATTTTGAGGCAATACAAACTAAATATCTGTATACAGTTTTAAAAATCCTTTAGGTTGAGTTCAAATCAGGAACTCAAGATTCATAAACTATTTTTATTTTCTCAGTCAGGAAATCAACAACAATTACCTATATGCAACTAGATTTCCTGTGCATAGAGACTTTTTTCTAATTTATCTATTCATATTTTAGATCTAGTCTCTCCTGCTTTAAAAATGAATTAAGTGTCTCATAGGTGTTAGCAAGGAAAAACAAAACATCTGTAGGGGAAGTTACAGAAATTTAGTATCCAGCCTTATTACGTGTTGAGATTGCCACATTAGGCTCCAGTCCATGCCAAGTGGCGTGATCCTGAGATATAAATAATCAGCAGGGCAGGACAGCAGCTATCAGCTTGGGTCACACAGGTTACTGAACAGAAGTCAGATGGTAACTAATTGTAGTCACTCCTGAGTAGTAGAATGGAATCTGAACCAGTGACCCAGAGATGAAAGACTCTGACTCTCACTGGAAGGAAGGGCAAAAAGGTGTAACTTTCCCAGTCCCGGAAAACTAAATTCTTAAAACTGGGTTAAAAACCAAGGTTGCTCCATTTTCCTAAGCTTCCAAATTATCTGTAGCACTGCAACAAGTTGAGGATTTTGAGACATATTTTAAAACCACCAGTATGTCACCAGTTCACTGTAGACTTATCTATTATATTGAGAACTATCTGGTCCACTACTGAGAAATATTTTACAATTAGTTATGAGTGCTGGACCCTAAACTTGGGCATCAAGTTTACCATTCCCCTGAGGAAAATGAAAAGTTCACAATGCAATCTCTCTGAAAATAACTTTTGCTTTATTATTGTCTAAGGAGGCTAATAAGTTGTCAAAAATAGCAACATATCTGCTTGCTGTGGGTGAGTGGTGTGTATCTCTGGGCAGCACTGTTACATCAGCTTTCCTGCTCTTTACCTAACTTATTCAAAATGAACAATAAAAGTTTTCTTTAATTAGCTACTGGTGTGCATTAACATGATCATGATTAAACCATAAAAACCAACTGTACATTACTTTGCTCTCCTGTTCCATATGTTTTGAATTATTCTGTTTGAAAATGTACTTTGCGTCCCTTTTAAAAGTTCGACCTTCTGCTTTCAGAGAATTAAATGCATATTACTGTAGTGAAGAAGATAATGTTTCAGACCTCCAGGCATATATTAAACACACTGGCAGCACTTGAGACAAAATGCTTTACTTATTAGATACTTCCTATTCTAAACAGTGTCATCAAAGGCTAAAAACAAAATCCATATAAAAGCTGCACAATGCTTCCACACAGAACCTGTGCCAAAATCCCTGTACTTTCCAACTAATGAGGAAAGGATGTGTACTCTTAACATATGAATGTAAGATTTTCCAAGCATTCACTTTAGGAAACTAGGCTATTGATTCCATATGGGTTATGTTAAATGAAACTGTATTGGTAAAATAACCTTTAAGATATCTGGCATGATAACAATAATTAAACAATATTCAAAAGACTAAAACAAAAGGGAATTTGGTTCCACAATGGCTAATTAAAATAAAATGAAAAAACATAGCATGCCATCCATCAAGATAAATTGTTATTGTTTAAGAACTTTTTAAATACTGTTAAAATATACTTTTAGATAAAATCTGAAAGAGCTGGAAAAATATTTGTGGCTTAAAAATGGATAGTTTGGTGAAGAAAAAGTAGAGGACTCTGAAATTTTATGTGGAGATAACAGCTTTAAAGCCTTGAGCACAACCAGATGGTACTTAAATTGGAGGAATTCTACAATTTCACTATCAATGGGTTTCAATATAAGAGGGTTTTCAATAGCCAGGAAAACATGTCAAGTTGATAGTTTACTTCTTAGATCATTTCAGTGCATTTTCCCATCCTTTCACAGTTATGTATGGTACAGCCACCATGGAGAAGGTGCTGAAAGCTGTACTAGTAGCCAGAGAACTGTAGCTAATTCCTCTTTTTAATGTACTGAGATAGGTAAGTTTACTAGCTCACCCTAGGGTCTGGTTAAGACCCATGCTGTCTTAGAAGAAGTGAATAAAATCACACTTGAATAATGGGATAATATTGAAGGATGCACTGAAACTGTTCCAATTACATTAATTACATGTTCTTCAGTAGCATTTTGGAGTAGAGAAAGATAAACTTGATTGAAACCTCCTGTTGGGCCATATCAACCTTTTTTATAAGCACCATCAAAAGTCAGCTACATTTAAAAAATACTGCAAATAAATTAATGTTTAAATTATTAAAGAAAAATATGTGGAAAACAACCTCTTGAGAATTGACTAGGACCAAAATAGTTCTGTTCTGATGGCCACCAATGGAAAGAAATTCAGCTTCTACTTCAGTGTTTGAATTCATATTATTTTTTCAAATTCCTCTCTTCTAAGAAAAACTTAATATTTACCAAACGTAAGTATAGCCACAGATTTTCCACCTTCTTTTCACAATTGTGGTTATATAACAGTAACACTGAAGAAATACTTCTAGCGAGCAACAATTGTACTTTAATCTTGTTTTTTTTGCAGTACTGGGGATCGAACTCAGGGCCTTGTGCTTGTGAGGCAAGCATTCTACCAGCTGAGCTATCTCCCCAGCCCCCACAATTGTACTTTAATCTTGGTCAATACCTTTTTCCAATTACAACATCATTTTTCACATCTTATAAATTATAAAAATGTTAAGTATAAAACCGCAGAATCAAGTGACAATCATTTCTGTATACCACTGTGACATACCTTAATTTTACTACCCTTGCTGAAATGTAGTAGTGTTTCCAAACAAGTAAACGTTGTATCTATCTTACAAAATCCAATACAGTTTAAAAAAACAATCAATCACAGTATTTTAATAGCTTTACATACTGGCATTACAAAGGAGAAGTTATAAAAACTTGAAAATATTATATGCCTCATTGTTTAAACATTTGCAAATGTATTTGTATCTCAGAAGTTTGTGTAGGATGGTATGGTGTGGTGGGATTGAGAAAGGTTGTCACATGTCTTTAACAGAGTCTACACTGGAAGCTTTATGTAAATAGTATAATTTAATCAAAGGAACAATAAGAATGCATTTTTAGGTCTCAAATTTTCAATGGCATCAGTATTATAAATCATAAACTTGTATGATTTTATGGATGAATTATCATCTCAATTCAGTGATATAGGAGGTGAAATTTATCTTAGTATAATACATAAAAATGCATTAAAAAGTTGACTTCATTATGAAACATCTCATTCAGTGTCACCATTGTCATTTTTTAATTTAAAAACCAAAACTGAACAAGCATTGTATGAACTTTGGTAGTACCAATACTGAGTGCTAGCAAACAAGGGCTTTTTATATTTTATTTCCTTAGGCCAATGTTATACAAGATCTCACATAATATAACTGTTCCCAGTTGGATGACAAAAAAAAAGTTTTCACAATACTTCAGTGATTATGTAAAAAAGCAGAACTAATGATACCCATCACTGCTTAATTGACAGAATGGTAAAGAGTATTATAGTTTCAAGTTTTCCCTTTCATGAAGTTACTTTTCTGGCTCTTTGAAGTAACAGTCTGAGGCCACTACTGCCTATAAGTATTGGGTCAAATATTCATATTTCAAGACCTGTGATAACTGTAATAAAAGAAGCATGGACATACTTCAGTCAACATTGTGTTTTACTTGTAGTCTGTGGCCTACAGTTCTAATTTAACTTGTAAATTATGAAAAGGGATCAGGACTAGTGCTGACTGACTATAATATCTAGATGATTATCAGTGACTGTTACAATGATAGACAAAAACTATACACAACAACCTATCCACATAGGCACATGTAAATTCAAATCCTACCTACTGAGATTTTATCTGCAGTATTGATCTTTAGACTTTTGTGTCTGTTTGTCACTTTACACATATATGATTTCATAGCATAAACTTATTTGCAGGGCCTTCTACATTCATGAAAATAAAAAAAATTAGTTCCAGCAAAACACTGCATACAGGGTCTTAATTCAGAAACAGTTCTGATTGTCCTTCCCTTTTGTTATGTCTCCTGCATATACAATAAACAGGAATATGTTGGTCATTTTGTGTTCAAGAAGCACAGATCTAATTGATTTATATAATGATCCAAGTTTCAAGTTTGACTTGTTTACTTCTTGTAATGAATTCAGTTTTCAAAAAACAAAACTTGACACATTCTGAGAATCTTAATTAAAACAGATGCCTCTATATCAGAAACAATAACCTGGCTTAGAAATAGCCGGGATGTTAATTCTTAAAAAGTGGCTACTGTGCATACAAGGTAACTACTCTTCAGACTGATGAAATCTAAGGTTCGTTCCATTGATGTCAATGTGGAAACCATTTTGTCCCATGGCTGCTTAAAGAGTTTCAATAGGATTAAATCAGCTGCAAGTCCTCATTATATCAGGGTTTACAATTGTGTCTGAGTTGGAGTCTGTTTCTCATAGAATTTTATTCAGAGACTGACTTAGATTGGCTCCTTAAAGCTAGTCTGATTTTACTAGAAACAACTGTATCACATCAGCCACTCTCATAAACTTGCTTTAAGATTGAATCAGTCCTAACCCAGAAGCAGATGAAAGTTTCCTGAGCCTATGCATTCTCTCTGTAAGAGTCACAGAAAAGGTTGCATTTAGTTTCTGCAGCAAGGTAGAAGTAGACTATGCTTATTAACTCTTCCAGAGGGTTCTGAATTGCAACTATGAACTTAATTTTCTGAGAAGAAAACTATAGTTTAACTTGTAGAGATATCTATTGATAAGATAGACAAAAGTCCCTTATTTGATCATGTCCTCTATAATACTGTTTCTTGCTTCATTTCTTTAAAGAAATTATGTAGGGTTTACGGAAATGAAGCAAGAAAAGAGGATGCTTTTAAATCAAAAAATTTCTCCAGTATTCAGTACAAGTTGAGAAATGATGACAACAATCAAGCCTATCTATAATTAACTGTATCTAGTAGCTGGTTTTCATTTTCAAATAGACTATAGTTATTTAATAAAAATATTGAGATGATTTTCATTACTAGATATTCTATTACTAAATGAACTTGGCTCAGTTAACTCTACATTCTCTTCAAAGTAAGCCCAGATCTCAGGATTCTCCACTGATTTCACTGAAATCTATATTACAGAACAGAGGATCATATGCAAAGTTTATTGGTTACTCTTTAATTTCATGATGGAGATCAAATCCAAACGGAACTAAAGCCACGTACTAATTCTTTCTGTCATATATTACCAACACCTTAAAAAGTAATGATGCAAAGAATTTGTAATGAAAAGTAATCAAGGTGTTAGAAACATCTGTTTATGTTCTGCAGACAATATTTCCTTTCCCTTAGAGAGACATTTTTATCTGTTACTAAATGAAAATCATCATTACACCAAAATGATCTTCCACATAAAAGCTGTGACCATAACCTCTTTCTTCAATCCTTGGAAATCTGAAGTATCATCTAAATCAGATAAAAATTTCAAACAATAGCTCTGCTCAGTTAGCCCCCTATCGTCAATAAATTTTCATATTCTGACATGACCCAGGAATTCTTGCTGTTCTTAGGAAGCTACCTTCTGTAGACTTAGGAAGGTAATCCAACATATACCTTAAGTTTGGATATTTCTGGTCACATGGGATTGCTTGAATAAAGAGTTTAAAAGTTAGAAAAATTTAATTTCCTCCTTCCAGATACCAAATATCATTATATAAATATTGAAGTAGTAACCAAGTCTAGGAATTCCAGAGAAAACTTTCTTAAAAATTGATGAATTAGAAGATAAATTTTCACTATACTTTGTACATCATTATTAAATCATCTTATGAGAATGGTTAAGGCTAAATTCAGATCACATTCATGATAGTATTTCCAAGTCAGTACTATTAAAAAGGAGTACTCTTTAAAATTTACTGATATTTCTTCAAATTAGAAATAAATAGTTGTTTTAAAAATTATGTTAAAGTAACATTATTTGGTTAATAAAATTACCAAATAATATTGAGTAGTTGGGTTTCAGCTATAATTTTAGTGGAATAGAATATTTCCTGAGCTTGTTGAAGACAGAGCCAACCTTCAAAATTACTTAGCCAAAAGTGGAATGAAATTTTATTTCACACTGTTCACGCAACAAATTATAACTGAGCATAAAGTCTTATTTTCATGGAGTTTATATTGCAGGAAGTCTTATTTTCATGGAGTTTATATTGTAGGGAGGAAATAACAAAAATTAACACACACAACAAATCTGCTGATGAATTAGATGCTGGGTATTATAAATGACAGGAGTAAGAGATGATTTGAGTGTTTTGGTCTAAGTAGCTATAAGAATGGAGAAAGATGAATTTTGAGGTTTTTGCAGAAGATTTCCAATCTATCCACATCTTATGTCAATGCTTTTACAATTAGTCCAAACTTTGCCTGTTTTGTTAAGAATTCTAAATCTCCACAGTGATCTTTACTTGGGGAGATAACACTCACTACTTTACCCAATTCAATTATGCAGTCTTCCTAGTTTCTCCAACAAGTCAAACTTCTTATCAGTTAAGAACCATTCAATGAAAGGCTATGATTAGTTTTCTGGGAGATCAGAGAAAAGGAGCTAAGACTTGCATTCATGCCAAGATCCCCAGAAAAATCAGTTGAATGAGACATAAACAACATATCTATAACATCACCAGAACATTATAAAATATCTTTTCCCGGAAATAACACTTCTCTACCTTAACTTAATTTTTTCTTCTCAAAAGGCTTGAATATTAAATATGCCCTCATGGTCCCCCCATCAATTACTGCTGGTCATATCTTCATTTCATTAATAATCCTTGGTGGTTCCTTTGTATTCTGTATTTTCACTGGTCCTTCCCACTGTACAAAGTTTCTCAATAACTAATGAATGAATTAATTAGGAAAGGAAAAACAAACTGAATCATCTGCAAGATACATATCAGGTGTGTAGTCATAAGCAGATGTAAGAATCAGTTAAACTTGGAGCCTGCTTTCTAGGGTAGAGAGACACATTAATTTACTAAAGATACCTTCTGGACACATCTGAACCAGTACAGAAAGAAGGCAGAATTTGGACTCATTGAAATGACATTAATGACACTTAGGGTGAGGGAATCGCACACACATCAAAGAGAAAATAAAAATGAAATCATTTTAGAGAATGGGTAAGTAAGGAAAGGAAAATGTCCAATCTGCCTCAAACAAAGACTATATTAATAGGAATAATGGAAGATGAGGTTGGAAAGGCAGGATAAAGCAAGACTGTAGGTGGCAGGAACCTGAACTACACCTTTCACCCCAGTCTTCCTCAAAACAGGGCCTGTAGGGCACCTCAATCAGCATCGCAAAGGGCCCTTGCTAAAACTGAGATTCTCCAGCCCCAAGCCAGAAACATTTTATCTGCCAGTGAGAAAAAGTTCCCATAATTCATACGCACACTAATGTTTGAAAAATACTGTTAAGGACAATGAAGAACCATAAGAACTTTGTTAAGCAAAACAGTGAGAAAACTCTGAGGAAAGAGATGTGATGAAAATGTACAGATGGGAAATTGCAGGTAGTGTCACCAGTTAAAAATGGGGATATCAAATAAGGCAATGTGTAAAGCAGCAGGCCTTAGGTGAATGAGGAAATGTATTTGATTACCCCAGTTCAGAATCTGGTCGTGACAGATGACTGGTTACTGAATAATCTAACCAGTATTCTGGGCCTCCTCTTTAACTCATCCCTTACTACTTCTCCATTCAATTTCTCCTCTTTGGAGCTTCACACTCACTTTCTTGCCTCCGCATCCTCATTCACCTTGTTCTTCCAGCCTGTTCTGCCCTCCTGAAAGGTTCACTTGCTTGGTGAAGCACTCCCTTGATCAGCCCATAGCTACTCTGCTACAATCCTGTGGGGCACTATTTCTGTCATTTAGCATGTGCTACTTTCTATTACAGTTTTATTTTAATCCTTATGCTTTCTCCCTTAACTAGAGTATAGGATTCTTGAGTCCAGAAACATGCCACATCCGTTTTTGTAAACCCTGTACACAAAGCATATATATGTGATAGGCATCTGCAGATGGCAATGATGATGGTGATTAAGATGGTAATAATAACCTAAATAGTTGATTTCCTGATCACCTGTAAAGCACAAAAATCAATGCATAGCTAACACTCATGGCATGCTTAAAATGTGCCAGGCACTTTTCTATGTGTACCACATTTAATCCTCAGAACAACTCTATATAGAGTAGGTACATCATTATCCCCATTTTGAGATAAAGAAACTGAGGCCCAGAAATGTCAAGTAACTTGCTCAAAGCCATGCCGCTAGTAAATAGTGGAGTTGGAATTTAAATATTTGCAATATTACTTCAGAATTCATTTTAAAATCACAACCTATGGAGTTTGTCTCCCAGAACCTTTTTTTTTTTCTCTTCACAGCTCTTATTACAACTCAAAAAACGTTAAACTCTTTGCTGTTCTAACGAATGTCTCTCTTAAATAGCAAGATAAATAACTATAGGAACTAAGTATTATTGTTCCCTACTACATACTTACTGCTGGGCACAGATGCTCCATGAATATATGCTTTGTAAATGAATGAAGGGGAAAAAAGCGAGGAAAAGGGAATAGGAGAGAGGAGTACAGTAATGAAGCTGCAAATACCACTATGAAAATCTAGGGGAACCACACAGTTTTTTGCATTGCAGCAGATTTCAGACAGATGGTTTCCAAAGAGAGCCTTCACCAATACATGAATACATTTTGAAATGCTGAAAGGAAAAATCCATTTGCAAGGTGCTGGGACCAGGTGTCTCTATTTTAGCAAATCACTGTATTCAAGAACAGGAAGGAGAACTTGGAGATAAAGCACTGCACTAGGGAGCTGAAGGCTGGCTGAGTTCCAGTTTCCACTAAGTCACACCTGTCTTTGTTCACGGCTTTCCTTTTGTTGATATGGAGTTAAAATGGAGTAATGTATAGGCCAAATTCAAATTCTCAATTAAATGCAGCAGAATCATGGCTTGTTAGAGCTGGAAGAGGTTCTGGAGTTCATTGTTTCCAGAAATTTTCAAACCACTTTTTTGCTACAGTATCCCTGTTTTCAAAGAAAATCTTACAGGGTGTTGGGGTAGTGGTTGAGGGCTGGGAGAGGAGGGAGGGTGTGCAATATGTAAAACAGAACAAGGTTGCCATGGAAGACTGCGTCATGCTTGTGTGTGCATGGCATTTGAGGACAACACAGCTTGTGCCTTCAGTTACCACCCATTGATAGGATTTTTCATTATTATTTTTGATCAACAAGTCATAATTATATACATTTATGGTCATTTACGTGGTTTTGGTATTATGTTTTGATACAAGTTTACAATGTAGAATGATTAAATCAGGCTGATTAACATATCCATTACCTCACTTATCATTTTTTAAGTAAGACATTTGAAATCTACTCCTATTTCCTACAAACATACGTTATTATTAAATGCAGTTATCCCGTTGTGCAACAGATCTCAAAACATTCTTCCTGTCTATCTAAAACTTTGTTTTAATCAACAACTTCCCATTTCCTCCCTGGCTTCCACCATCTGGTAACTCATTCTACTCCTCCCATGAGTTCAACATTTTAGCTTCTTCATATATGAGAAACTTTGGTATTAATCTTTCTGTATCAAGCTCATTTCAGTCAGCATAATGTTCTCCAGATGGATCCATGTGTCACAGAAGTTCAGACCCTCCACCTTTAAGACTGAGTAATATTTCACTGTGTATATATGCCACATTTTCTTTACCCATTCATCTGCTGATGGATACTTACATTGATTTCATACCTCTGGTTATTATGAATAATACCACAAAGAACATGGGAATGAAGATATCTCTTTGATATACTCATTTTACTTCCTTTGGGTACAGACCCAGAATAGGAATTACTAGATCAAATAGTAGTTCTATTTATAATTTTTTGAGGAATCTCCATGCCATTTTCCATAATGGCTGTCCTAATTTATATTCCTACCAACAATATACAAGAGTTCCCTCTGCTTTGCATCCTTACCAACACTTTATTACTTTTGGTATGTTTAAATAATATTTTATTGAGATAATAATTCACATAAAATGTAATTCACCTATTAATTGTACACAGATAATGAAGAAATCCCATACCCATTAGCAGTCACTTCACCTGCTAACTCACCTCTCCTACTCTCTGTGAGTCCTAGGTAACCATTAATACTTTTGTCTCTATGAGTTCTCTTACTCTGGACAGTTCATATAGATGGAAGCATATAACACTTTAGTCTTTATTGACTTGCTTCCTTCCTTTTGTACAAGTTTGTAGGATTCATTCATATTGTAACATAAACATGAACTTTATTCCTTTCTTTTCTGCAATGCTGGGGATTGAACTCAGGGGCAATTAGCCAAGAACTACATCCCCAGTTTCCCCACCCTTTAAAAAAAAGCTTTTTATTTTGAGACAGGGCACTTCTAAATTGCCACAGCTGGCCTTGAACTTGTGATCCTCCTGCTTCAGCCTCCCGAGTAGCTGGGATGACAGTAGTGCACCACCACACCTGGCTCACTTCTTTCCTTTTTTATGGACAAATAATACTCTGTCATGTGGATATGTTACATTTTATTTACCTGTTCACTGGGAGATAGATAAAGGTTACTTCCCTTTTTTTTGTTATCTATTATGAATAATGATGGTATAAATATTTCTATTACAAGGTATTTTGTGGACATGCTTTTCTTTCTCCTGGTTATATATTTAGGAGTCCTGGGTTATATAATTACTATATGTTTAATCTTTACAGGACCTGCCATACTGTTTTCCACAATAGCTGCACCTTTTCACATTCTCATTAGGGATACAAAGTTTCTAGTGTCTCTATTCTCATCGACACTTTTTACCTGGGTTTATGATCAAAGCCGTACTAGTAGGTATAAAGTGGCATCTCACAGTCTGCCAATTTGCATTTTCCTAATGACTAATTACACTGAGTTTTTTCAAGTGTTTATCTGCTATTTTCATATCTTCTTTTGGAAAATATCTGCTCAGATCCTTTCCCTAATTTTTAAATTTTGTTAGTCTCCTACTAACAAAAAAGCAAAAGGGTTTATTTGTCTCTCTTTCCCTCTTGGTTTACATATGAGGTGTCACCCAAAACCTCAAGTCTGAGACAATGCAAGAAAGTTTAGAGGTGAAATGATAAGCCTTAACTTTACCAGCCTATTAATTCACTTGAATGGGTTAACTGGGGGTTAACTATAGGTATGTAGGGTGTGGCTGGAGGAGGTATGTTACTAGGGGTGTGACTTTGGGGAATATATTTTGTCCCTGGTGGACAGAGCTCTTTGCTTTCCTCCTCCACACCTTCTGCCATGATGTTCTGCTTTAACTTGGCCTAAAGCAATTGAGTCAGCCATCCATGCATTGAGATCTCTGAAACTGTGAGCCCCTAATAAAGTTTTCCTCCTCTAAAATTTCCTTTTCAGATCTTTTGGTCACAGCAGCAAAAAAGCTGACTAAAATACCTCTGAACTTTAAAAAAAATATTTTATAGACAAGTTGCAAACTGTGGCTGAAGTAGAGGAACTGTTGTGGACAGAGCACCTTGTGCTCACAGGAGTCTAAATTCTCAGGGAACAGGGAACCTCTTCTCCAAGTGTGCCTGTGCATACAGTCTTCCTCAGTTAAAATGGATGTTCCAATACAATGCCACTTTTCTGAAGAGAGAGATTTCTCCTCCATGAAAGGGTTCAAATTGAAAGTTTAAGAAAAATGGAATGTATTTCTCTTTTACCACCTGCCTCTCACACTCCAATCAGTTGCCAATAATTGACTTTCTACTCTGTCTGTCCATTCTTCACTCTGCCCTAGATCTATATTTTCCAAAGAATTGGAGATGGTTCTGTGATTCCATCTACCCTTGGCACTTCTCCTTCTTCAAGCACAGCTGAAGGCACACTGCAAACGAAGACACTTTATCCCTTATTAGGTATACTTCATTTACAACAGGAGTCAAGAATTGTACATTCAACATTTCTAGAAGTACCTTGCACTAAATTAAGGAGAATTAAACATATTTTAATGTGCTTTCTTTGAATCCTGAATCTTTTGCAAATATTAGTTTAGAAATACAATATATTGTATTGTCCTGATTATTACATTTTACTTAAAAAACTTTTTCTTATTTTTATCGAGTGTGCTTTTTTCATGTTACATTGTTCTTTAGATCTTATTTAAAAGAGGATATTTTAGGAACTGAGGTTTTAAAACATTTTATAAGAACTTGTTTGTTAATAGGAATGTGCTTGACATCAAAGTAAAATCACAAAGAAAAACCTGGTATGTTCAAGGTTTTCACAGGAAAAAAATGGTCATTAAATGTGGGGGAAAATATTACTGTTGCTTTTGGCAATAAGATAAAATGATGAATCAGGGCTTCTGTAACAATGTAAAGACAGTGGGACAGTGACTCAAGGTACTGGCAGATGTTTTATTTTGATACTTAATGGAGTTCACAGAATACCAGTTGACTTTATTCTTAGGGGCATATTTTACAAATGGCAATGATGGATTTTCAGGCCTGGTTACACCTACCAGGAAAATGATGCAACCATTATTCACCTCTTCCAACTATGGTTTTTATTGGCATCTTCTATGAGTTACACTTTGGCACTCTTCTAAACATCATCAGAGCATAAGTTCATTCTAAATCAAAAATTTTTACAAACTAAACAATCCAGTGCTAAAAACTACCTAATTTACAAAAACCTAAAACTGTTTCCGTTCCAAGGAATGGGGCTATTTTGCAGGGGAAAATGTTCTTACTACATTAAGAGATAAATAGCTCTTTAACCCAATATAACTGGGTTTGCCAGAGCATTAGCCAAAACTGTACTGGCCATTAACTACCAGATGTGACCTACTGGTGACCTTTTCTAGTCCCTTTATCCCATATACCCACATCATGGATTGTCTAGACAAGTTAAAATTGCCAAAGCATATCCCCAGTAATTGCTGCAAGTATCTTCCACTTCTATCACCTGTATCTGCAGTTGTACTGCAATAAGGCTTATATTCATCAACTGCTGTGAGAACCAACATAGTATTGCCTTCTCAATAAAATTAAATTCTTTGCTCATCGGTATTCATGAAAGAGGTTCATCATTTATTCATTTAGCAAACTGACACTGAGCTCTAACTCTGCACCCAGTAATTTAAGGCACTATGGATGTAACAGTGAAAAAAAAATAATTAAAAAACTGTCTTTGTGAAACCTATATTCGGAGAAGGTGGAGAGAAGTCATAAGTAATTCTATAGAATGTCATTAGATCATAAGTGGCAAGAGAATGATAAGAGAAGGGTAAAGCAGATGTGGAGTTCTGAGGAAGTGTTGTTAATTTTAAACAGGGTGGTCACAATAGGCTTGGCGAAGGTAAAAACCTGAGGAGCTGCTGGGAAAGCATCCTTGCGAAGGCCATGGCAGCAACCACACCATGTATGCTCAAGGAACAAGGAGGCCACTACAGCTGGGGCAGAGTAAGCAATGGGGAGGGGAGTGTTAGCAAGAGAGGTCAGACAATAGTGGAGACACCCAATCTTAATCCTAAAAGCTATTTATTTCATGACTATGACCAAAGTACCTGCTGAGAACAAGTTAGAGGGGATAAAGTTTTTTGGGGGCTCATGGTTTTCAGAGGTCTCAGTCCATAGATGGCTGATTCTATTACCCTGGGTGCAAGGTGAGCAGCACATCATGGGGGAAGGGCCTAACAGGAAAGTTGGAAGCAGAGGATGGGAGAAGGGGCTACAAGGAAGATGTAGCCTCTTCCAGGGCACATCCTCAGTGACCCACCTTCTCTAGTCATACCCCATCTGCCTGTAGTTACCAACTAGTCCGTCCATTCAAACGAGGATGGACTGATTAGGTTACAGCTCTCACAATCTAATAATTTTACCTCTGAATATTCCTGCATTAACAGGAACTTTTGGGGGAGGCCTTGTACCCAAACCATAACAAGATCCATTATTATAAAGACTGGCTTTTCTCTGTGAGAAACAGAAGCCTTTGAAGAAAGCTTTTGAGGGGAAGGTGCCCAGTTTTTGGAGGTGGAGTCTAGATTTCTTATCAAATTTTAGTGAGGTTAGCAGGAAAACAACATGGATGATAATCTCAAGTTTTGGAAATTCTTTGGTAACTCTAACTAAAAGATGCTTGCAAGATCCATGAGGATCCTCTAGTGTTTCTCTCTCCAAAATGCCCTTGGACACATGCACTTGAGTAAAAATTTACTGAAAGGGTTGTCTTCTGATCTAAGGTTAGAGCACTCCAAAGGTTGGGAAGATATTTTATTTAACCTTGTAACCAAAGATCTTCTGGCACATACATAACAGGAATTCAATAAAGGAATTCAATCACTCTTCTGATTCTTACCTCTTGAGTAAAGGTCCTCAAATCCTTTACTTTGAGTGGTGCCTCCAGAGATTTTTAGGGATATCTCACCTATGCTTCACTATCCGTTCAAGCTATAGGGTGCTCATAAGAAATATTTAATACTAAGCAATTTTAAGGCAGGAAACATAGAATTGTAGACTATGCATTTCCCCATAAGGAAATGGTATGCTTCTGGTACAATAAGGCAGTATCATTCTAGAAATTCACCTAAAATGTCATTTGGTTGTTAAACTTATTACTGTCTTAAGAATTCTGGCTTCTAGTTCATGGGAGTCATCTTTGGTGTTTTCTTGTGGAATTATCATTCTTGTAAATTCATTTTTTGTTAATGTCATAAAGAAAATTTTTATGACATTTAAAAAAAAATTTTTTTGAAAAAATTTTATGGTAAACATCTATGTATTTACCACTTAGATTCTCTAATGAACATTTTCTTGTCCACTAGTTTTCATAATTATCTAGGAATAACTGATGGCATAAGCTGCAGAAGGAAAAAAGGGCACTTTTGTCTTTGTTTATAATTTCAAAAGCAAACAAAAAAGATTATAACAACTATTTTTTAGTACTTCCTATCACTTAAGTCTCATACCTACATTGTTTTTCATTCTTCCAAAATTCCTACAAGGAAACCTAGGCTTAGCACATGAGTTGAGCAACCTGGCCAAGTGCCAGAGTAGGCACTTAAATGCCAAAACTTATACATTTTTAATTATTCTGTACCGACCTTAAAAAAATCACATGAAAAAGAAAGACAAAACAAATGAAGGAGGCATTACTGACTACCTGTTCACCAAGCATTCCTCTTTCCCCCATCCTAAGAGAAATCTAATTTTTCATAACACTTCCTACCCTAACCTAGTGCCTCAGGGAAAGTTACCCCTTAATCCCAACTCCAGGATCCAGGGAAAAAACAGACCTAAGGGTAATCTTCCTTTCCTGTGACTGAGTCAAAAAAACAGTTCTAAACCAGTCAGATAAGGCAGGGCTTCAATCATAGGGCTTGAGTCAGGAACAGGCATGAGACACAATTTGGGCTAATAATTCATGGAAGATGTTTTCTCAGAACTTCTGGGGAAGAAACTTCCCCATTCCTATAATATAGCTTTGGAAAACAACTCTGTATACCGTGAAGCAACCAAAGAGCTAGAAGCTATTACAGCCACAGAGCCACCATGAAGAAAGCAGTCTCAGGATAACATCAACATACCAAGGAAAAGAGAACAGAGCAGAAAGTTAAGAGAAAAGAAGTTGTATTCAACTGATACAACTCTAAATTCCCTCTAATCCTGAACTTCAAGTTTCAAGAGTCAACACACTTCTTTACTGTACAATTACTCTGGGTTTTTTGATGTTCCTATTATATAAGAAATACGCTAACAAAACCACCAATGTATTATGGAAGAAACAGATCATTTGTCCTTTTATCCTTCCCAGCTGGTTGGAGTGTGGTCCACATAGAGCAATGTGTAGCTTTCCCCTAAGCTGTAATGTTAGTATTTATCCCAATGGAGAACAAAGCACAACTTACTAAGGAAGGAACATTTTTCAGGAAATAGAATATCAGGAAAACACACACGCACACCCCAAAAGCTGAGAGATCATGGGTGAGTTAAGCTGCCAGAGTTGGGTCTGAGGTTTGTATTCAACGAAAGAGAGGGCAGAGAGGAATGGCCAACACATTTTTCTTCAGTTTAACAATGCTTCCTGAGCTGGGAATGGTATTGTTTATACACTTTGCCTCCTTAAAACAATAAAGCCTAGTAAAAGTGAGGGTAGAAAAGTTGTTTATACATCATTCAATGTGATAGATGCCGGAGTACAAGCGCGTATTGTCCTCTTGTTCCTTACAGGTGTTATACTGAACTACATCCAAAGTAGGTTAAGTGTTAAAAAAATTTATAGACTTTACTATTTCAAAGTAGTATTATGGATGTGTGTGTGTGTGTATCATATAATCAATCTCATATTAAGTAATATAATAGAGCCAATGTATGAGGAAATATTTTTTAAACAGAACAGATGCAATTAGTAACTCCTAAATTTATTCACCTGAGTTTTTCAAATGCTAGGACTTTTCCATTGGTTTTTGGTGTATATGTGTGGCATCTGTGCTGAAATTTTTAAAAATTTAACTGATCATACTCCTGCAAGTAACAGCAAAACATTATGGATGTGAACTGAACCTTATAACAGTATACTTCTGTTGCCCCTCATGGATTTTGTACTACCATAATACACATTTTACTCCCCAAACTGCCAGGTTATAAACTGCCAAATACATTGTTACTATTTTAGCTTCAAACATCTTTTAAAGAGATTTAAAAATTGCAGGAGAGGGGGAAGTCCTTTACACTAACCAACCCCACTGGTCTGCTTTCTTTTGCATAGAGACCTGCTGGCAGCTGCTATCATTTCCCTTCTGCCTAAGTAAGGACTTCCCTTACCTTCTTAGACAGTGTAGGTCTGCAACACTATAAGGAATTCTTCCAGCTTTTATATATATGAAAAGTGTCTTTATGTTGCTTTAGTTTTTTAAAAGATGTTTTATGTGGATATAAAACTAGGTTGACATGTTTGTTTTTCTATACTTTACAGATGCTTCACTATGTATCATCTCCTGGCTTGCATTTCTGATAAGAAGTCTGCTACTACTTTTTTTTTCTTTTACTCTTTAAATTTTTTTAAAAAAAATTGCTCTTTTTAGTTATACATGACAGTATATTTTGAAATATTCTTACAAAAATTAATTATTTTAATTAGGATCCCAGTCTTGTGGTTGTACATGATGTGGAGATTCACTGTGGTGTATTTGTATATGTACACGGGAAAGTTATGTAGAATTCATTGCATTGTCTTTCCTATTCAGGTCCCCTTCATTTTCCATTTTCTAATCCAATGAACTTCTATTCTTCTCCTCCCCACCCTTGTTGTGTGTTACATCATATATTAGAGAGAACATTCAGCCTTTGGTTTTTGGAGATTGGCTTATTCTACTTTGCATGATAGTCTCCAGATAAGTCCATTTACTGGCAAATGTCATAAACTCATTCTTCTTTATGGCTGAGTAATATTCCATTGTGTGTATATACCACATTTTCTTTATCTATTCATCTGTTGAAGGGCACCTAGATTGATTACATAGCTTAGCTATTCTGAATTGTGCTGTTCTAAGCATTGATGTGGCTGTCACTGTAGTATTCTAACTCCTTAGGATATAAATTGAAGAGAGTAACTGGGTCAAATGGTGGTTCCATTCCTAGTTTTTTAAGGAATCTCCATACTGCTTTCTAGTATGGTTGCATCAATCTGCAGTCCCCACTAGCAATGTATGAGTAAAACTTTTCCCTACATTCTTGCCAACATTTATTTATTTTTTTATTGTTACTGCTTTTGGTGTTGATTTGTTCTTTTTCTAGGGTTGTGAAATGTAATGTTTGGTTATTTATTTGTTGACTTTATATTCTTTTAATGAAAGAGCTCATTGCAATAAACTTTCCTCTTAGCACTGCCTTCATAATGTCCCAGAGATTTGGTAACTTTTACCACTATTCTCATTTTACCTCTAAGTATTTCTTTTACTTTATCCTGATATCTTCTGCTACACATTTGTCATTCAGTACCCTATTACTTAGTCTCCAGGTGTTAGACTAGTTTCTTTTTTTATTTTATCATTGATTTCTCTTTCATTCCATTATGATCTGATAGGATGCAAGCTATTATCTCTATTTTCTTGTATTTGCTAAGAGTTGCTTTTTGGCATAACATATGGTCTATTTTAGAGAAGGATCCATGTACTGGTGAGAAGAAAGTATATTCAGTTATCAATGGATGGAATATTCTATATATGTCTGTTAAGTCTAAATTATAATTGTACTTTTTAGTTCTATAGTTTCTTTATTTAGTTTTTGTATGGAAGATCTATCCAGTGGTGAGAGAGGTGGGTTAAAGCCACCTAGTATTAATGTGTTATGGTCTATTTTATTCTTGAAATTGAGAAGGGTTTTTTTTTTTTTTTATGTACATAGAAGCTTCATTGTTTGCGGCATAAATATTTATGATTGTTATGTCTCATTGATATATAATTCCTTAAGCATATGAAATGTCCTTCTTTGTCCATTCTGATTAACTTTGGCTTGAAACCCACTTTATCTGGTGAGGATGGAAACCTCTGCTTGCTTATGTGATCCATCATGTGAATGATATGTTTTTTTCCCCCCTATCTTTTCATTTTCACTCTGTGGATGTCTTTGCCTTGAGGTGAGTTTCTTGGGGACAGCATATTGTTGGATCTTGTTTTTTAATTCAATCTGCTAGTCCGTTTTTTTTTGATTGATGAGCTTAGGCCATTTACATTAATGTTATTATTGAGATATGATTTGTATTCCCTGTTATTTTTACTTATTTCTGGCTTTTAATTTGAATTAATTTTGTAAATGATTTTCACTGTTCTTTTTGTGTAGTTCTTCTCTTTGCTGGTTTTCACTTTTATTTTTCATTTCTTCATTAAGTATCTTATTGAATATGTTTTGTAGTGCAGGCTTTTTAGCTGTGGATTCTTTTAAACTTTTGTTTATCATGGAAGGTTTCTAGTTCATTATCAATTCTGAAGCTTAATTTTGTTGGGTATAGTATTCTTGGCTGGCATCCATTTTCGTTCAGAGCTTGGTACATATTGTTTCAAGATCTCCTAGCTTTTTATGGATTGAGAATCAACTGAGATCCAGATTAATTTCCCTCTATATGTTACCTGTTGTTTTTCTCTGGTAGCCTTTAAAATTCTATCAATATTCTGTATGTTAGGCATTTTCATAATAATGTGTCTTGGTATAGGTCTGTTATAATTTTGTGTATCTGGGGTACTGTAAGCTTCCTGTACTTGATTTTTCACTTCATTCTTTAGGTTTGGGAAAATTTCTGATATTATTTCATTGAAAAGATTGTGCATTTATTTCATTTGTATCTCCAATCCTTCATCTATCCCAATAAATCTTAATTTGGCCCTTTCAGGTTATCCCATATTTCTTGGAAATTTTGTTTTTGGTCTTTTTACATCTTTTCTCCATGGTCAACTTTATTTTCAAGATTATAAATTTTATCTCCATTGCCTGAAACTCTATTGTCCAAGTGATCTAGTCTGTTGGTGATGCTTTCAAGTGAATTTTTAATTTGGTTTATTGATTTTTTCATTTCGAGGCCTTCCTCTTATGTTTTGGTTACAGATTCTCTCTTTATGGAAGTGATCTTTCACTTCTTGTATTTTCTCTCTGATTTCATTCCTTTACCATCCTTTACTTCACAGATCAGTTTAAATATGTACATTCTAAACTCCTTCTCTGACATTTCTTCCACTGTAACGTTGATGGATTCTGTTTATTGAAGTATCTTGATTTGTTTGGGGTGATTTGTTCCCTTGCTTTTTCATTTGTTTGTGTGTCTACCCTAAGGCAGTAGTGTTTCTACCCTATGGACTTAAGAGTGTCCCTGAAGGTTTCCCATACCTCACTGTTTAGGAGAAGACAAATAATAACAAGCACCAATGCAAACAATATACAGCATTAAGCCAAATAGGTCCTACTATGGTATCTATAATAAACAAAAATAAGCAGATATTGCCTACAATAAAAAAGCAAGTCTGCAAAAGAATTTATGATTTCAAATGGTGGACTGGGAGAAAACAGAAGTAATAATAGATATGATGCTTATGAAGGAGGAGGACATTAGATAGAGGTAAAAAATTAAAGGAAGAGTGAAAGAGAGAACAATAGAGATTGGTTGTTAGTGGAAGAAAAGAAAGAGAATCAAGGAAAACAGGTAAGAGAATAAAATAAACATTTTTAAAAATTAAAAATAAAAATAAAAAAATAAAAAACAAAACTAAAATATACTAATCAAACAAACCAGTCCTCAAAACAATTGATCTGCGAAAAATAAATGGCTTCAAAAATGCTCAAAATGAGAAAAAAAACTGAGTATGTATAATGTCCATGTACCATTAAGGTCACAAATAAACAGAGAAAAGTAAAGGGGGAAAAAACAAGAAGGAAAAAAGAAAAAAAAAAAGAGAGAAAAAAATCTCAATGTAGAGTTGAAGAATTCTTTCCCTTGGAGTTTAAAAGATTTCCAACTTCTCTTCTCAGCAGTTTTAGGTGGGGTTGTCTGGAGCATGATGCTCCATCCTCTGGATTGCTGGAGTGAGAGAGGTAATCTGATAGGTAGAATTCCTGGAGGCTTTTAGGCTTAAGTGGGCTCTAGACTCTTTGCTGAATGCCAGTTGGTCTGGAGATTTTTAAATCATCACACCTCCAGAGCCCAGTAATTGAAGGCTCACCTTAGGGATCTCCCCTAGGTTTTCCTGGTGTGGTGGAGGAGCCAATTCTTAGTTCCCTACATCAGCTGCAGACTGCACATTTCCTAGTTTCAATCTCTCCTTCCCCTACCCTTCCAAATTCCCAGCCAGGAACACCTCTTCCAGCCAGTCCTGTAAGCAGCCGGATTAGAGGGGGAGGGAAACAGCCAGGAGGGTTTCTAAGACCAGTTGTTCCCTATATAAACGTCTCTCCATGTTTGATTTTTCTCATGGTCAGTTAAGCACACACCATGTTGTGCAGTGTGTGTGTTTACTGGGCCTATATTTTGGGCGAAGCTTGGGTTTGACAGGAATCAGTTTCCTTAGCTACTGGCCCCGTGCTGTGGCAGAAAAATGGTTCCTTCTTTGTCCCCCACACACCGCTTGGAGAGATGGTGGCTTCTTTTTCCCACAGGGATATTGTGCAGCATGTCATTCAGATTAGTCGGACAATGTCCTTGATCTCTAAATGCTCCATACCCAGGCACACCTCAGGCTTCCTAAAAATGGGGGTTTCTTTAATTCCCTTATTCCTCCACTTTGCTCGAGGGGGGACCACTTTTGCTGGTGGATTCAGCCCTGCCCCAGCAGCAGCTTTGCTGCTGGGGATTTCTTCCTTATTTTATTATATTCAACTTTGAGTTGAATTTTGTGCAGGGTGAGAGACAGGTTAAATTTTATTCATTCAACATACAGGCCTTTGGGGGACACTGCCTATATTCAAACCATAGCAATAGCCCTGATTATCACTGCCAACCAGATTTAGAAAAAACCTATTTATATCAAATCATAGACAACGAAAGGAAGATGAACTTTTAGAATAAACATTAGAATGATCACATTCTACAAATAATCATTGAATTTTAAACTGAAAGGCATTCACATATTACAACTCCTCTTCTCCTAACTCATTTCACACAGCAGAAAACTGTCCCAGAGTCATACAGATATTTGACCAGGACTCTATCATTACTGGCAAAGCAAGTTTCACAGCAATCTTTCTGATTCTTAGTTTAGATTTATTTCCATAATATCTCAATGTTCAAATCTCAATTTAGTTTAGATCACAGAAAATTCAAATAATAATTTTAAAATGATTCATCATAAATTGCCCCAATATATTTAAATATATAGGTTTTCTCATCAAAGGAACAATTTTTAAAAATGTATAAATTAGGGGCTGGGGTGGTAGCTCAGTGGTAGAGTGCTTGCCTAGCAAGTGTGAAGCCCAGGGTTTGATCCTCAGTACTAAATAAAAATAAATAAATAAAATACAGGTATGGTTTCCATCTATAACAATTTTTAAAAAATATATAAATTAATCTATGGCAGGGAAATTCCAGCAATGACACCTAACAGAATATTTGAGGAGTGTTGATGAAGTGCCAAGTCTAAGTGTTTGATTTTTTTTTTTTTTTCTCCTTTGGTACCAGGGATTGAACCCATAGGTGCTTAACCACATGCTCAGCCCTTTTATATATTTTATTTAGAGACAGGATCTTACTGAGTTGGTCAGGGCCTTTCTAAGTTGCTGAGGCTGGCTTTGAACTTACAATCCTTCTGTCTCAGCCTTCTGAGCCAGCTGTTCACCAGTATGCTCAGTTAAGTGTTTGATTTTTAATTCACATAATTTCATTTAGACCTCACAATAAGGTTAAGAAATAAACAACACTGACTAGGAAACATGCTGGAGAAATTAGACAATTTGCTAACCTTTCAAAGTAAATAAATGGTAGTGTCAGAATTTTAGCCCAATTTTTCTCAACTGTACTATATTTTTTGTACTATGCTATATTATTTCAATTAGAAGATGGTCAATAATATTAGTCATAAAAATAAAATGAGGAATTATCACAATGAAACAATGGCAAATTTCAACAGCTCTGAAAGCTTCCTGATATCAATTTTAGATTTCTAAATATGAAACTTAGTAAAGGCATCTGCTATTTCTTCTAGACTATAATAAAAGAAATTTATATTTAATTCCAACAGCTAAAGCAAAAAGTTTTATTATAAATAATTAAATAATGTAGAACTGTTTTTAAGCATCTGGATCAAGTCTAAATTCCCACATAACACTTAAAATCATCCTAGACTATGAAACTTTCTGTTTATACTGAAATATTTTTAAAAGAGTAGTAATTTAGCTGGGTGTAGTGTCTCGTGCCTGTAATCCCAGCAGCTTGGGAGACTGAGGCAGAAGGATGGTGAGTTCAAAGCCAGTCTCAGCAACTTAGCAAGGCACTTGGCAATTCAGCGAGATCCTATCTCTAAATAAAATATTGAAAAAGGGTTGGGCACTCTGGAAAGCAGTATGGAGATTGCTCAGAAAACTTGGAATGGACCCACTATTTCACCCAGCTATCCTACTCCTTAGTGTCTACCCAAAGGACTTAAAATCAGTATACTACAGTGATGCAGCCACATCCATGTTCACAGCAGCTCAATTCACAAAAGCTGGATCGTGGAACCAACTCAGATGCCCTTCAGTTGACAAATGGATAAAGAAACTGTGGTGTATATACACGATGGAATATTACTCAGCCTTAAGTAGAATAAAATTATGCCATTTGCAGGTAAATGGATGGAGTTGGAAAATATTATGCTAAGTGAAATAAGCCAATCCCAAAAATCCAAAGGCCAAATGTTTTCTCTGATAAGTAGATGCTGACACATAATGGGGTAGGGGGGTAAATAGTGGAGGAACACTGAATTGTATAGAGGGAATTAGGGGAGAGGAGTGGGAGGGGGAAGGAAAGATGGTAGAATGAGACAAACATCATTACTCCATGTACATGTACAATTATATGAATGGTATGACTCTGTACCATGTACAAGAAAAGAAATGAAAAGTTGTACCACATTTGTGTACAACGAATCAAAATGCATTCTGCTGTCATGTATAACTAAATAGAACAAATGTTAAAAAAAAAAAAAGGGCTGGGGATTTGGCTCAGTGATTAAGCACCTGTGGGTTCAATCCCTAGTACAAAAAAAAAAAAAAAAAAAAAAAAAAAAAAAAGCTAATAATTTAAAATAAGGCAAAAAGATTCTTCCATGGAGTCATTTTTATGTAGTAAAATCACATTAGCCTATATAGACTACTAGTAACACTTTAATTTATCATTTATTTCTTCTTGTTTATTTAACTGAGGAGTTAGAATTAAGTACTAAGACATTCCTGTACACATTAGGACAAAGACAATATTTTCCTGGGTCTTTTTTTTCTTTTTCTTTAGGATTAACAATGTTTTTTCTGAGTACATGTTTTTTGAGAGCATGCCAACAAGTTAAAGTAAAATGTATCCACTTGGTTTTACATTTATATAAGCTATCATTCAGGTTCTGAAGCACTTTGCTGTCTATAATATTTTACCAACAAACAACAGGAGGACATGTTAACATTTCATCTTTCCCTTATGTTCCAGGCTACTAAAAGTTCATGCAACAAAACACACTAGGGATTTATTACAAAAAAGTGATCATGAATCACTGCTTGATATACAGAGTAGAGGTGCTACTCCTAAAAGCTCTCCCAGTCTTTATTTATTGACTTATTTTGTAGTACTGGGGCCAGGTGAATAGATAGATAGGCAAATAAAAATGTAAATGAGTAAACAAATAATGAATATTGCTTTAATTGCTCTAAAAAGCTTTCAGTCTAAGAGGAAGTAATTTAGAAAACACGAATTTATCATTTATTATAGACCTAGCATTATGCAAGTTACCAGTAATGCTGAGAAAAATGTTACAGAGTATTTACGCCCAAAGAATTTAAAACGGAGACCCTATCCTCCAGAAATACTTAACAAGGTGTAACACACAGTACTGTGTATATGTTGGGATACTCAAATATGAATCAGACTTTGAACCTAGCTTTTAAAAAGGTGTAGGTTAGTAAATGACCTTCTTCATAAAAAATAATTATAGACAGATATAAAGGGTAAAGATATGTAAGAATTTAAAAAAGAGCACAGGCATAGTTCAGGTATAAACTCGAGGGATCTAGGAATATAAGTGATAATTTAAGTGTGGCACTGAAGGCTAGATAATATGAAAGCAGCTATAGATCTTAGGAGAGGAAAAAATATTCAAACAAACAGCAGGATTAACGTCATAATAGGAAAAGATGAGGAATATTCCAGGAGCAGAAGACTGAACATATTGACTACCCACATTTGTGAGTGAGACCATTCATGTGTAAGGCAGTTATACTCATGGAACAGCTTGCAGCTGGCCCCAACCCTCTAACTATTGGTTGTAGATCTTCAGGAACAATGGCAATCTAAAATTTCCAAACTGTGCTCCACTCAAAATGAGAACTACACAAAAGTTTTTGTGTAGGATAAAATAAGTAGGAAAGATAAACTGAAGTATTCAGTATTAGGCTGAGTTCTTATTCTGTTCAGTAAGCAAAGGGAAATCATTGAAGATTTCTGAATGAAAGGGTATTATGATTCTAAATTAACTTCAGGATAATTATTCTGGCTGTTGTGTGTACTGGAATAGCTTTAAATGAGAAAAGAAAGCAGAATCATTTAGGAGAATATTCCGTACTGCTTCAGAGTAGAAAGGGTTATCTGGCTGGAAATGAGGTACTCCATATTTGTTTTGTTATTATTATTGTCATAGACATTGCCATTTACTGAGGACTTCTGTGTACTAAGGACTGTGCTGAACACTTTACTTTCTTATTTATCCTCACCACAAGCCTCACAGGGATCTGTGACTCTCAAAAGTGTTAAGAAATTTAAAAACTGTTAACTCTTGTTACCATTTTATAGAGGAGGAAACTGAAGTTTAACATTTTTAAAAATCATACAAGTATATAAACACTTAAGTGGAAAAGCCAGGGTCAGAAATCAAAATTGCTAGTCTAATGAAAAAAGTAGCAAGTACTTTATACATAATCTGAGTTGGAATCATGAATCCCAACTGAACAAATATATCATCTTCAGAAGATAACTTAAATCTTTGTATCCTCTCCCCTTTAAAAAAATGGGAATATGAACTCATATTTTAGGGGATTTTAGAGAAAATGGAAAAGATGCTTATATGATATTTATTATACTTAGCTAAAAGCAAGTTTATAATGAATGACTGTCATCATCATCATCATCATCATCTTTATTATTCTAACTCCTCAGGGTCCTAAAATTTTTAGACATTACGTGTTATCCTCCATCTACAGTTTTTGTGGAAAAATTCAATCAAATCTATTTTATGAGAACACCATTTCCAGAAAGGAGAAAATGTTTTAAAGTGTATAGAAAGATCATATTAAGGTCTATTTTACTAGTGTTAAAATATAAATTTAAGTTATGTTGTGCTAAGAAACCAATACAGAAAGTAAAACCAAAACATCTGTCACAAAACAATCCCTGCATAAAACAGAAGGCTACTTTGATGATGGTTTGGAAGGTGAAAAGGTTGTTTTTGAGTGGTGAAATGACTCCTGTGACAAATAAATATGTCAGTAATTTTACATGCAAAGCTTTGTTGTTGTTGTTTTTAATTTTTGGTCTATTTGACCTTAGATCAATTATTTCTATATTCTTTTTGAAGAATGAGATAATGCACATAATAATGCAGATAGTATTTGGTAATTATCTATTGGTATCTTCCTTCCCTTCATCATCACTATTAATAATGTGATCCTTGAGAAATATATGTAAATATGTGATTCAAATCTTCCTAATAGTCTCATTTCTGCTAAAAATGTCCAAATGAAGTACTGACAAAAATCTTCTTTCAACCAGATAATAATCTATATGTAACTTATTTTATGTTTACTGCAGGGTTTTATATAACTAATTCATTCAACTTAGCTTTTGCAGCAATAAAAGGTTTTACAACTGAAGGCACATCTCATTCTTAAAATATTTCTTTAAACTGCTCAAATGAATTCATTTCCTGTAGAATACTGCTTAGGGGAATTTTACATGAGAATGTTAGAATGTCAGCATAATTCATATCCAATTTCTCGAATTGAACCGTTTTTATGTAACCATTTTTGAAACCTAGGAGATTATCTGAAGATTATTCAATGTGACAGACAAATTAAGCCTACACTTTGGACTTTTTCAAAGATATTATGATATTTCAAATACACTTTCTAGTAAAGTAGCCTCTTAAGAGACTTGCTTAGACAACAAGCACATTTCATTTTCAAGATTAGACATCTAAATAAAAATCAATTTCTAATGTTTCCTCATTTTAAAATAAGGGTGGAGACAATTTACTTTCTGAATTTCTTTAGATTATGTAACTAGTAAAGGTAGTCAAATTGGAGAAATCTGTCACAACTATATCATGTTCCAAAATTACAAAAACAATTTGTTTCCATTCAAAATGATAAAATCAGTTTTCATCAACTTTAACATTTCTGGAAAATATTTTTTAAGGAAGACAAACAGGGACTGAAAGCTTAATGTTTGAGAGCAACATTCTCAAAGCATGGTCCATGTATACCCTGAAGTCCCAGAGACCCTATTAAGGACACCTAAATGTCAAAACTGATTTCATAATACTAAGACATCACTTCTTTTCTACCACACTGACATTTCCATTGACGGTGCAATAGCAATGGTGGGTGCTTTAGCATGAATCCAGGCAGTAGAAATCAATAGGAACTATTTCTTGCTGTATCCTTCCCAACCATACACTGCAGTATAAGTTTAATTTAAGAATGTTCTTAATGAAACAGTAAAAAAAAAATTCATTTTATTGAATTCTGACACATCGATAAACATTTTTAATATTCAGTGTGATAATATGTAAAGCCCATACAAAAATTCTGCTGCATACCAAAGAATGATAGTTTGAGGAAAAGCAGATGTACAACTGAACTGTAAGTTATACCAATGGATTTCTTTATGAAAAACCATTTTTATTTGAGTGACTGACAAAACTATGGTTATTCTTAATTGGTATTTCACAAATATTTTCTTTAAATCAAAGTAAGCTTGGTACTTCAAGAAAAATAATATATAGTGTTTGTTGCCAATGATAAAACTCAAGATTTTAAGGAAAATTATAAGTTTTGAAAACTTGTATTTGCCATCATGAAGTTGACATAGCTGTCCAATTTTGAGACTTCAGATGAGATTAGTAGTAATGTTGCAGAACATAATGGAAACTTTAGCAGTTTAAGAGCTGACCAGCTGTGGTTTCACACATTGACACAGTAAGCTCTGCTTACTGACATTTAACCATAGAGGCCTGCAGCAGCTAACAGGTACCTGTAATAGATAACCTCAGTAGCAAAAACAGAAAACAATGTAGTGGGGCAGAACAATCCACCCTTTAGGTTTAGTACAGTAAAAGTCCCTAAGCTATATTAGATAAGAGTCCCTAGGCTGCTGACAAGCTTGTACCCATATAAGGAATGTCGAATGTATCCTCCAATAGAACTGCACCAATTCCCTTGCCTTGATGTACCCCAAACTTGCTTATGTATAAAATAAAAAGCCCTGCTGTGCTTGGGGCTCAGACTTTGGGAATTATCCCTCAGGGCTGTGGCACCCCTAAAAAGTGTTGCTACCATGTCTTGGTGTCCTGACCCTCATTTCCTGCTACAATATTTAAATGTGCGAATTTTAACAATATGTAATAAAATGTGTCAACTTTTGGAAAATCTATATAACTAAGTAAACAAATTATTTTCCAAATGATCTATGCATGATGTTTAAAATTGCATATGGGTAAAAGATTCATTGAAAGTCAGGACAATCAATGAACTATAGCATAAGGGAAAAAGAAAAGTTCATCGTTTATGGTTTCAGATTTCTTACTGTAACTAACCATTAAGAAAGTACTTTTGTAGTTGCATGCCTGTAAACCCAGCTACTCTTGCATGGCTGAGGCTGAATGATCCCAAGTTAGAGGCCAGCCTGGGCAACTTGGCAAGACCATGTCATAATAAGTCTTAGAAATAAAACAAAAAGGCTGGGGATATATATCAGTGATAGATTCAATACCCAGTACCACAACAAACTAAACAAAACAAAACAAAGTGCCAATGTTAAACAGTCCACCAGATTCAGCAAGTCTAAAACCTAGTTATATTTTGAAAAATAAATGAAAACATGTCCACACAGAAACATGCCAGTGAATATTCTTAGGAGAACTACTCATAATAGTCTCAAAGTGAAAAACCCCAAAGGTCCAACAATTAATGAAAGCATAAAAAACTGTGTTAAGTATGTATATACTAAAGTATTATTCAGCAATGAAAAACGGGATACTGATATAGTAGGTAAAACAGAGGAAAACTATAAACATGCTAAATGAAAGAAACTAGTCATAAAGGACCACATATTATGATTCCATTTACATTAAGTCTTCAGAATAAGCAAATAGAGAAAAAAATATACTAGTGGTTGCCTAAGAATGGAGGGGAAGGGGGAATTGGTAGGTGACAGCTGAGGGGTGAAAGATTTCTTAATGAGGTAACAAAAACATTCTAAAGTTGAGCAGGTAATGAAAATGTTCTAAAATTGATTGTGGTGATGACTACACAACTGAATATATTTAAGGACTACAGAACTGAACACTTTAAGTATGAACTTGTATGTTGATTATATCTCAATAAAGCTGTCAAAAATATCAAATTAATAAAGTAAATAAAGATACTGCTAATGCTTGAGTTATTATATTATAAAAGAATAACCATAATTATATTGAAGGTTTTTAAAATTCTGTCTTTTCTAACTACATATCTGTGTGAGGTTATATTTTCTTCATATACTTCAATCAAAATAATATCTTGTCACAGACTGAATACTGAAGCAAAATGCAAAGTGAAATATTTGGCTGTCCTCCATTAAGTCATACATTAATGAAATTCATAAAAATATAAAACAATGTCCGTGATTGTGTTTTGGAAAACATAATTTCATAAGAATTGTCATTTTTACATATCAAGGGTTTGTATTGTTATTTTTCAATGAGCTAATAAATATCATTAAATTTTATTTTATTATGATAAATATTGATAGCTCTACCCTACATAAACAGAAATTCTATGTGGTTCTGCTGTTTTTAGCTTATAAAGTCCTTAAAAGTTGATAACTTTTCTTTGATGTAAGAAAGATGAAGTGTAAGAAGATATGGACCCACCATGGTTGGTAAATGAAGATAAAGGAAGGGTACCATGAGCCAAGTGATATAGGAAGTCTCTAGAAGTTAGAATAGGCAAGCAAATGGATTCTTCCCTAGGGTCTCCAGAAACAAATACAGCCTGTCACCTTGGTTTTAGTCCAGTGACACTTCTGTACCACATTTCTGACCTAAAGAGATAAAAGATAATAAACTTGTGTGGTTCCAAGCCACTAAGTTTTTGGTAATTTGTCACAGCAACAAAAGAACGCTAATACAGTGGTAATATCAGTTTTCACCTCTGATTGACTAAAGATTTGCCATAACATTAAAGAAGAATAAGCTTTAAGGTCTTTTACTTGTGGAGGCCATTTTTGAGGTCTTGAACCTAAGTTGGTATTTATAATTTGCATTAGTTTTAAAGATAATCAACTGCTGAGCCCAGAAATCCTAGCTCCATTTAGGGAGAATGCTGAAAACAATATTAGAAGAATTATTCCTGATCAGATATACCTCAATCCCAGAGGTTTATAAACATCTTCTGATATTACTGGGATAGCAATTTCTTAGTTTTTATGTAAATACAGCTCTATGAAGAGAGAGAGATGCCTGAGAAAAAGATCAGGAAGATGAGAAATTGACTTAAGAAATGTTTTAAGAGAACTGAAATGAACATTGGTCAAAATTCTTCTAAAATACTGCAAGAAAATCATTTAAGCAGAACAAACATTTATGAAACGATCATATCAATAATTAGGGGTAACTACAGATTGAAGAACATTTAAACTCCTTATTCTTTCTTTCTCCCAAATGACTCTAATTTCAGAAAAGCAGAAGAAAGAGACATTTTTAAGTTGCTTCTAGAAAGAAACTTCACTAATCATATCAAGGAGAAGTTGAGGCTTTTTATTAATTTTCAACAAATAATGTATAAGAAACTCTCTTCAGTGAGTGTTACTTTTTCTTAACTACCTGGTTGCTCCAACTTATCTCCTCAACCAAGAGGCTTTTATTTTTTGGAGCACAGCACAAATTACCACTGGAGGTCAGTCTTGGGCTTTCCCTCAGGTCATCAAAAACAATAAAAGATGAGCAGGGGAAGTGAAGGTCAATTAGCATGGTCCAAATCTCTTCTTCTGCAGATGAGGACACTGAAGCTAAAAGAGTCTTAGATATGAACTCTGGCATCCTAGAGGTTATAGTTGCAATCCATACTACTAATTGATTTTTAATTTTTTTGAGAATCAAAAACATATCTTTTAAGAAAATATTTTACTTAAGTATTTTAACTGAAGGAGAACAGACAAACCTGAAGAGAAGATCTGTATGATTCATGATGATTCATGTAGGTACTCTACTCTCAACATTAGATAAATCCAAATTAAAGGACATTCTACAAAATATCTGACCAGTAATGCTAAAAACTGTCAAGATTATACAAAACAAGGCCAGCATGAGGAATTGTCATGGTCTAGAGCCTATGGAGACACAACAAACTAAATATCATATGGTAATCTGGATGGAATCCTGGAACAGAAAAAGGGCAGTAGGAGAATGTCTTGAGTAAAAACTGAGGCGAGCCAAATAAGTATGCATTTTAGTTGACAATAACATATCAATAGTAGTTCATAAGTTGTGATAAACATATCTTAATATTGTAAGATATTAATAAGAAGGGAAACTGGGTGCAGGATATAAGAGAACTTCTATATATTTGCATAACCTTTATGTAAATCCAAACCATTCTAAAAATTCTTAAAAAATAAACACATTATTGAAAATAAAACATTTAAAAATTTAAAAAAATTAAGATTTATAAATAAATAAAAATTTTTTAAAGTTCTATAATAAAATAATAAAAAGCTGAGGTTTAGACTCTAATGGCCTGAGTTTATATATTTTTAATCCTGGGGTCTTCATTATTAGATTATTTGTATGTATCTCTGAAGATTCTGATCTATATTTACCAAGCCAAAAGTTAAAAGTTTAATAGAATAAGCCTGTTCCTGCCCCATCTCGAACCTTCAAACCCAACTTATCATTCTTTTATAAATGACCTTATATCCTATTTTCAAGAGACAGAAAACAATGTCATTAATGGGCATCCTCTCAACTCCCTCTTAACCAAACTCATGAACCTGTTTATATCTGATCATTTCTCTTCCCTTCTGTCATATTAAAAGTATTCTGCATCCCAATGTCAACCTCCCCTACCATTTTAGGTGTACACTATTCTCCCACTGTTTTAATAATATTGTACTATCAGTTTATCCTTCTCATTCCAATATATTTCAATCTCTCTTTTAATTGAATTCTTCCACTGACATTTCAACATGCTTGTCTTTTCCATATTTAGAAATAAAACCAAATAAAGCAAATAAATAAATGTCTCTTGAAACTTTAAGCAGAAAATAGTTCATTCTAACATTTTTTTATATGTCAGCATAAAGGAAATGCTGGTCAAAAGTTTAAGAACAGGTGCAAACTGGTCACCCTGACACACATCTGTAGTCTTAGGTACTCAGAAGGCTAAAGCAGGAGAATTACTTGAGCCCAGTCTGGGCAACCAGTGGGACCTCATTTAAAAAAAAAAAAAAAAAAAAAAAAGAGAGAGAGAGAGAGAGAGAGAGAAAAGGAGAGCAGAATGCAGAGAAATACTATTCTATGACTTTCTAATTTTTGTTTAACTCTTCCTATAAATTCCCAATTCATATGCTTGGTCAGTGAACTGCCTCTAACCATGCTTCTAATCAATATATTCTCAATGGTGTGTGTGTGTGTGTGTGTGTGTCTGAGAGAGAGAGAAAGAGAAAGAGCAAGACTGGCAGGGTGGGAGGCAGATAGAGAATGCAACCCTGGCTTTGACACTTATTAGAATATACCTTGGGCAAGTTATAAAAACTTTTTTGAAATTTAGTTTCCGTATCTGTACAATGTGAAAAACAGCCCCAAACTCAGAGAGTGATTATAAAGATGAAAGGAGTTCAGGTATGGAAAACAGATCACTGTCTTAACACATAGTGAGTACTCAGTTAAGGGTTGGCTGGTATTACAGACTTTGAGTAGCTACTCTGACACTGATGGAACTCATTGTTGCCAGTGAGCTGTTGTGTCTTCTAAAGCTCTGCTACTGAGCAGTTCCTATAGCTAGGTTTATTGAAGCATAATTGTAAATAATAAAATTCACCATTTAAAAATGGACAGCTGTGGCGCAGTGGTAGAGCACTTGCCTGGCATATGTGAAGCACTGAGTTCAATCCTCAGCACTACCTACAAATAAATAAATAAAATAAAGATATTCTGTCCATATACAACTAGAAATATTTTTAAAAAATACACAGTTGGATGAGGTTTTAAAAATGTACACAGTTGGGCAACTATCACCACCACCAAATATTTCCACTACCTGTGTACTTCTGTATTTTTCAAAGATACACTACTGAATGAGTCAATCTTTAGAAAGAATTGTGTGGGGGCCACCTATGGCATGTTTTCTTTTATATGATTCTTTTTAGTTATGTTTAATTTTATACATGACAGTAGAATCCATTTTGACAATCATAAAAGCATGGAATATATCTTGTTCCATTCAGTCCCCAGTACTTCCCCATCCCTTCTCCCTTCCCTAACTCCTGCTCCCTTTCCTCCACTATCTTTCTGCTATTTATTCATAGTTTTCTTTTAAAATTAATTTCTTGTAGATGCACAGAATGGTGAGATTTGCTGTGCTATATTCGTATAAGTACATAGGATTGTTATGTCAGATTCATTCCACCGTCTTTTCTTTTCCCATTCCTCCTTCCTTCAGTCTCCATTCTCCACTCCACTGAAGTTCTATTCTTTTTTTTTAAACCCCCCACCCCCACTTATTGTGGATTAGTTTCCACATATCAGATAAAACATTCAACCTTTGTTTTTTTGGGATTGGCTTATTTCACTTAGCATGATATCCAAATCCATTTACCAGCAAATGTCATAAACTCATTCTTCTTTAAGCCTGAGTAATATTCCATTGTATATATAAACCACATTTTCCTTATCTACTCATCTGCTGAAGGGCACCTAAGTTGGTTCCATAGCTTAGTTTTTATAAATTGTGCTGCTATAAATATTGATGTGGCTTCGTCACTGTAGTATGCTGATTTTAAATCCTTTGGATATACACTGAGGAGTGGGATAACTGGGTCAAATGGTGGTTCTATTCCTAGCTTTTTGAGGAATCTCCATATTGCTTTCCAGAGTGGCCATACCAATTTGCAGTCCCATCAACAATGTATGAGTATCCCTCTTTCCCCTCATCCTCACCAACATTTATGGTTACTAGTATTCTTGATAATTGCCATTCTGACTGGAGTGAGATGAAATCTCAGTATAGTTTAATTTGCATTTCTCTGCTTGCTAGCGATGTTGAACATTTTTTTATATATTTGTTGACGGTTCACACTTCTTTTAAGAAGTGTCTGTTTAGTTCCTTTGATACGGAATATTTTCTGAAGTCTAGGAATCTTACTAAGTGTAAGAGGAATATTATTGGGTTTAGGCTTGGTGTTTATTTTATATATGTCTATATTCTGGGAGGATTTTTAGTCATTTGCTGTGCGGAAACTTTGAGGATAAGCCAAAATTCTAGAAATAAGATATCTAAAAAGCTATGAAATCTTAGAGGAGAGTTATATATATTTCAATGATTCTGATGTTAGTGTTTTAAAAAGTCAATTCTTTTACATAATAGTAAGCATAGCCTAAAAATTGCTTATTAGAAAAAAATACAGACTATCAGAGATGAAACCAAGCAAGTCATGGACCCTCAGTTATTTTAAAGAACCAACTCATTTATCCCATTTTTAATCAGAAAGAATAGCAATGAATCAGTTATTAGCTATTTTCCTAGGGCTTTTCTTCTTATATACAATAATTTTTGTGCCACTAGAACATGGCATTTAAAAGACAGCACTGGAAATTAGAGAAAAATAGTTTTGGGGCTGGGGAGATAGCTCAGCTGATAGAGTGCTTGCCTCGCAAGCACAAGGCCCTGAGTTTGATCCCCAGTACTGCAAAAAAAAAAAAAAAAAAAAAAAAAAAAAAAAAAAAAATAGGTGAGGAAGAAGCAATAATTGCAGAGACAGAATTGAGTGTCAGAAAGAAGACTTCTTCCTTAGCATGGATCAGAAGAAAGAAACTGCGGAGAAGTAGATGGCAGAGGCCTGTGGAAGGACATGAGGAGAGAGCAGCCTTGAGAGCAAGGGCTGAGGGAGCATGGGGAGGTGGCTGGACCAAAGGGTCTTTTACCTGCTCCAACAAGCTGGACTGAAGTTTTATTTTTTAAAATTTTGTAGTTATAGATGGACTGCATGTCTTTATTTTATATGTTTATTTTAATGTGGTGCTAAGGATGGAACCCAGTGCCTCATACATGCTAGGCAAGCACTCTGCCACTGAGTTATTTCAGGATGACTACTTCATCTTCAGCCCCTAAAATATTTTCAAAATGTAACTTTAGCATGCTTCATAGGCAGATAAATATGGTGTTCATGTAGTTCTTTACACTTTAGACAGATAGACAGCAGCCAAATATAATAAATAGTAGCAGAAAGTCTAGGGAAACAAACCTTTACTTTTAGATAGAAATATTCATTTCTTTAGAAATGTTAAAGGAACATGGAGTAAGAACTGTATATTTTGTGATGGGTAAGTGAAAAAAAATTTTTTTTCAAATGAGATTTTCCTTAGAAAACAGAATTTTTACCTATCAAAGAGGTACCAGGCAACAGGCTATCAAGTGCATCAACAGTGGGGACTGAAGGAAAGGGAGAGCTAAGGAAGTGCCTAAAACCAAGTGGTTAAGTGGAGGAGGAGGAAGAAGAGAAAAAGCAAAGAAAGCAGCACTCAATTAGCTGTGAACTGTCTACTTTCCTCTCCAGGATATGCAGTACATGGATCAAAGGACTCCCACATCAGATCTTCAGTGATGTGGTTATATTCTTTGTCCCTGAAAACATGGTTTATATTTTGCTTCAGAAGTTTTATTTACTCTAAGACATTGATTTTAAAATGAGCATGTGTTACTCCTTATATACACCACCTCTGTAAGTAGGCTTAATAAGATGATTACTTGTTATTCAGGAATTACTATAATTACTGCAGTCAAATGAACATAACCCATGGCAATCTGAACCCTCTCAGCCTTCTATTTAGTCCATTTTGAAAGTGCTTAAGAAAATAAGATAGAATGATTGCAGCTTCTGGAAGCAATGGGTGATACTACTTGGTATAGATATTTGAATTCCTTACTGAAATAATCAGATAGTGGTTCCTCATTTATATTATATGGGGGAAAATGTACATATGATTTTATGTTTGAAGACCACATGCTTACAGAGGACTACTATCAATATGTGAGAATTTAGTCTAAAATGGATCTGAGCTTTGAAGCATACCTGTCATTCTCTAGCACAACAAACGTCAACTTCTCTCTATTGCCTGTTGATTTAAAGAAAACATTTCAGCCTCCTATTCACAGTCCTCCACAATATGCACCAAACCTGTCCAAAAACTATACAGTTAGTCATCAAGTTATTCAAATTCTTTTGGAGTATATATTGCATATACCTTATCTTCTCTATTTGTAGGAAGAGATATAGGAATTCCCATGAACTAAGAAATCTCTTTATTAATTCATAAAGCAAGCATTTACTCAGCATCAATTCCAATGTGTGCTCAGTATTTTCCCAGGGTTTTATCATCCCCCATTTAGTAAACTACAACAATACCTGTATCAGAGGAGACTGTGTTTGGCCTTATGTTATAGAAAGTCCAATATTAGTGGCTTGCTTAACAATTTATGATTATTTTTCTCACATAATCTAAAGTGATGGCTGATGGTAATACTATTATGTCCTTGTATATAAGGATCATTTTTCATTGCTATTATCACTATATGGCTTTTGTTCTGTTTGTCATCACATGGTCACAAGTGGCCAATAATTCCCATCATTGTTATTCCAAGGAAGAAAAGGAGGAAGTAAAAATCTTTCCCAGAAATCCATGGAGTACTTTATGGACCAGAATTGTGTCAAAGGAATCAGAAGAGGTCATTAAGATCCTGGGTCAATTTCTTAGCTTTGCTTATTGTGTGTGTTCACCTCCTATTTTCTGTATTTATTTTTAAAATACAGATAGGTTGTCTTCCCATGACAATGGTAAAGTAGAAGAACAGGTTATGGTCAATGACATTTTCATTATTGCAGCACCTAAACTTATTCATCCATAGGAAAGAGTTCTTTCTTTATAGTATCTTCATATGAAACACTGCCCTTGCCTGAATCCATTAACTAGTAACCAGGTCAGAAAGATTAAGTACAACAATTGGCTAAGTATTTGTCACATGACTACCCTATAATAGGAAGGCCCATCAAAATCACACAGAATGGAAGAATGTTGTACACCCAAAGAGAGTTCTACCATTTGACGAAGAGAGGGAGAAACACTGGGAAAAGGCAGTGTCCATGCTTATAGTAGCACTAAACAATTTGTAAGCTAACGTTATTATATTATATGGTAGAGAACTTTAGGCTCTATTTGGGGATATGTTCAAAGTATTGTGAAAATGCACGGCTTCTTTCTGAGGAATATTCTGGCTTTACTTTCCAGGTAACCCTGAAATCTCTGTACCCCAAATATTAATTATCCCTTCTTCCATAGTAAAACAATTTCAAGCAGGGCACATGGCCATTTAACAGGGCACACAGCAGTAAAATAATGTTTAGCAGGGCAGATGTAAAAAGACTGTTTCTTAGCCTGTGCAGCTGAGTATGACCAATGGAATGTGAGCATAAAGGATGCAAGCAACTTAAGGGCCTGTCCTTACAGGGAGCAGTGTGCTCACTACTCCCCATTTCATTTCACCTTTGCTCTAATCTGCTGATTACAACACAGTAAATTATCTTGGACTAATGCAGGGAGACACCTTAGAAATTACTAAGGAACAAGAGGAGAGGAACCTAGGTCTTTGGATGCAGTCCTCATCCAGTCTTAGATCACTGATCTAAGAAAGAAACTTCAAGTTTTGAGTTTTGTGACATGTAGCTAAGTTGAAACAACAGGTGAAATGTTATAACCCTTATTTTCATAATAGACCTCTCTTCAAACCTATCCATTATTGATCTGGTTTTCTAAGTGTATGTATCTGTTCTTAAAAAGAAATAACACATATTGTG
Organism: Sciurus carolinensis; assembly: GCF_902686445.1. Classification (NCBI taxonomy): domain Eukaryota; kingdom Metazoa; phylum Chordata; class Mammalia; order Rodentia; family Sciuridae; genus Sciurus; species Sciurus carolinensis. The sequence continues at coordinate 38,913,324 of NC_062213.1, forward strand.
CACTCTAGATTTCAGTTGGAAAGCTATGTAGTTCAATTTATGAGTTAATGTGTGTATGTGTGTGGCATGTGAGTGTTTCAAGAACGAATAATAAAATTTCAGAGATATACTTTAGGGGTAGTAGTTTCAAACTCTGACCTACTTAATGTTCAGAATTTTGCAGAGATACCCCAAGTGTCACTGAATAGCGGGCCATGCAGGTAAACAATCTGTTCTAATGTAGGAAGGTTCTAATTCTTCACATCCTTTCCTTCACTTATTATTTGACCTCCTGATTATAGCCATCACAGTGAGTGTGAAATGGTGTTTCCTTGGGGTTTTAATTTGGACCTCCTTAGCTGCATGTCACAAAACTATCTTTGGAAAAATATTTATTCAGATCCTTTATATAAATCATTAAATTTGATTATTTTTCTTTTTATAAGACTTCTTTATATATCATTGGTAGAAATCCCTTATCAGATAAATGATTTGCAAGTGTTTCCTCTCATTCTGTGAGCTGTCTTTTCATTTTCCTGGTCATGTCCTTTGAGCCACATAAGTTTGAAATTTTGATGAAGTCCAACATGCCTATTCTTTTAATGGAGGGAGGTGTTCCTGGTGCTTTTGGTGCCATATCTAGAAAGTCACTGCCTAATACATTTATGCCCATGTTTTCTTCTAAGAGCTTTATAGTTTTAGCTTTTATATTTAAGTCTTTGATCGATTTTGAGTTAGATATGGTATGAGTTAGGCATCTTCCTTCATTCTTTTGCATGTGAATATCCAGCTGTCCTGGCACCGTTTGTTGAAAAGACTCGTCTGCCATTGAGAGGTGTAGGCTACATGTACATTGTCAAAAATCAGTTAACTGTAAATGTTAGTTCCGTTAGTTCCTGGACTCTGAATTCCAGTCCAATGATTTATATATCTATCATTATATCAGTACCACACTATCTTGATTACTATAGTTTAATCATTAGTTTTAACATCAAGAAGTAAAAGGCCTCTGATTCTCTTCTTTTTCAAGACTGTTTTGCCTGTTTTGGATCTCTTGCATTTCATTATGAATTTTAGAATAACTTGTTAATTTCTACAGAGATCAGTTGGGATTCTGAGCAGTATTTTGCTGGTGGGAGATCAATTTGTGGAGTACTGCCATGTTGACTATTAACTTAAAGTAAGTCTTGTGGTCCACAAATGTCTTTTCATTTATCTAGATCTTTAAAAACTTTCTCCTAGGGTTGAGAATATAGCTCAGTGGTAGAGAGCTTGCCTAGCAGGCATGAGGTCCAGCACCAAAAAAATAAACAAATCCTTCTCTCAATAATATTCTGCAATTTTCAGAGTGCAAATTTTAGATTTCTTTTGTTAAATGTATTTTGAAGTATTTTATTCTTTTTGATGCTATTATAAATAAAATCATTTCATTTTTAATTATTTGTTGTAAGTATATTCAAGTATAATTAATTTCCATATACTAATCTTTCATCTTACAACTCTACTGAACTCACTTATTTGTTGTAAATTTTTTTAGTGTATTTTTTTCTACACACAAGGTCATTTCATCTGTAAATACAGATAGTTTTACTTCTTCCTTTCCAATCTAGAAATCTTTTTTTCTTTTCTTTTTATAAATATTTTACTTGCCTACTTTCCCTTGCGAACCTCTCGAGTTCAATGCTCAGCAGGAGTGGCAACAGAAGATATATTTGTCTCTTTCTTGGTTTCAGAGGGAAAGCATCCAGTCTTTTATAATTAAGTGGATTTCTTATAGATATAATGTATTGAATTGGGGAAGTTCCCTTCTATTCCTAGTTTTTTGAGTGTTTTTATTGTGGAAGGATATTGGATTTTATCAAAAGTTTATTGAAATGAGTGTATGATTTTGTTTTTTAGTTTAGTTTTATTTTTTTTTTCAGTGGTGCTGAAAATTGAACCCAGGGCCTTGTGCACATGAGGCAAGCACTTTACCAACTGAGCTATATCCCCAGTCCCTGATTTTGTTTTTTATTCTATTGATACAGTTTTTTACATTAATTGATTTTTAGATGTGAAGCCAACCTTGGACTCCTGGGTACATCCCATCCAGTTATGGTGTATAATTCTATTTATATGCTGCTGGATTTGGTTTGTCAGTATTTTGTTAATGATTCTGCATCCATATTCTCCGGAGATATTATTCCATAGTCTTCTTTCCTTATGAACACAGTTTCTTAAACGCCACTTCAATCTTTTGCCAAGAGATTATACATAACAAACAAATACCACTTTTACTATGTTACCCCACTCATTTTAGTTTTTAAGCTTTGTTTCCCAACTGTCCACAATAAAATACATACATCATAATACATCTTCCATTATTTCCCAGCACAGTTCTTTCATTTAAGAAAAATGGACTTTTCAGCATTCCATCAAGAAATCCTAAGGTTTACAAATTTCCATGTCTTTTTCCACACTATTTCTTCATACCTTAACTAATTTTTAGTAACACCAAATGTCGTGTCTATCCCTCTACTGCTTCTCTTCCCCAACATTCAATCTCTAATCTCATGAGATTTAGGTTTGTAAGAATGATTTGATCAGTTACTAGTAGTTGTATTTACATATATTCTGACCTGCTCTAATCTCTGATTATTTATTTATTGTCTATCTTCCCTACAAAATAATCACTAGAAAATGAGAGTAGACACTTTACCACTTTTAAGTGTTGTCACCCTAGTATCCATACTCTTTCTCACGAAAGAAGAACTAAATATTTGTTGAGCAAATAAATAAGCTACTTTTCTCTACCTCATCAATTTCAACTTTTCCATGAAGCTAGGTTATTGATAAAATGGCCTAAGGTCTTTCTTCCCTGGATTCTTATAATGTTAAGCTTCCCAAGGGGAATATTTAACACTTAATACATACTACTCTGTTCTTAATTATCACTGTAGTTATCTATGCTTTACCTCCCAACTGGCTATAAAATTCTAGAGGGTGGGGACCACAGTGTATTTATCTTTCACACCTCTGTTCCTCTGTAGCCCATAAATGGTAGATACTAAGCATTCAATTGACACTACTGAAGAAGGCAAGGGTAGTCAGTTTAACAGAACCTTAGGAAAACTTAATGCATTTACTGGATTTCTGGCAGATGAGTGATAAACATCATTATAGTGGAAAAAATTTAAATTTTTATTGTCTTCTTGATATTTTCTATCTACTTTGAGGCAACAATGATGTTTCCACCTGAGCACAGCCTGTTTATCAGGAGAAAATTTTCACTACTTTTAACATTTACAAGGCTTAACTAAAACTTCAATAGGTATGAAAGTTCAGTGTACTTATGAAATCCTTCCCTTGAAGAGAATACAGAGTAAATACTTAATCTCTTTTCCAGGTCTAGATTTTAAGTAATTCAAGGTATTCCGTCACAGCCCCTCTTGTGCATTTAAGGCTTGGCTTGAATTAACATTTTACTGGAGTCTGTGTTTATGGCCTGATTACAAGTAGACTATCCAGGTGCCTTGGAAGGAAAACAAATACTTAGTATAGCAACACCACAGGGAGGACACTACATGTATATTGTCCAAAATTCCCATCTCCTTTTCCTAAATATAGAAACATATAACCTCTGGTCTGACTTTTCCATTTACAGTCTCTTCAAGATAGAGAACATTGAGATAGGTTTGAACATCAACAAACTCCCCCACAGCAATCTTGGTTTCCAGTTTCTAACCCAATCTGTACCCACCACATATGTTCTTGGGATGTGCACTGCCTCTATTTCCCTCATTTTACCTGAAATTCTACTACATAAACATCGGGTACTATACCACCACACACTTAAGACTCCCTTTTCCTCTTCACCCTCAAGTTTCTATTTCTATTTCTAGCAATCTGAAGTTGTTCAAATGTGTCTACAAGAATTTTTTTCCTTCTAATAAAAGATTTTCCACTTCTAAAATGAAGAACAATTCCAAAGCAAATTATTTGCAGTTAAAGTAGAAAGAATACCACCAAAATAATCTCAACTTCACCACTATTTTCTGTGCACATTCTCAACCACAGTTCATACCAGAAGTCTAATGTGTTATGGTCTATTTTATAACAAACTTTATAAACATTCAATTAAACTATATTAATCAGGTCTAATAAATTAATTACAATAGTTTTATGTACTGTTTTTATATGGTAATTCACAATAGTTACTATTTTAGAATGGTGAGGTAAAGAAATTAGCAAATTTATGTATTCATTGAACATAATGGTTTTTTGCACCCTAGATTTTCTCCAACACTCTACATCAACCTCAAAAATCATAATTTCCTTTCATTTAGCTATTTTGTGCTAAGGGCACAGTAGGTCTAAAGAAGCAACAGTACAGAATGAAGAATGCAGAACAAAGTCTTCAGGAAAAACGTCATGGTTTCAAGGGCTAAGGGGCAGAGGTAATATTATATAAGTTTCAAAGTGTGAAAATTATTAAGCATTATGTAGAGCTACTGGTGAGAAAGGCAAGAAAAATAAAACAGATTTTTGAAAAACTGAGCAAATACAAAATATAGCAATGACCAATTTCAGGAAAAACAAACAACAAACAAAAAGCATAAAAAACAGGAAATACAACCATACAATATGACTTCACTACAGAATGAACATTATTTACAAAATCTTTATAATGAAAACAATTTATAATGACAAAGAAAAAATACATAAGAATATTGGGAAGATGGAGGCATGGAATACAAAAGCAGAAGAGATGGAACCTTTATATACAATAACTATCAAGTGAATAAGATTATAGTGAACCAAGAGATGGTAGTTAATTCAGGTTATTCAGAAACATTGGATATCAACATCATAAGAAAGAGCTTATAGAGACAAAAGTGGTTAACGAAGGAGCAGAATGAGGTGGGAGTACTGGGGGAACTGAAGCTAATTTGGATAAATATAACTAAGCAGTACTTGATTACTAAAATTCATGTACTTCTTCAATGAAAATAAAACTATATTATAAAAAATAAACTAACCATTTCAATTGAAAATACTAATTTTAGTATGTTATCTGTATTCTTTGTGATTTCACAGATAACAGATCATTTATTTTTCATCTTTCAGTCTAAATCTCTCTAAAACATTAAAACAACATGTAAAGTTTATGTTGTACCTTTTTTTTGATCTTCACTTTTTAATTCAATAAACTAGTAAAGAGTAAAAAGAAAGATTTAAAAAACCATGGTCCATACATAAAACTAAGGCCTACAGATATTTATGTGATATGAACTGAGAATGAAATACAGGTCTGTCTACCCAAATACCCTCATATCATCCACACTACATACAAGCACACACGAAGACATATATACCACTCTGCAGTTGCCTCCAGTAACCTTAAAATATTTTCTCTGAGCAGAGCTTTAACATATTATTATTATTATTATTTGTTTTTTTAAAATTTTTTACTTACAACTGATTTATTTGCTTATTTTTAATTTTTTTTTATTTTTACAGACTGCATTTTGATTCATTGTAGAGAAACAGGGTACAACTTTTGTTTCTATGGTTGTGCACTATGTAGATTCACACCATTCATGTAATCATACATGTGCATAGGGTAATGATGTCTGTCTCATTCCACCATCTTTCATGCCCCCGCCCCCAACCTTGTCTCATTTCCCTCTATGTAATCTGAAGTTCCTCCATTATTCTCTTACCCCTCACCTCCTACCCCCACCCCCATTATGTATCATCAGTCACTCATCAGGGAAAACATTTGGCTTTGGTTTTCTGGGATTGGCTTTATTTCACTTAGTACAATAGTCTTCAATTCCATCCATTTGCCTGCAAATGCCATAATTTTATTATTTATGGCTGACCAATATTCCATTGTGCACATATACCATAGTTTCCTTATCCATTCATCTGTTGAAGGGCATCTAGGTTGGTTCCACAATCTAGCTATTGTGAATTGAGCTGCTATAAACATTGATGTGGCTGTGTTACTGTAGTATGCTGATTTGAAGTCCTTTGGGTATAAACCAAGGAGTGGGATAACTGGGTCAAAAGGTGAGTCCTTTTAAGTTTTCTGAGGAATCTCCATACTGCTTCCCAGAGTGGTCACACAAATTTGCAACTATACCAGCAATGTACAAGTGTGCCTTTTTCCCCACATCCATGCCAACACCTATTATTGCTTGTGTTCTTGATAATAAGCCTTTTTAATTGGAACAAGATAAAATCTTAGAGTTGTTTTAATTTGCATTTCTCTAATTACTAGAGATTTTGAATACTTTTTCATATATTTGTAATATGTAATTTGGCCCATTTATTGAATGGGTTCTTTATATTTTTGGTGTAAAGTTTTGTAAATTCATTATAAAATTTGGAGATTAGTGCTCTATCTGAAGTGCATGTGGAAAAGATTTTGTCCCACTCTGTAGGTTCTCTTTTATAGAAGACATTGACAAATTTTTAGAGACATATGATCCTCCCAAACTGAATCAGGAAGACATACACAATTTAAACACATCAATTTCAAGCACTGAAAGAGAAGAAGCCATCAAAAGTCTACCACCAAGAAAAGCCAGGGACCAGATGGATTATCAACCGAGTTCTACAAGACCTTTAAAGAAGAACTAATACCAATATTCCTCAAAATATTGCGTGAAATAGAAAAGGAGGGAACCCTTCCAAATTCATTCTATGAAGTTAGTAGTACTCTGACACCAAAATCGGACAAAGACGCATCAAGGAAAGAAAACTTTAGACGAATATCCCTGATGAACATAGACGCAAAAATCCTTAATAAAATTCTGGCAAATCGCATACAACAACATATTAAAAAGATAGTGCACCATGATCAAGTGGGCTTTATCCCAGGAATGCAAGGTTGGTTCAAAATCCGGAAATCAATAAATGTAATTCATCACATCAATAAACTTAAAGTTAAGAATCATGATTATCTCAATAGATGATGAGAAAGAATTTCATAACATATAGCACCCCTTCATGCTCAAAATACTAGAAAAAATAGGGATAATAGGAACATACCTCAACATTGTAAAGGCTATCTATGCTAAGCCCAAAGCCAAAATCATTCTAAATGGAGAAAAACTGAAAGCAATCCCTCTAAAAACTGGAACAAGACAGGGATGCCCTCCTTCACCACTTCTATTCAACATATGTTGTATCTTTTTTTGAGACTGTAACTGGAATAAATGATATAAAGGTAGGACTGTCTGTTTTCTTTTTGAATTATTTGTTAAAATGTTCTGTATACTAATAACCTTGGGAATATTTACAATGATTTTTAATTTCCTCTTCTCATCATATAAAATGACCTGCATTATTTCTCTAAAAATACCTACATGAATTAAAACTTTTTACCTCTTTATTTCTTCACATTCTCTTATCAAAGCTTTCTGAAACTTAGTGAAGATGTAATGAAACAATCTTCCTAATTCCTGCATGTCATGATATTATTACTAATAGCCATGTTCATATAATTGGGTGTTCATGGGAGCAGAACCATTTTATAAGAAGGTAAATAATCTTCTAAAGAGAAACCAATTGTGCCAATCATCACTGCCCTGCTGAACACTGGGAAGGAAACCAAGGCTAAGCAGTAGAGCTTTGGGGAAAACCTTCGAATTCTAGGTTTGGCTTTCACTCTTATGGTATCTAGCACACTGACTACCATCTTATGTAAATAGGAAGGAACTAGGATCTAAGAATCCCAAATAACATGCCTGTTGTACTAGCTTTACAGAGCCCAGTGCTGTCAAGAGAGGACTACTAAATGGAATGGTGAACACTGGCACTAAGCTACATAAAAACACATCCTTTGTACTGTGGAATGAACTTCAGTTTTTTGAAAATTAAATGTTGATCTCTCTTATGTACTTTTTCAGACTATCATATCATGTATAGAGAAACAAGAAAAGATTAATTTAAATGAAGGAAGATGTATATGCTAGAAGCCATATGCCATAAGTAACAATGTTGGAAGGGGACAACGGAAATCAAAGACTACAAATACAAGCATAGATGTAGTGGCCTCATTCTACCTAGTGTACATTTTTTTCCCAAGCAAAAATACTGGAAATATTTTGTTCAAGATGTGTGGCAACTTGCTTAAATCATCACTACACATTTTATTACTCAGAAGTGGTTCTTTTCAGATATGAATTTGAAAGTTCCATTATGTGTCAGTTGTTTGTTTAACTAAAATTATTGTTAAATATTGTTCTAGCTGCAATCCTTAAGCTGTCCTATTGTGCTCACTTCTATTTGCAAAGATATGTCCTTTGTTTCTCTTTCCTTTGTTTATAGTGTAGAAATTTTCCTCTACTAAACAAAAATCCACCTATCCATACCTGAACAATATTTTAAAAAATATTTCAAATGAAACCTTGCCAAAAATTTGTCTGAAAATATTAACGCTCTCAAAAATAGCAATATACTAAATATGCATGATGTCTTTTTACTGAAATATATTCCACACTACTGCATCAATATAGTGTCAGATGTGGGGCTTAAAATAGACAGCACATTGACTGGTCTGTAATTCCCAGGATCCCTTTACAGTGCTAATAAATGATATTCTCATTAGTAATTCATTATTCTTATAAAATAGTAGCTGTTCCTAATTTGAGGATACACTTTTTTAACAAACACATATCCCTTCTTGCATTTCTTCATTAACTCAGTCTAAATTTTTAAAGAGTTAAAAATAATAATAGTGCGGTTGTTTTAAAGGTAATCACCTATGTATCTGTGAAGGATGAATTGATGTTCAGGGAAGGGTGTTTGTATTCTGAGTGTCCTTTTATTTACTGAAATTTGTTCCTAGGGATAGGCAGTACAAGTATGTAGGTAAACAGTTATAAATTCCTTGGCCTAGCATGAGGAGTTATTGCTGTCCTGCTGTGTGTGGCATTCCAGCCTCTTTGGCTTTGGCTAAGAAACTGGAACTTCACATGCAGATATTTTTTGCAGGGGGAAGAGGTGGAGGTGGTGCAGTACCAGGGATTAAACTAAGGAGCACTTGGCCGCCACATCCCCAGGCCCATTTTGTATTTTATTTAAAAACAGGGTCTCACTGAGTTGCTTAGTGCCTTGCTTTTGCTGAGGTGGGTTCTGAATTTGAGATCATACTGACTCAGCCTTGTGAGCTGCTGGGATGACAGACAAGCTGCTATGTCTGGTATCACATAAGAATTTTTCAGGGTGTACTTTCCATGACCTCAGTAGATAGGGTCCCAACATACGTTATTGCAGCTTATATTGTAGACTATAAATGCAGGGCTCTGCCCTCCTTGCTAAAGGATCACTGTAGAAGACTTCAGACCTATAGATTGTATGGTGAGAAATCCTAAAAGTGGGCAGATTGTTGGGACAGGCCCCAAATGACTACAGATAGGCTCCCTTGCCAAGACTTCTGGTGGGCTATGATATGTTTTATAATATGTTTTTAGTGTGTAGCCAGGGTTGGGAATTGGCTGTTACGGTTAGTGAAGGCCAGAAACACTGATTCAGTGTGTGTACTCAAGGTTATAAACATTGACTTGTAAATACACACCCTCCCTTCAGTAAGCTGTTGGCAGTGTGCCAACTTCTTTATTTGAACTATACCTAAAAAGGGCCTACGAAAATGGTTCAGAGGGCTGGCTAATGGCTGTGGCCACCTCTGAATAAAGGATGACCAATTTCCCCAGCATGCCTCTGCATCTTTCAACTGCTGATCCTTAAACATTGGTCCCTAGAACTGAGCCTAGTCCTCAACGAAACAAGGCTCTAATCTTTCTGTGTTTCTCTTTCTTTTTGTTAAAAGTGGTATGTAATACAGCCTGCCTCAAAGTGTCACTTTTAGGAGAAAATTAGGTAAAATGGTCTGGATATTTCTTGGTATGTAGGAAACATTATATAATCTGCAGTTATGATGGTAATGATTATCATAGTTTATGGAATTTCTCTGTAATAAATGAGATAACATACTTGTTTGACAACATAAAAACTACATCTCACAAAAATAACCAGTTATTAATTCCTAAAATAAATCAGTAATCTGTGAGTAAATTTCTTTGATATAAGAGATTTATAAAACTGGCACAAATAATATAGGGATATAAAATATTATTTTCCAACCCAACTTGCTTCATGGACTTCATTGAAAATGCATGGGATAATTTTTAAAATCTGCTTATTTTATGCCATATAATTATGTTTTTATGGATTATCTAAAGTACACTGGAAAAAAGTCATTAGATTTGAGAATATATAGCTTTGTGGTCCTTAAAAAAGACAATGAATAAATATAAATCATAGATGGTGAAAGATGATTGAGTTAGAGAATCTCCATTTACAAAAGTTTATCATACTTAAATAGCTTTTGAAAACTAAATAAGACTGAGAGAAAGAGGTGATAGGTACATGATCTGTGGCAGAATAAGAAGAGAACTGAATTTAAAGACCTAAATTCAATACACAGGTCTTCATTTTCTGGCTATGGATGATGATTTGGGGTAGGTCACCTCTCTACTGTAAAATGGGAATAATGCCCATCTCATAGGCTTAGTATAATATGATTGTAGATGTCTGTGTTATCTTATGGGACATGCCTGGCCATGCTGACTGGCACAAAGTGACTCTCTGTGAACACCTCTTCCTTCCCTACTTCCCTACCTCTACATTCTTTTTTATTTTTCCTTTTTTTTTTTTTTTATGTACTGGGGATTTAACCAAGGGCACTTTACTACAGAGTTACATCCTTAGCTTTTTTCTATTTTTGAGACAAGGTCTTGCTAAGTTGCTTAAGGCCTCACTAAGTTGCTGAAGCTGACTTTGTACTTGCAATCCTCCTGCCTCAGCCTCTGAGCTGCTGGGATTACAGTGTATACCACCGCACCTGGTTCTCTACGTTCTTAATAAACAGAAATGAGCCTTCTCTGTAACTTATGGTAAGAATTTTAAAAAACACCTTTTTCACAGTTTGTTCTCCTGGGATTATATAGAAGATTTATTCTAAGTACAGCTACAATAAATGAAGCAGAAAATAAAAGCAAAGAAAACACTTCAAGATGCTTCTAAGAAGCAGTGTTCTGTTTTATGCTGACATGCTTTGTGGTTATAATAGACTTCCAATGAAGACCAGATCAAAATTAAAGTACTAGGCAGGCATTCAACTATTATCATTGTTTCCATTCTTCACTGAGCATGGGAAATAAATGATTTACCAGTTATTTATTGAAGATATTCCCATAGTACTCTTACAAAGTTCCCTTTCAAAAGAAGCCCTATCCCTGTAATGTATCTGAGTCAATGAAAGCTATACCAGGTTTCTTATAGCAGGGAAATAAAATCATGTTTTCAACAAAGGTTTTTCTGAGGTCAGTCCACAGCAATTTTGTAAAGTTGCATGACAAATAAGAGGAAAAGAGACTGAACAAAATTCAAAACTAAAGAACATCAATCCAAAATGATTTATGACCATATTGTGAAAAGTTAACTGCAGACTAATTAGCAGAAAGCATCTAGTTTAATTATAGTTGTTCTATTGTAAAGCTGGCACAAATGCAGTGAGTCTAATCAAAATCATGTAACAGTTACCTCTGTGGCCTTATTTGATGGTTCCAGACCAGTCATATTTGCTACTATTAACTGATGTAAGAGTTGAACTTGAGCCACACTTAGGAAGAAATCCAGGTTTGTTGTTATATTCACTTCCAAGGAATGGCCACACACTAAAATCTCCTGAAGGAGGGGAACAAAGGTTGAATATAGATAAAGAAATATGATAGGTTTCAGAAGATAATTTATCATTTTTATTCTTACTTATTTGACTGTTACTACTTCCTAAGTCTGATGGGACTTAAATTCATACATTAATAAGAAAAGCAAAAATGGTGAGCACAGTTGCTTGACATAGATAATGGATTAATTTAAAGACTATTTATATAGGCTTGCAATATGCCTGGCCTTGTGTTAAATACAGGGTCATTAACAAGAATTTTTCACCTTTTCATATCCATTTGACTTGTTCATACTTCAAACTACTATCCTTGTTTTAATATATAAGCAACAATGTAGTTCTATAGCAGGATCTTGTTCATCAGTTCAAATCAAGTATTTACTAAAATTCTTCTAAGTACTAGTCATTATAGTAGAATACTAGGACTATCATAAAGAATAAGGTTGTTCTTAAAGGACAACTTGCTCTAGAGGAGGTTATAACGTAAGGGGCAGACAGATATAAACAGACAACTGCAGTAGGCAATTTTAATTGCAAACACTATGGTATAAGTATTATTCACAGGATACATTTTAAGTGTTTGCAATAATATATGGTGCTAAAGCCAAAGATAGCTAGACTAGTTAATTTTACTTCTTAAAACTGCTAAAATCTTGGCAGCATTACACGTCCACTATTTAATTGTTGCTGTTCTGCATAACTGAGTCACTTGAACATTTATCACTGGAAAACCTATTACAGAGGAAGACAACAGAAAAAAAAATCCAGAAGCTTCAGCTAATAAGCAAAATTCCTGCCTCTTGTCATGAAGTCCATGTGGACAATGTTCCAATGCTTGGAAATGTCCAACATGCCTTCTCCTTATTAGCATCACCCAAAGGAATGGATTTGAAAGGAGACTATGGCTGTCCAAATACAAACTGGACAGCTTAGAATAGCTTTTAATAAAGCCATAAAGAACAGCATATCTGAAATGATTATCCTTTTTTTGGTTAAACTTTCCTTCACAAATTTCCTGTATTTATTCATTATACTTGAAATTCTTATTTTATTCCTCAAGTAATGATGAAAAAAAGTATCGCTCAGAAGGTCTTCTTTTTCTTTTTAAATTGTCATTGTTGCATTTCCCAAGGATATGAAATTTTGTCCTCAAAAATATGTTAGTTCTATTAGTAGACTATCATCCCATGAAAATTAGCATTTTCTTGTCTGTTAAATGGTATGAATGCAATTGGTAGAATCATTAGCTAACACCATAAAAATAAGTTCTGTTTTTACTCCTTTTATAATTATCATCTGATCAGTTTGATCTTTAAAATAATCCGGAGGCTAACTGGGGCATAACACTATGCCTTTTATTTCATTTTTGTGAGTCATATATAATCAGGAAATTGAAGTAATTAAAAAATGTGATTCTAATATGTTAATCTTTTTTAGATATATTTTTAGTTGTTGATGGATCTTTATTTTATTTATTCATATGCGATGGTGAGAATTGAACCCAGTGCCTCATACATGCTAGGAACTGAGCCATAACCCCAGTCTGTGACTCAATTCAAAAATTTTTTTTTGGCGGTGCTGGGGATTGAACCTAGGGCCTTGTGCTTTCGAGGCAGGCACTCTACCAACTGAGCTATATCCCCAGCCCCTCAATTCAAATTTTTATAGCAGCATTAGTATGGGGGTGAAAAAAGAACTTTTTAATGAGTTCTCTGTTTTCCAAACCAATTTTCTTACTAAGTAACTAGTAAGAATTAATCTTTCTACACCTTTTGTGGACATAAAGAAACTTTTTCTAATCTAACTTTCCCAGTACAGCTATTATAAACATCAAATGAGATAATACATACAAAACACTGTTTTTAAAAAATATCTAGAGAGGGAATGTAAGGTATCATTATCTTGGATTAATACACATACTATACTCCTCAATTTATAATGGGGTTATATTCCAACAAACCCATGGCAAGTTAAAAATATCATGAATCAAAATGCATTTAATACACCTAACCTACCAAAAATCCTAGCTTAGCAAGGCAGAGTATCAGCTGTCTCCCTCATGATTGCCTGGTAGACTAGGATCTGTTGCTTGCTGCCATGCTGCCCAGAATCATGTAATGGTATGGTTCGGCATATCACTAGCCCAAGGAAAAATCAAAATTCAAAATTCAAAGTATGACTTGTACTGAATTCATATACTTTCTCACACTATAAAGGTGAAAATCAGTAAGTCAAACCATCTTAAGTCAGGAATTTATTTTATACCTAAGCATTTAATCTATACCAATTTTTCTTAACTTTTCATAATACTGCCTATACTTCTATGAAAAAGCAAAAAGTTTATAATGTGTTTAGCATAACAAATTCTAGGAAGAATCTTTCTTTTTAAATTATGGAAAACCACATTTGTATTCATTTCTATTTTAGACATGGAGACAGTATTCCATAATGATCAGAATTGCAACCTGGACCCACCATTTAAGTTACTTAACCTCTGTTGATTTCAGTTTTGATTAAGTCAAGTTACTTAATCTCTTTTGATCTCTGTTTCCTCATCTATAAAACATGGATACAAATAAAATATATCCCATAATGATGCTATGAAAATTAAATATAGTAATTAACATAGAATTTATTTTGAAAGATAATCTGTATGAGGATTACATATTATTTTGTTGGTATATAGTTTCATTTGAAAGATGCTATACAAGTTAATAGTATACAAACTGAAGTTAGACCAATTGAGATCATACTTTGCTTGTTTCTTACTACTTTGAAATTTGGCAAATTGGATACCCTCTTAAAGTCTCAGTTTCCTCATCTATAAAATGCAGGTAGTAGGAGTAGCTGATAGGATTATCATGAGGATTAAATGAGTTATTACAGGGAAAGTAATAACTGGATAGTATTAGGAAGTGCTTAGCAAATATAAGCAATGATGTTAATTGTTATTATTAATAAGCTAGTTTGATGTCATGGGCTGAAACTCAAAAATGTGTAACATACTAAGAGGAACTGCTCCATTATTTAGACTAAAATGATATCTATATTATGTCCTACCTCAGTATGTAAATTTTCTGAAGAACTTATTTTGGTGAAAATGATGGCAGGTGCTCCAGTTATTCGGACAGAAAAATCAGTCAAAATGGGGGTCAAAATAGCTCTCCTTTCTTGATGTCGCCTTATGCTAAAAGATAAAGTAAAAAATTATTAGCTCACTTTTTTCACGAATAATTTTCATTAAATTTATATAAGGTTTTAAACTACAAAGATAGAAGACAAAATTATATCACTATTCTGAGAGTGCTGCATATTTTATAGACACAGTTTCTTAACTGTAGTACCATAAGATATGAAAAATAGGAAAAATCTTCACTGGAAAACATAGATGTAATTAAGACATTTCATATTAGTATCATCTTAGGATCTTTTAACAAATTACTTCATTTATTTTAATTCCTTTTGTTCTACAAATAGATGCCTATCTTTTGTCATCATCAATAATTTTACTGTTTTTGGAATTTTTTTTTTTAAGCAGAGATTGAACCCAGGGGCCCTTAACCACTGAGACACATCCGCAGTCCCTTTGTATATTTCACTTAGAGAGATAGTCTAAATTGCTAAGGTTGAATTTAAACTCACAATCCTCCTGCCTCAACCTCCCAAGTCACTGGGATTACAGGCGTGTGCCCAGATGAAATAATTTTTAATTTCCTCTTTTTAATATTTATGACCTTCCACTTGACAACTGCCAACATTTTCAATCTCATTAAGCTCATGAGCATATCCTCTTAATCTTTGAACTCCTTTTTTTAAGCTCTAAGAACCATCTAAGTATGAATTACTGCAGTCTTTAAAGTCTATTAAATAGCTTTTGTTCCTAAAACCAAATGTTTTCTCAAAACAACCCTCCATATAAAGTAAAAACCAATATTAGACCCACATTACCAATGAGAAAATGAAGTTTTAGACTGGGCTAAAGTTATCCAATAGGAACAAAGGCTCCAGAACTGGCTTGGAGGGCAAGTTGGTATCAGACAACACATTTTCTTACCTCTGATCAGTTACATAGCACAATATTTCTACTTAGCACTGAAAATTGCTAAGAATTTCAAAGGAAGCATTGATTACATGGTAGAAGATGAAACTGGAAAAAGTGCTGAGAAACCAAATCGTGTGTTGTTACCGATCTTCAGGATCATTATTTATATCCTTAATTTTCATTTCATGAAACAATATACTGAACTTTTGTTTTACTAAAAAAGTCATACCTTAAAATTTCAATCAAACCATTAATTTAATATTCTTTATAAAAGTATTCTTACCATTCCCTTATATTATAAAATGATAAAGTTAAAATCAAAGAATTGACAAGTTATCTCATGAAAAAGTCTAGATAAAATTCAAGTCTCTGCATATCTCCGCACCCCTGCCCCCCAAATCAGAGGGGCCTAGAGAGTACTAACCTCTTTTGTTAAATGTGCAACAGGCAGAGCTTTATGTGGTGTCTGCCAAAAAAGTAAATTGGATCATCTGGTTCTGTGACACATAAGTATTGGATTTCAAGAAAGTCAATTTTAAAGAATTAAGAGATCTGGTAAGTAGAGAGTAACAGGAAGAAGTATTAAAGTATGTGACTACAGAGGAAGGGTTTAGATCCTGAGAGACACTATAATTATAGCCTAATAGCTCAAATTCCATAAAATGACCAATGTGAGAAACATGTAACATCTGATGTGTTCTCATAGGGGAGTGCTAAAATATATGATGGATTAAAAATACCTTAAAATGGAAAAGATGGCAGGGAACCAAATAAAAACAAATGTTAACTAAAGCACTGATGGAAACAAAAAGTACTTGTCCATAGCATATATTTTTTCTCATTGTATGATGAATTAAATCAGTGACTAAAAGTATGAGAGACATACAGTTATAGAAGAAAACTGAAGTCAAGTCAATAGTCCTAGAAAACTATAATTTTTCTTGTATAAAGTATTTTTATTTTGTTATATCTTTAATAAATATTTGAGGTAAATATAAACTTTAAGAAAAAAACCTTTGAAAATGTTTGTAGGTCAGGTATTTTCAAGGGTCAATCAAAAGTGAGAAAAAAAGAAACACTAAAGAAATAACTACAACGAGAAGTTAAATTCTGAAAATATTTTAATAGTTAATAGTTCACAGATCAAAACTTAAAAGAAGGAACTAAAATTTAAAGTATTAAATGAGGTTGTTCATAGAGGACCTCAGCATTTTATGCATTTTAATAGCTAATTTGAAACAAGGCAAGAGTTTTGAAATGAGCTGCTTACCTAGATCTTAGGTCCTTAAAACGCTAAGAGAATATTAGCCCATCTGAAAAAGGGAACAAGGGAATTTGCCTGTTTTGCCAAGATTTTTTGTTGGAAAACAAAACATAACAAAACAACAAAAACAACAAAAAATTATGTACACACACACACACACAAAAACTCCTAGATATCTTCCTGGGAAATAAAAAATGAGAAATTCCCCGTGTGTGTTAGGTGGTTTTAATTTATATTACATGTATGGTCCTGGAATATTCTTTTGGAGTTATTTACATAAATGGGGCATCAGATCTTTGATAACCTTATAGCATCTGTCCAAAATAGATGTAAAATCTCTTTACAAAAACATGTCCTCAATGCAAACAGAATTATTAGGGACAAAGACCACTGAATATAAGCTCCTAATCATGGATCATTTTATATGCCAAAAACATTGTTATTAGCAAGAGAAGAATTAGATCCCATTTTCAAAAGCACTGCCAAGAATTTTTGATAAGAAAATTAGTTTATATGGATAATAAAATATACTTGTTTAAAATTATTAAATAAATATGTAATAAAATAAAAATTAAAATTAAAGCTACAAAAATAAATATAATTTGCAGAAATTAAAACTGTAGCTATTAAAATTGAAATGCATATTAGTTGAGATAAAAAGCATTTTAGATAATAGCTTAAGAAAGTATAAACTAGCCAGGCACAGTGGCACACACATGTAATTCAGCAGCTTGGGAGACTAAGACAGGAGGATCTCGAGTTCAAAGTCAGCCTCAGCAAAAGCAAAGCGCTAAGCAACTCAGTGAGTTCCCATCTCTAAATAAAATACAAAATAGGTCTGGGGATGTGGCTCAGTGGTTGAGTGCCCCTGAGTTCAATCCCTGGTACCCCCCAAAAAACAAAAAAGAAAGTATAAACTAGAATACAACTAGTAGTACTTCAGGAATGTACTATAGTGAATTTTATTTGTTTTTTCTTTTTAATTATCACATAATAATTATTTTTAAATAATTTAATAATTTTTAAAATAACTATTATTATTTTGGGTACAGTAAACTTTAAAATGGAAAGGTGAAAAATTAAGAGACAAGGAGGGAGAAGTCTCACATATTTATTAGCATTACAAAATGAGAACAAAGATAAGAAAAGGGAAGATAGTAAAGAGACAAAGGCTAAAAACTTCTTCATAACTGATAACATGTAAGAATCCATAGTCTGAGAAAACACAATTAGACATAGCTTGTGAAATAGTTTATCAACCATGATGATGGGAAGGTGTTAAACTGACCCACAGAGAAAACAGTTACCTATATAGCTTGCTATGACACATGGGGTTAGGAGAGTTGTGGATGAAATATTTCTCTGATGCACTCAAATATAACAAAGATTTACATTGTCCACAGAAACAACAACAAAAAGGACATTTATTTGTAGTTATCATCTAATGTAGAGGTTTGTATCCATAGAAACTAAACTCTTGTTATAAGTAACAAAATATTGAATCTCATAAGGTTCTAATCAAGTAACAGGAAAGTAATCCTGTGTTAACAAAAGTTTTTCAGTTAGGTTTTAAAGGTGTATATTGTAAGCAGGGAAGGTATTATTTTCTAAAACTATTATTAAGCAAGAATGCCATAGGCGTGTGCCACTTGGAGTGACAAAAACATATTCACAAAGACTGGTCAGTTTTCTTAGGCTCAAGGTATTTACACTAAAGTTCTGCCCAAGTACCACACATTTTGGTGTGTCTTTGTGAAAAACATCAAAGCAGATAATAATACTTAAAATACTGAATATTATGAAAGTCCAGAAGGAGGAAAAATGGTATCCACGTTTTCCAAAATATTCCACTAAAACGACAGATGAAAAGTGTTGATGACCTACTTGTGAAGACAATTCTTAAGCAACATAATTTCCTGCCATGGTATTAGAACTGAGCTCCAGACAGAATAGAGCAGAGCAGAAGATACTTCAGTCTCGTGATGATTACCATTAATAATCAGCAGCTCACAATAGATATTTTTAAATATAAAAACCAGTAATATTCACATTTATTTTAAACAATCAGGTATTTGGAAACCTATTTGTTCCTAGAGATTCCCCTTACTTTTAGATTAATGAGAGTCATAAGGATAAATACTTTGAATTCTACAGTAACTTTAAAAATGAAATATTTACTCATATGTTTAAGCCTATTTAAGTATTTTTTTCAAGAGGAACATTATCTAAAGACTTTGTATTTTAATGAAAATAAAAGTTGACCTCCCTTTGACCTAAAACACCATTTGTAATTTACCTCTTCTCTCCCTAAAATGTGACTTCTGTTACTCTTGTCATGCTAGCCCAGCATGGTACATAAATGTATTAAACTTGTTCCTACTCAAGGGTCTTTGCTCTGCCTGGAACATCTGAGGTAGAAGTACTTCAGGGGTATTTGCATGTACAGCTCATTCTTTTCATTCAGGTATTAAAGGAGGCATTCCCTGAGCCCTAATCTAAAATAATTTCCCAGTCACTCTTGTCACATTATACCAATATACTATTTTCATAGTATTTATCTTTCTCTGAAATTGAGAAACATGAACATGAGTATCCACTATGATGCCAAGATCTTTGCTAGTGATGGGGAAATGGGAAATGGCAAAAATAGATACATAGTGCTGATTCTCATGAAGCTCAATTTAATAGGAAAGATAACTAAGCAAAATAATCATAAAGTATAAAAAATAAAATAACGGAGGTATGGGAAGAATCAGTAAATGACCTAATGTTTTATCTTAAGGTTATAGACATAGAAAACATCTTGTGAACAATGCTATAAGGACTACAGGATGTAATGAGGATTATTTTTAAATATATTAAAATAAAATGCCAATACAAATTTAGTTTGGCAAAATTAAATAAAATTAAAAATGAAATATTCCAAAAATATACAAAAACAAAACACAAACCACCAAAACCATAGAACATCAACTCCAAAAACTCATCTTCCCAAACAGGACAAAACCCAACAGATAATAAATCAAAACTATGGCTACTGTAACTGTGATGATCACAAGTGCTAGATTTATTACAGTCTCTATTTGACAGTTTTATAACATACCTGAATTGAAATATTAACATAATTGATTTTTATTGAGATCCAATGAATACTGGTTATACCCTCCAGTTGTTTATATTTACAGCTGGGAACTCCTGCATCTAATTATACTTGATAGACCTTTGACAAAGTAAACCTTCAATATAAGCTTCACTGAGGAAGAAGAGACTAGAGGAAGTGCCACGATTTGACAGGGAAATATATTGAAAATAAATAGGAATCTAACAAGGGATGGAGGCTCAAGAGATTTCTTTTATTTGATTACAAAGTTATTAATAACATATATTCATGTTGTATATATGCTTTTAAGTACACTCTTGATATTATCTTCTTAAAACAAAATGCTGCAAGAGAGAAACTGGTTATTTGGGGATTTGGTTAATTGAGTTTTAATGAATCAGGTATCTATTTGTCTCTATCACAATTACCATTCTGGGAGCTGAAAGACTTCAAAATAACTGAAGGACGGGTTGGGGTTGTAGCTCAGTGGTAGAGCACTTGTCTCGCATGTGTGAGGCACTGGGTTTGATTCTCAGCACTGCATATAAATAAACGAAATAAAGGTCCATTGACAACTAAAAAATAGTAAAGACAAATTTTAAAAAGTATTAAAAATAATTGAAGGAGGTTTTAAAATTTTATCATTTGGTATACTACTATGGGGATTACATTGGATATAAAGATTTTTCTTATTTTTTGAGTACCTGTTGTTGGTAACTGTGCAAAGATAAAAGAATGAGACCAGGCAAGACAGGATTTCTTTCCATTTACTTCTCTGCCATCTTTTCTGATTGCCACAGAAAACACCTTCAATCAAGATGGAAGGAAGCAGATACCTGTTGGTTGCTAGGAAGTATAAACTGACTCTTTGCTCCTTTGTGTTGCATCAGGATCTCTTTTCCCTTCACTCTCAGTCTTCAGGTACTTTAAACAGGAAGGAAATCACATTCTTTCATGTAAAGTCATGGAAAGGTTTAAGCAAATCGTTATAAAATTATATAATATATAGGTCACTCTAGGTATTAATCTATGAAATATGAGAATTAGAATAACTTCTATAATTTTTTTAAGTGTTAGTTTGATAAACTAGTAAATTGCTATAAGAAAGGGATGGTTTTTAGGTTAAAGATTTAAAAGAAAAAACTGCTTTCCTTGCATATTATTACTATTTATGATTTCAGGTGCAATTCTGGAAAAATCTCATATTTGTTTAATTACAAATCAAAATATGCAAGGGCTACTGTCAGGTGTGAACATTTGGATAACACTTCCAAAAACAAAAATTAAAGAGATCAGAAGACACTAAATAGACACAATCTCTCAGAAATAAGGTTAGTAGTAATATATGGTTCTGGGATTTTAATGTCAACACTTAGGAAGTTACCCATATTTAATGTTATGGTGACTATGACATATAGGACTGATGGATTTGGGGAATGTGTCATATTCAAATGTTGCTTGGTAAGCAAACACAGTAATAACAATCTTAAAAAAAATCTGTTGGGGTGGGGAAGGCCCACAAAATATCACATGAATTTGATCAATTTGTATCAAAATATTTAAATGAACATATATTTTTTTGGTAATGAAACTCAAAAGATAAAATTTCCAAGGAAATCAAACATAATCAGTGATAGGAAGAAATAAAAGTATTGTAATAAAAAATTAAATTGCTTCCACCATCTTCCCTGTTTTCCCTGAGACCACCACATCAGTCATTCAACTTTAGGTTTCACTCTCCTGCTTTGGAGTCCCAGATTGCTCTGCTGTGCAGGGGCTGAAGATCCCTAGGGACAAGGACTGGCTCCTGAGCACCAGGAAATGAAAAGAATCCATGTGCTGCTAAGAAGATTGTGTATTTGAAGATCCAAGATGGTGGACTAGAGGGTGACTGCATCTCCCATCTCCAGAACTCAGGATTCAAGAAGGGGAGGTATTGAGACACTCGGACCAACATAGAGCCGCGGGAAGAGTCGCTCCCACCAGGTGAAGCTCGGCCCCGGCCCCGGGTGGCAGGCCCAGACAGGGGGCAGCTTCTTGAGCAGGGCAGGGTAGCAAGAGTCTTCCCCAAGCAGCTCTGCTCTCTCTGGCAGCAGGCTTGATTCACAGCCAGCTTCTAGGAACAGGCCAGTCCAGTGAGAGCTTTTCTGCACAAAGCCAACCCTAAGACCCGGACCCAGCGGCCCGCAGGCAGTTTCTCGGACCAGGGCAGGGCAGCGAAAGACTTCCCCAAGCAGCCTGGCTCCCTCCCATGGCAGGCCCGGTCCACAGCCAGGTTCTCAGAGCAGGCCCGCCCAGCGAGAGCTTTTCTGCACAGAGCCAACCCCAAGTCCTGGACCAAGCGGCAGGCCCCTGCCCACAGGCAGCTTCGGGGACCAGGGCAGGACAGGAGAGGCTTTCCCTGAGCAGCCCGGCTCCCTCAGGCGGGGGCAGGCCCTTTCTATAGCCAGCTTCTAGGAGCAGGACCGCCCAGTGAGAGGATTTCCACGCAGAATCAGCCCCCAGGCTGGACCCAGTAGCGGGCTAGGGGCAGCTTTCTTCGGACACTGCATTATCAAGTTCCTCCAACACTTCAGGCTACTGAAGGCTGGGAGGTGATATACTGGAAATCTACAGGGACACTATAAGCCAATAGAGGAAATCTGCAATATCTCAGAGTCCCACTGACATCTGACCAATATGAGAAAACAAGGGAAGAAAATGTCCCAAACAAACCTAGATACTATATCAATAAAACCCAATGACAGCATAGCAGAAGAAATGTCAGAAAGGGAGTTCAGAATGTACATAATTAGCAGCTTCTCCAGGTTCTCGGAACGGAACTGGCCCGCTAGTGAGAGCCTGTCTGAACAGAGCAGGCTCCGCGAGTCCCGGAGCCGCTGCAGTGCAGTGTACTCCTGCAAAGAACCAGCGGAGAGCCTCGATCTGCAATCAGCCTCAGGGATAAGGGCAGGGCAGCCGGAGACCTCTTCAGGCGGCTCTGCCCACTCCGGCTGCGGGCTCTCTCCACGGGGCGATCCAAGATGGCGGCCTAGAGGGAGACTGCACCCCCAGTCGCTCCAGAACCCAGGAGTTAAGAAGGGGAGGCATTGAGAGACTTGGACTGAAGTGGAGCCACGGGTGAGTCTGCCCACTGGGTAAAGCTCGGCCCGGGTGGCAGGCCCAGATAGAGGTGGCTTATCGGAGCCGGGCAGGGCAGCTAGAGTCATCCAAGGCAGTCCTGCGCACTTCGGCGGTGGGCCCCGCCCACACAGCCAGCTTCTCCAGGTTCTCGGAACAGAACTGGCCCGCTAGTGAGAGCCTGTCTGAACAGAGCACGCTCCGAGTCCCGGAGCCGCTGCAGTGCAGTGTACTCCTGCAAAGAACCAGCGGAGAGCCTCGATCTGCAATCAGCCTCAGGGATAAGGGCAGGGCAGCCGGAGACCTCTTCAGGCGGCTCTGCCCACTCCGGTTGCGGGCTCTCTTCACGGGGCGATCCAAGATGGCGGCCTAGAGGGAGACTGCACCCCCGGTCGCTCCACAACCCAGGAGTTAAGAAGGGGAGGCATTGAGAGACTCGGACTGAAGTGGAGCCACGGGTGAGTCTGCCCACTGGGTAAAGCTCAGCCCGGGTGGCAGGCCCAGATAGAGGTGGCTTAGCAGAGCCGGGCAGGGCAGCTTGAGTCCTCCCAAGGTAGTCTTCCACACTCCGGCAGTGGGCTCTTCCCACACGGCCAGCTGCACGGTGCAGGCCCACAGTGAGAGCATTTCCGCACAGAGCCAGTTCCAAAACGTGGAACCAGTAGGGGGCTAGGGGTAGTATTCTTCGAATGAGCTGCTTTATCAGATTCCTCCAAGACATCAGGCTACTGAAGGCTGGGAGGTGATACACTGGAAATCTACTGGGACACTATAAGCCAATAGTGGAAAACTGCAATATCTCAGGGTCCCACTGACAACTGACCATTATGAGAAAACAAGGGAAGAAAATGTCCCAAACAAACCTAGATACTACATCAATAAAACCCAATGACAGCACAGCAGAAGAAATGTCAGAAAGGGAGTTCAGAATGTACGTAATTAAAACGATCAGGGAAGCTAATGAGGAGATGAAAGAGCAAATGCAGGCATTGAAGGAGGAGATGAAAGAGCAAATGCAGGCATTAAATGATCGCACCAATCAACAGTTAAAAGACCAAATACGGGAAGCAAGAGATCATTTCAATAAAGAGTTAGAGATACTGAAAAAAAACCAAACTGAAATCCTTGAAATGAAGGAAACAATAAACCAAGTTAAAAACTCCATAGAAAGCATAACCAATAGGATAGAACACCTGGAAGACAGAACCTCAGACATTGAAGACAAAATATTTAACCTTGAAAACAAAGTTGAACAAACAGAGAAGATGGTAAGAAATCATGAACAGAATCTCCAAGAACTATGGGATATCATGAAAAGGCCAAATTTGAGAATTATTGGGATTGAGGAAGGCTTAGAGAAACAAACCAAAGGAATGAACAATCTATTCAATGAAATAATAACAGAAAATGTCCCAAATCTGAAGAACGAAATGGAAAACCAAGTACAAGAGGCTTATAGAACTCCAAACATACAAAATTACAACAGACCCACACCAAGGCACATTATTATGAAAATACCTAACATACAAAATAAAGACAGAATTTTAAAGGCCGCGAGAGAAAAGAATCAAATTACATTCAGAGGGAAACCAATAAGAATATCAGCAGATTTTTCAATCCAGACCCTAAAAGCTAGAAGGGCCTGGAACAACATATACCAAGCCCTGAAAGAAAATGGATGCCAACCAAGAATCCTATACCCAGCAAAACTTACCTTCAAATTTGACGATGAAATAAGATCCTTCCATGATAAACAAAAGCTAAAGGAATTTACAAAAAGAAAGCCAGCATTACAGAACATTCTCAGCAAAATATTCCATGAGGAAGAGATGAAAAACAACGATGCAAATCAGCAACAGGAGGCGCTAGCCTAAAGGAATAGCCAAATAAAGGAGAAACCAAATCATGTCAAAAACAAATATGAGTCAATTGACTGGGAATACAAATCATATCACAATAATAACCCTGAATGTTAATGGCCTGAATTCATCAATCAAAAGACACAGACTGGCAGATTGGATTAAAAAGAAAAATCCAACAATATGCTGCCTGCAAGAGACTCATCTCATAGAAAGAGACACCCATAGACTAAAGGTGAAAGAATGGGGACAAACATGCCATGCACACGGACACAGCAAAAAAGCTGGAGTATCCATCCTCATCTCAGATAATGTGGACTTCAAACCAAAACTAGTCAGAAGGGATAAAGAAGGACATTACATGCTGCTTAAGGGAAGCATAAATCAGCAAGACATAACAATCATAAATATCTATGCCCCGAACATTGGCTCATCCACGTACGTCAAACAAATCCTTCTCAATTCCAGAAATCAAATAGACCACAACACAATAATACTAGGCGATTTTAACACACCTCTCTCACCACTGGATAGATCGTCCAAACAAAAATTGAATAAAGAAACTATAGATCTCAACAACACAATCAGCAATTTAGACTTAACGGACATATATAGAATATACCATCCAACAAAGAATGAATACACTTTCTTCTCAGCAGCACATGGATCCTTCTCCAAAATAGACCATATTTTATGCCACAAAGCTACTGTTAGTAAATACAAGAAGATAGAGATACTACCTTGTACTCTATCAGATCATAATGGATTGAAATTAGAAATAAATGACAGAATAAAAAACAGAAACTTCTCCAATACCTGGAGACTAAATAATACACTATTATATGATGAATGGATAACAGAAGACATCAGGAGGGAAATAAAAAAATTCTTAGAAGTAAACGAGAACAAAGACACATCATATCAAAATCTCTGGGACACTATGAAAGCAGTACTTAGAGGAAGATTTATTTCATGGGGTGCATTCAAAAAAAGAAGTAGAAATCAACAAATAAACGACTTAACACTACAGCTCAAAGCACTAGAAAAAGAAGAGCAGACCAATACCAAAAGTAGTAGAAGACAGGAAATAGTTAAAATCAGAGCCGAAATCAACGAAATCGAAACAAAAGAAACAATCGGAAAAATTAATAAAATAAATAGTTGGTTCTTTGAAAAAATAAATAAAATTGATAAACCCTTAGCCACACTAACAAAGAGAAAGAGGGAGAAAACTCAAATTACTAAAATTCGGAATGAACAAGGAAACATCACAACAGACACGAGTGAAATACAAAACATAATTAGAAGCTATTTCGAAAATCTATACTCCAACAAAACAGAAAACCTTGAAGACATCAACAAATTTCTAGAGACATATGAACTACCTAAACTGAACGAGGAGGACATACACAACTTAAATAAACCAATTTCAAGCAATGAAATAGAAGAGGTCATCAAAAGCCTACCAACAAAGAAAAGTCCAGGACCAGATGGGTTCTCAGCCGAGTTCTACAAAACCTTTAAAGAAGAGCTCATTCCAATACTCCTCAAACTATTCCATGAAATAGAAGAGGAGGGAACCCTACCAAACTCGTTCTATGAAGCCAATATCACCCTGATACCTAAACCAGACAGAGACACATCAAGGAAAGAAAATTTCAGACCAATATCCTTAATGAACATCGATGCAAAAATTCTCAACAAAATTTTAGCAAATCGCATACAAATATATATTAAAAAGATAGTGCACCACGATCAAGTGGGTTTTATCCCAGGGATGCAAGATTGGTTCAACATTCGGAAATCAATAAATGTCATTCACCATATCAATAGACTTAAAGTTAAGAATCACATGATTATTTCAATAGATGCAGAAAAAGCATTTGATAAAATACAGCATCCCTTCATGCTCAAAACACTAGAAAAAATTGGGGTAATGGGAACATTCCTAAACATTATAAAGGCCATCTACGCTAAGCCCATGGCCAATATCATTCTAAATGGTGAAAAACTGAAAGCGTTCCCCCTAAAAACTGGAACAAGGCAGGGATGCCCTCTTTCACCGCTTCTATTCAACATCGTCCTTGAGACTCTAGCCAGAGCAATCAGACAAACCAAAGAAATTAAAGGGATACGAATAGGAAAAGAAGAACTCAAACTATCCCTGTTCGCTGATGACATGATTATATATTTAGAGGAACCTGGAAATTCCACCAGAAAACTTTTAGAACTCATAAGTGAATTCAGTAAAGTAGCAGGTTACAAGATCAATGCTCATAAATCCAATGCATTTTTATACATAAGTGATGAATCTTCAGAAAGAGAAATTAGGAAAACTACCCCATTCACAATAGCATCGAAAAAAATAAAATACTTGGGAATCAATCTCACAAAAGAGGTGAAAGACCTCTACAATGAGAACTACAGAACACTAAAGAAAGAAATTCAAGAAAACCTTAGAAGATGGAAAGATCTCCCATGTTCCTGGATTGGCAGAATTAATATCGTCAAAATGGCTATACTACCTAAAGTTCTATACAGATTCAATGCAATTCCAATTAAAATCCCAATGATGTACCTTGCAGAAATAGAGCAAGCAATTATGAAATTCATCTGGAAGAATAAAAAACCTAGAATAGCTAAAGCAATCCTCAGTAGCAAGAGCGAAGCAGGGGGTATTGCAATACCAGATCTTCAACTCTACTACAAAGCAATAGTAACAAAAACGGCATGGTATTGGTACCAAAATAGACAGGTAGATCAATGGTACAGAATAGAGGACATGGACACAAACCCAAATAAATACAATTTTCTCATACTAGACAAAGGTTCCAACAATATGCAATGGAGAAAAGATAGCCTCTTCAACAAATGGTGCTGGGAAAACTGGAAAACTATATGCAATAGAATGAAACTAAACCCCTATCTCTCACCCTACACAAAACTCAACTCAAAATGGATCAAGGACCTCGGAATCAGACCAGAGACCCTGCATCTTATAGAAGAAAAAGTAGGTCCAAATCTTCAACTTGTTGGCTCAGGATCAGATTTCCTTAACAGGACTCCCATAGCACAAGAAATAAAAGCAAGAATAAACAACTGGGATAGATTCAAACTAAAAAGCTTTCTCTCAGCAAAGGAAACTATCAGAAATGTGAAGAGAGAGCCTACAGAGTGGGAGAATATCTTTGCCAACCATACCTCAGATAGAGCGCTAATTTCCAGAATCTATAAAGAACTCAAAAAACTCTACACGAAGAATACAAATAATCCAATCAACAAATGGGCTAAGGAAATGAACAGACACTTCACAGAAGAAGATGTACAAGTAATCACCAGACATATGAAAAAATGTTCAACATCCCTAGTAATAAGGGAAATGCAAATCAAAACTACCCTAAGATTTCATCTCACCCCAATTAGAATGGCGATTATCAAGAATACAAGCAACAATAGGTGTTGGCGAGGATGTGGTGAAAAAGGAACACTCATACATTGCTGGTGGGGTTGCAAATTAGTGCAACCACTCTGGAAAGCAGTGTGGAGATTCCTCAGAAAGCTTGGAATGGAAACACCATTTGACCCAGCTATCCCACTCCTTGGCCTATACCCAAAGGACTTAAAATCAGCATACTACAGAGATACAGCCACATAAATGTTCATTGCTGCTCAATTCACCATAGCCAGATTGTGGAACCAACCTAGATGCCCTTCAGTTGATGAATGGATAAAGAAACTGTGGCATATTTATACAATGGAATATTACTCCGCAATGAAGAATGATAAAATTATGGCATCTGTAGGCAAATGGTCGAAATTGGAGAATATCATGCTAAGTGAGATAAGCCAATCTCAAAAAACTAAAGGACGAATGATCTCGCTGATAAGCGGATGAGGACATATAATGGGGGGTGGGACGGGCTAGCATTAGGTTTAGGGTTAGGTTTAGAGTTAGGCTAAGGAGAGCGGTAAGAATGAAGGAAAGAAGGACTGTGTAGAGGGAAAAGAGGGGTGAGAGGGGTGGGAGGGGTGGGGGGGAGGGGAAAAATATAATAAACCTCATTACCCTATGTAAACGTAAAAAAAAAAAAAAAAAAAAAGAATGTACATAATTAAAACAATCAGGGAAGCAAATGAGGAGATGAAAGAGCAAATGCAGGCATTGAAGGAAGAGATAAAAGGGCAAATACAGGCATTAAATGATCACAACAATCAACAGTTAAAAGAGCAAATACGAGAAGCAAAATATCATTTCAATAAAGAGAGATACTGAAAATAAAACAAACAGAAATCCTTGAAATGAAGGAAACAATAAAACAAGTTAAAAACTCCATAGAAAGCATAACCAATAGGATAGAACACCTGGAAGACAGAACCTCAGACACTGAAGACAAAATATTTAATCTTGAAAACAAAATTGACCAAACAGAGAAGATGGTAAGAAATCATAAGCAGAATCTACAAGAATTATGGGATATCATGAAAAGGCCAAATTTAAGAATTATTGGGATTGAGGAAGGCTTAGAGAAACAAACCAAAGAAATGAACAATCTATTCAATGAAATAATATCAGAAAATTTCCCAAATCTGGAGAATGAAAGGGAAAACCAAGTACAGGAGGCTTACAGGACTCCAAATATACAAAATTACAACAGACCCACACCAAGGCACGTTATTATGAAAATACCTAACATACAAAAAAAAGACAGAATTTTAAAGGCTGTGAGAGAAAAGAATCAAATTACGTTCAGGGGGAAACCAATAAGAATATCAGCAGATTTTTCAATCCAGACCCTAAAAGCTAGAAGGGCCTGGAACAACATTTACCAAGCCCTGAAAGAAAACGGATGCCAACCAAGAATCTTATACCCAGCAAAACTTACATTCAGATTTGATGATGAAATAAGATCCTTCCATGATAAACAAAAGCTAAAGGAATTTACAAAAAGAAAGCCAGCATTACAGAACATTCTCAGCAAAATATTGCATGAGGAAGAGATGAAAAACCATGATGCAAATCAATAACGGGAGGAACTAGCCTAAAGGAATAGCCAAATAAAGGAGAAACCAAATCATGTCAAAAAACAAAAATGAGTCAAATGACTGGGAATACAAATCATATCACAATAATAACCCTGAATGTTAATGGCCTGAACTCATCAATCAAAAGACATAGACTGGCAGACTGGATTAAAAAGAAAAATCCAACAATATGCTGCCTGTAAGAGACTCATCTCACAGAAAGAGATACCCACAGACTAAAGGTGAAAGGATGGGAACAAACAATCCATTCACATGGACACAGCAAAAAAGCTGGGGTATCCATCCTCATTTCAGACAATGTGGACTTCAAGCCAAAACTAATCAGAAGGGATAAAGAAGGACATTACATACTGCTTAAGGGAAGCATAAACCAGCAAGACATAATAATCATAAACATCTATGCCCCAAACATTGGCTCATCCATGTACGTCAAACAAATCCTTCTCAATTCCAGAAATCAAATAGGCCTCAACACAATAATACTAGGCGATTTTAACACACCTGTCTCACCACTGGATAGATCTTCCAAACAAAAATTGAACAAAGAAACCATAGATCTCAATAACACAATCAACAATTTAGACTTAATGGACATATATAGAATATACCATCCAACAAAGAATGAATACACTTTCTTCTCAGCAGCACATGGATCCTTCTCTAAAATAGACCATATATTATGCCACAAAGCTACTGTTAGTAAATACAAGAAGATAGAGATACTACCTTGTACTCTATCAGATCATAATGGATTGAAATTAGAAATAAATGACAGAATAAAAAACAGAAACTTCTCCAATACCTGGAGATTAAATAATACACTATTATATGATGAATGGATAACAGAAGACATCAGGAGGGAAATAAAAAAAATCTTAGAAGTAAACGAGAACAAAAGCACTTCATATAAAAATCTCTGGGACGCTATGAAAGCAGTACTTAGAGGAAGATTTATTTCATGGAGCGCATTCAACAAAAAAAGTAAAAATCAACAAATAAACGACTTAACACTCAGCTCAAAGTCCTAGAAAAAGAAGAGCAGACCAACACCAAAAGTAGTAGAAGACAGGAAATAGTTAAAATCAGAGCTGAAATCAACGAAATTGAAACAACAGAAACAATAGAAAAATTAACAAAATAAAGAGTTGGTTCTTTGAAAAAATAAACAAAATTGATAAACCCTTAGCCACACTAACAAAGAGAACGAGAGAGAAAACTCAAATTATTACTAAAATTCGGAATGAACATGGAAATATCACAACAGACACGAGTGAAATACAAAACATAATTAGAAGCTATTTTGAAAATCTCTACTCCAACAAAACAGAAAACCTCGAAGACATCAACAAGTTTCTAGAGACATATGAATTACCTAAACTGAACCAGGAAGACATACACAATTTAAATAAATCAATTTCAAGCAATGAAATAGAAGAGGTCATCAAAAGCCTACCAACAAAGAAAAGTCTGGGACCAGATGGGTTTTAAGCTGAGTTCTACAAAACCTTTAAGGATGAGCTCATTCCAATACTCCTCAAAGTATTCCATGAAATAGAAGAGGAGGGAACCCTCCGAAACTCATTCTATGAAGCCAATATCACCCTGATACTAAACCAGACAGAGACACATCGAGAAAAGAAAATTTCAGACCAATATCCTTAATGAACATCGACGCAAAAAATTCTCAACAAAATTTTAGCAAATCACATTCAAAAGCATATTAAAAAGATAGTGCACTACGATCAAGTGGGTTTTATCCCAGGGATGCAAGGTTGGTTCAACATCCAGAAATCAATAAATGTCATTCACCATATCAACAGACTTAAAGTTAAGAATCACATGATTATTTCGATAGATGCAGAAAAAGCATTCGATAAAATACAGCATCCCTTCATGCTCAAAACACTGGAAAAAATAGGGATAGTGGGAACATTCCTTAACATTGTAAAGGCCATCTATGCTAAGCTAATGGCCAATATCATTCTAAATGGTGAAAAACTGAAAGCGTTCCCCCTAAAAACTGGAACAAGGCAGGGATGCCCTCTTGCATCACTTCTATCACCATCGTTCTTGAAACTCTAGCCAGAGCAATTAGACAGACCAAAGAAATTAAAGGGATACGAATAGGAAAAGAAGAACTCAAATTATCCCTGTTCACTGATGACATGATTATATATTTAGAGGAACCCAGAAATTCCACCAGAAAACGTTTGGAACTCATAAGTGAATTCAGTAAAGTAGCAGGATATAAGATCAATGCACATAAATCTAATGCATTTTTATACATAAGTGATGAATCTTCAGAAAGAGAAATTAGGAAAACTACCCCATTCACAATAGCCTCGAAAAAAATAAAATACTTGGGAATCAATCTCACAAAAGAGGTGAAAGACCTCTACAATGAGAACTAAAGAACACTAAAGAAAGAAATTAAAGAAAACCTTAGAAGATGGAAATATCTCCCATGTTCTTGGATAGGAAGAATTAATATTGTCCAAATGGCCATACTACCAAAAGTGCTATACAGATTCAATGCAATTCCAATTAAAATCCCAATGACATACCTTACAGAAATAGAGCAAGCAATTATGAAATTCATCTGGAAGAATAAGAAACCCAGAATAGTTAAAGCAATCCTTAGCAGAAAGAGTGAAGCAGGGGGTATCCCAATACCAGATCTTCAACTCTACTGCAAAGCAATAGTAACAAAGACAGCATGGTATTGGTACCAAAATAGACAGGTAGATCAATGGTACAGAATAGAGGACATGGACACAAACCCAAATAAATACAATTTTCTCATACTAGACAAAGGTTCCAACAATATGCAATGGAGAAAAGATAGCCTCTTCAACAAATGGTGCTGGGAAAACTGGAAATCCATATGCAACAGAATGAAACTAAACCCCTATCTCTCACCCTGCACAAAACTCAACTCAAAATGGATCAAGTAACTTGGAATCAGACCAGAGACCCTGCATCTTATTGAAGAAAAAGTAGGTTCAAATCTTCAACATGTCCGCTTAGGATCAGACTTCCTTAACAGGACTCCCATAGCACAAGAAATAAAAGCAAGAATCAATAACTGGGACAGATTCAAACTAAAAAGCTTTCTCTCAGTAAAGGAAACTATCAGTAATGTGAAGAGAGAGCCTACAGAGTGGGAGAAAATCTTTGCCACTCATACTTCAGATAGAGCACTAATTTCCAGAATATATAGAGAACTCAAAAAACTCTACATGAAGAATACAAATAATCCAATTAACAAATGGGCTAAGGAAATGAACAGACACTTCACAGAAGATGTACAAGCAATCAACAGATGTATGAAAAAATGTTCAACATCTCTAGTAATAAGAGAAATGCAAATCAAAACTACCTTAAGATTCCATCTCACCCCAATTAGAATGGCAATTATCAAGAACACAAGCAACAATAAGAGTTGGAGAGGATGCGGGGAAAAAGGTACACTCATATATTGCTGGTGGGGTAGCAAATTAGTGCAGCCACTCTGAAAAGCAGTATGGAGATTCCTCGGAAAGCTTAGAATGGAACCACCATTTGAGCCAGCTATCCCACTCCTTGGCCTATACCCAAAGGACTTAAAATCAGCATACTACAGAGATGCAGCCACATCAATGTTCATAGCTGCTCAATTCACAATAGCCAGACTATGGAACCAACCTAGATGTCATTCAATTGATGAATGGATAAAGATACTGTGCTATATATATATATATAATGGAATATTACTCAGTCATAAAGAGTGATAAAATTATGGCATTTGCAGGCAAATGAATGAAATTGGAGAATATCATGCTAAGTGAGATAAGCTAATCTCAAAAATCCAAAGGATGAATGATCTCGCTGATAAGCAGATGATGACAAATAATGGGTGGTGGGACGGGTTAGTTTTAGGGTCAGGGTTAGGGTTAGGGTTAGGGAGGGGGGCAAGAATGGAGGAAGGAAGGACTGTATAGAGGGAGAAGAGGGTGGGAGGAGTAGGGGGGAAGGAAAAAATAACAGAATGAATCAAACAACATTACCCTATGTAAATTTATGATTACACAAATGGTATGCCTTGACTCCATGTACAGAGAAACAACATATATCCCATTTGTTTACAATAAAAAAAATACAATAAAAAAAACTAAATTGCCCAAGTGTTGTTTTCAAAGGTCTATTCAAATTATGCCTGTAAACATTATAAATAAGAAAATAATATTAAATTGGAGAATTAGAGCTTAGTGGTACTTGTAGCATATCATAAGATAAACTTCCCACCAACCCCTCCATATAAAACATCAACATTGCTCTGAAGGTGCAATCTGCACACAGCAGGTATTAGCAAAGGTCATTTAGTTCTCAGCACTTCATATTCTGAGTTTATAAAATCAACTCAGATATAGCAAATACAATTTTTAAGAGGAAAAATTTTTAAAAAAAGATTAGGTAAGAATGAACTGTAGCATAAACCTATGGGGGTAAAGCCTAAGCAAAGTAGGTAAGGAAACTAAGGAAACCAGGGTTCTAGAATTAGCTCTATATTTAAGGACACTGGACAAGCCAGGAATTAAACTTAGTATTCTGTAGTTCTTTTGTTGTATAACAGATTTAGAGTTTAAGGTCGTCAAGAGTGACCTCCATAAAATGTGAAAGATGTAAGGAAATAGTAATAACCAGTACTCTATGAAAGTCATCATGGTTTAAATGCAGTGAAAGACCAATGCAGAAGTGCTGGAAGATACTAGCTTATCCTCACTTTACTTGGCTGTGTGCTCACATCTTCCTCCTGACTGAAAGAAACTCCAGGGCCAAACTCAGATGCAGAGGCCACAACTTCCAACTAATTTCTCTATCAATCTCCTCTTGGTTCCACTCTATCAGCCAGATGCGTCTGGTTTCCCAGGTTCTTTTGAAAGCTGCAATGATTTTACCCAGATCAAGAACTTCAAGAGGCTTTGTTCCCAACTTCCTCTTTTAGATCCTTACTTCCCAACTTCTTCCCTAATAGAGTAATATTTTATTCCTAAAATAAATTATTTATAATATTCATAGTGGTCTGCTGTCCAGTTGAATCCTTTCAACTTTGGAAAATTAATATTTGGGAAGAGGAGATCTACAAGTTTTAAAATTTAATGATTCTCTATGCTTAACTTTTTTATTCCCCTTCTCTCAACATACACAGAAAAAATTTGAGTAGCATAATCAGGAGAAGAGAATGAAAGTCATTAAAAAAGACTACAATTTGTTACTGGTCATGGGAGGGAGCAAATTATCTTTACTTTGAATCTTTTTGCATCTTTTAAATTTTATCTATAATACCTATTCAAAAACAAATAGAATTATATTAAGACCCTGTTTATACTTTTGTTGAGATTACTCATCAGAACTGGATTCTATTTGATTTAAAATTTCTTGTCTTCATCTGAATCAATGTCTCTCAGAAATATTTACATTCAGTGACCTGACTTGTCAGTGTCACTTAATCATCAAATCATTCAATCTTTCATTGATTTACTCAAACCTCTATTTTCTATTATGTGACTAGTATGATGTCATATGCTGGGTATTCAGAAGTGAATAAAATATGACACACTTCTGGCCTCTGGATCTAATGCTTCCTCAGTTTAGAATGTTCCCTCTCTCCTGGCACCCATACTCTTAAAAACAAATTCAGGAGCCATGTACTGTATGAAACCTTCCTGAGACCCCACTCACAGAGCTAATCATTAACTTCTGCCTTTAAATTTTCTACTTTGTACCAACAGACATTGTCAACGCAGCAATAATTTATTGTTTGATTTATGTGTCTGAGATCTCCTATGTGTATAGAATGTGCTTATTCTGATTTGTGGCTCTTTCTGTAAGTCTAGGTGTACTGTAGTTGTTTGTCATAACATTTTCACTGTACTCTAATGGTTAATTAAGTAGCTTGTCTCCTTGACTGGATACTGAACTTGTTAAAGAACAGGAACATATTAAAAATTATTTCATTTTGTCTAATATAAAACAACTTTAATGGTATACATTTTATATTCAGAAGTAATCGTTAATTTTTGACAATGGTAACAAGACCATCCCAAAGGTAAAGAATAGTCTCTTCAACAAATGAAGCCAAGACAACCAGCTATTCATATGTAAAAGAATGAAGTCGGTTGGATCTTTACCTCACACCATATTAAAAAGAGAAAACAGGAAAAAAAGGAAAATACATAAAAACTTCAAGTGGATCAATGATTTAAAAGGGATAAAACCATAAAACTATTAGAAAATTAACAATAGGAATAAATCTTCATGTTCTTGGATTTGGCAATGGATTCTCAGATATAGTACCAAAAGTAAGGATAAAAAAATCAATTAAACTTAATCAAAATTAAATTTTATACATCAAAGGACACTGTGAATAAAATGGAAAGATCATTCCTAAATCACATATCTGATGAAGGCATAATATCTAAGATAAATAAAGAACCCTTATAACTCATCAAAAAAAGCACAAACAATCCAATTTAAAAATGGTCAAAGGACTTGAGTAAACATTTTTTCAAAGGAAATATATAAACATGAAAAGCTATTAATGATTAATCATTACAGAATTATACTTTCAACCCACAATGACTACCTTCTCATACCAAAACAAATGGTATTATTAAAAAAAGTTGGGGGGAGTGGGTGAAGTAACAAGTATTAACAAGAGAAACTAGAACTCAGGGACATTGCTGATGGGGAAATAAAATAGTTCGGCTACTGTAGAAAACAGTTTGGCAGTTTCTCAAAGGTTGAGAAAAAAATTACAATATGACCCTATAATTCTACTCCTATGTGTATATCTAAATACTTATAAACAGGTACTGAATCAGATATCTGTATGGCAAAAACCATAGCAACAATATTCACAATAGCCAAAAGATGGTTAAAGCCCAAACATCCATCAACAGATGAATGAATAACAAATTGTGGTATATACACAGGCAAAAAAGAATGATATACTAATACATGCTATGATGTGGGTGAATCTATACAGGATACTAAGTGGGAAAAGATATAAAATGTTACATATTATATTATTCTATCTATATAGAAATACAGAATAGATAAATCCACAGACACAGAATGTAGATTGGTGGCTGACAAGGACTCAGGAGAATGAGAAAGATGGATAAAAACTGCTTAACACATAAGGGGTTTTACTTCAGGGTGAGGAAAATGTTTTGAAACTAGACAGAAGTGGTAGTTTTGCAAGACTGCAAATGTACCAAATGACACGGGATGTTTGCCTCACAGTTAATTTTATGTTACATGACTTTCATTTCAATAAATTATTAAAACATAATCATGAGTGTGTATACAAGCACATATTTACAGTTTGTTAAATGAATTAAAGAGCGAGTAGGAGAGACTTAACTGAGTTAAGACTAGATGGCCATATATTTCCTAGGAAAATAATGTTCATTTTCTTTGTTGATGACAGAATTTGTGATTTTTAAGACCTCATAATCTATAAGGTTTTTAAGCTAAATTTGAAAATTGAGTGAAGAAGAGGAATTAGGGGCCTTGAGGCTGGCTGATGTTATGTAACATTTAGAGATTAGGATTGGTGTAGTGGATGCTGCGGTGTGTCACCCAGATTCTCCCTGCAGGACAAAAATGAAGTCCCTAGGTGCCAGGCCAGTTTCCTGTAGATAGTTCAATAGCTGCATCCTCTCCTGAAACTTACCGTGGTTGGTTATGTTTCCTCTTTCACCCATATTCACACCTCTCCTCAGGAGTACATTCAATCATTTGTAAGTGAAGGGCTACAGTAATACATCTTACATCATTGCAGTGGTATATGCTTGGGATAAATCAATAGACAAGATGATGAACATCTCTGTTTTTGGAACCCAGATAAACATATATATCACTTAGCATATTATATATTATGCAATTGTATACATAGTTATAAAATATATAATTATAAAATTAGTATAAAATATGCTAAGTGATTAGTATAAAATATGCTAAGTGATATGGTAGGAGCATATACAAGGAGGATCTAACTTGGTCTTATGACAGAGTCAGAAAAAACATGTTTCCTCTAAGACTGGATGAGGGGAGAAGCAAGACAAGTGAAAGGGTGGGTAAAGAAGACCACATAGAAAGAAGAAGAAGAACCTTAGAAGTCATGCTAAGGAACAAAAACTGTATCAGTATTTTGGTTTAGGGAAAGTATCGATCTACTCTAGGATTCAGTTTCTTCAGGTATAATCAGGGAAAAATAATAGCTCTTACTTCAGCTTTATTGTGAATATTAAGTTAAATAAGGTAAGTGATAAACATTATATAATCCTAATGAATGTCACTATTATTATTGTCAAGACATGGAGAAATATAGTTTTGGTATTAAAGGAATAGAACCAAAGCAATCATCATTGTAAAAGGAGTACAGCAAAGACTACACAAGATGATGTAAAGAAATCTAATCTTTTTTTTTAAAGTTGTAATGAACACAATACCTTTATTTTATTTATTTATTTTTATGTGGTGCTGAGGATTGAACCCAGTGCCTCATATGTGCCAGGCAAGTGCTCTATCACTGAGCTACAACCCCAGCCCAAGAAATCTAATCTTATAAGCAGAACACATGAGAAATTAACTGTTAAAATCATAAAGACCTCCAGTTTCCACAATATAAAGTTAGTTTTAATGCCTAGTACCTTCTTTCAGCAAATAATCTTACCCATCTCTCTGATGAGAACCATGAATGCCTGGGTAAGATGGCAGTGGTTCTCTACAGATCTTAATGGTTCACATTCAGTACTAATTTCTTTAAAAATGTTCTCTGTGAACATAGCTGCTTTTAGTTAAAGACAATGGAAAAAAACCCAGGGCTAGGAATTCTTGCTGTTCCCCCTTTTCTAACTTAAACATAGCCTTACAAAGCATTTGTTACTCTTCTCCTTCTATCACTATAAGTAGAAAGAAGAGACTAAAATATTAAAAAATTGACCCTAAACCCAAATGGACTTTTGAGAAAAATTATAATTGTATCTTTTAGACTAAAGTGAATCCTTTCATCAAATAGCAAGGTTAAAACAAACAAACAAACAAACAAACAAACAGGATCAACTTTAATTTGTAATAATCACAATGTAACAGTGGTAACATTAGCAGGCTTCCCAGCAAAACCATCAGCTACAATTACAAAACTTATTTTATGCTTGTAAAGAAAAGCGAAGGCAATACCAAACACTTAGGTTGGGCATGCTAAAGATCAGTGACTGCTGGCAATGAAATATTAGAAATATTTCTCAATAATTTTGTACCTGCTGGCCATATTCCACTCAAGGGCTGGATTTTGAGAATTCCTTTCACTCTCTGTAAGCACCCCTCTTGTTCCACTTTCCTTCTCTGGTTTTAGTTGATCCCACTGTGCAGTACCAATATTGATGGACTGCAGGTCTATTTGGTATTGTCTATCTTCGATTTCTGATCCAGGATCTCGAAGAATTCCTAAGTTCAAGGCTCTTCTGTAAAGCAAGTGGAAAAAGTAACAGATATAATAAACAACCTACATTTATTTTGTTTACTAAATAGTATCATTATCTTTTTTTGTATTAGTGATTAATAAACTAGGTTAATCACATTTATGATAGTTAATAGAAAATTAACATATGTTGTGACATCAAAATTTATCACTTACAATTATCTATCCTATGACAACTTCTTACATGTTTCTCAGCACAGTACTCTTTTCCTATGTGGTTTCATATATGTGATTTCAATTACTGAGATGCTTTCACATTCTGTTATATCCACTTTTACCAAAGAGTAAACCAAATTCAGAGGTTCAAAGACAGCAAAGTTACAAATTTACTCAAAACCCTTTCCCATGCTAATCATTTACCATCCTAAGAACTTTGATATCTTGTTAGGAAAGGTGAAGGTCAGCACTTGGGGTTGAGTCTCAAATATGGTATGAAAATGATTTCAATTTGGAGAGGTTTGTCTCAAGTAGGAAGTGCTACCAAAGACAAAGGCAAAGGCAGAAGCATATTTTCTTGGGGTAAACTCAATTTCAACTCAAAGAATTTTCCCACTTTAGGTTTCAAGTAAAATGAGACATTCACAAATAAAATTCACAAGTCACACATGAGTGACCATGAGTAAGACAGTAGAAATAGGGCAGAGAAGATACATCCTCAGAAACTTAAAAAAAAAAAAAAAAAGTGTACTAGCATACAAAAAATATGAGACAATTGTTTATAAAGTTAAAAAGCATCCTCAAAGTAAGGCAAGGAATAAGGCTTATTATAACCATGTAGATCCACAAAGAACAAAATTATAATTTAAAACTCAAAACAGATTAAGCCCAAAAGTGATAGCAAATTGAACCAAAGATCCAAATAAATTCAGAATACAATTCAAAGAGACAAAGAAATCGTGTAGCTAAAAGAGGTTTAATGTATGTATAGAAGACAGCAACAAGGTCTAAAAAAATGCCTCATTGGAGTTTGAGGGAAATTATAGAGAATGGGAAGGAGGCATTATTTGTAGAGAGACTGCCAGAGAATTATCCCACAATTGTTGAAAAGTGCCAAATCTAAGATCCAGATAGCCTGACATCCTAAGAAGTAATGATAAGGAAAAAAACCGGCACCTATATGGATAAATCTAAATAAATATTATCTTTAAATGAATAATATTCATATGTCTAAATTGAAAGAAGAAAGGGTAAAAATAAGACACTGAACAATAATAGTATATAAATTAGGGGACTAGGTAATGTGAAGTAGTGTTCTAAGGTTGTATGGTTGTGGAGAAGTGAAAAGATGCTGATTTAACTTGAGGTTTTTGTTAACTTTGGATACATGTTAAAATAGCTATAAAAACCTCTAAAATAATATACATGAATGACATAACTTTCACAGAGTAAAAATTAGAATGTAAGAAATAAAAAAAATTGAAAAGTTTTATTGAAATTTAAAAACATTTTCAAATTTACCATTTGTTGGTCAAAAATAATAAAAATTAAGAAATAAATAACAATGTTATGCATTAAAAGTGATATGCAGTAACAGGGACATTTGAAGAAAAATTATCATCTAAAATACTTGTTTCAGCAAAGTAGAAATATTTAATATTAGTAAGATAAACATAAAAAGGCAGCATAAACTAAAAAGAGAGGGAAGGAAATAAAAGCAGAAATTAATGAAATAAAAAAAAAAGAGGAACAAAGCTAAAAATAGACATACCTCCAGCACCAGGGGGGAAAAGAGACAAAGATAGAAAGTCAAATAAACTATATTTGTAATGAAAAAAGGAAACATAACTATGATGCTGTAGAAATTAAACAGATAATAGAATGATACCAAGATTTATGGAGACAAAGATTTTATAATTTATTGTGGAAAAAAATCTCTCCAGATCATCACTGTCCCTGGACGATATTTCTTCCCTTTTCACTACAGGATTAATATAAAGGTTATCTGCTCATTTCTTCCACCAAATATAACATTTCCTTTCTTCATACAGTTCTTTTTCTCTATGAAACCACACTATTTTAAAACCCTGAGAGAACAAAACTGCTTGTTGGTTTAGTGAGAATCACCAAACTATCATCCTCAAGAGATTCTTCCTTCAATGAGCTAATTTGCATTTGTTCTTTGAATGCAAAGTTACTTAACACTCTCTTTTAGGTTTTGTGATAGGCCCTAGGGACACTAGGTCCTAGCCCTCATAGATTTAGTCTAGTGGGAAGAAGCAACTATAAAGCAGACAACACTACAAAAGGTCGAGTAGAGAATGCAATTAGAAAACCTGACCCAGGCTTGGGAAGACCAGGAAAGAGAAACAATGTTTAAAGGAGCTCAGAAAAGCTCTATTTTCTCATCTCATACAGTGTAGAAAGTACCTCAGGTAGGGGAGTCAACAAATTCAAAGGCCAAATGTGTGAGAGAGTAGTGCATCCTGTAATTAGAGTTTGAGAAAGTCTACAAAGTTTAGGAGACCCGTACTAGGCCCAACCTTTGGCAATGATGAAATGTGGCCTGAAAATTGGAGTTGCATTGTAAATCGGCCATTTCACTCCTACCAAACAAGATACAGAAATTATGTAGTAGTGTGGTAGTTCAGAGCAAACAGAAAATTGGGTATCTGTCTTAATTATGAAGATTAAGTAAAATAATATATATAGCATATAAAGTAACATCATAAAAACTTCTATAAGTATTAGGAAATAATCATACTACTTGGACTCTTCTCCTCAGTCTCTGAATAAAATGTTAAATAAAAGTGAAATGATTGGAAAGTGATAGGAAAAGAGACTCATCGGGATAAAGCCCATTTTAGTATTTGACAAAAAATAAAAAAGCTGAGCAGAGAAACCACTGACCCTGAGTTTAATAAGTCAAACTCAATAAATTCTACCCATATTTTCTAATTGGATCTAGTTTATTAGCCTAAAAAGATTTTAATAGCATGCTGGTTAATATGTAGTAAACCCCTTACTTTCTAGGTCAAGTAAGTTTACAGTGGAAGATTTAGTTCAATTAAAAATATACTTGCATCTTTAAAAACACCCTTTCTTCAGTAATTTTTTAGCCTCTTGAAATATCAAAATCAGGAAGTATCAATATTTCCTCTGCAGACAATTTCCCATTATGTAAAAGTTAAATTTATTTTATAAATTTAAAACCATAAGCCATTTGCTTATTAGTTTTTGTTAATAAGATTATAGTCAGTTAATATGCATAAATTTTATAAGTTTGATTTTTCCCTAATAAAAATAAATGAAGAATAGTTTTTTTCAGAATTAGATAATTAAAATCCAACTTTTCTTTCTTATTACATGATCCTCATGATTTATTTTCAATTCATTATAGTTGGACAAAATATACTAGTAGAATACTGATTTACTTCATTTTCTGGAAAGTACTTGAGAATTTGTTTTCAGCTTGGAATAGTCACTAAGTTTAAATCTTTAAAGTATAAGATATGCCCTGGTTTGTTTTATACACATGCAAAAATCAGTCCAGTTATTATATAAAATATTCAAAATACTGTCTTTTCCAATACTAAATTAAGAAAATATACTCAAAATGTTTTCAAATACCATGCATTAACTTTTATTAAGCCCTATTACAACAAGATGTCTTTTTATTTATGTTTCTTATACATATTAACTCATAGTAATTGTACAAGTTAATGGTTTCACTGCAATGTTTCCAGGTGGGCATATAGCAAGATGTCTTCTGAAAGAAATATTTCATATTTTATGGCACACTAAAATTTTTAAAAAGGTATAGATAAAATATTAACAGATATAAGATTCAAAACTATTTTTATTTTTCAATAATCAGAAATTGCTTTATAACTTTACAATTTTTAAATGTGGGAATGAAAAACTATTTGATTGCAAATATCAAAATTGGAGTAAATTTTATTCAAGAGAGCTTTGAGTTAGTGTACCAGACTTTCATAGCGCAAGAAACAACTGCAGAATCAAAGAATTCCATAAGAATGACATTTTAGTAGGGAACTAATCAGAGGAAAAGAACTGTGAGGGAGGGAGGACTAGGTGCCTAAAGTTAGCAATGACTGCCTTAAAAATACAAGAATTTCTTAAAATAAAATGCCTTGTATTATTGTTTCATTTCCTAATTAAATTTTTCCTAGAAATATCTGCTGTCAAAAACAGTAATCAAAATTTTGTTTAAAATTCTCATACTTTTAAAAGCTTTGAACTTTGCTCTCTCTTCTTATTGTAGCCTTTAAAACCTTTTAGCAATTCAAATCAGGAAAGAGGGTGAATCAAGATGCCCATAACTTCCTTCCTCTTAACACAAAAAGCTGCTTTATTGGCTAAAATGTAGGAGTTTTAATTGTAATTACTTTGCCCTTCCGAAACTCTTCTCCCATACCATTTGAACCATTCAGCAGGTGGTGTGGGAGGATAAACTAAGTCTGCAATAGTTGGTCAATAATGTAATCATAGGAACCAAAGACGTCTTTAAGTGTATAACAGGAAACATAGCTTTAATGTTTTCCTTTTTAAATTGATTTAGTCTGGGTCAGGCCTTTTGTATGTTTACATAAGGAACAGCTCATGTTGAACCATTTACTGCTCACTGCTGAATAGGCATATCTCGGGAATTCACTGTAAAGAAGTAACATTCATTCTCTTATAGCTCAATTGAGATCTACAAAATGTTAAACAAGCCAGAAAATAGGAATGTAAAACTTTTGTCTTGATTAAATTAAATGGGTATATATTTATCATCAAGTTTCCATAATTTATAATAAATTTGAAAATAAATAGGCTAGGGGATAACATGGTTGACTGTCTGGCTGAAACCAATGCTGCATTCCTTGAACAGTGACTAAGGACAGGAACATAGTCTCCAGATTGCAAAAGAATCACCTGAGCAGCTTGTTAAAAACGTTATGCTCCCAGCTCTACAGATATTGATTTAGCAGATTTGGATTGGGGTTCAAAAATATCTTCTTTCATTTTACTCTAAACTAGTATCCCTATGGAGTCTAAAAATCACACTGATAACTTGAAGCATTATATCTCCTTGACTTAGGACATTTTTTCTCTGCTACCTGAATAAGCAGGAAAAGAACCAGTAAAATCTAAGAGTGTTTCATTTATAAACAGAAATTCATATTTTTTCTTCTTCCTCCACTAAGCTCTTTAGAGGAAGTGTCTATATGGG
Source organism: Sciurus carolinensis (assembly GCF_902686445.1). NCBI lineage: Eukaryota > Metazoa > Chordata > Mammalia > Rodentia > Sciuridae > Sciurus > Sciurus carolinensis. Next base: position 38,958,170 of record NC_062213.1, read on the forward strand.
GTCAGATCATTAGTAACGTGCCAAATGATATGTATGGCTCTATTAAATGGTTTTATCATTAATTAAAAAAAAATATTTATTTATTTTTATGTGGTGCTGAGGATCAAACCCAGTGCCTCACATATGCTAGGCAAGTGCTTACCACCGGGCGACAACTGCAGCCCCTATCATTAACTTTAATGAATTCATAAATGGGACATCAAATTTTCAGAAGATGAAGTTGATAAGTACAGCTAAGATGATGAATTATAGAATTATATGATAGTTCAAAAAATGAGCTAATGAAAATTAATAAGATGAAATGACAGCAACAATTGCAAACTTCCATTTATGGATTCAAATAGCCAACATACAGAATGTGAAAGAGTTGGCTTAAAAATGCTATATTAAATCAATAGCAACAACAAAAGATACCTGACAAAGTTAGGAAGGTTTATGAGAAATAGAATTATCAAAAGGTTTGTTAAAACTATAATTCTACTGTCATGTATAACTAATTAGAAAAAAAGAAAAAAGAAAAAACTATAATTCTAGTCTTAATATTTTTAAACATTTTTTAATCATTCTAATTATGCATGACAATAGAATGTATTGATGCATTTTGATAAATCATACATAAATGGAGTATAATTTCTCATTTTTCTGATTGTACATATTGTAGGATTAGTCTTATTTTAATTAGCATAACAAACACCACAAATTGTGAATTTTCACAAGATTAAGAAATATTTTTACACTAATAGAATTCTTAAATACTATTCATTAGTATTCAAGTATTAAATTTTAGAATGAATACATTATATTTGCATAACTTCAAGTGAACTAATAAAATAATTCATTGACAACATGGCATCAGAAGGTTTTTGAGAATGTTATAATATGTTACAGGTGTGTTTACATAAAATCCTCATAGGTTACTAAAATGTGCAAGTACTTGGCATAAATGTTAACTTCATATGTACTAGACTCAGAATGGTCTTACTTAGCAGTGAAGTTTACTGTAATTCCCACGAAAGGTGATTTTGAAAGGCTAACTGTAAACTTAAGTTCCTTTTCTTTAGGTTTCCATGGATGGTAATAAAATAAACACATTGAATTTATAATGTGTCCTTATTAGGGACAGTCAGACCTCCTACTTGCTCTAATGTTTTTAACAACATGTCTTCAGCACACTCCTGTTTTAGGACTTTCCTATAAAACATGCCATGGCTGCAAATCAACTTTTATAAACATGAATCACTAACACTTTATTCCAACTATGTTAGTATCCTTTCTTATTTAGATATACTCTTCATATCTTTTTTTTTTAACATTTACTCAAAATAACCAGTTTTGGTCATTCAAAGACTCTATTTCCAAATCCAAGTTGAGTAATACTATTTGAATATTTCTGCAAAATTCTCCTAGTGTTTTTAATGTCTTTTTTCTGCTAACCAATCATTACCCAGCATCTCCCAGTACTAAAATTATGTTTAACAGAAGGCATCTTTTATAATTCAAGTCAGAATTCAGAATTGGCTCTTTATTTATTACCTCAGCTAACAATAGATAGCAAGTATTTAAACTCATTGCTAAGTCTTTAAAATGAGGTTTTAAAAGAATATATAAGGACATAAGGACAGAAATATTCATAATGCATGAGTAAACATAGTTCTGGTTCAACTATCAAACTATAAATTACTGTGTAATACAAAACAAATGCATACAAATGACAGTAATATTACTAATATATTAGACTGTACATTGTCTTACAGTTGTCTTACAAAGTGTTCATTCATCATTCACAGGGTGTCAAAGGTACACCCCATTTGTGGATTCTTTAGGTAGGAAAGAAGCACAGTCCAAACTGGAAGCCAACCTTCTGAGTACAAATTTGGCCCTCTCTTCTCACCTACTTAACTATATCTACATAACAATATGAGAACTTTCCAAATTAAATAAAAGATGATACTTTATTAAAATGCATTTGTGTGTTTTGTAGTTGGTGGAAAAACTGTGAGACTTGTTTCAGTAAGATGGCCAAATGGGAGTTATGGTGCAGTGGGATCCTGGGTAACCCTGAGTTTGGTTGCCTTCACTACAAAATGTGAATAATGGTATTGAATAATGCCTAGGGCTGTGGTGAAAATTATAAGAGGCAATGTATGCTATGCAAATTGTAGCTATTAATGTGATGTGGCCTGTTATTAGACAGGGCTTGAAACTACAAGTTGAAAATTATCTGGTAATTTTTAGCTGCTCTAAACATCAAGGGAAGGTGGGTAATCCCTATCTTGCTCTCTGTCTCTGTCTCCCTCTCTGTGTTTTGTATATAAGAAACTACAATTTCTTACTTTTGCCAGTGATGTTTTTGTATTTCTGCAAAGGAATGTGAAAGAAACTGCGTTATATAATATGGTATATTATTTTACCTATACATTCTTTCAATTCAAAAACCTTAGTTCAGAAAATGACACAAAAGTGGTAGAACAGCTTAGACATATTTTATCATTAAAATTCAGATGTAAAAGTGGTAAAAAAGGATATTGTTCACAATTGTCATGTATGGGGGACAAAAACATTCAAAGTGAACTTAAGTTAGAGAACTGAAAAACAACGAGATCAAACTGCTGTTAAAGAGATGCTACTAAAGAGACTTCCAAATTTAGCAGGTGATGAATTTTAATTCTCATTTATTTTCACCAACACTATAAAAGAATCCATAAAAATGTAACTGTTTATAGAAATTAAGATGTTCTTTTCTATTTTAGGGTACCCAAAAGAAGGAACAGAATATAGTTCCAAAGAGAGAGTGGATTATTATTCTTACTCCTAGATACATTTTCTATCAGTGATTTTTCTAACTATATTTACTCATTATATCATTTTTATTTGATTATGTATCAATACTTCCTTTGCTAAATACTGAAACTGTTATTCACACTTTGTATTAAAAAATCATATTCAGTTTAAAATATACAAAGTTCTTATTTGACATTAACATGTTTTCATTTATACGTTGTACTTCTATATATTGACATGTTACAAAATAATTCAAAAGAAATTGCCGAAAATTATTGTACCTATATTTTAAAGGTCAGTTGATGGGCATGAGTGCAGCTCAGTGGTAGAGTGTGTGCTTGGCATGTGCAAGGCTGTTGGTACAATCCCCAGCACCACAAACAAACAAATAAATAAAGGTCAATAAAACTGTTTAAAATTTAATGATGGAAAGTGTCATCTGTTTTTTTTTAATGATGAAAAGTGTCACCTGTTTTTTTTTTGTTTGTTTGTCTGTTTTTTGTTCTTTGTTTTTTGTGGTGCTGGGGATTGAAATAGAGCCCTCACACAAGCAAGGCAAATGTTCTACCATCAGTCTACACCCCTTGCCCTGTTTTTGCTTTTAAAACTTTCACTTTGTACTTATTAAGCTTGGAATAAAATCATGATAATTTGTCTCTTAAATATTAATATCATTAACTAGGGTCTGAAAAATTCATTAAACTATGGTGACAAGGGGCTAACATACAAAACTGGTAAATATCTTCCTTTGAGATGAAATAATGCAGATGTTACATTAGTATGCTATAGATTAAAAATCTAAAATACTTGTTTATAATTTAAATGTTGCATATATTTCTTTGCTTTGGGAAAATTATGTTCAAAAAATCATTCAATGTCAAAGATAATTAAATTATGTTCTACCAAGGTAAAGACTATTAATATGTTTTATCCATGCAGCTTTACATCTAGCAAATACTTTGCAAACTGTCAGCATTCATACGTTATCTGAAAGCAAAAATAAGTGATATAATAAAACATATTTATTATGTATGGAAGAAAGACTACTTATTTTCCTATAGGCAGAGGCTTTTGGCAGTTGATGTATGCCTGCAGTCTTATCCTGCAGTATTAATACCTGTATTAATAATATATTCAGCACTGGCACTGAAAAGGAGACAAAAGACAAATTCTAAGAACATCTGGATACTCATATGCAGGGGAAAAGATGAAACTGGTTCTTCAAATAACAAAAATTAACACACACACAACCCAGGTTAGAGCACATACTCATTTAGAATCATCAAACTGTAAACAGTAATGGATGAGCTAATGACATCATACTAAAATAAAGTTTAAAACATTCCTAAACAAATATAGAGGGTCATACAAAAATGAATAGGAAAGAATAAAGGATCTATTTTCACATATTTTAACTGAATAATATTTTAAAAATTAAAAAATTAAATAGCTAAAATCTTAAATACAAAAGATATAAAATAACCATTTTTTTTTTACTTTTAAAAAAGATTCAAATGAGTCTTTAAAACACTAGAAAATATCCATAGAAAAGAAGAAAAGCAACTGCTTACAGATGCATTATCTTAGGTAACTACCTTTGACAATTTGGTGTGAAACCATTCAGGCTATTTTCCATTCTCATAGAAATCTGTAAACAGGTGAGATCATACTATACATACAGTTTTTAAAATTATTTTATTCACTTACCAAATACCTAAGTATTATTTCATTCCAATAAAGCAGTACACATATCATCTTTAGAGATGACTGCTTAGAATTTACCTGCATGGGTATTCAATTATTATATTAAATGAATCTCTATAGCTATTTAGATAGTAAACAAATTTTGCTAAATACAATCAGCATTGTTGCTCATATATATTTTAAAAGAAGTTTAAATCCATAAATTTAGTAATTTACTGCTTGTGAATATGTGATCTGAGAATACAGAGCATGTGTAATTGTCAAACTGTGTTTCATTAAAGGAATATAATATTGCTAATAAAGATTTTGTTGATGTTATTGCATGTAAGATTCACATGCCCAGGACAACCACACTGTAAACCTAGTTTCCGTCTTGAACTTTATATGCTCATAGGAGACTGTGGGGAGAAAATGCTTTTAAAAAAACAGGTCTGCATGGTAAAGGGAGGAAACCTAAAGAGCATGTGTCTCTAGTAATGTTAGTATTGGCAGTCCCTAACACTGAATCATCTCTTTCATGAGAATCATAGTTAGTAGGATGATTATCCAATTTTGAAAAATAAATATTTTAATGAAAATGAGGTGGTTATTTAAAAGAAAATGGTACCCTTAATTATAATAATGCTGTTAGATATAATTAATGACCCTATACATTAAGGAAGGTCGTACTTTAATGACCTGGACCACACCAGGGTCACAATTGGTAGCAGAACATTGATCATCATATAAAAGCCACCAAACACATGAAAAGAATTACAGTACATCACACATCAAACACTTTGGCCTGTTGCTTCCTTCCTCTAATCCTACTGGCAGGAAATGTTCCACATATCCTTTGAGGTGACCAGACACATTTAAAAGTAGTCCCTTGTTAAAAAAGCTCTCCAATAATGCAATTTTCTCTAAAAAGGAGAGCAACTTCTGCTTAGCACTACTGTACTACATTTCCATTTGCAGCACTGAAGTGGAGCCCACTGATGAGGTACTGTAACTGCATAATGTAACTTCTTCTTGAAAGGGTTAAAAAAGTATACAGCATGGATCTGGAAAAATGGGTTTTCACATTGTGTATAATAAATATCAGGCAAATTCACCAATAATGTTATTGATTTAACTGTTTTATTACAGACAAATGCAAATGAAGTTAAACAGTATTGTTAACATATTTTAGCCTATATCACCTTATAAATCAGCTTTTCTCCTGCATAAACTTACGGCACTAGAATATTTTAAAATCTCTTTCACACATAATCATATTTTAACCTGGACAATGATTCTGGTGCACTGTTCAAAAAAGGTTGCTACTTTTTGAGAACTCATTTTCAAATAAAATAAATGAATGAAGTTGGAAAAAATCAATTCAGATAAAAGAATAATTTTTCCAGGGGAACACTTGTTGTGATATAAACTATGATAAAAAAGATAAAGATATTTGATTTTACTGTATTATTTTACAACATAACTAAGTTAATAGCATAATTTGACGCTATTTACCAGAATGACAGGATATTTCTATATATTTCATTAATATCTGTTTTGTTTCCTAACTGAACAAAGGGCAATGCAATTTTGTAACCCAATGCATGTTAATTCTTTTGCTAGTTTTTGGGAAATTCTTTAAGTTTAGTGGTACTATACCTCAGTTTTATCAGGTGTTCTTTAAAATCACCTGGAAATACTGAGGTTGTGTTTCACTGAACACAAGCTTCGTAGCTGCTATTCAGAACCTAAATGACTAAAAATGAGTTCAATGCCAAAGACATGTGGTCCACAGTGTGTTTGATAAGCTGACACGGGACAGGGATTCTTTTCACTGTTGTGTCAGTTTATCAAACCCATACCTGGATGACAGTCGATTCAATGCCAGGAAAATGGAATACTAGAATACAAAGCATGGGTTCCTTCAGAGAAGCTGTGTACTCTATGATGTACTAATATCACATAATATATGTAGATAAAGTGTCCACTGAGTAAACCTGGCAATAAATAAAATGGATAGAAACTGGTTCAGAAGTTTATTATATAACCCCAGTTATTAAGGTTTACTCTAGAAATTTAATGAATGGAGGTTTTCATCCTCATCACATCACATTCAGAGATTTACATGGAAAAATACCATGAATAGTGAATGAATATAGATAGATAATAAGGTATGATCAAGTAAAGTTTAAAGAAAACTTAAAAAATTGATATTAACATTTAGTTACATAAAAACTTACCTATCCTTACAAAAGTCAAAATAGTGGTTGGTTATCTTTGGCATACTACTGGCTGGGATGGGGATGAAGGTTTCTGTAGTTCTGGGTTGTGTTAATGTGGCTGTATACATATGTATAAATTCATCAAACTATATACATATGATTAATACATTTTCCTATATATATAAATAAAACTATAAAAAAAAGTTTAAAAAAGTAAAAAAAAAAACTATAAGTCAGAAAAAAATCTGACAATTTTTAACTACTTGTACAATCAGAGTCCTATTTTTCATCACCTCTGTGAATGTGGAAGGTTCTTCTGGTATCTGTTTTTGCTTCAAGATCAAAGTTAGAAATTATGGGGCAAGAAAAGTGTTTCAGATTAAGGAACTGTCTGTCTTCAAACCAAATGATACAAGGTCTCCAAACAAAGGATAAGTATTTACAGTGTGTAAAAGAGTAAATTGTAGTGTTTACTCAGTGGGCACAGAATATGAGATTAAGTTAAGCGGGTGTATTTAAAATAGAGTTTCAGAACATGCTTATTTACTTGCTTTCATGCAAAAACTACAATATTTTTAGTAGCAGCTTTTTACTTTACTAGTTGTTAGCAGGTGTTTTTATATTATGTATGGAGGTAATTTATTATTAATCATATATATTAAATGTATGTATAGATGCTTGTTTCATAATTTTCTAATTAGCTACTGTACTGGTAGTGGGGATAAGAGGTATTCAGATGAAAACGGAGACTAGTCAACAAAGAGTAAAGTGGAACTTTCTCAAAATTAACTACCAAGTCTACACTGTACCTCTCATTTACAAATTTCTTGAACTCTAAACTTCTTAAAGATGAAAAAAAAAAAACCCCACAAATATCTATTGATCTAGCTACCCATCCATCCATCCATGCACACATTCTGCTTAATTCTTTTAGGATTATGAGCAAGTTACACTATATGAATAACTTTAGGCATACACATACAGGGTACTCTTTAGATATAAAATTTAATCATTGTTATTAGTGGGGAAAATTATTTCCTCCTTTATATCAGATACTTAGAGAGCAGCACAATGTTTTAGTAATTTTTAAAGAGTTACCTTGTATGACAGCAGTTATAGTGCACAACTATACCCCAGATGCTCTGAAAAATTTTTTAAATTTTTCATTTCTTACCCTTTTAAGATGTATTTTAAAGGTAAACTATGCCTTCCTCTCACTTGTCTTTATGCCTACACAGATGTTAAGATAATAAATTCATATGATAATGTTGGTGCCTCAATGAAGGTGCACAATCAGGAATTGATAGAATAAGATATGTGTCCACTGTACTTTATATAACCCAAATGTATTTGTAAAAAGTATAACACAGATTTTCCAATAAAAACTGTTATGATGTGAACCCAAACATTCTATTATTCTCTAGCTTCTTTTCAATATGAATGCCTAAAGTATAAAAAATGTCAATAAAAAGGATAAAATACATTTTTAAAACATTCCACAATTTATGACAGTAGAACTTAGTCATTTTCAACATTGTTACTGAGGTAGCTTTTGGCAGCAAACAGAAACATATTCAAGGAAACTTATATCCTGCTACAGGAAGCCACAAAAGACACAGTTAGTTTGGTGAGGGCCAAATGTAAATCTAAAGCCTTCAAGTAGATCAATTGAGGAACATGACAAGGACCAAAACTCTGCCAATACTATTTTCAAACAAAGTTTTTAGGCAAGCTATGCTAAAAACCTACTCCTCCAGGCTCTCTGACTTGCTAAAAGGGGGTTATTTAAAACTAGCACTAAGCGTTATAGGATTAGGGTCATAACGTCACTTGATATGAAACATACCTTGCCAAAAACCAACACAAAGGTTATTTTGAGAACATTTTTACACAAAGAGTATTATGAAGAAATTAAAGGTTGGGAGAAGGGAATAAAACATAATTTTGTGGGGATTTGTAGAATTTAATCTTAATCTTGTATCTGGAAACTATAGCTCAGTGTTAAAGTAGATGATAAGCTAGGTTTTAGAAGAAACCATAAAAAAAAAGAAAAAAAATGTCATAACTTGAGCTACATTCATCAGAAATAAAGAAAGGTTATTATTAACAGAACCATAAAAAATGTTTTTCCTATTTTTAAATAAACATAATTTGTTGGAATACACATGCATTATTGTTAATGATGTTATATTAATCTATGGAAGGATCTTAATCTTGACTATGAATTTCTATTGTTTATATGCTTCAATTCTCAACTGCTGAAGTATATGTGCAATAAAATTTGGGTTAATCTTAATCATGGTTTCACTGGTCACATCAATGTAATGTTATTTCATATTGAGAACATTAATCCTTTGAATCTTCAGGATGACCATTACAAAATTTGCTGGGATTACATACAGCAGAAGAAATGAAGTTGGAGGTCAAAGATATTTTAAAAAATACTGTCAAGATGTGAATGTGGGCTGGGGATATAGTTCAGTTGGTAGAGTGCTTGCCTCACATGCAAAGGCCCTAGGTTCAATTCCAGCACAGCAAAAAAGATGTGAATATATCAAACAACTCTCACAAATGTTTCCTGGGATTGTCTCACAGTTTATCAAGGTCTATTTATTATATCACTTTGAACAAGATAGTTGATTCCAGATTTTAAGTAAAGTATGTTTTTAAAATTCACAGTAAATCGAGTATACCCCAAAGTCAATAAAAAGACACATTTTATAGTAGTCTATAAAAGCCTTTGCTAAGTTTGATAAAATAGTAAAGCTTCTATTTAGGAACCATGCATTTTTTTTGTTTTAAGTATTTATGCTACAGGTCATGAAGTGAATTTTTGCAATGAAAACTGCAAGTTTCTCAAAACTTATATGAGACCTGTTTTTCCACTTGTCCTGTGACTGGTTGTGTCACATGAAGTTCACAGAGAGAAACAGCATGCAACCACTGTTGCAAAGTTGTTCATTAAAAAGCAACAGGCAGCTGGAGAACAAATTCTGTATATATTTCTGGAAGAATTCTACCATTGCAAGTCTTCTCAGGGTGAGAAGTGATATCCTGTCTTTTATAATATTTTAAAAGTGAAATGCCAATGATTAAACTGCCAGAGAATAGGGTATACCTTTTGAAGCCCCACTTATGAAAGATGTTTGTAACCAATTTGCCAAAATTACCAAGGTTTATTCATATAATGTGTGTAGAAATTTTTTAAGAGAATGAAATTGTCTGAGAAAACTGAAGCCCAATACCAGATACAAATCTATTAAGTACTGAACACAATAAAAAGGATTAGCAAATGTCTGCAAAAAAGAAATGGAAGAAAAAAAAATCTAACAATCGACCAGTTTTTAAAGAGCTATGGAATAAATTAGTCACAGATAAAATCCCAGAAGGGACATCAGAAGACCCACAAATATTTATGGCATGAACAAAAAACTGCATGCAGGAGTTTGCAAATGTCCAATTACAAGGATACAACTCTCTCAAGTAAAAGATGAAAGTTAAGAAAATTCTAATTAAAAAAAAAACTACAAAAGAAAAACCAGTTTTTAGTATGTACAATTTTTAAATAAATAATTTTATACATTTTCCCACAATATTTTGTTAAAATCACTAGTTTATTTTTAAAATTTCCTAGAGTATGTATTAAAAACTTTTATGAACCTTATTTTTTAAAATTTTTTAGTTGTACATGGACATAATCCCTTTTTTAAAAATTTATTTTCATGTGTTGCTGAGGATTGAACCCAGTGCCTCACACATGCAAGGTAAGTCCTCTGCCACTGAGCTACAACCACAGCCCCAGCATTTGTGAATTTTTAAATAATATGAAAGTAAATGATGCAGGGAGTAAAATATATAATCTTAAATGTCTTCCAACTTTATCTAATTCTACAACAAATTTATCTAATTCTACAAGAGTTATTTTCAGATCTGTAGCTTGAACATAGTAGTTCTTAATTATATAGGACGAATTATTTGAAACCTTCATAACATACTCAACTTCAATATAATTTTGGTATATGAAAAATACATGTAAACAAGTAACAAATTATCTTAAAGTTAATATTATCTTCAATATAATTTATGAAGTTAATTTGTGGATATGAATAATTAAGGAGTAGGAGGTGAGAAATCTAACAAAAATTTAATGTACGATTTACCATTTTGAGATACAACTAGAATAATAAGCAAACTTTGCTAAGGAAAAAGAGAAGAGATTCATAAATATTTGTTTTATAATGATTTAAAAATACCTTTTATGAAATAAGAACCAAAAATATACTGACTTTATTAATCAGATAAATTTATGTTAATATTTACATCTGGTCATGATTCATTGCAAAGCTCATAAACAATATGACAAAAATCTTAATGACAAAATCATTAGCTAGGGAAGGTTTTTTTTTGTTGATCTAATGCAATATTAAGCACACTCTGATGAAAATTCTTCTAAAATGGTTTGTATGTTCAAGTGCCTCCAAGGACTAAGAAACATGAACACTGGGATTTTAAGAGTTTTCACCATGATTTATAGTTCTAATATTAGGTTCATCCTAGTTCATAATACTTTAAGAAACCAAAGGAAAATACATAATCATTGCTCAGGAGAATACAGTTGGGGGGAGGGAGATAGTATTTAAATAAAAAAGAGTAATGAAACATGAATGTGGAATTTTTAAAAATTAAGTTTAAACTTGATATTACACACTGTTTATAAGTTAGTTAACCTAAAGGCCCTCTGTATTAAAGAAACTCAGATACAGGCAACCAAGACACAGTGGTAAAGAACAAGTATAATGGAACTGATATTCTGGGTCTGTCACATATTTTATGTGATCAAGGAGAAACAATTTGATATCTAAAGACTCAGGGTTTTTTGTTGTTGTTTTGTTCTTCTTCTTTTTTTTTTAATCTGTAATACACAGATAATGACCATAATGCCTAAGGTATAAGATTATGATGTGGATCAACTAAGATGTAAGCACTGCACTGAAAGCCTGAAGCAGAATCTTTTGACACAAAGGAAGCACTACTGCTACATGCTACTGTTTTAACACTACAATTACAGGAAGGTAGGTTAGCCACTGCTGTAGATGGCCAAATAAAGGGACATTATTACTTCTTCCTTCTCTCTCTCTCTCTCTCTCTCTCTCTTTTTTTCCTTATCTCCTAGTCTTGGGCTACATCCCGTCTCAAAATAAAAAATGAAAAAGACTGGGATAAAGCTCAGTGGTAAAATGCCCCTGGGTTCACTCCACAGTGCAGCAAAAGAAAAACAAAATGTTGAACTCTAAAGAAAAAAAAACTTAAGACCTATGACTCCATCAATGTAAGATTTGTCATAACAAAAAGTCCTGAAAAGTTGAACTGGAAGAAAGCTATACCTCAAGAAAGTTGAAAATGTATACATAAATGAGTCACAGAAAGGTACATACCTGAGCTAAACAAAATATTGAACAAGTGTCTTACATAAGGAAGTGGTAAGATCTGAAGTATAGGATGAGATCAGACCAGGGAGCATGTTGAGTTAAAAGATAGGGATTTTGTGTTGTTAAAAATTAAGCACGATGATAGGTATTGAATATACTGTTGAAATTATCAAATAATGTTTCAGAGGGGTATATTAAAGTTCAAACTCCTAAAATATTTGAATTTACACAGCAGTGTTGAATTGTGAATGACTTGGGCTTTGCATTCAACTGGTAACAAAGTACATATTAGCTAGAATAATTTTAACTTCTGTGCAGATACAACTGTTCTTTCAGGACTACCCTATTAGCTATTTCACTGATGGAACCAACTAATTTTTGCTTTTATGTTTTATCATGTAAATGTTTGGATGTCTGCAAAATCTTGATTACAATATATTAACGAGTTAAATTTAGGGGAGCTTTTCATAAGTGGATAAATTGTTTCAAAACAAAAAGCAGAATTTAAATTCTTTTTATCTATGTTGTCTAAATCAATAAGTTTAAAAACAGGCAAATATTATTGAATATGATGACACCAAAGGATGACCACAATATATTAGAGTTAAAACAAAAGTAAGTTATATAACATCATGTAAAGTACAATTCCATCATTTAGGACAAAGACACAGACATACAGAAAAATGGGCTGAGTATGAATCTTTTTTTTTTTTCCTAATCTTCTGAATCAAGAACACTTAGCACTGAGTATATCCCCACTCCTTTGTTATGTTTATTGTGAGACAGGGTCTTTGAAGGATGCCCAGATTGGCCTGAAACTTGTGAGCCTCCTAAGCAGCTGTGATTACAAGTGTACACCACCTCTTCCAGTTCAATGTAAGTATTAACATTGGCCATCGAGTAAGAAGTGGTCGCCATTCATAATAAGCACTGGTAAGTAGAGAAACTGCATTTTCTAGTACGTACATTTCTGGTATTATTTTTTATAAAGTGAACACCACTATCCTTTTATTTAATAAACATGAATCTTAGTTATACTGGTTGATCAAAAGATTAAAATAAAGATGTCTTAGTTATCAAAAAAGTATCCACTCACATGTTTATACAATTTCAGAATGTCATTATTTTAACTTTTCTTATTCATTTATATTTTTAGGGGATAGTGCTTGAAATTAAAACTTGGGCCTCCATCACATTAAGCATATGCTTTACCAGTAAGCAATACCACCAGTCCTATCCTTTCTTACTTTAATTTGATAATTTAAAGACTACACATTAATTTTAAGATATATTTGAAATAACATTTTTAAAATTTAGAATATAAAAAGAATTTGAAAAAAAAACATTAAAATGTAAAGAAAAAGTGATTTACTTAATTTAAACAACATGAAAAATTAATGTTAACATCCTGATCCCCTCTCCACTACTTTTAAAGGGGGAAAAATTGGAATGGTATAAAAGACTACTTTTCTGTAATTCTTTCTCTGAAAACTGAGAACTAGATGTTATACCTGGAATCATTTTTTTCCTCTTACAAACACTTTTAGAAGATATATGACAGAATGCTATAAGGATATTTAACAACAAAAATGAAACCATGAAAAAAGGCAAAGCATATAATATTATGATATCAGATCTATAAGAGCTTCACAATATACCTTCCTTGACTCAGGATGATAGGGCTGAAGTCTTAAGTTCTATAAGGGGAGGTACCATTTTGTCAAGGTGAAAATATACATTTACCATTAGTGTCTAGTACAATATAAGCACTCTAATAAATATCTATTCAATAACTGAAAGAAATTAATCGATATATATTTTAAATATAAATGAATTACAGTAATGAATGCAAGAAAAGGAATGTAATGTCTCAAAGATCTTTACTGTTTTAATAGGTGACAAATGGCTGTTCTATTTCACATATTAATGACTATCTCAAGAAAACCACCAATGAAAATCAAGTCAAAAAACTTATAAATAACATTCAGGATCATAGGCAATGAGGTTTTCAGAAAAAAACACAGGAATCTGGGAGCAGTGGCACATGCCTGTAATCTCAGAGACTCAAGAGGTTGGGGCAGGAGGATTACAAATTTGAGGCCAGCACTGGCAACTTAAGGAGACCCTGTTTCAAAATAAAAAAGTTTTGGGGATATAACTCAGAAGTAGAGTACCCCTGGGTTCAATCCCCAATATTGGAAAAAAAAAAGGCATAGGTAGTAGAAATAATATAAAAATAATATATATCCAGTGTAATTTGCCTCTAACAGTTATAGTGTATAGAATAAAATGGCTTAAAGTTTTCACTGAAATATGTTTCTATTATTCAACTGAAACAACTATTAACACTAGAGCTAAAGATGATGCACTGGCATACTGTATAATATAAAGTGTCTAAAAATTATATATAAATCTTTACATAAGTAGTAACCAAATTATTAAATTTTAATATGCTTAACTTATAAACATACTTAAACACTTTAATCTTGCTTGTTTATACCATCTATTGATTTTCTTAAATTAGCCTATGAAAGAACACTTAGCATAGGTAATTTTGGAAAATCTGCCATTATAACCTTTTTTCCTTAACTGTTTACCTCTTTCTCCTTTAGAAATTGAGACAAGAAATTGAACTATTTCTCAGGAAAAAAAGATGTGTAAGAAAAAGGAAAATTATCAGGCCAGACTGTCTTCATAACTATGGTGTAAGTGAAGAAATGGATGAACATATCACAGAATAAGAGAATCTCCAACTGAATTGAAAGGAAACAGATCTCCTGTCCAGGAGTTGGCAGTTATAAACTAGGTAGATTAATGGATAAGAAGACTAGGGAAGAGCCAAAGGCAACAAATACCTGGACTAAGCATTGCATGAAGACTAAATAAATAACACATTACATATGTTGTTTTCTAGTGGATCGTATGTTTTTAAGAGTAATAAGGTACACATGCACATAAGGTATTAGCAAGTTAATAGAAGTATTTTATTATTATTTTTTAAATATCTTTTTAGTTGTAAGTAGACATAATACCTTTCTTTCATTTATTTATATGTGGAGCTGAGGATAGAACCCCATGCCTCACATGTGCTAGGTTAGCACTCTACCAGTGAGCCACAACCCCAGTTTGTATTTTATTATTTTACATTTCTATCAAATGGAAATGTGTGAAAACTACAATGTTAAAAAAGAATCCACTGAGGCAACCCTGTTTGGGAGTGAGAAAGCCTAGAATGCAGGAAACTCAACATTTAAGCTTCTTCTCACTACTGTGGGAAAACTACCTTAGCCTTGGAATCCTTTGGGGGAGGCAGATGTGATTGTATGGTCCCTTTCTTCCCTTAGCGTCCTCCCATAGCTTATCAGGGAGGAGTCTCTGATGTTCAGCAATTGGCCATGTCATGCCCAGCTACAGTTTGCTTTGCATTTGGTTTGCTTGGGTTGAAAATAAAGTAATGGGCTTCTTGAACCACTGATTATTTAATTTTGGAAATCTCAAAAATTATCTCATTATTTCTTCTGTCCCATTCTTTCTTCTATTTCTGTACTAATTATACAAGTTAGATCTTTTGACAGTGCCTGTCCTTTGGTTTGTTCTGTTTCCTTTTTCCTTTACTTCTTTTGCATTCCTTTTTTCTACTCTGTGCCTCCGTTTGGATAATTTTTATTCATCTATCTCCAAGTTGATTCATTTTATCTTCTCTGTTCATCTGCAGTTAAGTCTCCCCAGTAAGTTCTTACATTTCCGATACTGTATGCTTTTTAATTTCAGAATATTTAGAAGATAGAGTTTATATCTCTGAAGTTCTCTATTTTTTGACATTTTTCTTTAAAATAATGGTAATTATTTCAAACTCCTGTCTGCTAATTCCATTTTCTAAGTCACCTATTGGTCTTTTTCTTTTAGCTAATTTGTTTCCTGATACTGGATCATCTTTTCCTGCTTCTTGGATATCTTACAATTAAAAAAAAATTATATATTAAATACCACATATAAAAAACCAGTAAGGACACTGAAGTCAGCATTATCTGTCCCACTACCCTCCAGAGAAGACATCCTTCTCCTGCCAAGCAGATTAAATAAAGGGTGGATAAATTTTATCCAATGAGGAATTGAGCTGGATTGGCAACTTTAGGTATATTCAGTTTAGCTTTGATTTCAAATACCTCAAGGATGAGACTTACTTGGTGTTTATGTAGTCTCTTCCTATATTGTGACACCATTCAATGGAAATATAAAACAAACTACAAATATGAGTAATCAATATAAATCAAAATTTTTGAGTGGCCTCAGAGAAAAAAATTTTAAAGTGCAAAAAGTTGTTAAAGTATATTTCATTCAATATACCTACAGTACGATTATCACAACACCCAGTGAACATAAAGAACACTGAGAGCTGGGGTTGTGTCTCAGTGGTGGAGTGATTACCTTGCATGTGTGAGGCATTAGGTTTGATCCTCAGCACTACATAACAAGAATAAACAGTTATTGTGTTCACCTATAACTAAAAATATTTTTAAAAAAGAATACTGAGGTATTTTACTTTGTTTTCTTGTACATTTTCCATTTTTGTTATGTATTTTATGCATCTTAATTTGACTAGCCACATTTTAAAGGCAGAATAGCCACATACTGTTCTGGACAGCATGTCTGTAGTGTGGCTTTGTCTTAAGGAATATGAAACTTAGAGAAACTCAATTTCTTTTTGCCAGCATTCCCTCCCAGAAAAAACACCGTGGAACACTGGTTGTATGTCTGGAGCTCTTCCAGATTCCAATTTGTTACTCTTGCCCACAGGATTGATAAATGCCCCCTGCTTTCTCCTTCTGACAACAGAATCCCTCTGCATATACCCAGACAGGCAAACACGAGGAGTTAAAAAGAATACTCTACCTTCACCTACCTAGGAAGAAAAGTTCCCCTTCTGCAATTAATTCCTTTGGACCTCTTTGTGATATCAATCTATGACTTTTTCTAAAATCAGCTTTATTGAGACATAATTGATAACAAAAAATTTAACCATATAAGATGGATTTTGTATATTCTCAGTATGCTCTTGCTATGCACCACTCATTGCACATCTCATTTATATTACTAATTTCTAATTCCAGAATATCTTCCTCACCCCCAAAAGAAATCCCATACCCATTAGTAGTCATTCTCTTCTCCCCTCCAGCTTCCAGAAGTTGTATTCTACTTTCAGTTTCTATGGATTTATCTACTCTAGGCATTGCACCTAAATGGACTCTAAGTGGTCTTTTAAATCTTTTTTCACTTTGTGTGATGATTCCAAGGTTGTCATGTCATAGCATAATTTAACTCAATCCTGAAAATATCTCCCTGGAGATAATATCAGATTCCGCAGGTTAGCATTAATCACACATGACTGTTCCTCTTCTTTTTAGTAACTGTTGAAAGCCTCAAGTTGTTATCTGTGATTCTCATGTACTGCCCATAAACCAGGGTTCCTACATCTTCCTCTCTTCAGGTCCTATTAATTTACTAAAGCTGCTCTCAGAACTGAGAAATACCTCAATTAACTTTACCTACTTTTTAAAAATAAAGGATATTATAAAGGATAAAGATAACAGCTAGATGGAAGAGATCCACAGGGCAAGGTATGTGGGAAGGGCTTCTACAGGTATGTCACCATCCTCAGGTACACCTGTGTTCAACAATACAAAAGCTCATCCAAACTCTTTCTTTTGGGGCTTTTACTGAGGCTTCCTTACATAGACATGATTGATTACAACAATGGCCATTGATGATATCTCACCTCTGAGCCCTTCTTCTTTCCCTCAAAATTAAGGAGTGAGACTTAAAGTCTCAACTCTTTTATTATACTTTGGTCTATCTGGGGACCACCTGTCCCCAGCTACCAGTCACCTTGCTAGTTTTCAAAAGATAGTTTTATCATTCTGGAGGTTTCAAGGGTTTTAGGAGCTACAGGTCAGGAAGTGGGACAAATACCACATATATTTTTCATAATATCACAGGAACCTGATGTCAGAAATGTTGTATTGAGTATAATGTTGACTGTGTGAAGGCAGGAAAAAACACTTTGGGTTTTTATGTCCTTCATGGTTTTAACTTCTCCACATTTGTTGTCTTTTTGATTACAGTCAACCTGGTTGTTATGGTTTTGATTTGACATTTATCTAATGGACTAATAGTGTTGAACATCTTAGTATGTGCTTATTAGTCATATTTATTTTCATCTATATCTACTTAAATTCTTCGCCCACTTAAAAACTGGTTTATCTTTTTTAATCAATGAGTTTTAAGAGTTCATTATGACAGCAGCCCCTTATCAGATATATGATTTGCAAATATTTTCACCCATTCTTTGCAGTTTTAGTTTTTTGACAGTGAAATGCAAAAGCAGCATATAAGTTTGAAACTTTGATAAAGTCCACTTTAGTTTTCCTTTTTGCCTTGTTCTTTGGATGACATGTTTAAGAACCCATTCTCTAATCAAGATAATAAACATTTACTCCTAGTTGTTCTATACAAATTAGGATGACAGATCTTATATTAAGGTCTCTAATGGTCGAGTTAATTTCTGGGTATGATGAAGAAGGAGTAAAACTTCATGTTGATATTCAGTAGTATAGGGACCATTAATTGAAATGACTATTGTTTTCCACTGAATTATCTTGGTATCTTTATAAAACACCAAGAAAAAATAATGTGACGGTTTATTTCTAAATGTCCAATTCTATTCATGGATCTATGTGTCTATCCTTATGCCAGCACCACATATCTTGACTATTGTTGCTTTGCCATAGTTTAAAGAAGTGTTGAGTCCTCCAGCTTTATGTACTTCCTGTCTTCATGGATCCATCTGTTCTAAATAGTTCATACAATATATATCTGGTCCATTGAGATTTTATTGTTAATAAATATCATAGGAATAATATAAGTAGTCCTAGGATACAGGGTCTTTTGCTTTGTGTGCATACCTGTTTATTCTGAGATACTTTTGCTCTCAGAATTCATTCAATTGTATTTTCTGTTTTTGCATTTTTTTTTTTTTTTTTTTTTTTTTTTTTTGGTACTAGGGTTTGAACCCAGAGGCACTTTACAACTAAGCTACATTCCCCAATCCCAATACTTTTCATTTTTTAAATTTTGAGACAGGGTCCTGCTAAGTTTTTGAAGTTGTACTTGACCTTGCAACCCTTCTGTCTTAGCCTTCCAAGTCACTGGGATTGTAGGCTTGTGCCACCATGCCCAGCCCCTCCTTTAATGTTGATGCTATAGAATTTCAATGAGATCTTGAAACGTTTTCATAAACCCCTATATGAATACCTTCTATAGTTTAGTTATTTAGAAAAGACTTTGGAATGTGAATTTTGGAGGAAAAATGTTGAGTATGCTATAAAATACCCAGAATTTTATGTTTGACACTCTAACACATATTTCTAATTTTGGACTACAGGAGCGTTTCAAAGTTAGTATACATGTTTGGAATTCAATTTATTCTCAGCCAGGAGAGCAGAAGGACTCATCCAAGAAGAAATGGCCAACAAGGGATAAAAGGGAAGGTCTGAGAGATATTAACATTAAAGGGATTGTTTAGGACAAAGAACAGTAAAGAAAATAAATATAAACTGAATTCCAAACAAGTAAGGATAAAAATTCATGTGAGAGCTTGAAAGTGTTTCACTTTGCTAACAGAAATAGAATCTTTTAATATAAAACATATTTTGTGCATCAAAAGCAAAGCTGGCTTGGTGTGGTGGCATACACTTGTAATCCCAAGTTAGGGAGGCTGAGGCAGGAGAATCTCAAGTTCAAAGCCAGAATCAGCAACTTAGCAAAACCCTAAGCAATTTAGTGAGACCCTGTCACAAGATAAAACAGAAAGCTTTTTCCCT
Organism: Sciurus carolinensis; assembly: GCF_902686445.1. Lineage (NCBI taxonomy): Eukaryota > Metazoa > Chordata > Mammalia > Rodentia > Sciuridae > Sciurus > Sciurus carolinensis. Next base: position 38,978,165 of record NC_062213.1, read on the forward strand.
GGCTGGCAGCATGGAGGCCGCTTGATGCCTGGAGTTTACTGTAAAAGATGTAAACCAGCAAGAGTTTGTCAGAGCTCTGGCAGCCTTGCTTAAAAAGTCCGGCAAGCTGAAAGTCCTGGAATAGGTGGTCAAGCATCTCTCTCTATGTGAGAATGGGTTCTACACATAAGATGCTTCCACAGCATGGGACCTATACCTCTAGGGTGGCACTGGGGTTGGCTCCATGACCAAGATCTATGGGGGACATCAGAGAAATGGTGTCATGCCCAGTCACTTCAGCAGTGGCTCTAAGAGTGTGGCCCACAGCGTCCTCCAAGCCATAAAGGGGCAGAAAAGGGTGGGAAAGGACCAAGATGGGGGCCTTAAGCGGACATCTCAGGGACAGAGAGATCTGGACAGACTCTCTGGACAGGTGGCAGCTGCCAATAAGAAGCATAGAACAAAATAAACTGCCTCATTTGTAAAACAAAACAAAACAAAACAAACACACATAAAGGACTGGGATTATGACTTTGTGGTTGAGTACCCCTGGGTTCAAGCCCTGGTACCAATAAAATAAGTAAAGCTGTACCCTGAGGTCAACTTATTCACCCTAAATTTATGTTCTACTATAATTCTCTCCTTCAACTCTAAAGAAGTTAATGATAGTTATAAAACTTGGCTCTACTTCTGTTTGGAGACAAATCTTTTGGATACTTAGTTTCCTAATCTATAAAATATTAAAGAAAATGGATCAGATATTTCTCAAGGTTTCCTTCTGTTGACAATGCTTAGATTTTATATAAGCATAACTATATAAAACTCATTTAAGAGATGAATACTATAAGCTACACATAAAAAAATTAGCACAATTTAAAAGACCTGATATAAAAGTCAAAGGAAATATTATCAATTCAGATATCAGAGAAATTTTTAGAAATATATAATTCTTCTATTTGAAGTAAAAACGGATGTAACATGTAGGTAAATGTATTAACAAAATTAGAATATTTTCCTAGGAATATTTACTGGAGAACAGTAGGAATTTATTCTTTTTAAAAAGTCAGACCCAACATCTGAAAAACAGACCAGCAGGAAGAATAAGATACTTGTTCATCTGCATTTCTGTGACTTTTCTCACTTGGTATTATGTACAACTGTACTTTTATGTCTGCAGCAGGGCCAACTTCAGTACAAATCATATATTATTTTTATCATGTTGATTACATATGTTCACCAGTTTAGTTGTCTATATATGCTTGGTGTGGTTTGCAAATTCTCAGTGACAAAGTCCAGAGCATGGCATTTTCACAGAAAGTGTTTACTGTGAAATTTCTCCTTAGAAGTTTGCTTTGTTTTACGGCTTTGATCCATATGTCATACATAGTACTACATTTCAAATAATGGCATACATTTAAATTAAGTAAATGCTACACTTTGATACAACTTGACTACAGTAGGATGTGGTGGTTCTAGAGAGGACCTCATTTTCTTATGTGATTAGAGATGTGGTCAAATTTGAAGTCTGTTAGAATTTTCCAAACTATGCTTCTTCATTTTTATGGTGACTTGGTACTTACATTCTGTTATTCATCAACACTTCACAGAAATACTTGATTTGTCTGAATGAATTTTAAAACCCACAACTGAAGAAAATCAGAAAAACCTGGTTTAAATATCAAAAGATTTGGAATGAAAAGTATTTCTACAGGCCACACTTAGCAAGTTTTACTGATAACTGTACTTTGCAGAAACTGTTGCAGGATTGAACATAAGAACATAAACTTACTGGTAAATATCTTTCCTGAGGACAGACCGGCCAAGGGGATTGTCAGCCTGGGGAGCCATGGCAACAGAACCAATCTTCAAAACCATTGTGTCTTCCTTCAATGCCTGATTGACTGTAAGAGATGGACAGATACACTGTGGTTCTGTGCATAACTATACACAAGGAGAAATATGTGAAGGAATGGGATAGAGACACATTAAGACAACCAATAAATGAGGAAAAGTAAAAGTAAGAAATAATGTTGAAGCTAAAAATATTTGATGCTTTTCTTAACTCTATTTTTTTCAGATTCCACTTTGATTAAAATACATTAAAGTAAAATAACAATGAAAAAACAAGCAACTCTACCCCAACATTAAACTACATAATAATATTAAGTAATACTGAAGCCACAGGTTTATCTAATTTCACAATCTCATAAAACTGCATCTTTCTCACAAGCGATTTTGAGTCCTGGGTTTTTAACACTCTCTTATTATCTACAGACATATTAAAAGATATCAGTGAAATAAAAAATTCTTAACGACATCTTAATTTACATGATTAGTAATTAAAATTAAATACAAAATGCACTCTCTCTCACACACATCGAGTATAGCACCTTAAGTTCTAAAATGTCAGAGAAATATGATGACTATAATGTTGATGGAAAAGAGCAACTAGTTATTTAACACAAGAGAACATTTCAACATGTTATGTTAGGCACTTTAAATTTTAATAATTTCTACTGTGTGAGTGTTTGAGAAAAGTAACCGCACACCTGTTTAAAAATTCTACCTCCTAACAAAGTCTAAAAGTAACATAAGTAATCTTAGGAATCAAAAAAGGTAAATGGATATGTGAATTATTTTTCTTTGTACTGAATAAGAGAATGTCATTTGTTCTCATGAATTTCAAGCTTTTCTCATTGGCTAATCCAATGACTTCTCTAAGGACTATCTGGGATGGGTAGGGGACATATTTGTTAAATTTGACTCTTTATTTTCCAAAAGACAACTTCACTGTAGTAGGTTTGAACATTATTTAAATTTGTTAACAATATATAATTTTTAAATTTTTGAAGCAAAAATATATTGTAACATAATTTCTCTCAAGGAACTATCATCTGCTACAAACAGCATAGAAAAGGAAAGACTGCAAGACTTCAGGAATATCCTGAACAGAACATGTCTTACAAAAGCATACAATCCATATTTCCGAAACTGTGGTGCTCAAGGAATGCAAATGCTAGGAGATTATTTCCAGCTGCTTCAACAATACACTTGGTATGGTCTGACTTAAAAAGAAAGTTGAAATTAAGAAAATCAGAAAAAAATAAGAAGAAAGATATTCAGCAAGGAAAAGGAGCCAGAATAAGATGACAATAAAGGGAATGGAAGAAAGTCAAACAGTAGAGAGGTTAGGAGGTGGGAGGGCAGCAAAAGGAAGAGAAAGAGATGAATTATCATCATTAATACTACCATGTGGATGCCACAGTCAAGATAATAAATTTTAAAATGTCCAATACAAAGAGAGATCAAACAGAACTACTTCTTATGCAGCCGCAGTATTTTCAAATGACTTGCAGTCTGTCTTGATTATAGGTCCTCATACAATGAACACTGTTTACATTTCACAGATCTTGCATTTTATGCCAAGCTTATCAAATAGTTCCATGTGGGTAAAAAACCTCTGATTAAGCAGCAGGCAACAATTAAATCAATAAATAGTAAGCCTGGAGAATAGACCATTCCACAAAAGTGCAATTAGTGTACTTGCTAACTGTTCTTCCAGGCTACAGATACTACCCACCAGATGAAGTCTGAATTGTAATAGAAACACTGCAGTAAATGAGGCACATATGGAAGAAAAATGACGTACTTAGTGTTACATACAAGGCCAGATCCGAAAACAGAATTCTGTTTCTGTTATAGCCAAAAGTGTTCTCAGTAAATTATACTGACAATGAAGTTATTTTATACACACAGAAACATACACACACACACACACACACACACACACACACACACAACATACACATGCAAGCACACATACAAGCAAATACCTACATATGAGTATACCTGGGTAAAGGGAACTCAGTGGAGATTATTCATAAACTAGATCAAAATAACATTTTATTAAAATATTCATCTTATCAGAAAATTTCATTGATATATAAGCAAAAATTAAAAATGTATTTATTCAAGACAGTGCCTTGAGTCATTTCTTCAGTTACTTTATAGCTAGAAAAAAAAAGCTTCCTGTCTTGGGTTTATTTCACCTGCATTTAATAGTTGGGCCATATGAGGAAATATTCACTCTTAAAGCATTTTCAACATGAAAATAAATGCCTTCCTTCTTTAACTGTATTTTTAAAAACTGAACCTCATGAGGAACTTATCACCATAGAAGACTCACACCAGATCCAAAACACAGTCCTCTATTCTGAAATAAAAAGTTTAAGTTGGAAGTAAAACACCTGCAGATCTAGAATCTTGACATTAATTGCACATAATGCAAACAATACTGAGGTTGAAATCAGATTTTCAATATCACTTCTCTAGAATATTACAATGTTAAATATATTGTCATCATTAAATTTCAGACAATTTAAAAGTTTTACATTAAATATCAATAATTCTAAATCTGTAAGATTTTATTCATTTGGGGGTCAAAAGTTTGTGTATGTGTGTGTGTGTTCATGCAGATGCATAGCAAATAAGTATGTTTGTAGCAAATAAGTAGACTATAAATCAGTGAAATCCTGAGATGCATCAGTAACCAAAAGTTTAGACAAAGCATTGAATTTTCATGCAATTGTCAGATAATGTAAGACTAGAGCTTAAACTACTCTTTTTAAAGCTAAATATGAAATAAAAGTGTTTGGAGATTTTGACATTTTTGAAGATTTTCAAAATAAATTCAATATAATAAAACATCTAAAGTTTCAAGAGTTTTGAAAACTGTCACTGTATAAGGCTATAGTTTTATAAAGCCGTAACTATTATGACAGCCCAACACAAAGTCATTAACAAAGGTTTTAATTAGTTACTGCCATATTAGCAGTTAAAGACAGAAGATTCAATAAGTGTGCAATCTCAAGAACATTATGCGTATTAAGGGGAAAATTAGTTTATGAATCATCTCTGGCACAGATTACTCATCACTTTAAGGAAAGTTTGCTCTGTGGTATTTTTATAATAAAATGTGGGAAGTATGGTATAGTAATGTTTAGTTACACTATCATATGTTATAACCATTCATGAATACATTCTCAATTTCTTTAACTTGATAAACATATTATTCAAACTTTCTTTTAAAACCTTTCTATAATAAAATGAATAATATGCTCTTGATTCTATTTTACTACTCATTTAAGTAATGATATTTATTCTAATGGAACTGTGGCTTCTTTCATGACTTTCATAGTTACATTATAGCCTTAAGAAGTGTTAAATGGAAATATCCAGTCCTCCACATAAAATGTATTTAAAAATATATTCTGCACCAGAGTCCTGCATATGCTACACAAATCTCTTCCACTGAGCTACATCCATAGCCCTTTTTAGTTCTTATTTTGAGACAGGGTCTCATTAAATTGCCCAGGCTGACACCAAACTTGCCATACTCCTGCCTCAGTCTTCTGAGTGGCTAGGATTATAGGCATGTGTGCCAGCATACTGGGTTCTTTCTAAAAAAATTTTTTTTCTATAATTTGAAATGGGTAAAAGTAGTGAAAAAGAAAAAAATTTTTCTATAATTTGAAATGGCTAAAAATAGTGAATATAATATCAATTTTACATGAATGAAAAAATTTCCATTTCCATTTTCATGAATGAATTAAGTGCATGTAACATAAGAGTGGCAATGGGAAGAGATAAAATATCAAAAAATTGAGCAATATATCAAAATCTTTCAATATTTGGCAAGCATTTTTGTATTTATATTTTCACAACATGGCCATTTATAGCATATCAGCTAGACATGGATGCAGGTATAAGTAAATACAAATATATGTGTAGAGATCCACAAACATATGCACATACAAAGGACAAAACCAAAAAGGTAAAGTTATATACAGTACCTGTGCTAAACAAAAGGTTTAAAATATATAAAGGTATTATTATTAAAGATGAAAAGATTTGATATCTCTTAGCATTTTAAAGGTATGTATCTTTTTTAAAAAAACTTTTAATTGTAGATGGACACAATGTCTTTATTTTGTTTACTTAATTTTTATACGGTGCTGAGGATCAAACCCAGTGCCTCACACATGCTAGGCAAGTGCTCTACCACTGAGCCACAACCCCAGTACCAAGGTATGTACTTTTTGATCTATCCTTTTTCTAAAAATTAATATAATAGAACTACAAGCTATAAAAAGTACTACTTAAAAAAAATTCATAGAGCAAAGAATTAACCTAAAATTCCATAGAAAAATGTGAGAGATTACATATTCTAAAGATGTCCACATCTCCCATCTCATATGGTCTTATTTAAGGTGACATTAGGAACTACTTAGGCATCAGAACCCTGGAATTATACATTAAAAACTCCAGCACGACTACCACCAAAAAATAAGAGAAAAGAATCAGTTTAAAAAATAACAAGGCAAAAATCCAGAAATATTTTTGCAGTTACAATTAATTTGTGATTTCCCTAGTTATAGTTGACCAATGGAATTTAAAACCAAAAATATAAAAAATAAAAATTATGTGATGCAGCATTAGTTAATGATTATAACACAGTAAGCAAAGAACGAAAAACAAAATAAAACAAAAAATGCATAGAGGAAATAAAGCTGGTTTTTATTTCCTCCCTTTCTCAAATAGTTAAGATTCCTATTCCTTTTGACATATATACAATTAAATCAATGAAGCACATAACCTGTTTCAATAAACCTTGGGAAGTATGACAGAAAAATAAAGCTAGAGTTAAACTGTGAACTTCTGACCTCTCCCTCACCACAGCCCAGCACAGAGGTGCTACTAACACACCTGCTAGGAGAGGGTTCCCACTGCTTTTCCTGCTAACAGCACTATGCTTGCACACATAAACAATGTTCAGACACTGGAATGAATTCTGCTGTATTTAAACTGCCAAACAGGTTGATGGCTCCTCAAGATATAGATTTTAGCCAGGCATGGTGGTGCACACCTGTAATCTCAGTGGCTCGAGAGATTGAGGATTTCAAATTCAAAGACTCAGCAAAAATGAGGCGCTAAGCAACTCACTGAGACCCTGTCTCTAAATAAAATACAAAATAGGGCTGCGAATTTGTCTCAGTGGTCAAGGGCCCCTGAGTTCAATCCCCCGTCCCCCAAAAAAAGAAATTGTTGTGTGTTTTTTTTTTTTTTTTTTTTTTGTGTGTGTGTGTGTGTGGGTGTGTGTACACAGAATGTGATATGTGATATGTGGTAATATATACAGAATTATCACATGATCATTCCTCTCTAGGCTATAAGCCCACAAGAACTGAAAACAAGGTTCCCACAGACACTGGACTTTCAGTGTTCATAACTCACATTAGTCAATCAAAAGGTGGAAATGACCCAAGTGTTCAACAGATGGATGGAGAAACAAAATGTGATATATAGCCATATTAAATAATATGATTTAACCACAAAAGTAATTAAGTTCTCATATATGTTACAAATTAGGTGAAGCCTGAAACCATTATGAAAATAAGCTAGATAAAAAAATAAATATATGATTCCATTTATTGAAATCTCCAGATTTGGTAAATCATAGAGAAAGAAAATAGATTAGAGGCTATCAGGGATTTGGGAACTTACTGCTTAACGGGTACAGAGCTTCATCTTGTGGTGGCAAAAACATTTTGGAAATGGATAATGGTGATGGTCACCCAAAATGTAAATGTAATTAATACAATGGAATTATTCACTTAACAATGGTTAACATGTTTTGTTATGCATATTTTAACACAATAAAAAAAATGGAAGGAAAAATGGTTTACAAATCAATGGCCAAGACATTTTATAGTTATTTACAGGCAAACTCTGTCTTAGGAGGTAACATTAATCATTATAAATAAGTTCCTTCTAAAGAAGACCATGTAGGAGTGGTGAACAATACTGACATGGACAGCAAAAACAAGTCCGTCACGTAGGTATCTTTTACAGATAAGGTTAGTTACAAAAACTTCATGCAAATGAGCTCTATAATGAAGATCTAACTGAAGCAAAAGAGTAGTTTATTGTGAAAATGTGTCCTCCACAATAAAACACTGAAGACTTTAAAGAATTAGTCAGTATATCACATCAACTAGATAAAATATTTTAAGAAAACCAAGCAAATTTTGGATATGGATCAAATACCCACATTGAAGAATAGCCATATCTGATTCAGGAAGATTTACCGGTAAAAATACAACTGGACCCATATATTAAAAGCCTCAGTCGGGCTGGCTAATACAGAAAAATCAACCTACTAATACTGTTTTATGTTCTTGGTCCAGTTTTAAAATTTTATAAATGAATGATGAAGCATATGCATTTGGTATATATTTCAAAATGCATACTTGTGAACAATATTGGTAATTTATGGTGTGAAGCATGTTTTCAGAAAAGAAACCCTATGGAGGTAGGGTTACAGAACAGTGGTAGACTATGTGCTTAGCATGTGTGAGGCCTTGGGTTCAAACCTCAACCAAAAGAATGAAAAGGAGAGGAGGATCCAAGATGGCGGACTAGAGGGAGGCAGCGTTCCTTGTTGCTCCATAACTCCGGTTTCAAACAGAGGATATCTGTTTCTTGGTGAGGCAGTTTTTGCTGCTTATCGATCCCCTGCTGTTTATCCCATTTGTCTGCTGTGATCACCTGCAGTCTTCCAGCATATGGATGTCTTTTTTGAGTGCAGATTGCTCACTGTCAGGCGCCTATCATCCGCCATTTGCCTTCCTCTCGCCTATCCATCGCCTGCCTTACACCTACCCATCACCCAATCCACGAGGTTCACCTCCAGATCGTCCGACAACAGTCAGCGATCTGATCACCGACCGCCAGTGGAGCACCAGCTGCCTGCTGTTGCCTGGAAGTTCACTGTTACAGTACCTACAGGTTTGATTATACGTGGCTGCTGCCATTTTGAGACAACAGCCAGGCCCCGTAGGAACCCTGGCTGGACTGACTAAGCCCCATCTCCAGGACCCCTCAGCCCGACCGATCACTCCCTGCCCCTGGGGCCCTCACATCAACTGACTGACTACTCCTGCCGCCAGGACCCCCAGACCAACTGATTGCACCCAGCCTCCAGGATCCCACAACCACACCAAACACACCGGACTTCTAGGACCCCTGCCCGACCAATCGAGACCCGCCTCCACGACCTCCAGCTGACCACGTCCACACCCTGAGCTGCAGCTCCCCATTTGCCAACACATTTTGAAGCCAGAGCGGTCATCTTGGATAATCCTAGAAGCTGGAGCTCCGATCTTTAGGTGGGGCAAATCCCATCTTGAGACGCCTGCTGGAGGCTTGAGGCTCATTGTCAGGTACCTCTCATGCATCAGGCTACTGAAGACTGGGAGGTTTCATTACTATATGAGTGTTATACTGTAGATTTTCTTTTTTCTCCTTATTGAAAAATTTTAAGTTTTTATTTCTTTACTTTTCTGGCTCTCTTTTCCTTTTATTTACCTGTTCCCCCAGTGTCTCTTTCTCCCTTTTTTGCATGCTAATATCCAATTTCTTTTGATTACACTCTCACCCTTTCTATTTTCTAGAACTTCTGTATATTCTTTTCTTATCCCATTAACACCTTCTACATCCCTATGCATCCTCTTTGTCCTCCATTAGAAACTGCAGACCTTATTACAAATCTGTTTGTTTTACTGAAGAAAATATTTGAACTTATTCTGTTTATTATGACAATTTTGTTATTGTCCTCATAGGGGCTATTTGGTCTACGATTGCATAGTGTCTGAATTGGGCACTGCTAATATTGATTTCCCCTTAAAGAAAAGGTTTTGGAAACTTATAGGGCCACTATAAGCCCATAGGGGGAAATCTGTAATACCCCAGATCTGCACTGCTAGAGGGGAAGATACATGAACAACATGAAAAAAAGGGAAGAAAATGATCCAAACAAATCTAGATTCTGTATTAATAGAATCCAATGACAGTATGTTAGAAGAAATGTCAGAAAAGGACTTCAGATTATACATGATTAAGATGATTCGCGAAGCAAAGGATGAGATAAGAGAGCAAATGCAGGCAATGAATGATAATACCAATAAGCTGAAAGAGCACCTGCAGGAAGCAAAAGATCATTTCAACAAAGAGATAGAGATTCTCAAAACAAAACAAAACAAAACAAAAAACGGAAATCCTTGAAATGAAGGAAACAATAAACCAAATAAAAAACTCAATGGAAAGTCACCAAAAGACTAGACCACTTGGAAGACAGAACCTCAGACAATGAAGACAAAATATTTAATCTTGAAAATAAAGTCACCCAAACAGAGAAGATGGTAAGAAATCAGGAACAGAATCTCCAAGAACTATGGGACATCATGAAAAGACCAAATTTAAGAATTATTGGGATTGAGGAAGGCACAGAGATGCAAACCAAGGGAATGAACAACCTATTCAATGAAATAATATCAGAAAATTTCCCAAACCTGAAGAATGAAATGGAAAATCATAAAAAAAGAGGCTTACAGAACACCAAATGTACAAAATCACAACAGATCCACACCAAGGCACAGTATAATGAAAATGCCTAACATTCAAAATAAAGATAGGATTTTGAAGGCCATGACAGAAAAGCATCAGATTACATATAGGGGGAGACCAATACGGATAGCAG